>NC_136059.1:295237847-298017847 GCF_964261635.1 Lissotriton helveticus | reverse complement strand
TGATAGTCGCCAAACGCCTTTCAGGAAGTTCATTTTCCCTTCTTCAGTGGCTTGTGTTGTAAAGAGGGCAGGAAGCACTGTTCATGATGACAGGTGTTTGTAATCAAGGTGTGCATCATGAACAGTGCTTCCTGATCTCTTTGCAACACAAGCCACTGAAGAAGGGAAAACGAACTTCCTGAAACGCGTTTGGCGACTATCATTATGATGTGTTCTGCTGTTCCTTTCTTTTTCTCCGTTCGACGCTGCAGCATCCCAGTCACACTTCTCAGACTGGCTTAAAAACGAACAAGTGAGACCCAAATCTTCGTGCAAACAGTGTAATTTATTTAGGAGTTACACCCAAGCAAGTCTGCATGACGCGTTTCGCCTCTAGCCAGAGGCTTGGTCACATGATACGTTGCTAGACATAGCAAAAGGGTTATATAGCCCACCATTTTGATTGTTCTCTCTTTATCAATTTTTCCAATTTTCTAAACAAGTCTTTTAATGACGGATTGACATTAACTGCGTTGCTGGACGATGATAGTCCCTGTGTGTTTGAATCCCCAGCCGGAGATTTGTCAAACATACATTCCGCTGCTTCCTCCCTACTACGCAACGTATCTGCGGACATTGCTGCTTGCAACTGTTCAGCGTTGCTGAAATTAGGGTAATGACAATTTAATTGCACTGTAACCGATATTGCGACTTCTCCTTGATTCACAAGTTAATTTGCGCGCATATCAGGTCAGCATTTCTCCCCACTGGTCACTCCAACGTGTCCTACCTTTGATCAGGCTGTCCTTGAAGCGTCGTCGGATTTTCACAGTTTCCCGACGTTTCTCGGCTCCCATAACAAGGCAGGTTTTTCTCTTGGAAACCAGGGACTTTCCGCGGTGTGCTCCTTGCCGGAGCAATGTAAATTTTCAGTTTCGGGTTAGGGAACCAACTGCTTCCTGCCGCCAAGCCGTTCCAAGGGGGGAGGGGTCTCACTTACACCGTAGAAGCCGTTGTGGTGTCTAATACTTCTTTTTCTCCGTTCGACGCTGCAGCATCCCAGTCACACTTCTCAGACTGGCTTAAAAATGAACAAGTGAGACCCAAATCTTCGTGCAAACAGTGTAATTTATTTAGGAGTTACACCCAAGCAAGTCCGCATGACGCGTTTCGCCTCTAGCCAGAGGCTTGATCACATGATACGTTGCTAGACATAGCAAAAGGGTTATATAGCACTGGCGAATTAACGTGGTGAGTCACCCAATATATCGTGCTCCACCCTTTTAACCCATTCATATACATTAACAGTTTTCTCTTTGCTGAACCGTTATGCTTTGTATGGAGTTCAATGAAGGACAAGTGTCCAAATTAAATCCTAATGCAATCGTTCACAGTTCATCTTAAAGAACTATTGTAATAAACTGTGTAGTAATCAATTTATATACATTTTTTGTTGTTGTTCATATTCACAATTATAACCGCATGTGCGGATAGAGTTCCAAAGATAGGAAAGAGACAGTTACATATAGACACTATATATAGAAAAATATGAACCTCTTTTGTTATAAATTTCATAATATATACAGTATATACAATATTTACAGAATAAAAGACATAGTGTCTAATTTCCAAAATAACACACCTCTATTCCAAACCGTTAATCCATCACAAAAATTTAGAATAACTGCACTTGATTGCAGCAGAAAACTAATGAATTCATTGAAGTAATCTGTTCGAAACACAAATACTCACTTAGTGGACACATCTTAGTGTCGATGTCTACTAGACATCAGAAATTCCAAAAAGCGAACGCCTATTGTATATGACAGTTATCAATTTCCACTCGCCAAACTCTAGATAACCATAAAAAAATCATAAGAACCCCTAAGCAAAAGTGCATAACAGTGTAAACTTTTAGCTTATCATTACATACATTATTCTTTTCCTCTTTTCTTCAGTTTCTTATGGATCATTTCTATATTTCATTTGTTAAATATGTAGGTGGAAGACTATAATTTCATGTATTCTATAGCATTGCAACGCACCTCTCCTAGTTGTAGTCAATCAATCATTATTAGACAAAGTGTTTCAGTTCAGGAAATCATGGAAAATTACGTTAACCACGGGAAAGAGTGTCAAGTGACACTGCATGTGCAACCTGAGACATGGGTCAGTATCAAAAATCTTTTTACAAACAGGTGTATAAATCTTCGCTTGCGTTAAGGCCCCGCGGGGCCTTACTGTCAAGTTCGATTATATACCTTGTTTCTAGTAACCGCAATTTGGCATCTCTGTCGCCACCTCTTTTCAATGGTAGGACACAATCTATTGTAAAATACTGCAAGCCTGCAGGATCACTGTTGTGTACTTTTTCGAAATGGCGAGCCACGGGGTAGGTCTGGTCCTTACCAGTAATTGCCTTTATGTGTTGCAGCACTCGCTTATGAACTTGTAAATGTGTGCTGCCCACATAACATAGTTCACAAGGGCATTGCAGCACGTAGACTGCAAAATCAGTCTTACATGACATGCGTTTTCTGATCTTAACTAGTTTGTCTTTGAAGGGCACCTTATACTGAGTTTTATTGCAACCATTCTTACAGGCCTTGCAAATCGTGCACTTTTTAAAACCACCTCCCAGCGCACCCCATGTATCGGAAATTGTTTTTTCCCAAAAATTACTGACCAGTCTGTCTGACATAGAAATAGATCTTCTGAAAGTAATGTCGGGTTTATTTAGTACATATTTACCAATAACAGGATCCCCTGTAATTAGGTCCAATTTTTATAGAAGATTCGTCGAATCTCCCTGTGCTGCTTACTGAAAGTAGTGATAACTCTAGGGTTGATAGTGGTCTCGTTAGTCTGTAAACCACTTGGTTTGACCCTCCATTTTAAAGCCTCTTCCCTTGTAATCGCTAATGACCTATTCATTGCTCGTTGTATGATTTTGGAAGAATAGCCACGAGACAAAAAGCGAGCTTTGCTCTTCTCTTGTATTTCCTGACATTCCATTTCAGAACTGCAGATGCGTCTGATTCGCAGCATTTCCCCGAAGGGAATGCTGCTGATCAAATGGAAGGGGTGTTGACTGGAGGCATGAAGCACCGTGTTTCCCGCAGTGGGTTTTCTGTGCATTTTGGTTGCTATTACCTTGTCAGTAATATAAACCTCAGTGTCAAGAAATATCACCCTCTCATTGTCAATATGTGAGGTGAATTGAAGATTTAGATTGTTTTTATTCAATTCATACACAAAAGCCTCCGCTTCTTGTTTTGAGCCTCGCCAGATTAGGAACAGGTCATCTATATATCTTAAGTACAATGGGACATGATCTTGGATTTCTTTCAGTAACGTACCTCCCAAGACCTGTTCTTCCCAGAGTCCCATATGGAGGCATGCTAGACTTGGAGAAAAGCATGACCCCATTGCGACCCCTCTAACCTGCTGATATATTTGATTATTGAACAAAAAATAATTCTGTTCTAGGCAAACATGAATCATTGACAAAAGCATTCTGTTATGAGCAGAAAAGTTCATGGGTCGTTTGTTCAAATAAAATTCTACAGCTCGTATCCCGTCAGAGTGTTTGATCGAGGTATACCAAGAAGTAACATCTAGAGTTATCAATAAGCAGTCCGAACCCCAACATACATTATTCAGTTTTCTGATGAAATCAGCAGTGTCTTGTACATAGGATTTAAGACCTTTCACCCATTCTTGAAGAAAGAAATCAATATAGCGAGAAAGGTTCTCTGTAGAACTATTGATTGCCGATATTATTGGGCGACCAGGTGGCACTGTGATGTCCTTGTGTACCTTTGGAATTAGATAAAAACTTGGTACAACCGGATGTTCTTTTTTTAGGAATTTGTACTCATCGTCCGATAACAGCTTAGCACTTCTCCACGCTGTTAGTTTCAGACTTTGTTCTTGCCATGATGTTTTTAGAGCTAACATGTTGCTTTTTTTATAGCATGATACATCATGAAGCTGTTTCTCTGCTTCCGCTACATACATGTCCCGCGGCCAAAGGACAATGTTTCCACCTATGTCTGCCTGACGGACAATTACATTTTTGTCTGATTCCAGTTTTTTTTATCAGATTATGGTAGCACTGATTCTTTCTGTTAACAGCCCCATATTTCTTGTTGGTATTTGTATATAGCTGTTTTAGCTCTTTGATGACAAGATCATGGTACACATCTATGTTGTCATTAGTAGAAATTGGTTGAAAAGTTGATTTAGGCTTGAAAGGAGTGATACTCGCCGCTCTGTCTTCCACTGAGACAAACAAAGGCAAATCACCCGTGGTTACCCCCTCTTGTTGCAGACTCCAGATTTCATCAAATGACGGTCGGTCTGCCGAATCCAACAAAGAAGGGCGGTCATGTGCCCGGATAGCTTGTTTCTTCTTTGGCTGGAGGAGGAAAAATGTACTCAACTTTAATTTCCTCACGAAGCGATAAGAGTCCATTCTTGTGTCGGCATAGTTAAAATTTGAAGGAGGACAGTAGGATAATCCTAATCCCAAAATCATTTCGTCCTCTGCTGTTAGAGTAATGTTGGTGAGGTTAATCATTGATTTTCGGTTGTTGACGCAATTTAGTTCTTGGCCGCTCTTTTCTTTGTTTTGTTCCACCGGCCTCTGGCTGCCTGATTTTTGTTTGTTTGACTTATACCAGTGACACTTTCTCCTTGCGCGTCGTTTCTGGTTGTTCTGGAGCCGCTTGTCTGCGTTTTTCCACGTAATCTTGGCCTCAGGGTATCGCGTCGGTCCTGGCATAGACAGCTCACTTCCTGTGCCAATGAAAGCTTTACCGATGCTGCCGTGGAGGATCCCGCAGCCTCGTTTTCCGCTTCGCTACCTGATGTTGCGCTGGCATCCGTTGAGGAAATTGAAGGAGTTTTATTGCCCATGGTTGCCTGTCGAGTTTTTCTTGCCCGGACCTTCACATTCTCATATTTTTCTGCATATGTGAATTTTGCCCGTTTTGGTAGTCTAAGCGGTCGCGTTCAAACTTGAATGTTTTTCTTTTTTTTATTATGTCCTCATCTTTTTTTACTCTTTGCATCATTTCTGTTTTTAATTTATCCGTTTGTTCACTTGGACCTAATTTTGCTATTTCAGCTTCCAATTGTTCAATCTCAGCCTGGATTTTCAGATGGTCACTTTCAGCAAATTCCACTAAAATTACCATTAATTTGCCTGAACATTCCAAATTCGTTTCCGCCCATCTAGTGAGCATTGCGGGATCTGGTATCTCGTAGCTAGGGGCCAATGTTATTCTTAGCCCTCTGGGCACTCTGCCGACTTCAAGATAGCGAGATAAGGACTTATTCTCCCACCATTTTGATTGTTCTCTCTTTATCAATTTTTCCAATTTTCTAAACAAGTCTTTTAATGACGGATTGACATTAACTGCGTTGCTGGATGATGATAGTCCCTGTGTGTTTGAATCCCCAGCCGGAGATTTGTCAAACATACATTCCGCTGCTTCCTCCCTACTACGCAACGTATCTGCGGACATTGCTGCTTGCAACTGTTCAGCGTTGCTGAAATTAGGGTAATGACAATTTAATTACACTGTAACCGATATTGCGACTTCTCCTTGATTCACAAGTTAATTTGCGCGCATTTCAGGTCAGCATTTCTCCCCACTGGTCACTCCAACGTGTCCTACCTTTGATCAGGCTGTCCTTAGAGCGTCGTCGGATTTTCACAGTTTCCCGACGTTTCTCGGCTCCCATAACAAGGCAGGTTTTTCTCTTGGAAATCAGGGACTTTCCGCGGTGTGCTCCTCGCCGGAGCAATGTAAATTTTCAGTTTCGGGTTAGGGAACCAACTGCTTCCTGCCGCCAAGCCGTTCCAAGGGGGGAGGGGTCTCACTTACACCGTAGAAGCCGTTGTGGTGTCTAATACTTCTTTTTCTCCGTTCGACGCTGCAGCATCCCAGTCACACTTCTCAGACTGGCTTAAAAACGAACAAGTGAGACCCAAATCTTCGTGCAAACAGTGTAATTTATTTAGGAGTTACACCCAAGCAAGTCCGCATGACGCGTTTCGCCTCTAGCCAGAGGCTTGATCACATGATACGTTGCTAGACATAGCAAAAGGGTTATATAGCACTGGCGAATTAACGTGGGGAGTCACCCAATATATCGTGCTCCACCCTTTTAACCCATTCATATACATTAACAGTTTTCTCTTTGCTGAACCGTTATGCTTTGCATGGAGTTCAATGAAGGACAAGTGTCCAAATTAAATCCTAATGCAATCGTTCACAGTTCATCTTAAAGAACTATTGTAATAAACTGTGTAGTAATCAATTTATATACATTTTTTGTTGTTGTTCATATTCACAATTATAACCGCATGTGCGGATAGAGTTCCAAAGATAGGAAAGAGACAGTTACATATAGACACTATATATAGAAAAATATGAACCTCTTTTGTTATAAATTTCATAATATATACAGTATATACAATATTTACAGAATAAAAGACATAGTGTCTAATTTCCAAAATAACACACCTCTATTCCAAACCGTTAATCCATCACAAAAATTTAGAATAACTGCACTTGATTGCAGCAGAAAACTAATGAATTCATTGAAGTAATCTGTTCGAAACACAAATACTCACTTAGTGGACACATCTTAGTGTCGATGTCTACTAGACATCAGAAATTCCAAAAAGCGAACGCCTATTGTATATGACAGTTATCAATTTCCACTCGCCAAACTCTAGATAACCATAAAAAAATCATAAGAACCCCTAAGCAAAAGTGCATAACAGTGTAAACTTTTAGCTTATCATTACTTACATCATTCTTTTCCTCTTTGCTTCAGTTTCTTATGGATCATTTCTATATTTCATTTGTTAAATATGTAGGTGGAAGACTATAATTTCATTTATTCTATAGCATTGCAACGCACCTCTCCTAGTTGTAGTCAATCAATCATTATTAGACAAAGTGTTTCAGTTCAGGAAATCATGGAAAATTACGTTAACCACGGGAAAGAGTGTCAAGTGACACTGCATGTGCAACCTGAGACATGGGTCAGTATCAAAAATCTTTTTACAAACAGGTGTATAAATCTTCGCTTGCGTTAAGGCCCCGCGGGGCCTTACTGTCAAGTTCGATTATATACCTTGTTTCTAGTAACCGCAATTTGGCATCTCTGTCGCCACCTCTTTTCAATGGTAGGACACAATCTATTGTAAAATACTGCAAGCCTGCAGGATCACTGTTGTGTACTTTTTCGAAATGGCGAGCCACGGGGTAGGTCTGGTCCTTACCAGTAATTGCCCTTATGTGTTGCAGCACTCGCTTATGAACTTGTAAACGTGTGCTATATATATTCACTGACAAAACCATAGGTTTTACACACGTTATAGTTAGGAATTGGCATTTAAAAAACCTTGAAATTCACTGAAAAAACCATAAGTTTCACACATGTTATAGTTAGGAATTAACATTTAAAAAACCTTAGAAATTCACTGAAAAAACCATAGGTTTCACACATGTTATCGTTAGCTGGATATTTCACTCATAAAAAACCATTGAAATTCCCCCGTTATAGTTAGTTCAGCTAACTATAACTCGCGCGCCCGCAATGCACTGCTGATGACGTCACATATTACATCACTCATGACATGGTCGGTGACATCACTCATGACATCACTCATGACATCTCAAATGACATCACTGAAGATATCACTGATAACATCATCCTGTGAAAGTGTGGCAGACCTCCTCTCACCCTAATATAACCTTTGATACACACAAAAATAGAAAATACAAATTTCAAAACAATGGAGATACCAATACCAGTTACAGCAACCTATTCAGTAATTCCAGCATCTACATACACATCCACTCATTCACCAACAGTTTTATACAGTCACTCATACATGTACTCACTCATCATATGTACTCATACACCTAAACATCCTGTTACACACCGACACTCATACAGAGTTACTCACACACTAGCTGAACTAACTATAACAGGGGAATTTCAATGGTTTTATATGAGTGAAATATCCAGCTAACTATAACATGTGTGAAACCTATGGTTTTTTCAGTGAATATATATATGTACATATTTTTTAAAACGAAGAAACATTGAAGAATTGGAACATTCAGCCATGCTTTTCACCATGATCCAAATGTGTCTCAAGAATAACATCTTCTTATTCAATCATGAATTATATCATCAATTTTTGCGGCTGTGCAATGGACATGTCCTTCTCCCCCAACTATGCCAACATAACAATGGGTTGGTGGGAGAAGGAAATTGCCTGGGCCCCGTAACAGAATGCAGCAATGGAATAGATTATACTTTGGACTAGATATATTGACGATTTATTTCTAATTTGGAATGGTAGTAAAGAAGAATTCAGAATATACTTCATCGGCTTATCCTTCACCTGCAATATCAATCGTCATAAAGTAGACTTTCTTGACATCAGCGTTTACATACCGAACAATCAGCTTCAAACAACCTAATATAGGAAAAAGATTGCTACCAATAGCATTCTACATGCTGAAAGCTTTCATCCTCAATCTCTGATACGCAGCATTCCTTACGGAGAATTTTTGAGGATGAAAAGAAATTGTTCACAACCTGAGAATGCCAAACAAGAAATCGAAAAGAGTATGGACAGACTGCGAAAGTGAGGATACAGAAAGCGAGATTTAAATAAAAGCAAGAAGAAACTCTAAAATCTTACAAAAACGGAATTTCTAATAAAGAAACCACCCAATACTAAGGGACAAGAGAGAGAAGCACAAAAACCACTGAGATTAATATTAACCTATAGTAAAGAATCCCCCAAAATTCATCAAACGGTACAAAGATACTGGCCACTTCTAAAACAGGATCAAGATCTTGCAAAGGTAATTAGCCCAGGACCACAAATAACCTTCCGGAAAGCCCCATCAATCAAGGACCTGATAGTCAAAAGCCACTTCAATCCACCAACTAAGAAATCTAATTGGCTAACAGAACAACAGATCGGGTTCAGGAAATTTAACACCTGCAAAGCTTGTAAAATTGGGGTGAATAAAAAGAACATCAGAGATCCAGAAGGCAGACTCATCAACATTGAAAAACGGATTACTTGCTCAACAAAATTTGTGGTCTATGCAATCCAGTGTGACTGTACTATGTTGTACATAGGAAGTACTGTTTGTATGCTGAAAAAAGAATTCTCGAACATATACGAGCAGTTAAAAACAAAGACCTAACATATGCAACAGCAAAGCACCTCTTGACATGTCAAAATGGGAATTGGCTGAACATGAGTTACTTTGCAATAGACACAGTCGAAATTAACGAAAGACTAGGAGATCAAAAGAAAAAATGACGTCAACTGGAATCAAAATATATCATTAGAATGAGAACAAAACAACCAAGAGGGATGAACTTCGACGAGGAACTTTATGTTCATCTGGAATAAATCTAACTGTGTTAATACATGGAAATTTCTGAACTTTTTATCTACGTACAGATATGTTTTTATGCGTTTAGTATATTTTTCAAATTTGAACTGCTTATTATTTTTCTCCCGATTGAACAACAGTTGTCTCTTGAATAGGGTACTATACCCTGAACCTGAGTAACAAAATAACCATATAAAGTTAAATGGATTTAAGAACTGGCACCTTCCATACATAACGATAGAATTACAATTGTTAAAAATAATTGACTTGTAAATAATGTCATTCTATACAACTGGTTGTCAAAAATGCATAAGGGATGAAGTACAGTGACGTTTTAAAAAACAAAAGGCTTCAAATGCACCTTCAATTACATGTAGTTTCTTGCAATGTCTGCATTGTGGAAAAACTGTGAATATATCTAAACACTACATGTCCCAGAATTCCTGGGCATGCTGGAAACAGGAAATGACATAAAACAGTTGCGAAAGTATTACCACCTACCGTGACCAAGGCCGCAAGGCTGAAACGCGTCGGTGTGCAGACTAGGCTCTGTTTGAATAAACCTTGAAAACTTAAAAGTTCCTGAGTGCGGCGTTTCTTTGTTTCAAAATTGATGTTTCTGGCTGCTGGCTGAGCCGAACGTCCGCACCCACTGTTTGAGCTGCTCCGGTGAAGTCAGCCACATTGTTGAAAAAATAAATAAATATATATATATATATATATATATATCTATATATATATATATATATATGCACTGACAAATCCATAGGTTTCAGGGACGTTATAGTTAGTTGGACATTTCTCTCGTCGTACACACCCATGGAAATTCCCCTGTTATAGTTAGTTCAGCTAACTATAACTCGCGCCCCCGCAATGCACTGCTGATGAAGTCACATATTACATCATTCATGACATGGTCAGTGACAAAAACTATTTTTAGGATAGTAAAGTTACAAACTATCACTAAAAAAAATCAAAAGTACTGAAAAAACCATAGATTTAATGAACATTATAATTCAAAATTAGCATCTAAAAACCTTTGATCTTTTCTGTTTGTTATTAGAATAATATAATATCTTCTCTTTTCTTAAGTATTAATATATATATATATATATATATATATATATATATATATATATATATATATATTTTGTTGTTGAAAAAAGTGAACTTGTGTACTCATCATGTACCTATCTCGGTGGGTGTGCGGATTCAAACCGCCATATTGGTTAAGTCGTGAAGGATGCACGTTTCAGCCAGCTCACTCCGCTGACACTTACTGGGAGGGAACTACAAAGCTACATGTCCCAGGTCTTCCCTCTAGTGATCTGCTAATCACAGGTCTAGTTGTCAGCATGCCACAGCCACTCCCTAATGGCTGGTTCACACCCACACCACACCCATGCAGCACATTCGTCACAGGACATGTGACCCTCCCAATAAAAAGGACCGGGCGCACGTGCTCGATGCCATTTCCACTCTCTGGGTGTATCTGTGTGCTTATTACGTTGGTGGCAGCCGAGGCACTTTGGCCGACACAGGCCTCCCGCAACATGGTGATGACTTGAGGTGCATAGAGTTGGTGGCAGCCGAAGCCCTTTGCCGGACATTAGCCTCCTGCCACGTGGCAATGACTTGAGGTGCACAGCGTTGGTGGCAGCTGCGGCATTTTGTCCGAGATGGGCCTCCCACCACGTGGCAATGACTTGAGCTGCACTGAGTTAGTGCCACCAGAGCTGAGCGGGTGTGCAGCCTGCGATGATGCGTAGGCCTAGATATATCATCAAAACCCGATTTAAATTGTGAGCTCGGCTAGACCACTTATATGTCAAAGGCAGCTTGCTGTACAAACATGGCGCCTCGGCGCGGTGCAGCAGGATGTGGTGGGGGCCTGTGCCGTGGAATCCAGCGACGGCTGAGACACACCGGTGGCGGCAGGTGAGCATTGAGGTCTGGGTGCGCAGGGTCAGGTAGTCATCGCTGGGCGGCAGACTGGTCTGGGGACAAGGGCTGAGATGCTTGCAAAAAGATGTAGGAACCATGACATTAGTGTACAGGCCCCGGTGGTCCAGTTTTGCCTGCACATTGTTGGAATGCGTGTGGTTTCTGTTGCGGTGATTGTGTGCAGTGTCAGCAGGGGGCACAAGTAGTACATGTGTGCAGTCAATTGCCCCCAACATGTGCAGGAAGCCTGCTATGGCGGGGTTCCCTTGCTTGGTCTCCAGCTGTTCCTGCGCAGTGTGGGTGAAGTAAATTTGCAGGTGTATCACGCTGAAACGAACCATGATGCTTACAGGTACGATAAATCCTGCATAATGAGACCGTAACAGAAGTTCGTGTGGTTGTAATATTCCTTTTCTTTCCTACGAAGGTTACGAACACACGAACTTCTGTTATGGTCATTTTGTGCAGGATTGATCATACCTGTAAGCATTCCGGTTTGTCCAAGTGCAATACATTGTACCATATTACGTTTGTGACCATACTAACGCTTGACCATTGTCTTCATTTATCCAACATGTTTCTGAATTCAGAGTTTTGGGATTTCCAGGACGATCTACAGGTATTTCGATCTACAAGTTGATGTTTCCCATTGGGCATGTCACTCGTTGTTTGTTGTTTTTGTGTTGTTAATTTGTTTTTCTAATAAAGTACTGTTTTTCCACTACTGTTGACTACTAGACTTCATGACCCTGCGCAGCCCCATTTCAGTGACTACAATCTTCGATCTGGAGCACAGAGGCATCAGGCAACAGCTGGGGTTGGGGTTGGATGTGCAGGAATACTACGAATTGGGACGAGCGTTTGGTGCGGATACAGGGGCCCTAAATTGCTTTTGTGGACATGCATCCAAGACGTGTGAGGAAGTTTAATAGGGCTGGCTGTGAGACTCCTCCGACTCCCGCAGTTGTTAGTTGGAAGGTACCAGAGGCCAGAAGGTGCAGCACAGCCAGCAGCTTTGTCTTCGGAAGGATGTTGATTGTCCGCTGTGTTGATACCGTCAGCCTGTGGGCAATGTGGCAGTGTGCACCAACTTGAGAATGGGACGATAATTCTTTCGCCACTTTTGCTGTGCTAAAGTGCCGATAACGCCGCGATGAGTCCCCACTGTTGGGTTATAGAGTGACTCTAAAATGAGCCCTTGTGTTTATTAGCACTTTGTTGTAGCTACATGCAAATCAGTAGAACAAAGATGAAAAAACAAGAAAAGTGGGCAAGGTACAAACACCCTGCCCCCTAGACCTGCTCTGAGGATCCCACAAAAACCCCCAGGGCCAAAAAATGATTACAATTATTTTTTTAAGCAGCTGGGTGCACAAATCCGGACGGAAAAGTAAAACAAAACAAGGACTTATTGCTGAGTTAAGTGGCGAAAGAATTAGCATCTCATTTTCCACCTGGTGAAAACTGCCAATATCGCCAGTTTTCCAGCGATAGCTTCCACAAAAAACATTGCCACGAATGAGAGCGACAACTAACTCTAATGATATGCAGATTAGGCTTTCCCGTGCAAAAAACCACGTAAACACCACTTCCTGATATTTTCAATGACCAGCCAAATCTGCGATGTGATCCAAAAACAGGCAATAAGCCACGAGAGAAGTAAGAATTTAGCATTGGCCTTTAACTGACGTAAAACAGGACGACTACCTAGAGTATGAAAAGGAGCCCAGCCCAGAGCCACATCTGAAGACCAACAAATGTCATAGAGCTACTGATCATGCAGCTCCGACACCCAAGAAGGCCAAAACACCCACTGCTACCATCCCCAGGACCTCCCCCCAGGACCACCCCCCCTACTACCACCGAGGCAGCACAGAACAGGACAGCGGACCTTCCCAAAACAACATGGCCCCTCAGCCACACAATAGCTGAATGTTGGGAGAGGTGGAAGCCAAGTATATGTGAAGGAGGCAAGTCACCCATCAATAACAATGCACACAATGCCAAATGTAACGGTGATGTGCAGGACAGACCTCACTATGAAGAGCACAGATCTCTCCATGTGTAAATATATAAATGTAAATGTAAATTGATACTTGTATAGCGCACTACTCACCGCAAGGGTCTCAAGGAACTTGTACGAATACCGCTGTGGAACCCTTCCTGGCTTTCCCTGTGAGGTGTCCACTCCTGGGCAAGGTGGAGGCCAGGCATCCCTAGCGTTGTGGGGGCCGTTGTGGAGATTAAGCAAGCTATTGCCCAGAGTTGCAGAGTGGGACTCCATGATTGGAATAGGCACCGAGGCGAGAATTATCAGGTCCGTGGAATTTTTTTTTGAGCCCAAGACCCGCCGAGGCGGGGAATTGAACCCTGGTCCCGGGCTAGACCTCTGCATCAGGGTCTGACGCTCTAACCATTGAGCCACACTTCTCCACATATACTGCTGGTGCTTGTAGTGTTGTGGACAGTGGACGCATCCATGTTACCTCAAGCAGTGGGGAAGATCTCGGTCATGTAGCTGTGTCGTCCCCCCTGTAGCCGGAAGCAGAGTGGGCTGGTCTAACGTATGCCACTACAGCGTAGGCGTGTGAATAAATAGGCTGGGGCTTTGGGCGTGGTTCACTTCTGGGAAGGCCAATGTTTCTGCCAGAGCTTCGGTCCTCACCCTGCCATGAGGCAGCCTCCGTGACCACCAGCCTTCTTGACACAGGCTCCCTGTGAACCCAGTGGCACAGCACCGCAGAGTTATGTTTGTATAGACTACTGCCTACGATGTACACTGCAGATAGCAGGGCTCACAATTCAGATCGAGCGGCGATTTCAGATGACCCAGTCCAGTAGGCAACAGACATTTGAGGCCCACCCGGAGAACGCATCATTGCAGGCTGCTCACACACTGAATGCTTCTGGTGCCACTAACTGTGCAGCTCAACTCAATGCCACGTGGCTGTGGGCCCTTGGTGACTGCTGCCTCCAGCCTACACTGCGGACAGCAGGGCTCACAATTCAGATTGAGTCGCGATTGCAGATGATGCAGTCCAGTAGGCAACAGACATTGCTCCCAGTGCAGCCCACTCGGACCACGCACCACAAGTCCCTACCACGTAGCTTTATTAAGGCAGAATTCATTAGGCAACAGACATTGCTCCCAATGAAGCCCCCTGGACCACACATCATCGCTGGCTGCGCACACGTTGAGTGCTTCAGGTGCCACTAACTCAGTGCACCACAAGTCCCTACCACGTAGCTTTATTAAGGCAGAATTCATTAGGCAACAGACATTGCTTCCAGTCGGCCCGCCCAGACCACACATCATTGCAGGCTGTGCACAAGCTGAATGCTTCAGGTGCCACTAACTGTGCAGCTCAACTCAATGCCACATGGCAGTGGGCCCTTGCTGATTACTGCCTCCGGCTACACTGTGGACAGCAGTGCTCACAATTCAGATCGAGTCGCGATCGCAGTCCAGTAGGCAACAGACCTTGCTCCCAGTGCGGCCCGCCTGAACGACGCATCATCGCTGGCTGAGCACACGCTGAGTGCTTCAAGTGACACTAAATCTGTGCAGCTCAAGTCAACGCCACGTGGCTGTGCACCATTGCTGACCGCTGCCTCCGGCCTACACTGTGGTCATCAGGGCTCACAAACAAAATTGAGTCTTGATTCATTAATTGCAGAGTACAGTAGGCAACAGACATTGCATCCACTGTGGCCTGCCCACACAACGCATCATCGCTGGCTGCGCACACGCTGAGTGCTTCAGGTGCCACGAACTCTGTGCAGCTCAAGTCAATTCCACATGGCTGTTGGTCCTTGCTGATTGCTGCCTCCAGCCTACTCTGCGGCCAGCAGGGCTCACAATTCAGATCAAGTCGCAATTGCAGATGACGCAGTTCAGTAGGCAAAAGACATTGTTCCCAGTGCAGCCCACTCGGACCACGCATCATCGTTGGCTGCACACACACTGAGTGCTTCAGGTGCCACTAACTCAGTGCACCACAAGTCACCACCATATGGCCTTATTGAGGCAGAATTCATTAGGCAAAAATTCACCCGTTTCAGGCTATTATTCATATGGAGCCTAAAACAGGTAAGCTGCCTCCATCAGATTTACAAAAGGGCTTAAAAAGGAAGAGATTTGTATTTACCTTTAGATTAAAAAATGTAAACCCTTGCTGTAGAGAAAGAGGAAATGGAACCTCTAGGTTTTCTAGTTAATGGTGTTCCTACGAAGAGTCGAAAAATATAGCAAGAATTAGCAGATGTCAGCAAAGTGCAAAAGGCCACGTTATGTCTCACAAAAAACAATGTTTACTACAAAAAATGTGTATGTGGAAGAAGAAGAAATTGATTGAGTTGATGATAGCAAAATTTCAAGAGGCCAAGTTGAAAAAGTGGACATCTCCAAAAGTGAAGAAATTTGTGAACATTATAGTGTACATCCTTTACATTCAAAGGAAGTGATTGGAAATACTATTGAATTATTCCAAATGAAGAAAGTGAAGGGAACTCCCATGAGTGTTTGGGAAAGAAGTTTGGAAGCTCGTTGTTTTCCACAGCTCTTCCCCACTGGAAAAGGTGGACGATATGACAAACGACCAGTACAGATTCCAGCATCAGAATATCGTACAACAAGATTGTACTCAGAAGATCGAATATTTCGACAATGTATTCCATATTTATTTCATCTGTTGTTCCATACGCCTACACTGCGGCCAGCAGGGCTCACAATTCAAATTCAGTGTTGATTCATTAATTGCAGAGTCGCTGCCTGCGCACAAGCTGAGTGCTTCAGGTGCCACTAACTCTGTGCAGCTCAAGTCAATGCTGTGTGGCTATGTGCCCTTGCTGACCGCTGCCTCCGGCATACACTGCGGTCAGCAGGGCTCACAATTAAAATTGAGGTTTCATTTATTAATTACAGAGTCCAATAGGCAACAGACATTGCATACAGTGCAGCCCGCTCGGACGCCGCATCATCGCTGGCTGCGCACATGCGGAGTGCTTCAGGTACCACCAACTGTGCAGCTCAAGTCAACACCACGTGGTTGTGGGCCCTAGCTGACCGCTGCCCCCGGCCTACACTGTGGTCAGCAGGTCTCACACATATCCAATCCATTCCTGACCTGCAAGGACATGCCATCATCAGTGGCTGCGCACATGCTGAGCTCTTCAGGTGCCACTAACTCTGCATCACAACTCATGGACCCTTTACAATTGACTTTCGTGCTGTAGACATCGGACGCAACAATGTCATCTCAGGCAGCAGGAATATCCCAAAGGGACATTAACAATTTCTTCACATGAGCATGCTCATCTCTGGTGCCCCTACCTCAGTGCACCACAAGTCATGGCCCCTTTACGAGACAATCTTTTGTGTGTGATTTAAAGATCTGGTACCCCTACCTTAGTGCACCTTAAGTCATGGACCCTTTATGATTGAATCTCTGTGTGTGATCCCTTGATCACTGTTGAAGTTGTTGCCAGCACCAATCATTCCCTGAGGGCTAGCTTACACTCACTGCATACGCATTCAACACTGGCATCACTGGACATGTGACCCTGGTAATAAAAAGGGGCCAGGTGCACGTGCCCGTAGCCAGTTCACTTATCTATCTAACTGTGTCTGTGTGTTCATTATGTATCCATGATGGCCCTTGGCCCTACCACATTACATTGTGCTGTTGACTGCGCATGCAACCATGTTACCTTTGGCAGTGGGGAAGACCACGGTTATGTAACTTTGTCTGGGTCATTCTATGAGTAAATGGGTAGAGACTGGATGATTAGAATACTGCAAGGAGAGTGTATGGTGAATTTATAAGTGCTTGGGGATTGGTGGAGTGATTGGATAAGTACATATGTTGGTGGAGGCTAACCCCCGAGCACGAGCTTGGCTCTAATTGGCTGCCAAACAGTGTCAACCCCGGCATAGCATCAGGATTGCAAACCAAGCCTCGGGAGAGCCGATGCTACGCACAGAGCGTGAGTAGGCACAGCGCCGGTTCCTGAGGCACCCGCCTTCTTTGCTACGGGGAGCCCCACAGCCTTTGCTCTAGTACCCTGGGATCCCGCCCACTAAAATCTGGGTCACTGGCTAGTGGGAATACCGTATGGATGCCTGGAAAACCGAGTCCAGGAGCTTGGAATTCTCATTGTGGTATACTGCATTCTCATTCAGTGGATACCATGCCAGGTCGTTGATCTCTGGATCATGGAATCCTGACTGTTGGATCCCGGAGTCCCTTCCACTGGATCCCCTAAAGCGAGCTGCTAGGTCCGTGGAGCACCGGTAATAAAAGACCCAGAATCCTGTCTGCAAGATATTCACAGCTGGATCATTGACATACGGCGGATAGAATCTATGGAATTCTGTAAGCGTGAGGGGAGTCGGCAGAGCCGGCAAACACCAGTCAGGGGCGCAACTAGAGCCAAATTTTGGGGAGGTTAATTCTTCCAGTCATAGGCAGAGTTCACACTAGGAGGCCATGCTGAGAGCCGCGCACCCAGTGCGTGCACACTAGGGGGTCGCGCTAAGAGCCGCACACCCAGCACGTTCACATTAGGTGGCCGCGCTAAGCGCCGTGTTAGGATCGCCACTCCAAACTTTTCTTTAAAAAAACGGTCCACTCCCATTAACTTATATTCGGCCCGAGGACCCCATTACCTGGGGCATGCCCAATTCTTGAATGTTTTTATTAATCATTAGGAAGGGGGGCCGCGTGGTCCTGGTCTCTTCGTTGGGTACCGTGGGGGAGCCCCAATGCCCCCACGGCCCCGCCGCCTCCCTACCTCCTGTGGGAACCGGCATTGATTTTGGGCAAGGGGAGCTGCTAGCATGCAGCTCCCCTTGCCCAAAAACAATCCTGCTTTGCTTCATTGAAGTGAGAGCAGGTTTTCCTGCTCTCGTTGCAATGAAGGAAAGCGGGGTTTGCTATGACAGGCCGGGAGTCATGCTCCCGGCCTGCCATAGCAAACAGCAATGTCCCGGGGGTGGGTATCCCTTGACATTGCATTGGTCGGCCCTGGGGGGTGAAGGTCCCCAGGGCCCTCAAGGGCTCCAGGAGGGGGCTGCATGGTCCCCTCCCTCTATTTTCAAAGCCCCGGGGAGGTAGTGGTCCCCGGGCCTTTAGGTGGTCCGTGAGGTGCCCTCTGCATATTTAATGAAAGCCCCGGGGGTGGGAGTCCCCGCAGGCCCCCAAAATATAATTATAGGATTGCCCCACCCGTTGCCTCATTTAAATAAAGTGGGGGAGCCCCGGCTTCATTTTTAAAAAAAACATTTTGTCCGGATTCGCGCACTCAGCGTGCATTTGGACGTTTTTGTCCTTGTGGGACCCCCTGAGCAGAACTAGGGGGTCAGTGTGTTTTTACCCTGCCTCCTTTTCTTCTTTATTAATCATTTTTCTACTGTTTTGTTGTGACTCGGTTCTACCGAGACGCAAGATGGCTGCCAACACTTCCTGGTTTGGAGTGTTGGCAGCCAATCACAGTGAAGCTCGTGGTCGTGGCAGCCAATCACAGTGAAGCTCATGGATGGTGGGCAAACCCACCGCTGTCCCAGATATCGAAACTTTTATTTTTTTAATTTCTCAGCAACTACTCAACAGATGTACAACCTTTGAAAAAAGTCGCTTCCTGAATCAAGCACTACCTTTTTGCTATATTTGGTGTAATTCCGTTCAGTAGTTCGTGCTGTAGCCTTGGCTAAAGTTTCCTATTGGAAATTTATTTTTAGACTTTTATTTTTTGAATTTCTCAACAACTACTGAACTGATTTACACCACTTAAAAACAAGGTCCCTTTCTGAACCAAGCGCTACCTTTTTGTCAAATTTAGTGTAATTCCGTTCAGCAGTTCGGGCTGTAGCCTGTAATAAAATGTCCTATGGAAATTAACATGGAGAAAACACTTTTTGGGACCCCCCTTTTTTCTCATCCCCCGCTTGACAAATAACCCCCAAACTTTCAGGATAGGAGCTAACCTGGATAGACCTTTTGTTTGGATAATTTCGCAAAGATTTATCAACCAACGCCAAAGTTATTAACAAATAAAAAAACACTTTTCCTATGGAAACTAGGGGGCACATTAGGATTGCGGTTAATCCGCATCCTCCGGGCCGGCGGAAGCCACCACCGGCCCGGAGGATGCGGATTAACCACTGCGGACTGAAAAAAGACCCCCCGCCAGATTAGGATGGCTGGGGGATCTTTTTTCCGTCCGCCGCTTTTCCGCTGCGGTCGCCTTCCGTCCACGGCGGAAAAGCACTAACATGGCTGGCGGTGTCTATCAGACACCGCCAGCCATATTAGGATGTCAGCGGTGCTATGCCTTTACACGGCGGCATTTCCGCCATGCAAAGGCATACAGACTTTTCTTTGGGGGCCCATTGCGGGCCCCCAGGGATGAAGGCGGGTGTGGGGGGTGCACATGGGGGATACCTATGGTACCCCCCTGCCTTTGCATGCACGAAGCGGCAGGCATCACGTGGTGCCTGCAGCTTCATGCACACAAAGGAAAACATGTTTTTTTAACATTGTGGCGTGTGCTGCTTCAAGCAGCACCCGCCGCAATGTTAAAAATACAGGATGGGACCGCCAGGGTGGCGGTCACATCCTAATTAGCACGGAGGGACCGCCGCTGCCCCTGCGGATGGTCCCTCCTCCTCTGGGGTGGCGGACGGACGAAAGTCCGTCCGCCATCCTAATGAGCCCCTAGGTTCTAACTATAACTACCTACTGGTAACCGCCAGTAGGGAAAATATATATATATATATATATATATATATATATATATATAACAGCAGCAATCCTCCAAACAAACAATCCATTCCAGGAAAATGAAGGAGATGGACCACAAGGAACCAGGCAGGAAGGTATTTATTTCCACGCTCTGCCGCGACGCGTTTCGAGCACAGCCGTGCTCTTGCTCACACAAAAAAAAAAATATATATATATAGATATATATATATATATATATATATATACATATATATATATATATATGTCGGAAGAGGTTCCCAATCCTGATTTTTAGGAACACAAAAGACTCGCACTCCAGGGTCCGTGTATAAGTCGTTTTATTGGCGACGCGTTTCGACCTAGCGGTCTTTTTCGATATCTATATATATATATAAGATTATCCACTAATAAATAATCATCCGGCACTCCGGGTAGGATTAAAGACACACTCGGGCTTTATTTACGACGAGAAAAACATCTACGCATTTCAGAAGCCACTGATGCCTTGTTAACGATGTTTAAAGCACCTTTTTTCAAATTAAAATACTCAGTAAATGACAATGATAAAGGACACAACATGATGTAAAACAAGGTCTACGCCTTCGATCTAATGGCAGCCATATTTTAACATGTTATCTTTTCTACACTTACATTCTTTCTCATTCAGGGACAGATGCTTTAAAGTGGGCATTTTTCTCCTCACTTTCCATCCCAAATATAGAAACCATATTATTTGAAGGTTTCATTATTTCAACGACATAGCAGCAAGTTTCACTTAAATTCAAGGTGATTTCATAGAAAATAAAGTGCACATATATAGCTGGAAAACACTATATTTCATCTAAAATACACCAAAATTCCATTTCAATCTGTGCTTGTCAGAAATTCAAAGTGCAAATGCATAACCATGTTAAAAAAAATGTTGGCAGAAACATATTATTCTGGCTAGTGCCTATTTGAATTAGGTGCAAATTCTATCAAAGTAAATTGCAAGTGCTTTTGTGCAAAATATGCATCTTTTTACCTCTTTTACAATCATAATCATTCAAACTTATAGTTACTTCAATATAAAGTGCCAGTGCTGAATAAATACAACATATCATGATTTACACAAAATAATAAACATTAAAAACTATTTTGAAGGTACACCTTTTCTTGTATTTATCACAAATTGCACATAAAAATTAAAGAGGAATCTAAATTTAAAGTGCTAGTGCTTATGTAAACTAGGAGAGTGATGCCTTTTCTATTGCGGAAAGAGCCTTTCTTCCCCCCTTTCCCTATAGACATATCACTACCTTCAGTATATACATACTACACTACAGTACATTCTAAAGTGCAAATCCATATCAAATTTTTTTTTTTACACAAAACAACTGATTAAAACCAATTCTAGCAATGTATGTGTCCCACTACTCATAACTGTCTTAAATTTTCAAATTAAAACATAAATTTTATGGTTTTATAGTCGTGCAGGTTTTTACATTATTACTCTTCATTTCATTATTCAAGATAGGCATGTATATAAGTCCTCATCCATGCTGAGACCATATGGTTCTTTACAGTTAAACTCCCCAAAACAATATGTCTCTAACTTTCGGAGTTCCCTCTCCCTGTCTCCTCCTCTCTTTTTTCTCGGGACCACTGCTATACAGGTGTACTGCAGGCTCCCAGGGTTACTCTGATGGTGGGTCTCAAAATGCTTTGTAATAGGATATGTCCTGTCTTAATTTACAATCGCTCGCCTGTGTTGGAGGATTCTTTTGAATACAGGAAGAGTTGTACTCCCTATATAAATCTTGGGACAGGAGCATTGTAATAAATAAACAACAAAACTTGATCGGCAAGTTAGGAAACTTCTATTGGTCACAGTTTTAATAAAAAAGGTTTTAAAGTCAGTGCGATTCATGCCATGCTGGCACGCTTTGCATTTAGAGCACTTTTTAAAACCAGGTTTCTGCTGTAACCATGTGGGGGGACCTCCCTTCCTTTCCTGGAATTCACTTTTGACAATTTAATCCTTCAAGGATTTAGACCTCTTGTAGGTGATCTCAGGATTATTCTTGACCCTGGAGCCTAACACTGGATCACTTTTTATCAAGTGCCAGTGTGAATTCAAAATCGACCTTATCTCTTTGTGTTTCATGTTGAAAGTGGTTATAAATCTAGAAGAGTCCTGATCATTCAAATCATTTCTCTGTTGTTTGCGTTTCTTTGTTCTAGATCGTTTGAACAATATTTTGTTTCTCTCTAGATTTCTAGCCTTGGTTGATGCACCTTTTAAAACCTCAGGCGGATAACCTCTCATGGTGAACCTCTGTGTCATCTCCTTTTCAATTTTCTTGTATTCCCCCGGTTCTCTGCATGCTCTCTTGGCTCTATAGTATTCCCCAAATGGTATACTCCTAATTAACGCAGTAGGGTGAGCACTTGCCGCATGGAGAACTGAGTTTCCAGCGGTGGCTTTACGGAATACGGATGTTTCCAGTCTGCATTACAAGGTTTAATCCGGATATCAAGGAAATCTATGGTTGTTCTACTATGGTGCCCCACAAATTCCAAGTTCAGGGAATTGTTATTTAGGTCTCTGATGAACAACTCAATTTCCGTCTCCTTGCCCTGCCACAACACGAAGACATCATCAATAAATCGGACCCAAAGCAGAACATGACCCGCCCATTGTTCTAAGGGACTGCCCCCGAGCACCTGTTCCTCCCATCTGCCGAGATGTAAATTGGCATAACTTGGGGCAAAACAGGTGCCCATTGCAGTCCCTTGTTCCTGGAGATAGTAGTCATCACCAAAGAGAAAAATATTCTTAGTTAGGCACCATTCCATTAATTCCAAAATCATTTTGTTCTGGTTCACAAATCGTTCTGGTCTCCTACTTAAAAAATATTCAGATGCTCTTAGACCATCTACGTGTCTTATGCTAGTATAAAGTGTTGATATATCAAGTGTCAACATTATCATACTCTCTTCATGCCAGCAAATGTCAAAATTTTTAAAAGTCAGTAGAGTCCTTGATGTACGAGGGAAGTGTTCTTACGATTGGGTTAAGAAAATGATCAATATATCTCGATGCATTTTCGAAGAGGCTATACCAGGACGAGATAATAGGTCTCCCTGGTGGACTAGTAAGGCTTTAGTGCACTTTTGGGAGCATGTAGAAAACTGGGAGTATCGGTTTTTCCTTTTTGATAAACTTGAATTCATCCCAGTTTAATAGTCCTTCCTCCTTCCATGTTTCCAATCTTACAAAGAATAGTTCCTTTACTTTTTCATATTCTCTCATACTGATCTTACTGTAGCAATTACGATTATTTAATTGGCTGAGGGCTTCTTTTTTATACTGCTCTCTATCCCATAGCACGATATTCCCCCCCTTTGTCTGAGGGTTTGATCAGTACTCCATCCTCCTCTTGCAACTTTTGCACTGTCTTATGAAAGAGCGCTCTTCTTGGATGCATTTTCCGTGTGTTTTGATTAACCACAGAGTACAACTGTTTAAGTTCTTTCGTTACATTTTCCCCAAAAATATCCAAATTATCTCTCATGGTTTGAGGCAAAAATGTTGATGGTGCTCTGAATGGTGTATGGTCAGTTTTTTCTAATCCTGTTGTTATAACTATTGCTTCTTCACTCCCAATTTGACTATCATCATCCATTAAATATATCATATCTTTCGGGGCAGGTGCATCACTGACACTTAGGAAGGCTTGGTCACTTGAGGATCCTATACCTGATACCTCTATTGTCCGTTTGGCTCCATGTTGGCTCATATGCATTTTCGACAGCTTGAGCTTCTGAATGAAGTGATATAAATCCATATATATATATATATATATATATATATATATATATATATATATATGCGCTCCAAGCAACCACCAAATGCCTGCTTCCGAACTCGCGGCGGGTGCACTCAACAACGAGGATGGAACCCGTTAGTTACACAACAACTACAGCTCAATGGGTGCACTCACAGGACATCACCTGAGAGATTGGGACATTAATTGCTCCCCAACAAACATCCGTAATATTGCACTATTATTTTTAATTTGTTTGCATGCACATTGAGCACTTACATTTTGTTTAAGAATGGTTAAATGTCAAATTGGGATAACAAACTACATTAACCAGAATGCACTCGTGTGCAAAACAGGAAATCACTGTGCACTAAAAATAAAAGAAGGCTCAATGTCAGAGCTCAACATCCCGTGATCAAGCCTTTGCATAAGGTGAAACGCGTTGGCCTTTGGCTAAAACTTGGGACATAAAGCCGCTGGCAACTTTTGAAAAGAAACACGAGTGAGCGCGTTTTCATTACCAATTGAAATATTGGACTCTGCTGAAATTTACCGACTGACCCTGTCGGCAGAAAACGCATCGCGCTAGACTGTAAGCGCCGGCGTCAATGTGGGTCAAACTTTGTTTGAATTGAAAAGAGACGCGAGGCAGCCATCGCCACAAAATGGATACTTTGTAGCCGACAAAGAAAGCCGTGAAATGGAGAAATTATTCCGTTAAGCTGCACACGCTCTGGAAACTGGCATAACTGAAGACAGCATACAACGGAGGAATCTTACCGGAGGGTGGGAAACCGCGCAGTGTCACTGATTCCGGTAAGAGCGTTTCAAGCTGCAGTGCGAACTCCGAAGGCTTTGTTTGAATAGCGACGCACAAAGTAAACAGATGCGACTATAAGCGTCAAATTAAAAATATTGCATTTACGATATTCACTAGTCAAGACATGTCTGAAAAGTTGTGTACAACTAAATGAACTCTACGAGATATTTAACACAAAGATTCAAGTTGTATTCACAAGTTGGAACTGGGCAATTTTTGAACTAGGGGACTCATGTTAACAAAGACAGCGCCTTACTACAAATTTACAAATTAACAACGAGAGAATGTATTAGCCATGGAGGAAAGAGAGGCAAAACGGATAGCGAAAATCAATGATTTGTTCACAGTCACCGCCACACCAAGACCAGAGAGGGGTCAAATCGCAACACCTGCCAATACAAATAAAGAAAAATTAAGATACTGGGAAAGACTTTCGAAAAAAGAAATAAATAAATGGTGGGAGCTATTAACCTTACAAAAGTATGTTGAAGTCAAAAGAATCCCACGATGCCTTCGCCTTACATTGATGCCAAGCCACCAGGATACAAGTGGGGAATTACTCCAGGAATAGGGGGAACAGCAGTTAGAATCCTCCACAGGATTAATGATCATTCTCATCGAATACATTGATAAGGCATTAAAGGAAATTAAAAATGAATTAAAAAATGTGGAAGAAGAAATAAACAAACTAACCCTAACTGAGGAACAACAAAAACTTAAATCTGAAATCCTAAAAAATCTGGAAAAACATGAGGCAAGAGTAAAATAACGGAAACAATTTACATTTCAGAAGGATGAAGCAGATTTTGAAAAAGGACAAATCTTCACATTCGGTAAACAATATGAGATGAGAAAAAATAAAGCACAATCAAACAAAACAGGAGAAGAAACCTCAAGTTTTGAATCCATATCTAGTACGGATATAAGTGAGACGGAGGATAATCCCCAACAAACACCAGAACTGACAAAAAAATCCAATTTTTTTATGGAAATGCGGTTGGCCTTGGAGCAACAAAACAAAGGAAACCAACCAAAAAGAGGCAGAGGCAGGGGATGTGGCAGAGGAGGAATAAGAAAACCAGACAAGGTCAGAGAGGCCAGGGTGGAACCCAAGGAGGACACATGGTTGGGCGACAGATTGAGACAACCTCGGAAGTAAACTTACAAGATCAAGAGTCACAAGAACTGAATATAATAAATCTTTCAACAAGAACCTTGACATCGACAGAAAATGAAATACTCAAAAAAAGGCATTCATTTTTGCCCCATATCCCACTTGAACATTGCAGAAATGCGCATCGATTTATATAAGTATATAAGAAAGCTAAAATTAGCAAAAATATATGCCGAAAAAACATCTTTGGGAAAAGATGCAAGAAATAAAAAATCAACGAACATGCTCAATGTGGAAGATATAACGGGCCTAACCGCACTAATGACAATGGGCACAATATCCCTGTCCCAAGAAGTACAAGCACTGATGGAAATAGAGGAAACATTACAAATGGAAGGAGCAAGTGAAAGTGGCTTGAAGCCAAAGTCAAAGTTCTATCCGAATCTACCACCGGGGAACAAGATAGATATGTTCCACAAGCTAATAGTGGAGGAACTATATAAAATTACACCAAATAAAGGACACAATAATTTAACCAAAAAGGAAGGAGAAATCTTTAAAAATCTACAAAATGATAAGACAATAGAAATAAAACCGGTATACAAAGGCGGTAACATAGTCATTGTAAACAAAATAGATTATGTAGCAGAAGCAGAACGTCAATTAATGGATAAAGACTGTTACCAACTACTAAGTAAAGATCCAACAAAAGACTTACAAACAAGAATGACAAATCATCTCACAGAATGGCATCAACAAGGTTTGATAAATGATGATGAATATAAATACTTGGATAATAAACATCCAACCTTACCGACCTTTTACTGTCTTCCAAAGTTCCACTAAAGCCGGGACAAACCCCTAGGCAGGCCTATTGTGTCCACAAAAAATTAATTATTAGAACCAATATCAAATTATATTGATCAATTCCTTGCTCCATTGCTAAAAGACCTTACATCCTACCTGAAAGATACAATGGACCTCTTAAAGAAGCTTGAAAATGTTGTTTGGCAACCAACCTACAACTTGATAACCATGGACGTGGTATCGCTATATACAAACATTGAACACCAGATTGGCATCAATGCTTACAAATACTATCTGGGGAAAAGAAACATTAAATATAGAGAACATAATAAAATGCTAAATGAAATGATCTCATTGTGCTTGAATAACAACATCTTCCTATTTAACAAGCGGATCTACAAACAAATACGAGGATGCGCAATGGGATTTTCTTTCTCCCCCAATTACGCGAACCTCACAATGGGATGGTTCGAATAAAACCAGGCATGGAATACAGAAAACTATGAATGGAAACAAAAAATCATACTATGGCTGAGGTTCATAGATGATTTACTAATTATCTGGAATGGCACCACAGCAGAATTTGTACAATATTTTGAGAAATTGAACAACAGCTCGACAAAACTCAAATTCACTTTTGAAATCAGTTCTGAAAGGGTAGTGTTTCTTGATACGGAAATTTACATCGACAAAAACTCCTTAGAGACAACATTGCATAGAAAAAAAACAGCGACGAATGCAACCCTACATGGGGAAAGTTTCCATAATGAAAAACTTAAGTGGAGCATTCCATATGGGGAGTTTTTGCGACTGAAAAGAAACTGCTCTAATGAAAAAGAATTTCTGAAGCACAGCAAGAAAGCCAAAATTCCTAACAAGAAAATATCCCACCAAAGTTGTTGAAAAATGTCTTAACAAAGTAATAGATCAAGACCGAAAGGAAATTCTGAACAAGAAAAGAGAGGACAAAACAAATGATAACATAATCAGATTAATCACCACATACAGCGCAGAAAACAAACAACTGACAAAGATAATTCGTAGACATTGGGGAATCTTAAGATCAGATCAGACAATGGCAAAGATAATTGGTGACCACCCAAATATAACTTATCGAAGAGCCAAAAACATAGGCGATCGGTTAGTTCATAGTCATTTCAGAGAATCACCAAACACAACTTGGTTTCAGAGAGATGGGTTTTGGCCATGCAAGCACTGCAAATTCTGCAAAATAGCCTCCCCAACTAGGGAGATTGAGATCAACAAGGGAACAAAATGGACGATACGCCAACATCTCACTTGCAAGAGTACATTTGTGATCTATATGGTTGAATATCCTTGTCATAAAAGATACATCGGCAGCACCATATTCGAGGTGAAAAAAAGAATTTTGGAACATGCACGAGCCACCACCCACAAACACCGAACAAACGCCATCGCCAAACATATGGAGAAACATCATGATAACAATTGGGAGACCTGGCGATATTGTGCCATTGAACAAGTACCAGTGTCTGAAAGAGGAGGAAACCGAATAAAAACCCTCAGACAGAAGGAATCAAAACACATCATCACCTTCAGAACTTTGGACCCCAGAGGGCTAAACCAGAATGAAGAACTGTATGTCCATTTGTGAATCAATAATTAGATAGGACAACACTTCACTGAAGAACAACTTAAGACATAAACTCACTAGAGAGTAAAACATAATCACCATCTTCTGTTGGACAGTTATATCTTACAAGTGTTTGAGATCCTAATAGATAAGAACAATGGTTACATGAAAATGAGAAAAGTTTGAATATAAATACTCACTAGAGAGACTGTATCGAAACACAAAACCATCACCTGAGAGATTGGGACATTAATTGCTCCGCAACAAGCATCCGTTATATTGCACTATTATTTTTAATTTGTTTGCATGCACATTGAGCACTTACATTTAGTTTAAGATGGTTAAATCGAGATAACAAACTACATTAACCAGAATGCACTAGTGTACAAAACAGGAAATCACTGTGCACTAAAAATGAAAGAAGGCTCAATGTCAGAGCTCAACATCCCGTGATCAAGCCTTTGGATAAGGTGAAACACGTTGGGCTTTGGCTAAAACTTGGTAAATGAAGCCGCTGGAAACTTTTGAAAAGAAACACGAGTGATTGTGTTTTCATTACCAATTGAAATCTTGGACTCTGCTGATATATATCCGCTGTCATATTTCTGGAAACATTTCCGAATTGACTGGTCGACCTATATATATATATATATATATATATATATATATATATATATATATATATCCCCGTCCTCACCTACACATAAATAAAGCTGCTGCTCGCGTGCTACTCACATGGTGGACAACCTTGGAGCGTGAATATATATATATATATATATATATATATATATATTACCTACTGGCGATAGCCAGTAGGTATATAGTTAGGATTGTTTTCCATAGGGAAATTGCAACATTCTATTGGGAATAACTTTGGCGCCGGTTGAGGAATCTTCCTGAAATTTTCCTTAACTTTGCCTCGCGGCGCTCCGCTCCTTCCCTGAAAGTTTGGGGGGGATTCGTCAAGCGGGGGCCGAGATAAAAGGGGTCCCAAAAAGTGTTTTCCCCATGTTAATTTCCATAGGGCGGTTGGACTCACTTTTAGCCCGAACGGCTGAATGGTTTTCCACCAAACTTGGCAAAATTGTAGGGACTGGTAGCCCGATGTGCCTTTGCTATGTCTCAAGATATGTGCTCCAGTGGTTTTTACGAAAATTAACTTTGAAAAAATATATATTGGGCTACATTGGGCTATATATATGTTAGAGCCCAAATGTAGCCCAATGTAGCCCAATGTAGCCCAAAGATGGCCACCAGAGACAAAAAAAACAAATGTAGCCCAAATATCAGCCAGATGTAGCCCAATGACAGAATGTCCCAGAGTGTTCTAAAGAACAACTAGAGCGCTAACAGTCTTACTTATGACAAAAGTATGGCACACCTGAAGTCATCTTGATTGGAATAAAGTGTTAACACTTAAAACATTTAATTTGCAAAGGAACAAAATGAGGGGGTTCATTTTGCCATAGAAATTATGATTAGTGCTGAAGAAAGAAAAATTAGGGCACATTTTGAGTGACTTCTCAAATCCTCTTATATTTCATTATAAAAATTCTGATATGCAGTCTCCCAAGATGGCCACCAGAGACAAAAGAGCCCAAATGTAGCCCAAATATCAGCCAGATGTAGCCCAACTATAGCCCAATGACAGAATGTCCCAGAGTGTTCTAAAGAACAACTAGAACGCTAACAGTCTTACTTATGACAAAAGTATGGCACACCTGAAGTCATCTTGATTGGAATAAAGTGGTAACACTTAATACATTTAATTTGAAAAGGAACAAAATGAGGGGTTTCATTTTGCCATAGAAATTTTATATATATATATATATATATATATATATATATATATTCACTGAAAAAACCATAGGTTACACACCAGTTATAAGTAGGAATTAGCATTTAAAAAACCTTTGAAATTCACTGAAAAAACCATAGGTTTCACACCAGTTATAGTTAGCTGGAAATTTTACTCGCATAAAACCATTGAAATCCCCACGTTATAGTTAGTTGGACTCACTATAACTTGCACGTCTGCAATGCACTGCTGATGACGTCACATATTACATCACTCATGCATATATTTAAATATTTAAACATTACTCGCTAATATATGTATTCACTAAGATACACTTAATAAGCCAGTTAACCAATCAATTTTTTTTTTAAAACACTGAAAAAACCATAGGTTTCAGGCCTTATATAGTTAGGAATTAGCATTTAAAAAACCTTTGAAATTCACTGAAAAAACCATAGGTTTCAGGCCTTATATAGTTAGGAATTAGCATTTAAAAAAACCTTTGAAATTCACTGAAAAAAACCATAGGTTTCAGGAGTTATATAGTTAGGAATTAGTTTTTAAAAAACCTTTGAAATTCACTCAAAAAACTATAAGTTTTAGTGGTGTTATAGTTAGCTGGACATTTTACTCATACAAAACCAATGAAATTGCTCCTATATAGTTAGTTGTACTAACTATATTTTGCGCACCCGCAATCCACTGCTGATGATGTCACATATTAGATCATTCATGACATGGTCAGTGACATCACTGATGACATCTCAAATGACATCACTGATGACATCATCCACGTGACAATCATATACACCTTTTCATACACTATTACAATTTTTCATCACTGTTTGTAAAATACAGAGTATCATATCTAAATCCATTGTCACAGCAATACAAGTATCTAAAAATCTACTCAGTGATTCATAGATGTATACACACATCTAATCACTTACCTATGGATTCACTCATACATGCTGTCAATGAACAATAGAACACTATCAAAAATACTTATACATCTATATCGACATTAAACAACAGCACGCATCCTATTCACATATGAAGTCATCCTAGTCACTTATGCAAACAATGGATCATACTGGTGGAGAAGCGTGGCTCAGTCGTTAGAGGCGGCAGACCCGGAAGCTGAGATTTGCCGTGGACCAGGGTTCGATTCCCCGCCTCGGCGGGTCTCGGGCTCAAAAATTCCACGGACTCAACAATTCTCGCTCCGGTGCCTACTCGACTCACGGGGTCACACTCTGTGACTCTGGGCAATAGCTTGCTTAATCTCCACTATGGCCCCTCGCGGCGGGATGCCTGGCTTTCACCTTGTGGATACCCTGCCGGGGTATCTCACAGGGGAATACCAGGACGGGTTCCCTAAGCAAGCGCTTAGATACCGGGTCGGTGATTTGCGCTATATAAATACATGTACATTTACATTTACATATTTACTTAGCAAAACACTTATACAAACACCACTTCTTCTATTCATTTAGATAGTAAGTCATAGTTAGTGAATTATAAAATCATTATTACAAGTATACAGTTATCCATACAGTAACTCACACAATCATTGTGTCTTATGTATACTTATTTATATACAACAACTGACACATACACTGCCTTTTATTTTTCTAGTTTGTTGGACCTGTACCTTTGAGAAATATATTTGCTTATCACCACACCCATAAAGAGATTCCCTCACCCAAACTGTTAGAACATGTAGTTTTAACTTCATATATCTACTGAATCAACTATTCACACATCTTTGGACAGTCACACACCCCCCACCGAACCACACACACTTTCACACTCCCATACAAATACTCAGTTAACTAATCAATAACTAATATAGACTTTCACATAGCTAGTAACCAACTGTAGAATCAGTTTACACAACAACTGACAAAGTGATACAGATATTCACACAGTTTAGTCACGATCCACTATATTTAGTGAGACATTATAAATTGGTCAAGTAAACAGTCAATTACACTGCTACTAAATCCTATTAATATATATATACACACACACAAAAGCAAATGTTACAGGGACGTTATAATTAGGTTCACAATTTACACACACAATCTCATAGAAATTCTGCAGTTATAGTTAAGAGTTAGCTCAAGAAACTATAACTTGTGCCCTAAGGTAACTATAACTTGCATCCCGCCATGCACAGTTTTCTCATCAATATTTGTACAGCAAATTGTGCACTGATATTATCAATGATGTCATAGAGGATGTCACGAGTAATGTAATATATGGGGTAATTAGCAGAGCAGGGCTAGGGCACGAGTTAAAGTTATGTTAAGGCACAAGTGATAGTTTCTTGAATGTGTATGTCAGAGAGAGAGAGAGAGAGAGAGAGAGAGAGAGAGAGAGAGAGAGAGAGAGAGAGAGAGAAAGAGAGACTCTATAGTCTTAGTTAGATCTGTCAGTACATTAAAAAAAGTAAAATACATACTCATCCTGTAAGGAAATCAGGAAATGTAATTTACAGTTGAGCATCCAGGGAACATGCAGATTGACATTGGCACTCTGCTAGTTGAAGCTAGCGTTAGAGTGAGAGAGCTGGGTCTTTGTTGAAGAATAGTTACATGAATATCAGTTAATGAACCATTTTGCAATGCTAATGTTTCACAGCACGAGATGAAAAACCGCGCGCCAATTCCTAGCTGTGACCATTGCAGATCTTAGCAGATACCTCCTGAGATTATTATTACTTTTTGTTTGGGAACAGGTATCTTTTGTAACCATAGATTCAAAAGGGCTGCGCTGGCCTTTTCTGACTCTATCATGTCGAACAGATAATTCTCTGTTGCAAGGTCATCTTATCAACACCCCACCCCCTGCTAGAGTCCTATCGTCGCTCCCTCTGTGCTGTGCACACACATACCTCGCACAGGTCTCTGCATCTTCCTGGCTGTGTTTGCGTGTAAAACAAGGTTCCATGTAAAGGGGCTGTGAATGAGAGCTGAGGTCATGGACGAAGCAAAACACAGGAGTCAAACAAATGAGCAACTGCACACACTTGTGAACACACAACCCGACCACACCGACACGCACAAACACATACAGACACAATCTCACACACAAATTCAACCACACACACAACCACTTACAGACACAACCTCACACAAAAATGCAACTACACTCACACGCAGCCACGCACACACACGAGTCCGACCTCAAATACTCCTTGTTCGGACAGTACCTACTCTCTTATGCACGGCTGTACACATTCTATTTGGTATAATTTGTGTTAGAAGGTTTGATAGAGGAAAGCTTTCAAATGTTCTTATTTTAGCTAAATTATGACGATATATGCACCAGTGTGCGTGCAATGATATTACGCATTGAAAATTGTGTTTTCATCCATCAATATTGCGTAAATAGTTGGAATACAGTGCTTGTATTCCCGCGATATTTAATTAAACTCTACCCACTGTGTTATATTATTTTACTACTAATTAATATATCTATATTACTCATCCGAATCGCATCTAACATTATGTTTTACTGTTCATGTAAGTCTGTGCAGCGACCGGTTAAGTCTGTGTTATTAAAAAAAACATGTTCGTGTGTGTTAAAAATAAAAACATGTTCGTGTGTATTAAATAAAACTGCGCGCGCGTGTCAAAAAGAAGCTTTACTGTTGGCCTTCCCTTCATTGAATTTCTGACTTTTTTTTTTACCGCCAAGCTAGAGGTTAGTCTTTGATGTGCCCTTTATAAATAAATATATAAAAAGTGTATTTATGCAACTAGATAACCCCAACTGCAATAAATGACGTATCAAACGTCGTAACATACAAGACCATATAGACATATACTTGTATACGTGAACACCTTTCCGTATAATTGTGCACGCAAAATAATTTCCATAGATCTTGTGGAGTAGTCTTTGGTAAGTTTCACTTACCGGTCCTTTTACAAGTTCCGATTTCTGGCAGCTTCTCAGCGGCTGCCCCTCTGACTGCCCCCCTCCCAGCACCCCTAAATTAAAGGTTCACTCATAAAGGCGGCCTCGGCGTGCGGTCCTTTGTGCGGAGTAAGTTACGCGTGAAATCCCTTTGTCGCCCCTTCCAAAGAGACCCAAAAGTTGCAGTTGATTGTGTGAGGGCGCTTTTAACAGGCTGAATGTGGGATGTTCCGAAGTTGGCCTCGGACCCCCATTTCCGACGAGTGCTTGTAATTTAGCGCCTCTTTGTGTGTGCTGGCGACGAGCCTGGAGAGCTTGTGAGATAACTGGAAACAGGAGAGGGCCTCCGCGCTAACTCTTTGAGTCTTTCAAAACCAAAAATGACTTCTTAAGAGGTATCAATATTAATGACTTTATTGAGGACAAATAAACGTGATGCTTACTTTTCCATTAAAAAGACGCACGCTTTTCATAGAGCTCTAAAGTTTAGGTTTACGGCCTTTTTGTTGACAGGTTGAGAAAGTCATGATACAGAGGAAATTAAAAAAAGAAAAAGAAATTGGAACGCACCTTTGCACAAAAAATATGAAAGCTATAGAGGAAAGACAAAGTCAATGCTAATATGCTTTAAAATGATACTTTGTGGGCCGAGGCTTCAACGCGTCGCCTCGGATGATAGCTGGTTTACCTCCTTGCAAGGATACACTTGTTTTTTAATAGTTAACACAAGGCGTTCTCCAACAGGTCAGTTTGTTTGCTGAGTTTTTCTCCACAGTCCGCGTATTTTTTTCTCTCTATATTATGTCTATAAACTACTGAGTAATTGGCTGTGTTTTTTTTTCTGTTAATTGGCAATCAGAGTTACAGCACAAGTATTTTAAAGCCTTGGCCTAAGGTGTATTATTAACGTTATATTATCGTATCGGTCTCATTTAAAAAATAGCCACCACCACATATATTTCTTTAGATCTTCTAAATACGGTTTTATCAGAAACACAGGACTGTTGTATTAATCTAATAATGTAGAAACAGCTTCCAGAGCATGAGCGTGTAAATACAAATTCACACACTCAGACACAAGAATATAGGCAGAAAAATAAATATACATTTCACACGTATTTGCAGTGAATCAATCTCTCTCCCTAAATATATATATATATACATATATATATATATATCAAACAAGTGCAACCTCCCAGGCTCCAACCGTAGCGACCCAGGAAATCACGCAGATCCAATGCAGCTTTTTTTACAGGCACAAATTTATTTACGAGCTGAACCAAACAATCTGAAATATATATATATATATATATATATATATATATATATATATATATATATATATATTATATATATATATATATATATATATATATATATATATATATATATATATAAGAATATATGTACATACATGCTTGTAAGAATACAATATCTATAGAAAAGTAAAAGATTAATAAAATACTGGAAAGCAAAATAACATATTTATCGATTAGTTAACTTAGTCGACTGCTGTTTTTGTCTTCGAAAATTTGAAACATGATGTTATTTTTTTATAACAATCGACTCTGCGCGAGATTTTAAAACTATGTTTAGTTTATAACTGCCACGACACCGCAGTCGTGATCATTAAAAAAAGGCATTTGTAAATTAAAATATGAGCAGAACGCATAGGGAACAGGAGAGGCAGACCCAGCCACTACCGGGACGTCATTACAGGTTGCGCTCTACATTATTAAGATAATTCTTTAAAGATGCACAATTAATGTAGAACAAAAAGAATGAAACAGCAGCCGCTGCGGCGGTGTCTGCAAACACTGCGGCGAGCCCAGAGCCGCGGCTGAAAGGCTGGCACGGGAGGGAGGGCAGCGCTGCTTTCACCGCGGTCCTGGGAAACAAGGGTCCGTCCTGAAAGGGGCAAGAGAATAAAGTGTAATGACCCTTAACAGCGCTTCGGTTTGGGGCAGCGGTTCAAAGCGCACCGCATTCAAACTGAGGGGCAGGGAAGCCGCAGGAACAGATGCGCCAAAGGGGCTTTAAAGGCAGGTTTGGGGCACGGAGGGCAGGGCAATGCGCCTTGTACTATTTTTACATGTAAGCATAGAGCTTTGGGGGCACGGAGGGCACGGAGGGCACGGAGGGCACGGAGGGCACGGAGGCCAGGACAGTGCGCCTTGTAGTATTTTTACATGTAAGCATAGAGCCTCACTCAACCACTTGAAATAAGCATGCATATACTTTCGCCGAGCCCTCTTCTCTCTCACTCATTCAAACGTGGGTGTGTGTTTGCAAAATGTCCACATACGTGTGAAGTTGGCATGTCGAGTTACACCCTTTTAAACTATGGATAATGAACACCTTTAAAATGGAAGCTCTGTTGGTGAGTGAAAGCAAAAAGCTGCAAGTCTATTTGAAGCATAAATGACTTTCTGTCATTTGTATCAGTACTTTTCTCATTTACCTGGTTACTATTTATATAATGCTTCATTTAGCACCACATAGGTAGGAATGCTTCTTAAAAGGGCCCTGCACAGTTCTTTTTAACCAGTCCTACATCTCTAACAGTCGCCGCCAGCTGTCATTCTGGAGAGTTCTTTTGTTTAAAGATGTATGCTCGGGGTTTGAGAATCGTCGTGACATCATTCACAGGAAGAAATCAACAACAGCTCTCCACCGCTCTGTTGATTTCTGTAGTGGGCTGCCTCGTTGTCTTTACGTGAAGCGCCGGATCTGCGAGCAGCAGGCCTACCTTCCTTTCACTTAGTCACTGATAAATGTTTCACTGTGAAAGGTATCAAATGAGGGCCCCGCTGATCGATCTGCGAGGCAAAGTTCCTCCCTTTCTCCTCACATGCGCTCCCCCTCTTTGCTCTAGATTAATTCCCATTCACATTTTCTACGGCGCGGTAGCGTCTCTCGTTTTTTTTTACATTTAAAAACTATAATTTTTTCCAAGTTGTATTTGGGCGCAAGCCATTTTCTTCAAACCCATATTTGTGGCAGATTAGCAAATGTCTCTCGCAGTCAATGCAACCCTCAAAGAAATGCTAGAAATGTAAAGTAAGACATTGGAAACATGTGATAGCTGCACCCACCTCCAATGAGTTGTGAGATTGAACTGAAAACCAACAGGAGTCTCCCCGGAGGAAAAGCATTCTGTGTGCGCGTCATGACCAGAATATTTGATCTATGTGTGCTGAGGGGTACTGTGTGAGAGTTGGGCGCATTGCTTGTGTGGGTGTGCTGAAGGTGTGTGAAAGTGGAAGTATTCAGAACTGGTGATGTGTTTGCGTTTGGAGGACGTTATGTGCATGTGTGTGGAGAGACGGGTTCTGTGTCTGTGTGTGTGCTCAAGGGAATTTGGCATGTTCCCGAAGAGTGGCTCATGCTTGCAGGGATGTGGATTTTGTAGGGTTTGTGTATACACACATATATTCAGATATGTGCATCTCTTTGTACAAATGCACATATTACTAAACCTCTTCGGTGCTGCGATGGCCCGTGGGACGGTGGACGTGTGCATAGGACGCCCGGGGGCTGTCCAAATCCCGCCCACTCAGTAATTCACCCGCAGAGCGGCAGAATTAGAGCAGCGTGCAAGAGGTTAAGCATAAAACTACATACACTCTTATTTTTATGCTTAACAAATGTATATATTACTTTTTGTTAAAATATTTCCAACTTATTTTTATGCTAAACATGTATATAGGTATTTACATAACATATACGTATGTAACTATATGCTTGTGGATCTCTACTTAGTGTGATCACTCATATCACAACATATAAATATGATTATACAGACAGTCCATGTCAATGTTAACTATTCAATACATGTATTACTTAAGAAAATAGCTAATACATAAATCAAAATAATTAAATAATAAAACAAAATAAATAAATTAATAGAAAAAATAACCCAAACAAAAATAATATGGATTTGTTTCTCTCTCTCTATTTTTCGACTCACTAGAGGAATGAAAATAAATAACTATATTTTAAATAAATAAATAAAAAATATTGTATACATACACATATGTATAATTATATAATTATATTCATATATAAGTAGAGCAATACATCAATAACATATCAGATGATGAGTGTCAGCTTATGGGTTTACTTTCCTATAACAACACATATTTGTCACAAAGTGTAAATATGATCATAGCAAATGTATCTATAAGTGCTACTCTATTGAAATACTGGGGAGCACACACACACACACAAACACAGTCACAAACACACACACACATACACACACACACACACATATATATAAAATGTTTAATTCACAACAAAGATGGAAAGCCTCAAGTGTTTGTAAAGATATGTCCATGCATGCACATATGGGACTTTATCCAGCACAACTTTATATCTCCTGATTTTTCTCATATGTGTATCATGTTAAACTCTCTATGTATGAATACCTCTATGAGTGGTCATGTATCTACATATTTAAATATTTTCCTCCTACTGCAGAGAAAAAAAAACTAACTAATCACTCCAAAGCTCATCAAATCACCACTCTATGACTCCTCCTATTCCACTTCCAAAATATCCCCTACCTCCACTCCCTGACTCATCCCAAATCTCTTTTACTACCTTGAACTCCCAAATAACTCTTTACAAACTCTTCCTTCCTTTACCCATCCCTATCCTATTCCTCTAATTAAAGGCTCTCTGACTCATCCTAAACCTCTTTTATACTATGAACTCCCAATTAATCCTTTCTAAACTCTTCCCTCCTCGATCCATCCTCTTTCCTATTGATTCATTTAACAGATTCACATGTCTACCACTCCCACCAATCCAAAACAATTTATATTTCTCCCCTACTAATTTACCACTAATCATCCTTTGGGTTCCAGGAGTGGCATGCTACGCACCAAACAGCTCTTCAACACCTTGTCAGGGGTAGTAAGCGCCATATAAATACAATTATGATTTCAGTGTTTGTTCAAACTGTTTGTGCTCCAGAACAGATGAGGGTGCATGCTCAGGGTGTAGTGCGTTTTGAAGTATAGTGTCTGCACATAGATGCAGGGTGTGTTTTGTGTAGTGGATGTGTGGACTGCAGATGATTGTGGTATGCCTGTAAGGGGTGGTTTTAGAAGAGTGACAAGGACCACAGAACTGATCGGATTGTATGGTATCAGCCATATGAATGACATGCTAAGGATTTGCTAGAACATCTCAGTTTTTGGTGATATTATATCATGATTCATATAGCAACAGGCCAGGAACAAGTGTGATTGCTGGAAGATCTGGCTTGAAGTGCGGGTTGGTGTGAGGTTAGTGTGACCAAACATCGTGGACTTCTCTTGACAGTCCCAGTTTTCAGAGGACTGTCAGGTGTCCCAACGCAATCCTTTCATTTTTACATACATGTCCCTGTTTTTGGAACAAAGGTCAAATCATCCTCAAAGAATTGAAAGGTATGCTCTTATTAATTCGATTTATATTTAAATTGAGGTTTTGGGCCGAATGACCAGAGGGAGAGAGATGTTTTTCCCAAGGAGACAGCTCCTAAAGTGGATCAGTGGCAATATCCAGTCAGGACCTCCCAACATCTAAAATGTCTTCTTGCCTTGATGTAGCAGGTGCAGTGGCACCCAGACCAGCGGGCTATAACGCTGATTATTACAATATTTCACAGTTCAAACAATGGACAGGAGGCCCACGTCCTTCGTTACACCAAGGCGCATGATACAGTAGCTACGCCACTGCTTACTTCTCACTTCTCTTCACATACAGATGGGTTTATACTTCTATGCCTTTTTTACAAGGGTCGTTCCTCCTTCTGTCATCAGAGGACGTGTGCACCTGTGGTCAGAATACACTCAAGCAAAGGAGAGTCCCCGCTGTTTCGACGTTATTCTAGGGACCAGAGATGCCAGTTAATCATGGGTTCAATCCTTTCCCGCACCCACCTCTCTCGAGAAGCCCACGGCACCTGCCGTGCGTCAAGCGGCAGCACGTAACGCGACGTCGAGTGACGCACGCGCTGCCGGATTTTGGCCTGCAGGCTAGCTGGGAGCAGAGGTCATCACCCCTTGACCCGGACTCACAACGCTTCTGGTCGGACAAAGGGGTGCTTGGCCTGAGAGCAACAACAAAGGGGCATCCATTACGCGATTAAACTACTGGGTTAAAACGGTACATCGCCCTGTGAAAAGCACAAAAGTTTCATCGAATAATGAACGTGTGCTCGACAATTTTTCATAGGTAATTCCAACAGCGCGGATGTACAATACAAGGCACCGGCACCCTGCATTCACGTTTTCAGGATGTCCAGCGGATATCAATAGCAGTTCGATAGCCTGTCAACCAAAACATATTTAGATTGATGCCTTTTCATTATGGTTTAATTCTTTAAATTGGTGCATTTGCATAGCTGTCCTTAATGCTGGTTTTTTATATTATGCTATAAGGGGTATACCGCATTTTTAGTACAGGGGAAAGCAAAAAATTGAAAAATGACAACATTTTGTTCTAAAAAGGGCTGCTATTTCATAAATAATAAAAGTATATATGTACGTGTACACTTTCGATTTCCATTATTTGTGATCTGCCATGTTGCCGTTTTCTCTCTTTCCTGCTGTACATGAGATATAAATAAAGGATTTGAAACGTTCCATTGTTGTTGCGTTATCATAATCTTAACCTGGCACATAAAAGTGCAGAAAAGCTTTTTCATTTCTAAATTTATGTTTTTCGCAAAATAGCTTCCTTACAATATACTTTATTTTGCTGCCTGCGCTAGAGGCGAGCACGTACTACCGTGTAGGGCAATTTATCGCGATAAGTCAAATCTATATTTGTTTAAATTATATTTGAAAACACGCAATTTATCTAAAGCTATAGGTTTGACAAAAAGACGGGAAAAAACACGCAATAAAAATAACGTTTCAAACACACCATCCGTTTTAACGCCTGTCCAAGTCCCTGAACATACATCTTACATAAGTATGTCTAAATATATTATTGTGTCCATTGCTATAAAGCGTCTCTACAACCCAGGTGGGCAGCGGGGTGCTGTACAAAATGTATTCACAGGCTGTCTCACAGAAAAATGCAATAAGAAAGAAATGAAATAAAATAATCACGAAAAAAGAATACAATGCGAGTGTATATAAAAGAAACATAAACCCAGGCAGAAGGCACTAGAAATTATATAGTCACATTTTTGAAATTATATATTTGAAGGAATGAAAGGCAAAGAGAAAATCTAAAAGAGGGAAATGCAAGCTTTAAGAAGATATGGAGTAAATAAGAGCCACAAACACCTGCAGTTTCCCCACCATATGTTTGTTTCCTTCAAGAAAGCATATTGAGACGAGTCAGTCCAACCTAATGCAAAAACCTAACGTTTAGAGCCGTGGTTATTATACTAGTTCATGCCTAGCCACTGCCCGAATAAAATAATTTAATAAAGGCCACTCAAAATGTTAATACATTTTTTACACAATTATGTTCAATAAGAAATCTTGTAAATCAGCTAATGCAATGTACTGAGGCATGATAATATATCTTCTAAGAAATTTAGAAAAAACTGACTTGACATTCAGTAACGCTTTTCTGTTTTTCGCAGTAAATACTGTGATGGAAACGTTTGGAAAGTCTTAGCCTGTGCTATAGAAAAAACGCTCCAGTGCCACACCTAATGGCAGACTATGTGCTATACATAACAGTAACAAAGGCATGTCAAATGAAGCAAGTCAAACATATTATGAAGTAATAACATTGAAAGTAAAATCAACAAATTATATCCCGTGTTGCTTTTTTATTTGCAATAAACCCAGGTTATGAAAAAGGAAATGAAACCAAGAGGTCTGAAATGTCTAAGGGGCATTGAGGAGCATGGGGTATATATCATTCAAGGCATTTTGACTAAAAGTTATGTTCTTTGTTGTCCTTTATTTTCTCACATAAAGATATTTAGCAACCCAGGTATTGCAATGATGCTTTGTTTTACCCTTTAACAACACATTCTGGCAAGTTCAGTTGTAAAATGCTGCACTTTTCTGATACACTTTTGAAGTGGCTGAGAAAGGTTCTGAACATTATTTGATACAACCTTGTGCCCCTCTGGAATCCCCTTTTTATAGGCTGAAGAGGGAGAGAGGGAAAGGGGGAGACAGAGAGTGAGAGATGGAGGAGAGAGAGAGAGAGAGAGAGAGAGCGAGAGAGAGAGAGAGAGAGAGAGAGAGAGAGAGAGAGAGAGAGAGAGAGAGAGAGAGAAAGAGAGAGTGTCAAATGAACCAAGTTTGATCACATTTTTGTAAACCAGAAATCTTGTTGGACAGTGGAAGGGAGCCTTAAGAATGGCAAAAACTGAAGATTGGCCCGAAATAATAGCTATAACGCCATCCAGTCTTGACATACAATGGGACCCGGATGACAGCACAAAAGTCTGGTGCATCCAGAATAGATTTTAATTCCTTAATTATCTTCTTCTGACTATACGCGTCTTTAAATTGTACTATCGATCAACACACTCACTTTGTAATAATTCTGAGTTTGTGTGACCTTATTTTTTATCCCAAAAAGAATGGGAAAGGCGGAAAGGGAGGAAGAAGCAAGACAAGAGAGAGGAGAGGATCTGAATATTGTAATTCTTTTTAGCAATGCCACCAAATAAATTTCATCCACCACAAATTTACACTTGGCCACCTCCTTTACAATGTTCAAAACAGCATAAGGAATTACCTTCTGGCTATCAGCGGCCACAATGCTCTTGGGAATATACACCTATTTGCTGCCTAGCATACACTAACCCACCCTGTCTCATGGATTTAAGTTTATAACCGGCTTTGTTCTTTGTTATACTTGGTTCTCTGGTGTGTAAAGCACTGTGGCACCCTGTGTTAAGATCGCTTTACACATAACTTAAGTAAATAATAACATAGCAAATATGTGTTCCATACGTAGGGTTCAGAGCGTGTTTACTGTAATATGAGTAACACCACTCACAAGTGTTTTTTAAGAGAATTAAATTGTCTTTTTATTCAAAATGCTTCATAAAAATCCATTGCTTAATTATGTTTTTTGCTCCTTTCAGACCACCATTTTCTTTCACTTTTTTCAAGTGCTTAAATTTCTCTATTATAGGCTCAATGCATTTAGCCATTGAACCGGATTAGCAAAAAAAAAACATGCGTTACCCATAAAATATGTATGGTTTGTGACGTACAATAAATGACTTAAATAAGACATTCTCTCATAAATGGAAATAATTTATGGGCATGAGATCGCACATATAGAATAATATATTAGATGATATTTAGAAAGAAGGTGATGTTGACACTTGAATAATTCATACTCGTGTCTGTGTGTGTGTGTGTGTGTGTGTGTGTGTGTGTGTACACCTCCTTAAGTGATGGAGCGGGAGGCTTCTTTATAGAGGTTCTAGACAACTTATGAACACATAAAAATGTAATATTGATTTGAAATCGCTTTTTTAAATGGATGAATATTTTTACTTTTCAAGGGACTGTATATGTGGGCCGGGAAGATGTACATACTGAAATTGCAATGCTATGGAATGAGTTAGAAATGGGGTCTCTAGTTGGCAGTGGTTTGCACCCTATCCAAGTAGGGACCCCCACTCTAGTTAGGGTATGGGATTACACAGCTAAGATAACCCCGGCTCACCCCCCTGGTAGTTTGGCACGAGCAGTTAGGCCTAACTCAGAGGCAATGTGTAAAGCATTTGTACCTACACACACCACAGAGTAACACAGTGAAAGCACCACAAGAGGACATCACACCCATTTAGAAAAATAACCAATATTTATCAGAATAAGACAAGACCAAAATAATAAAAATCCAACAACACAAGTCAAGATATCGCTTTTCAAAGGGTAAATAAGTTCAGACCATAGAAATCTACGGATGTGTCACTTTTAGCACAAAGTACCTCGGATGCAAAAAAACTCAAGATGAAAATAGGCGCAAGGGAGGTGAGGCGCCATAAAGGCAAAGCGAATGCTTTGCCTTTACGTGATGCATCGTTTTCCGAACATGTGGCCTTGGTTCCTTACTGCTGGGCAACATCGATGAGGAGAAAGCGCCAAGGTACGATGTGTCAAAAATCAAGACTCGCTGTGTCTATGTGGCAGCGGTGAAGACGGCGCTGCTTTGATTTCACAGCTGTAAAGCAGGTGATGCGTCGATTCTTCAGTTGCAAAGAAGGGACTGTATTGGAGTCGGAGTGGGTGCCAAATACGTCGGTGGCACAGTGCTTGGGACTAGGGCTGCAGTGATCTTTCAGCTGCAATGCAGGCGCTGCATTGATTCTTTGGCCGCATGGCAGTGCTGCATTGGAAAAATGGGCTCTGAGAGTCGATGCGCGGATTTTCTTCTTAGATCACCAGATTCTAATTCCATGGGCCCAGGAACTGGATTTGGTGGCACTTGTCAAGTCAGGGCTCTCAGCAGCAGAGCCCAGGCACTGGTAGCTGAAGTCTTTGATGGCCCTAAGACTTCCTTAACTGGAGGCAAGCATGCACAAGCACTTGGAGAACCTTGGAAGCAGGATGTGGAAAGCAAAGTCCAGTTCTTTTACTCCCAGGACGGAAGCAGCAAGCAGCAGGCCAGCACAACAAATCAACAAGCAGAGTGTCAGTCCCTCCTATAGCATCCAGCTCTTCTTCCTGGCAGAATGTCCTTTAGTCCAGACGTTTTCTGAAGTTATGGTGTCACAGCTCCAGTATTTATACCAGTTTCTGCCTTTGAAGTTGGTAAACTTCAAAGGAAAGTTTTTGTAATGCACAAGACCCTGCCTTTCCCTGACATGGGTCCAGAAGCACTACAGCAGGATAGAGACAGTTTTGTGTGAGTACAGGCACAGCCCACTTCAGGTGTCCGTGACAACTCCTCCCACAACTTTAGCTCAGGAAGGTCCATCAGCCTGGTGATGGCCTATCAGCTCCGTTTGTGTGACTGCCTAGAGCAGAGGTCTTCAAACTTTTGTAGGTTGAGCCCCCCCAGCTGAATTTTTTTAAATGTCGGGCTCCCCTACTACCTGACAGAAATTTCTGGAATCTGGTACACTACATAATCGACCGCCACCCGCATATCCCGGGCCATATCCTGCAAATAATGTTCAACACAATAAGAGTGTTTCCTCCTTCCCCATGAATTTCGTCACTACCACTCACCAACAATGCACCTCATCTCTCTATAGCACCTTTCTGGCAAACATTACATTTTTTTATAGTGCTACTCATAGTTTCATCATACTAAGGGGCATATGTACAAGCCCCTATAGAAACCACAACGTTACTTTTTACGACGGTGTGGTGGCGATAGAGGCATTGTCGTATTTACAAGGCAGAGTTAAGCCACATAATGTGGCCTAACGCTGCCTTGTAAATAAGGCCCCCTTTCACACTATGCTTAGCATGAAAGGGTAGCAGTGGGTGTTGTGGTGGGCGTTTCACTGCAACAGGCACTGATTTTGATGCTGCGCCCTATTTACAAGGGCAGCATAAATAGGAGGCAGCGTTAAAATTGAGAACATGGAAAACCTGGTCTTAGGCTGGCAAAACTAGGAGAAATGCATTTTTTCTTCTCATTGTTGCTTTTTCCATGTGTTATGCCTGGTACAGCACACATGGAAAAAGCAAAATGCCTAGTATTTGTAATCTTTAAAAAAAAAGGCAATTTTGTGATTTCCATGTTTGCTGAATTAAGCAGCACACATGGAAGTTTTACAAAATGGCATTTAAAGATTGTTTATGTACAGGAAGGTCCCCGTCCTGTACATAAACAATCTTTCCCCTGCACGCAGACACCTTTGCACTATGGTGCAATGGTGCCTGCGTTGGCGCTACGCTGCTAAGTGTAGTGCCAGCGCAGGGGAAATGCAAGGCTGCACCATATTGTTGTAAATATGGTGCAGCCTTCCGTTTCTGAAGTGGTGGAGAGAGGTCTGAAGTCATGATGGCTAACGCCTCACTCCGCTACTTCCTTGAACATATGCCCTTCAGTTATTTGATCTGCATGGTACACGTTCCTTGAAGCAGGCACATTAACCCTCTGTGCTGTGAGGGTGGCAGAAGTGCTCATGTGAGTGCACAGTGAGGTATGCGACAGTGTGAGAGTGGGGTAAGAGGAGTGACTGCAGGGTGAGTGAGGTGACCATATCTTAGACACAGAAGGTTGGAATTATAGCATGCTCTGTTTACCAACAGGATACACGACACAAGTTTTCACAGCTGAATCTGGGAGTAAGGAAGGCTGTGGCTGGAAAAAAGAGACCTTATTGGAGGAACTGGAGAGGGCCATTAAAACAAGGACAGAGTTCATGTTCCCTTCTCTGTCCTGGACAGGAAGTAGTATGCAGTCTTCCGCAGCACACACAGCTGGGACTGAGCGTCCTGTGACTGGATAGGGCAACTCTTGGGAGCAGGGGCGCCCTACTCTTTACTAAACAACCCCTGGCAGTATGGGCGGTTGTTTGGGCCCAGAAATGGGTGGGTCTCTCTTCAAGAAACCCTTCTTGGCACCTGCTGTTCATCGCCTCCAACTCCCAGCTGAACGGCTGCCTGCAACAACAGGGAGTGGACACGAGCATGCACATCTGTCAGAGGGGAGGGGGCAATCTGGAAACGTGCCCAAAGAACTGGGAATGGCAGGACGAAACAAAGAATGTATATGTGGGCTAATTGTATCAGCAGGCTTAGCTTCCCGTACTATAGCTCAGCTGTTTAACTGGGTTGTTGTTTAGGTGGTTCCAATGCTTTGTATTCTGGCTTTAATTTGATCTGTTGGCTCCATTGCTGGCGGACCAAGTATTCTAATCCCAGCTCCAACATTTGGCCAAAACATTGTGTGATTAAGGGCAAAGGACTCTATATACCGGTCCCTCAAGTTGTAAATAGTTGTAAAGCAAATACAACATAAATTGCATTGTCTCCGGTACCCCACCAGCCAAACCTGCCTTCTTTAGCCTGGCTCAACTAAACATCTTATTCGTATAGGTACAGCATGCTCCCGCTGCACTAAAACACAAAAATATTGTTCTCTCCATTTAATATAGGTTTACGCTATATCACAAACCTAACATATTCTAAAAATCGTAGCTGCTGCACACATTCACGTTCACATAATTTTGAGGGAGTCCTTGTTCAGATCATTCAGTTACTAGAGCAATAGTGACATTTTTAGGTTTTCATTGTTATTAAGTCTTTATTTCACTCCAGTATGTGAAAGCATTCGCTACTACAGACTGCTCAGAAACAAGGATGCAACTTGAAACAATACCTCTTGTGATGTTAAAACCAGCTGACGGTCGCTCTCATTGGAAATTGACTTGTAATGAACTAGGACATACCAGAGAGGGTTCGCGTCTCGGCTTCGGCTCATTCTGGGCAAAACACTTAGGGCCAGATGTAGGTGCCCAAATACCGGGCGGTCGGAAACGGCAGAAAATACCGATTTTCGGCCGTTTCCGACCGGTAATTGGACATTGTTATGTAGGGGTGTTGAAAACATACATATTCGGTAATTTTACCGAATCGGTAAAATTACAGAATTGGTAAATTTACCGATTCTGTAAATTTACAGATCGGTAAAATTACCCAATATGTATTTTCAAATGTAGGTAGCACTGTTAACAGTGATACAGGGCTTTCAGGATTCGTTATTTACCATGTAATATTATTACATGGTAAATAACGAATCCCTGTGTACTGTGCATGTACACCTGTGCCATGTGACACACAGACATGCCCTAAGGGCATGTCTGTGTGTCACATGGCACACAAGCCTGAAACAGGGGTGCAACAGGGTGTCAAAGTGACACCCTGTTCCCCCTGTCAATTCGGTAATTTTACCGATTCGGTAATTACCGAATCGGTATTTGCTATTGGTTCCTATGGGCTTCAAGGCCCATAGGAATCAATGGCAAATACCGATTCCGTCATTTACCGAATCGGTAAATACGAATCTTACCGAATCGGTACAAATTACCGATTTTTTATCTACATCTAATTTACCGATTCATAAATACCGAATCGGTAAAATTCGGTATTTATGAATCAGTAAATTAGATTTACCTACATCTAGCCCTTAATCTCCCCGTGCCCAGACAGCGCCTGGAAACCCTCACGTGGTGATAAGCCGCGCTATATACATCTTCAAATTAATTAAAAAAATCATTTCACAGAGAACATGCGTGGCAGCAGTGAAACCTTTTCTGACACAAACTGGAGCAGCAGTGTGGGCAACTGTGCAAGCTTTCGTGACTCACGTGACACCTGAAACAGGTAGCAGCACATACATGACACACGCACGCGTTTTCCAACCTTAAAGATCAAGGAGAGAAACAAGCAAAAGCGAAAGGAGGAGCGCGCGACATCTCCTGCTGGTGAAGTAGGATCTTCAGCAAAGTCCTCACCAGTGAAGCGGTAGTAAAATACAGCAAAGAATGAAGAAAAGGCAGGCAGCAAGCAGTAGTATGCAGGAGCTTTATGCACACAATTTGCGGCACTTTCTGCAATCTCTGCTGCTGTCCCCCCATTTGTGGAACGTCAGTGGTGACGTTCCTACATACTGATTGGCTTCTGCTCCTGGGTGCTCCAATAAAAAAAAACCATATGAAATGGGCGACGAAGAATTGCGACGATGTGGACAGTAGAGGACCATGGTGAGATTTTAGGGTGGAGTGCGCGCCCCCCCCTGAGACGGGGTCACGCCCCCCAGGGGGGCACGCCCCACAGATTGAAGAACTCTGGCCTAGAGTGTATGCACAAGAGTCCAACTGTCATCCTCACCCAGACGTTGATCCTACAGACAGGAGGAGGCACAGAACAGATAAGCAAGAAAATGTCCACTTTCTAAAAGTATTTTTATAGACAACAGGAGTAAACCCATAGACCTGGTTGAGATCTGGGTGAGGAAGTATGAATCAACGACAAAATCTCAACTGGTATTACTGAGAGGGCTAGTTATCAAGCGTGCACAAAACATTACAAGAAAGTAAGGTAGGGAGACTCATAGTTTGTTTAAATGTGCCCAAGGCATCATATATTTGGAAGAGTACAAGACATTTGCAGAACAAAAGAAACACAGGTTTTTAGAAGAATTGGCAACAGTTGTATCAGAACTGTAAGCAATTAATACGCAAGTAACCCTAAAACTTTGTGCAAGCAGTTGCTCGACACTCAAAAGTGGATGGCGCAGGTGACAATTGAAAAAACAGCAACGGCGCAAAGTGTAGAAATGACAAATATATACAGAGGGACTTATGGTTCACAGTTAATTACTCACTTGAATTTTAACAAGTATTTTTAAGCATTTTCGGGAACCATAGTAAAAGGCTTTGGAAGTAGCGCTGGTATTTCGACGGCATTTTGATCCTAGCAATTTAGTATCATCATCAGGACCAGGTTACTGAATGAAGGTGCTGTGCAAAAGAGGGAAATGGAATGGGGAGGGCAGGGGTAAGTTTATTAAAGGAGCGGTAGAGAATTACCTGAAGGATGAGGGAGGGAGGAGGAGGTAGAGGAGAAGGGTAACGGCGTGTCAGCCAGGCTTGAACCCACAAGAAGAATGCCAATAGTGCAAGGAGCGGAGCTGTGAAGGAGAGAAGGAACGCCAGTTAGAGAATGGCTGGGAAGTGACGCAGGTATATGGAGGTGTACCTAGAAGTGCACTTACTGGGAGTGAGAAGTGGAGAGAAGGGTGGGGGGGCCTGGATAGAACCCATAGGAACTGGAAGGCAGAGGCCTACTGAGCAGGCGCCCACGACGAGGCACGGTCGATCTATCAATATAGACCGGAGCTACGTGGAGTGGTGAAGGGTTGGAAGCGCGTCCAGTTCTGCTGGAATACGGAAGGGCCAAAAGCTGAAAATCAAGGGGCCTGTATTAATAAAGTGACCAGGGGTGGGAGCCCAAGCATCGTGAGGGTCGACTTAGAGGAAAAGTGGGTCTGGACTAACCGGTTTCCAAGGCGAAATGTCAGGGGCCTGAGGGTAGGCCGAGGACCTGGGTCGGAGCCCACACCTACAGACATTACAGTGCGGAAAGAAAGGGGAGGGAGGGGAATAAGAGGGAGCGGTGTGAGAAGGAGACAATTTGTACTATGCAGCAATAATTTGGAGAAGTTTGTACACAAATCGAAAAAAGCCATATAAAAACCTTAATTCAATGCAACAATGTAGGAACAAATTAATATGTTTACAACAGTACAGGTGCATCTAGGTAAAAAGTTTAAAAAAGCACTACAAGGGGGCATATAGATAGCCCAGAGGTCGACAAGATGGGTGTTACATATAAAAGAAAGACCTACAGAGAACAGTTGGCGGGGTCGTGGCTGAAATTAAAGGTTAGAATCTAAAGGGGCTACACAGGGGCGGTATATACTTCCAAAAAGGTACATGTATGAGGATTACAGTTGTATAGTGTTATTCCATTCATCAATGGTGTTTAATCCATGGTTTACAGAGTTACATCTGGTGATCCACCTGCATTCACTTCGATTAAGTAGAAGTTGAAGATTCCCCCCCCCCCCCGGTTGGTAGTGCGCGTTGGTCTATGACCTGCCACGTCATATCCAGTTCACTGTGTTGTTTCTCAACGTAATGGGACACTAAAGATGCAGTCATGACCTTGGAGTGGATTTGGCTTTTGTGCTGGATTATCCAGGTGCTTTTGTGTCTATTTTTGGGGGTGAGGAGATGTTCTCGGTGGCAGTACCAAGCTCTTTTGCATGCTCGGGAAATCAAACGAGGTGGGTAGCCGCTTTGAAGAAGTTTGTTTGAGAGGATGGATGCCTCACAAAAGTAATCTTTGCACCACTGGCAATTTCTTCTGATGCGGAGAAATTGTCCATAGGGGAGGCCATCATGGAGGTTGCAGGGATGGTAACTTAAGTAGTGCAAAAGGGTGTTGCGTTCCGTGGGCTTCCTATAGAGGGTGGTGCCGATTTTTCCTTCCTCTGCATGAAGATTGATGCAGAGAAATGTGGTTGAGACTGATTAAGCCAGATCATAAAGGTGTCCAGAGTATCGCTCAAGACTTTCCATAATAGGAGAATGTCATCTATGTTTAGTCACCATAACAATTTATGGTCCTGAAAGGGATTGTTCGGAGTCAGGATGTGGGTCTTTTCAAGGCTGTGTATGAAAAGAATTGCAAAGTTAGGGGCGAAGCAGGCACCCATCGAAACGACCTTGATTTGGAGGTAGAAGGTGTCTCGGTATAGGAAATAGTTGTTTTCCAGGGCAATCCTTAGTAAGTCCATGATAAATTCAGTGGGAATCAAAGTAGGTTTAGGTTTAGGTTAGGTTTCTAGAAGGTCCTGGTTGACACCTGGCCTTCATCATGGGGAATGTTCGTATAAAGGGACTTGATGTCAAGTCCTGCCATGAATTCAGTATTGGTGTCGAATGGTTTATTCTCAATGGTGTTCGATCAGTAGCAGCACTCCCCCCTCCCCTTTAGTGCCTTGAGACCTCACGGGTGAGTAGTGCGCTAATTGATTGATTTATTTGAGGTCCTTGATGTCACGTACAAAAGTGTCCGTCAATGGTACAAAATCTTTGATAACTGTATCAATGTATTTACCCAGGGGTTCAAGAATTGAGCCACACCTTGAGATAATTGGGAGACCAGATGGGTTGGTACTGTCCTTGTGTATTTTGGGTAGTACATAAATTACTGATGTGCATGGGTGTTGGTTGTTTAAAAACAGAAATTCTTTCTGTGAGATAATGTACTGGGTCCCAGCATCGTTGGTAACCCTCTGGATTTTCATTTTGATGTCTGGAAGGGGATCCTTGGATAATGGGTGATAGTGGCACCCATTAGATAGTTGTTTCTTGATTTCCTGCACATCTTATCCCCAAGGAGACCATGCTCTTGAGCAGAGGCTTAGCCTTCGGCCCAACTGAACTAGGCAACTTTTTTGACCTCCAAGAAAATCTACTGCAGTTCTTCAGACTCATCCGACTACGATACTTCTTCTCTGATAGACCTTCATCGCAACAAATGACCAGAAGCCTCTTCCATCCACCCTCCACCTTCAACCCGCCACCCACCTCCCTGCCCCCTTAAATACTCTCATTTGAACACATAGTTCTACAAGAAGTTGCAAACCTTAAAAAACTGTTTTTATGTTGAGAAACAACTCCCCTCCCTCCCCCTCCTTTCAGCACTGTTATGTCTGCAGGTGTTCAACACGGCCTCTCAACAGCTGATTACCCTCTCTTAGGCTCCGCCCCCTCCTGCGGTGTGAAATATACATGCAGTCTTCAACGCACTACTTCTTCCTAAAAACTCTCAGGCTCGGCCACTGCCATTCAGATTGAAACACCACTGATCACTCTGTGACGGCTGCCTGTGGATCGGGGATCCGACCAAGGCCAAGCATGCCAGGACTCCAGCCTCATCACTGGCCCCAGCTGCTTCAATCACATTCTGGTGAGTCCAGTTCAGAATTCATGCTCTTTCTGCTCCCCATAACTGGCCCTCTCATGGGCTCCTGCCTGACTTACACAGGTCCTTTTCTCTTTAGTTTCGGTGCACTGGCCCTCCCTTGCTAGCTGCTCCTTAAGGACAGCCACCTGAGGATCGGGGCTCCAATCCAGGTCACCGGCCTTCCCTCAGGCCCCTGACATTTCGCCTTGGAAACCGGTAAGTCTGTACCCACTTTTCCTCTAAGTCGCCCCTCATGACGCATGGGCCCCCTCCACTAGTCACCTTATTGATACAGGCCCCTTGATTTTCAGCCTTTGTCCCCTCCGGATTCCACCAGAATCAGACACGCTTCCAACTCTTCACCACTCCAAGTAGCTCCAGTCTATATTGATTGATGGACCGTACCTCGTTGGGGGTGCCTGCTCAGTAGGACGCAGCCTTCCAAATCGTATGGGTTCAATCCAGGCCCCCCTCTTCTCCACTTCTCACTTCTTCGCACATCACTCCCGGTAAGCGCACATCTAGGTACACATCCATGTACCTGTATCACTTCCCAGGCATTCTCTAACTGGCGCTCCTTCTCTCCTTCGCAGCTCTCTTCCTTGCACTATTGGCATTATTCTCGTGGGTTCAAGCCTGGCTGACCCGCCGTTACCCTCCTCCTCTACCTCCTCCTCCTCCCTCCCACATCCTTCAGGTAATTCTCTACTGCTCCTTTATTAAACCCCCTGCCCTCCCCATTCCCAGACCTCATTTTCCTTTTCCTTCTTTTGTACAGCCCCTTCATTCAGTAACCTGGTCGTGATGATGATCCTAAATCGCTAGGATCGAAATGCCGTAAACATACCAGCGCAACTTCCAGCGTCTTTTACTATGGTTCCCGAAAATGCTTAAAAATACTTGTTAAAATGCATGTGAATAATTATCTGTGAATCATAAGTCCCTCTGTATATATTTGTCACTTCCCCACTTTGGGCCGTCGCTGTTTTTTCCACTTGTCACCTGCACTGTCCACCTTTGAGTGTCACGAGCCCCTGCCTGCACAAAGTTTTCGAGTTACTTGCATATTAATTGCTTACGGTGCTGATACAACTGTTCCCAATTCTTCTAAAAACCCTTGTTTCTTTTGTTCTGCAAATGTCTTGCACTCTTCCAAATATATGATGCCTTGGGCACATTTAGACAAACTATGAGTCTCCCTACCTTTCTTTCTTGTAATGTTTTGTGCATGCTTGATAACTACTGTTCTCAATAATACCGGTTGAGAGATTATCGTTTGTTTACACTTTCGAAAAGTGGCTTTTCCAAAAAGGCAATCTAAAAACTAACTTCAACAAAAGATGTGTTTTTAAATTGTGAGTTCAGAGACCCCACACTCCAAATCTCTATCTGCGCCAAATGGAAATTTAAACTTAAAAGATATTTCAAGGCAATCCCCATGTTACCCTTTTGGAAAGATAGTCCTTGCAATAATGAAGAATGAAATTAGCAGTATTTCACTATTAGGGCATGTAATGCACAACAGTACTGTCGTACCTTTTAAAAACATTGTATCCTGCCCATGGGACTGCCTTGGGCTTACCTTTGGGGCGACTTAGATGCAGCAAAAGGGACGGTTTCGTGCCTGGCAAGTTGGTGCACTAGCCAGGTCGACATGGCAGTTTAAAACAACACTCACAGACACTTCAGTGGCGGGTCTTAGACATGTTTGCAGGGCTACTCGTGGTTGGCACAATCAGTGTTGCAGGCCCACTAGTAGCATTTGATTCACAGGCCCTGGGCATGCCTGGTGCGCTTTACTAGAGATATACTAGTGGCTCAAATAAGCCATTCATGGATAAACCAATCACCAATACAATTTAGACAGAGTGCATATGCACTCTAGCGCTGGTTAGCAGTGGTAAAGGGTCCAGAGTCCTAAAGCCAACAACACAGATCAGAAAAAATAGGAGGAAGAAGGCAAAACATTTGGGGATAATCCTGCAAAGTCCAACAGAATGAATGTCATTATTTTCAATATCTGGTTGTTTGAGCACCTCTACACCACACCTAAGCATCACATCTTTTTTCATGAATTTCACTTGGATAGTTTTGAACTAATTTCATTCTGTGCCTTAAAACATATTGAGATGTACTATGTATTTCTGTATTGTCTCCAGCATGGCTTATCTGTTGTACTATCCACACATCTGCTGGTGTGAAATGTGTTTTTATAGGAAACACACTTCTATACAGATGTTTTTACAAATGGCACAGCATTTTTTATATTCTGAAATAGAAAAACTGAAATTCTAGAAAGCAGCTAGAATTATGAACTCTTGTATCCTGGAAGTCCACCAACTCTAAATACTAAGCTGTTTATTTCTGTCTAGCCCATTTCTCTTTTCTGTCCCAGTGTTTGTCTCTCAATTTCTCTCCCTCTTTTACTGTCTCTCTCACTTGCACTCCCTATCTGTCTCCCTACTGTCTGTTTTAGTCTGTCAGCTGCCCACCTATATATGCCTACCTATATATATGTAAAATAAAAAACATAGGTGAAGGTTAGTTAGGGTTCAGAAAATACCAACCTGAAAATCCCTGTAATTCACCAGTTATGGTATGAAGTTAGCCTTTTTTTCTATGCCATTCACAAAGTGATGTACTGCGCATGGAGGATAGAAAGAGTTTTGGTACGCATTTTGCATTTAATTTCCATGGCAAATTTCAAAGGTTTTTCTGATTCGTGTTGCTGAACCATAACTAAACTACAGCTGTAGTTATCCTTGGACTTTCTAGGGTTATTGTGTGTTGTACTGCATGCGTCTGCCATGTACCCATTCTGAGCTGAGCTCACAACCAGAGTTGGCCTCACAGCTTACCCTGCTGCCTGGTTATGCAGCCAATAGCCCCTGCATCCTACCAGGACCGTTTCCCAACTATAACCTTGATTCTTTTACCTTTTTGACAGATTTTAGGCTGGACGAAGTGGAGCTTGTCTTTAGGACCTGGCCTTTGGCCAGGCTCTAAATCCACCCCACCCAGGCCGCTAACCCCACTGCACATGGCATTTGGCCATGTGCAGCAAAAGTTGAGTACAGGCAGTCTCCCACACATGTCTGTGCACAGTAAGAATTGCATGCAGAGCATGATCTGCAGCCAGGCCCTGCAGACAAGAATCCCTGTGTCTTTGGTTGTTTATCCCTTTTTAAAATGTGTGTTTTTCATAACAAAAATCAAGATTTTTGGAATTCACAATTTTCTCTGAAATTGTAAATTTGATGATGTTTCCAAATACAAAATGGTGGGTGTGTGATTAAGAATTCCATCAAAATCAAGATTTCTCTATTGCAAATGTGTTATTGTTTTGCTTTTTTCATCCTCCTTTTCCACGCCTTAAGGCCTTTTAGCACACTGGAGTCAACAACCACTTATATTCATTTGTTTATTGATTTATTTTTGGGTTTTATATAGCGCTACTTAGCCTGACAGATATATACTTGCAATATATACACATATGAAAAGTACTGAACAAAGCAGCATTAAGACAGTCAAAGTAGTTACAATAAGTATATAACAAAACAGCCTTAAGGTAATGGTGTTAGTAGAAGCTGAAACAAGTCAATTGACCGCCTCAACGGGTCAAGTCAGTGTGGGTGTGTACTTTGAGAAACATAGATCAACTTTTGTGATTGTTGAAGTAGTTGTAGTTGTTGAACAGTAGAGATGTGAGGTCCCATATGGAGCAAGGAAAAGGAGGGGTTACAGCGGAGATCTTTGGGGAGTACGTTCCAAATCCTAGGAGCATTGCCTGAGAAAGAGTGTGTCTGGGAGGATTTCTTCCTCAGATTAGGAGGTATGAGAAGAAGTGAGTTGGAGCTTCTCAGAGCCCGACCTCATCCTGCTCTTGAAAGCTTGTTTTCTTGGTATTTGGGGTTTTGTGTATGAAGGGATTTGTGGATGATACAAGTTAAAAATAAAAAGCTTTGTTTATTGACATTTTCAGTGATATAAAACAAGCAGCAATTAACATGCACAGTGTGTCATCATCTCTTACAGTTCAAATAATAGGCACTTTCTTTTGACTAACACGTACATTAATCTCGACACGTTGACTTTATATTATTTCTTAGAGCATTATACACATATATTTCACGGTATAGTTTCCATGCAGCGTGCTGTTCAGACAGGTTTATCACAGTACCGAGGTACAAAGGCTTTTCTTAAGGGTCTCCCAACAGTAGTACTGGATACCATCTTTATGTTGAATATTTACCCCTCCTCCCCCTCATATGCTATTTGATGTACATAGTTCTTGAAAGGCTCCCATATATCTCGAGGTCTGGAACTGGGTGGGAGTAGCTCCGCATATGTGCTGTTTTGTTCTTGACAATATGTCATGTCTTTAATCCACTTCTTGAATTTGGGGGCCCTCCCTCTTCCCCATCTGCACGCCACTCTGCGTTTCCCTGTTAGTAGCCCCAGCGAGACCAGTCTTTTAACCGGTGTCTCAATTTGAATAGTATAGCCCAATAGTCCCACCATTGGAGTCAGATCTATTTATGTCTCTGCCATGTCGCTTATGGCTTTTCCCACCTCCTCACAGTAGTTCACTACAACGGCACAGGACCAGGCCAGATGCATAAAATCTGACCCTCCTGCCCACATCTATCCCATTTGTCGTTGTCCTTTAACTTAAATCTATACATTAGCACAGGGGTATAATACATTCTATGCCGGAATTTGAAGTATATGATCCTCAGTCTGCTGCTTGCTGTGATTCTTTCTGTTTTTTTTACAGCAGTAGGACCATATCTCATCTTCTAGCGGGAAACCTAGTTCTAGTTCCTAACCAGCTCTTGCACGCCCATCGGCCCCTTTCTGCATTCCAACAGTTGTTTTATAAATACGTGACACTGCGTGGTACGGCCCCTCCAATTGTAGCAACAAGTGTAACTAGAGTAACGTGGGGTTCCACAGGGAACCACGGTTTGGCTTTTTTAATATCTTGTCTAAGTCTAACGTATAAAAAGCGATCCATTGTGGTGGGAGTCTTTCTCCCAAAGCAGGCCTATTCTTGCTTAAATATCCCATCTTCGTATAGCGCTCCCCACGTAAGTATCCCATATTTTCATAGCATTCGCCTGCATATTCCCTCATGCGTTACTGGGAGAGAGAGTGCTGATGTGTTACTGGGAGTGACGGGGAGTATGTCATGGGGGTTTGCGATTTTTTCGCAATGTTTTTCCAAGCGAGGTTGGTGCATGCAACAGTTGAATTCTTGCCCCCTGCTGCCTGGCTGCTCATTCCCAGAATCCCAGCTAGTGGAATGGGCGACATATACCCCTGCTCAACCGCTAGGTGTGTCATGAATGGGGGGTGGGCGGGGGGGGTGTTTAAACCAATATATAGAGTAGTGGGCTTGAACGCTTAGGTGGTAGTATAATTCAGGGTCCGGTGCCCCAAAACCTCCCTGCGCGAAGGGCATCCTGAGTGTGCTCCATTTTATTCTAGGCTGTTTTCCCCACCATTTCAATCTAAATAATTTACTTTTTAGTCTTAGAAAAAATGGACACCCAGGCGGATATGGGATGTTTGTGAATAAATACAGAAATGTAGGCAGTATCACCATCTTCATTAACGCTATGCGGCCAGCCAGTGATAGCGGTATTGCAATCCATCTGGTTATTGGTTCTTTAACTGAATTTAGGACTCTGCCATAATTGGCCCTTCACAGTTCTTCCCTGTCTTTTGTGATGTTGATGCCCAAGTATCTAAGTTCTGTGTCACACAGGTATTCCAGCTGGCTATTCAGGTTACTTTGGGTGAGAGGGAAAATCTGGGATTTACCCCAATGTATTGTTATCCCTGAACAAGCGCCAAATGTAATGATTTTGCGGATAATGTTGTTAAGGCATGTTTCTGGATTTCTAAGATAGAGTGTTATGTCGTCCGCATAAAGTGAAACTAGTACTGGTCGAGTGTAATAGTCCAATGCATGTGCTTTGTGGTGTTGTCGGAAGGTGGCCGCCAAAGTTTCTATCGCAAGCGCGAATATTAGGGGCGAGAGCGGGCATCCCTGCCTTGTTCCCCAGGTTATTTCAAATGCTGCGGTGAGGACCCCGTTAATTAGTAACTTGGCTGTAGGTTTGTGGTACAGCAGCTTCATCCATGCCAAATAGCCCAGCGGGCACCCCATGTGCAACAGCACTCACATCAGATATTCCCTCTCAAGAGTCAAAAGCTTTTGTGGCATCTGAAAAGACCTCCACCGCTGCCACCGCTTTTTCCTCTGGATCTACTTTTTGAACAATAGAAAACGGTGAAGGCAAGTTGTGTGACGTGGCTCTGCTTTGCACATATCCTGCTAGGTCCGGGCGGATGCATTTTTCCATTAACAGACTCAATCGGTTGGCCAGAACGTTTGCTAGTATCTTAGTATCACAGTTTATTTATTTATTTATTTATAGAGCGCCTGAATTGACCCCCGTAGGTGTATCTCTGCACTGCGGACAGTCAATTGGAGAGCTGAGGGACTGGATCAGTATTAGAGGCAGAAAAGGAGGGTCTTAATGTGTTTCCTGAATTGGAGGTGGTCAGGGCATTGCCTCAAGTGCAGGGGTAGCTGGTTCCAGTAAAGGGGACCTAGGTGGGAGAGTGCCTTTCCACCTAGTCTAGCCATCCTCGCTCGAGGGACCACGAGTAGTGACTTAGTTCCAGAGAGGAGGGACCTTGAGGGCATGAATTTCTCGGCTAGATAGCTGGGGTCAGACGGTTTAAAGCTTTGTGGACCATGCAGCAGACCTTAAATTTGACCCGCTCTCATATCGGGAGCCAGTGTAGCTGATGGAGGAGAGGGCGAAAGGCAGTCCGTGGGGGGGCATTTAAGACCAGATGCGCCGCCGTGTTCTGGACTACCTGCAGTCTACACAACGAGGATTCATTGGCCAAAGCCAAGAGGCGATTGCAATAGTTCAGGCGCCTCAGTATCAGTCCAAAACAATTGAGGAAGTGAAGAGGTATTGACAGAATCACCCTCCAATCTGATATACATAAACAAAGAGATTCTATCAATGTGTAGTGATTTAATTTTAATTTTTTGTTTAGTGGGTGGTGACAATCTAATAAATAAACTCTCTCTTTGGGTGATAAAGATGAGAGCACAATGTGCTTTTTAAAATACCCCTCACACACTAAAAAAATCCAGTAGTGTCATGCTTCATCATTGGGGTCTTCCCGTCCCTCTACGGGGCGGGGCGTGCTACGACCTGACCGACTACGCGGGAGCACTAGTATGGTGACAGGACTATGTGACAGTGCAAGGTGGGTGGTGTCAGTGAAAGTGTAGGGACCTAACGATGTGTGGGAATTAAGAAAAAGTTAAAAATCCTCTGGCTAGTGGAAAAAAACAATTTATTCACTTCCCTAGCTGGGGACGTTAAGAAGGGGGTTTTGAGGTAGAGCTATTTGCTACAACCTGGTCTACATGTTTCGTAGGTAGTCCCCTAGTAGGCAGTAGTCACCATACTAGTGCTCCCGCGTAGTCGGTCAGGTCGTAGCACGCCCCGCCCCGTAGAGGGACGGGAAGACCCCAATGATGAAGCATGACACTACTGGATTTTTTTAGTGTGTGAGGGGTATTTTAAAAAGCACATTGTGCTCTCATCTTTATCACCCAAAGAGAGTTTATTTATTAGATTGTCACCACCCACTAAACAAAAAATAAAAATTAAATCACTACACATTGATAGAGCCTCAGTATCAGTGCCTGTGTCAGGGTCTTCCGAGTTGAGTCGGGAAGTACGGGAAATACTTGGTGTAATAGGCCCAGAATCTGAACGCAGGAGCCAGCTGCCTGGGCGGCGTGCTATTTCAGGGTGAGAGCCTGGTCCAGGCGAATGCCAAGGTTCTTGACAGTGGATTTAGGGAATGGGGAGTGCCCAGGTCTACAGGTCCCCACTCAGGTGTCCAGAGTAAGGGTGCATCTCCGAAGAGCATGATTTCTGTCTTCCCCACATTGAATTGGAGGAAATTAACTCTCAGAGGAGAGAAAGCTCATCATCCACCGGAGGGCCGAGCCTCTTTTTCCAATCTCTTCCAATCTCCTGAGCAATAACTCATGTGAGACCATATCGAATGCGGCGGAGAGGTCCAGCAGCACCAGAATCATCGATTGGCCCCTGTCTAGGTTCATCCTAATGTCATCTGTGACCGCTAGCAGGGCCGATTCGGTGCTGTATTTGGGCCTGAAGCCGGACTGGGAAGAGTCAAGACTTCCTGTGCGTTCGACATGGTCGGACAGATGAGTGTTGATGTGTTTCTCTAGTAGTTTTCTCAGGAGAGGGAGAAGCGAGATGGGGCGGAGATTGGAGAGATCAGTCATACGGGCCTTGGAGTTTTTGTGAATGGGGATAACCTGAGCTGCTTTCCATTCTAGAGGGATATGGCCCTCATTCAGAGAGAGATTGAGGAGGAATTCTATGGAAGGAGATAGTTGACAGTGCAAGGAGGCTGAGCCAGGAGGAGGGCCAGATTTTACGATACATAGCAGGGCTTCAACATCTTCCAGGGCCACTTGGGGAAAACTCCCTAATAGCTGGATGTTTGCCTGTTCTGACGAATCCTGGGTCGTAGCAGCCGGAGGTTGGTTCCCAGATGAAATAATTTTGTTGTATATAAGCTCTACATTTTGAGAGAAGCAGTGAGCGATGCCATTGCAGAGTTATTGTGAAGGGGCCTCTAAGTTATCACATGCTGAGGGGTTGAGAAAAGACTGGAGAATTTGGTAGAGAGTTTTGGGGGTGTTGCCAGACTGGGCTAGTTGGGACACAAAGTAGGCTTTCCTGGTGGTCTTGATGTTTTTGTGGTAGTCAGAGAGGGCGACTTTATATCTGTCTTTGTCTTCCTCATCAAGGGAGCAACGCCAGCGTCTTTCAAGTTTGATAAGGGATAGGGGCCTATCTGAGTATGCATGGTTGGGCGCTTTGCCGGGTTTCAGAAGTCAAACTATAAGAACCTTTCACATCAATGTTGGCAATATCCCTGATTGTGCTGCCTCTTCGAACATTTGCTGCAGCAAGGGGATCAGTATATCTATCTATGTATTGTAAAAGTCAGCTGGCAGGCCATCAGGGCCAGGGGCCTTGCCATTGTCCATCTGCATTATAGCTACTCTGAGTTCCTCCTCTTCAAGGTCCGCTGCTAGGAACTCCCTGCGTGCATTGCTTAGCCAGACTAGTTCTATCTTCTCCAGATACAAGCTAGTTTTGGCCTGTTTGGATTCTCGTGAGGGGTACAAAGCAGAGTAATGCGTGCTATATTGTTCCTGAGGAATTATTTTATTTCCTGTCCAAGTTCTGCTTTAAAGGCTGGGTTAAGCAGTGCATTGGTAGGTAGTTGCCATCAATATTCCTTCTAATTTTTTTCCTCTGTGTGCGGCAGTACAAGATCTCTGTGCGCTGCAGTCAAGGCTATGTGCACCAAGGAACTGAATATGCCTGGGAGCACTGCCCTCAGCAATATACATCTAGGGCAATTAAAACTCCAACTTTTGTGTACAAGAAGAGCGAAAACAAGTGCATTTCACACATAGAGCTCTGTTTAATAAGATCTTGACACCATGTTTCAATGTAGATAAAAAGACTTCATGACACAAGTGACTCTTATGGCACCTAAATCCCAGATTAAAAAAAGAACAGGACTTAGAAGGTTGCACAATTATAAACTGTTATTGGGCAGCAACATTTATCTAAGCAGTCAGAAGAATGAGACAGGTAATATTATTTTTTTTAGTCCTCATACATGCCACCAGAAGATGTTTGCTCTAGATGGGATCTCTCTGTGCCTTTCACACCGACAGACTCGATTGCCGTCCCAATGTCTGTGTGCGGCAAACAGGGTTCACCCAGAGGTAGGCTGTCTCCTTGTCCAACTTCCTTTCCCTTCGATGGACCGTCATGGGAACCAGGGAGGACCGGACCACAAACATCTGGCATAATCATTGGACCACCGTTAGTTCTTCAACCAGGCCACCAGTGCGTACCAGACCTTGTCAGCACTCGCTTCATCGCAAGCCATATCTGACTTACTGACCATCATAATAATGTTTAGACAGTCCGCAAATCTGGGAGAAGCCTCTGACTTCCATTCTCTACATATTTCTCTCCTGGCAATGACTATCGCATAGAATAGGAATTGTGAAGCAAAGCTATTCATGTTGTATCCAGATGGCAGACCAATAAAAAACAGTCTAGGGGAACATATAATCGAGAGTGACAAAACCTCCTCCAAAAAAACGCAAACGGCCTCCCAATATCTGGAGATCTCTGGACACTCCATAAACATGTGTCGGTCGTCCGCTGCCGGATGTTTACATCTAGGACAGTAATAATTATCTAGTGTTACCTTGGATAATTTAGCCGGGGTCCAATAAACCCTGTAAGCTGTGAACAGATGGTTTCTCCTCAGGTTTGCTGGCTTTATTAATCTCTGGGACATAGAGAATGAATCCGTCCATATTCTCTGAACCTCCTCGGGACTACCAGAAAGAACGTTACCCCAGAAGTTCGCCAATTCAGATTCCAAGGTGACCTTTACCCCCACGAACGACCTATACCAGAAAGAGACATCCCGTTTCCAAGCTCCACCGCTACAGATAGAATCTAAAACCCCTGTGTCCACTCCAGTCCCTACTGATTGCCTTGACCACCAGGCGGAGAGCTGATAAAACTTAAATCTAGTTAAAGACCTGTTGGTTAAATTTGTTAGGGACTCCCAACTCATAAAGCAAGAGTTAACACAAAGATCCCCCCATCTCTTAAAACCTGCCCCTTTAAGCGGCTGTGACAGTTGGTCTTGAAGACATTCCGGAGTGCCGGGGAAATCCCAAATTGGGGCCTGTATGTTATAATAGGGTATCCCCAAAGTTCTCCGGACATAACTCCAATTCTTGAGTGCAGCCTGCAGGATATTAAGGCGGACTTTTTTGTAAAATTGTTTGTCGCCAAATTTGAGAAGAAAGAATTCCAGGCCCTGTGGCTGGTCATGCAACAACGCCTGAAAGAGGCGGCCCTGTGAAGAAGAATCCCATTTATTGGCCAATAGTCTAAAATTCTTAAAGTGAAAGGCATGGCAGTATAAAAATAAATCCGGTAGGGCCAAACCCCCTATCTTCAACCCTCTCCTTAATTTCTTCCAGGCAATCCTGGGTGATTTTGCGGCCCATTTGAAGGATCCGATCTTCCCTTGAAAGCTAGCGATGTCTTTAGAGACAAATGATAACGGGATGGTGTTAAAAAGAAAGGTTCGTTTGGGAAGGATGGTCATTTTCACGAGATTGACTCTCCCATATAAATTCAGTGGCAGATTTCCCCATCTTATTAACAGTTTGGAGACTTCCTTCACTACTATCTGCCAACTGACTTTAGTGATATCGGTCAATTTTTGAGTTAGGTGGTTTCCCAAATACCTAATCTTTTGTCTAGCCCCCTGAACAATGGATACGTTGTTCCAACCCATTATATCTGTTTTCACCTTATTGATTTTGTACCCGGATACCCTCTGAAATTCCTCAGCCAGTTCGAATAGCCGAGGGATTGCCTCATCATGATTTGAAGTGTATAAGAGAAGGTCATCCGCGTACAGGGCGGTTTTAAGCTCTAGATTTGCAATTTTAAAGGGTGACATTTTACTGTCAGCTCTAAGTGTACAAACAAAAGGCTCAATATAAACATCAAACAATAAGGGGGACAGGGGGCATCCCTGCCTAGTACCTCAGGAGATATCAAACCACTCTGATAAGCCTCCATTAACCAGAACTTTTGCCCGAGGATTCCGATATAAGGATTTCACTCCTTCAATGAAGATCGATGGAAACCCAAACCTCGCCTTGGCAGCCCAGAGATATGCCCAGTTAACCTGATCAAACGCTTTGGCCGCGTCGATTGCTATAATGGCAAGTGGCAACCCCCTCTCCTCTGCAAAATCAATTGCCCCTATAACCTGGAACATTAACTCGTTAAGCTGCGTCCCCGGTCTGAGCCCTCTTTGATCTGGGTGTATGATTGTTTTTATAATTCTGGCGAGTCTAGTAGCCAGTATCCCAGAGAAGATCTTCAGATGTGAATTTAACAGGGAAATTGGTCTATAAGACTCAATTTTTTGTGGATCTTTATTCTGCTTAGCTATCAGAGTTATGGTAGCTTCTTACCAGGAAGGAGGGATACTGTTGCCTTGTATAAAAATACTATTAAAGAGTGTGGCAAGCACTGGAACAGCTGACTCAGAAATATCTTTGTATATCTCAACCGGCAAGCCGTCTGGACCGGCGGCTTTACCTCGGCTCATTTTCTTGAGTTGTTCTCTTATTTCCTCCTCCGTGATCTCACTGGCTAAATAGCTCTTATTTGGTTCAGACAACTGGGGTAGATCTCTCTGGCTCAGCCACACACTGACCTCCTCTAGTCCGAGGCTAGTCTCTTCTTGGCATAAGCCCTGCCTGAACCCCCTGGCCTCCTTCCTGATTGCCGCATCCTCTGATATCGGTAGGGCGGACTCCCTCTGAATTAACAACTTAATGTTATTCCTAACCCTCTCCGTCCTAGAGTTCCACGCCAAGAGGGCCCCACATTTTTCGCCGTACTCATAGTTTTTTAATCTACTGACCTCCCACCTTTCCTTAATGATCTTATCGCTCGCGGCTCTAAATGCTGCTTGTTAATCTAGCAGCTCTCTCTCGGGCTTCGGGATACTCTCCCTGGCTGACAGAACGGCCGACTGTAGTTCTAGATCTTTTTCTTTTATTGCTTTTAGATCATCTAGTTATTTTTTCTTAATGGTTTTCCTCCTATGAATCATCAGTGAACTCAATAGCCCATGGAGGTAAGCTTTAAAGGACTCCCAGACTATTTGTTCAGTAGAGGAACCTGTATTAAAATTAAAAAATTCGATAATTTTCTCTTTTACCTCTACCTTCACTCTTTCATCCAGAAAGAGCGTTCTGTCCAGTGTCCATCTAATCTCCGTGGTCCTGGATCCCAGCTTAAATACTAGTTCGACCACTGAATGATCGGAGATCCCCGCCGGAGTGTGGCAAACCGATACTATATCTGCAAGCAGTCCCTGGTCCGCCAAGAAGTAATCTATTCTAGAGTATTGGTTGTACTTCTTGCTATAAAAAGAATATTCTCATATAGCACCATATTTAGCTCTCCACAAGTCCAGCAGGTTAAAATCTTTCATAATATTTCTAAGTGACGAAACAGTTTTAGTTGGAGCACAATATTTCGCCCTGGAGGTCCGGTCTAACTGATGAGCGAAAACCAAATTAAAGTCTCCCCCGAGTATTACGGGGGCCGAGGTCAGTAGCAAAGTAGCAGCAAGTTTCAGAAGAGGACCGGGATTGTCCTCATTCGGACCATAGTAAACAGCACAGGTAAAAAGTGAGCCGCATAAAGAGAGGGTTGCCACGAGCCACCTACCGGACTGATCCGTTTCCCATTTCTGTACCCTAATCCCCTTATTTACCCTAACAACAATTGCTACCCCTCTTGTGGTACCTTTCTGCCTTGAGCATAATACATCCTGAGCCCATCCCACTCTACCAAATACTTGTACACATGCATTAGACTCTAGATGGGTTTCCTGCAATAAATAGACGTGGACATCGGTATTTTTAAATATTCGCAAACCCTGGATTGTTTCCTCCCTCCCCCTAGACCATTCACATTCCAGGAGAGGATTTTTATACCGGTTGACCTACTCATGACCCGACCGGCAGCTGCCATACATCTAGAGCTTTAACAAAAAGTGGTAACTTTACTACGTATAAGGACAATTTTTCCATTTCCCCCTCCCACAGTGACCCCTCTCAAACCCTCCCCCGAGGAACCCTCCCTTTATACCTGCCGTTGGAGCCGCCTTTAGGGGCCCCATGGAGGCAACACATCGACTGAATTATCCTCCATTAACCAAGAAGGCAAAATTTTTTATATTTCCCCCCCTTCCTTATTGTAAAACCCTACACCTTCATGAAGTATCATTTTGCTATTCACTCCTTCTTTTCTCAATTTCTACCCAATTCTTTCCCAATTTAATATCCTCCTTCACCCTTACGGACCGAAGTGGAATTTCTCAACCTCACTTTATTACTGTCTCATCTGAGATAGAAGGTCGTCCACATTTTCTGGCTGACTAAAGTTGTACATTTTATTCCTCCACATAATCTTCAATAAGGCGGGGAACTTCATTTGAACTTGTGCCCCGAATGATCTTAGTTAAGGCATTCTAGATCCCAGTTCCCACTGCCTCTGGGCTGTTCTCCCTCCAATATCTGATCGAATTTGATATGGATTGGCCTGATGTTGGAGAGTAGGTCGAGATAGGCACCTACCTAAAATTAACTCCTTGACACTATAGGTCTGGAAGTTAACAAGAATCTTCCTAGGTGCTTTCCTGTCTGCATGTCCCTGTGCACCCTTTGTATCTCCGCCTCTAGATCAATATCAGGCCGATATTTTAAGACTCCTTCCCTTAATAACTTGCAGACAAACCCCTTAATATCCTCCAACTCTTCCCCTTCGGGAATCTTCAACATTCTGAGTTTGTTCCTGCCAGCTTGCATCTCTAGTCTCTCCATGTCCATCGTAAGGGATCGATTCTGGGCCTTTAGGGCATCGATATCCTTAGAGTTCCCCTGAACAGATTCTGACAAAGTGGTAATTTTCAGCTCAAGAGTTCCTGTCCGGGTACAAATATCGTCCAGCCTAGACTCTAGGAGACCAAACCTATCGTGGATAGCTTTCTGATTGCTCTCGGAAATTTCGAACTTAGTCATAAGGTTCCCACTTAGCGACGGCAAAAGGGAACCCAACCTATCTCCATCCGGGCTGTCTGACCGCTGCAGGTTCCCCCAGGCCTGAACATCCAACTGGGGCTGGACTGAGACTTGTGGTAGACAATGCATGCTACGATCCACTTCGGCTTGTGGGAGCAGAGGGTCCGATACCATTGGTGACACCTGGGGAGCTTGTGAGGCTTGCGGAGGAGGGAGGCAGTTAATATGACTGGCAACCAACGGGCCCACAGAAGAGTCGGCGGTAGAGCATTCAGTCAAACTCACCACATTCCCTGAATCCGGCATACTCTCTAAGAGCGCATAACGGTTTTCAAGTGGCAACGGGGGGCAACTGGCCTTCTGAGCCGGCATGGCTGCACCTGTTTGTGCCCCAGAACCCACAATCTGCTCCATGATTTTAAAGAAAGGGAATGGGGATACCTAAGGTTGTCAGGGAAATTGCATCCCAGCAGTAAATCAGGCAACCCGTCAATGGTGTGCCAAAGATTGTTCCAATACGACGTCTCAAAAGAATATCTCAGTACCAAAATGCGTACTTAATTAAGAAGTACCACACAGGGAAATAATTCCCAATCACTTTCCGATCAGAAAACCGGAAGGTTAGACAACGTCCAGTTCCAAAAACGTTTTAAACACTTGCCTTTCCAGTTAATCAGGCTAAGGTTCTCTTTGACAAAACGTATGCGTCCTAATACGGGTGGTACACGGAACTTGAGGTACTTCTTAATTATGTACGCATTTTGGTACTGAGATATTCTTTTGAGACGTCGTATTGGAACAATCTTTGGCACACCATTGACGGGTTGCCTGATTTACTGCTGGGATTCAATTTCCCTGACAACCTTAGGTATCCCCATTCCCTTTCTTTCCTGTCCTGAAGAAGACCCGTAGCAGAGGTGTTAATCCTCCCCCTTTTGCGCCAGGGTCGAAACGTCTACGGTCCCCCCCCACTTCTTGGGGCCTGCACCCTCATCCCCCTTTCCCCAGTTTACATTGAAAGTCTGCGCAGATGCAGCTACACCGAGTCAAACATTTGGAATAATTTGGATACAATTGTTGTTGGACGGGCCTCTTATGTTATTCGGCTAGAAGAATTGGATTTTAGCTGAATGTAAACTATCGAAATTGTTTTTTGAATCTTTCCTTACTTCCCTTTTTCAGGTGAGCACTTACTTTTGCACTTTTTCGCTGCACCTGGCAGTTTTCATTCTCTTATTTATTTATTGCTAAAGTTTATTTATTAAGTAAATAAATTGTTTAAATTTAATGGCCTGGGACTAATTGCCGTTTTTTAATTATCCATTGGGTACTAAGAATTGTATATGCATTTGGCAGTTGTGTTCTTTGTCTTTTCTTTTCTCTTGCAGGATTCAATCCTATAACTAAAGGTGACGTAATAAAAGTAACTCATCTATTGATTGTGATTTAGTTATGTCTAGGACCACTCTGTTTTTCTATACCAATTAATACCCAGGTCCTTTGACTTCTGTTGGGTTGACCCCATTTATTCAATATTTCTAGTTTACGGTGGGACTATTCGCATATATACTGTGGAGTGGTCTGAATACATCCTCTCTGACCACGCTGCAAACATAGCGTGCATAGAATGCGGCACCCCACACCCACCAGTCCCTACTTGGAGACTTTAAAAAGACACACTACAAGACCCTACTTTTTGTGACACCCAACTCACCCACATTGCCCAGTACTTTGAAGAAAACCAAAATACAGCAACCACCCATGCCATTGAGTGGAACATTTTTTAAAGTAGTCACTAGGGGCTTCTGCATACAAAATGTAGCGGGGGTTCATAGTAAAATGACTAGGGCCCTTGAGGACGTTGATGAAGCATTGACTGCATTAGATAATAATCCCCACAGATGAAACAGTGCGTCGCACCCTAGTAGACACCCAGAATCGCCCAGCACCCTGGTAGAGCAGCTCCAGTGCTACAGCGTCACGGAATACACAGCCCAGCTTTTCACCACACGGCATAAATATGGCCACCAACTCACATGGTTGGCCTGGCAAGAAACATATATCTTGCCATCAGTATTGCCAAAATCAGCTATATTACAGGCTTTCAGTTCATACTACGCCAAGTTGTTCAGAGCACCTCCTGCCTCAACCCTCGGTGCTGCTAGATGTTTCTTAACCCTCTTTCACCTGCTCCTCCCAAAAAGGCCCTCAAGGGCAAGGAACTCGGCGGCCTCACCACAGTGGTCAAAGTAAAAGAGTCAATACATGACTTAGCTCGTAGCACGTTGGATGGGATCCCGATAGAGTACTATCGGTCTCGACCAGCCTTGCCCCTAGATTAGATGAGATGTACAATGAGATTCTTACTACTGGTACACTCCCGGCTTCTCTTCAGGAGTCTCTTCTCATATCCCTGTTGGCATCAGATCTGGAACCCACCCGTCTATCCTCCTACTGACCCATAACCATATTGGGTGCGGACTATAAGATACTTGCCATTGTCTCCTCGGAATGGCACCTGCACATACTTCCTACCCTATTCCACCCTGATTAGAAGGGTTTTGTGCCAGGGCGAAATACATCAAACAACATCAGGTGGCTTTTCTATGTTTTGGATCAGGCATTATTACGATACCCACAGGCAGCATGTCTCATATTTGACCTCAAGAAGGCCTTTGATTCTTTGCCCTGGGATTACCTCTTTGAAGTCCTGTGGGTGATGTGTATGGGCCATTGCCTGCTTGCTAACAAGAAGCTGCTATACACAAACCCAAAGATCTAGGGCACGCATTGACCACTTTATTTTGCCTTCCTTCTCCATAGGCCATGGAATACGCCAGGTGTGCCCCTCTCCCCTATCTTATTTGCCATCACTTTGCAGCCACTGGCCCACCACCTATGCTGGGAGGGCCCACAATGGGGTATCCCCCAGACATGCCTTTCTGCGCAGGACGATCTGCTACCATATGGGCCAAGGTGCCTCTACTGACATGACCTCGATTTTCTCAACCTTCCGGGACTTTGAGGCTGCAGAGGGCCTCCTAGTTAATTGGGGGAAGTTCTGCTCCTTTCCACTCTGCCACGATGCACCTCCCTAGGTGATCCCCATAGGTGATGCCACCCTGACTTGGATGACAGCATCGGTTCGCTATATGGGAATCAGACTAAATAATGCCAAAATGGACCTGTTTGTAGGTAACATACAGCAAACTTTCACAGCCCTCAAATTCCAAATGCTGTCCTGGCAGAGGCTGCCACTCGGCCAAACTGGCAGGATTGCGTTATCAAAGATCCCTGTCTCCGGCATTATTTTGTAATGCCCCAGTGTTTCCCCAATGTCGCTTCTTCTGAGATCTGGTGGGAGGTGATGAGTGGCCTTCTGTAAACTCCAGTTGCTAGTGGGTCAGGGAGGGCTGAAACCTACTGCCTTACGGCACAGCTCCAATAGGTATCCCGGTGGCTAGCAGGCAGAAACCTATACAAAACAATCATTGGTGAAGGACCCCTTCATGTAATATGCCAGCTCCTCTACCCAACTATTAGGACGCTGTGGTCATGGTCCCTTCACATGTGGGTCGCTTGAAAATGCCTCGTTAATGTTTCTCAGCTAATGAAACAGGTATCCTCTTATTTACCAACCATCCCCCTCCAGGGTCTACCAGGACCCTTGCGGCCCTTTACGGCCCAACACCTATCAGAATGTGTTAGAAATGGGGTTTCTGGTTGGCTCGGGTATGCTCCTAAGCTAGGCAGAACCCACCACTCTAGTTAGGGTAAGGGAGTTACACATCCAAGAAAACCCCCTGCTCACCCCTTTGTAGCTTGACAGGGCAGTCAGGATTATTCGAGAGGCAACGTGTAAAGCATTTGTGCAACACACACACCAGTGACACACTAGGTACACCACAAAAGAGACTCGACACAAGGTTATATAAAAAATATCACTTGTATTTATATAAAACGCATAAATCACATTCAGTTTCTCAACTAGGCAGTTGTCATAAGCATAACAGTTAGGTCAAGAAAGTAAATGTTTTGAACTACATGTATAATAAAACCACTCCACAACCTAAGGTGGATAGATTCAGCAAAAATACACTTGTCATTCTGTTTTCAGAAGATAAAGTAAACAACCATTGCCACAACACTGAACATATATGTAGCAAGTGAGGATACCGAAGTAATACCCACGTTGTCAAATCTACATTTCCATAACCCCCTTAAGGCAACTCTTGATCCGGTGCACCTATTATGTGTAAAAGGGGGACAGGTACTCACTGTCCTGCTGTGGGAGCTGCCGGGCCACGTGCCTGCTTGTGCAGTAGGTATGGAGATGGGAGGACAAAGGGGCTGAGCGGGACCTCCAGTGAGGATTCCTGCCCTCTCAGCTTACTGAGCAAAAAGAGCCAAATGCTGCCCCCGATAGACACACGAAGGAAGCAACATGGATTAGCTCGCTACCTCTTTTTCCCCGGGAACAGCCATTACAAGGCGGGTTTTACCACGCGTTGCTTTTACATGGCATGCGATGTTACAACGCGTGGGAAAACCACGCATACCATTACATCGCATGCGCTTTTACAACGCATGCGATGTAATGGCTATCCACTTCATTGTGAGGAAATTTAGGCTGTTTCCACACAACGACGTGAAGGAAGGAGGCAGCAGGATCCGACGGTGACACTGGAGAGGAGAGAGGTAAGGGGGTTTGTGCATGGGGTGGGGGTTACTTTTGTAGTGTTTAGGGTAGTGTAAAAGTACTGTGGTAATGTTTGTGTTTTTAAAAAATGTTTTAGTGTGTGTTGTAGTGTTGTCGTGTTTGTCTAGTGTAGTGTATTAGGGAGGGTTGTGTAGTAGTGTTTATGTAGTGTAGTGATTTAGGTTTTAGGGTAGTGTATTGTTTTAGGGTTTAGGGCAGTGTAGGGGAGGGAGTAGTGTGGGTAGTGTAGTAGTGTTTTAGGGTTTAGGGTAGTGTGGGGTGGGAGTAGTTAGGGTAGTGTAGTAGTATTTTAGGGTAGTGTAGGGGTGGGAGTAGAATGGGTAGTGTAGTAGTGTTTTAGGGGTTAGGGTAGTGTAGGGGTGGGAGTAGTGTGGGTAGTGTAGTAGTGTTTTAAGGTTTAGGGTTGTGTGGGGTGGGAGTAGTGGGGGTAGTGTAGTAGTATTTTAGGGTAGTGTAGGGGTGTGAGTAGTGTGGGTAGTGTAGTAGTGTTTTAGGGTTTAGGGTAGTGTAGGGGTGGGAGTAGTGTGGATAGTGTAGTAGTGTTTTAGGGTTTAGGGTAGTGTAGGGGTGGGAGTAGTGTGGGTAGCGTAGTAGTATTTTAGGGTAATGTAGGGGTGGGAGTAGTGTGGGTAGTGTAGTAGTGTTTTAGGGTTTAGGGTAATGTAGGGGTGGTAGTGGTGTGGGTAGTGTAGTAGTGGTTTAGGGTAGTGTAGGGGTGGGAGTAGTGTGGGTAGTTTAGTCGTGTTTTAGGGTTTAGGGTAGTGTGGGTGGGAGTAGTGGGGGTAGTGTTGTAGTATTTTAGGGTAGTGTAGGGGTGAGAGTAGTGTGGGTAGTGTAGGGGTGTGAGTAGTGTGGGTAGTGTAGTAGTGTTTTAGGGTAGTGTGGGGTGGGAGTAGTGGGGGTAGTGTAGTAGTAATTTAGGGCAGTGTAGGGGTGGGAGTAGTGTGGGTAGTGTAGTAGTGGTTTAAGGTAGTGTAGGAGTGGGGGTAGTGTAGTAGTGTTTTAGGGTTTAGGGTAGTGTAGGGGTGGGAGTAGTGTGGGTAGTGTAGTAGTGTTTTAGGGTTTAGAGTAGTGTAGGGGTGGGAGTAGTGTGGGTAGTGTAGTAGTATTTTAGGGTAGTGTAGGGGTGGGAGTATTGTGGGCAGTGTAGTAGTGGTTCTAGGGTTTAGGGTAGTGTGGGTGGGAGAAGGGGGTAGTGTAGTAGTATTTTAGGGTAGTGTAGGGGTGGGAGTAGTGTGGGTAGTGTAGTAGTGTAGTAGTGGTTTAAGGTAGTGTAGGGGGCGGGAGTAGTGGGGGTAGTGTAGTAGTGTTTTAGGGTTTAGGGTAGTGTAGGGGTGGGAGTAGTTTGGGTAATGTAGTAGTGTTTTAGGGTTTATGGTAGTGTAGGGGTGGTAGTAGTGAAGGTAGTGTAGTAGTGGTTTAGGGTAGTGTAGGGGTGGGAGTAGTGTGGGTATTGTAGTGGTGGTTTAGGGTAGTGTATGGGTGGTAGTAGTATGGGTAGTGTAGTAGTGTAGTAGTGGTTTAAGGTGGTGTAGGGGTGGGAGAAGTGTGGGTAGTGGAGTAGTGTTTTAGGGTTTAGGGTAGTGTAGGCAGACCCCCCAGGATATAGCGGCATGGATTAGCAAATTTAGCGGCACAAAAATGGAAATTTAGCGGCACAAATATGGAAATTTAGCGGCAATTTTGCGGCATTTTATGTGGCCATTTTCCCTACAACAAACACAGATATCTTAGTTTTTTTAGTTATTTAACAACATGAAGCTATGTATATTTGGTTTCTTTACAATGTAGACACTTTGGGGCAGATTTACAAGCCCCTTGCGCTGCTTTTACGCCGCCGTTGCGTCACTTTTGTGACGCAGCGGCGACGCAAAAGATGCATCATAGTGCAGGGTATTTACTACGTGACGCATCTCCCAGCCCAGATGGTAAATAACTTTACTTATAACAGTTGCACCTTTTGAAATACACGTTTATAATGTGAGGCATGGTGAATACCATGAATTTACCACAAGCTCAAGATTTGTTGCTGGTGCAATGTACAAACACCCTTTAGCGGTAAACCTGGGAAATTAATGCTCCACCTCTCGAGTAAGTATGAAAAGCTGCTGCCAGCAATCGCAAGGGGTCATGGCAAGAGAAGCACCTGCATTTGAGACACACCCTCAAAGAAATATCTGTCAGATTTTCCATTTAATTTAAGGGCATGCCAGACTGTAGACTGTATACACTCCAGGGAGTACCTAAATCATGCCTGCATCGGGCCAATATTGAATGCTGGAGCTCAAACATGCAGGCACGGCTGGGTGTATTTGTTCTCGTGCTGGAGCCGGGGGTTTGAAAAGGGGATAGTAGCACTCTGAAAGCATTTTGTTGCTGCAAAACAGACCAATTGCTTTGTAATCACCACCATCAACAGATATGTTAGCCCAAACAACCGCGCAGGAGCGGGCGGCTTAGGTAGATAGGTGAAGTCCCCCAGTTGTCCCCCTCAGTGTCTCGGTCTCATGCAGCACTCACATCTCGAAGTGCCTACCTCTTTTTCAGTGCATGCCTCAGTACTCTACTGGAGCCAGACTGACCTGGGCATGCCAGGCCTGCATTCCCTGCGCTCTTTACAGGGCTTGTTAATTCCAAAGTATTGCTGCTCAAACCATTACAGACATGAGAACCAGGTATGCGGGTCAATCAAAGTTCTACAGTAATCATGCTCCGGGCCTCAGGCAAGCCCTTGCGTACCCCAACGGAGTAATATCTGATCCCTTCGGATCGAGGGAAACAAAAGGTCACTGTCATTGTTGAGACCCTGGGCAAGGTCAAGGGGTCCTGCTCCCTCTTCGCTTCGCCCATTTACTAAGAGGCTAGGGGCGACCCCCCCCCCCTCTGTGGGCTCTTGGGCTAAGCCAATTTGTATAACACCCTCATTTACAGCAGACAATGGACCCTAGGGCTGGGAGGCGAAGTGAACAGCTTTTTTTTTTTTTTTGCTAGGGACACACTATGTAGTTAAACGATAAACAATGACCCATGCGAACCCTAGTCTCCTGGTTTTTCTGCCGGCAAATTCTCAGTGTAATGAACTGTAAAGGACTACAAGCAGTGCCGGCAATTCCTCTCTCCATCTGGCAGACTCGGGCAAAGCTATGCTTCATGTCCCGTTACTCCTGTGTCTACAAAATGCGCTCGAAGAGAAGCACATGCTGCCTCTGTGTAATCAGGGGTGTAATCTGGCCGAGTCTCGGATGTTTGGGGCCCTGGGTAGAAATGGAATGTTGAGCCCCCCTCTAAATAGCAGAGACATGACACATTCAGGGCTGTTTGCATGTGAATAGATGTCGCTGCTCCTGAACCTGCAGCCCCTCCCTCTGTCACCTTCGAAGCACCTCTTAACAGGTCATCAAGGACTGGAGGTGTGAGGGTTGCCATCCCGCTGTGCCTCTCCAATGCTGCTGATAAAGCAGACCCCCAGGATATAGCGAAAAATGCCGCGATTTCTACAAAAATGCCGATTTTGCGGGCATTTTTGTATAAATCGCGGCATTTTTAAAAAAGTGCCGATTTCGCGCGAAATCGCAAAATCGCGATATCCTGGAGGGTCTGTGTAGGGGTGGTAGTAGTGTGGGTAGTGTAGAAGTGGTTTAGGGTAGTGTAGGGGTGGGAGAAGTGTGGGTAGTGTAGTAGTGTTTTAGGGTTTAGGGTAGTGTAGGGGTGTGAGGTTCCGTGAAAATCGTTACGACGTTTTGGGCATCGCCGAATATGGACGAGTGTGGTATCTATGAACCGTAAATGACGAGTTTAGTAAGTGTACGCGGTATCGCCATGCTACTCAGAAGAGTTCGTCTCATTTACAGGTTTTTCCAATGAACCCTCGGGTTCCATTTTAGATACGGCATCCATTTTGTTTCTTGCCCTCACGTAGTCAGCGAACAGGCAACTGTCCGCATCGTGACCTCTTGTTCCCAAGCTTCACGGAAGAAGCATATGCCTTTTCATGCGTCTTTTATGAGTAGGGGGAGGACACTGCTAAAGCAGTTGCCTCCGCTCGAAGGTGATTCTGCCGTGCCGGTCTATTGTTTCAGCCTCGCACGTGCTGGGATCAAGCCCTTTTAAGCTACGATTACGCATCCAATATTATCCTCACACTCTCTCCTCCCTGTTGTCTGACTTCCCTGCAGCTGTTCTTGTCTCTTTCTCTTGCTTATTTACAACTCAAGTGGAATGTACCTAATGGTGGGAAGATGTGCTTTTACAGTTGGAACTGGTGATGTTAATGTAATTATGTTCCGGGGTTCTGAATACATGAAAGCGATCCTTTTGAATTTTACTGTGGGAACTGAGCTGTAACCTTTTGCTTACATATTGTGCAATGACAAGATCTTGTATAAAAGAGAGCGACCCACAAATGCAATTTGAAGCAGACTCTTGGAACCTACACTCTGTTGTACTTCTCATGACTTTTGCATCCCTGCAGTAATAAACGCTGATCTTTGACGCCGAAGGAAGTCTCCCGTGTCTCTGTCTTTAGTGCACCAGAACAGGTATCCCACGAAGGTTTTAGGTGTTGTTCCCTGGCACCGCTGGGCCTTAAATAGTCCAGTCCTTCAGTTGGCGCCCAACGCGGGGCGACATCGGCGGTACCGGTCCAAAGCCTGACGATTGTGAGGAACTTCGTGTGAAATCTCCGAGGAAAAGGTGCACCCCGCTTCATCGATCCTGTTGTCGAAATAAGTGGTCCGAAGATTTTTTTCCCGCGAAGATTCCCGCCTCCTGACGGCTGCGACGGACCGATGCCCTGACTGTCGACCTGTTTTCGACGCCTGGCGTAGACCTTTCGTACAGCGAGACGATAGACGGGCCTTCCTGGTGACGCCATTGAAGCTCTCAGTTAAGTATTTGTGGGTCGCTCCCAGTCCTTAGTTGTTGTTTCAGCTTGTTGAAGCTTTGTTGTTTGCATGGTTCCATTGCATTTGTGGTTCTTAGTTGTTGGTTCTTAGTTGTTATTTGACAGTTGCAATTGCCAAAAACCGAGGGTTTTGTCTTTCACGAAGATTCAGTACTTCGGTAACCCTTGAAGTTTGATACTAGGTTAGTGTGCACGATGCCTAGCCATAGTGGTTTTCTTGGTTTCTTTAAATGTTGCAACAAGGATTCCCGGTTGGAGGACTCGTGTCCGATGCCTCCAGTTGGAACTCCGATATATGAGCTCTATAGTCGACATGGTGTGGGCCCTATTATATATATTAAATATTGGTGTCCTTAGTTGGCCACCGCACGGAAGTTTTGAACTTGCGATTTTAGATAATCTTGAAGCTAAATTGTTTAAAAAGAAAGCTAGGCCAGCTATGTTTGATTCCTTTCGGTTGTGGCGTAAAGAGGCCAAGCAGAAAGAAATCAAACAGTTTAAAAAGAATCGAAGAGAAGGTATCGTTTCGATAATGCAAGTTGTACAACAATGTCAGCGAGATAAAGAAGAAAAAGAAATAGAAGTTTCCACTAGACTGCATCACATGAGGATAGACAAATGTTATCCGGTTTTACCAACTAGTCAGGATAAGAAAGAAGAGGATTTAAAGGAGGATCCCTTGTTAGCGTATTTGATGAAATCGCCACCTCCTTATGCACAGGGTGCTACAGCCCCTGTAGTTCCTCCTGTAGTTCCGCCTGTTGTTCCTCCTGTTGTCCCTCCTGTTGTTCCGGCGGCTGCGGGTCAGCCCGTTGTTGGTCCTACTTTTGTCCCACCACCTGTCTCTATTCCTACTGCTCCTTTGCCTGTACCTTCTCAGCCTCTTGTCCCTGCCACCCCGACTATCTTGCCTGCTTCTGCTGTGTCTGCCGTCACTTCAAACGTTGTGGCTCCTGTTCTCCTTTCTCCTTCTGTTCGTAATCGTATCCCTAACACTGTTGCTACCCTTTATTCACCGCTTTCTGGTCAGTTATTTCCATCCGATACTTCTGAAACTCCCCAAAGACGGAGTCAGATCCCTAGTGGAAGGGAAAAAGAGACGTTAGTGACAATGGCACATAGGTGGATAAGACATCCTGCCAACTACCCTCCACGCATGGTTTTCGAGACGTTTTCTCAGTTTAATGAGCCGACACAGAGATTCGTGTTCGAAGAAATGTGTAACTTTTTGAGGGAAGAATGGTATAATGACAATTTAGATAACGTACCGCCCGATATGATTGAACTTCAGAGTCAATTTTCGAGCGGTATGATTGTAGGTGGCGATGTACGACGTGCCTTAGAGCGATTGTTATCCTTTAGATCCACAGTGCCTTCTCGCGTGTCATTTCATGATGACGACTTAGAAACTTGGAAAGCGGCTCCTGGTCAGTATCCCATGAGAGAAGTTCCGCCAGTATACATGCCAGGTGCTCCTGCTGCTAATCCTCCGATTCTTCCACATTTCCAAAGAGTTTGGATACACCTCCCATGGAAGCGATCAGAAGTCTTGCAGGTGAAACAATCTTTGCCTGATCCACGCAAGAATCCGGCGGGTTACTATAAGGAGTTGTCCCAATTGGTAGATGCTACTATTATGAACCTTGCCGACACCAACATGCTGTTCGGTAATGTTGTGCCACAACCGGTTTGGGCGAAAATTCGTCAGGAAAATCATGCGAATGAGTTAGGCGGTGATTGGGCTGCACTAATAGCAGCTGATGGCCGACAAGTTGGTGGGGCTAAGCCTGAGCAGTTAATTACGGATTTACCTCAGAGAATAATTACACTTATGAAAACTCTCATGCCAGCGATGAGGGTGAACTGGGATAAATTATCAGCTTGTAAGCAAAAGAAAGACGAGAGTGTCTCGGACTTCTTTACTAGGTTCGAGGAAGCATTTGTCGATCATAGTGGTCAGGATATGAGCACTGAGGGAGGTCAGCGGTTATTCGTTGATAAGTTCGTGTTAAATTTGTTACCTGAACTATGCAACAAATTGAAGAATTCAGAAAGTGCATGGGCTGTTTCAACCACTGCACAGATATTAGCGACGGCTCAATATTATGAGAATAGGGAAAAAGAAGAAAGTGATCGTGTAGATAAGAAAACGAAGGAGCTCAAAATGAAGGTTTTGTTGCAGCAAGCGTATCCTCCACGTTCAAATCAAAATGATTCGCAACAGCAATATAGACCACAATCGCAATCCTCCAGAATACAGTCACGTCCTGACTCCTCTGACTTCAGATCTATGCTTGGGTATAACCAGTGTGCATATTGTAGAAGAGAGGGACATATAAAATATGATTGTCCGGCTTTACGTGATCGCCTTAATGGTGTATCGGCACGAGGGGGTCGTGGTGGTCCTCAACAAGCATCTCGAGGTAGAGGCCGCGGTACCTTCCAAAATCAGACTGAGCGCCCTAATACGTCCTCGGACGCGATTAATTGTTTTGACCAGCGAAATGTAAGGTCCGATAAATCAGCGCAGTATTATGTGGACGACTATTACGTTGAACATGAGACTGTTGTAAACGATCGTTACTAGGACAGCCACCGACAGAGAGAGGGAGTAGTATCAGTTCCGGTTGATCAGAGTGGGCCTTACGTCGCAGTTGCTACATCTGGCGTAGTTGAGCCTTTTCTGTTAGACACTGGTGCGACGAAAAGTTCCATCATGCATTCGAAACTCCCTGGCGCACCTTTGTCCGGCTTAACAAATGTTTCCGTTGGATTCTCTGGCGCCCCTGTTAGCAATCCTGTCTCTAGCCCTTTACCCCTTACAATTGGCCCTCGTGAGCTGGAGGCTCCATTGATTTTATCTACTCGTTGTGGTGAGAATCTTCTGGGCTTGGATTTGTTAAAACGGTTGTATGCGACATTGTATTGCTCTCCTGAAGGAGTGGAGCTTACATTAGGTCGGAGAGTAATCTCTCCTATGTACTTGTCGATCGATAAACTCCCGCCGGAATTGAGCTCCCTTCCTGCGTCTCTATGGGCCACAGGTCCCAATGACGTGGGTCTCTTGGACATCCCACCTTATATGATCAAGCTGAAACCAAATGTGCGATTGCCACGTATACCTCAGTATCGTATCTCCATTGAGGGAGAACGGGCGCTAATAACGATTGTACACGATCTGATCGAAAAGGACGTCGTTGAAGAAACTCGGGGAAATGTGTGTAATAGTCCTGTGTTACCCATTTTAAAACAAACTGATCCATCTAAACCTCCTGTGTACCGTTTCATAATCGATTTGAGAGAAGTAAATAAAATCGTGATTCCACAGTTCCCCGTGGTCCCTGATATCACGACTTTGTTGACCCTGATTCCAGCGTCTGCCTCCTGGTTCACAGTGATCGACCTAAAGAATGCTTTCTTTAGTATCCCGATTGCTGAGGAAAGCAGAGACCTATTCGGATTTTCATTAGGTGGTCGCAGTTTTAGACTGAAACGTGCACCACAGGGCTATTGTGAGAGTCCGTCGATCTACAGTCAAGCCCTTAAAAGTCAACTTGATTCATTTGTATTACCGGCAGGCGCAGCCTTGATTCAGTACGTTGACGACCTGTTGGTAGCTGCTGATACCGAAGATATTTGTAGAACTGCTACAGTATTGTTGTTGCGGCATTTATGTGACTTACATCACAAGGTGTCACCTTCCAAGCTGCAATATTGTTGCCAAGAAGTAACCTACTTAGGTCACTTATTGTCAAAAGAAGGGAGAAGGTTGACCCCAGAGAGAATTGCAGCGATTACCCAAATGACTGTGCCAAAAACTCAGAGAGATGTACGTGCCTTTCTAGGTATCACGTCATACTGCAGACAATGGATCCCAAATTTTTCACTATTGGCGAAACCATTGTTAGCTCTCACCTGCAAGGATGTTCCGACTCCTTTGCCATGGACTGAAGAGTGTCAAAAAGGTTTTTCTGAATTACGTGATGCGTTGTGTTCGGCTCCTGTGTTAGGTACTCCTGATTACAGTAAGCCATTTACACTGTACGTTCACGAGAGGGATGGTTGTGCGTTGAGTGTTCTGGCGCAACAATTTGGTGACAAACAGCGCCCATGCGCATATTTTTCTTCGACCTTAGACCCAGTAGCTAGAGCTTTGCCGAGTTGTTTAAGAGCAACAGCGGCAGCTGCGGCGTCCATTCGACAGTCCGCAGGTCTGGTCATGGATAATATGCTTACGGTGATGGTTCCGCATGCAGTTGACACTCTTTTGAACCGAATGAAAACTCAACATTTGACGAGCGCAAGGTTGTCTGGGTATGAGCTGACGTTACTGGCCAGTCACATACGGATAAAACGGTGTAATGTGTTGAATCCAGCAACATTATTGCCGATCAACACGGAGTCAAGTGATGTAGCACCACATGACTGTTATCTGAGAACTGAAGAAGAAACGAAGGGTCGTATTGACCTAAAAGATACTCCATTGGTAGATCCCGATGGTACTTTGTATGTTGATGGTTCCTGTTTTAAATTACCGAATGGTCATGTGACGACTGCGTATGCTGTAGTGACGTTGAGTACGATTGTGGAAACTGCGAGATTGAGTCAGAACTCGGCTCAGGCAGCTGAGTTGATTGCCTTGACGAGAGCGTGTGTGTTGTCTAGAGGAAAACGGGTGAATGTGTTTACAGACAGTCAGTATGCTTTTGGTGTGGCACATAGTTTTGGGCGATTGTGGAAAGAAAGAGGATTTTTTACGTCGCATGGTACGAAGATTCAGCATGGACAGCTTGTGAATGACCTTTTAGATGCACTTACATTGCCTAAGCAGGTGGCCATAATTAAATGTAGTGCGCACCGAAAAGTGACAGATGATGTTGGTCATGGTAATGCGTTTGCAGATGAAACTGCTAAAGAGACAGCTAGAGATCTGACAAATCGAATGTACGTTGCGAATTCGGTAAGATGGCCAGCCGAGACTAGCATGTGTGAGGACACAGTTGAAAGTGTGAAGGAAATACAGAATGAGGCCACTGAAATGGAAAAGACTAAGTGGAAAGAAAGCACGGGAAAGTTAGACGAGAATGGATGTTGGGTTGACTTGTCAGAGAAACAGAGATGGATGTTACCGGATGCATATGTGCTTGCTGTTGTTACAATGGCCCATGGCACAGCACATATTAGCTCGAAGGGCATATGCAAGTTATTGTCTCCTGTATGGAAGAATGATGGGATTACTAAATGTGCAGAGAGAGTGGTTAAGAATTGCATGGTATGTTTGATGCATAATCCCGGTAAGGGCACCCCACTCCACCTGGTCATTTTGCCCCTCCTACATGTCCTTTCGAAGTTATCCAATTGGACTTCATCCATATGGAGAGATGCAACAATTTGAAGAATGTTTTGGTCGTAGTATGCGCATTCTCCAGATGGATTGAGGCTTACCCTCTTAAGGATAATACTGCTCTATCCACAGCTAAAATTCTGCTCAAAGAGTATTTCCCCAGGTACGGCATGCCTCGGATTGTATGGTCGGACAATGGAAGTGAGTTTGTGGGAAGTGTGATGAAGAGTGTGTGTCGTGGTTTAGGAATATCCCAGAAATTTCATAGTGCTAATCATCCTCAGTCAGCAGGTTTGGTGGAAGGATATAATGGCACCCTGAAATTGAAGCTTGCTAAAATCCAGGCAACGACTGGTTTATCATGGCCCGACGCTTTGCCTCTAGCTCTCTTATCGACCAGGGCTACTGTACACTCTCGAGTAGGGCTTAGCCCATATGAGATTGTGTTCGGCCGTCCTGCGAACATTTGGGGGGTTCCGAGGCCTAAAGAGTTTAACAGACTTGAATATCCAATGTTGATTGATTATCTATATGATCTGACTGCTAAATTGAGTTTGATTCATCAACAGGTCTTTGAGGCTCTGCCGTCACAAACAGAGGGTCCTGGTCATCGGCTCCAACCAGGGGACTGGGTCCTCACCCGTAATTTCGGACGAAAACGTCACCTTGAGCCGAGATTTGTGGGACCCTTCCAGGTGCTACTAGCCACGAGGACGGCGGTTCGGCTGGAGGGACGAAAACACTGGGTGCATGCCACCCACACCAAGAAGGTTTCGCTTCCTCTGCCGGCAGACACATGGATACGTAAAGGTTTTTCCTCGTCTGAAACTGACGTTCCCCAGCGCTTTGTCCCATTTAGCGAAGCTCAGCCCATAGGGAACACTTCAGTTTTATCTGACACCCCTGTTGATTCCTCTCAAACAATTTCCTTTCCTTCATCATTGGAGAATTCAAGTACTGAACAATTGCCTGAACAATCGAACACTCTTTCGCCATCCAATCCACTGTTTGAAGATCAGACTCGACCCGGAAGAAACCGATACTTTCTTCGTACACGCAATAAAGATGAATAATTTTTTTTAAATTTATTTTGATTTCAAAATACCCCCTCACATTTTGCCTTGACCATTGTGGACATTTTATTATGTATGTATTTCTTTTTCCAGAACAGCTAGGAGATGTATATAAAATTGATTATTTAACTGATTAAAACCTGCCATCTGGGTTGGCCGTAGGGCCGCGCGGGTACTTCTTTCTGTTTAGCAGTTATTGACATTAGGTCAATTTCTTTTGTCGATTTCTGGGAACTCCTGGGAATTGGTAATCGCTACTCAGAACGAAGTGCGTCAAGAACGTTGCGGACGGTTGTTAGAGGATGGAGTTCTCCAAGCTGTCAAAGTTAGAGGAAAAGACGGCGCAAAGATCTAAATTGTACAGCACATTTCGAACAAAATGTTTTTTATTACAGGTTTTCATGTTGTTCCTAACTGTTTCTATGCTGCTGGTGGGTGGAGTATATTTTGGTTTTCAATCATTACTGCCTTCTGCCTTACCTACCTCTCCTTCTCACGATCTAAATTTCGTCTCTACTGTTTCTCCACATTCTTTTCACCTACTGCCCCAACATGAGCAAGTCAGACGTGCGGAATTTAGAAACAATTCCTTTGTGCAACTTTTGCATCAGCATCAGTTGGTGGTAAATACTACAAATTGTTGGGTGTGTGGGCTAATGCCACATACCATGGACAGGGGTATCCCATATTTGGTTCTTCCGTACAGCCCCCAAGGGTCAGCTCGGGCATTCCAAATCATGTTCCGTAGTGCACTAGATTCCTACCCCCATCGAGAGCCACGCTCAGCAAGCTTTGGTCCTGGCCCGTACCATAAGTCTCTGGCGATAGCGATGGCTGATCTAGATAGAGACATTTTTGATGCTTCGCTCATCCCAGAGGAGGAAGTGCAGGCCTATAAGTACCTTAGTGAGGCTGAGTATAGTATATCAGTGGGTGATAGGCAGCTTAAAAGCTCATCTCCGATCTGGATTGTACCTCACCTAGGCCACTTTTGTCTGCAAGGTCGTGGCCGAAATCCAAGAGCCCAGCTTGGGAAGAGTGCTTGTGTGGATACTTATGTTCTACCGATGCTCTTTTCCCCTGTCTTTCTGACTGCCAAGGGTACCTATTTTGTTTGTTATGACCGAGCATATACGTGGTTACCTCATGACTTCTCAGGTACCTGCTATATTGCAAATCTCTTGCCCCCGACTTTCACTGTTGCTGCCGACTATCACAAAATCAGAGTTGTGAGAGGCGTCATTAGTAAAGAGGATACTTCCGGTCAAGAAGCAGGAGACTTCTTCAAGGGTTTTCTACCGTTTTGGGGCCCTATGGTCAATAGCAGAAATCTGAGAAAGTTAACTCGTGTAGTAGAGTCAACCGCTAACATAACTGCAAGCGCCCTTGGTAATCTGACAGCAGAGCTTCAAGCGGATAGGCTTATGACGTTACAGAACCGTATGGTTCTAGACATTGTTCTAGCAGATAGAGGTGGTGTGTGCAAAGTCATCCATTCAAGCTGCTGCATATTCATACCGGATAACGCTCCAACGGTTTATCAAGCCATCTCCAAGTTGCACAAAATCTCGGAGTCCATACACGTGGACGAGGGAGATTGGACGCTTCTAGGATGGTTTTGGAATCTAATGTCAACTTGGGGTTGGAAGATTCTCATGGTTATAGGGGTTGTTGTGACGTTTCTGTTCACGTGTTGTCTTTGTGTACAGTGTGGTCCTGCCTTATGTGGCCTTTGTGCTACAACGTGTATAAGAAGGCCATCTGTTACCAAAGAGGCATTGATGGATAGAATTATGTTCCAACAACATCTGAATGATCTGATGAGAATCGAGATTGACTCCGACTTCGACTAGTTCTTGCCTACATGAGGGCAAAAGGAGCGTCTGAGGTTCCGTGAAAATCGTTACGACGTTTTGGGCATCGCCGAATATGGACGAGTGTGGTATCTATGAACCGTAAATGACGAGTTTAGTAAGTGTACGCGGTATCGCCATGCTACTCAGAAGAGTTCGTCTCATTTACAGGTTTTTCCAATGAACCCTCGGGTTCCATTTTAGATACGGCATCCATTTTGTTTCTTGCCCTCACATAGTCAGCGAACAGGCAACTGTCCGCATCGTGACCTCTTGTTCCCAAGCTTCACGGAAGAAGCATATGCCTTTTCATGCGTCTTTTATGAGTAGGGGGAGGACACTGCTAAAGCAGTTGCCTCCGCTCGAAGGTGATTCTGCCGTGCCGGTCTATTGTTTCAGCCTCGCACGTGCTGGGATCAAGCCCTTTTAAGCTACGATTACGCATCCAATATTATCCTCACACTCTCTCCTCCCTGTTGTCTGACTTCCCTGCAGCTGTTCTTGTCTCTTTCTCTTGCTTATTTACAACTCAAGTGGAATGTACCTAATGGTGGGAAGATGTGCTTTTACAGTTGGAACTGGTGATGTTAATGTAATTATGTTCCAGGGTTCTGAATACATGAAAGCGATCCTTTTGAATTTTACTGTGGGAACTGAGCTGTGACCTTTTGCTTACATATTGTGCAATGACAAGATCTTGTATAAAAGAGAGCGACCCACAAATGCAATTTGAAGCAGACTCTTGGAACCTGCACTCTGTTGTACTTCTCTTGACTTTTGCATCCCTGCAGTAATAAACGCTGATCTTTGACGCCGAAGGAAGTCTCCCGTGTCTCTGTCTTTAGTGCGCCAGAACAGGTATCCCACGAAGGTTTTAGGTGTTGTTCCCTGGCACCGCTGGGCCTTAAATAGTCCAGTCCTTCAGGTGGTTGTAGTGTGGGTAGTGTAGAAGTGGTTTAGTGTAGGGGTGGGAGTAGTGTGGGTAGTGTAGTAGTGTTTTAGGGTTTAGGGTAGTGTAGGGGTGGTAGTAGTGTGGGTAGTGTAGTAGGGTAGTAGTGGTTTAAGGTAGTGTAGGGGTGGGAGTAGTGGGGGTAGTGTAGTAGTGTTTAAGGGGTGGGAGTAGTGTGTTGTGTAGGGTTGTTACTTACCTTGCATACTTTTAACACGAGTATAGCTTTACCACGCATGCCTTTGCGTTGTAATGGCATGCGTGATAAAGGCATACTCGTGGTAAAATTATGCGATGTAATGGTATGCGATGTCATTGACATCGCGTAGTAATACCCGTGTTGTAATGGCATGCATGGTATTTCTATGCGATGGATTGACATACATCCCTTTTTCCCTGCTCAGGACTATCCGATACCTTGCGGTGTGGTCTCCCGGCTGAATTAGGCATGAGGCGCTGCACATCCGCCTGGTGCGGCTGGTAGTCTCCTGCTTCCGTTGGTAAGTGTCCACACCCAGGCTTTTCTGGTGGCAGACCTCAGCACTGCAACTCGCCTGAGGCAGGGACCGCATCGGTTGCTTCGCTGGTTGCTGGGCCAACAACAGGGCTTCCTCCGCATTGGCTCCAGCCAGTCGGCTATTCTCTGTTGTTTTTCCAACATGCTCCCAGCCTGAGACCTCATGCTACAGCTGGCGGCTTCTGTGTTGCTGCACACCATAGCTGAAGGGTGATCAGCCCCGCAATCGGGCTGGACAGTTTCAAACAGCACTCAAAGACTTCTAGAAGTTAAAGCGCTCAACATACCCTTACTTCTTTAGCCAGAATAAATGAAGGGGATGCGCTCTTTAGGCAATAAACAGCACTCCCCACACACATTTGAAAATAACAGGGTGAAGAACAATGCAGTCCATCTCCTGCTGCAGACAGGAGCTGCACCTGCAGGCTGTCCCATCCCACACACATCAGGGGCGGTGCTCCTCACATAGTTCTGCAGCTTTCTTTCCAGGCAGGTTTCATTTGAGATCCAGCAAGGATTTTTTCATGAAGTCTTTTATCTCCCTGAGACTTAGGAGGCAAGCACACACAAGCCTTTGGAGATACTACATAAGCAGGATACCACAGGAGGGCAAAAAGAGTCAGCCAATTTACTCCACCACAGACAGAAGAAGCAACTGCAGGCTAACCCACCCTTCACACAGAAATGGTAGAACTCCTCACACAGCTCTTTAATTTTTCTTCTCTGCGGGGCCCCTCTTGTTTCCTGAACTAATCTAAAGTCTTAGGGTGTAAGGTCTAATGCTTATGCTACATTTTCTCATTGTTCTCTTTGTGGCAGAGTCTCTGAGATCAGTCCAAACCAGTTCTGGCCTCCTTGGTCCAGCATGACCATAGGAGGTAGAGACATCATAATGCAAAGGAGACTCAGCCTATTCAGATGCTAGCAAAACTCTCTACCACCACTCTAAATGCAGACCAGCTCTATTCAGACCAGCGATGAGTCACACAGGCAAGGCAAGACACACCCCAACCCCCCTTGTGACTGCCCAGAATGAATGCACAACCCCATCTCCTTATGACTGTCCAGACGGTGAATAAACAAAAAGGAAAGTGGTATTTTCAATTGCACAATTTAAAAAAGCCACCTTTACTAAAAGGTGTGTTAGTAAATTCTGAGTTCAGAGAGCCTAAACTCAATTTCTCCATCTTGTCCCAATTGAATGTTACACATGTAAAATGTATAGTTTGGCTCCAATGCTAGCCTATGTGACAAGCAGCCTTTCAAAAGTGAAAAATGAAATACACAGTATTTAATTATCAGGACATGTAAAACTCACCAGTACATGTCCTATCTTTAACAAACACTGCACCTTACACATGGGGGTACCTTGGGTCTACATGAGGAGTGCCTTACATGTAAGAAAAGGGATGATTGGGCATTGCATGTGGGTGCACTTGCCAGATCAACATGGCAGTTAACACCTGGATGCACAAACACCACAGAGGTAGTTCTGAGACACATTTACAGGGGTCCTCGTGTGGATGGCACAACCAGTGCTGCAAGCCCACAAGTAGCATTTGATTTACAGGTCCTGGCACACTCAGTGCACTTTACTAGGGATTTACCAGTAAATCAAATATGTCAATTGCGGATAACCAATTAAAATAACAGTTTGCAGAGAGAGCATATGCACTTTAGCACTGATCAGCAGTGGTAAAGTGCCCAGAGTCTTCAACACCAACAAAACAGAATCAGAAAAATAGGAGGCAAAAGGTAAAAAGTTTGGGAATAAACCTGCAAAAGGGCCAGGTCTAACAGAATCACACAGTCACTCCTTAGACACATAGGAGACCTCTTTCGTGCTGCCCAACTCCTTACTTTCGATCAAATATGCCAAGACTACAATGTTCCCCCAGGCCAGTTCTTGACACACGGTCAACTGAAGTGGAACTTTGCTCACTCTGGGAAGCGATAAATGAAGAACCACTGACACACGCTGTAATACATACCATGTACATCATGAGGGGAGGCCAACAACTTATCACATGGTTCTATAGCGATCAGGGAACTCACAGGAACCTCACTGGCGTACCTTCGATGCTTGTGGGAGGAAGATCTGGCAAGACCACACCACAACACTGAATGTCCCAGAGCCCTGGAGTCCCCCCCAGATGGTCAACAGAAAGGCTTGATTTAAAAATATCCAATACATGGTCTTCCATACGGCCTACCTTACACTGTCCCAGCTAAATTGCATGTTCCACACAGCCAATCTCACCTGCTCTAGGTGTCATGCCCAAGTAGCAGACCTCCAACATTTGCTCTGGTCATGCCCAAGCATAGCTGGTTTCTGGCACACCATACACATCTGCCTGGCCACCGGATCACTGACAAAATATCGACCTAGAAAATATCGACCTACAGGAATATCGATGCAGAAATATCGAAGGCAAGAATATCGACATCCTATCTACAACATGGTAAGTACAAAAATATGAAAAAAAATATATAGATGTTAAAAATATCGATGTTAAAAATATCGTTTTTTTCGGTAAAAAATTAATGTAAAATAAAGTAAATAACACTAATAAATAAAATAAACATAATTAAAAATATCTAATAATGTTTAATATTAATAAATAATACATATCTAATAATATGTTAATTAAACAAATACAGAAAATATATAATATATACATACTGAACAATAAGTTGTAATAATTATTTTAACAATGTATAAATTAATAAAAAATATTATAAATTACAAATACATTTACACACATAAAACAAAAACATAAATAAAAAATAAAGAATTACGTTTAATACATTTTTAAAATTAAATATACCTTTTTTTATTAATTATATACTACATTATCTAAATTTATACAAAAAAAATTTTAATAGCTAAATAAATAAAAATACTATTCAAAATCCATTAGTAAAAAAAATACAGTAATAAAAATGTTGGATAGCATAGAACTTAAAATTACCATTCCCACTCCAGAGAAGGCAACAATAGAGAAACCGTTGTATAGCGTAGAGGTAAAACTTACTTTTCCAACTCCAGAGAGTGCAACAGTAGGGAAAACATTGGATAGCGTCGGGGTAAAAATTACTATTCCAACTCCAAAAAGTGCAACAGTAGGGAAAGCGTTGGATAGCGTAGGGGTAAAAATTACTATTCCAACTCCAAAAAGGGCAACAGTAGGGAAAGTGTTGGATAGCATAGGGGTAAAAATTACTATTCCAACTCCAGAGAGTGTAACAGTAGGGAAAGCGTTGGATAGCATAGGGGTAAAAATTACTATTCCAACTCCAAAAAGTGCAACAGTAGGGAAAGCGTTGGATAGCGTAGGGGTAAAATTTACTATTCCAACTCCAGAGAGTGCAACAGTAGGGAAAGCGATGGATAGCATAGGGGTAAAAATTACTATTCCCACTCCAGAGAGTGCAACGGTAGGGAAAGCGTTGGATAGCGTAGGGGTAAAAATTACTATTCCAACTCCAGAGAGTGAAACAGTAGGGAAAACGTTGGATAGCGTAGGGGTAAAAATTACTATTCCAACTCCAAAAAGTGCAACAGTAGGGAAAGCGTTGGATAGCGTAGGGGTAAAAATTACTATTCCAACTCCAGAGAGTGCAACAGTAGGGAAAATGTTGTATAGCGTAGGGGTAAAAATTACTATTCCAACTTCAGAAAGTGCAACAGTAAGGAAAGTATTGGATAGCATAGGGGCAAAAATTACTATTCCCACTCCAGAGAGTGCAACAGTAGGGAAAGCATTGGATAGCGTAGGGGTAAAAAATACTATTCCCACTCCAGAGAGTGCAACAGTAGGGAAAGCGTTGGATAGCGTAGGGGTAAAAATGACTATACCCACTCCAGAGAGTGCAACAGTAAAGAAAGCGTTGGATAGCGTAGGGGTAAAAATTACTATTCCCACTCTAGAGAGTGCAACAGTAGGGAAAGCATTGGATAGCGTAGAAGTTAAATATAACATACTTATAAATAATTGTTGTAAATAAAATAATTACAATTTTTATTTTTAAATAACTCTACATCATTTGCAAATACCCACTAATAAGTTCTAAAAACATAATTACAATTGAATAATTAATTAACAAAAAATTAACAATAAATACCAATAAATATTAGTTAATAAATAAAAATTACCAAATAATAAATATTGAACACTAAAATATTTTTCAAAACAAAAAACATATTGATAATTAAAAATTGATTAACAATTAAAAAATGGTAAACAATACATTTATTTTTAAATAAAAGACATTTTTTATGAAAAATTAATTACCAATTAATAAAATAAATTTCCAATTAATAAAAAGTAATTAACAATTAAAAATATCAATTATAAATTGTAAAAAATAATTACCAATTAAAAAAAATAATTACCAATTAAAAAATGTAATTACCAATTACAAACCTTAATTACCAATTAAAAAAATTAATTGCCAATTACAAAATGTAATTACCAATTACAAACCTTAATTACCAATTAAAAAATTTAATTAGCAATTAAAATAATTAGTTACCAATTAATAATTAATTAGAAATAACAAAATTATCAATACCAATAAAAAATCAATAATTACTTCATTACAATTAAATTACTACCCACCCAATTACCCTATAAACCCACAACCCACTACAGAACTTAAACGCAAAAATTAATTAAAATTAATTTACAATTACTAAAAATTAATAAGTAATTTACTATAATTAAATGACTTACCACCCTATTCCCCTATAAACCCACAACCCGCTCCAGTACTAAAACATAAAATTAAATTAAAAATAACATTTTTAATATACAAGAAATAGTACACATATAATTTAAAACAAATAACATACTTAAAAAAATACATATAACAGATACATATAAAATACATTATAAAATACATAACAACAAACAAATATTGATATTAGTAACATCGAAATTAGTAACATAGATATAATTGATATCGATATTACTAACTTCGATATTACTTACATCGATATAAATAAAATCGATATTACTTAGCTTAGGGTCGATATTCTGTCCAATGATATTCTTGACCTCGATATTCTTGACCTTCGATATTTTCAACTCGATAATAATGTAGGTCGATAATTAGGAATCGATATTTTGACTGTGCACCCTGGCCACCATCACAGAACATACAACACTAAACTTCTGGGAGGCTCCAGCCCATGGCATCTTCCTAGGAGGAAAAACCACAATGTGAGGACAAGTTTTGCCAACCTTGCCCTTCTGCTGGCTAAGCATCTCCTAACCATGCACTGCGAAGCCCAACACCCTCCGACCCTCTGCCAGTGGCACAGTGCACTACTCCACTGGGCAGAGGTCGGAATAATATGCAGACACCCCATAGCATCAGCTTGGGATACCATGATTATGCAGATCAAAGAAATGACTGAGGAAGACCCCCCTTTTCCACCTCACTAACTTCCATGACCCACAGTTTTCTCACATCATCAAGGAATGTAACAATCCCACTCCTCTACACCACGCATCCGGATGTCTCCCAACATGCCACACACGCCCTTCCTCTAAATTTCCCACCATTTACCCTCCCCCTGGCGGCATCGAAATAGCCTATAAAGTGTAAATCTCGGATGAATGCTCTGGGCACTTTACAACTGCTGATCAGTGCTCAAGTGCATATGCTCTCTCTGTAAACTGTGATTTTAATTGGTTATCCATGATTGGCATATTTGATTTACTGGTAAGTCCCTAGTAAAGTGCACTGAGTGTGCCAGGGCCTGTAAATAATGACCCCCACCCATAGTGCCCCTCCCCCCTGGGTCGTAAGTTCCCCTGATTCTGTTCTGTAACATCATACCACTGTCGCTTGTGCTCCTCCCTGGTTATTTTCCTCCTGTTAACTCTGAAGTCCTTCCCCACCACTGGGTTTCCCAGTTGTTTAATTGAGTCTTTGATCATTGTTTTCTCTTGCGTCCCTTACATCCTACCAGAACATACCGGGTACATTGAGCCACAGTACCACACCACGCAGAGTAACATGAATTCAACAAATCATTACTTGCAACTTAAAACGAGCCAGTACACCTCTCATCAGCCCATACATACTACACAGGCTGAAAATGTCCTCCCGATGATACCAGACATTTTACATTTAGGGGCCGATTCCGATTCGGGAAAAACCGCTCCGAATAGCCGTTCGGAGCGTTTTTCCCATTCGTACCAGGAGCCGTACTCTGTACGAGTCGTACAGAGACTGTACGAATCAAATCCCCATCCGAATCTCCCTCGGAACCCGCTGTACGCGACATCTGTACGGTTCGTGGCTGGTTTTTACGACCCAGCAAGTACGATACGTGTCGGGTACGCACCGTACGACCCTTTTTCAACGGGAGCTGAAAACAGCCGTAAAAGCAGAGTTCATGCCGAAACAGGTACGGAATGGCCCCCCCCGGGTACGGTGCATAACGTCCATGATCGCAGGGGTATACACCGTACCCCATGATCACAGGGGTACACACCGTACCCCATGATCGCAGGGGTACGCACCGTACCCCATGATCGCAGGGGTATGTACTGTAGCCAAAGTACACTGGGTGTACTCACCGTACCCCATGTACGCTGGGTGTACGCACCGTACACCCAGCGTACATGGGGTACGGTGCGTACACCCAGCATACATGTGGTACGGTGCGTACACCCAGCGTATATGGGGTACGGTGCATACACCCCATGATCGCAGGGGTATGCACCGTACCCCTGCGATCATGGGGTGTACGGACCATACGGTGTGTATGTGTTTGTGTGCTTTTCCGTACGACCCGCCCTTACCTGACGTGGATGAATCGCGTCCTCATACCCCGGTCCGGATCGTACTCGTCGGGTCGTGCGGCATGTGTACGAGTCGTACAGCATGTGTACGAGTCGTACGGTTCACGGTTTCAGCCTTGCAATACGTACGGATCGCGACGATTTGGACGGATTCACGGAATACGGATCGTACTACGTGACTCGTACGGACAGGTACGATTCGTACGGAGAGGGCTCCAGATACAAATCGTACGGACGTTTTTTTTCCCGAATCGGAATCGACCCCTTTATGTCCATTCCGACCACAAAATAATTGTGTCTTTTGATTCCCAGTTATTTTTCTGTTGATAATGAAATGTATCTATCAGATGGTATCTGCTCTCTTATATCATTTGGTGTAGCTGTCAATATTTTACATTCAAAAATCCTAATAAACATTGTTTAGAAAAAGCAGAGGGTTGTGTAATGCCCTTTCACTTTTTTTCATTCTGCGAGACGGTGTTCTTTTGAACAACAACAATAAACGAGAAATATAGTTAGGAACCTTCTAGAAACTCATAAGAAATCAATAACAAATAATGCAAGACAGAACGGACAGCATTTAGATTCAATGCTGTGAATATTCACGCAATACTTGATTACCATGTTCCAGAACTTAACCTAAGCTAAATGTGCTATCTATTAATCACATATGTTGTATTTTAATTGAATGGCACATCAATTGACATTGATTGGGTATTAAGCTAGGGAGTTTTCAGGAGAGAAAAGACATAATATTCATAACATCCCTAGAATGATAATAAAGGCACATGCAGGCCCCAGGCCCAGCTCTCCCCATGCTGCTGCATCACCCTTGCTCCTGTCTTCTCCTTGTTTTTCCCCTGCTTGTTGAGTGCCTTCTCCTTGCTTTTACCTTCTTTACACAGCTTGACTTGCTTTTCCCCTTTTTTTGAGTGACTTCTCCTTTCTTTTCCTCATTTTCATTGCTTTCTTGCTGTTTTTTCCCTTGCTTTTTTGGTTTTTTTTGTGATTCACCTTGCTTTTCCCTCATTTTCACTGCTTTCCCATTGCTATTTCCCACGTTTTGGAGTACTTTTTCCTTGCTTTCTATTCATGTTCATTGCTTTCTCCTTGTTTCCCCCCTGTTTTTTGTGTGCCTTCTCCTTGCGTTATCCTTCATTTTTATTGCTTTCTCTTTGCTTTCCCCTCCATTTTGTAGTACCGTCTCCGTGCTTTCCCTTCATTTTCATTGCTTTAGTGCTTTTTTCTTGCTTTTCGCTCATTTTCATTTCTCTCTCCTTCCCCCCAGTTTTTAAGTGCCCTCTCCATGCTTTTCCCTCACTTTCACTGCTTTCTCCTTGCGTTTCCCCCATTTTCTGAGTGCCTTCTCCCTGCTTTCCCTTTGTTTTCATTGCTTTCTCCTCTGTTTTTTGAGTGTTCTCTCCTTGCTTTCACCACATTTTCATTGCTTTCTCCTTATTTTCCCCTCGTTTCCGCTTCTATCTGCCTTTTTCCACACCTCCGCCTGGCCCTGCCCACCACCTCCAGCACCCCTTCCTCCTCCCAAGACCTACTAAATGGAGGTTGAAGCACGACGTCATTGAGAAGTCCCCAGGCCCAGTTATGGCTGTGCTGCTCCACCGGTCTTGCTCCTGTCTTTTAAGTGCCTTCTCCTTGCTTTCCCCTCATTTTCACTGCTTTCTCCTTGCTCTTTCCCACGTATTTTGAGTTCCCTTCACTTTCATTGCTTTCTCCTTGCCCCCCCCTCCCGTTTTTGAGTGCCTTCTCCTTGCTTTCCCCTTTTTATATAAAAAAAAAATGCTAGCAACTCCAGTACCTTGAGACCCTCACTGGTGATTTGCTGCCCCTTATATATTTTTGATTGAAATAAATATATTTGTAAATAAATGTGAAGCTTTATGTGCAATGATAACTGAAGGAAGCTAGGCGATTATACTTATTTTCTAATTATTCTAGATGAATACAACATTTTATCTTGGAAAAAACTAAAAGGTACAAACTTTCTCTTTGACAGCTTTTTCGTCAAGTAATTTCCCCCAAAAAGGGAACAGTTAATTACAAATTGTGATGCAGTCTCATCACTGTTACTTCCTCCCAAACGTCAGAGCTAACTTGGATCTTCCGAAAATGCAGATCTTGAACTTGCAAATGGCAGGAGCACCAATGATGATGACAAAGCTGTAATAGTTTGTAGAACAGCCCAAGCAGAAATTGACAACACAGAAATGCAGATGTGGTTTGCAGACTGAGCCATGCCAGAGCAGGTGATGAGACGTGTGCTGCTGGCTCATCATGCACTGCATACCTCAGTAGGGTGTTTTTTCTTTTGGGGTTTAAAGGTGTCGACCCTCTGTATTTTTAAAATTAATTGTTAAGTTAAAATGTATTGACAGCTATAGTGGTCTTTATTTTCAAGGGGGTGAGGCTTGATTGACAGCAGGGACTTCAGCAAAGTGGCCTAGAATTGAAGTGTGCTTGTTTGGTTAGACTGGTGCCCTTTAGTGACCAGCCCGACATCGCACTTTAGGCCAATCCTAGCAGTTTTATTAGCAGCAGTATTAGTGACTACACAGCCCTAATTTTAAAGAAGAAAACGATATTTCACTCATGAAATTGATACATATAAGAACTCAATTAAATAATTATTCACAACAGTTAAGAAACTTGCCAATTTTTCTGATAAAAATAATATCAACTGTAATCAAACCTTTTGTTACACTCTGGCAGACTTCTTTCAGGTCAAAGTAGAAGATGTTTACAACATTTTCGATGCTAATATTCATTCAGCTTCAAAGTCTCAATATTATGATCCCCTCTCATTAGCTCAGAAATACTGTGCTCCTTCTCCCCACGTATGGCCGAGCAGGTATCAGGCCTTGATTATTCCATTAAATCGGGTTCCCCACTGGACCACAGCCCTTCGAAAATCATAGAGTTAGCCCCTGCGACACTATGTGCTATGCGCTCACCTTGTTCACATCGTTATCAAAAGTTTAGCTCCGGCTACTTTCCCAAAGTATGGCAAAGAGCACCCATTATCCCGATACTGAAAAGTCCAAACTCAATCCCCAGGATACAAGCAACTATCAACCCATCTCAAGCCTTCCATTACTGGCCAAAAGAGTAGAAAAGACGACCACTCTCGAACTGACTTCCTGCATTAATTCCAATTACCTACCAGATTCCACACAAATTGGCTTCCGGAGTGAGCACAGTATCAAATTGTCTTTGATTACTGCTTCAGAAGATCTTAGAGCTACCCTTGACACAGGAGGTAGGGTAACCCTTATTCAACTAGATCTCTCGGTGGCAATTGACATGGTCAATCAAGTTCTGTGATTTACCGTCTTTAGGACAACAGAATAATGGGAGGGGCTCATGCACTCTTGAAATCCTTTCTATCTGAGTGGGAATAATTTGTTGCCATGAACAAATTTGTTTCCAACTCTTTCTCCCTCCTTGTGGGGTGCCTTAGGGGTTATCCCTGACTCCTACCCTTTTTAATTTATATGTCACCCTCCTGGCCAGGCTCATTAAAACTTTTAGTTTCTCTGTAATATCGTATTCTGATGACACCCATAATTTCAGTTTCCAGTAATCCGGACGATACAGCCACCAAATTCCATAGCTATATGCTGCAAATAAGTAATTGGCTGAGCAACAACCACCTCAAATTAAATTAAGAAAAAGCAGAAGTCCTCCTTTTCGGCAATGATATCTTATTTTGGTCCCCTTGCTGGTGGCCACAAGAACTGGACACTAGGGATTCTTTTCGACTGTTCCCATAAGGCACAGGGACAAGACTGATTTGCATATAGCTGGGTCTGAACTGGAGTGGCGAAGCGAGCTAAAGAACGATGATGGATTCAACCCAGATCTGTGACTGGGGGTGAGTGTCTGAAAAGTTTCAGCACTCCATTCATTATCTCCTTGTGTTTGCTTAGAAAATAACCATAACATAACCTACATAACTATGACAGTTGGTCCAGCAAGTGGGAGACGGAGAGGCCCAGACAGGGCTTTGCACCAAAAGATAACTCCAGTGGAGTGGTGGCACAGCAGAAAACCATAGAGGTTTTGCAAGTTCCTGCAAGTTCCTGCACCAAAGAATGCGATCTAAGACGTGGCTTCCTCAATATAATAAAGTAAAAATAAATAAAACATTTTACATGCCTACAGTAGTAGTCTCTATTCTGCCGTCTGGACATTGAATACAGAGGACCTCATTTACAGCCAATTTGCTGCGCCGAGCTGCATCATTTTAAAAGCACAGGGATGCGTCATATTTACAACAATATGATGCATCCCGTAGCTTTTCCCTGCATTGGTGCACAATTGGCTGCCATGCGCCAATGCAGGCACTCTTGCACCATGGTGAAAGGGGGCCTGCATTGAGGGAATGACTGTTGTTGTGCAGGATGCAACACCTTGCTGCACAAAAACAATAATTGATGGTACAACAACGAGAAGCATTCAGGACTAGAAGAATAGAGAGCAATACCTACAAGATTACAATTACATCAATATAGTACTATAGTACTATGTCGTGAAACATCTTCACTGCCCCTTCTGCACACAACAGAGGGTACAACACCCAGGGCACACGGCCCGTCAACACAGAACTAGGGTACACCACCATACAGAACAGTACCAGGGTTCACAACCCTACAACATGGTACTGGGGTAGTGCATGACCGTACAACACAGCACTAGGGTACATGACCCTACAACACAGCACTAGGGTACAAAACCCTACAACGCCACACTAGGGTACACAACCCTTCAATACAACATATTTTGAGCTCCACAGCAACATTACATTACCCATGGCCAAATGCCTAACTCAACAGAACCACATAATGACTTACCATTCTGCCACCTGAACCAAATACTCCACATAGTTGACTGGTAGAGAGATGTGACCCATACGGATCCCTATATGCCACCTTAATAAAATACAGTTCGAAAGTTAGACTGGTAGAGCGATGTGAACCTATTCATCTATTGGCTTCAAAAATGTTTCAAATTTAATGCCATGGATATACCCACAGTTAACTTCCACCAAGACAATAGTACAGAATAAGTTCCCAAGTAATAATTTGCTGTGACCTGTGGCACCTATCCTTTCGTGTTTATCATGACATTTGTGTTTTGTAGATAGTATCACCCCACACCAATGCCACTGTCAGCACCCAATATGTTTTGAACTCTTTAGTGACAACTGCTGTCAAGTGGAAAACCTTTTTTGGCATTTCTTTCCTAGCTTTGTATTTTGAGTTTTGAGAAACATAATCACACACACATACAGACAAACACATACACAAGCACACACTTACTATTCTAATTCCACAAGAGCTTTAATTCAAAGATACGTTTTATGGTAGAATGAAGAATATATTATTGCACTTTTAATTTTTATACACTTGATAAAAAATGCCTAAAACACAATGCATATCAGTTCTCATAGCTTACTAGTTCTCACAGAGATGGCGTTTGTCTGGTTCTGTCAGGGTTTACCAACTCTACAAGGACTGATCCAGTACACACAGTTTGGGTGAAACAAACACATGCTTTCACACACACACACACACACACACACACACACACACACACACACACAAACACCCCCCCGCACACACCCTAACCCACATGGGATGATTTTCCCAGCACCTAGTGAACACTAAACCCACATTTATTTCACATCTGCTAGACAATGAAGCAAAATGAATTTATGTGCACAAAGGAAAACAATTTACCATTAAACCAAGTTAGGTAGACCCAGGGTTTAAGTAAATTATCTACAACTGCAGATATGCAAATGCGTACAACCTTGATCTATCTCACATCAAATCAGGACATAAAGTAGATTAAGCATATCCTAATTTCATTTTATGTTTATAGCTCAAAAACTGGTGGATGGTACGTAGGCTAGACAAGCTACTTGCCAACCTAAGGAAATAACTGAATAACTGTCAATAAACTCTTTCATTAGTGAAATACATACAGATCTTTCTTTAAGACAATAAACAGATGGGTACATCATTCATATGGGCTTCTGACTGACCTACAGTAGCTATCAAACCACTGGAGAAGGAAGGATGGGCCTTGCTTGATAGGGAGTTATATTATTAGACAGCTTTGTCTCAGGCTTTGCAGAGAAATATTGTCCCAGAAGCTAATTAACAATTTAAAACAGTTCCTCTAAAGCCAATGACAGGGAAGTATGTATTGCAAGACCATGCAAGTAAGTGTTTTAACCTGAGAAGATATAGAACTGTTAAGTTTCATGAGGTCAGGAATCTGTGTCATGGATAGTCACTTTGGATAAGCATAAAATAGAGATCCAGAAAGTATGTGTTCCACTTTAGAATACTCCAGAACTCCCTGCATGAACAATGCTAGAGTGGGTGGAAAGAGTCCTGTAAGATATTAGGCAAGCTCGTGATTATATCATTTAAAGTAATCCCACAAACGTTTGATATTCAGTTTCATGGTAGTTTAAAACAAAAAAAACATTTGCAAGTTATTTCTTGAGGAGCTTGGGGTCTGGATCAGGGCATTCAATTCAGGGAGGAGGAACGGAGAAGTATTAACAAGGAAATACATTTTCAACTCAGCTCTGGCTTAAACCGCCTAAATACTTCTCTTTTTATCAAATTATATTTTATATCTCAGCCCAGAATGAATACATCTTTTTTCACACAGTGTCCAAGAATGCAGAAGATGTCACCTTGTGAGTTGAAACTGGAAACATCTTTTGTGATTGTAATAAAATCAAATCAGATGCTTCTGGGATCCAATATTTAATTGGCTGGAGGAGTGATAGGCGAGTAATTCAGAACCAGACCCTTGAGTGGCAATGTTGGGCATGCATCAGGAAGCAACAATAATGGACAAAGTTTATAAGACTATTTATTTATCATCGCATGTAGTTTAATCCTTAGTAGTGCAAAAAAGAAGAAATTTAGAAACCCCGATAATGGACAAAAGGATCATGAATTTAAAACAGTCTCATACATTTCAAGAATTGTATCATACATGGAATGGATTGCAGGAGAGATTTGATAAGAGATGGGGACAGTGTAAAGATTGGCTCAAAACAGATTTAGAATTTTGATAATTGAATTAATTGGACAAGTATTGATTCCTTTTACTTTTTTCTTTCTAAAAAGAAACTTCTCTAAATAAAATGTAATTATTTTGATGACTCAATTCCTAATCAAAAAGAATAGAAGCAAATAATTTACAGGCTTAAACATTCAGGGGGTCATTATGATGACGGGCGGACTTTGTCCGCCCGTCACCATAGTGGAAAACGGGACCGCCCGCCATAAGGGCGGGGGTCCTGTGGGGGGCATTAGGATGTGCCCGCCACAGTGGCAGGCACATCCTGTAGTTTTAGCATTGTGGCGGGCGGTGCACCGCCGCTTTGCATATGCAAATGTGGGGGGTTACCATAGGCTCCCCCCATGTGCCCCCTGACAGTGTCGTGAACCTGGGGGCCCTGCAGGGGGCCCCCGCAGCAATCCCCGCCTGCCTTTCCGTGGCGGCATTGCCGCCGTGGAAAAGCAGCTGCAGACAGGCACCCTAATATGGATGGCGGTGTCTGATAGACACCGCCACCATATGGTTCCATTACCGCCCCGGCCGCAATGCGACCGGGGCGGAAAAGCGTCGGACGGTGTTTTCGTCCGCCGCGGTCCCCCCTGCCATCCTAATATAGCGGGGGGGAATTAGAATGCGGATGTCGGGCGGCCACCGCCACCCTGGCGGGGGCAATCCGCCCGACATCCTAATGGACCCCTTAGACTTGAAACGTTAAAAACCTAAAACAACCTCAGACTGAATCTTAAGTGTCAATTTCATCTTGTCCCCATCCCAACCAGTGCATGCACTTTTTAAATGCTATTGAAAATTAATTGGCTTGTTCAACCCTAAAAATAAAGAAAATCTACCTATGGGCTTCTTATTGCTCTGATGTTTTGTACATAGTAGCAACACTGATCTTGCCAGCATAACATTTATATAAAATTGTAACAAATCTGCCTCTTCGGCATGGCTACCCCAGATTTTTCACCGGTTTCTAGAACCTATTTTTTCTGGCATTAGAACTCTCTGCATGTTACCCCTGCGAACCAGGAGTAAAGTACCTGTGCTCCCCTTTACATGGTTAAATTTGAGTATTGGTGATTAACATATTTACCTACCTCTAGATCCCTATTATGTGGTGTAAACAATGCACCCATGGATTGGAAATTAAATGACTGCATCTATTGTGCCATCCACAGGGTTGGCCTATAAAAATGGCTTCAAGTCTACCATGTGAAGCCTTACTGTAGCAGCCTCATACCTTGCTGTCAGACCTGTCAAAATAATCCTTCTTGACAGACAGGAAACCATACTTTTAAATATTAATAAGTCACCCCTAAGTGCACCTTGTTCCCTGCACAGTAGTGTGCCTGATATTTAAAGTTGGAACATGTGTAAAATTAAAGTTGGAATGTTCCACCAGGTAATATACCCCAAAAGCTGTTCTCACTGGCAGGGCTGTAGTGGGATTCCACAAAATGTCAAAGTACAAAGTATAAACTTTAATCTGTAATGTTTGACAGGAAATTCCTAACATATTCCTTCAAAGTCTATTTTTCATATTTATTAAAAGTCATATTTCCTTGTGAAGTTAGATTGTCAGTAAATTTGTAGGAAAATTGCCTTTTAGAAAATTACATTTCTCTTCCTGAAACTCTTGGAGGTTAATTTACATTAGCCTGCCAGGAACTGCCCAGACAGTGCTTGACCTAAATGAGGTGTACAAACTGCTCAGAACAGACCCACAGCAAAACAATTGCTCAGGCCTGTCAATAGGGGGAAATGATGGATTTGGTTTGATACATGTGATTCCTATCAGCACAGGAAGGACAATTGGGATGTGCCCAAGAATGTCATGAACTTGAAAGACACCAGAGGTGAAGCTTGCCCATTCATGGTTTAGTATAAGGGAAAACCCGAAGAACGGAGACCTAAGGGCCCAATTACAACTTTAGCAGTCCTACACGGACGATGCAAAGTGATGTCCGCAGTAGGACCGGCAAAGCCATGATGCTGCCACCGGCAGATTAGGAGTTAAACCCTGATGTGGGAGGCAGTGCTGCGGTGGTCCCCTACATTCATTGGTCTACTCCACCTTTCCATCTAATTATTCATTGTCTGATATCTGTAACCTTTACTTGAAGTACTGCACAGTATAGACTGTTCCTACAGTCTATTTTATATCAACACTTGATTAAATTCTTTGTGGTTGCACAGCTCCTCTGCATGGCATGATCTGGGCTTATTTTCAAAAATATAGGATACCTCTTCTCATTCTTCTATCAAACAATCTTTGGTAATCAACAATACTGAATCATATGGAAAAAGACTTGTTATTTAATATATTATTCAATAAATATGTTTTGTTGTCATATTAAATTGATTTTCTTCTGAATGACAAACGTGTTCAAGATTGTACACGTTACCCCTACAAACCTCCAGAATTCACAGGCATAACCCACACATTTAAATTCTTGTTTTTGTCTATGGAAACCATTGATCCCTCATACGTTTGTCCATGTTTCTGAAAGAGGGCCATAACAAATGGTTTTTCAGTGTCTTCTCACAATCAAATCCCTGATGCTTGAGATTGTTACCAAAGGGACCTAAATTCAAGGTTTCAACTCATAGTTCATTCACTAGTCTTCCTCAGGAAATTTATTACTGGCACACTTGATATCAAGTCTATTATTTTCTGTCAGGACAGCTATAGTGGTAGATGTTTTATCTTTGGTATTCTGTTTGCATATTTACATTTCTTGTTGCTTCTTTTAATTTTTTATAAATCATTGATATCAATGATCTTTCTAGTTATTATTCCACATCACTGTTTTTTCGTCTTGCTCCTTTTAACTCATTGCTATGTGTTAGAAATTGGGTTTCTGGTTAGCAGAGGTATGCACCCTGTCCAAGCAGGAACCACAATCCTAGTCAGAGTAAGTAAGTCACTAACCCACTCTAAATTAACCTGTGTTCACCCTCTGGTTGCTTGGCACAGAGCAGTCAGGCTTCACTTAAGAGGAAATGTGGAAAGTATTTGAGTGCACAACACACAGTAATAAGTGAAACAAGCACTGGCGTTGCCAATAGGTCTCGCAGTAGGAAAGTTGGAGCTATTGGTTTTGTAAATGACAAAGCCCTTTATGTTTTTAAAATGAAAACAAAAATAAAAGGCATTGTTATTTGCAATTGTAATAGCTCCAACTTTCCTACTGCGAGACCTATTGGCAACGCCAGTGCTTGTTAAAGTTTAGGGATTGGTAAAAGTAAAGGGAGGTAAGGGTCATTTTAGGGCTATGGGGTGGGCAGTGGTAAAGGAAGGTAAGGGTAATTGAACGGTTTAGGAGTGGGCAGTGGTAAAGAGAGGCGAGGGTAATTTTAAGGTTCAGGATTGGGTAGTTGAAAAAAAAAGGTATGGGGAACTTCATGCTTTAGGGGCAGGTAGTGGTAAGAGGAGGTTGGGAGTAAATGAAAAAAAAGATAATTGGGGGAACTCCGTCAAAAAAGAAAATATTAACCTACAACTACATATATGTATATATGTTTTACTTACCTTACATATGCGTGCAAAAGGCATGTGTGGTTATGTCATGCATTCAACTGAAAAGACCTGTCTGTCATCAGCCTTCCTGAAGTAGCAATCGGGCAAAGTTAAAGGAGCAGACCCTGCCGTGAAACTTCCTCACATTTAACAACAGAAACCTCTGACTCACACCCTCTTCCTACCGTTAATGAAATGGCGGTGTTCAGGACGTCTGATCAGGGTTCCCCTGCTAAGAATTCCTCACAGAATGTCTATCTAAAGATAGTCCTGTCTCAAACCTCCAACACTTCAGTATCTTGATCTTCTATTTTCAGCACCAGGAATGCAGGCAATACACTTCCACTGTCTGTGAAAGTTGTATCCCATTCTCCATTTTGTGTCTGATTAAACTAGAGGCTATTCAAAATGAATCCCACTGGTCCTAGCAATCAGACTCTCCCTAGAACACAGAGTTTTGATACCATGTGGATGTTGCAATATGGTGGTGTTTACTGCACCAGGATGTGACTTAATCTATGGTATCTGCTTGACGGTTCACATGATGTACCGTGCTCTTCTGCTATGGGTTGCAAAACAATTTTAGAAGGCAATCATAGAACAACCAAACAGAACAGCGTGGCCGCACTTGACAAATTAAACATTTGGGGCATACTCCATAAAAAGAACAGTATTTATGGTTTATAGGTTTCTCTTTCTTTTGCATACACTGGCAAGTTACGACGACGAGCCTCACTGATGGCAGAGAGCAGTATTACAATAAAAACAAGAGCAGGAATAAGATCGGAAGCAGGGATTACTGAGAACAGAGATGGTACTGGGGGTTGGAGGCTGAGTTGGTAATGGAAAGTCTTGCATTCATAGATGTTTTAGGAACTCCGTTGTGCTAAGGAGAGGGGGTGGTGGGGTTCTTAAAGCTATCCTAGGTGTCCAATTCATTGGGGGGAGGGGTGGCAGGGGGTTGAAACTAATTTGTTCTAGATGCCCGGGCAGAGAGCGGGTCATCCGGATTTTAAAGCGTAGGAATGCAGGCTGTGCAATACGAAACAAAGGCGGGCGGTCGCCTTGATTAAAGATTAACCATGGCGACGATGAATGGGTCTGAATGCGTAGTGTGAAGTACAGCATATTCATTGATTAGAGCAATGAGTGCTACATGTCATACACAAACTGTAGCTGCTACTTGGGGAAACGGAGCAAAGGCAAGTGCCAGGAGTATCACGTCATGCAGAACAAAACAAATGCGTGCGGCCCCCATGCTTAAAGATATAAAGCATGGGTTGCCGCGCTTGGTCAGGCCTTTAATCCTGGAATGCATATTAACTCGGACAGTGCTAATTAAAGTACATCAATTAGGAAATGTGGGACAGAAGGCAGACATTTTACCTTTCCGCTTGTAGGAATGCTGCACCGGGCAAAACGAAAGAAAGGCGCGCAGTCGCCTTGATTAAATGTAAATCAGTCTGAATGTGTAGTGCGAAGTACAGCGCATTCCTTGATTAGAGCAAGGAGAGCTGCATGTCATAAACAAACTGCTACTCGGGGAAGCAGAGCAATGTCACAGTTTGTAAACCACTGTCCGCACAAAGGAGAAAATATGGCAAGAGGCTCTCGGTTTTTGTGCTTGGCGCTCTGCCCCATTGCTGCCATACTTAACAAGCTGGATTTGTATTTAAAACAGAGTTAAGCAGAGGGGATGAGTCTGCCGGCATAAACGCAATCGATTTCATGGTAGGGGGTGGGGGGAGTTGAGGTTTAAGAGCGGCGCCTGATTCGAAGCGGGCACGGAGGGAGTTACAGAAGGGGGGTGGGGAGGGGGTCAGTTACATCGAAGGGGTAAAGTACCGGATTGAAGGTTAGACATTTAAAATGAAAGGGGAGAGGGGAACGGGGGTGGGGTAACCAACGATGGGCTATGCAACTAGAGAGGGTGTCAAATAACAAGGGAGAGAACAACACGAGTGGTGGGAGAACGCACGCACGGAGACAAAGTGAAAAAAACAACAACACGTACCTGCGGCCGGCCATGAATAATTAGGGGAGGAGAAGCCCTTTGATGTGCTGTGCTGCGTGAATGCGCGTGCTTGTTTGCTCACGTGATTCACGTGAACTTCAAGAAAACCGCAGCAGAAAGCCCTTGGTTTGACGAGGATTTTGGCTACTTGAATTCTCGATCCCTCAATGCGCTTGCGCGCATTGTAGGTCACGAGACCTAAAAAACACAAAAGGACTCCACGCCCATTTAGAAATATCGAAAATGATTTTATAAATAAAATATGACCAAAATGACAACAACCCAATCAGTAGAAGTTGAGACATGAATTATTATAGATCAAATCGGAAAATAGCGCTTAGAAGCAAATAGCGCTCAAAGAGTTAATTGGTTGTGCTGTACTGGAACAAAGTCAAGAGTTCAGATCACCCACGGTGGAGCATAGGCTGGCTACAGGACGCACGTAGGGTCCGCTCAGTAAAAGTACCATAATCCTTGTCACAGCACGAGATGCGTTGATGATCCCCACGCAGTTGAGATGTTGCGCCAGATTTTTCCACGTAACTGCAGCAATGCATCAGTTCTGTCGAGTGAAACGGTGGTTCCAATTGTAGTGGATCTAATTGCGATGTGCCGGGTTAATCCACGCTGAAGGGGCGATGTGTCTATCTTCTCCACGTAGTAGCAGTGATGGGCTGGATCCAAAGTGGTGCTTCGGGAGGCGATGCAAAGGTTCCAAGAGCGATGGTTCGGTCCAGTCCCTGCAACAGTGATGATGAATCAATCCCGATCTTGCAGCAGGTAATGCATAGGTTCCAATCAGCGCAACACCGTCGATGCGCAGATTCTGGCAGATGCAGAACTTTAAACTCCGTGGCCGTGGAATGGATTGGCAACACTTGGCAGAGCAAGATTTACATCAAATAAAGTCCAGGTGCCGAGTTGTAGATGCAAGTGAAGTCTTTGATAACCCTGAGACTTCAAAAAGTGGAGGCAACTCAACAAGCCCTTGGAGACCCCTTTTCACTCCCAGGCAAGAAGCAGCAGGCCGAAATAGCAAAACACTTCACATTTTTCAAGTGTTCTTCTTATTAAACCAAATTAAGCCCTTTCACAATTTAATTTTATACATTATTACCTTATCGTGATGCATGTTACTAGCCAGCATTGTCTGACATTCACCATCTACTGTATCAATTAATCCTGGCCCTGCAAGTCAGAATATTGGACTGAGGATCCCAGGATGCATTTATTGCACACCAACACTGTATTCTATTATTTAGCTAGGTAATTACTGCTTGGTTAAACATTTGCTACAGCAACAGATACGCCGTGTAGATTTCCACATGGATTTTTTTTCTCTCTATGAAATTAAATCTATGTGAACCCTTTATGTGAATTATTTGAAGCCAACCAGAAGGGTCTCTTACTGAACATTCGATCTCTCCCTAAAACACACAATTTTAATAAAGGATGAAAATGTGGATTTTTGCTTTCTCTGTAACTCCTGCATACTACACAATCTTACATGTCACTTTTCCATGAAGAATAGGAGGTGCCAATGCCTTTTTTATTAGCTACTTCTTGCATGTCTCTTATACCCTGCTTCGCGCCTTTCAACCACCTCCTCAATGCTGTAGCCTGTATCCTTTTTAATTTTGTGTCTTACTTGCTTTGTATTTCGACATACATTTGTAAATTTCTTGTTAATCTATTACCTTCCTTTTCAGCCTAATCTTCCCATGCAATGTGCTTACATTACATTCTCTATTTGAGCCAATGAAATTCATGGGCCCCACTCAAGTAGCTCAGTTTGCTTAGCTGGCCATAGTCTGGCCCGCATATTCTCATATCCTCCAATGCCTCCTATGGTCAATGATAGCAGAGCTCTACAATGGATGGACAAGTCTGTCATCTGTTTTTTCATCTAATTTCCCCAGCGTGATATGCACCCACTCCCCAGTGACCCCACTATGTTCCAGACCTGATTCAAATGATCTGCCACGAATTTCCATACACATCATGGCATCTCTTTACCTACCTTCTCCAATAGTGCCTGATCTAATATTTGGATTCCTTCTGCGTTTAACTAAACTCTTCCAATGACATATGTACACTTGTTTGCCCTTAGATACCCATATTCTCCTCTGATCTTGCAACCATGAAATGAGAATGCAAAAGAGTAGAATTCCAATTGTTCAAGAAACAGAATCCTCTTGAAAACGCAATTTCTGCAGCCTACAGATCTTAGTTCTGTGAGTGCATCTCTACTGCTTCAAACACTTCGAAGGCCATCTTTAAACTCAGAATTACACAAAAAACTCAGTCCCATCAGGAATGCCCTTTCAATGACCTTTTTTTCTAGTACTCAGCCACCGCACAACTTCCTCCCTCTTTTTAGTTTACCCGCAGAGCAGACTTAACAAGTTGCACCATCTCACCATTGAAGAAGCTATATTCAGTGTCAGTATTATAGAATCTACGTACCTTCTGAACCCATTCCCTCTGATCATATGAAAAAGATGCATCTATATTTGCTGGAGTTCTGTTAGAGCCTTAAGTGCTCACTGGTGACAGCTCTGATATATTCTTCTCTCAAGCAGGCAATCATCCTGCCTTTATTGCAAAACAAGCTGTTGGAGGGGTCGACTCGGACCTTACCTAAAGAGTCTGTGACATGGCTCCATAGAGGTGATAAAGACCAGTTCAATAAACCATACCTTCTCACTTGTGATTCCTAATGTACACCAAGGAAGATAGATGTGGGCTAGGGAGGCTGCCCCAGTTTCTCTGTAGTGTGGTTTCTTCATTCTGAGAGTACCGCTGTCGAACCTTAACACAGAAAAGCAATAACCATGAGAATCTTCTATAGTGTCACCTAGACTCCCAACTTCCCTGGTATAGTTTGAGTAGACTCCCTATGAATGTAGTCTAGAGTCTGATTGCAAGTATGAATGTACTTGCAATCAGAAGTTGCTTCTCTGAGTTGACACTTATTCTCCTCTTCTTATAATCAAAGTCATCTGGGCTTTATCTTTGGGAATACTTTTGTTCTCTCTTGGGGTCTACTGTGGCTACCTGTATAGCTGCTGGTGAGGCAACACAAGAATCATATATTTGGCCACATTTAACAACATTGCATGCAACACTATGTGATTAGTGCCAAACATTCCCTATATATTCCAACATGTATTTATTACTCTAGGGCCTCACTTGGTAGCAAGTTTCAGCTACAGGCCCCTTTTTTGAAGCTTTGAAGAGGTTACAGCACCTCTCTAACGTTGTGTCCAACAGTCTTTGTGTAGAGCTCGTTGCACCTCAACGTCTTGAATTTCTTGTTGCTTTCCTGGGATTCTTGATGGTCGCTGCTTAATTCAACAAGTCTATACTTTTCGTTTTCGTTTCGTTTCATAAACTTTTATTCGATTGCCATTTGTTTTTGCAACCATAAAAAGTACAAAAAACAGCTAAAAACATTTTTATACATTTTAAAAAAGACGTTTACAGAATAAAACTATCATGATTTAAGGAAGAAAATTATAATTACTCATGATTGCGTCGATATGTGATACAGGTTTTTAGAAAGTTTACAATGTACTTTGCAATAAAACTTGACTCCAGGGATTGCAAGGACAGGTATGCAGATGTACAAGATCTGAGACCTACTAATTTAAGAACAGGCAAAATCCAGACCTTTCTGGGGAAAGAATAAAATTTACAAAAGAATAAAACGTGCATTGTCGATTGGGATGAAAGATCGTCACAGAGACAGGGAATAAGTGTATGAGACCAGTCTTGAGTATTAGGGAAAGTAACTAACCTGAAAAAGAGATTAAAACGAAACCTGGTAAGGAGATACTTTTCATAATTGTTTAAATAAAAAGTCAAATATGGTTGTATACCCAGATGGGTCTGGACAGCAATAATTTGAGAGTTTGTAGGTTTTGCCAGTTCTATTACACTTCGGAGAGCTCTAAGGTGACTCAAGCACAGTTTTTTTAGCTCTTTTCTTGAAATGTCACCCATTGAGGGAGGGTCTAAAAAGAAATTGCTGCAGTCCATATCTCGGCTAAAGTTCCTTATGTATACTAGCCAGGATATTTTTTCCCAGTTGTCAAGAGCAATGCAATCCAGGATCAAAGATCGTGTTAGGTGGCACTCCTCTTTGGTCCATATGCGGTGCCACAGGAGCATAGGATGACAGCGAATAGTGTCCGTGATGTAATCCATACCTAGTTCGGCTAGTGAAGCATGGGTTGGGGCACCAGATGGTAAGGACAACAGGTATTTGGCGAACCCGTTTTCTACTATTTGTAGAGGGTTGATTGGACCATAACCCCAAACACCTGCACCATACGTGGCCACACTGTGGCATTTGGCATAATATATTTTGAGTAATTCCGGAGGAGCTGGTTTTCCCAGTTTCCTAGAAAAGGAAACTAGGGCTGATGTAGTTCTCTGGAAGAGCAATTTTTTGCTTGCCACCGACTGCCGCCAACTCAAAGATTCGTCCACCAGAATTCCAAGGTAGGGATAAGCACTAGTTCGTTCCAGCTTAGTTTTGTTAACAAAGATGGTTTTAGGATTTTTTAGTCTCGGGCCAAAATGCATTACAAAAGTCTTTTTGATGTTAACTTTAAGGCCCAAAGAATCCATATAGGAACAATATTTGTTAAGTTGTACTTGCAACTGGGTCAAAGTCCTGGCAAAAATAACAGAATCATCGGCATATAGAAGTGTTGGTATGGGACGATGATTGATTTGTGGGAGATCCTGGCTCCCCTCTAGTAACGCTGCCTCCAACCCGTTAGTATACAGGTTAAACAAGAAGGGAGCCAGTACACAGCCCTGTCTGACCCCCTGTCTGATTTGAATGTGGGATGTAAGTTCTCCGTTGATCCCATACCGTACTCTCGCCGTTGCGTTCGAGTACAGTTCGCGCAGGAATACAATAAGGGCAGAATCGACGCCCATTTCCTCAAGCAGGGTCCAAAGTTTACAATGCTGTACACAGTCAAACGCTGCACTTAAGTCAACGTAGACTACAAATTGATGGCCCTTTTTGGCATTCACATACTTTCCGGTCAGAAGAACAAGATTTAAAGTCTGTTCCACGGTCCCAAGACCCGCCTGGAACCCAAATTGGAGGTCAGTCATAATTTTCTTAGATGTTGCCCACTCTTGAAGACGCACCAGTAGTATTCGACCTACTACCTTTCCAATGGAGTCCAGGAGGGAGATAGGTCTGGAACAGACCGGATCGTTCCGGTCACCCTTTTTGAAGATAGGGAGGAGAATAGATGATGACCATGAATCAATAAGGCCTACTGTTGTTACTGCTGCCAGGACTTGGGTGAGGAGTGGAGACCAAAGCTCGATGTTGTGAGTAAAAATGTCTACCGGCACCCCATCCGGCCCAGGGGCCTTACCTGATTTGGAGGCCTTTAAAGCTCTAACTACTTCACCATGTTCAAAGCAGATATTTAATGGATACGTCTTTGAAACCAATGTTGTGGGTAGAGAAGGGTCCCCCTCTGTTGGATTGGGTTGGGAACCGCCAAAGATTCCCGTGAAGTGGGCAACCCATTCTTCGGCTGTCACTGCGACGTCAAGATGTTGAACAGACGGCGAGTCTGACAAAAAGGGAGATTTTACCACTCGCCAGAAGTGACCGCTATCCCTTGCTCGACAGCTATCATGGAGTTGTGCCACAGATTCGCCTTAATTTCTTTAATGCGTTTTGCCCTTTCGTCCTTGTAAAGTTTTCTCAACCTAGCAATCTCGGGGAGGTTCCTTGGAGTTATCCGCAGAGCTGTCTTGAGATTTGAAAGTGCTTTGCGGCATCCAGGATTAAACCACCCCTCAGCCGATGGTTTACATAGGTTTGTGCGCGTTAGTTCCTCTTTTATTGTTCTCAAGATCCTATCAAAACTGTTCAGAATTGATTGGGGCGAAGAGCTAGGATTTAAACAATCAATTAAAGAGAGATTAGCTTTTTTAAGGACCTGTTCTGTCACTGCATCAGGATCAATTTTTGCTCACTTTACTGAAAACCCGTTCACTTTATCCATTTTTAGGGTTTCTTGTGTTAAAAGGCTTCTGGTATTTGTATATAATGAAACGATTTTTGGCTGTATTAAAATTTTGTTTGGGAAATGGTCGCTGCTGATGTCTGTGCCAGTGGAAAATTTTTGCGATTGGCCCCTTAGATTCGGTGAGCAGAGAATAAAGTCAATTGTGCTTGATAGACCCCGGCCATAAAATGTTGGAGCAAAGTCAAGTTGGGGATGTACTAGCTGATTTGCGTAATCCAACTCTAGGGAAAAAAAGCTCTCGTTAAAAAGGGACCCATTTGTAGAGTGTGCGAAATGGGCCAAGGGGCTATCAGACTCGTCGGACAATCCACAGTTCCCGTTTCTATAATTTGGACATATAGGAATGTTGAAGTCACCTCCCCAGATGATATACACAGTGTGAGATGTTGGTTTGTTCAATTGTAGCTTTAAAAGAGTGGTAATTTCATAAACCATCCGTGAGCAGTCTGATGGCAAAAGATTATTGTACAAATTAACCAAAAGGTAAACAAAGCTATTGTTAAAAAGGATTCATAGGATTTGATAAGAGGCTTCCTCTTTTAGAGTTGTGATTGTTGTAGAAAGAAGGGTATTTGTTACATAGATCACTAGCCCTCCCTTAGGTCTCCCGAACATGCCCTGCGTGGCTAGGATGGTAAAAGTTTTATAGCCCGCCAAATGGACAGGGACGGTTGACCAAGTCTCTTGGAAACAGACTACGTGGTTCTCAGTTATTGTGTCCACCCATGTTTGCGAGTTAATTTTGGAACGAAGTCCTGCAATGTTCCAAAATAGAAATGATAATTGTAAATTTTTAGGGGTGGAATAGTTGCATGTTTGATGATGATCTGGTGCAACTACATTTGTTTTGCCCGTGTCATTTGTTGCAGGGTACTGGGTAGCGGATCAAAAGGGGTTATAGGTTCCTCTACTGCTATTTCTGTTGGAATATGGGGGGAACGATGGGGAGGAAGGATTTGGCCGCTAGTGCATAGTGTGGGTATGAAATTAGGATTTGCTGGGGGGATATCCGAGGGTCTCTTAAAAATGATCTTTAATCCCTCATATGATGATATGGTCCTCTGAGCCTGATTGTTGTTATATGGACTGGCTAGCGGTCAATCGACCATTTCCAAACAGTCAAATCTGTTTCTAGTTGATATACCTCGCCATCCTGCCATGGGGACCTGTTCTCTGGTTGGAGGCCAAGGCCGCGGTTCCCACTCCCTGTTGATATTTCTGTGGGAACGCCATGGTTCCTCGTAGTTCCAAGTCCTCTCAAGAGGTTGTTCCCAGTTTTGGGTCATCAAATACTGATTATTGTATGTTGAGGGATAAAAAAAGGAAAGACGGTAGGCATCTATCCCCCCACTCTTAGCTAGGGCTGGCCAAGAACAGATATAGTCTACTGTGGCTGGATCTTCACAGTTGACTATAATACAGTCTCCCTGAATGGTTTTAAGTTCTGGCCCTACCCACGGGACTCTGCGTACGGTGGAAATTCTGCTGGTGTATGCAGATTGTGTTGGTCTGTTAATGTTAAGCCACTGTAAAACCTTATTTTGAAGGGACCAGGATGGTTCTTTAGCAGATTCCGGTAGCTCAGGGACACCCGTAAGAATAACAGTGTAGGGGGATGCTTCACGCGGAAGATGGAACGGGCGTCTTGGCCAACGCCCCCTTTTCCCATCACCAAATATATTTGGCAGGGGATACTGAGGTACTAATGATGGGATTGGCGTCTGTATTGGGGGAAGAGGATCCTTTACAGGGGGTGGCTGGGTTGGGCAGGATTGAGGAGGTGCAGGCTGAGTGAGAGTAGTAGTGCACCCGGTCTTATCCTTATGCTCAGTCCCGTCTCTAGGGGTCGAGGGAACAGGGGTTTGTAATTTCTTAAGGTTTGGTTGAGTAACGTGGAGTTTTGATGGTTTTGGCACGTTGGTTCCACAGGTTTTATGAGCCCCTTGGATACCAGCAGTTAAAGAGGTATCCTTAGTAGTAGTAGTCCATGAAGTTGGTTGACCCCCTCTAGGTAGACTTAAAGGTTTTTGGGTTAGTTTTGCTAACTGCTTTTCAATGATCATTATGCTACGTTCAAGGGGTTGAAGATGGTACTTAAGGATTTCCCTAAAACTAGCCAAAAGCTGGGTATTTTCGCTACATAGGCTACAAACTTTCCCGGTTGTGGACGGGATAGGTAGATTTATAGATGTGTCTGTTAGGATGATGGATTGAATATTAGAGTCGTTTGGAAGTTCACATGATTTCTGATGATGTGATCTGTCTTTACAGGTTGTGACAGCTTTGGATGGTATTAGGTTTACTATGTTCTTGTCTTTTCCTTGCTTAGGGACGGCACCCTCTTTTTCCCTAATTTGCTGAATTTGGGTGGCCGAATCCTGGGAATGCAATAACTGAAGGTCTGGAGTGTTTTCCAGATCACATGTGGATTCGACATCAGAAGTAAGATTTGAAACAGAAAGGTCAATTGATTTCGGTATTGAATGAATATCTGCCTGGGCATTTAACTGAGGTTGTAGTAATGGTGTAATCATAGGAATGTCTAAGAATGGTTTTAGCGGAGTTTGGGCGGAGAATAGGAGGCCCATGGATGACCTTCTTGCTGCTGCGAGTTCTTGCGATACCCTTCGCTCAAGTAAGGATATGCTCAGGTTGATGGTGTCATTTGTTCTAGAGATGAATTAGTCGATTGGACCGGTAACCAGGGCATTTGCCATGGCCGTCTTGCTTCTGCTCCCCCGGGTCATAGTATGTAGGTTTGGGGGCAGTTTTTGTACGATTGTGAGTCTTATGACTCAGAGTCAGTAAGCAAACTTGTAATGTGCACTGTTGGACGAAGATCACCTTACCAGATACAGGGGCCAAGGGGGGGTGGCCCAGCCCAGCCTTAAACAGTCTAGAACGGGCTAAAACGGACCCGCCCTTGGCCCGGGCTTCGCCCGGCGTCCCGCGAGACGGCGCTGATGCTGATTAAAAGCGCCACCTGGCGCTCCCTGATGTCGCTGGACCCCGCAAGGGCTTCTGGGTGTTGTGGTTTAGCCCCTCGCCGGTCTCCTCTTGGCGGCCCCGCTCTTGGTGAAATTGCGAGCGGGCGGGCAGCTGGAGACTGGCGGGCGGGTCCAAGCGATAGCAGTGGTTCGGGCAGCGGGGTTTTTGGCCAGAGAATATCGGTGCAGCAGCTAGGGCAGCAAGCGGTTCAAAAAAGGATCGCCCACTCAATGGCGCTGATGCTGATTTAAAGCGCCACCTGGCGCTCCCTGATGTCGCTGGACCCCGCAAGGGCTTCTGGGTGTTGTGGTTTAGCCCCTCGCCGGTCTCCTCTTGGCGGCCCCGCTCTTGGTGAAATTGCGAGCGGGCGGGCAGCTGGAGACTGGCGGGCGGGTCCAAGCGATAGCAGTGGTTCGGGCAGCGGGGTTTTTGGCCAGAGTATATCGGTGCAGCAGCTAGGGCAGCAAGCGGTTCAAAAAAGGATCGCCCACTCAATGGCGCTGATGCTGATTTAAAGCGCCACCTGGCGCTCCCTGATGTCGCTGGACCCCGCAAGGGCTTCTGGGTGTTGTGGTTTAGCCCCTCGCCGGTCTCCTCTTGGCGGCCCCGCTCTTGGTGAAATTGCGAGCGGGCGGGCAGCTGGAGACTGGCGGGCGGGTCCAAGCGATAGCAGTGGTTCGGGCAGCGGGGTTTTTGGCCAGAGAATATCGGTGCAGCAGCTAGGGCAACAAGCGGTTCAAAAAAGGATCTATACTTTTCACAATGCTCAATTTTAACGCTTAAGTCATGTATTCTTAATGTTTATCAGAACAAGTTGCATGTATGCATGTTTTGACACTTAACATTTAGGTTTGCACTTTTTCTAATGCTTGGTCTTGGTTTTTTACAGGAGGGCGTGATTTCGTTGTGGAAGCACCAGAAGAGGAGATCCAGAAGGTTCAAGATGCAGGTAAGTGCAGGATTGTCAGGAAGATTCTCAAGGTAAAGCGTGGTTGGTTTCCTGGCTGCAGTTTAAATAGAGCCACACCCAAGATGGCTGCAGAGATTTGCATAGATCTTGGCAAAGAGTGGTGAACAGAGAACAAACAAGGCAGGCAATGCACCCAGCCATCTCCCACAAACAAGGGCACGATGGGCACGATATCAATGCCAGAGGGTGAGAATGGGACACAAAGTATGTAACATGGTGGTGCCAACAAGCAATGATGCAAACAGTGCTGGGTGACGGAGATGTACTTGGATACTGCAGTGCTGGGGGAGCTGGGTAACCACAGGCTACACAGTTTGGAGAACAAGGACCCAGAAAGGAAACTCAGCATGCTCTTACACAGGATATGGAAATCGGGGAGGAGCAAAAAGGGACCACGGTAGGACCCTGGCACCAGCATGCCAACCCCAGGATTTCCAGTTCATTGACTTCAACTTCTTTATGTATGCACATAACACAGAAATGTTGGCATGGCATCAGGGGAACCAAGTGGACAAGATGTCTGAGCTTCAGTCATGCATGACTGACTGGATGTCAGGCTTTCACACACGAGGTTCCTGTTGTTTCCTGAGGTTCCTGTTGTTTCCTTCTTGGCGATGCACGCTCCCAACTCCTCTGCAAACTTACCAGTCAGCAAGGAAGGAACACTTGCCCTACTGATTAATTAGCAAGGGAAAGGGGAAGTGGAATTGAGAAACAAGACAAACAACACTGGATATCTTCTGATATGACAGTTCTCGTCTCTCTTCGAGTGTTCAGGACTTCTATATTCGTATACACCTTGTAAATAAATAATACCTTATCAACTTTTAAAACAATACATTACTTTGTTACCAGAATTTATGCCTTTAACATAATTACATACCAATGTTCAAGAAGTCCCTCTCTATCACTCTTTTAGTCAAGCATCGGCTTTTCTGGGTGTATGCCTTAAAAGTAATACACAAGCATTAAACTCTTATTACATCCTGTACTAAAATGACACAAAAATATCTACATTGAATGAATACCAATAAGTTTGGTTAAAGAGTAAGTTTGTGTTAATCTCACACTTTAAACCTTCCTACCTGATGTATGCTTGAAGTTTTCCGCAAAAAAGGATTCTGAAAAATAAATAAAGAAACAAAAGAAACCACCAGCAGCTCTCCACCCTTTGAGAGTCTTGTAACTGTTGCTATTTTTATAACAAAACAACTACTTGTTGTTCTCATACAATTATATCCTTGAAAACAATTCACTTTTAACTTTTGCGATTTTTCTCTATGATTCAGCAATATACAACCTTCCTACTAGAGTTTGTAGTTATGTCCGTAGTATTTCCAAACTCAAGATATTTTAATGTACCTTTTAACCAAGATAAATTGTTCAAACAATGATTTCTTGATGACCCACAATTGTCTCTAACAATGTCTAATGATCGCGTTTTCTATTGCTTTTAGTTTGCTGTTCTTTTCCTGAAAATCAAGTACATTTCTATTGGTTTTTCCAATGCTTGTTTGTTTCCTTGATTGCCCTAGAAACTAGGTATTTCTTACTTTGTTCACAGGAGCCTTACCACATGACGTCATCACCGGAACTGGAAAAGGAAGGGAACTCCGGAAGACGTGGACTGAAGAACGGAAGCGCTGGAAAATGAAGGTAAGGCTTGAGTTGCACCAAAACACGAACTGAAGGGAAGGTGCACCGAAGAGGTGGGAGGAATTCCAAGCGGAGGCCCAACAGGAAGGATCCAAAGGCAGGGAATCAAGGAGGCAGGTCAGGAACTCTCGTTGTGAAGATAGACACGAAGCGAAGCGTCTCTCTGAGCAGAAGCAGGGTATTTATACACTGCATCTTGCTCACTCACGTGTATTCCTTTGACAGTTTTAAACGTGAACGCGAGAAGATTCTTTACTGAAATGTCAACTGGTGTAGATAATGCTTCACAAGTCTTTGTTAGCTAAAATGTCTGCAGGGTCTAACAAGCATTGCCAAATGCACATGTTCTAGGTCTTTGATATTTACCAAACAAGCATTGCTACTACCAAACAAGCATTGCTACATGTTAATCACAAAATGTACTATTCATAGAAAAAGCATAAAACGATATTTAAGCAAAAGGGAATCAACTTGCAATTGCTGAGGAACCCATGACACTGGATGCCAGTCAACACATTCAAGAGGAATTTGGATACACTAGAGCTCTTTATCTCTGGTCCTCCCATCTCTCAGACCGCCCTGCTCTCTGTTGACCACCCTCCTTCATGCCAGTGCCTGATCTTGTGATCGAATCCTGATGAAGCTTGTCATACCTTTTGACTCCTCTTTACCTACTGCTTGTCAAGTCAATAAGGTGGTCGTCATATACCATCATGTATTAAGAATTTTTATCAAACAGATTTTATGGTTTTCCACAGCAAAAAGACTTAAGGCACAATCCGCCAATAAGCCCACGCAGGGGCCCTTCAAAATACGGAGCTCGTCATATAAAATTCTTACCTGCCTCATTGTGAAGGTTGGCAACTTGTTATTCAAGCAGTTGGTTACACCAGGATGGGATGTGTCTTTTATTTTTGGCTTATCATAACATCTCCTAAAGATGTTTAAGATTGTCCAGAACACCATGGCATGACTACTTTTGGGCCTGAAAAAATCTGACTCTGAAATCTCTTATTTTTGACATGATATTCTGTCAACACAGGAGAGGATGTGGTCTTACGGCTAGACTGCCGACCTTAGAGCTGGGAAACCAAGGTTTGAGCCACGGGGTCAACTCCACATCCTGTGATTCAGGGTAAATCACTTAATTTCTCAGGGCCCAATTCACAGAACTAACTTAAGACAAAATCCTAAACTTACTACCATTTTGGTATTCACAGAAGGCACCTGCTCATTTTGGTATCCACAGAATGCGCTTACTCATTTCGGTATTCACAGAAGTTAGGAGTCCTAACTTTAGGACTCTTAAATACCTTCTGTGAATACCGAAAGTCTTAAAATTTGGATTTTTCTCAACTTTACTACTACTAAACTGAGAAAAATCCTAATTTAAATACCTACGGTATTCACAGAAGGCATTTAGGAGTCCTAAAGTTAGGAGTCCTAACTTTACTACTACTAAATTGAGAAGAATCCTAATATTAAGGCTTTCGGAATTCACAGCAGGCATTTAGGAGTTCTAAAGTAAGGAGTCCTAACTTTACTACTACTAAACTGAGAAAAAACCCAATTTTAAGACTTTCGGTATTCACAGAAGGCATTTAGGAGTCCAAAAGTTAGGAGTCCTAATTTTACTACTACTAAATTGAGAAAAATCCTAATTTTAAGACTTTCAGTATTCACAGCAGGCATTTAGGAGTTCTAAAGTAAGGAGTCCTAACTTTACTACTACTAAACTGAGAAAACCCCCAATTTTAAGACTTTCGGTATTCACAGAAGGCATTTAGGAGTCCAAAAGTTAGGAGTCCTAACTTTACTACTACTAAATTGAGAAAAATCCTAATTTTAAGACTTTCAGTATTCACAGCAGGCATTTAGGAGTTCTAAAGTAAGGAGTCCTAACTTTACTACTACTAAACTGAGAAAAAACCCCATTTTAAGACTTTCGGTATTTACAGAAGGCATTTAGGAGTCCAAAAGTTAGGAGTCCTAACTTTACTACTACTAAATTGAGAAAAATCCTAATTTTAAGACTTTCGGTATTCACAGAAGGCATTTAGGAGCCCTAAAGTTAGGAGTCCTAATTTTACTACAACTAAATTGAGAAAAATCCTAACTTTAAGACTTTCGGTATTCACAGACGGCATTTAAGAGTCCTAAAGTTAGGACTCCTAACTTCTGTGAATACCGAAATGAGTAAGTGCATTCTGTGAATACCAAAATGAGTAAGTGCCTTCTGTGAATACCAAAATGGTAGTAAGTTTAGGATTTTGGCTTAAGTTAGTTCTGTGAATCGGGCCCCAAGTGCCTACCAAAAAACATGAATGTGTCCTTATGTAACATAACTGGTGCTCATGTAAAGCACTCCAATACCTTCGGTGCGAGTTCGCGCTATATAAATCTGCAAAAACAAAAAAACACAATATTTGTGTTTCTAACATTCTGTCAGTGATCTGAAAGGGCAGTAGGGGCACTGTTGGGTCAGAGCAGCTCATCCTGCTCTTAAAGCAGCCTCCTTCCTTGCAGCTCACTGGAAAATACCTGTCAGGCCCTGCACATGATCAGAGAGTAAAAATCTCCTTCTGTTTCCCTAAACTTTCCTAGCCAGGTTTGTAATGAATGTGTGATGAGAAAAGGGATCCCACCAAAACTAAAACACCCATCTATTGAAAAAACTAACATTTATTTATTTATTTTTATTTAAAGAGTTTTATATAGCGCTGGCTAGACCCGGAGGTATCAGAGCGCTTTACATGAGAATCAACAATGTAACAGAAAAAAGTTCAACAATTACACACTAAATCCCCAAAAATAGGCAATACAATTAGGAGAGGAGAGAAAGGAGAGAGAAAAGTAGTGGAGGGGGCAGGGGAGGTGAGAAAGGGAGGATAAGGGAAGAGACAGTACGGAGAGACGAAAAGAGGTCTGACTGAAGACCGACTGGGTAGGTGAAGACCAAGGAGGGAATCCACGGCCCATCTCACCTAAAGCTAAACCAGGTAGCTTTCTCGGGCATCCGACAAAAAATTCAGTCTCAATACATTGAGAGAGGGGAGAAGGAGAGAAATAAAAAGAGGGGGGATGCGGGAGGAGACGACAGGAGGGACGAGAGGAAGTGCAACAATGTGGTTTAACAGTATAACAAAAAAAGATCAAACAATTCCACATTACATCAAACAATCATCAATACATTAGGAGAGGAGAGGAAGGAGAGAGAAAAGAAGTGGGGGGTAGATGGGGTGAGAACGTGAGAGTAAGGGAAAAGATAACCGTAGAGACAAGAGGAGGTCTGTCTAAAGACCGAGTGGGTAGGTGACGACCAAGGAGGCAATCCACGGTCAAAACATTTCGGGATATTTCTTTTAAATTGTTGCCCACATTGGGCCCAAGTCAGAAATCTATGCAATTGTGGCTACTTTCTGCAATTTTGTTACATGTACCACTACAATTTTAGTACATTTACCACTTACAGACCCTTAAGGTATCACCATGACCATTCCTTATTCACACCTACATTTACTTTTGAAGGTAAAACACAGGGTCAACAAACTGCAGGTGTATTTGCTGCAGAAATGTCCACTTGCATTTTTTCAGGGTTTGGACAAAATATTGAGTTAAAAATATTGGGAGACAGAAATATTGGAAATGAGCTATCATGAAACACAAATACAGAAATATCGTTACCAAGAATATTGTTTTTGAGTTAAGTAATATCATTGTAAATCATATCAATGTTTTTAATATCATTATCACCATTATTGTGGTTACAAACATAGTTCTTTAATTATTCAACTGTGTTTTAGTTGACATATTAATTTTATGTGTTACTATTGTTTATTTAAAAGTAATTAATTATTTCTAAAATATGTCTTATAACTTAAAATGATGTGTTCTTTTAGTTTTATTAGTGATTTATAGTGTAATTTTATTTATTTATTTATTTCATTTCTAAAGCGCTACAGCTACCCAACAAAGGGTTTCCCGGCGCTGATGATTCCGTGCATTGAGAAAATCAGGATTTTAGATGTTAAACAGCCAGGTTTTTAGGGCTTTCCTGAATTTCAGGTGATTCATTTCCTGCCTAAGAATCAATGGAAGAGTATTCCAAAGGGAAGGTCCCAGATATGAAAAAGATTTGCCGCCCATTCTCGCCAGCCTGATTTTAGGGATCACAAATTGGTTGGCTGTAGCTGAGCGAAGGGTGCGGGATGGACGGTAGGGCTGAATAAGATTTTGGAGATATTTGGGTGCCTTGTTGGTTGAGATCTTATGCATAAGACATAAGGATTTAAATTTTACCCGATTCTCGATTTTCAGCCAGTGCAATTCGCGAATATACTTGGTGGTAGGTGTGGAGATGGGAATTTTCCACAGCAGTCTTGCGGCGGCATTTTGCACTGTCTGTAGTCGTCGGGTTATGGCCTTGTTGGCCCCTAGATAAAGCACGTTTGCGTAATCAAGCCTGGAGGTTATCAAAGCATTGATGACCGATTTTTGGGTGTTATTGGGCAACATCCAACAGATTTTCTTCAGCCACTTTAGAATCGCAAAGCAAGTGGATGATGTCTTAGTAGCTTGCTGATTAAGACTTAATGATTCATCAATGATGACTCCGAGATTGCGTGCTGATTTGACTGGGACCGGGGGTGTGCCCATCACATCAGGCCAGTGCTGGGGGCCCCAGAGTTCTTTGTTTTTGCCCAAAACAAGTAACTCTGTTTTCTCGCCATTAAGTTTGAGAAAATTTTTTCTCATCCAGTCTGCGATGTTAGTGAGGCCGATTTTCAATGACGAGATGTTATTTGGGTCCGAAGATGATAAAGAGAAAATAAGCTGGGAATCATCAGCATACGAGAACATGAGTAGGCCAGACTCTTCTATCATTTTGGCCAATGGACTCATGTAAACATTGAAAAGCAGTGGGCTCAATATAGAGCCCTGCGGCACTCCATGTTTAAGGGTCATAGTGTCAGAGCATGCTGATTGGGAAAAAACTTGGAAGGTGCGTTGTTCTAGCAGAGATTTAATCCAGTTGCAGGCGGCGCCCCTGATACCGGTGGCGTGGAGGGTTTGCTCAAGTACAGCATGTGACACAGTATCGAATGCTGCACTGAGATCCAGTAACAGCAAGGCAACCGTTTCTCCGCGGTCCAACAGTAGGCGGATATTCTCAGTTACGCCCAACAGAGTCGTTTCGGTAGAGAAACCTGTGCGGAATCCTGACTGATGGAGAGGTAGTAGATCATGGGTGGTAATAAAATCAGTGAGGACTCTGTGAACATGTTTTTCCAATATCTTTGCAAAGGTGGGTAGCAAAGAGATAGGCCTAAAGTTGGATGGCAAATTGGGGTCAGTTCCAGCTTTTTTCAGTAAAGGGTGGATCATTGCATGTTTCCATTCCTTTGGTACGATTTCTTCCTGTAGCGATTTATTAAGAAGATTGGTAATTGTCCCTAGGGTTTTGTCATTTAATTTTTTCAGGATAGAACACGGTAATGGATCGTTTGGTGAGCCAGATTTGATGGAATTCAAAAGTTTTCGAACCAAGTCTAAGTCAAGCAACGGCCATTTATCTAAAATGGCAGGAGGTGTTACAACAAGTGGGGATATATAGGAGGACATCTCTGTTTTCATGTGAGTGCTGGGGACTGAAGTGTTGATTTCAGGGCCACTATTAATAGAAGGTGGGATTGCTCTGGACTCGGCCATTTCCTTTGTGGTTTGTTCTATACCCTGATAGATTTTGTCGACTTTTTCTACAAAAAAAGTTGCAAGGGCATCACATTGTAATTTATTTAAATCAGGGGGAGATTGTAATGTAAGGGAACCAGCTAGTTCTCTTACAGTTTTAAAAAGTGTTTTGGACTGACATAGGGCTTCCGTGATTTTTGTGCAGGCATGTTCAGCTTTGGTTTTGGCACAGAGCCTCTGATAATTTGAGAGTTTATGTTTATAGGTCAATTTGGACTCAGGGCAATAGGGTTTCCTCCAATGACGTTCTGCAGTTTTGCATATACTTTTTTCTTGTTTCAAGGTCTCAGTGAACCATGGAGCAGGGGGGCGGTGGGAATTTTGTTTTAATATAGTTTTAGGCAAAGTGGAGTCGATGGCTTCTAGGAGCCAAGTTTGGACTGATATAGAGAACTCTTGTACTGTTGATTTTGTACAAGGGAGATGGCCCTCGAGAAAGGAGTTAAGTTTTTCTAAATCGAGTTTTTTCCATTTCCTGATTAATTGTATAGGAGTTGGTGTTCTCATCCCATTAGAATTTTTTACAAGAAGGGAAAATTTAATCAGGAAGTGGTCAGACCAAGGCACAGGAATGGCCGTGGGTTTCAATAAGTCGTTTAGGTTGGAGAGGATAGGATCCAACAAATGACCGGCTCTATGTGTAGGGCCAGAGTTCTTTAAGATCAGGTTGAGGGATGCAAGATCCATTTTGAAATCATTCACTATTGGACAATCATCTTTCTCCAAGTGTAGATTCATGTCTCCTAGAATAGTGAAGTTTGCCATTTTCATAATTAGGGGTCCTAGAAGTTCTACAAGATGAGATATCCATTTCGATATAGCACGTTCGTAATAGCACGTTGTTAAGTTTGTAGGGGGATTGGATGGCAAGTGAATAATGGATTAAATAATTAGGAATGATTTAATACATTTTATTTAATTATATGATTAATATTTTTTATCTAATTTATGTAATACTGATTTATTTTCATTATTTGTTATTTATGGGCCATTAGGTTTGTAGGAGTATGAGGTGGGAAGTTAATTACATAATAATTAATTAGCAATTAAGTAATAATTATTAATTATTTAGTTGCTTTTCAATTATGTAATTTACATAATACTTATTTTACTTATATTCTACTAGAGGGCTGCTAGGTTTGAACGTTGAAAAGTTAACTAAGACATAATTAATGAACAAGGTATTATTAATTGTTATTTAATTATTTAATTGATATATTAAAAACGTCCGTACGATTAGTATCCGGAGCCCTCGCCGTACGAATCGTACCCGTCCGAGCCACGTAGTACGATCCGTATTTCATCAATCCGTGCAAATCGTCGCGATCCATACGTATTGCAAGGCTGAAACCGTGAACCGTATGACTCGTACACATGCCGTACGACCCGACGTGTACGATCCGGACCGGAGTATGGGGACACGATTCATACGGTCCACGTCAGGTAAGGGCAATTCGTACGGAAAAGCACACAATTACATACACACCGTATGGTGCGTACACCCCATGATCGCACCGTACGATCATGGGGTGTACGCACCGTATCCCGCGATCACACTGTGTACACACCGTACACCCAGCGAACATGGGGTACGGTGCGTACACCCCATGATCGCAGGGGTACGCACCATACCCCTGCGATCATGGGGTGTACGCACCGTACCCGGGGTGGAGCGTTCTGTACCCGTTTCGAGGTGAACTCTGCTTCTCCGGCTGTTTTCGGCTCCCGTAGAAAACGCGTAGTACGGTGCGTACCCCACACGGATCGTACTTTCCGGGTCGGAAAAAGCAGCTGCGAACCGTATGGATGTCGCGTAAAGCGTGTTCTGGGTGAGATTCGTACGGGGATTTGATTCGTACGGTCTCTGTACTTCATCGTACGGAGTCCAGCTCCTGGTACGAATCGTACTTCATCGTACGTACGGGGGACACTGCAGGGTACGATTCGTGTGGGAAAAACGCTCCGTACGGCTAATCGGAGCAGTTTTTCCCGAATCGGAATCGACCCCTTAGTGTACTTACACTTTAATTGTGGGATACTACTTTTGTAGGGATGTAAGATGGAAAGTTAATTAATTAATAATTAATTAACTATGAATTATTATTAGTAAATTAATTATTTGATAGAATTTTAAATATTTATATTGTGGAATACTTATTTAATTTGATTTTAGCTGCAGGATACTAGGTTTGTTTGCTTTTTCAAGCTAATTTAAATACATGTTACTCGTAAATTTCCATGTTGTATTCTCTCGGTCTAGTGCCCGTGTCCATGGGTAAGAGGTATTAATCATCATCGCGAAGTAAGTACTCATACCTCATCCAGCTACCGCTCAACTTGAACTATATTTAAATTCATGGAGACTCTACAAACACGGGGGTGATCGAGGTATTTAGTTAAACCCATAGAAAAATTGCTACATTGCCAGAGTCATTCATATTGTATCCTCATCTTTCTTGCCAAAAATCCATATAATGTTCGGCTCCCGATTAAAACAAGTGCAAAAAGTGACGTTTCTTTCTCTTACTCAAGTGAAGATGTGTCTTCTATCCACGTGAAGAAAAGGGTAGGGAACAAGTGAAGTGCTCAAAAAGCGAAGACTGTGATCAAGGGCATCCGCCCGAAACGCGTCAGTTTTCACTTTTTGTTAAGCGCTGCTTAATAAATAATCCTTTGCCTGATATTGGAATCGTGGAGTCTTCTGTTCTTCCTGGGGACCCGGGACGGCAGTGTGGCTTCTTCTTGTTTCTGAGATAGATATATATATATATATATATATATATATATATATATATTCACTGAAAAAACCATAGGTTTCACACCAGTTATAGTTAGGAATTAGCATTTAAAAAACCTATTAAATTCACTGAAAAAACCATAGGTTTTACACCAGTTATAGTTAGCTGGAAATTTTACTCGCATAAAACCATTGAAATTCCCACGTTATAGTTAGTTGGACTCACTATACCTTGCGCGTGCAATGCACTGCTGATGACGTCACATATTACATCTGTGGAAAAGTAAATTTTGCCATGTTCTGTGTCCCTACGTGTCATCCTCATATGTTATGTGTGCATGACTAATATGCATATGTTATTCCCCATGTCCGATTCAAGACGCAATTACAGTTGTGTCCACCTCTGGTATGTCATTTTCCAGTCCTCGTGAATACTACGGATATCAGGCCTATGTAAAGTAATGTTGCCACGCTTCTCAGTGTGCACGTTATTTCATTATAAAGTCCCCGTTTCTAGGCCTCAAAAGGGCCCGGACATCAGATTCAGCTCCTGTCTCCTGAAGCCTCGCTGAGGAGCGATCCAGCCCCCACCTGTATCCTCGACCTTTCACTTACTTCCTGCCTCGCAGTGCCCGGTGCAGCTTGGCTCTGCCTCTGAGTCTGCCAAGACTATGTTATGATTCCAGCTATCGGTTTAGTCCTCCTTCTCTGCATTCCTAAGCTACTGAACTGCATCAATAGTTTCCGTCATTGTCTAGCCTATGCGGCTCCATGTTAAGAGAAATACTGTATTTAATGGTCATTTAATATTCTTCATCACGCACTACATGTAGAATAATGCATGGTCCAGTCTTAGAGTCAGTTAGCTTTTCCCCTCATGACTTCTAGTTTATATCAACATGTTCTCTAAACATCAGATACTAGATACTGTTTAGGTACATGTCGCTCCGACCCTCCAGACTTTAGTCTCTGCTCCTAGCACAGAGTTCATAGCCCCCAGCTTCTCCTAGTAACACGTCATTGCCAGTTTGCGCGCACCACCAGGTTAGAGGTCCCGGCTCCTTAGGTAGCCCCCTCCATGGTTTCCGCCCCATTCATGACATATTCTGTTACGTTTGCATCACATGTCTGAGTTACGCCTTTTTATCTCTTATCTTTCGCGACTGCTACGCGTCACGCCTTCTGTTCCACCCACTGCTACGCCTACTGCAATGTAATGCTATGTGTTCGCGCTATGTATATATGCTTGTGTATTGTTATTAAAAGTTAGCGCGCTCATCCCAGACCCAGCCCCAGCAGCTGCTGGGCCCTGTCATCCTATTCCTATGCAGGTTGTCCTGTTCCTGTCCTTATGCTGTATTAAACCTGCAAAACTCCTACTACCTCGAATCTTGACTCTTATTTATTGAGCTATCTGTTATTCATTCATTCATTCAAAAATAGATCCGGTATTATTTATTTATATACCACATAATGGCGCCCGAACAGGGACTTGCCCTTTCCCCACGCGTCGGTGAAGCCACGCCGACCCCCTGACCCTCTGCAGCCGTGACGGAACCATACCGTGCACCGGCAGATATTTCTGCTTCAAGTATCCCTCAGGCCCACGGAGGAGACGGAGAAGGCGGTCCAGCATCCAAACGAGACGGTGGAGGAACGCGGCGAGTCCCGACCAGAGCCCAAGCCAAGAGTCCAAGGTCCGAGGTATCCGGAGGTCCACCCGTAACTGAAGTCCGAAGTTCGTCGTCCGTCGTCGTAGCAGTCCAGTCCAGTCCGAGGCTTTCCGTTCTTGCTGCCCGGTGAGTACCATTACTGGGGTAGTATCTAGACAGGGTCAATCTAAATTGACTCTGGTCCGTGGGTTGGTGGTACCCAGACTCACAAACGAAGTGTTCACCTAGGTGGATACGGGTCTTGATGCGTCCCTTTATGGGACCGGTATGTTCCGTACTGTTTCAGCAGTGCATCCAGTAACTCTAGTCTGTTCCGTTCTCGAGAAATTCTTGTGTTTTCTGTTCTCAGTATTCCAGGTAATATTCCGTCCGAACTGTTATGTTATGATGTTGTTCAATGTATTTCCAATGTCGTGGTATGCCTGAATTGTTCTCCCAATTGTTATTGTTCCTCGTGTATTGTATTGTGTTCCGATTCAAGTTTACCATGTCTCTCTTTTCGAGATTACGTCAGCTAAAAACTAGAAAAGGTTTGTTAGAAGAAGCAGTTCCTGTTCCGCCGAGGGACAGTCCAGGTCATTTTATGTATCAGAAACATGGCATAAGCGCCATATTGTATCTAGATTTATGGGTAGAGTATACCAAACAGTTAGAAGAAAAGTATAGATGGCCCGTATCGGGTACATGGGATGCCGAATGCATCATGCGAGTAGAAGAAGCATTATGGAAAAAGAAAGCCAGACAGTCACAGAAAGATGCCATCGAGTTATGGCGTAAAGAATCTCATAAAAGAACTGAAAAGGAAATCAGAAAGACAGAACTAAGTAGAGAATCCCAAGAACGAGCCCAAGAAAAAGAACTAATCGAGATAGGTGAACAAGTCAAAGCCGAACAGTCAGACAGACAGAGGCATGCCCTTATTAGGGGTATGTATCCTCTTCTTGCCGAAGGCTTGCCAAAAGCGACCCCAGAGGCATCCAGTAATTTCCCGCCACCATTAGTTCCGACCAAGCTACGTCACAAGCCTACCGCAGCTGATATTTTTATTTCGTCCTATCTGGACGACACAGTCCCCGAATATGCAAATCCTGTTCGCGCTCCGCCAGTCCCTGTAAATCAGGCACTTCCCGCTCCTCCAGACACCGGAGTACCTGTTACGGTACCCCCGGTCCAGCCCGCCATACAAGTCCAGCCTACATTTCCATTTCCCACTCTGCCAGGACGAAGAGCCTCAGTAGACCTAGACTCTAGTTTAGGGGCCGCAGGGGGAGGTCCTCCTCAAACCCCGCCGCCACACAAGCGTTTACCGTTAGCCGAATTGCATGCACAAGCGTCACAGCGTACGCCTAGACATCAGACTGTAGCAGAAATAAGAAAATCCCTTGCCGAATGCTGCTATGATCCAGTCCCAGGCGAGGATAATATGGTTTTATATTCATTCCGCGTAAGAAAGGTGGCCGAGTATCTAGTCACCTTACCGAATATGAAAGAAGATCTAGACAGAATATATCGTTTCATCCGTACAGGGGATGATCCAGAAAGTATTTGCGAGGCCATGTCTCAAAGGAAAGCCGAGATCCAGCTCATGATATTAAAGTTTCTGATAAATTGTCTAATAAGAGAACAAGATTACCCGTCTAAAGATCCTGCCGAAATGAAAATCCTGACCAGGTGGAGTGATAATATAGCCGAGGGTAAGCACAAGACCGTCGGTGCTATGGAGAGTATGTACAAGAAAATCCGTAGGGAAATAATAAAGATACACGAACAACGTAAAGCAGCACAAGTAAGCGAGAAAGAAAGTATCTCTGATACTGAAGAGGTAGAGGACGAGAATCCCGCCAGAATAGCGTATGTAGGAAAATCTAGATTTCCAGACCGCCATTTACGCCTAGAACACAAGTCTATTTTTCATCATCCAGCACCAGAACAAGGTTCTCTAGAACAAGTATTCCAAGCTACCGATCACATTCTGAAATCACGAATCGGTTATAGTGAGTTAAGTACCATGCATGAACAGGAACTAGCCCGATCAGCAGTCCGATGGATTACTGATTCTACCACTTTTCCAGACGAAATAGTGGCACAAATGTTTCTGAAAATGCCCCCAGCCGAGCAACGACTGGTGGGTATGTATATGATTCAGCACCTCATTACTCTGTATGAGGGTCAACACTCTGATCCAGGTCCGTTACATGATATCTTGAACGAGTTACTCCAGTATAGATGGAAAGGTCTAGGTACCGATTTAATTAGTGTCATTCTAGAACAGCGTCATAAATATAGAACATTCTTGAACCCGCATTTTGTTCATGTCTCACCCCCAGAAAGTAAATCATTCTACATAGACAGACAGAATCCGTTACGAGAAGTCCACCCAGTTAAAGGAACGGGTGGCGAAATGCAGCGAGTGTTTGTATACACTCCAATAACAAAGATGGAACTCCTCGAGATGAAGAAATTAATTCCCTGTCATGACAAAGATCCAGCAGGGTTCCATAGAGAATTAAAAGACATGCTCCGTATGGGAGAATACACTTACCCAGATATCATTAAAATGTTAAAGGTTCTGCTACCCGCAGGGGTGTATGAAAAGCTAAAGGAAAAAGAATGGGAGGTGGGAGAGAAAAAGATCGATTGGGCAGTTCTAGAAGCTGAAGACAAGGCACGAGTACCAGGTACCGGTCTTGGAGATAAATGTAAAGAATTACCAGAATTATTAATTCAAGTTTTACCTAGATTATTAACAACTAGAAAAGAAGACTGGGATGCAATCTCAGCCTGTAAACAGAAACAAGATGAAGATATTAGTGATTTTTATTCTAGATTTGAAAAATGTTTCAGTATCAACAGTGGCCTCAAGACAAGTAGTGAGTCATACCCTCACCTTTTCGTTACTAAATTAGTCGAGAATTCAAGCCCATCAATTAAAAACCGAGTTCTGAAAGTCGAAAGCACCTGGCAAGCAAATACTCCGTCCCAGATGCTCCAGATGCTCCAGTATCACCAGAATAGAATCAGGGAAGAGCAAGAACACGAGAGAAAACGTATGAAAGACACGAAAATGAAAGTACTAGTTGCACAATCTGTTCCTCAAGACAGTCAGAAGAGGGGTCCGAATCAAGCCAGTCATCCTGCAGCTCCCGTTAAAGGGAACTGCAATTATTGTAAACAGCCAGGTCATTTTAAAAATGAGTGTGCAGTTCTGAAACACAACATAGCTACTGGTAAGACTAAAGAAAGACCACGTCCGCCTAGACAAGAACAAATTTCACAGACTCCTCAGTCACAGAATGCACAACAGACAGTTACAGTACCGCAGCCTATTGCTGCAACACAGCATGTTACATCACAGATGTACCAGTATGCACAGTCTGAGTATCCAGAGTACCAGCCATATTCATGAAACAGCCTAGAGAGGGAGGTAGGCTTGCCTCTCATCGAGATACCTGTAGATCAAGAAGGTCCCTATGTTCACAGTCAAGTATTAGGGAAAGATAGAAAGTTTCTGATTGATACAGGGGCAAGTAGGACCACAATTAGTCATGCCGAGGTTCCAGGGGCTCCGCTCTCAGGCTCAAGAAATGTTTCCCTTGGATTTTCAGGAAAGCCGATCGTTAATGAGATTTCAAAGCCAGTCACTCTAGAAGTAGGTCCATTGTCCCGCACCACTGATCTATTACTTACTAAGTCATGTCCAGAAAACCTATTAGGCATTAGGACACTGAAAGAGTTAGGTGCAGTTATTTGCTGTTCCCCAGAGGGAATACGTCTGTTCCTACGTGACTTTAAGGGTCACTATGTATTACGAGATTTTGATTCCAGACTGTCTAATGTCCCGCAGCATTTATGGGCGCAAGGTCCAACTGATGTAGGTTATATGCAAATCACACCCCATCGTGTGACTCTCAAACCAGGTGTAGTGTTACCACGAATCAGGCAGTATAGATTGCCACCTGAGGCTGTAGCAGCCTTATCCAAAATTATTGACGAGCTCATGGCTCAAGGAGTAGTTGTAGAAACTGACTCCAATGTATGTAACTCTCCGATCATTCCAGTTATGAAACGTACTGATCCAAATGCACCCCCAGTATATCGATTAGTGATCGACCTACGAGAACTTAACAAATGTATTATTCCTCAGTACCCAGTTGTCCCAGACATCTCTTCCCTATTAACAGCCATTGATTCCGAAGCCACGTTCTTTACAGTAATCGACCTTAAGAACGCATTTTTTAGTGTTCCTATTCATCCAGACAGCCAGTTTCTTTTCGGATTTTGTTTAAATGGAAGGAGCTATATGTTTACACGAGCTCCTCAAGGTTTCACAGAAAGTCCTAGTATTTACAGCCAAGCACTTAAGAGACAACTTGACAACATTCATATGCCAACTGACACTGCCCTGCTCCAGTATGTCGATGATCTACTGATCACAGCCCGTTCTGAACGTGATTGCGAGCGTGCGTCACTGACGGTTCTGTATTTCCTAGCCGAGATGGGGCACAAGGTGTCCCCTTCGAAGCTTCAATTCTGTGTCCAGCAAGTGGTCTACTTAGGACACTTGCTGTCCAAGAGGGGTAGGCAGTTGACACCAGACCGTATCCAGTTGATAGCGAGTCTTCCCCAGCCCAGAACCCAGAAGGAGGTACGTGCCTTTATCGGCCTTACTTCTTATTGCCGACAATGGATTCCTCAGTATGCATTTCCAGCCAAGCCACTGATACAGTTAACGACACAGGAGGCAGCCGTATCGACTGTCCTCCCTTGGACATCTGAACATACACTTAGTTTCAATGAGTTAAAGAAAGCCCTATGCCAAGCTCCAGTTCTAGCGACACCGAACTACAGTAAGCCTTTTACACTTTTCGTTACTGAACGTGAAGGTACAGCATTATCTGTTCTTACACAAGATCAAGCAGGACAAAACAAGCCTTGTGCTTACTTTTCTAGCACATTAGATCCAGTCGCCCAGGCTCTGCCTGCGTGCCTCAAGTCAGTTGCAGCCACAGCCCTAGCTATCAGACAAAGTGATTCCATAGTTTTAGGACACTCTCTGACAGTACAAGTTCCACATTCCGTGGAAGTTCTTTTAAATCGAACACAAACTCAGCACTTGACAATTGCACGTTTAACAGGTAATGAATTGACACTGTTCCAACCACACATAGATATTAGGCGCTGCAACGTCCTGAATCCTGCTACACTGTTACCATCAGTTAGTTCAAATCCAGCCACACATGATTGCGTGGAAGTAGTCAACATTACGACAAAGCCAAGACAAGACCTGACAGACATTCCGTTACCAGATCCTGACCTGACACTTTATGTGGATGGTTCATGTATGAGAACTAGTACAGGAGAACTAGTCGCCGCGTATGCAGTAACTACTGACACCGAAGTTATTGAAACACACCGTATTGATACCCTGTCCGCTCAAGCAGCAGAGCTAGTTGCTCTGACACAAGCCTGCATACACGCCAAGAACCTGAAAGTTAATGTTTACACAGATTCACGTTACGCATTTGGAGTCGTTCACGACTTTGGAGTGCTCTGGCAGGAGAGAGGTTTCATGACTTCTCATGGAACCAAGATTCAGCATGGTTTCCTTATCCAAGCTCTGTTAGATGCCATACATTTACCGACATCTATTGCTATCATGAAATGCAAAGCACATACGAAAGTTACTGACATTATTTCTCAAGGTAATGATCTAGCAGATCGCACAGCCAAGCTTACAGCACAGACTCCAGACATTCCAGTTAACAAGACACATACTCCAGATCCAATCACATGTATGACAGTTAAGGACCCTACTCAAGATGTCATAGATATCCAGTTACATGCTACTCCCGATGAAATCAAGAAATGGTCTGAACAAGGAGGGGTCCAGACAGATCAAGGATGGTTAACGAAGGGTAGAACCGCATGGTTTCTCCCCGACTCTATGGTTCAAGTCATCATTAATACCGCACATAGTCCAGCACATTTAGGAGAGAAAGCAATGTTAGATAGTATCCAGAACATTTGGTTCAACAAGCATTTACGAGCTGCAGCCAAGCAGAAAATCCGTACCTGTATGATATGTTGTCAGTTTAATCCAGGTAAAAGTGTCCCGGTGGAACAAGGTGGTTTCCAGCCTCCTGACCACCCTTTTGAGGTCCTCCAGATGGATTATATTCTGATGGAGCGATGTCGAGGTTTCAAGTATGTCCTTGTAGTTGTATGCGCTTTGTCCAGATGGACAGAAGCATATCCAGTCCCAGATTACACAGCCGCGACCACTGCCAAGCAGTTGGTTCGTGAGTTTTTCCCTCGATATGGACTCCCTAGAGTCGTATATTCTGATAACGGTCAGCCATTCTCATCTGAGTTGATGAAGCACGTTTCCCTGTTGTTAGGGTACCAGTGGAAGTTTCATTGTGTACGCCATCCTGAAGCAGCCGGTCTAGTCGAGAGACATAATCAGACCCTGAAAATCCGCATCGCTAAAATTTGTAAGGAAAAAGGTGTGGACTGGCTAGTAGCTCTGCCAGTCGCTTTGTTTTACATGCGCATGGTCGCACATTCCAGATCAGGTCTGTCCCCGTATGAGGTCGTTTTCGGCCGCCCCCCTAACATGTGGGGTACTCCTAGACCCCGAAGTATTACTGATGTTTCATGTAATATGCTGACAGATTACCTAGCTTCCTTGATGTCTGCCCTCAACTCATGTCGTTCACAGGTTGCCGCCGCATTTCCAGATAATACCGAGGTGGCACCGCATGAAATCGTTCCAGGTTCGATGGTGCTCGTCCGGAACTTTGACAGATCAAGTCCGCTGGAGCCACGTTGGAAGGAGCCCCGTCAGGTCCTCCTCACCACCCGTACAGCCGTGAAGTTGGAAGGACGCAAGGGCTGGGTGCACCTTTCGCACGTCAAGAAATTCTACGGATTAAAGCCGGTCTCTAAAGACATTTCCCAGGATATCAAGACTTGTCAAAACATTGTTCCTAAGGACTGTCCCGCAAATGACATTGATACAACCCCTCCCTTGGTAGAGAAAACTCCGCAGCAGGAGTATAAGCAAAAACTCCGGTCTAGTAAAATAAGTCAGTCAGTTTGATTGTATAAGTCCTCCCCTAGGTGAAACGGTTAGACTGTTTCTGACATGTATAAAATAGACCCCCATAGTGAGAGAGTTAGTCAAAACTCAAACCGATGTATCGTTTTTCTAAGTTTCATATTATTCATCAGCATAATGATTTCCTGCACTAGTTACGCATTTTTCCTGTGTTTCCCAGTTCCTCATGTAAATAAGCATTCTAATGTTACAGTAGAACACACGTTTAGTGATCTGCCTCCTCACGAATATTCATACCGCCTCGCTATGCGTAACAATACCTTCATCCGTATGTTGCATTATTCACACCAGACCAGCAATGCCACTAATTGTTGGGTGTGTGGTCGACTCCCTCCTTTCCAGACGTCAAAGGGAGTTCTGCCACTCTTTCCTTATCCTTTTTCACATAATGGTTCGTGTGGAGCATGGTCCACGTTAACGTCCTCCTTAACAGACATGTCCTTTCCTAACAGTACATGTTTCCCAGACAAGCAAGGTCTCCCCCACAGAACAGGTTTAGATCTAGAAAATGAAGTGTATAATTTAGGTAATTATTCGTCGAATTTCATGGTCCTGAATGTTCAGTCTGATACTACTCCAGACTCACCTGCTATTTCAGTACTACCAGTCAAAGGCGAATTATGTGTTCGTAATTATGGTTCTGTACACGTAGGACATAGTGATTGTATTACTATTATCCAGTATAGTGACAGTGGGAAATCTATTTTCAAAGCTTCACGTCATTCTTATTTTGTTTGTGGTCAAACTGCATATGTTCGTCTGCCCCTCGATTGGGAGGGAACCTGTTACATTGCCTTCCTACTGCCACCTGTTTTTCTAGCCCCACCTGACTACCATAGGAATTCCTACCTAGTACATACTAGACACAAGAGAAACCTCCCGATTGTCGATTATACTGAAACTGCTGCAGAGCAATTCATTGATATTGATAAAGGTGTGTTCCCTTATTTAGGTACAGTCGTAAACAGTAAGCTAATCCGTAGGTTAACAAGAACCCTTGAAGCTGTAGTAGATGAGACTGCCTCCGCTCTAGGTAACTTAACCGAAGAGCAATCCTTTATGAGAATTGTTGTGCTCCAGAATCGTCTCGTCCTTGACGTCATACTGGCCGATAGGGGCGGGGCCTGTAGACTCATCGGATCTAGTTGCTGCATTTTCATTCCAAATAACGCGCCGTCTGTTTATTCAGCTATAACCAGACTTCACAAAATTGCCCATCTGTTACACCAAGATCCAGGCACCTGGACATGGTCCGGTTGGTTCTGGAATATAATTTCCGCCTGGGGATGGAAAGTCCTGTCCTTTCTAGGTATCGCAGTAGCGATCATATTCAGCTGCTGCCTCTGTATACAATGTGGCCCTGCGATTTGCGGCATGTGTGCTACCTCTTGTATTCCTAGTCCCAAGCCCCGTTCTAAATCCCGTTCCAAGACAATTCGAGATGAACAAATGGTACTGTATGAAATGATAGATGGTATCATGAATATTAATGTTTCCTGATGGAAACGTAGTGACAAGGAGGGAATGTGGAAAAGTAAATTTTGCCATGTTCTGTGTCCCTACGTGTCATCCTCATATGTTATGTGTGCATGACTAATATGCATATGTTATTCCCCATGTCCGATTCAAGACGCAATTACAGTTGTGTCCACCTCTGGTATGTCATTTTCCAGTCCTCGTGAATACTACGGATATCAGGCCTATGTAAAGTAATGTTGCCACGCTTCTCAGTGTGCACGTTATTTCATTATAAAGTCCCCGTTTCTCGGCCTCAAAAGGGCCCGGACATCAGATTCAGCTCCTGTCTCCTGAAGCCTCGCTGAGGAGCGATCCAGCCCCCACCTGTATCCTCGACCTTTCACTTACTTCCTGCCTCGCAGTGCCCGGTGCAGCTTGGCTCTGCCTCTGAGTCTGCCAAGACTATGTTATGATTCCAGCTATCGGTTTAGTCCTCCTTCTCTGCATTCCTAAGCTACTGAACTGCATCAATAGTTTCCGTCATTGTCTAGCCTATGCGGCTCCATGTTAAGAGAAATACTGTATTTAATGGTCATTTAATATTCTTCATCACGCACTACATGTAGAATAATGCATGGTCCAGTCTTAGAGTCAGTTAGCTTTTCCCCTCATGACTTCTAGTTTATATCAACATGTTCTCTAAACATCAGATACTAGATACTGTTTAGGTACATGTCGCTCCGACCCTCCAGACTTTAGTCTCTGCTCCTAGCACAGAGTTCATAGCCCCCAGCTTCTCCTAGTAACACGTCATTGCCAGTTTGCGCGCACCACCAGGTTAGAGGTCCCGGCTCCTTAGGTAGCCCCCTCCATGGTTTCCGCCCCATTCATGACATATTCTGTTACGTTTGCATCACATGTCTGAGTTACGCCTTTTTATCTCTTATCTTTCGCGACTGCTACGCGTCACGCCTTCTGTTCCACCCACTGCTACGCCTACTGCAATGTAATGCTATGTGTTCGCGCTATGTATATATGCTTGTGTATTGTTATTAAAAGTTAGCGCGCTCATCCCAGACCCAGCCCCAGCAGCTGCTGGGCCCTGTCATCCTATTCCTATGCAGGTTGTCCTGTTCCTGTCCTTATGCTGTATTAAACCTGCAAAACTCCTACTACCTCGAATCTTGACTCTTATTTATTGAGCTATCTGTTATTCATTCATTCATTCAAAAATAGATCCGGTATTATTTATTTATATACCACACATCACTCATGACATGGTCAGTGACATCACTCATGACATCACTGATGACACCATCCAGTGAATGTGTGTCTTTTTGAAAAATAAATATTAGTGAGTAATGTTTAAATATTTAAATATATGTATTAATGTTTCACTTTGTGTATAAGTGGCTGCATGGGTTGGTGAGTAGCTACATGTGTAGGTATATGGGTTATTAGATTTTTTTAATATCAATATGAGTGTCTATATGTTTGGTGGGGGTGTTACTTAACACATAGATGCATGAATGACTGACTCTCTCTTTGTATGTGTTTTGAAGACAGCATATGTGCAGGACTGTATGGGTGGATGAGTGTGTATATGTGTGTGTTAGTGAGTGAATGACTTTCTCACTAGTGTCTTTATCAGTAACTACATATGTTTTAATCTAGTATATGTGAATATTGATGTATATAAGTGAGTATATGTGAGAGTGAGGGATTCTAAGAGTTCCTGTTTAAATTAGTATGTGTTTCTATAAGTGATTGTTTAAGAGAGTAAGTATGTGTAAGTTTCCTTAGAAGTAAAGTGGTAGTGTGTGTATAGCTGTATATGCTAATGAATGGATGTTCAATAGTTTATTTGCATGTGTGAGTATGTGTGTGAGTAACTTTTGGATGCCTGTCAGTGTGTAACAGGATGTATAGGTGTATCACTACATATGATGAGTGAGTACATGTATGAGTGACTATATAGAACTGTTGGTGAATCAGTGCATGTGTATATAGATGGTGGAATTATTCAATTGGTTGTTGTAACTGGTATGGGTATCTCCATTTTTAAAAAATTTTTAGTTTCTATTTTTTAATATGTGTTTTAAGGGTTACATTACAGTGAAAAGAGGTCTGTCACTCTGTCACAAGGATGGTGTCATCACTGATGTCATGAGTGATGTCACTGACCATGTCATGAGTGATGTAATATGTGACGTCATCAGCAGTGCATTGCACGCGCAAGTTATAGTGAGTCCAACTAACTATAACGTGGGAATTTCAATGGTTTTATGCGAGTAAAATTTCCAGCTAACTATAACTGGTGTAAAACCTATGGTTTTTTCAGTGAATTTAATAGGTTTTTTAAATGCTAATTCCTAACTATAACTGGTGTGAAACCTATGGTTTTTTCAGTGAATTTGAATGTTTTTTTTAATAGCAAATCTTAATAGGTATAGAAAGTGAAACATTTTAAAACGAATTTTATATTGTATAAACATGTAAAAAAAAAAAAAAAAATTTTTTATTTGTAACCTGGGGGCGCTCCCGGGGCGCGTACCGGTGAACGCACCGGTAAGCGCAATGTTACGGCGCGCCCCGGGGTGCGTACTGGGGAGCGTCCTGTTAGCGCTATTCTCGCGAACGAAAACAACATCGTGACGTTTCGCGTAACCGCGTGATGCGTCATATGACGCACAGCGTAATCGCAACCGAAAGCACACGATCGCATACAATCGCGAAACGTCCTGACGCGCTTACGCTACACACCCACGGGCGCGCCCCGGAGCGCGACTACGGGCGCGCCCCGGTGCGCGTAGCGTAAGCGCGTTGGGTCATGTGACCTGAAAATAACACTTTCTATTGGTGCAGAACAGTTTTGGTTTCCAAATGAGTATAGCCTGGGTCTTGTGACCAGCCTGGGTCTTGTGACCTGAAAATAACACTTTCTATTGGTGCAGAACAGTTTTGGTTTCCAAATGAGTAAAGCCTGGGTCTTGTGACCTGAAAATAACACTTCTGATTGGTTCAGCACAGTTTTTTTTCCAAATGATAAAAAACCCCACCTTTCTTCCTCACTCTGACTTTGTCTTTTGACTGAGGAAGACCTGTTTCATCTACAGAGACAATTCTTTTGTACTTTGAAATGGCTACTGTAGCAGCAGCTGGAGCATCTGCACCACCACCACCACCACAACCACCAAGAGGACCCCCACAACAATACATTGCTGGTGGAGAAGAGGAGGAGGAGGAAGAGGAAGAGGAGGAGGGGAGCAGATGGCTGCCCGAAGAAATTACCCCATACAAGCCAAAAGAACACATTGTATGGGAGTTTTTTTCTCTTCCAGAGGGCAAGAAGAAAGTTAATGCGGCCAAGGTAACGTGTCGAATCTGTGGTGCAGAACTCTCAAGGGGCAATCCAAATAAAAAATATTCATTTGGGAATCATACCATGATTCAGCATATGACCCGGAAGCATCCTGCTAACTATTCTCGTGCAGAGATCAGGGAACTGGCCAGTCACCTCCCCCAGTGTTCAAGGACCAGCTCAAAAAGAAAGCAACCCAGTCAATCGGACCCAGAAACAACGGAGACGATGCCTTGCATTCAGCAACAATTTGGTACTTTTAGAATCACTTGTACTGAATGTGGCAAGCTCATTGCCTATGGTGAAAAGAGCGTAAAGCTGATTGTCCTTGCTGGTCAGAATCACATTTGCCCCAAACAAAAGAAGTACTTTTTTTCGTTTTTTGTTTTTTGCTCCAGTTGAGCCATTTTCAATTCCCTTTCTCTTTCTTTCTTCCCATAAAAAATACAAAAAAAATATAAAACTGTTTTGAAAAGCCAAAAAAAGTACAAAATGTTCAAAAAACATTAAAAAAATATAAAACAACAAAAAGAATTTAAAAAAAGTTCTTTTCAGAACTACCTTTCATTTATAAAATGAAACCTATATTTTTAAAGGATCTCTGTCAATTTTTTGTCCTTAGGGTACGCGTACCGGGGCGCGCCCCGCAAAAAAATAGATTTTTTTTTTAATGAAGCAGTTAGCATGAGGGAAGGACACAAAGAGAGTTATGTTAAGAGAAAAAGAGCTACAAGATGACCACAGAGGGATTATTTATTACATAGTAAAAAATAGAGAAGGTGTAATTGGATGAAAGTGAGAAAAGTAAAATGAGTAAAGGAGCGAAAGAAAGGAAGAGAGAGGAAGAACACTAAAGTAGAGATAGTGTGAGACTGTGATTGGCTGTTAAAAGAAAAAAAAAGGACAGTAAAAAATGGACATTGAAGGGTAGTGGCGGAACCACGATAAATGAAGAACGATGAGGGAAAGTGAGAAAAGACCAGGTAGTATAAGTAAAGAGGGATGAAAGAGGGAGAAAAATTGAATTAGGATAACACATGGGGAGTGACAAAGAGAGAGGACAAAGAGAGTAAAGGAAACAGTACCTGAATGGACTTGAGTAAAACAGTAAAAAAAGATAAGTAATGCAGTGTGTGTGACTTACAGGGAGTCAGTGGGTGTAGGTCGGAGTGTGGGTGTGTAAGGTGTGTCTGTGGGTGTGGTTGTGTGCAGTGTTTTGGTGTGGGTGGAGGTGAGGGTGTGTGAAATATGTGTGAGAAGTGTATGAGTGTGGGGTGTATATGTGTTCGATGTATGTGTGTGTATGGAATGTGTGTGTGTGTTTGAGGAGTGTGTGTGGGAGGATTTTTTGTGTGTATGAGGTGTGTGTGTGGTGTGTGTGTGGGGTGTATGTTACAGGTGTGTGTATGTGTTGGGAGGGGGATGAGGTGTATGTGTAGGAGTAGGGTAAATAATTAAGAAAAAGAGAATGAGTGAAGAAGCAAAGGAAGGGAACGGAGGGTAAGTAAAGTAAAGAAAAGGGATTGAAAGAAGTTGAATATGAGATGGGAAATCGGAAAAGGGGAGTAAACATGTAGAATAGGAATAAGTGAGTGAAGCAGAGTAAAGACACAGGAGTGTGGTAGATTAAGAAAATGTTAGTGAGCTTAAAGCAAAGGGTGATGACAAACTACATTTTTTTAGTCATACTTACCATATAATAAATATAACTTTAATTAATTTTTTTAACTACACTTTGTATCTGTGAAAGAGAGAAGAAAAAATAAGTTATAATTAGTAAAATATGTATTTTAAATTAAAAGATACAAATGAAGAGGTTAAAAATCATAACGCTCTATTTAGAAATAAAGTTAGAGTGAAGAACACAGAAAGGGAAATAAACTAAGGTAGAAGGACAAAAAGAGAGAAAAAGAAATAGAAGAAGAGGAAATTATAAAGAGTAAGGCATATAGATTCACTGACAAAAAGAGAGAGAAGAACAGAGAAATGAACTGAAGGTAAAAAAATACTAAAACAATGTGAGTTAGCAAAACTAAATCAGGAAACAGAAGTAAGTAAAAAGATAATGACTGAGACAGAAAACAGTCTAATTAAGGATGCATTTAGAAGAATGAGGAATACAAGATAACTGAGACTAAATGAAGAACAGTCATAGAGTGAAAGGATGAAGGGACACAGGATAATATACAACGATTGAGGAAAATGGACTGAGAAAGTTATAAGGTAGACACACTAAGAGAAAAACTGAGTGAGGTGGAGTACAATGAGTGAGAAAAGGAAATGAGTAAGTGAGCAAAAAGAAGGAAAGAGAGGAGAAGACGACTAAAACAGTGGTACTGAGAAAAAATAATTTGGTGATGAAAGTAAAGAGAAGGACATTGAAAGAAAAGAAATGAGGGATAGTAATGGAACCAGAGTAAAAGAAATGGGATGAAGAACGATGAGAAAGGAGCAGTGAAGTTGTTGTAAAAGAAGTGATAGAAGGTAGATAAACACAAGTGAACATAACACAAGTAGAGTGAGGCACTGAGGACATAGAAGTAGTGAACGAAAAACAGAGAGAAGAGGTCAAAAGTAAGGAGCAAACAAAGATAAGCTAAGGAGAGTGGGTGATTTATAGTGATAGAGTGCAATAATACTGCTGAGTGAGTAAACAGGAATTACTAAAAGAGCAAAAGAGGAAAATACGGAAAAGAGAAGTAAAGCAGAAAGACTGAAAGCTGAAAAGTTATGCAAGGGAGAGACGGAATACACACAGTTGAAATGAAAATGAGGGGTTGTCAAAGAAGTGGAGTAAGGGAACAGGGGTTATTCCTGTTGTGAGGCAGGTGTAAGATTTTGCCTCAGTCTTATCCCTGCTGTGAGGCAGATGATTGTAAATATGATCTGTGCTGTGTTTCCTAAATGTGATGTCAAAAACAATTTTGGGGAAAATAAATAGTTTTTACATTTTTGAGTATAATGTGGCGCAAAGGTTTAAAGAATGACGCATCTACCTACATGCGTCACTTTTAAATATGGGGGAAAAAGGTACATGTTTGGGCTTTCCTGGGGAGCCTAGGTGGTGAGGCTTGTATCTAAGAGTGCAGTAGACTAGGCTTCCTGAATTTTTCAGCAACTTTGCCTCGCGGCGCTCCGCTCCTTCCCTGAAAGCTTGGGGGGGATTTGTCAAGCGGGGGCCGAGATAAAAGGGGGGTCCCAAAACGTGTTTTCCCATGTTAATTTCCATAGGGCGGTCTGTCGCACTTTTAGCTCGATCGGCTGAATGGATTTTCACCAAACTTGGCAAAATTGTAGGGACTGGTAGCCCGATGTGCCTTTGCTGTCTCAAGATATGTGGTCCAGAGGATTTTGAGTAATTTAGGTTCAAAAAAATGTATATATCTGTAAGCGCGCCCCGGGGCGCGTAGCGTAAGCGCGTCGGGTCATGTGATCTGAAAATAACACTTTTCATTGGTGCAGATCAGTTTTGGTTTCCAAATGATGAAAGCTTGGATCATGTGACTTGAAAATAACACTTTTCATTGGTCCAGAACACTTTTTTTTCAAGCCCCACCTTTTTCCTCACTCTGACTTTCTACTTTGAGAGAGGAAGACCTGTATCTGATTGTGACAATGGCATCATTATTAGCTGCAGCTGGTGGACTGAGGCAAACGCTTTCACATGGAGCTTCACAATTTTACAAAATACAATTACTCTATGCAAACAAACTCAATATGCTTCCTACACTGATTTAAAACACAGGTAACATCATTGTAAAGAGTCAAATTGACACCTGCGTCTAAGAATGCAGACAGGTATATGCTTCATGAAGCCTAATCCACTGCACTCTTAGACACAAGCTTCACCACCTACGCTCCCCAGGAAAACCCAAACAAGTACCTTTTTGCCCCATATTTAAAAATTGATGCATGTAGGTAGATGTGTCACTTTTTAAACCTCTGCGCCACATTATAATCAAAAATGTAAAAACCAATCATTTTCTCCAAAATCGTTTTTGACATCACATTTAGGAAACACAGCAAAGATCCTATTTACAATCATCTGCCTCACAGCAGGGATAAGACTGAGGCAAAATCTTGCACCTGCCTCACAACAGGAATAAGACTGAGGCAAACGCTTTCTCATGGAGCTTCACAATTTTACAAAATACAATTCCTCTATGCAAACAAACTCAATATGCTTCCTACACTGTTTTAAAACACAGCTAACATCATTGTAAAGAGTCAAATTGACACCTGTGTCTAAGAATGCAGACAGGGATATGCTTCATGAAGCCTAGTCCACTGCACACTTAGATACAATCCTCACCACCTAGGCTCCCCAGGAAAGCCCAAACATGTACCTTTTTTCCCCATATTTAAAAAGTGACGCATGTATGCGTAATTTTTTAAACCTTTGCGCCACATTATACTCAAAAATTTAAAATCCATTTATTTTCCCCAAAATCGTTTTTGACATCACATTTAGGAAACACAGCACAGATCATATTTACAACTATCTGCCTCACAGCAGGGATAAGACTGAGGCAAAATCTTGCACCTGCCTCACAACAGGAATAAGACTGAGGCAAACGCTTTCACATGAAGCTTCACAATTTTACAAAATACAATTCCTCTATGCAAACAAACTCAATATGCTTCCTACACTGAGTTAACACAGGTAACATCATTGTAAAGAGTCAAATGTATTTCAATTAAACATGCACACATTCTTTATTCCTTTTAAAAAATGTAAAAACCATTTATTTTCCACAAAATCGTTTTCGACATCACATTTACAAAACACAGCACAGGTCCTATGTAGAAGCATTCCATGTCACGACTAAAACTTCACAATTTTACAAAATACAATTACTCTATGCAGTAAAAACTTTTTACCAAGCATTATCAAAAAGCATGACACAAAGCAACATTAAAAAACCACAATTTGCTTCCAAATCTTCTCCATAGAGTATACAAGTCTCTATGTATATTAAATGAATCATAACTCACCTTTACAAATATTTTAGGAGATTCAGAACAGTGTCAGATACACACACCAATATTTCTTTAGCAGAGCAAAAGGTATGTTCTCCAGACACTGCAAACCATAAAGGCACAGAAAAACTCTAATTCTACACACATATTGCTCATGGTAACCAATCAAATCTCTTCCCTCTGTATTTTCAAACCAACACCCTACCCCCCCTCAGCCCTTTCTATCTGTTACCATAGCAACTCCCTCCTCACTGAGCTCCCAGGGTTAAAAGTTTATTCTACAATGTTGCAAATCACCTCATCAAGGATGTTTGACCTGCGAATACACCAGCTTTTCTGGTGCAAGGTTTCTTTAAATGACTTTTTTAACCATTCAAATTACTTCTTAGACAGAACACAACCATGCACCCTAACTTTCAGTTTTCAACTATCTCATTCTACCAATCATTGCTTGTGATTCAAGAGCACTGAAACTCCACAGTTTTTTTTTTGCAAACTCCTATTGTTCCAACTGCCATTTCTTTTCCACACTTCATCTGACTGCATCAGAATCTCCTCTCACCATGTATTCTGTCTGGATTATTGGACATAGCTATATCCACTGGGCTCAAAGGTATGCAGCTACCAGAAATTTTCACAACCTTGACATACCAAATGTGAAGATTAAATGGATTGGCCACAGAGGATTGAAATGTCACCAATTGATACCATTGGTGAAAACCTTTTTGCATTTGCCACACCCTGACCTTTTAATTGTGCACTGTGGAGGAAATGACTTGGGCACCTTGACTGGGGTAGGTCTGGAAATGCTTATAAAGGACACCTTTGATCAATTGATGGCACTTTTTCCTCAAACTGCCTTGGTATATTCCAATATATGCCAAAGGCAGAAATGGAAGTGGTCCAATCAATTTTGTCCACAATTTGAGAAAGCACGGAAACATGTGAATAAATCTGTTTCTGCTTACATGAGAGACTATGGAATGGGTTCAATATACAGTAATAACTTGCGTTACAACATGCAAGATATCTACAGGGAAGATGGTGTGCACTTTTCAGATGAGGGGAATAGAATATTCCTCCTGAATTTAAGACTGTGCATTGGTACCTACTTGTAGGTACCTAAATCAGCCACAGAACCCAAAAGCCCTTTTCAGGGCTACCCTATCTCTGATCACTCCAAATGATTATCTTTTTCTAACTTTTTTCACTATTTTTCACCATAGTACGCTCCCCGGTACGCTTCCCGGTGCGCGTACCGGGCGCTCCCCCCGCGAAAAATTAAATTATTTTTTGTTTTTTTTGCCTATTTGGGCCTCCTAAGACCCCCTCACAAAACATAGAGGGCCAAGGAGTGCCTACAATGCCCCCTTATACCCATTCCCAAAGTTGTTTGTCCTCCATTTTCTGTCTTAAATCTACCGAAAACAATATGGAGGACTGCCGTAGCGCTGCCGGTACGCGTACCGGGGCGCGCACCGGGAAGTGTTCTAAAAAAATTTTTAAAGTTAATTTACATAAAAACCACTGGAGACACTTTCACCAAATATAGAATAGCTCATACTACATACCAATCCCTACCATTTTCCCAAATTCGATGGAATTCCATTTAGCCATTTAGCCTGTAGACCTCTCTAAATACCCTGAGGTAAATTACTTCACAAAAACACATCTGAAGTGTTAGAATTGGCAACCAATTAAAATGTTACTTTCATTTTCTATTTTTTTTCCTGACATTTGATTGGTTATGTACATGAATATAAATGAAAAATGAGAGGGAAACACAGCCATTTTGACTACAACTACCTGAGGTACATCTTGAAAGGATTTTCGCATTTTGTCTTCTTCACCTCTCTGTAAAGTAAGTTGATAATTTGTAAGGGGCACTTCAAGTTATTTTTTAAAAACGTTTTCTGATAGTTATTTACTGTCCCTCTGCTATAGTTATAGATAGAGATAGGCTCCTCTGTTATATTTATGGATTGACTTAGGCTTCTCTGCTATAATTATGAATTTACTTACATTTCTTCACAGGCACTTTTTATATTTCTACTTCCTGCCTGTTACCATACACTGCCCAAAGTTAACTTCACTGTTAAAAAATCAAAACGACCTGTCTGAACTTAAACCCAACAGTGCAATATTTCTACTGATTTTTTTTAATGTAAATTTCAGCACAAAAATTGAAGGAGAACAGAACGTTTCCTTTGAAATTGTCCTAGAGATGAACAATGAGGAAATCATTGAACCCAATGACTTGGAATTCATGGATTAATCACGGGACCATGAACTTCTACAATGTGTAGAATCTGTGGATTTGTTAATTCAATATGAGGACGTTTCTGACAGTCAAATGTTGGAAGTTATGTTCACTCAAAAAGAAGACATTTCGGACAGTCAAATGTTAGACGTTCTATCAAATTTTGAAAATGAATCTCAAAAATAAATTTATATTTAATAATTCTAAAATTGTTTGAGACATTATTCATTTTTATATGTAAATCTTAAAATACTACCAAATTGATTATAATGTAAAGTCAAACTTATAGTATACTGTGCAACTTTTTTGTTTTACATAGTAATTTTGCTCATAGATACTTCCTTTCTCCCACTATATTATCTCCAAAGTGTATTTGACATCTCTTTTTCATCTCCTGCCTCCATGTTCTTTATGTTTTCCTGACAGACTATGGTATGCATTCCATATACCACAATAACTTCTATAACAACATGCAAATTATCTACAGAGTAAACGGTGTACATTGAATTTAAGACTCTGCATTGGTACCTACATGTTGGTACTTAAATCACCCACACAACACAACAACTCTATTCAGAGATACCCTACCTCTAAGCACTTTAAATTAGTATTTTAGTGTTTCACTGAGTTTTCCCCATGTGTGGGGGTGGGGGAGGTGTGTGTGGGGGATGTGCGGGGTGTGTCTGTGAGGTGTGTATGTGTGTGTGTGTGTCTGGGGGGGATGAGGTGTATATCTGTGTGGGGTATGTGGGTGTGGGTGGGGATGTGGGTGTGTAAAGTGTGTGTGTGGGTGTGGGTGTGTGGGGTGTTTCGGTGTAGGTGGAAGTGTGGGTGTGTGAGGTGTGTTTGGGGTGTGTGTGGGTGTGGGGAGTATGTGTATAGGATGTGTGTGTATGTGTGGGATGTGTGGATGTGTCTGTGAGGTGTGCGTGTGTGTGTGGGGGGAGGTGTGTGGGATGTGTGAGGTGTGTCTGTGAGGTATCTGTGTGTGCGTGTGTGTGTTGGGGGCGGGTGAGGTGTGTGTGTGTGTGTGGGATGTGTGGTTGTGGGTGTGGATGTGTAAGGTGTCGGTGTAGGGCTGTGGGGTGTTTGGGTGTGGGTGGAGGTGTGCGTGTGTAAGGTGTGTGTGGGGAGTGTGTGACTGTGGGGGTGTAGGGTTGTGTGCGTGTGGGTGTGTGTGGGATGTACTTGTAAGTACCTAAAACAGCCACAGAACCCAAAAGCTCTTTTCAGAGCTACCCTACCTGTAATCATTTAAATTGATTATTTTACACTATTATTTTCACTATTTTTCACCAAAGTACGCTCCCCGGTACACTCCCCGGTGCGCGTACCGGGCGCTCCCCCCGCGAAAATCGAATATTATTATTTTTTTTTTTTTTACCCGAGGGACCCTTTTATGGCCCCCACATCAAACCTAGAGGGTCAGGGGGGGTGTACCCTGCCCCCTTTTCATTATTTTCCCTTTTGTTTTTACCACCTCTTGTGTCTCGATCCTACCGAGACACAAGATGGCGGCCGCTGCGAACTGTTTCGAATGTTTACAGACACCCGAGAGCCAATCAGCTTCCCGTGCGCAGGTCGCGTGGCGCGCCCGGAGCGCTCCCCCGTACGCGCACCGGGGCACGCTTACAGATATATAAATTCTTTTGAACCTAAATTACTCAAAATCCTCTGGACCACATATCTTGAGACATAGCAAAGGCACATCGGGCTACCAGTCCCTACAATTTTGCCAAGTTTGGTGAAAATCCATTCAGCCGTTCGAGCTAAAAGTGCGACAGACCGCCCTATGGAAATTAACATGGGGAAAACATGTTTTGGGACCCCCCTTTTATCTCGGCCCCCGCTTGACGAATCCCCCCCCAAACTTTCAGGGAAGGAGCAGAGCGCCGCGAGGCAAAGTTGCTGAAAAATTCAGGCTGATTCCTCAACCGGCGCCAAAGTTATTCCAAATAGAATGTTGCGATTTCCCTATGGAAATCGATCCTAACTATAACTACCTACTGGCGACCGCCAGTAGGTATTATATATATATATATATATATATATATATATATATATATATATATATATATATATATATATATATATATATATATATAGATAGATAGATAGATAGATATATATATATATATATATATATATATATATATATATAGATAGATATATATATATATCGCTACACAATCCAACCTGTCCAGGTCAAGGAAAAACGGCAAGCACTCCGATGTCGTGATGGATCAAAGTTTATTCATATCCAAACCCCCCTTCACCCCTGACAGATGCGTTTCGGCAGTTAGCTTCGTCAGTGTTTTGCGGTGGAAAACCACTTCTGTCTTTTCGGGGGTTTGGAATAGTTAGGACATCATGCGGGACCGAGATGGAGCATACATTTCTACAGTGGTCATGTCGGCAACACGCTGGGATCACTCACCGCACTCGTTGCTGTCGTTCGTTGGGTTCCCACTCTCCGTCGGCGCCCTCCGTTCGTGCAGCGCGGAGTGCGGGTGATCAGCGGTTCTCCAAACTCTTCCAATCCTTTTTCGTCGTCGAGGGCAGTTCGTCCTCTTTGCTCTCAATTCAATTCAATTCCGGCTCCGTTTTCACGGGGCAAGCGGCCAAAAAATGTTTGATGCACAGGTCCTTCACCGCCGCCGCTCCAGATGTCCCGGGTGCTTTTAGCCCGCGCTGGTGAGGCGCTTCAATATCGCTACACAATCCCCCCCAAATTTTTTTTTTATATATATATATATATATATATCTCTATATATCTCTCTATATATATATATATATATATATATATTCACTGAAAAAACCATAGGTTATAGACCATATATAGTTAGGAATTAGCATTTAAAAAACCTTATTTTACTCACACAAAACCATTGAAATTCCATATATAGTTAGTTGCACTAACTATACATCGCGCACCCGCAATCCACTGCTGATCATGTCACATATTACATCATTCATGACATGGTCAGTGACATCACTGATGACATCACTGATGACATCTCAAATGACATCACTGATGACATCACTGATGACAACATCCAGTGACTGTATGTTTCTGTAAAGTTAAAATATGTCTTACATATTGAAGAATGAGTGGATGTATAAGTGTCTGGATGAAGGATTTAGTAGGTGCGTGATTGACTGTATGAGTGAGTGATTAACCCCTTCGCTGCTAGGCCTTTTCCCCCTCCTGTGCTAAGGCTTTTTTTGGTGTTTTGGGGTAGTGCGCGCTTAGGCCCTTGTAACTTTTTGACCACATAAGGGATCCGCGCCAAATTTGCGTCCTTTTCTTCCAACATCATGGGGATTCTAAAGGCGCCCAGGGTTTGTGGATTCCCTTGGAGGGGTCCCAGAAATTAACCAAAATATAGTGTTTTTTTTGTTTTTTTCAGAAAAATGGGAAAAACGGGCTGCAAATGAAAGCCTCTGGCTTTTTCCCTGAATATGGTATCAAAAAAGGGTTTGTGGGGCTGAATTCTCCATTTTCTCAGCTTTTAGGGAATGACAGTGTTTTGTCAGAGAACCGAAATTTTTCACTCAGTTTTGGCATTTTTCTGGGACATAGCCTATTTTTGCTATTTTTAGAGCTTTCCACCTCCTTCCAGTTAATGGTAGAAATGAGTTTGAAAGCAATAATGGATCCTGGAAAGCTTTACATTTCCGAAAAATAGACAAAATTCTGAATTCAGAAAGGGGTCATTTGTCTAAATCCATGAAGGGTTCGTTATAGAAACTAACAGTTAGATATTGGAATATTTGAAAATTTGTTGAAAACAACGGCCTTTTGTCTCAACGTTTTCACCTATAACTTTCTCTAATTTTGACAGCTCTTGGAAAGCAATATACCGTTACATCCGTTAGACCTTCCTGGTTGTGGGGATATATGGGACTTGTAGTTTCACCAAGAACCCGACGAACCCAGATCCAAAAACTGAGCAGCAACTTGCAATGGTATTTTTTCATTTACTGGGTATAGTGCACTTTGTCTTGGAAAATGTACACATGGAATAATCTGCATGAAAGACACCTATGTATGTATGAATTGGGTACAAATTATAGAGTTCAGAAACAGTATATAATTGCACATTTTCAAAGTTGGGAATACTCATACTAGCATGAGAATTATTGGTCATTTTTCATAAAGTTTTTTTTTCTACACAATATCTTTCATTCAAAGGGAGAAATGCAAGAAAGCTCAATTGGTAATAACAGTTGATTTACAAATCTGAATTACCCCAAGTGTCCCGATAAAAACGGTACCTCACTTGTGTGGGTCGGCCTTGTGCCTGCGACAGGAAACGGCGCAAAATGCAACGTGGTCACACCTAAATTTTGCAGTTACAAATTGACCCTTTTTTGGCAAAGTGCCTACCTGTAGTTTTTGCACCCTAGTTCTTCCGGCACCTAGGGAAACCTAGCAAACCTATACATTTTTGAAAAGTAGACACCCAGGGGAATTCAGGATGGGATGACTCGACTGCCTACCACCAGGTTTTGTTACCCAGAATCCCTTGCAAAGCTCAGATTTTGAAAAAAAAAACACATTTTCCTCACATTTCTGTGGTGGAAAGTTCTGGAATCTGCGTGGATCAACAAATTTCCACCCACCCAGCGTGCCCCCAGGTCTCCCGAAAAAAATGGTACCTCACTTGTGTGGGTCGGCCTTGTGCCTACCACGGGAAACGGCACAAAATGCAACGTGGTCGCTCCTCAATTTCCCAGTGAAATCTTAAGCTCTTTGGACAAAGAGACTACCTTTTGATTTTGAGCCGTAGCTCAACCAGCACCTAGGGAAACCTAGCAAACCTATACATTTTTGAAAACTAGACACCCAGGGCAATTCAGGATGGGGTGACTCGTCTGCCTACCCCCAGGTTTTGTTACCCAGAATCCCTTGCAAACATAAATATTTGACCAAAAAAACACATTTTCCTCACATTTCTGTGGTGGAAAGTTCTGGAATCTGCGTGGATCAACAAATTTGCACCCACCCAGCGTGCCCCTAGGTCTCCCGAAAAAAATGGTACCTCACTTGCGTGGGTAGGCATAGTGGCTGCGACATGAAACCGCGCAAAACGCAGCATGGTCGCATCTCAATTTCCCAGTGAAATTTAGCACGATTCGGACAAAAAGACTACCTTTTGTTTTTGCGCCGTAGCTCTGCCAGCACCTAGGGAAACCTAGCAACCCTATACATTTTTGAAAACTAGACAACCAGGGCAATTCAGGATGGGGTGACTCGTCTGCCTACCCCCAGGTTTTGTTACCCAGAATCCCTTTCAAACAAAAAAATTTGACCAAAAAAACACATTTTCCTCACATTTCTGTGGGGGAAAGTTGTGGAATCTGCGTGGATCAACAAATTTCTACCCACCCAGCGTGCCCCCAGGTCTCCCGAAAAAAATGGTACCCCACTTGCGTGGGTAGGCATAGTGGCTGCGACATGAAACAGCGCAAAACGCAGCATGGTCGCACCTCAATTTCCCAGTGAAATTTAGCACGATTCAGACAAAAAGACTACCTTTTGTTTTTGCGCCGTAGCTCTGCCAGCACCTAGGGAAACCTAGCAAACCTATACATTTCTGAAAACTAGACACCCAGGGCAATTCAGGATGGGGTGACTCGTCTGCCTACCCCCAGGTTTTGTTACCCAGAATCCCTTTCAAACAAAACAATTTAACCAAAAAAACACATTTTCCTCACATTTCTGTGGTGGAAAGTCCTGGAATCTGCGTGGATCAACAAATTTCCATCCACCCAGTGTGCCCCCAGGTCTCCCGAAAAAAATGGTACCTCACTTGCGTGGGTAGGCATAGTGGCTGCGACATGAAACAGCGCAAAACGCAGCATGGTCGCACCTCAATTTCCCAGTGAAATTTTGCACGATTCGGACAAAAAGACTACCTTTTGTTTTTGCGCCGTAGCTCTGCCAGCACCTAGGGAAACCTAGCAAACCTATACATTTCTGAAAACTAGACACCCAGGGCAATTCAGGATGGGGTGACTCGTCTGCCTACCCCCAGGTTTTGTTACCCAGAATCCCTTTCAAACAAAAAAATTTGACCAAAAAAACACATTTTCCTCACATTTCTGTGGGGGAAAGTTCTGGAATCTGCGTGGATCAACAAATTTCCATCCACCCAGTGTGCCCCCAGGTCTCCCGAAAAAAATGGTACCTCACTTGCGTGGGTAGGCATAGTGGCTGCGACATGAAACAGCGCAAAACGCAGCATGGTCGCACCTCAATTTCCCAGTGAAATTTTGCACGATTCGGACAAAAAGACTACCTTTTGTTTTTGCGCCGTAGCTCTGCCAGCACCTAGGGAAACCTAGCAAACCTATACATTTCTGAAAACTAGACACCCAGGGCAATTCAGGATGGGGAGACTCGTCTGCCTACCCCCAGGTTTTGTTACCCAGAATCCCTTTCAAACAAAAAAATTTGACCAAAAAAACACATTTTCCTCACATTTCTGTGGTGGAAAGTTCTGGAATCTGCGTGGATCATCAAATTTCCATGCACCCAGTGTGCCCCCAGGTCTCCCGAAAAAAATGGTACCTCACTTGCGTGGGTAGGCATAGTGGCTGCGACATGAAACAGCGCAAAACGCAGCATGGTCGCACCTCAATTTCCCAGTGAAATTTAGCACGATTCGGACAAAAAGACTACCTTTTGTTTTTACGCCGTAGCTCTGCCAGCACCTAGGGAAACCTAGCAAACCTATACATTTCTGAAAACTAGACACCCAGGGCAATTCAGGATGGGGTGACTCGTCTGCCTACCCCCAGGTTTTGTTACCCAGAATCCCTTTCAAACAAAAAAATTTGACCAAAAAAACACATTTTCCTCACATTTCTGTGGTGGAAAGTTCTGGAATCTGCGTGGATCAACAAATTTCCATCCACCCAGTGTGCCCCCAGGTCTCCCGAAAAAAATGGTACCTCACTTGCGTGGGTAGGCATAGTGGCTGCGACATGAAACCGCGCAAAACGCAGCATGGTCGCACCTCAATTTCCCAGTGAAATTTAGCACGATTCGGACAAAAAGACTACCTTTTGTTTTTACGCCATAGCTCTGCCAGCACCTAGGGAAAACTAGCAAACCTATACATTTCTGAAAACTAGACACCCAGGGCAATTCAGGATGGGGTGACTCGTCTGCCTACCCCCAGGTTTTGTTACCCAGAATCCCTTACAAACATAAAGATTTGACCAAAAAAACACATTTTCCTCACATTTCTGTGGTGGAAAGTTCTGGAATCTGCGTGGATCAACAAATTTCCACCCACCCAGCGTGCCCCCAGGTCTCCCGAAAAAAATGATACCTCACTTGCGTGGGTAGGCATAGTGGCTGCGACATGAAACAGCGCAAAACGCAGCATGGTCGCACCTCAATTTCCCAGTGAAATTTTGCACAATTCTGACAAAAAGACTACCTTTTGTTTTTGCGCCGTAGCTCTGCCAGCACCTAGGGAAAACTAGCAAACCTATACATTTCTGAAAACTAGACACCCAGGGCAATTCAGGATGGGGTGACTCGTCTGCCTACCCCCAGGTTTTGTTACCCAGAATCCCTTACAAACATAAAAATGTGACCAAAAAAACACATTTTCCTCACATTTCTGTGGTGGAAAGTTCTGGAATCTGCGTGGATCAACAAATTTCCACCCACCCAGCGTGCCCCCAGGTCTCCCGAAAAAAATGGTACCTCACTTGCGTGGGTAGGCATAGTGGCTGCGACATGAAACAGCGCAAAACGCAGCATGGTCGCACCTCAATTTCCCAGTGAAATTTTGCACTATTCGGACAAAAAGACTACCTTTTGTTTTTGCGCCGTAGCTCTGCCAGCACCTAAGGAAACCTAGCAAACCTATACATTTTTGAAAACTAGACACCCAGGGCAATTCAGGATGGGGTGACTCGTCTGCCTACCCCCAGGTTTTGTTACCCAGAATCCCTTGAAAACATAAATATTTGACCAAAAAAACACATTTTCCTCACATTTCTGTGGTGGAAAGTTCTGGAATCTGCGTGGATCAACAAATTTCCACCCACCCAGCGTGCCCCCAGGTCTCCCGAAAAAAATGGTACCTCACTTGCGTGGGTAGGCATAGTGGCTGCGACATGAAACAGCGCAAAACGCAGCATGGTCGCACCTCAATTTCCCAGTGAAATTTTGCACGATTCTGACAAAAAGACTACCTTTTGTTTTTGCGCCGTAGCTCTGCCAGCACCTAGGGAAAACTAGCAAACCTATACATTTCTGAAAACTAGACACCCAGGGCAATTCAGGATGGGGTGACTCGTCTGCCTACCCCCAGGTTTTGTTACCCAGAATCCCTTACAAACATAAAAATGTGACCAAAAAAACACATTTTCCTCACATTTCTGTGGTGGAAAGTTCTGGAATCTGCGTGGATCAACAAATTTCCACCCACCCAGCGTGCCCCCAGGTCTCCCGAAAAAAATGGTACCTCACTTGCGTGGGTAGGCATAGTGGCTGCGACATGAAACAGCGCAAAACGCAGCATGGTCGCACCTCAATTTCCCAGTGAAATTTTGCACTATTCGGACAAAAAGACTACCTTTTGTTTTTGCGCCGTAGCTCTGCCAGCACCTAAGGAAACCTAGCAAACCTATACATTTTTGAAAACTAGACACCCAGGGCAATTCAGGATGGGGTGACTCGTCTGCCTACCCCCAGGTTTTGTTACCCAGAATCCCTTGAAAACATAAATATTTGTCCAAAAAAACACATTTTCCTCACATTTCTGTGGTGGAAAGTTCTGGAATCTGCGTGGATCAACAAATTTCCACTCACCCAGCGTGCCCCCAGGTCTCCCGAAAAAAATGGTACCTCACTTGCGTGGGTAGGCATAGTGGCTGCGACATAAAACAGCGCAAAACGCAGCATGGTCGCACCTCAATTTCCCAGTGAAATTTAGCACGATTCGGACAAAAAGACTACCTTTTGTTTTTGCGCCGTAGCTCTGCCAGCACCTAGGGAAAACTAGCAAACCTATACATTTCTGAAAACTAGACACCCAGGGCAATTCAGGATGGGGTGACTCGTCTGCCTACCCCCAGGTTTTGTTACCCAGAATCCCTTACAAACATAAAAATGTGACCAAAAAAACACATTTTCCTCACATTTCTGTGGTGGAAAGTTCTGGAATCTGCGTGGATCAACAAATTTCCACCCACCCAGCGTGCCCCCAGGTCTCCCGAAAAAAATGGTACCTCACTTGCGTGGGTAGGCATAGTGGCTGCGACATGAAACAGCGCAAAACGCAGCATGGTCGCACCTCAATTTCCCAGTGAAATTTTGCACGATTCGGACAAAAAGACTACCTTTTGTTTTTGCGCCGTAGCTCTGCCAGCACCTAAGGAAACCTAGCAAACCTATACATTTTTGAAAACTAGACACCCAGGGGAATTCAGGATGGGGTGACTCGTCTGCCTACCCCCAGGTTTTGTTACCCAGAATCCCTTGAAAACATAAATATTTGACCAAAAAAACACATTTTCCTCACATTTCTGTGGTGGAAAGTTCTGGAATCTGCGTGGATCAACAAATTTCCACTCACCCAGCGTGCCCCCAGGTCTCCCGAAAAAAACGGTACCTCACTTGCGTGGGTAGACATAGTGGCTGAAACAGGAAACGGTTCAAATCGTACGGTGGTGAATTTACATTACCTTATTGCAAAACTACCTTGATTTTGGGGGGGGGGATCTGAATTTGTGGCCCGGGGCTCGGTAGTATTCTTTGCAAAGTAGCAAACCTAAACAGTTCTGAAAACTAGACACCCGGGGGAGTCCAGGGAGGTATGGCATGCATGGGTCCCCCAATGTTTTCCTACCCAGAACTCTCTGCAAACCTTAAAATTAGGTAAAAATTGCACTTTTCCAAACTTTTTGCCGTGGGATCGCCGTGCCGGCAAAAAAGTCGTACCACCCTGCGTTCCCCTTGTTCTCCCGAGTAAAAGGATACCTCACTTGTGTGGGTGCCCCAAAGCAGAACACCCCAAAAATGAATTTTGAAAAAAGTAGTTTTTACTCATATTTACGTTTTACAAATTAAGCACCCCAGCCTAAGTCACTTGCCTTTGGCCCACCCACACAAGTGAGGTATCATTTTACTCGGGAGAACAAGGGAAACGCTGGGTGGTAGGACATTTGTTCCGGCAGCGAGATCCCACCCAAAAAAGTATGGAAAAGTTGGTTTTTGGACCAAAATTTCAGGTTTGCAGGGGTTTCTGGGTAGGAAAACATTGGGGGACCCACGCATGCCATACCACCCTGGACTCCCCCGGGTGTCTAGTTCTCAGAACTGTTTGGGTTTGGTAGTTTCCAAAGATGCCTGCCAAGCCCCGGGCCAAAAGCTCAGGTGACCCTCTCAAAAAATAAGATTATTTGGCTAAAGGTAATGTTTTCGTCTCCACAGTATGAATTGGGCCTTTTCCTAAAGCAGCCGCTATGCCTACCCACGCAAGTGAGGTACCATTTTTATCGGGAGACCTTGGGGAACGCTGGGTGGGAGGTAATTTGTGTGAGCCCAGTGATGCCACGCTTTCCCACACTAAAACGTGTGAAAAAAAAAGATTTTTTCCAAGCAAAAAATGAGGTTTGCAAGGGATTCTGGGTAAAGGAACGTTGGAGGATCCACGCAAGCCATACCTCCTTGGAAGCCCCCGGGTGTCTACTTTTCAGAAATGTGTGGGTTTGGTAGGTTTCCCTAGATGGCTGTCTCGCACGGGGCCAAAAACCCGGGTAACCCCTCTTGCAAAAGCTGGTGGACATGAATTCTCCAGCTTTTGCAAGAGGGGTTACCTGGGTTTCTGGCCCCGTGCGAGACAGCCATCTAGGGAAACCTACCAAACCCACACATTTCTGAAAAGTAGACACCCGGGGGAGTCCAGGGAGGTATGGCATGCGTGGGTCCCCCAATGTTTTCCTACCCAGAACTCCTTGAAAACATAAAAATGTGACCAAAAAAACACATTTTCCTCACATTTCTGTGGTGGAAAGTTCTGGAATCTGCGTGGATCAACAAATTTCCACCCACCCAGCGTGCCCCCAGGTCTCCCGAAAAAAACGGTACCTCACTTGCGTGGGTAGACATAGTGGCTGCAACAGGAAACGGTTCAAATCGTACGGTGGTGAATTTACATTACCACCTTGCAAAACTACCTTGATTTTGGGGGGGGGGGATCTGAATTTGTGGCCCGGGGCTCGGTGGTATTCTTTGCAAAGTAGCAAACCCAAACAGTTCTGAAAACTAGACACCCGGGGGAGTCCAGGGAGGTATGGCATGCATGGGTCCCCCAATGTTTTCGTACCCAGAACTCTCTGCAAACCTTAAAATTAGGTAAAAATTGCACTTTTCCAAACTTTTTGGCGTGGGATCGCCGTGCCGGCAAAAAAGTCGTACCACCCTGCGTTCCCCTTGTTCTCCCGAGTAAAAGGATACCTCACTTGTGTGGGTGCCCCAAAGTAGAACACCCCAAAAATGAATTTTGAAAAAGGTAGTTTTTACTCATATTTACGTTTTACAAATTAAGCACCCCAGCCTAAGTCACTTGCCTTTGGCCCACCCACACAAGTGAGGTATCATTTTACTCGGGAGAACAAGGGAAACGCTGGGTGGTAGGACATTTGTTCCGGCAGCGAGATCCCACCCAAAAAAGTATGGAAAAGTTGGTTTTTGGACCAAAATTTCAGGTTTGCAGGGGTTTCTGGGTAGGAAAACATTGGGGGACCCACGCATGCCATACCACCCTGGACTCCCCCGGGTGTCTAGTTCTCAGAACTGTTTGGGTTTGGTAGTTTCCAAAGATGCCTGCCAAGCCCCGGGCCAAAAGCTCAGGTGACCCCCTCAAAAATAAGATTATTTGGCTAAAGGTAATGTTTTTGTCTCCACAGTATGAATTGGGCCTTTTCCTAAAGCAGCCGCTATGCCTACCCACGCAAGTGAGGTACCATTTTTATCGGGAGACCTTGGGGAACGCTGGGTGGGAGGTAATTTGTGTGAGCCCAGTGATGCCACGCTTTCCCACACTAAAACGTGTGAAAAAAAATGATTATTTCCAAGCAAAAAATGAGGTTTGCAAGGGATTCTGGGTAAAGGAACGTTGGAGGATCCACGCAAGCCATACCTCCTTGGAAGCCCCCGGGTGTCTACTTTTCAGAAATGTGTGGGTTTGGTAGGTTTCCCTAGATGGCTGTCTCGCACGGGGCCAAAAACCCGGGTAACCCCTCTTGCAAAAGCTGGTGGACATGAATTCTCCAGCTTTTGCAAGAGGGGTTACCTGGGTTTCTGGCCCCGTGCGAGACAGCCATCTAGGGAAACCTACCAAACCCACACATTTCTGAAAAGTAGACACCCGGGGGAGTCCAGGGAGGTATGGCATGCGTGGGTCCCCCAATGTTTTCCTACCCAGAACTCCTTGCAAACCTTAATTAGGTAAAAATAGCACTTTTACAAAAATTTTGCCGTGGGATCGCCGTGCCGGCAAAAATGTCCTACCACCCAGCGTTCCCCTTGTTCTCCCGAGTAAAAGGGTACCTCACCTTAACAGAGTTACTCAAAAGACAAACATTCAAGCACGGCTATCTATTCCTCAAAGACACACACATACAGGTTGGATTTGGCACGAGGGCGAGTGATGGTTCAGTATATAAAATTTTATTAACAAGATATTTCAAAAAAATGAAATGCTCTGTCAATAAATAAATGCATAAAAACCGAACTAGTGACTCGCAACTCGTGAGCTGTAAAGCCACGACAAGGCACCAACCGTTTTACAGGCCATTCACGCACCTTTCATACCTGATACAAACAAGACCACTGACACCATCTGGAATAAAAGCAACACATTACAACAATCACAATAAGGGACAAGGTACACCCTAATGCAGAAAGAGAAAAAAAACAATTATTACTGCACACCCATCTAATCCGCAAGCACACACACATACTGGTTGGATTTGGCACGAGGGTGAGTGATGATTCAGTACATACAATTGTATACGCAAGTAATTTCACAAAAATGAAATACACTGTGTATAATTGCAAGTATGATAAACTGAACCACTGACTCACAGCTCGTGAGCTGTAAAGCCACGTCAAGGCACCAACCTCTTTACAGGCCATTCATACACCTTTCGTACGTGTGACACATTCAAAACATTCACACCGCCAGCCGCGGACCCATCACATTTCAACACTCACACCAGCAAACAGCGCCATTCAAGGGCCCATCACTTTCACACGCCCACATTTCTGACACTGGAACTACACAAATTGATGGACTGCGTGGAGTGTCACTCAACAAGCAGTGTGTGCAGTGACCAACAGAAAGTAACTACTCACACACCGCCAGCCGAGCGCCAGTCCACCCACACCACCAGCCAAGCACCAGACCATGCACACCGCCAGCCAAACACTCAGCGCACACCACCAGCCAAGCGCCTCTCCACGCACACCGCCAGCCAAGCACCACTCCGTGCACAGACAGCTAAACACCGCTCCACGCACACCCTCCAGCCAAGTACCACTCCGCAAACACCACCAGCCAAGCGCCACTCCACACACACTGCCAGCCAAGCACCATTCCACACACACCGCCAGCCAAGCACCAGTCCACACACACCGCCAGCCAAGCACCACTCCACACACACCATCAGCCAAACACCACTCCATGCACAGACAGCCAAGTACCACTCCACGAACACCACGCCAAGTACCACTCCACGAACACCACCAGCCAAGCGCCACTCCACACACGCCGCCAGCAAAGCACCACTCCGTGCACAGACAGCCAAGCGCAACTCCACACACACCGCCAGCCAAGCACCAGCCGGCACACACCACAAACACATTTAGAATTCTTTTTTTGAAAATGACACTAAACAAATGGAAATACCTACAAATCAGGTAACACAAATTCTTAAAATAAAAACTTTGCACTAATGCCAATCCTTGAAACAAACTAAAAATGTTTTACAGAATGCAGACCAAGCAATTCACTTTACAGCTCAATCAAACTCCCAATAGTTCTTTTGCGTGTGGTACGATTTAAAACAAGCTGACATACACAATGCAGGCTTAGAAGGACAGTCAGGACAGTATATACGAGACTCCTTCCGCACGCCTCTTCGCCAACAGACTCTGCATCTTCTAGTCGGAAAGTCTCTAGCAGTAGTGGAAGGAATAGATTCAGGAAAGTGGCGATCTTGCAATCTAGCCACTTCCTCCACCACTCCAAATCTAGGAACACTTGCCTGCTGCACAAGTACAAGGCTGCCTATTATAGACTCCTGAAACTTAAGAAAAGTCATCTTCGTCCCAGGACAAGACTTCTGGTACACAACGAAAGCATTAAATGATGCCAAGTGGAACAGATGGATAGCCAACTTCTTGTACCAAACGTAAGCCTTTCGAAGAGCAGCATAAGGTTCCAACCTCTGATCTACTCTGTCAACACCACCCATGAACTTATTGTAAGCTACAATGCACACAGGTTTGCGCACTTCAGCACCCTGACCCCAAACAGGCACAGGTACAGTACTTTCATCGTGGATAGTAGTCAGCATGTACACATCTCTCTTGTCTGAATACTTCACAGCTAAAAGCTCCCCACATCGCAATGCCGTAGACTGTCCCCGCACAAGCCTTTTGCAAACAAGTTCCTTTGGGAAACCTTTACGGTTACTGCGCATTGTGCCACAAGCAACAGTGCCCACTTTGGCCAACTCCTTGAACAACTGCACACCAGTGTAGAAGTTATCTACATATAAATGATGGCCTTTGTTAAATAATCCTCTACCTAGTTCCCACACAATTTTCTCAGTTACTCCAAAAGTAGAAGGACAACCGGGAGGGTTAATGCGGGATTCCTTACCAGTGTACACCCTGAAATTGTAGACATATCCAGTCTCACTGTCACACAGCATATACAGTTTGATTCCATAGCGTGACCTCTTACTAGGAATGTATTGCCTAAAAACCAAGCGGCCCTTGAACAACACCAAAGACTCATCCACTGCAATTTCTTTACCAGGGACAAAAATCTCAGAAAAACGATCAACAAAGTGATCAAGGACAGGCCGAATTTTAAACAAACGGTCACAATCAGGGTGATCGCGTGACAACGCTAAACTATTATCAGCAAAATGCATCATCCGAAGAAGAAGCGTATACCGATCACGACTTATGACTGCTGGAAATACAGCTGTTACCATCAAGGGACTAGTGGACCAATATGAAGTAATTGATGACTTCCTTATCAAGCCCATCAAAAAAGTTAATCCCAGAAACTTCTTCATCTCTTCAACATTGGTGGGAGTCCACCGGATTGCTCTACAATAGGGCTTAAGGCTGGCACTGTTGGCCCTCAAATATTGTTCTGCATATAAATTGGTTTGCTCAACAATCTTTTGCAAAAACACATCGTCAAAAAACAACTGAAAAAAATTAATTGGCAGAAAATTCTCTGTATTCACTCTACACCCAGGAACACCAGTGAACTCTGGCAATGCCGGCTGCACCAAGCCAGGGGGAACCCAGAGGCCATCCCTATCAACGGGGGGAGCAGCCACCCCAGCCTGCAGCACCGAAACATCTTGCTGCTGTTCTCCAACGGGAAGCCTAACAGCCACAGATACTTCTGGCTGCACAACACCAACAGAAGACGTAGCATCCCCAGAGGGCTCTTCCTGCACTACACCAACGGGAAGCCCAGCAGCCTGAGATGCTTCTTGCTGCACTACACCACCGGGAAACCCAGCAGGCCCAGATGCCTCTTGCCGCTCTACACCAATGGGAAGCCTAACAGCCCCAGATGCCTCTTGCTGCACTACACGAGCAGGAAGACGAAAAGCACCAGATGCCCCTTTGCGCACCACAGCAATGTGAAGCCTTTTGGGTGCAGGCTCCAGCCCACATGCCTCTTGCCGACGTAAAAAGAAAGGAAACCTTGCGGCCCTAGGCAGCAGCACAGGTGCCTCTTGGCCCACTACCGGCAACACAATGTCCTCCTGTACCATAGGCCCTTCATCAGCACTAGAAGAAGAGTCATCATCCGATGATGATGATTCCATGCGAAGAGAAAACTCACTGCCTGAATCTTCTGCCACTTCCTGGGAGTCCGAATCGGACTCAGACTCTGAACCATGGTCCGAGGAAGACTCAAAAAGCAAACCAAGAACCTGCTGAGCAGTAATCCTGCGACTAGCCATTATCCTTACAAAGCAAGAAGACTGCACACACAAGTGAACAACAACCTACACTGTGCAAAGTAAGAAGTAAACAAGGTAAGGCTTTCACTAAAAGATAAATACAATCCAAAACAATTTCACTCTTACAAAATATAGCTACACTCACCAGCACCTACTCTGTTGAGACACAGCGAAAAGAAATGAAATCCCACTAGAAAGAAAAAAAGAAATGACATTAGAAAACAAAGTGCACATCAAACACTAATCCTGAAAAAAAAAACACAGAGCCACACAAACTGCTAGAGGTACAACCTTTTTCAAAAAGACAAACATCAAGGAGAAGTAGTACAAAATACATTCACTTACCAAGCACAAGCAACTACACAAGCTGCAAACAGACACGCAACCTACAACAATCCAAACAGCAAAAGCCTGGAACAAGACAAAAATAGAGAAGAAAAAAAAATTACTACCACATTTCACAAACAATATAACAATTAAAAAAACAACACACAAATTTGCCCCCCAAATTAAAATTCGGCCAGATGGGCCATCAATTAGGGCTTAGACCAAATGAGATTAGATGAGTTTTAACATCAAGACACTGGATAATTTTTTGAATTTTTGTAAAGTGCCTGACCACTTTGGTGCCAGTCAGTCTTTTGCTACTACCAGTACCCATATCACACAGGGGCAGTAAGGACATTCATACACCTTTTGTACGTGTGACACATACAAAACATTCACACCGCCAGCCGCCCATCACTTTCACACGCCCACATATCTGACATAGCAACTACAGAAAATGATGGACTGCGTAGAGTGTCACTCAACTAGCAGTGTGTGTAGTGACCAACAGAAAGTAACTACTCACACACCGCCAGCAGAGTTCCAGTCCACCCACACCACCATCCAAGCACCAGACCATGCACACCGCCAGCCAAACCCCACTCAGCGCACACCGACAGCCAAGTACCACTCCACGCACACCATCCAGCCAAGTACCACTCCCCACACACCGCCAGCCAAACACCACTCCCCACACCCCGCCAGCCAAACACCACTCCACACACACCGCCAGCCAAGCAGCACTCCGTGCACAGACAGCAAAGTAGCACTCCAGCACACCACCAGCCAAGCGCCACTCCACACACACCGCCAGCCAAGCAGCACTCCGTGCACAGACAGCAAAGTAGCACTCCACGCACACCACCAGCCAAGCGCCACTCCACACACACCGCCAGCCAAGCAGCACTCCGTGCACAGACAGCAAAGTAGCACTCCACGCACGCCACCAGCCAAGCGCCACTCAACACACACCTCCAGCCAAGCAGCACTCCACGCACACCACCAGCCAAGCGCCACTCAACACACACCTCCAGCCAAGCAGCACTCCGTGCACAGACAGCAAAGTAGCACTCCACGCACACCACCAGCCAAGCGCCACTCCACACACACCGCCAGCCAAGCAGCACTCCGTGCACAGACAGCAAAGTAGCACTCCACGCACACCACCAGCCAAGCGCCACTCCACACACACCGCCAGCCAAGCAGCACTCCACACACACCGCCAGCCAAGCAGCACTCCGTGCAGACAGCAAAGTAGCACTCCACGCACACCACCAGCCAAGCGCCACTCCACACACACCGCCAGCCAAGCAGCACTCCGTGCACAGACAGCAAAGTAGCACTCCACGCACACCACCAGCCAAGCGCCACTCCACACACACCGCCAGCCAAGCAGCACTCCGTGCACAGACAGCAAAGTAGCACTCCACGCACACCACCAGCCAAGCGCCACTCCACACACACCGCCAGCCAAGCAGCACTCCGTGCACAGACAGCAAAGTAGCACTCCACGCACACTAACAGCCAAGCGCCACTCCACACACACCGCCAGCCAAGCACCACTCCGTGCACAGACAGCAAAGTAGCACTCCACGCACACCACCTGCCAGGCGCCACTCCACAAGCACCACCAGCCAAGCACCACTCACCGCCAGCCAAGCACCATCCAGCCAAGCGCCACTCCACACACACCGCCAGCCAAGCAGCACTCCGTGCACAGACAGCAAAGTAGCACTCCACGCACACCACCAGCCAAGCGCCACTCCACACACACCGCCAGCCAAGCAGCACTCCGTGCACAGACAGCAAAGTAGCACTCCACGCACACCACCAGCCAAGCGCCACTCCACACACACCGCCAGCCAAGCAGCACTCCGTGCACAGACAGCAAAGTAGCACTCCACGCACACTAACAGCCAAGCGCCACTCCACACACACCGCCAGCAAAGCACCACTCCGTGCACAGACAGCAAAGTAGCACTCCACGCACACCACCTGCCAAGCGCCACTCCACAAGCACCACCAGCCAAGCACCACTCACCGCCAGCCAAGCACCATCCAGCCAAGCGCCACTCCACACACACCGCCAGCCAAGCGCCACTCCACACACACCGCCAGCCAAGCAGCACTCCGTGCACAGACAGCAAAGTAGCACTCCACGCACACCACCAGCCAAGCGCCACTCCACACACACCTCCAGCCAAGCAGCACTCCGTGCACAGACAGCAAAGTAGCACTCCACGCACACCACCAGCCAAGCGCCACTCCACACACACCGCCAGCCAAGCAGCACTCCGTGCACAGACAGCAAAGTAGCACTCCACGCACAACACCAGCCAAGCGCCACTCCACACACACCACCAGCCAAGCAGCACTCCGTGCACAGACAGCAAAGTAGCACTCCACGCACACCACCAGCCAAGCGCCACTCCACACACACCACCAGCCAAGCAGCACTCCGTGCACAGACAGCAAAGTAGCACTCCACGCACACCACCAGCCAAGCGCCACTCCACACACACCGCCAGCCAAGCACCACTCCGTGCACAGACAGCCAAGTACCACTCTACACACACCACCAGCCAAGCGCCACTCCACACACACCGCCAGCCAAGCACCACTCTGTGCATAGATAGCCAAGTACCCCTCCACGCACACCGCCAGCCAAACACCACTCAGCGCACACCGACAGCCAAGTACCACTCCACACACACCGCCAGCCAAGCACCGCTCCACGCACACCATCCAGCCAAGTACCACTCCCCACACACACCACCAGCAAACATGCCCAAGGGGTCGCTTCCTAAAAACTTTGTGTTAGTGGGCATTTTCCGCCCCCCCTGGGGGCAAAACGGCAAAAAAAACAGGCCGATTTGCCCCCAGGGTGGACAGAAAAACAAAAACACAATCATGTCCACCTGGAAGCGACCCTTACCCAAGGGGTCGCTTCCCAAAACAAACACATTGCCCCAACAAAAATCCCTGGTTCTAGTGGGTAATTTCTGCCCCCCCTGGGGGCAAAACGGCCGAAAAACGGGCCGATTTCCCCCCAGGGGGGGCAGAAAAACGAAAACATACTCAGACCCCACCTGGAAGCGACCCTTGCCCAAGGGGTCGCTTCCTAAAAACTAAAATTACATCCCTGGTGTCTAGTGGGCATTTTCTGTCCCCCCTGGGGGCAAAACGGCAAAAAAAAACGGGCCGATTTGCCCCCAGGGGGGACAGAAAAACGTAAACAAAATAAATGGCCGCCATCTTTGTACAAATCTATATCCCTGGTGCTAGTGGGGAATTTCTGCCCCCCCTGGGGGCAAAACGGCCGAAAAAACGGGCCGATTTCCCCCCAGGGGGGGCAGAAAAACGAAAACATATTGCCAGCCAGCCTGGAAGTGACCCTTGCCCAAGGGGTCACTTCCTAAAAACTAAAAGTATATCCCTGGTGTCTAGTGGGGGCATTTCCGCCGCACAATCGCGACGCTGTGCGCGATCGTGAGGCAGAAATGCCCTGCAAAGAGACATCAGGGGAAAGGAAAATCTCTTTCCTCTCCCCTGATGCCTCTTCGCTGCCCCAAACCCCCGCCGGAGTCCCAAAACCTACCTTCTTCTGAAGCGCGCAGGAAGCAAATGGCTTCCCGAGCGCTGGGAATCCCTGATGATGTCAGCGCGCGCTGTGCGCGCTGACGTCATCAGGGATTACCATGGGGGGGGGCGGGGGCGGCAGCGGAAGCTCTTCCACTGCCGCCCCCAGCAAAACAATGACGATCTGAGAGCCTCGGGGGGAGCGCCAGCGCTTCCCCCGAGGGTGGGGCTGATGACGAGCTGGCCTTGTCATCCGCGCAGGACAGGTAAGCGCGATGACGAGCCCAGCTCGTCATTAGCCCCGAAGGGGTTAAATATGTCTCACTGAATGCATGGGTTAGTGACTAAACTGTCTTAATTTGTGCATCATTATGTCTGTTGTGATGTAAACTGCTGCATGTGTTGATCATTAGCTATACGAGAGGCTATATGTGTTATTAATTGGTTGCCCAAGTATTTCTATGGGAGATTGAGTTTGTGTGGGGGTGGCTGTAAGGTGTGTGACTCTGTGCATAGATGTGTGAGCAGTTTATTCACTAGGTGTATGAGTTCAAGAGTGCATGTGGAAACAGCTACATGGGCAGTTGACTGTGTGCATGAGTGTATTGATGAGTGAATGGATATCTCAATGCTACATGTCATACTAAATACATATGTAAAACACAGTACATGTGAGAGTTGCCATATATAAATAACTGTGCATGAGAGCCACTGAATGAGTGAGTGGTTGTATCGATCATTGTGATCATCAGTGATGTCATCAGTGATGTCACTGACCATGTCATGAATGATGTAATATGTGACATGATCAGCAGTGGATTGCGGGTGCGCGATATATAGTTAGTGCAACTAACTATATATGGAATTTCAATGGTTTTGTGTGAGTAAAATAAGGTTTTTTAAATGCTAATTCCTAACTATATATGGTCTATAACCTATGGTTTTTTCAGTGAATTTCAATGTTTTTTTAATAGCAAATATCATAAGCTGTCGAATGTCAAGTACGTGGTAAGTAAAAACATTTTCGTGTTTATGCACACTGATCTGCTTTGAATGCTGCCCCCCACCCCTCATTTCTATTAGGAGTACTCTCTCTTTGCAGATAGTGAAGGGTAGTTAACGCAGGCCTTTGCCCCCGTTGTAATCCGTCGTGCCTGCTTCTCTCTCCATTTGATTGATTGTTCTCTTTGGTTCATTCTCTATTTACAAACAAGCACAGAGTCGCAATACTTTGTTTAGTCTTTGCAGATAGCGAAAAATCGTGTAAAAAAAGAAAAGGAATCGAGCAAAATCAGTAGGCCACTAATGGGATCTCTTTTTGACCTCCCTAAAATAGAAACATTAGGAACAACCTGTTGATAATACCAATGTGTATGTACATAAGCGGCGTTCATTTGTGTTCACAGTACCCCTTCTTGATTGTTTGAATCGAGCATTGAATTGTTCGAAGTTGGTTCTCTTAAGAATCTTCTCTGCCTGCAAACGAGGAAGAATAGGAATATTCTCTCTCCCTTTGCAGATAGTGAAGGGTAGGTAACGCAAACCTTTAACACGTCGTGCCTATTTCGTTCCTCATTGATTGATTGTTTCCCCAAACATTGACTGTTTGGGAATTGGTTCTTTTTGGAGGTATTCCCTGTTTGCAAATATACGTAGGAAAATCTTTGCAAATAGTGAAAGGGTACGTAATGCGGACCTTTCTCCCCCGTTGTAATCTGTCATGCCTATCTACTCCCCACTGATTGATGCACCTGTTTCACCCGGACCATTTACTAGAGATACGTCATCTGGCCCGACCAGAGAGCAGCCCTAGTGAAAAGGACATATACAATAATAACGAAGTGATCACTGTATCCTGTTAACAGAAACTTTAGCATGAAACAACCTGGAAAGAAAAGAATAGGAAAACGAAAATCAGTAGGCCACTGATGAACATGAACTTTTATTAAACAACGAACAAAGAAACGATAACATAACGTAATGATAAAACCTATTAATGTCCTAGAAACAAGAAAACGTTAGAAATATGCCAGTGGTGAGAGACCAGAAAAACAGTAAGAGAAACCAAATCACCCCTCGCTGTCCCACCGCCTGCCACGCCAAAAAAATCGATAGACTAGGGAAAATGCAAGTCAGTAGAACATCCGCCCCCACTCTGGAAACTTCCAAGGTGGGGCAGGGTTGCGGCTACGCCCAGCCGGGAGCAGCCCATATAAGGCGGATCCTGCTGCCACGCCTCGGCCAGGAGATCCTAACGTAGGGTGTAGCCGGAGGAGAGGCCGAGGCCAGCGGGACCCGGCCAGGGGATTGCCTTTACAACGCTGAAGAGTTTCAGGGGGGGGGGAATGTCTCCTCGACCCTCCCCTCTCTCTCCCAGTCCGGCCGCGGTGGCCCTTGAGAGTTGCAGGTAGTCCCGCCACATGCTCTTCCGGTCCGGCCAGCAACGGTCGGGGGGCCGAGGCCGACGGGATCCGGCTGCAGCCGATAAACCAAGAAACCCGTTCATGGGGCCAGAGCCAGGGGCGTCCGGCCGACATCCACCGGAAGCCCGGCCCGAAGACGGACGGGACACTTCTTCTCTCTTGAATAATGGCTGCGACAACACTGGGGGGGGGATGTCTTGCACATGCCTCCGACCCCCCCCCCCTCGTCCTCATCGCCTGGTCCGGCCATAACAAATCTCAAGCGAGACGCCGTGGGGTGCACTGGGAGGGAGAGACGATGCGAACAGGCCTCTCCCGCCTCCCCAGTGGAGGCTTCCCACCTGCACCCTCAGCGCTCCAAGCGCCCGGAAAAGGGTTCTTCCACTGTGGCGATGCTGCAACGTCTCGCCCGGCAGGGTGGAGCCCGTCCGCTCATTTGACCCCGCGATCGCCAGTAGCTACCGAACTCTCAAAATGGCGGTCGACCTGGCAAGAGCGGGCCCAGCATAAAGAAATGGCCCGGTCACTGGTTGACTCCACCACCGTAGTCCTCCACGACCTTGAAGATTCTACAGGAGCCGCGGGAGTCTCCGACCCCCGCAGACACCCCCGATGGGGAATGACTGCCATGATCGCCCGTGGAGTGACGAAACTGTATCCGCGGGACGTCGGCGCTCCCATGCTGGCGCCAGCCTCACTTTGAATTACTAGAATCCTGCAGACCTCAGTTCCGGTGAAAGCACAGTGTGACCCGGTAGGAAAAATTGTTGCACCCCCTCCCCTTTTTGACTGATAGTTCAAACCACCGATCCTTTCCTTTGCCCTTTTAACGGAACTTTGGACTGCCTCCCCCTCTTTTACATTTTCTAGAGAAAACAAAACATTAACCACTACATTAGCATAGCAATTGACACCAGAACTGTTTTCAAATTGAAAACCAACAACATCTTCAACAGAATCCTTTTGGTTTCTGCTGTGACCCTGCTACAGCACAGGCATTGTCCCCAGCAGTAATTCTGCAATGCCGGTAAGAATAGCTGTGGTGCCTACTGGACTCACTCACCCCCGCGGCGCCCCACGCCGTTATTTGCTGGGCGGCAACTTACTAGACATCACCTTCGTGACATCCAGATTTCAGCGCTTTCTGCTGCCTTGGAACTATTCGCACAACAGACCGCTACTGACAATCCACCCCCCGCGGCGCCCCACGCCGTTATTTGCTGGGCGGCAACTTACTAGACATCACTTTCGTGCCATCTAGATTTCAGCGCGTTCTGCTGCCTTGGAACTATTCGCACAACAGACTGCTACTGACGACCCACCCCCAGGCAACATCTTCTGAATTTTCATAATTTGAAAGAACTAGTAACATGTCCTCATCAGGAATTCAAAAGAAATTGCCACGGTCTCTTCGTTGTTTAAATGTTTTTACTGTTTTTGTTTTGTTGTATATATTTATATGTTATTAAAGTTTTATATTCCTACTACTTTGTTGGAGTGCTATATATTTTTAATGTGACACATAATTGTAAAAACTTTGATGTACAAAGAGTCATTCCTGGAATCTTCCGCTTCAGGCTCGGTCCCCTCCCCAATCACAATACAGGATGGTTTTCAGATAGTAGGAACACGTGTGGTGTGACGGATCTCATCGGGTGTGGGCCTTGATCTACTATAACTCCTTTGAAGAGGGGTGATTCTTTACAGCTGGAGCCATAAACTACATCTGCAGGGCTAGCTGATAGCCTGGACAATCGGACACAGAGGAAGAGGAGTGTCAGAGGGTGCGGTAGTGAATAGGGCGAAAGGGAGGTGTCGGGCGGGCACAGAGTGTGATTCTCAGGGAAGAGCAGCGCAGATGGGGGGAGGTTTATTGCCCATGCATAAGACAGAGAGCGGGGGTGACCAGTGCCTGGGGAAGATGCTTGCGAGGGTGGGGAGCCATGCTACGAATCGACAGCGTGCAGAGAGTGGGTCTGGTCAAGGCATCTAAAATGGCTGCCGTGCACGACAAAAGTGTGGCATTTCAAAAAAGGCAAGATGGCGCAAACAATGTTTTTCAACACTTCCTCATTTCCTTCGAATCGAACGTTAACAGACGTTGGTGCATATTACCAAAGTTAAGCGATATTTATCGCTAACGATGCTTACCAACGAATTTTTTACCGCTAAGCATCGTCAGAAATTATCGAAGATAAACCTTGCTATTATCAAGGTTTATCGCAAATGCGATAAAAAACGGCCGCAATGCATGAATATCGCTGAAAAGTCAGCGATATTCATGCATTACCGAGCTAATGCTCTTAGCCATGTTATCCACCTCCCATTGGATAACATGGCTAAGAACTGCTCAGGGCAGGTATAACTTTTTGGAGATATTCGCGCTTAGCGCGAATATCTCCAAAAGTTGGTAATAGGAGATAGATATCTTGCATGTTGTAATGCAAATTATTGTGGTATATGGAACTCATACCATAATCTCTCAGGAAAGCAGAAACTGATCCTTTTGGGACCGCCTGAAAAGGCCTAGGGGGTGAGGGGTACTCTACTTTGCCCCCTTTTCACGTTCCGAACTATTTTATTTTACTCTCTTCTGTAATTACACAAAATAGCACCGATAAGATGCATCGGAGACACACAGTGAGAGAAAGGAGGCCGGAGATGAAGAAGAGATGTCAAATACACATTGGAGATAATATAGTGGCAGAAGGGAAGTAAATATGAGTAAACTTACCATGTAACATAAAAATGTTGCACTCTATACTATAAGTCTCATTTTATACTACAATCACTTCGCTACAACCTCATAAATTAAAAATAAAAATGAATAATGTCTCAAACAATTTTTGATTTCTAAATATAAATTTATTCTTCAGAATTTTCTAAATTTGAAAGAACTAGTAACATGTCCTCATCAGCAATTTCCTCATGAAAAGTCTGCAATGATGATTCTTGTAACTCTATGGTCTCCAAACATTCGATAAATTCGCCATCAACAGATTGATCAAAAAAATCATTCAAGTCATCTCCTCCTTGTGACAATATTTCATTATTGGTGCTGTCAATTTCAATCAATGTAGTGGAATCATTCAAGTCATCTCCTCCTTGTGACAATATTTCATTATTGGTGCTGTCAATTTCAATCAATGTAGTGGAATCATTCAAGTCATCTCCTCGTGACAAAATTTCATTATTGGTGCTCTCAATTTCAATCAATGTAGTGGAATCATTCAAGTCATCTCCTCCTTGTGACAATATTTCATTATTGGTGCTGTCCATTTCAATCAATCTAATGGAATCATACAAGTCATCTCCTCCTTGTGACAATATTTCATTATTGGTGCTCTCAATTTCAATCAATGTAGTGGAATCATTCAAGTCATCTCCTCCTTGTGACAATATTTCATTATTGGTGCTGTCCATTTCAATCAATCTAATAGAATCATACAAGTCATCTCCTCCTTGTGACAATATTTCATTATTGGTGCTCTCAATTTCAATCAATGTAGTGGACAATTCAAAAGAAATTGCCACGGTCTCTTCATTGTGAGCCATTTTATTTTGAAATTGCTTGCTGTAAATTGCAGAAAAAAATAATCACTTTCATTTATCGTTTATAGTAATACATAATATAAAACTAACTTTATCAAGTATTTAGTATAACAGAAGGACTGCAAATAAATAACAGAAAACATTTTTCAAATTATCTTCAAGTGTACAACATAGTTCCCCTTACAAATTAACAACTCACCTTTTTAAAAGTAGGAGAAGTGTTAGTACTGTGTAAATCAAACACCAGAAATTCACCACCAAAAATTCCTCACAAATGTACCTCAGACAGTAGTATCACAAAATGGCTGTGGTTTCCTCTCATTTGACATATATACATAACCAATTAACTTTCATCACACACAAATACAAAACCAAAGTAACATTTTAATTGGTTCTAAATTTCAACACTTTCAAATGTGTTTTCCCCATGCAATTTTCCATAGGACATTTACATACGTCTACAGCCTGAATGGCTGAACGGAATTACACCAAACTTGGCAAAATGGTACATCAAACCTAAGAGGTCAGGAAGGATCTACTATGCCCCCTTATGGTCATTTCCCCCTTCGCTTTGGCCTCCTCTTGTCTCTCGATCCTACCGAGAGACAAGATGGCGGCCGCTACGGACTGTTTGGAATGTTGACAGACGCCGGAGAACCAATCAGCTTCGCAAAGCTCCGTAACGCGAAAAGTACACGAAGCGGAGCGCTGTTACAGATATATATCTTTTTTTGAACGTTAATTTCTCAAAATCCACTGGAGCACATATATTGAGACCTAGCAAAGGCACATCGGGCTACCAGTCCCTAATATTTTGCCAAGTTTCGTGCAAATCCATTCAGCCGTTCGATTATTGACATTTAGATACGTCTACAGCCTGAATGGCTGAACGGAATTACACCAAACTTGGCAAAATGGTACATCAAACCTAAGAGGTCAGGGAGGATCTACTATGCCCCCTTATCGTCATTTGCCCCTTCCCTTTCGCCTCCTCTTGTCTCTCGATCCTACCGAGAGACAAGATGGCGGCCGCTACGGACTGTTTGGAATGTTGACAGACGCCGGAGAACCAATCAGCTTCGCTTCACAAAGCTCCGTTGCGCGAAAAGTACGCGAACTGGAGCGCTGCCCGGTCCGCTGTTACAGATATATATCTTTTTTTAAACGTTAATTTCTCAAAATCCACTGGAGCACATATATTGAGACCTACAAAAGGCACATCGGGCTACCAGTCCCTACAATTTTGCCAAGTTTCGTGCAAATCCATTCAGCCGTTCGGGCTAAAAGTGAGGCCAACCGCCCTATGGAAAACTCAATGTTAAAAACACGTTTTGGGACCCCCCTTTTTTCTCGACCCCCCCTGGACGAACCCCCCCCCAATTTTCAGGGGCTGCTCAGAAACAAAATGTGCCATTTTCCTGAAAATTTCAGCCAATTCCGTCCACAAACGCCAAAGTTATTAGACATAGAATTTTCAAAAAACCCATAGAGAAAAAATCCTAACTATATATACCTACTGGCGACCGCCAGTAGGTAATATATATATATATATAGATATATATATGTATTGCATCCATGTACCAACACACTACGAATGTACTTCACACAGAAATATTCGCGAAATCCAAAGTCTGCTTGTAAATAAAGATTTATTAACTTATTCAAAGCCATGAGATACCCTATGCGTTTCGGCGAGAACCGCCTTGCTCACGGGTACTATATATGTATGTGTGTATGTGTATATATATATATATATATATATATATATATATCCACACAACCTCCAGCAGAACTGTAGGAAGAGGCCACATGGGGAACTCAGGAAACAAGCCTTTAATAGACACGCAGGTAAGGCTCTATATATATATATATATATATATATATGATGAATTTCTCTCTTTTTTAACTTCAGCATATAACTGTTTCTGATTTTAACTTTGGAATCACCTATGATTATTTCATTGCACTTTATTCACTTTTGCACTTTACATATGCACTTTTCATGTCTATGACTATTTTTTTTTTTTTTGTGACTTGCCCACTGGGGTCCAATTCTAAAATTGCATATATTGCGTGTCATTATTCTTGCTGCTACTGGATTTGCATTTTTTGCACTATTTGTAAATATTTTATTCTTCTATACATGGCGGAATATTTGGATGTTGACACTTCAGATTGTACATAGATGAATTAAGTTATCATGTACATAGTGATTGTAGTGCTTCATATGGATCAAGTTTTGCAATTTCTACATGTTTTTATCTAGTATTTCTTAATTGACATACATAATTGATTATAAATATGTATATTGCTTTATCTTGAATCAAGGTAGCCCACTTGGGTTTTATCCTCTTTTTCTTCCGTTGTATATATTTGCAGCAAGTGTGTTCTGAAATATTTCTTTCATTTCTATGACACGAGGTAATGCACTGTCACTTTAAATAGTCTAGCATGATGTACGCAGTTTGTCATGTGATCAAGCCTCCTTGGAGGCGAAACGCGTCATGGCGGCAGCGCTGGCTTTTACGGAATAAAGACACTATTCACCAGCACCTTTTGGGTCGGCTCTTTGTTGCTGAGTATTTGGACGGCTTTTTGTTCTATGCGACAAGAATCATCATATATATATATATATATATATATATATATATATATATATATATATATATATATATATATATATATATATATATATATATATATATATATATATATATATATATATATATATATATATATATATATATATATATATATATAACCGAGGCTCAAGAAATCAGGAAAACAAATGCAAAAAAAGAAAAGGGGGGCAGGGTAGAAACACCTTGACCCACTAGGCCTGTTCAGGGGGTTCCACAAGGACCCCCAGGGCCAAAAAAAGAATTAAAAAAAAATCAGCAAAATCCATGGAGGATCCACGTATCCGGACGAAAATGTGAAAAAAATCGCAGTGCGGGCTCCCATGCTCCATTTTTAATTAGCCCCCCGGTGGGCCAAGTCCCGGGGGCAATGTTTAGGGACCACCATTCCGGGGCTTTTCAAAAGTATTTGTGGGGGGGCTCATGGCCCCTGTGCAGCCCCGGGGACTGCCACCCCCCAGTGCTTGTTTAATAAATGGGTGGGGGGGCTCAAAGGCTCACCCAAGCCCCGGGAACCGCCACCCACTGGGGCTTTTATAAAATATTGGTGGGGGCACATGACCCCTCCGCAGCCCTGATGACCACCACCCCCTGGGGCTTGTTTAAAAAAAAAAAACTACCTGTGTGGGGGGGCTTGAACCCCCGGGTACCGCTCTAATTATTTAAATTGGGGGGTCTGTGACGGACCCCCAAGCGCCGGGGACCACCACCCCCCTGGGCTTTGCAAATGTTGGGAGGGGGGCCGCTCGCCCCCTCACCTGGAGCCTGTGATGGCCCTTGGGACCGCCACCCCCCAGGGCCGGCTCCGGCATTGTCCTGGCATGCCCACTCTGGGACACTGCTGTTTGCTATGGCAGGGTGAGAGCTTCGTGGCAACTGCAAACAGCTTTGATTTTAGGAAGAGAGAGCAAGAAACCTGCTCTCTCTTCCAAAAACCAAAGCTGATTGCTTTTCCACACGAGGATCTGCATCTTAGCAGCTCCCTGTAGGAAGGTGGATACCTGACTATGGTTACCCCAGATTTTGTTCCTTGTGTTTAGCTGGTTTTCGACTTAGTTGGCCTGGGATACTGTTAATCAGGGCCCCAGGCTATCTGATCTCTCTTTAAATGGACTCCATGTACTATAGGTACATCACCAATTTGGTACTGGACACCTTATTAGCCCCTGTACAGTGCAATATAGGTGCCCAGGGCATAGGTGCATCTAAGGCCACCAGGGGCTGCAGCATATCTTTTGCCACCCCTGGCTGGTACTTAAATCGACACAACTGGCTGTCCCCACAGCTGGGGCAAGGTGGTGTACTCACCCCTCGCTTAGATATAGTATACCTATGTCTAAACCTATATCTGTACACATATATCCCTATAAGTCACTCCTATGGCAGGCCTTTACAATCCTGGAGGCAGAGTGCCTGGTTTTATGTGAGATGGTGCTCTAGCATGAGCTGAGCCTGTCTGCAGTGTTCGGAGCCATTTCCTTACTACTGTTCCAGTGATACTGCCATACCATATACTCTTAAGTGCATTATAATCCTCGCGGTTATTGCAACTCTGGTTTGGCTTTATCAAAACATGTCGTGTTTGGTGTCATACACTTTGGAATACTACCCCCTCACCAGTCCTGGTGATGGGGATAGCATCCCACCCTTCTAGAGGGAGAAGACATGTTACTTTACTGAAAACACGGTTAATCCTAACCAGAGCCCCAGCATCACAAAATGGATGCTGCTGCCACAGACACGAGTCTGGCCTCCTGCTGCTGACCGAAACTTGGCAGAGGACGCCTGGACAAAGGGTTTCCTGTCACAGGGAGGTGTCAGACCACCCCAGACAGGAGATAGTGGATTGTAGCAGGGAGGGTTGAAAGAAACTAGACACTGCCTGGGGCGCACAAGGTGTCCCTGGGCAGATTCCAGTCAAACCGGTTCTGGGGCCATCCAGCCCCAGTTCTGGCGCGAAACTGGACAAAGGGAAAGGGGTGTAACCACTCCCTTCCCAGGTCCCACCCATTGGAGGGACCTAGCAGGTAATCCAGCCCCTTGATTTGGAATAAAGGTAGGAGCTGTGCAGATGCACATCAGATTTTCCTGACTGAAACTTATGAAACGAAACTCTGGACCCTTCGACATCCCACTCGACGTGGAAGACTGAAGAATCTCCCTTGTGGTCAAGGAGTGACCACCCTGTAAAAACAGGCACCATCCAGCACCTCGATGTTTGCTTTGTTGCAGGTCCCGCCGGAACTCGAGCGACAGAGATCAAGAAGACCCAGCGTGCCTGCCTTCTAACAGCCTGATCCACAGTCCCTCCAGAGCTGAGACCCGTGGAGGCGACCTGAAGCGTGGGGCCGGCCATCTTGGAAAAACTACAAAGAGCTGACCGTGAAGCATCCAAGGTTCCTTCGAAGCTGTGCATTAGAGTTTGAGAAGCTCCAGCCCCGAGCAGCTTTTGCACTGAAGCTCACCCCTCCACACTCCTCGAGTGCTGTGTGGGGCCTTTTTGCATTTTCCTGCTTGATGCATTGGTCCGGTCGCTTGCCCGTTGGCTAGTGGCCCCAGTACCGACGAACCTTTGAATTTGCTCTGTAGTTTGGTTGCTCCAGACTGGCCCTCGCTCCCCTGAAAAGGAGCACCCGCACAGACCTTGCTGGTCCGAGTAAGAAGCGATCTTTGAATCCTGCGTGGGTTGCATTTGCCAAGGCCTGTTGACTCTTATCTTGAAGCCGACACCGCCGACAGTGAGAGCCTTTGTGGGACAGCTCGTGATTCACTCCAGGACATCCTCGGTGCCCCAGAGACCACGTGACAGCGGAGACAAGCTTCACAACAACGACCTGATTGCGCCCGACATTGCCTGGTTCCTTCCTGGTTCCTTCGTGGTCACTGGCTAGTGACCCAGACTCTGTCCCCTCTGCTTTCAGGTACTCTACATCTTCTATCCACCCTTGGATCACACCGGACACTTCTCTTCTGGACGCCTGCAGCATCTTCATCTCCAGGCACCATAGATCCTCGTAACGAAACCCGACCCGTGCACCCGCTTCCTCTGGGTGAGGTAACTCTTGAACGCCGGTGCTCCTGTAGTGGTTTACACCTCTAGTGTCTTAGTCTAAAGTTTTGTCCTTCTAGTCCAGTCGGAAGACTCTTAAAACTGTAACTCGATAATTTTTATGCACCATTGACTTTGCATTGGTGCATGCGTGTGCTTTCTGCACTGCACCCGAATCCCGCGGGCTACTCCCGTCCTAACTGCTATTATTCCAGTGTAGTCCCAGTGATTCCCAAGGCCCTAGGCCTTACCCCTGATCGATTAGTGATTCTTATACCACTTTTTTGATATATGGTTTGAGTGGCCACCGGCCTCATCCATAACTGTGCAACTTGTATATGTTATACTGTGCTTTTGTTTAAACGCTTGTGCTTCATTGCTCATAAAGAGTAGTGGGGATTATTCTGAGAATAAATACATATATTTTTATAATATATAACTTGTGTGGTGTCATTTCATTTGATATTACAGGATTGCATATGGTAAAACAGCTGGCTTCACATGGCCTCTTGAGTTAAGCCTTTAGGCTGCTTAGTCCATGCTACCTCAAGGATAGCTTGTCTTTAAGGTTGACTTACAACCACCACCATAAGGGATTATTTGGACTGATATAAGGTGCCCCCAGAATTGGAGACATCATACATCAGGCCAACTTCTCACACTCCCCATGTGGAAAAGCAATGCCGGCTCCTGCAGGAGGTGGGGAGCCTGCGGGCCGTGGGGGGATTGGGAACTCTCCACAGTCCCCAACGGAGAGGACCAGCCCCGGGAGATGGGGCCCCGGGGCTATTAGTAGCCCGGGAGGGGGGCCACGCGGCCCCCCTCCTCGATATTAGAAATGAAATAAAAAATAAAAAATGAAGGCCGGCCCTGGGGGATGTGGTTCCGGGGCCATAAATGGCCTGAGGAGCGGGGCAAGGCAGTCCCCCTCCAAATAAATACATTTAAAAAATGGCCATGCCTCGGGGGGTGGGGTCCCCGGGGGCCGATTATGGCCTCGGGAGGGGGGCCACGGCCCCCTTCCAATTTATTAAAAAAAATAAATAAATTGGGGGTCAGGGCCTGGGGGATGGTGTCCCCAGGGCCAGTAAAACAGGAAAAGAAGGGGGCCACACAGCCCCCTTTCTTGCAAAAGAAAGACCATCTTTCCTAATATCTTCGCTCAACCTTCATATCCTATATTTACTGCAGTGGTGGGCAATCTCTGGTACTTTAACTAAAATAACTAACTCCTTTTTTACATCAGACACTATTGTTTTTTGTGAAAAAAATGTAATCCACCTTTTCCAAAACCATAAACTTCTGTCAATACAAGATCAATACATCTCCATTAATTCGTGTTCAGTTATAATTGCTATTAGTTACCAGTTTTCATATCCAGAAGGTCCTTCACATCAATATCAGCTTCTATGTCTTCTCAAACTTCTACTTAGATCTGCTTGTTTCTCGATCTGTTGTCAAAGGCTGTCCAAACCTGTAACATTTGTTTTACACCAGGGTCCTTCACAAATTGTCCAGGGGTTGCTCCTTTCAATCTCCCCCATAATTTCTGATACTTCTGTGAACATCTTCTTCCTTCATAAATAGCTTTTCTAGTGCCATGCCTCAGTCCATATTTCTTTCCCATTCTGGAACAGTCTGTGTTACCTCCTTTGCCCAGTTCTTAGCAATTTATCTTTTTGCAGTTGCAAAGCCTAGATAAATCAGGATGTTTTGATATTTTGGTAAAGTCACATCGTCCAGTTCTCTGTTATACAGTTCGTGGAGGGGTCTGTAGCACTATTGCCACAGTTATTTCTAATCTTGTTTTAATATTTGTCTAGTATCTTTGTATCATGGAGTGTTCCTCATGATACAAAGATATCTTTTGGAATACGCTTTCACTCTTTCCACCGTATGTATTGCCAGTAGCTGCACAATATTTGTATAGTTGTGCCTGTGTCATATATATTATATGTGGCACTTTTAGTTGTATCAGCCCATAACTTACTTTAACCCCTTCTCTGCGGCAGCGATTCCGCCACAGCGCTAGGGGGGACGGGGGCCACGCGGCTCTCCCATGCTCATGATGCAACCGCTCCGTCACGAGCCTCGGGTGGGCTGTGCTTGTGACGGAGCGGTTCCGTCATGGCCCTGCCCGCTCAAAAGAACGCGCCGAGCAGGCGCGTAATCAGGGCCGTGCAGGAGCGCCGAGCGGGCCGTGACGGAACCGCTCCGTCTCCAGCACAGCTCATCCGAGGCTCGTGACAGAGCGGTTCCGTCACGAGCATGGGAGGGGTTAATCGCTGCTTCTCCCAGGAATCTCATGACCTCCTCTCATGTTCTGTCTTTTTCTCCTAAGTCGTGTTGCGATTCGCTCCTAAGTCTGTTGAATTCATTCTGCGTATTCCATATGCGAAGGCAACGGCTTTCCTTCTATCTACCCCTCCTGTAGTCATCTCTCTAAAGGGAAATCTTCTCATGTTCCTTCATTTCAATCTACTGAAGAAGTCTGTGTATGTTTTAAGATGCAATTATTTCAACCCTTGTGACCTATTCATTCGGTATTCTCTTTCAATTCAAAGACAGTTATCGCATACGTTCACCAAACCATCCTAGTTAGAGTCTGACATTTTGAGCCAATAGGTGCTTCTTCCCAGGAGTTCAACTGTAAAAGTAAAAACTTACTTTTTTACCCAAAAAAAATAAAAAATTGAGGCAATTGGATAGGGAACGTGGGTGGGGTGATAGGGGAAACAGTGTTTATCACGCTGTCAATACCACGCAGGTAGGTAACAACGTGGATGTTACATCGTCCACGTTATTACCACGCATGGCATTACATCGCAAGTCATTTCTACGACTTGCGCTAGATGGCGCGCAATACAAGGAATGTGTTGGATTTTAAATTCACACATTCCCTACTGTTGCGCTAACTGTAGTAGGAAGAGTAATTTATACTATTCCTAAGTCCAGCGCGTCATCTAGTCGTAGAAACGACTTGTGATGTAAAGCCATGCGTGGTAACAACGCGGACGATGTAACGTCCGCGTTGTAACCTACTGTGTGGTTATGTACGTTGTAGTAACGTCATTCATTCAGGTGATAGGCTGGCCAGCCAGACCTCATTGTGGGCGAGCACAAATTTGGAAGCAGTGGCAAAGTTTGGAATGTTTTGGAGGGTGGGATGACACTGGCATCAGAATGATCATAATAGAAATGATAAAAGGAAAAGGTAATGATGAGGTTGAAATTTAAGTATTATATTGTTTGTGTATATACATGTCGTTATTGCTGTATTTATTTATATGTGGTGTGGAACTGGTTTGTATGTCTAAATTTACATCAAAATGCACTACAATTATTCATATCACTCACATATTATTAATAGAGTGTCCTCTGACCTTTAGAATACAGAGATTTTACGGTTGTACTAGTTATTAGAACATTATTGTTGAAATGAGAAAAAAGTTATATGAAGAAATTCTTATGTGGAATTCTATGGTGGTCTTTGATCAGCTAATGGATTTTAGTGAAATGTGTGATTTGCAAATATTGAATTTTGTTTTTTATTGTGTATATGTGATTTTTGCAGCATTGATAACGTTCTGCATGAACAAAACTCGTTGGCGGAAGTCTGGATTTTAATGAAAAAAAAATAAAGTCTTTAAAATCTGAAGTATACATTTGTAGTGGATATTCTTTCCTGATCATTATGGACCACTGCTAAAAGTAAGAATTGATGGACTGGGCTTGGAATATATTAATTGAGTGACATTTGAGTGCTATCCTATTCATTAGAAGTGCATCATCTGATATTCTGTTTTACATGTTCGAATTGAGTGAAAAGCATTGGCGGAAAGCTGAATTTTAATGACGAAATAATAATACAGTCTTCAGAACCTAAAGTATGCATTCGTGTGCGATATTCTTTGTCGAGCATTATGGAACACTTCTAAAAGAAACAATTGATGGACTGGACTTGGATTGGAATAATATTGATTGAATGACACTTGAGTGCTATGCCATTCATAAAAAGTGCATCATCTGATATTTTGTTTGTAAATGTTCCAATTGAACCATTCAATTTCCGTCCCACAGATTTTTAAATTCGAGATGCCGGTTTAATTCCACTTTCTGGGACCTTTTGGTTTCCCGACTGCTTGCAAGCATTTGATTGCACGTGGTGTGATTTGAGGAGTTGGCCTGCTACCCCAGCCTGTTTTGTCTGCTAAATGTATCTGTTTTCAAACTACTATGTTGGTTGCTGGCAGAGCTTCATGTGGTAGTGTGCCATTGTATCATGCATGTGCATAACCTTTTGCTCCTAGTATATGATGATTGATTTTTAGTGCCAGCTCATCTTGTCGTGAGTACACCCAATTATTCACTGTACGAGCTGTGCTGCTTCAAAATACTTCTGAATGTTCACACAGCATTGTGGGGAAATCACACGGCTGCTATGTAGTGGAACGCATTAAAAACAGAAAGTATACATTTCTGTCTTACACCAGTTATCTTGGCTAACTAAAGACAGAGAAGTATCACTCTGAGCACACCACGCATCTGCGTGTTGACGATTTGGTTGACGAAATAAAGCTAATATCAGCAAAAAATGTTTTTTATCTTAAGCAAGTTGGTTAAACACAATTGAGAGTAGTGGCACAGCTCTTCAACCCACTGCAAACAAACAATTTTCTGTTACGTCATTGACTATCGCAGTTGAACCTCTTAAACTTCCAGTTACATCAACTACTCTTTTAACTCGCCTACCATCTACATGTAGGAAAACACCAATAAAAGTCCTACTGCACGTGACATCACTCATAGAGAAGCAACAAAGGGCTTGGCATCCGAGGCATAGACAGCTCTCCATTAAGAACATGATGCTGATGCCTTTCAACCAACAGTAAGCGCAGTATGAGAAAAAAACGTTGGGTATTAAACAGAATTCTTCAAAAAGGCAAGGGAAAATTAGATTCCACTATGAGTCCAACAATCACCCACTCAACTCAATATCAATATCTGTCTAGATTTACATTTTACAGGCAGGAGAAATGACCATCCCACTACCCTTAAAGCAAGCAAAATGAAACAATAAAAAAAAATATTATAAATAAATACTTAAAAAGTTGCTGAACCTTCCTTTTGCGACCCTTGTCATATGAGCTTGTTGGCAGGCATGCATCTATCATTTTCTAACTCTATGTAAAAAGTGTGTAAAGACATTGTTGTGCCTTAAGTCAAAAGGTTAGGCTTATACTAGCTTAAAATGCAATGATTTTAATTAAGCAAGCAACACAAGCACACACCTCATCACTGTGAACAGGTGAATCTGTGTCATCAATGATGTATCGCTCAGGTTTTTGGCCTTCAGTTTCACAATTTAGTGCATTACGGTAGTTTTAATCCTGATTTCCACAAAAGGACAGTGTTGAATGTATTGTATTGTATTATATTGGAGGTTTTGTAGCGCGCTCAATTACTCAAGAGTATCCTGGCACGTGGAGATGCAATGAAGACAGAAAAATCTAAAGAAATTAAAATGGTAGTTTGAACAAATGAGTTTTGAATGCTTTTTTAAAGAGAATAAAATCCTGAGTAGTGCGAAGTGATAGCGGCAGAGTGTTCCAGGCCGTAGCTGCCTTCACCGTGATAGACTCGCCACCAAGACGAGAACGGTTAAAGCGGGGAACCGCCAACAGATGTTGAGAAGTGGAACGTAAAGGGCGGCCCGGCAAATACCACGCAAAACGCGTCCTCAGGTACGCAGGTCCTTGCTCGTGGATGGCTCTGTGCGCAAGGGTGAGAGATTTAAACACAACCCTTTGTTTAACAGGGAGCCAATGTAAACTGCGCAAATGCACACAAACACTAGACTGCCTAGAGATATTAAAAAGGAGTCTGGCCGTTGCATTTTGTATAACCTGAAGGCGGTTGATAAGGTAGGCGGGAATACCAGAGTAAAGGGCATTAGAATAGTCAAGACGAGAAAGTATAAGAGCCCTTGCCACCGACTCTTTGGCAGCTCTAGGCAGGAGGGGAAAAAACCTACGGAGAGATTTAAGAGTGCCAAAGCATTCACATGTGAGTTTTTTAATATGCTCCACAAATTTAAGGTCTTCTCCGAACCAGACTCCTAGGTTCTTGGCTAATTTGCCAGACGCACTCGGGAAAGGAACATCCGATGGCCATAGGGACTCTCTAAAAATTGGGGGGGAACTGCCCATAGAGGAGGATTTCAGACTTGTTTTCGTTACATTTTAATTGGGCCAGAGCAAGCCAGGAGAAAACTGAAGAGAGGCAATGCTGGACAACCGAAGTATCCACATCCCCGCCCGGCCAAGTAAACAGCAGCTGCGTATCGTCGGCATAGGCTAATATTTTTGCCCCAAGTTTCTCGGCCAGAAATACCAGGGGGGTCAAGTAAATGTTGAACAGCAATGGGCTTAATGTAGACCCCTGAGGTACCCCTGTAGAAAGCAGTTTGGCCAAAGAAACATAGGGGGTATCCACACCTGCTGGGTTCGATTGGTCAAAAAACGAAGTCAGCCACTCTAAAGCAGATCCAGCAATGTCGATGGATGCCAATCACGAGATCAGCTGTTGATGTGGCACCGTGTTGAAGGCGGCAGAGAGGTCTAACATTATCAGAGCTGCTCTGCGGCCTCCGTCCAGGCACTCCCTTATAACTTCGGAGATCTCAACCAAAGCGGACTCAGTGCTATAGGTGGCACGGAACCCATACTGTGCAGGATGGAGTGCATGTGAATCTTCAACAAACGCATCCAACTGGCGAAATGCTATATTTTTAGTGACTTTGGCCAACACTGGAAGCAAAGAAATGGGACGATAGTTGGTCAGAGTATTAGAATTAAGCCCTGATTTCTTAAGAAGTGGCAGGAGTTTAGCCTGTTTCCAACAGTCAGGGACAGTGGCCGTCCTAAACGAGAGGCCAATGATCTCAGCGGCCTCGGAACAGACTACCTCAGCCACACCACCCAAAATACGGGCCGGACATGAATCAGTGAGGGAACCGGATTTCATAGATTTAAGGACAGCTAAAGTAGTTGCCTCAGTAGGAGGGTAAAAGGCGTAAAAAGCAGGGAAGATGGGGGGCAAAGATCAAGGGAACACATATCCTGGATACTCTGATCCGGGCAAATCACACGCAGACTGTCCTGAATTCCCACAATTTTATCCATAAAAAAAGAGGACAAATCCTTACACCATTGGGCGGAAGATGGAATCAGGGGTTGTTCAGCCCTGTTTGGCTGAGGCCTGAACCCCGAGCTGATCCAGGTGTCAAATGGCTGCACAGCAGCTATAAGCCCAGGGTCAAGCACAGGACGACTCTGCTGAAGAACATTAGACAAGGCTAACACATTAATCTTCTGATGGCAAGTGAAAGGGAGGGTCGGAGAGAAAAAATTGATTAGAGGCCAAGAGAACCTAATGAGTTTATGGTCCGACCATGAAAGAATTAGGGGGTCGGAAGTAGTCAAAACAAAATTGGAACAAATTAGGTCCAAAAGATGACCACCCGAGTGTGTGGGTGATTTTACTCACTGGGTCAGCTGGGCCAGACTGAAAGTTTCTAGCAAACTGAGCGCATCAGATAACTCCTTCATGTCAACATGAATATTGAAGTCGCCCAGAAGCAGAAACTTAGAAAACGTCAGTACCCGGGGTAAAATCACCTCTTCTAGTGCCTTAAGAAAAATACCACAAGGGCCTGGGGGGCGGTAGATCAAAGTGCCGCCCAGAGTAAAATGAGGCGTAAGAGCAAGGGAGAAGTGAAGAAATTCCCCATCTCCCAGTTCGCTAGAAGACTCACTGATGAAGGACCACGTGTCTCTAAAAACAACCGGCACCCCTCCACCTCTCCCCACTGCACGGTCGGCTCTCATAATTTTGTAGCCCCGTGGAATAGCAAATTCAACCACAGGAGCGCAAGAGCTGTCGAACCACTTCTCTGTGATGAATAAGATGTCAAGGTTGCCATCCGATAGCAGATCAAATATGTCCGCAGCATGTTTCACCATGGAGCGGACATTAAGTAATGAGGCCGATACAGTGTCTTTGATGTTAATTCTAGGAGCAGATGGAGGTGGGGTTGGGGGTAAAGTAAAGTTGAATTTACAGAGAGAGCAGATTTTTTGGGCGCAGTCAGAGACCGCCCATGGTTGTATCCCTTTTCAGACATTATGGTTGAGAGCCAAGAGCTCGCTCTGAGTATACCTTAGTAAACCACCCTCAGACAAAGAAGGAAAAAGGGCAGCCTGACCGGCGCTAGGCGTGCCCAAAAGGGCATGGTCAATTTATGGATGCAGGTCCCTCCCCCAGCTAGAACGCTGCCACTGGTCTAGCAGGGGTCCGGGACTACACACAAGATGGCCGCCCGCCCTCCACTCAAACGGCACAACAGCCGCGGTGGAACGGGGCAGGCAGGCACACCAGGTGACAGAGCACAACAGAACAGGTAAGCGTGTAGCCCCAAAGATAAGAACTGAGCAAAGCGGATTTGAAAATATAGGTGGAAGCGCCTCTGCGCTTTCGTGACAGACTCGTGCAGCAAATGATAAAAAATACAGTACAATTTTAAGAGCAGAGATATCTCCTGAGTGCATCAAAACGGGTCCGTATGGGAGCTGCCACCACCCACACTAGCCGCCAAGATCGCTAAACCAGGCTCCATTTATGGATGCACGTCCCTCCCCCAGCTAGAACGCTGCCACTGGTCTAGCAGGGGTCCGGGACTACACACAAGATGGCCGCCCGCCCTCCAGTCAAATGGCGCAACAGCCGCGGTGGAACGGGGCAGGCAGGCACACCAGGTGACAGAGCACAACAGAACAGGTAAGCGTGTAGCCCCAAAGATAAGAACTGAGCAAAGCGGATTTGAAAATATAGGTGGAAGCGCCTCTGCGCTTTCGTGACAGACTCGTGCAGCAAATGATAAAAAATACAGTACAATTTTAAAAGCAGAGATATCTCCTGAGTGCATCAAAACGGGTCCGTATGGGAGCTGCCATATGGACACTATAGCCGCCAATGTACCACCTAATTACAAATATGCTGCATAGCCATAGATGGGTACCAAAATTCTAGCCAAATTGCAAGGTGCTTCACTAATAAAATATTGGGAGGCAATATTTTTTAAACTTTATCAACAGCAAAAAAATGGAATGCCTGAATTTGTAAACATTTATACATGCATGTCTTGTACACTATTTTTGCATATGCGAAATATGTTAACATCTCTAAGTATGTATACATTTTATGTGTTGGGTATGTATCTATATATTTATATGTTTTTCACATACTGCGGATGGGAAAAAAATCCTTTACGACTCTCTCCAAACCACTATTCTATGGGCCTGATTAAGACTTTGGTGGTGCGGGAACTGACCGTCACGCCGGCAGCCACTCCCGCACCACAAAACCCGTCGGCTCACCAAATGATAAGTTTCTTCTTGTCTGGTGGGATTTTCTTGGGGGGCCCCATGGCGGTGCCTCTGAGAATGGGCACCGCAATGGGAATGCCCAAAACAGATCCGGTACGGCATGGACTGCAAAGTTCATGTCATGCAGGAACTGGGTGCATGCACACAAGGGGGCACATGTTGTGCCCCCCCTGAATACATCGCCATGCACATGGGCAACAGGGGGAGCTGTAGGGCACCCCTTGTTTCAGGACGCCAGCCTTTTCATGGATGAAAAACCTCCATGATACTGCTGGCGGTCCTGAAACTCGAAGTATGAATGGCGGTGCTGCAGCGGGAACACCAGCATCTTACTGAGGCCCTCACAACCGCAACACCACCAGAGAATGACGGTTCCCTGGCGGCTGCTATGGGTCAATGGCGGTCCGCCTGCCCAACTCGTAATGGGGCGGTCGGACCATCGCACTCTCGCCAGTTTGGTGGCCCTCGGACTGCCAGACTCGTAATTAGGCCCTATGACTCATCCTAAATCTCTTTCAAACTATCACCCTTCCACCACTCTCTAAAACATCCCAAACCTCTTATACAACCATGGACTCCCAAATATTTCTTTCCAAACTCTTCCCTCCTTTCTCTTGTTTATAAAACTAACATGCACACGTCAAGTACTACTAATAACAATTTAAATTTTCCCTCTACTAATCTTAGATCCTTGAATGAAGATGTGAGTATGCACAAAATGTTCTTTTTTTGCCTTTAGCTTTTGCAACTATTTTGATTATATAGGATTTTTTTGCGGACTTGATATGATATAATTTCACAGGACATAGTTTTTGCTTTTGAGCATGTAGTGTGAGTCATTTATTAATGTAGCCTTTTACCCCCACATGAATTCGAAAAAACTCAGCGGTCAGGTTACACAGTAGTCACTGTCTTTTCTGCAAATGTTTGGGTCGTGTTATCACGTTCACAGATAGATAAGAGAGGGAGATAGGCTGGCTAGTAAAGTAAACCTACACAGTCCTACAGGTTAGTTCTACACACAGTTTAAACAGCTGTCTTGTCAGATTCTCATGTGTAAGGGAAGTGTATGGCCATTGTAAACGTCGCATCTATCAAACACCAAAACATACCGTACAAGTAAGTTTCCACCATGAATTGTGGCTCATTGCGTGGCATAACCTAATTAGAAGGTTTGAAATTGTTTTCCAGGTAAGTTTTGGAATTATGTCGAGTGGCTTTTAACTTCAAAGTGGAACCAGGCCCCTGGTAGTTTAAATATTCAGGGTTAGGAGCGCAGAGGGCTTAGGTTTAAAATCAATGGCGTTCAAAAACTGCAGGGATTTAGAAATCTGATTTAGAAAAATTGCCAGACTCTAAAAACTGAACTATATTCCACCTCGATTACATTTTTATCAACCAAACAAAAATATTTTTATTGCTCGATAAATTAAGCATTTATATGAACAGAAACATTGTAGCATTTGGGCCCGAGTACAGTTTAGGTGCACTTCCTGTTGTGGGCTCGAACAAAAGTTAGTGTCTGAAATGGGAACACATCAAAGGGTGGCAACTGCGCCACGACGCCTCCGGCACATTTTGACCGCACGTTTTTGTATCGGTTAAATCGGGTGACGTTTTAAGACATGGACAAGGTGGGCTCTGGCCCAGGGCCCCAACCTTTCAGAGGGCCCCTGATAGAGCCAGCTCTGTTCTGCAGAGTCTTGTCCTGCAGGCCCTCATTTTTAAACAGATGGTTTTAAATACCGTTTGCCTTTAATTTATTTTGAATGTGGGTGATGTGATAGATATAAACTTTATATACATTTTTCAGATTTTTTTTTTTATATTTCATGCAACATCTATAATAAAAAAAAGTTTTTTTTAGATCAGAACAGGACCACATTAGAGAAATGGGAGGGTGTTACAGAGATTATTTTCAGTAATATTAGTGAGCTACTGGTGTGTTAAAATATTGGAAATCTACCTCACTATGCCTGAATATTAGATGTAAACACATTAAGAATGTGGACAAGCGTGCTTGTGCACTGTCAAGCGTCCTGGCCACAAAGTGCATGACAGAGGTGAAACTGGATTACAAATTCAGAGCTGTTACGAAAAGGGGCCCCCAAAATAAGTTTGGCTCAGGGCTTCCAAAATCCTTAAGATGTCCCTGGTTTAACCTGGCGAAAACGCTTCGGAAAGATAGTGCAAAACATCTGTATACTCTAACTGGAGAAAACCCAAGCAAATGTGAGTGTTATTTGCAATTCTGAAATCCGCAACTCAAAGAGGGCACCCACCAGTTACTAAAAAAAGCAACGTTTGTGTTTATTGGATGCACGATTTCCTGAGCAAACAGATGTAAATATTATTGCACAAAAAATAGCAAAAACACGGATTGTTTAACATTTAAAATTAGAGTGTATCGTGTTCAGAAACTAGCAATCCATCAACTATATCGGCATGAATTAATAACTAGAATTAGTCTTAGCCTTAAGTGGGTGATTGCACGTTTTCCGTCTTGTACGTGCATTTAGAATAATGCCATGCGTCATTACCGCACATGTAAAGCATAATATCAGAATACAAGTGTGGTAGCACTGGATTATAGCATGGAAAATACATGACACGTAACCGCCAGCAAAACGTCCGGTACACAGAGCACACACCCTTATGGAGATGTTTCTGCAAAGTATTCCTTCTGAATAGACAGAAATTCCTAAATCCCAGAGAATCTTTGCACCTTGTAATAGCTCAACCATTTCCACACCGTGGTAATATCTGTGGATTGATCATGCAACTGTAACTAAAACCGTCAGAAAAACGAAAACCCAAAATAACAATTGCACACAACATTACAATAGACTAATAAAGTCAATGGTGTAACCCTGTGTCCCTCAGAACCTGGGCATACATAAATCAATCTACAAACAGCTCTGTCGGGTAGAACTCTTGATTGAACCTGTGCAGTATTGATCATGCAAAAAATTAGGAGTCTAAAACATTTCTTTACAGATTTCAGAATGGAACACGCATAGATGAAATGTAAATGTTGATATAAAAATCGTTTTTTACTCTGAGTTATGTAAGGCTGTCGAATTCAAACACCATCAAATATCATTAGTGAAATAGAAATCAAGTGAATCAAGTGCAACAAGGTGACATAAGTGACTAAGTGAAATTACACACATGTGATAAGAGACATTCAATTATGTACACAATATCCAAAAACAACTGAGAAGGGGTCTGTCCTATTCAATTAAACACATGGTATCTGATATTACCTATGGAACTTTTTAAATCGTGGGGCCAGGAGACCCGGCGGACATAGACTAAAGTGAAAGCCAACGTTTCAACCCTGGAGTATGCACAATTAGGTAAGCATCACGGCGGGTCTTCTTCAGGATGAGCAGACAACAAAGAGGGACAGCTGATTTCTAAATGAGATTAAGCACTCCCACGAGGGGGTGATTGATAGTGTATAGATTTGAATTCAAGGCATGGACCAATATCCATGAAATCTCCAATGTTGAAATATGAATGCATGCGATAGTGCCTGGATTTACCACAAAGAGTTTTGCGAAGAGAAACCACCTTGAGGGTTGGAATCTCATCAGAGTCAATCATAGAACAGGACCAGGGGCCAGAAACTCTGGCCCAATTTCATCAATCACCAATGAATCCCTCTCCTACACAAGGGAAGAACTTTCAGCCATAGTAGATACATTAATTTTAGACAGGGTCTGTGTAAAAGCATCCCCCACCGAGATGGAAGGCCTATTCTCTTGCATACATTGTAAATGGGGAAGCTATGATATACAAGCCCGATACCCAGAGAAAGAATAAAATCACAATTCCAATATCCAGGAATCGAATTTTATCTGCTTTAATTCCAGATCACTCCCTAAACACAGTATTTTAATCTGGGAGACATTGGATGATCTGAGGCCAGAACTGGCTTTTGTTACTGAAACCTGGCTAGACGATAACAACACCCCAGACATTGTCATTGCCTTACCTGTAGGATATAAAATATTAAAACAAGATAGAAAAGGCAGTAAGAGAGGAGGGGGGATAGCAATTTCATATAAAGATCACCTAACCTGTGTTCCTATGACAGTCACTCAAGCAGGCACACATGAGATTCTAGCGATGACTGTAATCTATTTGGAGGGGTGGTCATTTACAACCAGCCAGGCTACCAGCCTGGCCTAAGTACTAGCATACTAACACAACTTCTCCCCCTCTGCTCAAAACAAAATCAGTTTTTAGTTATAGGGGATTTTAATCTTCATTATGAAAAGCTCAAAAATCCAGGGGTTAAACACCTGGATGACAATATGTTTGTAATGCAGCTCACCCAGAGGATCACTAAACCAACTCATGTGGCCGGCCACACCTTAGATTTATTAATCTCTAACATAGAATCCATGAACATTCAAGAAATTAAACCCTTATCCTAGATGGATCACTTCCTAATTTCCTTCTCTTTCAGCCTACCCAACAATCTATCTAAGACTGAAACAATATATCAGTCAAGAACTAGGGCCTGGAATCAAATCACTGAGGAATCATTTAGTGCCTCCTTACCCCAGGGCTCTAGGTTATCCTATCAAAACTCTACACACACACACTAGCTACACAGCTACAACAAGATATCGAAAAAACACTTGATCAGTGTGCTCCTAAACTTATTCGGAAATTGGCCAATAAAAGACTATCAGAAAAGTGGTATACATTGAAATTAAAACTTATGAAAAGGCAGTGCAGAAGCCAGGAACACAAATGGAGACTGTAAAAAACTAGCATAGATAGACATAACTATCTAGCTGAACAAAAAATGTATCATGGGGCCCTGAAAGACGCTAAAACAAAGTATTACACAAAAAGGATTGAAGAAAATGGTAGCTCATCTAAAGAACTCTACAAAGTAATTCTGGAACTTTGTAAGCCTACCTCAGTGTCTCAATCTATGGCGCCCTTGTCTGAGAATTGTGCGCTACTTAACAACTTTTTTATAGATAAGGTGACAAAAATCTATGCAACCTTTAATACTTCTAACAACGAAGACAATATGGTCTGGGTATATCTAGCACCTCAGCCTGCAGCCCATGCTCATCTCGACAGTCTGACACCTTTCTCTGAAGAACAAGTGGCAAAAGCCATGACAGAAGTTAAGGCAGGATCTCCACTAAACCCATGCCCCACTTCATATTTTCCCCTCTGGTGTCAGTATTATGCCCCCAGGTCACCGAAGCCCAAAACCAATCCCTAGAGCTTTCATCTTTTCCAGATATTTGGAAAAAAACAGTAGTCTTTCCCCTTCTAAAGAAACCAGGTCTTGAAATGTATGACCCAGCTAACTATAGGCCGATCTCCCAACAACCAGACTTGTCTAAAGTTCTGGAGAAATTGGTCAATAAACAACTTACGACTTTTAATGAAACCAATAATTTACTAGATCCCTCACAAACTGGATTTAGGGCAAACAACAGCACCAAGGCCACCCTGATAGCTGTGTCAGATAATATCAGGTCACTAGTTGACCAAGGCAGAGCAGTAGCATTGATCCGATTGGACCTCACCGCGGCTTTCAACACTGTATCCCACAATAAATTACTACAAATCCTCCATGAAAAAGGGTTTTGTTCAAAAGCCCTGGCATGCTTCGCGTCTTTCCTTAATAACCGAACCCACATAATCCAAATGGGTCCCCACTCCTCCACCGCAAAAATAATTGATTGCCGAGTTCCACAGGGAGCCAGCTTGAGCCCTACTGTTTTTGATATATATGTCTCTTCCCTGTCAGATATCAGCAAGAAATGGGGTTTCGACATAAGCACATATGCCGATGATGCACAATTGATAATTCCCCTGTTTGATAGGCTGACAAAAGTTGACACCAAAGGCAATCTCATCCACTGCCTTACAGAAATAGCATTTTCTTTTCGGGGGCACACATGCAACCTGGGATCGTAGTTGGTGGCCTCAAGCATTGGGCACCGCCCCTGAACCAAGGCTGGCTGTTAAGAATTTGGGCATCATCTTTGATGACGCCCTATCCATGCAGAATCAAGTACGCTCATTGTGGGGAAAGTCTTTGCTACATTAAAACTCTTTAGAATACTTTTTCCCTGGATTCCTTTAAACTCTAGGAAAACGGTGACACAGGCACTTCTTGTGAGTAGGCTGGACTACGGCAATGCACTATATGTTGGCATGGCCGATTATCTTTTCACCAGACTCCATGTGGTCCAAAACGCTGCTGCTAAACTGATCTATAGCAAAAGTAGATACAGTTCAGCATCCTTTTGCATGAAGGAGTTACACTGGCTACCAGTACGCCAAAGAGCTAGCTTTAAGCTCATGTGCTATGAACTTAAAACCTTATATAAGACCGGCCCACTAGTCCTACAAGGCAAATTAGATTTTCATGTACCCTCGGGTAATTTGAGATCTCGGCATCAGGCATTGGCAACAGTCAAACCTACGAACAAAGTCAGGATGGGTGACCGATCTTTCTCAAAATCAGCAGCGGCCCTCTGAAATAAACTCCCACATGTACTACGCCTGACTGAAGACTGCTTATTATTCAGGAAAAAGCTAAAAACCTTTTTGTTCCCTAGATACTGACCTACCAAATAGAACTCTTCCAATTGCCTGCACCACACTCTGCTCAGCCTTAGCGCTGTGATGTCCCTTGGGATGAATGTCGTGCTCTACAAGTATCTATAGATACAAATAGAGGACGTGAAACCACCAACTCAGTTAGGATCTTGGTGGCTCATACCGGTTTCTGTTCAACCTGTGGCTAATTAAAGCCTCTTCATGAAATTCTTCAGATCAACTTCACAAATAAATGTGTCTCCTGCGGGAAGCAGAAAGGTTTTTTTTCCCACAACATTACAATAGCCTCGTCCATAAAAGTATAACAATTTAATACCAGTGGCATAAATGTCTAGAGCACACATTTGCACGTGCACACATAACCACAGTAAACAGATTTGAAACACTAAGGGCCTGATTTAGATTTCGGCAGACAGCTTACTCTGTCACAACGGGGAGGATATCCCATCTGCTGAAATGTAAATCCCTTATTATCCTATCGGGACAGATATCCTGTCCTCCGAAATATAAATCTCATGATATCCTATGGGATTTAGATTTCGATGGACAGTATACCCTTCACCATTGTGATAGAGTAACATGTCCACCGAAATTTAAATCAGGCCCTGAGTTTGGAATATAATCTGAAAATAAGATGTGGTTTGCGGTGACTTCGCTGGTCAGAGAATCTGGAGCCTTTGGTTCTAACCTGAGCCATTTCACCCCAAAAATAATGTGAGTTGGGGCAAATCAGAGGGTCTAATTCGTAAAGCAATTTGCACACCTGAGTGTGCAAATGACTTGCTTTACACGTGACCATCCCTGTTCTGTATTCTAACAATGGGGTTCTACACTTGCAAAGCTATTTCCTCACAGGTAATATGTAATGCAATACCAGTATGGTTTAATATTATGTGTGAATAAATATGCTCATAGGTTCCTATAGTGAGCGTTCCACAGAAGACGAACAACTACAAAATAAGCATCAACAAGCTTTTTCAATGCATATTCCCTGTCAAGACAAATAGTAGACTTATTTCCAAGGTAAGAACCCACCAGCCCCAAATTATATTGGACACGGACAAAGAAGAATACTGTAGGAAAATCGAAAATAAAAATTGAAAGAAAACATACTTCAGAATGATGTGGCAGTAAATCTACTGATGTAAATGTACTATTTTTTTGTTAGGAAGGATCTTAGTCTACTTTTGCCTAAAACAGTCAATATGTATAATGCAAACACAAAGCTAGATCTCACCTACAGGAAAATATACCCACAAAAATCCAAATGAAGTTCAACATCTTGACTGCCTCCGTCTGGTGAAACTTCATTTTGGTGAATTCATAAAATGTGGAAAACCTTAATCTCAGAAAAAATTCACATAAAAAGAAAAAGAGAAAGGGGCAGGAAAACGTGTAATGAGAAGGGGCACTTAGGTAGTTACCTAAGGGAGACTTAGACAGTTAAACATAGTCGAACTGCCCCAAACCACCGTGTTTTTGCTAGGGCAATTGTGGGCCTATTTATACCTTGAAGGTGCCGAGTTTGCCTGAAGTTGGACATAATAACGTCATCAAAGAATCGCAGTTCTTTGAAAACTCCATGAGTTCTTGGACAAATCAATATTCAAGCAAGGGGAAGTCCCTGACTGCTGAAGCTGAGTTTTCCAAGAAATTGTTGTGGCTTTTCGGAACAAGAGGAAGTATCCATGACTGTATTTGGACTGCATGGGCTATGTCTAAATATGGTTATGATTTCTACGCCTATATAAGGATAAGGTGATTTATACCTATATAAGGGCATGAATCGGGAAAATTACACTAGGCCCCTAAAATGGTATACAACACCCACTCCACTTTATTATGTTCGACATTACTAAATTCTAAGCATTTAAAACATATCTAAAGCATGTGTGTACAATCCCACCCAAAATACATAAAATTCATTTGAAATGGTTGCACACGAAAATGAGCATTTGTACTGTACGCATTTGAAATCAATGATTTCATTTTAAGCATATAGTATGATATTGGAAATGCTAACTGAATGAATCATGAAAATTACATTTATGAAATGGCTCTTAAATACAGAAGAAAAAGGTTGAGACCATCCCATAGCAGAATATATAAACTGGTTTGTTTGTGGATAAGGTCAATATTGTTTCTAGGAAGTATTCAAAGAATTCTTGTTCTCTAAGAATAGTTCTACTTTAATCAGATTACTTTGTGCCAAAGTTCAATTTTGGAAAAAAGTCAAATCAAATCGTAGAAAAATAGAGTTCCAAAATTAGATTTTTTTTTTTTTAAAAAACGAAGGTCGAATTCAAAGTTGATAGAACAATGTGTGCTAATTTCAAAAGTTATTCTTGGTGTCAGGAGAAAACATTAAATCTTCCTCTTTTTATGTCTATTTGCAACGGACCTCTAATAAATCCAGCACGAGTTTGTAACTAACCAATAAACACTGAAAGTGGACTATATAGAGCCAGATAAAATCCGGAAATGACTCACAGACTATTTCCTTCCGTGACGTCAGACGCCGGAGGTTTGCTGATCGGAGCTTTGCCAGAGTAAATATCAGAAACACAGGTATTTGAGTGCCTTGTTAATCTTTTTTGCGCTGGTCATATTGCTCCATAAGAGATTTCAGTTATCTAGCATAAATAACCGAGGCTTGTCCTCTTTTTATGTTGTCGCTACAGCAACAATCCTGGATCTATGCCGCGTTTAAATCAGTCCTTTATTCCGGCTTTGACTAATTTAGACCATCAACCGGATCCCAGGTTTTATGACGTTGCACCCAAGCCATCTAAAGGTATTTGAGTGCCCCGTTAATATTTTTTTGGCGCTGGTCATATTGCTCCATATGAAGTTTAGTTATTTAGTATAAATAATCGAGGCTTGTCCTCTTTTTATGTTGTCGCTCCAGCAATAATCCTGGGTCTATGCCGTGCTTGATTCAGCCCTTTGTTCCGGTTTTGACTAATTCAGACCATCAACTGGATTCCAGGTTTTATGACGTTGTATCCAAGCCATTAAAATTTTTAATACAGCTCCGTGAAGCCCGTTCTCATTCACATTGGAAGGTATCATTTAATTTTATTTGTAGACCATTTTTGAGTTTGTCAATCATGTTTTTTTAAAAAAACTATTTCGACATAAAGTGAGGTATATTTTAAACAAAAGGAAATACGCTATAAAAGGAAAAAAAGGGGAAAAAATACATACAACAGTTAACAAAAACGGATAAATTGGTTATCTAACTGGTGGTCGTATCAGTCTACCAAATGTATAAAACGCTTAAGACTTTGAAATAGAGATCAGGACTCCGACAGTTCTACCAGTTTATATAATATCAGCTAGCATTAAGGTTACTAACTATTAGAATGACTGTTCCATAAAATGAGGTGCTACCCCATCATTTAGGCGGTTACTATGAGGTATGTTACCTCTATAGAACGATGGGTTATCTTCTATTCTGGGTTGCCTGGGTGAGGCATTCCCCCATAAAATGTAGGTTCAATTCAAGCATTTTTGAGGTCTTGCACTAATTTGGTGCTACAAACATTTGTAACTTTTTAATATTAAAATTAGGAATCCTATATGTTATTCAAGGTTAATCTATTTTTTTGATCATTAGATGACCAATTATCCCATTTCCTCCACAGAAGAAATGGTCTACATTTGTGACCCCCTTTTAATTTATCGTGTAACTTGAAGACATCATACTATAGAATAGTCTCTCAAGTAAGTTTAATATTATATATGAGTATGAAACAGAACACGTATATTTGTGATATTTATTCAATGTCCTTCTAAACAATGTAATTTTGTGCTTTCCACAATCATAGGTACTAAGAATTAGATCCTTTCAAGCAATATCGCAGAGCCATCCATGCCTTGCTTTGTTTTCCTGTTTTAAGTAAGTTGATACTTATTCTATCATCAGAGGGGAAAAAAATCAGCATACCCTAGTGAGTACAATCCAGTGCCCCACTGATAATTTCTATATGTGTATCCGTTAGAACTTTTCTTATAGAATTTCACTATACAATCCCAATAGTGCAGGATTCTTTAGTATTATATACATTAGTTAGTCATAATAGAATAACATTTGATGACAAATATTAAGATTCTTCCTAGTGCCTTACTGAAATTTCCCATTCATGGTGATGCAATGGCTTACCTCTAACAGACAGGCATGTAATACGCTTTTTATGCTGCTTATATAAAAGAATTGATGGAGGTGCTCTCAAAAATAGAACTATGTCAGTTTCATTATTTGTGGTCATGTATGACAATATGGAATCGTTGATAAATTACTCATTAGAATATATGAATTATAACTATGTTAGGAAATGTTGTTACTTCATGTAGATGTTGTTCTTTTATCTTTATTTTTATTTTTCCTCACAACATGTTTATTTTATTACAGGTGTGGTAATTTCTTGAAGAAGGCGTATGTTACGCCAAAACGTGCGTCGATAATTACTACTGTATTGTGCATTTTTTTAACTCAAATTCAGGTTTTTATGGATTTTATTTATTGTTTAAAATAAGTAGATCTGATCTGTTTTGTTACACTTCTTTAATAATCTGAAGCTGACACATAACATTCAATAAAATATGCTGAATCTCTTTTAAATATTGGCTGCTTTGATTTTTGATTTTTGTTGAGCCCTTCATGCAGTACTGTTATTATTATTCAATAAATTGCCTAGGAAATATACTTTCTTGCATTGCTATGTCTAAATATGGTTATGATTTCTACGCCTATATAAGGATAAGGTGATTTATACCTATATAAGGGCATGAATCGGGAAAATTACACTAGGGCCCTAAAATGGTATACAACACCCACTCCACTTTATTATGTTCGACATTACTAAATTCTAAGCATTTAAAACATATCTAAAGCATGTGTTTACAATCCCACCCAAAAATACATCAAATTCATTTGAAATGGTTGCACACGAAAATGAGCATTTGTACTGTACGCATTTGAAATCAATGATTTCATTTTAAGCATATAGTATGATATTGGAAATGCTAACTGAATGAATCATGAAAATTACATTTATGAAATGGCTCTTAAATACAGAAGAAAAAGCTCGAGACCATCCCATAGCAGAATATATAAACTGGTTTTGTTTGTGGATAAGGTCAATATTGTTTCTAGGAAGTATTCAAAGAATTCTTGTTCTCTAAGAATAGTTCTACTTTAATAAGATTACTTTGTGCCAAAGTTCAATTTTGGACAAAAGTCAAATCAAATCGTAGAAAAATAGAGTTCCAAAGTTAGAAGGTTTTTTTTTTGTTTTTTTTTAAACGAAGGTCGAATTCAAAGTTGACAGAACGCTGTGTGCTAATTTCAAAAGTTATTCTTGGTGTCAGGAGAAAACAATAAATCTTCTAAGCTGGCAAAGAAATTGTCTACCACAGTAGGTGAAAGTTTAACCACTTCATTAAGTAGATCAATAGTACACAGATGAGAAGCATCGCCGTCAGCATCAGTCGCATTAGCAATGTTCGCAGTAGATGGTACTTGTGTGCCTGTTGGTCCACGTATCTCACTGTCAGCTGGATGTGCTGTTGAGACCTCAATGAATACCGCCTTCAGGATTGGTAGCCGCTGGGGACAACACAATGCATGAGCCGTTACCGAACCAAGCTAAGCGGCAACATCCGTTGGCAGTGCTGATGGAAGTGTCAGACAAATATCCAACACGATTCCTCTCCACAAAGCAGGCATCGTAGAACAGGTAAGATGCAATCTTGCCCGATTGGTCTGAATGATAGGAACCACGTTGTATTCAGATCTCTCAAACGAGCCAAGCCAAGAATCTGTATCATGCGCTCACGACACTGCATTGCCAGTAGAGTGTTCTCCATGGTAATCTGGGTATTGCTGGTGACGAGACTTGCCATATCGGAGCAGAAGGAATAAGGATAGTATTCCTGCTACGAGTCCCAAAATGAGAGGCAGGCCGCCGAACACAGAGTGCTCAAAGTTTGGAAAAAAGCCTAGGAAGGCTTCAAAGGGTGCTAACAGTCCTGAACAAATCGTCTTAAATACATGTACAATACCACTGGTATCAGACATGTATAAGATACGACCTAACATTTCTACGAAATGTATGGGGCAGTTTGTTCATAATAGGGCATGTATCTCTGCAGAGGACCTTGCAACTTGCAGATCATACGTCTCTTTGGACAAGGTCAGTGCCACAGTTTTTTGTAAAAGAATAGCTTTCATTCTGCTTATAGTATCAATTTGTATAGAAGAGATGTTCAGTGAAGGCCATAGCGGCGACTCCCCGTCTGTCTTAGTTTTAGGAAACAATACTTGCATACAACAAGTGACTCTGGCTGACACACTAACGAGATAGGCTATTCCTGCCATCATTCCACAACAGCTGTGATCATTCAACATTATGTAGCTCCCATTGGAAAGCTGCCTAAAACTTGGATCTGCAAACACACAATGATGGACAGAATGTGGATCAATGTCACACATTCACCCCAGTCCAAAGATCTGGGCCCAAATCCATCGTTTTTCCACTCCACACCACCCTGGGTTAGACAATGGCGATATGCAAATCAGCGCTGACCATGTGCCCCATGGGAACAGTCCAGTCCGAACTACAAAAGCCATGTCCTTCCCAGAACGGAAACAAGCATCCGAGGACCGGCCCGGTTTCGAGGTAACACCTCTCATCAGCCCGGCTAGCTTGATTCCAGTGGTGTGGAGTGCCTGGGACTCACGTCTGAGCATCCCCAGTACACTTAGAGCGGTAACTGCAAACACAACAATGATGGACAGAATGTGGATCAATGTCACACATTCACCCCAGTCCAAAGATCTGGGCCCAAATCCATCGTTTTTCCACTCCACACCACCCTGGGTTAGACAATGGCGATATGCAAATCAGCGCTGACCCTGTGCCCCTTGGGAACAGTCCAGTCCGAACTACAAAAGCCATGTCCTTCCCAGAACGGAAACAAGCATCCGAGGACCGGCCCGGTTTCGAGGTAACACCTCTCATCAGCCCGGCTAGCTTGATTCCAGTGGTGTGGAGTGCCTGGGACTCACGTCTGAGCATCCCCAGTACACTTAGAGCGGTAACTGCAAACACAACAATGATGGACAGAATGTGGATCAATGTCACACATTCACCCCAGTCCAAAGATCTGGGCCCAAATCCATCGTTTTTCCACTCCACACCACCCTGGGTTAGACAATGGCGATATGCAAATCAGCGCTGACCCTGTGCCCCATGGGAACAGTCCAGTCCGAACTACAAAAGCGATGTCCTTCCCAGAACGGAAACAAGCATCCGAGGACCGGCCCGGTTTCGAGGTAACACTTCTCATCAGCCCGGCTAGCTTGATTCCAGTGGTGTGGAGTGCCTGGAACTCACGTCTGAGCATCCCCAGTACACTTAGAGCGGTAACTGCAAACACAACAATGATGGACAGAATGTGGATCAATGTCACACATTCACCCCAGTCCAAAGATCTGGGCCCAAATCCATCGTTTTTCCACTCCACACCACCCTGGGTTAGACAATGGCGATATGCAAATCAGCGCTGACCCTGTGCCCCATGGGAACAGTCCAGTCCGAACTACAAAAGCCATGTCCTTCCCAGAACGGAAACAAGCATCCGAGGACCGGCCCGGTTTCGAGGTAACACCTCTCATCAGCCCGGCTAGCTTGATTCCAGTGGTGTGGAGTGCCTGGGACTCACGTCTGAGCATCCCCAGTACACTTAGAGCGGTAACTGCAAACACAACAATGATGGACAGAATGTGGATCAATGTCACACATTCACCCCAGTCCAAAGATCTGGGCCCAAATCCATCGTCCTCGAAACCGGGCCGGTCCTCGGATGCTTGTTTCCGTTCTGGGAAGGACATGGCTTTTGTAGTTCGGACTGGACTGTTCCCATGGGGCAACAGGGTCAGCGCTGATTTGCATATCGCCATTGTCTAACCCAGGGTGGTGTGGAGTGGAAAAACGATGGATTTGGGCCCAGATCTTTTGACTGGGGTGAATGTGTGACATTGATCCACATTCTGTCCATCATTGTTGTGTTTGCAGTTACCGCTCAAAACTTGGATCTATCACTGCTGCCGGAGTACCTTGCAGGTGGCAGGATAAGTTGGTCAAAGAACCATCACAGGCTCCATGCAAATTAATACCCTGACATAAAAGTGTACCGCCCAGTGTGCTCTTGTAATTTTTAGCACTTAGAAATACCTCCTTTTTCCCACTCCAACATTTGTGTGTGTGTATGGTAAAACCCAGGTCGACTTTATGTATTCTTTACCCAACCTTTCATACAGGCCAGCTGGTATGTGTTTCAAGCAATACTGAAACTGGGAAATCGTCACAGGAAAACTAATGGTGCCATGTATTATCCATTCTATGGCTGGTTTCTCTGAAACGGTTAATGGTAATCTTTCTAGCTTTTCTATGCTCAGCACCGTATAGTCTGCTCCCCTCTGTGCCAAAGAAATTGGTTTATCTGTAAGGTTCAATCCAGTAAACAATGACGTGGTGTTGATTAGACACCAAGGCACATAGCCTGAACGAAGATTTTGTAACGTCCATCCTAGCAGCATTATAGAACGTAATTGAGACTGTCCATGTAGTATCATGAGCAAGTCCTGTCCCATTATGTCTATGGCAGAGGATACAATACTGTCCAAAGAATAAATTCTGGATGACAGAGTCGTTAACCCATTGTCAATTACAGAGAGAGCTTTCTCTAAATTAATACGATCAATTTCTCGTATTCGTTCTGCAGTTTCCATTTGCGTGATTTTCCATGCTTCATTATAAGCAGCATATATACCGGCGTATATGAAACGTTTATGACATGTTTTACGAGTTCCTTGTAAGAAGTATTTTAAATCAACGCCATCATTAAGTAAAGTTAAGTGTTGTTTTATATCTGGGAGTGCGGATTTGTCTAGCCACTCAAGGCACAGTTTTCCTACATTGTATGTTGTTATTATCCCTGGATGTTGTCTCTGGGCATATCTTGGCTCTGGCCTAAGATTGTGAACGCCTCTGTTTTGTTCAGGAATCTATCTTGACAGTTATTCGTGTCTGTGGGCCTGATTAACCATTTTTTCCAATCAGGATTCGTTCTGTTCTGTTGTAAAATATATTTCACGTCTACCTCCTCATCTGTAGTGCCATTATTATCAGGTGTCGATTTAGGTATGGACGGTTTGTTTAAGTCTTTTATCTTAGCCAGGCCAAGACAAGATGTCTGTTGAACAGTGTCATTTAAAAACCTTATTTGTTCTGGGATGATGCAGGCTCTGAATAAGGCTTTTAAACCTTGCACCTGCCAGTCTTTTGTGCCTCAGACAGTTTTTGTCTCAATGGTGTCTTTCCAAAAGTCAAAACATAATGTGGACAATTGAGCATGAAAGGTCGAATAATAGATTTGCTTATTATTAGTCAACATACTTTTCATTCCTGTCTTATTAACATTTTTAAAGTGAAATGTTTCTGGATTTGTGACATTAAAACCTGAGAAGTATGGACATTTTTCATAAAATGTTTTTGAGCTTCCTTTTGGTGGCGTTGGACAATGTTCCCATTGATTATACACAAAAACATTTCTAGGGTTTGTAGATTTGAGCAAATAATGATGACCAAAATGATTAAAACAATACATTTGTTCATAATCTGATGAACCTTCTAAGTATTCATGTTTTGTAAATTTTTCTGACATTTCTAAGTCTGCCGTCATATTATTAACAGTCTCAAAGTCCCATTCATCAGAAAATGTGCCAGGTGAAACAAAGTCACTCAAGGAAACTTTAAATTGATGTGGAATCTTCAACAGCTCTACAGGACCATAAATGTCAGTCAGTCAGGCAGTCAGTCAGAATACTTTATTTCGATAAATCAATATCATAAAAAGACAATAGTACTATACAAAATGTACACAATGCAATACATTAATCATACATGCTAAAAACAGAATTAATTGTACATAGTAAAATATATGACAAAATCTTTAAAAATTTCCTATTTTTTTTTAAAATGAAGTCATAGTAAAAAAGATATAAAACATCTTCCAATATAGTTACCCTAATTACCATTTCACAGTGCAAAACATTATCATCCATTTCATCCCAATTCATTTTATGACCTTTTAGTAGTTCTCATTCATGTTCTTGTTCCTAATCCTAACAGCACCCACTAAGAAACTAGCAACGTGGAAGATAATCCTAGGGGTCTGCAATAATTGCAAATACAAAAGAGCTGGCTTAACCTGCAAAAACCCAGCCTCCTTTAAAATTGGGACCAGAAATTTCAGCCTTAATGCCGTGTAATGACCACAGAACATCAAAAAATGCATTGTGTTCTGGGTGGAGAAGAACACAAGAACACGGCATTGCATTTTCAGGGGAGCTCCAATTAGGAAAACATCCAAGGTTCAAATGAATCATATTAAAACGGAATCGAGTTAAAAGAAACCTATGATATGGTCGATTCACAATATTGAGATACATTTCAGGTCCTTCTTGGCTGGATATAATGAGGTTAATCAGTAGTTTTTTTTTATTCCAGTTTTTCTCTCTCCAGGCTTAACATTTGTCCCATTGCACTCTTAATTAGTACAATGTCCTTTGATGTTATTAACTCTGGTGAGGAAAAAAGCTCAGGTCTCCCTAGCCTGACAAAACTATTTTTAATGTAAGTCAACCACTGAATTTTGTTATTTTTATCTAGATTTAGACAATCTTTCAAAATAACATGATTCAGGGGAATTTCCTGATTTAGCCAGGTCTTAATCCAGGCTATTAAAGGGGCCATTTTTATCATGTCTGAAATAAAGTCCCAAGTCCCAAGTTCAGTATGAATAGTATATGAGGGGGTAGACTGTGGAACTGAAAGGACGGACCTCAAAAATGTGTTTTCGGTAATCTGCAGACAATCCGGGGAACCATGACCCCATATTGAACTACTGTAGGTAGCCACTGCAAGGCATTTTGCTTTGTAGATTTTCATCAGTGCAACTATTGGCCTAGCCCCCAATTTTTTCGAGAATCCCTGGAGAGCTGAGGTGGTTCTCGCCAAGGAAATGTTTCTGTTTTTTATCTGCGGACCCCAGTTCCCTCTCTCATCAAAAGTAATCCCCAGATAGGGAAATGTAGGTACTCTACAAAGTTCCTCTTTTCCGCAGGTAAAAGTTTTAGAGTACTTCTTCCTAGAGCACCTTCCCATTATCATTATCTGAGACTTCTTAGCATTTATTTTAAGGTCCAGGGAACCCATGAAGTCCTCAAAAACATCCAGAAGGCGTTGTAGTCCAACCCCTGTCCGCGAGAGAAGAACAGCGTCGTCCGCGTACAGGAGAACTGGAATACCGAGTTCTCCTATACGCGGAATGTCAAGGGTGGCCTCCTTTAGTGCGGGTTCCAGAGCATTTATATATATCGTAAATAAAAGGGGAGCCAGGATGCACCCTTGCCTGACCCCCCTTTCCGATTTAAAATGACTAGAACAGCGGCCCTCCGAAGTGACCCTAACAGAAGCCAATCAACCAGAATGTAAATCCGCTAGAAGGTTAACCAAAGCCCTATCAAGGCCCATATTGAGTAAAATATTCCACAGCTTTGAACGATTTACAAGGTCAAAAGCTGATGAGAGGTCAATGAACCCCAAGTACATGGACCCCTCCTTGGCCCTTGTATATTTATCTACTAGCAGATGCAAATTGAGACACTGGTCTATTGTGCTCCTCTTTGGTCTAAACCCGTATTGGACATTTGATAGAACCCCTCTATCATTCACCCATTCATTCAATTTGGACAAAATGACCCGTCCCATAATTTTGACTGAGGAGTCAATTAAAGAAATGGGTCTGTAACAGGAGGGGTCCTGCCTATTTCCCTTCTTGTAAACAGAGATGATGATCGATTTTTTCCATGAGGTGGGTATATTATCATGAGATAGAACATTAAAAACATTACACAATATCTTTGCCCAAAATGTTGGTGCACATTAAAAAACATCTGCAGGGACTCCATCCGGACCTGGAGCCTTGTTTTTTAGGGTCAAATCTATTGCTCTTTCCACTTCTGAGACCTCGAAGGTTACAATGGAACCCTCGGAGCTGAAAGGGGTGTCCCCGGTTTGTGTTTCATTACTAGGGTCAGAATATATTTTTCCAAAGTGTTTTATCCATCCCTCATCTGGGATATTAGCCTCAAGTGGGCAATTCTCCTCACCCGAAAATAGCGGTTGATTTACAATTTTCCAGAATAATGCACTATTTTTTAGGGTATCCGGGTCAAGTAATTGAGCCCATGCGTCATCTTTCAGCTCTTTTTTCCTCTCTAGGATAGCTTTTTTGTACGCAATTCTTAGACTAGCTATATAGGCTCGATCTTTTGGAGTGGCCTTCAGGGCCCTGAGTAAATCAACATGTGCCTTGGAGCATGTTTTATTGAACCATCTCTTACCATGCTGCATCTTCTGTCTTGGGCCAACAAGTAAGCTTTGGTTAATTTCTCTACAGATGTTATCAAAGGCAAAAACCACTTCTTTATTTTGCGCCAGAGTTGCAAGGCAAACGGCCACCTCATCCTCGACTTTATCCAGTACCTCTAACAAGAAGGTTTCAGGGACTATGTTTGTCCATTTTAACCTACGACCCTGATCTTTAACGATCACATTTTGGCCGCCTTTATGTAACACCGTTTTCATGGAAAATAAGTCCGTAGACATTATATCCATGAACACCGGATTGTGGTCACTAAAAACCGAGACCTCAGTTTTATATGTTAAAACTTTACGCAACAAAAAAGAAGACATAAAAATATAATCAATAATAGTACCATCATCTGTTCCCTTGTATGTAGGGCCCCTAAATCCACCATCCCCGCAACCTGACTCGTATAAATTCCATCTAGCCAGGAGGTTTTCTAATAACTCCCCCGTCTAGAATGTTCCAGGTGGATAGGTAAAGAGTAAGGAGGGCCTTCTTCTTCTGAACTGGCACAAGGTAGGTTGCAAGGGTGAATATTAAAATCACCAAGGAATATTATTTCAAAAGTATTCTCATTTACACTGTAGACTGACAATTTTTTTTCCAAATTCTTCCAGATTATGACTGGTGCACTCATTTGCACTTGAATTATAAAAATTAATAAATAAAATCTTAATCTTGTCCGGTATGGATAGTTCAACAATTAAGCAGTTCACACAACCTGAAATACACTGCGTTAGTGTGCCCTTTATGTCAAGTTTGAATAGACTTAGTAAGCCTCCCTTGGCTCTACCTGCGGCAGTACTAGTTGCTGGGATGCAAAAATGTCTATAACCATCCAAAGAAAAACTATTTTTCTGGTCCCATGTCTCTTGGAGAGCAACAATGTCAAAAGTTTTTAATGAATTAATCCACAAGTCATTCCCTACTTTATCCTTGATGCCAGCAATGTTCCAGGTCGCAATTCTAAAAGTAGGAGGTGGAGGCTGAACTTAAGTCCTAGGTTCATTTAGCTGTCAATCATTTTCCTCCAATGAAGATAGGGGAGTATACCGATTAGTTAAAGGAAGAACTTGGTCAAATTGATTGTACGGCCTAGCCACCCGGTAACAATATGGATCAGGTCTATTTGGAGGTTGATATACATTATGAGGAGAAACGGCAAAACCCAGCCTATATGAAGAGACAGGAAATTTGGGCTGATCAGATTGTGAAGAGTGAATGTTAATAAGATGATTATAAAAAAAAACAAGGGGCCGTGCACAAACAATGTTATCCGCAACAGGTAAGGAAGCTGCTCTAAGTAGGACTGTAGCAACATGTTGTGGATGCTTAAAATTAACGATGATACAGTCCCCCCTAGTGTTCTTCTTGGAATTTCCTATCCAGCTAACTCTTCATGTAGAGATTATATCGTTAGAAAAGGCGAGTGGAAATCCACAGTTCCGGCTCAGCCACGATAGTGATTTATTTTTTAGGGCCTCGTGTGTTTCTAGCCTAGAGTCAGTAAGATAAGAATCCACCTCAGGACATTAGTTAGTACAACTGTATATGGGGCACACTCCGGAGGGAGATTAGCTGGCGCTCTTCTCTTATGCACATTTCTCCCTTCATTTTTGTCCCGCCCGGCTATAGTATTCTGGCTACCAGGATTCGTTGGTAAAGGTTGAATTTCTGGTACTGATGGTGAGGGTAGTTGAGAGGATAGTGACAATGATGGTTGAGTGGCTGGTACAGTTTGTGTAGTATGTGTGGCTCTATTCCCCCCATGGCTGGAAATACCTGCATCCTTATTTACATTATTCCCTACCTTGGGACACTTGTGTGTTTTATTCAGGGTTAGGAGGGAGTTAAAAAGACCACCCAATCTAGCTACTTCTTGTATGGCCTGATCTAATTTTACCACAAGAGGTCTAATCAAGAGTTCAAGTTTTGTTTCAATAATGCTTGCCAAGAGATCAATATGGGCGGGAAGCAGGGTAGTCACCTCAACACTATTTGAGGTCTCAGTTGCATTCCCTGAACTAGTTGATAAAGTCCCGTTTTTGTTTTATTTCATGACCCCCCCCTGCTTAACCGTTACCTTTCTACATGCCCTCACTATTCTTCGTACAGGCGAGGATGCTGGTGAAGGCCTCGGAGAAGATGTCGGGGACAAAAGCGTAGTAATTTCGGGAGAATTTTCCCGCTCATTCTGTCTGTTTTCTAAAGGTATTTCGTTATCAGAAATTACAAATGAGTCTTCATTGCGGCTATCAACCAGGACGGGGGAAACTAGAGGGGGATGCAAGCTTGTTGGTGAGATTGGAGGGCTTACCCGATTTAATGAGAGACGCCTTTCCTTATTAATTTTGCTAACCACCTTTACTAAATAATTGTCCATTGTCTTAGTCACAGGCGGTATTGTTGCCGATCTAAGTTTAGACATTTTAGAGTGCCTAAATTACAGTCCCAGGCTCTTCAATTTTTAACGACCCGGATATTAGTACAAGAAGCAAGGAACACCAATGGATACTGCAACTTCAATTACATCAGACAGGGACCACAATGCAAGATACATTTATAAGTCTCACAGATTTAAAGAGTCCAGGGGAGGAAGAGCCAAAATCCGTGGCTCCGCCCTTGTCCCGAGCTTCTCCCGGCACGCTCCCGCGGGACGAGGGACCGGCGGTGCCTTTATGCACCTCCTGGCGCTGCTCAGAGGCGTCACTGCTGCTGGCCACGGGGTGGGAGGGACCCGGCGGAGCCAAGCCTGGCCGGGGAGCAGGCGGAGCAAAGCCCGGCCCTCTGCTGCTGGTGCTGCGGCTGAGCAAAGCCCGGCCCTCGGTGATTACTGCACGCTGGTGAGATTTTCCCACAGGACTCCGCACCGGCGGTGCCTTTATGCGCCTCCTGGCGCTGCTCAGAGGCGTCACTGCTGCTGGTCACGGGGTGGGAGGGACCAGGTGGAGTCAAGCCTGGCTGGGGAGCAGGCGGAGCAAAGCCCGGCCCTCTGCTGCTGGTGCTGCGGCTGAATTCGGCGGAGCAAAGCCCGGCCCTCGGTGATTACTGCACGCTGGTGAGACATAAATTTCATAATCAGTTCTGTCCAATGCTATACCACCCGGTAGAGGAATGGCTGTGATATTTACTAATGACAAGTCTCTTTGCTCATGATGAGATGATTTGTGTGGCTTCAGGAGCAAGTTGATGTTCTTACTTGCTGTGTCCATTTTACTATATTTTCCATCTATCAGCTTTCCCAAACTTAGGGGCCGATTGTAGGAAGGGACCGTCCGCCACAGGGGCGGAGTTCCCGTGCATTGAATTAGGATGCACCCGCCACAGTGGTGAGTGCATACCGTATTTTTAACCTTGCCGCGGGCGGTGCTGAAAGCACCGTCCGCCGCAATGCTAAAAATGTATGTTGTGCATTTCATAGCACAACATGACAGGCACCGCACGGTGCCTGCCATGTTGTACTTTGAAACGTACTCCCCATGTGCACCCCTAACCCCCTTCACCCTGCAAAGACCGTATGCTTTTCCACAGCGGCAATACCGCCGTGGAAAGGCATAGGACCGCCGGCATCGTAATATGGGTGGCAGTGTCTCGCAGACACCGCCACCATATGCAAGCACTTTTTTCTGCCGGTCGCGTAGGCGACGGGTGGAAAAGCGGCTGACGATCTTGCTGTCCGCCGCGGACTCCCCCGCCATCCTAATGTGGTGGGGGTCATTTCTGTGAGGATGGCGGAGGGATTGTGAGGACGCTGGGCCGGCGGTGACTACCGACAGCCTGGCGGGGGCAATCCGTCCGCCATCCTAATCAGCCCCTTAATGCAAGAATGAGCCAAAGTAGGAGAAAAAGTACGCCTAACACAGTCCAAAATTCAACACATGGTGAAACCAGATAAGTCTTTTCTAGTTGCTGAAAAAGTTCTGTTACTTGGTCTTTGAAAGTTTTATTTGCTGGCGTTGTTTCGGGCTCACTGGGATCCTCAGAAAAAGTAACAAAGTTAATGAAATAGCCAGAGGCAGTTCTGTCAATTGTTGGCATTACATCCGGATTATTTGAAATCGCTGGAGCTGCTTGATCCCTTGTCATATTAATATAGCCAGATGCTGTATCATTGTAGACAGGAGTGTTTTGATGAACTGTTATTTGGGTATCAAGAGGCACAAGTTCCATGGCTTTGTTGCATAGTCCTTCTTTTCGCACTGCAGATTCTTCAAAGGTGATGAGTCTCTCAGTTTGAACCTCTTGAATAGTAGCAAGATTTGGTCGTCTGCTACATCTTTGGAGTCCACTGGGCCTACTACATATTTACGGCCACATGATGTGGTTTCACCAGGTCGATCGATAAGAACAGGTTCTCCTTTCTTCCAGCAAGGGGCGGCAGTAACACTGTTCTTGATCCATGGATTGCTAAGGCAGGTACTGGTTTTCTGTAAGAAGGCCTAAATTCCTTCTTATCCGCGATTTGTTCTCTGACTAGATCCCCAATCTTTGGAATCCAGACAGGCCTTGCTGTGACAGGTGGTTTTTCTTCAGTGGTCGTTGGCTTCTGTAATGTGTTGCTTAGACTTCTTCTTGTTTAATTTAACTCCTGAAAAACAGCCAAACGGTCTTTGATATCAAAGGGTTTTTGTTTACCACTGAAGTATGACGATCGAGGTCTTCGACAATCATTCTAGTACCAAAAAGGATTTCATATGGAGTGATTCCACCCAGAGAATTTCTTGGCAGATTATTTAAACTACGTTGGACACTTATTAGATGTTTGACCCACCCATCAACCGAGCCTAATACCCTAGCTGTTATAGATTGCTTTATGTCCTGGTTTTTTCTTTCCACTACCGAATTTCCCTCAGGATCGAATGGACTTGAGTACCGCAATGCAACACCCAGATTGGCCATGGCCTCCTTGTAAGCGCGAAAGCTAAACGCAGGACCCCGGTCAGAATGTAGCATGCCGATTGTGTATGTGCGGATAAAGACTCGCAATTCTTTTACAACAGTTCGGGCATCAGCTGAGCGCTGAGGCCACATCCAAATGAATTTTGAGCATGAATCCACTGCGACCATGATATATTTATAGTTACCATCCCTTTGTAAGGGACCACAGTGGTCCAGGTAAACACATGCTAATGGATTATCTGAAACTAGAAGGGGCGTCTGCGCCGGGTGTTTCACCACTGTGATGGAAACACCTGCGTGTGCAGAGGCAAGTCCTTTATGTGCTGCTAAGATTAGTCCTAATCTATGTTCCATGTTTGGAATTACTCTTTCCCCCACACCAGGAATTCGAGCAAAAGGAACATTATTTGCATCAGTTATATATGAGTACTTGAGTGGAAAGCCTTTTGGAAGTGTCTTACCAATGTCTTTTATTGAAGCAGTGACGGCTTGCATTATTTCGCTGTCTATTTTTGTTTTTGAACGAGTGATTGCAGCTTAGGAAGCAGTTTGTACAGCTGCCTTCGCAGCTTCATCAGCCAATGAATTCCCTGCAACGTGAACGCCATCACGCTGATGACTCAGTGTATGGATCATGTGATTCTTTTGTCGTTCTTTCTGTAATAGAACTACTTGTTCCCAAAGCAATTTATGCTTGATTGTGCCTCCTTTTGCATCTTTGAAACCGTTTTGAACCCAGTTCTGCAAGTATTCGTTGTAAGATTGAATGCAGTAATACAAATCCCAGACTTTGGGGGTCATTATGATGGCGGATTTTCCGCATACTCCGGGCCGGCGGAAGCCACCGCCGGCCCGGAGTATGCGGGAAATCCGCCGAGGAGGCCTGAAAGACCCACCGCCAAATCAGGATGGCTGGTGGGTCTCAAAATCTGTCCGCCGCTTTTCCGCCGCGGTCAGAAGGCGACCACGGCGGAAAAGCACTAACATGGCAGGCGGTGTCTATCAGACACCGCCAGCCATATTAGGATGTAGGGAAAGTAATGCTTTTCCGCGGCGGCTTTTCCGCCGTGGAAAAGCATACGGACAATCACTTTGGGGGCCCTTTGCGGGCCCCCTGGGTGAAGGTTGCGTGGGGGGTGCACATGGGGGGTACCTATGGTACCCCCCTGCCTTTGCGTGCACGAAGCGGCAGGCACCGCGCGGTGCCTGCCGCTTTGTGCGTGCAAATGCACAGCTTTGGTTTTTTACATTGCGGCGGGTGCTGCTTCAAGCAGCACCCGCCGCAATGTAAAACATAGAGGATGTGACCGCCAGGGTGGCGGTCACATCCTAATTGCCATGGAGGGACCGCCGCTGCCCATGCGGACGGTCCCTCCTACTCAGGGGTGGCGGACGGACGCAAGTCCGTCCGCCATCCTAATCGGCCCCTATGAGTGTGGGGAATTCGCGATCGGTATTTTCAAGCGCCATCTTGAAAGCTTGTAGTTCAGATCGCTGAGCTGTACAATCTCCTAGAGATTGAGTTTTTGTGACCATAGGTCGGAATTTACCATCGTGCCAGTGACCTTTAACAATCACACATGCAGCACTATAAGCTTGTTTACTCCCAATTGCGGGCTGTGCTGATCCGTCTGTATAAATTATACATCCGTATTGTTCTAGAGGCAGAATCTGAGTGGGCAGAGGACATTCTTGCTCGTATTGTAGAAATTCTTGAGTTTTCAAGTAAGGGTCAAAAACGTATTCAACGTCTGTTGCAGCAGGAGAATTAACCCATTGTATCCACCTTGGATGTAAAGCTTTTGCATTCTGAATGCTTGCTTTTGTCACTGCCTCTAAGGTAGGTACAGGCACAACGACCATTATGCGTTTTCCCTGTGCAAGGGCTCTCTTTTGCTACTACTGTTTGAACCACTGTCAGAAATTTTTCTGTTGAAGTGAATTTTATTTCAGCTTGTGTGTACAAGTGTGATTTATAAGCTATTGGTATCTTTTCACCTTCATTAAAGGTTAAGTATGTGAATCCGCATCTCCCTGAGATGATTCGGATTACAAGGTTGCGTATGTTTACTCGTGTCTGTAAATGGGTTGTTGCTAACATGTCTGTTTGCACTGAACGCAACATTTCTGTGTGTTTTTGAGTCCAATTAGTTGATTTGAAATCAGGTTTGATCAGTTCATAGAGAGGTTTAACCGTTTCTGCGTAATTTAAAATGTAAGTTCTTCCAAAATTCAGGAAACCTAGAATTGACAGTAAGTTTTTCAGCGTTTTTGGAGGTTCGAGCAGTGCACACTTTTCTAAAAAGTTCGCTGCCAGGCTTTGCCTTCACTTGATAACTCGTATCCTAAGAACAGGACATTGCGGTGGGCAATTCGTGATTTCTTAAATTTGAATTTGTTTCCTTCAGATGTGAAGCCAAGTATTATGGTGTTCACTCTATTCAAGTGCCTATGCAAGTCATTGTCTGTAAGATGGATGTCATCGACATAAGATAATGCCTCATCATCATACGTTTGTAGTAACTCTGTTACTCTGGCTGAAAATAACCCTGGACTATTCTTGAATCCCTGGGGGAGATGAAAGAACTGATGCTGTGTCCCCATAATTGAAAAAGCAGTCAAGTACCTGCTTTCAGGTGCAATGTTTTGACAGAAGAAACCGTTAGAAATAGCTAATGTGGTTTTATATTTTTTGCGCACGATGTTATTCATCAGGGCTGCGCTGTGTGCATTTTGTACTGCAAAGGTTTTGCAACAAGAGTTTAAATGTCTGTAGTCCAAAACTAGATGATATGTATTGTCTGGTTTGGAGACAGGAAACAAAGAATTGTTCATTGATGAGGTGCATGTTTCAATCACCCCTTGGTATTCAAGTTGATCTAAGAGCTCCCTGACCTGTTTTTTAGCTTCTTGCTTAACTGGATACTGCCTCTGAGCAGTTGGTTGATTTTTTAACTGGATCTTATGGTGAGGAGAATCCTCATCCTATCCCACATGTTTTTTATATAATGCTGGAGCTTGGGCTAGAGCCCATTTTCTGGCATAGGTGTATTCTTTATGAATATGAATATGATTGGAGAAAGCTGGCATAATGATTTCTTCGCCATATGGGCAATCACTGACAAATTCAGGTGGCCAGTCTTGTCCAGCCAGAAGAATGTCATAACCCTTAGAGAGTTTCTCCCAAAAAAGTGCTCTTATTTTTCCAGTTATGTCCCCCTCTATCCTGAGCGTTACTTCATATAACTTATGGGGTACATTAACACTAGTATCGGCAGTTTCAACTTGAATGTATTCATTCAAGTCCACTGTCTCCAGATGATCCTTCAAGATCTTGCGAGCTATGGTAACTTCTGCTGCGCTGTCCAGCATTGTCTGGGCCCACTTCCCGTTCTTGAGTTGTGTCCTCAAGATCTCCGGCATGTCTTAGTTTTAGACCTGCTACCTTCTTTTTGGTGAATTGCGTTTTCTTATTTTTTGGAATGTGTGGATCGTCTTTGGACTTCACGCGTTCTTCCTTGTGTTCTGATTGTACTCTTCTTTCCGATTTCTGTGAGGAAGTCTGAAAGGTACGAGAGGAACGTGTATCAGTATCTTGATATCTATTTTTCTATTATTCTGGCCAGTTCATACGGTTGCTCAGTTACATCAAGTTCTTTTAGTTTTTGGCGGATTGCCCCGGATGCTGCTTCACCTTTAATATTAGCTAATATGATAGCTGGGACCTGTTTGAAATCTTTAAGTAATTTCATACCTAGATTCAAAGCAGGCTCTGCCCCGTATTCTTTCTGAATCTGTTTCAGGATGTCTGGTATAACCGCCATGGACGGAACACCATGTGTTTTTGTGTAGATTGCAGCAAAGACTGTACCCCAAGTGTCACAGTCCTCCAGGTGTGGTGCAATCACCATTGGTAAACAGATTGTTAGAATCCTGTGTTTCTCATGAGGTGTACTATCGGGAAATACTGCCTCGATCTGAGTAATTTTTTGAGCTAACCAGGATGGAATTTGTTCCCTTTTTGCGGGTAATTTACCGATGACCGAATTTATAGTCTGTGGTGTAATTTTGTTTGTGTTCCCCTGATGATGGGTGAGGTGTGGAATCCTTATAGCAGGTTGGACTGTTAGAGTCCGCATGACATGTTGAACCAATTGTCTATGTATTTTAATTAATTGTTTTAGCTGAGCTAATAGTTCTACATCTGTCATTCTTTCAATGTCAGGATGTGGTGCATAGCTGGCTAGTACCGGCCATGTTGCTCCTGGTCTACCTAGTGGACCGAGCCTGGTAATGTGACTTTGATGTTGTAGGGCGCCTTTAAACCAGAGCGCATGCTCTTGGTATGTTAATGGAATTTCAATGTCCTCAAAAGGAGTGTATTCCGCTGGAGTTTCCTCTATCTTGTAGAAGTGGAACACATGTGTTGTTGGATTTTCTACTGGGAAAATAGTCCATGAGTAGAATACCTCTGTCTGCCGATATTCGTGTACCTCTATGACAAATATCACCCTACCACCTCTCGATAATAGGCCATTTGTTATAAGGTTTATAGTGATGGTTTTTCTTATATTTTCCGGGAGGATTATAGCATCCGCATCGTCTTCATTAAAACCTGTAATGTCAAAGCCTGGTCGGGCTGCTGCTGCAGCTCCACCGGTTGCGTTGTTGTCGCCGTTAATCAACATTGTTTAATGAAAGTTGCAGAGCAAGTTTCAAGGAAACAAAGATAAGGTGCACAATGTTTTGGAACGCTGTATCCTTCAACGTTGAAGAAAACCAAAAACTAATACATAGGATTTTCTTCCTACTCAGTTATGGCGGATTTTATCCTTTCACCCACTCCAGACGTCTATTGGAGTATTTTACGGGAAAAAGGGGTCTTTGTGAAAAGCACGACTGAGTTACTCTAGTATCTAGCGTTAAATTAGTACCTTATCAAATGTTGGGCGCCATTTAGTGTAGTTCCTATATTCCCAATAGGCTCTGCGCATTGGAATAATATATCCTACAGAGCAGTGGTTCCCAAACTTTTTTAACCCGTGGCTCCCTTGACCTAATTGGCAGTTGGCCGTGGCTCCCCACCATTGTTTTACCAGTGGACGGGTGGGAGGGGGATGTAAGCACAACCTCGGGAATACTTCCTGTTGGCTTCATAAATTAATCGGGATGGCAGTGCCCACTGGTCTAATCCTTTTCAAACTTTCACACATGAAAGGCGAGTCTGGCTGCTAGTTGTAACAAATAAATGCAATAGCCGAGGGGCATCGGTGGATGCTACGGATGTGGGGGTATGAAGGGTGGAACAAAAGAAATACAGAAGTTGTGCAGCAGGAGAGGTCACAAGCAAGATGAATAGACAGTAGGGCCAGGAATTGCAAGAAGAGGGCTGGAGCAAATAAACCAACGGTACAGCTCTACATGCAATAGAAGGTAACTTATTGACTGCAGCTGGAGAAGCTGAGTCAAGAATTACAGAACTACTAGCAGATGAGCTGAAGCAAGAGATGCAAGCGGGAATGCAGCAATAGACCATGCAGCTGGAGTACCTCAACAAAAACAAAGTATAGTAGGGTTTCAGCAATGAGTGTAACATGAACTGAAGTAGAAGATACAGTACATTGAAGAAGGATCAGTAGTAGATGCAGCGAGAGGTAGAGCTGCAGCTGGGTGTGTTGTGCCAAAAACTACACATGCGGTGTTCACAATAGATGTTGCAAGAAGAGGAGCGGGAGCTGCAGCACAAATCGCAAAAATAAGAAATATTGCAGGTGTGCAGGTAGAGATACTCTCTATGAATTAATGAAAGGGCATTTGTAAGCGATCATCATGGTCATAAAATTGTCAGAGAAGAGGAGTGGAACTCCCGGAGAGGATGCGTCTTGCAACTGGAAAATAACAAGGAAAGAACCATCCTAATGTGACAGGTTCTGGGAGCAACAAGAGCTCTCCACCTGTAGTTCTAGCATTTATCTCTATTGAGCAAGGCAGACAAAGACTGCAGTATTCATGGTAAATCGCAAAATGAAGCTACCAACACCCCTTGCTCCATTTTTATGACAAGAAACGGATGAACTTGAACAAGATTTTCTTCTGTTGAATACTGCTGTGAATGCTACCAATGCGTTGTGTGCTATTTCTGGATGCACGGCTTGTGCATTGCAGTGCCGGGAAGGAAAGGTTTGATGATGGCAAGGGTTCTGCAGCTAGCAGTAGTGACACAAGGCCCAGTGGGGACAGAGTTTTGAACTTCATCCTAGGAAGCCCGTTCAAAGGTCAATCCAAGTCGTACAAAAAGCCTCTCTGCTGAAAACGGAATTAATTTACTTCTGAACTAATTGTAATTTGGAGCCCTAGCCTTTGTGAATGGGATGAGAGCTGCCTGGCACCCTGAAGTTCATATTAATAGTCACGGATAAAAATCAATGCAGACTGCAAGCCTGTTCTGCTCATCCTATCTCCCTCCTCCCCCCACCCGGCAGACGGCACTTGCCCCCCCCACCCCCCCCCCCACCCCAACCTGTCTTCGGGGCTGCAGCTCTGGAAGAGACCTCTGGCCCGCCGCCCCCTGTTTGCAGGACACCAGGCCTGAGATCACATGATCTCTGAGAGAATTTATACTCACTTTCCACATCTGAAAATAAATTAGGTGACGTGCCATGTTTTGCCTTCAAAAACATTGTTTAAATTATGTTTCTAGCAAAATGTAACTCCCCTGTACTTCGCATATCTTGCGATAAGCTTGCTCTAAGCTGCAATACATTCATCCTGCATTCAGGCCCTGGTAGGGCCTCATGTAGACGCATAATATTTATTGCCTACACACGTCCAGACGCTATCTTTCCCACATCATGCGCGGCGCCCCAGGCTACTGATAACGGCGCACCGGGGCGCTGCGGCGCACAGTTTGGGAACCACTGCTATAGAGTGACGTAGGACTTATGTCGACTAGATCTCTATCGAATATATTAGACTTGATTGTGAGTGCCAGCTAGATCAGAGGTCACTAGAAACTTTCTCGAATAAACAAGAAGGGATTAGTTTCTGACAACCGCATAAACATGACAACTTTGTTTCCCCAAGATAAAACGTATGTTCAGAGTCATGGAAACAATAGACAGATATATCACTCAGTCAATCGTGCATGCTTCGTTTCATCAGAGGTGCAGAGAAATAGAGACAGGCGTTTTCAATAAAAGTATTTATTGAACAGTCTTCTTTCTCATGCAGACGAAATGAACTGCTACAATCGTAATATTGGCTGTAAAGTATAATGCGTACAGCAAGAAGAGTATTATAAAATAATATTGTAAAAGCATGGTATGGTTTCTAAGGCATAAAATACATACATAAATAAATAAAGATTAAAAGTACCCAACTGGTGCTTCTAAAATACGCCTACCCCGATGTACTTAACCTAAGTCTAGTACGAGGGAAGAAGTAAGTGAGGTGTAGCATAAGTTTGGTATTCTTTGCCAAGAATCTATCCAAGATTTCTCTTAGGGTCTAATCAGCTCCGTACCTTGGTTTAGAATGAAGGAGGTCTGATATCTCTCTGTCTCAGGACTCGATTTCCCAACACCCCACAAGGGTAGCTTGGAAACACTGGAGCTGGATTTCTTGGCAAGAGAAAAGACAGCGTCTCTCTCAGTGCATCAGCTGGAGGGTCGGCTTCCTTCGGCACTTGCTATAGCGAGCTGCGTCGGGCAAGTAGATAGTTAAACTACTCCAAACCGCTGTGTGTTTGCTAGGGCAAGTGTGGGCATATTTATACCTTGAAGGTGCTGAGTTTGACGTAAAGTTGGATATAATAACGTCATGAAAGAATCGCAGTTCTTTGAAAACTCCATGAGTTCTTGGACAAATCAATATTTAAGGAAGGGGAAGCCCCTGACTGCTGAAGCAGAGTTTTCCAAGAAATCGTTGTTGCTTTTCGGAACTAGTGGAAGTATCCATGCCTGTATTTGGACTGCATGGGCTATGTCTAAATATGGTTATGATTTCTCTGCCTATATAAGGACAAGGTGATTTATACCTACATAAGAACATGAATCTGGAAAATTACACTAGGGCCCTAAAATGCTATACAACATCTCCTACTTGCAGCTAGTCCCTTTTTACATCAACTACTTAAAACAATGAGCAAACCTTACAGGTACATTGGTCCAAAGACAAATTTCACAAATATAAAAAAAACTAATGTTGCACCAAATGCTTTTGATTTTACTTAAATTATACTTATGCCGTACTTACAACACTTAAAGGATCCTTTAGTGAGCTCTCTTCACCCATTGTTCTGTTTTTTTGTCATTTATAATGTTCTTCCACCCACTACAGCATACAGCATGGCGCAATGGGTCAGGTTACTTCAGCCAATGAGTGACTGCATTTTACTCTTTTATAAGGAGCGCAATCATACACAAAGTAGTTCCCTTCAGTCCTAGGGCCTGATTCCGATGTCATTCCGAAGGCCTCCGAATCAGATTTAGCTTTCCCAGATCCAATTCGTAGCCCTTGTTTACAACCGAATCGTACACAGGTTCGAACGACCAAGTATGATCCGAAGATTGCGTATGCGTTGACCGATTAGTTTCTGAGACCCTAACCTGTCCGGACGACTCATCCGTAGCCGAATCGTGCCACGCCATGGAGCCAAATTCCGACCGAGCGAGTACGATGCACGATTCGGAAAGCCGCTTCGCCTCGGTCTCAGCGAGACGAAACGGCTGTGGGAATGATACTTCGGGGGGGCTGTAACAGGCCCCCCGTCACCCGGGGCCCTCCGAATCTGTCATGTTGGTGTGGCCCCCTGATCCAGACATACACAGTGTGGCGGGCACTGTGGGCTGTGCGCCACAGGGTGTATGCTTTTCCCCACCCACCTGTTTCTGCTATGGGAGACTGTGTACGTGTCTGTACACTGGCTCCCTTAGAGTTCAATGGGAGTCCGAGCAGACAGAGTCCGTAAGCATACGGCTGCATCGTACCTGCTTGTTTGGACTCCTGGAGCACTTTTCCATCGGAAAGCCCTCCAAATCCGAGTCATACGGAGGGCTTTCTTAGTGAGATACGAATCGGGGCCTTAGTATTTTAGTTTTTACTTTCTTATTACTTTAATTTTGACTTTGTGTTTAGAGCCTGATGTGATAGCAGGAGGATTTTGATGTGAGCAGAGGGCACATTCCAGCTTTATCAGACCCCATCTCCTGCTCACGCTGTTGTAAAGTCTTTTTGGATTGGCTTTTCTATATCTGACTGCTGCTATTTCACAGCATACCAGATTAAAGTTATCCTCTTTTTAGTATGCACTCAATGAGGTGCATTTATAACTTTATACCTGTGTATCATGCTGGAATGTCTTTTAATTGAGGAGTACAATTTTTCTAGTAAACAGATTTAGCATGTATGATGTGCTTCTATGGCTTTCTAGTTTGCTTTTAGTGCTCTTGTAGGATGTGCATATATCGAAATGTAAGTATAATATCACTAATAGAAGCTGGGCGTATATTCCAATTTCCTGTTCTATCTGTTTGTCTGTTTACCAAACTGTCTGTCTGTCTGTCTGTCTGTCTGTCTGTCTGTCTGTCTGTCTGTCTGTTTGTCTATCTATCTATCTATCAATGTATGCAACCTCTCTATTTAGCTATCTATCTTTGCAATCATCTTTATTCAATCACCTATCTATCTGTCTTTCTGTTTCTCTGTCGATCTATTAATCTAGATAGCTGTGTAACACTGTATATCTATACAACACTTTCTATCTGTCTTTTTAGTTATCTTTTAAACCCTCTCTATCTGTTTGTAATAAAGATTTACAAAAACATTACAAACAGCATTAGCAAAGCCAGGAGGCTGGCAGACACCCTTCTTAGGTCTGGGGTTAGCCAAGATCTTTTAGATACAGGGGTTTTCAGTCAGACTTTATTCATTAGTCAAATGTTATCTCACTAAAATGTTTCTTTTATGTTACTCCAGCATGTAACATGTGGCAATAAGTCAGCCAACTTCAGCTATTAGCTAACTTTGCTTTGAGTTATGTATGCTGCTTTTTCATACGTAGCACATCAACACATTAAGTCGTACCGTTCAGTGGTTTAGACTACTATGTTAATGTGTAAATTTTGCTGGCAAAAAATATATTTTTGCCTTTAGACATTGTTCTTTTTTAGATTGCTGGGGGCAGCTTCCACAACAATGAAATTTTGCAAAAACCATGACAGAACATACTGGAAGTGCCAAAGCCAAAAAGCCTAAACCAGACCTATTGATTTTGCCAATGCTTGCTTTTACCAGAACCTTAATGCTATAATGTAATGAATGGTATGTAGAAGGTTAAGGTGACAGTTAAAGCAGTCTCAATATTTTGTAGTGCTATAGGATCAGTTTTCCAAGTGGGCAGAATGTAAAGTGGTGAGGAGAGGAAGGTAACAACAGTAAATATTCTAAAGTTTTGTATTGGATTCCGTTATCCGACCATGTTGCTGATGGATAACGGTGCACAGATACCTTCTAGAGAGATGTAGGAGTATTATGACAAAGGTGTTTGGTGCGAGGTAAGAGAATAGAGTTGGATGAAAGTGAATTAAGAAAAAGTGTGCAGTGGTTTGAAAGAAAAAACAGATTAACAATTTACTTCAGAATATGAAATAGGAGATTGGCTTAAAATAAATTTATGAAATCGTGTGTGCAAAGGAGAATTTTTATTTTCTACTCCCAATCAAGGTAGGAAAAAAAGCAGAACTAAGTGAAGTGGACCATGGATGGCAGGATATGGAACATGCAGAGGTGAAGTTGGCACACAAATAAGAGGAGTGAAGAAGGTAGCAATGTGGTGTGGGAAGAAGAGTGAGTAAGTTGGGGTTAAGGAAGGTTGTAAAGTGAGATGGAGTACAAAAAATGGTCAGTGAAAGAATAAGACCAAAAAAATGTAACTCCTCTGTATGTGAAGCACTAATATTTATGTTCAGTTATGTACATTGGAGTTTCTGTGGCATCTTCCCATCAAATATCTGTGCTTGATGGATTAACTTTTTTTCTTCGGTATGTTACATTGGAATGTATTGATTGGTTTGAAGAAGGTTACATTAACAAGGTAAGGCATTCATTATGTTATGGTCTCAGCAAACCATTTTCCTATCTTTGTGATGTTGGATTATTTGAAACATGTCATAACACAAGAACCTGAACTCATGAAATAACCCACTAGTACCAATATACATGTCTCATACAAAGATACTGAAGTAGCTGAAATAAGAAAAAGGAGATAATTCCACAAATACGACTCTCTGTCAGCACAAAAGATAGCAAAGTTTATTGGGGACCAACAAACATTGTATTAAGATGCGGCACGGAGACATCAGCAAAGTCACTGAATGTCCAAACATGTGACATTTCTGACAGTCTTTATAGGCCCAAACTGCAAAAGGATGCAGCCTCATAACATACGTAGCACAAATTGAGCATAGTTCATTTGACCAATTAGCAAAGGCCTAAGCAGTGCTATTCCATTTAAGGTCCGAAACATACTGTTGCTGACCACGTGTCCCAAGTAGGCAGTTTCTAGGACTTTCCACTGTAATGTAAGATATCAGTCTGGTACAATTCCAGGTAATAATTGCAACATAATAGTAATGACCAGAAATATTGCAAAATGGGATGTGCTGAAATGTTTGAGTCTAAGCGAGCATCTTCCTTTGTCATGTATCATTTTTTGAGCAAGCTTTGCATTACTAAAACCGTTGCTCTGAAGCCAAGGAAATGTGCAAGCATCCTGTGCAGTGATTTTTGCGTCAACTTAACAGCACCTAGAAGCTTACTGCATTTGGTATGATAAAGAAAGATGGCTTCTACTTTGCCGATTCTGATACCAAATCACTAATTCTTAATGTCTCACCACCATCTCCTCTCCTTGATCATCAGCATTGGTGTGATGTTCATGAGGTCCGTGCCATTTGTTGTGGGGCAAACTTGTGCGCAGCAGGATATAAAGGTTGGCAGCATGCTGGACAAATTTGAATAATTATGCAGAGGATGTTTGGCACTGTTATTATTACAATATTCACCTCCAATATCCATAATCCCCGGTCTCCTAACCATAGTATTCGCTGTTCCCACATCCCTCCAGTGTGTATGCCGGGTGCTTAGTCCTTTATGTCTTTTATGTTATGTATTGCCTTGTCTAAATTGCGGCTGTTGTCAGGTATCCAGGAACAGCACACCTGGTGGATGGTGTGGCATACTCCCCCTTCCTTTGCCAGGATGATGTCTAATGCAACCCTATTCTGTATTACTACTGCTCTCATGGCAGTGAGTACTGTTAAAATCTAGATTGCGACGTAAACATTATCGGCGCCATCTTGTCCCCTTTTAGCTCAAATGTGCGCGTAAGTAGCAGCCATTTTGAACGCCATGGCCTCTCTGCCCACTGCCGATAGCCAGCGCGTCTCTCTCTCTCTCCCTCTCTGACCCCGCCAGCATCCCCCGCGCGCTGACAGCCCACGTTCTCACATGCTTGGGCCATAAACCACCCCTTCAGCGCGGCCCTGCCTCGGAGCCACATCCCGTACCCGACTAACACCTCCCTCCGTCCCTTTAATGATCACGCATCCTTTGATGAACCCCCTCCCTCTGTGCCCGATTGTCCCGCCCGATCCCAGGCCATCACCTAGCCCTGCGGATACAGTTTATTGCCCCTTACAGTAGGAAGCTGTCCTTCTTCAAAGAATCTATGACTGATAAAAGCCCCCACCCCATGAGATCCGATCAGCCGCACACATTCCGGGAGCCGGCGGGGTATCCAGCTGCGCGATAGTCATCACCTACTGAGATCGGGGTGGAGACTTTTTCTGTAAATATGTGTGGGAACGGGTTTGGAGCGGAGATTCCGAGGATGCCTTTCCGTACATCAAAGTATTAACAAGAATGTGTTTTATGTAATAAAGCAATAAACCTGTGTATAAGAGGCCAGGTCTCAAGGATGCGTTTAGAGCACCTCGAGAAGATACCCTGTTGTCTGATTTGACGTGTTCTGCTCCGTCGGAATAAACTCCTGTTTCCTGCCTTCTGTCTCCAGCGCCTGCCTCTCTGTTTGGTAATCTCGAATGGTATGAGAGGCGGCTAACGCCGGGCAAATACTGAAGGGTTCTTGGTCGAATTCGGCCCTACCTTTCGACAATTGGCGTCCCAAACGTGGGGCCCATCAGCGGCGTGTGGATCCAGTGGGAGAGGTCCCAACGACAGAGTGAACGACTGCAACGATCGGGAAGAGCTCCTGCCCGATAGACCCTCGTCTGGCAGCCGATCATCCGAACTTCACCGGTTCCGAGCAGACCTCTCTCGAGTGATCTACGGTCCTGACTGGGAACCATCAGGAGTGCCACAGCAATTACGGAGAACAGAGGACGATCAGGCGCTGGAAGCGGAAGACGAGAAACTGTCCATGCGGTCCGGGTAAGGTCGTGTAAACACGACGAATTGCGAATTGATTGTTTGATTGTTTGAAAATACTAGTATTACTCATTTGATTGTTTCTGAGAGATTCTCTATTTGCAAACAAGCACAGAGTCGCAATAATCTGTTTAGTCTTTGCAGATAGTGAAGGGTAGGTAACGCAGGCTTTTGCCCCCATTGTAATCCGTCGTGCCTGCTTCCCTCTCCATTTGATTGATTGTTATCCAAGCATTTACTGTTTTGGAATTGGTTCTCTTTGGATCATTCTCTATTTGCAAACAAGCACAGAGTCGCAATACTCTGTTTAGTCTTTGCAGATAGTGAAGGATAGGTAACGCAGGCTTTTGCCCCCGTTGTAATCCGTCGTGCCTATTTTTATCCCTCATTTGATTGATTGTTTATCCGAACATTGATCGTTCGGAATTGGTTCTCTTTGGGTTATTCTCTATTCACAAATAAGCACAGGGTCGCAATACTCTGTTTAGTCTTTGCGGATAGTGAAGGATAGGTAGTGCAGACTTTTGTCCCCTTTGTAACCCGTCATGCCTGTCTTCGCCCCGTTTGTTGGTAGTTGGTTCAGCCCGGACCGCTTATTAGAGGTGAACCATCCGGCTCCACTGGAGGGCACCCCTAATAAGGACAAATATGGACTAGTCACCGTGGCTTATAGTAAGCTGTGGCATAAATACACGAGAAGGGATCGGGGAAGTCAGTGGCCACTGATAGCATCCTTTGATAACGACAAAATAAACGTGCTGGAAACAGCCCTTTATAACAATAAGACAACACCCACTATGCTTGATACCTTCGGCATGTGGCGCAAAGAAACAGAACAGCGAAAGAAGAGAAATGAGGTCAGGTTAGAAAAGGAATTACGCAAGGCAGCTCACCTGGCCGCTAACAAATTAAAGGAAGAAATAAAAGAAAGAGAGGAAACCAAGCTAAAACAAGATTCCGAATCATCAGGCCAGTGTCCCGTCAGGACACCCTCTACACTTTACCCCGAGCTACCTTCGAAACAGCGAACGAACGATGATTTACTACTAGGTCCCCCGATCATCTACATGCCCCCTCCATATGCCCCTTCCCAACCCTTAGCACAGCACCCGCAACCCCCAACGACAGGCGAGAGTAGTGCCGGAGCCTCGGTCCTCATGGCCTCTGCGCCGACCGAATCCCTTGCACTCAGCGCAGCACAAGCAGCAACTTCAGGTGATCCCGAAGCGGGGAGGAAAGACCCCGCGAGATCGAATAGATTAAGTAAGGACGAACGAGCTGGGATCGATAAGATTGTAAAGACACTGGTGGTGCGAAAGGAAAGTGAGGATTATGTAACGGATATGTACAATACATATGCCAATAGCCACAGACGACACTTTGTCGTACGCCTTTGTTATCACACCCTTAATGCCTACGAGGACCGATACCAAGGAAAAGGCCCGGAAAACCTAACGACTCTGTATAGGAAAATTGATGTCGGAGATGGAGGCGAGTGTATGTGGCGAACCTCTTCACGCGTACGCTTGAAGTTTTCCGCCACCTCACGGAACTGAAACCAGAGACCAACACCACGACTCCTGCAGTGACTGAAGCCAGAGTAGAAAAAATTGACACTATGATGCCCATAAAGGAGGCCGCTCCCTATTGGGTTCCCCCACGAGGACAGGGAACACACGACGATATTAACCACCAAGATGCGAGAGGGAGGGTAGTTTACAACTGGGTTTACCAACCATGGGATCGGCAAGACATCCTGACTTTCCGAAAGTCCTTGCCTGATCTGCGAAAGAACCCCACAGCCTTCTATACAGAATTAGCCACTGCTCTGGGTTCAATGATTATGACCCTAGCGGATATCGATTTGTTTTTCGGGTTATGTCTGCCAGCTGATGTGTGGAAGCAAATCCAGAAAGTCGACAACCTTGAGCTGTTCGGACATACCTGGATACAACTCGGTGATGTAGACAAACAGCGAGAGCCGGGACAGAAACCTATGAAAGCCATTCTAGACCTACCAGATAAGATCGTGCAGAAATTAAAAACCTTAGTCCCAGAAAGGAAGGTGGACTGGTCGGTAGTAACGGCCTGTCGCCAGAAACCCAGGAAGACGTATCAGAATACTTCTCCCGGTTTGAAACGGTGTTCTCCGATTACAGCGGCCAGGACATGACCACTGCAACCGGACATCACTTGTTTGTCCAGAACTATGTGAAAGGCCTGACACCAGAAGTCTCGCAGAAACTACAGACTGGCGAGAGTAGTTGGGCGGCCTCCAAGCCCGCAGCTATCCTTCAGATGGCTCAATACTATGAGCGACAAAAGAACGAGAACGATCAAGCGACTGAGAAAAAGAAAAAGGACTTGAAAGAAAGGGTAATGATTGCTCAGTTGCAAGGGGTGACTATAGGAAGGGAACAGTATAGAGGGAATTACCAGTCGAATGCTCCTAGAAATCCACCCCCTAGAGACCGCACACCCGCACCCGGCGCTCCACGAACAGACCTCGATGAGAACCAGTGTGCGTTTTGCAAAGGATTTGGCCATTGGAAATCTCAATGTCCAGTTCTGCTAGAAGCACTCAGAAATAAAGACACGAGAGACGTAGCGGGCGGGCCGAGAAATAGAGGACAGGGACGAGGGCACACAAACGACACCAACAATGACAGACCTGGTAGACCGAACACATTTGACCGTCCCCGACAGAATCAGTGCCAACAGTCTGACTGCGACAATGCCCACGACTTTGCATAGGACTGCCAAGGGCAAGGAAGGGATCCAGTCGAGCTCTATGTTGACCAGCAAGGCCCTTATGTCACCGCTAAGGTCCTAGGTACGAAGTCTCCATTTCTGGTAGATACTGGTGCAACACGTAGTGCGTTGTCTAAACGATTGATTCCCAGGGCACCCTTGTCTGGCTCACATGTGACATCAATAGGTTTTGATGGAACGCCCTCCACTAATCCCTTGTCCACACCGATCTCTTTTAACTTGGACAATAACACCACTGACACGACGTTTTTGCTCTCCTCCAACACCCCCGACGCCATTATGGGACTTGACTTATTGAAACATTTTCGAGCTACTATTAGGTGTTCACAAGACGGAGTTCGAGTCATTCTGTACGACAACCCAACACTGCTCAGATCTTGTCGCACACAACGCATGTTTTCTATCACTGACACTGACTTGTCCTTGCTCGACACCCTACCTCTGTACCTATGGGCAAGACTGACTCGGACGTAGGACGCATGATGATAGACCCTGTACACATAACTGTTCGACAGGACGCAGTACTCCCTAAACTCCCGCAGTATCGGATATCGCCCGAAGGCGAGAAGGCGTTGGTAAAAATCATCCAGTCCCTGGTAGATGCAGGAGTGGTAGAAGAAGTAGTTAGCAATGTTTGCAACAGCCCTATCCTACCCATTGTGAAGAAGCAGGGTGAGGGAGATGAAAAAGCATACCGCTTCATCATCGACCTACGAGAAGTCAACAAAGTGGTTGTACCCCAGTACCCCGTAGTCTCCGACATCACCACCATTCTGACCCTGATTCCTTCCACTGCCACCACCTTCACGGTAATCGACCTCAAGAACGCATTCTTCTCCATCCCCATTCATTTGGACAGCCGCTACCTTTTCGGCTTCACTTTAAAATCCCGCTCATACAGATTTTGCAGAGCACCCCAGGGCTACACTGAAAGTCCCAGCATCTACAGCCAGGCCCTGAAGAGACAGCTGGACGCAGTCCAATTGCCGGATGGAGTGGTGTTGATACAGTACGTCGATGATATCCTTTTGGCGGCCGACACCACTCCACTTGCAGTCACAGCCACCATCCAACTCCTGCACTTCCTTGCGGAAAATGGCCACAAGGTCTCCAAGAAGAAGTTGCAATTCTGCCAACCTCAAGTCACTTACCTAGGCCACCTCTTGTCCAAAGACGGGAGAAAGCTCACACCCGATCGAATACAGGCTATTCTAGAGACCCCTATCCCTAAAACCCCGAAGCAAGTCCGCTCTTTGGTAGGCCTCACCTCCTTCTGCCGACAATGGTTGCCAAATTTCAGCCTCATTGTGAAACCACTACTTTCCCTACTGGCTAAAGATGTCCCCTTCTCGCTCCCTTGGACCCCTGAATGTCAATCCTCCTTCAAGGAACTACGAGACGCCCTTTGTTCAGCGCCCGTCCTAGGAACCCCTGATTATACAAAGCCCTTCTCTCTTTACACTCACGAAAGGGAGGGATGCGCTTTGTCTGTCCTGACTCAGTCCATTGGCCCCAAACAACGACCATGTGCCTATTTCTCTGCCACTCTTGACCCTGTAGCAAGAGCTTTGCCTGCCTGCCTTCGAGCAGTAGCCGCTGCTGCTGTCTCTATCCGACAAAGTGAGGGAATCGTACTCTCGAATTCCCTCACGGTACTAGTGCCTCATGCTGTTGACACCCTCCTAAACCAGACAAAGACACAACACCTGACCAGCGCGCGACTGACTGGGTACGAACTGACACTGCTCGCACCTCACATCACGCTGAAACGATGCACCACACTGAACCTAGCCACCTTGCTGCCTCTGCCTGAAAACGATCCCGATGTGCCCCCAATACATGACTGTGTGACCCTCATGGACGAACAGACTAGGAGTAGAGTTGACCTCCGAGACACTCCCTTCCCAAACCCTAACGGAGAGCTATGGGTAGACGGCTCTTGCATTAAACTCCTCGACGGCACCACCTCAGCTGCCTATGCAGTTACCACAGCCCGAACTGTAGTTGAAACCGCCCGCATCACGCAACGATCCGCCCAGGCGGCAGAACTGATTGCCCTCACACGAGCATGTATCCTAGCAAAGGGGACGACAGCAAACATTTACACGGACAGCCAGTATGCCTTCGGGGTGGTTCATCATTTTGGGCTCTTATGGAAGGAGAGGGGATTTCTGACATCTCATGGCACGCCAATCCTGCACGGAGATCTAGTCTCCGCTCTGACTGAAGCGGTTCTCCTCCCCAAACAACTTGCCGTAATCAAATGCCAAGCACACAAAAAGGTGACAGACATCATTGGACAGGGAAATGCACTGGCCGACATCACTGCCCGAACCACAGCTGAGAACAGGGCAACGACTCGCATGTACGTGACTAGGTCACAAGCAGAAAAATGGACGGACGCTAGGGAAACTATTAGGGACATCCAAATGGCCAGCTCACCACAAGAATTGACTGAATGGGCACGGGTGGGATTAAAGGATGATGAAGGCTGCTGGCGGACAAAAGACATGAACAAATGGTTGCTACCCAACTCGTACCTGATCTCCATACTGACGATGGCCCATTCCCCTGCATACATAGGATCTGCCCCTATGGCCGAACTTGTCTCCCGAGTTTGGCATAACGATAGAATTACAGACTCAGCCAAACGATTAGTCCAACAATGTCTAGTCTGCCTGCAACACAACCCTGGGAAAGGAACTGTCGTACCCCGGGGAGGGTTTGGGGTCCCCAACCATCCATTTGAAGTCCTACAGATGGACTATATCCAGTTAGAGAGATGTCAAGGACTGAAGTATGTACTTGTTGTTGTGTGCGCTTTTAGCAAATGGGTGGAAGCTTACCCGACGCGTGACAACACTGCTATTGCCACTGCAAAAGTACTACTGAAAGAGTTCTTCCCTCGCTACGACCTTTGCCGTATTTTATGGAGTGACAATGGCCCCCATTTTGTAGCCGAGGTTATCCAGCTCATCCTGAAAGGACTGGGGGTACGACAGAAATTCCATGCAGTTTTCCATCCCCAATCTGCTGGACTGGTCGAGCGGCACAATGCCACATTGAAACTAAAACTCGCGAAAATAGTGGCTACCACACGACTAAAATGGCCAGACGCTCTCCCCCTAGCATTGCTGTCAATGCGTTCCGCCCCCACCAAACACCACTTGACCCCTTACGAGGTCGTTTTCGGCCGGCCCATGAGTATCTGGTCCGCACCCAAACCGACATCTATTCACGACGTCCCGGACGTCCTAATGTCTGACTACCTGTATAACCTAACTAAAACACTGTCTGTTATTCATCATCAGGTGCTGCAGGCCATCCCCGATGCTTCCAGGGGCCCCGGACATACCATCCGGCCTGGAGATTTCGTCCTGATTCGGAACTTCCAGCGGGAGAAGAGTCTGGAACCCCGCTGGACGGGCCCCTGGCAAGTCTTGATCACCACCCGAACAGCTCTTCGAGTGGAGGGGAAGCGAAATTGGCTGCATGCACATCATTGCAAGAAAATCTCTCCGGCCCTGACGTCGACCGAAGACGTGAGCACCCAGGAAGAGCTCCTGAACAAAGACCGACCATCCCTGAGCTGCTACCCTGAAACAGAGACACTCGAATTGGCGAAATTCCCTGATCCCACTGTGCCATCCAGAGAAGGGTATAACCTGCGACGAAAGGAGGGAGCTTCGGTTAAGTAGACCACTGACTAAGTTATCATTCTCAGAGCGGCGGCCTAACACTACAAAGGCTGCCAGGAGAGAAACCAAACGAAGTCTGTGGTTCTGCCCACTAGCGAGCACCTTGAAGATGATGGAAGCGCCCGATACGAAGATGATGGAAGCAACCGGACATCCGAAGACCCGCTACAGGAACCCGAAAACTGACAGTTTGCACAGCTCAAAGACTATTGCTCTTCTTATCACTCTTCTCTTTTGCCTCCTCCTCATGACTACCTTCTGGATCGTGGAAGAGAACGCACCGGCTCATAAGACATTTCTAAGGACTGCACAGCCTACCACCATGAAAGAACACTACTTGGTCTCTCTTTCACCTCAAATCCAAGAAAGGCGTAAGGAGTTTTGTAACAACTCCTTCGTACAGTTGCTGCACCAACACAACCTTGCTGCAAATGCCACGAATTGCTGGATCTGTGGGTTGATACCACATGCCACCGGACATTCCATTCCCTTCATCCCTTCACCTTTCTCTGTTCATGGCTCCTGCCTTGCCTGGCTGATCCTCTTGCAAGAGAGCTACAGAGACAACGCCACTTCCAGCGAAACTATGTCATACTTTTATCATGGAGTCTGGCTGAACAAAACCGGGAGAGTTGCTGCTCCTTTTTGCCCTCTATCCTCCAATGCCTCTGTTCACATGGACATCCCCGCTAAAGAAATGGTGGAGATGCAAATATTCAACAATCCAGCCAGACCCACCTTCTCCTACCTCTGGAAACGAACAGCTGCCACCCTGACTGTGGCCCTATCTGTCGTCAATGTCTCGGGCCTCGTATGCATCACAGGCCATGGGACACAAATGGTGGGCCACAGCACTTGCCGCATCACCAGAACTTTGTACTCAACCGACCCACCCTCTTTTGTCACCTCTCCAAACATGTACTTCGTCTGTGGTACAAAAGCCTACACCTGGCTCCCAAAGGGCGGGGGAGGTACCTGCTACATAGCCTTCATCCTTCCTCCAACCTATGTGGCTCCGGCAAACCATCACCGACAGAGACGAGCAAAGGACATCGAGCAGGCCGACTCCACTGGAGCACAATTCTTGGATGCAATGAAAGGACTTGTTCCACTTTGGGGTCCGATGGCGAACAGTCGTGCCATTCGACATTTATCCCAGGCAGTCGAGACAACGATGAACATTACAGCTGGTATCCTAACAAACAATACAGCCGAGCTTCAGGCGGTCCGTCTGGTGGCTCTTCAAAACCGCCTTGTTCTGGATGTGGTTCTGGCGGACCGTGGAGGAGCATGTAGTATCATCGGATCCAGCTGTTGTACCTACATACCAGACAATTCACCCTCCGTTTACAAGGCCATCGAACACCTCCACACACTCTCCTCAGAAGTTCATCAGGAACAAGAAGGATGGTCGCTCGGGAGTTGGTTCTGGAGTACTGTAAAGGACTGGGGATGGAGGTTGCTCATGATTGTACTGATACCAATCGTCGTAATATGCGGACTCTGCCTGGGTATTCAATGCTTGCCACCTCTGTGTTCACTATTTGCTAACTGTGTTTGCCCTAAGACTCCGAACTTTGAAGCTGAACGCATGAAAGCTTTGTATGATGTAGAAATCCGTAATATGATGGGGATAGACATAAATTGACAAGCTGGCTAGATATGTTGAAAAGGGAGGACTGTTAAAATCTAGATTGCGACGTAAACATTATCGGCGCCATCTTGTCCCCTTTTAGCTCAAATGTGCGCGTAAGTAGCAGCCATTTTGAACGCCATGGCCTCTCTGCCCACTGCCGATAGCCAGCGCGTCTCTCTCTCTCTCCCTCTCTGACCCCGCCAGCATCCCCCGCGCGTTGACAGCCCACGTTCTCACATGCTTGGGCCATAAACCACCCCTTCAGCGCGGCCCTGCCTCGGAGCCACATCCCGTACCCGACTAACACCTCCCTCCGTCCCTTTAATGATCACGCATCCTTTGATGAACCCCCTCCCTCTGTGCCCGATTGTCCCGCCCGATCCCAGGCCATCACCTAGCCCTGCGGATACAGTTCATTGCCCCTTACAGTAGGAAGCTGTCCTTCTTCAAAGAATCTATGACTGATAAAAGCCCCCACCCCCTGAGATCCGATCAGCCGCACACATTCCGGGAGCCGGCGGGGTATCCAGCTGCGCAATAGTCATCACCTACTGAGATCGGGGTGGGGACTTTTTCTGTAAATATGTGTGGGAACGGGTTTGGAGCGGAGATTCCGAGGATGCCTTTCCGTACATCAAAGTATTAACAAGAATGTGTTTTATGTAATAAAGCAATAAACCTGTGTATAAGAGGCCAGGCCTCAAGGATGCGTTTAGAGCACCTCGAGAAGATACCCTGTTGTCTGATTTGACGTGTTCTGCTCCGTCGGAATAAACTCCTGTTTCCTGCCTTCTGTCTCCAGCGCCTGCCTCTTTGTTTGGTAATCTCGAATGGTATGAGAGGCGGCTAACGCCGGGCAAATACTGAAGGGTTCTTGGTCGAATTCGGCCCTACCTTTCGACAGTTCTTCAGTGATATTTCAAAAAGCTGCTACTATTGAATCTGCAAGATCTTCAATCATCCTTGCTAACTGGTGTATCAGTATGGAGGTATATACTACCCTTACACCAGGTACAATTGACCCAAAACCTGTCAGTATACCATCCTGCCATTATGGTGTCCTCCTAACCCTTCCTGTCCGGTGCTGTTGGTGTTCAACCTGTACTAGGTCAGTGAAGTGTGTAATTTGAGGCAGGATGGAGGCAAGGTAGCAACCACCATACCATCCCGGGGGCAAATAGAAGTATGCCCATTGGCCACAGACAAAGAACAGTCCCTTGAAACCCACTAGTCCAGGTGAAGATCGCTGATCATTCTTCCTAAATCATGATAGCTTTGTTGTGTGTGTGCAGTTGCTCTCAGCAACAAAAATTGATGGTGTTACTGAATATTCACCTTCTGAAATTCCTAGGAATAAATCATTCCTTTCCTCTCTTTCCCTTAATCCTTGCTCGCCCTTTGCTAATTCTGCAATGCTACACCCAAACCTGCATTTCTTCCATTCTTCCCTTCTCTTTACTAGTTGTGATATTGTGCATGGTTGCTTGAGGGGGCGCACCGGTACAGCTGGATTTTTAGGTGCCATCCGTTTAATACTCTGAATGCATGAAGGTGCGATGAGCTGTTGTCTTATCCAAAAATTTGGGTTTTTTACCTCAGCCCCTTTGTCCCAGCCATCCCTGTCTTTCCACTCCTCATTCCTAGCAGTGTTGTCAAATGTATTGAGCATTGCCTAATCTCTTTTTGTTGGTTGTGTGTTTATGCATGGCACTCTCTGTGTCTTAGGCCTTGCCGTTGCCAGTCCTACTGCTATTCCCTTCATAGAACCTGTAACAGTTATGGACATGTTATGCTGTCTGAAGAGCATATCGTGCATTAGGACACACCCCACATATTTAAAAACAGGTAGGACATTGTAGCTGTTTTCTGTGTTTGTTGGTAGATGTGTGCAAACATAACATCTCAATATGTTCATAATGCTCACATACATTTCAACATATTTATTTCCTTGGTACTCGTCCCATAATTCCTGTTCCTTTTCTCCTTTAACATCAACCTCCCCCATAATGTCTTGCTCAGTCATATTAGTTTTCCTTTCTTCATATGTTACATTTGAACCACTTCCATCCCGCACATCGAAATTAAGGAACAGTATTTCCAAATCTTTTGCATATAATATTATCAGTGCAATCACTATTATCCCTGGGACTGGCGATAGTATTGCCAGTAGAACTGACGGCCATTTCTTTTCCTCTACCTGGCATGTTCGTGGGTGTTTGTAGAGGTGTCCTGTAATGGTCTCTTATATTTCTTCTCTTCACTTTGACCAGTGTTAATCAGCGTCTCTTATAAGGCCAGAACCAGTGTCCTCTATTGCATAAACCACGCAATCTAAAATGTCAAGACGTGTGGCTGCAATATCTTGCGCAGGGACCTGATATCCGAAAGTGATGAATGAAATGTCATGCAAAATTAGGCTTCTTAGTCCACTCAATAGGGAAGGGTTTGGCACAGTCAATTGCAGTACTGCCTTTATCTCTATCCCAGGGGACAGCAGTCTTATGCAAATTATTAGTTCTAACTCTTCCACTTATATCCGCAGAGATCTGAGTTTTCCAGACCTTATTACTGGCATTTGTAATCAGATGATGCTATTCATGTTATAGGCGTGTCCTTGATAGCTTTGTCTTCGGTATCTACCTACAAGGGTCTGTATCGCCACAGGTGCTATTTGTACAGACTCTAGCAACACTAACTAGCAAGTTCTGCGCCGCTATTGGACTTGAATTGGTGCAGACCCAGCAACACTTGAAAAGGATCGTTGGTGCCTGTGTTGTGTACCGTCAGAGGTTACTAGCATGTGACAGTTGCCACTTTATTTGGATGGATGATACCCAGGGCCTGACCTGCCGTTCGCAGCAGGAGACTGCCTCTGGTATGTTGTTACTTGAGATTTTAATCTGTGGCTGAATGGTTCCTTAGACGCAGGGCTGCTCAACCTTTTCCATTCCTGTGAAAGTATCAACCTCCATCAACATGTTTTGGGAGCAACTCACAGGGCTGGACATCGGCTTGACCTGATTTTTTCGGTCCCTCAGCTAGTACATCTGAGTGAAATTCTGCCTATGGCCTGGACCGACCACTTCCTTCTTAAATTCTTTGTTAATAGAAATAAGGCTCGTACACAGACACAAGATACTACCACCTAACTTATGTGCAGGGACTGGAGAGCCCTTGGGAGGTTGAAAACTACTGATGTAGTATTTAAGGTTGAAGATAGTTTTTCTTCAGACTGCCAAGTCGATGAAAACTATGCTTCTATGTGTCTCAGAATTACCACGAGGGTAGACTCTCTTGCCCCGCTAAAAAAACACAGGTACAAGGGCAGAGCTTCGGCTCCCTGGTTTAACGATTCTTTAAAGGCTTCAAAACTAGCCTGCAAACAGGCTGAAAGGAAATGGAGGCAAGGATATACAAACGCTAGCAGACTGTTCTGGAAAGCTAAACTTGCCGAATATAAAGCCTTCATTTATAAATCCAAAGCTGATTATTTCTGCTCCACGATCTGTACTGCGGCAAATAGTTCCAAAAGTATCTTTCAGATTCTGAACGGTCTTATAAATCCTGAATGCACTAAAACGTCGACCCCCCCCCCCACGCAGGCTCTCTGCGATAACCTTGCTCTATTTTTCAAAGATAAAATAGATACTATTATTCACAATCTCAGCACTTCTCCCACTTTGACTTGCTCTTTTAGTCTAGGGGATGGGGGTGCAGGGGACGGGGATGGGAACCCTGGTTGGCAGCCTGCTGATCGTTTCTTGGATTTTCCTCCCATTACGGAGGAGGAGCTCGGCAGGCTGGCTCGGGGTATTTCATCAGGATCACCTCTGGACCCCATTCCTCATAAAATCTGGAAAGAGTATGGGGATGAACTATTTCCCACCTCTGTAGGATCTGCAATCAATCATTGGCTAGTGGTACTGTTCCGGCATCCTGGAAACAGGCCCTTCTATCCCCGCTGTTAAAAAAACCCTCCCTTAACCCAGAATGTCTACAAAACTATAGACCAATCTCCTTGCTACCGTTCCCTGCAAAAATTGCTGAACGTTGGGTGAGCTCGCTCATTTCTAAACATCTGGAGCAACATCAATTATTGGATGAAATCCAATTTGGCTTTCGCCCAGCCCATGGGACCGAAACGGCTTTGCCCACTGCCATGGAGGATCTTCGAATGCGTGCAGACAGAGGTCAGGCAGCGGCTCTGATCCTGCTTGACCTGTCTGCCGCATTTGATACGGTAAATCATGTGATCCTCCTGGAAAGAGTGAACGAGGCCGGGGTAGGGGGTGTTGCCCTGCGATGGTTTCGCTCTTTCCTACTTGATAGGAAACAGGCGGTGTCCCTCCCCCCTTTTAAATCTGCTTTTTCCTCGGTGTCCCATGGGGTGCCTCAGGGTTTGGCAGTTAGTCCGATTTTATTTAACGTTTATTTGAAACCCCTGATTACGCTGATAAAATCTTATCGGATTAATGCTATTAATTACGCAGATGATACCCAAATCATCTTGTCGTGGGAGGGTGAGGAATCAATCCCGCTGGAGACATTTCATGACTGCATGCGAGATACGGCGAGCTGGCTACATAATAACTCTCTGCAGTTCAACGCCAGTAAGACTGAGGTGTTGTTTTGTGCTGGAAGTCGGATCCCCCGCTCTTTTCCAGATAACTTCTGGCCTCCAGAAACACTGATAAAAACTCAACAGGTTACTACTGCTCGCAATCTGGGCGTTATGCTGGACAATAAGTTGAGCATGGAAGCTCAGATGGCGAAAACGGTGTCCAGCTGTTTTGCCCTTTTCAGGTCTCTTCGTAAGATCCTGCCGTTACTTCCCTTACAGGCTCGGGCTATGGTAGTCAGATGCACCATATTTAGCAGACTCGACTAATGTAACGCCCTCCTGCTTGAGTCACCGGGTCAGCTGCTAGAAAGACTCCAAAGAATGCAGTCTGCTGCCGCCAAGTTGGCTCTTGGCTGGCCTAGAAGATCCTCTGCTTCGGCGGTGCTGGCTGAGCTTCATTGGCTCCCGCTGAAGCAGAGAATATTCTTCAAATCCCTCTGCCTTGTTTTCAAAGCCCTGCATGGACTCCGGCCCAGCGCTCTGCAAGCCAAATTTGTTTGGTACACTCCAACCAGAGCACTTCGCTCAGCAACTGCTTGTTTGGTGAAATTACCCAGATTTAAGAGGGTCAGGGCTGGGGGCAGATCTTTCGGAGTTGCTGCTGCCAAACTCTGGAATAGTCTGCCCTCGGAGATCCGTCAAACGGAGGAACTTCTCCTCTTTAGGAAACGTATTAAAACTTAGCTGTTTCCGAAGGTCTAACCTGCTGGATTTCTTTCTCTATTACATCCATTGTCTGACACTCTGTGAAGCTTCAGCGCCAGGATACCTGCAAGGTGACAGTTGCGCTTTATAAATTTCCTAAATAAAATAATAAATAAATAAAAATTACTTCTGTTGGAGGACTGGCCTGCTGCGAGCAGGGAACTGCCATGGTATGTTGTTCCTTCTGTTGGTGGCCTTGCATGCAGTGGGCAGAGAACTGCCTCTTCACTAATTTTCTGTTCTTGCTTGTCTGGTGGAGCGAAGGTTGTACCTGCAGGGTGCCTCTGATGCCACTGGATGTGGTAGCGGAGCTTGCTCTCTGCTGTCTGGCTCTGCTGCTTTCTTGGTGTGGGAGCTGTGTATCCAGGATGTTAGCCCTTTGCACTTGACGGCTGTTGCTGTGGTTAAGAGGACTTGGTGCGGTGCCTTCCACCTTGACTGGAGGCAGTGTCGTCTGGTGTGGGCGTTTATCCAAATCCAATCACCAAGCTGCAGGTCATGTGGCGGTGTAGTGGCTGCTTCTGGAAGAGCCTGCAGAACCTGGCAATGAAGATAACATAAGGTGTCTGTCAATTTCGTACAGTAACATAAAAGCACATTATCTGTTATCGATAGTGGAGCTGTGGACATACAACCTGCAATGTTCATTGGGCAGCCAAAGACTATTTCGTGGGGGCTGAGCTTTGTTACCCTATCTGATGTGCTTTTCATTGCCAGCAGGGCTAGTGGTAGTGCATCCACCCATGAAAGTTCAGTTGATGCACACATTTTTCCAATCTTATTTTTCAACACCCCATTCTTCCTCTCCACAGCACCTGCTGCTGGTGGGTGATAGGCACAGTGTAACGTTTATGTGACTCCAAGCCCCTTACATATTCCCCCTATGACATGGGAAATGAACGCAGGTCCATTGTCGGAGCTCATAAGGGATGGAATTCCAAAGAGTGGCATTAAGTCTTTCAGGGGGCATTTAGCAACAGTATGTGCATCACAGTGCGTTGTTGGATAGGCCTCGGCCCACTTGCTGAACATGCATACTATTACCAAAACATGTTTGTACTTCTGGGTGGGGGGCATGTCAATGAAGTCTAACTGGAGACTTTCGAAGGGTCCCTGGGGTGATGGGAAGTGGCCAGGTGTAGTTGGTGTACCCTTTCCGGTATTATACTGTACACAGGCAGTGTATTATCTGCAAAGTTTTTCTGCTATTTGACAAAACTTGAAGCTGTACGAACATTGGGAAAATACCCTGATCATGCCGTACCGGACAACACGTGAGCGACCATGAAAAAGGCGTGCCATGGAGGGAAGCATGGATGAAAGTAGGCATATTTTTACATTAGGCCATGTCTATAATCCTTCCTTTGTTTGCACACACCCACCTTTTACCCATTCCTCCTTTTCAATTTCCTCCACTTTGCTCTGAATGTGTATAGGATCAAAACGTAATAAATCATTGGTAGTATCTGTGTTATTGGTGTGGCTTATTATCTGTACCATAACTAGCTGACAGCCTGTCAGTGCTATTCTCTTTGCCTCTCCATCAATAAATGCATTGCCTTTTGACACATAGTCTTTTTTTTTTTTGTCCTCATCTTCACCAAGACTTTCACAGATTTAACAAGCCAATTTACACTCTTTGTTTTCTGGAAGGCCCCTTGGCTCACTGTTTCCATCTAGGCCCATTGGTCTTCCTCACGTAGTTGAGGACTGGTGTAATCATAGGACCGTAAAGGCAGGAAGGATTTTGGTTAAGGCTATTAGGACTTAAGTTAATTCATCAAGCACCTATGCCGTGCCTAACTTGTGAAGGGTTGCCAGGTGTTGGGAGGGTCATCGTTTCCAGAGTCTAGCTCATGTCTTGACATATTGATTGCCGCTCTAAACCAGTCTTCCCTACCGGGGGAGAGGGGGGTGGCAGATTTCCACTTAATACAGATCTCTCTTCTTGCTAATAGTATTAAGTACAATAATAGAGCTTTTTGTTTCTATGAGCATTCCCCCCTTGGTTTGGTCATTCATACCAAAAAAGACTAGAGGTAGGTCGACTTCCAAGACAATGTCAAAGATAGATGATAACGTATCCCCGACGCCCTTCCAGAAGGTGTCTAGTATTGGACATTGAAAAAAGATATGCCGGTCATTGGCATTGATCTGGGTACATCTAGGACAGCTTGGTGGAGGATCTGGTGCAAATTTTGAATTTTTTTCTGGCGTATAATATAGCCTGTTTATTACAAAGAAGTGTTTTTTTTCAGGGTGGCCAGTTTCACATATTAATATAGAATCCTCAGGGAAGTATCATATAATTCCACACTATTTGCAGCAAGTAGCGTTGAATTCCAAATTAATGCTGGAAGTGGAGCCTTAACTTCCTCTGCTACTTGGATTCGTGAATACCAAAGAGCTATCTCTTTCTTCCTGGGCTAGGGTCTTGTAACAGCTGTTCTACTTCCCAATTTCCTGAAATATCCTCGGCTTCTGATTCATACCAGGATTTTAACTGGAGGTATTTAAATCTTGAAAACTGGGGACCTATCTTAATTTGTAAAAGAACCCAAGGAAGAATGCCCTCTGAATCAACCAAATCTGACTAACTAACCATCCCTGCGTTTTTTATTGGTTTCGCCAGGCTATTTTTCAGACAAAGTGGTGTCCCGGGAGAGTCACAAATTGGGGCGAAGTCTGAGTAATATCCAATGCCCTAGATAGTTCTTATTTTATACCAAATAGAAAGTGCTGATTTTAACACCTTAAGCCGGACTCTCTTAAAAAATGTTGGTGCACCAAATTTGTATAGAAAGCCACCAATGGACCCCCCCCTCTACCATAGCCAATTCCCTAAGTACTCTGCCCCATGCCGATTGATCAGGATAGGTTAATAACATCCTTATGCCCTTAAATTGGAAAGCCATCAGATACCAGTTGATGTCCGGGAGTGCTAATCCGCCTTTGAGGAGCTTTCTCCTCAACTTTTTCCACGACATCCTGGCCTTCTTCTGACCCCAAATAAAACTGCCAATTTTCCCCTGTATTCTGTTGATATTTTTACTGGGAAAGATTAGAGGGATTGCGTGGAAAATGTATGTGAGTTTTGGGAGCACTGACATTTTCACTAAATTAACTCTCCCGTAGATGGTCAAAGGGAGGTTTTTCCATTTAGCAAACATATAGTCTAAATCGTGCTCTATTTTCCACCAGGTTAATTTACGGGATTTTATCTAGTTCTGTGACTACTTTAATTCCGAGGTATCTAAATTCTCTACTTTCTGAGCCATTTCTATAAACTGTGTTCCAGCACATTATTTCAGTCTTATCTGAATTTACAAGGTACCCTGAAACCTTACCAAATTCCCTCAAAGTGCTTTCAAGTTGCGGTATTGAGTGTACTGGATTGCTGGTATAATTTATAATGTTGTCGGAATATAATGCCAGTTTACACTCATAAGCTGAAGATTTAAAAGGGATAATGACATTGTTCAGTCTGATGGTCTGCGCTAGAGGTTCTATATAAAAATTGAATAGAAGGGGGGACAGGGGGCAACCCTGCCTAGTCCCCCTCTGAATTGGGAAACTTGGTGTCAAAGAACCATTCAAAAGAATTTTAGCGTAAGCATCTGCATAACAGTGCTTCACCGTCTGAATAAACACTGGACCAAAGCCCATGACCTCTAATGTTCCCCAAAGATACCTCCAACACACCCGGTCAAAGGCTTTAGCAGGGTCAATTGCAACTACTGCTAATGGGTCTGTCTTTGCAACTGCAATGTCAATGTTGCCTAAGAGCAACTGAGTTTGTTCTTGAATCACCCTGCCTGGCATAAAGCCCTTCTGGTCTGGATTAATTAGATTAGGTGCCAATTTCGCCAATCTCCCTGCTAAAATGGCCATAAAGATCTTATAATCGGCGTTCAGCAGGGAGATTGGACGAAAGGAATCTGCGGCTAGGGGATTCTTTCCTGGTTTTAAAATTAACACCAATGTAGCCTCACTCCAAGATTTTGGCATCACTCCCTTAGAGCAATATATTGAGTTAAAAAGAGTAAAAAGCACCGGCAGAAGATCTTCCTGTAACAATTTGTAAATTTCATTAGGGAGGGCGTCTAAACCAGCGGCTTTTTTGTTTTTTGCTCGTTTTATTTGGATCTTTATCTCCTCTAACGTTATGGGAGCATCAAGTGTCTCTCTGGAAGCCTCAGTGAGGGTAGGCAGCGATTTATTTGTTAGCCAGGAAGATATCTCATGCCAAGTTGGTTTAAGGTCTTCTTTATAAAGATCCGAAAACAGTGAGAGTAAGGTGTTTTGTATATCCTCCTGGTTGGTTTATTGCCACTATTGTCTATAATTAATTCATTGATGTCATTTTTGGCTCTATCTAGCCTAGCCTTCCAGGTGAGGAGAGCCCCGCCTTCTCTCCATAATCAAAGTTTTCCATATTTCTGGATTTGCCACTGTGCTTTGCATTTTTGGTCCAGAAGTAGCCTAAATTTTTGTCTAGACTCCTCCAACTTTTTATCGACTAACTCAACTTTCCCCTGGTCTCGTACGCTGAGGTTACTCCTTTCTACCTCAAGGGTGGCTATTATCCCTTCTAATGCTTGTAATTCTTGGGCTTTTTGTCTATTTTTAAAACGTATTAGGGAGTACAGATGGCCTCTCAGGTTGGCCTTATAGGCATCCCATACCTGATCAATGGAGTTTGATCCCAGGTTAAAAGCAAAGAATTCTGAGGAAGATCTACTGATTGATTGTATGATCTCTCTATCGGCCAACATCGCTCTATTCAATGTCCATCTGGGATGTACCCATTTTCTATGGATGGCATATACAGTTATTAAAGGGGCATGATCTGATAGATGTATTGGCTGGACCGAGATACTAACAATGTTGTTTACATTTTCTTTATTTACCAACATGTAGTCGATCCGAGAGGAGTGTCTGTACTTTTTACTAAAGTACGTAAATCCCAGGATATTTCCTTTCTTGGATCTCTCCATATGTCCACTAAGTTTAGATTTAGGATTAGGTATTTCTTTACCCTTCGTGATTTTGGGGTTGTGGTTGTATACTTTAAGTTAGAACTATCCCTCTTGGGGTCAAGTCTTATTTTGAAGTCTCCACCAATTATCAGCGGGGGTTTTGCCAAGATTAAGGCCCCCTGTAATGTAATCATACATGAAGGATCGTCTGTATTGGGACCATAATACGATGAACAAGTCATCTCCACCCCCGCCAGATCTAAGAGAGCAACTACCCACCTACCAGCCTGATCAGTTTGGACAGACTTAATACTACAAGGCTCACCTTTCTTGATCACAATTGCAACCCCTCGACTACTCAAAGACTGTTCTGAAACACAAAAACACTGGACCCAAGGGGTCTTAGAAAAAACCTCACTAAACCTATTGGGGCTTAAGTGTGTCTCCTGTAGTAGGCAAATCTGTACGGGAGCTAGTTCTAAATATTTCAGAATCAATCTTCTTCTACGTGGACATCTAAGACCATTTAGATTCCATGACAAATATTGGATTTTGCGACCATCCGACTCCTTACCCATCACGGCCTTGAGAACCATCACAGTTACTGCACTCCCTTGCTGTCTTTTTACTGAGATTGTGAAAGTTGAGAATATATGAGGTATTTTTTGTTTTTATTTTTATTCTTATTTTTTCCCTACTCTGCTCCCCACCCAGTGCTCCCCACCCTCGATCTCCCTGATCTTCCCCTTCGTGCCCCGCATTCCTCCCTTCCCCTTGAGGAACCCTCCCTTCCAATAGGCTAACGTATTCGGTTGTTGTTCCCTCGAACATCTTCCTTTGTCAAATTTCTGAAAGCTATGGTGCCTGTTGTGTCTTTCCGCCTTGGAAGCCTCTTAACACTCACTCATTTTTCACCCTGTTTATCGTGTTGAATTTTATCAATGAGTGTATCGACTTCCTCGGTGGATCTGAGGATGTACATGTGGTTGTTCCACATTGCCCGGATAGTTGCTGGGAATCTTAATTGTGCCTTGACTCCAATGCTGTTAAGCTCCTCCAATCTCTTCCCCCAGCTCCCACTGCCTTGTCGCTGTTGTGTTCGAGATGTCTGATCTTATGAGAAAAGAGAATGTAGAGCTTTCAGATAGTGGAGACTCGATATTCCCTTCTTTTAGTGCAGCTGAAAGAATCAGCTCCTTTACTGAGTACGACAGGAAGTTCACTAATATTTTGCTTGCTTTTTGTTTTCCCGGCCTCCTTTTAAAGGGGTCTCTGTGAGCCCTTTGGATCTCGCGATAAAGATCAATGCTTGAATGATCCTTAAGGACAGTAGCTTTTAATAGAGTAATCAGGAATGCCTTTATGTCCTCTCCTTCAATGGCCTCTGGAACATTCAGGAATTTCAGATTGTTTCGGCGCAAATGAATCTCTAAGCGCTCTAGGTTGTTCTTAAGCTCTTTATTCTCAGAGGCAAGAGACTCCAGTCTGGATGAGTTGGTAAATAATGATTCTTTCAATTTAGGAATCTCTTCCTCTAGTGCTTCCGTCCTTGCCGTAATTTCCTCTAGTTTTTTAGCCAAGGCCTCACAGGATAACCAGATTGCAGCCTGGTTTGCTTCGGACACTGTAAACCTAGAGGCCATTTCAGCCCGATTTGTCTCGGAGACAGTGAATCTGGACGTCATCTCTTCTTTCATTGTCGGCAACAAATCAGCTAATGAATGTGTGGCCGAGTTTGAGGTAGAGAGAGAGGGGGGGGGCTTACAAGCTTCTGGCCAAGTTCTTGCTCGTCTTGTTCTTCAACCCTATCTCTTGTGCCTCCTCAGCTAGCTCTTCCAATACAACATACCTATTAGAGAGACCTATCTCAGGATGTATTTCTTGTTCCTGAGGCCCGTCCGTAGCTGATTTCACAGACTGGGCAGTTTGTTCTAAGCTTAGTGGTTTGGGTTCAGGTGATTTAACTGTTTTAACCTTTACCTTTACTGACTTCCCTGCCTTCTCTCTTGGTAGTGGGGAGTGGGTTGAGGAAATTATGTTCGGTTTCCCTGTTGACTGTCTGTCCAAGGCCTCCTTAGTGGGACTAGGCATGGTGTCAATTTGGGATTCCCTGATTTTGTTTGAGGTCGCTGAGGATGTTACTGTTGAAATACCTTGAAAGTAAGATTTCAAAGACGGGGTAATTTTAGATTTAATTGTGATTTTTTTTCCTCCTTTCCTGTAGCCTAGATTTGCCTTGCAGCTGTTTAGATGGAGTTTGCTTTCCTAGAGTTTCGTAAGCCCCCTGTGTCGCCTGCTCCTCCTTGAGCTGCTTTACTAAAGCTATCGATTTGCTCTTTACTTCAGGGGCTACTACTACTTTAGGGAGAGCACGTTGAGGAAAATGAGTGAAATCTCTATTAGCGGCTAACTGGGCAACTCTTGCTCGCAACGAATATCTACTTATTCTCGGGGGGGATAGACCTTTAGCATCAGTCCCTTTCTCCATACAATCTTGCAAAGAAAGAGCTTCCTTCATGTGGTAATACCCCCTAGACTCCCCCTTATTGACCGTACTGGCTGTTACAACTTCAGCAGATTTTCTCCCCAAGACTTGTTTGTTAGGGAACAGGGAACCGTTAAAGTTCTTATGTTTCAGGCCTGTTAGCCTTTGACCCCCTTTGGGAACCTCGATCCAGGCCACAAGCACTGACCGGGCCCCCCCTACCTGCCGTGACACCCAGTACGCTGTCGGTGGTCGTTGGAACGGTCCTCTCCGAGGGCAGGCAACCAAGGAGCACACTCTACTGCTCCCGCGCACCGCAGCTGCTGCTACCTTCCACCTCCAGCGTGGCCTGCCTTGATTCGCGGCTACTCCCTTGCCGAGATGCTCCGACAAAATCACTCCTCTCGCCGCTGAGAGAGGCCGCCAAACCCCCGCCTGATCCTCCAGGATTGCAGGCACCACGGACAAAACAGCAAAAACAAGCGGAACACTCCCATGACTCTCAGCTGCCCCTCAGCTCCACAGGTAAACCACGTTGTACATAACTATCGATCAGGCATGCGATATTGGGAAGCGTCCGAGGGAGCAGTCCCGCGACCGCTCAGTTGACGGCCGCCATATTCCTTCTCCTTCCCGACACATAGTCTTTTGATGAAGTATGTGCTGCACATTTGATGATAGCCACTTTTGATGGCTATAACAAGGCTTGGAGGAGGTCACTGATCAATTGGGCGTGTTGTATTTGTTGGCCTGCTGATGTGAGGAAGCCTCTCATTGACCACAGCTGTCCAAAGTCATGGACCACCCCGAAGGCATACTGGCTGTGTGTGTATATGTTTGCTCTTTTTCCTTTAGCCAATGTGCATGCTCTCGTTAGTGCAACGAGTTTGGCTGCATGTGCGCTTTTGGCAGCTGTCAACCTTCCCCCTTCCAGTAGTTTATTAGCAGTGCCCACTGCATAGAAGGCCTGCAATGTCCCTGGTCGTTCCTAAGGCATGACCCATCAACAAACAAGTCCCCTTGGGCATCTGGTAGTGGTGTGTCTTTCAAGTCTGGGCGCACCTTTGTGTGTCTGTCAATAGCTAATGCACAATCATGAAAGGCAACATCTGACTCTAGATCATCCAGCTCATGTTCTGTTGGCAAAAGGCATGCTGCGCTCAGAGTGGTGCATATCTTGTGTGGTGCTAATAGTATCAGCTCATACCTACTAAGTTGTGTGTTTGTTAGGTGCTGAGTCTTAGTGGACGTGAGCAGTGTGTCCACTGCATGGTGAACCTGCAAAACCATGGCGTGTGCCAGCACTATATTTTCAAACAGTTCGATCACCAGTGCTGCTGCCGCCACTGCTTAGAGGCAAGGCTGGAGCTCGTAGGCCACTGTGTCTAGTGTGGATGACTTGTAAGCCACTGGGCGGTAGTAGGATCAGTGCTTTTGACTTAACTCCCGTTCAGCTCTACCTGCTGCCACAAGGGGATCCGGACCAGCGGTCCCAGCCCGTATCGCAGCCGAAGCCGCCCACATCATTCTCCCATGCCCGGAGGCACCACAAAAGCTTTTACGGGCTCCCTCTGCATGGGACACCCGTTCAGCTCTACCTGCTGCCACTAGGGGATCCGGACCAGCAGTCCCAGTCTGCATCACGGCCAAAGCCGCCCATGTCATTCTCCCGTGCCCAGAGGCACCACAAAGCCTGTGCGGGACACATGCATGCTGCGCCTTGCGCCCGTCAGAGTCCAGAGGAGGCTGGGCTGGTCCTCCCCCTTAACATCCTGATACCCAGACATTGATGTGGAAACAAGCAGTAGCGTGCAGGTACTGTTGCACAACATTCACGTTCATCTGTTGGGTTGGTTTTTGCGCTTGCAAGGTCCAGTGATTGAAGGCAACATAATGAATAGGCAAAACGGAGTTGCGGTAACATAGGACGCTTTCTTAGTCAGGGCAGAGTCATCATTGACCCACTAAATTGAAGTAACAGAACAGCGTCTCTCTCCAGCAAACTTTTCAGAGACGGTCCTCGTTGGGTATCTCTGACCCTGATTTGGGGGCTCCTACAAAAAGATTGTTGCCTACAACGCCTCCAAATGTCCCATCAAATTCTCCTGTGATAGTTGTGGAACATCCACTTTCTATGACTCCAGAAGTACCCGCCACTACCACTAAAGCTTGGGGCTGTAAATCCTCCGATGTAAGAAAAGCGCAAGAGCCACCAGCAAAAAGAAAGCGGGGTACGGGTGCACAAAAATCTAAGAACATAAAGGGATCCAAATTTGAAAATCAGGGTAAAAATGCTAAATCATTTGATACAATAAAACAATCTCGGTGGGCTACCCCATGTCAAATCATGAAAGTACTGTGGACGCTTCAACTGTTACTCATGCTATTGCCAAGGGCGCTTTAGTAGGAACAGCGCTAGCTCAGATTAATGAATTGATTAAAAATAAATTTACATTACTATGGAAAAAATTGGAACAAATGGATGCTGCTATAAATAACTTCACTACCAGTGATGGTCAACAATTCTAAATCTTACATAATGCATGTTGGCCGTCAACCTAAAAAGAAGTTCGTTTTTAAATTAAATGATGTTTTGATCCCTGTTACCCAAACATTTTCATATTTGGGTGTCCTATTTGATACGAAGCTTAGTTGGGCTCCACATATGGCCAGGAAGAAGGGTGAAATGACTAGAGTAAATGCTTCCATCTTTAATTTTGCCAGTAAACTTGGGAAAAAACCTACTGTGGCCATGATGAAACTATATAATGCCAAATCCATAGCTACTGCAGTCTATGGCAGCGAGATATGGGGCCATACAAATGGCGAACAGCTACAAATAGTTGAAAACAATTTTCTAAAGCGTCTGTTGTGTGTCCCAGGAAGTACACCGAATTTAGCGGCACATGAAGAGCTTGGTTGTCAGTATATAACTGACATTGTTGGACTGAAACCATTGTTATGTTGGCTAAAATTATGGTTAAATCAGGAAATCCCCCTAACACACCAGATAATGGAAGATCTTGTTTCACTTGATTATGCGATGTGTGTACCGTGGCTAAAATACTTGAAGTCCAATTTTTTGAAGCTTGGTCGCCTGAACGTGTTTGAAAATCCTAGGGATATAGTCAAGGGTGACGTTGTAGCAATTAAGAGGGCCTTTCTTATGGATCGCAGTGCCCTAAGAGATGAGGTTGAGCTCCTGAAACCCAATGTTAGAAAGTATATCATGTTAAGAACTTGTGATAATATGGAAATGTATCTAACATGCTCCTTCTCCTCTCATGATAAATTTTTGCTGACTCGGTTCAGGTTCAATATTTTTCATCATGTTTTAATCAGACCAATGTCGGACATTTTTAAGAAACCTGCAGCTCCCTGTGGCTGCGACGGGAAGTCTCCACAGGATATGCTGCATTTTATATTTTTATGTACATTTTATGAGTACCCCCGTAGGCGGTATCTTGTCACTCTTTTAAAGAAACTAAATTTTAAACAAATTAGACCCGCCCTTGTATACTTACAGCTGTTGCATTCTGATTGTGTTCTTCAGGTGTTAGAATTTTTAAAACTAACGGTGAGAATAAGAAAATGCCTTGATGAGTAATTGTGAATTACAGCCCGAAGCACTTCTGCACTTTATTACAGCTCGAAGCACTTCTGCACTTTTTTTTCACACTTGGGCACTAGTCGCACTTTCCCTGTACTGTTTTGTCTACTCACTTTGTTAAGAAATTCATATGTACTATGTACTCAATATTGACTTTGTAATTCTGTGATGTTCTTCTTTTAAAATGAAATGTATAATGTTTTGTACTTTTATGGATTGCAATATATCCGAAATAAAGTCAATTTGATTTGATTTGACTCCAGAAGTACCCGCCACTACCACTAAAGCTTGGGGCTGTAAATCCTCCGATGTAAGAAAAGCGCAAGAGCCACCAGCAAAAAGAAAGCGGGGTACGGGTGCACAAAAATCTAAGAACATAAAGGGATCCAAATTTGAAAATCAGGGTAAAAATGCTAAATCATTTGATACAATAAAACAATCTCGGTGGGCTACCCCATGTCAAATCATGAAAGTACTGTGGACGCTTCAACTGTTACTCATGCTATTGCCAAGGGCGCTTTAGTAGGAACAGCGCTAGCTCAGATTAATGAATTGATTAAAAATAAATTTACATTACTATGGAAAAAATTGGAACAAATGAATGCTGCTATAAATAACTTCACTACCAGTGCGCAAAGTAGCAGGTTTGAAACAGAGGGGTAAATTGCGGAGCCACAATCTAGCAGTGGGGAATCAAGTTTGAATAATCGCTTAAATAAAAGGGATCTAATCAAGCCCGGCCAAGTGGCGTGTCTAATTTCGTAAATACAGCTTTTTCTTACATCGCCAAAGTGAAATAATGCTCATCATTTTTATGATGATCCTCCAATTTCTACCCTAGAGAGGAAAAATGTTGGGCCGCAACCACTACTAAATCCTGATGGAAGACATATAAGAGCTCAAACCACCGGGCCAAATCAAGAAGATCCCCCCCACTCTCATCACATCAGACTTACCCCCAGCTGCCACACCATACACGATTATTTTAGCAAGACTACCTAATGGGTTAGAAGAGACATTGGATTCTTTAAGAAATAAACCCTTATGCTGGTTGGGCTCAAAATAAAATAGGTCAAACTGAAAGGCTGTTCGCGGAGTTTAAAATGGCAAGAAGGACAAGCTGGATAGGAAGAGGCCTAAAGAAATTAAGTGGCGATTGCATAGTTTTGTCTTTTTCAGCACTGAATTTTGTACAAATGATCCTGCATAGGGTGGAAAATCAGACCCTTACAAGAACTGATATTAACATTCTTCCATTAGGCTACTATTACCAACCACAGATTAACATTGGCCCTCTAGATCTTCACGACCAACAACCATCCAACTACAATTATCTGTATAATATTCCAGTCCACAACAGGTTTGATAATCTCCCCAATCTAGAAGATGTGGACTGACTGTTTCAAGAACAAACAAACCAGCAGACACATGGGATCGATGTCGCAGCCAAAATTGACATCAATAAGACTGGGGAAAAACTTAAATTGTTCCCTAATGAAGGGCCAGTGATAATACAGGACACCCCCACCAATGGAGAAGTCTCTGACATTGAACCCCCTGTCTTTTCGGCAATGTGCTAGTCCTACTATATCAACTATACATACTAGGGTAGAGAGTCCTGACTTTTTGCAGTCCTTACCAATAGTTTCTAATTTGGGGCCAATAGCAAAAGACTCAGGGGCAAAGAGGATACATAACTGCCAGTTTCTGTTTTGGAATATAGTAGGAATAAAAACTAAGGTGAACAACCAAATATGGTGTGATTTTGTGAGGAAATTTGAAATAGTTAGTATACAGGAGACCTGGGCCGAGGATCCGGTACATATAAACGGATTCATGACATATCATACACCAGCTATTGCATCGACACATGGTAGAGCCAAGGGGGGCCTATCCACTTTTGTATCAAACCACCTAAACTTGACAAAAATTAGGATGATTGACAGTGATTCATACTTTCAGGTCTTGTTATTTGATATTGATAAATCATTGAGTATGGTGTTAGTACATTTTTATAATAATACACCATAAGATAGACTCGAGGGTATATTGAGGACGATAAGAGCTACCGTACAAAATATTCAGGGCTCATTAGCTAAAGATTTGTTTACAATATGGGGTGGTGATTTTAATTGTACTGAATGTAAGCACGCTAATACTGGGCTCTGCGGGATTGCTAGTGATAAGAATGTGTCTTTTCAACATTTTGTACATAGTTCATATGGGGATATTTTGAATGAAATCATGTTTGAAGAAGATCTGTGTTTTGCAAATAGCTTGTGTTCGACCCCTATTTAATCCTACTTTTAATGGATGGGGAATATTCTCTACTATAGATTATAAATTAGCATCCTGCCAATTTGTTACAAGAATTGCGGATTTTAGCACTCACGAAATTTCAGTGAGCGATCATTTTGCCCAGAGTATGACAGTTATGATGAAAAGTAACATGTTGAGTTGGAGAAACCATTCTATTCGAACTGTTAGAAACATAAATTTGATTAGGCAAAATGGTTACACCCTGAAATGGGATAAAGTTGATCCGGAGAAATTTACAAAGAAAATGATTACAAGTTGTAACAAAGCATTTATGGCCTGTCTAAATGAAGAATCCTCTCATAATGAGATCATAGTTGGTTTTTCGTCAATAGCTGAGGCTATTAAAAAGGATCTACAATTGAAGGATAAAAAAAGAGAAAGGCAAAAAAAGGGATGGTTTGATACTAGGTGCACTAAAGCCTATACCAAACTCAAAAATTCCCTAAATAAAACAATTAAAAATCGTGATGAGATTAGAGAAGCTAGAAGGGAGTACAACAGGATCTTAGAATTAAGGAACAGGGTGCTAAAAAATGAAGCCTGGCAAGCGCTACATTTAGCTGCTCAGGTGAGGGACTCTTCGGCCTTCTGGAAGGTAGTAAATAATCCCTTTTTAGTTAATGGAGGTGGGGAAAAAATTGAGATAGCCCTTACTGAGGTGGAATGGGTGGAACATTACACAAAGGTATATGCTAATCCTCTTCCGGCCTTAAGCCCAGAAGGCGTAGTTGTGGAACCGCCAGGTAACTCCCAGTTAATTAAAGAACCCAATTTAAATTTCGATCTCGGCGAGGTTAACCAGGCATTAATGTCAAGTATGGGTGGGAAGGCCCCGGGTCCTGACAGCATCCGGGTCGATCTTTTTAAACATAACATCGAATTTTGGGACCCATTATTAACACAAGTAATAAATACAAGCAGTAGGACCGGACTTTTACCATCATGGTTTGAATCTAGATTGGTTCTGATTTTTAAAACAGGGACCGGTCCAATCCAGCATGCTATGGCCCCATATCCTTGCTTGCCACCACAGTTAAAGTCATTGGAAGAGTGCTGCCAACCAGATTACAAGATTGGGCGGGGGATCACTCTATTATTAGTGATTTACAGTTTGATTTCCACAAGGGGTTAGGCACTGTGGAGCAAGGTCTAAATTTAAGTATACTGTTAGGCAAATATACCAAGGCCAAAGAGGGCAGTCTTTTTTAAACTTTTGTCGATTTAACTGCGGCATTCGACTGCGTTATACATGAAAAACTGTGGCAAATCTTAGAAAACATGTGGATGGACACATCTGTATTATTGTTTTTAAGGCAGTTATATGCGGGGGCAATTGCAAGGGTTCAGTTTGGGGTTGGGGGAATGTTCTGAACACTTAAAGGTGATGAGAGGAATGAGGCAGGGGTGTGTCCTTGCTTCATTTTTCTTCACATTATATATAAATGATTTAGGAAGAACTTTGGAAAATGAGTGCCCGGACCTACCTTTAATAGCAAAACGCCCAATACCAGCGCTAATGTATGGAGATGCGCGGTCCTAATGGCCCACACTCCAAGGGGTATTCAGAAATGAGTGTGTAGTTTCGTAAATTTTATGTCAAATTTAGGCTTAAATGTGAATATACCTAAGACCTTTGTGATGAAATGCGGGACTGGAAGTAGGAAGTGCAGGCTACTATGTTTAGGCACTAAGCAAATTGAATGCACTGACACCATTTCCTGTCTTGGGATTTTATTTGATAGAAGAGGGTCTTGGACCCAAGCGATCAAGGCTAGGAGGCTACTGTTCTCAAAAGCTACGGCTGCCTTAATTAATTTTAGTAGGAAGTTGGGAAAGCGGGCCCCAGAGGAACTTTTGCTTTTATACAAGGCTAAATGTATTAGCACTGCAACATATGGTGCACGCATCTGGGGATATAAGGATGTAAAACCCCTGCAACTTCTGGAAAACAGGTTTCTTAGGTTTCTGCTGTCCGTTCCCGAGAGTACCTCCACTTTTATTTGCCACTCTGAATTAGGTACGCTCTACATAACGGATATTTTGCAAAATTCAGCCAGTCTTGTTGTGGCACAGGATTTGGACCTCTGAAAAGACGCTGTTAAATAGACAGATTTTAGAAGATAGTTGTAGGCTAGACGGGACGACACACATTAGATGGCTTGCGTATGTTAGAAATTTAATTTTTAGCCTAGGTTATCCCGAATTCTTTTCAGATCCTACAAGTCTTTGCCTAGTACAAAGGAAAGATTTAAAAGATAGATCCTTATATCACATGGAAGAAATTAGAAGGAAAAGTGGGATGAATAAAGTAAGTATTCAGACACACCACCTTACTCTGACCACATTTAAAATCCAACCCTATATAAGGCTCATCCCAGGGGATTTTAATAGATTTCTGCTGATTCGTTTTAGAATGGGAATCTTTCATAGACTGATTTCGTTCCAGATGCAGAATGATTGGTCAAGAGTGTTGTGCAATTGTTCATGTGATAACGTATCAGTTCAATCAACTATCCATGTTCTATTTTTCTGTAAATTTTACTCTTTGTACAGGAAGAGATGAATTCTTCCCTTTTTAAGGCAAAGTGGTCTAAGACAATGCCGCCCCGCTTTCCTGTTTTTACAACTACTAGACGAAGATTATATCGCCGAATTAATTTTAGTGTTTTTAAAGAATGTTTTAACTTGTAGAAAATCCATACTAATGTGATTATAATTATGTGAATAATTTATTGTTAATAGCTGTATAAGCAATGTGCTGCGTTTTATTTGTGCTTTTATGACTATTTTTTAATAATCGAATAAAGCTGGTTGAAATTGAAAATTGACTTAACACCCCTAGGACCAGATGTAGGTCACCAAATACCGGTCGGTAACGGCCGATTTCGGCCGTTACCGACCGGTATTTGGTGATTGAGATGTAGGGGGCCTATATTTTACAGAATCTGTAAATTTACCGATTCTGTAGAATACCGAATCGGTATATTTACCGAATTGGTAAATCTATATGTAGGTGGCACTGGAAACAGTGCCACAGGCCCCTAAGAATTCGCCATGTAATACTATTGCATGGTAAATAACGAATTTCTGTGTACATGCACATCTGTGCATGTACACCTGTGCCATGTGGCACACATACATGCCCTGAGGGCATGTATGTGTGTCACATAGCACAAAAGCCTGAATCAGGGGTGCAACAGGGTGTCAAAGTGAGGGCTGCCTTGCACACTACTTACTTGGACGCTCTCTTGCCGCTTTGGGTGACTTCCACATTCGCTGCTCCTGTTGGTGTTTTCCCCCCGCTGCCGCCGCCATTCACGACCGGGCGCGGCCGCCGAGAGGGGGTACCTGGACTACAGTACCCAGGAGCCTTCACTTCGCCCACGCCCACAACGCGCCAGAAGGCGCTTAAAATCTCGGCTCATCTCCCGTGTCGCGGGACGCGCGCGGGTGGTGCCGGGCTAAGCCCGGGCAAAGGGCGGGCCGTCTGTGGCCGTCCGGGGCTCGCCGTGGCTGGGCTGGGCCTCCCCCCTTCGCTCTGATTATCTGGGACATATAAGTAAGACCTATACGATACACGCATTATTGGGAGGTTTTCTTTTGTTTATATTTGTTCGAGTGTTGTCATACATAAGTTGTAGAAATTGCCAATTATGACTAGTTTTGGCCGGAAATCACTGGTAGGGGGTTCCATCAGGGGCACTCTGGATAATTTTATTACGAGGGCTGCTTCTGTGTTGGAACGAGAGATCCAATACACTAAGCGGCGCTCATCCACTGAATGGCAGAACAAACGTTCCTCCCTGGGGGCTATTCAGTTAGTAACTACTCCATCGCACGATAATGTCAGCACAAAACGGACAAGTGACATAGGTATCCCCCCTCAGTTACAAGACCTATCTGATCGACTAGTGAGATCTGGGGGAACTGATGTCACAGATCTTAGCTTAGAATTACTGACTGAACCCTCCTCTGAGGCACAACCACTAGTTACATCCAGCAATCCTGCTACCAAGAAGATCACTATAAGAAATCCATCAGGGTTAGGTACTTCTACAAAAAGAAAGCTGGGTGGAAATAAGCAAAAGGGAAGTCGATCAAAAACTTCGAAAGTTGCCACGAGCCCCATTATTCTTGAAGGACCGGTTGAAAGTAAAATTGCCCATGAATGCCCGACCATGCCCTCTCACCAAGATTTGATGAGAGATATAGAAGAACTAATTAAATCTCTATTACTGCCACTTGTTGAGAGGGTAAAGAGAATGGCGGAGCAACTCGGGTCAATTCAAGATATCGGGTCCGCTAATACAAATTTACTTAAAGAACTGTCAGTAAATAGGCACCCCCCCCGACACCCTCCATCCCGGTGACAGCTCCAAAACCAGCCAAACAGGCAAATAGTGTAAAACTGTTACCATTTAATCAAGGCAACACTATGGCTACGCAGATTCTAAATACAATCCCCGAATCTAATAAGCCCAGTGAAGCTAGAGGCAGCAGGCAAGCAATAAATCCAGATAAGGAATATTGTAATATTGAGAGGAACCCCCATATGGACTTAAAGCTCAAAGGGCCTGCTCAGCATATAGATCTCCCACCAGGGGCAGAACCTTACATCATCGTACTCACTGGGGTACCAGAATTGTCAAAGGGGAAATTTGAGAGCCATCAAACTCTTAAGAATAAGGCTATGCACTGGCTAAGAGTGAATAGGCCGTTACCCTTAAACTTAGATGGCGAAAATGTACATGTTAGAAGGTTAAGTTGGGTGGGACGAAGACCAAAGGATGTACCTGGAGATATTGTTATCATAAATTTTAAGGATTACAGGGTGACTAATCATATCAGAGATTGGTACCCTGAGGGCTATGAGGGAGGCATATCCACTCGAGATCTCAGCTATTTTTATCCAAAGGCCTTAGTAGGAAACTTCATGCGACCAGAACATTCAAATAGTTGGAACGCGGTGGCCCCTATGTTTAACATCGCCACTTTTAACCGCTTCTCTTCACTCTATGGAATGGAGGGGTTGATTGACCTTTAAATGGGTCAGATGAGACCATGACCTGAGTTATCCACTAATTTAGCTGAGGACACAATAAAGAAAGAAAAATGTGTATGTGGCCAAGCACAGGAACAGGGAATAGCTTGTACAACAGACTCCAAAAAGTCCATCTCTGTAGAAATAGATAGATCCATTAGAGTACAAATACCCTATAATACGGTTAAAATTAAAAATAACCCAGACCTAAGAATCCTGAGCTGGACTGTTGCTGGCTTAGAATCTAGACTAGGCAACACAGATTGGCTGCGCATAATATCCTCCCAGGATATAGTCATGTTATAGGAAACATGGGCAACACATGATTTATATATTGAAGGTTTTCATTGTTTTAACCTAGTGGCACCTAAGCCCAACTTTGGAAGAGCAGCTGGAGGGCTATTTATTGGCATCAGTATAATGCTAGGTGGAAGTATTTAAACATTACACACAAGCAGCCTTAATTTTCAAGCAATAGAGTTTAAAAGTCGTGAACCTTTTTATTTAATACATTTTTATAATAACGACTTTTACTCTATACCAAATAAGAATTATATCAGGCTTTTTAAATTTATTTCCAAATTGGAGAAAGTCGGGGATGATGGTATGGGGATTATTTTGGGTGGGGATTTTAATGCCAAATTATCACCAGACCCAGGAGGCTTAGGTTTAAGGCATAGTGACCAAGCGGAACGGAGGGGAGTGCAATTAGATTCCTTACTTAAGGAACATATATTGCACAATGTAATAGACTTAGGCCAAACACTTGAAAACCAGCCAGTACCAACATTCAGAGGAAGGGATAGCGCCTCTACTATTGATTTTATTTTCATAACCCCGAGGCTTGCTGATTGCCTATTGGGCAAAGAAGTCCTTGCAACTGATTTTGGGGATCACAATCCGCTTACAGTAGTACTAAGATTAGCACAACGCCCTGTTTTCAGTAGTGCATTAGGGGCGAGAGATCTAGTCCCCACAGTAGACAAACTAAGATTAAAATGGAGGGGGGTAGACAGTGAGGAAATAACTAAGATTTTATTAGATAAACACCCTCTTTTAATTGCTTCATGTCTATCGAATGGAGAATCCTGCACTAGTATAATCACAGATTTTACCATACTCTGTTCGGAGATTAGATCTCTATTATCAGTGCCAGTTTTTCAAGGGCGAAGAGACCCAAGATGGTTTGACCATAATTGGCCAAAGGCAAACAGAAGCCTGCGCACAGCATTAACTGCTAAACCTAGAGTTAATGTTGATATTAGAGTAGCCAGGAAAGCCTATAAAACTGCTATATCTGAGCGGAAGGGGACCCTTCTAAGTGAACGCTGGGGAGCTCTTGTGGTAATAGCTGGAAGATCGACTGGAAAACCTTTTTGGTCTGCAGTTAGAGAGCTACGTAATATGGGTCAGCTTTTAACACCTATCAGCTGCAATATTCCTAGCAAATCTTGGGAGGATCCCTTCTCTAAAATGTATGCCCCACCATCACATACCCCAGTTCAGTACGTGCAGGGTCACCCTGGAAACCTACAAGTGACATTGTTAGAAGTAGAGGAGGCTATCGCACAGAGTCTTGGTAATAAGGCACCTGGAACTGATGGGTTGCCCATAGACATTATAAAATGGAAACCGGATCTTTGGGCTCCTATTTTATTGAATGTTTTTATAGCCTCCCAGAACTCCTATGCCTGATTCATGGGCAACAAGCATAATTGTCCCAATATATAAAAAGGGCGACCGTTCGGAACCAGCTAACTACAGACCGATCTCCCTGTTGGACAATACCCTAAAGATTCTGGGCCGTATTATTTATAATAGGATTCTGACATGGTCAGAGGAAAATGGTATCTTACCACCATGTCAACTGGGTTTTAGAAACAGGGTTGGCACAGTAGAACAGTGCCTGAATTTAAACCTTGTTATTAATAAATATAATACTGCCCGTTCTTCCCCCATTTATTTAGCATTTATGGACCTATCATCCGCATTTGATTTGGTAAATAGGTCCAAACTTTGGTCTATTTTATTAAATTATGGTTTGGACGAATCCCTAGTCCATTTTTTTGCATTTCTGCATACAGACCTCAAGGCACAGGTACGGACAGGTCAAGGTGGGGAATTGTCAGGTGCTATTAAGATAGGAAGGGGAGTTAGACAGGGGTGCGTTTTAGCACCCCTGCTCTTTATTATTTATATTAATGGACTAAGTGGTCATTTGAATAATGCAACCTTAGACGTCCCCTCAATTAATGGCAAACCATTGCCCGCACTCCTTTACGCCAACGATGCGGTCCTAATGGCCCGCACCCCGAATGCACTGCGCTCCTTGACCCAAAGTTTTGTGGATTTCAAGGACAGTTTAGACTTATGTATTAATTACAAAAAGTCATTTATCATGTCTTGCGGCCCTGGGAAACGACAACTTAATTCCATCCATATTGGGAGTAATAGACTTATTTCTACCCAGAACTTTCCATACTTGGGTATGATCTTTGCTGCGAATGGCTCGTGGACTGGGCATGTTGCCCACACCACGGGCAAATTCTCAAAGGTCATTAACTCTATTTTGAGCCTCCTCCGTCCAAGGAAAATAGGTGCCACTGAGGCTATTTTAAAGATTTTTAAATTGCAGTGCGTCCCCGTTGCTACTTACAGGGCTGAAATATGGGGTATGGCGGAGACCAGGCGTATCCAGCAGGAGGAAAACCGGTTTTGTAGAAAACTGCTGGGCACGCCGATCTCTACCTCCTAATATATTTCCCACAGAGAGTTATGTTTGTCTTTTATTAGTGATTTTATTAGGGGTCGCCCTGCATTATTTTGGCACTCAGTCTGGAGGAATGACGCAGCCACACTGACCCAAGAAATTATAAAAGACTGTCTTGGATGTGAAAGAGGGTTGGAGATTCCCTGGCTATCGGGGGTGCATAAAAGTTTGTGCAGTATCAATAAAGGTGACATTTTTTGGAACCCGGATACATCTAGATCTGTACATAAGAATGTTTTGAAGAAAGCACTTTACGCACTTTACGATAAGGATAGGGACAGGGACAGGGAAGAATCTAAGAAATCTACAGTCCACATCTACATGGGCAGGGAAACATCTAGTTGCATTCTGCCGCTATACCTCACACTGCCCTTAACAAATTGGGAACGAAGATTATTGTTTCGATTGAGGTCTGGAACCGTAAGATACTTGCTGAACTTTCCTTTAGGATACTCAATGACGGGTGACAATTTAAAATGCCAGTGTGATGGAGTAAGCGCACAAACGGACTTGCACTTTCTTTTTACTTGTAAATATTATTTAAAATACATTAAATGGTTTTTAATTCCCTTTTTTAAAAAGTTTAGACCAATTACTATGGAGGAATCTTATCAATTGTTGCTCTCTTTAGGCAATGAGGAAATAATCTGTTGCATTAGCACTTTCCTGAAGATTTCGGCACGTGCTGGAAAAATGATGGATAATCCTTGACTACTCTCTATTTTTTTAATTGGAAATGTTGTTTTGCCTGATCTAAATTTGTACGCTTGTTTTATGTTTTATGTATATTTGTATTGCCTTGTATGCACTTTTATGAATTGACGCAATTCGAATAAAGAACTTTGAACTGAACTGAACTAACACCCTGTACCCCTTGTAAATTCGGTAATTTTACCGAATCAGTATCAGACATTGGTTCCTATGGGCCTCAAGGCCCATAGGAATCAATGGCAATTACCGAATCGGTAAATACCGATTCGGTAATTACTGAATGTTACAGATTCGGTAAAAAAATTGGTAAATATACCTACATTGCATTTACCGATTTGTAAATACCGAATCGGTAACATTCGGTATTTACGAATCGATAAATGCCATTTACCTACATCGGGCTCCTGGTGAGCACCCTCCCCTCTCAAGGAAGAATGGGTGGAAGTCTTTGCTGTAATCTGGGAGACCTAGTGCTGGTGCTGCGCTGAGTTCACTTTTGAGCTTGTGGAACGCCTGGTCACAGTCCTGTGACCAAGGTACCATGTATGGGACCTCTTTGTTGTTCGTGCTTGTAATGGCTTGGCAATCAGGGAGAAGTTTGGAATCCAGAGCCGACAGTATCCTGCCACCCGCAAAAATGCCCGAACATTTTTTTGTGTGCGTGGTCAGGGAAGGTGGGTGATGGTTGATATCCTATCAGCTAATAATCTCCTGGCCTCTTCGGACAGTTTGTGGCCTAAATATGTCACAGCAGTGAGGCAGAACTGCACTTCTTGGGCGAAACCTTGTAACCTTTCATTGCTAGGTGGCACAGGACAGCAATAGTGTCCTGTACGCAAGCATCCCTAGAAGGTGAGGCCAGTAGCAAATCATCTATGTACTGGATAAGAGTTGAGCCTTCCTTCAGTACCAGGGAGTCTAGATTTGTCTGTAGTGCATTCGTAAAGCTGGAGAGTGATTCTGTAAAGCCTTGTGGGAGCCTTGATCATGTTAGCCTCCTCCTTTTAAAACTAACAAGGTACTGGCTGTCTGGGTGCAAGGGGATGGGAAAGAAGGCAGAGCTCAGATCCAGCAATGTGAAGTGTGCGGCTGTGACTGGGATATTAGACAATATTGTTGCTGGGTTTGGAACTACTGGGACGGAAGGTATCATTATTTTGTTGAATTCCCTCAGATCTTTTGTAAAACGTTATACGGGGGCCCCATCCAGGCCCTTAGATGCCTTTTTGACAGGGAGTATTCGTGAATTGCATTGGCTAGAGAGTATCTCCCTTATTATTCCCTGCTTCAGGAGGTCCTGTATAACAGGTGCTTTACCCTCAATCATTCAATAAATCAATCAATCAGAACATTTTTAATGCACACTACTAACCTGTGAGGGTCTCAAGGTGCTGGACGGTGCGTGGGTGCTGCTACTGCTCCAATTTCCAGATCTTGAGGAGTCTTCTGAAGGTTAGCAGGTCCTGGGTCTGCCGTAGGAGGATGGAGAAGGTGTTCCAGGTCTTGGCGGCAAGGTGGGAGAACGATCTGCCACTGGAGGTCGCTCTTCAGGTGTGGGGGACTGTGGCGAGGGTGAGGTCGGCGGAGGGGAGCTGGCGGTTTGGGGTGTAGAAGCTGAGTCGTCTGTTGAGATATGTTGGTCCGGTGTTGTGTAGTGACTTGTGTGCATGGGTGAGGAGCTTGAAGGTGATCCTCTTGTTGACGGGGAGCCAGTGCAGGTCTCTCAGGTGGGGTGTGATGTGGCTGTGGCGAGGGATGTTGAGGATCAGGCATGTAGAGGCGTTTTGAATCCATTGAAATTGTTTCAGGAGTTTGACCGAGTGTCCTGCATAGAGGACATTTCAGTAGTCCAGCTTGCTGATGAGGAGGACCTGGGTTACCGTTCTTCTTGTTTCGGTGTAGATCTTGCGGAGCATGTGGAGGGTGTTGAAGCAGGATGACGAGATGGCGTTGACCTGCTTTGCCATGGAGAGAGTGGAGTTGAGGATGAACCCTAGGTTGCGTGCATGGTCCGTGAGTGTTGGAGCTGTTCCCAATGCGGTCGGCCACCAGGAGTTGTCCCAGGCCGAGGGGGTGGAACCAAGGATTTGGACTTCCGTCTTGTCCGAGTTTAACTTCAGTCGGCTGTTCTTCATCCACTCAGCGACAGCTTTCATTCCTTCATAGAGGTCGGTTTTGGCAGTGAGGGAAAGGATCAGCTGGGTGTCCTCGGCGTAGGAGATGATGTTGAGGTCATGCAGCCAGGCGACGTGGGCGAGTGGGCTGAGGGATGAGCCCTGAGGTACGCCACAGATGATCTCGGTGGCTTCGGAGCAGAAGGGGGGAGTCGGACGCTCTGGGTTCTGCCGGAGAGGAAGAAGGTGGTCCAGTCCAGAGCCTTGTCTCAGAGCCCAGGGTCGTGGAGGTGTATGCATAGGTGCGGTGGCAGAAGGTGTTGAAGGCGGCTTACAGGTGGAGGAGGATGATGGCCGCAGTTTCTCTGTTGTCCAGCCGGACCCTCATGTCATCGGTGGCGGCGATGAGGGCAGTTTCGGTGCTGTGGTTGCTGCAGAACACGGACTGGGAGGGGTCCAGGATGCTGTTTTCCTTGAGGTAGTGGGTCAGTTGTCTGTTGACTGTCTTCTCGATGACCTTCGTCGGGAACGGGAGCAGGGAGATGGGCCGGAAGTTCTTGAGGTCCTTGTGGTTAGCCTTGGGTTTTTTGAGTAGGGCGTTGATCAGCTCTCCGAGAAGGTTGCTGTCTCGAAGGAGATGTTGATGGCTTTCCGGAGATGGGGTGCGATGATGGTGTTTGCTTTGTTGAAGATGTGTTGTGGGCATGGGTCTGACGGAGATCCGGAGTGGATGGTGTTCATGACTTTGATGGTGTCGTCGTCGTTTATGTTGGTCCAGGAGAGCAGGGGGTCGGTGCGGATGGTGGCTGTGAGGACGGAGGTCTCAGTGGATGTCGGGGTGGTCGTGACGTTGAAGCTGTCATGGGTGTCTGCGATCTTGCCTTGGAAGAAGGTGGCCAGGGAGTCGCACAGGTCTTGCGAAGGTGGGATGTGGTTGGTGTTGAAGCTGGGGTTGGAGAGTTCCTTTACAATGTTGAAGAGCTCTTTGCTGTTGTGTGCATTATTGTGTAAGCGGTCTTTGAAGAAGGCTCTTTTGGCGGTTCTGATGAGGTGATGGTGTCTAGAGGTGGCGTTCTTGTGGGCTCATAGCTGTCCGTAAGTCTGTTCATGGTGCCATTTCTTCTCTATCTTACGGCTTGGAGGCCTGGAGGTCTTCAGTGAACCAGCTGGCTTTCTTGCTGGTGTGTCTGTTGGAGGTTTTCTTGATCGGGGCTAGGGTGTTGGTGCAGTCGTCGATCCATTGTCTGAGGTTGCGGGCAGAGGTGTCGGCGTTGGTGGGGTTGGTGGGTGGGCTCTGGGTGAGGGTGGTAGTTAGCTGGTCTTTGGTGACTTTGCCCCAGCAGCGGCAGGGAATCTGTTAGGTGCGGTGGTGCGTGGTGGGTTTCCGGAAGGTGAAGTGGATGCAGCGATGGTCGGTCCAGTGGAGTTCGGTGGTGTGGTTGAAGGAGACATGGGAGCTTACAGAGAATATGGGGTCATGCGTGAGGCCAGCTGAGTGGGTCGGTGTGGCGATGCGTTGTCTGAGTCCGAGGTTGGCGAGGTTGTCGATTAGGGTGTTGGAGTTGCGGTCATTGTTCTCGAGGTGGAAGTTCAGGTCTCCGAAAAGGATGTAATCTGTGGAGGCAAGGGAGTGAGTACTGACAAAGTTGGCAATGGAGTCGCTGAACTGTAGTCGGGTCCGGGGGGTCTCTAGACAAGGGTTCCTCTGACGGTGGTGTTGGGATCGGTGTGGATCTGCAAGTGCAGGTGTTCTGCGGTGCTGAGGGTGGTTTCAGTGTTGGTCGAAACTCTGAGAGTGTTCCTGTGGACGATGGCAATTCCTCCTCCTACTCCTTTGGTGCGGTCCCTGCGGGTGATCTTGTAGCCGTCCGGGATGACTATGGTCTCTGTCAGAATGGCGACGTCTGGGGAGGTTGAGTAGAGTAGGTCCCAGAGTTCAACGGCGTGATTGCGGGCAGAGCGGGTGTTGAGAAGGATGCATCTGAGGTAGTTGGGTTCTTTCCTGGTGGGTGGATTTTTGGATCGGATGCTCGTGAAGCTGCAGTTCTGGCAGGAGAAGGGTCCATGTGTGCATTTGGGGGCAGCCAGGAAGCAGGTGTGTGATCGTCTGATGTTGAGTGTGTGGAGTGTGCTGGCATCGTAGCGGCGTTGGGTGTTGTGGCGTTCACGGGGGCCCGGGGTTTTGGAGCTGGGCGTGGTCCAGGCACGGACGGGTTCAGACGGGCTTGCCTTAGGTGCGCCATAATCATGGACAGCATCACGTGATCAGAATAAAACGGAACCGCACCCGCACAAGAACACAGACCGACCGGGACTGAGAGATCGGATTGGTATACAGTTGCGAAGCAGGACGAAAGAAGGTAAGACGCCATGAACGCCTTGAAATATTAAGTAATCCCGAGGCTATTGGAACACCATGGCAATTGAATGAGTCAGATTGACACATTCTTGTTTCCCCTATCAGGCACTCGGCGGAAGAGTCCGGAGAAGCACTCCTCAAACAAATCATCTACATTAGAGGCGTATATGATTTTCAACTAGGTAAGAAGTTTACCGCAGCGACCGAATAACAGGGAGTGACAACATAACCAACATAGTAGTTAAAACATTCTTTTCATTGCTTTCTTTTCCAGCGGTTAGAGAAAGTCATCTACAGAGACTAAGTGAGTGTTTTGATTCATTTTTCCTTTATTGATTGAAATCGGATGTATTGTTAAACTACGGATGCTAAAATATATATTTACCATCCAGGTGGTTCTGCGTCGTGGTGAACTAAAGACCCCATAATCAGAGGATAAATTAGAGAGGTAAGATGCAGAAAGGTGGTTGTTGAACCACAAAACAGCTTTTAGGTGGAAATACACGAAAGAACTAATAAGAGTCCCTTCTCTTTTTTCACTTACAGTTTACGGTCCTGATGAGAACCCCATAACAAAAGGGAGTTCGAAACGCGTAGACCTCATTTTTTGTGAACCATAAGGAAATATAAATGACATTTGTATTATACTTGATTTAGTGTACAAAGTATACTATGGTTCTTGTAGAAATTGTAAATGAAATGTACATAAAAAATGGTTGTTGCAAGTAAAATATTTGAGTGTGAATGTGTTGAATGTGAGAACTTTTAGAGAGAATGTGTATGAATGATACCAAGGGGTATAGTATGAATTAGGTGCATGTATATTGATTTAATGTTTTTGTTGATATGTTTTCCTTTGTTTGTAAAGTACAAAATCTGCTGAAACAAATGAAAAAAATGACAAATTAAATAGAAATTAAAACTTCAAGATTAATTCTAAAAGTCAACTTCGCCCACATAGTGTTTAATTCGTGTGATGGGGACATAAATAGAAATTTTGTGATTCATATTGGCAGCATTGGCAGTTGTTCTATAATATATTTTAGGTGCGCCAGCGGCACCACCGCGCAGCGGGCGCCATAAGAAGCAGAGGTGGGAGGGAGGAGCAGCTGGGAGGTGGGAGTGGACGAATGGGCGAGCGGGAGTCGGGGTCGCAGGGGACACAGCTGCGGGAAAATGGGGGCAGGAACGGCAAGTAACAGAAGGCAAAAAGGGCACAAAATACAAAGAGGAAATGAGGAATGAAGTGAACAGTTAAGCAAATAAGCAGAGGCCATACAAGGGAAAAGGAGGAGAGAACAGTTAGACAAATAAGCAGAGGCAATACAGTGCAGAAAACGTACAGTTAAACAAATGAGCAGAGGCAATACAAGTGTAGAAATGCAACCAGTTAAACAAATGAGCAGAGGCAATACAGGTACAAAGAAAGAAATCTATGGCCTACCACTGGCCACCAGGGATGAGGCGCAGGTGGTAGCCTGCGGGTGGAGGAGGGCCTCGAACTCGAGGCAGCAGCAGCGAGTTGGAGCAAGGGCACTGCTGGTGGTGCTGTTGCAGCGTGGGGAGGGACCTGCCTGGAACAGGGTCAAGGGTCGCCCTCCTCCCCTTCCTTTGAAATGTTGTACTGTGGCACTCTTGGGAGGGGGGCTCCTGGCTTCAATTTAATTTGTACTGGTGGATAATTGAACACCTGTCCTACGTTTGCACGAGTAGCCCAAACTTAGTGTAGCACACAGTTGCGCAGCTCTGAGGGTATGATAGGGTCAGTGCAGGTCATAAAAGCTTGTAACATCCGACCATTAGGTCTGCTTTCTAGAAAGACCTCTGTTGGTGAGAAGTGTATGGTGCATTGCAATTTACAAAGCAAGTCTCTAACTAGCAAGTTCATTGGGCAAAATCTGCTGAGGATAAACTGATGGTTGACAGTTATGGTGCCTACCCTTAATTGTAGTGGCTGTATGAGATATTCATCCATTGGTTGTCCTATCATTCTGACTGCCGTAATCTGTATTCCCGAAAGTGGTGCCTCAGGTGTCATTGACGCCTTTAGCATTGAACTTTGAGCTCCTGTGTCTATCAAAAAGGGTACAATTTTTCCCAAAACTGTTCCCTCTACATATGGACCTGATTGATCCACTGCTATGACTGGAGCTATTAGGCAGTCTTCTACTATCAGGCATCCCTAGAATAAATCTTGGGGCGGCAGTGGGAAGCCATTTTCCTGCTGCCCCCACCCGTCCTTCCCTGTCCAATCCTGCTGTGCTGGAGCGTGTATTGTGACATATATCCATGCTGTTCATTATTTCTATACTCTGTGCGCTGGGGGTTATGCTGATATTGTTGTTTGTCCTATCCCCTATTCTATGTGGACTTGCCTTGAGCGTTTTTCTTTTTTAGTTCAGGGCAGTCTGCCTCCAGTGGTTGGGGTCCTTACAGTAGAAGCAAGCGGTACCTGGTGGAGGTAGGGAAGCTGACCTGTCATTTTGTGGTCTGCCTGTATCCTTCTTCCTACCTCGGCCTTTCCCTCTCCCTTGCTGGCTTGTGTGGAACCTTTTCTTGTGCTACCATCAGTCTGACTTTTTTTCTCTTTATCATGTCTGCTTCCATTGTCTGTACATTGGACTGATAATCGGAGCAGTATCTGGCAGCTGCCTGCACCTTTTCTAAGGGCTCTTGTTGCCAGCAAACAAACGATGTTTGTAGGAGTATTTTAATAGGTGGTCTCAGGCCTTGGACAAAAGTGGTGACAAAGGCTGGCATGTCTTCTCTCATTGGATTTTTAAGCCCGCTGTTCTGCTGATAGACTTGCAGAAGGCGGTCGAAATAGGAGTTCACACTCTCATCTTTTTCTTGTTTGATATGTGTGATCTTGTTCCAATCTACCTTGTCTTCTGGTATTTTCTCTTTTAGATATTTCACTACTTCTCTGTATTTCTTATCAACTTCATCTCCTGGCACTCCTCCCTTCCCCCCTGTTGGCTCCTCTTTTGGCCACTCCACTTTCTTTTAACAATCTTCCCACAGATCAGATCCTTGGGCACTATTATATTAAATAAAGTATCAAAATCTCCCCATAATAGTCCTCCCAAAACCACCATTCTTTCTAGCTCCGCGTACCACTTCCTTGGTTCTTGGTAAAGCACATAATGCCTTGCCAAGGGACATGGACATATGCTAATTCGTTATCATTACCACCTGGAGGTGATATTTCTCGAAAGGCGTTACTAGTGCTGGTGGGGCAGCCGTTGATGGTGCTGATGTTCCCATGTGAGGGGTGAGGGTCTGGACTACTTCCAACACTGCAAATGTGTTCGCCAGCTGCTTTCACTGTTGCAGTTTTTCTACCGCATATTGTAGTCTGTCTTTCATGTCTTCCTCTTTGTATGTTTGCAGGTCCTAGTCTGTGAAGCTGAACGCCGCTATATACGAGTCATACTGTGCAGGTAGTGGTGGAACTACACCTGCAGTATCTGGGCCTGTGGCCTTTGCTCTCTGGACATAAGCATTGTGAGCTTGGGGGCCCTTTTCCATTAACTGTGCTCGTGCTAGTGACAGGACTTTTACTAAGTACGGTCTGTTGTGTGAAGACATCTACTGCTAGTGTTCTTCTCATCATCTGTTGTAGTAAATACTGGCATTTGGCTGTGTCTGATTTCAGTAGTCTCTTTTGTGCTGAGGGCGAGCCATTTGGGGATGAAGTAGCACTATTTGTTTTACTGAAACTGTCACGCCTAGCCTGTGGTGCAGGCTGTTGAGTCTTTACTATTGCCTGTTCCAGTAGTCCAATGTCATGAACTGTTTGCAGTACGTTTGTACAAACATCCCAAACCAGGCACTGCCACTGCGTAAATGACATAGTGTTGTCTGCTGATGTGTCGTTGAATTGATGTAGCCATTTGTGGTCTATCAGTTTTTTGCGAGTTATGTTTGTTAGTGCACATGGAGCCTGCAATTGTTTTTTCTCATCACTATATTTGCTGGCTGCGTGGACTACCTCTGTCCTCATTAGCTACAGAACAGCAATGTCTTGGACGGTGTCCAAGTCTATCTTGGTAGCCTCTTCATTGAGAAGCTTGCGTATTAAAGCTACAGTGTCTGTCTCTTGTTGTTGAGGTAGCTCAGGGGGGTTTACTGCGGGAGGGGAGGGTGAGACTGTTGTGGCTCTTATTCGCCCCATTAAAAGGTTCTCTAGTACTGAGTCCTCTTCTCCCTTGTCTTCCTTACCTCCCTGCTTTGCTTTATCATTAGGGATGCATGGATAAACTTCTACCACTTCCAGTTGCAGTTTTCTCCAATTCTCATTTATTTTCTGCTTACTTATTTCATTTAACATTTTAATTTTAACCTCTAACAACCGCCTGTGAACTTTTGACTTCATATCATAAGTTGCGTGCACGTCGCGCAGGACCAGGTCCCACAAAAAAATTATTCCCATTCTGCTGGCCTTATCTTTTTGCCTTTTAACTTCAGCATTTGTCAATTTGTTTATGTCGTATGTCCAGTGACACGAGAATTGTAAGTCCAGACTCCTAGCTGTCAGCTCATGCCATTTATGTATAAACAGTATGGAATGCAGTCCTTGGCATAGGGCAACATTGTATGCCGGGGAGTCTTTTGGATGAGCTGGCTGACTGCTGTCTAAATTATTTTTACAGAGGGTGTTTCCCATTTTGAGAGATGAAAGTGATGAAGTGTGTGAAGTGCAAGTGCTAACCTTCCTTGCTGTTCATGACAGTTCAGATACACCAGATAGATGGGTGGGGTCTCATGCTACACTATGAACAGACAACACAGTAGGTAAACAAACACTATCATGTGCTTTTCAGCCATGCTCCAACTGTATTGATAGCAGAGGAAGCCATTTGACAGGCAAACAGACAGGCCAATTGATACAAGTTCACCAAAGCTTTCACAAGTAGGAACGAGAGAGTGTTCTGGGTGCTTATTGCTGGCGTCCCATGAACAGAATGAAGGGTGACAGGAAAGTATTTAGAAGAAAGATTAGTGGTTCCATCTCCTTGAAATCTTCCAGTATCCCATAAGCGGTGCGAGAGGCGGCTAGACAGAATTGAAGACCGTATGGCTTGTGCCAAGAAGTCCAGTCATTCAAATAAACAGTGCAGAAGTGGTGAACTCCTCGTGCAGTTCAGGCAAATACATGAAATATAAAGCAAACTCCAGCATCCCTGTGTGGCAGCGCTGTCTGTGTCTGTGTGCTGCGAACACGTGCAGTGTAATTACCCTAGTAAAATAAGAGTAACAGGGGTAAGAGGAACAACAATATTAATGGTATTTTAAAGGACATAGGGCCATATGTAGGTGGCCAAATACCGATCGGTAACACCGAAAAAGGGTCATTTTCGGTGTTACCGACAAAAATTTAGCCATGTGAGATGTAGGTAATACCGAATAGAGTCGATAATAACGAATCGGTAAAAACCATAAGTTACCGACTAGGAATTACCGAAACAATGAATACCGAATCGGTATAAACGAATCGGTAAAAACCCCAAATATGCTATGTAGCAAACCCCGGTAATACCGATTTTGGCCAAAATCGGTAATAACGATTCGTTAAATACCACGTTTCAGGAGCATGTGGTAATCAGGAGGAGTCTATATAAACAGACCCAAAATGCATCAGTGTGAACACAATGGCAGGCCTCTATCTCATAGCAAGGCGGCTACGCCTGAGAGCAGCAGGAATGAGGATCTGGAGACGTGAGGAGCAGGTGTACAGAGTACGCATCACTCTGTTCCAGTTGACAGACGCAGAAATACACGAGAGATACAGATTGCACCCACAAACCATCCTGGAGCTAATACGGGACCTAAGACCCTATCTGGAGCATCAGACGCCAAGGGCCCACGCAATCCCCACCCATGTCCAGGTACTCTGCTGCCTGCACCTCCTTGCATCAGGAAGTTTCCAGGGTGTGATAGCAGCAGTGGGTGGAGTATCACAGAGCTGCCTATCCCGGTTCTTCAACACCTTCCTAGACGCCATGATGGACAGAATGGAACATTACATATCCTTCCCCAGTACGCAGGCGGAGCTGCAGAGAACCAAGCTGGAGTTCTATCAACTTGCCCACTTCCCCCACGTGATCGGCTGCATCGATGGGACCCACATTCCCATCTGTCCACCTGCAGCAAGTGAATACATTTACAGGAACCGCAAATCCACCCACTCAATCAATGTGCAGGTGATCTGCAATGCCAAACACATAATAACAGACATCGTGGCAAAATACCCCGGGAGTACCCACGATGCTTACATCTTCAGGAACAGTGGCATACATACACGTCTGCTTGCTGGTGAATTTGCCGACGGATACATACTTGGTAAGTAAATGTCACACACCCTGATGTACACCCTGGCACAAGCTGTTGGTCACACCAATCAATGCCACTTACTTCTCATCATAGGTGACAGCGCATATGCCCTCCGGCCTTTTATCCTCACACCATATCTCAACCCAACCACCCGAAGGGAGAGGAGATACAATGTGGCACATAGGAGCACACGCAACGTGGTGGAGCGCACTTTTGGTTTGCTCAAAAGCAGATTCCGTTGCCTCCACAAAACAGGAGGTGCGCGTCTGTACAGCCCCATCAAATGTTGCAAGATCATTGCTACGTGTGCAATGCTACACAATCTGGCCACTAAAAAAGGAACAGCAGTGGAACTAACTGAGCCAGAGGACGAGGACGAGGACAACCCTCAGCCAGAGCCCAGCGCGGCTGGTGCTGCTATTGAACATGATGGGAGACATAGACGGGCAGAGATTACATCACACTATTTCTGAGTGAGTAACGACACTGAGGCATTTCAAATTACATGTAGAGGTGTTTATTTGGCACACCTCCAGCATTGTGAGCATTGTCCAATTGGACATGGGTTACATCACCCATCACATGCATGTGGACAGCCAGTGTCCTTCACTTCTTGCGTCCCCGTGCTGCACGTGCATGTTCCCCATCGACACAGACTTGTGAGTCGGACCGTTCCTGTGCTGGGACATTACGTCCACTACGCCTCCTGCACTCGGTGGGTGAGGGTGTAATGCTACCACGGCTGGTAGCCTCCTCACTGTCCCCCCCCTTCCATATTTGAGGCCTTAGCATTCTGCATGAGCTCTAGCACTGAGGTCATGGACACCATCCCCCTGGCCACATCCCTGCTGCAATGCGCCATCTCCTCCTGCATGGCGATGGACCGGCGACACATCAGTGATGTCGTAGTGGCCAGCCGGTTCACCGACTTGGTATAGTCCTGGAGTCTCTGTCTCTCCCGGCGCATGCCAACACGGTCCTGCTCCAGCTGGCTGCAGAGGTTGTCCACCGAGGTTGCTACCCTCTCCATCCCTGCAGACATATTCTCCCCCATGGCACTGATACCCTTCTCCATCTTGTGCATATGTCTGTTAATGTTTGCCACCTCCCTGTGTAATGACTTCATCTCCCTCCATTGCAGGCGCTGGACCTTCAGCATGTTGCCTTCCAGTCCAGCAAACACACTGTCACCCTGCTCAACTGCCACTGGACTGTCTGGCCTTGCCCTGCGGCGTCGTGATGAGATGTTCGCACCCTCGGATGCAGAACCAGCCCGCTCCCTGTTGGATCTCTCTACGATAGGACTTTGTGCGCGCTGGCTGTCCTCCTCCTCCGACGCCTCCATCTGCTGGAGGGTGTTCACGGCATGCCTCCTGCCTGACTGTGGTGGTGGTGGTGGTGGTGGTGTTGGTGAACGTTGCAGTGGTGACTGAGTGAGAGGGGATTGCGGACCTCCCTGGCGCTGTGGTGATGGCTGTGGTGGAGGATTGGCTGGCTGCGATGGCGCAGAGCTGGTGTTCCCTGCAGGCATGCTGTCTTCATCCTGTTCACTCCCCTCTGGCCTGGCTGACCTGCCTCTGCTGCCCTCAGCTGCACTGCGAGATGACTCGCCTGAAATGACACAAATGTAAATATTCTCAATGCTCTGTCTGCAATGCCATTGCATTAAAGTACATGCCAACAGTGCACAGTGGTTATCCTGACCTATCCAATTCTATTACCATGCTATTGTGTTAGCTGCCCTGACAGTCCTGATCATGATTTCACACTGACTACATCACCCAGAATGCATTGCAGGTAAGCAGTAAGACATGGTGTGGAGTGGGAGCACATTTACCACTATGGGGGTTGGGGTTGGGGAGGGGGTAGGGCAGCATGCTGGGCATGCTTCTTACCTTGTTTTCTAGCTGCTCTGGCGGAGCTGTCTGCGTCTCCTATGCCACTCACACTCTCCCGCTGGATGGTGGACTCTACCATCTGTTCCAGTGGTGTTGGCACTGGGGCTCGATTTTTTCCTCCTCCAGTTTTCCCAGCCAGCCTATGTCTCTCTGCCATCCTCTGTTTTGCTGTTTTTCTGAGGTCGTACCACCTCTTTCTGATGTCCTCTATGGTGCGCAGGGTCACACCTATGGCATTGATCTTGTCCCGAATGCCACTCCATATTTGCCTCTTCTGTGCGTCTGGCACTTGTTGGGACTGGGCTCCAAACAGCTTGTGGTACTCTTGGGTGACATCCTCGATCAGGATCTCAAGCTCCTTGTCGCTGAACTTGAGTTTTCTTTTTCTTTCACCTGCCTCCTTCTCCTTGTCCTGGCTTGCCATTGCAATGCTTGTTCAGTGTTTTTTTTTTTTTTCTTGGCTGTGTTGCTGCTGGCTCCTCAGCTCTCCTGTCTGCCTGCCTGCCTCACAGTGTGCTCCAGGCCCTGTGCACCTGGCTGGGTGTGGCAACTTCCTGTTTGGGAAGTAAATGGGTGTATCAGGATTGGCTGATTCACCAAAACGCTGTTTTTTGAATTACCGATTCGGTAATTCCGATTTTGGGTGTGGATTCGGTAACACCGATTCGGTAATAGCCTTTCGGTATGTATTTTTATTACCGATCAGTTCACAATCGGTATTTAATACCGATTTGCAACGAATCGGTAATGTTTAACGAATTTTTACCTACATCACGTTTACCTCATTCTTAATACCGATTCGGTATGAATCGGTATTAAGGATTCGGTATTGGCAATTTACCTACATATGGCCCATAAGGAGCAAAACGCAAATAGGAGGTATTGTACTGTATAGGGCAAATATTAATAAGTCTGCCAGCCAGTCCATTGTAAGTGGGCGGTAATATTAAGAGGCATTTGTTATGGTGGTAATAGGTATTTTGAGGAGTGCTAAGGTCGTTGTCAGCATCAAATGTCAGTCTCATAGCGTCACAATACCCAAATAAATGATAATCTGGCAAGTACTGATCATACCCTTCAATCCTAACAGTTTTTAACCACAACTTATGAGAGGCATATGACAATGACACAATAGAAAAACGCAGTGAAACCCACTATTATAGATAATAGAACAACTGACACACCTTCCTCTTTCTAGCTAGGAGCATCCCTAGACACAACTTGAGACCGCTTCAAGTATCCAGCTGGAAGTTGCCAGCGGCGCTGTGAATTCATGAAAGCCGATTTATTTGGCCAGCCACAATTACGAGGGAAGTTAGCTGGACCGGAATCAGAGCTCATTCAAAGTTAATATCTGTCGACCTTAACAAAACACGTTCCAACCACAAAAGAGCCACCTGGCCGGCTACAAAATGTACGATATCATTCCTGCACATCAACTGCGTGCAACCACAGGGGTGATTCCAGCGCAACCACCTGTACCTGGAGAGCAAAACCGCCACAACCCTAACTCTGGTGGCTACCTGCTCCAACCCAACGTGGAGGATGGAAATGCTCAAACAAAAACTCACCGGTGGATGTTGAATCTGGCAAAGCCAGACCTCTGCTCCAGTAAATGGGAAGTAGCTGTGACGGTCCTCCACCCCCATCGGCCGGGGACTTTCTGCTGGCAAGACAGAGGGGTGCAATAGATTGGCCTCCTTGATACGCCATCAGCTAGGTGCTACTTGGCACCATGGAGTCACTGCATGCAGGGAACTTGCAGAAGGACGCTGTCACTGGCCAGGTTGGGAGGGTATCCGGACCAGAAACTAAAACGTAGAGCAAAAATTGCACATGTAAAGAATTCTGGCAGAGACCGGCAGCAATGTCAGAGGTCAAGAGCCACGCACAGAGCAAGAGGAGAAAGCCTGTCGGCACCACGTAGCAAGTTAGACAGGAGTACAGTCTTCAGCAGAATGATGACAGACTGAAAATAAATTATGAGAGCAAGAAAAGGGCACAGGAAAAAGTGACAGCCGCAACGACAACAATTGGTATTTCCCTTAAACAGGGAAACATAACATGTAAACATCACCAGGGCACAGGCAAACCGTCCCTAGCATGAGAAAAGAAAGGGCAGATGGCGAGGGAGAGAGAAGAGCAATGAAGAGCCGTTAACTGGAGATCATACAAACGTGCTGAGAGAGAGAGAAGGAGCAGGAGCCAGAGATATGACGAAGTCAACTTACGGGCAGACAGTCCCCCAGCATCCAAGGGAGGGGGAGGAGAGAAAAGATACATGCAAAAGTTATCGAACCTCAGGTCTCCGAACGCCGATGGAAGCCGGAGTCCAGAAGCCACCCTCCGAAGTCGTCAGTGATCCAGGAGCCGCATTCTCCACCAAATGTAGTAACTGAAATAAGAAATAAGAGATAATACCACAAATACGGCTCTCTGTCAGCACAAAAGATAGCAAAGTTTATTGAAGACCAACAAACAATGTATTAACGTGCGGCACGGAGACATCAGCAAAGTCAAAGATGTGACGTTTCTGACAGTCTTTATAGGCCCAAGCCGCAAAGGATGCAGCCTCATACCATACTTAGCGCAAATTAAGCATAGTTCATTTGACCAATTAGCAAAGGCCTAAGCTGTGCTATTCCATTTAAAGTCCGAAACATACTGTTGCTGACCACGTGTCCCAAGTAGGCAGTTTGTGGGACTTTCCACTGTAATGAAAGATATCAGTCTGGTGCAAATCCAGTTAATAATTGCAACAGAATAGTAATGACCGAAATATTGCGAAATGGGATATTCTGAAACCTTTAGGTCTAAGCGAGCATCTTCCTTTGTCACGTATCTTTTTTTGAGCAAGACTTGCGTTACTAAAACCGTTTCTCTGAAGGCAAGGAAAAGTGCAAGCACCTTGTGCAGTGATTTTCACGTCTATTTAACAGGGCCTAGAAGCTTACTGCATTTGGTATCATAAAGAAAGATGGCTTCTACACACCATTACAGCTCTACAGATCATAATTATGAAACCCCTAAAATTCTCAACTTTGGTGCACAACGCAACATTGGTCTACATAAATAAAAGAGCCTCTGATAGCCCCCGGAATATGTACTAAAACAAACTTATTGGCTTGCATTGAATGTAGAGGGCCCACTGCACATCTCCTTTTTAATCACAATCTAAAGACATTAATGTCAAACAGAACATTTAAGACAACATTTAAATAAACATTCATACAAACAATTCCAATTAAAAATCATGTATATCCCTCCATACTCATATGGTATACATGCACAACTTCAACCAACAAATCATCTTCACTTAACTATACAATCTAGTCACTTATTCAAATAAACGTCACACCTCCCAAGGTTGACATTTACTCATTCTCATTCTTATCCTCAATTATTATGGGTTTTAAACACTCACCAACTGGTGATGTTATCATCAATGAATTATGATTCTCTGTCCCTCCCATATTCCTCAACGGGGAATACATGGGCGATCATCTGTTTCCCTCCATGTTGGTTCAGTTTTTATATTGTCACCTATTCTTAAAGAAAAAAGCAGATAGTTGACTATCAAATAAATATTTTCAAAGTCAGTCACCAAGCCAGTCCCTAACCTTTAAAACAACTCACCTCAATATGTCAGGATGATGCCCTGTATCAGGATATATGAGTGTTCCAATAAATACGTCCTACTTATTGCAACCAGAGTCTGCAAGGGCAGCATGATTTGCATTAAAACTATTTATGCCACCAAATTTGTGCTTGCAAACAACCTCCCAAGCAAACTTCACCTTTAAATACTCACCCTGATCTCACCCACCTTGAGAGGAGTACGTAAAAGTATTCAAATATGCCACCTTTTATAAATCTAAAGGGGAGGGAGAAATTGTATATTAAATTCCTCAATCTAATTTATACCCACCAGAATGTAACATATTGGATTTCTGCATTGGCTATCATTTAATAGTGACCAAAGGTAAAATTATATCCCTCTGTCAGAGAATAAAATATATGTGCATCCATCCTCCCACAAGTTCAAAACACCACAATAAGTTATTTAGAATTCACCTACGACAAACATATAACCTTAATTTTCCAACTGAGGAGAACAGCACATGTCCTCCCATGGCTAAAATCCTTGTAGTCAAATCCTGGGTTAATGTTCTGCTAATATTAAACCCCCTGGATCTGTAATCATACTACACTTTAGCATGAGGCTTTATCCCTCAACAATTCATCGGTGAACCGGCCTCAAAAGCAAAATGCCAAATGCTGAGATCATCCCAGTATTTATATGCCCTTATTCTGGAACACCTGGGATTGTCCTCGCACCTCAGTCGCCGTGTGCCATGTGACCTACCATATATGATCAAAACAAATCCAGGGAAACGTTTTGGGCTCCATCTTTAAAAGACACCTGTTCACTTTCTAGTCCAATATTTTCTCTTCTATCTCTTGCTAAATATTAACAAAAACATAATATAATCAGCTCATCTGCCAATCATATAACTATTTCCAAGGAATGTAATGCATGTCTAGTGTAACCTCACACTGGAGCTCGTAGCTCGTAAACACAAACATATCTTTATGGGCACCCTCTTAAAATCAGTGATATTCACTTAATATTTCCTCTTCAATCTATCTGTGCACAAGGGGTAGCTCAATAACCCATCATTAGTTAAATTAATCCCCAAATAAACAATAAAACCAACAAAAAAAAATACCACACCCACAGCAGTCTACATCTCTTCCCTCAAAGCTGCTATCTAACTTCTCACTAGTGCTGGAAAGATCATATGCTAGGTTGTAACTCTCCTGTCCACAAATGTATTCACACACGGTAAAACACAAATATCCTCCCAGATTCATTCAACTCCAGGACCACTGAATAATGCTGTAAGGGCAAATCACAAGTTTGCACCCCTAATGAACAGTACCAATGAGTTGAAAAATAACCACATTATAAAGAAGGAGTGTAAATAAATCCACTTCTATATATTACCTCTCAGAAACCAGTGGGATCGTGCATATCGTATCCCCTATTTTTCTCAAGTAAATGCTTAAACTATGTAAAAATCATTTCTAAACACCCAACTGATCTTACCCAAAGATTGCATGTTCCCATTATTCTCTGCTGTTTAGTTCACGCCTAAAGGAATTACATTTTGACATGAATAGCTGCTCTCAAACATTTCTTACTTTGTCAACATTTTCTCCTCTCTTCTTTGCTGTCAGTTTTTTTCTAAAATAAACCAACAAACCCACTTTTTCCATATTCTTTTTCCAGGAAATGGTCCACTAGCATAGTTTTTGCCTTCCTTGTTATGTTGGCAGACCTATGTTCATTAGTTCTGACTCGTAATTCAGGGCTGATTTCCACAGCATAACCAGTGCCACATGGACAGATGATCAAATATACCACGTTTTTTCCTGGCAATTGGTGCACTATTCCCAGACAATATACCTTGACGTCCCTCACACACTGGCAGCATACATTACACCCTCCATATCCATAATTATCAGTAATCCTTCTTTACTCAGATTTACTTGTGCATGGAGTCTTTTCTCTATATATGTTTGAACCAACCTGTTGCTAAGATTTCTATTCCTACAAAAACCAAACAATGTTTACTCCAGCTTTGCCCTATCCACACTATTCAGGGAATTTCAATTTCTATTAATTACATTTTTAATCTTCTTACTTACCCCTGAGTTGCTCAGCAACATAATTCTCTCATTACTTCTCTGTCCATTATCCTGTTGAACCTTACTTTCCCTGTCATAGCATTTGGGTCACTTGTATTAATGATTTCTTCATATTTTAGGATAAATTCTATCCTTCAATTTATTTTTCAAGATATCCGAATGCCTATTATAATCCTCAATAGAGGTACAATTTCTCCGAAGTCAGAGGAATTTCCCAAAAATAATGTTGTCCCTTTGACTCTTTAGGTGGTAGCTAAAATAATAGAGTAACATGGTTTTGTTGATTTACTAAATAATTCAACTTCTAAATATCCTAAGACTTCTTTAATCTAAATATCAAGAAAGTCACATTTGCATTTGCTTTTTGTATCTGTTATCACAGAGATTGAGCCAACTAATATATTCATCCAGTTGCTCTTTTTGTCCTCTCCAAATAGAGAAAATATCATCTATGATGAGAGACCAATGTTTCACATTTTCAAAAAATGTGAATGTTACAACATGCTGATCTTTTGAAAGCCCCCCGCATAAAGATATGCCAAACTAGGAGCACATGTGGCACCCATTCTTGTTTCTTTCAATTGCAAATACAAATCGTCTTTGAACAAGAAAATGTAATTCTTCAGAATCATGGTCCCACAAGTCACAAAAAATTCAGTGCTCACTCTTTGAGGTTCAAATTCAACAAAGACATGCCAAATTAAATTTATCGAATCACCTTAGAGATCATTTGTGACGAATCTTTGTTGTTAGAACTTTGTAGTCTTACTAATGGTTTTTCAAAGCAGTCATATATTTACTCGGTGGTGCCATCAAATAACTTAAATGGAAAACAATAGATCTAAGATGGTTCCCTTACATCTGTGTGTCTCTTAAATAATCCATACATCGTGGGTATCACTGGATCATCCTGCAAAAGCACTTATACTCATCCTCACAGATCTTTCACCTTCTCTACTAACTTAAAGGATTCTATTCTTAATCCATCCAGTCTACCTTGAGACACCCTTTGACAAATGTTTCTTAACTGAGAGCAACTTCAATATTCTACCCTCAGAACCAGAGGTACAAAATATAACCACCCGCCACCTTATCGGTGGGCTTAAGGGTAATACAGAGTTCCTCACTCAATACATTTGGAGCATTTAAATGTTCCTTAGAAAGATTATTGGATTGACTAAAGGGAATTTCTAAAATCTCACAGATACTTATCTCTTCTACCCTTTCAAATACCTCAATTTCTCTCCCTACTTGGTGTGTATGTGGAATGTGAATACTGAGAATAGGAGTGTACCCTGGGAAATGTAATACCTTCTGGTTTCTCAATTTTTACATTTTCAACTGTTAGCCATTTGTCATTTACTTCTTTCAAAATGTAGTGTGGGTGATTTTTTAACATAAGGCCTTACTTACACATTATTAAGATTATATTTAATTCCCTTTGGTATTACAGAAGCAGCTACAAATGCTTGAATATTTGGTTGGAGGAATTGCACCATGCAAAAGGCGTCTTTAAAAAAAGTGTGGATACACACCTTTATATTAATATATAGATATGTTAATTGGTTGCACTATCAACACACTGTTGTCCTGTGCTCATATACAGTGACTTTGCGCCGGACTGAAACACTTTTAGACATTTAAGATCATCTTACATATAAAAAAGACCTTACCTGCCTATGCAAATAGCAGACCCATATTCACATTGTCAAGATCTATAGATATTCACACCCCGTATGGTTGATTTTCCATAGTGGTAAGTTGAGGGTTAGAGCGAGAACATAGGTGCATCCAATTATGAGTCAAGGGGTGAATATTAGTACGGGTTGAGCAGCAATACCGTTGTGAAGTCACCACAGTATGGAATCTGAGTGTTTGAATTTGGGAGTGAGATCATAGTCCTGATGTGAGCCTGTAACACAACTCCCACAAGCCCCAAACAGCTGACCTCTAAAGGTAAACAGATTTCTGTGAGACGTTCCTGGCTTTTTCTAGCTTGGCTCAAGAGGAAAATATTCCTCTGTAAAAATGCCCTTGAAATGTGATCAACAAGTAGAATAACAAGACAGCCTGTCTAAAAAAATGTAAAGACAGCAAAAAAATAGGAAGCATGACAAAAGTAGAAAGTCAGATGTAGGGATAGAATAAAATACACAAGAAAGCATGGGAAAAAGGAGTTCATTGTTATACTATGGGAAATGCAAACGTGATATTATTGCATAGTGTCCTTCATGCACTTGACCAAAACATAAGCACCCTCCATGCCGAACCTGTGATTGGATAGCATCGGATAGTCGGTCCTGCTGAAAGGTTTTCCTTTCAGACTTAGGGCCATATGTATCAAGGTACCAATTAGCCATTCTGTAATAGCGATTTTTAAGAAATCGCTATTTCAGAATTGCTAATTGGTATGTATCAAGAAAATTGCTATTTTTTAGCGATTTCTTGATATTCCTTAATTGCAAATTCGCAAATGGCGAATTCGCAATTAAGGAATACTTTCCCATTCATTCCTATGGGCCAGGAGGCCCATAGGAATGAATGAGAAGTTATTCTCAATTTGCGATTCGCAATTTGCTAATCGCAAATTGAGAATAATTTCAAGGGTGCAGGGGTGTCCAAAGGACACCCTGTTGCACCCCTGAAATATGCATGGGTGCACATGTGGCGCATATACATGCCCTAAGGGCATGTATGTGCGTCACATGGCACTTTGAAAATTGCAAAAATGTGCATTTTTCAAGGAATTCGCAGCTAATTTGCGAGTCCTTAAGGCCATTTAGCAAATTTTTTTGCCTTCTTACATTGCATTTAAGGAATCGCAAAATTTGAGATTCCTTACATGCAATCGCAAAATAAGGAATCGCTAATTTTGCGATTCCTTATTTTGTATGCAGATTTGGGTGATACATACCATTTTGCGAAAATGCATTCGCAAACGCCGAAATTCGCACGCATTTGGGCATGATACATATGGCCCATAGAAACTCTGCAGGAATGAAGAATGTTGTTGTAATGTACATTCTTATGTTTTGATTTCCATATTGTCTTAGTGTGTTTCACCAAGCGCGGCTTAGAATGTTCTGAAGTTCTCTTTGTCATGAGAACAGTAGCGTTCGATCTCTGCAAGTTGTTCTGAGCTGGCAGAGAGAGAGGTCATGCCTAATCTTTATATAGAATACAAATGTCTTAGAAACATTTCTAGAAGGAGCATGTGTTGAGTGGGAGGTACCTGGTTGGCTATAGTGAAAAGATCTTACCAAGGTGATATGTCGTGATCAGTCCGTCTTTTGGTTGTCCTGAACTTCCAGTTAAAATGCTCAGCGTGAAAAATACAGAAAGGTTGAGCACAGCGTGGCCACATTATATTTTAGAAGGGGGTTTACAGGTTTGCCTGGCCCTTTAGCGACTATTTTCCATCTGTGAATGATTTTCATAGATGTGCAAAGTTCTTTCACCTACACCTACCTTAAAGAAAAGTCTGTAAATCTTCCTGGTGCAAGTCAATTTCTTTCAATTGTACAGATTTCCCACAATTCCGCTTCCCAATCCACAAAAATATAATTTTCCACCTTGTGAGCTCTACTGCAGCCACATAGCAAGCAGTTTAATCTGTGTTAGGGTTATTTGCAGGACGTTCCGTGGAGCAAAAAGGCTTGTCTGGCAGGGCCTTTATGTTCTTTAGCATTGAGGGTCAGCAGGAGACTGGTACCATTGATCATGCAGCAAAGTTCGACAAGCACAGGCAAAGCATGGGACAGATCTCCCCAATGAACTCTGGCAGAAAGGGAGGATTGTGTCAGTGCAACATGCAGGGAAGTATTCACTCATTTGATATGTAGGCTCTTCTTATAGTTGGCCAAACAGAGTATTTTAAATTACAAACCAGGACATCTTTGGTTTTACAAGCTAGCCAAATCTAATGCAATTCCCAGGCATCCCATTGGCAGTTTTGCAACAAAATGATCCACTTCTCTTCCTAGGTACGTTCTTTGTGGCATAGAATAAATCCCAGGGTTGCAGAGACTAACAATATAAAATGACGAATCCTTGTTTCAGCTGTGCAGAACTTCCCCATTTGTCTCCTAGTTCCACCCCTGCTCCTACCAGGTCAGTTCCAAGATTGTCCTGCCTGAGCCAGTACCTGCCCAATGACTCTAGCATGAGGTGATACACTACAGATTATGTTCAGTTAAAGATGCCATCCTCCTTCAGTGCCTAATTCATAAAAGAAAGAGTGCTAGTGCCTAAAGCTGTGCTCCGAAATTTTCAATGACCCAAATATCTAGGATGAAAGTCTTAAAACGACCTTGTGCTTCCTTAATTAACTTCCAGGCTCTCCCTGTATCATCTTCTCACTCATGCAGACTCTAGCTTTCTTTCTCTTTCTTTCTCCCCCAGAGCTTTGGCATCTTTCTCTTCCTCCCTCTAATCGAAGTGTTTTCCCACTCTTCTGCTAAGCAAATATGTGATGCAGAAAAATAAGTGCCGGTCCCCAAACATAAGTGCAGGTGTCTCCCATTGACAACCACCCGCTCCAATTAAGCACTGCCTTCATAGCACACTAAAGGAATTTTTTTTTGCCAAACCTTTGAAGTGGTTGCTGGAAAAGAGGGACTTCAAAAGTGTGCTGTGAGTTTGAGGCAAGTACAATGCAATTCTAAACAATATATCAGATGGGACTGGAATTCTTCTAAATGCTACCGACCAATTTCCTTACTAGATAGTACTGTTAAGATTACGGGCAGGGTGGCTTTGAGCATATGAGAGATTGGGTAAACCAAAATAATAGCTTGTGCCCTTTTCAGTTTGGTTTTCGCTCAGGGCTAGGTACGGTGGAACAGTGAATGTACTTACATCTAATTGTTGACAAATACATTATATGTAGGCATTGCCCACAGTATTTGACTAAGTGAATAGAACCAAACTTTGGTTGATGCTGTTGGTTCTGGGGACGGATCACGTTCTTGTGAGCTTTCCATACACACTGCATGAGAATCTAACTGCTAAAATAAGATATGGATCTACAGGTGAAATGTCGGATTCTTTTCCACTTGCTAGACGCGGTTCTCTTGGCTCGGACTCCGAGAGCTTTGCAATCCATGGTAGAGGCATTTGTATCCTTTATTAGTAACCTCAATTTAATTACTAACTTGAGAAAGTCTCATATTATGGCATGGCAAAAAAAGTGGTTGCTTTGATATTTATTAATAATCAATCCCTGCATAGCGTCAACAATTTTTGTTACCATGGAGTCATCTTCGACTCATCAGGATCTTGGCTGCCACAGGTTACCTCTGCTAGACTGAAACTGAACAGGTGAGCTGGGGCCCTTCTTACTATTCCCCAGGCGGTAGGTAAGGGTGCAAACGGTCTTAAACTGGATAGGGGCTAGACTTTGCCTTGGCTTTGATAAGTCTGCTAACTGTTTTGTGAATTAGGCTTGCTGTTATGTTTCACGCACCAAGCACTTTATCAACATCTGACAAGAAAGTGGTTGAGGCCAGATTGCACAATTTACACCACTCTAACAGATTATGGGGCCGATTATGATTGCGGTGAAACCACATCCTCTGGGCCGGCGGAAGCCACCGCCGGCCCGGAGGATGCGGATTCACCGCTGCGGTGTGTGTGAAGACCCCCCGCCAGATTAGGATGGCTGGGGGGTCATCGGCGGACGGGTAGACCGTCCGCCGCTTTTCCACCACGAGACCGCGGCGGAAACGCTCTAATAATGTGGCGGTGTCTATCAGACACTGCCAGCCATATTAGGATTTGCCCTGGGACATGACTTTCCGCGGCGGCAATGCCGCCACGAAAAGGCATACGTTTTTTTCTTTAGGGGCCCGTTGCGGGCCCCCAGGGTGAAGGGGGGGTGGGGGTGCATTTGCATGCACGAAGCGGCAGGCACCGTGAGGTGCCTGCCGCTTTGTGCATGCAAATGCACTGCTTGCAGTTTTAACGTTGCGGCGGGTGCTGCTTCAAGCAGCACCCGCCGCAATGTTAAAAATACAGGATGTGACCGCCAGGGTGGCGGTCACATCCTACTTCGCCGCTGCCCCTGTGGATGGTCCCTCCACCTCTGTGGTGGCGGACAGACGCAGGTCCGTCCGCCATCCTAATAGGCCCCTATGTTCTGAGTCTAATAAAAGTACAGTCAGGGAGTAGATTGTGCTTAGACTGCCAGAGGTACCAGTAATCTTTCTATCTCTACCCCTCTCTCGGTGGGAGAGATCATTCTTATTCCACTTTAGGGCAAGTACTGTATGGCATCTTCTTAGTTTTTGGGAAAGCACTTTTAATCAGTGAATGAGCAACTCGGCCTGCCATTGTGATAGTTCGTCTGAACAAACCTTGCTGCACTTTATGTTGTTTTGTAAATATTATAGAAGTCCATTTGTAGTAGTAGATGCTTTATTGTTCAGTTAATTAAAACATACAATATTACTCTCTTAAATAATGATATAACACGTTGTAACTAAACAGATATATATTTTTTTAAACGGTTTAAAATACAGTTAAAATCTTTGTAATATATTCAAAACTGCACTGTAAAACTGATTTTTACCAGCACTGATCTACCGTTGGAACCTTTTATAAAATTGTATTGCACTTAATGTGCCCATTGAGCCTTAAATGTCCTATTTACAGTGCTGTGGAGTAATCCACAATTCAATTTGTGCAAAACAATCAACAAAGTGCAATTTGCCTGTTTGGAAATGGGGGTCTCTAGTTGGCAATGGTTTGCACCTGTCACTTCAAAGCCAGACAGTCAATACACAAACCTAGCAGAGGCACACGGGATGGCTAAGCAAGAAAAACATACTTTCTAAAAGTGGTATTTTCAAATACAGAATATAAAAATCACTTTTACTAAAAGAGGCATTTTTATATTCCGATTTCAGACATGCTAAAGTCCATCTTTCTATCTTGTCCCAAAGGGAAGTTATATTTATAAGATGTTATACATAAACTCCTATTCCATCCTATGGGACAGATAGCTTTTCAATTGTGAAAAACAAAGTTGGCAGTATTTCACTATCAGTAAATGCCACACACATCAGGGCATGTCCTATCTTTCCCATACACTTTACCCTGGTACCCTGCCCACAGGGGTACCTTGGGCCTACCTTAGGGGTGACTCACAAGTAAGAAAAGGGAAGGATTGTGCCTGCATTGGCAGGTCTGAATTACATAAACTGGCTGCTCATGTGGGTGGCACAATCAGTGTTGCAGGCCCTTTAACAACATTTGATTTACAGTCCCTGGGCACACACATTGCACTGTACTAGGGACCTACCAGTAAATCAAATATGCCAATCACGGAATCACCAATCCATCACAATAATTAACAGAGGGATCACTTGCACTTTGGCACTGAACAGCAGTGGCAAAGGGCCCAAAGCATCTAGACCAGCAAAAACGAAGTCCAAAACAAAGAAAATTAACAGGAGCCAAAGGCAAAACTACAGGGAAAACCCACGCCAATGATGCCAAGTCGAACATGTGTCCCCTCCTGCTGAAATGTGCAGAGAACTACTCACCCTCTTGGGAGTTCTCTTCACTAAGGCAGAAAAATCTGGACAGATCATGAGCATTGATGTGCTCTGTACCAAGGCGGTGTTCCACGGTAAAGTCCATCCCCTGAAGGGAAATGGACCACTTCAACAACTTCGGGTTCTCATCCCTCATCTGCATCAACCATTATAGGGGCCTGTGGTCGGTCTGAACCCGGAATTGAGTCCCAAACAAGTAAAGCCTAAACTTGTTCAGCACCCAGACCACAGCAAAAGTCTCACGCTCAATCACACTCCACCTCTGTTCCTGGGTAAGTAGCCTCTTACTAATGAAGGCCACAGGTTGATCTGGGCCTTCCTATTTTAGTTGTGAGAGCACAGCTCCCACACCATGCTACTAAGCATCTGTCAGCACCATGAATCCCTGTGCGAAGTTGGGTGCCTTGAGCATGGGCATCGGGCACATGGCAGATTTCAAGGCATCAAAAGCTTTCTGACAGGCGTCAGTCCAGTTCACATTTCTGGGATGCTTCATTGAAGTCAGCTCAATCAAGGGGGCGACAATGGTGCCATATCCTTTGACAAACCTTCTCTAATACCTGGTGAGGCCTAAACAGGCTCTTGGGGAGTTCCCAATCCAGAATGATATCAATCTTGGGCTTTAGGGGTACCACCCAGCTGCACCCTACCTGGTGTCTCAAGTACACCACCGATCCCTGCCTCATCTGTCACTTGCTAGCCTTGATCATGAGGCCTGCACGCTGCAGAGCCTTCAACACTTCCCAGAGGTGACGCAGGTGTTCCCCCCAAGTGGCATTGAACACTTCGATGTCATCCAGGTAGGAGGCACCGAAATCCTTGAGTCCCAACAACACCTGATTGACCAACCTCTGAAAGGTAGCAGGGGCATTTTTTAACCCAAAGGGCATCACCCAGAACTTGAGGTGCCCCTCTGGTGTTGAAAATGCAGACCTCTCCTTTGAGCCATCAGTTAAGGCTGTGTGGAGGTGAGGGGAGCGACCTGCCTGGTGACAGGGTTGAAGGTCGCTCTCTCTACCCCTGCGCGGCCTCCATATGAGGGGATGTGGGAGGGAGGAGCAGCTGGGAGGCGGGAGCGGGATGGCGAATGGGTTTGCAGGGGGCAGGGCCGCAGGGGACGCAGCAGCGGGAAATCGGTGGGGGTCACAGAAGGCAAAGGGACAAGGGAAGACAATCTGCCATTACACAGACATTAAGTCAAACGTACTGAGGTACTTGGCAGTTCCCAAACGATCTATGAGCCCTTCAGCTCTGGGGTTGGGGTGCACATCAGTTCTGATGACTGTATTGAGCCCTCAGTAGTCCATACAGAACCGGAGTTCTGGTGTGGCACCGGGGTGGCAACCTTTGGGACCAAGACCATTGGGCTGGACCAAGGGCTGTTGGAGGGCTCACTCACCCCTAGAGCCAACATCTTGGAGACTTCCCTCTTGATGCTAGCTTTGACCCTGTCAGTCAACCTGTAAATATTGTGCTTTACAGGAGGACTGTCCCCAGTGTCCACATCAATGACTCACCAGTGAGTGACACCAGGGGTCTGGGAGAACAGAGCAGCAAAATGTCCAATCAGTTGGCGGCAGTCACTCTGCTGTTCAGGAGTCATGGCGGGAGAAAGGTTTACACTTTCAACTGACCCATTGTGCTCCTTAACAGACAGGAGGTCAGGGAGAGCCTCAGTCTCATCTTCCATTCCATTATCTGTCACCAGGAGACTGTCCCCTTTGGACCATTCCAAATAGGGCTTAAGGTGGTTCACATGTAGGACCCGCAAAGGGTTCCTGGGAGACTGCAAGTCCACCAGATAGGTGACTTTACTCTTGTGCTCCACCACCTCACAGAGTCCAGTCCACTTATCCTGGAACGCACAAGGCTCCACTGGGGTAATGACCCACACTTTCCAGCCAGGCTGAAACTCGATCAGAGTGTCATTCTGATCATACCATCTTTTCATCTCTCCCTGACAGGCTTCCAGATTCACCTGAGTGAAGCCTGAAGCACTTAGTCTGGTTCCTGAAGGCCAGCATGTAGCTATATACATCATGGGAAGGTTTACTGGGAGCTTTCTCCCAGCCTTCTTTCACCAGACTCAGAGGTCCTCTTACAGGATGCCCACACAGGAGCTAAAAAAGGGACTGAATCTTAAGGAGTTCTGCAGTACCTCCCTGTAAGCAAACAACAGGCAAGGTAAGAGGACGTCCCACTTATACCCCATGGGTTCACCAAGACACAAAATTGTGCCCTTCAGGGTCCAGGTGAATCTCTCAACCAGCCCATTGCCTATGGGGTGGTAAAGAGTGGTGAACTTATAGGTAAGACAGCACTGCTACAGTGACTTCATATACCTAGATATGAAGTTGGTCCCCCGGTCAGACACCACCTCTATGGGGAATCCCACACGAGAAAAGATCCCCATCAATGCCCAATCCTCCATGGGGGCCGTCACCATCCGGAGAGGGATGGCCTCAGGGGTAGGGTGGCATGGTCCACCAAGACCAGGATGAACCTATTGCCCAAGGCTGTCTCGTGGTCCAGAGGCCCTACAATATCGATGCTTACCCTTTCAAAGGGGATGTTGATGACAGGGAAATGTTGAGAGGAGCCTTGCACTTCTTTCCACTCTTACCACTTGCCTGGCAAGTCTGGCAAGTCCTACAGTGAGTGTCAGTCCTTCAAAGGTCTTGCCTGCCCAAAGTGCCCTGCTAGAGGCACAATATGAGCCAGCCCGAGTAGGAAGGGTCTGATGCGCTGGGGTACCACCAGCACACGGGCTGACCCAGCCTCAACAACCTTAGGCTCACTATACAGGAGGCCATTCTCCCAGTATATCCAATGTGACCCAGACTGGTCACCTGCTGCCTGGCTTGCAGCCTGCTGCTGCAAACCAATAAGAGAGGGGCACTCCTGCTGCTCCGTGCAGAATTCCTCCCTGGAGGGGCCCCCTTTCTGCTGCCCATCGGTCAGCTCAGGTAGGTCGCTCAGTTTGGCCACTTGTTCCCTGTAGCCTCAAGGGCATCCCCTCAAGGTCTACCTCCTCTTGGACCGTGGGAACTTCGGGGCTGGTTTCCCATGCCCCTTGCCTCCTCTCTTTTTGGCAGGCACCTGGGCCATTCTTTCAGGCTCCAGGTCCTCTTGATTGCCCTTACCGGCTGCCATAGACCGAGTGGTCACACACACCCACTCAGGCTGACCCAACATCTCCAAATGAAACTTACGTTCCATGTTCTCCAAAAGGGAACTCTCCAGATCGTTACCTAGCAGACAGCCAACAGGCATAGCTGGCCTCACAACTACTTACAAGGTACCTGAGATCCCCAACCAAAGGGAACGTGTGCCACTTTGCAGAGGCACTCTGAGTTGCCAGCTGCAACTACTGGGTAAGTATGTTGGGGACCATTTGCTCTTTAGACACTAGCCGACAACTGGCAGCCGTCACAATGACTCCACAGTCTATCAGGGCCTGGACCCTATGTCCATTTATGATCACCCACTGCCCGTACTTCTTAGTGTTAGCGGGCAAGTGGTTCCTTGGGACCATCTCACTGTCTCCTAGTGTGACCAGTGTCAATTCTGCTGGCTCCTACCCCTCCTGGGAGCCCGACTCCTCCTCCAAGGCTACACTAGTCAACCCACATGAAGGTGCACCTGTGGGTACAGTGGTGGTCTTTTTGGAACACTTAGAATCCCCTCTGAAGTGACCCACTTGACCACAAGCCAAACATTTACGGATACCCTTCTCTGCAGGCTTACCTGTTTCTTGTCACTGTGGGGCTGGGAACATTTTCCTGTGTTCCTTTGGGAATTACTTTGGGGACCTTTTTGGAACTCCCTCTGTTTACCCTTGTCCCTCCCACTCTTCTGCTGGGGACCCTGCCCACCTTTGGTGGGACCCTGCCCACCATGTCGGTGCGGGTCAGCTACAGCGATGACAGACTCGAAAACAGTATTGGCCGACACATGGGTGCGAGTCATCGGGGCAACCGTTGTGGTTGCGTTGCAAAAATGGAAAGTGTACAGGTTGCGGTGCCCTCAAGATGCGGTGCAGGCAGCGGCTCGGTGACGATCGTCCAGACTGTGTTGATGAGACCAAGGCTTGCGGCGCGGGGTGAGGCAGTGCTCGAGTCGGTGCTGGCAGGTTGCAGTGCAGGTGACGGAGCCAGTCGATGTTCGGGTCAGGCAGCGACTGTGTCGGTGACATCCAGGCAGGGTGAGCGAGGTGGTGCGGAGTGCGGTGCCCACAGGACACGATGCAAGCAGCGGCTCAGTGACAATCATCCAGACGGCATCGGTGGGACCAAAGATGCGGTGCGAAGTGCAGCGGTGCCATCTGCGGGGCCATCAGGACACAGAATCCTGTGACAACCTCGGTGACAGAGTCAGTTGCCCTTTTCTTCTGTGGCGACTGAAACCAGCAGTTCCAGAGACAGATATCAGACGGATTGGGAGGTCTTTGCAGTTCCTGACACCTCTTGATCAGGGTGCAAGCTCCACTTCAAGCCCTTGGAGACACTTTACCAGAATGATACATACACAGTCTACTCCTTGGCAGAAAACAGCCACTGCAGGCCAACCCCAGACAGCTCACAGCAAAGGGGCAGTACTTCTCCTTCAGCTTTTCCCAGTTCTTCTCCTTGGCAGAGGTTCCTCTTGAATTCCAGAAGTAGTTTAAAAGTCTGGGGTCTGGGCCCCACATTTATAGCATACTTTTCTTTGTTCTCTGATGGCAGAGAAGCTCTTTGCCCAGCCAGAACCAGTTCTGTCCTCTCTGGTACAGCTTCCTGGCAGGGGTTGGAGACTGCATTGTCCAAAACAGACCAGGCCCATTCAGGTGTGAAAGTAATGTTCTCCCCCTACGCTGAATGCAGCTCAGGTCTATTCAACCTGGCCCTGACGCACCCTGGAAAGGCAGGACACACTTCAACCCCCCTAGTGGTTGTCTGAACAGAAAGCATATCCCAGCCCCTGCCACTCAAAAGCCAGACAGTCGGAACACAAACCTAGCAGAGGCACACAGGATGGCTAAGCAAGAAAATACCTACTTTCTAAAAGTAGTATTTTCAAACACAGAGTATAAAAATCATCTTTACTAAAAGATGCATTTTTATATTCCGAGTTCAGGCATTCTAAACTTCATCTTTCTATTTTGTCCCAATGGGAAGTTATGTTAATAAGATGTTATAAACAAACTCCCATTCTATCGAATGTTACAGATATCCTTTCAATCGTGAAAAACGACGTTGGCAGTATTTTACTATTAAGACATGCTACACACATCAGGGCATGTCCTACCTTTCTTATACACTCCACCCCACCAACAGAGGTACCTTGTGCCTACCTGAGGGGTGACTCACATTTAAGAAAAGGGAAGGCTAGGGCCTTGCAATTGCCAGGTTGACTTGGCAGTACCGAACTGTGCACAGACACTGCATTGGCAGGTGTGAGTTACATTTACTGGCTGCTCATGTGGGTGGCACAATCAGTGCTGCAGGCCTACTAGCAGCACTTGATGTACAGGCCCTGGGCACACACAGTGCTCTGTACTAGGGACTTACCAGTAAATCAAATATGCCAATCATGGAATCACCAATCGATAACAATAGTTTACAGAGGGAGCACTTGCACTTTGGCACTGAACAGCAGTGGCAAAGTGCCCAAAGATTCTAGACCAGCAAAAATGAAGTCCAACACACAGCAAGCAAAATAATCAATCAATCAATCAATCACGGCATTTATAAAGCGCACTACTCACCCAAAGGGTCTCAAGGCGCTAGGGAGGGGGGGTCCGCTACTGCTCGAACAGCCAGGTCTTGAGTTGCTTCCTGAAGGCGAGGTGGTCCTGGGTCCGGCGGAGGTGGGTCGGGAGGGAGTTCCATGTCTTGGCGGCGAGGTAGGAGAAGGACCGTCCTCCTGTGGTGGCTCTTCGGATGCGGGGGACGGCGGCGGGGGCGTGGCCGGTCGATCGAAGCTGGCGTTTGGGAGCGTAGAAGTTGAGGCGGCTGTTGAGGTATCCCGGGCCTTGGTTGTGTAGGGCTTTGTGTGCGTGGGTGAGGAGTCGGAAGGTGATTCTCTTGTTGACCGGGAGCCAGTGCAGGTCTCTCAGGTGTCCGGAGATGTGGCTGCGCCGGGGGATGTCCAGGATGAGACGTGCTGAGGCGTTCTGGATCCGCTGGAGTCTCTTCTGGAGTTTGGCGGTGGTTCCGGCGTAAAGGGAGTTGCCGTAGTCCAGACGGCTGGTGACGAGGGCCTGGGTGACCGTCTTCCTGGTCTCGGTGGGGATCCACCGGAAGATCTTACGTAGCATGCGCAGGATGTTGAAGCACGACGAGGAGACGGCGTTGACTTGTCTGGTCATGGAGAGGGAGGAGTCCAGGATGAAGCCCAGGTTGCGTGCGTGGTCTGTGGGTTGGGGTGCGTTGCCCAGGGCGGGGGGCCACCAGGAGTCGTCCCAGGCGGAGGGTGAGGATCCTAGGATGAGGACTTCCGTCTTGTTCGAGTTCAGTTTCAGGCGGCTGTTCTTCATCCATTCGGCTACCTCTATCATCCCTTCGTGTAGGTTGTCTCTGGCGGTGGCGGGGTCGTTGGTGAGGGAGAGGATCAGCTGGGTGTCGTCGGCGTAGGAGATGATTTTGAGGTTGTGCTGGCGTGCGATGTCAGCGAGTGGGCCCATGTAGACATTGAAGAGGGTTGGACTGAGCGAGGAGCCTTGAGGGACGCCGCAGATGACTTCGGTGGCTTCCGATCTGAACGGAGGGAGGCGGACTCTCTGTGTTCTCCCGGCGAGGAAGGAGATGATCCACTCCAGTGCCTTCTCCTGGACTCCGACGTTGCTGAGTCGCTGTACTAGGGTACGGTGGCAGATAGTGTCGAAGGCCGCGGAGAGGTCTAGGAGGATGAGGGCCGCTGTTTCTCCGTTGTCGAGCAGGGCACGGATGTCATCGGTGTCTGCGATCAGGGCGGTCTCGGTGCTGTGGTTTGCCCGGAAGCCAGACTGCGAGGGGTCGAGGGATCCGTTCGTCTCGAGGAAGGCGGCCAGCTGCTTGTTGACGGTCTTCTCGATGACTTTTGCAGGAAACGGGAGCAGCGAGATGGGGCGGTAGTTCTTGAGGTCGGTGGGGTCGGCTGAAGGCTTCTTGAGTAGGGCGCTGAGTTCGGCGTGCTTCCAGCTCTCCGGGAAGGTAGCGGTGTCGAAGGAGGTGTTGATGATGTCCCGCAGGTGGGGTGCGATGACAGCGTCGGCCTTGTTGAAGACGTGGTGAGGGCAGGGGTCGGTCGGAGATCCGGAGTGGATGGAGTTCATCGTGCGGATGGTGTCTTCGGTGTTGATCGGGGTCCAGGCGCGGAGGGTGGTGGTGGGGGGCGGGGGTTCGGTTGTGGCGTGCGTCGGTTGAGTGCTGAAGCTGTTGTGTATGTCCGCGATCTTGTTGTGGAAGTAGGAGGCGAGGGAGTTGCAGAGGTCTTGCGAAGGGGTGATGTTGTTGTTTCCGGCGTTGGGGTTGGAGAGCTCTTTGACGATGTTGAAGAGTTCCTTGCTGTTGTGTGCGTTGTTGTCCAGTCGTTCCTTGAATGCGGTTTTCTTGGTGGCGCGGATGAGTTGGTGGTGCTTTCGGGTGGCGAGCTTGAGGGCAGCCATGTTGTCCGGAGTTGGGTCTCTGCGCTAGGTTCTCTCGAGGGCTCAGCCGTTCTTCTTGGAGTTCTTGAGTTCGTCGGTGAACCATGGGGCTTTCTTGCTGCCGGGTCTGCTAGGCGGGGTCCTCAGGGGGGCGAGGTCGCCGTCTGCGCAGTCGCTGATCCACTTGGTGAGGTTGGTGGCCGCCTGGCTTGGGTCCGGTGTGCTGGTGGGAGGGTTCATGTTCAGGGAGGTCGCGAGTTGGTCGGCTGTGATCTTGTTCCAGCTTCTGCGTGCAACCTGTTGCTGGTGGTGGTGGATCGTGGTCCTTCTGAAGCTGAAGTGGACGCAGCTGTGATCCGTCCAGTGGAGTCCGGTGGCGTGGCTGAAGGCGATGTCCTTGCTGGATGAGAAGACGGGGTCGAGTGTGTGTCCGGCGTAGTGGGTGGGGGTGGTGACCAGCTGCTTGAGTCCCAGGTTAGCGAGGTTGTCCAGCAGGGTGGTGGTGTTGCGGTTGTTGTTGTTCTCCAGGTGGAAGTTGAGGTCCCCGAGGAGGATGTAGTCAGCAGAGCAGAGGGCGTGCGGGCTGATGAAGTCGGCAATGTCTTCGCTGAATTGTGTGCGTGGTCCTGGGGGTCTGTAGATGAGGGTGCCTCTGAGGGTGGTCTTGCGGTTGATGTGGACCTGGAAGTGAAGGTGCTCGACGGGTGCGAGGGTGTCGTCGGTGTTGGTCGAGATGCGGATGGTGTTCCTGTGGATGATGGCGACGCCTCCTCCTGTGTTGTTGATGCGGTCCCTTCGGATAATCTTGTAGCCGTCTGGGATGGCGATGGCGATGGCGATGTCGGGCGCTGAAGAGGCGTTCATCCAGGTTTCCGTGAGGAAGGCGACGTCCGGTGCAGTGGTGTCGAGCAGGTTCCAGAGCTCGACGGCGTGTCTGTGGACGGAGCGGGTGTTGAGCAGGATGCACTTCAGGTGGGTGCTGCTGGTGTTCGGCTTGGTCTTGGTCGGTGCTGGTGTAGCGGAGGCAAAGGCCAGAAATACAGGGGAAACCCAGGTCAATGATGCCAGGTCTAACAGTGCCTAACCGGGATACTTTCTAATCCTAATACTAAATAATCATCACAAATGTAACACACATAATGAATATGTTCACAAAATTTAAAAAATCATTAAAAAAAACACCAACCTATGAGTTTTGCATAGCATCAGCCTAGTTGACCATTGTAAGAAAATGAATAATTCATTAAAAATTGTATGTTCCTTTAATCATAAACTTATAATGTGCCACATTTCACATTCCATGCTTAATGTCGCCTAGTCACAAAGTCTTAAATTTACAATGCCAATAGCTCTAACTTTTGCAAAGGTGAGACCGTTGCATTCTAAATGTTTGTTTGTATATATCGTTGTAATTCTTTACCTTAGAAAACGTACAAATAACCCAACATTTTTTCCTCGTAACTACAACCACTCGAGCATTTATCTGACAGAAAAACCTTACTATCCGTATATCTCATTCCCCTCAATTCAAGCACGGGTAACTTGCGTGATCGAAATCATAAATCATTATTAAGCACATTTAGCCAATTTACCCTCCAATACCTCAATGAACTTTAGAAATGTACCAGTAAATAAGCAGTCTATCAACTTTGACCATATGTGTCCCTCTCTCCTCACCTCTCGGCCTCTATTACATCGAGACAAAGGGATCCGATGGAACATACAGAGACAAGGTGTACCCCGCAAAAGGAGCCGGCTCATCTATTAAAAGGACAATGGAGAAAAATCTGGGAAACTCACAATAAAAAGCTTAAAATATGTACCGAGGTACCACACTCTGGGCCACTAGGGAAAGTCTTTTCTATTTTTAAAGTATCCGTAAAGACAACTAAGCCAGATGCTACCCCTGAAAAAAAAATTGAAGTCCCGGAAGAAGAGTGCTGCAGGGTCAACAAGGGGGCTAACGTGTTGGGCACACAGGCTGAAGCAGGCACTATGAGGAAACCAAAAGATCAACTACAAAATCGAGATCAAATCCAGCGGAAGGCAACCTTTCCTCAGCTTGGGATTAAGAAACAAACCACTAGAGAACCTGCCCAGGTACAGCATTGGCCTGGTTTAAAAAGGTCTACAAGCAGCGATATTCTCTCCGAAAATCAGCAGGACTCTTTAGTAAGTAAGTAAGTAATACATTTTATTCGGTTTAAAGAATATACCATAAAAGATTCAAATTCATGCAGTTTATACAAATTCCATGTTAAACGAGTTAACGTATATTCTCCAGACTCACACATGTGAAATGCTTGAGCATTTTACCCGGGCGAAATGATTCCAATTGCAAGCCTTATCAAAAGTATCCCTAAAGACATAAATGTATTCACTGTTTCCAATCTAGTGCCCTGGATAAAAAATTGTCTTGTCTTCCTATTGGAAGGGCCACAAATCACACTAAAGGGCATTGTTTTGTTGGTTTGTAGCCCTAGAGATTTAAAAAGGTCTAAAATGTAAATGTAAATGTTTTTGTACTTGTATAGCGCACAGCTACCCGCAGTGGGTTTCCCGGCGCTTGTACGAATACCGCAAGGGAACCCTTCCTGGCTTTCCCTGTGAAGTGTCCACTCCTGGGCACCCCCATGGTGCAGACCAGGCATCCCTCGCGTTGTGGGGGCCGTTGTGGAGACTAAGCAAGCTATTGCCCAGAGTTGCAGCGCTGGACCCATGATCAGAATAGGCACTGAGGCGAGAATATCCGGTCAGGGGAATTAATGAGCCCGAGCCCCGCCAAGGTGGGAATCGAACCCTGGTCCCTGGCCTGAGCTCTGCATCGAGGTCTGCCTGCTCTAACCATAGAGCCACACTTCTCCACAGTAGTGATCTTCTCTCCGAAAAAGAGCAGGACTCTCTAGTATTGCGCACTGCTAACAAAGAAAGGAATATATGGGTCGACCGCCCTAAATGTGGTTCCAATGTAACCAACACTGACAAGCCAATTCAAATAAACTTTATTCGACAATTAAGTCATAAAAGTGAAACATAAAATCACATTTTCCAATGATTTAAAAATATCATTAAAAAGATTATACAATAAATATATTTAAAAAGAATTAAACACCAAAAGACTATTGCCGAATATCACATAGCTAAAGACACATCCTTAAAATTTATAAAACTCATCAGTTGTGTGGGTCAGATGCTATATTGCAAGGCTCATGTCCCAGCTACATCCCGGCGTATACAATGCAAATAAACAGTTTAGATGGTATTCTCAATCTAATTTGATAGAGCTCTTGCCCGGATTATCCATGCCCATTTTAAAAATGTTGCCACTGCTATGGCAATTGGGGGATTGGGGTCTGTACACAAGATTCGTACCACCTCCTCATGTCTGCGGATACCTATTAATTCACATATTGGTTTAATCCACATCTTTCAAGGGGCCACATAGAGGGGACAGAAAAAAAGGAGATGACTTATCGTCTCTTGTTCTTCTCTACACCTAGGGCATTTATCATGATGATTTTCGCCTACCCAATTAGCTGTGAATGACCTTGTTGGAAGGGAGCCTACTCTAGTTTGAAAGTAGAGTTTACGGTCCAGCTGCCTTTCGATGGCATCCCAATACGATTCCAGCTTAGGGTATCCCTTGAATTCCAGGAAGCGACCTGTAAGGTGCAGGGAGAGGCCCTTCGTTCTTGCATTTAGTGTAACCATCTCCCAATATTTTATCTTCAAATCTTTTTTAGAGGGAAAAACCGCATTTATCGGGTCATCCCAAAGTTCCCTCCTCCCCAGGCTAATTAGCAAAGACTTTATGGCCTTTAGCCAACGTATTTTTTGGGAGGAATCTTTAGCTATTATTTCTTTTAGGCCCTCTGCATCAGGGGCGTAGCTAGAGCTTGTAGCACCCGGGGCTATCCCTCAGATTGCCACCCCTTGGGGTGCTGGGGAAAGAGGACGGTGAGCACTTGAAAGATGTCCGAGAGACAAGTAGTATTGCTGCTAATAGTTACCTCATCATGCAAGTTATATGCACATACATGACACGGTTAAAGGCTACACAGTTGGCTACACAGTTGAATACACTGGTGACTGACAGTACAAAAGGCACACTAGGCAGAACAGCCAGGGCGAGTAACCACAAAACCGCACGCAGCAAAATTGAAAAAGGCAGGGGAATAAAAGCACACAGGTAAAGTTGATCGAGATATGCAAACCAACAGGTATGCCCCAGCAAACATTACGTTACAAGTCAGGAAGGCCAACCTCCCCATCCTTAAGCATGACAAAAAAGCAAAACATTAGCACCAGGTATTGGTGCCGCCTGGGGTGGACCGCCCCCCCCCCCCCCGCCCCTGTCTAGCTACGCAGGTGGATTTGGCCTAAATGTCAACCCAACATTTTTAGGTTGAGCCTTGGCAGCACTAGCGCTGCTTTGCGAGGAATGCTGTATTCGACTATGGACTTGAAGCCCTGCCCACTCTATGCCCATATTTGTCATTGGCTTGGGTCACTGTTCTTCGTAAATGCTGGCTTCTGATTCGTTAATAGGCTTGTCAGTCCCTCCTTAGTACCGCTATGTCTTCATTTGTAACCTCCCATGAGGACTGGCCCTTTTACTACGGTTGTTACACGGTACGTCTTATTTACTCTGTAAGCACTATTTCCTTTAATCAGTTTCACCTACTGCAAGCAGCCTAGGACAATGCGGGACGCTTCTTTGAAATGCAATAGGTCTCCCATTTAAAAGACTTTGACTTATTGGCATTGTAAATAACAATGCCTTTTATTTGTGTGTTAATTATCAAAACAGATAAATAAAAGGCATTGTCATTTACAATGCCAAAAGCTTAAACTCTAACAAATGCGAGACCTATTGCATTGCAAATTCTTGATGGATCTACTGTCAAGTTAAGAAACACTATAAAAATACTCTTAGTCTTACACTATACATACTCCCATTACTTGTATTGATCTGAAAGAATTTACAAGTTACCCTGCTCCGACAACCACTGAAAGCGAATTGAATGCCCACTCTGTCCGTGCACTGCCATACGAATACCCAGGTTTACAGTTTCAATTGACAGATTGGGTTGTTGTTTTGGGGCAGGTGCCTTGGGCATTGCTTTTTCCTCTGCTTCATTAGTTCTCTAATTTGGTTGCTGTATAATTCCAATATTCATTAAAAATGTCACGTGTGATTGCAGCTCCCTGTGTCATTGTTTCCTTGTGGGCCCTGGCTGTAATGCTTCCAAAATCCTAACTTGTAAGACTGTAACAAGAAAGAGGGGTGAAGAACAGAAGTAATGGGTTTCTGGTTGTCAGTGTTAGATCTTCACATTCTCAGGGAAACAAATACCGACCTTTCCAGGTCTTTAGTTTGTAAAAAGGCAAGGCATAGGTACCTGGTTAAGAATTGCTTTAAAATCGCAGGGGATTCTTGGTTAGCCTGGCAATTCTGCCCCTGCCCGCTTTATTAAACATTCTGGGAAAGCCTTAAACACTTCGGTAGTGTTTTCTTCTCGACTTTGATGTTTTAAAAGGGATCGTATTCTGCCTTTTTACTTGCTTTCCGCTTTCACCTAAAAATATAACCGCTCTGGTCATATAACAATAGTCGACGGCCCCAGGAATACGCGATTGCGGAAGCCCAGGGTTAAACGAGCATTTCCAAGTATGGGGGCCAAGAAGGGTTCTATGTAAGTTGACATGTTTCGGTAAAACAACATTGAGAGCTCTGGCCCACGCACGAGTGGCTTATCTTTTTTTTTTTTTTACTTTGGATTCTGGGATCTGTATTCCAGTTTATTCAATTATAGAATCGTCCCAGAATCCAAAGAATAATAGGACTGGGAAACGTTAGAGTTCTGAGCATAACTTGGGCAGGGTGTGGAGAGGTAGGTGTCAGGCTGGGGCGACAACAGGAGGTACGGAATAGCCCAGAACTCCTCCAATCGAAATGTTTTGTTGGCAATCGTTCAGAAAATCGTAAACCTCATAACTAACCTCGTCTCCATGATTCATAGACATTATTCTCCGCTGAACTGGGAAGATGGCTTTCCTAATCAAAGACTCCTTGCAGTAATGTCGTCTTCTGAAATCCCTGGTTCTAATAAACTCCCAGGCAGAAGGGAGGCGATTGTGACGTATAGGCTAGAAAAGTATGCAGCTTGCTCTATGTACACAATGCACTACAAACAATCCTTTTTGTAGAACTAACAGTATATTCATGCACAGAACAGGAAATACTCATCTCCAGGAGAAGCGCAGCTACAGCACTCACGTGACGCAGCGTAAGGTCACGTCAGAGACACTAATCACCAGAAAAGCATTTGAACAGACCGACCCCCTAACCCGGAATGTCATTTGTACTTTCGTTTCTGATGAAACGGAAGGCCTGCTGAATGATGTCAGTATTTGGGCCTCTAGACAGTGCCAGCCTGCGCGGCCGCTGCCGCCTCTAAAATGGTGCCGCCTGGGACGGACCGCCCCCCTCGCTCCCCCCTAGCTACGCGGGTGCTCTGCATAGTGCTGAAGCTCTTCTGTGGTCCATATCCTGCGCCAATACAGAAGCGGGCGCAGGAAGGCAAGATCTTGGACAGATCTTTTCCCAAGGTCCCACATTAAAGGTAACAGCGGGGTACTTATCGGGACACTAGTCGCTTTTCTTAGGAATTCATTTTCTGCTTGTGTCAGGCTCCCCAGTTTTTCAAAACCCCATAGTTCAGCTCCATAGAGAGCCGAACTAAGTACCTTCATCCCATATATTTCTAGCAGTGGGCTAATGGGTTTTGATTCAGAAGATTTAAACCTTTTAAGAAGGATACCTGCCTGCTGGCGATGCTTAAGGACTGCTAGTTCTAATTGGCTAGTCCAACCCAGATCTTTCTGAAGGGTGACCCCCAGGTAGGTAAAAGCTTCAACCTGTTCAAGCGGGGAGTTGTTCATGTATATCCTCCCTCTATAGGGTTTGGAAAACCCAGTAGCTTTACGGTTAGTAAGGACCATATACTTGGTTTTGGCTATATTTATTTCCAAACCCCGTTCTAGGCAAAAGTCCTCAAAGCGCTTAAGAGCACGCTGTAGGCCACTGGGAGTTTTTGAAATTAATAAGGTGTCGTCCGCGAACATGAGGATCGGGACTCGCTCACCGCACATCACAGGGGCATCGGTCGGGACCAGGGAGAGAAAACTCGCTACCCCGTTCACAAAGAGAGAGAACAGGGTAGGCGCCAAGACGCAGCCCTGCCTCACCCCTCGTCCAACAGGGAAGGGTTCCGTAACATCTCCCTGGCCCCCCACCGTACCCGAGCAAACGTACCCTCATGTAACCGGACGACCAAACACAACAGCTCAGGGGGCATCCCTAATTCCTCCAGCACTTGCCACAATTTGTTGCGGGCACCAAGTCAAAAGCCGCCCTTAAATCTACAAAGACGGCATAGAGGGTACCTTTGTCCAAAACCACAGTGCACCAAAATAAAAGAATAAATCGGAAGACCTGGTCTACTCCCACTCCACCCCCCCTCTCACATAACCCCCCCGCCGTTTATCTGTTTTGGATTCTTGTCTCCCGTATATAGCCCCCATTTTCCTCACACACCTCACCCGGGAGGCACACTTGGACACCCGACCGGCCACGAGGTCTGGCGCGGGTCGTGTCTCCCCAACTTACAGTTAGGCTACAACAGTTATCCGTAAGACGCATCACACACTGCATTGATAGTCCGTGGAGCTCTGCCGTCCTTAATGGATGGAGTGACTCGCGGCGAGGATAGACCGCACACGTGTAGCAGATACATTTATTCCGTTGACACGCGGCAGATGTCTATCCGTGACCTTTATGGGTTTCAGTACTGTAGACACTGGAATGTTACTTGACGACATGGCCAACAATGTGGGACACACCGATGAGAACTGTTCAGCTTACAGAGTTAAATTGTTTCCTTATAACCTGATAAAATAAGACGCCCTTTAAATGTACAATTGAACTATGAGCACCCGTGCTACGAAGGATACCATTAAAGACCTATGTTCCGTGGTCATAGATGTGGGAATGTATACCTATCTTTTGCACCTCTCTATTCTTACAATACATCATAATGTTGCGGCCGGCCCCAAGGGTTGTAGGCTACGCTATGTGTACTGCTCGGTTGATTACTAATAAACGTCTTACAAAAAAAAAAATCGGAAGACCTGGTCTATAGTGCTGGTCTTGGGTCTAAACCCAGCCTGGAGGTGACTCAAGATGTTATTATCATCCATCCACGTCTGGATTTTCCCCAAAACCAGCCGTCCCATGAGTTTTTGGACAGAGTCGATCAGGCTGATGGGCCTGTAATTGCCTGCTAACGACTTGTCCCCTTTTTTAAACACCGGAACTATTTCCGCGCATTTCCATTAAAGTGGGACTTCCATCCCCTGGGCGATGGCATTTGCCAAATGCATGATATACAACCGCCATCTTCCCTTATTGTATAAAAACAAGTTGGCGGGGACACAATCCATTCCTGGTGCGCGGCCCGTGGTCACCAGATCTAACGCTCTGTCCACATCTCCTACTGTGAATACTACTTCATTATAGAAAACGTGGACCCGTGTTCCTTCTGTACCTCCTGCTTCATTAGCGGCATATTGTGGTTTAAAGTACTCAACCCATGCACTTTGAGCTACATTATTTTGGGGTGTCTCATGTTGTCCATCCCTACCCCGTTTAAAAAAGTCACAAAAAGCTTTTGTGTTTTTAGCTTTACAAGCTTCTTTAAGGTCCTGCCAACTAGACTCTTCCCATGCTTTTTTAGCAATAAACCTTTTGTGCCTATAGTTGGCTCTAGCCTCCTTTACTTCACTTGGGTCCTTTGATTTTAATGCTTTAGATAGCTCCCCCCTAGCTTTACGACAGGAGCCATCATACCAACTCTCTGCTCTTCGAATTTGCACACTTTTTCCTTTACGAGTCTTACAGAAGTAGCTTTTCAGACTAGTAAAATAAATATCGTGGGCCTCCATAAAAGCTCTATACGGGAGCCCATCATTAGGTTCAACCTCCATGATCGCCCAGACACCTTTCAAACCCTCCTCAATTTCTGTAATGATATCCTGATGTTCTACCACCTGACACCACTTTAAGCGTCGCTCATCATTAGCTAGAACTAGGTTCGACTTAATGGGACCCCTAGACGTTTCATCCACCATCTTTAAACCCAAATTAAATGCCGCGGAGATGGGGTTATGGTCACTCTCGCAGTGGTCCACTACCTCCATGTCAAGAAGGGTGTACCACCACTTGAGAGGAACAAGTAGATAGTCTATGTGACTTGCTCTAATACCATTGTCAAACGTTGCTTTGCCCATTCTATCCGAAGGTGTACAGCCATTAGCTGCCCTCAACTGATGCCCAAATTTCTTTCATTGATGAAAAATACAAAAATCCATATACGGCTCCTTCAATTAGACAGTGTAGTACCACAACAGCGTTCTCCAGCGCCAGGGAGTGGGGTTATAGTACACCAGGCAGCTGCCCCTAAAGCCGAGTCAAACTTAAGAGCTACACCAACCAATATCCGTTCACCCAACAACCGCTGCAAAGTGACTTTTTTATCCAAAATACAAGTCAGAGGGCCTTTTTGATAAGATAGATAGAGGGAGAATGTTACGTATGGCCAAAGAAATTCTTTTCTTACTTATATTGTATCATCGGATATTTAAAAAGTCACTTTTTTAAATGCACCAACATCGGGCGGCGAAGAACCAACGTTGATTACCTGGGTATCAAACTCAATAGCCGACCAAGTGTGGGCTGGAAAGGGGGTGCTTGCAAGCTGGAGAATAGACATGTCATGGGAAAAAGAGGCAGCTTACCCTTGGTTTCTCCAGCCGGGAAGATTAGGGTCTAGTACCCGGATAGATAGGGAAAGAGTAGGTCAGGGCTCGCAGGGTGAGAGTAATAACCCACAAAATCTGAAGAAAATCGAACCATCAGGGGCAGCTTCAGGATTAAAAGGAGGAAGGAGCCAATCAATTGAATTGAGCGGTGCCACTGCAGCTTTCCCGGAATGCATTAGCACTAATACCCGTCTAGTAAGCCAAACTTCAAAGCAAAACTCCCATTGGTCCTGGCTTCCGAGCTGACTACTTACTGGTGTACACAAAAAAACGTATAATTGACAGAACAAAGGTTCACTCATTTGACAAATCCAGAACATCGCTGTGGCCTGTGCCTGGAATATCGAGGGGCTTTCCCGGAAGAAAGATGATAAGAATTTTCTAATCTTTAACAGAAGTTTCTATATAGTTCTCTGGCAAGAAACATGGGCCCAAGAGGAAATAGATCATCTGTCATACATATGTTTCAGGAAACCAGCAATTGAATCACAATTAATGGAGCGTGCAGCAGGGGATTTGGCCCTGTATGTATTAGCCGACTTGAACATCAGACTAGAAGAAGTAAAAATTTAACATCCTAACCTTCAGGCGGTAAGAGTGTGGGGTGACCACCCAGGTAATGCAGCTCCCCAGCTGATCATAAATGCATACATCCATCCTCTGCCAATGAAGAAAAAAGAAACAATCAAAATTATTTTGAGCTTTATAACATCTCAACTTACATCTTACCCAGCTTCTCTGATCCTCTTGTCAGGAGATTTCAACATGAACTTACTGCAAGATATGCCTAGGGATGAAATAACGGAAATGAATGACCACATCTGGCAAATTCCCGCTTTTTAAGCTTCCAATGGACTTAAGTGGAAAGCAATTGGTGAGGAATTTGGAGCACTTGAGCCTATGAGTATTGAATGGCACTGTGCCCCCGGACATACTAGCTCAGGCATCCCATAACTCGGTAAATTCCCAGTCAGTGATTGATTATTCTTTAGTATCTCTGCTTCTATACAATGCGGTCACCTTCTATGGGCTGGACAATAGGTTGGAAAGTGACCATCAGCCGCAAATGATGAGTTTCAACTTAAAAATCTAATTTCACAAACTAAGGGCTCCTATAATAGGCCACGCTATGACGTCCAAATATAAATAATTAATTACAGTGGACAGTAACTAGTGTTTAGGAGGTTAAGCTTCAAGTGAGAGAGCTATGGGAAAATCTATATGCCATGAACCAAAATCCTCTCGGACATTTGGATCTATTTTAAACTCTGTTAATAGAGGAACATTCCCATCGCCAATCAGTTACACCGATTATACAACCTACTTTTATAAGTAAAAATTGACTCAATCTTATAAATACAAAAAAGAAGCTGAATCACACACTAAGGCTTTTAAGAAACAACCCAAACGCAAGAGACCAGAGCCAGATTTTACCAAAGCTAAGGGTGCTTTATAACAAAGAGGTATGGCACCAAACAAAAAAAATTAGACTGGTACTGGTGTAAAATCCTATACGCTGCTAAATGACAAGACTGAAGAGAATTTGGGAATTTAGTTAATCATTTTACCAGCAGGAAATCCCAAGGCTTGGCATCAAATATCCCAGAAGAACTTTAGAGTAAGTATCTAGGAGCCATGTATGGGGGCTAAGGGCCAGATGTAGGAAAAGCCTATTTACCGATTCATAAATACCGAATTTTACCGATTCGGTATTTATGAATCGGTAAATATGAAGGTATGAGATGTAGGAAGATTCGGTAATTGAATTACCGAATCTGTAAAAATCGGTATTTACCGAATCGGTAAATACAGATTCGGTATTGCCCATTAATTCCTATAGGCCTTGAAGCCCATAGGAATCAATGGGCAATACCGAATCGGTATTTACCGATTCGGTAAATACCGATTTTTGCAAGGGTGCAGGGGGTGTCACTTTGACACCCTCTGGCACCCCGAATACAGGCATGTGTGCCATGTGGCACACAGACATGCCCTAAGGGAATGTCTGTCTGTCACATGGCACAGGTGTGCATGCACACATGTGCATGCACACCTGGATTCGGTATTTTACCATCCAATTGGATTGGGTGGTAAAATACCGAATCTGTAAGGCCATAGGGACTCTGAAGAGTCCCACCTACATCCCGAAGTTACCGAATCGGTAAAATTACCAATTCGGTATTTTACCGATTCGGTAAATTTACCGAATCGGTAAATGTAGCCCCCTACATACCAAAAACCCATTTACCGGTCGGTAACGGCCGAAATCGGCCGTTACCGGTCGGTAAATGGCTCCTACATCTGGCCCATAGTGTCTACAACTGGATCCTTAAAATCTGTAACCAATAATATCACTGGGGAAGCACCGCCCACGGCAATCCACCCTAGAACGGTAGAAAAAATTATCAGTAACACTCACATGGCTGGGGCTCCTGGTGCAAACGGCATTTCCCATGTTCTTTACAAGCAGAAATTACAATATTGGGTGAAGAACTTGGTCAATGTATTCAATTACATTCTTTTCAGCCAAGTAATTCCTGATAGCTGGAGGGGATCAATATTTGCCCCTATTCACAAAGCAGGCCAAGCTACAGATACTGCCAATTATCGACTGATAGCCCTTATGTACTGTGAGGCCAAGTTTTTTGCCAAATGCCTGCTGGCCGAGCGAATGGATTGGGTTAAAGCTAAAAACTGTTGCCTAGTAATCAGACCAGGTTTATCAAAGGCCTAGGTACATCTATAAACACTCAGATGTTGGGCCTTATAATAGAACAAGCAAGGTGGCGCTCATTGAATTATCTGTGTTTTATTCATTTTTGTTCAGCTTTTGATATAGTGCAGATAAACATTCTAAGGAGTAAATTGATAAGGCGGGGTATTTGATCTACCCTACTTAGAACAACCCAACTACTGTATACAGATACATGGACAAGAGTTGAGTCAAGGCGCAACAATCTCTAAGAAAATTCCAACAAAAAATGGCCTAAAACAAGGCTGCGACTTGGCTACACTCTTGTTTAACTAATACCTTGCTGACATTACCCCTGGCCTGAACATAATCAACTCACATTACACATTGGTGGGCGGTGTTAACGTTTCCCATTTACTGTATGCCGACGATAATCTTTTACTTAGTTACACCATGGTGGGGCTCCAGAGGCTAATTAGCTAAACCGCCCAGTATGCTTCTATTCATGGGTTAAAAGTTAATTTAAGTAAAACTATGACCATGCTAGTGACTCAGGGTTTAGTAATATGACCAACATTTTATATAGAAGGCCTAAGGTTAGAGACGGTACAAAAGTACAAATATTTAGGGGTTATTTTTGATGCAAGATGCTCTTTCAAACCTCACTGTGTGGCAATACAAAGAAGGAATAATACATTAACTGTAGCATTTGCCTCACTTCGGAATACCCTTAGAGGCCTGTCCCTTAAACCACTATTACAAATCATGGCAGTCAAACACCCCCCGTCGCTGTCATATGACGTGGAGACCCAGAGAGGGAAAGCCAACAAAATAATAGATAGGCTCACAATGGGGATTTATTGTCGCCTATTTAATCTCCCTAAACAGGCCTCACCTGCACAAATTCGATTGGAGTTTGGCCTTAAGAGACAAAATATAAACAGTCTAAGCGCATTTTTGAAATTCTGTTATAAACTAAAAAAATATATTAACTACATTTTAATATGGCTATGACTACTTTCTGTGCAGAACAATGATGGGTGTATCCCTTTCACAAGGCATATTTAACAGAGTGATCAACGGGATCAGTAAAATAGTGTCATCATTGATGGATAGAGAGGCCCTAGCGAAAAGATCACATGAATAGATGGTAATTGCATCATATGGCCATCTAAAACCCCAGAACTATTCGGGGTGTTTGAACGGTCTAAAGGTAAAGCTAAAGCTTATGCTCTGAAACTTTCCAGTTTCAGAGCAACTTGCCAGTTTGGAAAAGGGAGGGCAATTCAAAGTCATGTCGCCTCTGTAATTATTATAGAGAAGACTTTTCTCATATAGTTTGTATTTGTCTGGCACTATCAAGAGAATGAATATGCCATTCGTACATGTCGTCAAGCAGTAATAGCCGGTTTGTTGGGAGAAGATTTATCATTTACAGGTCCATTTGTACTTTATTTAAGGTCAATCTTAAAATGTCTCCATTTTAGAAAATACAAAGATGCGCTCTTTCATCTTCAGCTTGTAGGAAGTTTAGATATATGTCTTAGTGTTTTTTCATTTCTTGAAGCGGCAGCGATAAGTAGGAAATCAATGGAGGATTGACTCAGCAATATATCCATGGTTTATACCGCCTGTTTGCTTAGTCAAGATGCATGTGATTGATTAGCAACATCTTATATTGGCAATGATATGGTTTTATGCAAAACCGAATAAAGGTGAATTGAATTTGAACTAAAAAATATATGTCATTGGATTCTACACCCGCTGAGTTCTGGCTTGCATTTCATATCTAAAACCTGCTGTAAGGGTTTTTGATCACAGTCATTACTATCAGAAAATGTGTAACCTCATTAGTATCAGTTCAACACCTGATGGCAGCAATCAGCAACTGTCAACAGCAGTCAACATGTAAACACAGCAATCAGCGACTGAAAGGTGATTAAGCATCCTTTCCAGAGGGTCTACCAATGCACTGCACCAAGGGTGGGATTTCCAAAGTACCTTTAGACGGATTGACTTGAGCTAGGAATATCTGTTGACATCTACCAATATTCAACAAGTATTTTATTATGTGGAATATGCCATAAATCCACAATTATGTGGAAAACAGAAATGCCAAAGCTGCACAATATCCTATTTCAGTGGCTTTGCGCACATGCTGCCCCTTTGGTTTGGATTGCATTTTCCACTCATAAAATACAAATTAAATGTCCTGCAGCGGAGGCTGCTAGGAAAGTATAAATTCCAAATCACGTTATTCTTTAAAGCCAGGTTGAATCATTATTTCCTCCACACATACCTGTTATATCTGACCACTCGGTACTTGTGCACAGGACCTGCAAAGAATCTCTGCAATTGCAAATTGGAAAAAAAGCATATCAGTTAAAAAGCATATGTCAGAGCCCGTGTCTGAGCTCTACCAAAAAAAAGATTTTTCTTACAGCCTTTTATGTTTAAATAAATAGCATCAAGAAACAGTTCTCACTTAGTTACAGTGTTAATTTCCAACAAATGCGTTTAGTTATTTTCTATGTTAAGCACATTTTTGTTGATTTGTAACAGTTTTTAAAACGCACAAGAGTGGATGTGTGTACTACTACATAATGGATAAACTGGAAAGGGGGGGCTGTAGGTAATAAACATACACGTTTCTTTGTTGCTACTCGCTTTCAAATAAATAGAATTTTTTTCATAACATTCCTGGAAATTGATGTTTATATTTATATCAATGTCATGATGTATTATTCATATAGTCAGTTCTGAATATGATGATTGGTCCTATATTGAAACAAACACTGGATAAGGATTCGAAGATCTGTCATTACGTCTGGCCTGTTTTCCTAGTTGACATTTCTCACTGTATTGGTGTGTTGATTTCCAGAAGGAAGGCTTGTTTGCATTGAGTACAAATGGATTTCTCCCCCTCTTGACATTTCTGACGACGTTTGCAATCAAGTCTATTTTGATTTTTCACCTGCAGTTGTAAAGGCGGAAACCCCTGAAAATGATTATTTGAGGCAAGTCTTGATTAAACCTCCTTGAACCCGAGAAACCTAATCAAAGATTCTGCGTGGCTACAAGTGACTGTCGATTGCACGCGTATCACTGGTGATTCGTTGTCAGGGGGTATCATGTCATGTCGATACAGGCCACCAGAGGGTTCACAGTGGCAGTGCACAAAGTATCTTTTTTTCACTATCGTATGTCTTTATTTACTTTTATGAACAATGACAGTACAGTATTGAAGACAGTGTCATCCCATCAATATTTGTAACACCATCAAATGGATCGTATATTTGTTACAATCATGCGCTGTGGGTAAGCGGTGTCCGATTGTCGCTGGAGTCAACTATAATGTACGGACAAATATACCCATTATTAACATTGAACCCATAATCCACTTATAGGGCATATTAGATGTTGTCAAGAGCCCCATATGTATGGGTGTCCCTTGGTTGGTGATCAAGGATTAGTGGGGGTGGAGCGCAGGGCTGGACTGGTCGTAGCAGGCCTAAGGCGTTTTCCCGGGACGCTGGAAGGGTGTTGGCCTGTTCTGCAACTGTGGGGAACGATTTTGTCACTGGAGCCCGGTTTTGCAGCAGTCCTGCAACATCAGCCCCAGGTAACAAAAGCAGCAAGCAAGCGTTTCCAGACTCCCGGTGCCAGGCAGTGCTTCACTAGGGGCTGGTCTGAGAAAATTGCCAGGGCTGCTTTGGGTTCCCAGTCTGGCCCTGGTTGTGCGGGTGACGAGGGTGGTGGTGGGGCACAGGCCCGACATCGCATGGAGCTATACGAGGGCTTCATTAGTGTTAGTTCCTAGTCACACCTCCATTTTCATATGGATATATAATTCAAACCCCTCAGCAGGGCCTAATGTCAGATTTGGCCTTGTTTTCTCCCTCTGCTCGAGGAGCTGACAAGGTATCTATATCCGCCATAGTCCTCTTGTGCACGTCTCATAGCCGTTCCTTTAAGTGTGGTGCTGATGCTGCATTCCAAGCCATTGCTATGCGTCTTTTGGCAAACACCACTGCTAGGTTGATAAATCTGCAGAGATGTTTAGTTTTCTTGTAGCACTTACCTATGCCCAACATCCATCGTTCCATCCTCCCATGAACACCTTCCCCGTGAGCTCAGAGATGATTCGTATTATCCCCTCCCAGAATTGTTTTACCAATGGCGTGCCCACACCATATGGATAACATCAGCTACACCTACTGGGCAATGTGGCCCCTATGTGGATGCTCCCTATGCATGTCAGTGTCATATATGTCTGATGTAGAACGAATTTCGTTGCGCGCACTGCATTGCATTTGGGGATGCAGTGCACGCAACGAAATTTGTTTTATTTACTTATATGTTTACCTACCTGTAAAGCTCCGTAATCCATAGATTACTACCCCCCATCATGCCCCTCCCCACGTTACCGCCCGGCAGGTACTCCCACTACCGACCACGGCTGCCTGTCTACAAGCTATCTAATACAGACAATAAGCCTTTCTCCAGCTAACGTGAATTGTGAAAATAAACCTGCAAGGAAAAGAGAAAATATGCTGGTGAAGCAAAATGCATTTTAACTGAGGGCTGTAGTCAGGTTAACTTTAGTTAAGCATTTAACGTGAATTTTGAATACATAATTATATATGACCGTGTGCAACTGCAAAATATGAGTAAAGAAAAGCATGTTTATATAAGCAAATATCTTGAAGTGTACGTGTAAAACGTGAAAAAAGAAATACCTCTTCCTGTTTAAACTGAACATTGGTGCACACAGATATATACATCTCTAGTTTCCACAGTAAATACAGTTCAGTAATGTGTTTAAATCCTTCACTCATGCTAATGAAGTTAAGGCACACAATGAATTTAATGACAGAAACATGGATATAATTGCAGTTCTGTGAGGTGTAAGGGTGGAGCCTTAATAGCGCCGCTCCAAACCTATGCAAAGTTCTAAAGTTATGATTAGTCTGCCTGACTCAAATTGATAAAAATAGGCCTGAGTCAGTTCACAGAGTTCTGCTAAGTAGAACTCTGCAAATTGACCCAAAAACTTAGCCGCACTACGCAGAGTTCCTCAAGCAGTTGTTCATGCCGTTCACATTGATTTTCAGTGGAGGGTGCTTGTCCTGAGCTGTAAAATCAGCATAAATGGCACCTTACACAACGGAAGAGGGCACTGCTTCTTGCCTTGCTGATCAAGTAGATTTTCTACCCAGGCAGCAGCTTTCTCAATGCTTTATCACTTTGAATGGAAGGTTCCTAAACCGTGAGCGGTTGCGACTATCCGCGACCGCCTGCATTGAGAAATCTGACCGCCTGCATTGAGAAATCTTGCCTCAAATTACTGTGTCCTTCCCTGTTGCTTCTTATTCTAAATACAGCATCATCTTCTACTTTTCCACCGGGGTATGCTCCGTCATTCTATCTTCCTCATCTGTGTCTCATTCTGTAAATGGTGCTAGTCTCTCTCCTTGTTGTGTTTCATGCTCTATCACTATGATCCGCTCTCATGCAGTCATCAGTAACAGCCCCTCTAATGTCTTCACTCACTGTTCTTCCCCATGTTCTCTTCCTTTACTCTCTTTTCTTCTTGCATCTTGTCGTCTAAAAAGCTACACTACCGTCTTCATCATCCTATTCATTGAATGACATATCAATGTTCAATGTGTTCTCGTCCCTATTGGACATTTGCCATGTGCTGTATTCCCTTTCTTTACTCATTGCAGGTCGGAACCTAAATGCATGTTGCTATCATCATCCATCCTTTAAGTCATTCTAGCACATTCTTGTCCTTCATTCGCCAAAGCTATTTCCACTCTTTTCTTTTTATTTGCCCAGTTGGCTTTCCTGTGTTGCACCGTACTTCCCTAACCTCTTATCTCTCCTGTACTATCATGGCCCTTTTCTTCGCTTATTTTACTTAACTCCGACACCTGTTGACACTGCGCACTCCTTCCTTCTTTTGCTTTTCTCTGTTTTATACCACTTCTAGTGTAAAGTGCCATGCTTCCCACTCTTTCTGAGATCTTGTCAGATTTGCTATGCTGCAAATCTCCCATCATGTGTTTCAGGGTTTGCAATTACTGCTGCATGTACCTCTGCAGTCGCCTCCCTCTTGGGAGCCATGCGCTTCCCCGTATTGGTGGGTGCCCACTCACCTTCTTCCTTATCTGCCGCTACAACAGCGTCTAAAATCTTCCTCTCTTTCATAATTTCATAGTTGGCAATGTTCTCCTTTATATTTTCATGCGCTATCAAAACAAACAAGAATTTGCAATGCAATAGGTCTCACATTACTGAAAGTCTGAGCTATTGCCATTGCTAATATTTATGCAATGCCAATAGCTCAAACTTTCAGTAATGCGAGAGCTATTGCATTGCAAATCAATCGCAGCCCCCGTGCTTTAGCTTTAAAAATCTTAAGGCAAAGCGCGGGTGCAGTGATTGCTTCAAAAGTAAAGAAATATACAAAAAATGTTTTTCTATTTCTTTACTTTTGAAGCAATCGCGGGGTCTTCCTTTAACTTAAGATGTTTAAGGCTAAAGCATGGGTGCCACCATTGCAACAAAAAGTAAACAAATAAAAATAAATGGTGGCTGCATGCTTTTTTCTATTTGTTTACTTTTGTTACAATGGCGGCAGCCGGCTTTAGAATTAAACATCTTAAGCTAAAGTGCGGGTGCTGCGATTGCTTAAAACGTAAGGAAATAGAAAAAAGACGTGGGACGCATTTTAAAAAAAATTCTTTATTTATTACGCAATCGTGGCACCTGTGTTTTAGCTTAAGATGTTTAACTCTAAAGCAGTGTGTGCCGCCATTTAAAGAAAATGAGAGAAGCAGAAAAAAGAGTATGCGGCTGAGTGACAAGCCGCAAATAACAAAAGAAAAGTCTGGCCATTATTGGGAGTAGGGTGTGCCACGCTGGTTAAATAAAAGCACTGGGGGAAGAGTGTATCCTGCCTGCAACAGCAGGCAGGAGAAAGGGATTTAACAAAATAGTGCGCAAGGCTGTAATTAAAACGTCCCAAGTAACACCACATGTAACAGGGAGGGTACACCAAGAGAAAATGCTGTACTAAGGAGGGATTATTAAGTCCAATGAAAAGCCAAAATTTACAGAGGACAGAAACAGGAGCCAATTAAAAAGGTGGTTGGACTGTGGGCAGACCTTCATGCCCGTATCCTGAATACAGCATGTCTCGAAGAGACAGCGCTGCCTAGGCAAGACCTAAAAATGGGGATAATGTGGCACCAAGCAGCCCAATGTGGAAAACATAGGGTATTTGACAAGTTGCGCTTACGCTCTTCAGATCAGCTGCACAGTCTCTAAAGCTTTTCTCTAACACCTTAAGGCTCAATGTGCTCGGCTGCCTTCTTCAAAAGAACAAAATTATTTTTAAACAAGACCCATTTTTTTCGCAATGCTCAAAAGTTCGAACTGCTTCTTTCCTCATCCCTGGCCACTTCTGTAGTTGCATATGGACACCTTTTCCAGAAAGGACTCCCTCTCGCTCTTGGGTTCCCACTCGTATCTTCTCCAAAGCATGTTTATCTCTGATCTCTCGAGTCACGTAATGCAATAGTGGTGCTTCCTCAGGGATCAAGATCTGAAGTTCAACAGGGTTCTGACTCATCGCCGGCAGCCTATGGCGATGAAATTCTATTGGAATGTCACAAAGTGTTTGCACTAACTTTTGCTATTTAATACTAAAGCATTAAAGGTGGCTAATGCTTTTAAGCTTTTATATTTGCTTATAAGCTAATCTATTAACATTTTATAATAATAAAAAAACTAGAGCACAAAAAAATGAAACTAATAGAAGAGAAACTGGGCCAGCTCCTAGGTCTTGGTATGGGATGTTGTGATTCAAATCAAATCAAATATACTTTATTTGATTTTTCACATTAAAAATCATAAAAGTAACATAGTTAAAAATACTTTCACATGTATGTATAATTATTTCATCTATACAGAGTTCTCGATTCATACCAATCTTTAGGAAATAGCTTTAAAAATTAATGTGTATTAAACCAACTTCCTATTTTAGGCAGTTATACATTTCCTTTTTCTCAAAACGCTTTTCAGAAATCCAGCCATAAATCCCACACAGTAAAATTTTTCCAACTCTTGTAAATATGAAAAAGCAGGACGACATTGCTTCCAACACCCTCTCTTCAACACTGGTAGAATCCATCTTACTCTTTCACAGTGATTCAAAACTATTATTGTAGTGATTATATTTATTGGTGGAGGAATTGTAAATGTATCCCAAGTAGAGTGAACGGTGATTCAATGACAGACTGTATTGAGGTTAAAAAAATGATATATTTCTTTCATGTTTTTGATTGCTGAGATGTTTTCATATTATGGTAGTTGGTATGTGTTACTAAATAAAAATCATGTTTAAATGTTTCACTCTGGAAGCTCATAATTTAAGAATGCTGAATTGAAATGTTGCAGATATAGATTTTGGTGATTGTAAATGTAGATACCTTTACAGTTATCTATTTATACTTCAAAAATGGTTATTATTGTCTATTACTCAGTTTAGATTGATAGAAATGAGTTCTGATGATGTAACTTTGTATTTAGGTTTAGTGTTAGGTGCATGGTTGAGCAGTGTACGTGAGCCAAGGCACCTGTGTGTGCACTATCAAAGCATCATTGAATGTGTGCAGATCAGATGACTCAGCTAAGTGACAAAGCTTCTGGTTGGGTACCTCTCTGAAATATTGTTTATATTTATACTTATTTACAGCGTGTGCACGTTTCATGGAACAATCTGCATGTAATATACCACCTTGCTTCCCTTCAGCTTCAATGCAGCACATACACCCAAGAACCTGTGCAGAAGTTGAACATGAAAAGGGTTATCCAATTAAAGTTGTCTTTTTCACCACATCACACTTCGTACTCGGTGCAGTGTCTGTGAATATGCATGGTAGGGCAACTCACACACACTTACAAGCTGGGGCCACCCACATCTACTGCTGCAGTTTAATATTCACACTTAGAGGCTCCTCTATCCATTAATACTATGTAGGCCACAGTCATTGATTAGAAAATTCATAAGTTGTAAAAATGCAAACCTCCCCGAAGCCTCATTTTGGAAGAAACCACCTTGATTCTGGTGTATATGAGATATATGAGTGTATATGATGTCAAAATACGTTTTGACTGCTGAAAGATGCCAATTCCATTCTTTCAATCACAACAATATACGTCCGGTTAGACTTATGTAACTATGTCAATAGAACACAACACGAGGTTAACAACTTATTTTATTGGCAGTGAGCATTATTGTTACATGACATACAAATATGCCCCTTAGAACACTTTTTCATTGTTATTTTTATACAAAATGAAAATTGAGAATATCAACAATGTATGCACTGAACACATCCTGCAGTTTGTTGAAACAAAATGCAAAGAAACCAATATTACTTGTTACATACGATAACAAAAGATAACCCAAACTTAAGATTTTTACCAATCTTCAGTGCACAATACAACATTTCATTTCAAATAATGCATTCAATAGTGTGGTTTGGCACATGAGTTAATGTTGCAGGCACAGGTACATTGAACAATAGCATTGCATGAGGATCTTGAATGGATCCTTTTATTTTGTTCACACATTAATGTTGAAGTGAGTATACAGGGCAAATTTACCCCAAACTAAAAAACACACTCTTCATCAAAAGCCAAAATATTTACATGAAATTGTTTTAAATAATAAATTGCTCTTAATATTACAAGGACAAGTGCAATGGGATTTGTGCTGTCTTGAAACTGTGTTTTGTAGATGGGAACAAATAATGTTAAAATTGACCTGAGTCAGTGGTGGTGGGGATACAAATGTATTTGTCAATATTAAAGTTGTGTCTTATGGTTAAAGGTCGCTAACTTTTAGAATGCTTGTACTTTAACCTAACACCAATGTTTTGGAACAGAAGCACCAATTTACAATTCTGAATTCAATTTTGACCAAACCGAAGCCACATTTTCAAGGAAATCTTACATTTCCACCAAGTAGTTTACTTCTGCATTTGTAGTAAATTGATGATTTTTTGAAAATGTCAAAAAAGTTTAGGAGTACTCCTAGGAACCTCACACATAAAAGTATACCACACTGGTGTAATTCTAAGATGGAGTATCCCGTTTGTAAGAATAAATTACTGTTTTCTTAATGGCAAACATAAATATACGCTAGTAATTCATGCCACATAAATCCATCTGAGGTGAAAATATGAGTTTGCTACTCGTGTCCAGTGTTTGGACCAGTAATAGTAAAATATTTGCTATGAAAAGTTCGTAGTTAATTGCAAAGCAAAATGAAAACACCAGAAAGGTAGGAGTGGAAATGTTGAAGTGCTGTTGTAAAAAATTTGAGATGTTTACATTTATGGTCTATCACTTTTACATTATAACAGTGCATGAATTTTCACCAGCTGCAACACTCTGTTCACCCCTTAGATATGTAGAATAATAGAGGCATGATAAAGCAGGATACAAAAAAATCCAAACGGAATTGTAATTTTCATAGATCTTTTTTAACTAATATTATAACTCATTCTAACTATAATGATTATGATTAAAATACGTATTATGTAGGATTGTCCCAAAATACAGACATATTGGACTGGCATACTGGGCGAGTCATGTAAGATACTAAGGGAAACTATCCCAGAGGACCTCAAGTATGTCATTTTAGGTATACCAACAGTGATTGGTGTCTAACTAGCCAAGCTCCTTTTTAGAAATCTGCGTCTAATGGTGGCAAAAAGGGACGTGACCACATTTCGGGGAGCGTCAGAGCAGCAAAGCCTCCGGGAATTGAAAAAAGGGATGGAGCTCTACATGTCAGCTAGAATGGTCACATACAAGGCCAAAGGATGTCCGAAGATGTTCCGAACATATAGGGACCCTGGATGAAATCTTACGGTGTAGACCTGGGGAAATCAAGAGAGGGCTTCTTTCAACACTGTCCAACTAATTTATGGTAGCAACCTTTGTACCACAAGATATTATTTGAAGACTGAATGACCGCGGAGAATAACTTGAAAATGCACTGTACTCATGCAAACTCTATACGAATGTATTTCCACTCCAATTAATTTGTGGTTGTTGGTGCATGGCTGAGCACCTGGTATTGTTTGACTAAAAATCTAATACAATATATTTTTTTAAATAAAAATAAAACTATATTAGGTATGTCTTTACAGCATTTTCTAGATGTAAAAACTTCTGATTTGATTTAAAAATACAATCTAAAGCGTTTTCCTCACTTTTTGCAGTTTTTGGATCCACAAAGATCTTTTTGTAGAACTGCACACATTTAAGCATATTTTAAAAAATAGTTTCGTTCTTGATTTACTATAGTGACTTGTACATTTATTGAGAGCCAGCTGTTTGGTGCCTTATTCTTGTGTTTCCGCAATACCTTAATAAGTTTGACCAAAAGCTGTATTTTATCAACTTAAAGAAAATAACATGAAAAGATCAATGCTCAGTAAAACATTCTGCATAAAAACACTTAAAAAATAAGAACATCTTTCAATTATGCCATTTTCAATAATCTTACGTCTAGAAATGGAAAGGCATGCTGCAGTCCAAATAGGCTAGTAATACAGAATGTAACTTACTATGAATATAACATAACTCATCTGATCATTCCATAATAATTACCGCAATAAAAAAGCTATTCTAGCTAGTATGCCAAACATCTTCAGAGAATAGCATTAGGTGGCCACAGTGGCTCGTGCAGCTCCTGTCAAGTAATGCCCGCTATGTCTTTTTTAATGAAATATGCACCAGTGAATGTGCTTAGACACAGTGATATTTAATACTGCTGGTGAATATTATACAGTAATGTGACAACATTAATTTATGACGCAAACAACACTTAGTTCAAAATGTCAATATTGTGAATTAATAAAATAGCAACAAAAACCAGGAACCTGAAAACACCTTTCCTCTTTGTATGTAACTGCATGGGACTGAAGAAAATAGTTTTCTCTTGTGTAACATTCATACTGTTGAAAAACAATAAAATACATATTATTCTACACCTCGGCACTTATGTTGTGTATACTAAAAAAACAGCATGACTGGTCCTAAAATACTATTCGGATAAAACAACTGCTCAATCAATTTTAACATGCGGAACATTAAGCATGTTTTGTAGGAAAGGGTAGTGCTTCACGCTATATGGGCCCACTATTCACAAATACATTCATCTGGCCAAGAAGAAAATAGGACTAATCGTATACTAACATTACGCAAAGTTGCTGGCATTTGTGATAAATACCTGTTATTAATGATCATCCCCCAATCTCAACCTCCACACATACATCCACAAATCCTCCATCCTTCTTCATGCTTCTGAAACATGACTAAATGACTTTGAAATTGGGGAGAAAAGAAGAGACTTTTTAATCTTTGTCAAAAAGGTTCACCTTAGACATTACCTTCTTGAGTCTGACATCCCCACACTTCATAGATGAAGTTGGGAGATGGACATCATCACCCAATGAGGAAGCTCCTGACTTGATATACGTTGCTCCAATCACATAAAGTCAGAAGGTGAGCCCAAATTGAACTATCTAAACAATGCAGGGATCTGAACAAATCATCATGAATCACTGGTTAAAACATGTAATGCGCACAAGCCAAAAACTATTGGGGCAACTTCCTCCATGACCCGATGAAGGTGGTCTGTTGAATAATGAACAGTGGAACAGGACTGAATGAGGAATTAAGGCCCATGAAGCCCGCAGCCTCATTTAAGGATGGTACATTACCAGAAACATGCAAGACAATCTCCACTAGGCCATTAATAGATGAAATTAACTAAAAACGTCTATGCAAAAGATAGGTAGAGGCTGAATTGATTAGTAAGTAGATTGACTTACTGTAAGAGGCCAATGAGCTGTCATTTGCCCTAGTCCAGAATTTTTTTCTTCCCCACCAACACTGTGTGTGTTCTGATATTTGAACTCATCTCACTTTAGTCAGCAGCCACTTGGTATGCCCAATTGTGTTTCATTGGTATGTAAATGGCATAATAGTGTAAATAACTAGGTAATGTGAATAAAGTGCCAGTGTCACAAAAATAAATTATCTGTAGAATTGTTTACATGCATTACAGTAAACCAAACTAAATCCATCTGAGCTTAGTGTAACCTACTAATGTTTTGGAAAGAATCAATACAAAGAAGGAAACAGATGCTGCTGGACAAATCAAATTGAAAGGAAGATCTAGGCCATGTCGGAACAAAATACTCATTTGTAACACACCATAAAAGCCCCAGTAGGATATGAACATCATGGTCTCTATGTTATAAAGGTTGGGTGCTCACTGACAGGTACCCAAGGCTTAACCAAGACAGATGATCTTTTTTTACAATTTAATTCAACAGAGTTCAAGTGTGCCATTAACATGCATCTAAACCTCATGCCCTCCCCTCTCTAAGTCAGATATTCTCTATACCTCTCCCCTTTCTACGTCAGATTTTGGGTCAAATCAAAGAGTTGGCGAATGATCCCCCATACAGATCCAAACTTTTGCTCATGAATATTAATCGGAATTGTCGAACTGTATAGGAGTGTCAGCGAGTGCCCTAGTTTGTAACAGTTATTTTAAGCTTTGCAGCTTATAAAGCAAGTAAAATAGCTTTACTGTTTCCTGTAAATATGAAACAATGCAAACAGTTACACAGTGCACGAGTAGACCTTTTAAAAAATAGAAACCTAATTGATTATTTCTGTGCGTAACAGCTGTGGCACGTGCAATTTAGCTCAGCAATCGTTTCATGATAATGTCGGAATAATGTAGTTATCTGGTATATAAAACGTCATTTTGAAAACTACACTTATCTCATCACAAAATGTAAGTTTCTAGATTGTTTAGTAAATGACAGTCTTAACTATTAAAAATATTGGCTTTCAATTGAGTTATTATCTACAAAGTTCATTGAGGAGCAATGCATAAAAACAAGCTTCCTGTTAATTAAGATACATTTTTACATTTTGTTACTTTTTTTTCTGCACAAAATTCAACAATTGGATTTTTTCCAAAAACTGACTTGACGACGCACCACACATTCCCATATATCAAAAAAAGTTACATGCATGTCTGCATGTCCATTCCTGTGTAGATACTTGGACTGTAAGCAGTACGTTTGAGCACATTCGCAATTTATGAAGATGCAGTGTGATGTACGCAGTTACACATGCAATGCAGCTATCTATTTGACCACTTTATCACTGTCATTGAATAACGTAAAGAGCATAAACGTATTTATGTTGGTTGGCTAAAAATGCTAGTGGTCAAGTGCAACCTCTTCAGAGTCTTTACTTAGAGAAGGCATGTTTGATTTGTCCTCTTAAATGCCATTCCTTGGAGCTTCATTTCAGAATTAATTTTGGCCTGAGTTCTTTGTGAGAAAAATATGAATAACTTGCTTTTCTGCATGATTGTATGAAGGGGTTCCACTCTCTAGGCCCTTGAAAAGGTGATACTATTTTCCAATGTAATGCTGCTCAATTTACCAACCTCAGAACAATGGAAAGCTGAGTTGATCTTGCTGTAATTGGAACTTCAAGGGCATAACATCTGTCACTGAACCATGCTGCCAGCACTGGTTGCTCTAATTTCCAATTGACACTTGCCGCATAATGATACCAGCTCCTTCATGCCAGTAACTAGGGATACTTCGAAAGTGAGTGGATTAGCAAGTGGTACAAAGCTGTATCACTATTTCCGTGTACAGCTTTTAACTACAAAATGACCATGACATCTTGAAAAAGTAAACATCTGTTTGTCTTGCATGGCTGCAGCATACAATACAATCACATCCCTAATGCATGTTGTTAACAACTCTTTAGTTATCCACTAAATCACACGTAGCCATGTTTACTTTCATAAATTGAACAGGAACACTCATGAAGACTAGGGGACAGGTGAGGGAAAAGTTGACTTGGCACAGTGACAATGTAGCAGCTCACTGATACCTAGCCACACATCTGTGCTTCAAGAACTTACTTTTAAGAGGCATGTTCCATGATTCCTTATGTGCAACAAGAAGGAGTGATTCCCGAGGAAAGGCCAACTTGACTTACTGAGTCCAGAATAGATAAGTTGATGGTGGAACGTAAACAGGACACTTGAAAGCATGAGTCAGCTAAATAAATTGGAGGATAGTGGATTTAATCAGTTTGATATGTGATCATTAAATGTAGACTTTCTGAAGCTCCTTTGAGAAGGATTGTGCTTCAAATCTAGATGTATAATTTTTTTACATGTTTAAGTAACGCTTATGTATCCATCTTGGATTTTGTAAAAAGCACGTCCACCCTACATCGTCTTTGAGGTTCTGTAGCAGGGCAGCTACGCAAACCAAAGACAGCAGGCATATATGTTTTTTATTCTGTATGCTAACTACCACTGTATCTAAAGGATTAAGAAATTCTATCCAACCCAGAATGCATTTACCTAAGTTGAATACAAATACTGACCTTTCTAGCTCTCACCTAATCAAGTAACAGTTAGTAACAGTCCGAGCTCCAACACAGTCAGAGGCAAAGGACTCCTAACCCGTAATCCTGACATAACTGAGATGGGATTACTCTGCTGGAAAGAGAAGCAAAAAGTTAAGAGAGAGTATTATGGGCTTTTTTGCGTATGTCTTAGAAACAGATAACCACTGAATCCCTGGGATGTCCACAATAATGGAAAGCCATGATGTCAGCCTAACTAAGTAAAGGATTGATAATTTCCTAAATTTGATAGTTCATGCGCTTTCTTTGACAAAAATGTGTAAAAAAAAGTTTTCATTTTTGCTGGTGCGTGGTTCGATTTTGTTTGTATAAATCAACACAACTAGTATTAACATTCAACGTTGACTAGTATTAACATTCAATTTTGATTAGTTTTCCTGGGATAACTATGCAGTAGACTGCCATGAAACATTCTCAAGAATAGGAGTGGTTAAAAGAGAGCACAAACTCTCTACAGATACAAAAGGAGGGGGTATTAGAAGCCTAACAAAGCAGCAACCCTTGCTCTCACAGTGACTGGTAAGAATGCCTGCTTACTTTCCACATGACTAATAAAAGTGCTGTTTGCCCGGAAATGTGTGCAAGAACTTGTCGCTCATTAATAAGATGGCAAATATCAGGAGGGAGTTCTTTACCCTCACTCTCTTCTTCTAAAGTACTTATAATGGACCCTAAATATAAACAAGCTCCTAACTTTCTATTTAACAATGAGGAAATTGACTTGGGGAAATTGGTCAACAGAAGAGCCCACCACAAAGAATAAAAGCTTACAGGCTGACAGTGTTCTGAAACGTAATCTACAACATGGTGTGTGTGTGTATAATGCCCAGTTATAGAATAAAACAAAACTTTTTAAGATATGTACTATATATGTGCAAATAATGGATGTTTTACCATTTGCATTTTGGTGTGCTTGCATACATTGGCAGATGGACATGATTTGCATTCTAATCCCACTAGCTAGAGAAAAGTGCACACTGACCTTAACTAATATTAGAATTAATAAATTAAGAGAAAAATATTTAATGCACATCCGTGTTACTCAAGGACTGCAGGGCCTGAAGGTTTTACTGAAAAGAATTGTATCTTACTTCTTACTTATTTGTGACTTACTCATGACTTGAATTTACAGAAGACAGACATGCGTACCTGCAGAGCAAACGCTTTGTAAGTCAGGCCCTTAAAATCTATATCCTACAAGAACATATTTAAAACATATATTTAGCAGCAGGTTCATAAATTTAAATCTCCTATAAGAATTCCTATAAATATACTGGTAGTTGTCTCTTTACTGAGTATTTATGACAATTCTGTTGAACATATACACATTACAAAAAATGCCAATAATGTTAAAAATAACTGAGAGGGTCAAAAAAGGAATCTACACATTCTATATCATCGAATTGCGTTCTATTTTTACGTATGCTGAATTCAGCTTTGGGCACTTCAAACAATCATTTGGCACTTCAGATATTTTAAGTCCTTAGGCACAATGTGACAAAGTTAGCTTAGTAAGTCCTTCTCCGTGCATCTTATACAGCAGCTTAAACTCAGCTGGCAGCTGGTGGGATTCCTGCCACTTGGTAGTAAATTTTGTTCCTTTTTTGTCGTAGTAATGGTATGGGAGGTCTTTTCCTGTGTTGGGATCCCATCCAAATGGCCAGAATCCATACAAGTGGATCTCCTCGCAAATGGCAGATGCAAGAGTGTACATTAGAATGCCTGTGCTCAGTCGTTTCGGTGCCAGGTGCTTGTTTTTCCAATACCTGTAGAAAAAGAAGAATCATTGTTTCAATTAATTTGCAAATATGTATAATCAGGGGTCTAGAAAGATGAATTTTCTGCCGAACTAAAGAAAGCGTCTTATGGCTGTTCTCCACAGGCTTGTGCAGCAGCACAAGGTACACAATAAACACCAATTACTTACAGGTATGTGCCTCATGTGAACCAAGTTTGTAGTACGATTTCAGTAATGCATGTTGGATCTGGCACTCAGCATGACCAAAGGCCATGCCCAGTGGCTCTCTCTGGGATGATTGGCATATGGCCTGGTTGCAAGGCAAAGCCAAAAGTCATGCACTATGCCTAGAGTCTGCTGGGTGTGAATGAAGCTCATGCCCTGCAGTCTCTGGAATCATGGGTACCTGATGCAGGTTAAGCACTGGTTATGGCCATTCTGAGTAAGCTCTGGAGTGAGACTGGATTGGGTGCAGCTTGTGGTAGACTGCCACAACCTGTGCCCAGAACCCATTGGGCATATTATTTTGGGGAACCAGACGGTTGATAACTATGATCCAGGGTACAGGGATGTTTTGTGATTGAATCTGATTGAGTGGAGGGCTATCCCTTATGTACCCGTCCTGTCCCTCTGAGCTCCTCTTGTGATTATATAAGGATTTTAGGTGCCAGGATTACGGAGTTCAGGTCATGGTCCAAGATCATCAACTGAACTCAGAACCTACTGTGCATAGTCAAAGACCATGCTCAGTTGCTTCTCGTGTCAGGATGTCAGGAGAACTTAAAGCATGAATGCCACATCCCCTTTCAGCCTGTGAGATCAAGGTTCAGGGGTATTTGGCAGCAGGTGTGAGTAAAGGTCACAGACACATCAATCCTTAAGAAATCTTAAATTCTGTCTCCATTTGCATTCCATTCCCTATACACCATCACGCGAAGCTAGTTCATGTAATCACTGGGGAGAAACGTGGCCATGTTCTGTGGAGGGACTCACAATCAGGTTGGCTGTATTACCAATATCTCAATATGTCTTTCCTACATCCATAATGCAACATTTTCAGCTCCCATATTTGCCCCATGGCATGCGTATAGCCACTTCATTTGAATCCATAGTCTCTCTCGTCCTGATTTTTGCTTTTCTTCTGCCCCCTCACACTCAGAGGCTGTGAATGTAGTAGGAATGCTTCACTTGAGGTTTGGACCAAGTTTGCCTTTCACCTATCTACACTGTTCCCCCTCTTGTTCCTCAACTCTACAAAAAACCAGTGAATGTGTCATGATCACAACTAATACTAAGGAACAGCTCTCCTACTCACTTTGTTCCCATCCACCAAGATTGGTGTTTGTCCTCAACTCACCAGATATAGAGTTGGATCCAGGTCCGGTGGGTGATTCTGCGGTGGTCTCACAGCCGTGGGCTGTTAAGCTCATAGGAGAGCCTAACATGCAGCCCGCCGCCGTGACAGCACCTGCAGTATGTTGCACATGCATGCCAGTCCGTGCAGGAATGGGGGTGCAAATGCAGGTGGGCACAATATGTGCCCCACCACATGCAACCCCAGGCCCAGCTCAGACACGGGTCCTATTAGGGCCCCCTTAGTTGTCTCTCCACCACCTTTTTCTTGGCAGGCTCACTACCATGAAAATGGTGGTGAAAAGTCAACTCAGAATATGCTTGGCGGTGCCTGCAGTGGCACCGCCAGCAAATTCATGCCGGTTTCAAAGCGCGGAACAAGCAAGATCCTTGATCCTGACAGTCTCGTTGTGATCCAACCACCATGCTCTGAATACTGCGGGTGCAACCGCAGTGTGGCCATAGTCGGACGGCCAACATGAGTATGGCAGTCCACTTGTAATTAGGCCCTAAGTCAGCAGTCCTGTCCAACATAATTTTATCTCAGTGTATGGATTTAACCCCCTGTGTCCTGATTCTGGTTAAATTCCTTTGTTTACAACCAGCCATGGCTGGTGCAGTTGAGGGTGGTGAGGCTGGTGGGGGCATGGCAAGGGATAGAAGGGGTGACGTCAACAGATGACGACGAGGGAAACTAAAGTTAAAAAATAAATAAAATCACTTACCTCGCGCTCGCCGCAACAAGTGCAAGGTAAGTGGTTTCTTTTTTTTGTTTTATCTTCCCTCGTCATCTGTCGACTTTACCCCTCATCCCCTGCCCTGCGCCGTCCCAACACCCCACCACTCTTACTTGCACTGGCTGCAGCTTTTTATAACCACTGCGCATGACATAAGCCATATATGCTGATTCACAGAGAGTACCATGCTATTTATTCGCATTTTGATGGAACAGAAGTTATCCTGACCCTTAAAAGCCTTTGTCTCTTGCAATTCATGGCCCTTTTTCACACTCAACATCAGTAAGATAGTATATTACACTCTCTACAGCTGTAAATCCATATAGAAATATTAAAACATATCTAACTATGCATATTTTTCTTCTAGTAAAAAAATATATATGTGTATGCATATAATATACATATCGTACCCAGTGTCAGTCATCACTGAGAAGTTATAGTTCGGACGATGTGTCCATTGAAAAAGCATTTGTTGGCTTTCTAACAACTTTGGCACCGTAGCACTGTTTGATGAACCTTCACAAAAAGTTTGCAAAATAAAAAGGTAATCCACCGCAGCTCCTTCCTTGAAAGTTTTGTGGTGATCTGTCAGTCAATCAAGTGGGGGCAAAGAAAAAGTGGGGTGCCAAAACACATTTTCTCAGGCAATTTTCCATAGGAATAGGAAAATTAGACATAACTACAGCCAAAGCAGCTAAACAGAATTACACCAAGTTTGGGAGAAAGCTTGGTCTTGGTCCAGAAAGTATGATTTCGTGTAAATCAGTTCAGTAGTTTCTTAGAAATGAAGGTTCAACATGTATGCATATATCACACCAAGGAGGATCCACAGATTCATCACATCAAAAGATAATATCTGATGAACTGCCACCACATCACCAAAGATTTGGCAGCTGCCGTTTTACTGTTAATTTATAAAACGTACATTTGAGTATGGTTATTGATGACTATATCACAAAGACAATGTGGCCCTAAATGAAGGGGACGCATTTTTTGTTTTGTGCTGTTTCTGTTTTTTCTGAACCCCGCCCTTGTATATTGTCCCTCAGCCACCTTTGTTTGATAATACACTGAATTTTGAGTACTGTTTGTGTAAACCTATGATCGCCATTATTGTCTTACGATTGTTTGTCTAATGTTGTTAATAATAATAACATTTTTATTTACTTCAGTGAAATGTGGTATATATGGGTATCCTGTGCCCATAGAAAAGTGGGCTGTCTTTTGTTCTCTCTCTTCCCCTTTTTTCTTACATGTCTCCTCATTGAATTCATGACCCCAGGAGAGGTTGACATGTTTTCTAAAGCACACCAGTTGGAGCTGTAGGCTCTTCAGTGCGGATTGTGGAGTGCTCTTACGGTTGGTTCTATGTCTGTATTTAGTTACCTAAAGAGTGTTAAATAAGGCTCAAGGTTCATGGGTGTTCAGAATTAAAAAAAATTATTTGAAATGTTTTGTCAGTAATTATTATTTAACACTGTTATGTATATTTATATATTAATTTGTATTTGTAAAGCATGAACATATCACCCCTAAAGGATTCAGGCCGTCGGGGGGATTAAGTGAGCTATTGCCGAGAGTCCCATGATGCTGAGCTGCTGCCGGCGATCGAACCATAAGACCCGCACTCCAGAGTCAGCTGCTCTGGCCACTGTGCCACACCTCTTCCTCTATATTTATAAGGAATACTTTGGATGTTAGTTATTAGTAAATATTTGACAAAGCCAATTGGTCTGTTTTATATATGTTGGTGTGATTCCCTCCTGATGAAGCCAATATACTTGCCTTTTATATTTCCATTTTCTGACCTCTTGTCAGAGCCTATAGGTCTGATTTATTTAAAAATAATGCCCACTTATATTGTTACTTTCAATTTAAAAAACTAGCTAGTCACTGAATTAAGGTGGCATTATAGATAGGTATGGTAATAATATATTACTTTATCTTCAAACAAATCTTCGAAATTCACTGATAAACTAATGGTTATAGTCATGGTTAGTTAGTTAGGTGATAATGCAATGTCACCATCATAAAACATTGCATTTTTGCATGCTGTGCATAATTCCCTTTCTGTTTCAGACACAAGAGTCACAGTGTTCTCACAAAAATCCATTAGCTTTCTGTGTTAAAGTTACATTTGTTGCTATTCATTGATTGGCCAATGGTTCTCAGCACCTCCACTGGATGCGAGGCATAGGAGGTGGATTCTCTTTTTGTGATATCATGAAGGCCGTGATGATGGAAGAATCTGTCAGGAGACATTTTATATGTCATGAGTGATGTCACTGACCATGTCATGAGTGGTGTAATATGTGAGATCATAAGCAGTGCATGGCATCGGCGTAAGTTATAGTTAACTCAGGTAACTATAACTGCTGAGTTGAGGCCTTATCAACGGCAGTAAATAAGCGCGCCGAATTAAAGGAAGGTATTGCATGCACTACAACTCCCAGACTTCCATTGACGTGAATTAAGGGCGTGACATTAATTAAGGAGTTGTTGCCTACCAGCAGCGCGATCTTTTTCGAACTGCCTCCGATGAAGGGATTACCCAGAAACGCGTCAGGCATACGAGAAGCTGCTAATAGTACCAGTCTTTGTGCCCATCAGTACCTGTGATTGAGGCTGGTAACCTACATGCCGTTCGTGTGCAGCTCGCTTTGGGATACCATGTGTTGTTGATATATATATATATATATATATATATATATATATATATATATATATATATATAAACAAAGGATAAAGATCAGGACAGGGGACTAAGGGCCAGATGTAGGTAAATTCGATTTACCGACTCTTAAATACCGACCCATACCGAATCGGTATTTAAGAGTCGGTAAATTTGAAAGAGGCAGATGTAGGTAAAAAATGACCGATTCTGTAAGAGTCGGTATTTACCGATTCTGTAAATACCGAATCTGTATTTCACATTGATTCCTATGGGCCTTGAAGCCCATAGGAATCAATGGGAAATACAGATTCTGTATTTACAGAATCGGTAAATAAAGAATCCTGCAAGGGTGCAGGGGGTGTCACTTTGACACCCTCTAGCACCCCAACTACAGGCTTGTGTGCCATGTGGCACACATACATGCCCTAAGGGCATGTCTGTGTGTCACATTGCACAGGTGTGCATGCACAGATGTGCATGCACACCTGAATTCGGTATTTTACCACCCAATAGGATTGGGTGGTAAAATACCGACTCTTAAGGGCCTGTGGCATTCTCAGGAGTGTCATCTACATATGGATTTACCGAATTGGTAAATATACCGATTCGGTATTTTACCGATTCTGTAAATTTACCGAATCGGTAAATTTACAGAATCGGTAAAATATATGCCCCCTACATCAGAAAACCCAAATACCGGTCGGTAACAGCCGAATTCGGCCGTTACCGACCGGTATTAGGGCTCCTACATCTGGCCCTAAGTCCTTGAGTCCTGTAAAAGTTTTAGCAACATTTTTCAGATGTTGCTGGCAGCCAATCAGAGAGCTCGCTTATGTAGGAGTCGGACTCCCATGGGACCCAATTGGCCCAAGGGGTAAAAAGCTCCCCAAAAAGAACGCTCCATTTTTTAAAGTCACGCTCCTGTGATAGTCGCTCAGGCCTCTAGTACATCCAATCATCAAAATATCTATCTTTTTTAACCTTAATTTCTCAAAAACTTCAGAACAGATTTACACCAAATCACAAAAGGCACAATCTGCGTATCTGGATTTGCTTCCTGACAAATTTGGTGCAAATTCGTTCAGTAGTTTTTGCTTTAGCCCTGTCTAAAGAGGTATATGGAAAATGCATAGTTATTTTGTGTTTTGGGACAACCCCTTTCTTCCCACCCCTGCTTGATGGTTCACCCAGATACTTTTCATGCACAAACTAGTCAAAAAGTAGCACCTGTTTAGAAAGTTTAATGGAGATTCGTCAAACAGGCCCAAAGTTATTAACAACACAAAAAGCATTTTCCTGTGAAACAGCTGATAACAATAACGACTCAGTGATGACCGTGACTGGCCAATTTCAGAACAGCATGCCTTTACCACAAAACCCTCCACACTGGAAAACCGGACTATCTAGCCGCCAAACTTAAAAGGGCTGGGCAGATGAGAAACCTCAGAAGCTCAAACTCCCTCCTTCTCATCCCCTTGAGGACACGCAAACACAAAACTGCTACAAGATCATTTGCTGGAATTGCCCTCAAACTTTGGAACTACATTCCTGCAGACATCAGAACTATCCCTTCATTCACCAAAATCAAAAAACACCTTAAAACCCTCCTGCTGAACTGCGCCCTCCCGAATGGATAGCCACGCTATCTCTGTCGCCGGGGCTCCCGACTATACACTGCTCACTTCTCTTTCAACCCGCCTCAGGACTAATTGCGCACATTATTAATGGCGCCTTTGGGCTACCTCAATTTCAACATTCAACTTGACTACCTCAGGACTCAACAAGCTCGGACGGCTGAACTTCTTCTATCCACTGCAATTAGCACTAATGAAGGCTACCTCTGGACTCCACCCTACCTCTAGAAACCTCAACTCTCTTTGGACTACCTAACTTCTTTGCTGAGGACTGTTCCAATGATGTTTCTATATCCTGAAACTATGTTGTAAAGCGCTCCGATACCCACGGATCTGGCCAGCGCTATATAAAACTCCAAAAATAAAAATAAAGAAATAATATATATATATTACCTACTGGCGGTCGCCAGTAGGTATATATAGTTAGGATTTTTTCTCTATGGGATTTTTGAAAATTCTATGTCTAATAACTTTGGCGTTTGTGGACGGAATTGGCTGAAATTTTCAGGAAAATGGCACATTTTGTTTCTGAGCAGCCCCTGAAAATTTTGGGGGGGTTCGTCAAGGGGGGGCCGAGAAAAAAGGGGGTCCCAAAACGCGTTTTTCCCATGTTAATTTCCATAGGGCGGTTGGCCTCACTTTTAGCCCGAACGGCTGAATGGATTTGCACGAAACTTGGCAAAATTGTAGGGACTGGTAGCCCGATGTGCCTTTTGTAGGTCTCAATATATGTGCTCCAATGGATTTTGAGAAATTAACGTTTAAAAAAAGATATATATCTGTAACAGCGGACCGGGCAGCGCTCCAGGACGCGTACTTTTCGCGCAACGGAGCTTTGTGAAGCGTCTGTCAACATTCCAAACAGTCCGTAGCGGCCGCCATCTTGTCTCTCGGTAGGATCGAGAGACAAGAGGAGGCCAAAGCGAAGGGGCAAATGACCATAAGGGGGCATAGTACATTGTCGCTGACCCCCTAGGTTTGATGTGGAGGTTTTAAAAGGGCCCCGCGGGGCAAAAAAAAAAAAAATAATAATAATCGAACGGCTGAATGGATTTGCACGAAACTTGGCAAAATTGTAGGGACTGGTAGCCCGATGTGCCTTTGCTAGGTCTCAATATATGTGCTCCAGTGGATTTTGAGAAATTAACGTTCAAAAAAAGATATATATCTGTAACAGCGCTCCGCTTCGCGTACTTTTCGCGTTACGGAGGTTTGCGAAGCTGATTGGTTTTTCGGCGTCTGTAAACATTCCAAACAGTCCGTAGCGGCCGCCATCTTGTCTCTCGGTAGGATCGAGAGACAAGAGGAGGCCAAAGCGAAGGGGCAAATGACCATAAGGGGGCATAGTAGATCGTCCCTGACCCCCTAGGTTTGATGTGGAGGCTTTGAAAGGGTCTCGCAGGGCAAAAAAAAAATATACTGTTTTTTTTGTTTTTTTGCGTGGAGTGCGCCCGGTTCGCGAACCGGGAAGCGTTCTGGGGAGCGTACTTTCTTGAAAATTAGTGAAAAAAGTTAGAGTAAAATAATAATTGTGAGTGATCAGATGTAGGGTAGCTCTGAGAAGAGCTTTTGGGTTTATGGTACATTTAGGTACTTATAAGTAGGTACCAATGCACAGTCTTAAATTCAGAGTGAAAACTCTGTTGCCCTCATCTGAGAAGTGAACTCCATCTCCTCTGTAGATATCTTGCATGTAGTAACGCAAGTTATTGTTGTACAGGGAGCCCATTCCATGGTCTCTCATGTAAGCTGAAACAGATTTGTTTACATGCTTCCTCGATTTCTCAATTTGTGGACAAAATTGGTTCGACCACCTCCATTTCTGTCTTTGGCATATATTTGAATATACCAAGGCAGTCTGAGGAAAAAGTGCCATCAATTGCTCAAAGGTGTCCTTTAAAAGCATTTCCAGACCTACCCCAGTCAAAGTGCCCAAATCATTACCTCCATAGTGCACAATTAACAGGTCAGGTTTTGGCAAATGCATAAAGGTTTTCACCAATGGTATCAATTGGTGACATTTTAATCCTCTGTGGCCAAACCACTTAATTTCCACATCTTGTAAATTGAGGTTAGGTAAATTCCTGTTTTCAGCGTACCTTTGAGCCCAATAGATGTAACTATGTCCAACAATCCAGACAGAAAACATGGTGAGAGAAGGTTCTGCTGCAGTCAGATGAAGTGTGGCAATGAAATGGCAGTTGAAAAAATGAGAGTGTAAAATGAAAAAAACTGAGGGGTTTCTGTGTTAATGAAGCAGTAAGAGTGATTGGTGGATTTTGATTGCTGAAAACAGAAAGTTAGTGTGCATGGATGAGTTCGTTGAAAGATGTATTTTGAGTGGCGAAGAAAAAATCATTAAATGAAAGAATGCTCTGGATATGCAGGTGCACTGAGAGTTCAGAGTTCAATTGCAACATTGTTGTGTGAGAGGTCTTGCAAGAGGTGGTTGCTATGCAGAAAAAGCAGAGAGGGGGCAGAGGGGGGAAGGGTTTTGATTTGAAAAAAAGTGAGGGAAGAGTTTTGATTGGGTGACATGAGAGATATGTGTGAGGAATTACAGCATTTCTGTGCTTTTGATAGCTGCAGACTCTGGAGTGCATACCTTTTGCTCTGCTGAAGACAAATTGGTGTGTTTCTGAGACTGTTTTGAAACTCAAAGTATTTGCTAAGGTGAGAAAAGATTTCTTTAATTTAGATAGAAAATAGTGTGCTTTAAGGAGAAAATTATGAAGAAAGTTGTGTTTTTCAAATGTTGCTTTGTCTCAAGTGTTTCACAAATAGATTTTGTTTCTTTGAGAAATTGTAATTGGAGAAAATGTGAAGTATTAGTACTGACAGGGCTTTTATGTGCATAGGAGCTGTGGAGTGTTTTCAAATTATGACTTGTAAATCGTTTTTGAGAAAAAGCAATGGTTTTAATATTGATGAGAAGGACATAATGGTGTCTGCTTCTTTATAAGGTAATTGAGAGTCTCTGATGTTATTTTTCCCATTTCAATGTAAGAAGTTTGTCTGTGGAGCAAATTGCTTGTAAATATGCTCCCACCTGTGCATGGCAAATTTAGATTTTGAATGTTTCCGTTACATAGGCATGTTAAAGGTGACTGAAACATGCTGCAAAGGCAATCAAAAAATGCTTTTATGTGTCTTAAGGACATTTTAAGTCATTTCCCCATGTGCAGTGTTTTCAAATTATGAGTTGAAAATCGTTTTTGAGGTAAAGGAATGTTTTCAAAATTTATGTGCGCCATATGACCCCAAATTTCTTTTTCAGGGGTGCAGCAGGGTGTTCTTGAGACACCCCTGCACCGTCGGAAAAATTCGTAATTTGCGATGAGGTAATTGCTAATCGCAAATTGCACCTTCATTCCTATGGGCCTCCTGCTGCATGGAAATGAATGGGTAATTTGTAATTAGCAAATAGGTCATCGCAAACTAGGAATGGTAAAGAATCGCTATTTATTCCTTAAAGTTCGCTATTTAGGAAATGCAAAAAACTTTGATGATACATATGGCGGTTCATCTCTAACAAGATAAGAAGCATAGGGATAGATTTATGATGACTGGCGCATCACCAGGGATGTGTTAGTCATTCTGTGCCGCTGTTCCGTCACCTATGGTGTGCTGCATTTACAATGCGGCGCATCATGGGGCAAAAACAGCACAGATGCGTGACGTATTTGTGCCGTAAAGTTGGCGCATTGCTGGAGTTGTATCGCAAGTGTGATGAAGCTCCAGTAAGGCTGAGGGGTGCCCCTGTCGCAGGGTTTCTGTTCTCACACAGAACTGTGGACAGAGGATTGGAACCTCGGCGAATTAGGGTGTTCCAAAACTCACCTTAGTAATCAAAACCCCTTAGCAAGCTAGGTACAGTGTCACATTGGATATAACAAACTCTCAATGTTTAGACAATCCAGAATATGAACTTATAGTACCTCACGATACGTGGAACTCATGAACAGTCGGTCGTTATATATTTCTTAGAAACCAGAACATGGAGTTAAGAAGAACACATGTGTATTTGAAATGTTTATTTACTAATGCCGTCTTCTCAGGCGTAGTATCTTAGATTATACAAGTACACATATTATCAGTAGCAAAATTACCAGCATAGTCAGTAGTACATAAAAAGCGAATGGTGACAGTATGTTAACATGCTGTAAATGAATAAGAGTTAGCAACACTTATAAGCAGCCGCGGGCCGTGGAGGGAGTTACGGTGGGGCAGGGAGGCGGGGAGGGGGAGGGGCAGGGTGGAGAGGGCTCCACCCTGCCCCTCCCCCTCCCCGCCTCCCTGCCCCACCGTAACTCCCTCCACGGCCCGCGGCTGCTTATATCTCACCCTCCCTAATACACATAATATATTATTTGCTAAGAAGGTCTCTTTGTGTTGGTTTAGGGCGTGCCGATACTTTAGTGTCTTAGATTTGAAGGAATCACATCAGCATACACCAGCTCTCTCTTCATGTGAACCGCATCAAGTGTTGTGTATGTGTGTTTGGCAAAGCAATATAAAACCCGCCTCATGCCCAGAATTGGGAGAAGCTGCACTTATGTTATGAGTATGAAGTTGTGGAGATCAGACCTCATAACAATTCTGTATCGTGTTGTTCTTGAAACTTCAGCACTCGCTGTACAGATATAGTTTAAGAAGTAAAGCAGATAGTAGAGCAATAACATATTATTCTCATGTAAATCACGATGAACTATTAGGTTGAAAGCTAAAGCAACAACTAAGTGTCGTGTGCAGAAGTTGCAAAAAAGGAAAAAATGGCGTTTAAACCGGTAATGAGTCCATGCTAACTTAACACGGTGTAAAGATATCCAGGACCTAGATGACACCTCCCCATGATCCGGAAACGAACTGAATAAGATAATAGAAGTGCCATCTCATGAGAGCAGATTGCAACTTTATATGTGGACGGTCCGCAAGGTAAAACATTAAAAACTAGGAAAATTTAATGCTAAAGAAAAATAAAACAGCCAAGTACTTTATCGAGTCTTAAGCCAATAGGCAAGCTAAATAATAAAAACTTGACAAATAAGTCAATGAATTGTCAATGAAATGCTAGTACTCAGCATATCAAACATGAAAAAGGTCTATGACATAACTGTGTATGCAAAATAAGCTGCAACAGCCTCCAATAGGAAGTCACCGTCTTCATCCGAAAAGAGTTCAGCCATCCAATTTAAAAGCGGAAAAGAACATAAGTGCTCTCCCAGCACCGGATCCTCTATCAACATCAGAGGACAGCTCGGTGGGTTTTCAAGAAAGCTCTGTTCCAAGAAAGACTGTGTTGCCGCCAGTAAATTCCAGGGACCAATTAGTCCATGCATCAATGCCACAGCCATAATCCTTTCGCCAGGACAAACCAACTCGTGAGTAATGATAGGAGTCATCAGCTGATTAAAGTCGACGTCAGGAGAAACCGGTCCGCAGAGACACAAATCAATGGCCCAATCGAAATCACAGGTCAGGCAGTGAAATACAGGCTGGACACAGGTGAAGTAGGAGAATCGAAAAGATAATCCATATGCCGTGCTTAATATCGCCAACGGCATTGTGCCATAATATTCTAGCATGCGATTGCGGAACAGTGTCAGCAGCTGCAGGGCGGGAGCTTGCACAGGAGGGACATCCATATTTAAAAATGTAAAAAAGCACAAGAGCGTCCGCTGGTAATGCAAGTAAAAATGGGAATCCACGAAGCAGAGTGGAAAAAATAGAATGAAAGAAAGCAGGGATGACTCCAAAGATTTTCTCAAATGAAGTCACGAGACCACTGGTAACAACTTTAAAAAAGTGCGCCAGGCCCTTCTCTGTACGGGTGTTCGCTATGTGAAGCACGAAAGTTTCACGGGCCGAACTCAAGGCCACCTCTCTCTGAGACAAAAGAGCTCTTATTCTTGCCATGCCGTTGAAATGTGCTCCCAAGGTTGGTATTTGTGGCCAGATTGAAAACTCCCTATGTTCATGTGTGGGAGGAAATAGAACATTTCTGCAGCAAATAACCCGTTCATTTACTGTTACGATAAAATGAATACTTTTAATTAACCCAGAACAATCTTCATTATTGAGCATCAAATAACTACCATTTTCCAAGAACTTGAACGTGGGGATGATAGCAGGAACTGGTGTGCCTTGCAACACGCAAGCCATATTTGGTCGGTGTTTGTTGCATGAACCGTGTAACTGTATGTGCCTACACATTAGTGAATGATCTGGCGTCTCAGTGCATTCCTCTCCATTCAGATAAAGTTCTTGATCATCTTTGAAAATCTGTATGTGTATGGAAGCGACCAGACCTCATGAAGAAAACCACTACCTAAAGGTTAATAACGACCTATTGGTATATATTTCATACAATTTGAAAACTTATATAAAGCAAAAGGCAGCGTTATTAAACCGTGGATAAGGCACGTTGCCAAAGCAGTCAACCTTTTGGATTTATACTGGAAATGTTAAAGGAAGAATTACGGAGTAGGGCCTGTAAATCTTTAATGGACAACGAGTAAAATTACTCCAACCATCATATTCCTCTAACTCCGGGATAGTAGGGGTGTTTAATTTTTTAGAAGTAGCCAATCCAAAGCATTTGGTCTGGGAAATTGTTTCATTCACAAACAACATATGATTTGGGATGAGACATGCACGGTGGAAAGCCTCAGTGCCTTGTACCTGCCAGGTTCGTGAACCCCAAACTGATGTAGATCCTGGATATTTTTACTCTGTGTTACGTTAGCATGGTCTCATTACTGGTTTAAACGCCATTTTTCCTTTTTTGTAACTTCTGCACACGACACTTAGTTGTTGCTTTAGCTTTCAGCCTACCTGCGTCAAGATCTATGCCTGCTTCAAGCAGGCGCAGGGTTTTGATGTAGCTTTGTCCTATCTGATTGTAAATGCGGCACACCGTGGGTGGCAGAGCAGCGGTGCACGTTAACTGGTGCATCCCTGGGGATGTGCTAGTTAATATAAATCTGCCCCTTTACATTTAATTATGTGCAGGGGACACAGAGTAGGTGAGGTTTATCCAAGGTTAAGAAGAGATGAGTCCTGTTCAGTGAAAAATTGGAGATAGGCTTCAGTATATTATATACTTAAGTAGTGTGTTAAGTTTTTGATGACTGTTATTAATTTACTGTTGGGTAATAGTGGTTAATAACATTTTTTATTATATTTTACCACAGATTCAACTGCAGATTATTTCAAGATTTTAGGATGCCTAGCAAAGAAAGAGTGAGAAAGGCTGCAAAACGTCAAAGACAGCAGGACCATGGAATAATGCAGCAGTCCTCTAACAAAAAGATTTGTCAAGTCACCAAGAAAGCACCGGGTAAGAGTCCAAAAACAGTCATAAGAAATATGTGTAGTAAAAAAAATATTACAACAGAAAATGTTTCAGTCCAGAAAAGGAGAAACAATTCAAATGGTAAGGAAAGGCCAATGAGAAATGTTACTGCTAGAGTAAGAGATAACTCTATGCATGAAAGTAGAAGGAAACAACAGTTTAGGGATATTCGTAAACGAATGTTCCGCAACAGGATAATTGGGAATTTGTTAAAAAATATTAAGAAAGGTCAACAGAAAGTGGTTTTTTATAAGAGAAAAAAAATAGTTGAGAAAGTTATTGATCAGGCATTTGAAATTAAACGTAAGTTATTTATTTTGACAATCAATAGAATTAGGAAGCTAAACAAGGTAATTTATGATTTCAAAAGAAATAGTAGATGGAAGAGAATAGTTAATCGTAGTAATTTTTGTGAAGTTTTTTCTGGAGAATGGATGCATAGTTCAAGCTCTGAGGCATTTTTTAATGAGGAGAGTTATTTCCAGGATAATGATTTGGTGCATGCAGTTGACACCAGTGGTCGAGCTTATGAAGTGAAAGATGGTTGTCCAGTTGAAAAAGAAAAAGTTGTGAGAACAGAGATAGAAGAGGTGTTAGGTAATGAGGTTTTAGGGAGACGTCCTAAGGGTCCTGTGTACACCTGGAAGTGTAGTAGTATTTGCAGTGTACGACAGGATTCCATCAATTTGCTTTGTGATTTTATACGGTCATTTAATAAGAAAAGTTTGAAGCAGAAAATGAAGTTGTTGCAAGAATTAGATCCTTGCAGAGTGAGAGAAGTGATAGGTTTGCATGGTCATTCACTGGCTTGTCTTTCCAGGAGAGTATGCCAGAGTGTTTTTCATCATTTCAGGATGCTAGCAGTGCATCATAATAAAGTGAGGAAATTAGTTAGAATGTTGTATTATGCTAAGAGTCCAGCAATTATGCTTAAACAATTATGCGCTGCTCTTTTGCATGGTTCTGAAATAGATGTGAAGAATATATGTGAAGAAATTGAGTTTTGTTACTTTGGAAGTAAAGAGGAGAATGTTGAAATTGACCAAGAAGAAGAGAGTAATGTGGAAGATAGTGTACAGGTTTCCAGTACAGATAATTTCCAGAGGGAAATTGCGACGTTTGAGGTGAAATCAAGTGAGAGGCCAAATTTCACTTGTGTGTGTTGTCGACGCACTTATTATAAGAATCAGACTAAGTTAGTGGCTTTATATGGAAAAAGTGAAAGGGAAAATAATAGTGAATGGAAGGATTTTACAACATACTTGATGGTAGAAAATTGTTTTGATTTGGGATTGGATCAACGTGTGTGTACTTATTGTTGTAACAAATTAAATCAAAACCAGATGCCTGCTAGAGCAGTTCATAATAATCTGGAATTGGTTGAGATTCCTTCTGAATTGAAGGATTTAAATACTTATGAATCTATTTTGATTCAAAGTATCCATCCCTTTCAGGCTATTGTAAGAATGGAGCCAAAGACAGGGAAATTGCCTCCATCAGATTTACAGAGAGGATTAAAGGGAAGAGTTGTTTATTTGCCTCTAGATTTGAAGAAAAACATTAACACAATTGGAGTAGAAAAAGTGGAAGAGGAACCTCTTGTTATCTTAGTTAATGGGGTTCCGACAAAGAATAAGAAAATATGGCAAGATTTAGTAGATGTTAGGAAAGTCAAAAGGGCAACATTGTATTTGAAAAAAAATAATAAATACTATAAAAATGTATATGTTGCAGAAGAGGAAGTAAGTGAGGAAGAGGATAGCGATTTGTGTGCTGGTCAAATTGAGAAAGTAGAACCCTGTACTAGTGAAGAAATATATGAACATTATAGTGTTCATCCTTTGCATTCCAAGGAAGTCATGGGGAATGCTATTGAGTTGTTTCAAATGAAACAAGCGAAAGGGAGTCCCATTAGTGTTTGGGAGGAAAGTTTGGAAGCTCGGTGTTTCCCACAGCTTTTTCCAACAGGTCAGGGAGGAAGATATGATGAGCGACCTCATCAAATTCCTGCTTCTGAATACCGGACTTTGCGATTGTATGCAGGAGATCCTAGGTTTCGACAATGCATTCCTTATTTGTTTCATCTCCTGTTTGAAAGCGATCTGTCTGGACTGTCATATGCAGTGAACCACATCTTGAAAAGTGGTATACACATGCAAAACATCTCGGCAAGTGACTTTATGGATAAAGTCAATGTCCAAGACAGTATTTTGGATTCTCACCTGATTAATCTCATGGCGTGTCAGCGTGGTACTAATGAGTACTGGTACCGTCGTCATGGTGATTTAAAATGTATGCTGAGGAACTTAGGAACTCCCACATGGTTCCTCACTTTGAGCTGTGCTGAGTATGGCTGGGAAGACTTACTTGAATTTCTACGAGAGGCAAATGCTAACGTAGAAAACATCGAATTCAAGACACCCGGAGAACTGTGCTCTTTGGATCCAGTCAATGTATGTAGGTACTTCAATCATAGATTTGAAGGTATGATGTCTTTCATCATGAATAAGAAGAATCCACCTCTTGGAGAGGTGTTGGATTTCTTCTGGAGGAAGGAGTACCAAGCAAGAGGTGCTCCTCATATACATATGTTGCTGTGGATCAAGGATGCACCTAAATTTGGAACGGATGCAGACGACTCAGTGATGAGTTTCATAGAACAGTATTCTACGTGTGCTGTTCCAAACGCAAAGGAGAAAAAAAGCCTAAGAGAAAAAGTTCTACGTTTCCAAAGCCATCGATGTGGAAAGTACTGTCGTCGTAAATTCCGGAACAAAGACAAGTTCTACACCAAATGTCGTTTCGGCTTTCCACGATCGGTGATTTCTAAAGGAAGAGTGAACAGTTTGATGTCTTCGCTGCGACATAATGTGATGAAGAAATCACCTAAAAACACATACAATTTGAAGAGGAACGAAGAGTCTAAGTACATCAACGACTACAACCCGGTGATTTTGTCCATGTGGAATGCTAACATGGATATACAGTTTGTGGCTGATAACTGTATGGCTGTGGCTCGGTATGTGACATCTTACATCACCAAAAAAGAGAAGACAGAATTGAAGGATATGTGGGAGGACATTTCCCATGAAAAGAGCCTCAGCAAGAAGTTGTACAGTTTCAGTCTGAAGATGTTGTCGCATCGAGAAATCGGAGCTTACGAATGTTCTGACCGGTTGTCTTCAGCAAGTCTCTATGCCAAGTCCAGGAGTATCGTTTGGGCGAGTGTTGGTCTTGCTGCAACGTGTAATCGAGTTCTGAAACCTGTGCGGGAAATTGAGTATTTGGCGGAAAAGGAGCCAAACAGTACCGACATTTTGAAGAGCAACATGTTGGATACATATTATCCAAATCGAAGCAGTCACCTCGAGAATGTTTGTCTGTATGAGGTTCTGCAAAATTACATATTCAAGAGGAACATCAAAGAAGATACTGAGAAAGGAGTGTATGCTGTAATAGGAAGTGAGGGATGTCTGGTCAAGCAAAGAAAATGCCACTTGATAAACCATCGAAAATTGAGTGGCGAATCTCCTGAAAAAAAGTAGTTTTTCTATTTAGCACTTTTGCAACTTTTTAAGCCTTGGCGTGCAGAAGAGGAACTGCTTGGAGATTTCCTTTGTTACGAAGACTCATTCAATGCTGCCAAGGAGACCATAGAATGTCCTGCTTTTCCCAAATATGTAGAAATGTTGAATGTGGAAATTGAGCAGGAAGCAACGATTGCAGCCGAGATTGCCAGAGACAGTTCTCAGGACAGTCAGAGTACTGCTTCATTGAGTCAGGATCCATTAGGAGGACCTCTTATCGAAAATGAAGCTGCCACTGCTATGAATGAAGTGGAAAGAGCCATGGCACATGCTCAGGAGGATGCGGTTAACTTAGAAGAGTTGGAAAGACAACTCAACGTTGAGCAGAGGAAAATATATGACGAACTTACCATGCAAATTGATCATGGATTAAGTCATGACAAGAAAGAGTGCTCATGTACGTCGTTGAAGCCTGTCCGACTGTACGTGAGTGGAGAAGCGGGAACTGGAAAAAGTTTCCTTATTAAAGCAATTTCATGTTATTTGCAGGAAAGGACAGAGTCATCGCTGTCTTGTGTTGTCACCGCTCCAACTGGACTGGCAGCACATAACATTAAAGGGATTACTTTACATCGTTTACTGATGCTGCCAGTGGAGCATGACAACAAATTAGAATATCACAAGCTATCTGGAGATGCTTGTTTTGAAGTTTCAAGAGTCTTGAGGAAAATGAAACTTCTTATCATTGACGAAGTAAGCATGGTTTCCAATGTCATGCTTGCCTTTGTGCATTTGAGAATGCAAGAAGTTCTCAAAACAGAGTATGATGTGTTATTTGGTGGCAAACACATCATTGTTTTCGGAGATCTTCTGCAGCTGACACCAGTGAAAGGGCAACCTGTGTTCAAAATGCTCACGCATGAAGATACCAGGAAGTGCTTAGGGAGTATTGGCAACGTCAATATATGGTTAAACTTCAATTATGCTGAACTGCATGAAAATATGCGTCAGGCAAAGGATGAAGTTTACAAGACTATTCTACAAGATGTTAGAATTGGAAAAGTGACCGAGCATGGGAAAGAAGCTTTACATGCACGATTACTGACAAATTTATATCCAGACGAAGATGTTGTGCCTGAGAATATTTTTCAGAAAGTTACTGAGAAAAAATCTGGAATATGTTTGATGCCAACTCTTGCAGAATGTGCCAAATTCAACAACAAAATGTTGCATTTAGAAAAGCAAGAGATTGTGAAATTGGAAGCTATTGACAGAGTAGAGCATATGGGATCAACAATTATTTTGTCTGAGAATCTGAAAACAAAATTGGATTCATTAGAGAAGAGTATATCTAAAACTGCGGGTTTTGAAAAGACTCTGAATGTGTGCTTGAACTGCCGTATAATTTTAAGAAGGAATTTACATGTTGAAAGAGGTCTGGTAAATGGATCAATGGGTAATGTTGTTGATTTTGTGAAATACAGAAATAGAGATGGAATTGAATTTTTAAAAATTAAATTTGATGGCATTGAGGAAGTACAGCTAATTGCTCGTTGTTCTGCTAGATTTTTGCTTGTAAAAGACTTATATGTTCGTCGTAAGCAGTTTCCTGTTTGCTTGGCATATGCGGTGACAATCCATAAATCGCAAGGTTTAAGTGTAGACTGTGCATTGGTGAATATTGGCAGTTCTGTGTTCAAGGAGGGTATGGCATATGTGGCATTGTCACGAGTTAGGACTTTATCGGGATTGTACTTGATTGAGTGTGATGTCACAAACATTTGTGCGGATCTAGATTGTGTTAAGGAATACAATAGGTTGAGAAGAGAGTATGCGCCACATTTGCCTCAGTATCCTTTGTTTGAGAAACGTGTGGTAGGCCGGAAACGAAGAAATGTGACCAATACTGGGGAGGTTGTAGCAAAAAGACGAAAAGTCGATGAACCTGAAATTATAAGCAGAAACAAAAAGGATTCTGTTGAAGATGTTGTTGGTTTTCAATTTGAAAACAGTTCTGGTGTCAACTGCTATGCTAATGTAGTGGTTAATGTTTTGTTTTCTCTAGAAAATGTAAAAGAAGAGATTGTGGTCAATTCTGATCAAAGATTTTGCAGTTTGTTAAATTCTGTGTTAGAGAAATGTAGCACTGATAGAACAAACATAGAAAGTGTGTCTGAAATTCGAAATCTGTTAGACAGATGTTCAGGCCAAACACAATTCTCTCAAAATAGTCAGCAAGATTGTCAGGAGTTTTTAATGTATATGCTTGATGTATTGCATGATGAAGGTGTAGATGTAGATCACCTGTTTGGGCTTTCTTATCAATGGCAGCATGACTGCGAGAACTGTAGGGTATCAAGTACTACTAGTGTAGACTCAGAAAGATTTATATATTTAACTTTGCCAGACAGTAAATCAGTCTCTTTTAATAAGCTAGTAAAAGCAGCTGATCACAATATGGAGTGTAGGCAATGTAAATCTGAAATGATGTCCACATTATTTATACGAACATATGGCCAGTATGTCATTTTAATGTTCCAACGATGTAGGCCTGATGGAACAAAATTGACAACTTTAATTAAAAATTTTGTGGCTTCACAGTTGTCAATATCAGGAAGGACTTTTGTAACTGTAGCAATTATATATCATGATGGTCCTTCAATAACATCAGGACATTATACAGCTTATTTAAAGTGTAGAAATGGCTGGTCATTCTGCAATGATTCTGTTTTAATTTTCAAAAAAAAATTGCCATATGACCTTAAAAACTCTTACCTGGTGTTTTTAAAACCAAAATTTTAGGGAAAGAATCTCGGGATGTGCTCTGAGGAATTTCAAGAAGTTCTCATGGCTCCTACACTATTTGGCCTTGAGGATAAGTGTAGTACAGAGACATAACTTTTTACCATAACACTGGACGTCATTGAGAAATACGTGCACTTTGAATGAGTTCAGAAAAACTATTTCTTTTTATAAGCTAATTGAAGCAGCCAATCAAAACATGGAGTAGAGGGAATGTAAGTCTGCAATGCTGTCTACTGTTTTACATTGCTTTGTGATTAAAAGTGATGTAGAGAATTAAATAATTGTACTAGTCATAAAGGTAGTGTAAGTCTGCTTCATAGTAAGCAGTATCAGTGTGATAGGAAATGTAGAACATGATTGAGCAAGAAGGGGAAGATATTACTAGTCCAGGATTGTGTAAATGATCTTCAACATTTTAATTCTGAAAGTTGCGGAAATGCGAAAAGACGGGATTGGCTTACAAGAAATCCAAGAGTTATAAATGGCTTTGACAAGATTTGGCCTTGTGGAAACTTGTGGTAGAGAGCAAGAAGTCATTTATTGTATGTAACATGTTTTTGAAAACGATGGAGGTTTTCTTTCAGAAAGTGGCGGGTTGAAAATAATAACAGCACAACAGAGTGTAAGCTGTTCATAGGACATCCTTGGCCGTCATGGAAAGTAAGTTAACTTTAAGGAGTTCTGAATTCTGATTTGTTATGTTGTATGGGTTTTTTAAACACAATCATTTTGATTGTGTTTTTTTTTCCCCGCTGTTATATGATGAATACCTTCAAGTCACTGTTTTTAGTGAAATTTGATACATTCTGAGAACAGCAAAAATAAACCATTTAACATGTATAATTAATTCTGTTCTGTTTGCATTTATGATGTACATGTAGAACTGTGTAGGCGGCATGGAGAAGGTGAGGCTTCTGTAAGTGTCAAAGTTGTTGCATACAGTGAACACATTCACACATCGGTCCACTCTTCCTTGGATGTGGTGGAGGTGGTGGGGAAGCACCAGCTGAAGCTACTAAAGAAGCCATTGCTCACTGGTAACAAAGGGTCTTTCTCTCACAATGATGAAAGTCAGAGTGAGGAAAGAAAGAGGGATTTTCATCATTTGGGAAAAACAATAGTTCTCAACCAATGAAAAGTGTTCATTTTAGATTATATGACCTAGTCTTACATCATTAGGAAACCAAAAGTGAAATGAACCAATGAAAAGTGTTATTACCAAGTCACATGACCTGCTGTGTTTATGTTACACGCTTTGCAGGGCCTTCCGGTTTGCTTCCAGAAACCTGTGCTTTGCGACTCGGTAAGCGTACCAGTTCGCTAACGTAGTACGTCATATGACGTATCACGTGACAACGCGAAACGTCATGCGGACGGGAGGCGTCACGATGTTGTTTTCTAACGCGGCAGTTGCGGTAAAGAAACGTTTACTGGCTCGCGGTCTATTTCGCGGCATCAAGGTCAGCTAACGGGAAGCTTCCCGATTTGCGAAGTGGGAACGAAGAAAAAAAAAATTAAAAAAAAAAAGTTATTAGTAAACATATAAAATATATTTTGGGATTTAAAGAAGAATACATTTTACAGCTACAGATATTTGCTATTAAAAAACCATTGAAATTCACTGAAAAAACCATAGGTTATAGATTATATATAGTTAGGAATTAGCATTTACAAAACCTTGAAAATTCACTGAAAAAACCATAGGTTATAGACCATATATAGTTAGGAATTAGCATTTAAAAAACCTTATTTTAGTCATCAGTAAAATAAGATGTCATCAGTGATGTCACTGACCATGTCATGAATGATGTAATATGTGACATCATCAGCAGTGGATTGCGGGTGCGCGATATATAGTTAGTGCAACTAACTATATATGGAATTTCAATGGTTTTGTGTGAGTAAAATAAGGTTTTTTAAATGCTAATTCCTAACTATATATGGTCTATAACCTATGGTTTTTTCAGTGAATATATATATATATATATATATATATATATATATATATATATATATATATATATATATATATATATATATATATATATATATATATTGCAACACCAATTGTCCTGTCGCAAAGGGAGCACATTAAAGTTGGTGCCAGAGTCGAGACCAGGACAGGGTCTCGTATTATATTCCACACAAAAGATAATTACTCTTGGCACTCCACTTGGTAAATTTAAGTTAGTTTATTCCAGTTAGTTTATTCCACCTGGAATAAACTAACTTAAATTTACCAAGCGGAGTGCCAAGAGTAATTATTTTTTGTGTGGAATATATATATATGTATATATATATATATATATATATATATATATATATATATATATATATATATATATATATATTTATATATATATATATATTTATATATATTTATACATTATTAATTCCTTATTTCCTGTTGGATTTCTGCATCGCTATGTGTGTATATATATATATATATATATATATATATATATATATATATATATAATATATATATATATAGTCATGTGATCAAGTCCTTTGGGGAGGCCGAAACGCGTTATGGCAGCAGAGTAGCAAATAAATTTATTTTACACCATAAAGTGGGTCCGGATCACTTTCTAGGAAGGATCTGAGGTGGATTATCTTTGTTTGGGGGAAAGTTTCCTGACGAGGCATTAAACTGTGCCAAAGTTATTAGCAACCAAAAATGGCCTATCCTACAGAAAGAGAGACAAAATTATAACTACCCTGTGGCGACTGCCACTGGAGTTATATATACATATATGTGGTATGTATAATTCACACCACATCATAAACCCCCCTCCCAGCCCATCGCAAGGGGCCTTAACACTCACATGTGTATAAATAAATTGGCTTCCTTCCATTTGAATAAATTGTCTTCATCTTGTTTTGTTTTTTTAAATCAAGTAAACTAATGACTCTGGCTCACACATTCTTTTTTTTTCACTGATTACTGATTTTATTTCAAGGCAAGAAATAAGATTTACAGACATCCATCAAAGCATTTAAACTGCACACAGGGAACACATGAATATTATGCTCCCAGATAAATATTGATAATAGCTGTGGATCTGAAAAGAAATGTTGTATCTGTCTTCAAATCACATAAAGGCATCATGAAAGAGATATGGTAATAATATATGGATTATAGCAAATAATATTTTTTTTAAAATCAAATGTTGCATCATACTCCACTCCTGGCAAATTCAGGATTACATGGCTCTTTTATTAATTGGATGTAAAATAAACTGGTTAAGGTCCATAGTGGAGTTACTTAGGATCTATTTTTTTTAACTGTAGGAATTCAGTCTGATTAGAAAATCTTGAATCCAAGTTTAAAATACTGGTCTAATTTGACTACAGATATTTGCGGTTATGTGCCAAAAATCATAGCTATTTCTCCAGGTTCTGAGTGACAGGCCCTAGTTTACGCTTATTCTCTACTTGATGCCCCTCAGAACTCCTCAGTGGAAAACACCCGTTGTTCACAGCTATCTAGGTTAATTCTATAAATCATTGCATCAAACACATATGTTCCACTTAGTTCATACTCACGACCTGAGTCCTCTGGAAAGTTCCATCCACAAACAGCTGGCAAAACATCGAAAAAGAGAATACATTTTCTAAAGCCCTGCATAGGAGGCTACACTTCCAATTTGCATGTAATTCCTTATTTTTCATAGGAAAACTCAGAATATGAGGTATTTTCTGCATCAGGTAAATAATACACTGCAGCATGAGGTATTTAGCACAAGATATTCTCCTATAGTATACTAGGTGTCTACGTTTCATTCATCTCAACTAGAGATAAATGAACATTTACTGAATACCTGCTCGATATCGGCGTTTGTATTAAAAAATCAAACTAAAAATGTAAGGGACAAATGTAACATGACGTAATGGAGCATGATGTAGAAGAGTAGGAAATTAAGTTTTTGTTTAAAATGTATTTGTGAGTCTCAGGACTCGAATGTATGTTTGGTACAAGAAACATACACTTGACTGAGTTCCTGACATACCTAGATTTACTTTTCAGAAGGTTTTGTGGTTCATAACTCTAGGTTTGTCAGTTCTATAGAGAGGTAATATCTTCATGTGAAGAATTATATGAGCTTGAGACTCTTAGAAGCATAGTTCCTATAGAATTAAGTTAAATTACCAAGACACTACAGTAGAAATGTTTTATTGGAAGTGTGACACCCCTCACTGTTAAACTAAGTGGCCATAACCAAATCCCATTCCACTTTCATGTTACTACAGACCACCAACCTAAGGGCCCTCATGCCACCACACTGACCCACATATTCAGCCTCACACACTGTCACAGTCATACACACACGTCCAGGTTTATTTATTCATTCAATAGTTGCTTGTGTTACTGCGCAGCTAAGTTTCTAAGACACGTATAACTGAACGCTAACGTTCCAAAGATCAGAACATATTATAATGGCTTCTGTTGAGCCTACTGTGTGGAATATACAGGGGCATTTGGCAATACCATGTAGAATTGCCTCGTGGACTTTTATGTGCACCTATGAACTGATGTTGTCATAACAATATCTGTTATGGGAAGTTACATTTTCATAGATAGACTTAAGTTGTAAATGTAGTGAAATGCACATAAATCCCATCCTGTGCGTCAAACACACACACAAAAACGCACTTATCTATTCCCACACATTCACATACCAGATGAGTGACTCCCGTTTACAGAGACCCATTTTAAAAGGAAGTGACACCACCAAATTTCTTAGCATGCATCTGCACATTAAGTGACATTAAATCACTGGTTTCCCACTAAAACCATCTTAAAAAATCTATATATATAAAAACAAATGTATGTCTGTCTGTCTGTTTGTCCTTTATGCATTACTACACCATTCATCCGATCGCCATGAAACTTTGGGAAGTTGTTGAGTACACTCCTGCAAAGGTTTCTGGCAAAAAACTTTTTTTTAAATATCGCCCCCCCCCAGGGCCCTCATAATCTTTCGAAAACTGATGTACGCACAAGACGGAAAAACAAAAAATCGTGTTTCCACAAGCACTCGAATAAATAAATAGAATTAAAACAGCATTCATCCGATCGCCAGGAAACTTTGGGAAGTTGTTGAGTATACTCCAGCAAAGGTTTCTGGCATAAATTATTTTAAAATATCGGCCTCCCAGGGCCCTCATAATCTTTCGAATACTGATGTAAGCACAAGACGGAAAACCAAAAAATCGTGTATCCACAAGCACTCGAATAAATAAATAGAATTAAAACAGCATTCATCCCATCGCCAGGAAAGTTTGGGAAGTTGTTGAGTACAATCCCTTGAAGGTTTCTGGCATAATGTTTTTAAAAATATCGGCCCCCCAGGGCCCTCATAATCTTTCGAATACTGATGAACGCACCAGACGTAAAAACAAAAAATCGTGTATCCACAAGCGCACTAATAAATAAATAGAATTAAAACGGCACTTTGAAATGTTTTCCATATTAAAATGAATAAGTTTCAATAAAAAGGACACAATTAAAATTGAATGTTATCATAACGAGTTTCCTTGAATTTCCTTTCTTCGGAGATTGCAGCAAAGCGCGACGGGTTAGCTAGTAAGAAATAAGGAAACTAAACAAGGGGACCCAATCAGCCAGCATCAGTTCTCTTTGAAGTTGTACATTTTTTTGTTTGACTATGTCCTTGTGATTGTTGGACTCTGTCTTTCGTTGATGTTTATTAGGGTGGGTGGTTAACTCAGCTCCACCAGCGGAGTTTGCAGAGTTTTTCAACTCCGCTGGAAGTATGGAGTTCAGCAATGGCAGAGTTTACCTCCGCCGCTCACCCCTAGAATTTGGGCCACATATCCCCTTTAATTTCAGCAGTGTTCCTGCACTCACTAAGTGAAAATGAAACTGCAACATGATTTGTGATTGCCTATTCACCTTCAGCACCAACCAGGAAGAGCTTAAATAGTCCTAGTTCGCCCATTCCAAAAATTGGAATTGCATTATTTCCCAGAACAGTCAGTGCGCTGCCATTTGATCTGCTTTTACTTCCAAGCAGATCTTCATAAAATCACATTTGCAACAAGTAACTATTTCTCTGCAGGTGGACAATCATAATGTTGTATGACCCGTGGCTGTCAGTGGAAAAACAGGAAAGGGGATTTGTAGAAAAAGATATAAGCAAAGCAAACAATTCAAGTTGAGAGGGGGAGTTTTGCAGCCAGGCTGACCTCTTCCAACAAAGGAAAAGGCCACCATACAGCCACAAAATCTGCGGCTAAGATACAAAAATACTGCAACAGTGCAAAAAACAGGATACTGCTAGTTCCAGATCAGGAGTAACCGTAGCATGTTCCGGGGCCTCTGAATGAAGGTGGAGGTTTTAGTGAGATTAAAGCTGCAGGTTTCTGGCCTAGCATCAGAGTAGCCTGGCATCTGAAAGCCACTGTGCTCGGGTTTTCCCCTTAATGGGGCTTTCAGATTCATTTTGACTTGGACTTGCAGGGGGAGTTGGAGCAGAGGACAGGTAGGGAGAAGCAGAGAGCATGGAAGAGAATCAATTGTGCCAAGTGGGCGGAGCGGAACTCCGTAGAATTCCACAGAGTGTTTTTTTGCAACTCCACGGAATTCAGCATAGTGAAACTCAGTGAACCCCGCCCACCCCTATTGTTTATATGATGTTTGTCTACAATCTGGTGGTAGCTCGAAGAGTTCCCTGCTCTTCAGCATCCTGGGGCTGGGGAATGGTATCATGGTAGATATCTGATCACCATCTTTCCTGCTTTGGATCAGGATAAGATATGCTAGTGAGCGATGTTCCACTGTGCATTATCTTACTTTGTATTACATGTCCTCTGAATTCCTGACCCTTACCACCGTCCTCCAGAATCCATATCACCTCCTGCCACAGCCAGTCAGCGCATCAGTCTATTAATAGATGCCCATACAGACCAGGCATTCTCATCAATACTACACTAAAGCAAGCACTCCTTTGTTTTCTCTTCACCTGCCCTGTTTTGGCATTCTTTCTCTTGCGAGGTATTTGAGTGCTCAATACTTCAAAGAGACTCGGAGATGGCAGGAATTCTCAGCCGATCCACATGTTTGGCCGAAGCTTGACATTAGTGCACTGAGTACACACGCAAGACAGCTGGAGGACTCACTGTATACCACAGATTTGTCTGGCCATACAACATTCAAGGTATTTTAGGTCCTAGCATGATATTTTAACCTGCCAACATCCATCTGAAAACTTCTGCAAAGAACTCACCACCCCATAACATCTGCCTTCATTCAGCACACCCATCTCAAATTCTTCAGAGACTTCAACCTTCCTGGAGATTTAACCACCAAGATAATGAAAGAATCAGTTTAAATATGCCTCAAAACCATGGACATCAAGCAGCACAACAAGACTACACACCCCAAAAGCAACATACCCTGAAGTACATCATAACTGCCTCACCAGCAAAACAAGTTCCTAATAACTCTGGATCAAATCGATCATCATGCCATCTAAATCCGCTATACCTCGCCAACACACCTTGATCAACCCAAACCTTCAGCATTATGATAGTCTCAAGATCTTTCAGTGAATAAATGACACAAACATAAGAAGGGTAATGGAGATGGTTCAAAGCCCCTGATGATCCAACTCAAAACACTCAGACCTCACCCAGATCCTTCATCACCACAGCCATAGCCACATTAACCAGACAAGTAATACAGTAAAATGTTTTTCAAGGCAGTTCAGCATTGCCTCAACTCTCCATTCTTCCCACCCAACAATCAGTTGACAAATCTTACACCGTGAATCGTTTCATCACTGGAAAATTAGACTAAATCAGAACCCACATTGACATCAAATAGACAACACTCCCCCTCCCATTGTTTTGTGCCTAAGTGCCCAAATCTACCATCTTAAACTACCTCTCAAACACTCAACTTACTAACACCCTCACCTCTGTCAAGACCAACACCTAGAAAGATGACATTCTACCATCATGCATAGAAACATCCCTCCATGGATAACCCCTCAAGCACATCCTTAATATCAGTAACTCCTCCCTCAGTCAAGGAACTTCACAGGCACTCTCCAAAGAGGATACATTATTTCCCCGCCAAAAAAGCCTATCCAGGACCCGGATTATCAAGAAAACTACTACCCTTTTACCCACCCACCTTTCATAATAAAAAATGATCAAGAAAGCAATATTGATTACAAGAAGAGATCAGCAATGATAACCTATTACAGGACTATCATTTTGGCTTAAGGTCTAGCTACACCACTGAGACTGTCACCATTCAGATAGTTGGGGATGAATTCTTGATCGCTGACAAGAATGGCCCTTACCGCTTCATCCTACTTGACCCCTATAGATTGCCTTCTTACTATGGACACTTGGGTGTGGGAAGATTCCGTTTCTGATCTCGTTTAGGGGGCCCTACCCAGTTATGCTACTGTTAGACTCGATTATCCCACCAGAATGGGTGGGTGGGCTTGGCTATCATCTTTAGGGATTTCCTACATTATATACTTGACACTCTTGCATTTCAGTCACTTTGTGAATGTGAAGTGGCTCTATATAAATTAAAAATCCATGAGAGCTTCACCCTTTCCGGTCTTTTAGTTTACCGTCCTCTAGGCTCACTTGCCAGTTTTTTATCATACTGGGGCCATCTTCTAGAACCTTTTTAGCAAATTGTCTTACTGTCCTTGGGGATTTTAATTTTCATATAGAGGCCTCAACTAGTCGGGATTCCATCTCTTTTTCTAGGTTTATGTCTAATCTGGATTTTTCACAGTTAGTTCATGCTTCCACTCATGTGGCAGGACATATTCTCAAAGGAATCTATCAATTTTGCAAGAATCAGGATTAAGGATATAATTACACTTAGTTGGTCAGATCATTGGATGGTGGCCTTTTTGGTTAATCCCCTCCTTCTTCTGATGGTCCTTCTAGGTCTTCGAGTCTGCCCTATTCGAGGAGGAACTTGTAAAAGATATCTGATAGCAACTAGCATGATGCTCTGACAGCCACCGATTCTCTCCTCAACCTATGAACAGGCCTCCCTGCTGTGGATTTTGCCTGCTGTGTTAAAGCGGCTCTAGAGATGATTACCCTGCTGAAAGTAAATAGGCATATTAGAAGAAAGCCTAAAGCTTCCTGGTTCTTGGGATAGCTTAAAGAACTTAGGTGGGAATGTTGCAGACATGAGGGTAAATGCCATTTAAATCTGGATCCGGTAGAAAAGAGTAAACCCAGAGAGCTGTTACATGTCTATAAGGGCACCATTTGTTAGGCCAAATATGCATTCTTTATATGGAAAATTAGGTCAGATAATAACTCCTCTAAGGAAATTTTCAAAGTTACCTTTTTAACTAATCCTCCATCCCCACGGCATTTTAACATTTCTCAAGTTTTTTGTGAGGAGATCGCCATTTTTACAGAGAATTCTGGAATATTTACTCTGAGTTTGATCTCCCTTGTGATAAGGAGACTCTGACCACTACCCCTTCTTCTTCTTCTTTGGAGAACTCTCCTGTGTTGTTGTGCTTCTCACTAGTTACAGTGCCTCAAGTTAAACAACTTTTGATGGGCATTAAATATATCTCTCTGCTGGATCCCTGTCTGCCAAAAATCTTTCAACTTGCTTCGGATATAGCTGCATAACATGTCGCACTAACCATTAATAAGATCATAGAGGTTGGAATATTCCTCAGTCTATGGAAAGAAGCAATTTGTATTCCCCTGGTGAAGAAACCTCATTTTAATCCTGAAGAATTCAAAAACTTGTGGCAAGTCTCCATACTGTCCACTCCTGCTAAAATACTGGAAAAGCATCTGAACCAGGAACTGATGAAATTCGTTGATACATATGATCTCCTTAATCCATCCCAGACTGGCTTCAGGAGTGGTAACAGTACAGAGTCAGCCTCCTTACTGGCGGTTGATAGTATCAGAGTGCTGCAATTTTGGCCTGTCCACAGCCTTTGATACGGTCTTCCCTAACCTTATGGAAACTCAATTATTGCCATTGGACATGGAGGGCAATGCATTCAGTTTATTGCATTCTTCTCTAGAAGATAGATCGCAGGTGGTAAGTTGTGGACAATTTAAGGCTAAAGCTTTTAGCTTGTCATGTGGGGTGCAGCAGGGCTCTTCACTTAGTTTTACCCTTGTTAATCTTTATGTTTATTCCTTAGCGACTGTGGTTAGATCCATTAGATTTCAGGTGCTGTCCTATGCAGACAATACACAAATTATTGTGCCAGTAACAGACCGTGTGCCTGCTGTGACAGGCAGGTTTAAGAAATATATGACCAGAGTTAGTGATTGCTTGAAAGAAATTTTTCTTAAGCACAACGCTGAAAAACAGAGGTTTTGGTATTTGGAGCACAGCAGCCCATCTGGTCTGAGCTGTGGTGTATGGAGTCTTCTGGCCATTTCCCTACTCTGGTTGAGTCAGCCAAGAACCTAGGGGTCATTTTTGACAACTCTTTGTCATTTAACCTACAGTTTAACCACACTACTAGCACATGCTTCCATTTTATTAGAACAATGAAAAGATCTTTCTGTTATTTCCGATAGAGTTAAGCATTTCCGTGGACATGGCACTGCTTTCTTCCTGGCTGAATTATTGAAATGCCACCTGAACATCAACCAGCCTTCACTTAATAAACTTCAGGTCATCCAAAATGCGGCGGCGCGGCTTGTATACACATCCCAAAAGATCTCTAGGTTGCCAATGGCCTTCAGTCCCTGCATTGGCTTCCGGTAGGGAAACTGCAAATATTTAAAGTCCTATGCAAGGACTTTATGGCACTGCATATATGGGTGCCTAAGATTCGCAGATCCAAATGGGGTGGCCACTCATTTCCTTATGCAGTGGCCAAATGCTGGAACACCTTTCCATTCCATATTTCTGGATCTGAAATTCTCTCTATTTTTGTAAAACATCCGAAAGCATGGCTATTTTCATCTTAGCGCCTGGACTGGCTTTTACTTATGTCTCCCTCATTGTGTTGATGTCTTCTGGATGGCTTAGCGCCTTGACGCCTGTGGGTATTGTTTCCATTTTCAATTCTTTTCAAGTAATTTCATTTTACTCAAAAGTAGCCCTGAAAATAACGCAATTAGCGCTATGTGCAGCTTTGAGTTGCTTTGCATGAAAGAGTTTTCTCAAGGGTGGTACAAGAGCCTCCCCATATTATCACCCAAGGGTTTTGATGCAAACCCCTATCTACTAAAGTTGGTAGACAGGGGTAAGTGCAAAATATTAACACCTCCATGAGGCAGACGTTAACTAGGAGAACTCTTTCAATTTCTCCTGTCCCACAAATTTGATGTGTGCTGCACTGTACAGCACACATCTAATGTGTGAAAGGTTTATAGGTTTGTTTAGGCATCGTATTTTGTACTTGAAGAGTGCCCTTCCAGTACAAAACCAACGACAGCCATCATACATACGCTTTGCACAATGGTGCAAAAATTGTGTGCATGGCATTAAGCAGCTTGGTTGTGTGTCAAAGCTGGGTAAGAGAGCAGCAGCGCTTTATCTTAGTATATGTGGCTGTGTTGTGCTCTTCCCTTTTCCTACAAAAGTTTGAAAAAATATTAAAGAAGGAAAATTTCTATCAGCACATATGAGCAGTGTTTCTGAACAACCTAGAAAAAGATAGATTTTTGACTGATTTGAGACAGGCCAGAATAGTGTTTTTTTTTCCAAAAAGGTCTGACTATGACTCTTAGGGGCCGATTGCGATGCCGTCTGGCAGCTGCACTCTGTGCAAGTAACAGTGGTGGGGCAGTGGGGCCGTGTGTGGGGTGATTTCGAGGGACGATGCAGAGGGAAAATTTATTATTTATTTAATTTTCCCTCTGCATCGCCCCTCGAAATCCCCCGCACGCGGCTCCACCGCCCCACCACTGTTACCTGCATGGATTTCGCAAATTTTATTCCTTTGCGAACGACCAATTACCATGAAAGGCAACCGCCTGGGCTGACCAAATCAGTTCTGAACGGAATTCGGGCAGCCCGAGTCGTTCGGAGCCGAATCCTACAGTTCTATGGACCCGGTGTCTGAACAAGCAATTAATGATGACTGATTTGGCCAGCCGTTCTGAATCCGTTTGTCCAACACAAAATGGCTGTCAGAACCTGACTTTGAAGGCCTATAGCAGGCCTCCCTTCACCCCTAGGTGTCCCATCTTTTGTTGGGTAGTGGCCAAACCTAAGCTTAAGCAATATATTGCGATTTCATTAATGCCCGTTCCCTGGCCAAAAACAACTTTGCTTTCAGAGACTTTGTATCTGAAAGAAAACCTTCCTGGGTCTTTGTCACCGAAACGTGGGGCTCAGACTCAGATTCAGCAGGCCCCAACCTGATTAACGCCCTCCCTGATGGTTATTCCACGGTGAGACAGGACAGAGAGTGTCGTAGAGGGGGTGGAATAGGCATTATATATAAAAATTCCTTCACCTGTCGCATGGAGTCCCTTCCTTCTCCCCAGGAATCTTTTCAGGCTCTTTTCTTCTCCCTCAGCACCTCCCCTAAGGAAAACTTTGCAGGTATCCTTATCTACAGACCTCAGGGCGCTAGGTCTTCGTTCGCCGCCGATTTACTCGAAGTAATCGAACCGTTTATTAATAGGCCCTCCCTGACTATTCTTTGAGACTTCAATTTTCACCTAGAAAATTTTAACTCGGCTGATACACTGTCCCTTGTGGACTTACTGTCCTCTCTCAGCCTTTCCCAAAAAGTGCTATTTCCTACCCATTCCGCCGGCCACATCTTAGATGGGGTGTTTACGAACGACCCCAGGCTAGAGATTGGCTCCCCTTTGCCCCTCTCCTGGTCGGATCATAAAGCAGTCTCCCTGGAATTCTCGTCAGGCTTTCTTTCCGCCCCTTCCACGGATACGGACTGTTGGGTCCTGAAGAGGAGCTACAGGGGCCTGTCTAACGAATCCCTTGGCCCTCTCATCGCCATCTTCAAGCCTCCCCTTCTCAGGACATTGATATCACTGCCCGCGAGCTCGCAAGCACTATCTCTAGGGCTGTGGACACTCTCGCCCCGCTTAAGTCCCACTACTGTGCCAGGAAACGCCCGTCAGCGCCCTGGTACTCAGATTCCTTTAGATTGCAGAGACAGGAGTGTAGGAGGCAAGAAAGGCTCTGGAGAGCCCAGCCTGACGCTGACGGACGGACCAAGCATAAAAATCTCCTTAAGAGTTATAAAGCGGCGGTGTTAGCCGAAAAGCAAACTTACTTTTCCAATCTAACCTCCTCCTTCACTTCCCCTGGAGACCTTTTCAAAGTTGTAGATACCTTATCTCTCATCCAACATCCTGATCCCATAGTTCCCTCGCAAGAACTCTGTGATCAGATTTCCACCTTTTTCCACACTAAAATATTGGACATTTACACAGCACTCAAGACTCATAATCTCACCCAAGTTCCTCTTCCCAGTCTAGAGTATATCCCAGTCCCCAATGAAACCTACCCCAGTTTTCCTCTTCTTACGGCTGAGGTCCTCGACAAGCTCCTGGACTCGATCAATTCAGGATCTCCCCTCGACCCCTGCCCGCTCAAAATCCCAAAAAACTGCAGGGATACCTTACTTCCCCCCTTGCTGGAAGTTATGAACAGGGCTATCTCCAGCGGATTATTTCCCGCATCCTGGAAGACTGCCATCGTTAAGCCCCTCCTGAAAAAGGCCTCCCTGGATCCTGGGACCCTGAAGAACTTTCGTCCCATTTCCCTTCTTCCTGCTCCAGCCAAGATGCTGGAGGCTCATCTGAATTTCCATCTTAGCGCCTTTCTTGATAAGACCTGCCTGCTTGACTCCTCTCAGCATGGCTTTCGAAAGGCGCACAGCACTGAGTCAGCCCTCACAGAGGTGGTCAATAACATCCGCGCTAAGGTCGACAGAGGTCAGACCACTCTTCTGATCCTGCTCGACCTTACAGCCGCATTTTGAGCGTCTGGCTCTGAGCCTCCTCACTTCTTTCCTTAACCATCGGGAGCAAAGGATCAAATTGGGTGACTTCCTTTCCACCGTCAAGCCTCTGCAGTGTGGGGTCCCGCAGGGCTCTTCTTTGAGCCCTACGCTCTTCAACGTTTATGTGGCCCCACTTGCTAGGCTAGTCAGGACTTTTGGACTGGAAGTGCTCTCGTACGCCGATGACACCCAGATCATGGTCTCTCTGTCGCAATCCGTCGAGACCACGGCCCTAAACTTTAGAAACTGCATGAAAGCTGTGGCAGGTTGGATGGCCTCGAACTCCCTCAAGTTAAATGGGGAAAAGACTGAGATCCTTGTCTTTGGTGGAAACAAGGAGGTTTGGTCAGCCGACTGGTGGCCACAGACACTGGGAACATGCCCCCAGCCTTCTCCCGTCGCCCGTAATCTGGGAGTCATATTTGACACCTCACTTGCCTTTGACAAGCAAGTTAACAGAACGGTCTCAACCTGCTGCGGGGTCCTAAGGGTGTTAAGAAAGCTTACCCACTACCTCTCCCCTGACGCTCGGAAACTAGTTTCTGTTGCCCTCCTATCCTGGACTACTGCAATGCCTTATATCTTGGCATGAGCAACAAACTAATCCATCGCCTGCAAGTCGTCCAGAACGCTGCAGCGAGGTTTGTCGTCAATGCCCCCAGACGTTCTTCAGGAACCCTGATCAGGAAAAATCTTCACTGGCTCCCTGTGTATGCCAGGATAAAATTTAAAATCCTGACCATTACCTACCGGGCTCTTCATGGTGCTGGTGCTGAGGGCATCAGGTCACTAGTGTCAACCTACGCCCCTGGTAGGGCCTTGCGCTCTGCCAGCCAGAATATGCTAACCGTCCCTCGAGTTGCTAAAGTGAGATGGGGAGGCAAGGCGTTTTCCTCCCTCGCTCCTAGACTTTGGAACGAGCTCCCCTTGGAACTCAGGAACCAAGAATCTCTTGTCCTCTTCCGAAAGGGCCTTAAAACCTTGCTCTTCACTGAAGCCTACTCTTAGGCTTCTATACTCCCTATATATGTACCTGGTTATTTTCCATCATCTGCGCCTTGACGCCTTCGGGCAAAGTTGCGCACTACGAATCCCCATTCAAATCAAATCATATATCCCTTACCGCCGATTTCAAGCAAGAAGTTAGATAGGATTGGGGTTCAATTTTATGATACAAACTAGCTGTGATCTCCGAAGAAAGGAAATTCAAGGAAACTCGTTATGATAACATTCAATTTACATTGTGTCATTTTTATTGAAACCTATTCATTTTAATATGGAAAACATTTCAAAGTGTCGTTTACACGATTTTTTGTTTTTCCGTCTGGTGCGTACATCAGTATTCGAAAGATTATGAGGGCCCTGGGGGGTGATATTTAAAAACATTTTATGCCAGAAACCTTCGCGGGATTGTACTCAACAACTTCCCAAAGTTTCCTGGCGATCGGATGAATGGTGTTTTAATTCTATTTATTTATTCGAGTGCTTGTGGATACACGATTTGTTTTTCCGTCTAGTGCGTACATCAGTAATCGAAAGATTATGAGGGCCCTGGGGGCCGATATTTTAAAACAATTGTGCCAGAAACCTTTGCGGGAGTGTACTCAACAACTCCCCAAAGTTTCATGGCGATCGAATGAATGGTGTAGTAATGCATAAAGGACAAACAGACAGACAGACAGACAGACATACTTTCTTTTTTATATATATAGATTAATAACAGACCAGGCGTGCTTTTTTTTTACAGTCTGATCCTGATCCAATATTAATGATACCAATTTAGTTGATTGATTTAAAATCTGTTTAAAATGGTTTTATTTCTAATCATATTGTCAAAAGGTAGGAGCTTAAAAGTATTCAAACTTTCCATTAAATATGACCTCCATGGTCTGCTATACTCCTTATTCATTTCTTGCCAACACATATATGCAAGAAACTTAGGGTCCGATAAATAAGTGAAAATAGACATTTTAAAAATGCAGCTTGTCTTACCAATATTTGGTTTAGCAAACCGAATTCCAATCTAACTATAGCGTGTCCAACATTTTTTTAAATCCTAAAAATGTACTTAAAAACTTTTAATTGTAATTTATCGAACAGTTGGCTATCTTTTCCTCGGAAAATGATTGACCCATATGTAAGCGCAGGGATATGTTTCGCCTTCATTACTTTTAATAAGTAGTTGTAACTTGGGCATGAAAGTGTATCATGCAATGATCAGGAGGGAGCAAACACAAGTTTTCTTGCCCGTGCCGCTGCACGCAGGGAAACTACTGTGTCCTGAGATGGACTCCATGGGGTATGTGAGCTGACCCTGGGGGATGGGGTCCCTGGGGCCTTAGAAGGCTCAGGGAGGGGGGATCAAGCAGCCCCCTCCTTTTTAAAACGTTTAGTGGCTCCATGGCCTCTAAAGGCTTATGGAGAGGGGGGGGCCTTCCCTTTTATTTCATAAATCATCCCCTGGGGTGGCTACTCAGAATTACTAGTTGGAATTGGAGATTCCAATTGTGCTATCTTCGCAACATCTTCACAGTGAAACTTGTAATTAGACCAATAATGGTAAAAATGCAATTTTTGCCTCTGGTTCATTATGGCCGATTGGCTATGCCTTACATTATTATGATTCATACTTTACATTATTCTGGCTATCTCTGCATATAAGCAATCCATTACACACATGGAGGCATTACTAGCAGAATTCTTAAGAACATTTTGGTTATCAATGCCACAATGTAGTCCTAGCCCAGTGTGGTCCTTCCTTGACTTACGATGGTCATTCTTGGCATAATTATCTTTGTTAATGCCGTTATTGTTGTAAAAATGCATGCCATGAGATGAACATGCCATAAATTTAATGAAGATAAACAGGCATGAAAAGCAGAATCTGTCAATGTATTACAGTAATACAGGTGAGTGCCTGGGGGAAATGACATGCGAATATTTGTGTACTAAACATGTGTTTACTATAAAGGCAAATCTTGAATTTCAGGCAAAAAATATTATTTTTCATCAAAATGATATGGTTCTTTTTAGGTTAATTATGCTTAGCTTGCTATGTTAAATTACTCTTAACAATGGCTTTTATTGAAACTAGGTGAAATGTGCTTTAGAACCTGAGAGATGAGCTTGTGAACATAACTTTGATTGCAAGAAGGAAGCAAGAAATAGATATGTTCATTGCCATTGATAGAGTGAAATGTAGAGTGTTTATCAAGAATTAAAGTAAATCTTTATTTAGGATGAAAAAAGTATGCTATTGCACGGGACCACAGAGATATAACTGCTAGAGTGGTGTTACAAAGCCAAACATCCTAGCCAACTGAAGGATTAGCAGTATCGTACTTCCTCGCTTTCCAAACCAACCATAATGCACTAAATTATACAGTATTCACCTAATAGAAGTTACTTTCATTAAGCCTGAAACCAGCTATAATTAACAAATTGTGTTGGTATAACATAACATGATGCAGGACAATAAAAGAATGCAAGAATGCATACTCTAGTGCAACAATATATGCCACTATTGCATATCTCAACACTCACGATGAACTGACAGATCAACGCCGTCACCTCCAGCTGCTTCAACACCCTCCGCATCCTTCGCAAGACCTTCAAAGGATGCCAGCAGACGTGACTACGGAAACGCATTATATGTAGGCATCAGCAAATCCCTACTCCACAAACTCCAGACAGTACAGAACGCCACCACTAGACTCGTCCTTGGAATCCCGGCACACCACCACATCAGCCAACACCTACGGAGACCCCACTGGCTCCCCATAGAGAAAAGAGTCACCTCCTAAATACCTCTACGACAGAATCAACTTCCATGCACCCACGGCTCCCGGAACACCTTCAGGAAGACTCTCAAGACCTAACGCTTAGGCTAAGCAGTACTGCGGACCACCCCCCCAATCAAGCACCTTGAGACCCTCATGGGTGAGTAGCGCGCTTACAATTCCCCTGATTGAAAAGACATTTATTCGGCTAAGTAGCCATAAAAGGATATTACAATAAAAAAACACACTTAAAATACATAAAATGTCAACACTCAACCCACATAGCTCTATGGACACATTGCACCAGTCCACACAAACCCCTAGAGGTGATAGGTTAAAGACAACCTTATTTGAAAGCTATCCTAGAGGTAGCTATGGAGAGCAGCCTTCAGGCTAAGTCTTGAAGAAATGTAAAGCAGCTTGTTTTACCAGTCTATAATCTCATAAATGACGAAATGAAAGGAGAACCACCCCAGGTAGATATATAAAATATATGTATTTATTCTGAACACACCCTACTAGTCTCTTTATGAAGCTAGAGGTCAAAGCACATATGTTACACTTATTATATCGCAGTAAATTAGCACAATATACGTTAGGCCCTAGAGGCGAGCCAAACCATATATCAATAAAGTGGTATAAGAACCACAACTTGACTAGACACAAGGCCTAGAGCCTGTAGAATCACGGGAACCACAAGGAACCACCAAAGGTAGTGACACAGGGGACCCACCGGGGACACATGCAGTGTGAGAACACAGTCACAAATCACAGTTAGCTTCTATGGGGACAGTAGCGGTTGGAAATTTAGAGATAAAGGACACCTAGGAGAGAACTTTGAGCACACCCCTTTAGACTTAAGGGGTTCTAGGGGCAACACCCACGGGAGCACCGGAGTACTTGAGTTACCTCACCCAGGGAAGCCGGGTGCATAGGTGTCTTTTGGTGTCGGGAATCGTAGTTGATTTCGATGGCGATCTGGTGCAAAGTGCTTCTGCCGCTGAAGTGGAAAGTGTCCGGGGTGATCCAAGCCTGGATCGAAGATGAGAAGTACCTGAAAGCAGAAGGGACAGAGTCTGGGTCACTAGCCAGTGACCAGGAGCACAATAGACGAATGCCCACCGATGTCGAGTGATTTCAGGTTGAAGAGGTGAAGCTTGACTCTGCAGCCACGAGGACCAGGAGGTGTCAACAAAGGCCAGCAGCTGGATTCGAGCTGTCTCACAAAGGATGTCGAGTGCTGCGGTGTCGGTGATCAGATTGGACCCAACAAGCCTTGGCAACAGCAACCCGCGCAGAAAGTGAAGAAATGCTTCGGTGCAGACCAGCAAGGTCCGAGGGACTCACCAAGTGGTGGAGAGTCAGGGCACGTCTGGTGCAACCAGGGAAACCCGATGAAAGTTAAAGTTGCCTTCTCAGGGACCCACCAGTCAACGGACCAGGGATCTCGAAGGTACCTCGAGCGAAAACATAAAGCGCCGGCTCACGGAACACTTGTGGAGTGTAGGGCAGCAATTTTCACTGGAAAAGGTGCTCGGGGTCTGAGCTACAAGTAATCCACCCCCTCTCAAGCCTCTTTAGTCTGTGATGGGGGCATCGGATTTGCCACGTTTACCATGGGTCCCAATGCTTTGGGCAGGTACAGACAGGAGCCCATAATCAATGGTCAGAAAGTTGTGGCCTTTAAGGACACAGGGGCTAGTGTCACCATGGTGACAGTGAAACTAGTCCCCCCTCAACAGATTTTACCTGAGTTTAAATACCAGGTGACCAACATTGATGGTGTCAGAACAGATCACTCCATGGCCATAGTCAATCTCAGCTGGGGAGGGGTCACTGGCCCAAAAAGAGAGTCAGTGCCCCCAAACTTGCTTGTAGATTGCCTGATGGGCAATGATCTCGAAATTTCAGCCTGGGCTGAAGTTGAATATCAAGCCCATCCGAGAATGCTGGGCGTCCCTGAGAGAGTTAGTGGGGCTGTGAGGGCCACAGCCCAACCCCAGGGAAATTTTGGAGTGATAGAGCCTGAAGGAATGGCCCACTCTCCTCCACAAGAGAGCACTAGGGATGAAGAACAGTCTTCTTCCCCCCAGACTATAGGTTTAGGGTCAGCCTCCTCAGGGAACTGACCCTACCCCTAGTGAAGGAACTGCCTCAGAGGTAGTGAAGCCTGTCCTGGCAACCCCTCTGGTGGCAGGGAACCCTTCCAATGTGGTACCCAGTCTTGAGCAGGTAACCTGCCCCTATCTACCCTGCCTCAGACAGCCCAGGGCTGCAGAGGTCAGGGAGGTCAATGAACCCTACACGGCTCCCTGTCCAGAGGAACCCCCCGTCAGCAGATTAGGGGCACCCGGTCTAGTAGCTGTAGCCAGGTGAAAATTCCTCAACTCCCTGAGGGATCCCTTTTGACATTGAATAGGGACCACCCCCAGATGGACTCTGTTGGGCAAAGGCAAACCTGGGACCCAGTGGTTCCAAACCTACCATGTCCCTCCAGTGTTCCACCCAAAGGGACCCAACGCCCAGCTGAAGGCAGCCAAAAGTTGACCCTTAGAGCGCAGTGCAACTCAGTCATGGAAAGAAAGGCATCCATGGTGAACAGTGATCTGAGGACGCTGAGGCCAACCTTATTAGTGTCTCACTTCACTACTCAGACACCTCACCGGCCTTTTACTTTACCAAAACACCCCACAGGTAGTGAGTTCCCATGGTGGAGACCCTCTCATACCCTTAGGGTGAGGGATTGCTTAGTGCACCAGAAGACAGGGGGTAACCATGTTAGTGCAGGTACTTCCTTACATTGCCACTAAGTCAATAAAGGCTCAACTTGGCAAGGTTAGCCTTATCTCCTTTCATTTGGGGGGAGGTCATGTAGGAAGGTAGCAGTCCGGCTGGAGCTTCGGAGATGCAGACTGGCAAATGCTTTGTTGGTGCCTGCCAAGCAGGGGATAACTCCTTTACTCCAAGGGAGATTCTTCAGTCCTGTAGTCATGTAGATCGTCGAAGTTACAGGATTTCTGAAGCAGAGTTTCGTCCAGGTGTAATCTAAAGTCTTATAGCCAGGGGTTCCTTTCCTATACCCTAGGAAGGGGTTGGACATACTCTGGGGACCCACCTATAGGAGGGTTTGGAAAGAGGGGTGGCTACACCCATTTCCTTTGTCCCGTTTCGCGCTGGAGCAGGGGCTTGTAGCCCCTGCAACCCGTTTGAACTGGGCTATGCACAAGGACACCAAATGTGCCCCCAGCGCAGACTTCAAAGCACTCTCAGAGTGCACCCACCAAGCCCCAATACACTAAAGCCTGTCTGGGAGATGGTTACACCTCCCTATGACAGGAAACCTATTGTCCAGGCCTCCCCTGCCGGAGTTTCATCCAGCAGCAGTAGGCCAGACTCTGTGGCTGCAGCATCCATTTTGTGATGCCAGGGATCTTTTAAACTGGTACCGGGTATACTGGTGTGTATATGTCTCTCCCTCTAGAAGGGTGGAATTCTACCCTCGCCGCCAGGACTGGAGGGGGGTAGGATTCCAAAGTGTTTGACACCAAACACAACATGTTTTTGTGAAGCCATTCCAAAGTTAGCATTTACAGCCCCAGAGAGTAGGTTCTGAAAGCTGCAGAGGGGCCCTGCTCATGCATGGGCACCCTCTCACACAAAACCACGCACCCTGTTTTCAGTATGGATAAGGCCTGCCATAGGGGTGACTGATAGGTTTCTGTGTGTCGTGATTTAAGGTGGATATAGGTAACCTATATCTGCGTAAGGGGTGCATGCACTACCATACCCAGGCTGCAGTAGCATTCCTGTGGTGTCATTTTAGAAGGCTTCCAAGGGGTGGCATAATACATGCTGCAGCCCCTGGTAGGTCTCTGGGGTACCTTCGGCCTTGGTACCTAAGGTATCATATAGTAGGGACTCATAAGTGTACCCCAGTAACCAAACTGGAGTGTACCTAAAGTACATGGAATCATTTTAGAGAGGAAGCAGAAAGGCTGGGGACCTGAGTAGCAGGATCCCTGCCAAACTAAGTCAAAAACCCAGCAAAACATCAGGAAAAAAGTGGGGGCAACCATGTAGCCAGATTCCACCTTCCTACAGTTGGATTTTTCACCACTCATATCAAATAGTACAAGAAGTCGTGTGGGACTCGTTCGAATCTAGAACCTTCTTACAAACGATTCAGGATTCTATAATCCACCTAAACCCTCCCCTAAACCCTAAAAACACCCTTACCACCGATTACCCTTACCCACTCCTAAACCCTAAAAAAAAGCCTTTCCAACTCAATACCCTTACCTGCCACTAAAGCCTAAAAATACCCTTACTGCCCAAAACTCTAACCCACCCTTAAGCCCTAAAAACAAAATGCCCTTATCACCCTTACCTACCCTTAAACCCCCAAAAAATAAAGGTATATATATAGTTACCTGATTTGTGCTTAGCATTCATTGTAAAGGCATGCATGGTTAGGACAGATGTGTGATAAAGACCTGCATGGTAAAGGCAATGTGTGGTAAAGGCATTGTGTGGTAAAGGATGCATGATAAAGGCATTGCGTGGTAAATGATATGTTGTAAAGGCTGTTTCCCTTGCCACATAGCCCAGTAGCATTGCCACCAATCAAGTGGTGACATTATGTGTCTTGCTATGAAATCTGCAACTTCCCTCTATTAGGATCCAACGTCATAGCCAAGTTAATTAATAAAAATTGCAGGGAGGTGGGCCCAATTTGCCACATTCTGGGATCACTATAGCACTCAACCTATGAAGAAATGCTGGTGTGTAATGTAGCCTATTTTCTTATTCAAGAAGTTCCTTTCTTCTGAAAACACATAGGGCCTTATTACGAGTTTAGATATTATTTATTGCGCATTGTGAATAACGATATCACAGGGTACGTTATTTTTCATGTGTGATAAATAACACCTATCACGAGTTTGCGGGCAACAACATGCGGATTTTTAGGTTTAATGCCCCAAAATCCGCAGGGTATGGTAAATACCGTATAATTTTTCCTGTGAAATTACAGCAGGTTTAACCTGCCGAAATTTAACACAGCTGAGGTATTTAATGCTTCTGATAATTATCGGGTGCGTTAAATACAGCCAAACTCGTAATTACAACCCGTGCGTAAACAGGGTTTTACGCACAGGTCAGAATGTACGGCCCACTTGTAATCAGGCCCTCTGACAAGTCTTTCTCTATATTGATCCTCCCAATCATGAATGCGATCTATAAATCTAGATTTGATTGTGGTAAGGCTGTTCTCTTGGCAAATCCAAAATACATTCTGTATCAGTTACAATGAGTCCAGAATACAGCAATCCTGTTTATACATGATCTAAAAAACATCAGTCAGTTTCTGATGAGGGCAGAAAATTAGACTGTCTTCTGATTCATTTTAAAGTAATCTTTAAAGCCAAGACCATTGTACCTAGAATGATGTACTCAAAAACAGCTGATTTTATGGGCAAGAGATTCGCCTGTCATAAAACTCTAAGAACAATCAATTTGAAAATAAATATCTTATCCTCCCATTTGATGACAAAGCATTCTCTATCACTGATACACATTCGTGCAACGCCCTACCGCTGGACTTCTGCAGACACTCGCCCATCAAGCACTTCAGAAATATATTTCTGTTCAACTAAAGTATCTGGAACGACTGTTTACAGCTCCAGGAAACCATTTACGGTGAACGTATGTGCTTCATAAACTCCTTGAGCCTAAAACCTAATTAAAATGTATAGGCAATAAGTCTATAATTTATGGATATTAATTTAGTTTGCCTAAAGCAGTATTGTAAACCTTTCTCTTCAACGTCACACTTCAACTCTGTTTCCCATTTTTTTCAATGCAAAATTGATTATACGAATGCACTATTTGGAGTACATACAATACAGCTTTGAGACTCATTCGCTCAAACTTAGGAGTCGATTAGGATGGCGGATGGACTTCCTGTCTGGGGCAGGGACCGTCCGCCACAAGGGCGGAGGTACTGTGCCCCGAATTAGGATGCACCCGCCACAGTGACGGATGCATCCTGCATTTTTACCATTGCAGCCGACGGTGCCACCGTCCGCCGCAATGTCAAAAATGCATGTTGTGCGTTTCACTGTGAACTGTACTGTGAAACGCAGGGGGGTACCCGTAACGGGCCCCCAAAGCATAGCCCGTATGCCTTTCCGTGGCGGCATTGTGTCTGGAAGACACAGCCAGCCATATGAACCCTTTTCCGCCCCGGCCGCAAGGCGACCGGGGTGGAAAAGTGGCGGACGGTGTTTCTGTTCCCCGCGGTCCCCCCGCCATTGTAATATGGCGGGGGGAAATTGGTGGCGGATGGGCACAGATGGCGGATGGATCGCCACCGCCTGCATGGCGGTGGCGATCCATCCGCCATCCTAATCGGCCCCTTTATTTGCAAGCCATCTGAATCAGAGCGGGAAACAAGTTCCGTAGAAAAAGAGGGCGAACTTGAGTGCAGTGGATGCCATAATATGCAGTGTCTTGTGCGTTCATGTCACACTGACCCCTAAACTGTTCGAGAATTAGGTATTTTCCATTACGAAATTAGTGCTCCAAGTGTGCCATCCGAAGCAGGTTCCTGGGGCAACTCCCCGGTCCCCCACTACTGCTGCCAGTTTGAGCTCACTGCTTAAGGTCCTTGCACCAAGCCTGCCATTCGCTGTGTTCTCACAGTTTTTTTATCCACTCATCCCTCGTTTTCCCTCCGTTTTCTCCACTTAACTCTTGTGTTTTTATCCACCTAACTCTCATTTTCCCTCCGTTTTCTCCACTTAACTCTTGTGTTTTTATCCACCTAACTCTCATTTTCCCTCTGTTCTCTCCACTAACTATTGGATCGCCCAGTTTTTTTTTTATCCAATTAACTCTCATTTTTCCTCCTTTTTCTCTACTTAACTCCAGGCTTTGAGCCATAACACTGCAGCCATCCCCATGGAAAGCGCCAGGAAACTTGTTGGTTTTTTGTGCATTGCTTTCTCATTCGCTCCCCCAGGTGTCAATGACTATCCGGTGCTCGGGGAAGATCCAATGCCATGATGGGCCTCCGGGCTCACAACAATCCAATTGTGGGCACCAATCACTGGTGCCAGGTGGGATTTCTGTAGGGCAGGAAACTCTGTGGTGAGTCCTCAAGGGACAGAAAGACTCTCTGGTGCCTGAGAGAGGGAGTTAGAGGCTGCTGTCAAGTGCCAGGGTGAGCAAGCCCCACACCATACAGTTTATCACTTTTCAACTTGATAGACCTTCTGAGATTTTTTCCACCAGCCCTCACCCCCTGGGTGGGCAGATATGAATTAAACACCCAATCTTCCTAATCATGGGGCTGAAAGCCCACTAGACTTATATGAAAAGAATTAAGAAAAGGATTGAGATGGGGTGTTGTTCTGTCTTGCATTCGTCCCCACCCTTAGCATCAGACAGTATTTCTGCATCCAGAGAAAGGCAGAATGGGGAGGGGATTATCCTTCTTTCTGCCAGCCCATACACCAATCAATAAATCAATCAAATGAAACTTAATTTGAGTGACAATAGAGACCCATAGAAACATAATAATAGTTGATCTAAAAGACATAAAATGGTCGTTTTACATGCTAATCTTTAAAAAGAGTTGAAGAAATTTTAGTGATACTCTTCAATGGCGAATTTTCCATACAGTGGGATTCTGCTTTTTTTGTTACTGAAGGCAGTGCAACATTTACTGAAAAAGTGTAACAAAGTCAGCGGGAAACTTAGCATCACATGGACCAGCATAACCTAAAACAGCTTTATGATTCCCCAGCGGGAAACCGATCAAAATATAACAGCTTATGGCACAGCAGAGGCCTCTCCCAGTGCCCTTGCGATCCAGGAGTCTATTATTCTACAGCAATGCAACTTTTTAAATGTGCAAGTGTTTTCACTGAGCATTTCCTGTACTCCACAGTTTCCAGAGAGAGGCGCGTGCTTTCTAGGAATTGAGTTTAATCTGATGTTTGTCTTCTATGGAAACAAGCATGAGGTCATCAAAAAGGGATGAGTGGCCAAGTCCTGGGAGGGATTTGCGAATGGGAGAGAGCCCAGGAACACTGAGGACCTTATTGCAGCTCAGTCTTTGATGACTAGCTGGGTCCAGGCTCACTGCGGGGTTAGGCTAGATTTAAAGCCATTGGGCCCAAATGAACGTGATGCTCAATATATTACAGCCCAGTTTCTCATGACAAATAAAGTGGGGAGTCGAATGGGGATATAGCAAGGAGCCGCTTGCAAAAGCGGTTCTCCTCAGCCTAAATGATTGCACAGTTTGTGAAACCCCAAACTCCTGCTCCATATACATAACTGGTAGTGCACTGCTTCTTATATACTACTACCACAAGAGTGACTGATTTACCTCCAGATGGTCTAAGTAGGATCGTAGAGAGCCCCCACCAGGGCCGGGCTGGGAACCCAGAGCAGCCCTGGCTATTTTGACAGACTTCCCTCCTGCTGCTTTTGTAACTGGAGGTCGATATAGGAGCACCGCTGCAAAAATCGACCTCCACAGGCCCCTTCCACTGCAAAATCGGCTCTTACCCTTCCAGCCTCCCAGGGAACCGCCAGATGCCCGCTACGGCCAGTCTGGCCCTAGCACCCACCGATCAAGAAAGTGACATACACCACTTCAAAATGTTGGAGGACCAAGTCTTCGAAGAGGCAAAAATGGCCCCCATAAGTAAGAAAAATGATTAAGCCTTTCTAGCTGTTAGCTACGGATGACCGAAGTGGGGGTGCTCAATCGTTAAGGTCATAGGCCATAATATATGATTTAGAATAGTTGGTAACCAAATCTAAATCAGCCATGAACTGGGAAAAGAAAATTACTAAATAGCTCAGGGCCTTGAGTGTGCGGGCCTTCAGAACAGCATCATCAGCATTTAATAGAGGGGCGCCACCTACCCTTGTGCCATCCTGTCTTACACTATTAAGAAAAACGCGTAACTTATTAATATATAAAATAAATAGAAGTGGGGCAAGAACTCATCCCTGTCCGGAATCCCAGTGGAATAACAAACTGGTCTCTGAGCTCCCTGCTGGAGCCAAATCTAACCCTTGTATTCATATTCTCCTGTAGGACAGATAAAAAACCTCACAACTGCCGCGTCCAACCCCATTTCCAATAAGATCACTCACAATTTTGAACAATTTTCAAAATCAAAAATTGATGATAAATCCATACTTGCAGGTACAGTAGGCAGCCCTTTGTAATAGTCTATTACCTTTTATCTACAGTCCCCGATGGCTCCCTGAAACCATATTGGCAGGGGTTGAGAATGTTATATTCAGCGGCCCAATCACACATTCTTTTGTAGCTGACTCTGCCAAGATCTTTAAGAGAAAGTGGCCGATAACATCTGGGGTCAGACCGATTACCTTTTATATAGACAAGGACAACAAATGAGGTTGACCATGTTCTCGGCAGTTGTTTATAGTCTAAGCTATTAAAATCATTGGTCAACAATGAGGCCCACAAGGGGGGGCGTGGCTACCGGACGAACATGGCGGATGTGAGCTGAGATTGCTCCGTCCACCACCCTGATAATAAGCACAAAATCCTGCAATCCCCGGGTCCATGGAGCCCCCACCTCCAAACCGGAGCTTCATGCCAGCAAACAGACGGTGTGTAGCTGAAAACACGCCTGACGGGGATCCTGATCGGAGCTGTCGCGGATGGATCCTGGCGAGGCCTGCTGCCGGAAAGAAACCACGGCCCACAGTGAAGGCGGGGTCCGAGTAACCTGCTAGCGCGAGGGGAGGCCGAGAGAACTGATCACTGGTGTCCGCGACCTGAGGCCCATGGCACCCACAACTGCGGAGTAAGTGACACCCCCTACCCCCTCTACAGGCGTACCACACAACAGCAGGGACACGAGAGGAGCAAACGCTCCTGCTGGAGGGTCTGGCACCTCATAATACCCCCGGGAGGTGAGCCTGCAATGCACTAAACAGCGGTGGAGCCGGTATTGCCTTGGAGACCTGCATGGAGCGCTAAATACAGGCGGTGAAGTGTGGGCCAGTGCTGGCCCAGTAGCTTACCTAACGCGCACAGAGAAGGAGCCCTTCCTCGCCCCTAGGCGAGATGTGACAGGCGGGACCACCATTGCAGTAGACGCCAGCACTGCGGGGCACAAAATGGCGGTGTGCTAGCAGAAGAAGGAGGCTGGGCCCGGGGGGCAGGAGACACCACCCCAGGTGGACTGGCGAGCCACCCCACTGAACGTGACTACAGAAGGAGCACAAACACAGCACAAGAGTGCGTCCTACCAGCACCACAAGCGTACAGCGGGGTACAACGCATGAGGCGGTAAGATTGATCTTGGCAGCACGCAGGAAAAGCACGCCAGCCCCATCCCCTGTAAAGTGGAATGCGCAGATAGAGCGGGTGCGACGGACTGCACCTGGGCATCAATCGAGAGGTGGTGGAAACGACGAGGGGTACGTGCTGGCGCTTGCGGCCTGGGAGGCGCCTGTCGCACGGATGTATGACGTTACAACGCGATATATTACAACGCACTCCGTTACAACGCATTTTTTACAACGCAGGATCCATTACATCGCATGCCTTTACAATGCATGACATTACATAGCAGATGCTATTACAACGCATGGCATTACAATGTAAGTATAAGTAAGTATATTATTATTTTTTTAGATGTAAGTAATTTAAATTTATTAATTAAATAAATTAAATTGTTTTTAAATAATTATTTAGTACATAAATTACTTTAAATTTATTTAAAAAAAAACTTTTAATAATAAAGAATTATTTTTTATAAATAATAAAATTATTAAAATTAATTTTTTTAATTAAAATAAAAGATTGTATTTTAAAACGAAACCCTAAAAATACCCCTGTACCCCAAAACCCAAACCCAACCCTGAAACCTAAAAATACCCCTGTACCCCAAAACCCAAACCCAACCCTGAAACCTAAAAATACCCCTGTACCCCAAAACCCAAACCCAACCCTGAAACCTAAAAATACCCCTGTATCCCAAAACCCAAACCCAACCCTGAAACCTAAAAATATCCCTGTACCCCTGTACCCCAAAACCCAAACCCAGCACTCAAACCTAAAAATACCCCTGTACCTCAAAACCCAAACCCAGCCCTGAACCCTAAAAATACCCCTGTACCCCAAAACCCAAACCCAGCCCTGAACCCTAAAAATACACCTGTACCCCAAAACCCAAACCCAACCCTGAAACCTAAAAATACCCTTGTACCCCAAAACCTCAAAACCTAAAAATACCCCTGTACCCCAAAACCCAAACCCAACCCTGAAACCTAAAAATACCCCTGTATCCCAAAACCCAAACCCAGCACTCAAACCTAAAAATACCCCTGTACCCCAAAACCCAAACCCAACCCTGAAACCTAAAAATACCCTTGTACCCCAAAACCCAAACCCAACCCTGAAACCTAAAAATACCCCTGTACCCCAAAACCCAAACCCAACCCTGAAACCTAAAAATACCCCTGTACCCCAAAACCCAAACCCAACCCTGAAACCTAAAAATACCCCTGTACCCCAAAACCCAAACCCAACCCTGAAACCTAAAAATACCCCTGTACCCCAAAACCCAATCTTATATAAAAAAAAACATAAATTAATATATTTATTTATTTTTAATATTAAATAAAATATTAAATAATGTTAAATAAAATATAAAATAAAATTATATACTTACCTATACTTACGTTGTAATGGCATGCGTTGTAATAGCATCTGCTATGTAATGTCATGCGTTGTAAAGGCATGCGATGTAATGGATCCAGCGTTGTAAAAGTTGCGTTGTAATAGAAGTGCGTTGTAAAAGTTGCGATGTAATGGCTGTTTCCCCTGTCGCACATTGCGAACACTCCCTTGAGCCTGTAGCGAACACCCCCTAAAGCCCTGGCGAAGTAGGAGAGAGGTGCGCCACCAACAATAGAGGGGACCAGCCAATTGCACACGGGCGCAGCCCGACAACGGTCGCAAAGAATCACCATGGGACGCTACAAAAACAAGCAGCTGGACCCCGTGGTAGGCACTACAATGCAGTATTCCGGATCGGAGGATCCCTTAGCCTCATCTACTAATGACGTCATACCACCAACAGGGGTGGGCTCCCAAGAGGCCAAACTGGACTTATTACTTTCCGAAATCAGAGCCTCAAGAGAGGCGCTGGAGGCACGCATGGACACAATGTCCACAGGACTGTCCCTACTGAAAGCGGACCATAACAAACTGGCAGAGAAAGTAACCGAGCACAAATTGGCGCTTGATGATTTGATACCACAGCAGACAGAACATTCCACACGGCTGGAGAATCTGGAGAGCCAACTTAAGGGATTAAGGGACAGAGTGGACGATGAGGAAGGACGCTCACGCCGCTATAATGTCCGCATCCTGGGCATTCCGGAACGCAGCGAGGGGACCAACCGCACCCAGTTTGTGGAAGACTGGCTCAAAAACGTGGTGGCACCAACGGGCCTTACCCCACTCTACAGTGTGGAACGAGCACACAGAGTGCCTCCGCGCCCGCCCAGACCGGGGTCGCCCCCGCGTCCCTTGATTGCGCGCCTACTCCATTACAAGGATAGGGATACGATCCTCAAGGCTGCTAGAGAAAATATGAAAATAGGACAGTATCACTATACCCGGATTTCACCCCAGCGGTCCAGAAAACCCGATCGACCTTTATGGGAGTGAAACAAGCACTACGAGATCACAACCTAAAGTATGCTCTCCTCTTCCCGGCGCGCCTAAAAATGATGCATGGACACAAAACGTATTTCTTCGACACCCCGGAGGAAGCGTCAGAATGGATGGAGATAACACTCATGCCGAATGCCTCCCAGGATCCCCTGGCAGAGTCACAAGGAGATCGCCCCTCTGTCCGGATGGAACTGCACACAAACCAGGCAGGACACGCTCAAGACACAACTATTACAGACCCGACTCAGATGCCGACTACGGCGGAGAGAGGCGTGGGAGCCGCGCCTCTTACAACAACGGCCTTGGCAGCCCACGATGCCCAGGAACAACCAGGCACGGATCATCAGTCTGGCACACACACGGAAGTTTCGGACTCGGACATGAGTTTGCAACTGTTCCCGCGCATCACTGCGCAAATGGCGAATGAATTTTGAATGCCCGTGTTGGAGATACTAATTGGTAACGTATGTAAATGTATATTTCGCTAAAACGGAGGTGGGTACAAGTGGATGGGGGTTCCTTGTTATAACAGGGTGAGCCCCAGGAACTCTAAGTAAACATTTCTTGGGTGAGCGCAACCGGACCCACCCCCCTAGGCGAAGGCACAGTTGCGCTTAATTGTTCTGCTCACATTGGGTAACAGATGTTTGGTCCTCCGCTGGTTCCGAGGGAGGACCTTAAGGTTGGGAAGTTTAGAAGAGTTGAAGCACTCAGATCAAAACTCATTATGTGTCACACACTAATTGCACTGGGCATAACATTTGCTGTATATCCTCCTCACTATGACAACGCCTGACACGTATACACTCTGCACCTGGAATGTGCGAGGGATGGGATCGGTGAACAAAAGGCACAGAATCCTGGCACAATTGAATAGAAGGAAGGTCACTATAGCCTATCTGCACGAAACCCATTTAAGTGGGCGGAAGGCTCCAAATTGCATAAAAAATGGAAGGGTCAATTGTTTGCCACCGCCTACTCAGCCTTCTCCAGGGGGGCGGCTATATGGATAAGCAATTCCGTCCCTTTTAAATCAATAGAACAGCAGGTGGACAAAGAGGGAAGATATGTATTTGTCCGTGGGATATTAGATGGTTCCCCGATAGTACTGGGATGCATCTATGCCCCCAATACAGACCAATCAAGGTTCCTCAACACCCTTAGTGGAGTACTGTCAGACTGGACTGAGTGCGAAAAAAAACCCAAAAAACAATGAGGCCCACAAAACAAGATTACATTTTGCTAAGTCAATGAGCACCCCATCTTGTGCTTTACCTGCTGGATGATGCTGTATTGGTTCAATGATCTCGCTTAAGGTGAAAGTTACATTTATTTGCAATCTATGGGTAGTCGACGATTCTACTACAGTGAGGCCGTGAGATTGGAGAGAGTAAATACCTGAAAAATTGGCAACCCATGATCTACTTGAAATATGACAACTAATCAATGAAATATGACTATCACCTGCCCTATGGTATTAACCATAGCCCTAAAAACCTTACGGTTCTTGCTAGCTGTTACTAATACTACATATTCCCATTTCTCACTTTCAGTCTCATTGTGCTTACATTTTAATGCAAGTTTGTAAAACCTAAGGGATAATGACACTTCCAAAGGGTCGCTAGGCCTGGCTCTAAGGTATATTTGTATTCACTTATTTGCTAAAGATCGTGTATTATCAAACCACCACAGGGAATCAGAAAAGCTCTTTATAGGCTTTAGTAAAGCAAATTGTATATATAGACTTTCGAAAGATTGTACAATTTGCCCCCTGCTTCCCTCACAAACAAGATGTCTTAAGAAGGTATCAAGATTTTTCCAGAGGAGCATTGCAAGGAACTGGTGAGGATTCCAAAGGCTCCATGCGAACATAAGTCCATTCGACTGGCGTGGAGGGCAATCAGCAAACAGCAAGCAGTTGACTCGGGGTAAATGGAGGAGCAAGGAAGCCAGTAGGGGGTTATGATTTCCAAAACAAGATTATAAAATCTCTTCATGCGCTAAACAGTTGACCAGGATTCTTGTCATAAAAATATAATTGATTATAGAGGCTCACCCCCGAAAAGTAGGCATAAGGTTGTCACTACCCATTGTGTACTCAATCATATTAACTAGAACCCACAGCAACATAAACCCCAAGTTCAATAACGCTATGGTCGTTGACGTGGGCTACATGCCTAGAGGCCAGTTTGTGCTCTTCAATTGTGCTTCTAACCAGTTTGGTATTGAAGTCCCCCACAGCAATTAAATGAAACTCTTGGACCAGAGTCCTATGTCTACTCTAATATTTTTTATAAAACCAAACAGTTTAAGAAACGTTTCACTTGGTGGGTTCCCAAAATCATTATCATGGAAGAGAATGAGGCATTCATAAACGCTATACATTCCTCTGAGAAATATAGATTCAAAAGCCATGCTGTCAGTGCCTACAGCCTCCCCTCCTAAATTTCAAAGACAGTTCGATCCAAATAGACATGGCACCTTTAGCACAACCATGTTTGGATAGTGTAGTAGGAACAGATTAGCACATGTATCCATCGAAGGCAATGGGGAAAGTGACTTAAGTTTCTTGAAATATTATGGCATCATACTTGCTAATCAAAAGTTTCCAGTTGGACAAACACAGTTTAGAGATGATTCCCGCAATATTCAATCTCATTATCCTAATAGCAAGTGGTAGCGGTTTGCCATTACGTGTAGGGTCCACATCGCACAAAGTTGGGGTATGTAGCTTTTTATACCCCTCTACACTCTGCTGGAGCTGGTCTGAGCCAACCAGTCGAGGTAACATCTGCTAGAGCTTCAAATCTGTTCCCCAGGGGCTTTCCCCCTGAAGGCCCCTGGTGAGAAGCTGAAAAACCTGTCTTGAATCTCAGATGAAGGCCTATACCTTGTACACAATAGAGGCAGGTTATACAAATACCAAAGGAGTACGACGGAAATCTTCCCCCCATTTGATTACAGTTCCCTTAGTGCAGGTTTCTTGGATACATTTGAGTTCCTACAATTCACCGCAAAAGAGTCCTCAACATTTTTTATACTTGAGGGACCCAACAATCTAACCTTTCTGACAATTGGAATCTTATTACAGTTGACGGTACTCAATTCTTGCATAGCCAATTGGTGACTTTGTTAAAAAGGTGGTCGTACGATTCCTTTTGTTTGCATCTCAGTGCGGAACACCCACTAGGACCACAACGTATGGGCTAGCAGATGGTGGAAAATTCATAACAGTCCTGTTAGTGTCCTTATCATTGCTCTGCTTACCTGGTAAGGACCGATTGTGATTGTTTATGAGATGTGTCTCCTCTGGTCCCTGATCCCTAGTTTTGATAGGGAAATCAGGCACAATGTTTTGGCAATGTGCACCACCTAAAAGGTACTGCACACCTGCTGCTATAGATACATCATTTGAGGAAGCAGTAAGAGCTGGTGCATATGTGCCACAATGGATTTTTTTTTAGAGACAGTAGGGTTGGAAATATGATATTTTTCCAGTAAAGTAGCTGCATGTTGGACAGGAGAAATAAAAGGTGCAGAAACTGTCCCTTGTAGTAATAGCAGCTAACTGAGGTTCTATTAGGCCCAGACAGTCAAAGAGGGATTGAAACGGTGTTTGCAAAACCTAATACAGCATTGGCCAAGTAGTGAGGGCTCAAGTTCTGATGTATAACAGTCACCCCAAGAGACATCTCTATCCTTCTCCAATGACATGGCTGTTCGCATAATTCTTTTCTCTCACTTTGTCCCCAGTGCAAGAGGGGATAGAACATCAGCAGCAATAAGGGACCAGTAGGATTTGACATGATAATATTATGTCCACTCGTGCTGGGTTCAGGGGCCATGTTATCTATCGTAGCAGTTTCTGCACTACCGACTGGAGGTTTATGCTCAATGGAGAGCCTACGCTATTTAAGGGAAATTTCTCTATTGATAACACCCACCATCTTCTCCAACATACTATTAATTGTCATAACACTGTATGATGGACTAGATGTCCTGGGCATCTTGAGCTTGAGATTATACAGCACTTCTTAACAAACAACCACCAAAATTGTGGAAGAAGGGGGAGATGGTCCAACCCATCCTCCTTCTGGCTCTGATATGCACAGACGGACTCCAGAGAGTGCTATCAGTGCGTTCTTCACCAAACCCCTACCTCTCTTCTGCAGCAACAAGCGTGTACAGGGCAAGCAAGGCTGTCCCTTGCCAATAGCAGCAGTACAAGCAACCCGTGCTGCAAGACTCCAAAAAGCGCAATAAGTGCATTCTTGGCAACACACACACTCTGCTGTACAGCAACAAATGTCTTCTGGCCAAGCGAGTCCACCCCCTGCCAACAGCAGCAGTACACACAACCCCATGTGAAAAAACGAAGTCCAAAGAAATCGCAATTTCCTCTTACGTGCGATGGCTGTCCTATTTGGATTCTGGGTCAGCCAGCATTTAGGAAACCCTACCATCCTGTCCATTTCTGTCCATTTCTGAAACTTAGAAATTCTGGGAAATCCAGGGTGGTGTGACTAGCATGGATTACATCATGTCCTCTTATCTAGAATGCCCTGCAAATGTAAAAAAAAAAAAAAACATTCAATTACCTTTCTCGTTCCATAGGTTATGGCTACAGCATGTATGCCCTAAGTTTGGCACCCAGGAAACCTTACCAAGACTGGGGATTTCTGAAAACTAGAAACCCGAAAGATCCAGGGTGATGTGGCTTGCATGGATTACAGCATGTCCTTGTATCTAGAATGTCAGCAAATGTCAAAAAGATGCCTAAACACCCAATTTACTCCGCACAGAGCAAATGACAGCAACATTTCAGGAAAATATTGTCAGGGAGCTGGAATAGGAAAAAGGACATCCTGGAAAACACGGACCGGACTTCCGTTTTTTCGGTTTTGCGGTAGGAGTGGCAGAAGCAAGGAGCGAGGAGAACACGAGGAGAGCGCCGCTCCGGTACCTCTGCCCCCACAGCCCCCGCAGCCCCTACGGCAGCTGACAGTCAGGAGAGGGAGAGAGCGGAGTAGAGGTGAGCCGTGGCCGCACGGCGGCAAGAGGAGGAGAGCCGAGTGTTAGGCGCTGGAAGTGAGCAGCCGCGATATCGCGGTACCGTGAGTAGCAAGCGGTCCTGAAAAATATTTCTCTCCCACTTGGTGCACGGCTGGGAGAGAGTTGGGGAGTGGGTGCCGTGAGTGAAGAGTGGTCCTGCAAGCACCCCCCCTCCTATTGGTGCACAGGAGCGACATTTCATACTACCCTTTCAGTGCATGGTGCGACAGCGTTTGAGAGCCCCTGCCAGTTCTGTCATTGCAGCAAACAAGCTGTGGAGAGACAGAGTGAGGAGGGGCGTGGTGGAGTGCAGCCCGGAGAGAGCAGCCTTGGGTGCTGTGAGAGGAGGTGAGCAGCTGTGGGTGCCGCAAGAAAGGGACAAAGTGCAGCCAAGTGAGTATTTCCAAAAGTCACTACAGCCTTACCTGCGTGGAAGAGGATCGAGGCACAAGAGGAGCACATTGCCAGCAGACCAACAACCGGGGAATACAGACACCGCTTCCATCAGGCGCGTCCGCCACCCCGGGACTCCATATCCCGGCAGCCTTTGCGGCGGCGCGTTCCCTGACGCGGAATACGCACCAGGAGGGGCTAGATAAACAGCAAGCCCTCGGTGGAGCGGGGGGACCCAAAAGTCACTACAGCCTTACCTGCGTGGAAGAGGATCGAGGCACAAGAGGAGCACATTGCCAGCAGACCAACAACCGGGGAATACAGACACCGCTTCCATCAGGCGCGTCCGCCGCCCCGGGACTCCATATCCCGGCAGCCTTTGCGGCGGCGCGTTCCTAGCCAGGAGGGGCTAGATAAACAGCAAGCCCTCAGCCTTGCGGGACGCGAGCGGGACGCCCGGGGCTAAAGCCCGGGCAAAGGGCGGGCCCTCTGTGGCCCTCAGAGGCCTGAGGAGCCTGGGCCATAACCCCTGCCTGATTTTCCTCAGCCTAAAATAACCATTTTCCACAGAAACTGTAAGTTGGAGACTTATTTAACACAAGTTTCACAAGATATAGGGTCGCTAGAGGTTATGCATTGTTAAGCCCTAAGTACACGGCCCTTATTACATCACTATTATTTACTAGGTCATTTTGTGATTAACATAGGCGTGCCATGAACTGCCGGGAAACCAGAAGCATGGCCGTAGCAGGAGCAAAAAAACTAACCGGGACTCTGGACGATTTTATTGTCCGCACTCATGCATTAATTGATGAGGGAATAATATTAATGGACAGGAGAGTATCCCAGGACCTAGCTGCGGCCAAGAGATCCTCGTTGGGCCTCATTGCTCAGGCACATACGCCCAAAACTGACTCCCGCCCTAATACTCACGCCTTAGTTCATTATACTGGGGTTACCGGGGAACTTGATGTTTCCATCTCACAACAGGACTTGGAAGCTACCCCTAATCTTAACCTTTTGACAGAGAGTGGATCACACAGAAATGAGCCAGATAATTCTCCTGCGGCAACTACCATAAATCAAAGGGGTTTGAAAGAAGGGGCAATCCCTAAACAAAAGGTTAATAAATCCACCACCCTTAAAGGGTAAAAAGCTCAAACTGCCCAAAATCAACACGCTATCACTGTAGACTCGGCAATTGTTAATAATAACCTGCCAGTCTGCACAAATGATACAGGGGGGGTGCATCCTACAAAAATTGGCTTACCTTTTAGTCTTCCAGATGATACCATTATTGACAACAGTCTGGAGGAAATTCTGGAGCTTAGTGGGGAAGTCACTAATCTAGCAATACTGAACCAAGATGGGAATGGATCAAGTACGGCTAATAATAATATCTTTAATACACTAAAAATCCTACTTGAACCCATAGAGGCTAGATTACGTTGCCTGGAGACCATCTTGAAGAATATCCATAAGGATATAAGTGCCCCAAGCTTTACCATGAATGCCAAGACACCTCATGCTGCGAATACAGCTAATAAGTCATCTTTGGCTGGTAAATGTGTGACTGTGCCCAAAATTAATCCTCCTAAGAACCCTAGCAATACTCAAAACCGGGGAGGTACTAAAGCAAAGACCCCTGTTTCAAAACAACCTGAGAATACAACTAATACTAAACCAACCCCCCAAGTTACATCAAATGATCCCACTCCATCAATCTCAAATCTTGACCAGGCCCCAAGAGCTAAGGTAGCGGCTCGCAGAAATATCCATCTTCCGCCAGACGCCTGTCCCTACGTAGTGATTCTTACTGGAGTCACTGAAATCCCACCAGGCCCTCAAAAATAAGGTGTGTCACTGGCTCTCTAAAAACCATCCCCTACCGCCGAACATTCCTAGTAATATCTTAATGGTAGAGAGAACCCCATGGGTGGGAGGAAATAGAAAAAATCTACAAGGAGACTGTGTTGTGGTCACTTTTGAGAATACTCAGGTCGTAGAATATATATGTAGTGGAGCACCTAGATATCAAGCTAGCACTGTTACGGCTAGGCCCCTCTCTTATTTCTACCTACCGGGGATTCAAGCAGATAAAAGATGGAGCTGGCTAAGGGGTCCACAGGATCAAAAATCTAGACAGAGGTTTACCCCCTCATGGGAAGTGCAACCCTATGGATGGGAGGAGGGTGAAGATGTAGGATGGAACTTAGTTAGGAGAAGAAGAGGTAGACCGCTCCAAGGAGGTTGTGTCGTAGGGCCCCAAAATAGTCACCCACATCATTATCATCAGATTGCAAATGGGCAAGATAACTATTATAATTTCCCAATTGCTAACCGTTACGACTGTTTGTCAACCACGGACTGGGTTGACTGACAAATACAGGGTTTACTAAGGGGACAGCGGCGCCATACCTCCCCCACTCTTCTGCTAAAAGAGGATAGTATCGTGGACTTGCAGAAGTCAAACCTAACTCTATCTCCTGATAAGGGTCCTGTAGTCATTGAGGACAGGGGAGCGCATAACTCGCATAATTCCAATAAGCCAATTTGTAAAATCCTCACCTGGAATGTAGCGGGTATTACCGCTAAGGCTTCAGATTCTATCTGGCAGGGGTTTGTTAAACAACACGATATACTGGCTTTTCAAGAAACATGGGATACATCAACCTGTTTCTCATTGGATGGCTTTCATAGTTTTTCCACCCCAGCAGTATCGGGTGTGAGAGGGAGAGCCAAGGGTGGCCTACTCACACTGTTCTCATTGAATCTGGCTGGGACTTTAAAAAAAATAGAACCTGCTCCTATGAACACGTTAATAATTGAGTGGGCTATTTCGGACCATCAATCCTTTTTACTTATTAATTTTTATAATTCATGGGATGGCTCTTTTGTGAATGAGCATCTGACTGCCCTGTCAGACTTTTTGTCCTTCTATAGACACGATTGCACTTCCGTCCCAGAGATGGTTATCCTGGGTGATTTTAATATTCACCCCTGTGAGGGGGATTGTTATAATGATAGATACGGAGGATCACCGGTTGAAGGGATTCCTCATTTTGAACATACTAAGGAGGGTGAGGGGCTTGAGAGCCTTCTTGCCAACTCCAAATTTATTCGAACTAGGCCATGGCAAAAATGAGATTAGAGCGCCCACATTCATCGGGAGGGATGCAAATACCATCATTGACTACATCTTTGTATCATCGGGGGTGTTAGTAAAGGCATGGGAATACAGGGTTGTGACCACTACCTTTAGCGACCACAATCCTGTCCTACTGACTATGGATTTAGAGTGTTTCCGGAATGGGAGGGAGATAGGTGTGGCAGCCCCAAGAGATCTCTCATCTAAGGAGCAGGGTAGGAGGATAAAGTGGGAGAAGATTGTTCCCAAAAACTTCTTCCAAACATTAGCGCAGGAAACAGAGGCAAAGATGGCAGTCTGCTTAGATCCCACTTCCTTAGGGCCTGATGTTGTGGCCGCCTATGTTGAGATATGTTCAAGGATCTCCAAGAACTTGGAGTCCAGGAATGGCCCGCAAGGCAATAAGAACATACACAAATGGTTCGATAAGGAATGCTCGAAAAAACACAGCGCCTTACTGAAAGCACTCAAACAGAGACCTAGAGATAGGACTCTAGTGGCAACCCTGCGAAAGGATTACAAATCCGCACTTGCCAAACGCAAGACACAAATCAAGGAGGAAGCTTGGGACAGTTTATTATCCGTAGATGTAATGAGAGAGAGTAAAAAATTTTGGGCCGTCGTTAATCAGTCTTTTTTCACCGAGGATGGGAAATCAGACATGGATTGTGTGATTGAAGACGAAAGATGGCTTAACCATTTTAAACAAATCTATGAAACCGAGGTTCCAATCCCCCCAGCTAGTGCCCCTTCGCGAAATATCATGATCATGGATTTTAACACTTCTGAGGTGGAAAGGGCGATTAAAGACACAAGTAAACATAAGGCCCCTGGACCTGACGGGGTACCTGCCGATCTTTACATTCAGTATCCGCAATTTTGGTCCAAAATACTGACCAACGTCTTTAATGCGATACCTTCGGCAGGCTTCCCGTCCTCCTGGTCCACCTCCATAATTGTCCCGATTTTCAAGAAGGGGAACAGGGGGGACCCTGCTTGCTACAGGCCAATCTCCTTGTTGGACTCTGCTGTTAAAATCTTGGGCAGAGTCATTCTACAAAGACTCGGGGATTGGCTTGAGGGAAGTGGGGTTCTCTCTGACCTTCAGTATGGTTTTAGAGCACACAGGGGGACCATGAACCAATGTTTAAACCTTCACCTCATTATTAGTAAATACACTGTGGTGAAGGAGGGGCTTTTATATTTAGGATTTATGGACTTATCCTCTGCTTTTGATTTGGTTAATTGCTCTAAACTTTGGCTTATTTTGCGGGATTTGGGTTTGGACACTACCTTGGTGAATTTTTTACATGATCTCCATCAGAATTTGTTCGCTTCTGTTAGGGTAACAAGGGAAGGCAGGTGTACCGAAAAATTTAGATCAGGGAGAGGGGTCAGACAAGGCTGTATTCTGGCCCCTCTTCTATTTACACTCTACATTAATTCCCTTGGTAAATCACTAAATTTAGCCACCTTGGACGTCCCGCGTATGGGAGGGTCACCCATTCCGGCCCTCCTGTACGCGGACGACGCCGTCCTACTAGCACGTACAGGCACGGGCTTACAAAGACTGCTAGACCATTTTGGATCTTTTATGGAAGCTCTGGATTTAAAGATCAACATATCAAAATCCCATGTCATGGTAACTGGCTCACGCAGGAAAAGCATGAAGATTAAAACTTTTAGATGCAACGAAACACCAATCTCTAGGGTACCTTTCTTTTGCTATTTAGGCGTCACTTTTGACGAAAGAGGATCCTGGGGACCTCAGCTAAAACTGAAGGGCAACGGAGTTGCAAGATCTACTACAGGCCTTATGAACTTTTCTAAAAGACTAGGTTCGAGACCCATGGAGGCCATGATCCGCATCTATAAATCCAAATGCCTAGCAATCGCATCCTATGGGGCTGATATTTGGGGCTATGTTTCATCTCCAGGCATCCAAAATATAGAAAATAATTTTATACGAGCTTTGTTGTCACTCCCAAAGTCATCTCCTACATACTCAATTCATAGTGAAGTGGGTTTGGGACATATTACCGACCTTCTAAAAATGTCCCCCCTGCTATGCTGGGTTAAAACCTGGACAAATGAGGAGATCACGTTGAACCACCTCATACTCAAAGACTGTATGGGCTTAGATAAAGCGGACAGTATTCCCTGGCTTGCGTATGTTAGAGCGGCATGCGTGAAGCTGGGGCGTCCGGATATGTACTCTTTACCACAGGGCCTCAAGAAAGAGGATGTAGGGTGGGTCAAGTTGCATCTCCGGAATCTGTTGGAGTTAGAAAGGGAGGAGGTTGAACTTAATAAACCAATGGTGAGAACAATATATCAACTATCTATCTCCCCAGTCATGGAACCCTACCTAAAATACGTGACTAAACCATACCATCGTTTTCTTCTATTGAGATTTAGGTTCAACCTCATTCATTTAGTGCTTGGTACCCATATAAAGTGGGGGACCTTAGAAAACACCCCACCTTGTACATGTGACAGCTTTTCAATACAGGATACGCTTCACTTTGTGATGTTTTGCAAACACTATCTGGCGCCCCGAAAAAAAATTTTATATCCAATCCTGAAGGAACTCAATTTTGTCCAGGTGAGGCCTGCACTTTTACACTTGCAAATGCTTAACTCTGTGCAGGTCACATATGGTGTAGCCAGTTTTTTGGTAGCGGCAGCTCGATTAAATAAAATAAGAGTTACCCAGACAAATATACAACTAGGTTGATATTTTGTCAACTTTGTTCTGGGGAACTGCACCAAGATTAGTGGGATACAGAGGTGCCTGTTTTTCTTGGACCTTATCTTGTATAGTATCTATTCTTTGTATCAAAACCTTTTAAATTGTTTTAGGAATGAACTTAGGAACTGCAATCAGGTGTACATTTGTTTAATTGTAAATTTTTTAATGTATGGATATTTTACAATGAATTGTGTATTGCTTTTATGGTTTTAACTAACCGAATAAAGATATTTGACTGACTGACAGCAACATTTCAGCACAGGGTTGCCTGCCACCCAGGTAACCCGACCAACCCTGGGCATTTATGAAACCTAGAGACTCAGAGAAATCCAGGGTGGTGTCACATGTGGATACCACCATGTTTTCTTTCCCTGATTGCCAGGTAAACATAAAAAATATATCTAAAATGCCCAATTTCCATTGGGGATTGCTGGAACATTTATGTCATAATGTGGCAACCAGGAAACCGGAAACCTTGGCATTTCTAAAATATAAAGAACCAAGGAAATCCGGTATAGTTTGGCTTGCAATGATCCAACCATGTTTTCTTATCCACTATGTCGAGCTAACATAAAAATAGGCATACAACACCGAATTTCCTCTCCATTTGCATGGGGGGGGAGGGGGATAGCTGTAAATTTCAGCCCAGGTTCCGCTGGCACCCAGGAACCCTGCCAATGCTGGGCATCTTGAAAAACCAAGAGACTTAGGAAACTCCAAGGAGTGTGGCTTGCTTGGATCCCAGCACATTTTGTTACTCAGAATGCCCTGCAAATATGAAAAATATGCCTAACACTTCCAATATCCACTATCTTCCACAGGGAATTGCTGCAGAATTTAGAACCATAGTTGGTTGGCACCAAGGAAACCTAACCAACTCTGGGCATTTCTAAATCCTAGAGATGTAGATAAATCCACAGGGGTGTGCCTTGCATGGATCCCAGTGCATTTTCTTACCCAGAATGCTCTGCATGCTTAAAAAATTGCCTAAAACTTTCAAGTGCCTCTCTGTGTCCATGAGAGATGGCTGCAACATTTTGGCCCCGGGTTGGCCATCATCCAGTGAATTCTACAAACCATGGGCATTTTTAAAAAACAAGTGATAAAATAAAATCCAGGGTGGCAAGGATTGCATGGATCCCAGCACATTTTCTTACTCAGCATGCCCTGCCAATGGGGAAGTAGGGATTGAAAACCAGTTTTATGTAACAGAAACCTCAAGAAGATATGGTAAAAGCCTTACCAACCGGCACTCACAAACGTCAACCAATAAAAGCACCAGCCCTCATTTGAGGGGCCTGCTCATGCCTAGGTGTGCTTTACAGGATGCATCCAAGCCTTGCCAGTGACTGGGCCATACTGCCAGAGCTCCCAGTGCCCCTTCTAGTTGTCTGCTCCTTGGACCCACCCAAGTTCTGGAGATAAATATGTATTGATTTCCACATTTTCCCTCTCATCTGCCAGAGGAGAAGCAGCTGTCATCCTTACTAGCTTCCTTTACATGATTGTTGTGTGGATGGGGAATGATAAAGTGTCAGATGGCCATCCTGACTTCTCAAAGGGGCAGAGGGACTAATCGTAGTGTGTGCCCGAAAACCACACAATGTGCCCACAACAGAACACCAATACCAATGGAATTTGGGGCAGGGAGTGGGCAAGCAATGGTTGTCGAAAAAATAATTTATTAACCATCATCCCGCGTGCCCCGGGCCAGCCTCTGTAGCAGTTTCACAGGAAGTTTTCTCTTGTGCTCTGCTTAATGCAAGGTCCGTAGTTAAACACAAACTTGAGTTTGAGGAATCCGTTTGTGCTCACAAGTCTGATATTACATTTGTCGCAGAAACCTGGGCTAACCTGGCCCCGACCAGGTGCAGGCGGTTACGGCAGGATACTTTATCTCTAGATCTGATAGTCGGTAAGCGGGGTGGCAGGCTGGCAGTTATCTTTTGTGACCATCTTACTGCCTCCGGATCTTCAGTCTCTAACAGCCCGGACTGTAAAACTCTTCCATTCCAAATTGAACTCATAAAAAAAATACTTTTAATGGGCTATTGTTTTACAGCCCTCCAGGTGTGAGAAGTTCCTTCGTTCATAGTATAAGTCCACTGCTTGAATTCAACCTTGATTCCTCAGACTTTACGGTTCTGGGAGATTGCAATTTCAACCTTGAGAAGATGAATGACAAAGATACAGATTTTCTGATCGATACTATGGCTAGCCTAGGATTACACCAGATAATGAACCTTCCCACCCATATATTAGATGGCATCTTCACTAGTAATCCGTTTCTCCATGTTACTGGCTATCTACCACTTTTGTGGTCAAATCACAGAGCAGTTATGTTGTATCCCTTATTCACAATCTAGCTGCAGTTCTACTCCTATGGTTAGTAGGGGTCAAGCCTGGTATAAAATTGATGTTTCAGAACTCCAAACAGCATCATCGGACACAAAACCTACCGATATGACAGATCTTAAATTAGCCATACAGAATTATTTATCCTGGATAGGTGAAGCGATAGATGTTCTTGTGCCTGGAAAAACCTATACCAGTTGGAGAAAAACCCATCAGAATTGGTCCTTCAGCCTTGCCCTGAGCCAAAAGCTGATTGGGAGTGGTCCAAAGGCCTTGCCTTTTTGGCTCTTGATTATAGGAGCAGACGCTGGAGATGAGCAAAGGCATGACTCATATGATCAGGTTCACTGAACAAAGCCATCAGCCATGCCCAGCAGACTCTGGATGCAGTGAGACCAAGTACAGAGCATGGCTAAGGGCATCCAGACTTCCAGGGACACAGTTATAAATGTGCTCAGTGAGCTAGTAGAAGGGGGACTGGCATAGGGTATATCTGAAACTTACAAACTACACTCGCAGCCTGATGGGCATGGCTGAAGACTGTGCCCAGTGAACTTCCAGGACAGCAATTATAGGAATTCGACATGACTAAAGGTCTAGTACCAAGAGTACTCTGGTTATGGTCACAATCTGTGTCCAGTGAGTTCTATGGCCACAAGGGCTGAGCACTTGCTGTACTTGAAAGGTCCACTCTCTTTGCTCAGAGATCACTGGGCATGGCTAAAGGAGGTATGGTTGTCTACTGTGATCAGTTATTAATTAATATATTGAAAGTGGGAAACTCTTGACAAATGTCATTAAGGTTGTGATCACATCCTAAAAATCAGTTAATTGCTCTGTTACATTTAGTAAATCAGAAAATCAAGGGGGAATGGATGACTTGTCCTGTGAAATCAGGGTCTTGGTAGTATTGGAACCATATAAAAACCCTCATAAATGTACACAGGCAACTGGCGGTATATCCTGATTCTCCGCCTTGGTGTACCGTTACAGCATCATCATAGGGTTTTTAGATAGTATATACGCTGTCCTCCACCTGGAGGTAGACCAACTGATTTGCCTGCAGTGTCCAGAAATAAAAAGAGGACGTGAATGTGCTCAAGTGCAGTGAAAATAAAATTCCCTACATCACCGAGTGACACAGAACTTTATTCAAAAGATGGTGATGTGAGAAATTAAAACATAAAGGTGGTGCCTATGTAGACCCAGTTACCAGTCTACCGCACTAATAGGTCGTAGGTCAGCATGTTTCAGCCTTCTCATGTCTTCTTGAGGCTTTCGTCAGGACCAATTGTGCTTAGTTCTGGTGGTCTCCACTTGCAACCACCAGCTCAAATTAAGTACTGGCCTGCTGCAAACAGCAAAATGCGCATAAGTAAATTGTTTCGCCCAGCAATAATATATGAGGACTAAGTGCATATTTCCTTTTATTATTTGGTAGTAAACTTGTGAAAAATGGGACCATTAGCAAAAGCGATATGGTATGCTTCTCCAAATGGGTTTGCTATACAAAATCACCAGAAGGAGAGCTTCTTACAAGTATGATCTGACAATACACTCAGGATCCATTCGTACGTTAACATCTAAGGTATTAACACCTAAGGCGAAACCTTAGGAACTGAATTTAGAAATTACCTATTTCTTGACAACAAAAGTATTATTAATGTTCAGTAGTAGCTTCTACTTTCACTTCCCATAGCTTTACTACAGCCCAATCAACCACACAGCGCGTACCATGACAACTCTGACATCTTGAGTATCACGAACCACTACCTATTTAGCCGTAGTCTAACTCTCTATCATGACCAACAATTAAATAAACTCACACAACGTATGTTTTTCTCCATCCAATGCACAATATATGATGTCCCATTATACCTTTAGCTTTGACTTGCTTCCAAAATTTGGTGTCACTTTCCTCCCACTCTCCATGAAGTTGACCCCAAATGCTTTCCTCTGTTTGTTCATATGACTCATATTCCATGAGGACAGACGTTTCTCTGTCTAGGCCACTAGAACCATCAACCCCCTATATTTCCACTGTTCACCAACCTTTGCTGGTGTAAACAAATCTAAAAAGGCCTTTCATTGGAAGTCGAGCTAGTGGTCACGGGCTGCCGTGTACCCAGAGACCTTTTGGTAATGTCCACTATACATTGAGTGAGTAACCCTCACTAGATTTTTAGGTGCAAACAATCTTATAGCATCTAACTTTCTACTCACTACCATTTTACGATTTGTCATTCAGAGCAGAAGACTGTCTTGCACATCATACTGGTCTATTGAACATCACTGTACAGCAGCATCACTTTATATGACAAGTCGACCAGGTATACAGACACAAAATAAAAATGTTAAGCATCAAACACGACAATAGGTGTGCACAGTATATGCATGATCACATTCCATAAATAATGAGTAATGTATTTTCATTTGAGATGGGCTTAATGTGTTTGATTTACCTGTTGACGTGCTGCATTATATTTCCAGGCCAGGCCAATTGTACCTTCAGTTGTCCCCGGTGCTCAACAAAAAAATCCACCAATGTCCTTGTGATTGTTGTTGATGTGTGGAAGAAAAAGGCTGGGATCCAAAGCATTGCCCCGTCAAGTTTTTTCAAACTCAGAAAGAAGTTATTTCGGTCTTGAATAGTTAAGAGGTTGTTGTAGTACTTCTCCAGGATGCTTGGATTGAACGTTGTAAGGTTGGTTTTCTTCCCAACATCTCTTTGGAAAACTTCAGTGGGTGCAAAATTGCACCGAAAAACAAAATCAGACTTGTCAATTTCCGGGCCACACTGGCTTCCTGTTAGGATCCCACTGTTTCCGACAACAGCGCAAATGTTGTAGTGCTTATTCAAGATAGGCGACGTCTCTGGAAGCAGGGACTTGAAGTTATTACTAACAGAAAAAACGTATTTGTGGCTGGAATAATCATAGTGCATCAGTTGTCCAATTCGAACACTATTTTTTGTTAGAGAAAAGTTTTTCATCACATCAACATATTGGAGAATTTCTTGCCTACAAAATAAATACAGATGAATAGAATTGTTTATTGAATTAGGAAGGACAATTATTTTGTTAACAGAAAATAATGTTGTTCATATACTATGTTTCACAGTACCAGGCTTTTTTCCTTCTATATTCATGCACTGATCAATGGCTGCCCAACAGTGTGTCTCCAAGTATTTTAAGAGAACTTTCTGCTCTCTGCCGCTACAGATTCGGAGAATGGAGAGAGGGGTTGCATCATGTGATAAATTGGAGCTACTGTGACTCTTTAACGCAATGACGAAGATATCAATAATGAACTAGCAATGTCTGACATACTTTGCAGGATGTTACAATTACAAAATAGTCCCTGACAGGGGACATTCACACAGAAAACAATGAATATAGGCCTGAAATCAGTGCTATATTAAAGTTGTCCAGCCGGATAGAAAATGTAATAATGTATAAAATCACATAAAACACCAGAATAAAGTGGGACACAATTCTGCGTCCAACGAAGCATATATAACAAATAAACAGAAATTCACAACTTCAGAAAAAGGCTCAGGCAGGACAAAAATGCTTGTAACTTGTTTAAAGAAATGCAACAAGCAAACAATATGTAGAGACACCGTTACACATCAGTAATTAATTCAATTGCTTTATGGTGCATATAAGGTCGACAACGTTTTGATCACATAGAAACAATATTGGGATCATCATCAGGACGTAAAAATGACATGTCTGCGGGGATTTTAGCCAAGCATAATAGCAAGGCGCAAGCAATGAGGCAATTTCAATAATGCCAGGAAGAGAAATACTACGGTCGCACTGAGGGACGTTAGATCACTTGAGCGTCTTGGCGCATAGCAAAGGAGTTAGGGTGGGATTGGGGCAATTCTCAATTGAGGATATTGGTATGGAGAGGCATGGTAACCAAATTACACGAATAGCGGCAACCAATCCAATTTGGAAACATATGAAAGGTGCTGTGAGTCACGCAACTATGATGAGAGTACTTCTGAGCTGGTACAATGACCTGTGTATCCTTCGGGATTCCAGTGTGCTTTGCAGGATGGGCTTTCCGGTTGTGGCAAGCCTCCACTAAAAGGCAGTGATCCACGTCACAGAGCCACCGAGGCATGGTAGAATCTAAACACGTAGCCACGCCAAGTCTGACCCATAATCAGCCCCATTTGCTCTTCCCTTAAAATCTTCTAACTGGTGCTTCAGGGTAGCAGGTGATGTCACAAGAAGTGCTCTCGTTCACAACTGGGCTACATCAATTCAGTCGTGAATACCCATTGAGATCCCCTTTAAATAATGAATTACATGTTATCTAAATGTATCAAAATGTAATTTCCCTCTATAGCATTTCAATGTGAAATGACGACTTAGTCCCTAGAAATGTTCTATCTATTTATCTATCTATCTATCTATCTATCTATCTATCTATCTATCTATCTATCTATCTATCTATCTATCTATCTATCTATCTATCTATCTATGAAATATAGATGTGTGTGTATGTATATTGTGTATTTATATATATACATACATATATATATATATACACACACACACACACACACACACCTATATTACTTACTGGTGGTCCCCAGTAGGTTGTTATGGTTAGGACCTACTTTCAATAGAAACAGTGTTTTTGACCTGCCTATATATTGATGCCATTTGACAAATATTCACAAAACTTTCCCAAAAAAGTGAGCCGCTGATGCTAGTTGAGCATGGAAAGTTTTGGGTGATCTATCAAGCTGGGACCGAGATAAAGGGCTGTAAAAAAAAGTGTGTGTGTCCCATGTTAATTCCCATAGGGATTCCAGGCATAAATACAGCCCGAACCACTGAATGGAAATACACCAAATTTGGTAGAAATGTAGATCTTAGTCCAGAAAGCGACCTTTTTGTGACTGGGTGTAAATCCAGTAGTTTTTTAGATATTAACTGAAATCCATATTTGTATATCTAGGAACGCGGATCCTATGCGGATCCTCCATGGATCCTCCTCAAATCCTCCTTGTATTCATGAATCCACCCACCACCAGCAATAAAGTTAAGAAATGATAGAAGGGGTCAGGGTAGAGGTAGAGGTACTTTGACCCCATGGAACTAAAGGAGGGGTCTGTTAGAGATCCCTCATGGGACAGAAATTGTCCGAAATCCTTTTTTTCCACACGAGGTTCTCCAAATCCTCCTGGATTCAGGTGGCTTCGGTTGGATCCACAGACCCAGACCCCAATTTAAATATACATACACTCGCTCACAGATCCATACATATACACACATCACTGATGACATCTCACATGACATCTTAAATGACATCACTGATGACATCATCTACTGATTATGAGTTTTTTCTAAAAGTAAATGAGTGTTCCACATATATACTAAGGTAAGTGCTGTGGGAGTGCCTGTATGGGTGAGTGAGTGGGTGTGTAAGTGGTGTATAGAAGAGTGGGTATATCAGAGACTGTATACATGAGTGAGTGGGTGGGTGATTTTTTTATAGATGAGTGTGTGGGTGTGAAAGTGGCTGTAATGGTGAATGAGAGGGTGAATGAGTGCCTGTATGGGTGAATATGTTGGTGCCTTAGTGGCTGTTAATGGTCAATGAGAGGGTGCAAGAGTGACTGAATGAGTGACTGAGCAGGTACATAATTGTCTGTACACATCAGACAGAGTACTTGAGATACTGTATGGGTGCATGAATGGGTGTACAAGTGGCTTTATGGGTGGGTGTATGAATGACTGTATGGGTGAGTGAATGGGTGTGTGAGAGACTGTATGTGTGAATTAATGAGTGTGAAAGAGGTCATATGAGACAGCATGTGGTTATCTCCGTGTATGTATAGGTGAGTTAGTACAAGTGTTAGTGTATCTATGAATAAGTGAGGGGGTGTCTGAGTAACTATATGGGTGAGTGACTAGTTGTGTGAATGACTGTATGGGTGAGTGAATAGGTATGTGAGTATTTCTATGGGTGACTGATTCAGTATGAGAATGGGTGTATGAGTGCGTGTGTATGTGAATGCATGTATTTATAACTGGATGTGTGGGTGGCTGTATTGGATAGTGAGTAGGTGCATAAATGGCACTATATGTGAATTACTGGTTGTGTTAGTGGCTTTATTGGTGAGTTGATGTGTGAGTAGCTCTATGAATCAATGAGTAGGTGTGTTAGTGTTTGTATGGGTGTGTGCATGGACATGTCAGTGATTGTGTGGGCGTGCATGTATGATTTGTTGTAATGGGGTTATAAGTGGGTGTGTGAGTGGTTGTGTGGATGAAGTAATCAGTGATGTCATTTGAGCTGTCATTGGTGATGTCATTTGAGATGTCATCAGTGATGTAATCATTGATGTCACTGACCATGTCCTGAGTGATGTAATATGTGAGGTCATAAGCAGTACATTGGGGGCGTAAGTTATAGTTAGCTCACCTAACTATAAATGCTGAGTTTCTCTGGTTTTGTACAAGTGAAATGCCAGCCTAACTATAATGTCCCTGTAACCTTTGTTTTTTTCAGTAAATTTCCTCGGGTATTTTTTTAATTCTATTTCCTAACTAAAGGTCCCTGTAACCTTTGTCTTTTTTTTCAGTGAATTTCTATGGTTTTTAAATTTCTAATCGTATTAGTATATTATTTTTGTAAGGTTTTTTTCTAAATGACTATACTTTTTAAAATTATATTTTATAGATATAACTTCTCTCTTCTTTTTTTAAGTCAATTTGTATTCTTTTTTTAATTATCCAGTAGATTGGTTACAGAATGTCTTCTACAATCAGAGTCACTGCCCAGTCTCCTGAATTAATATTAGTTTACACAGCTTCTGAATGGGTATGACAGTGTGTCTATGGGGATGTGGATGGATGTGACAGTGTCTGTTTAGGTACGCAAATAGGTGTGACAGTGTCTGTATGGGGTTATGAATGAATGTGACAGTGCCTGTATGGGTTTGTGAAAGGGTGTAACAGTGTCTCTAAGAGTATGCAGCTGGGTGTGACGTTGTCTGTTTGGGTGTGTGAATGGATGTGACAGTGTCTGTTTGGGTTCATAAATGAGTGTGACAATGCCTGTATGGATTAGTGAATGGATGTAACAGTGTCTGTATGAGTATGTGAATGGGTGGAACAGTATCTGTATGGGTATCTGAATGGGTGTGACAGTAAGAGTGAGTGTAAAAATGTATATATATATTTTTTTCTCCAGCATCGCTAAATCCGGGGATCCCTTGCGAGGCTCACTGAGCCTCGCAAGGGATCCACTGATTTTAAGAGGCCAAAAGAAGGTTTTTTTCACATTTCTGACCCCAGGACAAATGCTCAGCCCTCTTTCATAACATGCATAAGGGGTCAGGAAACCTCTCACCTGATCCATCCATTCAGTTTGCAAACAACTTTTAAGCCCTGGGGACTGTTTCCTCAACAAACAAAATATCCAGCCACAACTTTTCTGTGAAGGTGCGGCCTGCCAATCAGGAGTTCGTGAGTGTGCATCAATCCATATGTAATTCCCACCAAATCACAAAAAGCACGATCTGCAAACCAACATCTACCTTCCTGACAAATTTGGTGGAATTTCATCCAGTGGTTCGAGCTGTAGACTTGATCAAAGGTCCAATGGGAATTAACATGGGGATAGCGCATTTTGTGACCCCCCTTTTTTCTCTGCCCCCCATTTCATGAACCACCCCAAAACTTTCCAAAGAGCGTCAGAAGTCCCAGACAAATGTTTGGGGAAACTTTCATGGAGATTCATCAAGCGGCACCAAAGATATAGGCACTTGAAAATGGCCTTTTTGATAGACACTCCGTCCTAACTAGAACTACCTACTGGCGACCGCCCGTAGGTAATATATATACACAAATATATATATCATTCAGTATAGCTCCTCCGCTAAGGTATCTTGTAGACACATAGCTTGCTGCAATGACATACTGTGTAGAACACCATGTTTAGCATTCCATGGTAGGTGTTCCAGATCTCTGCAGTTGCTGAGGAGGGCTGAAACAGTCACTAGGGTCACCCGTGTGCTGTCCAATCACCATGAAGAAATAAAGAAAATGTATACCCAGGTGTTCTCTGCTGCGTGATCTCCCACCACACAATACAATTGCATATAAAATATTGCATGATAACAATACTGCATCAAGTGGGCCTACCACTACCTTGAAAGGTCTTGCAGCAGCTTGCCTGCTGGTCCTTGCAGGACTGGAGCCAACGTGGGCTTGGGGAGCCATCCGAGGCAGCCAGAACTGGATGGGCACCATTACTGTGATATGAAAGCGCCCTCCTGCCAACCTGACATGAGCATTTGCTGGACCATTGCAGGGTCAATGGTCAGCGGTGGTAGTCAAAAGGGTTGGCAGCTATGGGGAAGGGGCCTCATGTGTGGTGTTTGGGCTACTGGGGATCCCTATGTCTGGATACAGGCCCCCAATGATTGACTAGACGGCATATCAGCATATTCTTTCAACACGTATTGAAACAAATATTTGCAACAATTCTTTCACCATGTTTTCCTAGTCTGAATGACATGACTGCAGCCATATTGGAAGGAAAAATGGAAGCCTCCCCATACAAAAGGCTTGCTGTTGATGATTATCAGACCTGCAGGGCTAGGTTATGAAGATGGTGCCATTTCCTAATTTCATCAGAGTATTTTCACTAACACATTCTACAGCAGGCAGTGTTCTTCTGTACAGCTTGTAAATAGGAAAATGTTAACACTGATATGCTTTTGTTTTGAAACTTTGAAACCGGGCTAATAGAAACTGCTTGCATGCAGTTGTAACTGTTCTAATGTAAAGCGCTCTGGTACAGATCGGGTCATGTTTGTGCTATGTATAAAATGCAAAATACGCTCAAGTTACATATGTTATTTTCAAAAACACGTAATCAAACCAAACCTGGCATTTTATGGATAGGTAAAAGACTTTGTCATTTACAACATCAATAGCTCTAACTCTTGAACATGCGAGACCTATTGCATTGCAAATGCTTGTTATGTTTTGAAATGCCTTTTCTCAAACGTTGTGCCCCATTTTGCTTGGTTGCCTCCTTGACCAACTACTATGCCACTTACTGCACCCATTGGCAGTATTTAAACGTCCTGTGTTGGTTATGCACAGATTTACAACTCTTACCTAAGAGGCATTTTGGGGGAGAGCATTTCGCAAATTATATAATTCTATTAGCAGAATTGTTTAGGTCAAGCTTAACAGCACAATTACCAGTTGTTAAAATATACACATAGTTGGCTTTTGCTCCACCCAGAGCAGTATGCCTGTCATGCCATTGGCTGTTTACTGTATCATTGCTCCTTCTATTGAGTGCTTGCATTGCAGTGCTTGGGGGACTATTTGACATCTCAAAACCACACTGAATCACACTGATTCCCCACAAGTTATATTATTTGCCTAATATACAAGCACTGTTTACAGAAGCATTCTGTTTTGTTTTTTCGTGTCAGCACACAGCACAAGGACAGCACATGTACCAACGGAGCAAGCTTCATTCACACACATACACATGCACGTGTGTACACACATACAAACACACTCTGCTAGTATAATATTGTAAAGATGAAAAGAAAAAAAACAGCCAGCAACTAGGCTTATATTTCACTACCTGTTCTGTCGGCTATGCATCTCAGAAGGGCAGACTGTCGGTGTTTACATGGGACCCAAGAGTGGGTGAGCCTCTGAGAAGGCTGTTTGACCACATTTGCAAATTCTAATGCATTTTTTCTTTTAGGGAGATATGTGCCAGCACTCATGTCATCGGCCGAGAGGCAGCCAGGACGGATACAATATCCAGGCCATTACCAGGTGCATACTGGTACCACCACAAATGGTTCCAATATGTTGCCAAATTGCAACAAATTGCCTAAATATGCCTTATCGCTAGTGGAAATGGGGTGACCATATGTCAAAATATATTTTAGCCTGGGTTACTGAAAAGAATTGTCTCTTTCGGGACAACTAGCAGGAGCAAAGCCAATAGCTCTAGTTAAATGAGCTAATGCATTCAAAAATCCTTCTGTTGCCACATTCGAGCCATCCACATAGGTGTTTCCATGGCTTGTAGTGGGAATAGACACTAACTAAAGTATTCAATTCAAGCACGAACAGCAGTCCAAGTAATCCGTTTTCATCCACATACGGCATAAACACGAAAAGAAAAAAAATAGTTTTGCTCCATTTTGTTGACTTACCTTTGCCTTAGAAACGCAGTCCTGTTGAATGTCCATTTCGGTTTTTCCTGTAGCTCCTGCGTCAGTGAATTGGTAATTGGTACAAAGGAAGGGTCCAAAAACTTCAGGGCAAATTGTGACCTGAAAAAATAAACCGTGTCCAAGTTAACATGCTATCCGCTCAAAAAACTGAGCAATGCGATGACGTGCAGGAGGCTGATATAAGGTTCCTTTAGCCTAACAGTATTTTACAACTTTCCATGGAGAGCAAAGACGCGAACTTGGTGTGACTGTGTGTAAATACGAATGCTTTGTACAGGCACTCTCTAAAGAATTGGGCCCTGGTGCTAGACTCTGTTCAGCACCCTGGACAGAGCTCTCCCTGCTCCTGAGCCCGGCCGCGCCCCTCGGCACCCCCTCGGCCCGGGGAGGGCAGGCCTGCATGCTCAAATGTCATCTCATTGGCATGCACTCCCGTACTGACTCCGCACATACACTCTATATTTGCATCGTCTTGAAAACGGGGCCAATGTGAATTAGCTTATGTGATGCTTGTGAGGGGCACGGTCTGCAAAGTTGGGGAGAGGGAGTGGAGAAAAGAGGCCCGGACCTGTCATTAATAGAGGCGGAGTGTCATCACAGAAATGAGAGGGTAAGGTGGGAGGCGGTGGTAGATGTGGAGACCGGGGGAGATGTCGAGCTGTACAGAGAGGACATGGAGTATATAGAACAGAAGAGGGGGATAGAATGAGGCTGAATCAGAATGTGTTAGTGGTGCGAGTTGGGGAGTGGGGGCTGCATACTTGCTAAATAATTGGTTGATGATGGCCAAGAACCCCGGAACTATGCAGGTGTGTTTGAAAGAGCACAGCACATTGCATCCCGGCCTTCCAGGCCTTGTGCTTCTATAGTGTCATATTCCAAGATGGCGGCTGCCATCGTGATGGTTGGACGGATGCACAGGTCTAACCACTAAAGAGGCCCTCACGACCACCGTTAGCAGGCTTTACATCATCAAATGCAGTACTGCGACAAAGCCTGCTTAGAACTTACACCGACGTGTTCTGCCTGTTTTTGGGGCTCTGTGGCCCTGAGTTCTACTGCCGGTAGCCGGGAGCCCTGAGTTATACCTGCGGCCCCGAGCTCTACTCTATGTAACTCCAGGACTGGCCTTGAGTTCTACTGCCTGTGGCCTAGGGTTCGACTACCTTTGGTCCTTAGTTCTGCTGCCTTTGGCCCCTGGGTTCAACTGCCTGGGGCCCATAGCTCTGCTGCACATGGCCCATACTACTACTGCCCATGGCCGTGGCTTCTACTGCCCATGGCCGTGGGTTCTACTGCTCATGGTCTGTGGCTTCTACTGCCCGTGGCCACGGGTGCTCCTGCTTGCGGCCCTTGACTCTACTGTATGCACAGCTGCACTATCCTTGAGGTATAATGCCTATGACGCTGCGTTCTACTGCCTCTGGCCCTGGAATTGTCTGTATGCAACTCATTGTTTTTGTTGTATATAGCGCGAACTGGACCCCAAGGTACCAAAGCGCTTTACATGAGCACTAGTTGCGAATATATGATTATACCACGATTTCAATTACCACGCATGGCTTTACCACGCGAATTTTACATCGCAAGTGGCTTTACCACGCTGGTATTTACAACGTAGGATTTTACTACGCCTAGAAACGTCTTACCTGCACGTCTTTCTCTACGAGCCCTTACTTCCATCCTCCATTGAAACAAGCGTCAAAACACGTATACCAAAATAAAAAAAGGACTGTTTTTTTGACGTACACGGCACGTCTTTGGGGGAGGCTCTTTCCTTTTTCTTTTAAAATTATGTTCGTTTTTTTTTTTAAAGAAAACTGCTTGTTATTTTTTGGGGAGACCCCCCCCAGCCCCCCTCTGCCCCCCGCTTGTTATTTTTGGGGGGGGAGACCCCCCCCAGCCCCCCTCTGCCCCCCAAGCCCACGCAGAACGACTCGAAGGAATACCACATCTCCCCCCCAGCCCGTGGTAAAGACGTCGTGGAAGGCACCCTGCGTGGAAGGCACCCTGCGTGGTAAGTGTCACGTGGTAAATGTTAGTAGTGGTAATGCCTTCGTGGTAAATGATGTTTCCCGTTAAGCACCCCTGCCGAGATTCGAACCTGGTTTCCCAGCTTCGAGGTCCACCGCTCTAGCCGTTACGCCACACCCGTGGCCCATTCGTTTTACTGCCTGTGACCCTGGGAGTGTATTGTCTACATTATACACCACAGCATTGTCCCTGATATCTACTGCCGGTGTCCCTGATTTTTACTGACTGTGGCCCTGGGTTCTTCTGCCCTGTGGCCCTGGGTTCTTCTGCCCTGTGGCCCATAGTTGTACAGTATTTACCCCCAGCCCTGCCGTCGGCGCCCCTGGGTTCTACTCTCTGCTCCTGGGCTCCGTTGGCTGCAGCTCTGCTCCCTACACCCCTGAGCTCTGCTATCATGTCCCATGCGATGTCATCTGGGCCTCTCAAATCTGGGCCCCAGCCCTTCCTTCTTCTGTAGTATTGTCGCCGCCGCCTCCCAGTCCTGCTGTGCGCCCATCACCCCCTGCTCTGTTGTTGTCCTACCCCCAGGCCCCGAGATCTGCCGCAGGGATTAATCCGGGGGGTTAGAGCCTTGTGTCCACAAGAGACCCATTCCCCTCTCATCGCAAACCCACCACCCACGGGCCTCGGATCCCCTCTCGGGTGGCCCTGCTCGCTGGCTCCCCTGCAATCTGTGCGGCCCGCCCGGCCCTCCCTTCCCGGGTTTCCCGTCCTGCAGACATCACCGCCGCTGCTTCCTGCAGGGAGCGGATCCCCCTCCTCCCACGGAGAGAGAAGACGCCCAGCCACCCAGTAAACAACAGCAGCCCCCTCTCCGCCGCTCTGACCCCCTCCCACGGAAAATCACCAGCAAGAAGCGGCCTGAACAGCCCCCTCCTCCGCCCCAGCTTCCAACGAGCCCGGGTCACACCATGAAGCTCACACGCATGTCCCATCCGTGGCGGCTCTGATCTAAGCTGGATGAGCGGCAGACATGACTGATCCCTGCAGGCATGTAACCACGGGGTGGGAGATCAAACAGCCCCCCTCCATGCCTGCTAGTCACCTCATCCTGCACAGAAACACACCAAGAACACAGACAGGCAGAGGGAGCCCCACAGTGAGCGGACAGCAATGGCTGCACCCGGCCTGGCATCCATCCAAGACGGTGCAATACACACCGGCCCACCCCTCCTAGCAGGTCCTATCACCAGCCAAATACACACCACACATTAAAGCCGTAAAAAAAACACAGACCACTGCCTCCCACCACACCAGTGAGCGCGGGGCCTCAGCCCTGCCAGGCACGCACTTACCGAAACCCGGCGTGGAACATGTACATCCGAGGCCCCCCCGAGCTGGCGTACCGGGGGGTGGTGAAGATGTTGTCCTTCTTCAGGGAGACATAGCTGATGAGGGACAGGATCAGCAGCGCCACGCTAAGCATCACCAGCCCCAACACGCTCGCTACCCGCACCATTTTGAAAACTCTCATCCCTGGGGGGGAACCAATTCAGAGAAACATTAAATCATACGAGAAAGGGCGCGCGCCCCGGCGTCGAGACATGCAGCAGATGCGGGCAGGGAATGGAGCCGGGGACCGACGGGGTGGGGGGGGGACTGGAGCTAAAATGGAGAGCTGGGCGGCAGGGAAATGGCAGCCGGCTGCGCTGGTGGTGCTGCGTGTGAGCCGCGGCGGCTGCCCGGGGCCCCCCTCATCCTCAGTCCGGAACCACGAGCTGCCATCCCTCTCCCGCTGCACGAGGAATGAGACGGGGGTTGTGCCGCCGCTCGATACAGGCACAGCATTTAATTAATGAACTCTAATCTCGCAGAGCGAGCTCCGGGTGTGGGGGAGGGGCTGGAATTAAGGCATCCGTCCCTGACACGCATTACCTGCCCAGGATGCATTTGCATGGGTTAGGAGGATGTATATCTGAATGTATGCAAAGCGCCGGCACCAGGCACAGAGATGCTCTAATCAACGGCAACGCGTTTCATGGAAACTGACTGTATACAGAGCACACGTATACCAGCCCCCACGCCGAGAAGTTGTGATAAAACAACAGGGCATGTACATCATATCAGTGATGTTTACTTCCCTGCGTAGCAGGCACAGAGAACAACCCCGGGCACCCGGAGTGCCCCCTTCAGGGTCGAATGCTACATGGTCTATGTATTGTAATTGCATTTATATAGCGCTTACTATCCCTGACGAGGCGTCAAATCGCTTTTTGAGATACATACGCGCCCATGGACCGGACACGACTGTCTCTCACTGGGAGACCACAAGGAAATGCTCCTGCCACATACTGGCTAGACTCTATACATTACCGCACTATAAGCTTGAGTTCCACTTACACACACCCAGATTAAAATGTGCGTCCAAATCATGTCTAGTATGTGTACCAAATACATCGACACTGCTAACAGAATGAAGGACCAGGGCCAGTGACATCACTATGGTATATTGTAAGTATACAGGCCTATACAATCCATATGTAACAGGCTGCCACAGAACTGAGCACCGCGATCGAGGGAGGAAAGTGCCCATACACGTGTACCAAAAAACTGTAGCTCACAACATGAGATTCTCAAATCAGACGAGATCATATCTATCTAGATTGTATACGCTTTAAAGATAATACACACAATAAGATCTTCAAATGACTTTCCTCCAACACTTGCAGAACTGCCACCCAAGCCTTTATCACCAGGAAACTGGACTATGGCAATGCACTTTATGCTGGGATCAAAGCTTGTCAGAGCCCCTTTCAGAGGGCCAAGGGGCACACAGGGTGTACAGGGACCAACCATGGATGTTGAGGCCTTTTATTCATGATGTCTTGGTACCGACTCTCCTATGGATTCTGAGCAGCGAAGCCAAATACCTCTTCTGTACTTGACTCTCAGTGGTAAATGTGGTCTGGCAGTCCAAGGATCCCTCGGGTGAGGGGTGATACAGATTAGTGATCATGGGCTCACAACTCAAAATGCATGCAGCAGCAGCAACAAATCAATGTCCAGCAAAATACTCTCTTTTGAAAAAATAGAAGTATGTTATTTCTACCACTAACCACACAAAGGAAACATACGATTTTCACTAACAATAACAAAATTCCCCTTCTCGTCGGGGCTCTAGTGTAGCAATGACAATTCCTTGTCCTACTTCTTCCTCGCATTAGAAGAAGTGGTTATTCCACTTTTACTGTTGGTAATATCCAGGGAATGCCTTACTAGCAGTGCTTGTTACAAGAGTCCACTTTGGCTTTTAAATTGAATTCACAAGTGTCCTAGCGCCACAGCTATCTCAGAAGTGAGTTCCCCAGGAGCCGAAAGACCCAAAACGAGTCTTAACCACTCCAGTAAGTGTGCAGAGTCCTAGAGTGTGCCAGGTCAATTGGCGCTTGCAACGGCTCAGGACCTGATCAGGGGAGTCATCTGCATGTGGACTCAGCAGCTGCATTTGGCAGGCGCAGGCTCTCCCTCACGGTCTCACTCCATCAGTGATTGAAGGTTTCCTGCACTCCTCCTGCAGGGTAAGAGTCTCCACACTCCTGATGGGAAGCGGTGATTCCAACACTCTGGTTCTCAATCCCGAACCTGGGTGGCGATGCTCCTATGGTGTCCTCACTTGCTGGACCATTTGCAGACCTTGTTGAACATATTCAATTCAGTCTCGTTGATGCTCCTCAGTTTACTCTTATACTTGGAATGCTATGACTTACTCTTCATGATCCTTCTGTAAACTGGGCCGTGAGTTCCATAGACTTAAACTCTAGTTATTGCATCCTACACGGCCATCCTGGCGGTTTCAATCAGACATTTCAAGAGAAAGGGCCTGTCAAACATCTTACGTACGGCTGTGTGAAAACACAGATAGGCTGCATAACTACTTTACCTGAAGGTTATGCTACCTATAAAAAGTTTTTTGACAAAGAAAAAGCCAGCGAACTTCCACCACACTGAGACTATGACTGCCACATTGATTTAGTACCTGGGGCCTCGATCCCATGCTGTCGAATTTATGCCTTGAGTGAACCTGAAACTCTGCATTTAAAACAATATATAGAAGAAATGTAGCTATCTGGTTTATTCTTCCAAGTCTCCATTATCTTCCCCACTCTTTTTTGTTACTCACAAAGAGGGGGACAGGAGGGAATTATGGGTGTGTATTGATTATCGGGCAATTAAAAAGCTAACCATCAAAAATCGATACTCTTTACCATTGATACTAATTCTATTAGACCAGATCAAAAGAGCAGTAATATTCACTAACTTGGATCTCTGGGGCACGTACCACCCAGTCAGAGTCTGACAGGGCCATGAGTGAAAGACTGGATTCAGGACCAGGTTTCGACTCTATGAGTATCAGGTCATGTCCTTTGGACTCTAAAATGTCACAGCAGCCTTTCAGTACTTTATGGGTGATTTGTTGAGGGGTTACCTAGATGTGTTCTTCATTTTCTATATAGACAACATACTTAATTCTTCAGACATACCATAGGATCACATCAAATATGTTAAGGTGGTCCTAGCACTGTTACATCAATATCACTTTTTTGCAAAACACAAGAAGTGTCGGTTTCATGTCCCCAAAATTGATTTTTTTTAAGGTATGTCATTAGTCCTAAAGGAATTCAAATGGATGGCAATAAAGTCAAGGCAATCCTGCAATGTCCTGTACCCGCTAGTGTGAAGAGTTTACAGAGCTTTTGGGATTCATCAGTTTTTATAGGCGATTTATCAAAGGTTTTTCTTCAGTGGTTCATCCGCTAGCCAGGTTACTCCACAAGGAAGTTCTCTTTATGTGGCTCCCAGAAAATAAACAGGCCGTTGCAACAGTTAAAAGGCGATTCGTACACGGGCCAATTTTACATCACCCAGACGTAACTTTGCATTTCATTCTTGAAGCAGATGTCTCCAATCAGGCCTTAGGTGCAGTAATAATGCAAAGACGCTCAGAAACTCTCCAGATATACCCTGTGCCATACTATACACAGAAGTTAACATCTTGTAAAATTAATTACAGCGTCTCTGATAAGGAATTATTGGCTATAAAAAGATCGTTTGAAGAATGGTACCATTATTTAATTGGATTTAGGCACCCAGTTGGTCCTTAGTCTTCTCTGACCTAGACTTCACAATATCTTATTGACCAGGTACCCAAAATGGTAATACAGATGCTTTATCAAGAGCCTATATTGCGTTAGACAAGAGCCCAGAGAATGATCCCCCTTCATTTTGCAAGATCAAACTTCAAGGTCAGAATCACTGAGTCAGGGAGTCAATACAAATACCAAAGATTTCCTGAGCGTACTCAAGGCTCGAGTGAAAGATAGTCAAATCAAAGAACTGGCTAAACAAAGGCTTAAACTGATTGTAAAAGAGGGGCTGTTTTGTTACAATCATACAAGTTACATACCATTCCCAGACCGCCAAAATCAAATCATACAGTAGGCTCAGGACACAGACTTAGCAGGACATATAGGGTCATGAAAAGCCATTTCCCTCATTCCCCGTTACTTAACTGTAAAAACTGCTGTAGAACAGTACGTTGCTACCTCCTCCATCTGTGAAAGGATAAAATCCAGCCATCTAAAACCAGCAGGCATTTTATGTCCTATTCCTATACTAGCATCATCATGGCACACGATTTCCATGGACCATGTGGTGGAGCTACCCTGCAGCCAAAGGCATACACTAACACTCTTCATAGTACACCGTTTAACCAAAGTGGGACACTACCAAAGCTTCCTAATGCTCTAGATTTTGCACGAAAGTTCACCCAAAGCAGTATTGAGTTACATGGAATCCCCAGAGTAATAATTTCAGACTGAGGCCCCCAGTTCACTTCTCAGTTCTGGAAACAGCTATGTAAACTTTTAAACATCGATGCTCATCTATCTACTAGTTACCACCCGGAGACAGACGGCATGACTGAGCGCCTAAATCAAATCTAGGTCAGTGTCTGTGAAGCATACAACTACAATGTGGAAATGATTGGTCGCAATATCTGTGGATGGCTAAAATTGTGTACAATTACATCAAACATTTCACATTGGGCAGTTCACTTTTTTATTTTCTAATGAGCTTTCTTCCTAATATTTTACCTTTTCACCTACCAAGGAATTCTCAGTTGCCTTCGGCAGAAGAACATCATAAACAACTTCACACAATGATGCTGGTAGCTAAAAAATACTTTAAAGAAGCCCAAAAAAACACAAAGAAATATGCTGATAAATGAATGCTCATTAGAACCTGGATACCAAGTGGGGTGGTCATGTATGATTGACAACAAACCATCTGACAGTTCCTGAAAACCGCAATATGAAACAACAGTATGTGGGGCCATTTATGTTTATAAAAATCCTCAATTCAGTCACTGTAAATTGGCCCTACCTTCTGGCATGCAATTTCACCCATAATTCCACATTTCTCTTCTGAAGGCTTGATATCTCCACATTAGGATTCTTACTCAACCCACTCCAGTGACAATCATAGGGGAAGTAGAATACAAAGTAAACAAATCTTAGATTTGAAAATGAGTCGGAGCACTTTATTTACTTAGTGGATTGGAAGGTTTTGGACCGGAAGAAGGGTCATGGGAACCTTTTATATATCTTCTCCCCTCCCGACTTGCCAAAATTTTGCATGACACTCATCACACTAAATCCAAACCTTTGCCGAGACTGCGAGTCTTGCGGGGAGTAGTGTCATGCCCCATGTTTCTCCCACCACTGTTGTGGGCCTTCTCTGTACTCAGGCAATGAGACCATGGAGGTGGAGAAATTGAAACACACACATAAGGAGACATATATACAAGCACACACCACCTCAAAACGTGCCGATTTCACATGACGGTTTAGATGGTAAAAACGTTCCAGCAAGCACGTAAGGAAACACAAACCAACTCATTACAGGCCTATTCCACATGAGTGTTGAGCGTGTGAACACATTCGAGAACATACTAGGTATTCCCCACAGGGCATGTGCGATCGATAATCTCGGTGGCCATTTTGTTGTGCTGCCTATAATAGGCCACACCCAAAGTCATTCCCTGCTTGGCAACTGCGAGAATGGCAAGACAGCAGCAGCATCCAATAAATTACCGGTATTTTTTGGCTGGAAGATTCCAGCACATCTTCCTCTTCCTAGTCTTCTCTCAGATGCCGTGTTCTGCCTCAGCCCAGCAACTACCTGAAAGGAAATAAAACAAAGACAATACAGCTAAGTGCATGGTAATTCTTAGCATGCACGCTTGTTAACAAGGCAGTATGCAGACAAATAAAGACTTGAATGAAAGAGTTTCACCACCAATATAACTAGTTAAGGTGGTGCATATTCATCTAAGTACGCCAACCACCCAAAGACTACAAGATAAAGTTTGGCATTATCCTAAACAGCGCACAAATATGAGTCACATGCTAGTGGGCACACAGGGTGCTCGTATGAAGAGTGGCATTGCAAAAGCAGTGCACAAATTGTAAGCTACATAATACGGAACACTAAAGGAGTAGTAGGAACAGTGGCATTTTGAAACAACGTAAATGAGTGTTACGAATGGCATGAATGAGAGTGAGGTAACTCTTAGTAATTTTAAGCAATGAAGAACTCAACTCTGAAGACAAAAGTCTCCCACTTACTGTATTCTCCATCTACATAGACACCAGAGTCGGGTGAAGAAACCAAGCTTATAGGAAAAGTCCGGACTTTCAGAGCGTTTGTGATTTTTTTGCCAGGTACCATTTCATAACACCACTCATGAAACCACCCAATGAAACAATGACACTTGTAAACTCCTGTTATTATGTAAGATTGGATTTCTCTTTCCAATAGCCACTTCCCAAAGTCAAAAGGTCCTTGGAGTATGATCCCTACTCCACTATTCCCCCCCAGGGATCATAGCAGATAAACAAGGGAAATGATAAATAAGGGAAAATATTATTATCCTCTCTCCCCATAGTAAACTGTGTCATTCTAAATGGATGCACTGAAGGAGACATATCTGCGACCTTCACAAGAAAATTGAAGAGCTCTTCAATTTTAGACTATATGATTTGCAGTCAAGATCTGTTTGACAGAGTCTCAAAACTAAGTATCAAATGACAACAGTGAAGTGATCATGCAATATTAAGACTCGAAACTGAAATAACATTGCAACTCACCTATCCGGGGCCCATTGTGCACTTACAAAGTACTGTACTTGTGAATCAGGTCAGAGGGCGATTAATATGGGCATCCACCGTCTTTAACAAAATCAACTACAAAATCGTCAATGCACAAGTATTACAATTCACTTATTCTTCAGACCCAATAGTAAATTTTGAATTAGCGATCAATAAAATAATGCAAGTCCTACAGGCATCACTAAAACAGCGGGACTCTGAAGCAAAAACTCACAGAAGAAAGAAGACAGATAAAAGAGCTACCGCATTAAACAAACTAACTCGTCTGCAATTTTTACAGTATTCAGAGACAACAGAACAGGAAATCAAACGTCTAAAAAAATGCCGGACGAGGGAAAAAGAAAAAAATTGAAATTTGCAACAGGATCAAAATTGGGTCGAAATTCAAACTGCAGCAAAACAAAATAATACTCAGGTATATTGAAGCTTAATAGCTAAACAAACAGGTACTAAGAAATCCTTGCAAGCATCACCAGTTCCCCCAATTGAATGGGAAAAATATCTACGTAATTAATAAAAACCATGGGGCATATTACCAACGATTAGCGATATTTATCGCTAACTAGGCTTAGCAACACATTTTTAATCGCTAAGCATCGCTGGAAATTATCGCTGAGATAATGTGCTATTAGCAAAGTTTATCTCCAAAGTGATACATTTTCCGGCGATAGCGTGAATATCGCTGAGAATACAGCGATATTCACGCATTAGCGACAAAATGTTCTTAGCCATGTTATCCACCTCCCATTGGATAACATGGCTAAGAACTGGTCTGAGCAGGCGTTAGTTTTTGGAGATATTCGCACTTAGCACGAATATTTCCAACGCTACACCTGCCTTGTTAATAGGCGATAGCGACGTTATCGACTGCTTTCAGTCGCTAACGGGTTGGGTACGCCCACTTTGCATGTCATCATTAGCGATAAACATCGCTGACATGCAAAGCGGGCCCCAAACCGCTCACTATCGCCTAAAAGCTGTCGCTAACATCAGTTAGCGACAGCTTGCTAATAGGGCGATAGAATTATCGCCGCTTAGCGGCCAAAAACAGCCGCTAAATCGGCGATAATTGTGTATTGCCCCCCTTGGTAATATGCCCCTAAATATGAATCATGAAAAATGAAGTCTAACAACAAGTATGCGCTGTGAAAATATTGAAAATAATTCTCCTCCTGCGGCCCGCCAAATAGAGCATCATATAAAACAAAGTAAGATCGTCTGCTGCAATGGGCCCAGACCAAATCCAGATGAAGGTACTTCAAAGTAACCCTGAGGAATGGAGTAAGTTTCTAGCACCACTTTACTCTCATTGCTACTCTAACAGGAATATCTCAAAATCATGGAAGGGGAGTATTGTGATCCCCATCTACAAGAAGGGATCTCGGTTGCAACCAGGTAACTATTAACAGATCGCATTGCTAGAGGCAGTAGGGAAGATCTTTGCGGCAAGTGTCCTGGACCACCTTAAAGACTGGGCCTTTTCGACCTGAGTGATCCCCTTTAATCAGGCCGGGTTCCGACAGAAACATTCTGTAACAGATAACATAGCAGTTTTACAGACAATTATCGACAAATACGTTGTTTTAAAATCGCAGGTCGTTTATGCCGTCTTTGTTGCTTTCTCAACGGCATTCAATAGATTGGACAGACCTACACTCTGGAACAAGCTCAGAAGTCAGGAAATCCCGGAAAGCCTGCGACATTTAATTATTCCATTACACTCAGAAACTTGGTGCCAAGTACAAATGGGAAAAGAAAATAGACTTACTCGTCCAATAGCCACACCAAATGGTCTTAGGCAAAGTTGCCTGCTGTCTCCCCTCCTCTTCTCATTATACGTCAGTGACCTCCAGGTTAGTTTTTTGCAGGTTGTTAATTTCCCTCCGAAGATTGCATCATGTAAAATTCACATAATGATTCATGACGATGATGTGGTAATATTGGATCTTACCCCATTCGGATTACAAAGGAACTTAGATGTGCTTACAAGATATACAAAATACATTTTTTGGGTAAGTAATACCATGTTATGTTATGTTATTTGTGTCTTTTATAGCGCTCGGCTACTCAAAAGAGTGTCCCGGCGCTTTATTGACAACCTGAAAAAGACAAACACAACACAGAGATTAAAAGGACGGAGTCTGAAAAATAAAAGAGGGTCTAAGAGGCAAAAAACCAAGTTTTCAGGCCCTTCCTGAAGGTCAACAAGTTCGAAGTACTGCGCAGTGTCAAGGGCAGAGTGTTCCAAAGCTGAGGAGCCCGCAACCTAAAGGAACGACCTCCGACACGGGCCTTCCTCGCACGAGGAACAATGGCAAGAAACATCGACTCTGATGGAGTGGTGTGGCTCACTGGTTAGAGGCGGCAGACCCGGAAGCAGAGGTTGGCCCGGGACCAGGGTTCGATTCCCGACGTGGCAGGGTCTTGGGCCAAGGTCAGCGGACTCGATAATTCTCGCCTCGGTGCCTACTCTAACCATGGGTGCCACTCAGCAACTCTGGGCAATAGCTTGCTTAATCTCCACTAACGGCCCCATCAGCGCCGGGGATGCTTGTCTTCACCTTGGAGATGCCCAGGAGGGACCATCTCACAGGGAAAGCCAGGATGGGTTCCCCAGCGGTATACAGCGCCGGGACGCCCCTTTGCTGGGGCAGCTGTGCGCTTTACAAGTATACAACATTTAACATTTAACATCTCAGAGATCGTGATGGACGATAGAAGGCAAGCCTCCTTTGAAGATATTTAGCCCCTTGGCATAGAGGGCCTTGTGTGCAAGAGTCAGGGCTTTAAAAGCTATCCGCTTCCGGATAGGCAGCCAATGAAGAGACTGCAACAGGCCGGAGACTCTGACACGCCTGTGCAGGCCAAAAATGGCTTGCGCTGCCGCATTCTGGACCACCTGCATCCGTTGCAGGAGATACTCCGGCAGGCCCAGATATAGGACGTTGGCGTAGTCCAATCTTGAACCAATTAAGGCCTGTACCGTAGTCCTCCTGTGATCCTCGGATAGCAAAGGGAAAAACTTCTGAAGCATCCTGAGGAGACCAAAACAGGTACCAGTGAGGGCAAGAATCTGAGATCTTAAAGTCAGATCGTTATCAATTTTAATCCCCAGATTCTTAGCTAGCTGAGATGATCGCATCGGAGGAGACATATGGGCGGGCCACCATACCTGCCAGTCAGGATCGGATTGACAACCGAAGAAGAGTACCTCAGATTTATCTGAGTTGCACTTGAGGCTGTTCAGCTGGAGCCATTCAAAAACAGCCCCAAGGCACTCACGAATACTCTCTCCATCAAAATCCTCTCCTTTCCCGCAGGTAAAGAGAAGCTGGGTATCGTCGGCATAGGATACGATCTGGGCCCCAAAAGACTCAGCCAATGCCGCCAGAGGGGTCATAAAGATGTTAAATAGAGTCGGGCTCAACACAGAGCCCTGCGGGACTCCGACTCCCAATGGCGGCATCTCGGCAGAGCTGGAAGAGGCCCAGACCGTTTGTCGACGGCCGGCCAGAAAAGATCTAAACCAGCTGAACACCGTCCCCCTCAGACCGATCTCATAAAGTCTGACGAGCAAACCCTCGTGGGGGACGTGTCAAAGGCCGCCGACAAATCCAGCATTATCAGCATGGCTCTGCCACCCGAGTCCAGCGTCTCCTTGATGGCTTCGGACACCTCCAGCAGCGCCGTCTCAGTGCTAAGATTGGGGCGAAAGCCCGATTGAGAGGGATGAAGCAGATCGTGTGATTCCAAAAAGCTAGAAAGCACAACATGCACGTGCTTCTCCAAGATCTTGGCCAGCGCAGGAAGGAGAGAAATAGGCCTGTAATTGGCCAAGACCTCAGAGTCTAGACCAGGCTTCTTAATGAGAGGGATGACCATAGCCTGTTTCCAGGCCAGCGGAACCACCCCCAAACTCAGAGAGAGATTCAGGAGGGGATTCGCCAACAGGTTTACCACTGCCGCCATCTTCGCCAAAAATTTGGCCGGGCATGGATCAAGCGGCGAGCCCGATTTAAGATTGGCCATAAGTGTCAGAGACGAAGAAGCTGAGATAGGCGGAAAGTCTGACAGGACTGATCCTAGAGGGGCCGATGAATCTGGTCCGTCCTCAGGACGAGGAGGGACTACAGCCGACCTCAGTGGAAAAGAGTCCTGAATCAGCTTTATCTTAGTAGTGAAAAAGTTGGCGAGGTCCGAGGCCCACGTCTCAGTAGGGCCGGTCTGGGTCACATTTGAACGTGGGGCAATGAATTCCCTAACAATCGCAAAGATCTCCTTGCAGGAATTAGAGGCAGCCTCAATCCTCCTAGCAAAGTAACCCTTCTTCTCCCGGAGGATATCACGATGGTAGGCCTTAACCATGGTTCTATAGTAGAGCCTGGCAGCAGAATCGTACTGAGTCCGCCAGGCCCTTTCAGCCACCATGCACTGCCTGCGGGAGGCACGCAGCGCTTCAGTGAACCAAGGGGCAGAGACCCATTTAGATAGCGAACGAGGAGCCCTCAAAGGAGCCAGCTTATTCAGCCTGTTCACAAGCCAGGCCTGCAGAGATTCCAGGTCCCTATCCAGATCCCCCGTGAGAGGGCATGGATGTTCATACGATGCCTGCGCCAGCATTTCTGGGGTCACCTGGTGGTAAGCCCTCGACGCTGATCCTTGCTGTCTGAGGGCACTACTCGGGGATTTCTTATTCCCCAGTATGTCAAAATTGACCAACCGATGGTCTGTCCAGAGAACCGGCAAAAGTGCTGTCACCTCTATGGGAGACGTAGAAAAGACCTGATCCAACGTGTGGCCTTTATTATGCGTTGGTTCAAAAAGATAGGGGGCTAGGCCCAGGGGAACCGTAATATCTAACAGTTTAATCACATCTGGGTCCAAAGCCTCATCCATGTGAAAATTGAAATCTCCAGCCAAAATACAGTGGTCAGCTCTCAAGACCAGCGTTGACATAGCAGACGGAAGCTCATCAAAAAAAGAGCCAATTGGACCGGGGGGCCTGTACACTAGCAGCCCTTTCACCGATTGATACGGCGCCAATGATAAAGAGAAGGCAAGGGATTCGGACCCATTAATAGCCTCCGTAGGAATAATAGTGCATGCAACAGATTTCTTCACTACGAGTGCTACACCTCCACCCCTCCCAACCAGTCTATCTTGCCTATAAATATTTTATTCTGGAGGAATTGCTATAGCGATATCGGGATTGGAGGAGACTCCTAGCCAGATCTCTGTTAACATCAGGCACACCGGTTTTTCCACGGTCAGAGGAAAAAACTATTATACAAAATGCAATTGTACACTGGGAGGAGAATCGTTAGCAGTGGTAAAGGAATATACTTATTTGGGGCGAAAATTCACCCAATCAATACAAAACTCCCTGCAGCACTTAAGTCATAAAGCAGATGTTCACGTTGCGGTGCTAAAACACTTATATATTACTCTTCGGGCAAAGGCACTTCTTTTTCTTGTTATAGGTCTATAGTTCTAAGATCCTCCCATCTTATTGTATGCTCTGGAATATATTCCAATTAGCCAGTGGCATCAAATACAAACTAAAGAAGGGAACATTCTTCATAAATTGGTTAAGGTCCAACAAGCTGTCCCTGCACAAGCACTGCTTCTGGAATGTTCTCCAGTCAGCTCTTTTGCCAGAGCCATCACCAATATTTTAAGCTGGGCCTACAATCTTTTACATGCAGATCAAGGCACCTTAAGATTTTTACTAAAAATTGAGACTTTCGAGCCCGAATCCACAGAGTATACTTTTAGCCAAAACCTGAATAATGCTTTTAAATTATCAAACAGTACAATAGCACTCTTGATAATATGGACTCCAGCCCAATTGTAGCTTTTCTTAAAACATCTGACGCCGAGGATCAGTTTAGAATTGGTCATAATGCACTGTTCTAAATTGCATCATTATGAACCCTTTGCAGAATCAATTGGATATCAACAGGTTCAACAATATATCCGTTTTTCTCTAAGGCAGGAATCTGGCGATGTATAATTTTATATCGCCTTGGGATATTCCCTTTTAAATCATTGACTTTTAAATGGACCCATAAAGAAAGTGCTACCAGTATATGCGATCTTTACAAAGGAGGAGTGCAAGATCTGAAGCATGTTTTGTCGGTATGCCTGAATGCGACATTGGTTAAGGCTAGAAGGTGCTAATTAAAAAACATAACAATTCAGATATAACAGCACATCTGTGCAGAGTCTGATCTCACTTTTTAAATTTCCCCAGATCTATTTGTGTGCCATAACCTGTTTACATTTTCAAAAACTTTTTAAAACTTGTATTGAATGTTTTTACGTATATTGTTATAACAAATGTCTTGCTTTAAATTTGTGATTCTCTGTAAAGAACTAAATCAAATAAATTGAACTTGAAATTTGAATTTGGAGTATGATTGAACCCAAGAGGTCTGACACTCCAGAACAGACAGACATCTCAGAGATCAAATATCTCAAAGGCAGACTAGAAGCAATCATCCGGTACTGAATCTTCCCCTCCTTTACTTGTTATGTGTCCCCTTGGTGCTTTCTCTTTGTGGGTTGTTAGAACGCTCACAGGGGTCAGTACAGTTGAGCATTGGTGGGCTATGCATCGTACACATTGCTCCTGCTGGGTTCGACGGTTTAAGGTTGCATCTGTTGTCTCATAATTTGAGTTGCTGTGACAATATGCATTTAACATGCACACACTGCCCAGCACTGTATTCTTATGTACTCTACCACTCGCAGGCACACATACACCCAGCATGTGCATTTAAGATGTACACACCGTACCCTTCATGTATATCACCATTCACAGGTACACATATATCCAGCATGTGCATCTAACATGCACACACTGTATAATTCATGTATTTTACCACTCACAGGTACACATAGAAAGAGTACATACCTTTATTCTGCATGCACTGCACAGCACTACACCCTTCAGGTACTGTACCCATCATAGGCACATGCAACATCAGCACATGAATACACCATGCATGCACTTCTCAGTACTGTAGTATCCATGTATGGCACCCTCCACAAGCACACATACAGCCAGCACAGGTACACCACTTCTGCACTGAGCAGCACTTCTCATTAACCTGAAGTAGGCCAAGGATGAGAGTGGAATTTAAGGAAACATCCACACCTGAGTAGAGGTACTGTAAATGTATTTATCTTATAGAGCTGCCCGCATAGATGTTACACAGCCTCCGTGTCTCCTCAGCGTCTCCCAACGGACATCGAACTCGCACTCCTGGAAACCCATGGAGCACTCTACATTCCTAACAGTTCTGTTCCTGCTCAAACTGTAACAAACCCAGAACAACAGTAAGGAACACTACATTTCCTCCTACCCTTGAACACAACAAAAGCTATAACCAAACCAAACCTCACCCCAGCAGAAAACACAATACAATATACCACAAAAACTAAAAACAAATGCTACACAAAAAGCATAACAATAGCCATCCCTTACCCCAAAGATGTGAGTTATAAACCTCCCTAACAAAAGATGGCATGAAACATACAACAAATTTACAAATCTGCAATAAATAACAAACAGATCATGAATGAAAGATTATTGTAGAACCTCCGAGCAATCCGTATAGGATGGTAGCTTTTGTGCACATCCCGTTGGTACCGGTGCAGCATTCTCTAATTCACTTCCCTACATCGCCACACTCAATCTCCGTCACTCCTCCACATTTTTAAGAACCCAAACCTTGAGAGGCTTTAACCACCTTTGTTACATTCCACCAATTGGTCCCAGAAACTCTCACCACACTCCTTTTTTTATCTAACCACCTTTTTCGATAAACACTTCATCACCAACATTTACCTTGAAGGATTTGACCCGTTTATGGTTGTCAAAATTCTCTTTCTGCCTTAACTGAGCTTCACTCAAGTTCATCCTTACCTTTGCGTCCCAAACACCCACATCAAAACCAAACTTTACAAACTTGCTCATCAAACCTGGGCACAGCTTGGTAGCTGGCTTCCAGCCCCTCAACAATTCAAAAGGGGAAACCTAGGTGCTGGAATATGGAGAAGTCCAGTAAAACCACAACATGGACCTATCAGCATTAACCACAACACACCAGTTGTTAACTGCCCACTGAACACAATGAACTAGAACACAGTGCATGCGCTCTACCTGACCATTAGTTTTGTGATGCTATAGAGACGTCTTCAAATGCTTGACACCACCAGCTTGAAGAAACCTCTCAACCTCTTCATTGACAAACTGGATCCCATTGTCCGAAATCACAAACCCAGGATACCCTTCCCTGAGATAAACTTCCCTAACAAAATCAAGTCGATAACTGCACAAGCATTTGGTTTAGTTATAAACTTGATGTCTGGCCTCTTTGAGTACAAATCTACTGCCACCAGTGCAAAGCGCTATTGTCTTGGCAACTTATTAAATAGCAAACTAGGTCAACACCAATCTTTTCCCAATTTCTCTCAGGATACTTCATGAGTTGAAGAGGTGACTTCCTTGCAGAAAACCCTTCGAAGTTGAAGTTAAGAGTTTTGTAAAGCGCTCGATCACCGTACGGTTTCTTGGCGCTGAGGACGGATGGACCCAGATGGAACGGAAGAGGCCGTCTAGGGCGAAAAGGCACGTGAAAAAAGGAAGGTCTTGAGGGCTTTACGAAAGTCGAGATAGATTGGAATAGACCTGATAGTGAATGGGAGGGCATTCCAGAAGGGTGGGGCCAAGGTGGAAAGGCTCATGCCCCCAAATGTTTTCCTCCTGAAGCGGGGGACACATAGTAGGAGCTGGGAGAAGGAACGCAGGTCTCTGTTGGGGACATAGGCTTTGATTTTAGAATTGATAAAAACTGGTGCAGTGCCTGCCAGGGCTTGAAAGATCATACAGCCCACCTTGAATAAGGAGCGCTCAAGGATGGGGAGCCAGTGCAGGGTTTTTAACAGAGGGGTAACATGGTGGAATTTCGGGAGTTTGTAAATCAGTCGAGCTGCCTGGTTTTGAATCAGCTGGAGGCAGCGAAGATCACAAGCAGGGACACCTGTATACAAAATATTGCCATAATCAAGGCGTGACAGGATCATGGCAAGGAGAATGAGTTTGAGGGCTGCAAAGGAAAAGAAGCGGGAGATCTTGCGTATGGTATGGAGTGTCAGGAAACATGATGATACCACAGTGCTGATCTGGGGGCGCATTGTGAGATCATTACTGACTTTAATCCCCAGGGTCTTTACAGAAAAAGAGGGTGTGGGGGGGAGCCAAGGGAAAGAGGCCAGAAGGTAGAGGTCCAGGGGCTGGAGGTACCACCCGTGAGAACCAGCTCAGTCTTATTAGGGTTTAACTTGAGATGGTTACCATTCATCCAGTCGCTGATAAAGGTCATAGTGGTTTGAAAGTTAAGAATAGAGGCTGGGAGAGGAGAGAGATTGAAGATCAGCTGGAGGTCATCGGCATAATTGAATACAGTGACATCCATTTGTTGCAAAGCAGATATAAGAGGGAGAATGCAAAGAAGAAAGAGGAGGGGAAAAAGAGAAGAACCCTGGGGAACCCCGCAGTGAACAGAACGTGTAGTAGCAGAGAAATCTGCTAGCTGAACAGCCTGTGTACGGTTCCCTAAAAAGGAGATAAGCCAGGCCAAGGCGGGTCCCCCGATGCCGGTGCCTCCGACACGGTCAAGAAGAATGGAGTGGTTGACCGTGTCGAAGGCGGCGGACAAATCGAGGAGAACCAGTGCCTGAGGAGAGTCAATGTCAGCACCCCCTCTAAGCTCGTCCAAGACAGAAAGAACAACAGATTCTGTGGAGTGCGACGGACGAAAGCCTGCTTGTTGGGGAGCTAGAAAGCGGCTCTCCTCAATAAAAGCACTGAGGCAGGTGGTAACATGGCATTCCAGAATCTTTCCCAAGAACGGAAGCAGGGAAATAGGACGGAAGTTAGAGAAAGAGGTGGGATCCGCGCCTGTTTTTTTTAGGATAGGGATTATTTTGGCTGATTTATACCAATCAGGGACAATTCCCTGCATGAGGGAGTTATTGAGGAGAATTAGTGGGGGCTCAGGACAAGCAGAAAAGATCTCTCTCAGTATGTGGGCGGGGCAGCTGTCAGAGGGGGACCCTGATTTAACCTTCGTTAACAAAGTAGAAAAAACGTCCTTGGACATTGGAGGAAATTGATCTAACGAAAAAGGGTTGAGCAGGGGTTGGGGACATAAAAAGGAGGGAGAAGGCGAGGAAATATTAGACTTGATGGTTGCAATTTTCTCAATAAAATAATCATTAAGGGAGTCAAAAAGGGATTGTGAAGGAACCGGCTTGGAAGTTGCTCTATCAGAGGAAGCTAGTTCGTGGACGATAGTGAATATTTCCTTGGGTTTGTTTTCAGCGAGAAGGATCTTGGTGGAAAAATGTTCCGATTTTGCATGTAAAATAGTTTTTTATAGTCCTGGAGTAGAGTAATGTACTGCAGTTTTAATGCAGGACAATATCCACGCCTCCAGAGACGCTCCGCCTGCCTAAGTGCGAGTTTTTTATTTTTAAGCTCGATGGTGAACCATCTGTTAGCCTCGTGGGCGCGTCGAGTTCTGACGCATTTAGGAGGAGCCACTTGATCACACGCTGCAGAAAGCCAGCTGTTGATGGCAGCAGCCTGGGAATGAGGAGAAAGGTCAGCTAGATTGGGAGGTGAGGCTAAGAGGGAAGAACAAAGTGTGGCTAAGTCCACATGGTTCCAGTTGCGTGCCCAAGTGTTACTGGGAAGTGGGGACTTCATGGCAAGTCCTTGGTCAAGGGAAAAGGAAATAAAGGAATGGTCAGACCAGGGGCAGGGAGTGACCAGGGGGGGGGAGATTAGTGTATTAGCTGACCATACCTGATCCAAGATATGGCCGTGAGTATGCGTTGGGAGGTGAGAATGTGAAATGAAGTTCAGATTGCGAAGCAGCTCTGTAAAGTCTTTGGACATATGGTCTTCATGAGGGTCGGTAGGCCAGAAATTAAAATCGCCTAGTACCAAAACAGAGGAATTGTTGACTAGCAAGGAGGCCAACAGTTCCTGTACTGCGGAGATGAAGTGGGGCATTGGCTGCTGCGGTCGGTAGAAGAGTACACAAGTGAGAGGGACCGTAAAGGAGACAGATCGAACAACCAAAAAGTCAACAGCGGTAATGGAGGGGAATGACAGCAGTTGGAACTGAAAATTTGAGTTGACAATCAAAGCCACCCCACCTCCGACCTTCCCCACTGGGCGGTCGGCGCGCAAAGCGTAATAAGAATGAGGGAGAGCCGCTAAGACATCTGGCAGAGAGTCAGGCGAAAACCTGGTTTCAGTGAGGAACAAGAAGTCTGGCTTGACCGTGTCCAAAAAGGTGAAAAGCTCGAGTTGATGTTTGACAGCTGAGCGGGTGTTTAGAAGGAAGACTGATGTTGTAGAGGCGGAACAGGGAGTCGGGGGGGCACTGATGCGGTGGAGGCCAGAGGACGGGCCGGTGGTTCCACTTTTTGGGGGAGAAGAATAGTGGGATTGGGTTGTAGTATACCAAGGTTGCTAATGCGAGTGAGGATAGGGACACTAAGCGGCCAAGTGCCCTGAAGAGCACGAAGTTGTTCTGAAGAATAATTAAAAATGTGGGCATAGTGGGGTGCCCCGAGCCCCGACCGGCCGCGGACGGGCGCAGACGGGCTTGCCTTTGGCATGCCTTCGGTGCATGGACCCCGAGTTAAGTAGGTCTCAAGCGCGGAAGCTAGAGCGCTGACCTGCGGTGTTTTTGCCAAGATGGTGGAGGCAACTCCGGAAGCCCTCCGAATCAAGTGGCACACAGCCGCGTCGGACCGGGGCTAGGGGTGAACAAGCTAGGCAAGGAAGTACAAAGAATAAAAGAGCAATTTTTAAAATGGTAGCGTATTCACAAGGAGCGTTATCACACCACACGCACAGCTAGCAACCACCCTCTGCCACCGGGTACCATCACGTCGGCTGTGCATGCGCATGGGCCCCGAGTTAAGTAGGTCTCAAGCGCGGAAGCTAGAGCGCTGACCTGCGGTGTTTTTGCCAAGATGGTGGAGGCAACCCCGGAAGCCCTCTGAATCAAGCGGCACACAGCCGTGTCGGACCGGGGCTAGGGGTGAACAAGCTAGGCAAGGATGTACAAAGAATAAAAGAGAAATATTTAAAATTGTAGCGTATTCACAAGGAGCGTTATCACACCACACCCACAGCTAGCAACCACCCTCTGCCACCGGGTACAGTCACGTCAGCTGCGCGTACGCATGGGCCCCGAGTTAAGTAGGTCTCAAGCGTGGAAGCTAGATCGCTGACCTGCAGTGTTTTTGCCAACATGGTGGAGGCAACCCCGGAAGCCCTCCGAATCAAGCGGCACACAGCCGTGTCGGACCGGGGCTAGGGGTGAACAAGCTAGGCAAGGAAGTACAACCACCCTCTGCCACCGGGTACAGTCACGTCCTCTGAATAAAGACATACCACACAACTGCCCACAAAAGATTCAACCTCCCTATACATAGAAGGCCACCACAAAGTTTGTCTAAGTCTTTTTTTGGTGAACGGTGCTCCCATGTGACCTTCATGAGCAATCCTGATTAACCTAGATCTTAATCCCATAGGCAGTACCAATTTGTGACCTCTGAGAAGGAGACCATCATCCACTGAGAGTTCATCAGAAACCTTCCAGAAAGGCGGACCCAAATTTGCAAGTGACTTTTCACTAGGCCATTCAATAGCAACATACTCCAACAAACTTTTCCTAACCTCATCCGATTCCATTTCATCACTCCATTCACGCTCAGTAACTGCACACATTCCCCCCAAATCCAATGAGGCAAAAAAACAACTTTTCTTTGTGGTTTTCACCTTCCACATTACCTTCCTGAATCGCAAAATGAGACAAAAAAATCAGCTTGCACATTCTTGCCCCCTTTGATATGTACAATATCAAAATGAAATTGTAACTGTTTGGATGACAGTCTTGAGATTCTCTGGGTTTGCTCTTTAATTTTCTCCCCACACAAAATAGAAACCAAAGGTTTATGATCTGTTTTTACTGTGAATTTAGTTCCTCAAATATATGCTTTGAACTACTGAATTGCCCACCAACAAGCCAGCAATTCCTTTTTTGATGGTTGAGTAATGAATATCTGTGTCCCTCAACACCCTGGAGGCATAACTAATGGTGTGCTCCACCAAACCATCAAAATGACTTCCAAACCATAATTAGAAGCATCCACCATGACACAACAAGCAAGATTGGGGTCATATGGTTTTTCAACATTTTAGAGCTTGCCAATTGTTTCTTGATCCACTCAAATGAAGCTTGTCAAGAACTATTCCAACAAAACCTGGAATCTTTCTTTAAAAGTTTAGTTAATGGTAACATGGGAGAGGCATAATCAGGGATGAGCCGGGAATAAAATTCACACATTCCCATGAAAGATTTAAGAGCTGTTTTGTCACTAGGAGCTTGTACTTCAATGATCACACTGACCAAACCTGGCCTAGGTTCAATACCATCCCCCAACACCACATGATCTAAATTATCAATCCTTTTTTTGCAAAATTCACACTTGTTACCCATTTTTCCTGGAGCATAGAATGGACACAACTGAGGATGACTTTGTGCTCCTCTTCAGTCTTAGCAAAAATTAACACGTTGTACTGGAAAGCGACTACACCATCTAGGTCTTTGAGCAATTGAAACATGATCCTTTGAAAGACCAATGCCGCCAAGGCTAACCCGAATGGCATCCTAAGATACTGAAAAGTACCCACGGGGAAACGAAAGCAGTATAATGGTTGGACTCTGGTTCTAATACTACCTGGTGGTAGGCAGAGGCAAGGTCAAGTCTACTGAACCATCTTGAACCGGAGACCGCAGCAAGCAAATCAGGAATCTTTGGAAGCGGATGTGAATCAAACCAAATTGCCTTGTTTAGGTTGCGTAAGTCAACACAGATCTGAGGTTCCCCATTCCTCTTATGGGCTATTACAAGGGGAGATAATCACAGAGAAGATTTTATTTCTAATTCTTCCCTGACAGAAAAAGGTACATTCCTCAGCTTATGTTTGACAGGAATGGACCCATCTTTGACTTTGATTTTGTGTTGAAAACACTTAATGGTTCCCAAACTATTCAAAAACACCTTGGGAAATCTGGCACGAACCTCCTCAACAGTACAGTTACCCACAGTTCTTGCTTCACTCACCCCCACAATGGAGACTTGGTCTACAGTGCCGGGCCTCAAAATCATATTGAACAAACCTTGGCGAAACCAACCCAAAATACATAAACCTTTGATCCCAACATACAGCTTTCCAAAAATCATCCTGCCCCATAAAACTAAAATATCTTCAAAAAATCCAGAGAATTCAATGTGACGCCCCTCATAAGATACAGGAGCCCGGTCAGGAGGTTCCAACACTCTTCCAGGCCACAGTTCATCGAATAATTCTTGAGTTATTTTAGATATTCTTGTACCAGAGTCAACCAGCGGTTTAAATAATCTATCTCCAATAGATATATCCACACATGGTTCCACACAAGTAGATGGATGACCTGACTCCATCTTGTCATCTGCGACAACAAGAACCATGTCTTGAAGATCTTCTTGCTATTTGTCTAGTTGGTTTTTAGAAACTTCTTCTCCCAGATTAGCAATTATCTGCCTGTTTACCTTGACTCTGGCACACTTTGGCAAAATGGCCTAACTTATTGCAGATTATGCATGCAATATTCCTCGAAGGGCAAAATCTTCCAGTCTTGGATTCCCACACCTACAACACAAATTTGTTTAAATAAATTCTCTCTACCTTTGTGCTTTCTCTTGGATTAATAAAATCTTTAACTGAGCCTTTGACCTTTTGCTTAACAACATTTACATTTTCAGTCTTTCGTTCTTCTAATTCTTTAACGGACACTTGCAATGTTTCAATACTCTTGGCTATACCCAACATTTCCTCCAGCGTAGGATTAGTTAAGGACAACAACTTCTGTTGTATAGCTTTGTTAGAACAGTGACAAATGGACTGATCACGTACTAATTGATCCATAAACGATTCAAAATGGCAGTTCGCCACCAATCTCCTGAGAGCAGAAACATGTGTGTCAACATTTTCCCCTTTTATTTGCTTTCTCAAAAGTAATTTGTGTCTCAAAACTACCATACTAGGATGAACATCAAAATGTTTTTCTATTTTTTTCACACATTAAACTTAGCCATTGCATTGTTGCACCTCAGAATCCTGTATATTGGGTAAAGGCATAAAATAGCTTGCCCTTCAAAACCCAAGGAATGTAACAATAAACACTTCTTCCATTCAGAGCAAAGTTTGAAGCTTCTATGCCCCTAAATAGTTTTCAAACACATCAAACCAGTTTTTCCATCCAACAGGAGGCTCTCTTGGTGATTCCAAGAAGGGTGGAGGAGGATTCACAGACTGCATAGTCCACCTAGATTACTACTGGGAAGAAGAATACTGTGAAGAAAAAAATACTGTGTAAACTAAACACAATTCAGTTTTAAAAATAACAAAAAACAAATAGAGAACAAAGCATAAGGGCACACTCTAAAAGCTCAAGTAAAATCCAACCGTGCATGATGGTGTAGGTGAAAACCTTAGCAGACAGTCACAACATAACAATGTGCACTCTAGATTAAATGGCCATGCGAATTGGCGTTAAACTAGTGAAGAGCAACTTCCAGTTGGTTACACACACATAAAAACAGCTGTACGTGTCAGCGAATACATTGACATTTTTCATAAGAAGCTACATTCCTCCAGGACTCCTTTTGAGGCGCAGGACCAGACTGGCTTTAGCAAGCACCAGGAATTTCCCCAGTGGGCCGGAAAGGTGGGGCCTAGTTTTAGACCACTGGGGGACATTTTTTGAGACCGGGGGCCGGTTTTGGAGCAACGCTGCAAAATCAGCCCCTTTTAACTGTGCAGCAGCAGTGTTCCTGCCAGGCATCCCCCCCCCCAGGGCCCTATGGACTTTATTGCCAGGGCTGGTTTACATTTCCAGTCCGGCCCTGTTGGGATGTATCACACACATGAGATGTGCTAAGCACTTGCATCGGCAAAAATTCAAGAAGACATAGCCAGAAGGAGCACACCCGTTGTCAAAGAACCAGCATGATAAATAGATATGTCGGCACAACGCAGCAGCGTGACGTGAAAGCTCCGCGTATCTGTGAAGAACCAGAATGCCTGTATCTTAGCAATGAATAACACCTGCGCTGCTAAGGAAAAAAGAAACATCAGCACAATGAAGGAGCCTGACGTCACTTGCTTGCTCCTTGATAATGTCCGATGTCGCTGAAAAGCATGTGGAACGCAGATTTGTGCACAATGCAGAAGCGTGACTTAACTTGCTTGCTCTGCGCTAATGGCCATTGAGCCTGAAAAACCTGAGGCTGAGGAGAGCGGCTCAAACAGCACAATACAAAAAAAAAGTAACGGACAGTTACTGCTGGCCAGTAAGCATAGGAAAAAGCTGAAATGCCCTGAACAGAGTACTTGCGTTATCTCTCCGTCCTGTGAGAGTTCGACTGACATGCCGGTTCTCTGGCAGCTCTGCTACCTGTCGTCATCGCGGTAATCCAAGGAAATGTCCACAACTGAGTAGAGGTATTGTAAATTTATTTAATCTTATAGAGCTGCCCGCATAGACGTAACACAGCCTCAGTGTCTCCTTTGCGTCTCCCAACCGACATCGAACTCGCACTCCTGGAATCCCACGGAACGCTTTACATTCCTAACAATTCTGATTCTGGCCAAACTATAAAATGTAAAATGTAAATCCAGTAATTGTAAAGCGCGAACAGCTACCCGAAGGCATCCGGGCGCTGGGGTCCGTCGGGAAGATTAAGCGAGATATTGCCCAGAGTCACATGGTGCTGGGCTGACCTGCTGCCGGTGCCGGGGGTCGAACTGTGAGCCTCAGATTCCAGCGTCAGTCGCCCTGGCCGCGGCGCCACACAGAAAACCCAGATCAACAGTAAGGAACACTACAATGAGTTAGGCACACAGCAGCAGAACCTTTAAAAGGTGAGTGAGCCTGTAGGCTCACTCCAGCGACAAAGGTTAAAAGGGGCATATTCACTCCTACTGATCACTGCACAATATGCTTTCACCACCGCGCTCGTACTGCTGAACTCCTGGCAAAGGCACTTCCACCACTATAAGGGTAGTGCTTTAGGAGCCCTTTCTGGTCCAACAAGACAGCAATCCTTGAGACAGGCCTATGTCATGGTGCACATGCATGATCTGTGTTTGCCAATGACAGCAAAAATCAGCATTAGGGATCCAGACATCAGTACAGTTGGGCACTCAGGGCTTGGGTGCATGTCCATTACCATGAAGAGAACTTTCAAGTCTCAACAATGACTAACTGACCATAGGACTCCAGGCCATAGAAAGCGCTGAGGTCAGTCTCATCCTCAACCTCCAATCCCACACTCACATCACCCCACACTTCAAAGAACTCCACTGGCCCTCAAACCACGAACAAGCACTCTTCAAACTCCTCAGGCACACATACAATGCCTTACACAGTATTGGTCCACATACCTCAACAACTGCATAAAATCCCAGAAACTTTCCTGATACCTTCACTATGCCGGAGTTCTAGTCACATCCCCTCTCCCACCCCGTATATGCGGACCCAGATCTGGCAGTCATGCCTGTTCTACCACACTCCTAAAGCCAGGAATTACATTCCTTTGCACATTAGAGCCTCCTCCTCAGTTCTTGAATTCCACAATAAACTGAAGACCTGTCTCTTCATCTAGCCCTGACTCTGGCTCAGCTGATACCGCTCCTGCTTCAGCACCAGGATACCCTCACAAATGAGGAGTTCTACCTTATACTAATTCACATAAGATAACATAACTGTTAGACCTTGCAGCCTTTAGGATGGGCTTCTCCCAAACACTTTTCCTTCTTTCCTCCTGTTTGCTAAAATGTATGTTTTGGCCTTAGGACTCTGTGCACTTTACCACTGCTAACCAATACTAAAGTGCTTGTGAACACTCCTCTTAATATGGTAAAATGATCTCACACCCAAGTGACACATGTAATGTACTTATAAGTCCCTAGTAAAGTGATCAGCCTGTATCCAGGGCCTGTAAATTAATTGCTACTGCTGGCCCTGTTGCACTTGCTGTTCCACCCTCTTAGGTAGTCTTTTAAAACATGTCTCAGACCTGCCATTGCGTCCTGTGTGCAGTTTGAAGCTGCCACATTGATCTGGCAAAATAAACCTTTTGCCAGGCCTATACCTCCCTTTAAATACACATAAGTCTCCCCTAGAGTAGCCCTTAAATAGCCCATACAGCACGTCACATTGTTTTAAAAAAAAGTTGGACTTTTACTTTTAAGTTTTACATGTCCTGGTTAGTGGTAACAAACTCATTTTGCAATACTGTGAAGCCTACCTCTACCATGGGATAGCACTAGGTTGCCTCATTATATTTAATAAGTGCTAACCTTGATTGGGAACAGGTAGAAATGTCATGTTTTGCCTCAAACAAAAGAATTGCAATTTAAAACAATCTTTTATGATAAACCAGTTTTTAAGTCACAAAACTGGAAATGCCACTTTTAGAGAGTTGCCAGTTTATTGTCCTAACCATTTGGTGACTGCAAGTTGTGTTATTTGTTACATGACTGTGATTAGCATGGCAGTTGGCCTTTGTATAGTCCTTCCTGATAGTGAGACAAAGGGGGACTAGGTGTGGCAGGATGGGTAATCTTGTCATGATGTGTGGGGTGGAGCAGTTCCCTGTCTCAATTACATATCAAAGGAGCTGCCTCCAGCACACTCACAAAGAACTCCACACCAGTCATTTTTCATTATTGATCTCTTGGAGCATGGGCAAGGGAAGGTGGACATTTCCAGAAACCAGATGTAGAAAGGCCTAGAATTCTCTCCAACTTCAAAGGCTGATCTCAGGTACACACATTGGACCCTCAGACTAACTCTTCAGTACACTCTTGGACCCATGGGCATTCAAGCAGGAAGGACTGCCTTGTTTCCAAGTGGATTGCTCTGCAGCTTAAGGCCTGCATTGTTCCCCAGAGGACTGCCCTGCTGCTTGAAACCTGCCTTGTTCTTCAGAGGACAGCCCTTCTGCTACCAGATGGCTGCCCTGATGCCTGTGGGCCTGCCTTGCTCCAAAGAGGGCTGCCCTGCTGCTTGAGGACAACCTTGTTCTCCAGACTGCCCTGCACTCTGAGAGCTAAGACTGGAAGTGATGCTCTTTTCACCACAGAGTCACTTGAGTGACTCCAATGGCCAGTTGACTGACTTTCTGTTCAGAGCTACAGGGACACAACAAGCTCCAGAAGCCTCCCTGCAACTGCTCTGCTGACCTACTGCAACTGGCCCTGCCTGGACCTGCCTAGATGTGTAGCTGGACCGGACTACACTCTGCTTGTATCTGCTGGAGTGAAGTCCTGATCCCCAAGAGGTGCCTCTCCAGTACAGGGACCCATTTGCTAGCATCTGTGAATTCCTGATATTTTGAACTCTATATGTTGGGCTTTGAGAATGTAGCTTTTTCAGCAGGTCTAACCTGGTCTCTGTATATGGCCTGCACTGCATTGTGGTCAGCCTGAACTTGTGACTTTTTCCCAGGTCTAGCGAGTCCAGATACCCATAGTTTGCGCTTTCTGCTTAAACATTAAAATAGCATATTTCCGTTTTTTCTGATTGGAGTTGTGTCAGTTTGGTCTAATTTTATTTATTTAAATTAACTCTATTCTTTTTTTTAATAGTTTAGGATTTTCCTTGTGTTGTGTATTCACTTTATTACTGTTTGTGTGTTGCATAAATACTTTACACAATGCATGTGAGTTAAGCCTGACTGCTTTTCTGCCACACCACCAGAGAGAGATAAGCACAGGTTAATTTAGTGACTTTTTTTGTTCACCCTGACAAGGATTGTGTTTGTTGCTTGCAACTGGTTTCACCCTCTCAATCAGAAACCCAGTTTCCTACAGCAGCGTAGCATAACATAACATAACATAACACAACTAAAAGGGCTATGAAAAAGTGGGTGTGCTGCACGGCATCTAGAATGTTCACAAACCAAAATGTGTACCAAACATATACAAAAACACACACACACACACACACACACAGTCACACACATGGATTCATATGGAGCTATAAATATTTTTTTAATGGTTGCAACGTATGGTATCTGAAAAGGTGTTTTCCTGTATAACACACACCACGCACACACTGAACTTTTACAACAAAAAGGTTGCCCTCCATGTTATTTGGGTAGTTGCAATAGATCCATGCCAAGCATCTAAACACAAACCAGAACTTTGTAGGCTTTTTCCAACCTTTGCAGTGGTAGGTGGTACATTCACAATATCGAAATTGAGAGTTTATGTGTTTCCCACTAACCAGCAGTAGCACATCGGGTACTTGGTCTGTGAGAGAAAGAACACCTTGACTGTACAGGTAACTTGGAGGAGCAGTCATGGCCAGGCTCAATGGAAATGTTGTGAAAGGTAGGTTGAGTTACAGTATGTCAGTAGGTGAATATGGCTCCAAGGCTCCATTTGTAACAAGCATTGGCAAAGCCAATAGCCCATGTGTTGGCTGCCAACCTCTTGGGTCTGCCAATGTTTGTTTTTTCATGGTTTATGTAAAACTCTTTTGTTGGAGGAGCTGTCAGGAATTCAACAACATAAAAACAAAAGCTAAAAGAAAAATATTGTTTAGGTCTCAAAAATCACATATTGCCGTAGCAGTACCTGGCACTCAAGGAAACCACTTTATGTCGGATGTGCTCCTTATGAAAGGGCAGAATGCCATCACATACAGTGAAGTGGCTGCAGTGGGCTGCGCCCTTGCCCTATCCTGTATGCTGAATAGTCAGAAGAAAATATGACTGACACAACAACAGACCAAAGAAGGAAGAGAGTTGACTTAAAGGCCTTGTAAGTATGTTAAATATATAATTTTAGTAAAACCAAAAGGCCTTGGCTAATACCAGAACTATAAATTGGAGTTGTGTACCACTGGTGTCCTGGGCCCACTCTAATTCAGTGACCATGTACCTCCTTTAAGACTTTACTTTGAAAGGTAAATAGGCAGAACAACCCAAGGCTTACTCAAGGAAGTGATGAGGGACACAGCAAGATCCAGCAATACCCATTAGGTAACAATTAGTTCATTGCATTTGTTTAAAATGGTACTTTAATACACACAAATGACATTGCACAGGAAATAAGGATACACAAAGGAAACCAGAACTCTACAGAAATGTCTTAGCCAGGATCCAAATCCAACTGTGATTATAGTGCCTGCATGCAAAGCAATACATATTTTATTTTAGCATTAGAGCCTATGGCCAGTGATATGTCTATGAGAGTGTTCACAATTGGTTCCTAACTTTATAAGCACATAATCTAGGCTCACTTTGCAAGCATAGGAACAGTCTTAAAGATTGTTGAACATTCACTTCCATGAGGAGCATTCACAAATACTGCTTCTGAGCACAGGTCCCAGTAGTCAAAAGGGCAATTCACAGTGACTCTCTCTCTATATTAAGTTCAGCATCCACCTGTTAGGCTGATTTACTTCAATGTGAAATATATGTCTTTGCACACTGTTCAAAGTATCAAAAGTTATATAATGCAGTTGTTGCGAAACCTCTTAGTCCAGGCCCAAGCATGATGCCACAAGTGTGCGAAGATCTCAACTTTAGGGGCAGATGGGTAATGTTCAGTGTCGGTTGTCTGGACAGTCAATGGGAGTACTCCAGCCCGAGGCTCTTGATGGGATACTACAGATGGTTCTGGTCCCCATGCATCGGAACCCATGTACATGGTTCAAGATATTGAAAAACACCTTTTAACCATGGAAGTACCAGTTGTGGTTACATTTTCTTGTTGATGAGTTGCCCATGGATCTATCGGCACAGACTCTGGCAGCCGAGGCAAAGAAAAAGACAACTAACCTGGAATTCAAATGCTGATACCTGAGGTAACACTGGACAGATTTGCACATGATCTATGGTTCTGTATTAGGTGTGCTGTTACCTTTCCCAGTTCCCCACACTTGGAGATGGAAGTTTAGGGGGCCCTCAAGGTTACTTGATGCATCTGGGGGCAAACAAAGCTTTCCCTTCAGCACGAAGGAAGCATGATCACCAACAAAAGATGCAGGCATCAGCCCTTTGGGCCATGGGTGATTAAGACATATGATGTTGGCTCGTTTTTCCTGCACAGCAGCTTGGTGACTTCATGCCCTGAAGTGGTGCAGAACTTCCAAAAGATCATGAAGCCCCCCACAAATAGCTGGACTGATGGTCTCAACTTAGCAGGCAGAGTCTCTTCTGTAGGGTACAGTGAAGTATACTTACGTATGCCTACTACCCCTCCTGGGGTATAGGCCATCAACCAGGACTCTGCATTATCTATGTCCTGGGCTTTTCTTTCAATCTGACTCCAGGTGTAACCCATCTCCTTCGAGTCAACCTCAAGGCCTCAGCAATAGATGTTTCTTTGCCTTCTTCTTTTCTTTTCCTTTGAGGGTTCCGCCTGAGGGCTTTCCTGGTGGTGTTTGATGCAGGCTTGGGAAGGATGTGACCTATCCAGCCCCAGCGTCTTTTAATGATTTCTTTATGAGCAGGGAGTTGGAAAGTCTGCTGCCATAGGTCATTGTTGCTGATGGTGTTTGCGCAGCATATTTGGAGGATTTTTCTCCAACAGATGTTGATGAAGGTCTGTTTTTGTTGGGGGTGGTCACTGTGGTCCTCCAACGTTTTGGAAGGACTGATTTTACAGTGGTGTAAAAAGCCTTATATTGGTTTGCAGTGTTAGGTCCTTGGAACTCCAGATCTTCTTTAGCTGAATGAAGGTATTGTTTGCCAATTCTTGCCTTGACGTTGGTGTGTGTGCTGCCCTGCTTGTCTGAGAGGAAGATCTCAAGCTCTTCCTGTGCATCGTCTGAAAGAGTGACTGTAGCAGTGCTGGTCGTGTTACCTTCAGGATCTTGGTTTTTCCCCGGTGGATGTTGAGGCCAAGTTGTTCTGATGTGGCTGTCACTTTGTTGGTCTAATCTTGCATCTGCAGATGGGTATTGGAGAGTAGGGACAGGTTGTCTGCAATGTTAAGGTCTTTGAGCTGCCCCAAAGTGTCCACTGGATATAATTTCTGGTATACAGTGCTGTGGATGTCTTCATGATCAAGTCTATGGCCAGTAGGAAAAGAAAAGGTGAGAGCAAAGAACCCTGGTGAACTCCGGTCCTCCATGAACTATTGTGTAGGTCATTCACTCATAAGAGTCACTGATGATTCTTCCAAGTTTATCTGGCATACCATAGTGATGCAGGAGTTTCCAAAGGGTCTCTCTGTGCACACTGTTGAATGCCTTCTCATAGTCGATGAAGTTGACGTAGAGGGGAGAGTTTCATTCCATCGACTGCACAATGAAAATGCGCGGTTTCACAATCTGGTGTGTGCAGGACCTATCTTTGCAGAAGTCAGCTTGCTGGTCTTGTAACTGAGTGCCAACTTGTTCCTTTAGCCTGTTCAGGATACCTCTGTTGAACACTTTGCCTGGAATCGATAGAAAAGTATTCCTCTGTAGGTTGCGCAGGTACTCAGGTCACCTTTCTTGGGGATCTTGATCAAATATTCAATATTTAAATGTATACCTTTCTCCGCTTGCAGCCTTTGTTGATTCCCTTGGGGTGAAGGGGATCTCCTACGCTGAAAGAACAATCAGAGGCTGCTTTTGTCAACTTCAGAAGGTGTCTGAGTAACATCTCGGCTTGGATGACCCAAAACTGCCTAAAGATGAACCTTGAGAAAACCTAGGTGCTCTTCTTCAACCAACGGGCCTATCTACCCTCTAAGCTCTGGTGGCTACAATAACTTAATCCCCCACCTGAGCCAGGGGTTCAGATTTGATAACGACCTTTCTTGTAAGTCCCAGATTCTGCAAGTTTCCTCCTCTTGCTTCTGTAAACTCCGAACCTTGAGGAAGTTCCTTCACTTCCACCCGTTGGACTGTAGGAGGATGGTGGTTAATGCCTTAATTACTTGTCATTTGGACTACGCCAATGGTCTCGCTTTGGGACTGCCTGCCAATCTGTTCCGCAGACTGCAAATGATTCAGAAGGCGGCAGCCAGACTGATCTGTAAGGTGCCTTACCGTCACTCCATCTCTTCCTACTTGAGAAGCCTTCACTGACTGCCCGTCATCAGGAGAATTGGATTTAAGGCTTACAGAGCTACCAGGGGTCGAGGCCCGGCATACCTGAGAGTCAGACTGCAACACTACCAACACGACCGGGCCTTAAGATCAAACCGCTTGAAGTTCCTCACCATTCCCCGCTTTCATAAGGTGAGGGTAGGCGACAGAGCATTCGCTGTAAGGAACCCAAAATTTGGAAGGCCATGCCGCAACCTCTCCGATTGATGGAACCAGAATCAGCCTTCGGGCGTTCTCTAAAAACCTGGCTCTTCATCCGTTTCTAATCCTTATCTGTGCCCCATGTGATTCGACTGCTTTAACGCCAGGACACCTCCATGGGAGGAAGCTACGCGCTCTATAAATTTCTAAATAAATAAATACATTTTACTGCTTCCATTCTGATGGCACCTTTTTCTCTTCCCTGATCCTTCCAAACATTGGGTAGAGCATTTCTACTGATGTTTCAATGTCTGCCTTTAGTGCCTCTGCAGGAATGTTGTTCAGCCCTACTGCATTCTCATTTCTCAGATGTTTGATGTCTTGCTATATTTTTTCCTTGGTTGGGCTGCTGCAAATGGTTGGCAAGTCCTTGCCAGCTGGCTGGATGTCTGGTGGAGACTGTGGCACAGGCTGGTTCAGAAGTTCTTCAAAGTGCTCCAGCCATCTTTGTTGCTAGCCTTCATCACCCATGCTTGTCGTCCCAGGCCTTGTCTTTAACAGGTCTTTCTGGATTGCTGTATCTGTATTTCAAGTTTCCATGGCTTGCCGCTTCCTGGGCTTCTGTGGCAAGACCATTGATGAATCTTTGCTTGTCTGCTATTAAGCTTCTCTGTGCTTCCTTGTTGGCTTAGGTGTATTTGCCTTGAGCTTTTTGCATTTTCTGCTCTTTTTGGGCTGGTGTGACGGCAGCTTTCATTTCCTTTCTCAGTTGGATTTTAGAAAGTCTCCCAGTGGATTATTAGTAGGGGTAAGTATGCACCTACTACCAGCAATACGGCCTCCAATGGAATATAAGGTCCAGACGAGTTCTCAATAAGTTATTTCCTTGCTGAACACTTAGTATCTGACAACAAGCAGGCAGGCTTAACTTAGGAGGCAGGTGTGTGAAGCATTTACAAATGCCAATATCTTCAATAAGTAAGACACCAGCACAATAACAATCCACAACCAATTTATAAAAATAAGAAATATTATTTTATGATTAAAAAGGCACCAAAATCACAAAAATCCAATATAGAGAGTCGGAGAAATGCATTTTTAAAGAATAAACACCTTCTAGGGCTTAACAAAATCGAGTGCCAACTTGGAACATCTGGTCTTGCTAGACTGGGACAAAGTCAAAGTTTGAGGCTGACTACGATGGAGGCCTCTTGGGATACACTAAGCGGGAGGACCCAGTAAAAATGTTACCATCGCACTTAGAAACCTTTCTGGAGGATTTTCTCTTGTTGTCAAGCGAGGCTCCTCTTCAGGTCGGGTTTCGAGGCAACAAAGGTAACTTGGCTCAGTGCAATGTCTCAGTGAAATCCTGAAAGTCTTGAGCTCTGGCGCTTTCACCTGGACAAACCTAAAATCAAGGCCAGGTTGTGGTATGACATCAGCAGCTTGACTCTCATTGATGGGACGGTCACCCCATGGAGTTGTTCCAAACTTCTCCAACCTTGTTCCTGAAGTTCAAAGTGTCCAGAATACAAATCCAAGGGTCTCGAAGCTCTGAGATGGTACTTGGACATTTGTGACTACAATTCCCACAATGCTCCTAGCCAAATCCTTAAAAGTCCACTGGATGCACTCTGGGCTGAAGACTTCTTTGGGGAGATGGTACCGGGGAGCTCTGTTAAACTGTTGCTTTCAGGGATTCCACTCCTAAATCCTTTTTGCAGCAAGGCAGAGTCCTCAGGGCTCTACATTCAAGTGTACAGCAGGAGCAGTCCTTCAAAGTGCAATACTTTGGTGAGCAGACCATGATTTCAGCAGTGCATTTCTTCTTCTCCTTGCAGTTTATGGCATATCTGAGTTGCAACACAGCTCTCACATATTTATCCAATGTTCTAGCAGCGACAAGCAGGGGGGCACCCCTGACCAATAGGGTACAGGGTGCCACCCAGAAACATGACAGCTTCCTCCAAAGTTTGGCACATTCTTGTCCCACAAAGCACTGCACTTTAAAAATCAGGATGGAGAGTGTCTCTCATTGTGAGTAAGAAATGGCTAAGCCAACCTTCTGCTGTGGCTCATTTCCTTTAACACTCCCTTTCCAGGCCTAATGCAAATCCCATTCCTGGAACTCCCATCTGGCTGGGAGGCACAGGAAGGGGGGACAAGGCCTTGCTGGCATTCCTTAATTTCCTCCTCTCAATGAACCCTACTTCGTTTACTAAGCCCCCTTTCTGGCTTGTTCTGTGCAGCTGCAGATCTCCGCCCACCAGATAACCTCTATCTCTATGCAGGCCACTTATCCACTCATCAAAGCAGTTTGGCTAATCCTGTTAAGGGCTGGCCAATCAGGAGAGGCTGCTAGAAGGCTGTTTTTTGACTCACAGAAAAAGAAAGTTCTATACCTTCTTTTCTGCATTCGTTTTGATAAATTCAACAGTGACAAATTGTTGGATTTATCATTACCGATGTTTTGTGTCCCTGAAATATTATTTTTGCTCTCTCCTGTCAATAGTTACACCATATTACAGTATTCCCATGTTAGCCTACGGAGCCAAAATGCTACAATTGGGGAAAAACTGAATTGGTGGTGTTTCCCACATTACGGCATATAAAACATCTTTTAAAATGTCCCTGCTTATTGTTACATGGCACCCTACCCTGGGGCACCTAGGGTAGACCTTAGAGGGGACTTATATGTACAATTAAAATTGTTTAATACTTTGGAGGTACCTTTAAATCCTAATGCAAATTTGCAAGTCATTTCAATTTCAAAGCAGCTTGCACAGCAGGACTGACTTATAAAATGACAGCAGGCAGCATAGCAGTTCACACTTAAGTGCCTCAAAGCTGCTGGGCTCTAAACCCACATGTCCTAACATATACTAGAGATTACACGTAGGTTGTCAGTGCCAATTGTAATTACACCTAATTACCATATACCTTTTTAATCAGAGCAGTGGACCTGGTTAGCAGAGCCCAGAGCGCATTCAGAGTCAGTTACCACCAATATCATTTTAAAAATAGGGGTGATCAGGGCAAAAGTATGACTTTCTCACATCCTGCAGGGACCCCTAGAAATTCCGGGCATGGTCAATCTGATTCTCTGTTGAAGGGTCTGATGACATCCACGTTGCCTTGTGTATTCTTTTGTGCGGATATACACTACCAGCTATCACCAGACTGTTCAGGGCACAGAGATCTTCGAGCCTATCACCATTCTCGTTCATGTCCCCAATGCCATGGCTGCCCAAGACTTCTTCATACTCATTTTCATAGTTTTTAATCTTGGCATTGAGGTCCTCCATCAGTATGGTGATGTCTCTGTCAATGCATTTCACCAGGTTGGACTGGATCTGTTGTAAATTGTTCTTTTTCCTCTTCTTTGCTGATATTTGTAGGTGCATAACACTGGATAACATTCTTGTTGATCCTCTTTTTCTTTGTGCCTTTATGCAGAAGGTCGCTGTGGTGATTCTGGGACCATGGACTTCCCATCCAATCTGATCTCTGTTGGCTGCTGGCGTTAACTTCAGTGCTACTTCCTGAGTATGTGGGCTGTTCTCTTCCTTGTGTACTGAATACAGCAGCATTCCTCTCGGAGCCAGTCTTTTCTGTCCGGACTGTGCCCATCTAGTCTCACTGATGCCAAGCAGGGCAAGATTGTATTTATTCATCTCCACTGCCACTTGGGCTGTCTTGCCTGCCTTGTACTTGGTCCTCACGGTCCATGTCCTGAGAGTGATGGACTTAATCAAAAGCAGATAGATCAGTTTTGTGACCTCCAGGGATCTCTTGCTTTCACCACAAGGTGTCATAGCTCTCCATGAGGGAGAATATTCTCTCCCCATACTGGGATTTCTTTTGGTTGACATTTATGTAGGTAGGATTTTTTTACATGGTGGGGTAGCTAGCCCCATGCATAACCCTCCTCCTTTCGCAGCTGGGCTTGGGACCGGCCATGGCGGAGTTACAGTGAAGTATCCTCTTCTACAATAGACATATTTCTATCCTCTCATGGCAGCAGTCTAACAGCACTCTAGCAGGATGGTTTGCTCAGTCATGGTCCGAGTCTGGCAGGAGAACAGCAGTCAGCAGTCATGTCTCCTCTTTTGTATTCATTTGTCCAAACAGTAATGGCATAAAGTTCCATTCCTGGTTAATGAGAATTTCTCGAACCACTTACTGGTAAACACGAGATCTGACCAATCAGCTGTCCTAGAGTGCCTCTCATCATAAATTGCATGGCCACTGCATGATGAGCTCATGCCAGTTCCATGAGCAAAAGGAGTTGATCTAGGGCTAGAGTTGATAAGTGGTTCAGGTGAAATGGTTATTCATTCCTACAAAGCAGGCCACATCTCTTGGAGATAAAGATCAGTCATGAAAAGGAGAGGAGCCCTTCTGCATAATTCAAAGAGGGAGTCGTGATTCCTTCATCCACTGGACAACTGTGGATCCAATCCACAAAAGTAAAGTTAGACCAAAAGTCTACGTTAGAGTAAACGTCTAACTTTACTACTTTTTGGTATTCACAAAAGGACTTACGAGTAGTATATTTAAGGCTGCAGAGGTTCTGCACTTGGGGAGGATGTTCCTCATTCGGGGAGGAGGCTCTGCACTCGGCATGGAGGTTCAGACTCTGGGCAAAATCTCCACACTCAGTGCAGAATAAATGTAATTTCATACATGTGCAGACCAAATAATGCCACCTGCAACCCCTGCACCACAAACCACATAATAGAGGCACACATTCAAGGCCCTCGGTTTTCCATGCCCACACTTCACTTGCCTGCTCTGTGCCTTTCCTTGCTATCAGCATGCTAAATGGGAGGAGGAAGAAGAACTTTACTGAGGAGGAGACCCAGTTGATTATTAGTTTTGTAGTGAGGAACTTAAACAAACTGCATGGTCTTCCTCCATACATCAGTGGTACAACATAAAAGGCAGCCCTATGGCAGCAGTTTTCTACTTCCGTCAGTGCATTGGAGGAGGATGTCAGGTTCGTCATAGACATCAAAAAGAGGTGGCAGAATGAGAGGAGGTGGGTGAAGGAGAAGTTCACCAGGACAGAGGTGGTCAGAGCTCTTACAGGTGGACAAAATGGACAATGTCTCAATCTCACTCCACTTGAGAAGGACATCCTCTCCACCATGCACCCCCTCATGCTTCAGGGGCTGCCTGTGAATGATGACATTAATGTGGTGCCAGTTAATATGTGATGATTTAAATAATGACTTAATTTGATAGATGTGTACTGTAAACTACAAATGTGACTACGGAAGTCACTTCAGGTTTGTGCAAATATTCATGGTGATTTGGACTCTTAGGCATCCAACTTTTTTCTATCGCACTACAGGACCCACAGAATCCTATGGGATGGAAATGTTAACTTCCAATTTCTTATTCACACAGAGGCAGCCAGCACAAAAACAGAGGTAGGTGTCGGGGGCAGGAGTGAGGAAAGACGCAGGCAAAGCAGGTATTTAAAAAAAAACACATACCTCCCGCTGCTTCCTCGCCGCTATCCTCCATAGTCCTCACTCGCTGGCCTGAACAGGAAGCACACCCAGGCTCCCAATCAGCGAATCACAACGCAGCCTTAGCAGTGTTGTGATTGGTCTGAGAGCCATGTTTCGGCGCTCAGACGCTGGCTGGGAGCCTGGTCATGTTCTCCATGCAGGATACTACCACTCCTCCCATGCGCCTAAACCCTCACGCAAAGCTGCAGAAGTAGGAGGAAATAAAATAATAATAACACAAGTTATTATCATTTTATTTTCCCTTTATTTCACTGCTAAAAAGCAGTGGGATGTCGCTCCTCCACCTTAGTGGAGGAGCCACCACTGTATTCACAAACAGTGGTCCATCACTGATGGTGATTTCATTTTAAACTGGTGTATGGTGCATGAAAATATACATGAATTAGTAACCATCACAGTTGTCTTGAAAATGTAATTGAATAAATATGTGAAAAGTTGTACACAATCATTTGTTGGAATTGTCTGTTGACTACTTCTTTTTCTTTCCACATACAGCCAGAGTAGATCCAGCCACTGGGTGCATTTGCAGGGAGGCAATGTCATGGGGCAAATCAACTTACTCCACTATCAGAAACTGGTACGTAAATATGGCCAGAAAAGGGTCCCATTTACTACAGTATACTAGAGTTCTCAGCTTGTTCTATCATATCATTGTAGTATGCAGCACAGGTTTTTCTTATTAGGGAGGGATAGTGCTTTAGACTGATTTTATATTCAGCCTTCCTGTACTCTGAAAAGTCTTTCCTCCATACTTGTTCTAACCGCTTGCAGGAAGTCTTAGCTACCCTAAGTCCTTCATTAAACCATGGGGCCGATTTTAACTGTCTCCCCGGTGCTCTAGAGGACCAGTGGGCTACTCTATCTAGTGCCTCCGTAATCCGTTCATCTAATAAGCTACAGGCAGACTCAATGTATTTGACACCCAGTGGGCCGCCCTGTTGGAGTGCGCGATTGAAGTTTGCTGTTGAGAACCTAGCCCACTTCCTATACATCGTCACTGCGCCTGATGCCTTAGGCATCGTGGTATTAGGTATCAGGGCACTAAAGGGAACCAAATAATGATCAGTCCAAGGAATTGCAATGGGGCATTCCATTACTAGATCCCCCCAGTTGGCAAAAACCGGGTCTAGTAGGTGGCCTAGTCGGTGGGTCAGGAGAGGAGATTGCAACACCTGGTGCAAGGCGGCCAATTCCTGGCAGAGCTCTTGCACTCCGATATTAGCCATCTCAGCAAAGTGTAGGTTCATGTCCCCCAACACCAGCACTTTATTATGCCGAAGTGCAGGTTGTATCACCTGTTCTGTTATGCTCGATACAAACTGGGTGGAGGGACCTAGTGGTCTGTAGATTAAAAATCTGTTGATAATATAGTTAGCAGCAACTGTGATCATAAAAAAGCCAGTATCGCTCGCAGCGATGTTAGCTAACTCTAAAGTGCATTGAACCAATAGCTTATGAATGATATCTATCCCTCTCCCCCTGTTTTAAGGGGGGAGGGGGAGAGTTTGTTGAAACTGTTTCAAAGTCTTCTTTCACTGTCAACACATGGAGGGGACCCAACACACCTACCTGCACCCCACCCAACCACCTGTACCACTACCTGAATAAGCACCCCACCTACATACACAAGCACAGACACATGCCCCAGCACAGTCACACCCCCCAGCACAGTCACATCCTCCACCTATTTAAGTAAGTTACTTACTTACACCTATTTGGGCACATCCCCCCACACACAGGTATGTCCCCCACATGTACAGGTGCATCTCACCCACACAAGCACGTCCCCCATCTGGAGAGGCCCATACCCCACCTATACAGCCACCCTCTGCCCCTGAACAGGCACACAAAAACGGTACCAGAACCCTCACATCCTCTACAGACCCACGCAAAAACTGAAAAGGCCTCCCCTGCCCCTGTACAGGCACACGCAATAACTGTACAGTTCTTCTCTGCCCCTGTACAGGCACAAGCAATAACTGTACAGTTCTTCTCTGCCCCTGTACAGGCACACGCAATAACTGTACAGTTCTTCTCTGCCCCTGTACAGGCACAAGCAATAACTGTACAGTTCTTCTCTGGCCCCCTACAGGCACAATCAAGAACTGTGCTGGCAACCTTTGCTCCTGTACCGGCACAATAAACAGTTGTACAGGCACCCTCGTCCCCTGTACAGGCACACCCACCAACTGTACAGGCAGAGGCACAACACCCACTCACACATTGGCACCAACACAGTAAATGCACTTACTCACATAGATCCTCACCACCACAATTGCGAAGTCATGAGATCCCCCATGATCACTGTAAAATGTAAATGCTCAAAATATTTGTAAATAAAAAGACATTTTTCACAATTAAATACTTAGCTGAGTAATAGTTGATGATGGTCAATTCGTTACTCAGGTTGTAGACCATATATGTGACAATAAATGTGTGTAAGACACGAAGATTTGTAGGACCATCTGTGTAACTTAGTATCATGTTGAAAGCATAGCTAAACGTCTACCAATGTAGACTTCCATACTTTAAATCCAGCATATATAATAAAAACACAAGGCAGAGATGATTTTGAAGACAAAAAAAATTATTACAAATATATATTGGAGAAAACATTAGGAAATAAATTAAAAGAAAACACTCACCAGTGGAAATGGTGAAAGGACATTAAATATATTTTCTGGCAGAATGGGCAAGGGAACCTGGAGGGGGTTGGGCAAAACAAATAAAGCATGTGAGGAAGCGTAAGTGGAACCAGTCTAATTACTAGGGATAAAATAAATGTCCACCATCACAAACACTGTCCATTCACTGGTCATCCTCACTGTAATCCTTGACCACAATGTTCAAATCCTATTTATTTATGCTTCTGTGGACTTGGCCTGGCTGGCTGATGCAGGACCAGACACTCCACGGGAGCGGGAAACATGAGGGGCACAAGGAAGCAGGGGAAACAGAGAGGAAAGATGTACTTGGGGACACGACAACAGTGATCTGGGCAGGTCGTTGGGCCAACGCAAACAATATGGCTGCACCCATGGAAGTGATGGAGGAAATAAGGCTGTCAAATGTCTGACCTGTGACTCTTGGAACATCCAGATCTCCTCCTTCAGCCCCTGCAAGCCCCGAGAGACCACAGTCTTGACATCATTACTTGGCTCCATCACTTCCTGGGATGCAGCCACAGGAGATACAACACATGGAGGGGGTTGGGTTGAACATGAAGGGTGTAGAGTGTCGGGACAGATGCCTCCCTCAGCTCTACTGCGCAATATATTATTCAGTATTTACTAACCCTCACCTTCAGCAGTTGTAAAATGTAAGGTCCCTGACATTTACTCATAGTTACCTACCAATGTAATGTTACAATTGGATATAGTACACAGTCTGGGTGGATATTTCCATACCTAAAAGTTGATCCAGAGTTATTCTGTAATGCACAGATTAAACAGTTGTACACTTACTAACAACTGTCATCTGTTGTGTAGCATAGTGGAACACAACATAGATGCTAAATTTGGTGTACATATGCTAACAAGGCCTTTAATATGACCTTTGCTAAGTTGTGATTTCCATATTTGGCATAGTCCTTGACAACATCAGACACTCTACATGGCAAGGGCCACATATTACTGCTTTGTTTGTGTTGGACACTATTAAACATATGTGCTTCTTAGTACAGCTACCTAGTGTTTGAAATAACATACGTTCAACTACGGAGACTATGTGTATATATGTACACCTTGGATATGTTTGTATAATTTTGAGTGGAACAAGTAGCACAATGTGAGCCTTTACTTCATTTCACAAAAATATAATAGTCGTCATGCAAAGAAACACACTCAAAAAGCATGCTTGATACAGCATACAACACCCAAACCTCTAACATATCAACAACAGCACTGTCCAAGCTATTCATTCACCATACCATAGAACAGTTATAAGGCCCTTAGTTCACCAGTCATGATTATGCAAATGCTTTCATTCACAGAAATGCAAATGTAAGGGTAATTTTACCAGTTTTGCTTAGAACACTAAACGTCCCAGAATGCCCCCAGAAAACAGCATTTGCTCCAATGGTGCATAGACCTTACAAGTACTGAAACTGTTAATTTGATAGAGTGAAAGGTGACATAAAGCACACACAAAAGGCATGTACGATACAGCATACAATACCCAACCCCCTCACATAGCAACAATAGACATTGTTCTATGCTATTCATTCACCATAGCATAGGACAGTTATAAGGCCCTTAGTTCACTAGCCATGTTCATCTAAGTGCTTCCTTTCACAGAAATGCAAATGTAAGGGTAATTTAGCTCGTTGTGTTTAGAACACTACAAGTCCCAGAATGCCCTTAGAAAACTGCATTCCATTTGCTCAAATGGTGCATAGACTTTATAAGTAATTATAAGGTGAAAGGTGACAAAAAACACATGATGAAACATCTCTCTCACCACTCACATCATACTTTAAGACAAATAATGCAGGTCATGCACTTACCAGGTCTCTGCTGCTCAAACTCCTCCAGCTGAGCATGGGAGGTCAGCTAGGCTGTCTTCAGGACCCTCCTGTACAGTGTGCTCAGGTGGGGGCTCTGTGAGTGGGGCTGGGAGGACACGCCCAGGCGGTCCTGGACCTTTATCCTGGACCATCTTTGCAACTCCTCCCAGTGTTTTTGGCACATATAGATCCGCTGCTGGTATACACCCACTGCACTGCAGTGCATAGCAATATCGCTCCAGATCTGTCCGTACACTGCATTACTCAGATGGTCTTCAGGACCCCCATAAAGCTGATGGTACTTATCAAACACCCTCTCAGTTCAATTCAATTGAGTTCAATCTCACTAAATCGGGGTGCCTTGTCTTTAAGACCCTGAGTCGTTTTGAGGGCAGTTTTGAGTAACAGAGCAGAAGGATGGCAGGGCATGTTGCGCTGAGTTGAAGATGGCACAGAATGATATAAAATGGCTGCCTCAACTTCCTGTACTTAACTTCCGTTTTTTTATTTCCTAATTGTAATTTCCTGTGTATTATCATTTGGTTCTGGCTCGACTGCAGAGTCTCTGCCCCAAGTGCCGAGTTTCCACCCCTAGTGCAGAGTTTGCAAACTCGGTGGAGATTCTGCACTGTGGGTGAAACAAAAATGAAAATATACAGGAAGTCACATACAGGATCTAAAAAAGAGACAGCGCCAGCCACTCCTCACCAAATATCTCACAAGGTACCTGATAGTATCCAATGAGACATTGACATATGATAATAGGTGGATATTAGACCTGTGTGTGTTGATGCATTCAGCATTACTTTACACACAATACAAAAAGACTAGCCTTTTTGATTCCGGCCCCTGGTTATTAGTTGGATGCATGAAGGAGTCTGTTTCTGAGCATGGACAATTCAGGCCAATAGACAGCGGCACTTGACCCATGCTGTATGTATGGCAGACATATAGCTACTCTGCCACATGAGTAGCAGCATACACAAATAACAGATATTTTCAATACCTGAACATTCATATGTTCATGTTACAAATACTAAACACAACTCCATAAAGATGCTTACCATTATGCATTCAGTAATGTCTGAGTACATTATATATGCAACATGGAGATAGAAGTAGTGTGCCGTATCTTACAATGGCATCTTGCTAGCCATCATAATACAACATGGGTAAACAGTGGATCGCGGCCAATGAAATGTTGCACATTCCTAGCCTCACTATGTCAGCACCACAACAATTGTGTCTCAAACATCAACATTAAAGTCCAATTGTAATGCACGATATATTATTTCTTACATTTGTCTTATTCTTTCTCCAAAATATGTCCAGTGAGTAGACCAATACGTTTCCAACACTGCTTGTCACCCCCCATGTCACATATGTTTGTAAGGGCCAATATCCAAAGTACAGTGTGTGACACTGAAAGCCACATAAGAACAACGGGAAAGGCATGATTGTTTCTAGTATGGGTAACTGTGATTTCTAAAGTTAACACCTAATTGTAAGCTCATCTGTTTCACATGTACCTGTAGGTTTCCATTTTGTATGCCAATCCTCACTGACTCTATGCATAGACATGAATAATTGTGACACTTGGTACTGACACAATTGTCAGATGTCCAGTGTCCAAGGAGGTCTAACACAAAGGCCTTGACATATAATCCCCTAAGGCAATGGAGTCCTTTGAAACATTGCCCACACTAATCACTAACGTGTGCACAAAATGTGTTACATGGCAAATCTTTTATTTCTTGTCAACAGCTATTGTTTACATACATTAAGTATGGCTTAAAGAGTATTCTCAGGGTGGAATGTATTCACAGAGTGTTAAATGTCCACCAATCATCATAGACAACAGACTTTGAAATCACATAAAGGGTGTTACACAACTGGTTCCATATGAGTGTCAACCAGCTGGTCATACACCTGCATACCTTGCCCTTTGTTTCATACAATGGTCCTGTTCCATTGAATCAGACCAAGGTGAGGGTTCAGAGGTATGTGTAAGCTATAATTTACTGCAATGTTGTGCAAGACACAACAGGCTCCTATTGTCTTGCACACAACTTCAGGGGAGTACAGCAGCCCCCCTGTATGGTCAATACATCTGAATTGCAACTTTAGGAGACAAAAAGTGTGCCCTATGATGACTTGTGTACATATGTGTGCCCTATTGTACCTACGCTGAGGTACAGCCCTTGAACGTCTGTATGGAGTGAGGAGATCAGGAGAGAGTGCATATGCATCATCATCTGAGGAGAAAAATTATGAAATATCTGTACATGTCCTTCTTGCATTTGTAGAGTTCACAATCTGTGAAATGGTACATTCAATGTCTGTTGGGGTCATGTATGTGTCACAAGGATTAGTAATTTATAATAGTTGTGTATAGTAAAACAACAATTATTCATTTCAGACTTGTTTGATGGGCGAGTAATTACCCAGAAGCCACATATTGACAAAATCATCAGTTGCCAGCCGCCGAGCAAGAGGGGACCAGGGAAATAAATGTCATGTGTACTGCCTGGGAACACAACATGCATATCAGTAAAGGAGCCACTGGCATCCTACACACCCTGCACATTGATAGAGTGCCAGCGGTGTCTACTGCAGAAGATGCATGGATTGTGGTGCCACTTGAGTGCAATCAATTTCACCTACCACGTGTGCAAAGCATGAATAGAGGTCGAAATTCCTAGCAACCCTTTGCATTCCTGCTAGTGTATGTGGCATATTATGTAGAAATACACTCTCTGATTGATGCAGCTCAGAACCTGACGCAGGCATCGGGACTGACTTGCCTGAGAAATGCCCAAAATGTCACTGGACATCCTCTGGAAAGACCCATTAGCAAAGAAATGGAGAGCTTCTAGGTTCTTGACATAGGCTGGGATGGCATGGGAGCGGCATGACTCAGAGTCATAATCCTGTTCCCACTCACAAACCATGTCCAAGATGACATCAAGGAGAAAACAGTATCTGGACCTGACTTCTTGGCTAGATATCCCAAAGAGGTCAATACTGTGCCTGGAGATCCTCCCTGCTCTTCTAGTTCTCCTCATATCATTCTGCGGTCTCAAAAGGGGCAAACCAACTAACACATTTGAACACTGTTGTAGTTGTATCTGCTTTTGACAACACATTTACCCCTCCAATGCACTCACTACACATACACATACATAACTGCCCAGTGCCAACATGTAGCTCTTTTCTATTTTAAGTGAGGTATTTTGTGCTATGTTGGTTGTACAGCTAGAAATCATAGATTTCATGATGTGTGTATCTGGGCATATTTGTTGGGACTTACACCAATGAATGCCCTCTTCCTCAGTGTGTTGTGTTCTGCAACAATACTGGAGATTTCACCCCGAGTGAGGAGGTTCTGCCCCGAGTGAGAAACCACTGCCCCGAATGCAGAACCTCCACGCTCGTATAGATACTTCTCGTGAGTCCCTTTCTGAATACTGAAAAGTAGTAAAGTTAGACTTTTGGTTTAAACTTAGACTTTTGGTCTTACTTTACCTTTGTGAATTGGGACATGTATCTTTACAGAAGGAACTGTAGGGAGTTGAAAGTGTGGGACTACAAGAGTAATAGCAAAGGGAGGGCTCCCAGATCAGCAGAGACCGTTGCAGCCTCCCACAACTATCACAGTTGCAATAGAGGCGATAATACCCAACCACAGTTAATTAGGTCTACTTTTCCATAGACAGAACGTTTTAGGTTTGTTTTGGTTCGGTTTGACGAATCTTCACAAAACTTTCCTCCAAAACAGTTCATACACCTCAACTCCTTCCTAGAAAGTTACGTAGTGATCTGTCAAGTGGGGCAGAGAAAAAGGAGGGGATCCCAAAAAGTAAAATCTCTATGCATTTTCTATTAACTTCTTTACGACTGGTTATAGGAAAAATTATTGATTGGAATTACACCAAATTCGGCAGAAAGCTAGACCTTGGTCCTGCGGTCTGTACGGCGGCATCCGTTATTGTCAGGTCCCTGAATCATGAAGCACTTCTTAATTCAAAAATACTGAGAAAAGGAGGAGGAAGCACTCATACACCTCTCGCTGTTATGAGTAGTATTATGAGTAGTATTATGTTCTAAAAGACCCTCGGAAGAGACTGTGAAAAGTAGGGAGGAACAGGTGATCGTTGAATACATTCTGGTATGCACACTTACTACTGTAAAAGGAGAGGATGTAGCCTTACAGCTAAAGCGGTCGACATCGAAGCTGGGACACCGGGTTTGAGTCTTGGCAATGACGCTCATCATTCTGTGATTCTGGGCAAATCACTTAATCTCCCCATGCCTAACAAAAATTAATGTGTCCTCATGTAAATAAACTGGTGCTGTGCAAAGCGCTCTGATACCCAATATCTTCGGGTCTAGTTTGCGCTATATAAAACTCTAAAAACAATTCTAATAAATAATGAAGGAGTTAAACTGGAGATGGTGTTTATCAGTGTCGACTATTTACGTCCATTGGTCTGGGAAGAGTTGTGAGTAGAGTTAAGACTCTTCCCAAACACACCCCACTACATACACCCGTCATCTGAGAGGGAGGTCTGACAGAAGAGGTCTCTCACTCTCCATATACCCTACTATACACATCTGGGAGAGAGATTTGAAAGGAGAGGCCAGTACAACCACACAATTTATTACACACACTCGTCATCTGAGAGAGAGGTCTGAAAAGAGAGGCCAGTCCATCAACACACCCTACTATGCACAACCATCATCTGAGAGAAAGGTGTGAAAGGAGAGGCCAGTCCATCGACGCACTGTACTATGCACATCTGTCATCTGAGAGAGAGGTCTGACAGGAGAGGCCAATCTATCCACACACTGTCCTACGCACACCTGTCATATGAGACAGACATCTGAAAGGAGAGGCCAGTGCATGCGCACACCCGTGCACACGTTATCTGAGAGAGAGGTATGAAAGGAGCGGTCTGGCCAAAATTAGGCAAGACTTAAGGATTAATAAACTGAGTTTAACTCTCTTCTGGAGGTGTAATGTAATAAATATGATTTTGTGTCCTAAAGTTTTATATCTGTTTAGGGCCATCCTGCCTGAAATAGAGAAACAGTGGCTCTCTAAGATGGAGTATATCTGTTTCAGCTTTATGCGGCAATATAAAACAGCACGGAGAGCTGCTGGATACATGGTGCTTCCTAAAGACCGGGTGGATTTGCTGTCCTGAATTTCAGATTTTACTATTGGCCATGTTTGTTGCAGCAAATCGGTATACTAATCACTGGAAAGCAATATGAGACCACAAACACCACAGAGTAGACCACCATTTAAGAGCTAACGTTGGGGTAGTTTTTTTTTTTTGTTTAAATCATTTTTATTGAATTTGAATAACAAACACATGACAGAATGACATGATAATAGTACGAGGGGCCCCCGTCTTACCAGTTGGCTACCCTACCCTCCCGCTCGAGGGCGAGTCTCATCTCTGCGTAAGAGAGTGTGTCCATGAAGGCAAGTGAGGGCCCAGATTTGACCTGCAATGTCATGAAACAATCCCATCAACATCCAACAATCCAACAATCCCCGTTCCCCCAACCCTCCTCCCTCATTCCCTCCCGTGTCCCTCCCCCCGGGTGTGGTAGGCCGGCATCTGCTAAGCGTTCTAAGGCATGCATAAAATGTGAGGTTCAGATCGAGGTCTCAGTGTTCTTTCTAAAGTCGTCTGGTAGACGGAGCACTCTGAGGTATTTTGGGCATGTGATTTCAGTAAATTCGTCCGACAGGAGGGAAATCAGGGGTTGCCAAGTGTCCAGGAATGTGTCTCGTGTCTGAGTGAGGGAGGCTTGTATCTTTTCTGTACCAAAGCCTGTGGAGCCACCCCATGTGTGTGGGTTTCCTCTGGGTGCCCCATAATGATAGGATGTGTTGAGTGGCAGCCCCCATGGCCAACCCCATCTGCCTCCCCTGAGCGATTTGAGAGGGAACGTGATGGCGTTGGGGAGACCGAGAAGTGCATATGCTGGAAATCGAGGGATCTCTGTCTCAAAGTGTTTATCAATATCACGTAACACCTGCTCCCAGTACTGTGGAAAATGACCAAAATTAGGTATATATAAGCGGCGTTCATTCATGTTCACCACAGCCACTGTTGAAAGTAAAGTTAGAATCGTGAAACAGTGGCCACGCCATCTTGTCCCTTTTAGGCCCCATCATGCGCGTAAGTGGCAGCCATTTTGTGTGTCGTGGCCTCTCTGCCCACTGCCAATAGCCTGCGCGTCTCTCCCCCTCACTCCCCGGCCTCGCAAGCATTCCCCCGCGCCCCGACAGCCCCCGGTCTCTCCTGCTTGGGCCATAAGCGCACCTCTAATGCAACCCTGTCTCCGAGCCACATCCCGTGCTGAACCCCCTCACTCTTTCATCTCATTCAAAGAACAGGCCCTTTTTGATAACCTCTTCCTCCCTGCCCGATTGTCCGGCCTGATCCCAGGCCATCACCTAGCCCAACAGATGCAGTTTATTGCCCCCTACAGTAGGACCTCGCCTCACATCAAAGGAGCGGGGATTAATCAATGCTTTCGCACCCTGAAGATCCGACTGATCACACACATCCCCGTTCCCAGCGGAATGTCCAGCTGCGCGATAACCACCACATGCTGAGATCGGGGTTGGAACTCTACTGTAGATGTGTGTGGGAACGGGCCTGGCCCGGGGATTCCGAGGATGTCTTTTCTGTCCTTCAAAGAAACATTACGGATGCAGTGTATGTAATAAAGCCATAAACCTGTGTATAAGAGGCCAGGCCTCAGAGATGCGGTTAGAGCACCTCGAGAAGATACCCTGTTGTCTGATTTGACGTGTTCTGCTCCGTCGGAATAAACTCCTGTTTCCTGCCTTCTGTCTCCAGCGCCTGCCTCTTTGTTTGGTAATCTCGAATGGTATGAGAGGCGGCTAACGCCGGGCAAATACTGAAGGGTTCTTGGTCGAATTCGGCCCTACCTTTCGACAATTGGTGTCCCAAACGTGGGGCCCATCAGCGGCGTGTGGATCCAGTGGGAGAGGTCCCAACGACAGAGTGAACGACTGCAACGATCGGGAAGAGCTCCTGCCCGATAGACCCTCGTCTGGCAGCCGATCATCCGAACTTCACCGGTTCCGAGCAGACCTCTCTCGAGTGATCTACGGTCCTGACTGGGAACCATCAGGAGTGCCACAGCAATTACGGAGAACAGAGGACGATCAGGCGCTGGAAGCGGAAGACGAGAAACTGTCCATGCGGTCCGGGTAAGGTCGTGTAACACGACGAATTGCGAATTGATTGTTTGATTGTTTGAAAATACAAGTATTACTCATTTGATTGTTTCTGAGAGATTCTCTATTTGCAAACAAGCACAGAGTCGCAATACTCTGTTTAGTCTTTGCAGATAGTGAAGGGTAGGTAACGCAGGCTTTTGCCCCCATTGTAATCCGTCGTGCCTGCTTCCCTCTCCATTTGATTGATTGTTATCCAAGCATTTACTGATTGACAGATCCAAGATGGCGGAGTGAGGATCTGCTGTGAGCAAGCTCACCCGGGGGTTCCTCTAACTATCCCTACCGAGTGATTCGGAAATGGCGACACGGCGCTCTTGACTGGGCAGTAGCGCTGCAGTGACTGCGGGGAATACAGGCGATATACTCTTCCCTCTAAAGACAGATAACGACAGATAACGAAATTCAAAGAGAAGTGCGGAGGTGGGAAGCGAGACACTCTGTGTGGAGAAACACTTTTCAGTGCAACTCACGAGGCTCACTCCAAGACGCGCTGCTGATGCTTACCGCCACTGCAACTGCTGTGCTTCTCCGACGGACGATTGGCGGTCTGTTTAGGGGATCCAGGCTCGGCTGGTCGGGCTTTTACTCTCGCATTGCGAGCACCTGGCGGAGGAAGGGGATGTCTACGAAGAGGTTCCAGCGGACTACACGAAACCACCCAGCTGGGGACGCGGGTGTTACCGGTGCTGCCGGTGCTTTTCCTCTCTTGCCGGCCGTGGCTGCAGCTCTCCCGCCGGCCATACAAACATTAAAAATTAATATTCAAACGACTTCAGACGTTCCAGGAACTGTTCATGTGGAGAAGACTAAAGGTGGCACGGCGCAAGCAGTAGCTGCGGGGAAGACCGCAAATCGGCAATTTGCTATTGCGTCCACAGCCGCTCCTGAGCTGCCAGATGATCAGCAAGAGAACAGCATGGACTCTGACCCAGAGAACCAGGTACAGAACTTCCCTAATCTACCCCCTAACCTACCCCCTGATGTGCCATTAAAAAAGGCAAACCAGAGTGCTGCAAGGCTGCTGGCTAAAACCAAGTCACTGATAAAAACAGGAGGGGGAGATGTGGGGGGGAACCCAATAAGTGCAAGCGCAAAACTGGTCCCAGAGACTGAGAACACAGAGGGGCAGAGTGGCAGTATATCTATGTCTAAAAAATCTGCACCTCCAACGAATAATAATTTATCTGCCTCTACAAAGAAAGACAGGGCAGATGCAGATGGGCCTCAGCCTAATCAGCATACAGAGGGCCGGATAGTTTCTGGTGACACTTCTGTCTTGATGGGCAATATGGATAACATCGAAGCAGAAGCTGAAGCAAGGGTGGTACCTGGTGGGCAAGCTGAAGGGCTAACAGAGGCGGTGGTGGCTACGGATCAGATTGAGCAAGGCTCGTTCGAGGATATTGAAGACATTGAAGACACTGAACACACAGACGTAGAAATCGAAGATGATGATCTGAGGGAGAAGGGTGACAAGGGGGTCTATCTGAGTAATGCAACGAAAGCCCGCACTAAAAAAGGGCGAAAACAGAAAACAAAATCGAAGGCAAAGAAATGCGGTAGAAATGGTGGCATACTAAACAAACATATGATAAATAACTGTCAGACCTCAATTAAAGCTTTACAGAACCAAAGTCCACTAAGAAGATGGATTGAAGCAAAGGGGCTAGTCAAAAATATGACTCAGAGACTATCAGGGGGGAGCCCTACAGAACCTATATCCAATAAAGAGACTTTACCTGATACCGCCAGCTCTTCTAAATTAGACTCCTGCCCCTTGGATACTACACTAAACTTACCATCTAATATATCCAACACACCTTACATACCACCGTCCGCCTCTATACTTTTGATGGTGCCTGAACCCGAGCTTACTACGGAATCTTCTACAGAAGAGGCTGATATGGTACAACATACTGCAATCTCTGCAGCAATAGCAGCCCCGAATATTTTCTCATCTTCAGAACCTTCTTCTTCCTATACAAATGTGGAGATTAATGAACATATAATTATCTCTAAACAAAACTCAAGCTCAAGCCAAGAATCAGCCGATCCCGCTTCTTTAGATATGATACTGCAACTATTGAGCAACCAACGGGCAGAAGCACAGGAATACTATTTACAATTGAGGGAGGACAATAGCAAAGCTCAATCTACTCTACAAGAAATCACCACTAAGCTCAGGGGATTCTCGCAAGATATTGAGGAGCTACAACAACGGGTGGTTTCGCTAGAAGAGAACAACTTAGAGACTACATCTGCAACAGACCGACATGAAACTCAACTTGCTACGCTTCAACAAAAAGTTGAAGACTTGGAGAATCGCCAGAGACGCTCTAACCTAAAAAATTTTGGCGTGCCGGAGGGCGCAGAAGGCTCTGACCCGAGGGCGTACTTAGTAGGCTTATTTCAGAAAGCCTTCCCTGATTTAGCAGATTGGGACTGGGATTCACAAATCCAACGAGCCCATCGTCTCCCTCTGATACAGAGAAATAGGGAGAATCGATTCCCACGTCCTTTTCTAATTATCTTTGGAAATTTTTTATTACGCCAGGCCACATGGCAGAGGGCACGCCCTAACACTCCGGTAGCTATTGGTGAATTCTCAATTTTTGCCCGTTCTGACCTCAGCAAAGAAACAATGGACAGACGATGGATGCTTCGAAAGCTAATAGATCCTATAAAATCAATCGGAGGCCAGGCATTTCTCCAAGAACCAGCAAGGCTCAAAGTTATCAAAGATGGCCATACACACTTTTTTCTTGAAGTCAAAGAAGCAGAGGCTTATTTAGCCAACGTCGATACGAGCAAGAATAAGAACAAGAATAAGACTAAGAATTAGTCTAGTCCATTTATTTATTTCATTTATCTTCTCTTCCTCTGTGACCTAACAAGTATTGGAAATTGCCAATATTTAATACTCTGGCTGCAGGGGGGATGACACATTTGCTAAAATCGGCTAATCTTATTTAATATTTCTTATTATTGCAACTTTTGTAACTCTTAAGCAGCTAAATATCAAACGCCCAGGTTATTTTCTATATATACTCGCTGACAAACTCTTAACAGCGCAAGTGGGGGATGGGAGAGACTTCTCCGGGCGACCTGCCACGAAAGCTGCCCTTTCAGCGGCAGCAGATGCAGAGGGTTGGTTCTTCCCCGGCCGGGGTAAAACTAGGGGGGTGGGGGGTTGGAGGGCGGGAGTCTCCGCAATAAGGGGGGTTGAGGGTGGGAGGGGAAAAACTATGAAAATTTGTTTGCAGGCTGAGAGGAATGTGGGGTTGGCTGCATATCATGAAGCTAGAATCTTTTTGTGCACCTATAACACTAAAAATATGCGATATATGAGGCCATGCGGATGTCATGAAATCTACTTTGGAAAAATTAAGACATGTTTAAAATTTAAGGGATTAATCTTCTATATTTTCTAGATGTATGAAATAAAATATTTAGCCTGGAACGTAGCCGGGCTTAATAGTAAGAACAAAAGGTGCTTGGTTAAAGAGGAATTGAAAATGCATAACCCCCATATCATTTTATTATCCGAAACACACATTGCGGGTAAGGATAAAAAACTCCTTAAACATCTGGGATACGACATCATAGTTTGTTCTGCTTTTGGACAATCTACAAGAGGGGTTGCCATACTTAAAGATACGCGATTTCGGGCTGAGACAACACAGACTTTTTTGGGTAAAGATGGCAGATGGGCAATAGCGCAGATAAGCTACGAAAATATTAAATATGTTTTATGTGTGGTCTATGGCTGCAATGTAGATGACCCTAGTTTTTTTGACCATCTGAACGTTAAACTTTTGGGCTTGGAGGGAGAACTTATCATTATGGGGGATTTTAATTGCGTCATGGATTACAGAATTGATACAACTAGCTCTGGGCGATATCAAAGGATGCATAAAACTAGATCAGCTATCCTGGACTTATGCCGTGTACATAACATCAAAGACGCTTGGCGACACTTAAACGCTAACAATCCTGGATATACATATTATTCTGCCCCTCATAAAACATGCTCCAGGCTTGACATGGCATTAGCAAGCGAAAATTTATTGGTGAATAGTTCTATGGTTATATGCCCTCGAATATCATCGGACCATAATGCAATATTATTGACAATCAAAACAATAAATACTAGAACTACACCCAGACCATTCTCCTTCCCGAGACATTTGATCTCAGATACATCCTTTATGACGCAACTAAAATCACACCTTACCGAATTTATAGGCATAAATATCAACTCAACCTCACCTGATATGGTTTGGGATGCTTGTAAGGCAAGTATTAGGGGTTTTACTCAGGCTTATATAATTAGACAAAATTTTGAAAACAAAAAAAATAATGACCAACTATTGATTAAAATAATAGCTTTGGAAGAACAACTATCATTAGCTCTTCAAAATAATGTAGCAAAAAGCATAGAAATCCGCCTTGAACTTTGTTCAATCAAAAATAAAATGAAGTCTAAATTTATCCAGAAAAGCACAAATAGTTTACATAAATTTAAAATAACACAATATGAGGGGGGTGATAAAATCGGGAAAATCCTGGCCTACAAAGTTGCTGAGGATAGAGCTAACTCTACTATTACAAGCATACGGGGGGCTGGCAATAAAATTTATACACAACCTCAAGATATTGTAGAACAATTCGCCGATTTCTATAGAAATTTATATACCCCAGAAGTGGACTATAACCTAGACGACATATATACATATGTGGAGGAGCACACTGGGTACATGCAGAATTGCTCAGAGATAGACTCACTGTCTGAGGACATAACACTGGCTGAATTGCATCTAGCGATAGCTTTGTTACCCGTAGGGAAAGCGGCGGGCGAGGACACCATACCCCTAGAAATATATAAATTCTGCTTAGAAGAGCTTGAACAACTACTGCTGAAAGTCATGCAATTTGTAGGCCTAGAAGGAAAGACACCTAGGTCATGGAATAGGGCAAAAATAATATTTTTTTTGAAAAAAGGTAAACCGAAGGAAGAGAGGGGGTCTTATCGCCCCATCTCTTTAATAAACTCAGATGCAAAAATCTTCGCTAAAATTTTAGCTTTACGATTAGCTCCTATTATGCCTCAAATCATCAACCCACAACAGCATGGTTTCATAATTGGTAGGGACACTACTATACATACTAATACGGCAATAACTGCATTAGATGTGGCAGAGACAGAATCCACCCCACTCGGCATAATTCTATTATATGCTGAAAAAGCTTTTGACCGAGTGGGGTGGGACTTTCTCTGGCACATACTTCTTAGGACTGGGTTTAAAGGACAATTTCTACAGAGCATTCAAGCACTGTATGATAAACCCTCAGCATATATCAGCTATGGGGGACTGAGATCTTCAGACTTTTCTATCTTACGAGGTACCCGTCAGGGATGCCCCCTATCCCCTCTTCTATTTGCCATTTCACTGGAGCCTTTTCTGTTCGCACTCCAACTTCAGAATCAGATCGTACCCTTTAGATCAGGAATACAAGAACTAAAAATAACAGCATACGCAGATGACATCGCGATCTACACTGAAGATGTCGTGAAAGCATTAAAGGGAATAGCATTAGAAGCCGAAAAATATGGTAAGGTGGTGGGTTATAAATTAAATCTACTAAAAACACAAGTAATAGCTAATTACACACCTGCAGTGGCTGTGCCTGAGATCTGCCACTCCGCCACATATCTCGGGGTTAAAATCACGGCTAAAGTACTAGAAATTAATAATTTAAACTATAACGAACTAATTAAATCAACCAGCCTACTGCTAAAAAAATGGCACAGATTACCTTTGAACCTAACTGGCAGAATTAACTTAATCAAGATGAAAGTTTTGCCCAAATTTGTATACTTATTTCGGTCTATACCACTAGCATTAAACAATCAATTTTTTAAAAAACTTGACGGAATACTTAGCAGTTTTATTTGGGGGTATAAAAAAGCAAGAAGATCACTGGCCCTTATGAAAAATAATACGAACTATGGCGGACTCAACTTCCCTGATTTCAAACTATACTTTTGGTCTGCTTTTGTAATCCGTCTTCGATCCTTATTAAATGAAAGAAGGACTTTATTTTTTCATTTGTTTACACTAAAATCCGACTCGAATATGTTTCTGTTCCGAATTAACGACCCCAATTACTACAAAAGGGTTAGATTTAAGACTATAAGAGACTTAATAAAGATCTGGGGTAACATACTTTCTTTTTGCAACACTAGCTTTTTTCACCCAAAGCTTCCACTTTGGGGCAATCCGGGCCTACCAAACATTTTTTCTGACACTAATACTCGCTGCTGGCTAAGATCGGGCATCACGGTTTTAGGGGATTTCTATGGAACACAAGGTTTTTTAGATTTCAATACTCTCAAATTATTATATAATCTATCTGAAAATATGAGATATAAACACTCACAGATACACAACTACCTAATTAATAAAAAACAAATATTGGAGGTCACTGAAAGTGATATCTGGACATGTTTATACTCATCCAAAAATAAATCCACAATAAGCGAAGCTTACAGGCTCTTTGTTGGATTTAAATCAAATGATTGTATTAAACTGGCTGACAAATGGAGCAGAATGTTGGGGTCAAATATAACATCTAAACAGATTGAGAGTTCTTTAATAAATATCAATAAACGAGTGCGATCTTCAAACCTTAGACTACAACAATTTAGAACAACCTGTATGTTGTACTATACCCCGGAAAGAATCTCAAAATGGCCATCTAATAACATTCATAGTGATCGTACAAAATGCCCTAAATGCTCTGCCGAAGCAGCTGACTTAGCACATGTTTTATTCTCATGCCCGAATCTTAAAACCTTCTGGCATGATGTAGAAAAAGTTCTTAAACTGAAACATATTCAGCTGCCTACATTTACGGCCACTTCTGTTTTGTTAGACACTTACTCGGCATCTTTTCCACAAGCCGCTTTGGCCACGATATTAATGTCCTGTGCTAAGCTAACTTTGGCCAGAGCTTGGATTAGTCCAGAAATACCTAAGGTCTGGGATTGGTGGGCCCTGGTAGTTGAGATATACTCAATGGAACTAGCTCTAGCTAAGATCAGGGGCTTACAGTCATTGAAAAAGCACCAAAAAATTTGGGGTACTTTTATAGATTCATGATGCTTCATTTTGTATATATTATATTCTCTTTTTTCTTGTGATTCAGGGGAGGGGTGTAGAAAATAGTTTGAATTATATTATTCGCATCAACGTTGAAAAGAAACTGATATTATATTTTTTTTGTTGTTTATCTATTTCCAAAACAATATTTCATGATTTAGCTGTATTTATTTTATATGGAAATAATTTATGTATGTCAAAATGAATTACTTATGAGTTAATTCACTCATCCCTTGTACGCCTGCAAACAATAAAAACATTTAAAAAAAAAAAAAAAAAAAGAAACCTATGGTTGGTATTGTAGCTTTTGAATTTAGGACTTGCTGGTGCACATATCATTAGAGGGACCTCCAACATTGAAAGATACAGAGTAATTCAGGGGCTTACCTGTCCTGTGGGTCCTGCCCGTAGTGTGTGTCCCAGGTTGGCTATGTAGCACTTTAGAGGGTGTCCGTATAGATTTGTGCATCTGTCAGTTTGTATATATTTTTATATTTGTGCATGAGTTATTTATTGTTGTTTGTTCAATTGGTCACAAATCTAGGAACAAGAAGTGCTGTGCTTAGACCTCAGTGTGTGAACAGGCATCACTCATTCAATGTCTGTGAGATCTAAATAGGAGAATCTTGGGGACTTGGAGTCTGTCTGAGTGCAGCAAAGGCTGTTGCAGTCACTCACTTCTTTTTCCCCCAAGGCCAGGCCACCAAGGATCCTTTATCTTGGAACAAGTATATCACCAGTCCCCCTATCTTCCCTCTTGAGAGTCTGACATACGGAATGACCAAATATAAGATAACATGACTGTGATATATGGCAGACTAAAGGTTCCACAGATTCATATGCTCAATGCCTTTAGTGCCACTACTGATCTTGGCCTGGGGACACCCTTCCCTGGGCCACATAGGACCAACATGGGCATGTTATCCATACAGTAAATATATTCCTGTCCCAGTTCTCTTGCTTTGGCATTCAACTGCACCTTTAATTCAAATGTGGGGATTCATGGATTTGGGCATTTTACTAAACCAAAGAAAGGAAACTTCAGTAGTTCCTCTACAACGAATGTTCTATTCTTTTCTCCTCACCACCTGAGCACTTTCAACTTATGTGTACTAGCGCTTATATTCTTGAAAATGTATTTCCTTCTTCTCCTCTCATTTATGCTGTGGCATTTATAACATATCTATGTGGTCTTTCTCAAATATACTAAAGTATGTTCATATTGTATGCTATTACAACCCTGAAGAAGCCCATGTTTGGCCGAAACGCGCTGGCTGGTCTCATCATTTGCATACCAATGACATCTGAAAATAAAAAACCGATAACGGCACAATACTAATGTAAAAAAAAAAACAAAAAAAAAGAGAGGCGGCTAACGCCGGGCAAATACTGAAGGGTTCTTGGTCGAATTCGGCCCTACCTTTTCACAATTGGCGTCCCAAACGTGGGGCCCATCAGCGACACGTGGATCCAGTGGGAGAGGTCCCAACGACAGAGTGAACGACTGCAACGATCGGGAAGTGCACCTGCCCGATAGACCCTCGTCTGGCAGCCGATCATCCGAACTTCACTGGTTCCGAGCAGACCTCTCTCGAGTGATCTACGGTCCTGACTGGGAACCATCAGGAGTGCCACAGCAATTACGGAGAATAGAGGACGATCAGGCGCTGGAAGCGGAAGACGAGAAACTGTCCATGCGGTCCGGGTAAGGTCGTGTAACACGACAAATTGCGAATTGATTGTTTGATTGTTTGAAAATACTAGTATTACTCATTTGATTGTTTCTGAGAGATTCTCTATTTGCAAACAAGCACAGAGTCGCAATACTCTGTTTAGTCTTTGCAGATAGTGAAGGGTAGGTAACGCAGGCCTTTGCCCCCATTGTAATCCGTCATGCCTGCTTCCCTCTCCATTTGATTGATTGTTATCCAAGCATTTACTGTTTTGGAATTGGTTCTCTTTGGATCATTCTCTATTTGCAAACAAGCACAGAGTCGCAATACTCTGTTTAGTCTTTGCAGATAGTGAAGGATAGGTAACGCAGGCTTTTGCCCCCATTGTAATCCGTCGTGCCTATTTTTATCCCTCATTTGATTGATTGTTTATCCGAACATTGATAGTTCGGAATTGGTTCTCTTTGGATCATTCTCTATTTGCAAACAAGCACAGAGTCGCAATACTCTGTTTAGTCTTTGCAGATAGTGAAGGATAGGTAACGCAGGTTTTTGCCCCCATTGTAATCCGTCGTGCCTATTTTTATCCCTCATTTGATTGATTGTTTATCCGAACATTGATCGTTCGGAATTGGTTCTCTTTGGGTTATTCTCTATTTACAAATAAGCACAGAGTCGCAATACTCTGTTTAGTCTTTGCGGATAGTGAAGGATAGGTAGTGCAGACTTTTGTCCCCATTGTAACCCGTCATGCCTATCTTCTCCCCATTGTTCAGTAGCTGGTTCAGTCCGGACCGTTATTAGAGGTAGATCATCCGGCTCCACCGGAGGACACCCCTAATAAAAAGGACATATATATAAAAATACGGATTAGCCGTTGTATCGTGCTAGCAAACTATAACATAAAAATCGTTAGGGAAAACAAAAGGAATCGAACAAAATCAGTAGGCCACTGATGGGATCTTTTTGACCCCGCTAAAATAGAAACATTAGGAACAACCCCTCATGAGAAAAATGAAACTAGTGAGAAGAACCGAGCTCGACGCCATGATGGCCGCAAGACAGCTCGGATCCATCGCCCACCCCGCCCAAATAACGACAAACCCTATGCAAATATTATAAATATATACAACACTCCAGCAAAGTAACATGTTAAAACTTTTTATTAAACAACTATTTACATGGCAGCCGGCTGCAACAACAAACCCAACGCATTCGCCGTCTGCTTAACGCTGTTCCTGTCCCGCCTTCAATGTTGGGCTACTTTGGGCTACTTTTTAGTTGGTTTTGGGCTATAGAAAGTCTACAAAACCCATCAGCCGGCGAGGTAGCATCGGTGGCGGCCCATTGTGCGAATAGGCCGGAGGCTACCCAACGCGCCGAGGCCCGTCCCCGGATCATCCAGAGGTGATGTCCAGCAAGTTGTGTGCGGGGGATGCCTTGCTGATGGCTCCCCCCTTTGTTGCCTGGTCCAGCCATTTTTACCTGCGCCAGGAGATGGCGTGGGGCGCCCGCAGATGGCGTGGGGTGCCCGTGGAGAGGCAGCGCGGACGGCCCCCTCTCCCCCGCCCCCCCCCCAGGTGGAGGCTCCTCTCCCGCACTAAGACTGCCATTAGCGTTCCACTCAACGAGCCCCCGCGGTTGACTGGCCGGGGGACCCGCTCCGGTGGCCATGGTGAAGGGCAGCTGCGGGGGGGGGGCTCTCAAGATGGCGGCCGACACCCCGGATTTGGGCCTGGTCCACTAGGATGGCTCTGGGCTACCATGAAACTCGGATGCTTGCCTGCTCGGGCATGAGCCCCACTCTTGAAGACGTCCTCTCAGTTTTAAAGATTCTACGAGAGTCGTTGGCCCTCAACTCCCGCGGGCTTCCGGTGGGGGCAACCGCCACTGTTGCTCGACTATCCCCCATGGATATGCCGCTGCCCCGGGCGACCGCCGCCTTATCCACATCTGGTGCCGAAGGAAAGACTGATTCAACGCATCTGTGGAGGGATACGCCTGCTGTCCCGCTCTCCGGAGTGGCCACAAAATTGTCACAAGATGGTGATGCTCTCATGCCGACACCAGCTTTTGTCCGAATTACTAAGAGACACTGTAGACTGCCAACTCGATCAGCTCCGGTGGGACCTCAGCGTGACCCGGTAGGGAAGATTTTGCCTTCCTCGCCTTTAAGTCGCGGTTCAGGCCGCCTGTCCCTTCTGCTGGCGTTAACGGAATTTTTTTGAACTGCCGAAAGGGATTCTGGTCCGGCCGCTAGTTATTGGAGGCATTCGAACTATTTTCTGGACCCGCCTGGCCTCGACCAAAATGGCGCCAGTATGGGCGGGACTTGCAACTCCTTATGACGATTCTAGTTACTGAGCCTTGATGTTATGGGGGATGTATGCGGTCTTTGTGCACATGGCGGGTGGGGAAGTGTACTGACTGAGCATGCGGACAACCCTATTGATGTCGGGTTTATTTACTATTGATTATTGTATTATTAAAAGCTCCGAAGTAATGTTACTCACGATACTCGCCCATGGTATGCATATGAACGATTTTATTGTAACGGATCCTGTTATACTTTCAATTATAAAATCAACCTTCACTGATCCTGCAACCGTTTGTCACGTTTAGTTTTTTCAATTAAATGGCTCGCTCGTTACGTACTCCTATACTACAGTGTAATCTCTCTTTACCTCATGCGTTTCCCGTCTGCCCCATGGCCGGCCTGTATGGTTGGAGGTCCGTATTTGAATGCTGACATTTTTACAATCAAGGTTTCAAAAGAAAAATATATGGAACAAGCATCGTAACAGTCATTTAGATTGATAGTTTTGTTTTTTAAATACCTTGTTCTGCGAACAGGAACGACCCTATACCACCATAAACCTTTTCCTTTCCTCGAATGAAAACATGAATCCGTCACCCCCCCTACCTTATACTGAATACCCCTAGCCTTTGACCCTCTCCTACACGCGGTCTGTACTACCGCCCTCGGGCGATCTATGTAATGAACAGACTACCATTGGTTATCTTTGCCGCACTACCAGTTCCTCTGGGCTTCAATGCCGAGACATAAGGGACTGCATCCCAGAGAGATGAGTCAAGTATGTGGTAGGTAAAAACATTTTCGTGTTTGTGCGCGCTGATGTGCTTTGAACGCTGCCCCCCCTCTTTTCCTTTTTGCAGGTTACATCGGAATTTCAGCTGAAGTATGGAGAAGACCTAAAACCGCACCGTGTTCCACGCGAGGAAAATAGGCTAGCTCTGCGAGACGGTACATTATATGTAGGAGCTATCTCTGGGAGCATGAAAAATTGTATGGTATGAATGTGCGCATGGGCCCTGATTTGTACGGTATGAATGCGTATGTGTGGCGCACGTCTGGGTCAATAAAAGAATGCTTTTTGTGTATGATTGAGGCGTTGATCGAAACGGTTAATGGGATAGGAAAATTAAGCCCGAACATGGTACCTGCATGTAAAAGACGGATAAAAATATAGCACTTTCCTTACTTAGGAACGACTCTCTCTGGAGCTAGCGAATGGGAGAGTGGCCTACACCAGAAACTTGAAGGCTTATTTCAGTACGACGAACCCAACCCCAACCGATATCCCAAATGTACACCCAAAATAATACGCACCAGTGAGTCAATTTATGTGTTGACTAAATAGGAAAAGTTAAGAGTACCCCGGGTTGGGGTTCATCCAGAATCCCCCTCAGCCCAGATATTAGGGATATTGTTATTTTTTAGATTTACCCCTTCTTCTTCCACCCTCATAGAAAAGTCAGAATTGTACCATCGCACGTCCAACTGACTCCCCTCCTTTGCCTCAGCTTGGATCTTCATTTGCTAGATGTTGGAAGACCCCACCGTGAGTATAAGCGCGACTGGACTAGTGTCCGACCAATTAAAAAGGAGTAAGTATTTTTGAAGAGAGGTTACCAACAAAAATTGTCTACTATTAGGAAGGAAGGAGAACAAAGAGCTCGACCCCCAAAATGAATTAAAAAGAATACTGAGAATACGCAACATGCATGACAAAGTCCTTTTGCCCAAAATAGCTCTGTGTTCTGTCTTAGGTTTCCGTACTTGATGTATGTACTGTCGCACCCTATCTGGTATTTGTGTGTACGTAAACTATGAATTTATGTTTTCCCTCAGCTTGTGTTTTATACATGAAACCGACCCATACTGTTCTATATGTGTGTGCACTGAATAACCTATTATTATACACGTTTCTCTCTCTCTCTCTCTCTTTATGTTGTACGTGTACTAATAGCCTATTTGGTGCACACGACGCTCTCTCCCTCTAAGGGCTCCCTTGCTCCCTTTTGAATAAATGACGACACTGTACCTCACCGGCACAGGTATAATTGGCTTTAGACACGACAGTGTTTGAACAAATTGACCGAAACAAAACGATCGTATTTTGCCATATTACTACCTCTCCTTTCTGTAAAATGATGGAACTTAATTGGCTGAGAAAGAAAGGACAGGTAAGACGACTAATGTCCCCTAATCTGACCCTTAAAAGGGAACTATATGTCAGTGGCTTTTGTTTTAGTGCTTTAGTAACACCACCCTCATCATTCGGATTACCACCGCCCATTGCACAAAAGTAGAATGTCCGAAACGTCCCCGTTTTCCAGAATGGTCCCAGTTCTGTAACCAGCCGTCCCAGAAAATCTTAAAGACTGTAGCTGATGACCTTGTTTTTAAAGATAAATCGTCCAAAAACTGATAAAAGTTAGCCGTTGCTGTCAGAAAAGAGAGAAAAAATGCTTAACGTATGTCCTTCCCTGGAAAAAGTAGCTGTAAGCCCATGATAATAAGCACTTCACACTTTTTATGAATTAGCAGACCTTGAAGAAAAATATAGCTCAACAGGATTTGTTTTAGAAAATCGCAAGTCTCTACTAGAGGAGCCGGTTTGAATTCGACAAACCATGTAATTGTTGGATATCAGACTTCTTGCCACGCTCGCGAATATAACAGGAATAAACACCAGACAGGCATGATGTTTGAAAATAGAAAGATACTTGCAGACCTGCACCACAGCCATGATGCATGAGTTAACAGCATACACCGATGTAAAGGTTACTAAGCATCCACCTTATCGTGACCAATAAACGTTTCCCCAACTACTTGGGGTTGGGAGAGAAATTAAAGTGTGTAAACATCTTCCCCTGCCAGTTCTTTAAGACTTGTTTTTTTGTACTCATTTAAAGATAACGTGCGGTCGTCGGAGGAGAGGGGCCGGATGTGACGCACAGCCTGGCTGCAGATCGGGGAATATCTATGACCTCGACCAAGGTGGAGCCACAGAGCAAAGAGTTGCGGGACAAGGCACCATTCTCAACGTGGAAGGTGAAGGAAAGAAGGGCTGTCCAGAAGCCCCTGCATGTTGATGAGCTCGTGCCGAAAGTCCCTGCCCATTGTGCCCGATTGATGGGCCCACTTGCTTGAAAATTCTGCCCTCCTTGGTCCGTTTCAGACCTGATCCCACTCCACCCTCTTTTCCCTCGGCGTCCCAAAGCACGCCCCCATCACCCCCTTTTTTCCATATGGAGTTTTTTTGAACGTGGCTTAAAGAAGAAACACAGCACAAAAGATAGAATAGGGTTTGTCCCGAAAGAAGAACGGAATACGGGTACCCCGACTAAAGTACCTATGGTAGATTAGTTAGGTAACAGGACAAACAGGACTGTGGTCCGAGAGCAAAGAGTGGCCACACCCTGCAACGCAAAATCTGAATCCGAGCTGGACGCATAGCTCCACCGCCGGTGCTCAACAGTGCCAACGAAAGAAGAAACACAATGAGAGCCTACCAGTGATGGCTCGCTGTAATAAGACACTGGAAAGACGAACCCTTATTTTGAACATTGCCACCCCTTGACTGTCCCTTGTATTAAGTTGAATTCCTCTCCCAACCGCTTTGTATTGATTACCACCCAATTGAGCTTTCTAAACCTTACATCGGTCACTTTCAACTGTACATGGATAACTAAGAAGACGTTAACTCTGTATCTTGATGATTGTAGAACACCAGTTATGCACATGAACATGCTGTCTAGTTTTGCCCCCATGGAGTCCAGACCTCAAGTGATAATAGCCCTTATCCTGCCGGAACATTTTTGTATGACACCATGTTTGTATTCGAACAAATCTCCTACATCGTCTAATGTAATGTCCCCGCCCCCAAGGTCTAACGTATGACGCAGCTAATGTAATTTTGTATGCACTGTCTCCCCGCCCACCACATTGACTACATATGGTTATGTACGATTCTGTCTGCATTGATAGCAGAATTATTTCCATCTGCCTGTAATGCATATGGGCTACCAAAGCGAATTGTATAACTAATGTCAGCTTGTACATCCTCACCTATGACATGAACAGGAATGAACTAACTTATGATAAAAACTGGGGACTGTGGAAAATGACCAAAATTAGGTATATATAAGCGGCGTTCATTCATGTTCACCACAGCCACTGTTGAAAGTAAAGTGAGAATCGTGAAACAGTGGCCACGCCATCTTGTCCTTTTTAGGCCCCATCATGCGCGTAAGTGGCAGCCATTTTGTGTGTCGTGGCCTCTCTGCCCACTGCCAATAGCCTGCGCGCCCCTCCCCCTCACTCCCCGGCCTCGCAAGCATTCCCCCGCGCCCCGACAGCCCCCGGTCTCTCCTGCTTGGGCCATAAGCGCACCTCTAACGCAACCCTGTCTCCGAGCCACATCCCGTGCTGAACCCCCTCACTCTTTCATCTCATTCAAAGAACAGGGCCTTTTTGATAACCTCTTCCTCCCTGCCCGATTGTCCGGCCTAATCCCAGGCCATCACCTAGCCCAACAGATTCAGTTTATTGCCCCCTACAGTAGGACCTCGCCTCACATCAAAGGAGCGGGGATTAATCAATGCTTTCGCACCCCGAAGATCCGACTGATCACACACATCCCCTTTCCCAGCGGAATGTCCAGCTGCGCGATAACCACCACATGCTGAGATCGGGGTGGGAACTCTAATGTACATGTGTGTGGGAACGGGCCTGGCCCGGGGATTCCGAGGATGTCTTTTCTGTCCTTCAAAGAAACATTACGGATGCAGTGTATGTAATAAAGCCATAAACCTGTGTATAAGAGGCCAGGCCTCAGAGATGCGGTTAGAGCACCTCGAGAAGATACCCTGTTGTCTGATTTGACGTGTTCTGCTCCGTCTGAATAAACTCCTGTTTCCTGCCTTCTGTCTCCAGCGCCTGCCTCTTTGTTTGGTAATCTCGAATGGTATGAGAGGCGGCTAACGCCGGGCAAATACCGAAGGGTTCTTGGTCGAATTCGGCCCTACCTTTTCACAGTACTCCTGTACTTCCGCACACTCCCACAGTATATGAGTAAGTGTCCCTGTGCGGCCACATCCCCTCCAACATGTCGGGTCCCTGTGTGGCTTGCTCTGGTGCAGCCGTGCTGGTGTAAGGTGCCAGTAACATGCTATTTTAACCGCAGATTCTCTGCTGGCTACGTTCCGGGCAGTGTGATGGGCTCTGAAGTAGATGTCCTGCCATTCTTTGTCCGTGAAGGAGCGTTCCAATTCTCGTTCCCATCGCTTTTGGCCCGCTGACCGCGAAGCGGGAGGGGGTGGGCCGACCATCTTGTATATGTCTGTAATTGCCTGTTTATCCATCGTTTTCGTGTGCAACCATTTCTCGTAAGGTGTGAGATGTCTGCTCACGTGGGGCAGCACCTCCCTCGTCGTTAGCCAGTGCCTGATCTGAAAGTATTGAAAACGCTGGATCTGAGGGAGCGTGTAATAATCTTGCAGGGTATGCATTTGCAGGAAGCCCTCGGGATCGAAGAGGTGGCCGGCCGCTTTGCATTCCGATGTTCGCCATTGCGGAAACGACCCGGGGATCGTGCCCGGTGGAAAGGCTGGGTTATCAAACAGGGGTGTCATCGGGGACGGAAAGGTGGTGAGGCCGCATGGGACCGCCACCTTGTCCCATACCTGCATCACTGTTCTCGTGATGGGTGACTTTTTAAGGTACGAGGGCCTGTCGGTGCGTTTCAGGAATGGAACTTTCCATAAGGACATCTGGCCCATAGCTCGGTCCTGGAATAACCATCTTTTTTCCGATTCGGGTCGGTTCCATTCTAAAAGGTATCGGAGCTGCGTCGCCTGGAAGTAGCGGAGCAGGTCAGGGACCCCCAGGCCGCCCTCTGATGTAGCCCGTGTGTTCAGGTCTCTGCGTAGTCGCGGGCGCTTGCCGGCCCAAACAAATTGTCTGATGCTGTCTTGCAGTTTCCTGAGCACGCCCAGTGGGGGAGTCACCGGGATGGTCTGGAACAAGTATAGGACTTTCGGCAAGAAAGTCATTTTGACTGCCGCCACTCGCCCCAACCAAGAGAGTGGTTGCCGGCGCCACCTTGCCAGGTCGCTTTGCAAGTCAGCCAACAGAGTCGTATAGTTTTGTTCGACTGTTTGGGTCGTGCTCGGTGTCAGGGAGATGCCTAGGTATGGCAGCGACATCCGGGACGAAAGGCCCCCATATCGCCGCTGATTTCGTGCAGTCGCGCGGGCATTCTTCCCCAGCGGCAAGAGCAACGATTTCTCAATGTTCATCTTAAAACCCGATAGCTTCCCGAAGTCCTCCATCTCTGTGAGGAAGGCTGGCACCGATGCCGAGGGGTTCTCCAGGGCAGCGAGGACATCGTCCGCGTGAAGACTTATGGTCTGCGGTTCTCCGCCAAACCGAACCCCGACAATGGCCTGGTTATCTCGAACTCTTTGCGCGAGCGGCTCGATGTACAGCGCAAACAGTAGGGGTGAGAGTGGACACCTTTGTCTGGTGCCCCTCTGGATATCAAATGGCCGTGAGCGCGCCCCGTTGACATTTATCGTGGCTTGCGGTGCCGCATAGCAACTGGCGACCCACGTGCGGAACCGGTCGCCCATCCCGAACCGCGCCAGGACTGCATCGAGGTACCCCCAATCCACCCTGTCGAACGCCTTTTCAGCATCCACTGACAGGAGGACTGCGTTGGAGTCATTGAAGTGGGCCTGGTCGATGACATGGAGCAGGCGCTTGGTATTGTCTGTGCATTGCCTGTTTGGGATGAAGCCCGCCTGGTCTGGCTCGATGATGCCTGGCAAGCATGGGCCCAGTCGCGCCGCCAACACGCCAGTGAATAGTTTCAGGTCAAGGTTGAGTAGCGAGATGGGTCTGTAAGCCGTACATTGGGACGGGTCCTTGCCCGGCTTGGGATGGACCACGATGTCAGCCTCAAGCATGTCCTGGGGAATGGAGCCCCTGCCCTGGAAGGAGTTAAATAGCCTGGTCAATACTGGCGCTAGTAGGGGGCAGAAAGCTTTATGAAAGCCTGCCGAAAAGCCATCGGGGCCCGGAGCTTTTAACGGCTTGAGGCGTGCGATCGCGGAGATAACTTCGTCTGTTCTAATGGGCGCGTCGAGAGAATCCCGAGTGGCTTCATCGAGAGGCGTGATTGCCTCTCGTTTAGATAGGATTCGGCAGTCGTCTGCCCGGTAGGTGGCTCCGCCGCGTACAAGGAGGCCAAGAACGCCCGGAACGCCTCTGCGATCTGGTCATCCTCCTGAGTGATGTGCCCCTCTCGAGTTTGAATGGAGGAGACTTTCGCGCGCAGGGTCTTGGTTTTGAGGCTGCTTGCAAGCAAGCGCCCTGTTTTATCGCCGCCTACGTAGTACGTGTGGCGCAAACGAAGGGCCGCGTATTCTGCTCTGTCTAAGTCTAAACTTGCGAGTTGGGCCCTAACTGCCTTGAGTTGGCACCATTATCCTGGGGGCCCCGGTTCGGCTATGCGCCTGTTCTAGTTCAAGCGCTCGGCTGGACAGGGATTGCCGCTTGTCCCTCCTCTCCTTGGCTTCTGCGGCGGCCACCGCGATTAAGTCACCCCTCACCACCGCTTTAAGCGCTCCCCACACCGCGGTCAGTGCGACCTCTGGAGTATCATTCACCCGCAGGTATTCAATAATTCGATCATGGAGCTGTTGCTTCACTCCTGTATGCTGCAGGAGAGCTTCATTGAGGCGCCATCTACCTTTCCGCTGCGCAATTCTCGGGACAAGTGTGTCATGAGTGCATCGTGATCAGAAAGTGCTGCCGGGAGGACCTCTATGTCGTTTACTAGAGGGGCCATGTCAGTGTTTCCGAAAAAGTGATCGATTCGGGCGTACGTATGGTGTACATGGGAGTAAAAAGTGTAACCCGGGGTAGTAGGGTGATGTTTTCTCCATAAGTCTACAAATCCCCTGTCTGACAACCACTGGTTCCCCCCAGCCGAGATTGCTCCCGCGAACCCAAATTGATGGCCAGACCTGTCTATGTTGGAGTCCATCACCAGGTTAGTGTCCCCACCTACCAATACAGATTTCGTGTTAGGCGTTAATGCATTTGCAAGGGCCCCTTTGAGAAATGGTTCTTGTTTGGAGTTTGGAGCGTAGTGAGCCTATGACCAACGTCATCCCGCCTATCTGAAGGTTATAAGCCAAGAATCTCCCTTTAATTTCGGCCACCTTGTCCCCTACCCGCCCTTTGAAATGACGTGCCACCAACAGGGCCACCCCCGCCTTTTTCTCAGTTGTTGAGGAGTAATATTGGAACGGGAAGGCCTTGGATCGCATTCTGTGCCAGTCTTTGGGTAGCAAATGAGTTTCCTGGAGTAGGCACACCTCTGCGCCAAAGTTTTCCAAATAGGATAAGACAGCCCTGCGTTTGATGGGGTTGTTAAGCCCCTTTACATTCAAAGTAAGAATTTTCAGCGTGGAATCCGCCATAGTTGGAACATGTAAGGAGTGTAGTGTGCGTCAGAGGTTCGTCGACCTCTCGGACCTATGCACTCTGCCACTAGTGAACCACACCGGGAGGAACCCCTTATCTTCGTAGCTAACCTTCCCTGAACACCTTCCTCCCCCCCTCCCTCCCGCCCCCCCACTGACCCAACTCTCCCAACTCGCCCCTCCCCAACCCTCTACCCCAATCAAAGCCGGTGCCCCCCCTCCTCCCTTGCCCCCCCAACAATTCTCCCTCGAACAACCCCGCACAACTTTTCCCATAGTCTCGGGCCTATCGGGATAGAGTCCAGGTCCGTGGAGTGTCAAAGTGGATGAGAACATGGCGGCGGCCGACTCAGCGGCCCCCCGGCCCCTTCCCCCCAGTAGAGCAATAGCATGAAGGCGAACCTCCTGGCATGAACACCTTACTGTTTGGCCGCTGTGTTATCAGCTACCTCCTGCACCGCCGCCTCACGCTCCTGAGCAGTCACAAGGGGATCAGGCTTCGGAAAAGACCTAGGTGAGCGGCGTCGTCGCACGGTTTGCCAACTGTCTCTGGATTGTCGCGTGGGCCTCTCCGGCGAGCGGTGTGGGGAAGCCCTTTTGAGCCAGCATCCTCGGGAAGGTCAATGTCCAGCACCGTGCATGTGTCCCGAAGCGATCTGAGCTGATGTAGTGTCCCTTTCCATTTGAAGATGAGACGGAATGGGTGGCCCCATGCGTGAGGTACCCCTTTGTCTCTTAGAAAGTCCGTAGCTATCTTGAAGGCCCTTCGTTTCTGCAGGGTGATGGCAGAGAGAACTTGGAATAGGGCTACCGGATCTCCCCGGAAGGTGATCGGTTGCCTCAATCGAGCTTCCCTCAGAATGCGCTCCTTCAGTGGGAAATCGGGGAGAAAGGCCAGTATGTCTGGGGGGGGGGCTGTGCGCGGCGCGGTGGACCGACCCTATGTGCGCGGTCAATACGGATGCCGAACTCGCAGGCTCCCCTAGGATCTCCCGGAATAACTCCTGCAGGTAGGTGACGATGCTGTTCCCCTCCGATTTCAATGGAACTCCCCGGACCCGTATGTTGTTCCTCCGGGAACGATTCTCAAGATCCTCTGAATGTGCCTGAAGATCCACCTGTTGGTCTTGAAGGCGGAGGATCTCTTGTTGGAGCCGTTCCACCTCCATGCTGCGGGTCTGGTCCGTTTCCACCACCGCCGCCACGCGCTCCCCCAGACTGTCCACATCCCGGCGTAGTTCCCGCTGTTCTCCCGCCAGTTCCTGCTTCAGGGTCTGGAAGTCGTCCCTCAGGGTGTTGAAGAGGGAGGCTAGGAAGGCCTTCGTGATGGGGGCAGACTCGTCGTCTGGGCTTGAGGTGTTGACTGGTGTCTTAGGGGGTGATGACGCCGGGGCTTTCTCCACTTTCGGGGCATTCTTGTGGAGCATGTCCACGATGTTGCGGGTTCCTTTGCGTCCCGCGTTGGCCATGGTGCCGGAGCTGTAGAGTCGATGTAGGCCAGGGGGGTCTCACTTCAAGCTGCAGTTGACGCCCCCGCAAGACCGGGAGCAGGATCCAGAATCGCCTTGTTCCCGGTGTAGGAGCCTGGGATCATGCAGTCCCTTCTGATCGAGAGTGTAGGGCGGCAAAAGCCCCTCCCGTAAAGTGGCCCTGACTTTCTTGCAGGTAATTCGCTGCGCCGACCAGTTGGAGTGTATGTTGGGTCTACCGTGTGCACAGGGGGGCCTGTAGTGCTGCCTCTGAGCCCTCAAGGGCCAACCACGGTGGGGGTCCAGCGGGGTGGGTTGTTAATGCTGTCCGCAGGGGGTCTAGCGGGGTGGTTTGTTAATACTTTCCCCTGATCGTGTGGGTGACCGGAGCGCTCTTTGACAGGCCCGGGCTCGGGGTCCTGAGTTCAGGGCCTGGCGCCGGTAGACCCCCGGGCTGGGGGGCGTGCTCCTCACCTGCCGGTCTCATGGATGTCCCCTCATCATCTGGGCGCAGGCACACAACAGCTTTGACCAGTGCGGGCCTCCGGATGGCTCCCAGCACTCCTCTCTGTCCCGCCTCCGGTCACCCGCTTCCTCCGCCGCCTCTGCTCCGGCCGGTGCGCCAGGCATCGGGGATCTCCGCCGCCTCTCAAGCTCAGGGTCACTATCCCAGGTAGCCGCCTGCACGATACTACCGGTTGTAGGAGTCAGGGCCCGGTCACCGTCCTTCGCGGACCAGGCCCGAAGCCGGGAGCTCAATTGTTGTGACAGCCCGCCCGGCCACCACCAGATGCCGCCGCGGCCTGGCCAGATCACGTTTTTGCTGCTAGGAGCCCGGCCGCCCAGCCGCCGCTCCGGGGGCCGCCGCCGGCGGTGTGCTGCACTCGGGCACTGCGTGTGGTCCGATTCACTCGCCTCGTAGAACCCTGGGGCGCGGAGATCACCTCGGGCGCGGAGATCACCTCGGGCGCCGGGCCCGCGCAGCCGCCATTACTCCGCTTCTCGCCGATGAGGGTCTCAGCCGGTCTGCCACCTCTCCCACCGGCGGCGGCGCCCAGACCGGCGAACCGATAGTGCCGAGATAGGTGCTGCACCCCTGTCTGTGAAATTCAGGGGGGTTACTCGCTAATGAAGGGGCGGTATGGGGTTTAGGGCCGGGGAGCCTCGCAGGACACGTCCAGTCAGGCCGCCATCGTAGCCACGCCCCCCGGGGTCGTTTTTAAGGAGCATCGAAAAAAGCTACGATAAAAAGGTCAGATTTAAGACTGTGATGGGGGCATACAAGGTTTGGAAATGGTTGAAGACAAGAATCAGACTAACAAAATATAACCAGCATACCCTGCTATGGAGGTCATCTATCTTCCCTCCCCTATTTCATGATAACATTTGTAAGGGATAGGAGCAGAGGGGGATTTCTAAATTGGGAGCTCTAATGAATCAGGGCCAGCTGTGTTCATTTAATGAATTACAAGATAAATATGGTCTGAGCAAGGACATTTTTTTAAATTCCAACAGATAAGGGACTTTATAAGTAAGATAGGGAACAATCAATTGACTGATTGAAAAACCCCAATAATTGAAACCATTAACAGGGGAGGAAGAATTGGGCAAATCTATAAACTATTGGTTGACACTATGCCAGATGATCTGGAGGCTTCGACTGACCAGAGCTGCACCCCCACCCCCCAGCGCCTTGAGACCCTCACAGGTGAGTAGCGCACTTTATAAATCCCTGATTGACTGATTCAAGAAAACAAATGGGAGCCAAAGCTAGCGATTGGAGGTTGGAACTCTCAGAGATCATTAGAGGTTGTATCAGAGACTTTATTACCTGCTTGTCTCAGGAGTCAACACTTTAAATCCATATTTAATTTGTCTCATACCCCTGCCAAGCTGTTCAGATAGGGTAAGAGACCTGAGGATAGATGTTATCAATGCAGGGAGTCCAATGCTGAAATAGTCCACTTATTTAGTAAATGCCTAGGTCTGGAAGTCTTCATCGCAGGAATTGGAACATTTATAAACAAGGTTTTGAAAGCACAGGTTGCAATCACACTCCAGCTGAAGTTATTTAGGACAGACGACAGTGAAAGGAGCACAATGGGGCAGGCATATTTTATATATTTAGCCATGACAATGGCTGGCAAGGCTTCTATTAATGCACAATTTAGAGAGACATTTGTATGAAGGCAAAGGTTGAAAAGCGAGGAAGCATGGGGCTTTGATATGGGCCCCTCTGACAGATTGGATGCAGATCACAGGGGACACCACTTAGGTCTGGGGGCTGTTGCTTACATGTTTCTCACCTTCTTAGGAGAACTGGGAGTGTGTATAGCACTGGAATGGATTAATATTTTGGCAAATAAGTATCACCATATTCCTTTTCAAGATGTTTAAACAAAATACGCCAGCTTAAGGGAAGAGATGGGATGAAACGAGTCGATTTTTATGTTGTTTTTCACTCTCCAATATGGTCAATGCTTTTTTCCGCCTTTCTATATTATGAATCCTGCCTGATTATGTGTGAATGTCATGTCAACGATTCAATAAAAAAAATGATCAAAAACAAGAAATATAGGTCTGAAATGAAAAGCCAGTCCATTCACGTGCTCTACTACGCACATCCGTCATCTGACACAGAGGTCTGAAAGGCCAGTCCATGCACACACCCTACTATGCCCACCATCATCTGAGAGAGAGATCGGAAAGGAGGGCCAGTTCATCCACACACTGTATTACACATACCAGTCTTTTGAGAGAGAGGTCTCAAATGAGAGGTGAGTCCCTCCACACACGATAATACGCACACCCATCATCTAAGATAGAGGTCAGAAAGGAGAGGCCAGTCCACCCACACACTCTACTACACACGTCTGGCATCTGAGAGAGAGATCTCAAATGAGAGGCCAGTCCATCCACACACCATCCAACGTTACGAACAGAGTAACTGCAGAGTGGTTCAAAGGTAAGTTCATTTACTGTAAACAGGACCAGCCACAACACAAACGGAAACAGGATTTGCCTTTGTCTCCAAACTGTCCTTTCTACAACCCCATGACCTTCTAGCACTAACATTCTACCCACATACTGGTACTCCCAGATCCCTAGCCACAGCACAGAACACAACTCTATGCATACCAGTCATCTGAGACAGAGGTCTGAATGGAAAGGTCAGTCCATTCACACACACTACTAATAGCACCCATCATCTGAGAGAGCGGTCTGATAGGGGAGGGTAGCCCCTCTCTACACACTACTATGCACACCCGTCATTTGGAGAGAAGCCCGAGTGGAGAGGCCAATCCCTCCCCACACACTACTATGCACACCCATCATCCATGAGAGGGGTATCAGCAGAGAGGCCAGTTCCTCCACACACCCTACTATGCATACCCGTCATCTGAGAGAGAGGTTTAAAAGGAGGGGGCAATCCCTTCTCACACCCTAGTCTGCATGCCCATTATGCAAGAGATTGTTGTCATTGGAGAGGCCAGTCCTTTCCATATACTACTAGTTCCCTGCAATTTTGTTGCAGTCTCGCAGGAGTCCCGTCAAAAGCTTCAGGGAGTGAAACTTGCTGCATGAGGCTTGTTCAATCCCACAAGACATTCATGAGACCCGAATGGGAAATTACCAGGCCTGCCATGAGGTGTTTCATGATCCCACAAGACTCTCGCAAGATTGTATGGGGAGAAACAGAAAAAAGGGCGAAGGTTCAACTAATAGTTCACATTCTTATTACATGGTCGAACACATGCTGTGATGTGATTGGCTGCAGAGGCAGAGATAGCTCAGATTGGGCTTTGGAGGAGAAGGAAGTCTCTTTGAGTTGTGCTTAGCAGATGTGGCTTAATTTGGTACTGAAAGGGAATGGTGACTTCAGCTGCATTTAAGAAACAGCTCCAAGCTCAGGTATTTAATTTTATATGTTAAAGGAACTTTGTCATGAAGTGCACTACTCTTGGTAAACATATTCTACACTACGTTTACTGAGTGAAAAACTGTCCAAAGAAGTGTAGATTTCTAAATATAGCATTTCAGAAGTGAAATTAGAATGTAGAGTGATATCAGCAAGTATTGCATGTTGTGTTAAAAAACAATTTATCAATCTATATGTAGTTGTAAGCAAAAGAGGCAGTATTTCTCAAATTATAAAACAAAGAATCTGCAATCTGTTCATTGAAGTCCCAGTGTTTTTATGAACCTTATGGTATGCATACTTCAGCCCTTTGAGATACTTGAGTAGAGATATTGCTATAGAGTAAATCACTGTGCTATCTGTTAGGAAAGGTGTGTCAAGAGAGATGTGTTACTTAATATACTTTTATGGAACCTGTGCTGATGGCATGTTATTATTTAATTGTGAAAAAATGCACTAATTCAGAGTGTGGGATTTTTCCGAAGAAGGGAATAACACGTTAGTGGTACACTAGATATAAATATGTAATTGTCGGTGAAAGATGTAGAAAAGTATCAAGAATATAGTGATGAATCACTGTTGTCAATTGGTGACCAGTATGTAAATTTTTATTTTCTGGTTATTTTGCCTTTTTTAGGAGGAAAACACAGATTGTGAAAAAGAAAACCAACCTGTCAAAAAGTATATAAAGGAGAAGAAGAAAACTTGTTCACGTTTGAAAAAACAGGAGACTGTGTGGAAAATCAGTAAAAACTATTCATTGGCGAAGTGATTATATTCTTATTACCTAGGGGGTCATTTGTGGTTTTGCACAACCTTTACTTTGCAAATCGACTTCACTCTAATGAAAAAATTATCTGCTTACATAAGTAAAAAAGAACCTTATTAGATGAAGCACGATTATTGTCCAGTTCAGCAGGAAGTACATGAGCAGGCGCTATGTATCCAGGTTGAAAAGATGTGGAAGCAGACGAGGAGCTCTCCAGTTCAGCAGCAGGAGCTAACTCCGCCCTAGCTAGGCTTCGTGAAGCCGAGGACGAGGGAGGATGCGAGAACTATTCGTGGCCTAATGGAAGTTCCATTTACCCCTCATCCCTATTGGCTCATGGGGCATTAACCCCTGCTTGTGACAGCCCACTATTCAGCAATACTGATAGGACTGTACACTATAGGAATTAATACATACCACATAGGTATAGATTATCTTCACCTGTATACACACATTGCACATACTGTGAATCAACATTAGTGAGTGACAGAGGGATCAGACCCGTCCTGACGAAGAGGCGTTCTGCCTCGAAACATGTTGACGCCACTAGGAGATGAAGCTCATTGTCAAGCCTATCAGTCTCCGCTGCACCTTTTTTAATGATACCAGCTTGTGACTAATAAATAGTTTTTTGCTTTCACAAAGCCAGGTATAATTTTAGATTCACTTTTCTAAACTCCCCTGACCCTACCTACACTCACTCCAACTCACATAGCACTCACAATTATTTAAGGTGCTCCAGCGTAGTCGCTAGTCGTAGCACGCCCCGTCCCGCAGTGGAACGGGAATACCCCGATGATGAAGCATGACACCAAGGGCCCTTTTGGTGTGTGAGGGGTATTTTAACAAACACTGTGTATGCCAACAATATCTGGAGTCACAGTTAACTACTTGAGGTTGGATCTTATTGATTATCTGAACCATTTACTGGAGGAGGGTGCTTCCACCTTGGTGCTGATCAGCACCACCTCTTCACTCCCTAACTTTGATTTTTGTTGCTCCTTTTAAAAACTGCATGTATGAGAAACTTTGCTGTGACTTGTTTGCCAGCTGGCCTCAAAACATAAAACTGCCATACCAAAGACTCCTTGCCAGCCTGAGTTGGCTGAGGGGCTGCAAGTATACCAGGCTGCACATCATGATCTGATGAAGATAATATAAATTAATGAAGTTGTTTATTTTACTTGTTTTACAGTTGTTCAAGTAGTTTATTAATAAAGTTGGTGCAATATTTAGATGTTAAATGATTATGTTGTAAAAAAACGTTTTAAGTTATTAGTGCTTTCTTTGCTTAATAGTTTGTATAGATTTCAATATTCTTTCAGTATTGCAATGTTAACTCAACTGGACATCAATTTTCAAGGATTGCATAAGTGTTCCTGCATAGATTTGCATATATACAGCACTATGCACATTTTTAATGCTACAGGGAGTTCTTAATGGAGAAGCCAATTATTTGAATGCCCAACTATGGTGAGTTGTCACGCAAGAGTGATATCTTAGTAGAAAGTTGAGTCCTTATCCGATACAATAGTTAAATACACTAGAGAGGTATTGCTGCACAGATCACTGTATCCTCATACTCTACTATGAACTGCTGTCAGCTGGTATAGCTGTACAAGTGGAGAGGGCAGTTCTTTTGCAAATGTTACTATATATGCTTGCCACTCTGGCGAGAAGTTTTAGCTGAGAGGTCTGTCTCTGTGCACACCTTACTATGCATTTCTGTGTCCATGGGGAGAGGTCTGAGAGAGAAGTGAGTGTATATCCATATTCAACTTTCTACACCGGTGGACCAACAGTGAGGTTTAGCAGAGAAGCTACTCTATTTTTATATACTAGTCTGCACATTCATCACCATGAAGAGAGGTAGGACTAGAGGTACCAGTCTCTATTCACAGTCTGGTGTACAGGTGTTACTGCGGGGAGAGGTCTGAGTGACAGAGCAGTCTCTCTCCATAGCCTGGTTTTTATGCTTGTCATTCAGTACACACTTTTTAGCATAGAGGTAATTTCCTGACCACTTCCTAGTTGTACATCTGTCACCTTGGGTAACAGTGGGAGCAGACAGGTAAAACTCTCCTTACATATTACTTTGCAGTACCACACCCAAAAGAGAGCTGTCAGCATACAGGCTAGTTCCTCCACACATGGTACTATGTGCACCCCTCATCCAAGACAGGGATGTCAGCAGAGAGGCCAGAGTGCCCTCACACTCTACTATGCATACTCATCACCATGGGGAGAGATATTTGTACAGATGTCAGTCTGGAGCCCAGCCCCCACCTACACTCTACTACATAATTACTCATTCAAGAGAGGGGTCTCAGATCAGAGGCCCTTCCCTCCATAAACTGTACTATGGTTACTCCTTATCTGAGACAGGTGTCTCAGCAGAGAGGTTAGTCTTCTCCCACATCCTAGTGCTATAAGAAATACTTACAAACTTCAATGTAGACATAACAGAGAAAAAGCATTAAAGTTCATATTCATTGTCGTTTTGTGGCCTACCTAGTATAATGGCAATATAATGATTGGAATTTTTCTAATAATAATACATGGATTTAAAACAAATAAATGAGTATCAACGTGTGCTATGGCTATGTACCAATGTTGGTCTCATGCAAATAAAACATGAGTTTTAAAAAAAAAATCTAAGTGGTTTATATTCCCCCACATTTATATAATGGATTGCATTCCATTAAACGAAACACACTGGTACTATTCAAATTATAGATTCTGGTGTATACAAAGTATACATACTATATCAGGATATATATTCTGTGTAAATGCAAATTCCATTATAAATTGTACGTGAGAGGCTCACAAGAGCAAATCAGGAAGCACTGCCTCCTTGGACTTCGCGCAAGGCATTGCCTTCCTGGCTCCCACAAGCTCTTGCGAGAGCCGCCGATTATGATGGACCTTTGTGGCTCTCGCAAGAGTCTCGCAAGAGACCTGGAGAAGGCAAAGAAGAGGAAAGACAGTATAAATAACATAGATCATGAAACTATAGGGTAGCGCTGAAAAGAGATGTTTCTGTTAACAGTTTTCAACAAGTATATATTTTTTGTGTGATTTCCAACATTTGTAATTTTTTTATTTTTTTTTATTTTTTTAATAGGGTAGGACAAAAAACTACAACTTAAGGCTGCTAACTATAACTGGTGAAATTCTGTGTTTTGTTTTTTTCAAAATGTTAATAGTATCACCGAGAAATGCAGCTAAATATGACGTTACTTTAACCTTTGTCTTTTTCTATGAATATATATATATATATATAAATATATATATATATGATATGATTGAAGCTTTTATTCGATATGCAAGATATCTTGAAAGCGTACACAAAATACAGCATTTACAAAACTAGAAAAAACATTTTTAAGAAGCAATATTGAATGTACATTTAAGAAAGATAAAAAGACATGTGATGCCAGAATAAGTTAGTTAAAAAAGAATTAAACCGCTATTGACAATCTCTTGCAACGAATCAACCAGAAACTACAATTTCCCTCGTATCACCCCCTTCCAGTCAACAACTCCCTGGCCCCCACAGGGGGTTCAACCCGTTGTACCCAAGACCCCCAACCCAACATGGGTCCCGGTTTTGGCCTAAGCCAGATGTGCTAGGGCCCGCCCAGGGTGACATAACAATTGGCCTGGGGTAAAAAAAGGTTAGATCCACTAATTTAACCCCTACCACATCCATATTTTTTATAGGGCCACAGATGGAGCTCACCACTCTGGGATCTTGAAAGTTTATTATTACACAATCCCCCTCCTGTGTTTTTTTCCTTGTCCTACCCACCCTACTCTGCGAACACTTAGAATTAGCCCATCCACACCACTCGGGATTGGCTTGTTTAACTTTAGCCAGTGGATACACTTATTCTTGAGAGCCTGGTGATTCTCCAACTGGTATTCCTTCAGTGGGGGAACATTTACTAGTACAGCAACAAAAGGATGACAATCTGGTGGGAGATTTATGGGGGGGTCCTCTGTGGGAATTTACGGGGGGCCACTGTGGTAGCAACTGGGGCTGCAGGTTGAGGGGCAGTTTTGGCGACCATCTCTGTCGCTGCTCCCTTGCCTTTGTCTTGTGTACTAGAGGCTTGGCTAACCTTTACCGTCCCTCTACTTGTCGGGGGCTGCAATTGGGGTGCTAGTTTTGGTGTACTTTTGGCAACCTCAGAAGATGTTTCCATTCCCTTGTGTTGGGGCCCTACTTTTGTTGGGGGAGGAATTACAGGTACTGGTACTTGCACTTTGCTAGTATCTACTTTATTTGCCCTAGTTGGAGGATTAGAATCCGCCTGTAGTGGCAAGGAAGCTACTGGGGGCACACTCCCCTTCAGTCCCATGGCCTGGTTCTCACTCACTCTTTTATGCTGTTTAATTGTAGATTTAAGTGAGAAAAAGCCGTCGAGGGTAGATTGCTCTAGTTTATCTATTCTAGCCCCCAAACCCTTAACCTGGGTCAAAAGGGGCATCAAGAGACTGTTTACCCTCTCCATAATGCTGTCAATAATCTTGGGGTCAATAAATGTGGAGACATTAACAGCACTACTACTAGGGGACGAACAATTATTATTACCCGTGGGTGTGTCCACAGAGCCCCCCTCCACCACTGCCTTGTCCTCTGGGACCGACCCCTTTACGTCCTTCCCGCCCTGCCCAAGAGGCTTCCTCGGTCGCTTGTAGAGCGCGGCCTGTCTCACCAGCCTACCCTTACTAGAGCTTGCTGCCCTTTTATTTTTGGCCCTTTTACTCTGCCCACTCGAGTCATACACAGATGGCACCCCAGCTAGGTTTACTTTTTTGGAAACCGGTGGAGTTGGCAATAATATTTGAGTTGTGCCTATGTTTGGAGGTGCAGGTGAATGCGATATACTTGCGCCACCCTCTTCCACAACGCCACTAGGTAGAAGCGCAACCAGATGTTCCAACCTTTCTATGTTTGTCCCTATTTCTACCATCTGGGGGGAATCTACAGAGCCATCCGGGACATCAGGGGGAACAGATTGGACCCGCTCACAGGCCGGTGACAAGGCCTGGGCTACACCCCCCAGTGAGGAGCGTCTAGAAGGGAGATAGACCTCAGAGAGACGGCGTTCAGACATAGCGATCTCCTTATCAATGACCGCCGCCACTCTGGTTATAAAACGGTCCATGGTTCCAATCACTGGGCTCCCAACAGCACCTCTCCTTTCGCCCTCACTCCTAAGTAATTTACCAGAACGGGTTGACATGGTAAGAGGTCGCCTTTAGGGAATGACACGCAACCCACCAGGGCCCAGGGCTGGATGAAAAAGACATGGCCCAGCCCAGCCTTTGTCTGCCCCTGACTGCCACAGACTGCCCGCCCTTTGCTCGGGCTTCGCTCGGCGTCCCGCTCGCGTCCCGCTTAGCGCCCTGCACGTTGGTAATAAGGGGCGTTGCAGGCGGGTGGGCGTGTCTGTCAGGGGGCGCGGCCGTGCACACCTGTGCAGAGCAGGGACTCCTGGTCTTACGAGTCCCTGCTGGCGCGCTCCCTCTGACTGCTCTCAATGGATCTTCCTCCTCCGGGCGTCCGACTTGCAAACAGCTGAGACCTGCCCCTCACCGACTGCTGCGCAGCGGCACCCGCGGAGCGGGTGCTGCAAGTCGTGAACACAGGAGCAGCAGCGCGGTAGATCCCGGACCGGGCAAGGGCAGCTCCACCAGCAACCAGGTGAAGTTCGTGGCGGCGTGTGTGAACCGGCAGGCAGCACCTCCCTCCACAAGGTTTAGCGGCGGTTCAGGGTATATATATAAATACATGCACAGACATATATATTACCGTAAAATGGACTCTAAATGATGACAAACACACATTTAAAATAAGTAACACAACTTACACAAAGCCATGAAGTTGACAGTCACTTACTGATCACAAACCTTGTGCTACTTGTAAACAAAGAGAACATAGAGGATTCTTCACAATAAAATTCCCTACTACTCGCAAAACATTGTTTAGTGATGCAAATGGATGGTGACAACCAGAAATGTTATGAAAATATACAATACGGTTGGTGCAAGATAAGTAAAGATTATACAAGTAAAGATTATACAATCCTAAAAACAACAGAAGTGTCCTAGTGTCCAGCACTGTTTTTTTTTGTAAAAACAATTATTATTGGCATTTCAAGTCAAACATCACAGTGCAATGGGTATTTTTTTTTATGCATTAACAACCGACATTTCAGGATAACAGTACATTTCTGACCAGAGGCCTTTTATGAGTACAATCCCTTAAACCGTCCCCTCCCTGGGTCCCTCCCCCCATGTCAGTGCGCCAGTGTCTTCTCTCTCAGTCAGCTAAGAATCAGCAACGAGTTCCCTCCTCGAACCAGTTGAGAGGAGAAGGTAAGAAGTGCATACCTATGGGGGACCTGAGCTCTCGGGACCTCCGTCGTTACTTGTTACAGTGGTGCGCTGCGCTGGGAATGGGGTACCCCTCAACAGAACCACCCTATGGTGTCGCTATTTCGCCGTCCTCACTGTGGTCACTCTCAGGCAATTGGAGCGCGGTCACTAGGGCCTCCCACGCTCTGGCCGCCTCTAATGCCCTGTCACTATCTAGTCGCCTGGCCTGTTGCAGCCGCAATGCGCTCTCCGCTTTCGCCCACTTCTCCAGTGTGGACCTCCATCGCGAGTAACTGGGGCCCCGGCTAGATTTCCAATGCATGGTGATCTCCCGCTTGGCCAGTATCAGGCCCAAGTCATAAAATTTGCTGGTAATGTGATTGCGGGGGGTGTGAGGGAACCACAACAGTAAGCAAACGCCCATATCCGCGTCAATTTGCCGATCCGTGACAGCATTCAGGCAGGCCACTACCGCCTCCCAGTAATCAGTTAACCTCCCACAGGACCATAACATGTGTGCAAAATCCGCGTCCTCCGCTCCACATCTAGGGCAGAGTGAAGACGCACCTTCAAAATACTGCGAGATCTTAGCCGGCGTCAGGTAATTTCGGTGGAGGGAGAAAAACTGGACCAGCTGGAACCTGGCATTCCTGGTGCCTTTCCATGTCCGCCGCAAAAGCTGCGGCCACGTTGTTTCAGGGATCGGTCGCCCGATATCCCCTTCCCATTTGGCTCTCAGCCCATCCAGGGGCTGCAATGTTTCAGTCAACAGCCTCCGATAAAGGCAGGTGATGGCCTTATAAGTGCCAGACGCCATGACCACATATTGACAGGACTCAGATGTCGGTGGCTCCGAAAGCCCCCTCTTCCAGTGGCTCCGAATACCGGCCACCAGCGAGGCGTGCAACAGATAGTCACCCCTCGGAGGCCATAAGCGTCGTGCAGCTCCTGAAACGAGAGTAGCGATCCCTCCTTGTAGAGATCACCGAGCATTTGCAGTCCAAGTTCCTCCCAGGTCGCCAGCGCAGACCAATCTCCCCCATGCGGAAAGGCGGTGCACATCCCTAGTGGGATCTCAGGGGCATATGGGCGAGCAACGCCGGATCGCCTATGGCATCGTAGCCAGCAGTTACGAATCGTCCGCTCCTCCCCTGTAAGCTGGGAAAGGTCCAATTTCTGGCCTAGAATTATAAAGGAGATGACGTATCTCGGAAGGATTCCGCCTGCTGCCCCCTCTGGACCTCGAAATTCTAAAGCCACCGCTTGGGTAAGCCACTGCAGCTGCGCCGCCAAATAATACCATTCAAAATCCGGGGCTGCAAGTCCCCCGTCTGACCTAGGGCGCATCAACGTGGCCAGCGCTACGCGCCTCCTACCTGTTCTCCAAATGAACTCGGTAATTAAGGAGCGAAGTCTGGTAAAAACCGATGTCGGGATCCAGACCGGCAGCGTGCGAAACAGATATAACAGACGGGGTAGTGCCACCATCTTCAGTAACGCCACTCGCCCGCGACCGACAACGGCAGCGTCCGCCAGAATCCCATGCAGCCTCGTAGACTCCGGATCGCTCTTGCAATGTTACCCTCCAGGAGGTCCAACGGCGATCGATATATGTGCGTGCCTAGATAAGGGAGGCAATGGTATTCCCATCGCAGCTCACCCTCCGGCTGGGAATCGTCCATCCTCGACACCAACGGGAAGAGGCAGGACTTCCCCCAGTTGACCCTCAGTCCCGAAAATCGGCCAAAATCCGATAGCAAGCGCCTAGCCCCGCGCAGGGCAGCGTCCGTGTTAGCCAAAAACAGTAGGCAATCATCGGCATAGAGAGATATGTAGTGGGTGTCACCTCTTAGCTGGAGGCCCTCATACGCTCGGCCCATACGGGCGTGAGCAGCTAGGGGCTCTATGGCTAGCACAAATAGTAGGGGGGACAGGGAACATCCCTGTCGAGTCACCCGCCCTACTCTGTACGGGGCAGAGATGGTAGCCCCGGTCTTGACTCGGGCTGTGGCCGCAGCATAAAGCAAGGCGGTCCACTTCACAAATCGTTCGCCCAATCCGAAGGCCTCCAACACTCGGAGCAGGTACGGCCACTCAACACTGTCGAACGCTTTCTCAATGTCAGTCGACAGGACAGCGGCACCCGGTAAGCCAGTAGCGTTGCCCCCCATAACCCGAAGCAGTCGACGCACACAGGTGGCGGTGGTGCACTGGGGAATAAAGCCTGCTTGGTCTGAGTTCACCAAAGCGCGCATGTGGGCCAGAAGCCGCGTCGCAAGAACCTTGCTCAGGATCTTGTAGTCCGTCGTGAGCATGGACAGTGGGCGGTAGGCCGAGCGCGAGTTAGCATCGCCGCCCCGCTTCAGTAAGGGTATTACCAGGGCCTCTCGAGTAGTTGCAGGCAGGACCCCGGTATCCCAGGCCTCCCGGTAAACCGTCTGCAATCGCGGTATCAACACATCCGCATAGGCTGCATAAAATTCGATCGGTAGCCCATCTGTGCCAGGGGTCTTGCGGCGAGCCATGTGTTTAATGGCCACTCGAATCTCACCCTCAGAGATGTCCCCGCCCAAGCGGTCCACGTGTTCAGGGTCAAGCCGGGGAAGCCGCGCCGCGCCGCCAGAAGAAACCCATCTAGCTCCACTGGCACACATGGCAGCTCGCTCCTATATAGGCGCGCGTAGTATGTCAAAAATTGGCCATTGATCTCCGACTGAGTATAAACCTCGTTCCCTTCCGGAGTGGTCAGAGCCACAATCGGGGTACCGCGGGACCCTGGCGCGGCCAGCCAGGCCAGTAGTGAGCCCACCTTGTCGCGTTCGGCATGAGCCCGAACTAGGAACTCCTTATAATCGAAGCAGCGCAACTTCTCTATCGATCTGTCCCCACTTCCTCCCGTGCGGCCGAAACCGCCTCGCGAGATTCGGGAGTCACGTGGTGACGTCGCTCCTCCTCGCGTAAGCGATCTTAGCTCCGCGTAACTTCCTGCAGGAGAGTCTTGCGTCCCATTCCAGTGCTCTACTGGAAGCTGTGTCCGCGTTAGTATCAAAGTAGCCTTCCACCCCATTGCCTACCTCAGCCTTAAACGCTGCGTCTTCCAATGCCAACGGGTTTAACTGCCACGTCGGTATAGCCTGGCGTTGCCGCATCCATTGGACCACCACCAGGCAAGGGTTATGGTCAGATATTGTTTTAGCCAAGTATTCACTGTGGCGGACCAAGCATTGAACATCCGGCGAGCACAGAATGCTGTCAAGGCGAACATGAAGCGCGTGTGGGGGGGAATAAAAGGAAAAATCCCTCTCTGTAGGGTGTTGGGTTCGCCATGCATCAACCAGGCCCCAGCCACTCTGCCACTCTCCCCGACTCTTCGCTAGCCTGTGAGCTGCCGCCTGCGCCAGTGGAGGGTGAGACCTATCTAATTCCACATCTAGTACAGAATTAAAGTCCCCCCATTAAGACCGTGTTGACTAGAACTGTCGCCAGTTTCACAGACAGTCGTGCAAAAAAGGCAGATTGGTCCACATTTGGGGCGTAGACGCTGCAGAGTGTCACGTCCCTCCCATCCAGGCGGCCCTGTACAGCTACAAACCTCCCCTCGGGGTCGAGCACTGTCAGCAAGGGTTGGAAGGGGACCCCCGCCCGCACCCAGATCAAAACCCCCCTCGCAAAGGCTGAGTAGACCGTGTAGAACAGCTGTCCCCGCCACCTGCGCTGTAAAGCCCGCCCCTCTGTTCGGTCAATATGCGTTTCCTGCAGGAAGGCTATTTGAATCCCTCTACGAACAAGATAGGCATGCACCTTGTGACGTTTCAGCATAGAGTCCAGTCCCTGCACATTCCAGGTCACACACTTCAGTTCAGGTAGGATCCCCATTCATATCAGCAAGTACAGTTCTGATGAAATACAAAAGTCTAGGCACACTGACAACACCCCAAAACCAGTTCTCGAAAACCACCCAACAATCCCGTGTCCCACCCACCCCCAGAATAGGCCCCGAACAGCAGAAACCCATCCAAAAGTCAAAAGCCCAAGTAAAACAGTCTCTGGTAACTACCAGAGTCCCACAATAGGTGTGAGATAGAGGGGGCGGCCTGTCGCCACGTCCAACAGACAGTGAGCTACACGTGCCACCTGGCCGGCCCTCCCCAATGTGCCCTAGTTACCCCACATCCCCACCCCTGCAAAGGCAGAAACTACTAACGGCGGAAGGCAGTCCCTCCGCAACAACAAATCTCTCTGCCCACCCGAGCCACAAGCCTCTGCCCCAAGCCCAAACAGGGGCCCGGCTGCAAATACAATACCATCACGGCGGGGCATGAGGATCATTTGTCTAATAAGCCATCAGCAGTCCCAGGCGTGACATGAGGTGGCCCAGAACCACCAGCACCCGACTCCTCTGACGCCGCTTCCTCAGAGCCCTCCCTGGAGCCTGACTCCAACGCTGATGTCGATGCCACCGCCTTGGAAATGGTAGAGACCGCCCGAAGGGCCTCCTTGCGTTCCAGCTCGGTCTGCGAGACAGAAGGTGTCCCAGCCTTCGGTGGTCGCCTCCTGGGTCTCCTGGTCCGCCGGGACCTCTGCGCCATCCTCCGCGGCTCCCCCGACGCAGGATGATCATCCGCACCAGCCTTGTATAGTTCCAGCCAGTCCCAAACTTCGTCCGGGGAATTGTAGAAGGAGGATTTACCATCCAACATGATCCGCAGGCGGGCTGGGAATAAGAGAGAGTAACGGACCCCCTCCTCCCGTAGGGCCCTCTTGACCGCTAGAAAGGTGGAGCGCTGCCTCTGTACCTCAAAAGAGTAATCCGGGTAGATGGAGACCTGGACGTTGTCCACCCGGTAGGGCCCTAGTGCCCGCGCCCTCTGTAGCATAATGTCATGGTCCCTGTAGTGCAGCAAGCGCGCCACCACTGGTCGAGGAGGCCGACCCTCAGCTGGGGGCCGAGCCGGTACCCGGTGAGCGTGCTCCAAAGTGTAGAACGGAGTCAGACCCTCCGGAACCACCACGTCGCGCAGCCAGGATTCCAGGTAGCCCAGCATGTCCGCCCCTTCAATTTTTTCGGGCAGGCCAACCACGCGTATATTGTTGCGGCGGTTGCGCCCCTCTGCATCCTCCGCCCTCTGTTCCAGCAGGTGCACCCTTTGCTGCAGCTCCCCCAGCGAGGCCTCAGTCGCCTTAGTCGTGGGCTCCAGTGCGTCCATTCGAATCTCAGCTTGCTTGACCCGGTCCGCCAGTTTGCCGTGGTCCGCCCGCAGGAGCCCCAGGCTCGTGGACACCTGTCCGATGTCCTGTCGCAATGCTTCCCTGGTGTCAGCGATGGCCTGCAAAATCTGCTCCAATTGATCTTGTGGCAGGCCCGGCTTCGAGCTTTTGTCCACTGTAGAACCCTGGCTGCACGCCGTTCCCTCCTCAGCATCCTTCAAGGGCTTCTGGTGCCTTCCCATGGTGGTAGCCGGCCGCAGGTGTAGGGCGTCCCCTCAAACTGTTCCGTCGAGGGTGGAAGTCGCGTCGGTGGGCCTCCAGCCCCAGGGTCACCTCTCGTGGCTCGCTTGCTACAGCGCCGGGGGGCTCCAGGCCCAACACCCCACAGCAGGGAGTCAGCTAGCTGGTAGTACCTGTACCCCCCTGAGGTAGTAGGTCCCGGTCTCAGCCAGGGGGGGGGGTCAGTGCCACTGCGCGCCGGACCAGCACCACTCCCGGGGGGCCGGGCCCCACCGCTCAACCAGAGGTCCCACCAGGGTATCAGCACACACGCCGGTAGCGTCCAGTGGAGTCTCCCAGGCTCCAATCACCTCAGGGGCCCCTCGCGCCGCCTCCTCAGGGCTCTCACCGCTAGCAGTCCGCGGTGGCCGCACAGTGGAAGCGGCCGGGTCAGCAAGGCACCCTCTGCCGGTCGACGTCTCCCGGAGATGATCTGGGTGCCCCCGGTCTCGAGGCCAAGAAGCCCCCGCAGTCTCCAGCGCCGGCCGGACCTCTCTCTATGTAGGCTCCGCTAGCCGTCCACGGCTCAGTGTTCCCGCGGGGTAGCCCGCCCTCCGCCGCCGGGGCTCCGGTCGCAAGGTTGCCGACCCGATCTTCGTGGCGGCCGGCGGCCGGGCAGCTCTTACCGCAGGTCGGCCACCCACTTAATTGAGGCTGGGGATGCAGCCGAACACCCAGGCCGCACAAGATGGCCGGCGCCGTCCAGGAGAGCCCAGGCCCAGCGCGTCCTCGTACCGCCACCGGGACAACTCCGCTGCTCCAAGGTAAGCCTGAGAGTCTGCGGGCAGGGATGTGGTCAAGCCCCAGCCAGCGGGGCCATCGAGGGGATGCAGTGCAGGATAAACGGGAAGGCCGTGACGGAGCTCAAAGCTCACGCGTCCATTCCCAACAGCAGCTAAGCCACGCCCCCCTAGTGTCCAGCACTGTTAAGCATATTCTCCAGGGCTTGTAGTAGCTAAAAGTAATTAGGCAATCCTAGAATTGACATGATTCCAAGAGCCACAAAAGTGAGTTATTGCTGCATTTAGATTTAGGAAATATGGTGAGCAACTTCAGCAAGTCATATGGTGCAAATCATTGCTCTTGTGCTGGTGTCACGGTTAGATTGTAGCTACTTTGGTTTTCTCACAGGTTGGCACATGCTCAAGGCAATGGAACTCTAAACTAGCGACTACAGTCGGATCACAGTATTTGGCTACGACTAACAGTCTCATAGTTCCATATAGCTATATGCTACTCAGGTCCTTCAATGTAAGTAGCAGAATACGGCCCCTGGCAGAACATGTCTATGGACCGCACTACCCAGACCACACATATGTTGTACAGACGTCTCTCTCCTTCTGCAAAGGTATGGAGTAAGAAGAGATTGCAGTCCTAGTGGTTTAAGTCTCAAAGGTGGTTGCGAAGACACATAGGCCCTCAAGCTCAAAGTGGTAACACAAAGGCCACAAGAGTGACAAAAGCATACATACCCCTCACACCATGGTCAGCAATGCTCACAGGGGAGCAGAAGCTGCAGTTACTATAGATGGGGGGGGACATCCTCCCTTGCTCTAGGGTCATCAATCCTTAAGAGGACGTCACAGTTGCAGCTTCAATGTGTGGAGACACACTGGCCCTCATGACACGATCAGCATTGTTCATGGGGAGACCACAAGTTCAGTGGCTGGAGGAAACCAACCTTCCTTCAGAAAGGAATGTGTGATCACAGATCCAGCAACAGGATGGGGAGGCAACATGGCCCCTATGCAAGATCAGCATCACACATACATCACAGGCCGCGCTGGGCAGATACTACAGGCCTACATCCTTGTCAGTCAAAACCTGTCCAACCACTCACAACAATACACCGGGCCACTGGCCTTGGCTTTGGTCTGATGTCTGCCAGAATCTCTATAGACCTCTTTAGAACAGAACTCCAGCTTTGAGTTTGGTAGATTTGGCAATAGTAGTAGGGTCAAGTGAATCCAAACAGTACCAATAACGTGTTAACCTTTACAACCAATTAGCAGGATCATTCTGATGACCTCATAATGAGAGCCTCCTTTTGGGGTTGCTTGATGGAGATGAGGATGACGAAGCTGATCAGACCGACTGGTCTTTGAAGACAGTTGCCATTATAAAGGAAGAGACAATTAATACTATCCCTCAACAGATTTTAATAAGCATTCTGTTTTGCAGGTGGGTGACACCTTTTTAGATGATGACATCTTCATGTATATAATGACAGTGGAGGGGAAAAAATCTGACTCAATTGGGAGAGTTTCTAATGACACCAACATTTTGTCAATTAACAGTTTTTGCACAACGAAGTAGAGATTCATAATGAAATGGAACATATTTTGTAAAATGGAATGCCCTAGCTGAGAAAAAAAACACATAAGGTACCTGATTACAAGTCAGGTGGAGTGGTATTCCCAGACAGAATATCACGGCCACCTGATCACTGGCCTGGGGTACTCACCTGGGAACAGCAGAACACCAGGTCCCAATGTTACCAGGTGGTAATTCCAAGTGGTAAAAACGCATGGAACTTTGACTACAACAGAATCCAAGTCACGCCCACCCCCTTTCTCCACCCTGATTTTTTTTTCTTTGGCAAGGGGGAGCATTCAACACCCCCCCCCCCCCCCGCCCCCCCTCTGCTTGTGGTAATCTTCTACTTCCCTCCCGTCTTCCTTCCCCGACCCTCATATCACACAGAAGCCCCAACACACATTTCCTGCTCGGAAGCAGGTGGGAAATGTGTGAGCCTAGACCTTCAAAGGATTCAATACTGTTGAATACCGAATAGTAAATCCCCGTGTAGACAGTTATTTCCCAATTCCGAGTGGTTTAACTCAGAATAGCATGGTACTTGTAGGGTGTTACTGCACATAACAGTGAGGAGTTTGCACTCCGCCAGTGCCCTGCAAGTCGCTCCCAGGGCCTAAATTGGATGCTCTGCTTCTTTCAAAATATATTGATTTTTCACCCAATAAGGTTATGGAATCAAATAGTAACCTTGAAAACAGCACCAGCAGGCCTGGGAAGAACTATTACCTTGTTTCCATGACAGCAGTTTACATACAGCCTCTGATATATTGCCTGTTGTCATGGAAACCCTCCTTCTCCCTCCACCCCTCGCCCCTTCTTGCTCTCATGAGATGACTGAGCGGTTGCTCTCTCACCAGGACCCCATCCGCTCCTCGGAGGTGCTGTATCCATGATGTAACAGTTTCCCAATTTCTCTCCTTTCTCTGTTACTCTTTTTTCATTCGAGCAGATTTCCCGAGTGATCTGCCCTTACAATTGAATCACAGCATTCCCAATGAGATGTATGTGCATTTGGGTGGATTGAAGAACCACCCCCACCCTCAGGTATTTTAATGGGACAGCGCTGGATGTTAAAATGTATAATAAACTGCTTTTCTTATTCACATTCCTGTTGTTTCGTGTATACAGTCAGTTCGTTCCGAGCGCAGTCAGCTCGTCCTACATACATTTCAGTATGTGTATGTATTAAAAAATGTGACTTGCATGGGACGATTTGACATTTGCTGCACATCAGTTATTGAGGAATGTGTGCATAGGTGACATTGGTGTATACATGGGAAACCCTGTGACCTCTACAAACACCCTGTTGATGCGAGGAGGCGTGGGAGCTTGCGGTCCAATCCTGCATGACATTTGGAGCATGCGCACTGCCGTGGAAGTCTTGCATTGTTGGGGATGTTTCTAGGTATTTCAATAATGTTGGTGATATGGAGAAGAGCCCTTCCGGTCTAAAGTTCAAGTGCATTGATTTACTCTAGGAGCAAAGTCTGCAGGTATGTATGGGCCCAAGGGAATATATATCCGGTGTCTGGCGGTGAATGCTGGCTGGAGGGTCAAGAGAGGCCAGAGGTGGGGAAGGCCAATATAAAAATTGGAATAAAAGGCTGGGAATGGATCCAGAAATGATCACAGTTGACTGGATATGCCCTAAAAGAGGACTTAGCTGTATCTACTGCTTGGTGATGATATCTCGCCTCCTATCTCAATAAACATGGACATATGAAGGGTTTATATCAGTGACATTGTGGGAAACTGCTGTGGTGGGCAGGAGCAAAATGTCAGTGACACTTGAACGGATGGATGATGAGAGCTGATGGGAGCACGTGCACATGGATACCTATTCACCAAAGCAGTGACAACCACTCTTTAGTTATGGTCAGTGCTGAGTTTCTATTGGAAAGGCACGTCTTATTTAGTTTGTAACTTTGTTGCCCCTTGATGAGTCTGCATAAAACGTTTCAAAAAAGTAAATCTGTGTTAGTTTTGTGATGTCATATTTCATCCAGAAGTATTCAATGTGGGGTGAAAAAATGTAGGAGAGGGGTTAAGAAAAAGCGTGTTTTCATTTTAATGCTCCCATAAGAAGCTTTGGAGCCTGATAACATCTAAAACAGCTGTACTGAACTACACATTACAAAATGTGCTGGACAGGTTTCATTGGATTAAATTATGGAAAGAGTTTGACACTGAAAAGGTGTTTTTGCTTTGCTTATAATTGTAGCACACATTGAAGAATGTATATGAAATTTGCTTAGCATGTTTTTGTTATCCTCGGTATTTTAAAAATATTCAGATTCTTCAAGTGGGGAAACAGTTTAAAAAAGTGTGAAAACAAAATACTTGTTTGCTGGTACCTGTGGCATTCTTTGATCAGTTCACACAAATTTCAGCAAACAATTTGGATATTTATTCTTCTATGGGTTTGGCAAGTTTTGTGTACATGCATTGGGGTCGGGGCAGTATGGTAGTTAAAAAGGGAGTTATACAAGTGTTCATTTGCAGATAGCATAGGCACTGTCTAACTAAATTGTATGACAATTTGTAGGCTATTAGCAAGTTTAGCCCAGTGCAGGGATTACAGATCTCAGTGGGATCTAACAAGGGTTGGGTTATCATATATATTTTATTTGGAACTATCTTTGGAGTCATTTCGTAGATCCACTAATTTGGCAAGCACGTGGCATAAGTAATGTCTGATATGTTGAGTTTCATGCATATTTCATCAAGGATGGCATGGGTAAATGGGGGCAAACAAGAGTTACATTTGTCACCCCTTGACAAATCTACTTTAAATTCATCAGGAATTTACCTGCTCTGATTTCTGCTGGTTTGTCAAACAGTAGCTAAATATATTGATGTATTTCTTAAGCCCTTCGTAGCCCACACCAAGGCTTATATCAGAGACACGATAGATTTTATATCCAAGATGGAGCTCTCGATGTTCGATGGTAACCAACAGCTGTTGGTGACATTGGACATCGAGAGTCTCTATACAAATATACCACAAGATGAGGCACTCATGGTAATGTCGCTAGTGCTTGATCACAGACCAAGACCGCACCAAGTCCCTACTGATTTTCTGTTATCACTGGCCTGCATTTGTTTGAAAAACAATTTCTTTTCTTTTAAAGGTGATCTGTTCCTGCAGGTAAAAGGCGTAGGGATGGGTTGCTGTTTCACGCATGAGATAGCCAATTTAGTAATGGACTATTTTGAAATGAGACACATCTTCCATGTAGCGAACCCATTCGGGAGGCACATGCTTGAGTGTTCATGATTTGGCAGGGTACACAGCAGGAGCTTGACCAATTCCATCTTTGGCTCAATGCTCGGTCTGCAGATTTGAATTTCACAAAAACATCAAGTAATGAAAGGATTAATTTCCTTGATGTTTGGATTATGGATAAGGATGGCAGGCTTGAGGTTGATTTATACATCAAGCCGACCGACTGCGATACATTGCTGGAGTATACATCAGGGCACCCACTGAACTTGAAAGATAATTTGCCCTATGGGCAGTTTCTGAGGGTACGACGTAATTGTACCGCAAAGGAAGATTACTTTAGAAATGCCAAGATATTACAGCATAAATTGGTAACAAGAGGATAAACCAGAAAATTGGTCAGGGGAGCTCTTAAGAGAGCCTGGTATACGCCTCGGGAAAATTTGCTTACCCCGAAGTCAAAACAAGAAGCAGACGAATTGGTGTGTGTACTTACTTTTAATCCTAAAGCTAATAAGGTCAAACAAGTCATCCTTAGAAACCTCAGGCTAATCGAGCATTTGAATATTCCAAAACCCTTGTTTTCTTTTCGAAGAGGAAAGAATCTGTGAAATTACTTGGTAAAAGCGACACGTGAACAATCTATGCCAAATGACCTGAGAGGTATGCTGGGGTTACCACCAGTGGTAGGACACTATAGGTGTAACAGTTGCTCAGTTTGTCAACAAACTAGAGACTCTAAAGTTGTGGAAATAAATAATAAAGAACACAAGCAGTTGGTTTTTTCCAATTGCAACACAAAAAACGTAGTGTACTCTGTGACATGCCCATGCGTAAAAACATATATTGGACAAACGACACAACCTATCAGGTAGTGGATTTTACAGGATAAATCACACGTACGGTGCAAAACCATAGGGGCTCCTATGGTACAACACTATATGGAAATGGGACATGATGAAAATTATATCCTTTGGTCTGTACTATTGGTAGTGAAAGCACCAAACAAGACGGTCAGGCAAAATAACCTTAATCGGTTGGAAGCACGCATGATCGAAAGATACCACACAGCCACACAGGGGCTAAATGATCGAGATGAGATTTGGGCTTTAATTTAAGTAGATACATTGTATAGTCCAGCCCCTCTAATTTCTATTATAGCTATAAAGACCTATTTAGAGGGTGTACTCATTGAGGGTCATGATCTGTTTTATGCAATTATGCCGCTGGAGATGGAATAAACTGAGATGTGATCCTTGGCGCCGGGAAACCCATTGCGGGTAGCTGTGCGCCTTACAAGTTTAAATAAATAAATAAATAATGTGTTTTAATTAGTTGCTTGTTGCAACTTGGGCTTCTAAAACTGCTGTGCAATATATTGCTGTCTAATGCACAATGTACATATTTGTTTAAATGTTGTATAAATATTGTTTGATATGTGAGAGATTTGTAAAAAGAATGTATTTATTGTGTAATTTTTTGTGATTTATGTCTGTTCAAGCAGGGTGGCTAACACATCGTATTGTTTAGTTGTTTTACGCACCATCTGCACGTGTCAACTTTGTCGCTTTGAGGCTGTTTTTCTTAACCCTTCAATAGTGGCCTGCTGTTTCCAGTTATTGGTTCCAGGACTAGTAATTTCCTTCAGAGCATCCCTGATGTTCGATTAGAGCTTGGACGCCCCGCTTTAATTTTCATTTGCGCGTTTTTGATGCTTTGCTATTCATGTGTTAGTAGCCACATGTATTTAAATGCGGGTAGTTATGTATTTGCAAAACCTTTATTTTGTCTTTGGGAGTGAGTGGGGTCAAGTTGATATAAACCCCTCCCTATTTCCTCCCCCCTTTTTGTGGGATTTCAATGCCTGTTAGTATGCCTCCAAAGTGGCGACCAGGTTTTTTGTTTAGTTGGCGAGGAGGCGCTAGTCCTCTTTCTATCGCCATGCAACACGGTCCCACGCTACCGCGCATACCGCATATGTAGAGATCACCGCGGCCGCCGGTTCCAAGAGCGTGGATACAGACGATGCATCTCTTTAAGTCATTAAGGTGAGCGTTACAGTCTAACCGCCCCCGGACCACTATTCGACCCGTGCGCGCAAATGTTGTGTGCGCATTAGGCAACTTACATTATATATTTTTGTAATCGTTGCCGTGATCGTTTGCAGAAAACACGTGCATGCAGAGAAACTTCGCAACATCGGTAGAAGCGCGTTAAAGCGAAGGAATGCCTCAGAAGATGAAGTGATTTCTCGGGAACTTTGGTCCCAATAGGTGTCGACCATGGACTAATGTCCACAAGGGCGGCAGCAGGCTGCGGGTAAGGAATAGCACACCCCTCTAGTTAATGGGGTCACTCCCCCCCGGTTGTACTCTGAGAGCCATTTATTATGCATAATGGGCAATTTAAATCGCCGATCCATTTCTGTTTTTTTAGATGTTCCATCGACCTGTAAAGGATTTTGGGCCAGATGTAGGTAAATCTGTTTTACCGATTCTAAAATACCGAATGTTACCGATTCGGTATTTTAGAAATGGAAAATGGGATGTAGGAAAAAAATCGGTAAATATTACCGATTCTGTAAAATTCGAAATCTCCGATTCCGTATTTACCGAATCGGCATTTACCGAATCGGTAAATACCGATTCGGTAATTCCCATTCATTCGCCGGGACGCCCCTTAGCTGGGGCAGCTGTGCGCTTAAAAAATCCAAATAACATAACATAACATAACATTCCTATGGATCTGGATGCCCATAGGAATGAATGGGAATTACCGAATCGATATTTACCAATTCGGTAAATACTGATTCGGTATTTACAAAAAACAAGCAAGTGAGCTAACAACCAATCACATGCCTCCACCTCACCCCTCAACCAAGCAACAGAGGAACCAACCAATCCTGTGCATCCACCCCACCCCACAACCAGGAAGTGGCCACACCCATGCAGGTGCAGACTAACTGAACATCCAGGAGAGCTGTGAGACACTGACTGGCTGTTCTGAGCTGAGCTGAGCAGAAGTGCAGGATGGATTCACAAGACTCCCAGAGGGAAGGTGCTGACCAGAAAAGAAAACTAAAGTTCAGCACAGGTGAACTGCAGGTGCTGGTGGAGGAGGTGGTAAAACACCACATCCAGCTTTTTAGAAAACAGTCTCTACAGGTAGCAGAGGCTGTGAAGAGGAACACCTGGCTGGGTATCCAGGCTAAGGTGAATGCCATAGGGGTGACTACAAAAGAAGTGGATGACCTCAAGAAAAGATGGTATGATCTGAAGATCATCACTAAGAAGAAGTTGGCATCACAGAGAAAAGAGGCCAATGTCACAGGTGGAGGAAGGAACATGGCACCTGCCCTTATGGATCTGGAACAGCTAGTGGAGTCCACCCTGGAGCCAGAGAGCATATTTGGGATTGGTGATGCTGACAGCTCAGCCCGAGCTGCAACAAAACAAGGTAAGGAACAAGTCCATAATTCCTCCCCCCTTGCCTATCTCCCTTCCCCAATGTGGCTGTGTGTTACACACTCCAGTATAGGCTTTTGTATCCACCAGCAATGCATCATTTATTTATTTATTTATTTATGAGATTTATAGAGCGCGAACGAATGCCCGAGGGCGTCTTGGTGCTGAAAGCTCCCTGATATTGGATCCCGGCGTAGATTACTGATTAAACAGCCAGGTCTTTAAACTTTTACGAAAAGAAAAAAGAGTGTGACTCAGCCTAATTGACAGAGGAAGAGTGTTCCAAAGTCTGACTGCGGTAACTAGGAACCGTCTGTCTCCCCAGGAAACTGTTTTGGTACGAGGAACAGTTAATTGGTGCAGAGTCACCGATCTCAGTTGTCTAGGAGGACAGTAAGGGAGTATGGGAGTGGTAGTCATTTCAACATACATCAGTGCAGTCATCATGAAAGAATTCCAGGCATGCCACACACTACATTTAGAGGCAGTTGAGGACCATGAAATTGTGTGACTGAATTGTAATTTAATATAGGAATACACGTTTGCAGCACCAGTAAGCCAATGTCCATATCTGTCCACAGGAGAGTCATAGCGCAAGACTGTGTAGGAGAGGGAGAAGAGGATACCCCAAAGGGAGAGGAGTGAGGATGGAAGCAGAAGTGCAGGGCCCAGCACTGTAACACCTCCAGCACCCAGTACACATGCAGCTGCCACACCAGAGGCAGGCACCATACAACATCCATCATCACCTCTGCTCTATGACTCTCCACAGCAGCACCCACAAATGCAGTCTCCATCAGCAGCCTCAGAGGTGTCGGAAGTCTACAGGCCCAGGAGGCATGATGTTCCCCCGCTACAAATCCTTGCAACCTCCTCTGATGAGGAAAGGGAGGGTGAGAATCAAACTGAGCCGTTGGAGGCCTACATTGCTGGGCTTCCGTCCACTCCTGTAGCTGTGCACAGAGGCGCAAGACGCCGTAGGGTCCGGGAGGGAAGCACAAGTGGCCATGGCGACGGGGTCTTCTGTGGGCTGGAGGGCACGATGGTGAAGGTGCAGCGCCTGCAGGCAAAAGCAATTACTGAAGTACAAAGACAAATGCGCCACCTGAACAGTAACATGGATAACATGAGCCGGGGCATCACCTCCATGGAGGAGAGCATGAGGGACATGGCAGATGGGATGAAGGACATGTCCCAGTGCATGATGTCACTTTGTGAAGAACTGCATGAAGACCGCACACAGAGGCGCAGGGAGAGGCAATGCATGCAACATCAGACAAAGGCCATGAACCGTCTTGCAACAGCAACTTCACTGTTATGTCGCCGTTCTGTTGCAATGCAGGAGGGGCTTGTGCACTGCTGCACAGATCTTACCAGGGAGATGGGGAGAGTTACAACAGCGATGGAAGTGCTGCTGACAAACCAGTCAGCCAACGCAGGAGATGGAGGTTTAGGGGACACTGATGACACCACTAGCAGGAGCAGCAGCAGCACCTCTATACAGGACATTAGGAGGAGCAGCAGACGCCAAACTACAGGCCCTGGCTCAACAGCCAATGTTCAATCCCAACCACAGGCATCCCGCAGTGTTGTGCTTGGGCGCAGACAGTAATGCTGCCCACACTCCAGAGGACATGTTAGGGTGAGGTAACCTCTGTCCGCCTAGTTAGGCTAGGCACAATTTGGACTACAAAGATGTGTCATTTGACATTTAACGTAGTGACCATTAAACTACGTCTTTCACATTGAACCCCTGGCTGTGTCTCCTTACTTACTTAAAAATAGCTGCATGTGATCTCTGCCCGTCTCATTCTCTCATCAGTAGCTGGCGGTACTCCTGCTGCATAGGGCTCTGGCAGTTCAGTTCCATCATCAATGTCCTCATGATGTGTTATTTCCACTTCTGTGTCTTTCTTAGTGGCCAAGTTGTGCAGCATGGCACAGGTCGCAATGATTTTACAGCAGATGATAGGAGTTTACTGCCGTGCACCTCCACTCTTGTGGAGGCAGCGGAACCTGCTTTTTAAAAGGCCAAACGTGCGTTCAACAACGTTGCATGTTGCTCTGTGTGCCACATTGTAACATCTCTCACTCCTTGTAGATGGATGCAGGTAGGGGGTAAGGACAAATGACCGCACAGCATAAGCGCTATCGCCTAGGTGGAAAAGAAAGTGCCATGAGTTCCATACTCAAAATACGTTCATGTGCATTATCAATCGGGGTGTGTCACAGTTATTTACCTAGCAGGAATCCTTCCCCAAATTCACCGGCAGCAAGGCGTGTGTAGATCCCACTGTTCTGGAATATGTACGAGTCGTCGGTGCTTCCTGGGAATTTCGCCACAATGTCTGTTATCGTGTTGCCAGAGTTGCATATCACCTGCACATTGATTGAGTGGGTTGACTTTCGGTTCCTGTATATGTATTCTGTGGCTGCAGGTGGGCAGATTGGGATGTGGGTGCCATATATACAGCCTCTGATGTGAGGGAATTGTGCCAGTTGATAGAACTCAGTTTTGGTCTTGAGCAGTTCCGCATGTGTGTCAGGGAAGCTGATGTAATGATGCATTTTCTGCATCATGGCCTCCAGGAACTTACGGAAGAAACGGGACTGGCAGCTCTGGGACACCCCACCTACCGCAGCGATCACACTTTGGTAACTCCCAGATGCAAGCAAGTGTAGGCTACAGAGCACCTGCACATGGGGTGGGATGGCGTGTGCCCTTGGTGTTGGGTGCTCCAGTACTGGGTGCAGGTTCCTGATCAACTTCAGGATGGTTTGGGGGTGTAATCTGTACCTTTATAATATCTCTGGCTCAGTAAGTTGGAAGAGCGTAATCCTGTGCCTGTAGACTTGCTCCTCCCTCATCCATACCCTCTCTCCTGCTGCCTGTAGCCGTAGCCGCCTTGCAATCATGTAGAATGCCGCCATTCTGGTCACAGAGTTGCATTTTGGGGCCTTTTTTATAGCCTGCACCTGGTTACCACCTGCTTTCACTCCATGGTAAATACCGACTCTTAAATACCGAATTTCACGAAATTCAGTATTTTTGAGGATACCTACATCTCAAAATAGATTTTTTACCATTTCTTATTTACCGACTCGTATTTACCGAATCGGTACATTTTTTACTCCTACATCTCAAAAACACAATTCCGGTCGGTAACGGCCGAAATTCGGTAATTTCGGCCGTTACCGACCGGTAATTGCCTACCTACATATGGCTCCAGATCCTTGGCCATAGATTCTGATGAACTCAGCTGTTTTCATATGGATAATAAATGTAAGTGGTGGCTTATGTTGCTCCCAGCATGGTTCAGATGGTAGCTTCCTGTGTGGACACGTGTTAGCTTCCCCAGATTTTCCTTGTCTACCTAGGCACTCCACTGTAGGGCTTTGTTGTCTTCAGTGTTTACTTGTTGCACTGTGGTGTGTGGCACTTTTGAAGTTTTTATCTTACACCGTGCACACCCCGGGGCTAATGGTAAGCCTTGTTGTTTAGCCAGCTTGCTTGATACATTGGGTATGTTGTAAGTAATGTTTTGATTTACGTTATGTTTTACACAGTTATGTTTTAACCCTGTCCTGAGCAGGCCTAAGAAGATGATAGGATGAAACATGGTCACGTCGACGACACTGTTAAGGAGGAGTCAATGGAGATATAGTGTACTTCTAAATCATAGAGTGTCGCACTGTAAACAAATAGAAGTAGTGGCTTGACTTAGAAGTGTGTGTTTACGACTACCTCTGAGTGTTCTGTCCAGATGTGTATGGAAGCCACTATCAAAATTGTATTATTCTTTAGGGTTACTTTGTGTTTCTTTGTAGTTTATGTCTTTGTACAGAATGTGATTATATGTGAATTTTTGTAATTCATTGATTAGGTGTTATTGGCTACGAGGAGGCAATTCTGTATGATATATTCATTGTGAACTAAAAAACACAGGGAAGGTAAATAAAAAATACCTTCACCAAAATTTGTGTAGTATTCATTCCTTCATGCCGACTGTTGTTTACTCCTGGTATGCCAAACTAAGCCAAGCATGGGATCCTAGGATTTATGCCTATCTGACAGGGGGGAAATATCATTAAATGGATAAGGGGATGGTAAAAAAGCCTTGATTTGCTCATAACTGTAGCACTATTTGATGAGTTTGTGTGAAAGTTGAGCTACCAGAATAAAGTTAATTTTAGAAACCACAGGTCCAATTCACAAAGGTAAACTGAGACGTAAGTCTAAGTTAACGACTTTCGGTATTCACAAAGTGCATTTACAAGTAATAAAGTTAGACTTTTGTCTCAGTTAAACTTTTTGGTCTGAAGTTTAGCTGAGACCAAAACTTTATTTTATTTTAACAAAAAAAGTATAACTTTACTACTTGTAAATGCCCTTTTTTAAATGTCGAAAGTCGTAAAGTTAGACTATCGCCTCAGTTTACCTTTGTGAATTGGGTCCTACATGTGAAACTGTCGACGTGCGGCATGGGAGGTTAGTTGCCTTTCGGAAGCCGTTGTTGAACACAGCCGTAGGCTACATGCAGCAGTGGTTAGTACAATGTGTAGCTAAGCCCTGCAGTGAATTCCCACTGCACACAGCTCAAGGCCATGTAGAATGGAGTGTGATATGCAACATGAGACATTATCATATTCCCGCACACTGGCCTGTAAAACAGCTTTAGCTTTCTGAACATTAAATGTAAACACAAAGCAACAAGCAGAATGGAATAAGTGACCTACTTTCGTGATGAAAACCTAAATATGTGAAAGAAACCCATTTTGACTGACTGCTGTTCTGTAAAAACAACAGATGACTGGGGTGATTTCTACTCCAGAAAACATTCTGATAGAAAGAGATCGCACTGGGAAAACACTGATTCACTTTGGAAGAGTAGAAAATATTTATTTATAGATATTCATTTATATCTGTGGCTTTATGTAGCATTGAGCAGAAATGGGGGCATTATAGTATTTCACAACAATATGGTAGGCACAAGTTGAAGGAGACTGAGCAAAAATATAAAGTTAACAGTGCAAAATTGTTTTATTCTGAGGACATGACATATGTAGACAGAACCATAATAAATGAACAGTAAGATATACACACTGTGTATAGTTTTAGCAATTTGTCCAAGATGAGATTATCAGAACTCCTTTCAGGGGGTCAAGGTGCACGCAGGGGCTACCGGCCCAACTGTGGTGTTTGAGGCCTTTTGTACTCCTGATGTCCTAGGGCCTGACCTACCATGGCTCCTGAGCAACTGGGTGAAGTACCCCTTCTGCAGTTGACTCTCAGTGGTAGCTGTGGAGAGCAGTAAAAGGCTCTTTCAAGGCGGAGGGGGGATGTGTAGGTACGGGTTAGTATACATGACTCATAACTCAAAGCGCACTCAGTAAGTTCAATAAATCAATCTCCAATCAAATACTTACTTTTATATTAATAAGAAGTACTTTGTCTTTAAATCTACGCATTCAAATAAGTTTTACACCATCGTTAAGCAATAACACAATCCTGATCTCTATGGACAGTTTTTGAATACGTGAGAAAGTTTGCCGGTTACCTAATGTTTTGGTTCCTTTCGGATGGTTTGTGGAGGCTGCTCTAGATCGCTTTAGCATGGAGCATGTCCATTACCCCCGATATTCTGGTAAATGAGCCTTCGCCCCTCGCGTCTCTCTCCGCGGCTCAGAGTGGTCTGCAGGATGGCACTCGGACTCTGTCACCCAGCCCCCCTGCTGGTGGCGCAGTATCGCTAGGAGAACGGAGCTTGAAAACAAGTTCAGTGTGGGCTAAAGTGGGATTAGTTCTTTGAGACAACAGGAAGGCGGCTGCAAGAGTTTCCTTCATGCGAAGGTTTCACTCAGCCCCAACGGCAGGAACACAGGCGGCAGGGAGAGCGGCATAGCAGACCCAGCAATGCCAGTTAAGACAATCAAAGCAGTCACCTCAACTAAGAGGGGTCGGCTACAAATCCCACGAGGTGCAACACAAGTAAACAGGGTAAGTGAGGCCAAGAAGGGGGGTACCTCAGTAAATGCTCAAACCTCGGTCCAGAATAACAACGTTCAGAAACAGAATAAAAGCAGTAGCAACCCTAAAGATCTGGTGCAGGAGACGTCGCCTAGAAGAGGGATAAGGTATTGTTTAAGAAGCAGAAATTTGCCAGACAATCTTACAATAGTAGCAGAACACCCTCAGAATACCAGAACACTCCATCCAGCCTGATGAAGACAAATTTAGGGTTGTGTACCCCCCACAAATCCTGGAGGCTACTATTGTGTCAACTTGAGCCAAGGCTGTGACAAACAAAGTTACAATTACCCCCTCTCTTCGCACATATTTGAAAGTTAAGCAATCTTCAAAAGAGCCGAAAGACCCGAGTTCACAAAAGGCAGAATCTACAGAGGATAAACAAAACCTCACAATGGCAGATGAGGGCATAACGGCAGGCATCCCGCTTAGTGTAAATAATTTTGAGGGTTCTGGTAGGCCTTGAACCAGATAAAGAAACAGGCAATGAGGTGCACACTCCTCCGAAGAAACTGGGGGAGAATAGAGGGGGGGAAGAACTATCAGAATCAGGTTTTAAATTGACAAGTCCTAAAGTAACATATGTAGCTAAAACCGTGGATAATCTAATGGAATTATTGATCTCAGAGATGAGGTTGAGTTTTGCTACATCAGAGAGAAATCAGCTCAGAATTCAGAGGTTCTGCGAATCACTAGAAACCAAAGTGAATTCAATCATGGAAAGGGTCAGTACAGTGGAGGCCTCGGTGGAAGAGAAGGAGAAGAGGGTCATGGCTAACAAAAAGGATATAAGGGTCCTGCAGACAAGTGAGAAAGAACTAAGAGGAAAGATTGAGTCTTTGGAAAACCAGTCCAGACGAAATAACCTGAGGCTTTTGAATATTCCGGAGGGTGAAGAGGGAGAAGATATAAACAAAATTGTGATAAACGTTTTGAAAGAAATTTTCCCCTGGATTGAAACTAAGGTCTTCCATGAGGATATTCAAAGGGTTCACAGAGACCCGTTCAGGAAAGGCAAAAATAGGGTAAACCCTAGGAAGATATTAGTTAGCTTCAAGACTTACCCTCTAAAGGAAAGAATTCTGAGAGAGGCAATAGGAGCAGGGTCTCATAAAAAGAATGACTGGTCATTCCGAGTAAGGTCAGATATATCAAAGGCGATGCAGGAGCGACAATGGGAGCTTGGTCAATACATGCAGGAGTTAAAGACTCTGGGAGCCACAGTACAGATGAAATTCCCGGCATCTTTTAGGATTATGTGGGACAACCAGATGTTTAATTTGAGGGAAGCAAAAGAGGTAGAATCACTGATTCTTAAGATAAAGGCACCAAATGTGTAAGATGCCCATAGAGTAGGGATCCCCAAACGGCTGGATTGACCTGTCAATGGGTAAAAGGAGGGTTCTCTCTAGGTGGGCAGGGGTGGGTTGGGGGTGGGTGGGTGTGGATCATGTATAATAAGGTGCACTAAGGGTGTGGGAGCATTTGGGGAAAAAAACAAAAGAATTTGGTCCGATTCATGAAAGTCATGTGTATAAGTGAATTCAATACCATAGAACAGTGTTTCCCAAACTGTGGTCCCCGGATCCACAGGGGTCCGTGACCCATTCCCAGGGGGTCCTCAGGCAGTAATTTTAAAAGCACAACAAAGGTCCTTGTAGAGTTAGCAGTTTTCCAGCAACAATAAAAGTGTCAAGATAACGTCAGCGATTAATGTACCTGCTGGAGAGAGATGAGAGTTTTGTCAAGTGGCAGCTTTGACTTATCTAATGTTACACAGAGAGTTAAAATGCCTACTGCAAAGAACTTTTTCCAGGCATTTTAAAAAACAGTTTTTTATGTGGGTAGGTTAGTGAGTTACTGCTTTTGTCACAGAGGTTCTTTCGTAACTGTGCAGTTCATAAGTGATAATCGTAATCTATCACAGTGACCTATAAACTGTCATCAAAGAGCTGCTTGCAAACTGCATGGTACAAGTTAGAAAAATATGTTTTTTACAAGTCTTTCATTATCCTGATGCTGTTAAAACAGTTTATTTGGGTGGAAATAAATGTTATTGTTAAAGTCATTGCTAACCACTGCGTTATGTTCTGAATCCTGAGTTTGTGCTTCTCCAGACAAAGACCAAGCACTCTTTAAAAATGCCTACCAGTATGAATGACATGTGAATCCTACACGTTGTAGCCGCATTTGCCTTACGTAACATTTTCTATACACTCATTTACACGTATAAATCATTGTCTCTCGGGGGGCAGATTTACAAGGAAAGTGACACATTGTGTGCCGCAAGCCGTTTGGCTGGGCCGCACTGAGTCACTCTCAAAGCACAGGGATGGGACATATTTGCAACAATATGTTGCGTCTCTGTGCTTCCCCTGCGCTGGCGCACAAACTGATGCCATGCGCCTGCACAGGCACATTTGCACTATGGTGCCAAGATGCCTGCGTCTTGGGGAGAGTATTAATATGCAGAAAGGGTTCCCTTCCTACAATCAAAATTGCATTTTTCAACTTCTAAATGTGCTGCATTAGCACACATAGAACTTGTAAAACATCATTGTTTTGCTGATTGTTTATGTGCAGGAAGGGACACTTTCCTGTACATAAACAATCACCAGAGGTGATATCCTATTTCTATGCGTGCTGCAGAATGCAACACGTATATTAAGAGGAAAAAACTAGGAGAAATGAATACATTTCTCCTCGTTGCGCCTCCCTACACCTCCCCTGGGGAGGCATAGCATTCAGACACTTTCCAGATTTACAAATTATAGTGAATCTGGAAATGTGTCTAGTTTCATGGGTGTTGCCCTTGCACCTACAGCAACACCCATGGAACACCCCTTTCACGCAAAGGGCGGTGTGCAAATGGGCCATATTTACAAGACTAGGAAAAGTCACGCAGGGTGGCTTTTCCTGCCTTAAAAATATGGGGCACTACAATACGCCACTGGTGCCTCACTTTTTGTGAGGCACCCGTGGCTTAAGAGGCTTGTAAATCTGCCCCTATATGTGTGCAATATAAAGTGCTCTGACGTCCTTCAATGGTATGAGAGATGCTATAAAACAAATTAAATACATGTGTCAGAGGGCTATGGAGAGATGAGAGCCACTGTTGGAGGGTGATAAAAAGGGATTCATTGAAAAACCCCAACAAAGATTGTCGTATCCTGGTGCATAGTAAGGTCATCATTTACTATTCTTTAAAAGCTGATACAATTCAATATATAATGATAAATTTGTTGTGGAATGCACCATTGTTTCCTAAATTTTCTTGAGGGGAAAGCCTCCCAAAACCCCCTTTGTAGTGGTCAGGCTCACTCAATGCACTTGGTGTGCACTCTATGGGGACTGGTCTGAAAACATTTGCCAGGTATGTTTTGGGTTTCCAGTCTGGCCCTGGCAAGATCCTCATACTACAAAATAAAACAAACCATTTCAAAGTTAGTCACAGAGATACAGCACTAACCTTCCTGTGTTTTGCAAATTCTTTCAATATAAAATACTAACATTCTTAGTAATTCGAGCATTTGTTTTTTCAGTCGGAGATAAAAGCAAAAGCATATTTGGATGAAATATCTTAGATAAAATCTCCTTCATTTGGGACATAAGTCTTGATGATGACCACAATAATAACTTACATTTTACAAGAACTATGAGGGCGCAGGTGAAGGATAGAATGAGATATGTTTTTATTTTTCACCACTTCTCTTGATGCTTTAAGAATGTGTTTTGTTCGATTTAACTGAAGACTGATTAGCATGCCTAGGCATAGATTAGAGATGAACGATAGGATGAATATAGTTATGACATATGTTATGATATGATATGTGATGTAGAATCCTTTCTTTTTCTTTTTCTGTGATTCTCTTTCTTTATTTATGGCAAGGTAGCTCAGTAGAAGTGCAGCAACTTCATCACACAGACTCTGGTTGAGTCTGAATGCCTCTGCAAGGGGGGGGGAAAGGGAGAAGGGGGGGGGAAGTGGGTGGGTCAGAGGGAGGGACAACGAAGAGGGAGGGGGGGGCAGGAAGAAGGGGGGGAAGTAGAAAATGGAAAAAAAACAGGTGCAATAGCAGGAACAAAATTAATTGTGGAAAAGATACAGCAGGACATGCATATGGAGCACTATTTGAGCAATGTTAATAGTCAAAGCTACTACATTAACAATGGGTAAGCTTAGTATACAAACTTGGAATATAGGAGGTCTATTGGCTAGAGATAAACGGTCACGGCTGGAGGAATTACTTAAATTATACCCTGTAGACAATTTGTGCCTGCAGGAGACCCATATCCCCTGGAGTAAAAGAGCGCTATTAAGATTTAAAGGATATAATCTAATAGTGGCATCATCTCAAACAACAAATATTAGGGGGGTTGCAATATTGGTTAAGAATTGTCATGGGCAAGGAACACGCTTTTTATCTGATGCACATGGAAGGTGGGCAATCGCCAAACTAGCAAATGGAATTACGATATGCACTGTTTATGGATCAAATCAGGACGACCCCATAATTTTTGAAACTTTGGAAACAGAACTAGCCATGTGGCAAGGTCCGCTAATTGTTTGTGGCGATTTTAACATCTCCTTAATGCCACCCTTGTCACCATATACAACTAAACTCAAGTATATAGGCCGGAAACCGAAGGTTTATCGCGCTATCAATAGCCTAATATGTAGCCTTGGGCTAACTGATATTTGGGTGCAGAACAATCCAATAGACCCTGGCTATACGTACTACTCGCATCCCTACCAAAAATATGTACGAATAGACTACATTTTTACTTCTAAAGATTTAACATCTTCTTCGTATATAAACAAACTCCCAAAAACAATATCAGATCATAATTCCTTAATACTGTTAATTGATTATGACATTAATTGTATTCAAAAAACAACATGGTCCTTTGATAGGAAACTACTATGTAACAAAGAATACATTGATCATATTAAAGTCTGGACTGAGGAGTTTTTTAATATGAATCGATTCAGTGCATCAAGAAACATCGTTTGGGATACTTATAAAGCTGCTTTAAGGGGGGAAACTATTAGTTACCAATCTAAAATTAGGAATAGGGAAAGAAAAGAATATGAAATAAAAATAGCAGCTTTAGCTAAAGCTGAGGAAGAGCATATCCTCAAAATTAGGCAAAGACAAGATACTAGTCATGTGATGATGCAGGTAGCAATACTGAAATCAGAGTTGAATTCCAAACTCAGCCAGAAAGCTGCCCAGACATATCAGTCACATAGAAAACAAGTATATGAAAGTGGAGAGAAAGTGGGCAGACACTTAATACACGGCAAAAAACTTCAAGGAGAGATATCGTTACTATAGTAGAAAACGGGAAGACCTTTACTCATGCAACCGAAATTAATTCTCAGTTTCAGAGGTATTATCAGAAGTTGTATACTGAGGATACTATAAGTTCTGAGGAGGATACAAAAATCTACTTAAATAACTTTCTCAGTAATCCCGAGGCCACGAAATTATTAGATGACGATACAAAGGAGGATCTTGAAAAAGAAATCACACTCACGGAAGTCAGCGCCGCATTATCATTACTGGCATCTGGCAAAGCAGCAGGTCCCGATAAGATACCGATTAAGTTATTTAAGCTACTTAGTCATCAATTAACACCTATTTTACATGATTTATTTCTTGGGATACAATTTAATGGTATACCTCCAATGTCTTGGGAGGAAGCTAATATAATCGTCTTTCCAAAAAAGGGAAAATCTCCTGAACAGCTTACCTCGTATCGCCCTATATCTCTTATCAATTCAGACTCTAAATTATATGCAAAAATGTTAGCGCTCAGACTCAGTGGGGTCGTTGAACAGCTCGCTTCCCCTTGGCAGCATGGCTTCATTCCTGGGAAGGGAACTACAGATCATATCCGCAGGCCAATTGCCTTATTCGATGCCATGACTGCCAGGGGGGAGCGAATGTCGATGATCCTACTTGATGCTGAGAAAGCTTTTGATCGTGTTACCTGGAATTTTCTCTGGGAAGTTATGATGCGTAATAATTTTGGCCCCAAATTTATTAACTCAATTAAATCAATCTATCACCGTCCCAAAGCAAAAGTTTTGGCGGCCGGACTTTTTTCTGGATATATCAACATAACAAGAGGTACTAGACAAGGCTGCCCATGCTCGCCTTTACTATTTGCATTATACATCAATCCTCTCATTCTTAAACTACTAGAAAGCACTAATATTAAACCTGTTGTTAGCCATCATTTCGAAACAAAAATGCTGGCTTACGCTGATGACATCGCGATTATCACATCTGAACCGACAGAAGCTATCTGTGAAATAGAGGAAATTACTTCTGAATTTGGGCCTTATTCCGGATATTCTCTCAATAAGGGAAAGACGATTATTATAAGCACAGCTAACACAGTTTGTATGGACCCACGAAGAACTGAAAAAGCTACATATCTGGGCATTGAACTTTGTGCAAATACTAAGCTAATCCCAAAAATCAACTTTGATCCATAAGTGAACAAAATTAAGAAGGATTTTGAAAGGGTCAATAGCCTTCATCTTTCCATTATAGGGAGAGTCAACTATGTTAAAATGAATACGCTACCTAGATGCCTCTACCTGTTTCGAGCAATACCATTAGCTATTAAACAAGAAACATTAATGCTGATCAACTCACTCATATCTAAGTTTGTGTGGCAGAATGGGAAGATTAGGAGATCTCTTGAGTTATTATCTCTTCCTGTTGATAAAGGTGGCCTTACCATACCTAATATGATATTATATTACTGGGCAGCACAGATAAAACAACTTACGCCTATGATTAAAGGATATAATGTAGAGAATGTAGAGGACACTGCTGAAATGCCCTCAATATATGAACTTTTGGTAGGTCAGGAGGCAAAAGGTTTACTACTGCGAAAGACCGAGACAAGAAATTATAAAGATTTTAAAGGAGAAATTATGATTAATGCCTGGAAAACTTGGAATAAAATTGCTAAATATACCCAAATTGAGAAAAGTAATCGATATACACCACTTTTGCACTCTAATGCTATTCAGGGACAGGATTTAGCTGGTTTTTTAAAACAATGGGCCAAGCTAGGAATTAGGACAATAGGCGACCTTCTAATAAATGACTATGATACAACTTTCCTAGCTTTAAAAGCCAAATATAATTTACCTAATGGAGATTTTCTGAAGTTTGCACAGATATTTGCTACACTAAAAGCCAAAGAATCGCTAATTTGCTTATATAAACTTGAAATTATGGATGCAATATCTAGATCAAACACTAGAATTGGAACTTTATATAATATTCTTTAAAGTATGAAGAATGATGATCTTGACAAAACAGAAAGAAAGTGGGCACTAAAATTGAATAATCCGAATGTAGATATCAACAAAGTATTAAACATGAGTCAAAAGCTACTGATGGCGAGTAATCTTAAAGCACAACTTTATAAGACTGTTTTTGACCTATATTTTACCCCTGCTAAATTATTTGCATGGGGTAAACGTGAGAATGACCTATGTCCTAGATGCACTCAAGGGCCGGCAACTCTCTCCCACATGTTTTACACTTGTCCTGATCTGACCTTAGTTAAAAACATGATAAACTCCTTTTGGGAAGAAATTTTCAGGCACAAAATACCAGAATCGGAAACTTTATTTTTACTTGGCCATGACCATACCTTAAATTTGAAGAAATCTGAAGAAAGATTAGTTTTTATTGGCATGGCTGTATTTAGGATACTTCTATCCGCAAGATGGAAAGACGTAGATCCTCCAAGCTTCCAGATGTGGCTAGCACGTTTTTTGGCAGTTTATAGATATGAAATTGCAATATTTGAAACAAGAGGGATACAATCTAAGCTACGTGGAGATACACTTTGGCGACCAATAACTGAATGGAAAAATTGTATTATCCCCAGTGGTATTGGTTGATTGTTGGAAATACCTACAAACGATTTTTTGGGTTTATTTGCATTGCGTTACAATTATATTTCTTGATGTTATCCTCTTTGTTTCCTGGAACCATTCTTTGAATCTCAAAAACCTGTGATTTATTAGTACTGCTGTATTATTTGATTTGTTTTATATTTTGTAACATTATTGTATTATTGTAAATGCATCCTGTTTTTTTTTTACGCCTGGTAAAAAAGATAATAAGAAAAAAAAAAAAAAAGTAATTCGAGCATTTGTTTTGTGTGCACATGTGTGTTTATTGTTTTCGAATTACTGTTTTAATGTTTGAAATTTAAATCATACAAATTGCTTGGGGGTCCCCGGCTTCCAGTGGTGACTCAATGGGGGTCCTCAGGAGTCAAAAGTTTGGGAATCACTGCCATAGAACATGGGACTTAATATCATTACTTGGAATGTGAATGGTTTGCGGGGCAGAGCCAGAAGGAATAGGATACTAGAGTATCTGGGGAACATAAAATGTGACATATTAATTCTATGGCAGGACCGGAGGCTCAGATTATGCTTTTCTTTCTTCGCAATTTATTATAATAGTGAAAACACAGCAGCCTTAGAAAAGCTCATAATGTAGAAAAAATGCTTAAATCACAACAGTGAAGCATTATCATCACATAAACCAAGAAAAAAAATGTCTCTGGGACTACAACTCCCATCTTGATAACGCAACAGTCTGAACGGAGTCCTTCTTCTATGTCAACAGTCCATAGATAGGGAGTCCCTTCTCCATGTTCTTCCTCTTTCTTCGCTGCTTCCGCAGCCAGTTAAGTGATTTTTCCCTTCCTCAGTGTTTGGTGCTGTTTTAGGGGGTTACTGATGTATTTAGGCACTGTATTTATTCCGTTTGTTGGGGCTATGGGTCTCTGATGTGTTTCTCCTTACAGAGCCCCATTCAAGTCGCGGAAGCGCCGTTTCGCTTCCTTCGCGGCTTTTCCTTTTAGTGTTGTTGCGGTGCGCAGTCACCCGCTAGAGGGCGCTGCCGCATCTCGTTGGTCTCCGGCGCGGGTTTCTCCTCACAGAGGAGCCGCGCTGAGGAGACCAACCGCCGCGGAGCCGAGCCCTCAAGCTGCCTCATATAACGCCCGTTTCTCGGGTCTGTACTTCTTTGCCCCATATTTGAACGCCCCGGTGGGGGTCTGTACTGCGGTGTTCTACCGCGTTTGACGCCTATTAGGCAAGCCTGCACTCATTGTGTAATAATTGGTGTGGTAGCGCGCTGTGAGGCGGCTGACCTGGTCCCCCTGGGGTGGGTCTGCGCGCTGAGGGTGTGAGTGCGCCCTATTCTTGCCAGTCCCTGGCATTCAAAGCTGTTGCAGTCCTCCGGTCTGCCCTAATCTCTGTGACGCCCAAGCTGTTGGGTAGTGTGTGAACCCTTGTGCTAGCCTTGTGCAACATGGAGGACGAATATTATGGGGGTGATTCACAATCATATCTACAGGATGAGGAGTTCTACCAAGCAGTAGACAGCTCCATCTACCGCTGCGTGACAGAGGTGGTAGCTCCTATGGAGGAGCGTCTCTCTGCGCGCATAGTGGAGGAATGCGCCAAGTTAGCTCAGGCGCAGTCAGGACTCCCTTATGCCCTCCCAGGTCCATCAGGTGAGGGCCCCCCTGCTCCTAAGAAACCCTGCAGGGAGGGGTCATCGGAGGGTGCCCATGGGTTGGACAAGGGTGCCTTCGAACGCCTGCGTGACGCATTTTTGGCTAAGGCAACCGAGTCCCCACCTGACCAGCCGGCGGCCCCTGCCTCTGTGGTGGCTACTGGAACTGCCCCTTCGTCTCCGGGGGATTCCCCGGATTCGGACGGGGACGAGGAATCGGTGCGTTCCTGGCGACCTTCGAGCTCGGCCACCGAGTTACCGCGGGACAGCTCAGGTATGCTGGACCCGGATGAGATTATGCATCCACGGTCCGCAGCCTGGGCCCCGGGTGACAAGGTGGCGAAATTCGTGGCTAGTCGGTTGCGTAAGCCTCTGGAGCAGGAGGCCAGGGGATGCCTGCGTGGGGAATGCCCTAGGCCCTCCTTGGAGGGGAAAGTTGCCATGACACCGGATTTAGATACCAAGATGGTGACGTTTTTAGCAAAGTTTATGAAAGACCCGCGTAAGGGCATTGACCGATCCTGGCGGTCGTGTCAAGATAAGCTGCTCGACGCGGTGGGGCCCGCTACTAAAATTCTGGATATGGCGGAGGAGGCTAAAGTTACTGGATCCGCCATTGATCCCGACGTCTTGTCAAATTGGGCGCAGAGGGTGATTATATTCTTAGGCAATGCCAACTGCGCCCTTTCCACCGAACGTCGGAGGTCTTTCCTGATTAAACTAGACCCTAAGTTGGGAGACTTGGCCTCTTCGGAGGCAGGGGCAGTTGCCCAAGGCGGTCTCTTCGGAGAGCCGTTTATTAAGGAGTTAGGGAAGTTCGTATCTACTTTCACCTCCCCTGATAAGGCCCAGACCAGTATCAAACGTGTGTTCCAACAGCGTTTCTCCCAAGGGGCCGGTCGCGGTAGGGGCCGCGCGACCGGCCGTGGCGGGCAGAATGCCGGCAACAGAGGGCAAGGCTCCGGGCGAGGGCAGTACAACACCTCAGCCAATTTCAACTCCTTCTACCCTACAAGAGGGCAGCGTTTCGGAGGTCGAGGCTTCAGGAAGAACTCCAACGCTACCAGCACAAACGGTGAGTGTTATCCCCGCAGAACGGGTTCAGATTGGCGGCCGGCTGGCAGCCTTTCGGAGGGCGTGGGTGGCTCTTACAGCGGATGCTTGGGTGCTGCAAACTATCCGCGGGTTTCATATCGAATTCTACGATTACCCTTTCCAGGTGTGCGCCCCGCGCCCTATAACTTTTTCGGTGTCCGATGGCCAGTTGATAGACGAAGAGGTCGCGGAGCTCCTCCGCAAAGGGGCCATTCGCCAATCAACTCGGCACACGTCAGGCTTCATCAGCAATCTTTTCTTAGTGGACAAACCCGGCGGGGCCGTCGTCCGGTGATCAACCTCAAGGAGTTCAATGGATGGTTGGTCTATCATCATTTCAAAATGGAGGGGATTCATCTCCTTCGAGATATCCTCCTTCCGCGGGATTGGTTGGTACGGTTGGATCTCAAGGATGCTTATCTTGTGGTTCCAATCTATCCTCCTCACCGTCGCTTCCTCCAGTTTCTCTGGCGGGAACAGGTGTTCGAATTCACGGCCCTTCCGTTCGGTCTATCCTCAGCTCCATGGTGTTTCAGGAAAGTGTTACACCCCGTGGTGGAATTCTTGCGAGCGCAGGGGATTCGCCTGATCGTCTATCTAGACGACATTTTGTTAATGGCGCAATGCCCACACAGCTTACTTTCTCAGCTGCGCCGGACTGTGGACCTCCCTCAGGAGCTCGGGTTTGTCATCAATGGAGACAAGTCGGTTCTTGTACCTTCTCAGAAAGTAGAGTTTTTGGGATTTGTCATAGACTCCGTCGACGCCTCCCTGAGTCTCCCGTCGCGGATGTTATCCAAGATCAAGCACGTCTTGCGACAGACAATTACAAAGTCTCACACGTCGTTACGACAAGTTGCCAGAGTGGTAGGTCTGCTGTCGTCTTCGATTCAGGCCATTTTCCCGGGCCCTCTTCACTACAGGGCCCTCCAGCGCCTCAAGGCTTATCACCTGCGCAGGGGCATGTCCTACGACCAAATGGTTCCCCTCTCGGAAGAGGTCAAGGACGAGATGTTGTGGTGGCTGACCCACATGGAGGCCTGGAATGGCCGCGCGATTTTCGGGTCTACCCCGGACCTCGTTATCGAATCCGATGCCAGCAGAGTCGGTTGGGGAGCGCGCTGTGGAGATTTTTCCACAGGCGGCACTTGGTCCTTGGAGGAACAAAAGTTGCATATCAACTGTCTGGAGCTTCTGGCGGGTTCCTTCGCAGTACGCTGCTGGACCGGGGACTCGGTGAAGTCGTGTGTCCTACTGAAAATGGACAATGTGTCGGCAGTGCGGTTTGTAAACCACCTAGGGGGCTCGAGGTCCCGTGCACTGGCGAATTTGGCAAAGCAGTTCTGGGATTACTGTCTAGACCATCACGTGTCGGTAACGGCGGAGTATCTGCCGGGTCAGGCCAACCAGGTTGCAGACTGGCACTCCAGATACCTTCGGGACTCCAGTCTGTGGATGTTGGATGCCCAGGTCTTTCATTGGCTCAACAAGCTGTGGGGTCCTTTCTCAGTGGATCTGTTTGCGTCCCGTTTGGACCATCAACTTCCGAGGTTCTTCAGTTGGAGGCCGGATCCGCTGGCAGAGGCCACGGACGCGTTTCTCCAGGACTGGAGCAAGGAAAGGCCCTTTGCGTTTCCACCTTTTTCGATGGTGATGCGGACGGCGGCTCAGGTTCGCCGGCAGGAGGTGGAGCTAGTGCTGGTGACGCCGCTCTGGAGGTACCAAGTCTGGTTTCCAGTTCTTCTGGAACTTTCCTGGGATTCTCCAATCCTACTCCCCCGGTTTCCTCATCTGCTCCTCAATCCGGATCGGGATCCGCATCATCTCATCGTTCAGGGCTCTCTCCGCCTCATGGCATGGAGGCTTTCAGGAGACGTTGGTCGCTCCCGGGCCTTTTGAGATCAGCTGAAGGTCTGTTGTCCAAGGCCTGGGCTGTCAGTACGTCGAAGCGCTACAAATCCGCTTGGTCTAAGTGGGTTCGTTGGTGTCTTCGACGGAATTTGGATCCCTTGGTCGCGGGAGTCGTTCCCGTGTTGAATTATTTAGCGGAACTGGCCGTGGATGGGTTTGCCTACCGCACAATTAACGCTGTGCGTTCGGCTATTTCGGCGGCACACCATCCAGTTGACTGTTCTCCGGTCGGAGTACATCCTTTTGTGTGCCGGCTTTTGCGGGGCATTCGGTTGTCGTTGCCGCCGGAGCCCCGATACTCTGTCCTTTGGGACGTCAATGTGGTATTGAACCTTTTTCTGTCTTGGCAACCTAACAGGTACCTATCGGTCAAAGAACTTTCGGCGAAACTGGCTATGCTTTTATGCTTGGTGTCCTGCCGGAGAGTGTCGGATGTGCGTGCTCTGGATGTCTCGGCACGCGTGTTTTCGCCGGATGGTGTCACCTTCACGATTGATCGCCGCACAAAGTCGGCTTCTAAACCATCTCGTATCCGGCTTTTGTGGATGTTCCAAAGCTATGTGTTGTTCAGTGTCTGAAAGCTTATGAAGATGTGACTTCAATTGTTAATTGCCTTGCGAAAACCACACCATGCGGTCTCTTCCCCCACCATAGCCAGGTGGGTGCGTTGGGTCATGCAGGAGGCAGGTATTGATACCAAACGTTTCGGAGCTCACTCTGCCAGGGGGGCCATGGCCTCTAAGGCTTTCTCTGTGGGAGCTCGTTTAGAAGATTTGATGCGGGCCGCGGACTGGTCCTCCGACTCCACCTTTAAGAAGTTTTACTTTAAGCCGGTGGTGGATATTGCAAATTTGGGGGTGAGTAAGCTTTAAACTAGCATAATCTGAGCCTCCGGTCCTGCCATAGAATCGAAATTTGCCTAGCTTTTGTAACGGTAAGTTTCAATTCTATTAAGGACACGGAGGCGAGGATTATCCCACCCAGGATATCGTCGAGCGACATCCCACCCGTATGGCAGTAAGTAACCAGGTTTTCATGGTTTGTTCCTCATGGTTGAATATTGGTCATGTGATTGTTTATTTTCAGTTGTAAGCTTCTGTATTTTCCGTTACAACGCTTATGCTGTTCTATTTTTTCTGTCAGGAAATGACGGTTCCAAGCCAGACCAATGAACTGAGTGCGTAATTCGCGCGGAGAAAGAGGAAGAACATGGAGAAGGGACTCCCTATCTATGGACTGTTGACATAGAAGAAGGACTCCGTTCAGACTGTTGCGTTATCAAGATGGGAGTTGTAGTCCCAGAGACATTTTTTTTCTTGGTTTATGTGATGATAATGCTTCACTGTTGTGATTTAAGCATTTTTTCTACATTATGAGCTTTTCTAAGGCTGCTGTGTTTTCACTATTATAATAAATTGCGAAGAAAGAAAAGCATAATCCTCGCCTCCGTGTCCTTAAGAGAATTTAAACTTACCGTTACAAAAGCTAGGCAAATTTCGATTCATCAAGAGACCCATGTTCTAAAAGCAGAGTGGGGGGACATTATGAAAACCCAGTCATGGGTGCATTCTTATATTTGCACTGATCAAACATGCTGTGTTAAGGGGATAATCCTAATTTTTAAAAGGTCAGCAAAAGCTATCATTGAGTCTTACAAGACCGATACAAAGGGGAGATGGGCCGTAGCGAATATACGTATGAATGAAAGATTGCTGGCTATAATAGGGTATTATGGACCCAATGTAGACGATCCTTAAGCTCTACAGGCCCTCTACGCATATCTTTTGGATGCTCCTGGTCGCATTATTATGGGAGTTGATTTCAACCTACTAATTGACCCCAAACAGGATAGGAGCCCTCCAAAAAAATTCTCTTCTCCACCAAAAATGAGGAGTTGGCTAAAGTTATACCAGGATGACTTAGGTCTAATTGATATATGGAGAGGAAAAGGTTAAAAATCTCAATTGTTCACGTTTAAGAATAAAAAATTGTGCCATTCTTCTAGAATTAATTATTTCTTAATCGATAAATCACTAGGGGGTGAAGTAAAAAAGGTTAGACATCTTCCAGAACATCTCATCAATCATTCGGCAGTATTGATAGAGTTTGAATTCTAAAGTGCACAGTCCCAGCCCAGATGGACTCTACATAAAACTTTGCTTTTATATGCTAAGATAATAGAGGATCTGAAAGAAGAAACCATAACCTATTTCCTGTTTAATACGGTGGGGACTTCCTGTTAGGTTAGGTGGGATGCTTATAAGGCGGTACTTAGGGGGAAGCGGATTAGTTCAGCGCCCTACCGAAATAAGCTGAAAAAGAGGAAATAGAAAGTTTAGAGAGAGAAATACAGAGACTGGAGAAGAGTATTAAGGAGGAAACTTTAGTGGTGAAAGTGGAAGCACTTACAGGGAAATTAACCAACAAGAAAAGGGAACTCGTTAATATCTTAGATGCTTGAGTTAAAAGAAAATGGGAGGCAAGTAAACTTGCTCATTATCAATATGGTGAGGGGTGTGGCAAGCTCTTAGCTTGGAAAGCTAAGACCTACTTAAATCGCAATAAGATTCTGAGCATCCAAGAGGAGGGTAAAAATCAACCTACTGTAGAAGAGACAGAAATTAAGAAATCCTTTTATATTTTTTTTAAAGAACTATATAAAGAGGAAACACGTGATAGTAAAGATCAAATTAAGGATTTTCTTAACTCCTGGGTAAAGCAAACCCTGTCAGAAAAACATAGAGAAAAACTAAACGCGGAGATTACTGAATTATAATTAAGTGAGGTGGTTAGAGGTTTGAAAAATGCAAAGGCGGCTGGGCCTGATGCTTTGCCCAATGAGATATACAAGGCTTTGAAGGAGAAACTTGTGCCTGAACTTACAAGTTTATTTAATGACATATTTGTAAGGGGACAGGAATATCCTAAATCCTGGAGTGAAGCAACTCTCTGTATTATATTAAAGCCCGGGAAGGACCCTAAGAAATGTGAGTCCTTTAGACCAATTTCAATGTTAAACACTGATCATAAGATTTTCACTCAAATATTAGCAAAAAGATTGGGGAAGCGGGCAGGTTGCTTAATTCATCAGGACCAGAAAGGATTCATAAGCGGCAGGCAGATTCAGGAACTTACACATGAACTAATAGGGGCAATAGACCTGGGATTGATGAGAAGCTTCCCTTATAATCACCTTTCAGTTGAAGATTTCTACACAACACCTTGGAGGCTTGTAAGCTCGGTAGCAACTTTGTAAGAGCAGTGAGATCTCCAACCTCATGTGTACTAGTCAATGGGTCCCTTACAGACAAGATATATATAGAAAGAGGAACCAGACAGGGGTGTCCCCTTTCTCCTCTGTTGTTTAATTTTTATATAGAGCCCTTGGCTTATGCTTTGAGATCAAATCGACACATATCACCCTTAAGATATGGGAACTCGGTGAAAAAGGTTGCACTTTATGTGCATGACCTAATGGTATTTACAGATGACCTCAATGGGTCTCTTCCAAGAATAACAGAAACACTGAAGCAGTTTGGCACCTATCAGGTTATCAGATAAACCAGCAAAAGACTGAGATCATGTGCTGGAATACCCAGAATAATGACCCCTTGGTAAAATACCAAATAAGATATCTAGGGATTTTGTTGTGGGAGAGGTTGCGAGGATTGCTCAAATTAACTTTAATAAAATTCAAACAGAGTCCCAAAAACTTCTCAATGCATGGAAAAGTCTCCCTTTGTCATTTTTGGGTCGCTCTAACCTGGTAAATTGATTTACATATGTATTCAACTCGATACCACTTGAGAAAGACTGGGTTAGTAAAATGCAAGGCGATATTAGCAGCTTTATTTGGGCCTCGAGAGGGGCTAGAATGTCATGGAAGAAGATAAGGAGGAAACAAGAGCATAGAGGAATAGCTAGCCCGGATCTGTTCCAATACTATAGGGCCTTCCATTTAAAAAACTTCAGAACTATTATTCAAGGAATACAGCTCTTATCCATGGTACATGCAAGCAATGATAGGTCCAGAACGAAGTCATTTTTTGTACAAATTCGGCCACACACATTTTTTTCAGAAAATCAAATAAAAAATTCTGAGAGCCGCTATCAGACTGTGGGTTCAGATAAGGCTGCGTTGTTACATAGCAAACCATTACAATGCAAGTTGTTACAACTACTTTCTGTAGAGGGCAGTAGATGTTGGATTTAAAATCCAGCACCTTCCCTAATGTGGCACAAACTGGAGATAGAATAGTAAATTATACTATTCTAACATCCAGCGCCCCCTACAGTAAGTCATTTTAATGACATGCGTTGTAATAGTATGCGATGTAACAGGGCTGTCGTTGTAATGACTGCATTGTAACCTCACATATTCAGAAAAAACTGATGCTACCCCCAACCCTCCAGCCTGACTCCAGGTCTCAGCTGCTCGTACATGTAGGGTAATGCAGGACCCCTTGAGGGAAGAAGCGAGGTGCCCATCGCTCACCTGTGACTGAGCATGACAGCTGCCTGTCTCCTCTGTGCCTTGGGGGGTCCAATCCCATGGAAGTGGGACCCCCTTCAGATGAACAGCATGGGTCAGCGCTGGCCCACAGCTGTAACAGAGCATCATGTTGTTCCATCTCGAAGCAAAGGCCCCTTAGAGTGGTCCCTGCAACGAACAGACTCCTCCGACATCTGGTTACCTTGCAGAAGAAGAGACATGCCCGGTGAACAAGCATTGGAAATGCAATAGGTCTCGCAATAACGCGAGTCTGAACTATTAGCATTGTAAATGATAATGCCCTTTATTTTTGCGTTCTGGTTTTTGGAACATAAATAAAAGGCTTTGTCATTTACAAGGCCTATAGCTTAAATTTGCGTTAAAACGAGACCTATTGCATTGCAATGGTGGTGGTGCTGCTGAGTTTTCTCTGAATCTGCACCCACAATCTGCACCCACAATCTGCACTCTGAATCTGCACTCTGAATCTGCACTCTGAATCTGCACTCTGAATCTGCACTCTGAATCTGCACCCACAATCTGCACCCACAATCTGCACCCACAATCTGCACCCTGAATCTGCACCCTGAATCTGCACCCTGAATCTGCACCCTGAATCTGCACCCTGAATCTGCACTCTGAATCTGCACCCACAATCTGCACCCACAATCTGCACCCACAATCTGCACCCACAATCTGCACCCTGAATCTGAATCTGCACCCACAATCTGCACCCACAATCTGCACCCACAATCTGCACTCTGAATCTGCACTCTGAATCTGCACCCACAATCTGCACCCACAATCTGCACCCACAATCTGCACCCACAATCTGCACCCACAATCTGCACTCTGAATCTGCACCCACAATCTGCACCCACAATCTGCACCCACAATCTGCACTCTGAATCTGCACCCACAATCTGCACCCACAATCTGCACCCACAATCTGCACCCACAATCTGCACCCACAGTGTGTGAGTGGCGTTGCGTGTGTGAGTGGCGTTGCGTGTGAGTGGCGTTGCGTGGGTGAGTGGCATTGCGTGGGTGAGTGGCGTTGCGTGTGTGAGTGGCGTTGCGTGTGTGAGTGGCGTTGCGTGTGTGAGTGGCGTTGCATGTGTGAATGGCGTTGCGTGTGTGAGTGGCATTGCGTGTGTGAGTGGCATTGCGTGTGTGAGTGGCGTTGCGTGGCTGAGTGGCGTTGCGTGGCTGAGTGGCGTTGCGTGTGTGAGTGGCGTTGCGTGTGTGAGTGGCGTTGCGTGGCTGAGTGGCGTTGCGTGGCTGAGTGGCATTGCGTGTGTGAGTGGCGTTGCGTGTGTGAGTGGCGTTGCGTGTGTGAGTGGCGTTGCGTGTGTGAGTGGCGTTGCGTGTGTGAGTGGCGTTGCGTGGCTGAGTGGCGTTGCGTGGCTGAGTGGCGTTGCGTGGCTGAGTGGCGTTGCATGGCTGAGTGGCGTTGCGTGTGTGAGTGGCGTTGCGTTGTGAGTGGCGTTGCGTGTGTGAGTGGCATTGCGTGTGTGAGTGGCGTTGCGTGTGTGAGTGGCGTTGCGTGGCTGAGTGGCGTTGCGTGTGTAAGTGGCGTTGTGTTTGTGAGTGGCGTTGCGTGTGTGAGTGGCGTTGCGTGGCTGAGTGGCGTTGCGTGTGTGAGTGGCGTTGCGTGTGTGAGTGGCATTGCGTGTGTGAGTGGCGTTGCGTGTGTGAGTGGGGTTGCGTGGATGAGTGGGGTTGCGTGGATGAGTGGGGTTGCGTGGATGAGTTGCGTTGCGTGGATGAGTTGCGTTGCGTGTGTGAGTGGTGTTGCTTGGGTGAGTGGCGTTGCGTGGGTGAGTGTGGTGTTGCGTGGATGATAGTGGGCTTGCGTGGGTGTGAGTGGCGTTGCGTGTCTGTAAGTGTTGCTGTGTGGGTGAAAGTGGCACAGAGCCTTTGATGTGGCCTGGCGCAGGAGAAATGCTGCTGCTGCTAATTAAATACAAGAGTGGCCGGGAAGCGGCCGGGAAACACTAGTACGGCCGGCCACATAATTAGGGGAGGAGAAGCCGCACAGCACACGCTGGGAGAAGCCCTTTGATGTGCTGTGCGGCCGCGATGCGCGCTCTGTGCTGGGGGAGGGCCATTAGCCTGAACTCGCGGCAAGATCAAACGAAGGGTGGGAGGGACATTGAGGAACAGATGGCCATGAAAGTGTATGGGCCAAAAGCGCGTGCCTGTACGTGCACTCGAAGAAAACGCCACGAAAAAAAGCGGTGGTTTGACAATCAGTTCGAGCACTTGAATTCTCGCCATTTCCCATTCCTTCGGAATGGTAAAGGACGAGACCTAAAAACTGACCCCCTGCAGCACTTCACCATCGTGCCAACTTTTTTTCTTCTTTTGTTTTAGCTATTACATGACATCTGCTTTTTTCATTAGGCCGGTTACTGCCCACTCAAAATAAGGCAATGCCGGCACTCAGTACCGAACTGGACTGGCCCATTTAAAACACTGCAGCTAAGTAAAAGGGATGCTGTTAGTTCAGCGCTTCATCAGCTGTAAGAGTGCACATACTGATGCTGTCCCTCTTTACAGTGTGCCTTTGGATTTAACTCTTACTTAGCATTTAGGAACGCCGCTATGCATCTTGTATAATATGTCCTTATGCATTTAGCTGCTAGTGTGACATGTAGAAAGTCTGAGTGCACAATCACCAGTCACAGTGTCCATGCATAAAGTGTCTGCTTGATAGTTTCTGTATCAGGTAGATCACTCTTGTCTAATCAGTCATCAATTTACTGTCATCTGTGTCCAGACCCTTAGAACCCAGGGGTAAATTTACAAGGAAATTTACAAGGAAAGTGGCAAAGCATCTCATTAAACCAAGAAGGCTAACAACACGCTCTGTCACTTTAGAAACTTAGGGGCTTTAGGAACGCAGGGTTACATATTTACAAGAATATGGTGTAGCCCTGCATTTCCCCCTGCGTGGGTGCTAAATTTAGCTGCCTAGCGCCCACGCATGCACCCTTGCACCATCGTGCAAGGGTGCCTGCATTGAAGGGAGTGTTTGTTTATGTGCAGGAAGGTGTCCCTTCACTAAAACAATCGGAAATGGTGATTTGAAACTTCTATGTGTGCTGCTTAATGCAGCACACATAGAAGTTGCAAAACATCATTTTTTTAATGATTGTTTATGATTCAAGGGGCACCTTCCTGCACATAAACAATCAAAGGTGTTCTGCTGTTTCCATGTGTGCTGTACAATGCAGCACACATGGAAGCCGCAAAACAAGGCGAAATTAAACATTTCTCCTCCTTTCGGCAGTGTAAGACCAGGTTTCCCTGGTCTTAATTGTGGCACTGCCCCGTATTTTTGCCACCCTTGAATATATGAGGCAGTGTCAAAATCAATGGGTGTTGCGGAGGAATGCCCACAGCAACACCCATTGCCCTCACCTTTCACACTAAGTGTAGCATGAAAGGGTGTCATATTTACAAGGCAGCGTTAAGCAATGTTAAGTTGCTTAACACAGGCTTGTAAATAAGGCTAAGCCCGTATCGCCATCACAACGTCTTTAAAAGTGACAGGCTGCCGCTCATAGTCGAGATACGCTTTTGGGGACAGCGTGAATTTAAAGCCCACTCTGGTATTTCATTTTGGAACTGCTGCCGTCTGGTGCCCTTTGTTTGTTCCTGACCCGGACCTGCTGCTGACTTGAACTTGGGCTGCCAGGGGGAGCGGGACTGCGAGGACCAGAGGTACTTGCGCTTCAAGACCACGCGCACCTGTTGCCTCTTCCCGCCCGCTCCTCCTCCTATTTAGTAATGCCCAAACACGCGCACGAAGCCCGGGCGGAGGGCGGAGGGCGGGCCCGTTTAAGCCCGTTAAAGACTGTGCTAGACCGGACCGGGCCACATCGCTAACACTTGATTTTAAGAGTACTTTACGAGTGTGATATATTGGCTTTCTATTCCATTTTCCTTTTTGGTCGTACGTGTGTACAAACCTAATATGTGTACTAGGAGTAGGAGCAAAACGGTTGCGGGGGGGCTAAACTAACAGGAACATTAGACAACTTTATTGTACGGGCTAATTCATTTATTGATCAAGGCATCATACTCATGGAGCGCAGAGTGTCCCAAGATTTTGCTATGGCAAAAAGATCGTCATTGGGACATTTTGCAACAGCGAAAAGCCCCGATCATGCCATGGATGTGCGCCGATCAGAGGTCCACGCCGTTGTCCACAGTATGCCAAACGCGGTGGACCTGTCAGCGTCACACATATTGTCTGATTCACAACTAAGTTCGGACTTAGAAAAAACACCAGATCTAGTTAGTAACATCACTCCAAACGATATAAGCAGTAGCCACCTGAGAGGCAGGAGGGAGGGCGCTATTCCAAAGAATTCTAAGAAACAAAATACGGTGGTAATTGGAGAATCACAAAACAAGGCTGGGGAGGTACTCGATCACGAAGCACGCACAGAGAACAAACAATTACGACCTGTAGAGACTAAGGCAATCATACGCACAGGACTCCCAGAGGTGTCATCTAGCATGGTGGGGGAAAGTGATACCGAAGACGAGGCTGATAGTTTATTCTTATTAAAAATGGGGGAGCTCTTTAAAAAATATCTTTCCCCGATTGAGATAAGATTATCCCACATTGAAAAACAGTTAGCCACCCTCTGTACCCTGTCCAAACCCCAAAAAAATCAAGTGGCATCAAAAGTGGGGGTAACTAAATCCAGTAATTCCAAACCCGTGCCTCAGGTACCTAAAAAACCGCCACCTCCACCAGCCCCAGTTGCCAGCACAACACCAAAGTCCAGTATAGCTATGGAGAAGAGAGGGGCTGACAAATCTAAAGACCCTGCTTCGCTCAATACACAGGGGGATACCTTATCGGAAGTCCCCTTCTTGCAACCCAAAGGGAATGGGAACAAGGAAGCTCAAGACAGAAGACGAGAGATCAATTTGCCCCCTGAGGCAAGCCCCTACGTGGTAATTATGACCGGGGTCCCGGAACTGGTAGATGCAGTGGAGGAACCTAGCTGGTCATTATATAACAAGGTTCAACACTGGCTTAATTTAAACCGACCACTACCCCCCCCATTGGTCTAGTAAGATTCTGACAGTGCGTAGGGTGCCGTGGGTGGGACACGAGAGGAAGACCACCCAGGGTGATTGTGTCTTGATCAATTTTGAGGATCCCCATACGGTTGAGCATATATGCTCATGGAATATGCAAGCTGGGTTTGAAGGTATAGAAACAAAATGTCTTTCTTTTTTCTATCCCCCTAGGAGTCGCCAAGGTTACAGTTTTAATCATGACCCTGATCATGACTTGAATGGGAACTGGCGTAGAGTAGGGCCTCGCGGTCGCGGCTGGGGTGGACGGGGGGCTTGGGGTTGTAACCCAGTCAGGAACCTAGCTTTTAGTGATAATTGGTGTGGAATTTCGACCGCCAACAGGTATAGCCCCCTGGAGATGGGCGATTGACGTTCATCTACAATCGAGTCATCGAAAAGAGAGAGGGTCTGTTGTGTTCGGTATAACAAAGGAGCTAACCGAGCTGCTAATGATAGCCAAGACGCTATAGTAGTGGAGAGGGACGAAGATAAAACTGCAGCCGCTACTTCACCTTATACATTAGAAATAGGGATAGTTAACCCTGTTATCATGGAGTCTAATTACACGTGTGATGAGGAGGGAATCGTGTTGATCCCTCCAAATCATCATTTAGGCGAAGCAGTAAGGGGCACTGAAGATAGTGTAGTACCAATGGCTCAGATAAAAGGCATAATTAAGGTCACCCCATTAGTAGTAGCTGAAGTTACCCAAATGGTTGACTGTAGGGGAAGGATGGCTTTGCTATCCTGGAATATAGCGGGATTGTCTAGTAAGGGTAAGTATCCTGTCTTCCTAGCATTCATTGAAAATTACGACGTGATTTGTCTTCAGGGGTGCTGGGAACAGTCTGAGATACACATTAATGGCTATCGCACCTACTTTACCGCAGCGCAGCAGACTAGCAGAGGTAGATGCTCAGGCGGACTATGCACATTTGTATCCAACACGGCAAATTTGACTGTTAAATGCCTATCCAGTAGGGGTAACTATCATTATCAAGTACTCTCAATCAAGACGGGGGGAATTCAGCATATCACCCTGATAAATTTATATAATAACATCTCCAGGGACGATCAAAAACGGGTCCTGGATGAATTAAACAACGATTTATGTAACGATAGCGGTCCTGGGAAAGAGGGAGGGTGTGTCATAGTGACTGGAGACTTTAACTGCCATCTTTGTCCCTATAGTAATTTAGACATATGTGGCATGGCTAACCTCAAGGGAGATCCCTGCACTCATTTTGAGCATACCACACTTGGAAATGTGTTCAACAATCTATTATTTGAGCGGGATTTAGGCTTTGTAAATGAGCTATGTAACCCCCAGGTTAATTTTCAACCCACTTTTAATGGAAGGGGGTTAAAATTTGTTATTGATTATACATTAGCCTCTACAAGCCACCACTGCAATGTCCTGTCATTTAAAACATAGGACATCGCTCTCAGTGATCATTTCCCGATTAGTTCAACATTTATTATCGAGCTGAATAGCAGACAAACATCTGATGTAGCTGAAAATATATATAGTCACAGGATCTTCTTGAATAAAAGAAATGGTTACTCAATAAAATGGAACATGGTTGATCCTACAAATTTTTTGCAGTGTTTAATAAAGGATTTTCTCACCGATTTTATGACCTGTCTTGTGGAAAATCCTAACCCAACCGAGGTCATCTCAGCTTTTATGAAAATAACTTCACATATTAGTAGCAAATTAACAGGGATTACACGGGAAGGGGAAAGACTTAAGGTTGAGGGCTGGTTCAACTCCGAATGCAGTAAGGCGCATGCTCACTTAAAGCAAATCTTGCAAAAATTACCTAAAAACACTGTTGACATTAGGTCGGCCAGAGCTTGTTATAAATTAGCCTTACAGAAAAGGAAGAAAGAGTTGAAGGAGGATGCCTGGAGAGCACTGCTCAAGGCATGCTCCTTAAGAGACAATAATGCCTTCTGGAGAGTGGTAAACGCCCCCTTTTTAGGTGGAGCTAGAGCTGCGCATGCGTAGCATGCGCTGTCTAGCTCGGTGCCTATTGTTCATAGTTTCGTGGGAATCTGAGACAGCATTCGGCCACGCGCCTCTGCTGTCTCAGATTTGTCCGTGTGAGCGCGCTTCGCGCTTTTGTATCTTGCTGCCCGTCTCCCGGCTCAAATTTCCCTCAAACACGCAGGCACGCACACAGACACACACACGCAGGCAGGCATACACACACACAGGCAGGCACGCGCACACACACACACACACGCACGCACCCACCTCCCCCACCACCACCACTCACGGGCTCACGCGCACACACATGCGCGCACACACAGATGCACACAGACACACATATACCCCCCTCCACTCACCGTGCTCTTTTGTCTCGTCGCCTCGCTGCGCTCCTTTTCTCCGGCGCATCTCCACACGCGGGGCACTTCTCTGCATTTTCACGCTACCGTGGGGCTCTCCCTCCATGATGGGAGCCCCGCATCAACAAGCAACACCGGCCTCTTCCGGCCGCGTCACAGGTCCCGCCCATGTCACGGGCAAGGATGCCTGACTTCCTGGTTTCGCCCCCGCCGGCAACACTGCTTCTTCAGCTTGTTTTCTGTCGGAGCCGCTTTCCAAAAGACATTGAATTATGTAAGCTTTTCCATCAGTCGCAACTTCCGGTCCAACACACATTTTCTGTTCCTGTTCTGTGAATGTGATGGGATTAAAAGGCTCATTCATCCAGCGGAGTTTCGTTCTCTGTGTAATCATGAGCGTCTCGCGGCAGCCCAATGGCACGAGGGACCCAATCCACCCTAGTTATTATTGTTTTTAGTACCAAAGCAAGGGATTGGGAGAGGGATGCCATTTCCTCGCTTGCACGAGGGCCCGTGGAGCCTTTGCCTTGCCACCCGACAGTGGAGTCTCGATATTTTGTGAAGTGTGGTAGCTTAGGCGATAACCTGCAAACGCTCGTCAAGTGAGGCACAATAGTTCGTAGGTGAGGTGCAATAAGTTGTGATGCGAGTTGGAAAGGTTTGTGTGGTGAGTCGCAACACTTTGTGAGCTGATGAGTGACAGCTTGTGAAGTGAGTGGCAATAGCTTGTCAGGGAGCTGCGAAATAAGGTGAGATGGCTTGTGAAGTGAGTGGCAACAGCTTGTCAGGGAGCTGCGACATGAGGTGTGATGGCTTGTGAAGTGACATGAGGTGTGATGGCTTGAGAAGTGAGTTGTAATAGCTTATCATGGAGCTGCGACATGAGGTGTGATGGCTTGTGAAGTGACATGAGGTGTGATGGCTTGTGAGGTGACATGAGGTGTGATGGCTTGTGAAGTGAGTTGCAATACTTGTCAGGGAGCTGCGACATGAGGTGTGATGGCTTGTGCAGGGCATGAGGTGTGATGGCTAGTGAAGTGACGTGAGGTGTGATTCCTTGTGAAGTGACGTGAGGTGTGATGGCTTGAGAAGTGAGTTGTAATGGCTTGTCAGGGAGCTACGACATGAGGTGTGATGGCTTGTGAAGTGACATGAGGTGTAATGGCTTGTGAGGTAACATGAGGTGTGATGGCTTGTGAAGTTAGTTGCAATACTTGTCAGGGAGCTCCGACATGAGGTGTGATGGCTTGTGCAGGGCATGAGGTGTGATGGCTTGAGAAGCGAGTTGTAATAGCTTGTCAGGGAGCTACGACATGAGGTGTGATGGCCTGTGAAGTGACATGAGGTGTGATGGCTTGTGAGGTGACATGAGGTGTGATGGCTTGTGAAGTGAGTTGCAATACTTGTCAGGGAGCTGCGACATGAGGTGTGATGACTTGTGCAGGGCATGAGGTGTGATGGCTTGAGAAGTGAGTTGTAATAGCTTGTCAGGGAGCTACGACATGAGGTGTGATGGCTTGTGAAGTGACGTGAGCTGTGATCACTTGAGAAGTGAGTTGTAATAGCTTGTCAGGGAGCTGCGACATGAGGTGTGATGGCTTGTGAAGTGACATGAGGTGTGATGACTTGTGAGGTGACATGAGGTGTGATGGCTTGTGAAGTGAGATGCAATACTTGTCAGGGAGCTGCGACATGAGGTGTGATGGCTTGTGAAGTGACATGAGGTGTGATGGCTTGTGAAGTGACATGAGGTGTGATGGCTTGTGAGGTGACATGAGGTGTGATGGCTTGTGAGGTTACATGAGGTGTGATGGCTTGTGAAGTGACGTGAGGTGTGATGGCTTGTGAAGTGACGTGTACACACCACCCCTGCATCACTCAGCACCACCACAGCACCACTCAGCGCCACCCCAGCATCACTCAGCACCACCACATTATCACTCAGCGCCACCACAGCACCACTCAGCGCCACCCCAGCATCACTCAGCATCACCACAGCATCACTCAGCACCACCACGGCACCACCCCAGCATCACTCAGCACCACCCCAGCATCACTCAGCTCCACCACAGCATCACTCAGCACTACCACATTATCACTCGGCACCACCACAGCTCCACTCAGCACCACTCAGCACCACCACCGCATTACTCAGCACCACCACAGCATCACTCAGTACCACCACAGCACCACTCAGCGCCACCCCAGCATCACTCAGCACCACCCCAGCATCACTCAGCGCCACCACAGTGCCACTCAGCACCACCACAGCACCACTCAGCACCACCACAGCATCACTCAGCGCCACCCCAGCATCACTCAGCACCACCACAGCACCACTCAGCATCACCACATCATCACTCAGCGCTACCCCAGCATCACTCAGCACCACTACATTATCACTCAGCACCACCACATTATCACTCAGCACCAACACATCACCACTCAGCACCACCACAGCACCACTCAGCACCAACATATTATCACTCAGCACCACCATATTATCACTCAGCACCACCACATTATCACTCAGCACCACCACAGCACCACTCAGCACCACCACAGCATCACTCAGCACCATCTCAGCACCACAACAGCACCACCACAGCATCACCACAGCATCACTCAGCACTACTCAGCACCACTACATTATCGCTCAGCACCACCACATTATCACTCAGCACCACCACATTATCACTCAGCACCACCACAGCACCACTCAGCACCACCACAGCACCACTCAGCACCACCACAGCATCACTCAGCACCACCACAGCATCACTCAGCGCAACCCCAGGTTATAGGTGTCACATTTGCGAAAGTTATAACTATTGCCATTGTAAATGACAAAGCTATTAATTTAGCTATTTTCAAAACCAACACATAAATATAAAATGTAATTTACAAGACCAATAGCTCAAACTTTCCTAATGCGAGACCTATTGCATTGCAAAGGCTTGTTTATTGAAAGGAATTGTGACCTGATAGAGACCGCTATAGACCAGACTGTTTGGGTAAATCATTTTACCGATCTTTATAAGAAAGATGACACTGTCAGAATAGAAAGTTTTGGCTCTGACCAGATTGCAATCACAGGATCTGCTTCTCAGGACGTTTTGTTCCCCTTGGAGATTACTTTTACCCTGTCAGAGGTCGAATTGGCCATTAAAGAAAGCTCTAATAATAAAGCCCCAGGCCCTGACGGAATACCAATTGACATGTATAAGGATAACATCGCCCTATGGGCACCGCTCCTGACAAACGTACTTAATAGTTACAATACTAATGGTTTCCCACCTACATGGCAGGAAGCGATTGTAGTGCCTATTTTTAAAAAGGGTGACCGCAACGACCCCAAATGTTACAGGCCTATTTCACTGCTTGACTCCCTAATGAAAATAGCAGGTAGAGTCATATTAAATAGACTGCAGGTATGGGCCAAGGAGAAATGTATTTTACTTAAATTCCAGTACGGGTTTAAGTCAGGATTGGGCACTATTGAACAAGGTTTAAACCTGGCAATTTTAATAGGGAAATATAAAGTGGCAAAAAGGGGCAATTTATTTATGACATTTGTTGACCTCAGTTCAGCCTTCGACTGTTTGAGTCACGATGTTTTGTGGGACACTTTATTACAACTTGGAGTTGAGTTAAATATTCTTAATTTTTTAAAGGAATTATATAAAGGGGCAGGGGCAAAGGTGCGGTACGGGAAGAAAGGTGATTGCACAGAAAAATTCCCCATAATGAAGGGCGTACGGCAGGGTTGTATCCTGGCCCCTTTTCTTTTTAACCTTTATATCAATAGTGTAGCAGACCACTTAATTAAATTAAATGTGGATTACCCAAGAATTGAAGGCGCCGCGGTGCCTATTCTACTATACGCAGATGATGCGGTGATCATGGCAAGAACCCAAATAGGCCTCCAGAAGGCGTTAGCTGGTTTTTCTCTTTATATGGGATCCAGGGGCCTAAAAATAAACATCGGGAAAACGTTGACCATGTGCTGCTCATCAAAAAACAAGGTTTCCTGCAACACTTTTTTAGAGCAATCAAAGATAGAGACAACTAGTACTTTTTCCTATTTGGGAATACTTTTTAACAATAGAGGTTCATGGACTACAGCTATTACTACTAGAAACGTAGCGTTTTCACGCGCAATTGGCGCTTTAAGACAGTTCGCCAATAAACTTGGGTGCAGGCCTATACGCATTCTGCTTGAGATATACAAAGCTAAATGTGTATCTACTGCAATTTATGGGGCGCCATTTGGGGCATTTCAGATTGTCTAGAGATACAGGTAAAGGAAAACACTTTCCTTCGATACTTGTTGGCAGTCCCCAAGTCTACCTCAAGTTATGCTTGCCATAAAGAATTAGCTCTGGCATTTATCTCTGATTTAATCAGGATCAGTCCTGTATTGTTATGGTACAAGATTCGGAAATCCACTGAAACTGATTTTAACAGGGCAATTATTGCAGATTGTATGAAACTTGAGGGGTCCAAAAACATTAAGTGGCTCTCGTACATCAAGGCCTTTTTAACTAATATAGGGCATCCAGAATTTTATAACAATCCCTTACTATTATCCTCAATATAAAAAAAAACACTGAAGGAACGATGCTCTGTTTTTCTGGAGGACCCACGCCGGTCAGTCGAAGGGAGGAAAGGCCTCCGTCTTTCATCATCATTTTTTATTACAGGGTCCTGGCCTACAGTCTTATTTGTCTCCTGAGCTGTCTAGCTATGACAGAATGCTCTTAGCATGGCTGAGAATGGGTAGCTACTTTAGGATGGTTACTCACCCAGATATTAATGATTGGTCCAAAAACTTAAGCCACTGCCCATGCGATGACCTCTCCGTGCAATCAACTATACATTGCATTCTATTTTGTAAATTCTATACTTGGGGCAGGAGAAGATACCTAACCCCCCTTTTAAAGACCTGGGGCTTAAGACAGTGCAGACCGGCCCTATTTAAGATTCTTTTATTGCAGGATGAAGTGACTATTAATGTTGTATCCAAGTTTCTGAAATTTGTAATTAGATGCAGAGCTTCTATTGGTTAAATGTACTTTCGAACTGTTAATACTGTCTAGCAATTGAGTTCGCACATTAATTATGAAGAAGAACTGTATTCCAGGCACTCAATTGTGCTATAGAGTAACCATCTATGTGTATTTTTTACGTCGCCTTAGACGACATTTTATGAATAATTGTAATTTTTAAATTGTATGCATATGTCTGTGCTTTTATGATTTTATATGAATTGAATAAAGCTAACTTTGAATTGAATTGAAATGACATGGTGTCAATAGAGGCTTGTAAATATGCCCCGTAGTGTCTGTTCACAATTAATGACCCTATGCAGTTATGCTTGAACACTCTGCTGTATCTATGAGCTTTGTGCACACTCAGTCTCCATCCCCCATGCAGTCGATTACATTCCTCTGTGCAATACAGGGGCGTATTACCGGAGTGCCCCGGGAGCACAATGGGCATTTGTGCCTGCTTTGCGTGCCCCACGGGCCTTTTGGTATTACAGAAGAGGCCACAGAATCTTGTGCATCCCCTTCTGTGATACGGATAGCTACAGTGCACATAAAGCGCCAGCACCATCACCAATGGATATTTCTTCATGTGCATGGGATGAGGCCCCATGCAAATGAGGGAATCCCTTTGGCTCTTCGCCCATGCCATATTACAGATGCATGAAGAATGGGGGAGTCAGGTCCAGGGACGTGGGGCTAGCTGGACCATTAATTATAAATTCTAAGTACACAAATTGCCGGCCACACATTTACTCAAATCCTCTATTTTTGAGGGAACAAACCATAAGAGACTTCCTGGTTCGTTCGGGTATATCACTCAAACCCTTTTATTATTTATTTGTTTTTTGTCTTTTTTTAAAGTATTGATGTATGAAAGGGACACCTTATCGTTTTGTACACCTTATATACAATTCGCGATTATTTACAACACAAAAACATACACATACACATAACTAGTTGTATTATACAAAGTGAATTGCTCTGATATATATACACTCAAATATTCATACTATGAAGAAAAAATCATCCGTAATTCCATAAAGACCAGAGTCAAAAGTATAAACTTGATGACAATCATAAATCAATGAACTACAGTTGAATGTAGACAGTTCAAATAAGGAAAAATAGACTCCAAATTAATTCATTCAGTCCATTCAACCAATAAATGGCTAATCCTTTTACGCCAACGCGTTTCGAATCCGGTATGTCAACTCTACGGATTCTCATCAGGGCTCTGTCTTAATACGGGATATCTGCAAGTGTATAAAATAAGACTTGTTTTAGCTACATTTTAGACAGTTGTTTAGCTTCCGACTACATTTAACTCGGATTCCTCATATTACCTGTTGAACCAGCAGCCGCCGGTCAAGGGTAAGGTATTAGTTCTGACTGAGTTTCTTTTCTTTTCGGGATCTAAAAACAAACGCAGGTATCATGACCTGTTCTTGCTCACTTTTTAAGACCAGAATGGGGCACAAATGTTATTAACATACCTTACTGGATCATGCTCGTGATCCTACTTTTCCACCAAATGGGAGTTAATTTTCAGTCTTGTATTACAGCCTGAAAATAATGAGAATAACGTTTTACGCACTTTTTATGCACAGACGGAGAGAGTATGGCACTCGTTGCTCTACTCGGCATACCTGCTCTGAGGGATTCCTCGCTTGGGCTGTTCGTGTGCTAATCGGTTGCAGCGGTAAACGCTTTCTGACCATGTGGGCACCGCTTTCCTCAATCCTTATTATTTGCACTCGCTTTCCCTAGAGGAAATGACAGCGTTTTATTAGGTATCAGGGGCTACTGCAATATTAGTGACAAATCGAACCCATATTAGCTCTAGACTTACTTGAAAAAGCTGTGACTCGGCATCTAGCTCTCATTCACTTAGTTTGGCAGCCATGTTGTAACATGGCTTTAGACCTACTTATAGCTACTTGCTTGGCGGCCATCTTAGAGTGGGGTCGCTAAAGAAAGCTCTCATTCACTTAGTTTGGCAGCCATGTTGTAACGTGGTTTTTGACCGACTTAAAGCTACTTGCTTGGCGGACATTTTAGAGTGGGGTCGCTAGAGAAGGCTATCATTTAGATGGGGAAAAAAAAGTGAATTTAAACCACATATGAGAACATACGCGCAATCACCATCGACCCTTTCTTTTAGATGCACTTTCCTAAGTGAAGCTCACACTCTAGATATTTCAGAAAGCGAGTTAAGCCCGCTGAGTGCGCTATTAAACTTAAGTATAAGGTAGGCCTCTTTTTTTAGTTGAAGTTTATCATGGTCGATGGACCTAGACTGTTGCAGAACATATAGAATTGACCACTTTAAGTCATTCTCAGTGTGTTTATTTTCAATGCAATGCTCCACCATAGGTGCTGTAAGCACTTTATTCTTGATTCTAGACTTATGTTGCGTTATGCGCATATTCACATGTTGTGTTGTCTTGCCTATGTAAATCTTATTGCATGGGCAAATGACTACATATACAACATTTCGTGTTTTACAATTTGAGAAACTTAAGTGTTTCCACTTAATATTCCCATGTTGGAATTCCTTCCCTTCCACAGTAGTCCCACAGGCCACGCATGTCCCACATTTATGATGTCCCTCAATGGGTTTCATTCTCCATTGAGACAATAGGTCACTCTTAGGTTTGGGTAATGCTATCTCGGCTCGGACAAGATGTTGTCCGATGCTCCTGTTCTTACGATACGCAAAAAGCGGACGGGGAAATGGACAGTCCAGGTTTTCTAGTAAGTGCCAATTTTTTAACACGTTTGTCTGAATTTGTTTGTGTCAGGCCCAAATGTGGTGACACAGACCATCCGGTATAGTTCAGCCTTTGATTTTGTTTGTAGCAAACTTTCCCGTGGTGTACATCGTGCCCGCTTGAATGAGTTTTTTAACAGTTTTTTGGGATAACCACGGCTTTCCATTTCTTGACAGAATGTGTCAGCGTGTCTTTCAAACTCTGACAGCTCTGTGCAGTTTCTCCTAATACGGAGCAGTTGGCCATAGGGCAAGTTAGCCTTCAAGTTCCTGGGGTGGTCACTTTGGTGGTACAGTATTGTGTTTTTATCAGTCTGCTTCTTGTATAAAGAGGAGACCAACTTCCCGTTTGAACATATGATTTCCACATCCAGGAACGTCATTCTTGTGTCACTGATCTCAATAGAAAATTTAATGTCTGGATGTTTGGAATTAAGCCATCCATGAAATTTCATCAACTCCGTGTGGCTCCCCTGCCACAGGAGCCACACGTCGTCGATATATTTGTGTCGTTAGTATTGTGACAAATCACTTCCACATTCATCCCTTTTGTCCCCCCCCCAAAAAAAACTCTATCCCTCCTCCATGACTCATTATAGTGATAGTTTGATGTTGTAAATATATGTACAGACATTTATATGTATAAATCTTTTCTTTGAAACGCAAAAAACAATTTAAACCACAACCAAAAGCAAAATAAAAATTTTCAATTTTTCTACGAGTAACTTTGACTGAAAAAGTGGTCTTTTTTGAGGCAGCGACTAGGAGCGTCTCTTTGAATTGATTGAAAACTAGTGCACAGTACTGGCATTTCTCTTGTTTACTATGTCGATATATCGTAGCCATTGCTTAATGTGACTGCAATATGGGTTATCCTTTTCAATAAATTTCTTCTCATATTCTGCCATATATAATATGGCCATCTCCGGAGCATAGGGGCATCCCATAGCAGTCCCTTTGGTCTGCATAAGGAATCCGAGTTAAATGTAGTCGGAAGCTAAACAACTGTCAAAAATGTAGCTAAAACAAGTCTTATTTTATACACTTGCAGATATCCCGTATTAAGACAGAGCCCTGATGAGAATCCGTAGAGTTGACATACCGGATTCGAAACGCGTTGGCGTTAAAGGATTAGCCATTTATTGGTTGAATGGACTGAGTGAATTAATTTGGAGTCTATTTTTCCTTATTTGAACTGTCTACATTCAACTGTAGTTCATTGATTTATGATTGTCATCAAGTTTATACTTTTGACTCTGGTCTTTATGGAATTACGGATGATTTTTTCTTCATAGTATGAATATTTGAGTGTATATATATCAGAGCAATTCACTTTGTATAATACAACTAGTTATGTGTATGTGTATGTTTTTGTGTTGTAAATAATCGCGAATTGTAAATAATTGTATATAAGGTGTACAAAACGATAAGGTGTCCCTTTCATACATCAATACTTTAAAAAAAGACAAAAAACAAACAAATAATAAAAGGGTTTGAGTGATATACCCGAACGAACCAGGAAGTCTCTTATGGTTTGTTCCCTCAAAAATAGAGGATTTGAGTAAATGTGTGGCCGTCAATTTGTGTACTTAGAATATATTACAGATGCAGGCGCAGAGGCAAACTACCACGCTCCTTGATCTGACTTCGATGCCCTGGAATCATAACTACTATTGCAGCTTCTTTAATGTGGATGAAAGCTGTAGGACTCCTCCGTTGCCCCCCCTCTTCATGATAAACAACAACAACAGTTGAGTAGTACAGGTCACTGACACCCCCACTACAACATTTTTCCTATCGGCCTGGCCCACCCCAGGCTATTTTGTTCAAGGAGCTCTGTTAATGCTGCCCCGGCAATTACAAATACTGCCCTAAATAGAGCCCTAATTCTGCCAATGTATTACAACACACCCACCAATGTGACATCACTGCCCTGGCAAATGGCTCCTGGAAATGGAAATCTCGCCCAAACTATTCATTCAGACTGCCCACGAGGCCACATTCCAGGTTCCACCTACCCATAAAACACACATTCAGCTAACTTTGTGACTGAGCAAAATGTATTTTCCGGTGCTCTGTTTCTAATCAGTTTTTGTTTCTTCCCCGAGGGTGTACGGGGTGATGCCCCTCATGCCTATTAACACCAGCCGCCCCTGGTTGGGGTCCTGCTTCTTTAAGAGTGTATACTTTCCTCTCTCTTCTTTCTCTTGAAAGGCTGTGGGTCACATCAGGATAGCCTAGGAAGCTGATAGTCCACAACACAGGCCATGGAGTTATGATAGTTCACACCTGGATGCCAGCCCCAGTGATATAATCATCAAGAGGTTAATCCCAGGCTCCCAGTCCTCCTCTTCATGATTCCTTTATTAGCCCCATCTCCTTCCAGAGATGTGTTCAGAGTCTTTCATTGTGATCTATCACTGACCCAAAGAGCACCCTTTGGAAGTGTACTGGCTGATGCTTTCTCTCACTTCTCTAGTGTGTCTCAACCAGCTTCCAGGAATGCAGCATACAGAAATTGGTCCTTCCGCAAGAACACATACACCCAGCACATGCTTTCACTGCACACACACTGCACAGCACTGCACAATATCTCACATGTACTAAATTCGTCCCAGCTATAAATACAGTCAATACATGCAGCAATAATGCATGTACTGCACAACACTGCTCTATTCCTGTTCAGTACCCCTCCCAGGAACACATAGAACCAGTGCAGTCACAGCTACTACACAAGACTATACATCTAACTGATGTAGTCCAAAGATGAGCAAGCGCACATCATCACATTTTTTAAAAATGTGAGTGAGCCTGTAGGTCTCACTCTGTTGGCACTGGGTAAAAAGGACATGTTCACTCCTATTGATCACTACATGGTATTCTGCCACCACTGCGCTCATGATGCTTAACTCCTGAGGAAGGCTGTAGCCTTCCACCACTATAAGGATAGCATTTTCAGCGCCCCTCCCTGTCCAACAAAACTGTAATCCATGAGAAAGGTCTATGTCATGGCATACACATATAGTCCATGCTTGCCCATGAGAAAAATCTGCAGTACAGATCCAGACAACAGTACATTTGGGCACTCAGGGCACGTCCTTCACCATGTAGAGGAGTTTGTCTTCCCCCAGATCAAACCAACCAAAACCAACTCCTAAAATAGAGAGGTTGGGTGGTCAAAAACGACGGGAAAGTCCATCATCACTCTCATCGCTCAATCTGGCTTTGTGCTCCACTACAAAGTCTAACCATTGCAAAGAAAAATACCATCTCAACAACTTGGGATTCCCTCCCTTCATAGCCATCAACCATTTCAATGGCTTATGATCTGTTTGCACCGCAAACCTTGTGCCAAACAAACAGGGGTAGAACTTATGCAAGGCCCACAATTTGGCAACAGCCGCCCAGTCCGCTCTATGGGTGTTAATGCCCTACTAATAAACGCTACAGGACACTCTCTATCTTTGTCATCCAGTTGAACTCACACAACTCCAACTCCTTTGTCAGATACATCCGTCTGTTCAATGAACAGTTGACTTCAATCAGGCACTTTCAGTACTGGTGCAGGGCATAGTGCCTTCCTCAGTTTCTTAAATGCTTTCTGGCACTCTTAAGTCCATATTACTTCCCTGGGCTGCACCTTAGAGGTCAAAGTAGTCAATGGGGGCAACTATACTTCCATAGTTAGCTACAAATTTCCTGTAATACCTGGTGAGTCCCAAAAAGGCCCTCACTTCAATCTGGATAGTAGGCACCTCCTACTCCATCACAGACTGAATCTTGGTATCCAACTGGCACATTTTCCTGTTTCCCACCTCATGCCTAAGGTAGAATAAAGAGGACTGCCCCAACTGAGACTTAGGTGCCTTGATGGTCAGTTTCGCCTCATGTATTCTTGCCAAACCTGTTCAAGATGCCTCAGGTTGTCGTCCCATGAACTGTTGAACACCGAAATAAGTTTCAAATAGGCCACACAGAAGTTTTCCAGTCCCGTGGGAACATGGTTCACCAAACGCTGAAAAGTGGCAGTAGCATTCTTAAACACAAAGGGCATCACCATAAACAGCTACAGCCCTCTGGCACAGAAAATGCTTTCTTCTCCTTAATATTTGATGCCAAAGCGATCTGCCAATATCCACTGGTCAGATCCAAGATGATCAAGTACTTTGCAGCACCTACTTGATCCACAAGCTCATCTGCTTTCAGGGCTGGATGGGCATAAGATGTGAGTGCTTCATTGAGGGTTCAGTAGTCCACACAGAACCACAAGTCATTAGTCCATCGATTTGGTACTAGAATAACATGGCCAGACCAAGGACTACGAGATCAGGCAATGACCCCTCGGTCAAATATTTTGGCAACTTCGACCTTAATGTATCCCTGAACACAATCATGCTGTATATTCTGCCCTTCACTGACAGACTACCACCAGTGTCTATGTTATGCACACAGACAGCTGTCAACACTAGAGTCAGAATGATGAGGGTGGCAACCCATCCCAACACCTCTCTACACTCTTTTTTCTGCTCAGACGTAAACTCAGGTGCTAACTGAATTCCTTCTACTGTGCCATCCTTCATGCCACTTGCAGCAAGTCCAGAAGAGGCTCACTGTCTTCCTCAACTTCCTCTGCCATAACCGTGACATTCCCTTTGTAATCTCTCTGGAGGTACAGCTTTATCCTCTTCACATGGAATACCCTCCTGGTTCCCTTGTTGTTCCTGTGTCCATCAAGTAGTATGCCTCCAACATTTTCTGACCTACCTTTTTTGTCAGAGTTTTATATAGTGCAAACTAGACCCGAGACATCGGGTATCCGAGCGCTTTACATGAGCACCAGTTTCGTTACAAAAGAACAAATTCATTTTTATTTTTGTTAGGCAAGGGGAGATTTAGTGATTTTCCCAGAATCACAGGATGTCGAGCGTCATTGCCGAGGCTCAAACCCGGTTCCCCCACTTCGAAATTGACCGCTCTGGACATAAGGCTACATCCTCTCCCTCACCCTCTACCTTATATGGCCCACACCATTTGTCCTCCAAAGCCCTGGGACAAATGGATACCTGCTGGCCTTCCTGATATCAGCGTAGCTTTCTGGTCATACCATTTCTTCATCAGCGCTTGGCTAGCCTGAATGTTTTCCTTTGCGTGACTCAAACATTAGGCCATCAACTTCCTGAGGCAAGTCACATAGTCTACCACATCCTTCTGTGGAGACTCTAAGGTTACCTCCTACCCTTCTCTTAGGCGAGTGGATCCGTCACCAGGTGCCCATACAAAATTCCACAGAGCCTGAACCCTATTCCATTCTGCAAAATCTCTTGGTAGACAAAAAAGAGACATGGTAGGAGAAGTTCCCATTTCCTCCTTAGGCTCTCTGGTATAGCTCGTGAGGTTTTTTTTAAACCACTTAAATTGTGAAGCTACTATATGCAATGCAATGTGAATTTTTTCCTTTATTTGAAAAGTAAAGTGTTATAAAAAGAAAAAAAGAAAAGAAAAAAAAACACTCCACCAAACCATTGGTTTTTGGGTGATATGCCATGGAGAAGTGGTATATCACGCCCTCTTGTTCCCACATCCCTCTTATGTAAGAAGAGATGACGTTGGTTCCTCTGTTGGAAATTACAGTCTCCTCCTGGGTTCCTTTGTGGCACCTGTGTCCAGCAAGTAGTTCACATCAGACACCTTGGAGTGTTTTTTATGGCCCACATTATCTGTCCTTATAAGCCTTGGGGCAAATAGGCCTTAGCACCAACACTTCCTGACCTTCCAGATATCCACTCAATGAGCTTTTTGATGATACCATTCCTTCATCAGCGCTTGGCTAGCCTGAAGGTTTCCCTTTGCCCGACTGTATTGCACCTGGAACTTCCTGCGGTCAATCTCATAGTCCACCACATCCTTCTTTGGAGACTCTAAAGTTCCTTCCCACCCGTCTGTGGTTAAGGTGAATGGGCTTCATGGGCCAGTGACAACAGGATGTTCCTGTGCTCTAATGGAACCACTAGCCTCTTGCTAGTTCCTGGCCCAGGATGTATCAGTTCACTATGATGTAGACAGTCCTCTTAGCCAACATAGTGTTTTATAACCACTCCTTTGCTTACCTGTTCTTGGGCATCCTTTCGAAGTACCACAAGCTTAGGGTACTCTTCAGGTGGCTTGCCGAACTCTTCCTGTGTAGGTCCCCAGCATCTAACAAGCCCTTCAGCACTGGAAGCAACCCAGACTCCAGCATCTGGTCCGCTTCATAGGCCTCATCGGACCCTTAATCTGGAGCAGAAGCGAAGAACTTCACGGCCATTGCCTTTCTGGACGACTCTGCCCTTTTCTGCTAACTACTTTGGCCTGGTCCCTGAAAATCAGAGAAGATCCCAGTCTCACTCTGAAACTGATGTGAAACCTGTGCTCTGGGTAACACAGCTGGCACTGTCAAAGCCATTAGGGTTTCTGGTCCTGGCACCAAGCCAGGGACAATCAAATGATTGCCCAAGGAACATCCAGCTACTTACTTTTCCCTTATCCCAATATCAATCATGGTTGCCTGTCCATTGAGCTCAATCTCAACCCGGGCAAGCGGATACTCCATGGCCTCTCCACTGTCTACCAAACTTGTAGCCTTGGTTTCAGGGAGTATTTCCTCAGACTTAAGGTACTTCCCCTCAACCATAGTGCGGAAGGCTCAACCATAGTGCAAAAGGGCAGGCACTTTCTTATCATTGATACAAACGTCCGACAGAAATCCCATTGTGTTAGAATGTATGTGCTTCAGACCATGTGTGTCCCTTTCCCAAATGGCCATAGCTACTAGGTTAAGCACAACTGGTCCCTCTCGGGTACCTTCACATACGTGTTACAGGCTTGCTATAATGGGTGCGACTGGGTTAAGTTACTTCTCTTGGCAGTCTCTTTTAAACAGTCCCACATTGTGGCACTTGAGGCAAGTCAGTATCTTGTACGTGGAAGTGTTTTTTTTCCTTCCCTTCTCATGATGATCCTTCTGGGATACACCATGTTTCCTGGACTCTACTCGAGTCTCATGAGAATTACCCTGGCCCTTACCCTCCGGTTTGGAACCAGTTTGTGGGGAGTTTTTTTCCCCTTTGGGTTAGAACTGTGCTGTTATATCCTTTTTCGAATGCTCTTAGCTAACCACTTATCATCTAACACAACAGGTTTTGTTGGGCAGATTGGACAAGTATTGCCTAAGTGGTTAAGGGACTTAAAATCCTTAGCCTCCATCCTTCTTACTCACTCCTTCCAATCACACAATACACCATGACTCCAAGTTTCAAACTGGACATAACCGCTCTCTTGCAGTCTTGAAATATCTGCGGGTATATACATGGGTGGCTCCACCGCTAAGGCGGAGGAGCATCACCCCACTGCCCTCAGAGCAGAGCAGCAAAAATAAAATGATAATAACATCGTTATTTATCGATTTCTTTTTTGTAGCTGCGGGGCAGTGTTAGTGCGGTGCAGGGCTGATGGCACAGGTCAAGGAGTGGTTTGCACACTCACTAAGTGCACATGACTCTCTGGCCATCCCTCTTGGGCTGGCCAAACAGTCATGCACACTTTGCATGTTCCCCACCAGGCTGCATTACATAGCCTAGTGGGAAACTTGCAAAGCCTCCCTGTCCCAGTCTGAGTGTCGAACCACAGCACTCAGACCAATCACAACGCTGCATTGCAGTGTTGTGATTGGCTCAAGGGAGCCTGGGAGCTGGGTGCTTCCTGCTGCCGGGACTTCAGGAAGAAGGAAGCTGAACAAGAAGGAGGAGAGACAGCGGCCGGCAAAACAATAAGTGGTATTTTTGTAATTATTTTTTTTATTTTGTCTCTCCCACTCCACCACCTCGCCCTCCACCACTGTGCCCTGCCAGCCGCTACTGGGTATATAGCTTGCTTGAGCCCAAACTGCCTCGTTGAGAGCTTCTGTCATTCACTCATAGACCATCGGTCTGCCACAGGCATCCTCCCAATGACAGCTGTCTCTTCCACTGACATTCTTCACATTAAAGCAGCTGCCTTAGAGATCTCATATAAGGCCTGCACTTTACAAGCGACCTCAAAGCTCACAAACCACTTCACAATATCCTGATCCTCCACATAAACATGCACATTCACAGGATGTTTAACAATCTTGGCCACAACCTGGTCTGAACTCTGGATGCAGAATCACTGATCCAAGATGGAGGTGTCATTGCTGCCATCCTAAGATTCCATTTCTCAAGCACTATTTTTCCCTTTCTAGCACTCTTTCATTTATTTTCTTCCTTTCTGCTTTTCCTCCCTTTCTCTCTGTTCTACTCCCTTCCTTGCAATTTCTCTTCCCATTATCCCTCTTGCCTCCTCTCCTCTTGTTCCCGGTGAACCATTCTTAGCTTCTCTCTCTCGAGCACTCTGGCTTCCTTATCCTCCTCAGCCCTGGCTTTCTAAGGTGTCAACTGCAAGCTCAGGGTCTCTGCTAGACTCAACCCACCCAAAGAATTTACTCCTGAAAGTAGTGACAGCAGTACCCTAGAAATTTGAAGTGGTGTAGAGACCTGAAGTATTCTGAGTGTCTTGGTGAAGTATTCTGAGTGTCTTGGTGAAACTATGGAAAGTGCATTACCAGACACACTAGATGTGTGTCTGAGATATATCTTAGACCCTTAATCTACAGCGCACTCTTTCTGGGTTCCTACCATGGTTCGGTTGTATGACAGTACAACGCGGGCTATTATTACGTGTGCCATTACAACGCTGTTTTTACAACGCAAGTCATTACAACTACTTGCGCTGTAAGCGCTGGATAGTGGAATAGTTTCATTTTCTATTCCAACTCCAGCCCACGTTACAGTAGGGAAGGTGCTGGAATAGAAAATTAAACTATTCCTTGTCCAACAGCGCCCTCCAGCGCAAGTCGTTGAAACGACTTGCGTTGTAAAAGCATAGTAATGGCAGCGCATGGTAATGCCTGCATTGTAAAGGCTGTTCCCACATGGTTCCCTCCGCAGAGACAACTACAGCCTCTTCCCTTTCACCTAGTGTCTCAAACTGGTCCCTAATGAAATTAACAAGGACCTCTCTGTCTCTACTCCTAGGAATCCTCCACCCTCTTTCCCTACATAAATCATTCATCTGATGTATGGACATGGTACAGAGGTCCATTCCAAACCCTGTAATCTCCACTGCCTTTGTGTGTCACCTTTGTGCGTTGAAGAAAAAACGGAACTTATTGCAGTACTGGCACAGCTTGGAAATGGCCAATGCCATATCTGTATGCAGGCTCGTAAACCTTGGACACTCCACTGCTTGCAGCCATTTTCCTGAACAAAGGCTCCCTAAGGGGAGGGGGTGAAGTGTAGATACTGGGTAGTGAACACTACACATAACATAAAGTGCAGTGACTAATGTCAATAAATCAGTGTCCAGCCAGTCACTTATTCTTATATATAAAAAAATATTATATTTCAAAATCTATGTATTCATACAAGTATTATGACATTCACAAGTAATCACATGATCCTTTGAGGTTGGGGCTCTTGTGTTTGACGTGCAAATCTCTATTCTACCTTCTTTCTTGTAATGTGGTTGGAGTTATTCCCCATTCACTGGTGGCCTTATCCAGGGAATGATCACTAGAAGGCCTTACTCAAGAGTCCACTCTAAGTCTTAGAAAACAGTCACACGTGTCTATGGTGTCGCAGCACCTTTAACATTGATTCCCCAGGGGCTCAACAGGCTTGTATCAAGTCTTTCCTGCACCAACAGCAAGGTAGCATTCAGCATTGCAGTGGGTGCCCCGACCGTGGGCACCTGCAATGCTCCATTCTTGCTCAGTCACATCGGTCTGCATGCGAGGTTCCTATTAGACTACAGCGTCTGGAAACTCAACACGTCTGTTTTCAATTCCCTCAACAATTTCTGGGGTCCTTTACAAATAGATCTATTCACGAGCAGACTAACATTCCAATTGGAGACTTACTTCAGCTGGATGACCGACCCGGGTGCTCTAGCGGTGAACGCATAGCCCGAATGGAAGAAGAGAGAAGGCCCAAGAGTATGGCTAATTCTCTTAAAGAAAGGTTTTGTTGTTTCAAGACATGTCTTATCTCTTTCCTGATTGTGGAAATCTTCTTTGGAGGAAGAAGGAGAAGGCAATTTGTGGTATCTACGGTGAAACCCAGGAATTCCATAGTCCTTTAGGGGGATACTATGGATTTTTCCCTATTTATGATAAAACCCAGGTTTTCTAAAAGGTCTACAACAGTTTTCAGATCCATGATGATTTGATTGTAATCTTGAGAGAGGATAAGGATGTCGTCTAGGTAGACGATGAGACGAATACCCTTTTCTCTTAAAGAAGAGGCGACTGCCCTCATCACCTTGGTGAAACATCAAGGAGCTGGGGAAAGGCCGAAGGGAAGGGCTTGGAATTGAAAAAGACGTTTTTTCCAAATAAACTGAAGGAAGGGTTGATGTTCTTCTGCCATGGGAATGGTAAAGTAGGCATCTTTCAGATCCAATTTGACCAACCAGTCCCCTTCCAATAAGAGATCTCTCAGAAGATGGATGCCTTCCATCTTGAAATGCCTGAAAAGAAGGTATTTGTTGAGTTGCCTCAGGTTTATGATGGGTCTCCAACCTTTGTCCTTTTTTTCTACAAGGAAAAGAGTGCTTATAAATCTCAGAAATTCCATAAGTACCTCTATGATTGCACCTTTCTGAAGCATCGAGGAGATCTCTTCCTCTATTATCTTTTCCTGATCTAAAGTCAGGGGAATTACTTTGGGAAATGACTTTTGAATTGGAGTTTGTGTGAAATCTATAAAAATCCGACCACGGTATTTAAAACCCAAGGGTCTTGAGTGATAAGTTTCCAGTTTTGGAAAAAGAATTTCAGTCTGCCTCCCACCTTTGGTTTCGAAGAAAGGGGGGATGATAAGGGAGAGAAGTACTCACTTTGAGTGATGGTGTCATTAGAAGGTCCTCTTGCTCGAACGGAAGCCTCTTCCTCCTGGGGGGTAGAACTGAGGTTGATTGGAGGGTTGGTATCCTCTTCTACCATAGCCTCTAGATCTGGAGTAGGGCCTTCGGTTGAAGCGGCCTGAAGATTGGCCCCTTCTTCCGGCCCTTCCAAAAAGGGTGTTGGAATTGAAGACCTTTTTCATGTTCTGATGGGCTTTGTCCAAAGCAGTAAATGTTGAAACATATTTACAGAGGCTTTTAATTAAATCTTCCCCGAAAAGTAAGCCTTTTGGATTAAGAGAGGTTTCTTTGTCAGCCAAGTCGCTTAGTTTTGGCCTAATCTTGGTCAAGACTACTCCTCTCCTCTCTGAGTTAAGGCCTGCATTTGGATTGCCTAATAAGACAAGAGCTCTTTGACTCCAACCCCGAATTGAACGGGTGTCAAGAGGGGAGTCGTTAAGGTAGCTCTCTTTGGCGGCATCAATAATTTTAGTTAAAGGGCCTAGAATAGCTAAGACCTTGTCTTGGCAGATTTTAAGGGATCTTTCTAACCCTTTTCAAGGGTCTGTGCTGAGTTTAAAAAGGTAAGTAATAAGTTCGGGGTTGAGATTTGGGGTTTGGCAAACTCTACCCTTGATTGAAGGTCTGGAGCATTCGGCTCTAAAGAGGTTGCGAGTCTCCCTCTCCAAGGGATTCCTTAGCCATTTAGTAATACATTTGCATACATGATCGTGGGGGGTCCACTCCGAACTCCTTGGATGTTTAATATTAAAAGGAGAGAACATCTCATCCCCCAGTGGGTCCATGATACTTTCTTTAGATGAAGATGGAAGGTTCTCGTTAAAGAGAAGGGAGGTCAAGGATATATTCATCCGGGAATTCTGAGGCATTATCAACATGAAAGTTGTCATCATGTATAAATTCGAGATCATTTACATCATCCTGAGCACTTTGATAGTTTGTGCCGCGAGGGACACCTATGTATTTTGTGCCGCTAAGGACACCTTTCAATCTTGTGCCGCTAGGGACACCTGAAGTATTCGTGGTGCGAGGGCCTCCTGTAAATCTCGAAGTGCTAGGACCTCCTGTGCTCTCTGGGGTAATCTCAATATTTTTTGATTTCTTAGATTTCTTACCCCTTGTTTGAGTGAGACTGTTCTCGTCTGTTAGGTCAGGTTCTGGAAAATCATCCTCTTGAGAAGGGAATGATCTTTTTGAAGACTTGACCTGGGAGAGTGTTGAGAACATACAGGATCAAATTTCCTTATGACTATTTATTTTTATTTATTTATTTGAACTTGTATTGCGCACAGCTACCCTCAATGGGTTTCCCGGCGCCAGGGATAGATAGAAGAAAGAGACAAGCAGAAGGCCCAGACAAAACTGGCTGTGCAGGGATTTAATTAAACAAGAGAGTCTTCAGTTTTTTACGGAAAGAAAGAAGATCAGTTTCAGCTTTCAAAACCGTCGGGAGGGCATTCCACATCTTTGGACCAAGATAAGAAAATGAGCGGCCGCCCATTTTAGCCAGTTTATTTCTTGGAACAGAGAAGTCGCCACTAGAGAAAGATCTTAAAATCCGACCAGGCTTATAGTCTTGAACCAGGTTCCGCAGATATTTAGGGGCAGAACCCTGCCTGATTTTAAAAAGGAGGCATAAGGTTTTAAATTTTACACGGTTCGGGACTTTAAGCCAATGAAGGTCACACAAAGCCTGAACTGCAGAAGATCTCCGTTGTTGATGACTAAAGTTTTTAATAGCCTCATTATTAAAGTCAGACTTAATAAAACTATTACTCAAGTGAGTTAAAATAAAGTATATTGGTTAAAAACGAATATTAAGATACAAACTATAATATTGTTAAATTACGGGTTTTAAAATGTTTTGCACAATAATATGTAAAATATTTAGCGAAGGGTAGATGAGCTCTGTATCTGCCAGCTGATCCTTGATGCGAGCAACTGAATAAGCTCTGCTCGAGCGTCTGATCAGCCGGCTTTGCAGTTTAGAGGAAAGTTCCCTGGCAACGCGCATACACGACGTGGGCGTTGCCAGGGTGAATTTGTCCAAATGCGCCTAGTCGAAAGGTCCCGGAAGAAGGGAGTTTTGAACCGGTAAGTGCTTCTAATTTTTAGCGATATAATTGAAATTCTCATGTGGGAGAGAGTACGGGGGAGAGGAGCGTAAGAGTGGCAATCCTCTCCCCCGGTCATTAAATAACGCGCAAATAATCAACAAACGAGGGTAGGGAGGGCGGTTTAGAGCCAAAATATACGCCTCTCTCTGTAAATTGGAGTGCGGGAGAAGGTGCTGAAGAGGCCTGATAAGGGGGAACTAACCAATATTAAAAGGAAAAAGGCAAATCGAGTAAGCATAAATACAGATATATAATCTTAATAGTAATACAAATAGCGATAATACAAGAAGCAAAGATACTAGAGTATTGGTGATAACATCAGAATACAAAATGAAGTGGAATAAATCAAACAGTTAGAAGGAGTAAAGTAACAAGAGAAGTAGTGAACTTATCTGCTTGAAGCAGCATTTAAAAGAGGCTTATTGCCTAGTGCTCATGCCTTTTGTTTGGTTCATAACGTTCTAATATGGAACTATTGCTTTGTGATGTATGCGGCTGGTTGGGTCTGCATTAAAAGTTATATGCATAATGGTAGCCTCCGGTCTTGTAATGAAATCCCTTGCGCCCGGCACTACTCTTTATGATTCCTTTATCAATCACCATCGCCTTCCTGAAATGTGTCCAGGCCCTTTCCTTGTGCTCTATCACTAAATTAAGTAGCACCCTTTTGAAGTACACAGGGGAAGAATCTCTTTCTCCCTTCTCCTGTGTGTCCCACCTAGCTCACATGAATGCTGTAATACATACCTCTGTCTGGGGGGACTTCTCATGTCTTCACCAGCTAGGCCTGGGCTCCCAATATGAATTCCAGGGCTTTCATTTAATGTACCATTTCAGGTTCCATTCTACTCTGTGTATGAAAACAGCATACACTCTACTCAGTACTGTTACCTTCCAGCATTCTGCCCTCATGGACACATATATATTCAGCGCACACATTCTCTCTGCACACTGTTTAGTACTATAGCCTTTCTGTGTTGTGCCACTTGCAAACACGCATACTTCCAGAACACACATTCATCATTTGCGTACTGCACAACACTTAACCTTACATATATTAAACTTTTCGCAAGCACACATATACCCAGGACATGCTTCCAGTGGGCAAGCACTGCACAACACTACATCGGTCATGTAATGTATTCCTCACAAGCATACATGCACTCAGTACATGCACCAACCATGCATGCACTGCACAGCACTGCTCTATCAGATAGATTCATGAAGCCAAATTGCGCTCGCAATGGCTGCGAATTCGCAATTGCGAGCACAATTAGAAGAAAAGGAATTCTTGAAAGTGAAAACTTAATATTTGCGAATTCGCTAAATCAAATTTGAGAAATCGCAAATAAATTTGCAGAATCCTGGAAGAAGCCCATTAGCGATTCGGAATATGCGAGATACCATGGATTCTGCTAATCATTTTGCGATATCACAAAATATTCGCTATCGCTATTCAAGAAAAATCGCAAAAAGCGAAAAACCCCAAAATTGCTATTTGCGAGGCGCAATTTAAGGAGAACCCAAACCAGGTGGTAACCATTAAGGGAAAAAAAAAATGTAAAAACTTTACGACACTACCAACAGGTGCAGCTCTGACCAAACACACTTAAGGGGACGCAGCTGGAGCATGAGGACTCTCACAATGCCAGGACTCTACATGGTGGTCAGGCGGCGAAGGCTACAGCGAGCAGCACAGAACAGACGCAGGATCCAGGAGCGAATATTCCGCCAGTGGATCACCCTCCTGGGCCAAACTGATGAGCAAATTTACTCGAAGTACCGCCTGAATGGGGCAATGATCATCAAGCTGATCCGGTACCTAGACCCCCTGATGCAGCACCCAACAAGGAGGACCAATGCCGTGCCCACCCATGTGCAGGTATTGTGCAGCCTGCACCTACTGGCCTCCAGAAGCTTCCAGGGGATCGTCGCTGTTGCAGGGGGGATATCCAAGCCCACCATGTCCCGCTGCCTAAGGAGTTTCCTGGATACAATGCTGACCCGGCTACACCACTACATCTCATTCCCCACTACCCAACAGGACTTGAATGACACCAAGCTAAAATTCTACAACATTGCACAATTCCCACATGTAATTGGATGCATTGACTGTACCCACATCCACATCTGCCCACCAGCACAAACGGAATACATGTACCGCAACCGCAAGTCCTACCACTCCCTCAATATCCAGATGGTGTGCAACGCCAAGACTATCATCACGGACATAGTGGCACAATATCCGGGGAGCACACATGACTCCTTCATCTTCCGGCACAGCGGCATGCACACAAGACTGGCCAGGGGAGACTTTGGCGAAGGACACCTACTAGGTAAGTACACATGCCCCCAAATAGAACACTGTGATCATGTATCTGCGCAGTACAGGCACTCACCCTGTGCTTCTTACCTTCAGGTGACAGCGCCTACGGTCTACGTGAGTACCTCCTCACCCCATTCCTCAACCCTGCCACACCACAGCAACGGCATTACAATGCTGCACACATACGCACAAGAAATTGCATTGAGAGGACATTTGGCCTATTTAAGAGCCGTTTCCGCATACTTCACAAGACTGGTGGGGCCATCAAATACACACCTGAGGTCTGCTGTTGCATCGTGGCCGTGTGTGCAATACTCCACAACATTGCTACCAAGCGCAGGATACCAGTGGAGATATCTGGCAGTGAGTCGGAAGGGGACAACCGCCCACCTCCACATGTGCGTCATGCACGCGGAGAAAATCCTGCTGAAGGACACAGGCGCCGCAACCACATCACTATTAACTGTTTCTAGTGCACCCATTCCCCTCACAAGACACTGCACTCATGCACGACAAATGAAATAATGACATGAGTTTGATTCAAGTCAGACCATAAATCTTTATTGTTAATGCACAATAAATTGGCCTTTTGTAACTTTGGTCTCAGATGAAGAGAGTATTACTTCATACCTCCCCATGCAGGGGTAGAGGGCTTGCAGGGGTGTCCAGCATGGCCTCCCCGAGAGTGTCCAAGTTCTCACTGTCGGTTGCGACGAGACGCACCAAGTCGTCTCTCTGGGTCCTGAGGGACGGTGTCGGCCTGAGTTGATGCTGTGGGCCTGCTGCTGCGGCGACGTACAGGAACAGGTGGCAAGGATGCGCTGCTGTTTGTCGACGCTACCTCGCTCACATTGTCAGGCCCCCCTGGTTCTCCATGGGCAGTGGGCTGGCTGCCGAGCACTGCTGCTGTTAGCAGATCTAGTGACCTGGCCACATCCTGGCAACACTGTACCATTTGGCCCTGCATGGCAAGTGACCTGCGTGCCAGCGGTGACGTTGCATTACCAACAACGTGGTTCGACCCGGTGTAGGCCGACAAGCGGGCCAGTAGTTGGCGGTGGCGGCGGCGGGTTATGTCCTGCTGGGCTACCAGCAGCTGGCTGTTCTCTCTGACAGCGGCGGTCATCTGGGCGATATTTTGGCCAGTCGCCTGCATCTGTGTGTGTATTGCTGCCAGGTGACGCGCCTGGGTACGGTGCACCGCCAGCATGCGGCGTTCAATGGCCAGGCCAGGATCTGGAAGTAGGAGTGCTCTGCCCGTGCCTGTTGAGGCCTGACGCTGCTGGCGCCTCAGTGCGCTGGAGTGTGTTCTTGCTCCAGCTATGCGCCTCGTCTGCCTCCTAGGCGCTGGTGGTGGGGCCTGTACCATTGCTGTGGGTGTCTGTTGGGGTGTTGGCTGGACACCTGTGGCTGCAGGGGTGGCCCTGTCCACACGGGGTGGTGGTGGTGGTGGAAGCACTGCAGGTGGCTGTGATGGACCGGTTCGTTGGTTGGACTGGCCCTCACCCTCAGTGTCCTCCTGGGTCTCCGCGATGTGCAGGGCCTCGCTATCTGTGCTGGGTTGCTCAACAGCACCTGTAATGTGAAAGGGTGCATGATTAATGTTATGTATCTTGCACATGCGATGTTGATACATGCATGCAGGCTTGCTTACCCTGACCCGCTTTTGGAATTACTGTGATTTGACAGGTCTGGCTGTGTTGAGCTAACTGGGGATATATGATTTCACTACAACTACCACAATGCAATGGGGCATTTCAGGTGTGCATGGCCTGCATTGTTGGGGATGTCATATTGCTAGCTCAGGAGTCATGGGCATTATTGGGGGACAGGGTCGCAGTCGCATGGCACTTACCTTCTGGTTGTTGGCTGCGTCGGGACGAGTCCAGCTGGATCACCCCCACGCAGGCTTCTGGTGCGATGGTGTCCTCTATGAGGTCCTCCAATGGAGTGTTTGGTGTGGCTATAGGTTCCCCTCCACCGGTGGCCAGTCGCTCCCCAAGCCTCTTGGCAATACGCTCCTTTGAATGACCTCTCAGGTCGTACCAGCGCTTTTTGAGGTCATCAATTGACCGCTGGGTCACCCCGACCGAATTTACTTTAGCGCGGATGCGCTGCCAGATCCGGCGCTTGTCTGCCTCTGGCACCCTCCGGGAGTCTTTGCCGAAGAGGCGTGCATGGTCCTTGGTGACCCCCTCAATCAAATACTCCAGTTCTAGTTCTGAGAACTTGAGTTTTCGCTTCCTCTCCTGCTCACTGCTCCCTGCTGCATCCTGGGACATGTTGAGGATTTGTGTCCTGCTGGGGTGCTGCACAGTCAAAGGTTTGGAGCTCCTCAGAATGCTGCTTCCACTCTCTGGCTCTGTGTTCTGTTTGTGGGTGGGAAAAGCCTACTTCCTGGTTGTAATGTCATCAATGGGCTCGAAATGCGACTTCCCGTTTTTGCGATCTCGCAGTTAGCGAGATCGCAAATTGCGATTTCGCTAATTGCGAGATCGCAATTTGTACATGGAAAAATGCCGATTCTGCGAAATGTAAGCGATTGTGGCAAAATCGCAATCGGCAATTGCGGCCGATTGCGATTCGCTTTTTTCAATCGCATTTCTACATGAATGCCATTCTGCAAATTTCAAATAGCGAATCGCAATTTCTCGCAAATTGCTATTCGCAGAATGGCACCTTCATGAATCTGGGTGTATCTCTTTATTGTACCATTTCCAGGTACACATACAGCCAGTGCAGATTCCCACTCCTGCTCTCCACAGCACTTTACATCTAACTTATGTAGCACAAAGGTAAGCTAATAAAACAGCAGCAGAACTTTTGAAAATGTGAGTGAGCTTGTAGATGTCACTCCAGTGACACAGGGTAAAAAGGAAATATTTACTGATCACTACACAATATGCTGCCACCACTGTGCTTGTGCTGCTTAACTCCTATTGAGGGCATGAAACTTAAAACCTACATTTTGTACATTCACGAAGGAGCATTTCAAAATTCTTTAGAGATGTTTTTGCCACATTAATTCTTGCCTCTGCCAGATTTGTTCTGATTAGTTGATTGGAGTAATATTGGGCAGATTTCTTTCTTGATTTTAAAGACTTTTTAGTTTTATGGACTTCAGCGTGTACACAATCTCAGTTGCAATCATAGTGACCCACAAATTAGTTTATCTTTAGCTCTATTAAGGAGTTTTGAAGGTTTGATGACATTTGAGGTGCATGTCAATATCTTTGATTGGTCTCACCACCCTGCCATATTTTTCCCTGTTGATCAAGGCATTTTATTGAGTAGCCTAGAGGGATGAGTAATCCAGTACTAGGCAGTTTAGACAAGTTTCCATTTAGAATAATAGGCAATTGCTGTGATAAGGATCATGTCTGCAATGTCTAGTAGGTATTTGATACGTGATCAGCATTTGTGTAGAAAGCAGTTAGAGGAGGAATGAACAATGTTAGTGGTAGAAGGTAATGTGTCTGGTTTCTCAATTACGTTATTTTGCTGGGGCCCATTTCTACTGGTCCAGGAGCTGGTCTTTAAATGACCCCGGGGCTCTGAATAAGTAAGAAACTCCTAGATGGGAATATTTTACATCATCAGCATGTAAATCTAACAGCCACTCTTCAATACTCTTCTTTGATTAATATGGTGAGGTTGCGTTAGTGTAACAAAAGGGGGTGGTGATGGACGGAGCATCTGAACCAATCAAACACTCACACCCAGTCAAAAGATCTGGGTTTAATCCATCACCGTTCTTTAGCCCACTCTGCCACCCCAGTTCAGACATGGCTATATGCAAATCAGTCTGACCCTGTGCCTCATGGGAACAGTCCAGCCCGAACTGCCAAGCCATGCCTTCCCTGGACCGGAAACAAGCTTCCGAGGACCTGTTTCTGGCATTACAGCCTTCTTCAGCCCGGCTTGCTTGAATCCAGTGGCAAAGTGAGCAAGGGACTCACGTCTGAGCATACCCTGCCACACTTATGGCGGCCAAAAGCGGTACAAAAGGGGATGGTGATGGACGGAGCATCTGAACCAATCAAACACTCACACCCAGTCAAAAGATCTGGGTTTAATCCATCACCGTTCTTTAGCCCACTCTGCCACCGAGATTAAACCCAGATCTTTTGACTGGGTGTGAGTGTTTGATTGGTTCAGATGCTCTGTCCATCACCACCCCCTTTTGTACCCCTTTTGGCCGCCATAAGTGTGGCAGGGTATGCTCAGACATGAGTCCCTTGCTCACTTTGCCACTGGATTCAAGCAAGCCGGGCTGAAGACGGCTGTAATGCCAATACATCCATAAATCACTGTGTGTAGTTAACATAAAGGCCCTTAGGCCAAGATTACATGTTTATGTCAGATCATTAGCCTTATTACCTTTGACCTAAATACTGTCTGCCCTTATCTTTCCAAGAACCTGTGAAAGTGTCAAATTATCCAGACAATGACATCAACAAAAGTCAACAAGCGACATCCGTCTGGGGCAAGTGCTGTGTTATTCATAGTGCAAGGTCAGATAGTGAATGCAACATAATCAATGTAGTCTAAATTGACATATTTTTGAAACACTGGTTGATAGTGGTTCAATTTAAGACAATAATTGTGAGGCATACAGGTTATGTCTGGAATTTAATGGAAATTCCCCATGTGAGAAAAGATAAAGAATAAAAAGCCTCCAGTTGGCTTTCCTCTCCAAATACTCCTAAACCCTTGATTCAGAAAGCACTCCTGTGGTTACTATACCCAAAGTGGGAGCAGGATGATTCATAATAATCGGCAGAACACCCACCCTAGGCACCTAGGTTAGGGAATGCATAAATAGGAATACACTGTACACTGTACTTATATGCCAGAATATATGCACTGTTTTAGTATGATGGTGGAATAATTAATTATTTTGACTGTCCTTATATTGCTAATCACATTTGTCTACTTCTGTCTATCAATCATTGCAGTGCATATATTTTATACAAGAATCGCAATGGTTCAATAAATATCAAAAATGCTCCTTTGAGTATTTCTTGTATATCTCCCTGAGAGAGCACAAGTGACTGAGCGAAAGGGTTCTAGATCTTTTACCGCGAGTCCTTGGTGGTCAGAGGGGGTCACGAAATCAATCTGGCACCATCCCAAAATTTATGTTGGCTAGCAAATAAACAGTCCCTGTTGAAAAGTGGAAACCGTGTGACATAGCGCCCAATGTGGTAGATTGGGTTCTTATTTAATGGATTGCCTGAGCAGTTCTCTCATGCATACTTACAGGCTCCTACACACCTCCTAACTGAGATATCAGTGGTGGTAGGGACTATCCTCTTCACCAGAGGATTTGAGGAGCTGAAGAGCACAGCGAACTCCTATGTATTGGCTGCAGGTTCTTTGAACTTAAACACTTCAAAGGATTTCATTTTCATTGTGTTACCCTCTTTGTAATCAATTATGTCAGGAGATGACGACACTGACACACTTAACATTGCTGAGAACTGCAGATATGTGGTTTCTCAGAAAGTATTACAACATGGTCTCACATTTATGGGTGGAGATGTTACTTTTGTGGGTTAGTCTCATGAAGCATTTAGAACAGAGGTGTTCTTTTCATAGCAGCAGACAGCACAAACACGGTGAAGTTCCAAATAACTGCATACCATATGAAGATATAGAATACCTTTAACATACCAAGAACACAGAAATTGGTTTGATGGTGCCCTTAACACACACAACAGAAGATGTTAGACTAGGTTCCCTCAGTAATGAGGGAGCAGCATGGTTAGTCTTAGCCGGATACACACTGCATCCTATTGCTGATAATTTGTCAGTAGTACAATTGCTTAGACTATACAAACACAAACACTTAGTAACAAAATACAGATGTTTGACACAGTTCATTATGTGAACAATTACACTTTTCCCTGCGTGGACTATACAAGCTGCACAGCCACAATTAACCACACAGGGCATAGGTCTACAAACACTAAATTCAGTATTTGGAAAAGCTTCCACCATATGGGAGGAGATTCAGTTTTGGATTACACAAAAAACAAGTCAGCTTGAAGTTGTGTTTCCCCACATGGGACCGCAGGAAAAAATACAGAATATTAAAACTGCTTGCCTCCCCATTTGGAAGACTGCACCACGTGGGGTGCAGTCTTTCCTGCAGTATATACCAGAACACACGGTACCCATTCATTAACTGTTTTGCCAGAAGTGCTTAAACTGATTCAGAATGAGCACCTGCCCTAGATTTGGGGATGAAACTAATGGGCAATTTTGCTGTGGAATCCACCATTATGTTAAGCAACATAATAGGGGAGGCAGAGCATTGGCTATACACCAGTGACTATGTGATTTAGTTCCAGTACAATAGGAGTGAATTACATACAATTATCAAAGAAACCTATGCTACTCTGGGTAGAGATAATTTGGGAGTCAGGCCTGGGAAACCACAATTGAAGAGTAATTCTGAAAAGGATAAATCTAAGTAAGCACCGGAATCTTCCACAAAGAGGAAAAACAAAGACAAAACAAAATCACATTACGGCTCCCCCTTACAGGAAGCCACTTAGAAACGCTATAATCTGCATTACTGTGATAATATTAGACCACCTGACAGGTATCAGGATACTAATACACGTTAGTCTTGTTCCTTTCAGGAGTCATCCGATAAACATTTGATAAGAGGTGGACAGTCAGAGCGCAGATTGGAGGAGCACGTGAAACCGAAGAAGGACTCAATATGCTCATCCGACTAAATCATTAAACAGATGACACACCTAAAGCCTCAGACCTCAATAGAAAAAGTAGAAGGTAGCTGGACTTACAGTCAGGCATGCCGCTGATATTGACTATGCTTCAGATGTCACAATAGATCACCATAATCTGATAGATTGTCTGGGTTGAGTAGCGCTGAGTGAAGATATCTAGGTTGAGACACCAGATACTAGCGTAGGTGTCCCACACCGATCATACAAAATACAACCCCAATTGTAGGGGAACATACCTAGGAATATTAATGTTCTCTTTTGGAATGATTTACCATATGGCTACAATATTTTCTTTGCTGAAAAGGATTGGCCACTTGATTTCATAATGGATTGCCTCAACAGAGAAACAGTAATTTTACCAGCTTTTTCCAACCTCGTTCAAGAATCAGTTAAACATTCATACACCAACGCAACCATGTAGGGTCCGATGACAGTCCCCTTTTCGTGAAATACCAGTGAGGTCTACCCCACAACCTCAAAGACAATACCCTATTAAAAATTAGGTTAAAACAAGTTAGGGAGATTCTAAAACAACTTGAATACCAAGGTGTGATAGAAAGTTGCACCTCTTTTATGAATAATCTCTTCTTTCCTGTGATGAAACAAGACGATTCATATCATCTAGTTTTAGATAACAGACACCTAAACACAGCCACTTGCATATTTGCAGTACAAAACGTGAACTGTGAAGCATGAATGACAACATAGTGGGTAAATAGTACAAAACTACAGTAGATATCTCGAATCAATTTTTCTGCCAAAATATAGCGACTGAAAACAGGTATTTGTCAATCGTTTTTGCTCTGTATTCTCAAAAAAAGTTCTGTTGATAGCCACAGGGGTAGAAGAATAGACCCGGACTGTTTTCAGCCATGCTAAAAGAACTTCTAGAAATTTGTGATGATCAGGCATTGTCCTATGTTGGTGACATATACTTGATGGATGATGACCTTTCGCATCATTCTGGGATTTGCTCACATGGGATACAAATGCAACTTTAAAAAATGAAAATTGCCCACCTCAAAGTCCTGTTTCTGGGATATGAGTTGTCAAATAAAGGCAAAAGGCTTGGGACACACTTCTCAGAGAAGTGTGGACTTCTACAGCCCCCAACAATGTTGAAAAGGTTACAATCCATATTAGGATTCTTAACTTCTGGCAGAACTTACATTCCTGATTACACAGGATGGGTGAAGCCATTCTGTGACCTTATCCATCTAGACTTTTCAAGCACAAACTGGACCATTGAATGCACACAAATTCAGTACAAGCTGACATGCTAGCTTCCAAACATTTACACACACATGTCACATCAGGGTACATCTGTGTGACAATCAATGAAGGTGTCACTGTACCGACTTCATAAAAATCTTATTTATAAACTTATGTTGAATGCGTTTTTCACTGACAGAAAAAATACTGACATTTTACAGATGTATTTGGTGATGGAGAGAGAACTGGCACAGGAAAAACAAATGATTGTTGTAACCCAGTGCCAACCTTAGAGGGAGTCACATGAGCAAGCGTTACTAACGCAAAAGCATTACACCCATGTTGGATAAAATGGGCTAACTCACTCACCGCAACAGATGTAGACTACACATTTGACTCTACATTACAAACACAATCCTTTCCGCAATATGAACAAGAACATCCTCTGCCAAATTAAATTATTCCTCTAGAAAAGTATGATTACATCACATGTACTGATGTATCGTGGATTTCCCGCACTCACAGTGTGTGATGCGTTTTACTGTCCACTCTTGTAATGAATATTTACACTACTGGAGCCAGAATGTATAAAGGGATTCCAAAGGGTGCGCAGCGCAATAAAGCTTAAAATGCTTTGGGAATAGATGGCAAAGCTGAAATATTGCTTGCCACCGACTCATGTTAGCCATACATTGAGCCATCCGCATATTGGTGCACACATTTTAGGGAATTCATTGGCTGGTGTTTTGCTGTACACGTTGCAGGGAATTCCTTTGCTGGTGAAGCTGCCAAAGCAACAGTGTGAACTGTAGTCCCTGCAATAACTCATTTTAGCACGAAGATAGACACAGACATCATGGCAACTGTCAACGCTGCACGCAATGACACCCATTTGCCAAAAGGCTTTCCACAGAAGTATCCTACAAGTTGGATGCATAAACTATACCATTTGCTCACATTCCTGATGTGGAGGTTAGAGTAATACCAAATTCAGATTGCAGGTTAGGATTCATTCTCACTGCACACTAGAGTCTTGCTTGCGCACACACAGGGGTGGCTGCTACATTTCACTACGACAGAACAAGATGATGGACAGAGTGCTGAAACTTTTCAACCATTCACCCCAGTCACACATCTGGGTTTAATCCATTGATCTGTTTCTCACTATGCCACCCTAGTTTGGACTGAGCCATATGCAAATCAGTCTTGACCCTGTTCCTCATGGGAATAGTGCAGCCCGAACTGCCAGGCCAGGTCTTCCCTAGACCAGAAACACGGGTCCTGGGACCGGTTGTGGGGCTTTACCCCTCATCTAATGGTTGGGTCTGAACTGGGGTGGCTAAGTGAGCTAAAGAACAATGATGGCTTCAACCCAGAACTGTGTCTGGGGGTGATTACCTTAAAAGTTTCAGCGCTATGTCTATCATCTCCTTGTGTTTGCTTTGTTTGCCCTAAGTTGGCAGGGCATGCCCAGACATGTGTCCCTCGCTAATTTTGGCGCTGGATTCAAGCTAGCCTGGCTGATATGGAGTGTTACCCCAAAACCGGTCCCAGGATGCTTGTTTCTGGTCCAGGGAAGACCTGACTTGGCATTTCGATCTAGATTTTTTCAATGAGGAACTGGGTCAAGACTGATTTGCATATGGCTATGTCTGAGCTGGGCTGTCGGAGTGAGCTAAAGAACGATGACGGATTCAATCCAGAACCATGACTGGGTGAGTGTCTGAAAAGTTTCAGCTCTCCGTCCATCGTCTCCTTGTGTTTGCTTTATTTGACCCAAGTTGGAAGGGTATTCCCAGACATGGGTCCCTTGCTCACTTTGCCACTGGATTCAAGCTAGCCTGGCTGGTGAGGGGTGTTACCCCAAAACCGGTCCCAGGATGCGGGTCCCTTGCTCACTTTGCCGCTGGACTCAAGCTAGCCTGGTTGATGAGGGATGTTACCCCGAAACCGGTCCCAAGATGCTTTTTCCGGTACAGGAAATAATTGGCTTGGGAATTCGGGCTGGACTGTCCCCAAGAGGAACAGGGTCAAGGCTGATTTGCATATGGCTGGGTCTGAACTGGGATGGCGAAGTGAGCTAAAGAACGATGATGAATTCAACCCAGATCTGTGACTGAGTGTCTGAAACATTTCAGCACTCTGTCCATCCTCTCCTTGTGTTTGCTTTGTTAGCCCTAAGTCGGCAGGGTATGCGCAGATGTAGGTCTCCTGCTCACTTTGCTGCTGTATTCAAGGCTGATGAGGGGGTCTTACCCCGAAACAAATCCCAGGATGTTTTTTTCTGGTCCAGGAAAGACCTGGCATGGCAGTTCGGGCTGGACTGTTCCCATGAAGAGCAGGGTCAAGACTGATTTGTAAATGGCTGGGTCGGAACTGGGGTTACGAAGTGAGCTAAAGAACAATGCTGGATTCAACTGAGATCCGAGACTGGGGGCGAGTGTCTGAAAGTTTCAGTACTCCGTCCATCGTTGCCTTGTTTTTGCACAGTTTCACTACTACAGCAATGCTACTGGTGGCCAGGTCTCTTCAAACAGACCAAGGACTTTGTCCACAAATGTGACATTTGCCAGCAGATAAAGGTTCCACCATGGCGGGCCCCCCACAGATACTTCTAATAATGTCAAACAAGCCTCTTGCTTGTTCTTACCTGGAGCCATTGCAGCCCCTTGTCATCAAATGAGGCTTACAAGTATATCTTGGTTGCAGTGGTTCCCTGTTCTCAATTCCTGTGTGTATGGCCAAAGCGATTGGCTGACGGCCAAACTGTTATAAAAGATCTCTGAGACTTTATCAGGACATACACAGTTGTCACACTACATTCTGACTAAGGTCAGATATTTTCCTCCAAGGCTTGCAAAGAAGCTATTGGAAGTTTGGATATGACCCTGTGGTATTCTTCCCCGCAGCTAGGGTATTAGGCTCAGGCAGCAGTTGGGTCCATCCTTTGTATGGGGGACAGAGAGCACTTAACAAACTGCCTAGAAAATCCCTGGGTGGTCTGATTCCCTATGAAATCCTGTTTGGGGTAACTATGTGGGTCCCAGACCTTGACAGACCCAGCACAGTGGTGGCATAAACAGCATTTGACTTACAAGAATCCTCTGGCTGTTTTAGCTACCGGCACGACAAAGCAATATCCAAGTAAAATATACCACCATTGGATAAGTAAAGGTAATCCCTGTGAGGCCTGGCTGGATCCCGAAGTTTGGGGATCTGGTCAGGGAGAACATGGTCAGCAAGAAAGAATTTGAGCCATCCTACAGAGTGCTGTTATCTGTCCTGGCTGTTGAAGGGACCAGAACTGTACTTCTTCCACCCCTTGCCAGCTGGAAAAACAAGAGATTTGATCAAATTACACTATGTGGCTGATTCTCAACAGTAGGCCAAGTGGCCTCCTGGGTAGCTACCTGCCTCCTCTCGCTACCATACAGGAAGTTCAGATGGAAGCTTTGATAACTGATGAGGGATCCTCTCCCAGACGGAAGATCACAGTAACCAACACCAAAGTCTCTCTTTTGCGAGTTACTACATCGACTGTAAACTCTAATAGTACAGAAAACACAGATTTCAGTTTGGAATTCTGACACGAGTTCTGTTTAGGTCAACGCACCACAGATCGAGCCAACTCCCAGTTCTACAAAACCTGCAGAGTTGCCAAAAATAGATCGGACTACATCTGGCTACTTCATCAACATCGATGACTTTTCCTTGGATTCATCTGTTTCACCTGCATTACCACCTCTACCATTTTGGCTACCACTGCATGTTTTCTATTTTTGGCTGAAAAAAAATGACTTTGTGCCTCCATGGTTACCCTTTAGGATTTTAGTTGCATTACTTTTCCTGGTCCTTATTGGATTTGTGGCAGTCTTTTTCTTGCTTCTCTTTTTTTTAAACAATATTTTTATTAACCATGAAGCCACATAAAAAATCCATAAATACATTTCAGTTATACAATCAATGGTAAAAAAAAAAACATCCACATGGTCCTTAGAGAAAAGAAAAAAAAGAAGAAAAAAACCAAAAGAAGATCAAGTAGTGCTAGCATAAAACAGACATTTAGTAAAAGCAGAGAAAAATAATTAATATGTCTAACTCTCACATTTTATCCCCTCTTTACCACAGTACTAAAGTGCAAGGTGCAGTCTATAAAATGTATCAAATATTGCTTTTAATCCAGAGGAAAAAAAGTGCAAAGTGCAATATAAGCTGCATATTATAATTCCATGAAGTACAGGTGTTTATTTAATGGCACATCATTCATCCATATAGGATACCACCGGCCCCCAGATGTCTCTACCTAGTTTCCTCTTCCGATCCCCCTTTAATGCATGTAGGTTGTATTCTAGATTAAAGATGGAAAAAAATCTTGCCCTCCATAGCTCGAAAGTCGGGGCATCTTTATGAAGCCACATTGATGCCACGCACAGCCAGGCTATAGCCTTGACTACAAAGATCAAATATCGGTATCTATATGTCAGCTGGTCGCATCCATCTCCCTCCACTACCCCTAACAACACATGGAATGCAGCTAATTTAATAGGGCCCCCAAGCAATTCTGCCAAATATGTTTCTAGGTCCCCCCAAAATTTACTAAAGTGCCCACATATATAAAAAATATGGACACTTCCCGCATCATCTGCTCCGCACCGAAAGCACTTGCCATCATTAACACAACCCCATTTTAACAACCTCGCTGGAGTATAAAAAGGATTAAAAATGGTCTTGTAGTGCTGTGTGCGGAGGTTAGCGGACATCAGTAGTCTAACCGCCAATTCAATAGAATTTTCCACCTGTGTACCTTGACACCCAAGTCTGTTATCCCAATTAATATTTTGTCTATCTAAATCCCCTTCCTTAGTCTCTAGTAATAGATTATATAACAAGCCAATGCATGCCACTTTCCTTACACCTTCAGCTACGGGATTTATATCAATCTTCCAATGGCTCTTAAATAGGTAATCACGAGTTTGTAAGAATCAAAAAAATTCAGTTCTGTGGAGGTGATACTTCTCAACCAACATCTCAAAAGACACCATGTCCCCATTATCATATAGGTCCCCAATGCATTGAATACCTCTTGACTTCCATCTATCTATAATCCAGTCCCAGAATATCGGGAGCAAAAACATGGTAGCAGAAAACGGGGTATACTGTACCATTTTCACACCACTTTCCACACCTTATACGCAGCATTCAAAACCTTGAATCTGTTTTATTTTAATAATAGCTGGGTTACAATTTAACAAACAACCGATTTTTTGCATTGCTACCCAATAACATTTGATATATCGAAGGTGATTCGGCAATATCAAGCGATTCTGTCCCTGTTAATAGAATATTCAGACGCTGCAACATACAAACCAGATAATATAAAGTAAAATCCGGTACATCCACCCTTTTCCCATGGTAAAACCATATAGCTCATTGCTCTTCGGGGGTTCCCTTGTGCCCATAGAAACCTAGCGTACATCGACTGTAGTATAGCCAATTGGGCACGGGGAATTTCTAGTGGAACGGATCTAAAAAAATATAAAACCTTGGGTAAAATAAGCATTTTAAGAACGTTGCACCATCCCACAAGTGTCAGATGTAAACATTCACACTGGTCTAACTGCTTTCGTACTGACGTTAGAATATTGCCCCAGTTGATCTTAACTAATGATTTCAGACATGTTCTTATTGTAACCCCTAAATATGATACCTCACTTGAGACCCGTTGATCATTAAAACAATCTTGGTTTACGCATAGTATTTTTATTTTAGACACATTTAGCTTATATCCTGACGTGGCTCCGAACTCTTCTGCTAGTTATTCTATCTTGGAGATAGCCCCCCTAGGATTAGGGGTGACCACCGCCACGTCATTAGCATATGCAAGAACGTGGTAGTGCTCTTGTTTCAAGATTACTGGTTCTATTCCTACACTTTGCTCCAACATCCCTACTCGAGCTGGCAAAGCCCCTAAAACGGGAGCGAAGCATATGCGACTGTGATGAGACTGTACCAAGGAATCCTGAGCACGACCCAGCGTACAGAGTGCCTGGGGCCCTTTGAGCCACAATCAAAGGATAAAAAGGGAGTGAAAGTGAAACCTGCACAGCCCAAAATGGCGCTGAGTCCCACAAACTGCTACTAGAATTAAGGGAGTGGAAGCAAAAAATGCAAGGTCCTAAATGGAGCTGTCCCCACAGATCTACAAGTGGTGAAGGCAGAAGTGCCACTGTTCTGGAGTAACTGTGCTGCCCACAGGGGTCGCTGCACGACCTACAGAACTGCACTCTTTGGGCCCCTGGAAAGTATGGGGGACCCGCACTAATTGCTGGGCATGATTTGCGGCCACTACAGTTGGGGCAGAGATAGGAGGCGAGGTGTGCGGTAACGTATTATGCCTGAGCGGCCACACCCTGCGTGTGACACTGTCATATACCAGCCTGTTTACCTATGTCATTGGCCCTCTTAGGGGATAGATCACTCACCCACTAACGCAGTTGCTCCTTGGAACGCTATCATCGTGTTCAGAACTCACTGTGGGGTGCCCATCAGCTCGCTGCTTTGCTTACACAGTGTACACCCAGCGTAAACCTGTAGGGGCCATTGGGAGACTTAAGGGGAAGACTTTAGACATTAATCCTGTTACAGGGAACCCAACAGATTTCCCAGCCACTGTGGATAGACCCCCTTCTCATGGATCCTCTTCTTCACGGTCTCTCGAGGCTCCCCCTGACAAACTTGATTTGATTCTACAGGAAGGCAGAGACTCCTGTAAGGCAATCAAACAACAGATTGGAACCCTCACCACTGGTAGTGGGCAGTGCACCGTTTAGGTTCTTCACTTTTAGGGGACATGGGCTTTATTTAGGAGTGAGATGTACTCCTTCGCCCCTACATTGGCCTGCACAACTGCGCAGCACGTAATGCCAGCTGCAATGTTTAGGCCCATCACTGAAGATGCCTAGCGGCCCAGCAAGTAGTGGGCAGCTGCCACGTTTAGGTTTGTCGCCCTGACTTTGGACAGAGGGCATTGGAGCCCCTTAGAGATGGCCAGTTGGCCCAGGGGACTTTTACTTCTGCTTTTTATAGGTGCTAGGAAATGTAATGTTTGTAGTATGTTTTATGCACCTTGATTCATGCTTTTAGATGTGCTTCTATGCTTATTAGGTTTCACCTACTACGTCTCGACTTTTCTACCTTCCAATCATGCGCCCGCCTAACCCCACCCGAAACTCTATGCTCGTGCGTTACTGACCCAACTCCTGGTCCATTAACTACCCTAACAAAGTGACCAGTAACTCTAAAAAGAACTTCAAACACAGTACTCTAAAACAACACCCGGAAACACTCTTTGTATATAACTACCACTCAGCGTCCAACGGCTACACGAAAACTAACTTCATTTTCTACACCAATCGCCCGGCTAAATGGAAAAACACCTTCTCTCTTCACCTCCAAGTCGCCAAGTCAGTAGTCATTCCCTATGGTGAAAAAATCTCCACTTACATTTCCCCGACCTTCAAAGGGGAACTCACCATTTCCATCTACAGAACTGGAACCATTCTCATACAAGCCACCGACCCGCACCTCACCACTTTTGACCGCCACTTTCCCACTCTTCTCTCCTCGTTAACTCAACTGAGCCATCAAACCCTATCTCCCCCACCCCAAACCACCCTCACTAATAACATGGAACTGATCCAACCTCCCTGCTCCGAAGACTCTCTCTTCAACTCATGGTCATCCTCCATCACTCACTACAATCACACCACCCCTATCATTACTCTCCTTCGCCAAATACCCACCACGATCACATCAACTCAGCACACCAGGAGCGACAAACTCACAACTAACAATCCCCTCATGGCCGATCCAGACAGTTTGGTCTCTGACCTTAGCCCTCCTGCGACTGAAATCCCCTCAGACACTCCCCTCCCCACCCCTGATAATCTGAACCCTTCCTCACTTTCTTCCCCAACCCCCTACACAGTCCCTGTTCCCCCGACCCGGACTCCCCCCTGGTCGAACGCCACTCCAAATACTATGGTCTCTCTCCCCCTCCCTCCTCTGCACACTTCCCTTCCGCTGCTGCACTCCCACGTACACAACCTACCACCACCGCTAATCTCTCTGACATGGCCCAAAACTCGGACGCCCCGCCTAGAATTTCTCGCCCTCCTCCCCTGGACACTAGTCCCACTTCTCCTCCCCTGAACTCCTCAAATGGGAACATGATTAATCCGGCTCCCTTCTAAAACCTCTCCCCTCTCCTCATCCCAGGGACTCCATCCTATCCCTGACCCCTGTTAAATCTACCTCCATAGATCCAAGTCTGTCTCGACCCCTTCCTAAAACCTCAAACTTTTTCAGTGCAATAACACAGCAACTGAACAGAATGGAGAGGAAAATTAACTCCCTTACTGCTGATTTCCTTCACTTACAGCAAAACCTCCTCAACAGAGACAACCCACCGTGCTCCCTCCCCCTGGGTATTCCTGCCCCTACCCCACTCAATACACCTCCCACAGCCCCTCTCGATACACCTCTCATGGCCCCTACCGCACCCAATACACCTCCCTTGGCCCCACTCAATACACATCTCATGCCCCCCCAAAGCACCCCTCAACCCCCCAATCCAGCAGCGAGTCAGACACTTAGTCCCAACTCGGATAGCCAGCCCTTCTTGGTACTGAAACCAGATGAGATCAATGACTCTTACCTCGCTTCCAAACAGAAGTCTTCCCCTTTCCACATCCCTGTTAATATTGGCACAAACAGAATCCCTAATACTGTACACTCGCCCAGACCCCCTGCTCAATACACCTCTATCCACCTAACTCCCCCATCATTGAGGCTCCCCGCCCTCTCCCTTGTATGCTCCTTAACTGCAGATCAGCATTACAACACGCCACTGACATTGCTGAAGCTCTGCTCGCTGAAGATATTGACATCGCTTTCCTCACGGAATCCTGGCTCAATGTCCACTCTACCCCCATCCTTGACATCCTCACCCCCCCAGGGTACAACATAATCAGACAAGACAGGCCAATAAAAACGGGGGGGGGGGGACTAGCCATCATCCACAAAGTTGGAATACAGATTACCAATGTCAAACCTGCAGAATACTATCGTTTGAATACCTGGTTGTCGAACTAACCATTAAGGGCACCTCATCCATCAAATTCCACACCATCTACCAATCCGCCTGGAGAACGTACTCTTTTTCCGGAAGAACTAACAGACCTAATAACACGGTTCTCCTTGACAGATACCAAAGACGTGTTCCTGGGTGACCTCAATATCCACTGAAACAACCCAAAAGACTCCACTGTCCTGAACCTATCAAACCTTCTGGAAATACATAACCTCAAACAACTCTGCAATAAGCCAACTCATATCAAAGGTGCAACACTCGATGGGATCATTAGAACTGGTCTCTCTGAGAGAGATTTATCCCATTGACTGGTCCGACCACCACCTCATTCTGTTCAGGATTGACACACCTGTCAGCCAACAACCTATTTGTGACGTCAAACCTAAACTCTTGACCAGAAACATCAAAAAAATCCCTTTATCCGAACTTGATTCCATGATTCATCCTCATCTCCAACTCCACTCCTCATCATGGACGGCTGATCACCTCACTACACACTTCAACTAAAAAATGACAGAGGTTTTAGACCAAGTCGCTCCACTCAAACTCAAACAACAGAGGCAAAACAAATCAAAACCCTGGTTCAACGTGGAGCTAAACAATGAACGGCGCCAACTCAGCCAAACGGAAAGGGCTTGGAGGCTTAACCCCTCGACCTTGGTGCAAAACAGACCAAGAGAACTCTTCAGCATTGTCAAAAGCCAAACTAATGGCACCTCAAGATATCGAAGCCACAAATGAGCGATGTGAAAAAATTGCCACCTTCTTCACCAATAAAGTCTCGAAAATTGATCAATCCTTCATTCAAACCGCAAACACTCCTTCCCTCATTACCTGCCCCCCTTCTACTTCCCCCGACAACACAGAGAGAGTTCTGTACAAGGACAATCAGACTAGCCTCCAGCTAAAAAACAATGCGCACTGGTCCGACTTTGAGCAAATGGCGGAAAACAAGGTCTTCAAGATAATTTCTAATCTAAAACCTTCCTCCCACACCATGGAGCCCCTCCCTTCCACAATCATAAAAGAACTCAACCACACCATTTCCCCTTTCTGGACAAAAATCATCAACGCCTCTCTCACTTCAGGCTGTGTCTCAGACTCCCTTCAGCTAGGACAAATCACGCCCATTCTCAAGAAACCAGGGGCCGACCCTAATGATCTGAACAACCTCAGACCTATCTCAAACCTCCCATTCCTTGCAAAAACATTGGAGTCATGTGCTCTCCACCAACTCAATAAACACATTGATGAGTTCAACCTCCTTGACACCTTTCAATCAGGATTCAGAAAAGGCTGTAGCACTGAAACAGCCATACTCAACGTCTCGGACGACATTTGCAAAGCCTTAGATGATGGTGATGCCTGCCTACTCATCCTTATTGACCTATCTGCGGCATTCGACACAGTTAATCATCCAGCTCTTCTAGAGACCTTGTTGAATCGCTCCGGCATAAGTGGTACTGTACTCAAATGGTTCACCTCTTTCCTCCAGCATCGCTCGCAACAAATTAAAATCAAATCCTGTCTATCAAAGCTGACAAAAGTCACACTTGGGGTGCCACAAGGCTCAATCCTCTCCCCGTCCCTCTTCAATCTCTTCATGGAGCCCCTCACAATCATCTTGAAAAAAGCTGGAGTGAGTTACCACCTTTATGCGGACGACACCCAAATCTATTTCAAAATAAAGTCCCCCGATGACATCCAACACCTCAATACCACTCTAACGGAGATCCAAACTTGGTTCAACGTCAATCACTTAAAGCTCAACCAAGATAAAACGGAACTGATCCTATTCTCTCCAAAAAGTAACCATCGTCCTATCCAAGAGTGGCTCAAGAATCTGGTTGCCCTAAACTGCCCCCTCGTTCTATCCGACTCATCACCCTTGACAAGAACCTGGCAATGGAGGCCCACATCAAAAACTCTGCTAAAAGTGCTCTTTTCTCTCTAAAACACCTCAAGAAATTGAAACCTTTTCTTCCCCATGATGACCTCAAGACAGTAGTTCAATCCCTGGTTCTCTCTAAAATCGACTACGGGAACGCCATCCTGACAGGGACTCCAAAAGCTCACCTAGCCCCTCTAAGGGCAGTGCTGAACATGGCCGCTCGACTTGTATCTGGAGTAAAAAGATTTGATCACATCACTCCAGCTCTCAACTCCCTCAAATGGCTTCCCATGGAAGGGAGATGTATTTACAAGCTGGCCTGCATCACATTCAAATCCCTCCACTCTCCGGCTCCCAACTACCTGAACAACAAACTGGTAAGAGCAGGTAAAACCAGAACACCGAGAAGCTCCAACTCACTCCTTCTCATTCCTCCAAAAATGAAAAAGATCGTTTTCCGGCAACGCTCCCAGGATATGGAACGCTCTCCCTGGAGTCCTCAGATGCAACACCTCCTTCTCTTGTTTCAAAAGAGACCTCAAACTCCATCTCCTTAACAAATACTTTCCTGAACAACGTCAACTAACTTAGACCTCAATACCCCGAGTTGACTCCCATTCAAGGATTGTTGGTGAACGGACTATGCTAATCTCCCTGTTTTTCTTTTTTTCTTCCCCATCCCCTCCGCTGCACAGTTACTTATTGTTCATACTGTATTCTTTATCAGTGGTTTGCTTACTTACTGTCAGCCTTCTAGGTAATGTAAGGCCCTTCGGCATTGCACAATATGTATGTGAAGCGCTCTGATACCTACAGGTCTAGCTAGCGCTGTACAAAACGTAAATTTTTTTTTAAAAAAAATAAGCAAAACAACAAGGGAGAACAGGGACACCCCTGCCTTGTCCCCCGTGTTATATTTCCTGAATCTGACTCAAGACCCATGATACACATCTTAGCCATAGGGCGTCTATACAAAACATGGATAGTTTTAAGAAAGTGTTACTGAAAACCTGCCTGTCGTAGTACCGCCCATAAAAATTCCCACGAGACCCAGTCAAGCGCTTTTTCAGCTTCTAATACAATCAAACTGAATTTGTTCCCCATAGTATTGGCTATATCTAGCAAGGTAACTACACGGCTAATATGATTAGTTGTCCCACTCATCGGTATAAATCCTAGCTGGGTAATAACTTCAGCCAACCGGGTCGCGAGGATTTTGGCATCAATTTTGCCATCTGCATTTAATAATGATATTGGCCGATACAAGCCTGGCTGTTTGGCGGGTTTATCTTTTTAAAAAAAAGCTATTATACTAGACTCATCCAAAGACAACAGGGGGGCTCCTATCTGTGCCTGAAGAAAGGTAAAGTGCATGTCCGTTTTAAGTTCCTTAAAAAAAGTTGTATATACTTCTAAAGTTAGCTTATCGGGCCCTGCTGCTTTACCAGAGGCTAGACTATTAATAGCTCCTTCTAATTCTCCCATAGTAATGGGTTCCTCAAGTCTTTCTACATCTAATATATCTACTTTTTTACAATCAAGGCCCTGTAACAGCTTTTCCGCGGCCTGTATATCAGAAGGTTCCCCTGTTTAATGGGCCTCATAATATCCGTGAAATACCTTTAAGATCCCTTCATCTGTATAAGCCATGTTCCCTCCAGCATCTGCTACTGGACCAATTCTTTGGGCCGCTTCCCTTGATTGCAACCTTTGTGCCAAACGGCGGCCGGTTGCCTCCCCATATTCATAGCTTTGATTCCTGTTGATAGAGTGTTTCTTGGCTATTTCTTCACTTCAGTGTAGGTTTATTTTAGCCTTACACCTAGCTACATGCACCTGTATATCAGAGATCTCAAGTCCAGCCTGAATCCCCTTCATGAGTCTTTCTTCCGTTGCTGACAGATTACCATATAATTCCTGTACAACTGCCTGTAGCTTCTTCTGTTTATGCAGCCCAAAGCTCAGGGTTTCACCCCTGAAGCCTGTTTTTAGGGCATCCCACACTGACCCAATCCGAGCCGTGTTACGATATATAGCCAAGAATTGCTCGACCCACACTTTCATATGTGCCTCAATATTCGCCATCTAGAAGCAGCTACTTCCAGTTTTAAACATGTTAAGGTTCAACACAAGAGGGCCATGGTCCGAAGAGATCCGTGGATGAACCTTAATGTTAGCGCCTGACAATAACAGCCCGGATAAGAAAAAATAATCCAGCCTTACCAATTTCTGGTGTGGGTGTGAAAAGAAGGTATACCCTGGCTCCGACCCCCTCAGTGTTGCCCATGCATCCAGCAGGCCATGATCTACTATTAAAGACTTCAGTGCCTTAAAAAATTTCAGTTTCCTCCCCTTATAAGACTTGCTGTTATCATGTAGCAGCCCTGCCTCCAAATGTATATTTAAATCTCCGCATAAAATCAATGGCGTGGACAATGATGCAAGTTCCACATTTAGCCCTTCTAATGCTACGGTCTCATCAAAGTTCAACCCATATATTGCACATGTAGTGCACTTTTGATTACCCATCATACATTCCGCAATGACCCATCTCCCGGCTTTATCTGCTAATACTCTTCCAGTCCCCTGTATATGATTTTTAGCCAAAATAGCTACCCCCCTTATGGTAGTGGATTGCTCTGTGCATGCCAACACATTAAACCTCAATTCTGCCAATAGTTTTCGTTTTCTCCATGGAATGTGGTTTTCTTGAATGCATACCAGATCTAATTGAAGCAACCTCCACTCTGCCAAGATCCATTGTCTCTTGTTGTAATTATTCAATCCACAAACATTCAGGGAGCCAAGCCGGATGCCAGCACTTTTACGCCTATCCCCCATTCATATTCATCACAATCTTAAACATTAGGGCCATATGTCTAAAACCATTGAGTTTCTTGATTAATCTCATTGTAGCTTCATGGATTCTTTTTCCCTGTACCCAACCCCTCCCTCTTTCTCCGCACGGTTTTGGCCGAAGCTGTGCCCTCCCCCCACCTTCCCCTAAAAAAGATGCTAGGAGACCCAAGGCCTCCGTGATGTAACAAGCTTTTATCCCCCGGACCCTCCTGTCCCACTACTTGCAGAACCACGCTCTTTCCTTTAGTGCCTGCTTTACCAAAATCGCAAAAAAATTCAACAAACAAAGAGAAGAACTAATCTAATCCATACATATTCCTGCTATTAACTAAAGTGACAAATCTAATGACCCATATCACTTTACCTAGGCTTCTCCCATTATCGGTTCTTCAATTAATGCAGATACTCCTTAGCTGCTGCTTCTGTAGTAAAAAACTACACTTGCTCATTATATATATTCTTTAAGTTTGGCAGGATTCAATAGAAAGGCTTGTGCCTTTTTATCCCTGAATGGAGTAATGAGCTGAGCCAATTGCCATCTTTTCTCTGCGGTAAGGGAACAGTAATCAGGGCGCACAAAAAACTCTATCCCCTTTTCTTCCGATCCGGTCGCACCAGATCATATTATGCCTCTCTTGCCAAAAAGTTGTTGACTGATAATAAAATAGCCCTTGGTCTACTAGCATTCTGACCCGCTCTGTTGCGCACTGTAAAGGCTAACCTATGTGCTCGAAGGATTTCCCAATCCCAATCCCAATCCCAATCCCATTGGGTCAGCTCAGGAAAGGCCTCAGAAAACAATTCGCTAACACACTTTCGCACAACTTGCCCCTCTGCCCCCTCTGGAATGTCCAATATGCGAAAGTTATTACGCCGTAGGCTATTCTCCAAGTCCGTAATATTCCAAAGTGTATCATCCTTTGCATTGCTGAGTGCCTCGGTTATTGCTTTCTGAGCAGCGAGCTCATCCTCTAGGTTTCAAATACGTGCCTCTGCCTCATTGAACCTCTCGGCGAACTCGGAACAAGATTTTGCCACCCTCCGCACTGAAATCTGGAGCTTGTGACACGCTCCCTGAGTGCGCAAACACTCAGTGCGGGTCTCCTCCCTATGAGCCATGATGCTCTGATAAATGGGAGCCAGGGAAATGTCTTCAGGGTTCTCTGTCATATTCAAATCAAATTGTGTCCCAGAAGCTGCTCCACTAACCCCAGTGTCATCCATAAATGAATAATCCCACTGGAAGGAATCTGTACTTTCCACCATCAGAGGGCCTGCACCCTCCCCTGAGTCAACTTTTTTGCAGACTGTCTCATGGAGGTCCTCCCTCTGTTTGGACTGAGTGCTCAGGTCGGTCTCATCCCCCGAGGTATCAGACGGATCGGACATTTTTTCCCCCTTTTTCCCCATCTCTCGATGCTTGTCACCTGCTATGTTGCCCTTATCCAATATTAAGTGCGATGTTAAGTCCGCAGGGAGCTTCTCCCCCAGCGTGTCAGCTTCAGCATTCTGTGTTTTCGTGCTCATTTTAGGTGCAGTGGGTATAACTTTCTTAATCTTCCCAGAAAAAAACAGCGCGGGAACGGATTTCTTACCACTCTCCATGCAAGTTTTCTCAGTAGTAAGATCCGATTTCTTCTTCTCGAGCTCTTGTGCTGACCCGTTTTTTACTGACTCCACAATGCTCCTCGCTTTTCCCCATCCTACTTTCGGGGGCTTTCGAGTTGAGAGGTCTTCCTTCCCAGGCACCTTCCGATCTCGTAAGCGTTTCACACACACAGCTGTGCACATACGCGGAAGACCGCCCAGCGAGATTCAGCAGCCTCCATACCTTTACTCAAGGAACCCCGCAGAGACTCCACAGCATTGCCGACGTCGCGTACCAGGTCAGAAGCTGAAATCTGCAATCCCCTCAAAGCCCTGCCAGATGACCAACTCCGTCAGAGAGCCACCTTCGGCATCATTGGCACAATCGGCACGGTAAGTCAAACAGGGGGGAATGCTCCGGGAGCTTCAAGCTCACACAACCGCACTCACGGCCACCATCTTGCCTCTCGCTCCCTCCTTCCCTTTTTCTCAAACCACACTTGTCATCACACAAGTAACAAAGAGACCTTTCCCAGGTGAACATTTGCCATGAAGCGCATGGTCCCACTGCACTTTTACAAATTCCATACTTGTTTAAACTATCCTTAAATGACATTGTCACCCTGTTGGAACTGGCACTTTCTGGTTGGCTGAGGCGTTGCCGCAGCTAGGCAGAACTTACAACTCCTCTCAGGAGTAGGTGATTACACTCATTGAATAACCTGCGCTCATCCTTAGGTAGCTTGGCACTGAGCCATAAAGCTTATCACAGAGGCAATGTGTAAAGCATTGGCACAGCACTCACACACAATAAATTCACTGAACATCTCAAAAGAGACTTCACATAAGTTGTGTGTAAATAAAGTTTGTATTCAACATACACATTATTTAACACAACATGGACATCATGTATTTCTGGAACAAAATCACATTTGGAAATATTACTAGCAGTTCTCGGCTCAACCATGTTAACATGACAGCAGTAGTATGCACATTGCACACTTGAGAAAGATCCTATGTTACCCACTTACGGGGTGCAAAACGCTGTTAGAACTAGGCCCACCCTGGCAACAATTACAATTCTATGTTACCCCCTTATGGGGTGCAAAACTCTGTTAGAATTAGGCCCCCCCCTGGCAACAATTACAATTCAATAACACACGGTTATAGGGCGCACCCCAGATCACAACGATATTAAAAAAGTGTAAACACAGACAAATACAAAACTTTTAAACAGTACTTTTGGTCAAGGCCACACAGGTAAAAAGCAATGTCAAATATAGTATTCTTTTGGCAGGGAATCAACGTGTAAAGCAACACCGCCATGTGGTGTAATTAATAAAAGGCGGCACTCGTGAAGCCACTCACTCACACTCACTCATCACCAATATGCGGTGCCACGGAGAACAGGCAGGTCTGTATGCAGCATGCTTGCAAATACAAGCACACAGCACCATAATGCGGAACAAATGATATACGGCAGGACAGTTGATAATACACATGCATACCCTATGGTCCAAGCCCTCCTCCACCTTTCTGCTAACACCGAATACCCTACACCCACAGGTTGGAGCTAAAACAACCTCCCACTGGTACTAGGCCAATTGCAGCCAGAGTCACACTTGGTCAGGGATCCAGGGAAGGAGGTGGGGGTAAGTGGCAGGGCTAAGTAGGTGGCAGTCGACAAATAGGTGTTTGCCCACCACTCGGGAAGTTCACTCATGAGATGCAGAGCAGAAGCCGACTGAGGGTGATAGTCGTTCAATCAAAGCATTCCACAATGTGCCTTCCAGCACCAGTCTCTTGACCCGCTTCCGATCTTTTCACAGAAGAGAACCAGGTAGTATTGCCCATTTCGGGCAATACTACCTGGCAACGCAAAGTTGCGGGGCCAAGTGAGGAGAGGGCAGTTGATCTGCCACACTGAGGGCACACAAGGAACAATCGATGTATGGGGTGAAGCAGATGATCCCCTCAGAAGAAGGATACACATTGATCAAAGTAGCACCCAGGCAATCTGGGCACAACGGAACATAAATCGACTCCTCCGCACCTCCCTGGAAAAGAGGCACACCTCTGGTGAACATTGATATGAGTAGCACCAAACACTTCCGGTTGAACACAAGGAAGCGTTGCAAACTCAATACGACCATGGAAATGAGGCACAACACCTGGTGTGCATTGATATGGGTCACACCAGGCACTACAGGACACACACAATGAAGAGCTGCACATTTGGTGCCTCCCTGAAAATGAGGCACAACGCCTGGTACGCATTGGTACGAGTCACACCAGACAATTCCGGTCACACACTGGAGTAAGTTAAGCAGTGCCTTCAAAGTCTGCGAATTGGACACGGCATGCAATGAGCATGCAGTTGGCATTTCACCTGAGAAAGATAAGGCGGGCCATGCGGGGTCCCGTAACCCGTGATTTGGTTCACCACCAACAAGACACTTATGTGTGATGAGCCCCCTCCCCCCACTGCAGGAGCCACACTCCTTTGTTGCAGCTATCACTTTGGGGCTCCAGGCACAATACTTAGTTTCACGCTCACACAGCGCTACCAGGTGGGAACCAGCAGATGATGTGGGCACTAAAGAGCGCACCGCTCTCCAGGTGTCACATGTAGACAGTATGGGTCCCTCGTAGGAGGTCTTTGATGTCCCTGAGACCTCCACAAGAGAACAGGGGGCAATCCAACAAGCCCTTGGAGAGCACACTCCAGGGTGACACACAGCAGCAGGTAGTAGTCCCAGGCCAGCCACTATTCAGGAAGGGTGCACAGTCCCTTCCAATGGCAGTTATCCTCCTTGTGCACAACAGATTTCTCTAGCAGTGTGCACCATACAGTTCCAGGATGTCTAGTCCGACGTCCGCACAAGTGTATCTCTGTCCTGCTGGAGGCAGTGGTATGCAGATCTTAATCTTTATTGGGGCCACGATCTGGCTTCCCAGAGGGCAAGTGCCATAACCTCTCCTTCCAATCCAGCTAGGCCTTTAAATATCAGCGGTCTATCGTTCCAGTTGAATTGCCCAATGTTTATAGCTGTCGCTAGGGAATGCACTGATGTGCTCCCCCAGCCTCCAGGGTGGGTAGGAGTTAGATTCAAAGGCACACAAAGAGTTTTAGAGTAGAGAAATGCCCACTTTCTAGAAGTGACATATCTAAGTTATTAATGATAAATCCACCTTTTCAACAGGAGAGGCTTTGTCATGGGTGAATCCAATGATAGGAAACATTATGAGGCAGCTCCACTGTCTAATCCAACAGGAGCAGCCAATACACCCGTTGGCCACGTTGAGGTCAGCTGTAGGTACCTTACTCTTTACACAACGTTAAATTCACTGTGAGATGTTTCACCATTACACCTTACCATACCAGTCGATGCTGTCAGCGTCCGCTTCAGACATTGACTCTTTCCTGTCTACTCTGCCTTACCTAAGGGCGGGGGTCCCGTGGGGGTTATTAGGATGCGCCCGCCACAGTGGCGGGCTCATCCTGCATTCTTAACATTGTGGTGGGCGGTGCTCTTTCTAGCCCTCACATGCCAGGTATTTTTAATACTCACATATCCATTCACATCTGACCCTACCACTCACTATCCTCACGCACCACACATAGTGGTTATATCAGTGCTCCCGCATAATCGTAGGTTAGCATCACGCCGCGTTCCATAGAGGGACGCAAAGACCCCTATGATGAAGCATGACACCAAGGACCCTTTTCTTGTAAGAGGGTTTTTTAAAGAGCACTGTGTGCTTCGCATCATTGTAGGAAACGCACTCAATCCTGGACCTTGTGTCCCGGCTTTCGTCTGTCCTGCCTGGGTGGATTCTATTTGTTTATCTCCTTTTTCTGACATGTGTTTATATGACGATGGCACAGTGTTTACCAGTTTTGCAAGCTGCAGAACTCCTCTTGGTCCTTCACTACTGTGTGAATACATTTCTTTGCATGGAATGGGTAATGCTTGTACCCTACTGGTTAGTTCTTTTTTTTGCCCATCCCTATGCACCATGAACTATTAAGAATGGTTCCTATTTAATGTTAACCAACTTCAGTTGCTGTGGATTGTAACCTGGCCAATTGTATGTTACTACAGTTTCTAATACTATACAGTGTTATGGAAGAAACTTGTACCAACCACCTCAACATGTAATCAAAGGTGTCTGTTGGCCTATGCTTGACATGAAGGACATGCGTTCCGACAACATAGCAAACTGGTCACATTGTGATGACAAAAAGAAGTGCCTTTGACTTCTGGAGCAGAAACGTATGATTTGCAGCCAGCCAGTCCTACTTCAGAGATCAAGAGGCTGTTACAAACACAATACCCTACGAATTTTGATGATATCGTTCATACTATTTTCAACACATCAATAACAACTGGTATTGTGCATTTTTTAAGAACATAGGGCCAGATGTATCAAGGGTTTTCCCGTATCGGCCCATTTGCGAACGGGAAAAAGCCTTTTGGGATGTATCATCCCAAAAGGCCGTTGCAAAATACGGAATTGAAAAATTTGCGATTCCCTAATTTGCAAATACATTTAAGGAATCTCAAATTGTCATTCCTTAAATGCAATTTTCTGTCCTTAAAGGATGTTAAATCACCCCCAACTTCAAGTAGGTGGTAATTTGCGATTTCCTATAAAAATTAACTTTTTGGCATTTTTTGAAGTGATATGTGCACATGTGCACACATGCATGTTTCAGAGGTGCAACAGGGGGGTCGTTTTGGCACCCTTGAAATTGCATGCGCAATTTGCGAGTACCTATTGACCCATATAAATTAATGGAAAGACATTCCTTATATGAGGAATGCGTAGGAATCACTATTTTAATTGCGAAACCTACATACATTGCATTTTGTGAGTCCTTAATAGCGAATTGGTAAAATTTGCTATTAAGGACTCGCAAAATGCAATGTTGATACATCTGCCCCATAGTATCAAGTCTGGTGATTGGATTTAAAGCTGTGTTTGGATTAATACCATTATGTACCACACTTTGTTCTACGGTATTTTTGGAGGATATCCTACCATCCTTCTGCTTATCAGCTCTGGTATAGTCATTTTCCTCCTGATCTAACAAGGAAATCATCAACATGGAGTACATATAATCAGCTGATCAAAAGTGCTGAAAAACCTAGGCGCACTATCTGGGACATAAGTGCCTTTCTGAACTCAGTGAGTGCTGGGTGTTGTCCTTTTGCATTAGGGAAACAACAACAAGCAAACCCTGTCTTTTAGTGCAAGCACAGCTCATCTTAAATTATTGTTGATTTACATTTGGATATATATATTTGCCACTTTTGCAAACTTCTTGTAATGGATCAATATAACCAGCGTCACTGCTTGAGGAAGATCCTGAAGAGTAAATTGCATCACTGTTGTTATTCGAGCCTTTGAATGAAGCACTCTCACCATCTCTGAGTGCTTTAGAGCTATAGCTATTACCTGGTTCATCCACTACATGAGTCAGCAACAAGATGCACGCCTGGATCACCTTTCTCTACAATCACACGTATGCTGCATGTGATGTCATCAAAATATCGTCAGATGATTCCCAAGAGTTACCCCTTCATTTGAAAAGGACTTGCAGAGAATCTTGTATTCATTAGAAAGACTGTGTCGAGTGGAATAACATTTCAGTCTACTATTTTTTTTACCATTTTCTAAGTCCCATAATTCTTTACTTTTTCAATTCGAAATAAACAATATCTTGCCTAAATTTGCTTAGCTGCCAAAACACATCTCTCATGTATAGATATCATGTTATGATAATGTCTTTTATATGATGTCATATTTTATCTTATCGCTTGAATCATGCAAGCCTTATAAATATTTGTGCAAAGCTTACTGCATTCTTTCATGCTATGTGATGCAATTTGTGTTTTATTATTGTTATTAATCCTTTTATGGATTTATTTTAGGCATAGTATCGTATAACTCCCCTTTTTGAAAGCATGGATCTTACTCAAACAAATTAAATGAAATCACTAAACATACATCTGCCAAAACCGGGGAACAACCTTTACAACGCAACTTTTACAACGCACTACCATTACAACGAAACTTTTACAACGCAACATCCATTACAACGCATGCATTTACAACGCAACAATTACAACGCATGACACTACAACGCACACCACTAGAACGCATGTCATTACAACGCAGTCTTTACAACGCATACCATTACAATGCATAGCATTACAACACATAGTACCCCTACACTATCCAACACTTACCCTACTGTTGCACCCCCTGGAGTTAGAATAGTAATTTTTACCACTACACTATCCAACACTTACCCTACTGTTGCACCCCCTGGAGTTGGAATAGTAATTTTTACCCCTATACTATCCAACACTTACCCTACTGTTGCACCCCCTGGAGTTAGAATAGTAATTATTACCCCTACACTATCCAATACTTACCTTACATGCAAAGTAATATTATGCGTTGTAATGGTATGCGTTGTAAAGGTAGTATGCGATGTAAGGGAATGCGTTGTAAAGGTAGTTTTTAAAAGTTTGTTGTAAATGCATGCGTTGTATTGGAATGCGTTGTAAAGGATGTTGCGTTGTAAAAAATGCGTTGTAAAGGTAGGTGTTGTAAAAGTATGCATTGTAACGTCATACATCCGCCAAAACCATGTCATATTTAGACGTATAAGCCCGGAATGACGTAAAGACCCTACGGCCAAGGCTCCATTTTATCACCAATCATTGACCTGTCAACCGTTGACATAAATATTGTTTGCCCTTATCTTTCAAATAATCATCCAGACAATAACATTGACAATAGATCTAATGCAACATCCATCTGGGACAAAGTGCCCTGTTATCTGTATTTCCAGGTCAGATAAAGAATATAACATTAGCAATGCAGTCTGAATTTATGTATTTTTGATATACTGGTTGATACCGTATGCCGTAAGATCCTCATGGTGAGGTCTGCAGGTTATGTCTGGAATGTAATGAAAATTCCCCATGTAAGATAGGAGTCGGTGATCAGCATTATAAAAGTCCCATCAAGTAGCATCTGAGGTAGAGAGGCCCTGTGCCGCAGATCATCATGCAAGATCCTGCTAGACATCCTGACAGAGACTGCTAGACTGCCGAACTGCTGCAGCATCCATTCCTATGCTGAGAACTGATACTGAGCCATTTCTGAGAGGAAAGAAGCTGAGTCCAGCCGATGTGTGTTTACTTCTGAGGGAACACTTTCCATCCTTCTGATAATGACAGATTATTGTTATAAATAGATATGCAGTGCGCTGAATCCCAAAAATCTCTAGATGCATGTTAAACTACTCCATGCTCTCATAGTATAGCATGTAGAAGTAGTCTTTACAGTGTTAATTTGCCAAATGACGTTCAAACCATGTTAGAAATGTTCATACTATTTTCGTTGTTAGTGGCATTGTTTAGTGCTGTTTTTATAAGATTCTTTATTGTTATTATTTATGTGCTAAGAAACAGGATAACACCGTTGAAATAAACACTTTTTTATAGTGTCCTATTAACAGCTTTTTTTAAGTCAGTGGAGGGGTTAATACAGTATGCTAAACCATGGGCGAAGGGTGACAGAGCACTTTACATTACATAATAGTAGAAAGTGGTACAATGATCCTTAGATTTATTGGTATAGTAAAACAGAAGAGAAAGAAATTCCATGCATAAATTTGGAAAATCTGTATCAATGCAGTATGCAGCTCATGTAAAGTCTTTTAGGAAGAGCTGCTTTAGGCTCTCTTGAAACAGGGACTGATGTACCTGTATATACAATGACACCATTCCATACCCTTGGTGTGTTACCGGAGAAGTATTTTTGAGGATGGGGGACTTTAAAAATCTAGGAATGCCCAGCTTCAGCAGAGCATGGGTTCTTATTAAGCTTTTCTGTAGGATAACTGAAATTTCTGTGATAGGTAGTCAGGTTTGTTCAGATGAATTGCCTTGTATGTAATGCATGTAGTCATCACTGGTTGTGAACTGTTAAATATCTTCATTCATTTCATTTCATTTCAATCTTTATTCGGTTTAAGAAACCTTGTAAGATACAATACATTCAATCATAATGCATCATAACACAATTTAAATACATAAAAAATATCGGGTGGATAAAAATATCAACACACTTCCTTTGCATATAATACATAGAATTCAATTCATTTCCCAGTTTGTCCACTTGGGGGTGGCTTGGTCCTAGTTGACCCCTCTAATGTACAAGAACACTGAATAAATATACGGAATAATAAAACAATAAGTTAACATCTGTTTTGTTAAAAACCAGAACAGTAAAGCAAGCAGCGCTTTTAGCAGTCAACAAGTGACTCAGTAACATGGTAAACTAGCCTATTTCCTTACGTTTTTTGGTCTTTCATCTTCCTAATCAAGGCTACGCATAAAAGGAAACGGCTCAGGCTGAACACAATCGGTTGGGCAGTGTCTCCCTTAAAAATTCTAAGTCCAACCTTAATTTGTCGGAGGCCTAACTTTTTACAGATTGGCTTTAGCCATTTTTTCCTGGCTTTAAGGTATGCTGGGCATATAAATAAAACATGGGACACATCCTCTTTCAGCCCCATCTCACAAAACTCACATATATCGGAGCCAGCGGCCCCGACCAACCCCTTATTGCAATTCCAGTTGGTTGTCCTTTCTTTTAATTGCAAAATACCATACCTGAACTTTAAGTATAGGCTTTTGGCCAATGGAGGGTAAATTTCATCCATAAGAGGCTCTAATTGCATGGTCACTTTAAATTCAAAAAATTTCGAGGTTAGAGTCCCTGTTCTGGGGTTTGATAACACTGAGTCTCTAATATAGTCCCAGTACCTTTGTTTCAAGATCCTTTTTGAGCTATTTGTGAGAGAGTCAGGGTCAAACCAAAAATCACTTAACCCTAGTTTTTCAAACCATTTTTTGACGTACTCTAACCATGGCAAATGCGTGATATTCCTTATAGCCAGTATCTCTTTCAATGCTTCTCTGTAATCAGTCAGCTCCTCAATGGACCATAAGCGGACCCAATAGAGCAGCGGACGGAGAGAAGCATAGTCATCTGTACGTCGAAAGTTAAGGTCCCATAGTACGGGTGTCAGTGGTGTTGACCCAGGTATCCCTAAGAGTTGCCTAATAAAGGAGTTTTCCCTCACTCGGAAAGTATCCTTTGAAGCATAAGCCCAGAGATCCGCGCCATAAAGTGAGGATGATTGCACTTTGTACTTGAATAGTTCAATGGCTGGTGAGACTGCTTTATAATGGCTGTTCTTATGCCTCTTTAAAATCGGACACTGGTTTTGAGTCAGCCTTAATTTTGAATTCTCCAATTGTGTTTTCCATGTAACGTTACTGTCTAAAATGATACCCAGGTATTTAAAATTGGGGGGGGCGTGGCCAAGATGGCGGGGTAGAAGGACGTGTCGGCTAGAGCTCCCGACCCCATCGGAGGCCCGAGCCCTTAACTCGGCAGCGTATTCCCCCCGGAGCTGCGCAGACTTGCTCCGCTGATAGAGGAACGAGCGACGGTCTGATTGTCGCCTCCAGCGCACGATTTGGTGCTCGATTTACCGTGTTCCCGGAGCCGTGCCCGGGATCGGCTAAAACCAAGGCTGCAACAGTGCCCCGGCCCGGACGGAACAGCAAGGCGTCGGACTGCCCAGACGTGGGTGAGGCTCCCTGGCTCCTACAGGCTGCACAGCTGAGCGTCGCGGGGCGGAGCGGTGAGGTGCCCGGGAGGAATCCGCTGCCCCCCGGCGCCCTAAGATGGCGGCAAGCGACGTTGATGGACCCCTGCCCGGGCCCGCTGGAGGGCCACAAACTGCACGGTGAGCCGGCTGTCCGGGGCGGGCCACCCAAGCTGTCCGGCGGACGCCACCGTCGATGCGGTAAGCAGTGCGCCTGGCCCAGACGCTTTCCCAGCCGGGACCTAGACGTCTACAAGCCCCGAGGTGCTGAGGGGACCGGGGACGGAACAACGCAAGCGCCCGGCCTGGAGGCCTAGCTGGGCAGCGGGTGAGTCCGTGCACGGCCCTTAGCGGCGCGGCCCCCTAGTGGAAGCGGGCTGCTACCGGCGATCCATATTCACCCCCCAGGCACACGGCGCCCCAGGAACACCGGCAACACTCCGCCCGTGCGTTACAGCGCCCTCGTGGCCCATGGTGCTTGGACTGCGTACCGTGCAGCACGCTGTTGGCGGTGGAGCGGCCCAGAGGAGTGGAAGATCGCGTAGAGCGCCTGGAGCATTTGCATCGCCGGCTGGGTCCTGGAGCACACCGCACACCGAGGTGCTGGCTGGACGGTGGGGGGGGCTACGTGGTCCGCAGGGCCGCAGATAGGTCCTGAGGCGGTGCCCGACGGGGTGGCTCCCTAACAGAGGTGGTCTGCCACCGGCGGGACATGGTCACCCCCCCTGACGAGCGGCACCCCCGTTGCCTCGGCTACCTTGTGCACGCACTACGGAGCACCCGCGAGGCCCGGGGAGCTCGGGCTGGGTTGCCCCTGGGAGATCCATGGGCTGCACGGACACCTAGAACAGCCAGAGGTGGACTGGAATGTGCGACCGGAACCCACAGTATCGAGGGACGTGACGACTGGGGTCGAGGGCGGCTCCTCCTGGGCCGGAACGGCAGCTACGGGACCCTCGTGGGGACGGCTGCGGCACACCCCCTCTTCAGCCTGAGGAAGAGCTTCTGACCGGGACCGGTGGGGTTCTTTTGAGCAGACGCGCATCGTCGCCGGCACCGAGCTGGGACCAGGCTCCCTGAGGCCCGGACTCCACGTGCAGGAAGGCACAGACTGGCGAGGAGGCCTGATCATGGCGGGCCAGAGAGGAGGGAAACGCAATGATCGCACCGACCGCACACTCCCGGAGATGCTCAACAAACAGCAGACCAAGGGGGACAGAGCTTCTTCCTCGCCTGGAGCAGCTGGGAGCTCGCAGTCTGGTGCAGCAGCAGAACCCCCGGTAACTAGATCCTTTTTGGAATCTCTCTTTGGGACGCTGAGGGAAGACTTCCAAGCCCTCAAACAAGAAGTAGCGGGTGAGGTGCGTGAGGTCCGAAGGGAGGTGGAGGGCCTAGGCGAGAGAGTGGAAACTGTGGAGACCTCCACGCACAGGCAAGCCGAAGAGATAACTCTTCTCCAGCAGGAAGTTCTGACCCTTCGGGAACAACACCTAGACCTACAATTGCACAACGAAGACCTAGAAAACAGGTCACGAAGAAATAACATTAGAGTCCGGGGTGTACCATCCTCGGAAGAGAACCCAGACATTGTTCAATACTTGCAAGAACTCTTCCGCATGGTCCTGGGAGAGGGGGATGACTTCCCCATTAGAATTGACAGAGCGCACAGGGTGGGTCCCGCCAGACGAGCTAATGGCCCCCCTCCAGACATCTTAGCGTTCCTCCCGGACTTCCCGCTGAAAGAAAAGATCATGGCGGAGGCTCGAAAGGCAAGCTCTCTCACTTTCCGGGATCACCCAGTCGCCTTATATCAGGACCTGTCCACGATCACGCTGCAGAAGCGCAAGTCGTTCAGGATTGTGACAGACTTTCTTAAACAGCATGAGACACCCTACTCATGGGGACACCCTTTTCGTATTATCTTTAAGTGGCGGGGAGAGACGCACCATGTGCGGAACCTCCAGGATGCCTGCGAAATCTTGAGCATCACCACAGAGGAGGCGGACTCCCAGACGCCTAGAAGGAGGCGCACACCTGACGATGGCTGGCGTCGAGCCACGAGCAGGAGGAGAAGGACAGCGGACCCAGCACGGAGGCCAGGGTCTCCAACGATTAGAGCGGAACAAGAAGCGGCGGTCCGGACTGCGTCCACGGTGCTAGAAGGTTCATCAGAGGTGGCACTGACCGCTTAACTACGTTCCGGGGGGAACTCACAGTAGCAGTATTTCCATGGCGGGCCTTGATTGATGGGGGGGGGGTGAAGGTTTGACTACGTGTGGCTGGACGTCCACTAAGGTAACATTCCACGGACTGGTCCGTTTGGGCTTGTCCGGGACTATTTCAAGTAGTTTTGGGTGTACGGGTGCGGGGGGGCAGCATGACCCGGGGGGTGCTGCTGAGGAGGGTGGGAAGGGATCTGGGGGAGTTATGGTGGGTGTTGGGAGTAATGGGGGGGAAGGGTTGTTTAAAGTTGGGGATGGGGGAAGTTGGGGAGGGAGAGTTGGAAGTTACCTTGTCCAGTGCTTCTACGGTATTTGTGAATGCTAGTGTAGATATTCGTATATGCTTGGCGGTCGTCCTGTTCTCACACGCTCTGGTTCGCACACATAAGCAGAATCATCCAATCCATCCATGGCAGAATTGAAGATACTGACCCTGAATGTCAAGGGGTTAAACAACCCCACGAAAAGGAGGGCCATCCTATCTTTATTAGAAAACTCTCGGGCGGACATCTGTCTGCTCCAGGAGACCCACTTGTTAGCTAATGATTGCCACAGAATGAGGTCCCTTCATTTCCCTACACAGTTCTTTTCCTCCAATACGACTAAAACTGCGGGGGTGGCTATTCTTCTGTCCAAATCGTTTAAAGGGGAGGTGCTGCACAAATTTGTAGAACAAAAAGGTAGGCTTCTTGCCTACAGACTTAAAGTGGGTACTCTCGCGTTCACTGTAGGCACCGTTTACGCCCCGAATGAACAGCAAGATAGATTTCTACGCGGGGCTCTAGAGGAGGTCACGGCTTCACCGGACACGCACATTATGCTAGGGGGGGACATTAATTTGGTCTTTGACTCCGCGAAAGATAGATCAGCGCAGCGATACCCACAGACTGGGGAACTCTCACAAGCAATCAAGGCTCAGTTAGTTGACTCCGATCTGCATGATCTCTGGCGCGAACTCCACCCTACTGACACGGATTTCTCCTATTATTCGCATGCCCACAAAACTTATGCCAGACTTGATTATCTACTGGTCTCTGGCCCTGTTCGTGACCTTGCCACGGCCTCGGAAATGGGTGTTTTATCTCTGTCGGATCATGCACCGGTCTCGGGGACCCTGCATCTCCAACCGAGCTCAGCCCGGAGGGGGGTTTGGAGGCTCCGGGACACCCTCCTACATAGGAGGGAAGTGGTGCAAAGCATTACTGATTCGATCAAGGACTATCAGCTGCACAACTCCAACGCTGATACTTCCCTGTCGACTCAGTGGGGGGCTCTCAAGGCAGTGCTACGGGGAGACTTTATTGCGATCTCAGCGGCAGATAACCGTGAGAGGAGACGGAAACGGGACGAGCTCACCCAGAAAGTCAGGGAATTAGAGACTGTGCATCGCCGCACTGGGGCTCCAAGAGTCTGGAAACAGCTGAAAGCTACGAGGAAACTCTTGTCCTCATTGGACCTTGATAGGGCGGAATATGCAGCATTGCGCCTCAAACACGCATATTATACTGGGGGGGACCGATGTGGCCGCCTGCTGGCAGCCAAGCTGAGAGTGGCCCATCAGAGTCGCCAGGTGAAGGAACTGGCAGGAATGGCGGGACAGGGGATCACGGGTGACGCCGAAATTGCCGAGACCTTTCGCCGCTTCTATGCTGATCTATATAGAGCGGACGCCGCCAATATGGAAGACGCGGAGGATTACCTGGATTCGGTGGCCCTACCGTCACTGACCCATGAGCAGGCAGCTTATCTAGAGAGAGAGATTAAGGTCGAGGAGGTGATGGCGGCGATCTCGAGGCTCAAACTAGGGAAGGCCCCTGGCCCGGATGGCTATACAGCCCTCTTTTATAGAACGTTCTGCGGGACGCTAAGCCCTATCTTGACCGCACTATTCAACTCCTTCTCTGACCCTGGAGCTATCTCTCCGGATCTGCTACTAGCGACAGTGTCTGTCATTCCCAAGCCAGGGAAGGACAGGAAGCAGTGCGGCTCGTACAGGCCAATCTCCTTACTAAATTTAGACCTGAAACTCTACACTGGAATTCTTGCGGCGAGACTGGCGCAGCACCTCCCTGGCCTCATTGAACCGGATCAGGCCGGTTTCGTGCCTGGACGGCAGACTGTGGACAACACTAAACGGGTTGTTCACGTCTTGGAAAAGGCCTCACGTATTCCAGGGGAACGTATGCTCCTCTCAGTCGATGCGGAAAAGGCATTCGACCGGGTGCACTGGCCCTACCTCGAACGAGTCATGGCGAAGCTGGGGATGGGGGACAAATTCCGAACCATGGTCTTTAATTGCTACAAATCCCCCTCTGCTGCGGTGCGCGTGAATGGCTGCGGCTCGCGACGGTTTGACATCGAACGCGGCACGAGACAGGGTTGTCCCCTCTCCCCCCTTCTCTTCGCGCTCTACATGGCGCCCTTTGCCCAGCGAGTGCGGCAAAACGTGGCCGTGACCGGAGTACGAATGGGGGGTTTCACCCATGTAATCAGCCTTTACGCAGACGACGTTATTTTCGCGCTGGAAAACCCGAGGCAGGCCCTACCCGCCTGTATGGCGGAACTCAAAGCTTTTGAGACAGTAGCCGGCTTTCGGATGAATGTGGAGAAATCCACAGCCCTGGACCTCTCCTTGACTCTGTCAACGAGGAACGACCTACAAAGGCTCTTCCCATTGCGGTGGTCGAAGGATCAGGTGCAATATCTAGGGATTACGTTAGCTCCCACGCTGCAGGCAATGGTTTCCCTTAACTATGGGGCGGTTGGCAAAAAGGTGAGAGACGAACTAGGGAGATGGAACAAAGGCACGCTTTCCTGGCTTGGTAGAGTGGCGGCGATCAAAATGACGGTCTTACCCCAAATTCTGTATCTATTCCGGGCACTGCCCTTGCAACCACCTACGGGCTGGATTCCACAAATGCAAACTGACGTGTCCCGATTTGTGTGGCAAGGCCGTAAACCCCGAATGCGCCGCACTCTCACGACATTGACACCGGAAACTGGAGGACTGGGAGTTCCCGACCTCCGCAAATATTTCCAGGCGGCCCAATTAAGATATCTGGTGGAATGGAGCAGGTGGGAGTCCGATAAACACTGGCTCTTCCAGGATCAGGCGGTGGCCGGACGCCCTTTACAAGAATTACCCTTCCTCCGCCGCCCACACCGCCCCTCGAATCTCTATGCTTCTTACATAACGCGGGTCCCATTGAAAGTATGGGACGCCACGAATCGCACATTTGACCTCACCACGTTTCCCTCGCCTTTCACACCAATTGTAGACAATCCCGACTTCACACCGGGGATGGAACAAGGGGCCTTCTCACATTGGAGGGACAGGGGCTGTAGGGCACTCTTCCATATGTACGCGGCGGATGGAGTTATCCCCTTTCACAGCTTTAAAGCTTCTTATCAGTTAACCGAATCTGACCGCATGAGATACTGGCAGGTACGGCACTGGGCCTTGCAGCCGAGTGTGAGGGAATCTGCTGACAGGAGGCTCCTCCCATATGAACGATGGCTAATCACCCGCACCTCAGACTCCAAACTTATCACTGACCTATACAAACTGCTGCAGCTCCCGTCTTCCCACTTCTACATTCCCGGTAGGGAGCGATGGAATAGAGAACTGGGGAGAACGCTTAGCCTTAAAGAATGGGAACGTATTTCATACAGAGCACGACACTCAGCCTACCACATGGGCCTCACAGAAACCTTCACAAAAATATCCACCTACTGGTATCACACCCCAGAAAGGCTACACGAAATGAACAGGCTTCTTAGCGACAGATGCTGGCGAGAATGCGGGCAGGTTGGCACACTGACACACATCCTCTGGGACTGCCCAGTACTGCAAGCCTATTGGTCGACAGTGATAGACGAGATTGATGAATGCTTCGAGATTGCACTGCCCCGTTTTCCAGCGTATACCCTACTGGGTCTACCAAATGACTTAATGTATCCACTAAAATCTAAGAGGGGGAGGCAGATTGCCATTATGCTAGGTTCTGCGGTTCAAAACATACTGATTCATTGGCGCACAACAACCACTCCCTCACGCACGGGTTGGCTGCACAGGTTGTGGCATGTTCTGGGGATGGAAAAAATGTCTCTTACGCTAGCAGGAGATGTGACTGGTTTTGAGGAACTGTGGCAACCCTTTCACTCACTGCTGGCCTCAGAATTCACCGAAATCACATGCCCGAGGTACCTCAGGTTACTGCGGCTTACACCCCCTTTGTGAGGCATGGTTTCATTTGGGACAGGACTGCCGGGGACTCACGGGCGTATGCGGGGTGGGTGAGAAGAAGGATGGTTGATTGCTTTCATGCTACACGGCACTGGACAGGGAGGGTGGGGAGGGGGAAGTTTGTTGGGGTATGTTGTTCTATTAATAGAGGTACAAGCCCATAGGGCACTGCTTTTTTCTTGTTCTCCTTTTTTTCTAATCTTTCCTTGTATATGCCTCTGTGCGAAGAGCAGGACATTGAAACAGCCCTGGGGCTGGGTCTTTAGCATTTCTGATCTTGAGTTGCCTCTTACAGCACCCATTGCATGTTTGTAAATTGCTTTCTATATGAGCTGTACCTTTCTAATAAAATGCTTTAAACATAAAATTGGGGACTTCTTCAATAGGTTCGTTGTTTATCTTAAAAACTTTACTAAAACCTTTATGAGGGTTGATTGTCATAACTTTTGTTTTTGAGGAATTGATTTCAAGTTCCTTGTCGTGACAATACAAGCTAAATTTATTTAAAAGGTTTTGAAGCCCCCTGGGTGTCTGAGAGATTAAAATGGTGTCGTCTGCAAACAATAATGCCGGAACGGCTTGCCCGCTCAATTTGGGAGAGTCATGCTCGCAGCCCAAAAGAGTGTCATTGACGTATAAGGAGAATAAGGTAGGTGCCATTACGCAACCTTGCCTTACCCCTTTCGCTATTTTTATCTTCTCACTGACTTCTCCGTTTGGTCCCCATCTAACTCGTGCGTAATTGTTCTCGTGAAGTCTAAATAAAATTTGAAGGATATTCCCGTGGACGCCCATCTTATTTAATGTCTTCCATAGGGCTACCCTTGGAACCATATCGAAGGCTGCCTTCAAATCAACAAAAGCCACGTATATATGGGAACTTCTTATAATCGTATATTTCCAAACTAAACATAAAAATCTAAAAACCTGGTCTACAGTGCTTATCTTTGATCTAAAACCTGCCTGGTATTTTGTATAGATAGTGTGTTCTTCAATCCAAGTGGAAAGCCGGCTAAGGACTTGACGGGCAAAAAATTTTTGCAACACGTCAATTAAGCTGATAGGCCGATAATGCGAAGGATTTGACCTGTCACCCTTCTTGAACAGTGTTACAATCTCCGCCCCCTTCCAGGTTTCTGGGACAGGAGCTCCTCTAGCAATATCATTAGATAATAAATTGATATAAGGGGCCCAAATATAGTTCTCGTGCTTCCAAAGATCACCTGGTATTCTGTATGGGCCTGGCGCTTTCCCTGGCTTAACTGCCTTGATTGCTAGAATTGTATCTGTCAAGGAGAAGACAAGAGGAGTGTCATGCGCAGCCAAAAGAGGCTGCAAGCTGTCCCAGCCTTCAATCTCGCCAGAACTTTCACAGGCATATAACAAGGTGAAATGGTTGACCCAAATTTCCTCCTCTAAGAATTTATCTTTGCATTCAGTCGCCCCCCTGGTGCCTCTAGCGATGAGGCTCCAAAAGGAGGTCTGGTCTTTACACTTACATGCGTCCAACAAATCTGACCAAACCCTTTCGTCCCACTCTTTTTTAGCCATTAATAGGGTTCTTTTATACTGAGCTCTCTTAATTCACACAATGTCCCCTGAATCCCCCCTGACCGCTGTAATTAGGTCTGTTTTGGCTCTCCGGCATTCCTGGTTGTACCAGGTGATCCCTGTTTGTTTACTCTTTTGGGCGTTATGTGATATTTTTACCGCCCTAGTTAGGATCTCGCCAAGTTGATCAATTAAACGATCATGGGATTCTATCAGACAAGGATTTTGGGTAACGGTACTATTTCCTAAAAGAGGGGACATGTGCCTCACAAATACATTATAGATTCGACTAATAATTGTTGTGTCACCTAAAACCACTGGCCACTTCAGGGATCTACAATTGTTTGCCACTAGAGGGTCCTGTGGTAAGGAAACAGTACTTTTAGCACTTTTATCAAGGGTTTTAAAGATCTGAGTCTGGACAGATAAGATCAAAGGGTAGTGGTCACTTTCCGTGCGGTCATCCACCATTAGGTCGATGATCATGGGCCATGAGTTCAGAGAAACTATAACATAATCTAAATGGCTAGGATTCGCCCCTCTGGTAAATGTTGGTTTGCTGGGGCAATCTGAGGGCAACCGCCCATTGCAGGCACGTAGGCCTAACTCGAGAGTCAAATTCAATAATTGTAGGGCACTCACTGTACAAGGTGCTTTATCATTTGTGTCAACCAAGGGGATATTATTGGCACTGTCCTCGTCCTTGTGGATGTCTTCTAGGCCTATTATAGGTTTGAAACCTCTATTAAAGTCACCACCTATAATCATTATTGCATTTTGATCAAACCCCGCCACAATATTACTCAAATGGGTTACAACTGATGATTCTTTACACGATCGATGTGGTCTACTGTAAATATTGATCACGTAAATGCTACAACCCTTAGTGTTTTTTAACTCAAGTAATAAAAGGTCGGGATTATTTGTATCAATTTGCTTAAAGGACAGGCCACTTGTGATTTTCACCCATATTGTTAGGCCGCCAGAAGGTCTTCCCCCATTTGTGTTAACTGCGGGGATAAAAAAAGATCTATAATCAACCTTGAAATAGTTCTCGAGACCCCAAGTTTCCTGGAACATGATTAAATCCCCACTAGCCAGGTAGTCATGCCAGGCCGGATCTGAAAGTTTTTTTTTCAAACCTGCAATATTCCAACAGATTATTTTTGTTATTTCTAGAGCATCTAGTTTCCCTGTTACCTGCTGTTGTATAATAAACCCATTTACATCTGAGTGTGGTGTTTGTGCCATTGTGTCAACATAATGCAGTGGCTGTTGAGAATTTTTAACAGGTGCGATCTGCGTTGATACAACTTCAGGATACAAACTAGGATGTGTATATTCTATGCCACATGACATTACCAAAGCCCCACCATCAAGTCAATCGCAATCAGCTAGACCAGCTAGGGCCTCAAACCTATTTGAGGTACTAACTCCCCAATTATAGGAGGAGGCCCCAAGACCCCAACCATTTGCTGGTGCATTCCATCTAGGTGCAGGGGTAATAGGATATGCTGGATTCTTGTGGGCACCCAGCCATCCTCCATTATGGTTGCCATTGCCTATGGGTGCAGGGGTAATAGGATATAATAAATTCTGCTGCACACCTGGCCATCCTCCGTTGTAGTTGCCATTATCTGAGGCCCCACAATTATTAGCAGATGTGCCCGGCCCTCGTCTGCCCATTAAATTCCAATTTTGCCCTGAAGTGGTGGAACAAGGAATGTTATGTTGATTAACTTGCCATGGGCCAGCCCTATTTTTAGCAGCATAGTTCGTGTCAAACATTTTAGGTCCCCCACCCCATCCATTATTTCTCGCTAACCAAGCTGGCTTCAGGGACTTATGATTATTGGCTTTTTGCGACTTATTGTAAAAGAATTCTAATGTAAGGGGGATTATAGAACTACTTCTTCGTTGTGGTGGAAGAATATTGGATAGAATATCGGGAAGAGCAGCTGGATTTGAAAGATTTAATATCACACAGTCGCCCTTCCATTTTTTTTGCTTATTTCCTATCCATCTAACCCTCCTTGCCATTTTGATTTCGTCAGCCAACCGCTGTTCACCCCCCTGTGCTATCCGCATATTATTTGACAGCCAGTATAGTGCCTTACTTATTAGTGACGGTGTTGACTCGGTTTGACCCGGTGATAGGGTTGGTGTATTAGCTAGAACTAACACCAATGGCGATGCTTCAACTACAAATTGTGTTGAGTCTTCTTCAGAACTAGGGGGCACTGTAACATGTGGTGGATCAATTAGTTGAGCAATTGGGGCTTCTAGTGCCAAATCATTGTTAATGGGGCCAGTTTGCGGGCATTCCGGAAGAATTGGCCCTAGTGGGGTAACATCTGATGTTAACCCAGATTTGTTATCTTCCTTTGGACAATCGTGGCCCTTGTTAACATTACTTAAGGCATTTCCTATCACATCTGCTAATACATTTTGTGTACCTCCCAGTTTCTTTATGTCCGCAGAAAGTTTATCAATCTTGCTAATAAGTGGCTTGATAAGTGTCTGGATTTTTATTTCTAACAGCTCTGCTATTCTTGACATTAGGTCCTCATCCGATGTCTCCCTCGAATTGTTCTCCTCATGGTTCTGGCGAGTGCTTTTTGTCTTTGGTGGTGACATAGCCTTATTTTTTCCAGAACGTGCCCCCCCACGTTTGTTTTGTAATCTACGACTGGCTCTAACTGCCCTCATGGTCTGCTTTGCAGCTGGTTCGTCCTCCACTTCTTCTTTTTCTTCAACCACAATGACAGCCTGTGCATCTAGGTCATTGTCCGCATGTGGCTCAGTATCCGCCACATTTGCTGCACTGGTATCGGTACTGACATTTACTGGGGAGTTTGTTTCATGAGCATCATTATTAGAGTCTAATAGCAAGGACTCATTTGTTTGCAAGGAAGTGGGTGGGCTCATGGGAGGGAGAATAGGTGACTGAGACAGTCCCAACGACTGTCTACGCTCACTGTTTATCTTGTTGACCACTTGAACAAGGTAGTTTTCCATAGTGTTCTTTGGCGTTTCAGATCCCATGTGATTATTTCTTTTAGGCATAGTTATACAAAAGGGTGTGATAATCTTGTACCCACAACTCAATAAAATGACAAAGTATAACTCTCAAAGTTTAAAAACAAATGTCTTACTTCAGCGCCTTATACAGGTATCCAGCGGACTCATTTCCTGCTTCGTAATGGTGTTGTGTGTGCTATCAACTTGTCATCAAAGGCCCCCTCCTCTTTCCAAGCTCCTGGGCGAATCGGTGACAGCTTATACAGACTATTTGCCGACCCCCATCTGGTAACTAGGATTTGGGAGGCGGTCAACCAAGGCAATAACACTTTCACTGGTAATGAGCTGGCTGGAACTAATCCCTGGTGCTCAATGATGATTTTTAGGGAGGTGGCCTAGCCTGGCCTACTCGTGCCGATGAGGGCCGTAGAGGGCCCGCCCTTTGCCCGGGCTTCGCTCCGCGCTTTGCTCCGCGCGCGTCCCGCTAGCGCGTTGTTGGTTGAAAATTATATAGCGGGAGGAGGGCGGGAAGAGGACCAGCTGTGGCGAGTTTTCACCGCAGCGCCCGCTGGTCCTCGCAGTCCCTGGTGATGTTGTTTGGATCCCTCGGCGAAACCTCTTACTCAGGCAGGCAGTCGGGAAGCAGGACGGTGAGAGCCTCGAGCGGCACCCGTGCAGCGGGGGCCGCGAGGCGTGGGGTTAAAGGTCTTCAAAGGAGCACCCGGTCACAACACAGTGGAGTCTCCGTTTAGCAGGCACACAACAATTTGATTGATTCTACCTATTGGTTCCCTTCCTAGTGTTTGTCCACTCCAGGGCCCCACAAATTAAGGTATTCAATATATCTCATTTGTTTTAGGCACTCTCATTTCTTCATGACTTTAGATCTTCATATAAATTTCCTTGATGTACACCCTCCTTTTATGAAGGTACCAATTTTTCAGAAACTGCTCTGTTCCCTCCAACGTGCTCTGCCACAGGAAGCAAGGCTGTTTGTACTGTTAAACTTAAGTCTTTTGGACATTCAAATAATAACACCTTTAAACATAAGGTGATTTTCTCTTAGTACAGTACTTGTGTGTGATATTCTAATGAACAATTACATCAACCAGTGTATTGAGTGGGCTTGTGTGGGGCTACACCAACCTGTGCGTTCGCACTCACACATTGGAGCATTGAGCTAATTTTCAGGCATCCGTGAGTGGGAAAGTCAAACGTTGTGGAATCAAGCAAAGATTAGTTTATGCAACATAGTGATATATTTTATAATCCAATATGGATGTCATTCCTATTGATCTGAAGTGTCCTTTAGCCTCAAGTTTGCTTGCTACGTTTCACTGCACTACTAGGCCCAGAAGCCATTTTATTCAGGGGAGCATATCTGCACATTTCTGCAAAGTGTAATATCATTTTCAGTGTTGGCAACAAGAAGTGGGATTTTAGGAGAATAATTAACTGTGCACTGTATTCATGAATTACATCTTCGCCTCCAGGACAGCTTGTGCTTCCTCCATGAGAAGATCCTGCCACCTGCTCATTTAGGTTTTGCTGAAAGCCACAAGTTTCTCTCACAAGATGTTGTACCATAGGCAGGTGGAGAGAAAACTAAATTTATATCATTTAGCATTAGGCTCTAACTGACCTTTTTCTTGTGAGAGCTCTGGTTAGCTGAAATGGCAATTGTCTTTCCATTATGTACTGTGCTGCTTCCTATTTTTACATTAAATGCACTTTAGACTTGAGGGTTTCCCAACGTGTTGTGTTTTATTTTTAACACACCAAAAGGGAGTCTTTGGTAATTAAAAGCATAAATGTATTATTGGATAGTTCCATAGGAATGTCATGATAGGGGAGGATCCAAGTGGTGAAAATTGGTAACACCACCACATTACAGCTATGTATTTCTTATGCTACCGACCCCTATTCCCTGAAGTACTCTTCAAAAAATTGACCACAAAATTAAATCCTTGATGTGGGTGAAGGGAAGGCGCAGCATAAACAATGTAAAACTGCAAGTAGCCATATCTTCCGGTGGCCTTTGGCGGCCTAGTATGAAAATGTACATCCTACCACACCAGCTCTTACAAGTGGTATTCCTGACCCCGCCTGTTCAGCACCACAGATTTGGGCCAATTTACAATGGCCCTCTCTAAACAGTCTTGAGAGTCGCCATATTCTGGTAAATAAAGAATCCTCCCCCTAAAGCAGTCCACCCACTTGTGATACCTTGCTACATACTCTGAATATTGGCCATGGAAAGCTAAAGATCAGTACATTTTCCTATACTGGTGCACAGCTTTGAAATAATGTGGGATTCCAGATTGGGGTAGTTCTGCTGCCCAGAATGGCGTTCTTATTGTCTCATTTCGGTTACAATTTCCATACTCTATTACGTTGTGAAATGAGGCACAAACAAAGTTGTCTCCAGAATATACAATATTTCGGTTTCTGAACTCTTTTTGAAACCCACAGAGGCTTGCACACTATTGTATTTGCAGCTGCAGAGATCCCATGACTACACATAGTTAGTAGAATGGTCATCATTCCTATTCACACACATGAAGGTCTGGGAATAGGCAGACTTAAGTTTAGCTACTGGAAAATCATACATAACTGGCAGTGTAAACCATATGCACGCTGAAGGGACCCTGTCCCCAAATGCATCTTGTTGGATGTACCAATAACTGCTCCGTGACTTACTGCATGTTCTATAGTCCTTTCCTACTCCTGCAACGTTCTAGGACACTGTGTGGTAGACAACGACTGCATTGAGTTGTTATGATTTCCAACCGTAAGTCAGACTGGCTTGCATGATAACTCGGATACCAAAGGTGTTATTGCACGCTACCATAGATGTATCACCCATCACCACCTCACTGGCAGTGGCCACAGTTTCTATACTTAGACACTTCCCACTGCAAATGGCCTTTACCAAATAGAAAGCCATCTGAACTCATCTGCATGGCTTCACATGAGAGGCTCATGTGTAGGCTACTTGATCAAATTTGAGTGGATTCTGGGACACATATCTTGACTCTTATACTGCGGATTGTCCACGCTCTGAATCTTTGACCTTATCCCGATGCACTATGTTTCCAACTTATATTTGAACCACACTACATGTTCATACAACGTTTTAATCTAATTTTAAGTCTACATCCTTGTTTGATGTTTTTTCTGGGGACTCGTTGTTGTTTCATGGTTGCCTCTATTTGCTTATCCATTGGCATTGTGCACAGGGTGACTCTGTGATGGAGCTAATATTGATCAATTTCTTGCCTACCTTAGAACAACATTTTTGAGGATGGTCCTGCAGTTCCTTTCCCCCATACCTATATACCCCTTTCAATTCATCTTGCCAAGTTCCCATCTTTGCTCCCTTTACATTCCAACCCTCCTATCCCCCTGCCCTGCTCTCTTCTTTGCAACATACCTTAGTATCATGTTTATATTCTATTTGGAATTTTTGGCCATCGAAACGTCTGCCTTGTTTTGTTTTGTGATATTGATGCTCTGTTGTTTAAGTACCATAATCTCTGCAACCTTGGTTTTCATTATTGCGAACAATCAAATCAGAAAGGCATCATTATCTTCTTCATTATCATCAAATTCCTTTCCCACTTTATAGGGAAACATCATAGTAGTGTGAGGAATATTGGAGAGTTCTGAATCAAAAAATCATCTTTTTGGATCGAGCCTTGGCAGCGCATGCGCAGTCTCTCGACATGCTGTAATCTGCTCTAGGGGCTTCGACCACACCCATCACTTTTGATTGTTTCTGTTTTTAAATCATAGCAGCCTCACTCATTCTAATGCTGGAATGAACTAAAAGAGAGGGACGGATCTAAACCTCTATTCAACTCTGAGCCTTGGCGTCAGCCTCAAGACAATTGGAGCAAAAGTCATGAACCCTTAATGAACTTAGTGCATTACATTTAGCAAACGATTAGCAGTTATCTACAACCCCAAGGCACTTAATAATTCTGCAGATTGGATCCAGTCCTGACTGAAGCATCACAAAATGAAGGATGTAGATGCTTATAATGTTTCACCAGCGCTTTGGTAGGAGGTCATGGCATTGCCAAGAACCGCACAGCACTCTAACATCCTAATAAAAATACTAAATATGCGACTCTAACAGAGCAATACAGATAAAAACAAAGTCAAATAGAGCCCTGCACTGTGGTTAAAGTGGCTGCCATTGTTGTATCAGCTAAGACGTGGAATGTAGAATTGCATAAACAGTATTTATAGGCAGGGAAAAGACTGCAAAGCATTTTGGAAGTACTGGGAGATCATATGGACACAGTGCACACTGTAGATTTTGCTCTTCAGTAGAACATACCCCTCCCAGCAGTCCCTTCACCAATCCCAAATTTCATGTGGTTGCTGTAGTGAGCCAGCCGGCTCCTAAAACAATTTGTATCTGCATGCCAGGCTCGGCTCCTCGGTTATAAATAGAGGGTGCAGGGTCCCTTGTGACTCATGCACGGACTGCCAACACTGCATCCCTCATTGTGTCAGTTCCTGAGCCGAGTTAGGCCTCCCCTACCCTGTCGAGGTCGCCATACCCCACCACAACATTGGCAATGAGGGGGTACTTACCCCGTGGGAGAAACACTTGTGTAAGGTCAGGCGTCGTTGCGGCAGACGGAGTGGCGTCCATAGCTGCATTCACGTGGAGCAGCAACCGGATACTCTAGCAGTGCAACCTGGCGATGCGGAGTGCCACTGGTGAAGAAGTGCACAGAGTGGGGGGCATGCAGATTTCCTGCCAGGAACCGGTGAGGAGCGGAGCAACTGGTTGTGGCGACCCACTGGTGTGAAGGTGTGGTGACACAAGAAGGTGAGGTGTACTGCTGCGCGACGTCAGCAGAAGAGGAGAGGGAGACTCGCAGAACCTGGAGGCGGTAGAGGAGTGGCACCGTGGAGCGTAAAGGGTGCGTGGATGACCCGACAAGGCACGCACAGCAGAAAAGGCATGGCAACGGAAAGGAGGGGCGTGGAGCAGCAGAGAAAGAGAGTAGCCCAATAAAAAATAAATAAGGACAATTTGGAGAAAAGTTACCCCACACAGACACACAACACCGTCAGCTAAAAGAGAAAAAAGAAAGAAAAGAGCTGGTGAGGCCTACCTACACTCTGCATTGGAGGTAACCTGTCAGAGCCAACAAGACACACCCAAGAGACAATGTCAAGGTTAGATAATGAAGAACAGTAAAGACAACAGGAGAGGGGTGCTCAGTCAACGCTAGCAGCATTACCACCTTTTAGTCAATTGGCTGATCGAATGACAGCAGCACCACATTGGAGAAAGTGGATTGGCAGATTAGAAAATTACATTCTTGCAGTGCGTGAAATGGATGGGGCAGTCAAAAGGTCTACTATGCTCCATATGGGGGGGCTGATTTATATGACTTATTCCAAGATCAGCCGAATACAGGAAACCAGGATGATTACACTATGGCTGTAACAGCACTGGATAGATCTTTCGACTCTCAGCTTAACCCCAATTATGAACACTTTAAGCTACAACGGGTGCGTCCGCACGAAGGGGAGTCAGTAGACATGTTTTTCTTGTGCTTACGAAAACTGGCACGCAACTTGAGATAAGGGCACAATTTATTCAGGGATGCTTCTACACCAAGCTGAGAAAACTAATACTTTGCCAACCAGAAATATCCATGGAGGAGATACTCGTTCTAGGACACTGTCATAAGCTGGCGGATGTGAGGGCAGGAGAGATGGAATCAGCGCTAGGCTGCAGAGCGGCAGCGAGTATGGCGGAGATGCCAGGGACGATAAAAGAAGAGCGGGTGAATGCCATTCGGAGAGGAATGGGGTGAGGCAGAGGAAAACCTGTGACCGGCACATGGTCAAAAGTGTGTGGGAACTGTTGATTCACCAGTCACCCACTGACAAGCTGTCCAGCAAAAAGAAAAATGTGTTTGCAGTGTGGGAAGGCCGATCACTTTGCGAGAGTATGCAGGAGTGAAGGAAGAGCAAAGAAAACCGGAAAAGTAACGGGCTGTATCAGGAAAGGAGGAAAATCAAACATCACCAGCATGGGTCAACAGACAGATGATGCAGCTCTCAGAAGAGGAAGATGACGAGGGAGACGTGTTCACAGTGGCATTTGCTGGCAGACAAAATCAGAAGAATAGGCCTCCTCTCATATGCACTGTCGAGGTAAAGGGGGCCAGCATGACGGCACTTATGGACACAGGTGCTTCGGTGAATGTGCTTGATGGTGAACAGTATTCACAGCTCAAGCCAAGTCCACCATTAACAAAGACTAAAGCCAAGATATTCAAGAAAGCCAAGATATTCAACATACAGAGGGGACTGTCCCATCCTACTTCAAGGAGTAGTCGAGGTGGATGTGCGAAATGGGCCCACTGAAGCACTCACCAACTTCTAAGTCACAAAAGAGAGCGCAGGCACGCTGCTAGGGTGTCACACAGCAGAGGATCTGGGCTTGACATTTTGTGCAAACCAGATACATCAATCACACGCTGAAGACATCATTAGGGAGTTTCCATAGCCCTTCAAGGGATTAGGATGCCTAAAAGGAGTCAAAGTCAAGCTAAATATTGACAAAACTGTTGAGTGCCATGCCACCTGCGGCCTCATGTAGAGGCAGAAATGGATTGCCTAGAGAGGGAAGGGGTCATTGATAAAGCATCTAGACCAACTCCATGGGTGACCCTTCTCGTCATAGCTCCCAAACCCAAGCAACTGGGGGCCATCAGGCTGCGTTTAGATATGCAATTACCCAACAAAGCCATAAAAAGAGAGAGGCACATCACTCCAATAATCGATGAGCTCGTAAAAGACATCAATGGAGCCAAGTGGTTCTCAAAGGTGGACTTGAACTCGGGCTATCATCAGCTAGTGCTAGATGAAGGAAGTCAGTATATAACCACGTTTTCCACTCACGTGGGATTACAGCTATTAAAAAGACTGAGTTTCGGAGTTTCATCGGCTGTGGAAGTTTTCCAGAACGCCATTCTGGAAACTCTGTGTGGATTAGTTGGCATTCTCAATGTGAGTGATGATGTTCTAATATTCTCAGAGACCCTCGAGGAGCACCATATCAGACTAAGAGCTACTCTACGGAGATTGAAAGAACAGGGCCTGACTCTTCATAAGAACAGGTGCTCATTCTACACAAATGAGGTGGAGTTCTTTGGGTATCGATTCTTAAAAGATTGTCTGCAGGTGGACCAAGCAAAGGTGGAGGTGATCCGGGCAGAAACCAACCACCATAACCCAACAGAAATGCGGATCTTTCTAGGGGTTGATAAACTGCTGTGAACTCCTATGCAAGCTAACAAAGAAGGACATGCCATGGGAATGGACAGAGGAAACTTCACATGCATTTCAAGAGGTAAAAGGAGCCTTGCTTCGAGGCGTGACAGTGACATACTTCAGGCCGGGAGGAAAAATGGAATTCATCATGGATGCCAGCCCAGAGGGGTTAGGAGTCGTCATCTTGCAGCAAAAAGAAGGGGATGAGTGGCTGCCGATTGCGTATGCCAGTCGGGCGCTGACAGCGGTGGAAAGCCGGTATTCACAAATTGAGAGGGAAGCCCTGGCTATTCTGTGGGCATGCCATTATTTCCACAATTATTTGTGTGGACACAGGTTCAAAGTCATCACGGATCATCGCCCCCTAGTTCCATTATTCAATGACACTGCACAAAACGGGCCACCCCGCATCGAAAGGTGGGAAGTACAGCTTAAACAGTACAACTTTGAGGTGGCCTATCATCCTGTAGCCAGCAATCTGGCAGATAATCTGTGGAGACACCCTCTGGCAGAGGGCCGGCAGCTCCGATGGACACAGATGGAGGAGCGGAAGAGTTTGTGGAGTCGTTACAGAGAATGCGTGCCTGAGAGCCATGCCCATTGACAAGCTGGCTGAAGCAAAGGCACTGGATAGTGGGTTACAGAAAGTTAAAACAGCCCTAAGAGCACATCAGTGGAAAGATTTTCTGCTGGGAAAGAGGGACATTGTAGATGAAGAAAGAGAGATTTCACCAGCCTGTGGAAAAGTTGCGACGAGTTAAGTGAGAGTGCTGAAGGTCTCATATTAAGGGGCCAACACATATTGGTTGTGAGAAGTCTACGGAAGCGCACCGTCGAGCTGGCTCATAAGGGGCATCAAGGTATCACAAAAACAAAGACAGCTGGAATCGAAAGTGTGGTTTGCAGCTGCAGACAGGATGGTGGAACACATAGTGAGGAGATGTCTCAGAACAGGGGCAGAAGGAACAGTTCCTCCCCTCATCACAGAGGCCCCTAGCATGAAGCCTTGGTCAAAGGTCAATCTTTATTTTGGAAGATTTCCTGAGGGAAGAGTCACTATGGTTGTGATCGACAGTCACTCGAAATTTCCAGCTGTGGAGCTGGTACGATTAACTGCCTTCAAATTTGTCAAAATAACCTGGCCAATTACTGACCGATTTCCCTGCTGCCTTGGCAGAGCAAAATCCTCAAAAAACATGTGAACACAGTGTTAACAGACTATCTAGAGTCTAATAACATTATAGACCCCACCCAGACCGGCTCCGACCCCTTCACGGGACCAAGACCGCTCTGGTTGCCGTGACGGAGGAGGCTAGGAGGATCCTGGACAACGGAGGTTCCGCTACCATCATCCTCCTTGACCTAAGTGCCGCCTTTGACACAGTGAACCATAACATCCTACTGCACAGACTCAGCAGTAAGGGAATTTCAGGCTTGGCATTCACCTGGCTTAAATCCTTTCTATCCAATCGCTCTTTCCAGGGCTTTGAGGGTAACAACACTTCTCCCAGCAAGCTCCTTGGCTGCGGCGTACCACAGGGCTCTTCCCTGAGCTCTACATTATTTAACACTCACATAAGCCCCCTAGCTGAGATCGTTCGCCCTTTCGGCATAAAAATCATCACTTATGCGGACGACACTCAGCTAGTGGGGCCTCTCAACCCCTCACAAAACGCGACCACTGACCTTAGGAACTGCCTGGAAGCAGTCCACATGTGGATGTCATCCTCCTGCCTCAAACTGAACGGGGACAAAACAGAGCTTATGCTCCTGGGCAGTCCCATGAATAATACCATCGATTCACTCTGTCCCCCATGCCAAGGAGCTGCCCCTGCACGTAAGGATAAAATCAAAAGCCTAGGAATCTGGCTTGACAAGTCCCTCAACTTCAACTGTCAGGTGGCCAAGCTCTCCGCTACCTGTTTTGGCTTGTTAAGGCTCTTGCTTAAAATCCTCCCCCTTCTACCCTTCCACGCAAGACAGATTATGGTCCAGGGCCTAATCCTGTCCCGTCTGGATTTTGGAAACGCCCTGTATCCAGGTGCACCCCAGACTACTCTAAACAAACTGCAAATCATTCAAAACTGTGCAGCCAGAACCCTCCTCCAAAACCCCCGTTGTCTCCCTGTCAAAACCAGATTCAAGGATCTTCACTGGCTCCCAATCAGGGAAAGGATTCAGTTCAAAGCAATGTGCATTGTGCACTGATCCTTCTGGGGGACAGGTGCCATCATCAACCAACCTCTGATGACTGCCTACCACCCAACCAGACAGCTTAGATCGGGCTCTTCCTTCCTGGCTGTAATTCCTAGGGTAAAGAGAGCCAGGTGTAGAGGCCGCTCCTTCTCTCACAACGCGGCCAGGCTTTGGAACTCCCTCCCCCTCCAACTCCGAACAGAACCCAAATTGCTTGCTTTCCGCAAACTCTGCATAGCAGATAAGATAGGATTTTTAGGGTCGGGAGAACTGGATCCTTTACCATATAAAAGGGACAAGCCAAGACTAGAAGATAATAAGTGACGTTCAAGTGGGACCCATTGAGGTATGTCTTTAGACTTGGGCAAAAAGAAGGAAAGTTGTGAAAGATGGAGGGCGAGTGAGTAATGCTCAATAGAGGGGAGACCCAAGCCACCATGTAATTGGTGGGATTTTAGTTTGGCCAAGGTAAGACGCGGCTTAGCCGTACCCCAGATAAAAGATTTTATTTTGGAGTCAATGAACCTTAAAATAGTCAGGGGAATGTTTAAAGGAAGCATACCTAAAACATAAAGAAATCGCGGTAGGGTGACCATCTTAATCGCCTGAAACCGTCCCCAAAGAGATAAGCCGAGGACTTTCCATTTATCGAAATCTCGTTGCATTTGTGCAATCAACGGTGTTAAATTGTCCATAACTATATTATCGAATCCTCTGTTAATGAATACTCCTAGATATTTAAGGCGGGAAGATTGCCAGTGAAATGGAAAACCGAAATTGCAGCTTTTGTAGTACCAATGGACATGGGCAATGCTTCGCTCTTATCCCAGTTAATCTTATAACCGGAAAAAGAAGAGAAATTATTTATGATACGAAGAAGAGCAGGGAGAGAACGGGGAAGATCAGTAAGTGTGAGAAGAATATCTTCCACGTATAAATACATTTTTGAATGACCAATTGGAAGAGGAACTCCAACCACTGCAGGTGATTGACGTATTGCAGCAGCCAAAGGTTCCATTGCCAGAAGGAAAAGAAGAGGGGAAAGAGGACAACCTTGACGAGTACCCCGCCTGATTGGAAATGGAGTAGAAAGGAAACCGCCACAGTTAACTTGAGCTGAAGGACTATCATATAGCAGACGCACTTTAGCTATAAATTGGTCGCCTAAACCAAATCGTTGCATTATGGTAAAAAGATACTCCCACTCAATACGATCGAATGCTTTTTCGGCATCCAAAGAAAGGAGTATGGCATCACTAGCAAGATTTTTAGCTGACCATAAGGCATGAGAGAGAGTACGTAAATGATTTTGAGATGAGCGACCAGGAACAAAGCCTACCTGTGAATTGTGGATTAAAGAAGGTAAAACCTTACGAAGCCGTGATGCGAGGATACTTGCAAGAATCTTAACATCAGAGTTTAAAAGAGAGATAGGACTGTAGCTACCACATAGCAGATGATCCTTACCGGGTTTTGGTAAAACAGCTATGATGGCATTGTTGGAAATGGAACCATGAGAGGAGTCCTCTGTGGCTTCTGCAAATGCGGCATGTAGAGTATCAACTATACTCTGAACAGTCCACTTGAAAAATTCAGGGGGGAAACCATCTTCACCTGGTGCTTTATGGTACTGTAAGGTAGCAATAACTGAGGAAATGTCCTCCTTCGTAATAGCTCCGTCAAGTAAAGCTCTACCATCATCAGAGAGTAGTGGAAGATGTACCGTATCCAAAAAATTGGACATCTCCGACGTGTCTATGTGAGTACTTGGTGAATAGAGAGATCTGTAAAATGAAGCAAATTCATCAACGATTTCTTGCGGTCGAGTAAGCATATCACCAGAACTTGATGTAATGGCGGGAATTGCCATAGCAGCCTCCCTCTGACGCAATTGCGCAGCCAGTAGCCGGCCAGCTTTTTCACCTTGCTCGTAGTGACGCCCTTTCATCCTTTGTAAGGCATATTCGGCCTTAGAAGTAAAAGGACTGTTGAGAGACATGCGTGCCTGTTCCAACAATTTACGATTTTGAAGGGTTGGTTTCGAAACATATATTTGGGAAAGTCGGCCAATGTCTTTTCCCAAATCAGCCTGTTTGGCAGCATTTTTCTTGTTATATAGAGCAGCGTCCCGCATAAGTTGGCCCCTGATAGTTGCCTTAGCAGCTGCCCATACCGTTCTTGTAGAGGGGATTGAGTCCTCATTATTCAAAAGGTAGTCCCGTAGGTGCGACTGTAGGAGAAGTTTACCTGATGGTGTCTTATATTTATTAATGTTTAAACGCCAGGATTTGCGCCCCGGACTGGAAAGACCCAGATCAAGAAACAAGAAAACAGGGGAGTGGTCAGAAATGGCTGCTTCTAGGATGGTCGATTCTGTAACTAGCCGGACTGTATGTTGCGAAAGAAGAAAGTAGTCGAGACGGGAGACTGTACCGTGAGTAGAAGAAAAGAATGTGTATTCTTTATCCTGAGGGTGACTGAGTATCCAGTGATCAACCCGACCAGTATCGATAAGAATGTCACGCAAAATGGCCCTATCAGATGCATTATCAAGGCAAGCTGTTCTGTCAAGGGCAGGATCTGGAGCCAAGTTCCAATCACCTCCAATGAGAAATTGGGTAGCATTTATTTCTGTGAGGAGGCGATTGAGTTGACGAAAAAATTGCTTTTTGGAACCTAATGGAGCGTAGACAGAACCAAGACAAATGAAAGAATTTCCAAGTTTCAACTTAACAAATACATACCGACCATCCGGGTCAGTCCATGTCTTGATAATCGTAAAAGGAAGTGACTTTCGAAAAAGGATGTCAACGCCACATTTACGAACAGGGTTGGGATTAGTGGGGTCCGGTTTAGAAACACTGCTATGAATGACTTTACCTACCCAATCCCTGCTAAGTTTACTAGATTCAATATCGTCCAAATGGGTTTCCTGCAGTAAGGCAACGTCTACATGATTAGAATGCAAATAAGATAGAACCTTCTTTCGTTTAATATAATGGGTGAGGCCATGAACATTCCATGAAATCACCGATAATGGATGGGTAGAAGACATGACAGTTCAATTGAACAAGAAGATGAGAGAGGAAAGAGAAAATAAATAAAGAGAAGAGGTTTGTTACTCTGGGCAAGGAGGAAGAAGAAAAAAGAAAAAAGAAAAAGGAAAGTAGTTTATAAAGGCAGAGTGAAGAGTGAAACAGAGAAAGCAAATATGAATAGAAAGAGAGAGAGTATTAAAGATGCAAAGAAGAAAATGAAAAAGAAAGAAAAGAAAAGAAAGAGAAGAAAAAAGAAACCTAGACTGTTAACTATGGGTCTGGGTGGACCTACAGCAGCACCAAGGGAGGCCGGACCCCCTCCGAGCAAAGAAGAATGGGGATCCGGGGAACAAGTAATAAGACTGAATACGTAAAACGCAGTTAAAATATGATTACAACAAGAAAAATATGGAAAACTATATACCATTATCATGAAATATAGGCAGTAAAATGGAAAAATTAATGATATAAGAACCATACAATAAGAGAATAACAGGAGGAGAAAGAAAAAAAATAATAATAATAAAGCAAGGGAAATGGAAGAAAATGAGACATATTATATATTAAAGGAGGTACGAAAGATAGAATGATAGAAATATGAAGGTTAATTGAGAGAAAGAAAGAAATCCAACACCATCATAAAGAGAGGGAGAAAAGGGAATAGAAAGTATAGATAATAAAGCATGGGAATAAAAGCATAGGAAAATACCAGAACCTATTTTAAGAAATATATGAAAGTATCCAAAGCGGAATGAGCACTGAGGGAAATGAATAATGTCACGTCAAGTAACGAGTATAATATCATAGGGAAGGAATATATTGGGAAAAGGACCATCATAATAAAGGTAACAATTTTGAGGCAATCCTACAAACAGAAATATACCCTGAGGAGGTCAAACGCATAGTATAAAACCATAAAAGAACATGGAGGTAAAAACACAATATGAAACAGAGAACAGAAGTTATCATACGCAAAAAGAAAGACAGCGTCAGACAAGGAGGGAACACCATGAAATCATGCAATGGAAGGGAAACAGAAAGAAAATGATCAGAAACAGTCTAAAGATATAGAACAGTGAAACAAATAGACAACATTTAGAAGCGAAATAATCAATAAATAGAATATTGAGTGATTACCCGAACAACAATAACATCACTATAACAGGGAGAATGGATATGAAGAAAGAAAACTACCTGTGGAAAAGTAACAGCCTTATAGTATATAAGAAGCAAAACCTGGAAAATGATTAAATGACTATAAAACTGAAAATCACAAATTAATAGTGAATATAGAATAACAGTAAGGCATAAGGCATTATATAGAACACTAAGTATAAGGAGCCATGTTATACCATGCATTAAAGGCTCAGTAGACTAAACAAACAACAAAAGCATTATGAGCAACAAATACTGCTTATAAACTTATAGAATTAGAAAACCTAGAACATAAAAGAAAATTCAGTCAGCATCAGAAGTCGTCTTAAGAGGTGACCTAGATTTGTCTCTCTGCTGTGTGTTAGTGAGAGAGGAGACAGAATGTAGAGCTGAATCTCTGTCCTCCTGAGTACGAGACAGATGGGTGAGATCCCTGCCACGTTGTCTAGATTCAGGAGAGGTGTATAATTGAGATGCTGGTAGAGTCATAGAGGAGGACTTGGACTGAAGAGGTTGGGTAGAGGGAGGAGACTGAGTGTCCATATCATTGGATTTGATATCGTCTAGGAACTGTTGTACCAGCGTAGGATCATAAAAGTCTTTGGATTCTCCATTCCTGGTAATACGGAAACGTGCAGGTTCAAATAAGCCATATTTGATGTCCATTTGACGTAGCTGTGGCCGCATAGAAAGAAACACTTTCCGCCGCTCATTCGTTTCTTTAGACAAATCTGCAGCCATATGGATGGTATGACCTTGAAATAGGAAGGAGCCATGAGTGCGAGCCAATGATAAAGTCTGGTCTGCTCATGCCGAAGAAAACAAGCAATTATTGGCCTGGGCCTTGCCGAAGGACCAGAACGCGGTGGACCTAGTCTATGAGCACGTTGGAGCTCAAGAGGAGGGACAAAAAAGCGGATATGATTGCGATCTTCCAAATCAATGATCTTCCAAATCAATGATCTTACTGTGTAGAAAAAGTAGATTTTGATCTGAACCCTGAACAGAATCCAGTCGGCTTTCTATATCCACTATTTTAGAGTCAATGACATCAATCCTTGTGTGGAAAGTAGTAAGTTCTGCCCTGATAGACTTAGTCTCTGCGGTTAATGAAGTCATGGCAATATCCAGACCTTCCAGTCGTCGGTTAACCCCAGAAAGTTCTTGCAAAATGCGGTGCATAGTATCAGATAAGGATTTGTCGCTCTGAGGTAATGCAGCTTGTGGTGTAGGAGGCGACGCAGATCCATTACCTTTAGCTGTCGAAGTAAAGGATTGTTTAACCACATCAGTAAAAAGTGTTTGTTTAGGCCCACAACCACCATTCCTATTATTAGACATTTCCGTGTACCGTTGTAGTGGTGGTCTGCAATAGCAAATAGAGGAAATATTGGAATATGAGGCAATGATGAAATATATCAAAGAACAGGAAAGTAGTACAATTGGAGCAGCAAGTGAATGTTCAAAAGAAGCAGCGTACACTCAATGTTTGAAAGTTGAAAAAATCATTACAGCATTGCCAAAAATAAAAATAGTATGCCACTAAACCAAGGTAACGCTGAGGTGACAAATCACGCTTACCAAAAGTACCTCAGAAACCAAGCATGGAAATACAGTTTAATAAACCTGTCTGTGAAAGTTCAGTAGCATAGTCGTAGCAATAGTCCATGTATCTGTGTCATCAACACATGAATGCATGCAAAATAAAGTTGAAAGGGATCCAAAAGTATCAAGTGCAAAGAGGCAGGACAAAAAATCCAGTAGAACGTACTTTAAATAGCCTCCAGTTGGTGAAATTCGTCATGAGGAAACATTTCTGAAAGGGTTCTCCTACTAAACTTCAGAGAAATCCATTGAAAAGCACTTTAAAAAATGAAGGCGCCGTGTATTAAGAAGCTACACAATGTTATGTAAGCTTCATTGTGTGCTCCGTAGGCTGAGAAGCACGACCTCGTCGTTTGAGGGGGCGCGGCCTAATACATGACAGAGCCCGGCCCTAAATTAGCAGAAGGCGCGGCTTACCGTGAGGAGAGGCGCAGCAGCACTCGCGCGCAACTCACGGTGCGCACCACAGAACAGATGGGCTCCCCGCGCTCATGCCGAAGGCAGAGGGACACAGCGCCGCCGAGCTCCAAAGAAGCACAGCTGAGTTCAGTAAAGTCCCCGCTTGCAATGGGGCACTGATAGCAGGAACCAGAACAGGAGGTGAGAGCAGAAAGCTCGTCAGGGGTCCGTCCCTCGGCGGAGCCTCGCAGTCAGGCGGCCATCTTCCTGCGTGGCCAGACCACGCCCCGGCACTTGTTTCTTAGTGATCAGACACCAAAGCCTTCTGTGGGTGAATTCTTTCCAAGAAAGATTGATCTTACGACTGTTGAAACTAATGACTGATGAAAGAACTATTGTATTTATTTAACGCATGTCCCGCATTGCAACGTGTAATCTAGCAAGATACAGCAGCGCAAAAGAGAGGGTGTAGTGCACGGTTTAATTCACATGTAGAGACGTCTTGCTTTCTTTTTATTGCTTTTATTCTTTGTACATATGTGCCCTTCTTCTCAACAATAACCCTAATTTGCCAGTTTGTGCAAAATTACCACACAGACTCATGCCGTTAAATCCTCACAATTCTCTCAGATGAATCATGGCAAATTCTGCGGGCAAAAATACAATATTCTATGTTTCGCTGCATGGAATTGGGGATGACATGCATGATTACCACATTCTCTTCATTTCGACCAGCAGCTGGTAGTGATGCCACAGCTCACCAAGAGAAAACCTAATCCTGGAGTAGCAGCAAATCCCAACAAGCATTGCCTCATCATTTACCATTGCGCTCAGAATGATGCTCGTGTACGTGCCTCCCTAACAATTTGGGCATAGTAGGACAAGCAATAATCGCCTAAGGTGCTCTATCTCATAAAAAATCCCTTACAAACCTCACACCAACCATTATTCATTCACTGTTGGGGAAATGAGACGCTTTTCACCACGTTGACCTTGCAAAGGAAATCATTTGCAAGGCAGCGTTAACTGTTACCAAGGTCATAGGAATTATGCGGCAGGGGAGGATCAAATTATGTGACTTGGGGCCAGATGTAGGAGCCATTTACCGACCGGTAACGGCCGATTTCGGCCGTTACCGACCGGTAAATGGGTTTTCGGTATGTAGGGGCACTTTTTTACAGAATCTGTAAATTTACCGATTCGGTAAATTTACCGATTCTGTAAAATACCGAATCGGTATTTTTACCGATTCGGTAAATCTCAGATGTAGGTGGGACTCTTCAGAGTCCCAAAGGCCCTAGAAATTCGGTATTTTACCACCCAATCCAATTGGGTGTTAAAATACCGAATTCAGGTGTGCATGCACACCTATGCCATGTGATAGACAGACATGCCCTTAGGGCATGTCTGTGTGCCACATGGCGCACATGTCAATTTTTGGGGTGCCAGAGGGTGTCAAAGTGACACCCCCTGCACCCTTGCTAAAATCGGTATTTACCGATTCTGTAATTACAGAATCGGTATTTACCATTGATTCCTATGGGCTTCACAGCCCATAGGAATCAATAGGAAATACCGATTCGGTATTTACCGAATCGGTAAATACCGAATATTACCGATTCGGTAATTCCACATCTGGAATTACCTACATCTCCCCCCCTCTATTTTACCACTTCTTAAATACCGAATCGGTAAAATTCGGTATTTAAGAAGTGGTAAAATAGATTTACCTACATCTAGCCCATGGGGGCATATGTATCAAAGGATTCATTTGCGATTCTCAAATAGCGCTTTTTAGAGAATCGCTATTTGAGAATCGCAAAACGAAATGTATGTAGGATTTGCAATTTCAAGGGTGCCAGGGTGTAAAAAGGACACCCTGTTGCACCCCTGAAATGTGCATGTGTGCACATGCGGTACACATACATGCCCTAAGGGCATGTATGTGAGCCACATGGCACTTTGAAAAATGCAAAAAAGTGCAAAATCGCACAACTTGTGTGCTTTTTAGATCGCAGTTTAGGAATCGCAATTTGCGATTCCTTAAATGCTTTAGCAAAATTAGGAATCGCAAATTTTTGGACTCCCTATTTTGCTAGGGCTTTTTGGGATGATACATCCCAAATGCTTTTTCCCGTTCGCAAATGGGCCAATTCTGAGAATCGGCCAGTTTGCGAACGGGAAATGGGCTTCATACATAAGCCCCTTAGTTCACTAATTATGCTGCAAGAAAAGGCAAATTTTGGCCCATAATGTGGCACATTTTGTGATACTACTAGTTGAATATTTTGTCATTTTATTTATGGTAGTATTGTCTGGGCTAAGGTTTCACCTCAGTAGTACCAATTTAACAGTCAAATACAGCAATAACCGACTGAAAGATGGCCCGTCAACTTTTGCAAAAGGTCTTCTACTGCGAGAGACACGTCACAACGGTTTTAGTAACTTCTGATCTGTTTAAGCTAAATACAAAGCTGTTTTCTTTTAAAATCTGCAGATTGTGCTGCAGATGATGGATTATGTGGCAAATCCATAATTATGCGGAAAATGTTGCAACTGCAGAATCACACGATTCCAGTGGCGTTGACTGTTACTAATGCTGAACATGATCTAAACCAGATATGTATATTTTGTGTTACTCAGGCTTGTAGTGTAGTTCCTATATTCCCAATAGGCTCTGCGCATCGGAATAATATATCCTATAGATTTGACGTAGGACTTATGTCGACTAGGTCTCTATCGAATATATTAGACTTAATTGTGAGTGCCAGCAAGCTCAGAGGTCACTAGAAACTTTCTCGAATGAACAAGAAGGGATTAGTTTCTGACAACCGCATAAACATGACAACTTTGTTTCCCCAAGAATAAAACTGATCTTCAGAGTTGTGGAAACAATAGATAGATATTTTACTCACAGTCAATCGTGCATGCTTCGTTTCATCAGAGGTGCAGAGAAATAGAAAGACGGGCATTTTCAATAAAAGGGTTTATTGAACAGTCTTCTTTCTCATGCAAGTAAAGTGAACCGCTACAATCGTAATACTGGTACCAAAGTATAATGCGTACAGTAAGAAGAGTATTATAAAATAATACTGTAAAAGCATTGTATGGTTTCTAGACCATAGATAAATACATACATAAATAACAACGGCTAAAAGTACTCAACTGGTGCTTCTAAAATACGCCTACCCCAATGCACCTAACCTAAGTCTAATACGAGGGAAGAAGTAAGTGAGGCGTAGCATAGGTTTAGTTTTCTTTGCCAAGAATCTAACCAAGATTTCTCTTAGGGTCTAATCAGCTCCGTACCTTGGTTTTAGAATGAAGGAGGTCTGGTATCTCTGTCTCGGGACTCGATTTCCCAACACCCTGCGAGGGGAGCTTGGAAACACTGGAGCTGGATTCTCAGCGAGAGAAAGGCAGCGTCTCTATCAGTGCGTCAGCTGGAGGGTCGGCTTCCTTCGGCACTTGCTGTAACGAGCTGCATCAGGCAAGTAGATAGTCGAGCTGCTCCGAACTCCCGTGTGTTTGCTAGGGCAAGTGTAGGCATATTTATACCTTGAAGGTGCCTAGTTTGACGTAAAGTCGGACATAATAACGTCACCAAAGAACCCCAAGGGAATGGTAGTTCTTTGAAAACGCCATGATTTCGAGGACAAATCAATATTCAAGTAAGGGGATGTCCCTGACTGCTGAAGCCGAGATTTCCAAGAAATCGTTGTGGCTTTTTGGAACTAGTGGAAGTAGCCATGCCTGTATTTGGACTGTATGGGTTATGTCTAAATATGGGTATGATTTCTATGCCCATATAAGGGCAATGTGAATTATAGTTACATAGGAGCATGAATCGGTAAATTACGCTTCGATCCTAAAACGTCATACAACAGACTCTGAATGAACAACTTTAGCAAAAAGAATATAGTGGACTACTGTTTCAGAAAAAATATACACGGGGTTCTTAAACCATTACATTAACATCTACTTCTTAAGGTGCAGGACCAGATATACTAACATTTGAGCTAGGCAATGGAATGCAAAATGCGGCTGCATTACTTTTATGTTTTCCAGCATCAGAATGTTGTGTTGCATCAGACCCACAAAGCATTGCTTGGTCATGATGTCTGCATCTGTCCACGTGCTAAAAACGCAGGGCAAGTGTGATGTACATGGAGTACTACATTGCATCTTGGTGCAAAAAAGGCAGAAATGGCCGAACAACATTTTCAAGGTGTCCCTGCTTGTAGAGACCGCACCCAGTGAAGTGTCAAGAACCAACTATGTCACAGTCTGAGAGCCACTGGAAGTCTTGGAGTCAAGAGAGCATGAGAGTCAGGTACCAGAAGAGAATGCTAGAAGAGAAAACTGGGCTTCACAGATGAGGCAAATTAAAATCTTCATTGCTATAGTCAATAAGTACAAATATAAACTCTATGAGTTTCAAATTTTCATCTGGGAAAAACTGCATTATGGTGTGACATCCTTGCAAATCTCAATGCAATGAGACCTACGAAAAGGACTGTTGAAAAAATTAAGAAGAGGTGGAATAATATAGTAAGGAGTCAGTGCAAGTGAGGACGACAACATCGCTCAGACACGGGCATGGAGGAGGAACTAAGACCAGGATGGAAAATCCATGCCTGGTTTGTTTCGCATGTCTATGTCTCAACCAATGATAATATATAATGCAGGCTAAGAACAGAAAACAGATGCAATGAATGAAAGGAAGTCCGTGCACGTGGAAGTGCAGGCATTGAGGATGCCATTCACTGACCCTGACCCCATTACAAATTTACCATGACGTATCACATAGGGACAGTAATAAATCACATGTAAAATTAATCTTATTGTAATTCTGAGCCACACATCAGCAATGTAGTTGACTTTTCAACTACACAGCTGACATATCCAGCAGCAATGGTAGATGCTTTGTGGTAGACACTGAAAGCTACCATTGAAAATTACATTGCATCTTTGGACCTATTGTCCATTGCAATGAATTATCTCAAATATAGCTTTTGGCAAACATTGGTTGCAACATACCACACAATACAATTCTGCCTCTCTAGAATTTAAATCAATGTAAATGTTAGGTACTGATATTTTCAAAAGTAAAACACATGTAACTGCGTCTGTGAATGCAGCATGCTGCCAATGAAATTCCTGAAGAAGCAAGAACCTACCATATAAATTATTTCCTTCTTGGGTGAGTGAAAACATTGTGGCAGACAATAGTACTCATCCTTCCAAAGATATTGCCATGAACGGTCATTGATGCATTATGTGATGATGGCAATGCAGACATGTTGCTCAAGACCATAACTGACCCACACATAGCTAGCCCACTAGCAGCAAACACATCACAAAAGCTCTGTCCACATCAATCAATGGGACATATATTCCCACAACTGACACTAATTAGAAGGTCCACAAATACTCAACCACATCTCATGCTCTTCAACAGCTAGGGACATCAGATGTCAGAATCACACTGCCATTGTTGATGAAGATGGCGTGACATGCACCCACTCTGATTTGGAAATCTGAAAGGACATTGAGCACACAAATATATTGGTGGAACAGGCAACTTACAACAGCTTCCTGATAGGTAAAGCGAATACTTTAATGGCCACAATAGAAGCTTTTGTGGCCAAAACAGTACTGAATAACCTAGAGAGATTTACTGAAAGGTATGTATCCTGGGCTGGGAAATGTTGAAGTGCATACGTCAGATGCATGAGCATGTCAGTAGACATCACTCAGTAAGCCACTTAAGACACTGAGCAGAAAGATTAGCAGTCTTACAGGTGGCTTACACACCTTTAGAATGCATAACCTGAGCATCAGCAACTCATCAGATCACACAGAGATATTATCATGGGTTTGTAGCACATCACTAAAATGGTGGTTCCTTTCCTACCATCCAGCTCCCATTAATGAAGGAGTCATGCAGCAATCTCCGTCTGAATAACCATGAACCGCTGTGACGTGGGGTAGGGGGCAAGGACAAGGCATTGACAACAGGGAACCATTTCAAAGGCGTACTTAACATGCTTACATGGTCTCTCTTTCAAGTAAGATTTTGTTTATAATAATTCGATTTCTGGGATATGTGGGATCATGTAAAGGTTTGGTGTGTGTGTGAAACATGCATTCGCGTAGGCCTGGACTCATCTAAAGTTAGCCATTGGGCCCTTATCTATAAGAATTCCTTTCACAGACTTCCTTGTTCACACACATGGGTTTTAGAAATGTTGACCTGTTCATAATGTATATACTGTTTATTATTTGGGCACAAACTCACAAGGAAAGAATGTCTGTGTGATCTCTTGACTCATCATCTGTTCATCATCAACTGTGGTCGCCAAGGTAGATTCCATTTTGTATGGCTAAGTGTTGTAAAGTGCAATAGAAAACAATAATGTAGCACACTTAATAAGGTCTGAATAACAGACCGATCTAGGCATCTGAATTTTGATTACATAATGCCTAAAAATCTGTCTATATTACTTTCTTTTTCCCTGTTATAGGGCTTACTTCTTTGTCTGCTTCTATTGTAGGTGGTTGTGTTTGGCCATCAGTTAAGTACTCAATGAGCAACTCTGGTCTCCTATGTGAGGAAGATCAGAAGTAATTTAACCTTACATGTCAACAGAGATCTTGTTAAGATTAGTACTTGTAGCCACATGTGTCATTCATAACTGTCATTAATGTGTCATTTCACGTGGTTCCATCTGAATCAACTAAAATGCAGTTCTGACAAATCTGAGGTTCTCTTTTTTGGTTGCCCCCCGGATTTGAACTGGAAATCCTGGTGGCCAGCTGACATGTTTCCTCCCTCTGCCGCGACCCCCATGGCGAAAAATGTGGGTGTGAAAGTGGACAATGGATTGACTCTTAAACCCCAGATTCTTGGTGTAGTGGGACAATGTTTCGGCCTTTTAAAAACCCTTAGGAAATTTCTACCCTTTCTGTCACATGTTCATAGGTGGATCACGGTACAGGCCTTGATTGGATCACGATTGGACTATGCTAACGTACTCTATCTAGGCCTCCCGGAGTATCTCCTTGCACGTCTACAATCTGTCCAAAACGCGGCCTCAAGAGCAATTTTTGGCCTCTGTCGCAGGTCCAATACCTCTGCTCTTCTAAATAGGCTTCATTGGCTGCCGGTGCGTAAACGCATTCTCTTTAAAACTCTTACTATGGTGTTCAAATCTCTTCACGGCACCGGCGCCTTTTACTTAAGGAAGAGAGTTCACTTCTACCATCCTTCCAGAGCCCTTCGGTCGTTCTCCGAAGGGTAAACAACCGTTACAACGCAACTTTTACAACGGACTACTTTTACAACGCAACTTTTACAGCGCAGGATCCATTACAACGAAGTACCATTACAACGCATTTTTTTACATCGCAGATACCTTTACAACGCATGCCATTACATTGGGTAAAGGGGTATTTTTAGGGTTCAGGGCTAGGTTTGGGTTTTTGGGTAAAGGGGTATTTTTAGGGTTCAGGGCTAGGTTTGGGTTTTTGGGTAAAGGGGTATTTTTAGGGTTCAGGGCTAGGTTTGGGTTTTTGGGTAAAGGGGTATTTTTAGGGTTCAGGGCTAGGTTTGGGTTTTTGGGTAAAGGGGTATTTTTAGGGTTCAGGGCTAGGTTTGGGTTTTTGGGTAAAGGGGTATTTTTAGGGTTCAGGGCTAGGTATGGGTTTTTGGGTAAAGGGGTATTTTTAGGGTTCAGGGCTAGGTTTGGATTTTTGGGTAAAGGGGTATTTTTAGGGTTAAGTGGTAGGTTTGGGTTTTAAAAAAAATAAATTAAAATTAAATTAAATTAAATTATATTAAATTTAATAACTTACATTTTTAAAAATATTATATACTTACCAATACTTACGTTGTAATGGTATGCGTTGTAAACGTATTTGCGTTGTAAAAAAATGCGTTGTAATGGTAGTTCGTTGTAATGGATCCTGCATTGTAAAAATTGCGTTGTAAAGGTATGCGTGCTAAAAGTATGCGTGGTAACGTCATACATCCCATCCCAAGTGTTGGCTACTGCTCCAAAAATGAAACGAGTCCGCATTGGGGGACGTCCCTACAGACTTTTGGCACCTCAATTGTGGAATAAATTGCCTCTGTCTCTCAGGAAACTAGACTCTCCTTTAGGAGGGAGCTCAAGACGTGGCTGTTTGGGCAGTAGTCTTCTGTGTTCTTCTCGGTTTTGGCCCTGCAGATCTTATAGCGCTGGGACACTCTGCCCGAGTAGCTGAGTGCTTTATAAGACAACCATTAACATAACATAACATAACATAACTACCCTGGGGGTTGCGTGTCAAATATCACCAGTTGTGGCTTTCTTTTACTACCCAAAAGGGGGTAGAGGAGTCCATTTTACCTTTTTGCAGTAGGACCCATGACAGCGCTTTGCTATGCCACTGTATCTAAGAGTACACCCTGTCTGTACACAGCACTTTCAAAATATTCATCAATAGTACTGTGTCTCAAAATATACCTGCCTGGTAACCTGGCTACTATAGATGTGAAACTGTAGCTTGCAGATTGTGTGCGCATCAGTGGCTTACATGTGTTTGCTGTTCCTTTAAAAGTGTGCAATACTAAGAGGTGATGCAAATGTGAAATGTGTAATCTACAGCACTTATATCATGTAGGAAATAGTCACTAGCAGATTAGCTAGCCTGCTCTAGATGAATATTGAACCTGGTTTCGGGAACCTTATGTGCTGCGGTGCGATTGCCAATTTTGCGTCTATGCATGTGGTAGAAATTCAACCAATGCAGTTCGGGAGATAATAGATACTGCTACATATGTGTTCTGGGAGGAGCCTAAGTCCAGCAGATGCAGAATTGCAACTACTTTCACATATGCATGGATTGCATGGGGGGCACCTAATGTTAGGGCTAGGGATGGTGCTCTTTGTTCAAGGAGTTATAATATAATTGAACTGACTGCTTAACCTAAATCTGTTTCGCAATGTCCCTTGGTAACCCAAAACAGTGTTACCCTCACACTATCGATTTTGTTTCCCACACAACCAACCTATAAGTGCATTTCTTGCTAATTACAACGGTCTGTGTCAGTTTCTGCATGTTATGACCTCTATTGTAATTAATTGAGGGCAGAATGGAAGAAGTCTATATATAATTTCTATGTTCCTGATTATTTTTAATTGTTTGCCTGTTTTAAGTTGCATAAAGCTGTTCTGCTCATTGTGCATGTGCTTAAGGCACTTTGCAGTATTCGTGCTCAGTGTGGTTCTTGTAATGAAAGTAAAGGTAATCATCAGGGGTCCTAGCAGCAAACGTTTATTTATTCTCTTCCAGAACTACCTATATTTTGAGACAACATTTCTATGAATTGCATAAAAGAATTACCTTGGTCTGTCTCAACGACTTTTCAGTGATCTGAATCTTGGTGCACTCCTCTTCAGTCTCTGCTTAGAGCAATGCAGTGAACTGTAGCATTCTAGAGTGATATATTTCTCCTCAATGGGTTGCCTTTAATCATTGTGTCAGATCATTGATCAAAGCTTTAATATCATTTTTTGGAAGGTTTTTAATTCCAGTTGAATGTTGATCTCCCTCTCTTGACCATACATCATCCTGAAAGTCACCAGAGGGAACACACAAAGCAGTTTATAGATCAGAACACTCAGTAATATAATTCGTCTCATGAAAAAGGTTGAATGGGATTTGATTTGCTTTGCTGTTCTGTAGATATTCACTGCAGTTAGCAGAATTCACACACTCACTGGCCTATAAACATTGCATTTCGTGGTACGTTTAGTACTATTTCAGTAGTACTACTAAAGTACTGCAAAATGCTATTCACAAACCTATAAGTGTAAATCTCCACCTCTCCTATCTTTTCTATGGGAATATCCTCACACTGTAAGTTTACTACATATTAACAAATGTGAGAGGGATCAGGTGGAGTGGCTGGAAAAAGGGGCATACTTTCTGCTAAATGGAGGGGGGGGGTTGGAGAGGAATAAGGGTGGGATTAGGGAGGGCTATAGAGATTTAAGGAGGTACATGCACTCACCCACAAAGAAGTAATCCCATTGCTATTCACAAACTTTTCTTCTAAAGTTATCACAGCCAAAAAGGGAGCTGGAGTAAGTTCAACATCACACATGGCTACCCACTGTTGCACAACACCGTCCCATAGAAAATAATGGCACTAGTGACTTAAAATAAAACCCCATAGGATTTAATGTTAAATTAACTTAAATTGTATCAAATAGTTAAGAACATAACTAAATATAATTTAATGTTAAAAAATCTAAAAAAATAAAGTAATGTATTATTTAATTATAAAGTATTTTATCAACGTTTTATGAATGTGAAAATTAATGTAGCATTAACATTTATTAGTAACTAGTTAAATTACTTTACTGTCGCAAAGAAAATTGTTCCGCCACTTCTAAATGAAGTATAGATTTATGAATGGATGAAAGGGACACTTGCTAGTTTTTGGGGATATCCCAATACCACCATTGCCTGAATGATCCCCTTAATTGTTTGCAGGTGACCTAAATAATGCAAAAATAAGCAAAAATGTGAGGTATCCTTTTAGGACAGATGGAAACCTTATGCATACAGCGCTGCATTAAGCTTTTAGTTCAATGATCCTGCTAACCTACATTCAGGGACAATGACCTGGAAAATATTTTTAAAAAGTAAGAAAGGATGAGAAATGCTGAAACATGTAATTTATTTCTCTCTGTTTCCTTGCTTTTCGCACCAATGCAGTGCATTGTTTTTACCTGGGAAGTGGAATGAGCCAAACAATGTATCACTGCATTGGTAATTCAATTTTCTTTCACCTCATTCAGAGAATTAGAAATATGCAACTTTATTATGTATTTGATCATGTTGCTCGTGTTGGATTAAACACAGGTGGAGTACGTCTATGGGGATAAGTACAGAGAGATTTTATGCAGTGGTATTTGTATCCCCCACCACCAAAATAAACTTCTTTAAGCCTTTTATTATTTTTTGATCTCCAAAAGTATATTCAAAATTACATTTAAGCAATGGCCACAGGAAAACCTGAGAATCAATGTGTATTGTGTAACATCATAGTGCCATGTTGTCAGTTTCCAGACCAACCGACTGATGAAGCCTATCTGGATTGCAACCCTCTTCCTAGTTTTCCCTTGGTCCTTAGCACCACATGGAAACTCAAAGATTATCAGGTACTGCATGTGCTGTTTCCAGTGGACTTATAGAGATCTAAGCGAATGGATTAGCATTAAGCTCACAAAGGCTCAGTGGCTGAATGCATCCAGTGCAGAAATTTCAGGACACCTGCTCCAATTATAGCAGAACCACTCAGACCTACATCCATCTAGGTAGATAAAATGAGTACCATTAAGTTAAGTAATGGTAATATATTTTATTACATTGCTTTGAAGACTAAGCAATAAAGTACTGTTGAGGAAACCTGCTATCATTTTGGCTACCAGTACCACCAACGTCTTCAGTTTCCCTGAATCTGTAGGACACCGTAGACCAGGAAATGGGCAGCTGTACTTAAAAGCAGCATGAGGAAGGCACTATTAGAGACCCATTCAAAAACTTGCACGTCAACATGGTGGTAACAACTGTGGTAGTATTAGCATTATGGGCAGCAAATTCCCTTGTATTCAGAAGGTGGACTGAAGAATTGGAGATTAACTGGTGGTAACATTTTCACCACTGGTCATTTCTGCAACCACACACCAGGAGGAAAAAAAGCTGCAGGAGATATGTGTTAACAAGTTTTGATTTATATGTAGCTTTAGCTTGACTCCTTTTGGTAATTACACAAATTTTGCAATGCTTTGGAGTTACAAATGTTGTGTAGCTTACTTATTCAGCATCTATCTTTCTCTACCATTTACTTTTCTTGATGTATATGTGAAGAAGACATTGGCAGAATGAAGAAAGAGGAATGTGCTCTATGTAAAAACAGGAAGATCATCCAATGCCACATCTGCATACAGGCTGGTTGAACAATGAAAAAAGTAAGCTTGCCACAGAGACATGAGTTGCTGTAGAGGGCGCGTAGCTGAGGCAGCCAAGATAGCTGATGCCAGCTGATTGAACTCTGTGCTGCGATGCCAAAATCCTAATTTCTTCTTGATGGCTGGTGGCCATCAGGACCCCGAACTTCACACTGTTGATGGGGGCATGGCAGGTGAGCCACCTCAGCTGCCTTAGGGCACGTCTGTGCTCTGGGGGACATACTACCACCAGCGCCCCGCTCTGGGTGATGGGCCATGAGGTGCTCACACAGAGCCTGGCATTGTCTCCAGACGGAGCCTCTGGGCTCTACCAGACTGCCATTGGTTTAAGGTGGTTAGCGAGTGGCACTGCCTGACCTGCTTTTGTGTGCTGCTTGGCCTTGGGGGGACACCAGCGGCCTGCTGTGACCACAATATCTTGGCACGACTTGCAGGAGAACCGTATTCCTTCCTGATCACCATTTGATCACCATTGATCACCTGTTCCTCCTGGCCTGGTGATTGCACATGGTTGATTTCTGGGCCTATCGTCCCACTCCCGTTTTATATTGCATATCAGGAATGGTGTGAGGGCTGAGGGCCTGTTGTAGCCTAATGTTGCTGTGCCTGCTTTCAGTACAGGACCTTGGCCTACCATGGTGAGACTGTGATTTCTATTTATTGAGTTTGTAGGGGAGCCTTTGATATGGTTCCCCACTCCTTCTTGCTGGATTACCTCTCTAAGAATGCGGTGAAGAGTCTGGCCCTTAAGTGGCTGACCTCCTTCTTAGACAATAGAGAACAGGAGATCTGGCTTCCTCCATTTGCTTCTGCCAATAGGGCAATTTCAGTTGGGGTACTGCAGGGCTCTACCCTCAGCCCTTCTCTCTTTAATGTCTATATTACCCCACTCACTTCTGTAGCTCAGCTGTTTGGAGCCAAGATTGTATCATGTACAGATGATACACAGATTCTCTTCTCCTTACAAGATGGGGAGGATCTATTTTTTGACTCTTTTAAATCGTGCCTAACTGTAGTGTTTGTCTGGTTGCAAAAACAACAGATGTGTAATACCGACAAAGCTGAAATTGTATTTTTTGGCACTCCAACACCTACCATCTGGTTTGCATGTTGGCCAGATGGCTCTATTCCGCCTGCATCTTTCACAGAGACAGCCAAGAATTTGGTAGTTAAGATAGACAATTGCTTATCTCTCCAACCCCAGTTCAGTGGAAAGTGCTTTGGTATCCTGCAGTCTTTGAAAATGTTTTTGTTCTTTCTGTTCTTTCCAGCCAGTAAAATGGTTGTTCAGGCTTTAATAACATCTCATCTGGATTATTCTAATGCCTTATATCTTGGTCTTCCGGAGTGCGCCATTCATAGACTTCAATTCGTGTAAAGGGCCACAGCACGACTTCTACTGCATTTGAAGAGGAGAAGTAAAATTTCTAGGCATCTTTCCTCCTTGTGAAAACAAAAAGAGGAGTATCCCCAACGAAGATATAGAAGAAAATTCTCTGGAGTTTTTTGGCAAGAAGGAGAACATTCATCCTTTTGTTTAAAACCCCTCACTCACCAGCCTAGTGGTGACATGCTTCATCATCGGGGTCCACCATGGTGACCTAGCGCCACCAGGATGTGCTTCAACACCTGTAATACAGTGGAGCGGGTTGTGACTGTAAGTGCAAAAAAATGTTAAAAATTGTCCCGGTTTAACTCAAAAATATGATTTTTATTATGGAGCAACTAAACAATATTAAAAACTTACTTGGCGAGATCCTGGTAGGAGAGTTACGACCAGAAGATCTCTATATGTGATTGTGTGGATTGGTCAACATGTTTCTACCATATGGGCGGTTGCCCGGTATTCCTCAGGACCAAAAAACAGGAGGACGGAAGGTGTGGGCCCCCTAAAAGGCGCACCCTGTCCTGATCCCCTGTGTACCTGCTGGTAAATGGCCAGTGGTATATAGGCTCAATCAAATAAATGAGCACGTGAAAAAGTAAAAAAAGAGACCTGTGAAAAGAAGAAGGTAAACAAAATTCAGTTATGATCATGCTTACTCTCCTGTAACGTCGTGAAGTGTCTCTGTGATGTGAAATTTCATGCCAATGAGGTTGATTATAACCCTCCGGGAGATTGGATATCGTGAAGATAGGGTGTCCGCGCGAGGTGTTGCAGGGCATATATACTGATCAATAGGTGCGTGCATTGCTGCATGCAATATTGTTATAGCACTCGTAAATATACTTGAAAGCATCCTTATCAATAGGTGCGTGCATTCGTTGCATGCATTATCGTCTAACGCACTCATAGGTTTTCATGAGAGGGCGCCGAATTTACCGTCGTGTTCTCAGTCATTAGGCAGTGATTACAGATTAGGTGCTACAATGAGTGCACATCATTATTGTGTTGCGTACGAGAACGTGAAAATAACGTACAAGACAGACACACATGTAACATTTAAGAGCACATATAAGCTGCATGGCATAGGCGAAGGCTTACTTAATTATAAGCTCTAGGGTGCTTCAACGGGCAGGGCGTAGGCTCTTTCACGTAAGGGCAATATATTCTGCAATGGCAAAATTTGAGATGGTAAGAAACGAGCAGTGCCCAGGTTGGCCCGGTTCACGGAAGTGAACTGCGCCGTGAAGTCCGACAGTCTGTCGGGTTCTCTAGAGAAAAGGGAGGTCTACTTACAGTTGCTGAGTGAAGGAACCGATTGAAACCTACTGCTATCGTCCTCTGCTCGGCTAGTGATTGCCGTGCAGAGCGGTCTCGGTATTGAGACGTCGGCCGCTTCCGGGGTGGGCGTGGCCGCGTAGGGGAAGGGGGCGGGACAAAAAACGTCATGTTGCGTGGTGACGTGTGGGCAGTACAGCGCTAAGGGATTATGGAAAAGCGCTGTGAATTGTCTTGCCGAAAATATACTATGAAAGTATATATACTCGCGTTATTCAATTGAATACGTGAAGGAGCATGGTGAAAGTCATTATTGAGGTGATTATAAAAGCAAAAGTGCCATCGTTATGCAGGCGAATATGTTAAGGGCATATTGACACCTCACACATTTGGCATAGATGTTCTAGTGTGGCATCATAGCAAGGGACATTACCAGTTATGGTGGTGACAGTATGTAGGCACCCCCAGTGGTGTTTCGTGTCTTATGGGGGCAGTGACAGTATGTAGAAGGCACCCTCAAGGTATATTTATGATTATGGGAGCAAGAGGAAACTATCCAATCGGAGAGTCATTAGAGGGGTACCTGGATATATTGATAGTGCCTATTAATCAGAGATAGTGGTGTTATTTGAGTACTGAGGCCCATGGAATATTGTCATTAAGACCAATCCTCTGGGTGGAAAGTCTATAAATCCACCGCTGTTCCTTTTCAAAGAGGCGTGTCTGTGCATTAGGACCTGGTTGAATTTGTTCGATCACAGTCCACCTCATGTCATTGGGGGTGTGATGTGCTGTTAGGAAATGGTCTGTGAGTCTTGTATTGTTTTTTTTGCACCTAATTGTACTACGATGCTCTGATATCCGTTGTTTCACTTTTCGTGTGGTCATTCCTATATAGGATTTGCCGCAGCTGCATTTGATCAAGTATATAACGTAGGTACTGTTGCAGTTGGTGTGTGACCTCTGTTGCCAGACTTTCCCTTCTTCTAGATTCAGGGTCTTGGTGTTGTCGGTGAGGTGACAGACACTGCAGTCCCCACATCTGGAGTGTCCCGTGACTGGTGGAAGTCGCCGCATTGCTGTAATGGTCGGATTGACTGTTGTTATTGTTGTTTTTGGTCTAGTGTTGACCAAAGTGTCTTTTAGGCTGCGTGCTTTCTTGTAAGAAAAGAGTGGTTTGTCCCATTTGTAGGTGCCCGTGTGGAGTATGGCCCAGTGTTTTTTAATGCTTTTGCTCACCTGGTTCAACACTGCATTATATGTCGTGATACATGTGAGTGGGATGACCTCATTGTTTTTAGGTGTGTCTTCAAGTAGTGCTTGTCGAGGTTGATTTCTGGCTCGCTTCTGACATAATTTGGTGATTTTTTCGGGGTATCCTCGACTGGTTAGTTTCTTCGTGAGGTCTTCCGCCTGGTTTTTGTAGTCAGACAATTTGCTACAGTTCCTTCTTAGTCGGAGGTACTGACCATAGGGTAGGTTTTCCCTAAGGGGGCGGGGGTGGAAGCTGTCATACCTCAGTAGATTGTTTTTGGCTGTTGGCTTGAAGTGTGTCTTGGTTATTAAACTGTCATTGTCTCTCTGGATTTCTATGTCCAGGAAGATCATCTTGTTCACGTCTATGCAGTGTGTAAACCGTAGATTGGGGTCACAATTGTTGAGCCAGGTAATAAATGACATCAATGTTTCTTGTGGCCCTTGCCAGATGGTAAAGACGTCGTCTATGTATCGTCGCCAAAACTTGATATGGTTGCCATAGGGATTGTCAGCGGCCAAGATGAATCTTTGTTCGAAGTCATAAACATAGAGCCCCGCTACACTCGGGGCAAAAACACTGCCCATGGATGTGCCCCCTACTTGGAGGTACAGGGAGCCCTCATATTCAAAAAAAATTCTTTTGAGGGCGAGGGTTGCACATTGTATGATGAATTCTTTTGGGGTGTGATAGTCCCATACGGAATTGTCCAGTGTTTTCTTCAGTACGTTGATGGTAGCGTCTTGAGGTATGTTGGTGTAAAGACTTTCTATATCAAAGCTTACAAGGATATAGTCTTGTTCATTCTGATGTTTTCAAAGAGTGTTAGTAGCCTCTTTATGTCTCTCAGGTAAGTAGATGTGCCTTGTACGATGGTTTTCAGAAAGAAGTCACAGAATGTGGACAGAGGTTCTAGGAGTGAACCTATACCTGATACGATCGGTCTACCAGGGGGAGGAGTCTTGCCTTTATGCATTTTGGGGACCACATAGAAATAAGGGATCTTGCCTTCTGTTTTGCTTAAGTAGTCTGCTTCCTGTTTGGAGATGTGTCCTGTGGCCTCTGCTGTTTCCACCATATTTGTTATTTCAATGCGTAGGTCTTCAGTCGGGTCCGTTTGTAGTATTCGGTAGTTTTTTGTGTCCCCTAGTAGGCGTTTGCACTCAGTGTCATAGTCGATCTTGTTCATTATCACCAGGCCCCCGCCTTTGTCGGCTGGTTTGATTATTATAGTGTCATCATTTTTCAAGTCTGATATTGCTTTGTTCTCAGCTTTGCTGTTGTTATGATACTGCGTGGTGACTGTTAAGGCTTCTATGTCATTGAATACAGCCTGCTCGAAGGTATTAATTTCCACCGGAACAGAGTGCGGTGGGGGAGTGAATGTTGATCGTAGTTTGAGACCTGTTTCATTAATGGTTTCATTAGAGTCATCTGTGATATTTTTCTCAAAAAATGCTTTCAGCTTGAGCTTACGGAAGAAAGAAGCTAGTTCACAATGTAATTTGAACTTATCAAGAGCCGCAGTGGGCACAAAGCCAAGTCCCTTGTTCAGGACCTTGGATTCTGTGGTTGTGAGTGTTCGTGAGGATAAGTTCGTTACTAGCTCTTCGCAGTGCTGGGGCCTGCTTTGTTCGCTCCCGACTTGCTCCTGGTAATGCTGCCCGTTGTGTCTTCCTCCTTCCAGTGGACGTTGTTCCCTCGTCTGTTGCGTCCTCTTCCGGGCCTGCCTCTGTTGTGAAAAGGAGGACGGAATTGGTTTTGTGGAAAGGGAAATTGTTGGAAGGGTGGCTGCCATCCGTAGGAATGGTCCTGAGGAATACCGGGCAACCGCCCATATGGTAGAAACATGTTGACCAATCCACACAATCACATATAGAGATCTTCTGGTCGTAACTCTCCTACCAGGATCTCGCCAAGTAAGTTTTTAATATTGTTCAGTTGCTCCATAATAAAAATCATATTTTTGAGTTAAACCAAGACAATTTTTAACATTTTTTTGCACTTACAGTCACAACCCGCTCCACTGTATTACAGGTGTTGAAGCACATCTTGGTGGCGCTAGGTCACCAGGGTGGACCCCGATGATGAAGCATGTCACCACTAGGCTGGTGAGTGAGGGGTTTTAAACAAAAGGATGAATGTTCTCCTTCTTGCCAAAAAACTCCAGAGAATTTTCTTCTATATCTTCGTTGGGGGATACTCCTCTTTTTGTTTTCACATAGTTCCTCCCAGGGGAATAGGAGTAATCTCGGGTCCACTTTCAAGTGGACAAAATCCCTTGCTCTCTCTTTGATTGCGAAAATCTTTCCTCCTTGCACTGGTTACCAGTAAGGAAGAGAATTTTCTTTAAAAACTGGTGTTGATTTTTCATGCTTTGCACAGTATTGGTCCATGTTACCTGGCCTCCCGTATTCATTTCTGCAATCTTGCTAGGAGCCTCCTGGCCCTCGCATTTGGCTTTTGCTAGAGTGACAAGATTGAGGATGACAAAGATTGGCAGCCACTCTTTTTCCTTTTTTGGGGTCATCTGCATGAAACTCTCTTCTACTGCACCTGAGGCAGGAAAGGTCAGAACATTAGCTTTTATGAAAGGGTAAAAAACTTGCCTATTCACTCTGTAATCTTCTACTTACTGTTAGACTAGCGCGGTACACTTCCAGAAGCATCTGTGCGCTTTATAAATCTGCCTGCACCAATAGATTCATAGCCCCCCATTTTTCCTCCTTGACCCTGATGAAGGCATTATTGTTTGAGGTGTGTGGTGCCTGCGGACTAGGTCAAAGGGACCTTGCACTTGTAGCCTGCTGTGTTGAAGGGGCCACCTTTCAGAGGACACTATATCACACATCGACTGTGCCTGTCGCCCACATCTTTAAATTACATCTGAAGGCCAACTCACCAGCATATCCTCTCCTATGCATACATAGCAGCACTGTCTTTATGTATCCAGGTCCTTGGGAGCTTTATAAGCACAGTTGTGCCAGCGTGAAGAGTCAGATGCCATGAGCCATAAGGCAATAACGTATTCATTTGTCTTCAGCGCTTTCTTGACCTTGTGAATTGCGGCTATAACCCACTAGACTCATCACGCCTGGTGCTCTAAATAATGGAACGTACCTGCTGCAATCTTCAGGTACTGCGATACCACTTCTGAAACAGTTGACTTTATTCAAGCCCATTCTCATCCCTTGCTGTTTGACTTCCACTTGGGCTGCTTGTGCCCTGAGGTGCTGTGGTCCACTCTAACACTCACACGCTTGCCCATACTTGCAGCATACCAATACCTTTGTCACACAGCATATTCAGATAACCTTCACATTGGTGTACCCAAGGACTGGTGCCACTTCTGCACGCTCATAACCGCCAACACCACTGGACTTTTAGTGGATCTCTGAATATAAAGGTCGCTCCTCAGACTCAAAATCAGTTACTGACAAACTAGAAGTGGTACTTGCTGCCATGGAAAAATGCCACGTATCCCAGAGTCAAAGATTGACACTGTTGCCACAAATCTTACCCTTCCAAGGAACAATCATGGAAACTGACTGATAGGGTACTTTCAACAGAACAAGCAGTGGCAACCCTCCAACAGCAAACTAAGGACATGAAATCCCACCTCACTGCTTTGCAGGAGAAGGTCAGCATCTGAAAGATCACGCAGAGGACTCTGAGGCCAGAGCTAGGTAGAATAATATCAGAGTGATGGGCCTCCCTGAGGGGGCTGAGGGAAATGATGCTGACGCATATATTGATACCTGTATGTATGCAGCTTAATTCAAGAAGAACTACTGTTGCCATTTTTCTCAGTGGAGCTTGCCCATAGGGTTCTGATACGGTGGCTACCCCCTGGTACTCTGCCTCACCCATTGGTGGCCCCTCTCATGCACAATCGGGATAGGGATGTTATCTTGAATTAAGCATGCAAACAGGACATTTGATAGATGACAAGGTCAGAGTCATTGTGTTCCCGGACTAAGCACTGGTGGTTCAACGGTAACATCACACTTTCCTTGAAGTCGAACGCAAACTGAGGGAGCACCATATTGCATATGCACTCCTTTTCCCAGCCTGTCTGCACATTCAAACTGATGGCACAACATCATTCTTCAATAACCCCAAAGACGATTGGTCCTGAATGGAAAGCCACAGAATTGCAGGGCCTGGTCTCACTGCGGCTCAGACATCAAATGCAGGGTAGAAATGCAAGAAACGTGCTCAGCGCTCGACCTTGGCACCCCATCAAGTGCTCAGCTCCCTGAACCTGAAAGAAGTTATTGAAGAACGTTGTAAGCCACTGCAGATTGTGGAAAACTTTCCTGACCCAATACCACACCACACTGTGGATGAAGATGGATCCAAACCTTCAGGGGATGAAGATTCTTTTACATCCGCCATAATTCCTCTGAGCACTGAATGAGATGCCCATGGTGAGTCCTCAAACATCAAACAAAATACGAATATGTTGTTTATTTGTTTGATCTTACCTTTTTCATTTGAATGATGTTTGAGGAATATTTCCTGACTCAATTGTGTTTGTTATTGTCCTCGGAATCCTTATATGGGCTTTCTGGGTTGTCTCTGGCATCTTAGGTTTCAGTCGCTCATTTTATGCTATTTCCACTTTATATGGGACGTTGTTGATGTTTGCAATCCCACTCCCCTGCTCACCACCTACATCGGTTCTATCCTACCTGTCCTCTAGCTTTACTAGTTTGGGCAGGTACCTGTAGTACCCCTGCTCTCAATGGCATTATATGTTCAATCAATCATGGCATTTATATAGCGCGCTACTCACCGGGAGGGGTCTCAAGGCGCTGGGGTGGAGGGGCCTGCTACTGTTCGAAGAGCCAGGTCTTGAGTTACTTCCTGAACAAAAGGTGGTCCTGGGTCAGGCGGAGGTGGGTAGGGAGGGAGATGTGCTTGCTGGAGGAGAAGACGGGGTCAAGCGTGTGGGTGGCGTGGTGGGTGGGGGTGTTCACCAGTTGCTTGAGTCCGAGGTTGGCGAGGTTCTCCAGTAGGGCGGCTGTGTTGCTGTCATTGTTGTTCTCCAGGTGAAAGTTGAGGTCCCCTAGGAGGATGTAGTCCGAGGAGGTGAGGGCGTGCGGACTGATGAAATCTGCGATGTTGATGCTGAATTGTGTACGTGGTCCCGGGGGTCTGTAGATGAGGGTGCCTCTGAGGGTGGTCTTGGGGTCGGTGTGTATCTGGAAGTGGAGGTGTTCGAAGGTGTTGAAGGTGTCGTCAGCGGTGGTCGTGATGCGGATGGTGTCTCTGTGTACGATGGCGATGCCGCCTCCGGTCTGGTTGACGCGGTCTCTCCTGGTTATCTTGTACCCGTCCGGGATTGCGATGGCGATGTCGGGGGCTGAGGAGGCGTTCATCCAGGTTTCCATGAGGAAGGCGACGTCTGGTGAGGTTGTGTCGAGTAGGTTCCAGAGTTCCACTGCGTGTCTGTGGACGGAGCGGGTGTTGAGCAGGATGCACTTGAGGTGGTTGCTGCTGGTGCTTGCCTTGGCGGGTGCGGTGCTGGTCCGGAGGCAGTTGAACTTGCAGGCTTTGCAGGTGAAGGATCCGTGGGTGCGTTTCGGGGTGGCTCGGTAGCAGGCGGGGTTCCGGCCGGCATTGAGTGCGTAGAGGGTGGCGGCGTCGTAGGTCCGTCGGGTGGTCTTGCATCGGCGGGGGCTAGGGGTCCTGGCGCTGGGCGCGGTCCAGGCACGGACGGGCGCTGACGGGCTTGTCTTTGGCGCACCTTCGGCGCACAATCGGCGCGCCCGCTTCGCGTGACCGCTGTGCGTGGGCGTCATAAGAGAGGAGCCGGGAGGGAGGGTCAGCTGGGTGGTGGGAGCGGGGCGGCCAATGGGCTGGCGGGGGGCGGGGCCGCAGGGTGGCAGCGGCGGGAAGAGTCTGGTGCGGGCGGGTGGCTCAGCTGCGGCTGGGTCGCCCGAGGCGTCAACAGGCAGCAAGGAGGTCCCTGGAAGCAGGTGAGCAGGCGGCAGAGGAGCGTGGGGGCGACCTAGCCTGGGAACAGGCTCAGCGGTCGCTCCCTCTCAGGTGAGTGCGGTCCCCTTAAGAGAGGAGCCGGGAGGGAGGGTCAGCTGGGTGGCGGGAGCGGGGCGGCCAATGGGCTGGCGGGGGGCGGGGCCGCAGGGAGGCAGCGGCGGGAAGAGTCTGGTGCGGGCGGGCGGCTCAGCGGCGGCTGGGTCGCCCGAGGCGTCAACAGGCAGCAAGGAGGTCCCTGGAAGCAGGTGAGCAGGCGGCAGAGGAGCGTGGGGGTGACCTAGCCTGGGAACAGGCTCAGCGCTCATTGCTTTTCCACTTCTTTACTGTTGTAATCTGCATTCGCTCAGATATCATACTCTTGGTTGGGACCAATGGTGCCCACATGAGGCAACCTGGGATCCTGCGCCTTCGGACACCACACCATCACCACCACTAACATTATCACTTGGAATGTGAGATATATCCCCACTCCGTCCCGTCAATATGCAGTGTATTACTACTAATGCCATAGACAGAGACCCATGCATAGCATATTTACAAGAGCACACATTACAGATAGTAAGGCATCCAGACTGAAGAGCGGATGGAGGGACCATGTGTTCTCCACTAATTATTGCACCTATGCTTGAGGGATATTGAAATGGATTTGGGCGGGGGATTATATGCCATACATATAATCATAGACCCAGAAGGATATTACGTAATGGTGGAGGGCTGTTTAGATGGTAAACGGTTGCTACTTGAAGCCATATACACACCAAATGTGGAACAAGCCCTGTTCCTTCATGCTCTATCTATCACTTTGGCCTGATGGAGTGGTATACCCTGGGTACTAGGTGCGAATTTTAACAGTGTCCTTGATGTAAGACTGGACCTCTCCATTCCGCCTTTACTTCTCACTCTGGCTACATCTAATGCATATATCCTTACCATATGCTTAAAATACTGGGCATTGCTGGATGTGTGGCAGAACTGAATCATTAACACCTGAGTATATTCCTTTTACTCACATGACATGGACTCCATGTCCATATTGATAGGTTTGTTTGTACCCATGACATTACCCCATATATTACAAGTGCAGAATATCTTGGCTGCAAACAATCTGACCATCACCCGCTTGAACTGCAGTTATGCTGAGAATACGTTCCCCCAGGCTAAAGCCACTTGGAGACTACAGGCATCTACATTGGAGGACCCCCAGTTTCATGCTTCAATCAACGATAATATCCCTGGATGCTTTGTTTTTAACACTGGTTCCGCCTCCTCTCTCTTGAAAGAATGGGATGCATTTAAAGTGTCTATTCGAGGGCATTGTACGGGTAATGCATTAAACATGCACCGTCACCTCACTAAAGACATTACTCACTTGGAGGGTAGCCTATTAGGACTTGAGGAATTAGTATGAACCCTAAATTCTGCCCAGCAGCAATTATACAAATCCAGGTGTGAAAATATTGCACTTTTGGAAAGACTGTGCTGTCTTAATTATGTTGAATACATTAAACTCCTAATTTAGATCTTGGCAGAACCCCCTTTGTTCCGCCATGGCAGCATTCACATGTACCACGTTCGGCTGATGAATTTCCACCTGCCAAATTTAGATGTGGGTTGGCTGATCCACATTTACAGACTGTTTTCTGTAGAGTGAGTGGCTCACCGCCTTTGACGCGGCGGACTTCTCTGCTGGCTAACATTACTCTGTCACCATCAGGGCCGTGGGATTGCTAATCCCTATTTAGATTTCAAAGTTGTGTTGGCATTGTTCTAGTGGTGGATTTGTGATGGAGGGAGTCAATTGCGGGACGTATTGAACATTGTACTATTTCTGTGGCTTTTGGATGGCAGCTAGCATCACACACCTGATGTGTTTTGGCTAGGTATTGTCACCTGAATACCTCCAGATGATTTAAACAGAACAAGGGTCCTTGTTAAAGCAAAATATCAGAAAACCAAAGATAAATATAGAACACAATGGATTCTATAGGATCTACCCAGCCGGATAGAATTTTAATTAGCAATTATTTAAATTTCTGTCAAGGGACAGTAGCAATGGTCAGTAGGATACAGTCCTATATCCAATTGTATTACAAAAAACTGTTGTGATAGAAAACAACAAAAAAGCAGTCAGGCAAAACAGAAAAAGGAGAGCTTGTTATTAAATATAATGTTACAAGCAAAGTGTGTAACAACAACTGTGACGTATTCGAATCAAATTATTTGTGTGCACGTTGTTTATATAGTCGACGGCATTTCGATCCCATCCATGAGGTACAGGGATCATCATCAGGACAGTGATACTGTCTGTAAGCGATGAAGAAGGTGACCTCAATAGGTGGTGGAACGTAGGTGGCGCTCGGGCCCGGGGTCCTAGGAAGTGGTCATTACCACGGATACAGTAGGGCAACGATCGTCGTTGAAGGTAAATACCTTAGGGATAAGTAGAATGAAGACTCGTGCCGGGGGTCCTTGACAGTGGTTAGTGCCGCGCAAGCAGGAAACCATGCGGGAATGGAGCCGCGAAGTAGAGCGTGCATAGAGCTCAATGGCTCAGTTTGGCGTATACCTCCAAGCATCATCTGGAGGCCTAGAGGACTGGTGGGGGTTCTCCCAGCCCCCCTTACCATTATATTCATGGGAGGAGAAGGCCTTGCAGATCCTACATGCTGAAAGCTTGAAGGGAATCCCAGGTGGAGTGGAGACTGGTAAATAATTCTTTTGAATGTGTCACTAAACCTACATGTAGTTTTTGCTTTTAAATTACCTATTGCTAATGTGTTTTGCACCTTTTGTTAACGTTTAGCATATCAGCCTCCTCACTCACCCCAGCCCCCCAACTACCCCAAAAATCTTCCCCAAATCAGGTAACTTCCTCAACGCAAATTCAAACTCCCACCCTAATCCCATGCACGGTCCCATCTTTGCAGGCACTGACTCTAACAGACACAAACACCACAATTACACACACATAAACACACAAAGAAACAGGTGACGAGACAGAAGATCGAGTTGGAAATATAGAGTGACATGGATATCGAGACAAGAATATTGTGACAGCATTATACCAAGGTAAGTAATATCTGTCAAAAAATATCAAACAATGATTTAGTATTTGTAGTGCGATGTTGTGTTTATAGAGGAAAAGGGTGGGGAGTAATATAAAATGTATATGGTATCATTTTATAAAATTATTCCTAATGTTCAATTTTTATATATTATGTTTACAAAATTGTAAATTTTAGTTGCAGGATGTTGAGTTTATAGGGGATAAAGGTGGGGAGTAATTTATATAATATGTTATTATTTAGTATTAAATTAATTTAAATATTTGCTGTTGATTAATACAAAACATATAATACGAATTTTAGTTGGTAGTTATTGTTTTTTGATGAGTTTAGGGTATTATTTTTATTATTTTTTTAATTGGGCAAAGTTTAATAAAAACTTTTTTTAAAGTAACTTTTTTTAAATTAAAAATGAATTATTAATTGTAAAGCTTATACACGTTAAGAAATTGTATGTGATGCTTTTGTAATTTATTTTTGATTTAGGTGTTTAATTTGAATTCATTTTAAAATGTTCGTTTACATTTTTTTTTTAATGTATTTTAAATTACTGTAAAATGTGGAAAAGTATTTTAGATTTGTTAAATAATATTTCTAAATGTTTTTAAATGTTTGTATCATGGGTCAGAAATATGCTATATATTTTTTTTATGATATTTTATAAGGAATTTTAGACATCTTATTTAGAATATATTATGAAATAGTTTATATTTGAGGATTCATTATTTCTTGGATTTTTTTGCTTTTGCTATATTTACTTTTTCGATTGATATTTTTGATATTAATATATAATAATTGTTTAATATTATTCTGATTTTACTTAGGTAAGAGTAGGAGTTTTTGTATTAGTGAAACCAAAGGGGATGATGGACTGAGTGTTGAACATTGCAAGCCAAGCCATGTCTTCTCTGGATCAGATACAAGGATTCTGTTTCCTGTCCAGAGAAGACATGGCTTGGACTGTTCCCATGAGGCACAGGGTCAGACTGATTTGGATATGGCCATGTGTGAACTGGGGTGGCGGAGTGAGCTAAAGAATGATGATGGATTAAATCCAGACCAGTTGAGTAGGGGAGTGCTTGCAATGTTCCACACTTCGTCCATCATCCCCTTTGGTTTTGCTAAGCTCGCCCTAAGTTGGCAGGGTATGCCCAGACGTGGGTCCCTTGCTCACTTTGCCACTGGATTCAAGATAGCCTGGCTGATGAGGGTTACAAACCCGAAAATGGTCCCAGGGTGCTTGTTTCCGGTCCAGGGAAGACATGGCTTGGCAGTTCGGGCTGGACTGTTCCCATGAGGCACAGGGTCAGTCTGATTTGCATATGACCATGTCTGAACTGGGGTGGCAGAGTGAGATAAAGAATGATGATGGATTAAACGCAGAACAGTTGACTGGGGGTGAGTGCTTGCAATGATCAACACTCCGTCCATCATCCCCTTTGGTTTTGCTAAGTTATGTTATGTTATGTTATGTTATGTTATGTTATGTTAAAATGGCTTTTGTAGAGCGCACGGCTACTCAAAAAGAGTGTCCCGGCGCTTTTAATTGAATAAGGCTGCAGTAAACTAACATAACACATTAAAAGAGAAAGAGTCACAGATAAAAAGAAAACAACAAACACAGGAGGCCTACTGGGGGAACAACCAGGTTTTAAGGTCCTTTCTGAAGGCTAATAAGCTAGTGGCTCCCCGAAGTGGAAGGGGCAGAGAGTTCCACAGTTGGGGCGCCAGTAATCCAAAGGAACGACCTCCCAGGCGTGCTCGCTTCACTCGTGGAACAGTTGCCAGAAATAAGGATTCTGACCTCAGAGAGCGAGCCGGTTGGTAAAAGGTAAGTCTCCTTTGGAGGTACTTAGCACCCGTCGCATGGAGGGCCTTGTATGTCAGAGACAGAGCCTTAAAGGCGATCCGCTTGCGAATTGGGAGCCAGTGCAAGGTCTGGAGCAAGCCCGCAGCACTGGCGCGTCTGTTCAGTCCGTAAATTGCTCTTGCCGCAGCATTCTGCACAACTTGTAGCCGCTGTAACAGGTACTCTGGCAGGCCCAGGTACAGAATGTTAGAATAATCCAACCTGGAGCCTATCAGGGCCTGCACAGTCAGCTTCCTGTGCTCCTCCGATAATAAGGGAAGAAACCTCCGTAGCATCCTGAGGAGGCCGAAACACATACCCGACACCCCCAGAATCTGGGCCTTCATTGTCAGCCCCGTGTCCATCTTAACACCCAAGTTCTTAGCCAGTTGGGATGAGCACGTTGGGGGGAACATATTGATAGGCCACCAAGCCTGCCAGTCTGGCTCCGTGTCGCACCCAAAGAAGAGTACCTCAGACTTATCGGAATTGCACTTGAGGCTGTGCAGTTGGAACCATTGAAACACAGCCCCAAGGCAATCCCGGATACTCTCCCCCTCAAAATCTCCTCCTCTCTTACACGAGAAGAGGAGCTGGGTATCGTCGGCATAGGATACGATCCGGGCCCCAAACGACTCCGCCAACGCCGCCAATGGGGTCATGAAGATATTAAAGAGGGTCGGGCTCAAAATAGAGCCCTGAGGGACCCCGACTCCCAAAGGCGGCATCACGGCGGAATCTGGTGAGGCCCAGACCGTTTGCCGGCGGCCAGCTAGAAAGGAAGAAAACCAGCTGAACACCGTTCCCCGAAGTCCTATCTCATAGAGTCTTGTGAGAAGACCGTCATGGGGAACGGTGTCAAAAGCCGCCGACAAATCCAACATTACCAGCATGGCTTTGCCCCCTGAATCCAAGATCCCCTTGATTGTTTCGGAGACCTCGAGGAGCGCAGTCTCCGTGCTAAGACCCGGGCGAAAACCCGACTGGGTGGCGTGCAGAATCTCATTCGACTCTAGAAAATTGGAGAGCCCCGTCTGCACGTGCTTCTCGACAACCTTCGTAAGAGCCGGCAGCAGAGAGATAGGCCGATAGTTAACAAGGGCCTTAGGGTCCAGACCAGGCTTCTTAAGCAGCGGGATGACCATTGCCTGCTTCCAAGCCTGCGGAACCACTCCCTGACTCAGCGAGAGATTCAGCAGCGGATTAACCAATGGATTAATCACCTCAGCCAATTTCGCCAGAATCTTAGCAGGGCAAGGGTCCAGGGGCGAGCCAGATTTCAAGTTACTCATAAGTGCCAAGGAGACGGGCGCCGAAATAGGTGGAAATGCGCCCAGTGTGAGGCCTGGCAAAGCCGGGGGCGATCGATTGGCCCCCATGGCAGTCCGCTCCTCGGGAATAATCGACGGAAAGGAGGCCTGTATAAGTTGGATCTTGCTAGTAAAAAAACCAGCAAGATCCGCAGCCCACGAATCAGAGGGCCTCTCCTCAGCGATGTTAATCCGTGGCGATGTAAATTCTCTAACTATAGAGAAAATCTCCTTGCAGGAGTTGGAGGCAGCTTCTATCCTCCCTGCTAGGTAGACTTTCTTACCTAGGCGGATGTCTCGGTGATACTCCTTGACCATGTTCTTCAAAGTCACCTTAGCCTCCCCGTCATATTTTAGCCGCCAAGCTCTTTCAGCTACCTTGCACTGCTGCCGCTTAGCCGACAGTGCTGCGGTAAACCAGGGGGCGGAGACTCGTTTAGGCGTGAGACGGGGGACTAGTTCCGGGGCCAGGTCGTTAAGCCTGTCTGCCAGCCACACCTGCAGGGACTCCAGATCCTTCGTCAGGTCTCCAGAGAGAGGGCAGGGATGATCCAGAGCAGCCTGAGCCAACATCTCGGGGGTCACTCGATGGTACGCCCTATGGGGTTGACCATGCCGCTGTAGGGCGGCAACAGCCAATTTAGCTGTGCCTCCCTAAGTTGGCAGGGTATGCCCAGACGTGGGTCCCTTGCTCACTTTACCACTTGATTCAAGATAGCCTGGCTTATGAGGGTTATGAACCCGAAACTGGTCCCAAGATGCTTGTTTCCGGTCCAGGGAAGACATGGCTAGGCAGTTCAGGCTGAAGTGTTTCCATGAGGCACAGGGTCAGACTGATTTGCATATGGCCATGTCTGAACTGAGGTGGCGGAGTGAGATGAAGAATGATGATTAATTAAACCCAGTTCAGTTTACTGGGGGTTAGTGCTTGTAATGTTCAACACTCCGTCCATCATCCCCTTTGGTTTTGCTAAGTTCGCCCTAAGTTGGCAGGGTATGCCCAGACGTGGGTCCTTTGCTTACTTTGCCACTTGATTCAAGATAGCCTGGCTAATGAGGGCTATGAACCCGAAACTGGTCCCAGGATGCTTTTTTCCGGTCCAGGGAAGACATGGCTTTGCAGTTCGGGCTGGACTGTTCCCATGAGGCACAGGGTCAGACTGATTTGCATATGGGCATGAATGAACTGAGGTGGCGGAGTGAGCTAAAGAATGATGATGGATGAAACCCAGATCAGTTGACTGGGGGTGAGTGCTTTCAATGTTTAACACTCCATCCATCATTCCCTTTGGGTTTGCTAAGTTTTTTGTTAGTGTCCATCACTTTCACTGAATTTAGTTATTTTGGAGATGGAATAATAATTGTTTCTGGTTTAGTATCCAGCACTTTCTCTGAATTTAGTTTGGAGTAGGAATAGTACATTTTTATGGATAAGTGTCGGGCATTTGTCCTGAATGTACTTAGGGGTCCATTAGGATGGCGGACGGATCGCCACCGCCATACAGGCGGTGGCGATCTGTCCGCCATCCTTGCCCGTCCGCCACCTTTCTTCCCCCCCGCCATATTACAATGGCGGGGGGGGACCGTGGCGGAGGGGAAGACCGTCTGCCGCTTTTCCGCTGCGGTCGCAAGAGAAGAGGCCTGATATGGTGGCGGTGTCTATCAGACACCGCCAGCCTTATTAGGATGGCCTGGGAGGAATGCCTTTCAGTGGCGGTGAACCAGGAGGCTCTCTTGCTGGCGTGGTTGTTGTGGGGTTTCTTCAGTGGGGCGAGGGTGTTGGCACAGGCTTCGATCCACTGTCTGAGGTTGCGGGCTGCGGCGTCCGAGTTGGTGGGCTCGGTGGGTTGGTTCAGGGAGAGGATGGTGGTCATCTGGTCTTCGGTGATTTTGCTCCAGCAGCGGCGAGGCAGCTGTTGGGTGCGGTGGTGTGTTGCAGGTTTTTTGAAGGTGAAGTGAATGCAGCGGTGGTCTGTCCAGTGGGGTTCGCTGGTGTGGTTGAAGGAGACGTGGGTGCTTGTGGTGAAGACGGCGTCCAGCGTGTGGCCGGCGGCGTGGGTGGGTGTGGTGACGAGTTGTCTGAGGCCTAGGTTGGCGAGGTTGTCGATCAGTGTGGCGGAGTTGGCGTCGTTGTTGTTCTCGAGGTGGAAGTTCAGATCCCTGAGGAGGATGTAGTTCGTGGAGGCGAGAGTGTGGGTGCTGGCGAGGTCGGCGATGGAGTCGCTGAACTGGGCCCGGGGGGTCTGTAGACAAGCGTCTCTCTGAGGGTGGTGTTGGGGTCGGTGTGGATCTGGAAGTGCAGGTGTTCGGCAGTGTTGAGGGTGTCGTCTGCGTGGGTGACCTTGAGGGTGGATTTGTGGACGAGGGCAATTCCTCCTCCGATGCTGTTGGCGCGGTCCCTGCGGGTGATCTGTAGCCGTCTGGGATGGCAATAGTGATGTCTGGAGCCGAGGAGTCGTTCCACCAAGTCTCAGTCAGGAAGGCTACGTCCGGGGTGGTGTTGTCGAGTAGGTCCCAGAGTTCGACGGCGTGTTTGCGTGCGGAGCGGGTGTTGAGGAGTATGTAGCGGAGGTGATTGGGTCTGGTCCTTGATGGTTTGGTGGTTCTGTTGCAGGTGAAGCTGCATTTGCGGCAGGAGAAGGGTCCGTGGTTGCGTTTTGGGGCAGCCTGGATGCATTGTTGGTCTCGGCCGGTGTTGAGAGCGTGGAGCGAGTCGGCGTCGTAGCTGTGTTTGGGTCTGGTGCGGTAGGGTGTGCGGCGGCCAGGGGTTCTGGCGCTGGGCGCGGTTCAGGAGCGAACGGGCGCAGACGTGCTTTTCTCTGGCGCACCACAGGCGCGCCAGCAGCGCAGCCGCGCGGCAGCCTGCATTAAGAAGGGTGGAGGGAGGGAGTAGCAGCTGGGAGGAGGGTGGCGGGAGGCGAATGGGAGAGGATGGGGGCAGGGCCGCAGGGGATGTAGCGGCGGGAAAGGGATGCGGGGGGCGAAAAAGGCAGGGAGAGACGGGCACTAGAAAACAAACAGGCAGTGAGAAAAACATGGCAAAGAGAAACATAAAGCAAAGACTAAAGGCACAATACAGCTACAGTACAGGCAGAAAAGCAGGTGGCAAGATACAAAAGGAAATCAAGGAGAAAGAAAACAGATGGAGGAAAAAGGGTCAGACTAAATACTTACCGCCCACCACTGGGCCACCAGGGATGAGGCGCAGGCGGGAGCCTGCGGGTGGAGGAGGGCCTCGAACTTCCAGCAGCGGCGATTGTACTGAAATTATAACATTATTTAACATGTATTTTATAATGTAACATATTTTTAAACAGTAATTACTTTTCATTTTTTGAGCCTATCAAATAATATAATGTTTTTAATAAAATAATTAATTTTGAAGCATTTTTAAGTATGATGAAAAATATTTTAAAAAAATTAATGTGTGTTAATTATTGTTTTGTTTTGTAGTGTGATATAGTTTGGGTAGTGTAGTGTTCGGTGTTTTTGTCATGCTTTGGTAGTGTAGGTTAGTGTATTGGATTATTAGTTAGATGTTTTTGGTTACGTGGTATGATTTATTGATTGCTGTATGTAATTTATGTGGGGTTGTATGTGTTTTTGTGGGAGGGTATTGAGTTTCTTTTTGCAGGTTTCCATTCTGGATTTATGGTGGAGGTGAAGATGCATTTAAAAAAAAAAAAAAAGGAAATGTTATATAGTTTCATTGAAACTATTACTTTTACATACATTTCCTTTTATTTTTTGGTTTTCTTGAAGCGTTTCTTTTTTTGAATATTTTTCTGGTTTGATTGTAGAGAGGATTTTGTCATTGGATCCCTTTTTAATAGTTGTATGTTGTCATATTTTGGGGGAATTTTTTTTGTTATAAGGATTTGGATCGACTGCCTTTAGGAAATCTACTTGTTTGAGGATGTTCTACGTAACACTGTAAGATATTTTTGATTATTTTAATATTGGTGGGAAATGTTAATTTCTGCAATTTAATTTGCTATTTTCTTTTTTAATGTTTTTATGTCATATGTTATTGTTTGACTATTTTTTTTTTTAAAAGACATAGTAATATTTATAAATTTAAAATGAAGTAATTGTTTTTGGTTGGTGTAATTGGATTATTGTAGTAGGGGTGTTTGGACAGATTATTTTTAGAGTGTAGATTTTGCAATTGTATCTGGGTATTCTAGTCCTTGGATGTTTTGGTATAATCTCATTTTGTATTCTAGGTGCTTGACATTGTTTTTGTTTGTTAACTTAGTTTAGGACCTATTTTAGTTACAGAATGGTCTAGTCTTAGTTCTTGGTAGCTTTGTTCTTTGCTATAGATCCTAGTAGCTTGCGTAAAGTAAGGGTCCGATTATGTTGTCGGGTGGAAACTTTCCACCCGATACCGACTCGGGATTGGGACAGACCGAGTCCCAGTCAGCAGTTCCGCCCGCCCGATTATGATGCTACCAAACACTGTGCTGTCATATTCCCATGGTTTCCTATAGGAGCTTGAGTTCTGCCCAACAAGCGGCTGTAACACGGACTCTTATGGGAAAATGGTGTGTGTGCCTGCACCATGTCGCGGGCGAGCCAGGGTGCCTGCCACACAGTGCAGGGTTTTACAGGGGTGTCCCTTAGGTACCCCCTCGGCCCCAAACCCAAGGCCGCAGGATGAAGGGGGCCCTGCCAGGGGCCACCAAAGTCACTTTCTGACTGCCTTTTCGTGCCGGACAGGGTGACACGGAAAGGCTGTTGGAAATAGACATCGTAATCCTGTGGTCGAAAACGCTGTCCATTGGGGTGTTCGATGCTGTTCAGACCAACACGGTTCCTCTGAGAGCTGGTCCGAACAGTTTCGGAATGACCGCACAATTTACCTTCCGACCGTGAACATCGTATTTGGTTGGGCGGATTGTGAACCAACAGAGTTGGACGGTAGGTTGGTTGAGGATAATCCGACTGTCGAGAGAAGGCTTTCTGCCTGACATTGTAATCGGCCCCATGGTTGTGTTCTTCCTAATGTGGCTTGGAACGCATTATGCCATCCTTCTACTGCATTGTTGGTTTTAGCTATTTGGGCTAGAGTACTGCTGTACACATTCCACCAGGGAATGTAGAAATTGGGTTGCCTTCTACGTCCTGATTTGTGTAGTCTCCCTACCCATGTGTCTTCGAAATTGTCTAGTAAGGGAGTTAGCTTTGTTTTATTTGATTGGTAGAAGAGACTTTCTAGAAATAGGCTGACGTAGTGTGCCACTTCAGTTATGGGGACATAGGCTATGGCTAATGATTTCTTTATTTGATATGCAACGTTTCTCTTTGTTGTATATTCTACGCTATGGTAGATTTTTATAGATGTCTCCATATACTCTGATTGAAGTGGTAATAGTATCCTTGTATTACGGTATGTGGGTAAAGTTGTAAAATTACTTGTATCATTGCCTGATCGAAGTCAATTATTATTTTTGGGGGGAAATAATTTTCTAGCTGTCGTTTAATTTCTGTAGGAGTTATATGTAGGTTGTAGAATGTTTATTGGGTTGTCGTGCATATACGAAAGGGATGTTTGTTTCTTTGTATTCTCCATAAATAGTGTATATTTGGTAGAATGGCCTGGGACATATTTTGAATGCCCCATCCATCCATCATCCAGGTTTCGCATTGTTTTAATTTTTGGATATTAGTAGGGGTGGCAAAGATGATAATGACTTTTATTGTATTGAAGAAGGACTTGTTCCTCTTTGTGTGTTATTGTGTATTCAGGTAGTATATCTACTTCTCAAACTGTTTTAGGAGCTAGTGTTTGCTTCTGTGATGTTTCTAAAAAATCTCTTACTTCCATTTCAGTGACATTTGGGGGGTGGTTATGTTCTTTAACATTTAGAACTGTATTGGTGTAGCATATGTAACAGAGCAGGAGTGGGGGCATGGCCAGCTGCTGAACATGGCGGACGTGTATTAAGCGAGCTCCGGACCCGAGCCCTACAAAATCCTGATTTCCACATGCTTCTGCATTCTGTGCGTGACCATAAACTACATTCTCCCATGACTGAGGGTGCCGCGCTTACCTGGCGCTGCATGGAAGGACCATCACCCCCGAAATCAGAGGCTCCCGCCGCGGAAGAAAGATACTGGTAGGTGGATTAGGGGAACCGCAAAGACCGCTGCATCGGTAGACGCTGCGCCGGAATACTGGCTGTGCTCCGGACACTCACCCGCTATATGCTGTAGCGCTGCGGAGCAGCGCTGAACGCTGGTAAGAGCGGAGGGCGCTGCAGCGGGGAGCACATAACGAGCTAGGGGCCCTGCAGCATCTGAGTGCGGCGATCACACCTACGCGAACCCGGGGCTGTGCGGCCTGCTGCGGAGGGGGCGGAGCTACGGCGAGGTTGCGGGCAGGAACATTCTACACAGGCCCCGACCTCGCACAACGGCGGAAAAGTGTGCTCGGTGTGCTCCTCACAAGGGGAACGCTGATACATGCTGTGAGCCTACCTGGGATATACTTTGACCGAATTGCGGGCACTCCCACTGCCATTGCCCAAGTATCTGCAGAGGCATATCCGAGAACTCCATTGGAGGCCTTTCTTTCTCCCCCCCCCCCCGGTGCGATTGCCTGGAGCCACCCCCCTCCCATCTTTGTGCATGCAACGGACAGCGATATTGCGCACTAAAATACTACTGCGTTCCAGGGGACCACAACCCGGGGGAAGTGTAACCCCACTCCTCTCACATGCAGGGGTAGTGCCTGCCCGGATCGAGCTGTGCCCGGTGAGCTACTTGGAAGCAGTAACACTTGCAGTTAGCAGATACGGCCCAGAGCGCGCTGGTGTGCGGCCTGGGTGTGCCCCGCTCCCTCATTAGCCCTATCGCGTTACTGGACTACGACGAAGGACAGCGCTATCTCGGCGCTATGGGACGCAACAGACTGAAACAGCAGGGACAGTTGATAGTGGACCCCACGCAAGATTCAACGGACGATGTAGATACTACACTCAGGTCGGACTGTGTCCCTCCTACGGTGGTGCCCGCACAGATGGACAAGCTGGACCTTATTCTGCAGGAAGTATGAGACTCAAGGAAGGCCATAGAGTCACAGATAGGTACTCTAACCACAGGCTTAACCCTGTTGAGAGCGGATCACACGAAGGTAGCTGACAAGGCGAAGGGCCATGCTAGGACCTTAGAAGAGGTGCTCCCGCAACAGAAACAGGTAGAGGCAGATGTGAAACTCCTGCAGACTTAGGTGTCCACCCTAATAGACCGGGTGGAGGACGCGGAAGGGAGAGCAAGGCGCAATAACATTAGAGTGATCGGCCTCCCGAAGAAAAGTGAGGGGACTGACGTAACCAGCTAGATGGAGCAGTGGTTTAGGGATCACATTATGCTGGGAGGTCTCTCCTCGCAATATTGCATCAAAAGGGCACATCACATACCTACTGGAAGACTGAAGCCGGGTGCCCCGCCGCGACCCCTTATTGTGAAACTGCTCAATTTCAGGGATAGGGATGCATTATTGCAGAAGGCCAGGGAAAAGGCGCCTATTACCTTTGAAAACACGAGAGTCTCCCTATACCTGGACTACACGCTGATGGTTCAACGTCAGCGTTCCTCATTCCTGGATGTGAAGCGGAGGTTACGGGACCTGAATGTCCAATATGCTCTCTAATTTCCGGCGCGCCTGAAGATTCTACATGCACAGAAAGCATACTTCTTCGAGAGCCCAGGTGATGTCGAGGACTGGATTGAGGTGATGGAGTTGACTGCCGCGGCGGACACCACTAACAGCCAGGACCTCACCAAAGGTTCTCGGCAGTCTGCATCAAAGGGCCCTGGGGGTGGGCACGGCCGAAGACCCTTCCTGAGTAGGCGGGTTCCATCGCAACGGCAGCAATAATCTAAACAACAGGCGATCGTCGTGGCGGCCACCTTCACAAACGGTCCGCGAGCCGGTAATGGGACTAAATCCTCCACAGAAGAAGAATCTACACATGGATCAGACTCTGAGGGCAGTGTGGCCCTGTTCCCCTCGGCTACACCTCAATTGATCATGGACTTATTTGGTTGATGCGCTCACGGAAGTATATACTGTGCTGTGTGTCTAGGACGTAACTAATGTACACTGTTGATCATTATTACATACTATTTATATGCCTATTGCAGAACGGTACCGATTGGGCTCGGGTACCGTTGTAGCTTCGAAGAGTTTTCTCGAGGTAACACACATGCGCATGCGAGGTGCAGGAACCGCCCCCCACATGGCGAAAGCCCCTGGTTTGCAATTTTTGATTTGCCTGTTGCAATGTTACATTGTGGTCTGGTATAGTTCCGGTCCCAGACCGTATAGTGGGGAGGTTGGGGGGGAAGGTTGGTCACTTTCATATCGCAGCTACCACTCTAGTCGCTTTACTACGCACCACATTTGCACCCTTCAGGTTGTACGGATTGACACAATGCATGTGCTGGACAGCTATACTATAATCACCTGGAATGTACGGGGCATGGGCACCACACACAAATGCCACAGAATACATGCACATCTGATACGACGCAAGGTGCAGATAGCCTGCTTACAGGAATCACACATGGTGGCTGGTGAAATAGTAATACTTAGAAAGAAATGAAGAGGGCAGATTTTCTCCACCTCTTACTCAGGCTACGCCAGAGGTTCTACGATATGGGTATGCCATGGGGTGCACTTTGTAGCACATGATCAAAAAATAGATAAAGAGGGCAGATATGTTTTTGTACGGGGGACATTAGACGAACAACTGGTGGTGTTGGGCTCCATCTATGCCCCTAATTTTGATCAGGACAAATACTGAGATCTGCTCAACGGAGCACTTGCAGGCTGGGATACATGTCCATGGATACTGGGTGGAGACTACAATACGGTGGTTGATGTAACCTTAGATAGATCACACCCGCCGCTGCGCGGTGCTGGTGTATTTAAGCAAACTGAGGCACTAGTGCGCTGGATGATGGGTTGGAGGCTATGTGATGTGTGGAGGATGCGACACCAGGACCACCGGGAATACTCTTTTTATTCGGCAGTGCATGCCTTACACACTAGAATAGACAGGATTCTATGCTCTGAAGATATCGCAGGGGAGGTACTTCGCTCTACATACCTACCCAAAACATTCTCCGACCATAAACCACAGGAGGTCAATATTACATGGGGCAGAGTACCCTCACCGGTCCTCACATGGTGCCTCTGGCCGCAGTTAATGGAGGACACAGTGTTTCGCACAAATATATTACACACAGTAGAACGGTACTTCACCGAAAACGGCTGCACTGCGACCAGCAGATTGATAGAATGGGATGCATTCAAGGCGGTGTTGCGGGGCAGGGCAATCAGCGCAACGGTGGGTGCACGACAAGAATTATATAGGTCGAAATGAAGATGGGCAGATTGGAGCAGCTAGCAGCGACTGTAGGCACACACTCGGGGGCACTCCAGGAAGTGCGGATTACACACGCTGAATTGCTGGAATCTCTTAGAACTGTAGACTACCAAGAATACACCAGATGTACACATGTAGATGCAGATAAAGCAGGCACCATGCTAGCTAGACTTCTCCGGGATACTCCCCCACAATTGTGATCACTGACATCAAGAAGGCTGAGGACACGAGCGTATATACACAGGGAGAGATCAATGAGGCCTTCAGAACGTACTATGCTTCTCTGTATGGCGTACCAGTGCAGGCACCTGCCGAACAAACAGATGCCTTCCTTTCCACCTTGACCTTCCCCACACTGACGCCCACGGCACAAAAAGATCTCTCAGGGCCCATAACCCCACAACAAATCAGGACTGCTATGAAGGGCCTCCCTCGTAATAAGACCCCTGGTATGGATGGATTGCCCGTTGAATTTTACACCACATACGCGGAGACGTAGGTACCCAAATTGACGGACTTATACAAGACGATCTGGGAGGAGGGTGCACTGCCCCTTACTACCGCGCAGGCACTGGTCGTGTCGTTGCCTAAGCCAGGCAGGGACCATAAGGACATGGCTAATTATCGACCGCTGTCGCTTTTACCCACTGAATACAAAATACTGAGTAAGGTGCTGGCCAATAGGCTACAACCCTTCTTAACTCACTTGATACATGTAGATCAAACAGGGTTCATACCAGCGCGAAGCACCTCCCTGAATAGTAGGAAATTGCATCACTTGATGTCGGAAGCACCGCAGCAATTCCCCCACTCAGGGTGTCTCTCTCTAGACCTCAAACAGGCATTTGATTCGATCCACTGGGAATACATGTTTAGGGCGCTACCGCGCTTTGGGATGCATGAGAGCTATATAACATGGCTTCGACTGCTGTACACAAGGCCGACAGCAAGAGCGAGGACGGGTAGACACATCTCGGGCGAATACAGGATACATCAGGGGACACAACAGGGCTGCCCGTTATCGCCTCTGATTTTTATACTAGCACTAGAACCCTTGGCGATTGCAATGAGGCAGACCTTCCCCGATATGGGAATACCACTCAGACACACTACCCACCTTTTTTGGCGTATGCCGATGACATAATTCTCTATCTTCGTGACCTCCGTCAGCCTTTAGCCCCACTTTCTGACTTGTTTAGGACATTTGAGACCATGTCCGGCCTTGCCGTGAACATCGCCAAATCACATGCCTTTTTCTTTACGGACCACGCTGCTGCCTTAGAGGTGGAATTCGGGGATACTCCACTACAGGTTGCCCCCACTACATTTAAATACTTGGGTATCCAAGTGTATGGAACACATGCTGATATGCTAGAGGGCAATCTCGGCAGGACTATACGATCCCTACGATCCAGTGTTGTTTTCTGGACCTCACTGCCCTAATCCGTTATGGGAAGAATCACACTAGCAAAGATGGTAGTCCTACCGCGCCTGCTTTATTATTTTACGAATTTTCCCCTAATAGTGCCGCTATCCATCTTTCGAACATTGAACACCCTGCTAATAGACCTAATCTGGGGGACAGGAAGGCCGGGAATTAGCTTGAGAAAACTACAAGTAGGCACGAGTATGGGGGGGCTGGGAGTCTCGGACTTCCAGGCGTACTACTACGGCTGCCAATTGCAGTGGCTATCCTACTGGACAGCAGGACGTAATCTCCATGAAATAGGATACACTACAACTGATTTGGAAAATGGCGCCCTACACTCTCTCTTATTGCCCAGTTACAAAATGCTGAGAGGTTTGCCTACACTGCTAACCATTGCATTAACGTGCTGGAAGGCGGCACTCCAATACGCCAAGACACCCTCCACGTATGCTAGCAATATACCTCTGCTGGGCATCCCGCTTGCCGCTGGTACCCTCACTAAGCGTAAACTAACAACCTGGATAGACTCTGGTGTCACTACAGTGGCAGACCTCTTTAGCCACGAGATCCTACTGGATCATGGCACGTTAGTACACGAGACAGGTGCCCCACAACGCTTATTTTTAACTCACGCTGCTCTGCTACACTACATTAAAAAACATTGGGCACCGCAGGGCCAGGAACCCGACCAAAATGAACTGGTGAAGATGGTGCATTACATGGGGAGAGGACGGCACCTGATCCGCTGGATATATCACGGGATCAGCGCCCATACCAGGATGTGCCTAGATTCTTTGCGGGCTGTATGGGCGGAGGAGATAGGTAGGGAATTATCGGACACGGAGTGGGCGATGGTTCTAGAACACCCCAAAAAGGTTTCCCGAAACTCGAGATTCAAGTTCATACAAACCATGGTATTGCATCTCGCCTATCTGGCTCCCGATAGACTGGATAAAATGTTCCCCCAGACACAACACTAATGCCCAAGATGCCATGTCCCGGAAGTGGGATTACTTCATATGCTGTGGACATGCCCAACCCTGTTAGGATATTGGGTTAGGATTAGAGAGATTATGGAAACAGTGACGCACCTTCCGGTACACGATACAGTGGAGGAATGCCTGCTAAGATTACATAAACACAGGTCTAAGCACAAGGTACAATTTCGCTTCATCGACGTGGTGCTACTCCTCGCTCGTAGGACTATTACGATGCGTTGGAAATCCAGCAGGCCCCCTGAGATACACAGATGGCACATGGAAATGATAAAGTGGGGTAGTGCAGAAGGCGCAGCGCTGCGAAGAGAAGAGGCGAGAGGTTTACGTAAAACACCAATAGCATTAGAATGGGAGGCTATGTTAGAGGCGCTCAGATCGGAGGAGCCTGATGCGTTAGTTTGATGGTTGCCTTGTCTGTGTAGTCAATATTGCATATTGCCCACACCTGGATATCCACTGAAATGTGTAGTTATGTTATGCATATGTATGTAAATCAAATTAATTGGAGTGCAAATGTCCCGATACGGATGTTGCTTTTGAAATGTGGCCACTGTTATTTGGGGTGGGGGGGGGATTGCAAAGGGGTGTTTCTTTAAGATTACCTGTCACGGACCACTGGCATGTATTTTCTTGTTGTAAATGTAGCATTTATCATATCTATGACATGTTGTGAATCTTCTACGCACATTTTACAAGACTGTACACGGAAATAAAAAATCAATAAAATATGTTTAAAAAAAATGTAACAGAGCAGGAGCTTCCCTTTTCGTGAAGAAATGAATGTAGCTCCTTCCATTATTTTCTCAGTTATACTATGAATATATATATATATATATATATACTACATATATATATATATATATATATATACATATATATTGAAGCTCAAGTTGCCCCTAGGGCAGAAACTCACTCGAGCACTGACCACCATGGTAAAAACGCTTCATCGGGCAGATAGTTGATGCAACCTGACGCGTTTCGAAGCAAAGTGCTTCTTTCTCAAAGGTTCATCTTCGCATGATGCTTGAGACACACCCTCTTTTCAGTTGATATCACGCCCTCTGATGGGCAATGGTTTCTGGATCTTGTAGTGTGCCTCCGTCGTACAGCCCTGAATAGGTACATTACGAAGTGTTCATTTCAAAGCCCTGAATGGACTTCTGTCCTCTGGTGCGTTTAAAATCCAAAGTCAGTGCCCCACCTGAGGTGAAGTGGATCCAAACCTCGTGGCGCCGACCTTAAGGGGCTGGTGCAGTCTCTCGCGGCAAGGGCGGCTGCGTGTTAAATTGAAGCTCAAGTTGCCCCTAGGGCAGAAACTCACTTGAGCACTGACCACCATGGTAAAAACGCTTCATCGGGCAGATAGTTGATGCAACCTGACGCGTTTCGAAGCCAAGTGCTTCTTTCTCAGAGGTTCATCTTCGCATGATGCTTGAGACACACCCTCTTTTCAGTTGATATCACGCCCTCTGATGGGCAATGGTTTCTGGATCTTGTAGTGTGCCTCCGTCGTACAGCCCTGAATAGGTACATTACGAAGTGTTCATTTCAAAGCCCTGAATGGACTTCTGTCCTCTGGTGCGTTTAAAATCCAAAGTCAGTGCCCCACCTGAGGTGAAGTGGATCCAAACCTCGTGGCGCCGACCTTAAGGGGCTGGTGCAGTCTCTCGCGGCAAGGGCGGCCGCGTGTTAAATTGAAGCTCAAGTTGCCCCTAGGGCAGAAACTCACTCGAGCACTGACCACCATGGTAAAAACGCTTCATCGGGCAGATAGTTGATGCAACCTGACGCGTTTCGAAGCCAAGTGCTTCTTTCTCAAAGGTTCATCTTCGCATGATGCTTGAGATACACCCTCTTTTCAGTTGATATCACGCCCTCTGATGGGCAATGGTTTCTGAATCTTGTAGTGTGCCTCCGTCGTACATCCCTGAATAGGTACATTACGAAGTGTTCATTTCAAAGCCCTGAATGGACTTCTGTCCTCTGGTGCGTTTAAAATCCAAAGTCAGTGCCCCACCTGAGGTGAAGTGGATCCAAACCTTGTGGCGCCGACCTTAAGGGGCTGGTGCAGTCTCTCGCGGCAAGGGCGGCCGCGTGTTAAATTGAAGCTCAAGTTGCCCCTAGGGCAGAAACTCACTCGAGCACTGACCACCATGGTAAAAACGCTTCATCGGGCAGATAGTTGATGCAACCTGACGCGTTTCGAAGCCAAGTGCTTCTTTCTCAAAGGTTCATCTTCGCATGATGCTTGAGACACACCCTCTTTTCAGTTGATATCACGCCCTCTGATGGGCAATGGTTTCTGGATCTTGTAGTGTGCCTCCGTCGTACAGCCCTGAATAGGTACATTACGAAGTGTTCATTTCAAAGCCCTGAATGGACTTCTGTCCTCTGGTGCGTTTAAAATCCAAAGTCAGTGCCCCACCTGAGGCGAAGTGGATCCAAACCTCGTGGCGCCGACCTTAAGGGGCTGGTGCAGTCTCTCGCGGCAAGGGCGGCCGCGTGTTAAATTGAAGCTCAAGTTGCCCCTAGGGCAGAAACTCACTCGAGCACTGACCACCATGGTAAAAACGCTTCATCGGGCAGATAGTTGATGCAACCTGACGCGTTTCGAAGCCAAGTGCTTCTTTCTCAAAGGTTCATCTTCACATGATGCTTGAGACACACCCTCTTTTCAGTTGATATCACGCCCTCTGATGGGCAATGGTTTCTGGATCTTGTAGTGTGCCTCCGTCGTACAGCCCTGAATAGGTACATTACGAAGTGTTCATTTCAAAGCCCTGAATGGACTTCTGTCCTCTGGTGCGTTTAAAATCCAAAGTCAGTGCCCCACCTGAGGTGAAGTGGATCCAAACCTCGTGGCGCCGACCTTAAGGGGCTGGTGCAGTCTCTCGCGGCAAGGGCGGCCGCGTGTTAAATTGAAGCTCAAGTTGCCCCTAGGGCAGAAACTCACTCGAGCACTGACCACCATGGTAAAAACGCTTCATCGGGCAGATAGTTGATGCAACCTGACGCGTTTCGAAGCCAAGTGCTTCTTTCTCAAAGGTTCATCTTCGCATGATGCTTGAGACACACCCTCTTTTCAGTTGATATCACGCCCTCTGATGGGCAATGGTTTCTGGATCTTGTAGTGTGCCTCCGTCGTACATCCCTGAATAGGTACATTACGAAGTGTTCATTTCAAAGCCCTGAATGGACTTCTGTCCTCTGGTGCAATTAAAATCCAAAGTCAGTGCCCCACCTGAGGTGAAGTGGATCCAAACCTCGTGGCGCCGACCTTAAGGGGCTGGTGCAGTCTCTCGCGGCAAGGGCGGCCGCGTGTTAAATTGAAACTCAAGTTGCCCCTAGGGCAGAAACTCACTCGAGCACTGACCACCATGGTAAAAATGCTTCATCGGGCAGATAGTTGATGCAACCTGACGCGTTTCGAAGCCAAGTGCTTCTTTCTCAAAGGTTCATCTTCGCATGATGCTTGAGACACACCCTCTTTTCAGTTGATATCACGCCCTCTGATGGGCAATGGTTTCTGGATCTTGTAGTGTGCCTCCGTCGTACAGCCCTGAATAGGTACATTACGTAGTGTTCATTTCAAAGCCCTGAATGGACTTCTGTCCTCTGGTGCGTTTAAAATCCAAAGTCAGTGCCCCACCTGAGGTGAAGTGGATCCAAACCTCGTGGCGCCGACCTTAAGGGGCTGGTGCAGTCTCTCGCGGCAAGGGCGGCCGCGTGTTAAATTGAAGCTCAAGTTGCCCCTAGGGCAGAAACTCACTCGAGCACTGACCACCATGGTAAAAACGCTTCATCGGGCAGATAGTTGATGCAACCTGACGCGTTTCGAAGCCAAGTGCTTCTTTCTCAAAGGTTCATCTTCGCATGATGCTTGAGACACACCCTCTTTTCAGTTGATATCACGCCCTCTGATGGGCAATGGTTTCTGGATCTTGTAGTGTGCCTCCGTCGTACATCCCTGAATAGGTACATTACGAAGTGTTCATTTCAAAGCCCTGAATGGACTTCTGTCCTCTGGTGCAATTAAAATCCAAAGTCAGTGCCCCACCTGAGGTGAAGTGGATCCAAACCTCGTGGCGCCGACCTTAAGGGGCTGGTGCAGTCTCTCGCGGCAAGGGCGGCCGCGTGTTAAATTGAAGCTCAAGTTGCCCCTAGGGCAGAAACTCACTCGAGCACTGACCACCATGGTAAAAACGCTTCATCGGGCAGATAGTTGATGCAACCTGACGCGTTTCGAAGCCAAGTGCTTCTTTCTCAAAGGTTCATCTTCCCATGATGCTTGAGACACACCCTCTTTTCAGTTGATATCACGCCCTCTGATGGGCAATGGTTTCTGGATCTTGTAGTGTGCCTCCGTCGTACAGCCCTGAATAGGTACATTACGAAGTGTTCATTTCAAAGCCCTGAATGGACTTCTGTCCTCTGGTATGTTTAAAATCCAAAGTCAGTGCCCCACCTGAGGTGAAGTGGATCCAAACCTCGTGGCGCCGACCTTAAGAGGCTGGTGCAGTCTCTCGCGGCAAGGGCGGCCGCGTGTTAAATTGAAGCTCAAGTTGCCCCTAGGGCAGAAACTCACTCGAGCACTGACCACCATGGTAAAAACGCTTCATCGGGCAGATAGTTGATGCAACCTGACGCGTTTCGAAGCCAAGTGCTTCTTTCTCAAAGGTTCATCTTCGCATGATGCTTGAGACACACCCTCTTTTCAGTTGATATCACGCCCTCTGATGGGCAATGGTTTCTGGATCTTGTAGTGTGCCTCCGTCGTACAGCCCTGAATAGGTACATTACGAAGTGTTCATTTCAAAGCCCTGAATGGACTTCTGTCCTCTGGTGCGTTTAAAATCCAAAGTCAGTGCCCCACCTGAGGTGAAGTGGATCCAAACCTCGTGGCGCCGACCTTAAGGGGCTGGTGCAGTCTCTCGCGGCAAGGGCGGCCGCGTGTTAAATTGAAGCTCAAGTTGCCCCTAGGGCAGAAACTCACTCGAGCACTGACCACCATGGTAAAAACGCTTCATCAGGCAGATAGTTGATGCAACCTGACGCGTTTCGAAGCCAAGTGCTTCTTTCTCAAAGGTTCATCTTTGCATGATGCTTGAGACACACCCTCTTTTCAGTTGATATCACGCCCTCTGATGGGCAATGGTTTCTGGATCTTGTAGTGTGCCTCAGTCGTACAGCCCTAAATAGGTACATTACGAAGTGTTCATTTCAAAGCCCTGAATGGACTTCTGTCCTCTGGTGCGTTTAAAATCCAAAGTCAGTGCCCCACCTGAGGTGAAGTGGATCCAAACCTCGTGGCGCCGACCTTAAGGGGCTGGTGCAGTCTCTCGCGGCAAGGGCGGCCGCGTGTTAAATTGAAGCTCAAGTTGCCCCTAGGGCAGAAACTCACTCGAGCACTGACCACCATGGTAAAAACGCTTCATCGGGCAGATAGTTGATGCAACCTGACGCGTTTCGAAGCCAAGTGCTTCTTTCTCAAAGGTTCATCTTCGCATGATGCTTGAGACACACCCTCTTTTCAGTTGATATCACGCCCTCTGATGGGCAATGGTTTCTGGATCTTGTAGTGTGCCTTCGTCGTACAGCCCTGAATAGGTACATTACGAAGTGTTCATTTCAAAGCCCTGAATGGACTTCTGTCCTCTGGTGCGTTTAAAATCCAAAGTCAGTGCCCCACCTGAGGTGAAGTGGATCCAAACCTCGTGGCGCCGACCTTAAGGGGCTGGTGCAGTCTCTCGCGGCAAGGGCGGCCGCGTGTTAAATTGAAGCTCAAGTTGCCCCTAGGGCAGAAACTCACTCGAGCACTGACCACCATGGTAAAAACGCTTCATCGGGCAGATAGTTGATGCAACCTGACGTGTTTCGAAGCCAAGTGCTTCTTTCTCAAAGGTTCATCTTCGCATGATGCTTGAGACACACCCTCTTTTCAGTTGATATCACGCCCTCTGATGGGCAATGGTTTCTGGATCTTGTAGTGTGCCTCCGTCGTACAGCCCTGAATAGGTACATTACGAAGTGTTCATTTCAAAGCCCTGAATGGACTTCTGTCCTCTGGTGCGTTTAAAATCCAAAGTCAGTGCCCCACCTGAGGTGAAGTGGATCCAAACCTCGTGGCGCCGACCTTAAGGGGCTGGTGCAGTCTCTCGCGGCAAGGGTGGCCGCGTGTTAAATTGAAGCTCAAGTTGCCCCTAGGGCAGAAACTCACTCGAGCACTGACCACCATGGTAAAAACGCTTCATCAGGCAGATAGTTGATGCAACCTGACGCGTTTCGAAGCCAAGTGCTTCTTTCTCAAAGGTTCATCTTCGCATGATGCTTGAGACACACCCTCTTTTCAGTTGATATCACGCCCTCTGATGGGCAATGGTTTCTGGATCTTGTAGTGTGCCTCCGTCGTACAGCCCTGAATAGGTACATTACGAAGTGTTCATTTCAAAGCCCTGAATGGACTTCTGTCCTCTGGTGCGTTTAAAATCCAAAGTCAGTGCCCCAACTGAGGTGAAGTGGATCCAAACCTCGTGGCGCCGACCTTAAGGGGCTGGTGCAGTCTCTTGCGGCAAGGGCGGCCGCGTGTTAAATTGAAGCTCAAGTTGCCCCTAGGGCAGAAACTCACTTGAGCACTGACCACCATGGTAAAAACGCTTCATCAGGCAGATAGTTGATGCAACCTGACGCGTTTCGAAGCCAAGTGCTTCTTTCTCAAAGGTTCATCTTCGCATGATGCTTGAGACACACCCTCTTTTCAGTTGATATCACGCCCTCTGATGGGCAATGGTTTCTGGATCTTGTAGTGTGCCTCCGTCGTACAGCCCTGAATAGGTACATTACGAAGTGTTCATTTCAAAGCCCTGAATGGACTTCTGTCCTCTGGTGCGTTTAAAATCCAAAGTCAGTGCCCCACCTGAGGTGAAGTGGATCCAAACCTCGTGGTGCCGACCTTAAGGGGCTGGTGCAGTCTCTCGCGGCAAGGGCGGCCGCGTGTTAAATTGAAGCTCAAGTTGCCCCTAGGGCAGAAACTCACTCGAGCAGTGACCACCATGGTAAAAAGGCTTCATCGGGCAGATAGTTAATGCAACCTGACGCGTTTCGAAGCCAAGTGCTTCTTTCTCAAAGGTTCATCTTCGCATGATGCTTGAGACACACCCTCTTTTCAGTTGATATCACGCCCTCTGATGGGCAATGGTTTCTGGATCTTGTAGTGTGCCTCCGTCGTACAGCCCTGAATAGGTACATTACGAAGTGTTCATTTCAAAGCCCTGAATGGACTTCTGTCCTCTGGTGCGTTTAAAATCCAAAGTCAGTGCCCCAACTGAGGTGAAGTGGATCCAAACCTCGTGGCGCCGACCTTAAGGGGCTGGTGCAGTCTCTCGCGGCAAGGGCGGCCGCGTGTTAAATTGAAGCTCAAGTTGCCCCTAGGGCAGAAACTCACTCGAGCACTGACCACCATGGTAAAAACGCTTCATCGGGCAGATAGTTGATGCAACCTGACGCGTTTCGAAGCCAAGTGCTTCTTTCTCAAAGGTTCATCTTCGCATGATGCTTGAGACACACCCTCTTTTCAGTTGATATCACGCCCTCTGATGGGCAATGGTTTCTGGATCTTGTAGTGTGCCTCCGTCGTACAGCCCTGAATAGGTACATTACGAAGTGTTCATTTCAAAGCCCTGAATGGACTTCTGTCCTCTGGTGCGTTTAAAATCCAAAGTCAGTGCCCCACCTGAGGTGAAGTGGATCCAAACCTCGTGGCGCCGACCTTAAGAGGCTGGTGCAGTCTCTCGCGGCAAGGGCGGCCGCGTGTTAAATTGAAGCTCAAGTTGCCCCTAGGGCAGAAACTCACTCGAGCACTGACCACCATGGTAAAAACGCTTCATCGGGCAGATAGTTGATGCAACCTGACGCGTTTCGAAGCCAAGTGCTTCTTTCTCAAAGGTTCATCTTCGCATGATGCTTGAGACACACCCTCTTTTCAGTTGATATCACGCCCTCTGATGGGCAATGGTTTCTGGATCTTGTAGTGTGCCTCCGTCGTACAGCCCTGAATAGGTACATTACGAAGTGTTCATTTCAAAGCCCTGAATGGACTTCTGTCCTCTGGTGCGTTTAAAATCCAAAGTCAGTGCCCCACCTGAGGTGAAGTGGATCCAAACCTCGTGGCGCCGACCTTAAGGGGCTGGTGCAGTCTCTCGCGGCAAGGGCGGCCGCGTGTTAAATTGAAGCTCAAGTTGCCCCTAGGGCAGAAACTCACTCGAGCACTGACCACCATGGTAAAAACGCTTCATCAGGCAGATAGTTGATGCAACCTGACGCGTTTCGAAGCCAAGTGCTTCTTTCTCAAAGGTTCATCTTTGCATGATGCTTGAGACACACCCTCTTTTCAGTTGATATCACGCCCTCTGATGGGCAATGGTTTCTGGATCTTGTAGTGTGCCTTCGTCGTACAGCCCTGAATAGGTACATTACGAAGTGTTCATTTCAAAGCCCTGAATGGACTTCTGTCCTCTGGTGCGTTTAAAATCCAAAGTCAGTGCCCCACCTGAGGTTAAGTGGATCCAAACCTCGTGGCGCCGACCTTAAGGGGCTGGTGCAGTCTCTCGCGGCAAGGGCGGCCGCGTGTTAAATTGAAGCTCAAGTTGCCCCTAGGGCAGAAACTCACTCGAGCACTGACCACCATGGTAAAAACGCTTCATCGGGCAGATAGTTGATGCAACCTGACGTGTTTCGAAGCCAAGTGCTTCTTTCTCAAAGGTTCATCTTCGCATGATGCTTGAGACACACCCTCTTTTCAGTTGATATCACGCCCTCTGATGGGCAATGGTTTCTGGATCTTGTAGTGTGCCTCCGTCGTACAGCCCTGAATAGGTACATTACGAAGTGTTCATTTCAAAGCCCTGAATGGACTTCTGTCCTCTGGTGCGTTTAAAATCCAAAGTCAGTGCCCCACCTGAGGTGAAGTGGATCCAAACCTCGTGGCGCCGACCTTAAGGGGCTGGTGCAGTCTCTCGCGGCAAGGGCGGCCGCGTGTTAAATTGAAGCTCAAGTTGCCCCTAGGGCAGAAACTCACTCGAGCACTGACCACCATGGTAAAAACGCTTCATCAGGCAGATAGTTGATGCAACCTGACGCGTTTCGAAGCCAAGTGCTTCTTTCTCAAAGGTTCATCTTCGCATGATGCTTGAGACACACCCTCTTTTCAGTTGATATCACGCCCTCTGATGGGCAATGGTTTCTGGATCTTGTAGTGTGCCTCCGTCGTACAGCCCTGAATAGGTACATTACGAAGTGTTCATTTCAAAGCCCTGAATGGACTTCTGTCCTCTGGTGCGTTTAAAATCCAAAGTCAGTGCCCCAACTGAGGTGAAGTGGATCCAAACCTCGTGGCGCCGACCTTAAGGGGCTGGTGCAGTCTCTTGCGGCAAGGGCGGCCGCGTGTTAAATTGAAGCTCAAGTTGCCCCTAGGGCAGAAACTCACTCGAGCACTGACCACCATGGTAAAAACGCTTCATCAGGCAGATAGTTGATGCAACCTGACGCGTTTCGAAGCCAAGTGCTTCTTTCTCAAAGGTTCATCTTCGCATGATGCTTGAGACACACCCTCTTTTCAGTTGATATCACGCCCTCTGATGGGCAATGGTTTCTGGATCTTGTAGTGTGCCTCCGTCGTACAGCCCTGAATAGGTACATTACGAAGTGTTCATTTCAAAGCCCTGAATGGACTTATGTCCTCTGGTGCGTTTAAAATCCAAAGTCAGTGCCCCACCTGAGGTGAAGTGGATCCAAACCTCGTGGTGCCGACCTTAAGGGGCTGGTGCAGTCTCTCGCGGCAAGGGCGGCCGCGTGTTAAATTGAAGCTCAAGTTGCCCCTAGGGCAGAAACTCACTCGAGCAGTGACCACCATGGTAAAAACGCTTCATCGGGCAGATAGTTAATGCAACCTGACGCGTTTCGAAGCCAAGTGCTTCATTCTCAAAGGTTCATCTTCGCATGATGCTTGAGACACACCCTCTTTTCAGTTGATATCACGCCCTCTGATGGGCAATGGTTTCTGGATCTTGTAGTGTGCCTCCGTCGTACAGCCCTGAATAGGTACATTACGAAGTGTTCATTTCAAAGCCCTGAATGGACTTCTGTCCTCTGGTGCGTTTAAAATCCAAAGTCAGTGCCCCACCTGAGGTGAAGTGGATCCAAACCTCGTGGTGCCGACCTTAAGGGGCTGGTGCAGTCTCTCGCGGCAAGGGCGGCCGCGTGTTAAATTGAAGCTCAAGTTGCCCCTAGGGCAGAAACTCACTCGAGCACTGACCACCATGGTAAAAACGCTTCATCGGGCAGATAGTTGATGCAACCTGACGCCTTTCGAAGCCAAGTGCTTCTTTCTCAAAGGTTCATCTTCGCATGATGCTTGAGACACACCCTCTTTTCAGTTGATATCACGCCCTCTGATGGGCAATGGTTTCTGGATCTTGTAGTGTGCCTCCGTCGTACAGCCCTGAATAGGTACATTACGAAGTGTTCATTTCAAAGCCCTGAATGGACTTCTGTCCTCTGGTGCGTTTAAAATCCAAAGTCAGTGCCCCAACTGAGGTGAAGTGGATCCAAACCTCGTGGCGCCGACCTTAAGGGGCTGGTGCAGTCTCTCGCGGCAAGGGCGGCCGCGTGTTAAATTGAAGCTCAAGTTGCCCCTAGGGCAGAAACTCACTCGAGCACTGACCACCATGGTAAAAACGCTTCATCAGGCAGATAGTTGATGCAACCTGACGCGTTTCGAAGCCAAGTGCTTCTTTCTCAAAGGTTCATCTTCGCATGATGCTTGAGACACACCCTCTTTTCAGTTGATATCACGCCCTCTGATGGGCAATGGTTTCTGGATCTTCTAGTGTGCCTCCGTCGTACAGCCCTGAATAGGTACATTACGAAGTGTTCATTTCAAAGCCCTGAATGGACTTCTGTCCTCTGGTGCGTTTAAAATCCAAAGTCAGTGCCCCACCTGAGGTGAAGTGGATCCAAACCTCGTGGCGCCGACCTTAAGGGGCTGGTGCAGTCTCTCGCGGCAAGGGCGGCCGCGTGTTAAATTGAAGCTCAAGTTGCCCCTAGGGCAGAAACTCACTCGAGCACTGACCACCATGGTAAAAACGCTTCATCGGGCAGATAGTTGATGCAACCTGACGCGTTTCGAAGCCAAGTGCTTCTTTCTCAAAGGTTCATCTTCGCATGATGCTTGAGACACACCCTCTTTTCAGTTGATATCACGCCCTCTGATGGGCAATGGTTTCTGGATCTTGTAGTGTGCCTCCGTCGTACAGCCCTGAATAGGTACATTACGAAGTGTTCATTTCAAAGCCCTGAATGGACTTCTGTGCTCTGGTGCGTTTAAAATCCAAAGTCAGTGCCCCACCTGAGGTGAAGTGGATCCAAACCTCGTGGCGCCGACCTTAAGGGGCTGGTGCAGTCTCTCGCGGCAAGGGCGGCCGCGTGTTAAATTGAAGCTCAAGTTGCCCCTAGGGCAGAAACTCACTCGAGCACTGACCACCATGGTAAAAACGCTTCATCAGGCAGACAGTTGATGCAACCTGACGCGTTTCGAAGCCAAGTGCTTCTTTCTCAAAGGTTCATCTTTGCATGATGCTTGAGACACACCCTCTTTTCAGTTGATATCACGCCCTCTGATGGGCAATGGTTTCTGGATCTTGTAGTGTGCCTCCGTCGTACAGCCCTGAATAGGTACATTACGAAGTGTTCATTTCAAAGCCCTGAATGGACTTCTGTCCTCTGGTGCGTTTAAAATCCAAAGTCAGTGCCCCACCTGAGGTGAAGTAGATCCAAACCTCGTGGCGCCGACCTTAAGGGGCTGGTGCAGTCTCTCGCGGCAAGGGCGGCCGCGTGTTAAATTGAAGCTCAAGTTGCCCCTAGGGCAGAAACTCACTCGAGCACTGACCACCATGGTAAAAACGCTTCATCGGGCAGATAGTTGATGCAACCTGACGCGTTTCGAAGCCAAGTGCTTCTTTCTCAAAGGTTCATCTTCGCATGATGCTTGAGACACACCCTCTTTTCAGTTGATATCACGCCCTCTGATGGGCAATGGTTTCTGGATCTTGTAGTGTGCCTCCGTCGTACAGCCCTGAATAGGTACATTACGAAGTGTTCATTTCAAAGCCCTGAATGGACTTCTGTCCTCTGGTGCGTTTAAAATCCAAAGTCAGTGCCCCACCTGAGGTGAAGTGGATCCAAACCTCGTGGCGCCGACCTTAAGGGGCTGGTGCAGTCTCTCGCGGCAAGGGCGGCCGCGTGTTAAATTGAAGCTCAAGTTGCCCCTAGGGCAGAAACTCACTCGAGCACTGACCACCATGGTAAAAACGCTTCATCGGGCAGATAGTTGATGCAACCTGACGCGTTTCGAAGCCAAGTGCTTCTTTCTCAAAGGTTCATCTTCGCATAATGCTTGAGACACACCCTCTTTTCAGTTGATATCACGCCCTCTGATGGGCAATGGTTTCTGGATCCTGTAGTGTGCCTCCGTCGTACAGCCCTGAATAGGTACATTACGAAGTGTTCATTTCAAAGCCCTAGGGGCAACTTGAGCTTCAATTTAACACGCGGCCGCGAGAGACTGCACCAGCCCCTTAAGGTCGGCGCCACGAGGTTTGGATCCACTTCACCTCAGGTGGGGCACTGACTTTGGATTTTAAACGCACCAGAGGACAGAAGTCCATTCAGGGCTTTGAAATGAACACTTCGTAATGTACCTATTCAGGGCTGTACGACGGAGGCACACTACAAGATCCAGAAACCATTGCCCATCAGAGGGCGTGATATCAACTGAAAAGAGGGTGTGTCTCAAGCATCATGCGAAGATGAACCTTTGAGAAAGAAGCACTTGGCTTCGAAACGCGTCAGGTTGCATCAACTATCTGCCCGATGAAGCGTTTTTACCATGGTGGTCAGTGCTCGAGTGAGTTTCTGCCCTAGGGGCAACTTGAGCTTCAATTTAACACGCGGCCGCCCTTGCCGCGAGAGACTGCACCAGCCCCTTAAAGTCGGCGCCACGAGGTTTGGATCCACTTCACATCAGGTGGGGCACTGACTTTGGATTTTAAACACACCAAAGGACAGAAGTCCATTCAGGGCTTTGAAATGAACACTTCGTAATGTACCTATTCAGGGCTGTACGACGGAGGCACACTACAAGATCCAGAAACCATTGCCCATCAGAGGGCGTGATATCAACTGAAAAGAGGGTGTGTCTCAAGCATCATGCGAAGATGAACCTTTGAGAAAGAAGCACTTGGCTTCGAAACGCGTCAGGTTGCATCAACTATCTGCCCGATGAAGCGTTTTTACCATGGTGGTCAGTGCTCGAGTGAGTTTCTGCCCTAGGGGCAACTTGAGCTTCAATTTAACACGCGGCCGCCCTTGCCGCGAGAGACTGCACCAGCCCCTTAAGGTCGGCGCCACGAGGTTTGGATCCACTTCACCTCAGGTGGGGCACTGACTTTGTATTTTAAACGCACCAGAGGACAGAAGTCCATTCAGGGCTTTGAAATGAACACTTCGTAATGTACCTATTCAGGGCTGTACGACGGAGGCACACTACAAGATCCAGAAACCATTGCCCATCAGAGGGCGTGATATCAACTGAAAAGAGGGTGTGTCTCAAGCATCATGCGAAGATGAACCTTTGAGAAAGAAGCACTTGGCTTCGAAACACGTCAGGTTGCATCAACTATCTGCCCGATGAAGCGTTTTTACCATGGTGGTCAGTGCTCGAGTGAGTTTCTGCCCTAGGGGCAACTTGAGCTTCAATTTAACACGCGGCCGCCCTTGCCGCGATTGACTGCACCAGCCCCTTAAGGTCGGCGCCAAGAGGTTTGGATCCACTTCACCTCAGGTGGGGCACTGACTTTGGATTTTAAACGCACCAGAGGACAGAAGTCCATTCAGGGCTTTGAAATGAACACTTTGTAATGTACCTATTCAGGGCTGTACGACGGAGGCACACTACAAGATCCAGAAACCATTGCCCATCAGAGGGCGTGATATCAACTGAAAAGAGGGTGTGTCTCAAGCATCATGCGAAGATGAACCTTTGAGAAAGAAGCACTTGGCTTCGAAATGCGTCAGGTTGCATCAACTATCTGCCCGATGAAGCGTTTTTACCATGGTGGTCAGTGCTCGAGTGAGTTTCTGCCCTAGGGGCAACTTGAGCTTCAATTTAACACGCGGCCGCCCTTGCCGCGAGAGACTGCACCAGCCCCTTAAGGTCGGCGCCACGAGGTTTGGATCCACTTCACCTCAGGTGGGGCACTGACTTTGTATTTTAAACGCACCAGAGGACAGAAGTCCATTCAGGGCATTGAAATGAACACTTCGTAATGTACCTATTCAGGGCTGTACGACGGAGGCACACTACAAGATCCAGAAACCATTGCCCATCAGAGGGCGTGATATCAACTGAAAAGAGGGTGTGTCTCAAGCATCATGCGAAGATGAACCTTTGAGAAAGAAGCACTTGGCTTCGAAACGCGTCAGGTTGCATCAACTATCTGCCCGATGAAGCGTTTTTACCATGGTGGTCAGTGCTCGAGTGAGTTTCTGCCCTAGGGGCAACTTGAGCTTCAATTTAACACGCGGCCGCCCTTGCCGCGAGAGACTGCACCAGCCCCTTAAGGTCGGCGCCAAGAGGTTTGGATCCACTTCACCTCAGGTGGGGCACTGACTTTGGATTTTAAACGCACCAGAGGACAGAAGTCCATTCAGGGCTTTGAAATGAACACTTCGTAATGTACCTATTCAGGGCTGTACGACGGAGGCACACTACAAGATCCAGAAACCATTGCCCATCAGAGGGCGTGATATCAACTGAAAAGAGGGTGTGTCTCAAGCATCATGCGAAGATGAACCTTTGAGAAAGAAGTACTTGGCTTCGAAACACGTCAGGTTGCATCAACTATCTGCCCGATGAAGCGTTTTTACCATGGTGGTCAGTGCTCGAGTGAGTTTCTGCCCTAGGGGCAACTTGAGCTTCAATTTAACACGCGGCCGCCCTTGCCGCGAGAGACTGCACCAGCCCCTTAAGGTCGGCGCCACGAGGTTTGGATCCACTTCACCTCAGGTGGGGCACTGACTTTGGATTTTAAACGCACCAGAGGACAGAAGTCCATTCAGGGCTTTGAAATGAACACTTCGTAATGTACCTATTCAGGGCTGTACGACGGAGGCACACTACAAGATCCAGAAACCATTGCCCATCAGAGGGCGTGATATCAACGGAAAAGAGGGTGTGTCTCAAGCATCATGCGAAGATGAACCTTTGAGAAAGAAGCACTTGGCTTCGAAACGCATCTGGTTGCATCAACTATCTGCCCGATGAAGCGTTTTTACCATGGTGGTCAGTGCTCGAGTGAGTTTCTGCCCTAGGGGCAACTTGAGCTTCAATTTAACACGCGGCCGCCCTTGCGGCGAGAGACTGCACCAGCCCCTTAAGGTCGGCGCCACGAGGTTTGGATCCACTTCACCTCAGGTGGGGCACTGACTTTGGATTTTAAATGCACCAGAGGACAGAAGTCCATTCAGGGCTTTGAAATGAACACTTCGTAATGTACCTATTCAGGGCTGTACGACGGAGGCACACTACAAGATCCAGAAACCATTGCCCATCAGAGGGCGTGATATCAACTGAAAAGAGGGTGTGTCTCAAGCATCATGCGAAGATGAACCTTTGAGAAAGAAGCACTTGGCTTTGAAACGCGTCAGGTTGCATCAACTATCTGCCCGATGAAGCGTTTTTACCATGGTGGTCAGTGCTCGAGTGAGTTTCTGCCCTAGGGGCAACTTGAGCTTCAATTTAACACGCGGCCGCCCTTGCCGCGAGAGACTGCACCAGCCCCTTAAGGTCGGCGCCACGAGGTTTGGATCCACTTCACCTCAGGTGGGGCACTGACTTTGGATTTTAAACGCACCAGAGGACAGAAGTCCATTCAGGGCTTTGAAATGAACACTTCGTAATGTACCTATTCAGGGCTGTACGACGGAGGCACACTACAAGATCCAGAAACCATTGCCCATCAGAGGGCGTGATATCAACTGAAAAGAGGGTGTGTCTCAAGCAGTATGTGAAGATGAACCTTTGAGAAAAAAGCACTTGGCTTCGAAACGCGTCAGGTTGCATCAACTATCTGCCCGATGAAGCGTTTTTACCATGGTGGTCAGTGCTTGAGTGAGTTTCTGCCCTAGGGGCAACTTGAGCTTCAATATACATATATATATATATATATATATATTCTCCAAAGTACTCCATTCATTCGAACAGACGTCTCCGACACTCAAAAGATTGCAGTGCACGTAATATTTAATCATCAGGAAAACAACGCGTTTCGCATTACAGCTTGATCACGTTTACAAATTGCCACCAAATAATTCTCCTTTTACTCTTTCGAACAACATAGAAAATGGACTAACACCCAAGTGTGTAAAGTTCGGTACTGATTATAGCAGACATTTTGAAGGAGTCAATCTGTAAAATACATGTCATACATTTATCTTCAACCACGAATCAAACAATGACATTTTGCCACCAATATTGTCCATGTTTATAGTCAGTGTTCATGTACCTAAATTTATGCCACAGAATTGAAATTTATCACAATTTGTGTATATCACTATTCCTGTAGTTCTATTCTCGGGCAAAATAAATGAGCTGTCGTCATTATTTATCAGTTTAAGAGGATATAAGTCAAGCATATTTTAAGGAGTTGGTATCCCTACCGATACTTGGATGTCCCGCCCAAGTGTGTACACGGGCGAATCGATCTAGTCACATTTCCCCACATCACTCCCAAGTGGGCAAATAGTTCCAAAATGTCTCATAATGCACACAACATTGGTTCAATAAAGTCACAATTATAGCTGCGAAATTCAAGCCCCAGTGGGCAAAATCCTCCACATTTACCTTAAATAAGACAACAGTTCATTGATAAATCCTTTCGTAAACAACCTGACTGAAAAAATACATATAATAGGCGGCTATTCGATCTTCAGCATTCAGATCTGATTGGCTCCATAATCACTGTCATCTAGATTCCTCAAAGTACCTATAAATAAAATACATAGAAACATTTTTAAAAGAAAGACCTATAAAGATTCATCAGCGGACAGTTTAACAGTTAATGTACATATCAATTTCATCATCATGCAAGGTGTACAGCTAATTCCTCGTTAATATTCAACCCATTAGGATCCATACATTCGAAATCGATGATATATCTTGATTCCATTTGTCGTAGAGCCAATTTTCTGTTTCCCCCCGAATTCCCAGATTCACTTTATCGATGATCACCATCCTCAACAAATTTTCATTTTGAAAATGATGGTCAAAGAAATGACGAGCCACAGGATATTGTACATTGTGGTTTTTTATTGCCCTACGATGCTGTAGAACTCTTTCTTTTGCTTTTAGAGTAGTGCTGCCCACATACCACCTATCACAAGGACAGATGAGTATGTACACGCAGTACATTGTGTGACATGAGAGTGAATTTTTGATTGTAAACACTCTCCCAGATGTAGGAACAATCAGCTCTTTACAGTTTGTACTATTTCGACAGGCTTTACATGACCCACAACATTTAAAGCCTGGATTTTCTTTAGGTTCCATTTTGCTCTTTACAGCATTAGGGCTAAGATCGTCTTTTAGTGATCTGCATTTTCTGAATGTTATCTGGGGATTTGGGTTTAGATGGGGCTTCAAATGATTATGAGTCAGAAGGACATGCCAGTGTTTGTGAAAGATCCTTCTGATCTCATGTGCCTGTCCTGAATAGGTTGTAATAAACCTGACTTGATTATCTTCTTCCCTAGTTCTATTTGGGTTGAGTAGCTCATTTCTAGTAGTACTGTCAGCTCTTTTACATGCCTGTACAATGATCTTGTTTTTATAGCCTCTTTCTTTGAAGCGTTTACACATAGTGGATTTTTCCAACTCGTAAGCCTCTATTGTACTGCAGTTTCTTTTTGCTCGCAACAGTTCCCCATAGGGGATACTGTTTACGAGACTTCTAGGATGTGCACTTTTGGCATTTACGAGGCTGTTACCTGCAGTTTTCTTGCGAAAAAGGCTGGTTGTTATGGCAGTTCCCTGAATTTCTACTTGAATATCCAGGAATTCAATTTTAGACTTATATATATGTTCTGAAAAAGTCAAATTTACATTATTTTTGTTTAATGAACCCACAAATGCTTTGGCAGAGTTAGGACATCCATTCCAAATCATAAAAATGTAATCGATGTACCTAAGCCACAGGACAACTTTGGTGTTAAATTCGGTTAATTGATTGGACACCTGCTGCTCCCACCAACCCATAAAAAGGTTGGCATAACTGGGGGCGAAGCAGGTGCCCATAGCCGTGCCCTGTGACTGTCGGTACGTCTTGTCATCAAAAATGAAAAAATTGTTATCTGTAAGAAAGATTTGTCCAGAGGGACAGATAAAAAATATAGTTATGGCAATTATACAATGCATCGCCATATGGAGAGGTGGCACCCTATCAACTACAGTGCTGCACAGTTACGTGACCAGCAAGATAATCCTCCTTCTGTGGCCAGAAGATCAGTTGTAGAGGAAGTGACGGGACCAGAGGCGAGGGAGACGGTCCCAAATAAACAGATGAGGTTCGGGGAAGTCAAACAAGTGTGCGTGCATTGCAATGAGTTGATTTGCTACAGAGAAAGTAGCATCACTCTAATCAACAGAGCTATCGACAATCATGATTGTCGAAAACGCCCCAGAAAATAAATTATCTTTTTTTTTTTTGCTCCTGTTGAGCCCTTTACAATGAATCGTTTTCGTTTCCCCCCCCAAAAAAAAACAAAAAAAATATAAAACCGTTCAAAAAATACAAAAAAAGTAAAAATATGTTCAGAAAAATAATAAAAAAAATATAAAACAACAAAAATAATTTTAAAAAAGTTCTTTTCAGAACTACCTCCCCTTTATAAAAAAATTGCTAGAATGTTTAGCACTCTGGCAACCTCTATTTCTTTTGGTTCGCTTCCCGGTTCGCTCGCCGGTCCGCGAACCGGGAGCGAACCAAAAAAAAAAAAATAAAGAAGAGTAAGTATAAGGGAAGGAAACAGAGAGTAATGTTAAAAGAAAGACAGCTATAGGGAGTAACACAGAGATACTGTTTAATAGATCTATTTACTGAAGAAAAGATGGAAGAGGGTATAATTGTGAAAAACAAAATAGATAAGGAAGTGGAAGAAAAAAAGGAGAGTAGAAGAATAATAAACAAGAGTTTCTTAGAGAATGTGAGTGAATGTTCAAAATAAGATTAAAACATGTGGAATAACAGAGAAAAAACAGAAAGCAGAAAATAAGAAGTAACAGAAAAGGAATGATTTAAACAGCAAAGAAATGTAAATAACATAGGGGCATATTATCAACATAGGTGATAAAATTATCGCTGCTTTTATCGGCAGAAATCTGCCACTAAAGCCGCTTTTGCGGCAGTTTTCTGCCGATAATGACTGCTTTTATCGGCAGAAAACTGCAGCTAAAGCCACTTTTGCAGAAGAAAACTGCCGCTAAAGCCACTTTTGCGGCAGTTTTCTGCCGATAAAAGCAGCGATAATTTTATTGCCTGTGTTGATAATATGCCCCTTAGTGTGCTTGAACTACAGAGAGAAAGCATAATGAACAAGTAGTGAAAGAGTGATCAGTCAGAGACAGTGAGAGTAATAGAGACGGAGTGAGTGAACAAGAGTGAGGAAGTATGAGAAGAGAGGGACTGAGAAAAAGAATGGAAGGAGTAGAGTAAGTAAGTAATAGAGAAAGGAATGAGGGAAGTAGCAAAGGCAGGAAAGTGAGGGTTAAAGAAATGAAGTAGTGAAACTAATAGAAGTTAAATGTGATAGAAATGTAACGAAAAGAGTACAAAACATTTATCTTATAATTGTCGTTAACTTAGTCACTTGTTATTTTTATACTTTCAATCTGTGAAAGAGAGAACAAACATTTGAAAAATATTAAAACATGTATTTAAAAATTAGAAAAGACAAGGGAAAAGATTGAAGGACAAACAGTTTTTCAACAACTTTGACACTTACAGAAGCCTCTGCTTCTCCATGCCCCTACACAGTCCTAAAAATATACATTTTAAACTAACAGTATCTTGATGCAGATGAAGTGAGGCCTATCTTGCAACATGGTGCATCTTTTGCACTGTTGCTGTCTCACAAAAGTGACGCAACGGCAGCGCAAAAGAGGTGCACAGCCATCATAAAACTGTCCCTAACATTTTAAATGATTGTTTCAGGATGCCAATAAGGTGTGTCCTATCCAGAGGTTTGTTTGAGGTGAGGCCTACTCAGGGTTGCAGATGAAATTTAGAGTTGTTGAAGAGTACAGAGGAGATAATACATGTCCATGCCTACCAATGAAGTGAGTCATGTCCACTTTACTCTTGAACAAAGGCCAGACCTCCTCTGTTTCCCTGGACAGGCCTAAACTTGATCTGCACAATGTGATTCATAATATTAGGAAACACAGGTGATGTAATTGAAAAACGTGCAATTTCTTTTGCTCATTTCACAATCACATCACTTGTGTTTCCTTTGCTTAGGTATCTCATTGTGCAGATGTAGTCCAGCATATGAAAGAGTACGCAGAAGTGCAGCACTGCATGCAACAACTTTGACACTTACTGAAGCCTCAGCTTCTGCATGCCCCCTACACAGTCCTAATTATATACATTTTAAACTGACGGTATCTTGTTGGAGATGAAGTGAGGCCTATCTTGCAACATGGTGCATCTTTTACACTGCTGCTGCGTCACAAAAGTGACGGAACAGCGGCGCAAAAGAGCCGCACGGCCATCATAAATCTGCCCTTAACATTTTAAATGATTGTTTCTAGATGCTGATAAGGTGTGGCCTATCCACAGATTTGTTTCAGGTAAGTCCTACTCAGGGTTGCAGATGAAATTTAGGCTTGTTGAAGAGTACAGAGGAGATAATACATGTGCAGGCCTACCAACGAAGTGAGTCATGTCCACTGCACTCTTGAACAAATGTCAGACCTCCTTTGTCTCCTGGAACAGGCCTAAACCTCATCTACACAATGTGATGTGTAATGTTAGGAAACACAGGTAATTTAATTGAAAAACGTGCAATTTTTTTTGCTCATTCCACAATCACATCACCTGTGTTTCCTTTGCTTAGGTATTTCATTGTGCAGGTGTAGTCTATCATATGAAAGACTATGTAGAATGTGAGCACTGTATGCAACAACTTTGACACTTACAGAAGCCTCAGCTTCTCCATGCCTACTACACAGTTCTAAATGTATATCATAAATACAAAAAGTACAGAATTAATTATACATGTTAAATGGTTTATTTTTGCTGTTCTCAGAATTTATCAAATTTCACTAAAAACAGTGACTTGAAGGTATTCATCATATAACAGCGGGGGAAAAAAACACAATCAAAATGATTGTGTTTAAAAAACCCATATAACATAACCAATCAGAAATCAGAACTCCTGAAAAGTAACTTACTTTCCATGACGTCGAAGGATATCCTATGAACAGCTTACACTCTGTTGTGCTGTTATTATTTTCAGCCCGCCACTTTCTGAAAGAAAAGCTCCATCGTTTTGACAAATATGTTACATACAATAAATGACTTCTTGCTCTCTACCGCACTTTTCCACAAGGCCAAATCATGTAAGAGCCATTTATAACTCTTGGAATTGTTCTAAGCAAATCCCGTCATTTTGTATTTCCACAACTTTCAGAAAGAAAACGTTCAAGATCACTTTCACAATCCTATACTAGTAATATCTCACCCTTCTTGCTCACTCATGTTCCATATTTCCTATGACATTGATACTGCTTACTATGAAGCAGAATTACACTACCTCTATGACTACTACAATTATTTAATTCTCTACATCACTTTTAATCACAAAGCAATTTAAAACAGTAGATAAAATTATATCAACCCCTAGAATCATTATAGGCCAGTTACCTACCCTAAATTCTCTTTTCTGAAAACAGAAAGTAAGAATATTTTTAAGTAAAAAGGCAACATTGTATCGTAGTCAAATAGGAATCATTTACGAAACAGCAGCTTTTTTTACATTTTCAATAAGCTGTGTAATAAGCGGATCTTGTCAAAGGACCATCATGTCATATAATAGCTGCAGTTAAAAATGTTCTTCCTAAAATAAACGACTGTGTAGCCACAACATTTGTAATTAAAGTTGAAGACTTACTTTCATCAGGTTTATATAGTTGGAATTTTAAAATGACATTATAACCAAAAGTTTGGTCAAATAATCTAGACAGCATTGCAGACTTACATTACCTCTACTCCATGTTTTGATTGGCTGCTTGAATTACCTTATAAAAAGAAACAGTTTTTCTGAACTCATTCAAAGTGCAGTTATTTTTCCATGACGTTAAGTGTTATGGTAAGAACACCGTTTGCTTTGGGAAATACTCTGTTGTCCTTTAACTAATCCGTGCCCACCACTTTCTGTAAGAAAACCTTCTTTTTTCCAGGAACTATTTAAAACTTAAAAATTAACTTTTGACTCTGTACTACACTTATCCTCAAGGCCAAATAGTGTAGGAGCCATTAGAACCTCCCTGAAATTCCTCAGAGCAAATCCCGAGATTCCTTCCCTAAAATTTTGGTTTTAAAAACACCAGGTAAGAATTTTTAAGGTCAAAAGGCAATTTTTTTTTTAAAGTTAAAACAGAATCATTGCAGAATGACCAGCCGTTTCTAGACTTTAAATAAGCTGTGTAATGTCCTGATGTTGTTGAAGGACCGTCATGATATATAATTGCTGCAGTTACAAAAGTCCTTCCTGATATTGACAACTGCGAAATTTCTAATTAAAGTTGTCAATTTTGTTCCATCAGGCCTACATCGTTGGAACATTAAAATGACATACTGGCCATATGTTCGTATAAATAATGTTGACAACATTTCAGACTTACATTGGCTACACTCCATGTTGTGATCAGCTGCTTTTACTAGCTTATTAAAGGACACTGATTTACTGTCTGGCAAAGATAAATATATACATTTTTCTGAGTCTACACTAGTAGTACTTGATACCCTACAGTTCTCGCAGTCATGCTGCCATTGATAAGAAAGCCCAAACAGGTGATCTACATCTACACCTTCATCATGCAGTACATCAAGCATATACATTAAAAACTCCTGACAATCTTGCTGAATATTTTGAGAGAATTGTGTTTGACCTGAACATCTGTCTAACAGATTTCGAATTTCAGACACACTTTCTATTTTTGTTCTATCAGTGCCACATTTCTCTAACACAGAATTCAACAAATTGCAAAATCTTTGATCCGAATTGACCACAATCTCTTGTTTTACATTTTCTAGAGAAAACAAAACATTAACCACTACATTAGCATAGCAGTTGACACCAGAACTGTTTTCAAATTGAAAACCAACAACATCTTCAACAACATCCTTTTGATTTCTGCGTATAATTTCAGGTTCATCGACTTTTCGTCTTTTTGCTACAACCTCCCTACTATTGGTCACATTTCTTCGTTTCCGGCCTACCACACGTTTCTCAAACAAAGGATATTGAGGAAAATGTGGCGCATACTCTCTTCTTAACCTATTGTATTCCTTAATACAATCTAGATCCGCACAAATGTTTGTGACATCACACTCAATCAAGTACAATCCCGATAAAGTTCTAACTCGTGACAATGCCACATATGCCATACCCTCCTTGAACACAGAACTGCCAATATTCACCAATGCACTGTCTACACTTTTCACTGACCCTTCGAGAGGAAAAAAGCCGCTGCAAAATACTAGAACGCAAGTGGCGGCAGAATTATGACCCTGAATCCAAAGCTACTTACAAAACTGCCTTGAGAAAATTTCTTAAACATAAAAAAGTCACCATGAGAGATTATTTCTCTCTTCAAATCTCTAAAGCTAAGAACTCCTCCAAAGCCATTTTTAATATTGTTAAAGAGTTTGTAAACCCTCCCGCCAAGGCTTCGCAGAACCCTTCTAGCCAGGCTCTATGTGATGGACTGTCTGATTATTTTCTAGAGAAAATCGATAAAATTAGTACCTCTTTCCCTGTTGAGGAACATCTCCCGGTTCCTCCTGACCTGGCCCCAGAATCGGCTTCCCTACAGTCTTTCAACGAGCTGTCTCACGAGACCGCACTCAGGTTATTCACCCAGTGCAGATCAGGTTCGCCTTCTGACCTTATCCCTGCCAAGATCCTGGGCGACCTAGCTCCTATACTGGTTTGCCCCTTTCTTTCTATTTGGAATGCCTCCCTCCATCATGGCATATTTCCATCCATTTGGAAGGAAGCTCTCTTAGTCCCCATTCTGAAAAAGCCTGATGCCGACCCTACAAAATTTAGCAACTTTCGCCCCATCTCCCTCCTTCCCAAACCCGCAAAAATTCTGGAAAAAGCCGTTCAGCTGCAATTGACAGAATATCTTGAAAACAACTCTTTTCTACACGACTCTCAATCTGGCTTTAGAGCGGGCTTTAGCACCGAAACTGCTCTCTTGGAAGTAGCTGAGACCGTCCGTGAGTGTGTGGATAGGGGCGAGGAGGCCATGTTGGTCCTCCTCGACCTGTCCGCCGCTTTTGACACGGTTTCACATATAATCCTACTTAACCGTCTAAGGCAGGCTGGAATTAGCGGCTCTGTATTAGCCTGGGTTGAGTCATTCCTTACTGGCAGAACGCAGAGGGTGGCGCTCGGACCTTTTAAATCAGAGGGTAAACCCCTGCTGTGTGGTGTTCCGCAGGGCTCTGCCCTGAGCCCTCTGCTTTTTAATGTCTATCTCGCTCCCTTGGCTACAGTGGTGGAGTCCTGTGGGGTCAGGGTGGTCTCTTATGCTGACGATACTCAGCTGATATTCTCTTTTAGAGACCACTCGGACTCCACCTTTGCCAACTTCCGCCACTGTTTGGATAACATCTGTGCCTGGATGACCATCAACCACCTTAGGCTTAATACTGATAAGACAGAGGTCTTATTCTTTAACCAGAAAGTTCCAATATCCCCTAGCCTGTGGTGGCCCACCGCGCTTAACCCCCCGCCCTCCCCGGTCCAATCAGCACGTAACCTTGGCTTTCAGTTTGATGACTCACTCTCCTGTAAAACGCAAATTAACAAGGTCACCTCAGCCTGCTTCGCGAAACTTCGCATGATTAAAAAGATTTTTCCTTACCTCCCTTTAGATGTCCGTAGAACTACCACTCAGGCCCTCATCACATCTCATTTAGATTACGCCAACAGTCTATACGCTGGTGCCCCTCAATACTTGATTGATCGCCTCCAGATCGTGCAGAACGCGGCAGCTAGACTGATTGGAAATATCCCTTACCGTCAGTCGGTTGCTTTTTATTGCAAAGAGCTTCATTGGCTCCCCATTGCAAGCCGCATTCAATTCAAGATTCTCACCCTCGCCTTTCGTGCCATCAACGGTCTAGGGCCAGGATATCTGAAAAAGCGAGTGGTAATATCCCAATCAGTGAGAACTCTGAGATCCAATAATCTACGTCTCCTGACTGCACCTCGTTTTCGACGATCCAGAATGGGCGGCAGAGGGTTTAGCGTGACGACTGCTAAACTATGGAACTGTCTCCCACCTGACCTCAGGTTTTGCCCTTCAGAATCCCTTTTCCGCAGCAAATTAAAAACGTGGCTCTTCTCTAGAATATGATCCTGTTCTCCATTCCTCCTGCCTCCCCTCTCTAGTTGTGAGTTCCTGTTTTAGCGCCGGGACACCCATCGGGGGTAGCTGCGCGCTGTATAAGCTACTTAAATAAAATAAATAAAATAATAAATACACTTAAACCTTGCGATTTATGGATTGTCACCGCATATGCCAAGCAAACAGGAAACTGCTTACGGCGAACATATAAGTCTTTTACAAGCAAAAACCTAGCAGAGCAACGACCAATTAGCTGTACTTCCTCAATGCCATCAAATTTCATTTTTAAAAATTCAATTCCATCTCTATTTCTGTATTTCACAAAATCAACAACATTACCCATTGATCCATTTACCAGACCTCTTTCAACATGTAAATTCCTTCTTAAAATTATACGGCAATTTAAGCACACATTCAGAGTCTTTTCAAAACCTGCAGTTTTAGATATAGTCTTCTCTAATGAATCCAATTTTGATTTCAAATTCTCAGACAAAATAATTGTTGATCCCATATGCTCTACTCTGTCAATAGCTTCCAGTTTCACAATCTCTTGGTTTTCTAAATACAACATTTTTTTGTTGAAGATGGCACATTCTGCAAGAGTTGGCATCAAACATATTCCAGATTTCTTCTCAGTAATTTTCTGAAAAATATTCTCAGGCACAACGTCTTGTTCTGGATACAAATTTGACAGTAATCGTGCATGTAAAGCTTCTTTCCCATGCTCGGTCACTTTTCCAATTCTAACATCTTGTAGAATATTCTTGTAATCTTCATCCTTCGCCTGACGCATATTTTCACGCAGTTCAGCATAATTGAAGTTTAACCATATATTAACGTTGCCAATGCTCCCTAGGCACTTCCTGGTATCTTCATGCGTGAGTATTTTGAACACAGGTTGTCCTTTCACTGGTGTCAGCTGCAGAAGATCACCGAAAACAATGATGTGTTTGCCACCAAATAACACATCATACTCTGTTTTGAGAACTTCTTGCATTCTCAAATGCACAAAGGCAAGCATGACATTGGAAACCATGCTTACTTCGTCAATGATAAGAAGTTTCATTTTCTTCAAGACTCTTGAAACTTCACAACAAGCATCTCCAGATAACTTGTGGTATTGTAATTTGTTATCATGCTCCACTGGCAGCATCAGTAGACGATGCAAAGTAATACCTTTAATGTTATGTGCTGCCAGTCCAGTTGGAGCGGTGACAACACAAGACAGCGATGACTCAGTCCTTTTCTGCAAATAACATGAAATTGCTTTAATGAGGAAACTTTTTCCAGTTCCCGCTTCTCCACTCACGTACAGTCGGACAGGCTTCAACGACGTACATGAGCACTCTTTCTTCTCATGACTTAATCCATGATCAATTTGGTTAGTAACTTCGTCATATATTTTCCTCTGCTCAACGTTGAGTTGTCTTTCCAAGTCTTCTAAGTTAACCGCATCCTCCTGAGCATGTGCCATGGCTCTTTCCACTTCAATCATGGCAGTGGCAGCTTCATTTTCGATAACTGGTCCTCCTAGTGGATCCTGACTCAATGAAACAGAACTCTGACTGTCCTGAGAACTGTCTCTAGCAATCTCGGCTGCAATCGTTGCTTCCTGCTCGATTTCCGCATTCAACATTTCTAGATATTTGGGAAAAACAGGACATTCTATGGTCTCCTTGGCGGCATTGAAAGAGTCTTTGTAACAGAGGAAATCTCCAAGCAGTTCCTCTTCTGCACGCCAAGGCTTGAAAAGTTGCAAAAGTGCTAAATAGAAAAACTCTTTTTTTTCAGGAGATTCGCCACTCAATTTTCGATGGTTTACCAAGTGGCATTTTCTTTGCTTGACGAGACATCCCTCACTTCCAATTACAGCATACACTCCTTTATCAATATCTTCTTTGATGTTCCTCTTGAATATGTAATTTTGTAGAACCTCATACAGACAAACATTCTCGAGGTGACTGCTTCTATTTGGATAATATGTATCCAACATGTTGGTCTTCAAAATATCAGTACTGTTTGGCTCCTTTTCCGCCAAATACTCAATTTCCCGCACAGGTTTCAGAACTCGATTACGCGTTGCAGCAAGACCAAGACTCGCCCAAACGATACTCCTGGATTTGGCATAGTGACTTGCTGAAGATAACCGGTCAGAACATTCGTAAGCTCCGATTTCTCGATGTGACAACATCTTCAGACTGAAACTGTACAACTTCTTACTGAGGCTCTTTTCATGGGAAATGTCCTCCCACATATCCTTCAATTCTGTCTTTTCTTTTTTGGTGATGTAAGATGTCACATACCGAGCCACAGCCATACAGTTATCAGCCACAAACTGTATATCCATGTTAGCATTCCACATGGACAAAATCACTGGGTTGTAGTCGTTGATGTACATGGACTCTTCGTTCCTTTTCAAATTGTATGTGTTTTTAGGTGATTTCTTCATCACATTATGTCGCAGCGAAGACATCAAACTGTTCACTCTTCCTTTAGAAATCACCGGTCGTGGAAAGGCGAAACGACATTTGGTGTAGAACTTGTCCTTGTTTCTAAATTTATGACTACAGTACTTTCCACAACGATGGCTTTGGAAGCGTAAAACTTGTTCTCTTAGGCTTTTCTCTTCCTTTGCGTTTGGAACAGCACATGTAGAATACTGTTCTATGAAACTCATCACTAAGTCTTCTGGATCTGTTCCAAATTTAGGTGCATCCTTGATCCACAGCAGCATATGTATATGAGGAGCACCTCTTGCTTGGTACTCCTTTCTCCAGAAGAAATCCAACACCTCTCCAAGAGGTGGATTTTTCTTGTTCATGATGAAAGACATCATAGCTTCAAATCTATGATTGAAGTACCTGCATACATTCACTGGATCCAAAGAGCACAGTTCTCCGGGTGTCTTGAATTCGATATTTTCAATGTTTCCATTTGCCTCTCGTAGAAATTCAAGTAAGTCTTCCCAGCCATACTCGGCACAGCTGAGAGTGAGGAACCATGTGGGAGTTCCTAAGTTCCTCAGCATACATTTTAAATCACCATGACGACGGTACCAGTACTCATTAGTACCACGCTGACACGCCATGAGATTAATCAGGTGAGAATCCAAAATACACTCTTGCAAATTGACTTTATCCATAAAGTCACTTGCCGAGATGTTTTGCATCTGTATACCACTTTTCAAGATGTGGTTCACTGCATATGACAGTCCAGACAGATCGCTTTCAAACAGGAGATGAAACAAATACGGAATGCATTGTCGAAACCTAGGATCTTCTGCATACAATCGTAAAGTCCGGTATTCAGAAGCAGGAATTTGATGAGGTCGCTCATCATATCTTCCTCCTTGACCTGTTGGAAATAGCTGTGGGAAACACCGAGCTTCCAAACTTTCCTCCCAAACACTAATTGGACTCCCTTTGGCTTGTTTCATTTGAAACAACTCAATAGCATTCCCCATGACTTCCTTGGAATGCAAAGGATGAACACTATAATGTTCATATATTTCTTCACTTTTAGAGGGTTCTACTTTCTCAATTTGACCACCACACAAATCACTATCCTCTTCTTCACTTACTTCCTTTTCTGCAACATATACATTCTTATAGTACTTATTGCTTTTTTTCAAATACAATGTTGCCTTTTTGACTTTCCTAACATCCACTAAATCTTGCCATATTTTCTTACTCTTTGTCGGAACCCCATTAACTAAGATAACCAGAGGTTCCTCTTCCACTTTTTCTACTCCAATTGTATTAATGGAGAAGTGTGGCTCAATGGTTAGAAGCGGCAGACCTTGATGCGGAGCTCTGGCCAGGGACCAGGGTTCGATTCCTGCCTCGGCGGGTCTCGAGCTCAAAAACTCCTTGGACCTGATATTCTCGCCTCAGTGCCTATTCTAATCATGGGTCCCACGCTGTGACTCTGGGCAATAGCTTGCTTAATCTCCACGTCGGCCCCAGCAGCGCAGGGGATGCCTGGTTTCACCTTGGGGGTGCCCAGGAGTGGACACTTCACATGGAAAGCCAGGAAGGGTTCCTCTGCGGTATGAATACAGCGCTACGAGGCCTGAGGGTAGAAGTGCGCTATATAAAATACAATTCATTTCATTTCATTTCATTAATGTTTTTCTTCAAATCTAGAGGCAAATAAACAACTCTTCCCTTTAATCCTCTCTGTAAATCTGATGGAGGCAATTTCCCTGTCTTTTGCTCCATTCTTACAATAGCCTGAAAGGGATGGATACTTTGAATCAAAATAGATTCATAAGTATTTAAATCCTTCAATTCAGAAGGAATCTCAACCAATTCCAGATTATTATGAACCGCTGTAGCAGGCATCCGGTTTTGATTTAATTTGTTACAACAATAAGTACACACACGTTGATCCAATCCCAAATCAAAACAATTTTCTACCATCAAGTATGTTGCGAAATCCTTCCATTCACAATTATTTTCCCTTTCACTTTTCGCATATAAATCCACTAACTTAGTCTGATTCTTATAATAAGTGCGTCGACAACACACACAAGGGAAATTAGGCCTCTCACTTGATTTCACCTGAAACGTGGCAATTTCCTTCTGAAAATTATCTGTACTGGAAACCTGTACACTATCTTCCACATTACCCTCTTCTTCTGGGTCAATTTCAACATTCTCCTCTTTACTTCCAAAGTAACAAAACTCAATTTCTTCACAAATATTCTTCACATCTATTTCAGAACCATGCAAAAGAGCAGTGCATAATTGTTTAAGCATAATTGCTGGACTCTTAGCATAATACAACATTCTAACTAATTTCCTCACTTTATTATGATGCACTGCTAGCATCCTGAAATGATGAAAAACACTCTGGCATACTCTCCTGGAAAGACAAGCCAGTGAATGACCATGCAAACCTGTCACTTCTCTCACTCTGCAAGGATCTAATTCTTGCAACAACATCATTTTCTGCTTCAAACTTTTCTTATTAAATGTCCGTACAAAATCACAAAGCAAATTGATGGAATCCTGTCGCACACTGCAAATACTACTACACTTCCAGGTGTACACAGGTCCCTTAGGACGTCTTCCTAAAACCTCATTACCTAACACCTCTTCTGCCTCTGTTGTCACAAGTTTTTCTTTTTCAACTGGACAACCATCTTTCACCTCATAAGCTCGACCACTGGTGTCAACTGCATGCACCAAATCATTATCCTGGAAATAACTCTCCTCATTAAAAAATGCCTCACAACTTGAACTATGCATCCATTCTCCTGAAAAAACTTCACAAAAATTACTACGATTAACTGTTCTCTTCCATCTACTATTTCTTTTGTAATCATAAATTGCCTTATTTAGCTTCCTAATTCTATTGATTATCAAAATAAATAACTTTCGCTTAATTTCAAATGCCTGATCAATAACTTTCTCAACTTTTTTTTTTCTCTTATAAAAAACCACTTTCTGTTGACCTTTCTTAATATTTTTTAACAAATTGCCAATTATCCTGTTGCGGAACATTCGTCTACGAATGTCCCTAAACTGTTGTTTCCTTCTACTATCATGCACAGAGTTATCTCCTGCTCTAGCAGTAACATTTTTGATTGGCCTTTCCTTTCCGTTTAAATTGCTTCTCTTTTTCTGGACTAAAACATTTTCTGTAGTACTACTTTTTTTTCTACAAATGTTTCTTATGAATGATTTCGTTGTCTTACTCTGAGCTTTCTTGGTGACTTGACGAGTTTTTATTGTAGAGGACTGCTGCAACAATTTATTAAGCTGCTGTCTTTGACGTTTTGTAGCCTTTCGGATTCTACCCTTAGACGGCATTCTCTAATTTCGAAATAATCTGCAGTTGAATCTGTGGTAAAATATAATAAAAATTTTTATTAACCACTATTACCAAACAGTAAATCAATAACAGTCGTCAAAAATTTAACACACTACTTGTCATTTTTACATAGAATAATTTTTAGTGCATTGGCAAATTTAGTATTCACAAATAGTAGCAAAGAAATGGAATGCTTCTACATTTTACCTGTGCTGTTTTATATGTGAATCTGATCTAATTTTATGAGCATATTTTACTATTTTATTAAAGACACTACACATAACCTGTTTTTGAAGTTGTGTTTAATTTTAAATGAAACGGTTTACATTTTTACTTTTTATTTCCAGTAAATTTTAAAAATAAATGTTTATAGTTCCATAGGCTCAAGCAGGTCAGCTTCCCACCCTATGTCATACAATTCTGACAAATCGGCATCCTCATCATGTTCTTCATCATCCTCAGGATTTAAATCATCCAAGGGATCTACTTCCACTGACGTTTCAATGACAAGTTCAATGATAAGGTCGAGATCAACTGATTGCTCATTATCACTCATGGTTGATGTTGTCGTTATCTTTAAAGAAAGAGAACAACAATGAGATGTTGCAGAGTAAGAGACAAATCTCAGAGACTATAATAGTAAAATTGTTTAACAAGAGTAACATTTTGCAGCTATTATTTAGCCATGTCCAGCGATGCTGAGGAGGTGAGGCCTATGTCCAAGTTTTCAGTGAACAGGACTCATCTCTTCTTAACCTTGGATAACACCGACTCTATGTCCCCTGCTCATACTTAAATGTAAAGGGGCAGATTTATGTTAACTGGCACATCCCCACGGATGCACCAGTTAATGTGCACCGCTGCTCTGCCACCCATGGTGTGCCGCATTTACAATGTGGAGCACCATTGAGTAAAAACAGCACAGATGCGTCACGCATCTGTGCCGCAAAAGCAGCACATTGCAGGAATCACGTCGTAAGCGCAACATGTCTACTGCAATGCACAGGAGCAAGCCACACATTGCATGGTGCATCACTCCTTATGCCTGTTTCAAACAGGCGTAAGGATTTGATTCAGCAATGCTATAAAGCTGACTCAGTGAAATCTTCTAAATTTCACTGTGTTAGTTTTACAGGGCTTTCATGCAAATGAATGCCCACCCTGCAACAAAACGCCTATATGAAACCTGACGCAGGTTTCATGTGGCACAGGACTTTACAGCATGACACATCTGCCTAGATGCATCAAGTTGTAAATATGTCGCAACATAGCGCATCTTTTGCACCGCCGCTGCGTCACAAAAGTGACGCACAGCGGCGCAAAAGAGGCACACGGCTATCATAAATCTGTCCCTAACATTTTAAATGATTGATTCAGGATGACGATAAGGTGTGGCCTATCCAGATGTTTGTTTGAGGTGAGGCCTACTCAGGGTTGCAGATGAAATTTAGGCTTGTTGAAGAATACAGAGGAGATAATAAATGTGCAGGCCTACCAATGAAGTGAGTCATGTCCACTTCACTCTTGAACAAAGGCCAGACCTCTTCTGTGTCCGTGGACAGGCCTAAACCTCCTCTGCACAATGTCATTCGTAAAGTTAGGAAACACAGGTGATGTAATTGAAAAATGTGGAGTTTCTTTTCCTCATTTCACAATCACATCACCTGTGTTTCCTTTGCTTAGGTATCTCATAGTACAGATGGAGTCTAGCATATCAAAGAGTACACAGAAGTTGAGCACTGTATACAACAATTTTGACATTTACAGAAGATTCAGCTTCTTATCTTGTTGGAGATGAAGTGATGTCTGTCTTGCAACTTGGTGCATCTTTTGCATCACTGCTGCATCGGTTTCATGTGGCACGGGACTTTACAACATGACACATCTGCCTAGATGCATCAAGTTGTAAATATGTCGCCACATAGCACATCTTTTGCACCGCCGCTGCGTCACAAAAGTGACGCTCAGTGGCGCAAAAGAGGCATACACCTATCATAAATCTGTCCCTAACATTTTAAATGATTGATTCAGGATGACGATAAGGTGTGGCCTATCCAGAGGTTTGTTTGAGGTGAGGCCTACTCAGGGTTGCAGATGAAATTTACGCTTGTTGAAGAGTACAGAGGAGATAATACATGTGAAGGCCTACCAATGAAGTAAGTCATGTCCACTTCACTCTTGAACAAAGGCCAGACCTCTTCTGTGTCCGTGGACAGGCCTAAACCTCATCTGCACAATGTCATTCGTAAAGTTAGGAAACACAGGTGATGTAATTGAAAAATGCGGAATTTCTTTTCCTCATTTCACAATCACATCACCTGTGTTTCCTTTGCTTAGGTATCTCATTGTGCAGATGGAGTCTAGCATATCAAAGACTACGCAGAAGGTGAGCACTGTATGGAACATGGCTATCTAACTCAAAGAATCAAAATCTAATTTTGCCAAGCACACATGGGGGTGTATTTACAAGGACCTTTCAGCACGGGAAAATGTCTTTAATTAAAATTTAAAAAATAACATCAAAGGGACTCAAATGCCTTTTAAATATACCCCAAGCAACCTATGAAACTCTAGCACTACATATCAAGAAACCTAATTGATTTCAAAAATCGTTTTTAAACACATCATCTAAATCAATTATATACCTACATTCAAGGGGAAATGACTTAAAATGGCCTAACACACACGAAAGCGTTTTTTCAAGGCCCTTCCACCATTTTTGGGTCACTTTTAACATGGCTATGTAACTCAAAGAATTAAAATCTAAATTTGCCAAGCACAGATGGGGGCATACTTACAAGGACCTTGCACCACGGGGAAAGGTCTTAAATTAAAATGGGAAAAATAACATCAGAGAGACTCAAATGCCTTATAAATATGCCCCAAGCAACCTATGAAACTCTAGCACTACATATCCAGAAACCTAATTGATTTCAAAAAACGTTTTTAAACACATCATCTAAATCAATTATATACCTACATTCATCGGGAAATGACTTCAAATGCCCTAAGACACATGAAAGCGTTTTTTTAAGGCCCTTGCACCATTTTTGGGTCACTTTTAACATGGCTATGTAAGTCAAATAATCAAAATCTAAATTTGCCAAGCACAGATGGGGGCGTATTTACAAGGACCTTGCACCACAGGGAAAGGTCTTAAATTAAAATGGGAAAAATAACATCAGAGAGACTCAAAGGCCTTATAAATATGCCCCAAGCAACCTATGAAACTCTAGCACTACATATCCAGAAACCTAATTGATTTCAAAAAACGTTTTTAAACACATCATCTAAATCAATTATATACCTACATTCATTGGGAAATGACTTAAAATGGCCTAAGACACATGAAAGCGTTTTTTGTAAGACCCTTGCACTATTTTTACGTCACTTTTAACATGGCTATGTAACTCAAAGAAACAAAATCTATTTGTAAAACACTTGACACAAAGCAACATTTTAAATACACAACTTTCTTCATAATTTTCTCCCTAAAGCATACTATTCTCTATCTAAATTAAATGAATCTTTTCTCACCTTAGCAAATACTTTTTGAGTTCCAAAACAGTCTCAGACACACACCAATATGTCTTTAGCAGAGCAAAAGGTATGCACTCCAGAGACTGCAAGCAACAATGCCACAGAAATGCTGTAATTCATCACACATATCTCTCATGTCACCCAATCAAAACTCTTCCCTCACTTTTTTCAAATCAACACCCTTCCCCCCTCTGCCCTTTCTGCCTTTTTTTCCATAGCAACCACCTCCTGAAAGACCTCTGATGTTTGCAAGTTCACACAACAATGTTTCAATTGAACTCTGAACTCTCAGTACACCTGCATATCCAGTGCAATCTTTCATAAAATGATTTTTTCTTGACCATTCAAATTACATCTTTCAAAGAACTCATCCATGCACCCTAACTTTCTGTTTTCAGCAATCAAAATCCACCAATCACTGCTACTGCTTCATTAACACAGAAACTCCACAGTTTTTTTCATTTTAAACTCTTATTTTTTCAAATGCCATTTCATTGCCACACTTCATCTGACTGCAGCAGAACCTTCTCTCACCATGTTTTCTGTCTGGATTGTTGGACATAGTTACATCTACTGGGCTCAAAGGTATGCTGATAACAGAAATTTACCTAACCTCAATTTACAAAATGTGGAAATTAAGTGGATTGGCCACAGAGGATTAAAATGTCACCAATTGATACCATTGGTGAAAACCTTTATGCATTTTCCAAAACCTGACCTGTTAATTGTGCACTGTGGAGGAAATGACTTGGGCACTTTGACTGGTGTAGGTCTGAAAATGTTTTTAAAAGACACCTTTGACCAATTGATGGCACTTTTTCCTCAAACTGCCTTAGTATATTCAAATATATGCCAAAGACAGAAATGGAGGTGGTCGAACCAATTTTGTCCACAAATTGAGAAATCGAGGAAGCATGTAAATAAGTCTGTTTCAGCTTACATGAGAGACCATGGAATGGGCTCCATGTACAACAATAACTTGCGTTACTACATGCAAGATATCTACAGAGGAGATGGAGTTCACTTCTCAGATGAGGGGAACAGAATTTTCATCCTCAATTTAAGACTGTGCATTGGTACCTACTTGTAGGTACCTACATCAGCCACAGGACCCAAAAGCTCTTTTCAGAGCTACCCTACATCTGATCACTCACAATGATTATTTTACTCTAACTTTTTTCACTAATTTTCACCAAAGTACGCTCCCCGGAGCGCTACCCGGTACGCGCACCGGACGCTAACCGCGCGAAAATTTGAAAAAAAATGGGTTTTTTTCTCGCACATATGGGCCTCCTCAGCCACCCTCAGAAAACCTAGGGGGTCAGGATACGTCTACCGTGCCCCCTTCTACCCATTCTGAACATTATTTGCCCTCCATCTTGTATCTCCGTAACACTGCCGGTTCGCGTACCGGAGCGCTCACCGGGAAGCGCTCGATTAAAAAAGGTGGGAAAGTAATTTACAGAAAAACCACTGGAGACAATTTCACCAAATATAGATCAGCTCATACTACATACCAATCCCTACCATTTTCACAAATTTGATTGGAATACCATTTAGCCATTTAACCTGTAGACCTCTCTAAATACCCTGAGGTAAATTACTTCACAAAACACATCTGAAGTGTTGGAATTGACAACCAATTAAAATGTTACTTTCATTTTCTACTTTTTTTACCTGACATTTGATTGGTTATGTACCTGAATATATATAAAGAAAGAGAGAGAAACACAGCCATTTTGACTACCACCTCCTGAAGTAGATTTCAAGAAAATTTTCACTGAGAACTTAAACTGCTTTTTGAAAGGTAAGTTGTTATTTTGAAAACTGAAGTATATTGTGCACTTAAAGTTAATTTGGAAAACTTTTTCTGATAGTTTTATACTATCACTCTGTAATAGTTATAGATTTAGATAGACTTCTCTGTTATAGTTATGGATGGATTTAGGCTTCTCTTGTATAATTATGAATTTACTTAGGCTTCATCACATACACTTTTTTATATTTCTACTTCCAGTCTGATACTATACACTACCCAAAGATAAATTCACTGTTAAAAAATCCAAACTACCTGTCTGAACTTAAACCCAACAGTGCCCTAACTCTTCTGATATAGTTATTTTTTATGCAATTTACAGCAAAATAATGGAAGGGGAGCACGAAAATATCAATGTTTCCTTCGACATTACATCTGAGGAGATTCTAAATGAAGAATTTTTAGATGAAAATTTTATGGATCAGTCTTTGGATGAACAATTTATTGAATGCTTACAAGACATAGAAACATGCATGTTTGAGGAGATTCCAGATGATGTAATGCTGGAAGTTTTATTGAACTATGAAAATTCTGACCAATAAATTTTTATTTAATAATTAAAAATTGTTTGAGACATTATTCATTTTTATATCTAATTCATGAAGTACAACCAAAATAAATAAATAAATAAAAAAACACAAAAAAAAACAACAAAAAGAACAATCAATAAACATACAATATTTCAAAATATCATAGTCTATCAATCTTTTTTCCTTACAGTACGCTCCCCAGACCGCTTCCCGGTGCGCGTACCGGGCGCTCCCCACGCAAAAAAAACAAAAAAAATGTGGGTTTTTTTTGCCCCGCGGGTCCTTTTAAAGCCTCCACATCAAACCTAGGGGGTCAGGGAGGATCTACTATGCCCCCTTATGGTCATTTCCCCCTTTGTTTTGGCCTCCTCTTGTCTCTCGATCCTACCGAGAGACAAGATGGCGGCCGCTCCGGACTGTTTAGAATGTTGACAGACACCGGAGCGCGCTTACAGATATATATATTTTTTTGAACGTTAATTTCTCAAAATCCACTGGAGCACATATATTGATACCTAGCAAAGGCACATCGGGCTACCAGTCCCTACAATTTTGCCAAGTTTCGTGAAAATCCATTCAGCCGTTCGAGCTAAAAGTGAGGCCAACCGCCCTATGGAAAATGGAAAATTGCATGGGAAAAACACATTTTGGGACCCCCATTTTTTCTCAGCCCCCCCTTGACGAAACCCCCCCAAATTTTCAAGGGCTGCTCAGAAACAAAATGTTCCATTTTCCTGAAAATTTCAGCCAATTCCGTCCACAAACGCCAAAGTTATTAGACATAGAATTTTCAAAAATCCCATAGAGAAAAAATCCTAACTATATATACCTACTGGCGACCGCCAGTAGGTAATATATATATATATATATATATATATATATACTACTATTATAAAGGAAGAACTTTGAACCTTTGAGGCGGGTAAACTCGGGAACCACAGCGCCAATCCACACACCCGATACATCGTTGTAATCGTCAGGGTGTGCAGATGGACATAGGCTATATAAACGTAATAAATATACGTTATTTAAAAAATGGACAAAAAAAAAAAGTAGTTCCTTGGAAGAAGCGCCGGCCGTGACGTGCGTTCTGACGTGAGGAGCGCGGGGAGGAGCGGCGTCCAGGAGCGCGAGGAGGACCGGCGGACATGGCGTGGGGAGGAGCGGCAGACAGGCGGTGAGGAGCGACGGACATGCGGGGAGGAGCGGTGAGGGGCGGATGAGGTAGGTTATTTATTTATTTATTTAGGAGCAGTGAGCGGCGGAAAAATGAAGCAAAAATGACAATCGTGAGCAAGAGGAAGCAAACGGTGCATTACAAAAGTGAGCCAAATGGTGCATTACAGGAGGAAAAAGTTACGTGTGCAGGTTACAAAAGCGTACATCGTGAGCAAGAGGAAGCAAACGGAGTATTACAAAAGTGAGCCAAACGGTGCATTACAGGAGGAAAAAGTTACGTGTGCAGGTTACAAAAGCGTACAAAGTAAACATAGAGGTATAATACTGCATTACAGGAGGAAAAAGTGACGTGTGCAGGTTACAAAAGCATACAAAGTAAACATAGAGGTATAATACTGCAATATATGGAGGAAGGCTCCGGGAGACCTACGGACAACGTCGGGGCGGGCGGGGGCCCTGAATCCTAATTGCTCCCGGACAACGTCAGGACGGGCTGCTAGTATATATATATATATATATATATATATATATATATATTACCTACTGGCGGTCGCCAGTAGGTAGTTATAGTTAGGACCTAGTTTCCATAGGAAATCCGCAACATTCTATTGGGAATAACTTTGGCCCTGGTGGACGAATGTTTGCGAATTTCTCAAAGAAGATGGCTGGGTCCGCTGCGCTCATTCTGTGAAAGTTTTGGGGGGATTGGTGAAGTGGGGGCTGAGATAAAAGGGGGTCCCAAAATGTGTTTTTCTCATGTTATTTTCCATAGGACGTTTAGAAACGGCTACAGCTCGAACGGCTGAATGGATTTATAAGAAATTTGGTAGAAAGATAGAGTGTGGGTCGCAGATCACGCTTTTGTTTAAATGGTGTAAATCCGTTCAGTAGTTGCTGAGAAAATTAAAGTTGAAATCAGTTATATATCTGTAAGCGAGCACGGGTGCGCGCACCTATGCGGGTGTGCGCGAGCAGCATTGTGATTTGCTGTTTAACGTCTGTCAACATTCGATTCGGAGGAAATCAGGAAGTGTTGTCCGCCATTTTGTTAGTGCGAGTGAATATGTGTTTGGAGGGAAATTATCCTTTTTGCTTGGATTTAGAACGTTGAGATATGAACTTTTGACCTGTGCCTTCAGCTAGGTGCAGATTGAGCTGTTACCATGGTAACAGCCAGAGAAGGCAGAGGGTGAAGGGTGACCGTTATGTGACTTTGAAAATATTGAAAGGATAACCAACTGAAATGTTAATTTGAATATGAAATTGTGCGGGAACAAATATGATTGGTTGAGGAGACATATATGAGTGTGTATTGACAGAAAATCTATGCCATTATTCGAGTTCCAGGGTAGTCCAGAGTCGTTCTAGTGGACCAGGCCCAAATCCGGGGAGTCGGCCGCCATTTTGAGCGTTCCGCAGCAACAGCCGCTCTTCACCCCGGCCACCGGAGTGGGTCCCCGGCCATCCAACCGAGTGGAACGCCAATGGCAGTCATGGTGCAGCTGACCGGGGAGTGAAACGCTAAGGGTCGCCCTGCTGCAGCTGACCGCGGGGATGGGCCTTGGCGCGTGGTGTTGCCCCCGGGCTATTTGCACAACGGTCCTCCACCCCTAGGCCGCCACCTATGCTACCTCGACAGGAACAGCGTCATGCATTTGGATCGATGTTGCAGCAGGCTGCCATGTAAATAGTTATTTAATAAAACGTTTTACCCTGTTACTTTGCTGGTGTGTTGTATATATTTATAATATTTGCATAGGGTTTGTCGTTATTTTGGGCGGGGTGGGCGGCGGAGCCGAGCTAACTTCTCTTATTTAGTCAGCACATAAATTGACTTACTGGTGCGCATTATTTTGGGTGTACATTTGGAATATCGGTTGGGGTCGGGTTCGTCGTACTGAAATAACCCTTCAAGTTTCTGGTGTAGGCTACTCTCCCATTCACTAGCTCCAGAGAGAGTCGTTCCTAAGTAAGGAAAGTGCTATATTCTTTTTCGTCCTTCACATGCGGATACCATGTTCAGGCTTATTTTTCTCATTCCATTAACCGTTTGATAAACGCCTCAGTCATACAAAAAGCATTCTTTTATTGACCCAGTCGTGCGCCACACATACGCATTCATACCGTACAAATCAGGGCCCATGCGCACATTCATACCATACAATCTTTCACGCTCCCAGAGATAGCTTGTACATATAATGTACCGTCTCACAGAGCTAGCCTATTTTTCCTCGCGTGGAACACGGTGCGGTTTAGGTCTTCTCCATACTTTAGCTGAAATTCCAATGTAACCTTCAGAAAAAGAAAAGGGGGGGGCAGCGTTCAAAGCACATCAGCGTGCATAAACACGAAAATGTTTTTATCTACCACGTACTTGACTTATCTCTCTGAGATGCATTCCCTTGTGTCTCGGCAATGGTAGTCTGTTCATTACATAGATCGCCCGAGGGCGGTAGTACAGACCGCGCGTAGGAAAGGGTCAAAAGCCAGGGGTATAGGAGTATGTAACAAGCGAGCCATTTAATTGAAAAAAATAAACGTGACAAACGGTTGCAGGATCAGTGAAGGTTGATTTTTTATTCGAAAGTATAACAGGATCAGTTACAATAAAATCGTCCATACGCACACCAAGGGCGAGTATCATGGGTAACATTACTTCAAAGCTTTAATAATACAATAATCAATAATGAAAAACCGACATCAATAGGGTTGTCCGTATGCCCAGTCAGTACCCTTCCCCGCCCGCCATGTGCACAAAGACCGCATACATCCCCCATAACGTCAAGGCTAAGTAACTAGAACGTCATAAGGAGTTGCAAGTCGCTCCCATACTGGCGCCATTTTGGTCGAGGCCAGGCAGGTCCTTTCAAGTGGTGTGGGACCTGCCTGGCTTGGGGAATCTTTCAAGTGATGTGACTGAGGAGCAAATTGTGGACCTCTTTAAAGACTTCAACCCACTACATGTCAAGAAATGTCAAAGCGGAATGAAATGCTTTGCATTTGTAGACTTCAGTTCAGCGAAGACCCAGCAGAATGTTATAAGTAAATGTCATGGCACGAAGTTCAGTGGGCGGTCTGTCATTGTGAACGCTTCAATTAAGTTGAATGGCTGCAAGAGCCCCGATTACACCAGCAGCCCTGTTAATATGCCGATCTTGGAAAAAGTTGCTCTGTTGGATTGCAATGGCTGCAGTGATGGTCTTGGGAAACTGCTTCCGAAAACTCTAAAGGCCACGAAAGCTTGCTATGCTGTTTCTTTGGAAATGCGGTGCTGGGTGATGGAAGTTATTGAACAGTTGGCAGTGGTGTTTTTTGTAGATTTTGGACGCTCTGCCACAGTCCTGGTTTCGTCATTACGAGCACTTGAAAACAAGACATTCTGGGCAATACCACCCTTGACGCAGCCCTTTATGCTACAAGATGGTGTCTTCCGTACAGAAAATATTGTTGGCAGCATTTTGAAAGGAAAGATAAACGGCCGTTCTCCTAGTGAGTCTCACATTCTTACATTTATGAAGAATGTTGAAGAGTAGTATGTTGAAAATCTGAAGCCATCGTTCTACAAACTCTCAACCAGCCTTGGATGGAAAAATCCTGAAGAATGTACAAACTGAAAACCAGTTTTTGTCTGCATAGCATCAGCAGCAACACTTGAGTCAGCTTTGTGTGAAGCCGCCATCTTGATCCAATCAATACCGTCCCCCCGCACACATTCAGGGACCAGGCCGCATTGCGAGGGCACCGCAGGACGTGTCTTCAGGTCAAACGGATTGTGGGACAAGGTCCAGAATGGAAGAGTCACCAAAAGGCTAAAAGTCCCGCCGGACCCCGGGAGCCGGCAGCCTATGTCGGGGGCTCTCTCAGGCCACACCAGGGCAACAAGACTTGGGGAGGGGGCAGGAGCCAAGCGCCCCCTCCGAGTCCGCGCCACCACACCGCCCCTCGGGGCGTGGAACAGTCGCCCGGTCCGGACGTGAGCCATGAAGAAGGGCACCAGCCGCCATCTTGATCCAATCAACTCCGTCCCCCCGCACACATTCAGGGACCAGGCCGCATTGCGAGGGCACCGCAGGACGTGTCCCCAGGTCAAACGGATTGTGGGACAGGGTCCAGAATGGAAGAGTCACCAAAAGGCTAAAAGTCCCGCCGGACCCCGGGAGCCGGCCGCCTATGTCGGGGGCGATCTCAGGCCACACCAGGGCAACAAGACTTGGGGAGGGGACAGGAGCCAAGCGCCCCCTCCGAGTCCGCGCCACCACACCGCCCCTCGGGGGCCTCCGTCAAGCGGCTCAGGGAGGCACCGCAGGCAGCGGTTCTTCAGATCAGTGGCTATCACCGGCAAGGCTCCCCTCCGTCAGCAGCGATCGTTGGCGCTGTGGTTGCGGCCGGAGGCGGGTGAGACGTTGTAGCCGCAAGAGCAGGCGAAACTCAACCGGCCAAGTGAGGCACTGTGCCGCAAGAGCGGGTGAGACTCAGCTGGCCGAGCGAGGCACTGTGCCGCAAGAGCGGGCGCAACTCAGCTGGCCCAGCGAGGCACTGTGCCACAAGAGCGGGCGCAACTCAGCTGGCCGAGTGAAGCGCTGGGGTGCAGCTGAGGAACCTCCACCTGGGGAGGTGGGGGAGGCTCATTCGCGCCGCCTCTCCCTCCCAGTGCACCCCACGCCGTCTCCTGGCGCAGGTATATGTGATGGTCGGACCAGGCAATAAGAGGGGGGGGGTCATCAGCAAGGCATTCACCCCCCCCACCCGTGGATCGCTGGATGCCACCTCAGGGTGGACGAATGGGAAGGCCAGTACAACAACATCGTGGCCGTGGTGCTTCCGGGCCATCCACCCAACGACCTCTTCGGCCGATGGCTGCCAGCAAGACCCCGCCCTATACGTGCCGGGGGCCTCGTCTTCCGGATGGGCGTAGCCGCGGACCTGCTGCACAAGGAGGGACAGGAACAGCGTCATGCATTTGGATCGATGTTGCAGCAGGCTGCCATGTAAATAGGTATTTAATAAAACGTTTTACCCTGTTACTTTGCTGGTGTGTTGTATATATTTATAATATTTGCATAGGGTTTGTCGTTATTTTGGGCGGGGTGGGCAGCGGAGCCGAGCTGTCTTGCAGACATCATGGCGTCGAGCTCGGTTCCTCTCACTAGTTTCATATTTCTCATGAGGGGTTGTTCCTAATGTTTCTATTTTAGCGAGGTCAAAAAGAGATCCCATCAGTGGCCTAATGATTTTGCTTGATTCCTTTTGTTTTTTCCAACGATTTTTATGTTATAGTTTGCTTGCACGATACAGCGGCTAGTCCGTATTTTACATATATGTCCTTTTTATTAGGGGTGTCCTCCGGTGGAGTCGGATGATCTACCTCTAATAAACGGTCCGGGCTGAACCAACTACCAACAAACGGGGCAGAGATAGGCATGACGGATTACAAAGGGGACAAAAGTCTGCACTACCTATCCTTCACTATCCGCAAAGACTAAACACAGTATTGCGACTCTGTGCTTGTTTGTAAATAGAGAATGAACCAAAGAGAACCAATTCCAAAACAGTAAATGCTTGGATAACAATCAATCAAATGGAGAGGGAAGCAGGCACGACGGATTACAACGGGGGCAAAGGCCTGCGTTACCTACCCTTCACTATCTGCAAAGAGAGAATACTCCTAAAAGAAAAGAGGGGGGGGGCAGCGTTGAAAGCACATCTGCGTGCATAAACACGAAAATGTTTTTACCTACCACGTACTTGACATTTTAAAGCTTTTGATATTTGCTATTAAAAAACCATTGAAATTCACTGAAAAAACCATAGGTTATAGACCATATATAGTTAGGAATTAGCATTTACAAAACCTTGAAAATTAACTGAAAAAACCATAGGTTTTACACACGTTATAGTTAGGAAGTAGCATTTAAAAAACCTATGAAATTCACCGAAAAAACCATAGGTTTTACACCAGTTATAGTTACCAGGAAATTTTACTCGCATAAAACCATTGAAATTCCCACGTTATAGTTAGTTGGACTCACTATAACTTGCGCGTGCAATGCACTGCTGATGACGTCACATATTACATCACTCATGACGTGGTCAGTGACATCACTCATGACATCACTGATGATACCATCCTTGCGACAGAGTGACAGACCTCTTTTCACTGTAATGTAACCCTTGAAACACATATTCAAAAATAGAAACTAAAATTTTCAAAAAAATGGAGATACCCATACCAGTTACAACAACCAATTCAGTAAATCCACCATCTATATACACATCCACTCTTTCACCAACAGGTCTATGTAGTCACTCATACATATACTCACTCATCATATATAGTGATACACCTATATATCCTGTTACACAACGACAGTCATCCAAAAGATACTCTCACACATACTCACACATGCAAATAAACTATTAAACATCCATTTATTTGCATGTACAGCTATACACACACTACCACTTTACTTCTAAGGAAACTTACACATACTTACTCTCTTAAACAATCACTTATAGAAACACATACTTATTTAAACAGGAACTCTTACAATCCCTCACTCTCACATATACTCACTTATATACATCAATATTCACATATACTAGATTAAAACATATGTAGTTATAGATAAAGACACTAGTGAGACAGTGATTCACTCACTAACATACATATATACACACTCATCCACCCATACAGTCCTGCACATATGCTGTATTCAAAACACATACAAACAGAGAGTCAGTCATTCATGCATCTATGTGCTAAGTAACACCCCCAACAAACATATAGACACTCATATTGATATTAAAAAAAACATCTAATAACCCATATACCTACACATGTAGCTACTCACGAACCCATGCAGCCACTTATACACAAAGTGAAATATTAATACATATGTTTAAACATTTAAACATTACTCACTAATATTTATTTTTCAGAAAGACACACATTCACTGGATGGTGTCATCAGTGATGTCATGAGTGATGTCACTGACCACGTCATGAGTGATGTAATATGTGACGTCATCAGCAGTGCATTGCACGCGCAAGTTATAGTGAGTCCAACTAACTATAACGTGGGAATTTCAATGGTTTTATGCGAGTAAAATTTCCTGGTAACTATAACTGGTGTAAAACCTATGGTTTTTTCGGTGAATTTCATAGGTTTTTTAAATGCTACTTCCTAACTATAACGTGTGTAAAACCTATGGTTTTTTCAGTGAATATATATATATATATATATATATATATATATATATATATATATATATATATATATATATATATATATATATAATTAATGCAATCTAAAAAAATGTTAGGCCTGGGTGGTGAACTTCTCACCGTTCATGGAGTTTGCGGAGTTTTCTGCACTCAGCGGAGCTCAAGGAGTGCATAAAACTCTTCTTCGCGATGTGCAGGGGAGTTTTTTCCCAGCTCGCAAACTGTAAGTTTACGATCGCGAACAGTAAGTTCGCGAGCGCGAGCTGTAGCTCGGGTAGAATTTCCACCCGAGCAGCAGGAATACCAGCAGAAACTGCAGTTTGCATTGCACTCCGCCACTCGCAGATTTCGCAGAGTTTTTTGTAACTGCGCGGAGTTCCGTGTAGCAACACTCCGTGAACTATGCCAAGACCTGATTTTTTTACTGTTATATTACGTTCCTTCAACCCAGTCAGTCTGTCTCTTTTGCTGCTACCTGGCACCCAGATGTCTTCCGTAGGGGCCAGGTGTGGAGAGGGCAGTTGGTCAAAAAGAGAACAATTGATGAATGGGGAGTAACACAGAGGAGCTTCTTGATAGAAGGATGCACCTCAAGTGGTACATGATGATCAGGGTTGTGCCAGGCAATCCAGGGACAGCGTCTGGTGTGCGTTGGTAGGAGTTGCACCAGACACTTCAGGTCTCCAACACAAAGAGTTGCAAATTCTGTACCTCTCTGGAAAAGAGGAACAATGACCGGTGCACGTTGAGATGGGTTGCTCCAGGAAATTCCAGTCACACAATGAAGAGTTGCAAATTCTGTACCTCCCTCAAAAGGAGACACAATGTCCAGGGCATGATTATACAAGTGCACCAGACCAGTCTGGTCGCACACAAAGGCACAAGTTCAGCAATGCCACACAAGGTAGAATGAGGGACTACAACGGATACACCCACGCCTTTGAGGGTTGCACCCTGTGAATCCGACACCGCATGTAATGAGCATGCTGTCAGAGTGACACACAAAAACGATGCGGCACGATTGATGAAACGGGTCACACGGGTTCCCGCAACCCTGTGAATCCACTCACCACCAACTGGACACTTATGAGTGTCAGCGTCCCTGCAGTACAGGAACCACACACCTTAAATATGGGCACGATTTCTGGGGCTCCGCACTAGACAATCCGGTCTCCAGACACAAGTCTTAATTCCATGATCGCATCGCGCTACCCGATGGGATTCCGTATCTGATGTGAGCACTTGAGAGGGCATTGCTCTCTAGATGTCACAGGTCAATGGTGTAAATCCCTCGCAGTAGATCTTTGAAATCCGTGAGATCTCCGGGGGAACAGGAGGCCGGCAGACAGACACTTGGCGAGCACACTTTAAGGTGCCACATTTCAGCAGGTCTCCAGCCCCGGCCAGCCTCTATTCAGAAAGGCCATGCGGTCCCCTTCATGGGCAGTTATCCTCCATGTGCACGACAGAGTCCTCTGGCAATGTGCACAATGCAGCCCGGGTTCTCTGGTCTCCAAGCATATCTCAACCCTGCTGAAGGATGGAACCTGCAGTTATACTGTTGTGTGTCTCTGAAGTTAGGGGAGTTTAAGGGGTTTTCCTTTGAACCCCTGATGTCTCCCCTAAATTATAGGCCAGCCTGCCATTGGGCCATGGAACGCAGATCTTAATCTTTAGTGGAGCCATGATCCGGACACTAGAGGCTAAGGGCCTGAATATGATGTTGGTTGGAGGTACCTCTAACCAATATCACTGTGGAATCGGGAACGACCGACCTCCAGTCGGCAGTCCCAACCGCATTATTATGATACGACCGCATATTGTGCAGTCACACACTCCCATTTCCCTATTGAAGCTTGTGCTGCGGTCAGAAACTGGCCATAGCACAGGCTCCCATTGCAAAATGGGAATTTTTGTAAATCCCTTCACCCTGTGCCTGCCACACGGTGAAAGGGATTTACAAGTGGGCACCATAGGTGCTCCTCAGGCCCACAACCATAGGCTACGGAGGTGAGGGGGTCCTGCCAGGGGCTGGAAGGTTTTTTCTAACTATTTTTCCATGTCGGAAAGGCATGCATGGAAAAACTGTGTGAAACTGACATCGTAATCCTAAAGGGATTACAATGCAGTTCCGATGGGCCGACAGGCTCCTTGAGCCCGTGGGGAGCCAGCTGGAATGACCGGCCAGTTTGACTTCCGACTGCCTACATTGTAATTAGGTGGTTGAAAGTCAAGCCAGAGATGTCGGTCTTAAAGCCTCCCACCTGCGGTCAGAGGCTTCCTGACTGACATCATAATAGGGTCCCTAAGTGTCAGAACCTCTCTCTCCAATCTATCCCATTTGGCCCTCAAATGGCAGAGGTCTGTCATGGTTTATGGCTGTCTCTGGGGGAATGCAGAGATGTGCTCCCATTGAGCCTTGGTGTTCAGTGGAGCCAGGAACACCAGCACACAAGGCTCTTAGAGCATAGAAATGTCCAAATTCTATAAGTGGCATTTCTAGGTGATTTTAGCCAAACCCCCCTTTACCTTTAGGAAGGGTTCGGCAATGCGAATCCATTGATAGGAACCATCATGAGGCTGCTCCACTACAATCCACTATTTCAGCCCGAAGTGATTTCAACCACTTCCACATGTTAACCTATGGGCAGAGAAAGCCTCATACATAGTGAAAACTCACACAGATATTCCTCATACCTGGGCACACATGCACTCGTGCACACACTGGCCTGTTATGGCTTGTTGGACACAACAGCAGACTGGACACAGGTTTAAATAATACGTGTGTCAGTGCTTACACATGAGCCTGCATTGGCAGGCAGCACAGGCAATAATGGGCACCATCTGGCAGGCGGCTTATGAGTTAAATCACTATAGCTGCTGGTACGCACACACCAGTCGGCGATGTCCCACTATCCTATGGTTCAGAACATCGAGTCATCCCCACTTCCCAAAATGGGAAGGAAGGGTGCATGCACTTTCACACCATATTTACAGCAGAGAAATGCCCAGAGCCGTGAGGCCCCACAAGAGAATTAGCAAAACCCAGGCAGAAAAAGGAAAACGTTTAGGGAGATGCTTTCTGATGGGTATCAAGTCCAACACGTTCCCATCCTGCTACATCAGCTGGACACCATGTTCCCTAAAATTTAGACTCTCATAGGTAGCCTGCCAGCCCAATTTGGATGTAGTGAACAGGGTAGAGAAGGAAATATAGAAATTAGTGCAAATTCTCCGTGCAACACAAGAGGCTTATAAAAGTCATGAAGAAGTTCAGATTGAGAAGAGGTGGGAGGCAAATAAGATTGCTAATTTTGAATATGGTGAGAAGTGTGGGAAAATGCTGGCCTGGAAAGCAAGCTCTGAATGGTATAGACACTATTTAAAGGAAATTATCGATGAAAGAATGAACACCAGTGTCAATACCACTCAAGAGATGGAAAAGGCTTTTTTGATCATTTTTTATTAGGATGAATCTGCCAAGGATAATCCTCAAAAATCTGGTACCGATCATCCCACACACCGCTTGTTAGCTCTTTTAAACCCCGATTTAATTACATTTTGCTGCATTTTAACCTTTAGGGATTGTGTTGGGGGAAGGGAGCTTTGTAATTACTTTGCATCGTGTGAAGTTTCCTTCCCTTTGGTCAGCCACAGAGAATCTGATTGTGCGGAGAGGGCAGGATACCTGCAAATACTTAAGACACTTCCTATTTTAACCCGCCATTTTGGAGGTCAATGCTCTAGCTCTCTCTCTCTGTACTTAGCTACTTTAGGAGCATTCCAATGCGAATGCACTGACTGAGCATCACACCGGTGCTCCAAAGGCAAGCCTGTATGCACCAGTCTGCTCCTGAACTGCACCAGAGGGAAGACTCCTGGTGGTTTGCAGTCAGCCCCCATCACGTCCTCCAAACAAGAGCTGCTTGAACTGGCAACCGCCTTGCATTGGGCCTGCCATTAACTCCTTAGATCGATCTAGCAGGAGGTAGGTGTAAGAACTGTGGGTTTTCACCCCTGGACTCACTAGAGGTTAGTATAGAAGGCAAGGCAAAACACACCCTTTAGACCTCAGCAAGCTCTTTATGAATTGCAGGACCGTAGTCAAATATGAACTGGATGAGTATGACTTTTTGGAAGAGCATCGCCCAGAGGCGGTCTTCCTCACTGAAACACAGCTCATGGAGGATTCACCCCCGAGATATTACAAGCCATACCAACAGGTTTTGCCATGATAAGACTGGAAAGACAAGCAGAGCATGGGCTGTATAACAAGCTTAGTATTGAGGAACGTGAAGAAGCTGTGCTTTGGCTCTGACCAATAATTCTATGCTCTCAGGAACTCTGATGTATCCCCCACCCCTGCAACCAGCCTCCAGTTTTGTTGCAAAGTTAGATCATGTCTTGGCCCCACTTGCACATCGGTATTCCAATTTTCACTGTAGTTGGAGATATCAATATACACTTTGATGACACAACTTGCATCACTGTTACGATTGTGGTCACAGACTTGACTGGTTTACAGCTCCTTCACTGTGTAATGTTGATAGAGCAGATTTCATCTGGAGTCAGGCATTGTTTTATTTTTTGTGCTTCAGACAGACTGCATTTAAAATTGACACGCACATTTTGGTGTAAGTTAAAAACATGGCACATGAAAAATATGAAAGTGAGACCTAGTCAGTCTGAAATGATTGTGTCGAAATAACATGTGTTTTTGCAGTGTAGAGAAAAACTTGTGATTTAAGTGGCCTTTTTAGTTTTGAAGATTAATTGAATGTGTTCTCTCTTCCCAGTTCATCCCTTGCAATCTAGATTCTCTATTCCTGTCTTAAGAGACTTTGGCTTGTTGCAAATTTGAATAAAAAATATTTCAGTTCATAACAACGCTACACATGGGGCTAAACGCTTTTTAGCATGAAAAGCTATCTAAAACATTAAAGCATGTATGTATTAACTGTGTGCGCTTTTAAAATTCACATTAAAGCATAAAAATGCTACGTTGTACATTGCACATTTTTTGCACGCTGTGCATAAATAATCAGAAAAGCAGCTTTACATTAATAGCTTGGCTAGGTAATATTTTATAAAGGGTATTAGTATGGAGTTGGGAAAACATAATGTGCTGATTTAAATGAAATTAATACTCTCTTTTGTTTGTTTTGTTTTTGGGCCTAAAATAACATGGCTGCCTGTGAATCCAGCAAGGCTGTAACTTGCATTAAAAGAAGAGAGCATGCGCAGATTGTGCCAGCTTTCTTCATGACACAAAGGAGTCAAGGCCACTGTGAACTGTGCATTCTTGGGATTGTGCTAATGTACCAGTGTTAGTTAAAGTATCCTTCCAGCCTGCGATGTGACAGAAAGGAGGAAATTTGAATGAAACATTTTTCCTAGCAAATGTTGCAAAACATATAAAATGTATTAATCATTTACGCTTCTTTTGTTAAAACTGGTATGCTCTAGAATTTAGAATGAGATCAGGATGATGAAACCTCTTGCCATTATGGCTGACCAATCAGGTACAAGCTTACCTGAAAATGCAACATTTTGTGTAGTCTGCCAAGTATTAGAGTATAAATAATGACCTCTTTGGAGGCGTGTTTGGCTTCTAGGCTCATTTGGCTTTCAGGCTCATTTGGCTTTTGGCCTAGGCTCTGCTTCATTCATATGGGTTAGGTACGAGAAACGCCGTGGGAGAGCTTGGGGTGAGATTGCTTCCGATGAGAGTCAGGGGGGGGGAGGTTCCCTTGCTTTTATTTTTTCAGAGAGTCCTTGCACATCATTTTTTTGGCACTGCATTCCTTTGAGGTCTGGTGAAGGAGGGGCTGCTTGCTCTTTTAGACACAGAGATGCAGAGAGAAGCAACAGATAGAAAGGCTTATTTAGATTTAGATGTTAAAATACTACGTTTATGCTTTGACTAATTAATAAGGTCTGAAATGATTTATTTGTCTTATGCAATTATTTCTCTTTATGGGGGATTTTTGCAAACTATTTAATTATTGATTAGCCATGCAAGACTCTTTTTCTTAGAAACTCTTTAAGAGTTTTGACTGATATTGTGCGCCACATTTTCTTTTGTACATGTGATGCTTATATGCAGACTGTAATACGTTCTATATTAATGCTAATTTTCCTTTTTTCCAAATTCTGTAACCTGATTGATATTTTACTAATGAATAAAAGGGTCAGAGAAAAACGTAACTTTTTTTGTAAAATTTTTATTTCTCGTTTTAAAGAGGAAAAAACAGAAAGAGAGAGAGAAGGAAGGAAGAAAAAAAGAGCATCAGCGACAATCCCGCACATCCCCTCACACAGGAGGTAATCATAGCGGTTCGGACGCAAGGTATTACTGTCAACAGAGAGCACATCGTACAGATCAAAGGATCAGAACTGGAGATCTCCAGGCGGTCCCTGCAGTGTCCGAAGAGCGAGGCGTAAAGCAAGGGCATGGCAGTGCAGGACAGTCATATAGGAAGGCAGGCCATAGCAATTATCAATGCCGATGGCATCTGGCGTACGTCCGCTGCCAATGCTACGGGATATGACGCATGATAACAGAGATCAAGGAACAAACCCCCTCCCCCTAGTGATGGTGACAGCATTCATCTCAGCAGGCAAACAAAACTTAACTTTTGATTAGAAAATAAACCCCTTTAAAATACTCAACAACTCTCTTCATTGGCTTACATAATAATTGCATTTTTGATTGTTGATGTTTATTTAAAGTCTCCTGAAGGTAATACATGGTGTCAAGTGCCCAACATCTTTTCAGTGGTAAATAGAGGTAGCATGAGGGTTTTGCATTGAGAAATTACCAGATGAAATTACCGCTTCATCAGTTTCTGATAATCAGAGGATGGTCATTATTGATTAGTTTGGTGATTAATGAATATTGATTTCACCATCAGCTATTTAACTAATGGATCATTGACCTTAAGAGGGGAGTAAAATAATTGCCCAAGTTAGATAAAATATCCAAATCCTGATTCCTGACTCCAATGCTCAGAACCTGAAGACTGGCAAAGCAGTACTGGAAGGTGATACAAGAAGTTGATTGCTGGAGCGGTGTGAGTATCAATAGGGTTGTGAAATTTTTTTTGTGCTAGGATGTATTTTCAAAGTGTTGAAAATATTAAGGGTTTTTTGACTGTTGGGGAAATTTTGCTCATTTTGAATTGATGGTGTTATTGATTATACTGGTAATTTCATAGGACAGCATTTTTTTTGATTATTGGTTACATGTTTTAACTCTTCATGTTAAGTAAGTTAGTGTCTTGTTTTATGTTGTCTGGAAACACAGGTACAGTGATACCTGGAAATCCCGGGAAGGAATAGAGGGTGGTAAATGGAAGCCACACTGCTATGAGGTTACTCGTCTGTTGGAATAACACTCAGAAGCTAGGTAGGGCTGGCAGTGTTAAATTAGGGACTTGTATTCTGTGTAAAAGTGTGAGTGAGTGATAGCAAAGAGATCGCTGGTGAAACTTTGGTATTATATCACCTAGAAAGGGTAACACTGAAGGAGTAGCAGGCTCTTCTGAACTTGAGTGACCGCAAAGAGTTCGCTGGTGTAACTTTGGTGTTATATCACCTAGAAAGGGTAACACTGAAGGAGTGGCAGGTTCTCCTGAGCTTGAGTGAAGGGTAAGCGGAAGGGATTTACCTGCAGTGTTTGAAGAGTAAACGGAAGTTCTTACTTTGTGAAGAGTAAGCGGAATGTGTTACTCACAGTGAAAATAAATCTATCCTTTATTTAGTGGAACAGACAGTGTAGCAAATGTTTTTATGTTGTTTCTAACAGAATTATTGTTTAAGAAAAACTCAGAAAATATTGCGGTAAGATTTTGTGGAGGGTCAGTGGTAGGAGTAAAACTGACTGCAATTGAGATTGACATCATTGGAGAAAAGAAATTGCATTGAACTATTTCAAAAATAAAAAATTTTAAGGTTTAAAGAAACTGTTGGGAGGTAAAATGAAAAATTAGTTTTTTATTGGTGATGCTCCTGAAGGAAAACCTGTACATTTTAAGTCTACCAATTTGGGACAACATTCATGTATGTGGGTTCACCATTGGTGCAAGAATACTGAAAAAGAGGGTGCTTTGAGGTTTCCAAAAGATGGTACTTTTGAATTGCAATTTATTGACAAATTAAGGGAAGTGTTATGTGAAATGAAGACACAATCTAAAGCTGCACAATTTGAGGCCTTAAGCATGTGGGAAAAGATAGCAAGAGAGAATGCAAGTGAGGATAAAAAGATAAAGCACTAGATGCAGGAGAAGGGAATTAATGATGATAAAGAGCTTCTAATAAATAATGATTCAGGTGATGAAATAATGGATGCATTGTTAACTGAGTGTTCACCTCTTTATGTGGTTCCCATGTAAAATACGGAACATAGTGCACCAGTAAGTACTACAGTGGCTCCTGCTTCTGTTGAACGGAGAGAAAAACAGACTGAGAGAACTGTGCAGACATTCCAGGTTGACTACCTGTTGATTCAGCACTGACAGTGATACCTCCAGGTGTTACTACTTCAAATGTGACTGATTCAGTCCAAGAATTACAAACTGTAGATGCACAGACAATGCCTAGAAAAAGTATGACTGTCCCAATTAATATGGTCCCTAAGGAAAAGGTTCAAAGAGCTGCAGAAGGAGTGATTATGGCAGGGTTTATTTCAGAAACTCAGAAATCACAGATTATTGAATAAAAATTACCCCAGACAGATCAAGCACTAAAAGGTGAGGGAAAATGGTATTTACAACATCTGCAACCCAGGATAAAATAAATATATTTAAAAATGGGATTTTTCAAGCCTGCTTTGAGGAAGCAGCAGTGATTAAAAAGATAGAGAGCATGGGGGAACATATTAAACCAGACCCTGAAAAAGAGAGATAGCTTAATGTTTTACATTCAACATGTGAACATGAAGAAATGCACAGTCCCTGCTGTTTAAATCATGAAAATGTGAACCAGTGTCAGGAAAAAGAATTACTTTCCCTGAGTAAGGAAACAGCAGCATGTGCATTAACTACACATAATGGACTGACAGATTTGGCTCAAAATTATGAAATTGATGTTTCAGGAAGTTTTCCATTTCAGAATAGTTTCAGGGTACATATGGATTATAAAGCAAATGAGAAAATGTGTTCTTCAGGAATGCAAAAGTACATTGCAGACATAAAATATATGTTTTAATGCAATGGGTTTGAGACATTAGGAGACAAATGGGGAAGAAAACATGAGAAGAAAAAGAAACCACCAGACCTAGCAAGGAAACTGGATAAGGAAAAGAAGCCACCAGATCTAGTTGAGAAAAATAATAAGCAGAATGAGGAAGAAGCTTTTGCTTACTCATCGAGAGAAAAGGTGAGCGAAATGTATGTGCATATGCCACAGAATAAAAGTGAATTTGCAGCATTTCTGAACATAACCCCACAATTGAGAGTTAAACTTATGCTGTGGTACCCACAAGTTGATGGATTTGATGAAATTTTAAAAGAGTTGTGGACTAATTTGGAAATGTTCTTTTACGTTGCCAGGCAAACTGAATTGTGGTTTGAATCTAAAGTTGTTGTTCAAAGGCCAGATGATGAGACAGTGAAAAGGGTTTGCATGAATGCACCATCATTTTCTGTTGTAATGGAGATTACTTTCCTGAATGGCAGAGTGCCTGCAAAGGATTTTGATTGGGTACAGATTAAAAGAACACTGGATGGAAGTAAAGGTGGTTTGGTTTCTGCAAATTTAGGTATGGATATTGTACTGCTGGAAAATGTGTACTTTTGCCATCTTTATAACAGATTTGAGCAGTGGAAGAAGAAATATAAATTTAAACATGATGCACAAAAACATGGAGAAATGCAGATGCAAAATATGCCAGTTAAGCAAATGCAAATGTCAGTTCAGAAACAGGTACCAATGGCAGGAATTTACCAAGCACAGATGGTCTCACAAAATATGAAAAAAGCTAACATTTATTTAAATAAGTTGTCCAGAGCAAATGGGAATTATTTCCAGAGACAAAATCAGAACCCAGTTCAACAGGTTGCCGTGTTTAAAAATTAGAGTTTCAACCCTCACAATTCTGAATTTACCAAGTCCATTGTGAAGGCAGTGGAAAGTCCAGATTTAGTTGCAGGAGGTTTAAACAAAGAAATTACAAACCCAGTTTTAGAAGAATGTGCACTAAAAATAGGCCCATTTGAGGAAAATTGCAAAACTGTTGTCTGTGACTCAGGCCTAGCAGAAAAACAATTGTTTTGCAAAATAAACAGCACAATTTACTGTACACCAGATAATGTTAGTTTTCAGATTCCTGATAAGGATGTACATTTTAAAATGGCCCAACAAGAGACAGCTGTAGCATTGTTTTTAGAAAAGACAGTTGAAAAATTACCTTCTGCTTTAGAGAAAATAATAAACACAGAAATAAGAGAGTTCACAGAGAAGGATGCCAGATTAATAAAATGTGCAGAACATGTCTTATTAAAACTAGAACCAAATGACATGTATATAGGAACACCATCAGTTGCAGAAATGTAGCCAATAAAAGGATTTTTGATGGAATTGATTGGAAGTTTGTGTAACTTTCTGATCACAGGTTCACAGAAATTAAATGAAAAGAACAGAATTGTGCAGGAGATTAAAAGCATACATTTTCCATGTTGTCCTGTGGTACCGAATCCAGCCAGTATATTTTTACACATTCCATGTACTGAAGAATAGCTTACTTTTGTTGATTTTTGCAAAGTTCATGTCACAGTGCCATTGTATAAGAATAGTCAGGAGTACTGTCAAAACGAAGATGAATACCTGGGACACAAAATTGGAAAGTGAGGTAGAAAGGTGTCACCAGAGAGGGTGGAAATAATTTCCAAGAAAAATCCACCTCAAATTCAGAAAGAAATCAGGAAATGTTTGGGAATGGTTGGCTGCTGTAGAGAGTGGTTACTAAACCTTCCCCTAGTGGCTAAGCCTTTACTGAGGCTGACACACAAGGGTGTGTCTGATCCGCTCCCATTGGACAACAATTGCACAAAAGCATTCCTAAAGTTGAAAGAGAAAAAGTGTCACGCCCCGCATTAGGAATGAAAGTTTATTTGAAAGAAAATACACCAATTTGCAGTGAGAGGAAGGGTTGCACTCTCTCATTGCCTATTCAAAACAAGCATTTGCAATGCAATAGGTCTCGCATTAGGAAAGTTTGAGCTATTGTTATTATAAATGACACATTTTTTATTTATGTTTTCTTTTTGAAAGTAGCGAAATTAATAGCATTGTCATTTACAATGCCAATAGTTATAACTTTCGCAAATGTGACACCTATAGCATTTGTAATGCAATATGTGTTGTATTTACGTGACGTACATGTATTGATATTACAAATAACAATGGCTTTTAATTTTTTTAATAATTAATACTTAAATAAAAGTTATTGTAATTCATAATGGCAATAGCTTAAACTTTTGTAAATAACTTTTGTGAAGATTATGTTGAGTGTATTTTATTGTGAGGAAAATCCAAGAACAGAAGTGAAATATTAACATCTTTTTTGTTACATTTGTAATAAAGCTTGAAACATATTTGAACCAGTTGTTGTTGAATGGTTGCACAGATTGATGCTGTGGTGGCGCTGAGTGATGTTGTGATGGCGAACGAGTGATGCTGTGGCGTTCAGTGATGCTGTGGTACTGCATAGTGATGTTGTGGTGCTCCTGAGTGATGCTGTGGTGGTGCTGAGTGATGCTGTATGATATGCTATGTTTTGTTTTGTTTTCCTATGTTTTGTTTTGTTATGTTATCCTATGTTTTGCTATCCTATGCTTTGATTTGTTATGCTATGCTGTGTTTTGTTATGCAATGCTATGTTTTGTTATGCTATGCTATGCTGTGTTTTATTATGCTATGCTTTGTTTTGCTATGTTATGTTTTGTTATGCTATGCTATTTTTTGTTGTGTTTGGTATGCTATGCTTTGCTATGCTATTATATGTTTTGTTTTGCTATGCTATGTTTTGTTAAGCTATGCTATGTTTTGTTGTGTTTTGCTATGTTTTGTTATGCTGTGTTGTTCTGTTTTGTTATGCTATGTTTTGTTATGTTATGCTACGTTTTGTTATGCTATGCTATTTTTTGTTTTGCTATCCTATGCTTTGTTTTGTTATGATATGCTATGTTAAGTTTTGCTATCCTATGCTTTGTTTTGTTATGCTATGCTATGTTTTGTTGTGTTTTGTTATGCTATGCTATGTTTTGTTGTGTTTTGTTATGCTATGTTTTGTTATGTTATGCTATGTTTTGTTATGTTATGTTATGCTATGTTTTGTTATGTTATGCTATGTTTTGTTATGCTATGCTATGCTTTGTTGTGTTTTGCTATGCTATGTTTTGTTTTGCTATGTTTTGTTTTGCTATCCTATGCTTTCTTTTGTTATGCTATGCTATGTTTTGCTACCCTATGCTTTTTTTGTTATGCTATGCTATGGTGTGTTTTGTTATGCTATGCTTTGTTTTGTTATGCTAAGCTGGTGAGGGTGTGTGAGGGTGTGTGAGGGTGAGTGAGGGTGAGTGAGTGAGAGTGAGTGAGAGTGAGGGTGTGTGAGAGTGAGGGTGTGTGAGGATGAGGGTGTGTGAGGGTAAGTGAGGGTGTTTGAGGGTGAGGGCGTGTGAGGGTGTGTGAGGGTGAGTGAGGATGTGTGAGGGTGATAGGGTGAGAGGGTGTGAGGGTGTGTGAGTGTGAGGGGGTGTGGGGTTGAGGGGTGTGAGGGTGAGGGGTGTGAGGGTGAGGGGGTGTGAGGGTGAGGGGGTTGTGTGGGTGATGGGGTGTGAGGGTGAGGGGGTGTGAGGGTGATGGTGTGAGGGTAAATGAGGGGGTGTGAGGGTGGGTGAGGGGGTGTGAGAGTGAGGGGGTGTGAGGGTGAGGGGGTGTGAGGGTGAGGGGGTTGTGTGGGTGATGGGGTGTTAGGGTGAGGGGGTGTGAGGGTGATGGTGTGAGGGTAAATGAGGGGGTGTGAGGGTGGGTGAGGGGGTGTGAGAGTGAGGGGGTGTGAGGGTGAGGGGGTGTGAGGGTAAATGAGGGGGTGTGAGGGTGGGTGAGGGGGAGTGAGAGTGAGGGGGTGTGAGGGTGAGGGGGTGTGAGGGTAAGTGAGGGTGAGGGGGTGTGAGGGTATGAGGGTGAGGGGCGTGAGGGTGAGGGAGTGTGAGGGTGTTTGAGGGTGAGGCGGTGTGAGGGTGAGGGGGTGTGAGAGTGAGGTGTGTGAGGGGGTGTGAGGGGGTGTGAGGGTGAGAGGGTGTGTGAGGGTGAGAGGGTGGGTGAGGGTGAGAGGGTGGGTGAGAGGGTGAGTGAGGGTGAGGGGTGTGTGAGGGTGAGGGGGTGTGTGAGGGTGGGTGAGAGGGTGTTTGAGGGTGAGGGTGTGTGTGTGTGTGAGGGTGTGTGAGGTTGAGGGGGTGTGAGGGTGAGGGGGTGAGAGGGTGTGAGTGAGGGTGGGTGAGGGTGTGTGAGGGTGTGTGAGGGTGAGGGTGGGTGAGGGTGAGTGAGGGTGAGAGGGTTGTGAGGGTGAGGGGGTGAGGGTGTGAGGGTGAGTGAGGGTGTGTGAGGGTATGTGAGGCTGAGGGTGTGTGAGGGTGAGGGTGTGAGGGTATGGGGTGTGAGGGTGAGTGAGGGTGTGTGAGGGTGAGAGGTGTGAGGGTGTGTGAGGGTGAGAGGGTGTGAGGGTTTGTGAGGGTGAGGAGGTGTGAGGGTGAGGGTGTGTGAGGGTCCGAAGTAAATGGTGGCCGGGCAGACATCATAAGACAGAGAGAAACACAAATGTTAAGATAACAGTGCTCGAAGGGGTTGTGGCCTTTAGTATATACGTACACGGCAGTCCATGTTAGAAAAAACCTACAAGATACAGAAGCATGGTGAAAAAGAATCCCTGAAAAGGCCTCTGTGTGGACATGGGACACCCATTAAAAGCAATTGCTCACCAATTAATGACTTTTGGAAACAATGCTTCTCTCCCAGGGCAACTTAAATTTGCGGAGGTGCGTAGGTAAAGAGAGGCTGGTGGAAGGCCTGTGCGTGTGTTGAGGGCTGTCCCAGGAAGGCGCACATGATATAAATCAGCGGGTATCTGTGCTATAAACGCACTAACGTAAGGGTATTTTAGGGCCACACCTCTGCACACCTGATCCTCACATTTACTACATTTTGTTTCTAGGAAACGGATGCTTGAAGTCAAGAAAAGTGAGATCACCTTTTCGAGTTATTCTCCAGTAACCTAGAAATGAGGGTTGCGGTGGGAGGCAAATGAAACCTGTCTGCCGATTTAAATAACAGTTTCTGAGAGATGCAGCTTTCAGGAGCAAAACAAGTAGCGAACTAAAGACCTCCTTGAAAAATAACAGTTAAGAGTGCTGTGTGAGAATTAAAACACATGAGGATACATATGAGAAAACGTGAGAGTCCGACCTACAGTGCAAGATAAAATGCACCAAAACACATTTTGACAAGTTAGCATGCTGACTATAAAATCACAGGCAGGCAAATCACTGCAAGGAAGCAAAGTAAAATAGAACAAGGACTGGGCGAGAAGGTGGGGGGAATGCCATCAGGAAGCGAGGGGGTGACAAATGGTGAGTATTTCGCGGCCGCTTTGATGTTCTGAGTGCCCGCACGGCTCACTGAGAACATCAAATTGTCCGCGAAGCATGGTGGTTTGTGACGTGGCTGGTGTGTGTGTGGGGGTGGGGGGGAGAGGGAGGCATTGCTTTGAAGTGTCAAGCGCATAAAAAGGCCTCGTTTACAATTTATACGGTTGGTCTGCAATGTAGGGTGTCACAAAACAGCACAGATGAATGATCAGCATAAACTAAAACGCAATGAGAGGTAAAGACAGACACATTTAAAGCAGAAATCTCTCAAGGAAAAATATAGTGTTATTACATAAGTCATGCAGAAAAAAATGCCATAACCTTAGAAGAACATACATTGACTTAACAAACGCTGCTGTCATCTGTTTGCACTACCGAGCACCAATGCGTATTCTCTCTTGTCCAACCAACTCCATTACTCTTTGCCATGGCATGCATGGGTCCAGCAATGCTGTATAAAGTATAATGCAGCTTCCGTTCTAAAGCACAGGAATGAAAGGGGTCACAACTTGGACAGGAGCTCTCATCGCTGCAGCACAACGTCAGGTACTGTCACATCAATCAAGCTGCGGCCGCGACATCTGTCAGAGAGGCGACAGGCACACGCGGACACGCTCAGCTTTAAACTGGCACCGAGCTGGGCAAACCCTGTCAAAAAGCACATGCCTGACGATTGTAAGCACGACGATCAACGGCTAAAAATATCAGGGAAATTAGTTTATGTAAACACTGAAGATGGACTAAAAGTATTCTTGTGTATGCACCAACCTTTACAAAGTATGACGACTTTCTGCAACTGCCAAAGCAGTGATTAAGGATATATTTTATTTGTGTAAATATGGATTGATAAAACGGTGTGCACGACAATGTTCACTGGGAGCAGATTTTTTTGTAGCGCTCAAACTCCAGTCGATCACGCTCCAGTCTGCCAAGAAAATGCAGACTATGGATTGACAGCATGTGAAAGACGGTGAAATGGCAGCGCGGGAGCTGGAGGCCTCCTCTGCCGTGTGAGCTTTTCACTCTGCCGTGTGTTAGCCAAGGGCCTGCTCAGCAGCGTGCGAGGGAAGAAGGGTCTAACCCAGGCCATCTTAGCCCACCTCCATGGAGTAATAACATTGGTGCTAACTGGGCTGGATATGATAGTGATTGGCAGGACAAGCAATAGGCCTACCAAATGAGAAATGTGTAGGCTATGTCAGTGTGGGATGAGGAGGGAGAAACCCTGAGTGAGAATGGGCGAAAGCGATTGAAGTGTGCAAGGCACACTGACTGAGACTTAGAACGTACAGGGAATGCACAACCTATTTCTCTCCCAAAAGTTGATTTGGGTATATTTTGGTGGAAATAAGGACATCTAAATGGATGTACCCAAGTGCTACGGGACTCCATGGAATGGGATGTAAAATAATTGTACAACAGAGTCACTACATCAGTGAACAAATGTCTGCCTCCAATACCTTCGGGTAAGCCGGCAAGACTGCAAAATAAACAAGCTTTTACTACAAAAAAATGGCCACCAGATGGCAGTATAAGACAGCCTGTGGAGAATGCCAGCATAGTTCAGGCCCAATTCAAACAAGTTAAAAAAATGCGAGTCACGGCCTAGCGGCCGTGAAGTGTGAAAATGCGTGGGCAGAGAGAAGGCAGGCGCTGGAGAGGGAGGGGGTGGGCAACTCGAACGACCATATGGAGAGGGAGGGGGTGGGCTGCCTGCTGGGAGAAGCTTGTGTGAGGGAGGCTGGGCTGGCTGGGCTGCCTTTGATGATGGAATACGAGCTTGTGCACGAGGAGCTTGTGGTGATGTGATTCTCGTGAACTGTTGAAAATCCGCTTTTAGAGAGCCTTTTGCGAGCCTTGGGTTTAAGTAGTGGTTTAGCTGCATTAGACTCGCATATTCCTTCCTTGCGGAATGGAATAGGCGAGACCTATAGATGAATGTTTTCAAAGGTCTGTGATGTATTTCCCAATGACCTTGGACCCTAACTTCACAGAAATGTCAGCAAATGAATTGGTTTGTGATGAAACTGAATATGAGTGTCTAAATGTCATGAAAATATGCATAAAGCCAAAATCAGACTTTAAGGATGAACGTCTGAGTCAGCCTAACAATGTCCATTTTTTTGATGGCCCATGTTCGAAAGGTAACAATGACATATTAAAAGCAGCACATGCTGTGCTCCTTATACATTATGTTGTCAAAGCTTCATGGCTCTCAGTAGTTACCTCAGCCCAAAATTCGAAATTGATTGCCCTTACCATAACATGCAGTATATCTGCTCAAATGAGAGTCACTGTTGTCATGGGAGAGAGAAATGCTAATTCAGTTGCACAAAATTGTGTTCTGTTATAATATACATTCTATGGAATCTTCACAGGTGAATTAAAAGAGGCTCAAGAAAATGTTTCAGAAGCAAAACAACAGGGTGGTATCAGAACTGTTTTGAGAAAAGTGACAACTGCATAGTGGCAAATGTGTTATTGCAAAAACTGATGCCCAGGTATAGATTGCCAGTTTCTCTGAAATCAGATCATAATGAGGTCTCAAAGATAATGAGTGCAGAACAACAGATTGGACATGGAATGGATTGTAGCTATCTGTCTGAAGTGTCAAGCATAATAAAGCGACACAATGGCAGCACAGAGTTACATTTTGCAAAAAAACTGTATTTCAGCATCACCAAAGTGGCTTGAAAATACATATGCAAATGCACTTGTGGAAAACACTGATGGGAACACTTGCCATTGCTGTGTAGGTCTGGGTGCTGTACAGTGTGCAGTTTCTCACCAGATTGCAGTTGCTACACAAGATCTGCATAATGGATGGTGCAACGACTTTGATCTGAGAGATGCTGTGGTGAAACATCTGAATCTGATCAAAGTGAAAATACGAGTGAAAGGCCTTGGTTGAAAAAGTGCAAAGGATTGTTGGTGCTCTGTCAAAGTTTCTCTGCACCTAAGTAGTCTAATTGCATGCAAAAAGGTACAGAATGCCACGCTGTATGAGCCATACTGATGGCAAGCTGATGACTAAGAGCAAAGAAATGATGAAACTGTCCTGTTGAATTCACCTTTTATTATTTTAGTTACCTATTTTAAAGAAGACTAACAATTCCAAGAAGCTACTTACAGAACTGCATTAAAACATTTGAGCTTGGCTATATGTGATCTGATTACAGACCAGACTTGTGTTTGCCTTAGAAATAGAAGTAACATTTTTATATGCTCAGCTTTTGCATTACAAAAATGTCACCTGTGAAATTAAATAAGTGTTATGATGTATACATCATTTGATTATGATTTGAATCATCAGAAGGGTGGATTCATGGAGCAGATTTCATCTGGAGTCAGGCATTGTTTTATTTGTTGTGCTTAAGACAGACTGCATTTAAAATTGACACGCACATTTTGGTGCAAGTTAAAAACACGGCACATGAAAAATATGAAAGTGAGGCCTAGTCAGTCTGAAATGCTTGTGTTGAATTAACATGTGTTTTTGCAGTGTAGACAAAAACTTGTGATTTCAGTGCCCTTTTTAGTTTTGAAGATTAATAGAATGTGTTCTCTCTTCCCAGTTCATCCCTTGCTGTCTAGATTCACTATTCCTGTCTTAAGAGACTTTGGCTTGTTGCATATTTGAATACAAAAATATTTCAGTTTCTAACACCTCTTTTATAATGTGTGTGAATTATTAATGCACCAAACACTACACATGGGGCTAAACACTTTTTAGCATGAAAAGCTATCTAAAACATTAAAGCATATATGTATTAACTGTGTGCGCTTTTAAAATTTACATAAAAGCATAAAAATGCTACGTTGTACATTGCAAATCTTTTGCCTGATATGCATAAATAATCAGAAAAGCTGCTTTAAATTAATAGCTTGGCTAGGTAATATTTTATAAAGGGTATTAGTATGGAGTTGGGAAAACATAATGGGCTGATATACATGAAATTAATACTCTCTTTTGTTTGTTTGTTTTTTGGGCCTAAAATAACGTGGTTGCCTGTGAATCCAGCAAGGCTGTGACTTGCATTAAAAGAAGAGAGCATGCGCAGATTGTGTCAGCTATCCTCAAGACACGAAGGAGTCAAGGCCACTGTGAACTGTGCATTCTTGTGATTGTGTTAATGTACCAGTGTTAGTTAAAGTATCCCTCGAGCCTGCGATGTGACAGGAAGGAGGAAATTAGAATGAAACATTTTTCCTGGCAAATGTTGCAAAACATATAAAATGTATTAATCATTAACGCTTCTTTTGTTAAAACTGGTATGCTCTAGAATTTAGAATGATATCAGGATGATCAAACCTCTTGCCATCATGGCTGACCAATCAGGTACAAGCTTTCCTGAAAATGCAACATTTTGTGTAGTCTGCCAAGAATTAGAGTATAAATAATGACCTCTTTGGAGGCGTGTTTAGGCTTCTAGGCTCATTTAGCTTTCAGGCTCATTTGGCTTTTGGCTTAGGCTCTGACGAGAAACATCGTGGAAGAGCTTGGGGTGAGATTGCTTCCAAAGAGAGTCAGTTGGGGGGGTTCCCTTGCTCATATTTTTTCAGAGAGTCCTTGCATGTCATATTTTTGGCACGGCAGGCCACATTCCTTTGCGGTCTGGTGAAGGACGGGCTGCTTGCTCTTTTAAACACAGAGATGCAGAGAGCAGCAACAGATAGAAAGGCTTTTTTAGATTTAGATGCTAAAATTCTAAGTTTATGCTTTGACTAATTAATTAGGTCTGAAAGGATTTATTTGTCTTATGCAATTATTTCTCTTATGGGGGATTTTTGCAAATTATTTAATTATTGATTAGCCATGCAATACTCTTTTTCTTAAAAACTCTTTAAGAGTTTTTGACTGATATTTTGCGCCACATTTTCTTTTCTACATGTGATGTTTATATGCAGACTGTAACATGTTCTGTATTAATGCTAATTTTCCTGTTTTCCAAATTCTGTAACCTGATTGATATTTTACTAATGAATAAAGGGTCAGAGAAAAACGTAACTTTTGACTAGAAAATAAAACCCTTTAAAATACTCAACAATTCTCTTCATTAGCTTAAATAATAATTTCATTTTTGATTGTTGATGTTTATTTAGAGTCTCCTGAAGGTAATACATGGTGTCAAGGGCCCAACACCTTTTCACCGGTAAATAGAGGTAGCATGAGGGTTTTACATTGAAAAATTACCAGATGAAATTACCGCTGCATCAATGTCCTCTACACACAGTTTGGGGTACACACTGGAACCTGTTTTTTTCAAACATGGCTCATATAGTTGTTAAGTACCCTATGCCACTCTCATGGTCTGACCTTTTTGCCATCCCTTTTCTGGTCCCCCATGAGAATACTCCCAAAAGTCTTGCATTCATCTCAGCGCTGAAGGCTAGGTGATGGGCCAAAGTTACCCGGTCTGCATTTTGCGGTGCCCTGCCTACTAGCCATCCTACAGATGTACCAGCTTGGCTGATGCATAAGTAGGTAACTGGATTATTGGTTTAATAAGGATCTTTTAGCTGAAAAAACAAGTACCAATGTCTGGAGCACTTCTGGCGTAGAGAGCATGACTCTGCCTGCAAAAGGCAGGAACAAAAACTATCATTGTGGCATTAAAAAAGCTTGCATGAATATTTTATCAATAATCGAGGTGGCCCAACATTCCTCTCACAAGTTATTTAGTGTGGTGAAGTAACTATCATCCTCAGCGCCAATCTCAGCTACGACCAACCCAATAGAGGAAGGATGCAATGCTTTAGCGCAGTTCTTCCTGGAAAAGGTAGCAAATATATACAACTTCTTTCCTTCAGGAGCTAGAGACTGCTAAAGCACCGGTTCAACTGGTCAGACTGCAATATATGCTTCAGTAAAGTCAGATTCTCAATTAGATCCAGCTTCTCTGTGCATTCTGGAACGAGACCTGGAGCAGATCCACCCAGTTTTCGGTGAATTGATTAACAGCTCCATGACCTCTGGCCAGGTACCTAGGAGAGGGAAGCTTGCCGTAGTGGTTCCGCTTCTAAAAAAGCTGCTGATAGATCCCACCTAGCCAGAAAACTATTGCCCAGTCTTGTTATTACCAAGATTGCAGAGAAAGCAGTCAATAAGCAGCTGTCGAGCTTTGTAGAGAGCCACTACCTATTACACAGGATCCAATCTGGATTCTGCCCCTCATTGAGTACAGTTTCAGCCTTACTGTTGGCAAGAGTCCATTCATCAGATCCTGGACTCTCCCAAATATGCGGCAATACTGATTTTGGATCTCACTGCCACATTCAACACTTTGCCTCGCAATGATTTCTTCAGAGAGAACTGTGGGGTGGGACACAAAGCACTGCTCTGTGTTGCGTCTTTTTTACATAGTCGCACCATTCATGTGTCACAGAAGCTCCACCAGTGCAAGGTGCACCCATTGAAGCAAGGGATGCCGCAGGGCTCTTCTTTGAGTCCAACCCTGTTTAATTTATATGTGCGACAATTTGCAGACGTAATTGAGAGCTATGAGTCTACAATTGTGTCATATGCAGATGACGCACAACTCATCATTGCGTTGTTAATGGCTAAAAGGATGGACTTAAATTGTCTTAAGCTAAGAGCTGGAAAGATGGAGATTCTGACCTAGGGCAACCATTCAAACATCTATTCAAATGCATGGTGGCCTAAGGAGCTGGGTTTAGTACCAAACTCCAAACCCAAGGTCAATAATAGCTGCCTTTGGGTGGACTAAAACCTGGCTTTTGACAACCAATTTGCAGTGACAAGAGAGTGCTTCGGACGTCTTAAAGTGCGGAGGCAAAGACAGGGCGTCTTGCCGGATGCAGCAAGAAAGGCAGAGTTCAGGCCTTGATAGTGTCCAGGCTGGACTACTACAATGTCCTATATCTTGGAGTGACACAGGGCAGGATCAACAGACTGCAAATAGTGCAGGATGCTGCGGCCTGACTCATACTGAATCTACCAAATCAGCGTTAATGGAGGCTGCACTCAAGCAGCTTCATGCGGTCTCAGTGAAACAGAGATCCTAATTTAATGCCTGTTACTAAGACCTGACCTACAAAGGCTGACGATATTTGCAAAAGTTTGTCAGACCTTATCTAGCTCTGAGGTACCTTAGATCAGCTGGGGAGATACTGGCAATCGTTCCTATAGTCAAGAGGGTGCATATGGGCTGGAGTTTGTTTAGTTACCTGGCACCTGAATTGTGTAATGCTTTGCCAGTAGCAGTTCACCAGGCCCAGTCGGAAGACTATGAGAGGATTCTCTGTTACTGTCTCAATACACTAGATATATAATCAAGTGTTTTAAAAATGTGTTTAAATTTCCTAATTTCTGGGAAACTCGGTCTCGATTTAATTATGAATATCCTTCAATTTATTTTCAACCAATTGTTATTCTCTTAATTTGTGCTTGGACTTAGGGACTAAGCCACATCTTACTTTTCTTCCATACAACGAATACTTGATACTTTCAGCCTGATTCATCATTCTCCCGTTTTGCGAGCCCCTAAAAGCGATTCATAACGAATCGCTATTAAGGACTTGCAAAACGGGATTCATGTAGGAATTGCAATAAATATTGCGATTCCTACATGTTCCTTATTTGCGATTAGCTAATTGCTAATCGCTAATAAGGAATAACTCCCCATGCATTCCTATCGGCCTACAGGCCCAGCAGAATGAGGTGCTTTTGATGTTAAAGTGTAAGGAGGGGGGTGTGGCACCATGTTATTCCCTGTTAATATAGAATACAGGCTGGATACACCATACTGATGGGGCAGTACATGGAGGACTGATGCAGCAGTGCAGGCACCCTGACAAGCTTGCGGTGGGGCAAGGTGTAAATATTGCCTCGCACTTGCATGGTGATGGCTAATCATTGACATATTGGACATTCCTTTAAACAATGTTGACTAGTGCTTAATTTGTAAAAAAATTAAATAAATAAGTGCGGGTGCCCAAAGGTTTTCTTAGAATGTCACTGTCCACTTACCTACTTGCCCGACTGGCACCATTCACTCTTCCTGCTGCCACTGTCCCCTTCCAACCATGGCCGTGCCCACTCATGGCATGTGCAATTTCAAAAGCGCATTCTAGGTATTCCACGTATTTATGGATGGGGGGACAAAAATGGTAAACTTCTTCACAACCTAGTGTCCTACCCCAGAGCTAATCGTCTCATCCCAGAGATCCGGACAGCCAGAGGGTCCTGTCAGGTGACGTCGTCGGCCATTGCACAAACTTTCGCGCACTATTATGCGGCCTTATATGCCGCTCGCCCTCCTGGTGCCTCCCTGGCTGGACTGTTGGAGGAGTCCGGTACCCAACTGCCGTGTCTCCCCCGGGAAACCGCTGAAACCCTGGACGGCCCTTTCACCCCGGAGGAAATTCACGGGGCAATCTCCCTGGTGAACCCAGGCAGGACGCCTGGACCCGGCGGGTTCCCCCAGGAGTGCTACGCCGCATTCCGAGATAACCTGGTCCCTCACTTGGTGGAGCTTTTCCGCCACGTGGTTGATGAGGGGTCCTTCCCATCTGAATCAATGTGGCTACCATTGTAGTCATCCCGAAGTCGCACCCGCCCTCCCTGGACTGCTCTGACTACCGCCCAATTTCACTGATCAACACGGAGATCAAGATCTTCGGTACTGTGATAGCTCAGCGACTCCGGCCCCTCCTGCAGGACTTGGTCCACCCTTATCAATGTGAGTTTATGCCCACCAGGGGCACCCATCGCTGTATTCGCCGCCTCCACCTGGCAATGGCCCACCGTCATCGGCTGTCCCCGTATCTGGCATTGCTTCTCGTCGACTTTGAGAAAGCTTTTGACACGGTGGACTGGGGATACCTGGGGGATGTACTAGAGCGGATGGGCTTTGGCCTTCCCTTCCGCCACCTGATCAGGGTTGTTTATAGTAGCCCTAGAGCCGCATCCTCATTAATAGTGAGCTTTCCGAACCAGTTCCGATCCGGAGAGGAACTCGTCAGAGTTGCCCACTCTCACCACTTTTATTTGCACTGGTGATGGAGCCCCTGGCGGCGCTGATCCGTCAGGACCCTCTCATCCGGGGTTAGGCCTGGGACCTGAGCCAGGTTGATAAGATTGCTCTCTATGCAGACGATGTTCTGCTCTACCTGGCAGATCTGTACCACTCCGGCCTTAGATGCCCGGAGGCCCTCTCGGCATTTGAGCGGGTCTCGGGGCTCCAACTTAACCCGGCAAAATCATCCTTGGTCTCGCTACACCCCTCTTGGGCGTGTTTTGATTGGCAGGCGGTTATTCCCCTCCGGAGGCAATCATTCAAATACCTGGTCACTCTCCTGCCGGAGCTTGAATGGGCCCTAAACATTGCTCCCCTGGTCGTTCAGATGAAGGCTGACCTCAAGAACTGGCAGTCCCTCCCCCTTAACCCGCTGGGCAGGAGCGCGCTTTTTAAAATGATGATTCCCCCCCGCTTTCTCTACATTTTGCAGAATACCACGATCCACCTTCCAGGTAGCTGGTTCCGGGAACTAGACGGCACACTCACCCGGTTTCTGTGGGGAGGCGGGCAGTCGCGAATGTCCCTGGCACACTGTCGTATTCCCCCTTTTACGGTGGTATGGGAGTCACTAATCTCCACCTCTACTACTTGGCCACGAGACTCATCATGATCCACGACTGGTTTGCAGGCGGCTGGTCCGACCCAGCTTACCGGGTGGAGCTCAGTACCATGGAATTTACACAGATTCAGGGGTTCCTATACGGCTGCCCAGTGCCGCAGGACTTGCCCCCAGTCACCAGGACGGTACTCACGGCCTGGCGTACTGCCCCTCGTCATGTGCAATGGGACCGGAGGCTTACTAGACAGACGCCGTTATGGAATGGTGCCTGGCTGAGGGAGGTCTCGTCCTTCGGGGGGTTCCGCCGCTGGGACCTTAGGGGGTCTCGCTGCTTGGAGACGTGTGGGTGGGAGACCACATGCGATCCTTTGCTGACCTACAACACCGGCACGCCCTTCTCCACTCCCAATTATATAAATACCTACAACTCCAACATGCTCTCCACACGCACATCCCAACCACCCACCTATCACCCGGAATTCAGCCCCCTGGAGGCCCAGGTGATGATGGGGAACTTGGGCCGGAGGGTCCCGTATATACCGAGCTCTGGTGGACAACAGCCCTACATCCCTTGACCGGCTTCGGGAGCGATGGGAGGGGTGAGTGGGTCCTCTAGAAGAGGCCGACTGGGGGGACGCCCTTATGGCACCCAAAACCCTGACTACATCCTCTAAGTTACGCCTGGTCCAGCTTTACTACCTTCACGCAGCGTACCTCACTCCGGCGCGTCTCTTCCGAGCTGGCATGAGAGCATCCCCGTCGTGTGCGCGCTGTGCCTCTACTCCAGCGGATTTCTACCATATGGTGTGGCAGTGCCCGGCCTGGGCGCCGTTCTGGAGGGGGGTTGAGCTCGAGCTCACGTGGGCCCTGGGGTGGAAGGTCCCCCATGACCTGAGGCACTTGCTGTTGGGGGTATTCGATGGCTTAGATGGCTCAAGGGCTGACAAGTGTTTCCTGGGGACAGCAGTGGCAGTGGCGAAACGAGACATAGCAGCGTACTGGTCCCAGACGGCGGCACCAACGGTGCGGAAATGGAGGAGGGGGGTGGATTGGTGTGGGGTACAGGAGGAGTCTCTCTTTGAGGCCCGGGGCAGACTGGAACTTTTCGGTAAAGTGTGGGGCAAACGGTTCGGTTTAATACCACTGTGAAGGTCCAAGTCTTATCACGCAATTGCGTTGTCTGGGGGGGGCTTCTTTACCTTTGTTGACGTCAATGAGGAGATGTGTTTTAACTGTGATGTGTGATTTGCTATCAATGATATTTGCTTGTTCATAAAACTTTCAACAAAATTGATTATCAAAAATAAAAAGTGCATTCTAAAGCCCTATTTTCACCTAAAGGTGCCTGGAAATCCATAAACTGTGAAAGGATAATCTGAAAGGGCACGCATAAAATATTCCAGTACTTGCACAGTTCGGTTTAGGGTAGAGCAAGGACTGAGGTACGTGAATAGGTGCTTTATCCTTGGTTCTATACCTCTCTCGTTCAGCCCACTACAGGTTTAGGCTCTGTAACTTGCTCAGAATAAGAACACCATTAGCGCCAAGAAACCATTCAGTGGACATGCGCTCTATAAATGCTAAGAACAATGACATAGCATAACACCATGTGGCGAATCATGCGAAATACCACAATGCTTCCACATTTGCCACTTGCAATTCAAGACTCTTTCAACCCAGCATCACTTCCTGCCGTGCAACGCGCGCTGCAGCGCCTCCTTACTGCGAAAACACAATCACAAACAATACAACTAGCTAGAGTACATGTTGTCATTATCTGCAGAGTATAACGCAATGGCCGCCAAGTGACCTTCTGTGATGATCACACCAGTGTTTCACTCTAATACCTGCTCTACAAGAGGCATGGATTAGGTAATTAAAACGATAAAATCTGAACATATATATTAATCTTTAGAAATGTCTGTTGGAGAGTTTCTGAATGACTTCCCTATGCAAGCTCTCATTAAATGTTAGTCACGTGGGACTTTTTCTACTCCCCAGCTCCCTACATTCCCCTCCGGAACCCTGCATCAGATTAGGAGCCAGATATCGGATGCGCATGGAGTCTGAACACCTTCATGACTCACTGGCAGGACTATGAGTGCAATTGGCACACATGCGACCATTGTGCTGCAGAGGCGCCAATGTCTGTAGCCTGTGCAGCGTTATGCCTCACTTAAAGGCACTGTAAATACACTGGAACATATGTGACCATAGCTCTGTGCTTTCTGCACAGAGGCCAAATAACTGGTTATATATTTAGCTTAAACACGTTTACAACCCATTAACAGGTACCCTAATTAGCATTGGCACAAACTCTGTGCATTCCGCAGAGAGGCCAATGAGCACGTAGTGTGAACTATTATGACACAGTGATAGGTACTGTAAATACATTTGTCATGTATATGATCATCGATTTGCATAGAGGCCAAACAATGGATGAGCATGTAGTCTGATCAGCGTTATGAACCACTAACAGGCACTGAACATACAATTGGTTCTGTGCTAAGTGTACAGAGGCCAAAGACTGAATGGGCATGTAGTTTGAACATCTTTATAACCCACGGACAGGCACTGTAATTAAAATTGGAACATATGTGATGATTGTTCTGTGCACTCTGCAGAGAGGTCAGAGACTGCTTCAGCATGCAGTCTGGACATGTTTATGGCCCACTGACTGGCACTATAATCACAATGACACATATGTGACCATCAGTTCGTGTGCTCTGCAGAGAGGCCAAAGACTGCATAGTCTTTTAATCTGAACACCTTTATGGCCCACTTATGGACACAGCTGGAAACTCACATGAACTTCAACATCAACTCCAGTGCTCTCTATCGCCCCCATCATAAACATCCATTCTAACTCTGCAACCACCAAGTAACCTAGAGTTGACTTTGGCCACAGTATTGCTGTGCTATAAAAGGGTCATATGCTGCATGGAGTAAACACAGAAACACAACATGTGTAAAAAGTAAATTCTCTTAGGGAATCTGGTGGGACCGTTGCAGTAATGGCGACGACGACGTAACAGACGACGTAACACAATATGAATGGCACCTGTGAAGTTAACGTGTAGTGTGCAGGTGTGAGTGAGTGAGAATGGGGGCAGTGAGGGTGACGCAGCACCCATGCAGTGATGTCACTACTGTTGCCCACTTGACAATGGAGTGTCTGGACTTGTGCAGGTCACTAAGCAGAAGAGACGGCAGCAGGCTTCTACTGAGACCTGGACAACTTCCGCCCAGCGACCAACCTGCCATTCCTGGCAAAGACTCTTGAAAAATGTGCAACCTCTATATGGAATCCCTAACTGCAACACTAAAACACATCAACCTGCTGTATCAATTATATGCAGATCACACTCAACTATATCTAAAAGTCTCCTCACTCAGTGATATGCTATACCCGATTGAAACCCTAAAAGAGGTACAATGCGGGCTAGTAGGAAACCATCTGAAGCTCAACCCCAAGACAACGGAACTCCTCCTAATTGCCTGCCTATCCAAGAATGGCCCAACCACCTGGACACTCATCAACTCCACTAAATCACTTCGGATTACAAAAGGCAAAAACATGAACATGAAGGCACTCCTAAGCTCCACGACTAAACAAATATGAAGCTATCCACTTGTTGAACCTAGAATGCTTATCAAGTAAACTATCTAGGAAAGAACTACACCCTAAGGAGCTCAGACACACTACTACTGAAACCGGCCAAACTCAAGAAGGAAAGATCACACACTCTCTCCTTGTCTGGGAAGGCACCCAGAATCTGGAGCTGCTTGCCACCTGAGATACGTGTTAACCAATCTTCAACGAGCTTCAAGAGAAATATCAAAGCACTACTTATAGAAATATACTTGGGCCCAAATGGACACAGATTCTTTTCCCAGAAAATTACACTATCTCCAATATTAGTGTATATTATACTTGGGATAAGTGGATAGAACAAAAATCAAACACCCGCCTTCTAAGTATACTACTTCACCTACTATTCCGATCCATGTAAGGCTTATTCACAGGGCAGGAAACCTCCCAGTCTTCATACCCACCCATATCACTGGAGTACAGCAGAATGAACGCATGCGTATACCTAACGTACAAGGGAGACGTATATAGGTAACTAGCAAATTATAACGTATATAGACAACTTCAAATTGTACACACCATGGGGGGCAACATTGCAGAATATGTAACCACTAACGTTAACCTGCAAACGGAAACTCTCATGATATGTGAACACCAACTCCTGTGAAAAAAATAGTTTTGTCAATTTAGTCATTGAAGGTTGTGTTGTATATAGCTGAAACTGAGGCAAAATATCCGAATATGTTGGTCACTTGTCTCCAATTCACCGTTGGTGGAATTGTTTGTCCCTCTTACTTGTTTGTTATATTTCATATCCCTTGTTCTCTATTATGTGATTTATCATAAATGGTCAGATGCACTGTTGTTTGTGAATGTATGAACTAGCTTTCCCTTTAACACGATGAAGAACGCTATTTGCTATAGGACATGAATGTGCATCTTATTTCTGTAAGTCCTTTTGTGCTTGAACTGTTCTTACCAGGCCTTATAGTTTTTCTTTATTTTGATGGTCTATACGGTGTGTTACCGCTACAACGCATCTTTTACAACGTAATGCTGTTACAACGCAGCTATTACATCGCAAATACCATTACAATGCATGCCATTACAACGCATGGCATTACATAGCAGATGGTATTACAACGCATACCATTACATCGTAAGTATTGGTAAGTATTTAATTTTTTTTTTATTTTATTTAATATGTTATTATTGATTTAATTATTATTAATTATAAAAAAATATTTATTTCGTTTTTAAATATTATAAATTAAATATATTAATTTAAGTATTTTTTAAAATAAGTATGACTATAGGAGTATATGTTTTGGGGTACTGATGTATATGTTTTGGGGTGTTTGGGTATTTTTAGGTTTTAGGGCAGTGTTTGGGTTTTGGGGTACAGGGGTGTTTTTAGGTTTTAGGGCAGTGTTTGGGTTTTGGGGTACAGGGGTGTTTTTAGGTTTTAGGGTAGGGTTTGGGTTTTGGGGTACAGGGGTGTTTTTAGGTTTTAGGGTAGGGTTTGGGTTTTGGGGTACAGGGGTGTTTTTAGGTTTTATGGCAGGGTTTGGGTTTTGGGGTACAGGGGTGTTTTTAGGTTTTAGGGCAGGGTTTGGGTTTTGGGGTACAGGGGTGTTTTTAGGTTTTAGGGCAGGGTTTGGGTTTTGGGGTACAGGGGTGTTTTTAGGTTTTAGGGCAGGGTTTGGGTTTTGGGGTACAGGGGTGTTTTTAGGTTTTAGGGCAGGGTTTGGGTTTTGGGGTACAGGGGTGTTTTTAGGTTTTAGGGCAGTGTTTGGGTTTTGGGGTACAGGGGTGTTTTTAGGTTTTAGGGTAGGGTTTGGGTTTTGGGGTACAGGGGTGTTTTTAGGTTTTAGGGCAGTGTATGGGTTTTGGGGTACAGGGGTATTACGACTTTATATAAATTAAATTAATTAAATTATTTTTATTTAATTTAATTAAATTAATAACAATATTTACTTACTGTTTTAAAAATGTTATATTATTTTTATTATTTTAAATTAATTTAATTAACTTTATTACATTTTTTAAAAAAAAAATATACTTACCAATACTTACGATGTAATGGTATGCGTTGTAATACCATCTGCTATGTAATGCCATGCGTTGTAATGGCATGCATTGTAATGGTATTTGCGATGTAAAAATCGCGTTGTAACGGAACGCGTTGTAATAACATGCGTTGTACTGACACCAATCCGTCTATACATAAATGATGTTTCAGGACATGGAGCTTCCCATAGAGCCGCAGGTCCACACGATGTGAGAATGATAATGATTTTCATGTTCAATGATGCAGTTTTGTTAGAAATTGTTATTTATATTTCTAATTGATTTATATATATATACCTTTTATTCACAGATGTTTTGTCCCCCTCTCTGTATTACATCATCGCCTTGACGACGGTGTGGTCCTTTACTGGTCTGGACACCGAAACGCGCGTTGGCGTTATTTTTGTGGGCAACAGGATTGTTCTGTCCATCTTCAGTCCTATTTGTGTTCCTGCCGCCACCTTTGCTTTATTGGATGATCTGTTTGTCATCTGGTCATCAATCCATCAGATGGCGTTAATGTAATATTGTGACTACTTGTAGAGTTGTGAATGAGAAATTAGTTGTATGGGTATGAGTGGAGAATATGTATTTATGAATGTGAGATTGAACTGTTTGTGTGGGACTGTATATTCAGATAATCTGGTTTGTACTTTTTATCTAATGGTCGTATAATGAAATGATTGCCTTTCTTGTGGCATCGTTGCACTTAATCTTGAGCTCTAGAAAAAGAAAAAATGAAAAAATAAATAAGAAAAGTAATTGTTTATACATCATTGGTTTTGCTCTTTGACTTGCTTATGGGTTGTTACGTTATCCTGGTTAATATATAGGACCCTATATAGGGCCTCAAGAAGAAAAAAATTTCGGCAGGGCTCTCCTCTGTTCTCTTTGATAGTTTGGTCTTCCCCTTGCGAACCTGTCTACATTCCCTTTTTGGCGGGCCCCCTTCTATTTAGCACACCCACCTACTTAGTCTCTCCAAGTCTTCCTTCTGTTTTGCACACAGAGGAGCTTGAGTTTAAAAAAAAATTATTAAAGAGGCTCCGGGCTGTGGAACTCTCTTCCCTGGTGATGCAATGAATAACTCAGTGCTTTAAAAGGCAACTTCTTTTGTAAGTTTTGTCTCAGCACTTAACTGTTTTACTGCAGGCAATAGAGTCTAGAGGCTGACTTATGTGTGTTCTTACAATTTATAAATTATTTAACCTGTTCAGATAGAGTGAGATTCACATTTGGAGCAACCTTCATGTACAGCCGATTGTCATCCAGAGGTTATAGTTAGCACCGGAAAGTAAGCTTGTTGTTACAAATTTGCAAAAAAGATAGTCAAGATAATCTGCAGCTGCCTAGGCCAGATCATGTAGCCTAGGTGCAAAAACCCCATATTGCATTTCTTTCTTACATGTTATGTCAAATGTGAATTGAATGCTAACAACTACAACACAGCGCCACAAAGTCAAATTGACTGATTCTGAGCTTTACAAGTACCGCCTACCCATATTACTAACACATTAAGCGAAATAATTGTTACTGATTGAAAGCAAAGATAAAGGCTTCTATCCACAGACTAGACACTCAAACTCATCTGTTCACAAACTTTCATAAGTTAAGGGCTCTTCTTTTGGTAGTATGGTTGATTGCTAAATTTGACCTTGATGTACAACTTAGAACTCTGTCCTCTGATAGGCCTGATTTAAAAGAGCGAATTAATTGGACATATGACAAATAACTGATAGGCAGTTCAACTAACCCGCCGTATTGTGTTACTTAATATAGAAGAGGGCAGATAGCTGATGGGGCCGATTGCGGAACCTCCACCAGCTTGGTATTGGGTGCGTGCTCTTGTTGCTTAAAATGGGGCCGGACTGGCCTGCTAATTTAGGGCGACATTCTTTGCCCCATTTTCAATGGCAACAACACTAATGGCAGCAGATACGGCTGGGGTAAATCTCTCACAACCTTGGTAGCCTCCAATGAATATGGTGGATCATTTACCACAGTAGGTGGAGGATGAAAGTATTTCCTCCTCCAAAGAAACAAAAAATGCCAGAGGTGGAATGCTCAAATTAAACTCAGCAACTGGTAATTACCCAGAGCGCATTCCAGTGAATCATTTTACACCCACTATGCCTTCCCAGACAGGGACCAGTCATATCCAGATCACACTTGACCCTGTACCACAAGGATGTGTCTCATGGTGTTGCTGTATACCCTTGCCCTATTCTAAATGGCACTCTTTGCCTGTGCATATGCTCAGTGGGGAGATTAATTCCCCTGCTTACTGTGGATTTTTTAAATGTGTTTTTGTTTGACTACCACACAACTGCAGGACATGTTTATTGTCCAAACTTACTACAGAGTGCAGAATGCGAAAGAGGAACATTTCCCTCCTGTAGCTCTTGCAGGCATTTACAAAATGTGACCCAGAGTTCCCCCAGCAATGGGTGGTGCAACTCGGTTTTGCTCTATTTCCCCAGACGGTGCAGCTAGACACAGTAATCACAGGGGCTTTGCATATGGTCTTCTACTAAAAACCTGTGCGTTGAACAGTTCAGAAAGCAAAAGCCTCGTTATGGAAACATCACATTGTAAAAATTACTTGTAAAATTACCACCTTCCAACATTAAATTGTGACAGAAATAACTCACCTCTAAATAATGGTAAAAGTTCAAACTTGTCTGAGATGATCACCAACAGAAATTCTGCTAGCATAGATTGAAGTCCCACTGTCAAACACTACCTTGCTCCCTGGCCCCATTTAAATCGCCATGGAGAAGAGTTAGAATGCTCTCAGCTAACCTCATGAACCCTAGGTTCTCAAATCTTTCACTGTGGGACTTGATCTGGTGCTAGCCACAACCACACCACCCTGATCATTCCATTCCTCGGTACCCTTTTGCAAAAATTAACAGGTCACTTCACCACCACACGCAACTTGGCCAGTAAACATCGTTTCATGCATACATTATGCACAGTCTAGTTCATTTAAACTGTCATACTAGTTATAGACATTCACATCCTTATAAGGTTTGTACCTCAACATGACTTCAGTGACAGTAGCGGCTCTTTGAGGGAGCGCTGCAGGGCGCTGGGGCGGGGCTGGGCGGTGCAGTGTGCGCCATGTAATTCGTTTTATTTATTTATGTACTTACCTCCATTAGGCCGTATGCTGGGGTTTACTATCCCCACCCTGCCCCACCCCCGCCCCACCGCCCTGCAGCACTCCCTCGAGGAGCTTCTACTGGAACTCTTAGTAACTATGTTCACCCTGACAGGAGCTGTGAAGTACTGAGCCTCATAAGTTTCTTGATAATTACCCATTCCACCACACTTAGAAGAGTATCCTACACATTTCTCTGAGCATCATGAAATAAGTGACTCTAGGCTGCTTTCAGCTACTGTCCCCATAAGTTCCTTGATTAGGTGACTTGGTTAAGCACAAATTGCTGTGCACAATGTAACTGACCAAGCACAAGTCTAGTCCCCACTTTCCAGTCCCTCAGCAAAACAAAAGGAGAAACCCCAGTCATATAATGTGATGTATTGACATAACTCCACATTTTATCACACAACAATGATTCAGCATCCAGTCCGAATGCCATGGCAGTATCTCCTTTTTAAAAAAACTGTTTTGCTCTCTCAACCAGTCCATTTTAGGCCGGGCCATGTAAGGCAACATTAAAACATGTAACGTAGTGATACCTTTAAAATTTCAACAATTTCTCAGAGACAAAATGGATCCCATTGCCTGATATGAAGGTTTTAGCGGCACTCTCTAATTAAAAGCTATTCATAAAATCTATGATTACCTCGGTAGTGTTGGCTTTAACAAAAGCGTAATAAATCAATTACAATGGTAATCACTAACAACAGCTAGAATTCTCATATCCTCAGAGTTCGGAGAATTGTTCTGGAAAATCAATGGATAACTTCTCCCAATGTCTGTCCGGTAGAGGAACAGGCTCCTCAGCACACTTCTAATGTTTATTAAACAACAGCCACTCACAGTACATATTCACAATATTTACCACCTAGGATCCCATCTCTGGCCACCAATAATAGATTTATAGTAGTGATACCTAAACAATCACTCTGAGCTATGACTATCAGTCTGTGTCTTAATATTTCAGGTGCAAACCCAATTCCTGTCTGAGGACCATTTCCTGAACAATGGACAGGTTGTGCCAACCCGTGTCTTATCAATTAATCTATCCCAAGGTCATCAATTAACAAAATGCTACTTCACTTGGCACACTATGGGGTCTCTCCGGCAAGCTCTACAGTACTCGTCTCCTGAAACTACAGAAACGTTCTCTTGAACAACATCTACAGCCACTACAACACATAATCTGCCACACATCTTTGTAGCATTTCAAACAAGGGCTTCCATGAAAAATTATCAGCTCTAAATTTCCTTCCAGCACTCACATACTTAACATCAAAATGTTACTCCTGTAATTTAGAAAATCTCATCAGTCTTGAGGACATCTGTCCCATGGCATTTCCATTGATCATATATATGGTTTGTGGTCAGTGTACAATTTAAAATATTTCCCCCAAACAAATGTTTTCAATTTTTCCACTGCCCACGAGCACACCAGTTTATTAGTGTTGTAAGGGATGCTAAATCCTTGAGAGAAAGAGCAATGAAAACTAGTTTGCCAATTATTGTCAAGCCACTGTCTTACAATTGTTCCTAAATACAATGAGTTGGAGCCCAAAGTTACACCACATTTTTCTCCTGCCATATAAGGTTTCAGCGCTGGAGCATTAAAGGCTCATGCCTTTATAATGATGTCGGGTGGGTGTCACCGTTGCGGAATCGGGACAGACCAACCTCCAGTCGGTTGTCCCTACCGCAGCATACTCCCATTTATCTAGGCAGGGAAGGGACTGACTGCCTCCTTGGTCCCCAACTCGAAGCTGCAAAGTGAAGGGGCCCCCAATGTCACTTTGTAAACCGACATCGTAATCCTACAATGGAAATGCCGTCCATAGGGATTATGGGGAGGCCCCAGACAGGCTCCTTGAGCCCGTCAGATTCCAACTGAAATGACTGGCTGATTTCACTTTTGACCACCTACATCGTAATGTGGCGGTTTAAAGTGAAACCCGCAATGAGACCCAGAATCTCATCAGTGGCTGCATAATCATGGACTACAAATGAACAAATCTGGCGTCGTAATCACTAAGTTCAAGAAATGAACAGAGAGCATGGTTCCCCTCGAATTGGCAAGAATAGGTAAATACTTTAAAGTTTTGCAGGACCTTCTTAAAAATACACAACGAAGTATAGAGATGACCGTGGTTTGATAACTTTTAGATCCTGCACTACGGACATAAGGCATTGTAATGTTTGACCGCAACGTAATTGAGATCTAACATTTGCTATGTATCTATTCCATTTTGTGGTTGATTTTAAATTATTTTTATTCTCCTTACCAGAAAACTCAACTTGGCTCACTTACAATAGATTTTAAATAGCCAAATACCCCAAATTTACTCAAAACTGCCTGCATATCCCGAGTTTTACTCTTGGGCACTACGTGCCAGTTACTCTAGAGTTCCCATTTGCTCTTTGCACAATATGTTTTAAAATGTTTTATATTGTCATAGTTTTAAGTAATCTACACAATAATCTTTGTATTGTATATTAGCCATATGATCTCTCTATCCTTCCAGGCATGTTTCGTTCCAGAAGCTTGGAAATTAGCGCAAGTGATACCGCAAAAAAAAAAACTAACATCCCTATTTCACAGCTCAATAACCTAAGACCCATTTCACTTCTACCATACTGCGCTAAAATCATAGAAAAAGTAGTAAACAAACAACTCATGGATTTTGTAGAAAAAGAGAACTTACTCCATCCCTCTCAATCAGGATTCAGGCCAGGATACTCCACTGAGTCTGCAGTTCTGTACTCCACGGAATGTATTCGAATGATGGTGGATGAGGGCGAGACTGCAGCATTGGTCATGCTGGACCTCAGTGCAGCATTCGATACTGTGCTGCACTCAAAGCTGCTATCACGTCTCTCGAACTTAGGAGTAAAAGGCCCAGCACTCGCCTGGCTCAGCTCTTTCCTTACTAAGAGATCATTCCAACTACACTGCCCACCCTTCAGATCATCACCTCGCAGTGTCAGCCATGGGGTTCCACAGGGCTCAAGTTTGAGCCCTACCCTATTCAACATCTATATGGAACCCCTGGCTGACATAGTAAGGAATTTTGGGGTGGGCATTGTTAGCTATGCTGATGATACTCAACTCATGTTCAAAATCACACCGGACTGTAAGGAATATGCCACCAACTTCTCAAATTGTATGACGGCAGTAGCTACCTGGATGGACGATAATTGTCTACGCCTCAATGGAGAGAAGACTGAGGTATTGGTGGTGGGAAAGGAAACCTCTGTTTGGTCTGATGCATGGTGGCCCTGTGAATTGGGAAAACTTCCCAGCCCTGCAAAAGTGGTAAAAAACTTGGGAGTCATGTAAGATTCTGACCTATCGGGCAAATCCCAAGTGAATAAAACTACAGGAAAGTGCACTGGCATATTCAAAATACTTCGAAAAATCATTGATTTGATTCCCATAGGAGCTAGAAAAACAATAGTCCATGCCTTAATAACGCCACATTTGGACTATGGAAACGCCCTCTTAATAGGCCTCAATAACAAAGGCCTACACCAGCTCCAATGTATTCAAAATGCGGCTGCACGACTGGTGTTAGGTCTCTCGAGAAAAACCTCCATTAAATCTGCCCTAATCAAACTTCATTGGCTTCCTATCAAGGAGAGAATCATATTCAAAAGTCTCTGCTATGCCCACAGGATAGCCCATAACAAAGGCCCCATATACCTGAGAAGTCTCCTGGCTATACATCGACCGATTAGAGCCCTAAGATCATCAGGAACAATGCAATTTAAAATTCCCCGCATTAAACGAGCTAAAATGGGAGGTAAATCCTTCCGTTCCCTAGCTGCTAAACACTGGAACGATCTCCCCCTTCAATTGCGGATGGAACCGTCCGAAATGATATTTAGGGCAAAACTCAAAACTCTCCTATTTCCTAAATAAATAGCTGATTTGACCCCCTCTCCGGCATCTTCCTCGTTGGTTGATTTATAAGCAGTTAGCGCGGGGACACACAGTTTGTGCAGCCAGGCGCTTTATAAGTGTTTTATTATTATTATTATTAAACAGAGAGCGTCCTTTTCAGGCGATTGTGGGGTATAACATCTGCTAAACTAATTTGCGCTTTATACCTGTTGGAGTAATTTTCCTTTATCACATTTACTTTACAGTTTTGCCTTGTTACTTGAAACAGCCCTTATCATCCTGACACGCGACATACCAAGCTGTATCCCAGTGGAAAGACTTAAAATTAAAAATTAAAAGGTAGCCTCGATTGCTAGATCCTGACTCTCATACCGCTTTATTTTATTTTTAGGCTAGACATTTTATGATACATTTTCTTTTTATTCTTTAGGTATTTTATCTAGAATAAGTGTGATTAAAATTTCTATCGCCATTTATCTTTCAGTATGACTCTTCTCCACTTTTAATAGGTAATTATTCACCGTTTTTCTCATTATTTTTTCAATGTAATATCTGAGAGCATGCATCTTTGAAACCCTCTTTACTATATTGTTACATAACTAATAGCTGTACCCAATACCATTATTTGGTATTCAGTACCTTGAGTCAAGTCTCCTGATATATATATAAATTCTTTGAGGTAAGATCTTGTCTTAATAAACCACATTTGTAGATCTTTTTCTAGATTTCTAAATTTTCTTGCTTTACTCAACACGGGGCTAAGTGGTAGTACCTTTATTTGATCTCACTAATCATCTTCTCTAGCTCCTTTTTCAGTTTTTCAGTTCTTTTTCATCTTTTTTCAGCTCTTTTATCATCTTTTTCAGTTTCTTGATTACTTGGAAATCATGGTTTTCCTCCTCTCTTCCCACAAAGATACAACAGTCTTGAGGTGATGGTTTCTCTCTTGTCTTCTCCTTGACCTCTGTGTTATTCTGAGCAGCAGCCTAACTTAGCTATGACTCTGGATTTCTACTATGCCTTATTTTGTCCTTTGTGCACCCCATGTAATAATATGTAGCCTCATTGTACCTGTGTGCCGTATTTGATATGTATTTTTTGTTTATAGAATATCAAGAGGTTCTCCAGAAGAAGGCGTGTTGCACGCCGAAACGTGCGTAGAGATGTTCATCATATTTACCTCTAATGTTGTTATAATTATTGAACGGATTCTTCTGTCTGTATACCCTTGCAATATTTTATTTGAACACATATGATTGTATTTTAATTGTTTTCTATTGATATGTATTGTTTATTGTTTTTATGTAATTAATTTGCACATGATTATCATCCACTATTTTATATGTATTAATAAATGACAACATACGGCTTCCTTTTAAAACTATTTCCCTGTTTTGTTTTTACATTGAGGCTACTTTTTGTTTTATCTTGTGTTATGTGCCATACCCGACTTTAGACAGGTACTGAGTTGCTTAGGAGTGATTATTTTTTAAAATACCCTAGAGGTCTTGTGCACTTTCTAGTGCTCCAACAATTAGATGCTGAAAAACCCAACACACAGAGGCATGGTCAAACTGCATTTTTAAGAACTTGTATGACCCAAAGAGCATTGCAAACCTGGTGAGGTCTTGAGACTCCAATGATAGACGCACCTGATAGTAAGCCAACCTGAGATCTATTATAGAAAAGTATGTAACAAAGGGTGCTATAATTTCATGTATCCTTGCCAACAGATGGCAAGACAGTAGAATCTTTTTATGTAAGGTGTGTAAGCGTGGACAGAGGTGAATTACGCAAGGCCTTTTTAAGGCATTTACAATCGTAGCCACTCTTTGTGAGGAGTCAGTTGGTGTGATAATACCTTCACAACGCAACTCACTAAGAGATTTAAGCTGTTCATGCACACTCAAATGGATTCGTCAAACCATATGACCCATGGGAGATTGTATGCTTTCAATTTCTGCCATGTTCAAACTCCTTAACAACGCTAACTCTTGTCTCAAAGACTTCCAGAAAGCTACTGAGAACACACGCCACATCAGGAGAATTTATACTTTCATCAGACATTGCCACTGCCCGAGGACGCTGGACAATTTTGTGGTAATTCCACAACACGTGAAAGGGCACAGTTACATTATAAATTAGAACATAAATGTTGATAAAAGACTGTACTATATATAGCAGAAACTATAACATTTTGCTTGTTACAATATTAGGCAAACATCTCTATGAAGTGGTCGTAGACAGAATTTCGGTCACTCCAGATTACTCTTTAGGGCAGATCTCTGGTCAAATTCTTCCGATCGCAGCGTCGCATAATTTTGCTCCTGTTAAAGTGACATGATTACAGCAAGACCGCAAGGCTCCAGTAAACGAGCTGGGAATGCAAGCCAGATTTGGCATCCCCTAGCATGATTTCAGATTGCTAGGAAGCCTTCCGGCAGCATTTACTAACACCGGCGGTCACGTTCAGAGGGTTACTTCAAGAGTAGATTTTCTACTCGGGAAGCAGCAAAATCAGCTCAAAATTAGATTTTCGACTAACTATTCTATCCGAACAGACAGTTTAGGAAGCTGTTTAGTGTGAAACATTTTTTTTGTTTTACTTTTTTTTTCAACAGAAAGGAAGTGCCATGGAGGCTCCTACTTCCTCCTCCTGTCTAGGAGGCCCCCCCCAGTGCTTTGTCCATCCTTTGGTCACTTATCATTTGGATTTGGAGGGGAAAGGATCACTCTCTTCTTTGTCTGGAATCCCTGATGCACATACCTTTGGGTTTTCAGGGATTGTTTTTGAGGAATCGAGTTACAGAACTTTTGGATACGTTTGTGGTTTGATGGGACAAGCACCAGTACTTTGTTTTACCTTTTTATGCTTTATCTTCCATTTTAAAATTTGATGTCAGGCCTGAAGTTGGAGTAGGGGCCTGTTTTGCATTAACCTTTTTAGTTTTCTCTAAGGAAAAAAGTATACACTGGTTTGTGTCAGCTGGGGGCATGGTTTTAAAACTTTTAATGTGCTTTTTCTCTATTTTCCTGTGTGCTTCTTGGGAATTTTGAGCTATTATTTTGCTCATTTTACTGTCTGACCTAGTCTGCCCATGCCATTGACATGGCCAGCCAGCTATTATTACTAGGATTTGGGTATATATATTAAACAACTGTTGTTTATGTTGTATATGTTTTTTAAACCTCTATTGACTTAGGGATGGTCTTGGATTAACTGCAAAACATGCTTTTTGTATTTTACATTTTTCTGCAAAGGGTTAAAGTATTTTGATGAGGTAATTTTTGATGCCTTGAGATGTTTGTGGTTGGTGAATTTTTTAATTTGACAGATAATTTTCATTTTTGGCATTACTGAATTAATGGTAGTAATTTCTTCTTTATTTACCATCCCTCCTGTCTTTGCTAGTCAAGTGGACATTTTTCTTGTTTAGCCAGTGTGCGTGTTTGTTTACTACTGGCCGCCATTTTGTCTTTGTTCTCCATGCCATGTGGCAGGGTGGCCATTTTGTTTTGTGTCGTTTGTGTGTTTTGCCCTAGGCCTACATGTGTTCCTTGTTGCCCATGCCTACGCCCTTGGTGGCAATGTGGCTGGTGGCCATTTTTTTGTCAGTGTGCTTTACATTTGGAGTAGGCCTGCATGTGTTCTTTGTTGTCCATGCCTTTGCCCCTGGTAGCCATGGAGCCGGCTGCCATTTTGTAGTCAGTGTGTTTTGCTCTTGCCATAAGAATGCATGTGCTCTTTGTTTTCCATGCTTTTGTCCTTTGTGGCCATGTGTCCTGCAGCCATTTTGTAGCCAGTATCCTTTGCTTCTGAAATAGGCCTGTATGTGTTCTTTGTTTCTCATGCTTTTGCCCTTGGTGGCCATATGGCCGGCGGGCATTTTATAGTCAGTGTGCTTTGCTTTTGCCATTGGCCACAGATGCACATCAGCACTCATTTTTAGGTCTCGCGCCTAGCATTGCAGTGTGCAGCACGGCTCGCGCAGCAAGAGACCTGTAGTAGGGGGTTTTAAAACTAAGGAAGGAATCGCTAACGCACAAGCATGTGCTTTTCCTTTTGGCCCACGTTATTGGCCTTTGCGTGCGTCTTTTTAATAAAGACAGCACGCAATTGGCCATAGGGGGGCGCATTGCTCCACCCATGGCCTATTGGTGTCTATTACGCGCACTGGCCGTCATGTGGTTTCAATTATCGTGCCCAGACACGGGCACGATAATTGAAACCAAATCGCTTGCTGTGGCGCGCGCGCACCACTCGCGGGCTTCTTCTGTTTTTGGATCCATTTCATAAACATTACAGCCACTTGTTTAACTTCCAACAGATGGTGCATGCATCAAGTGTCTGCAAATTACTAATATTAGGATTTAATAGAGCGGCGGCACTGTCGGTTCATTGCAGAGTCCGCTTTCAGCCACCTTTCAGGAAGTCTGGGCTCACAATTGAGGCTTCTGGGGTATATTACGATGGAAAGATAGTGGGGCAGCCGACCTAAAGAGGAGTGGGGCCAAAAGTTAAGCCTAAGTTTAGAGTAATTAAATAATTAGCAATTACGAGCAAAAGGAAGAAACGCGTCCACTATTGATCAGCTGCATTGGCCTTCTCGTATTTAAGGAGCCAAAAATGTGCCCCATGTCCCTTTATATAAATTAGTAGTCAGTTGCATGAACGCAGAAGTATCAGTATTTAGAAATAGCTGCGCTCCCAAGACCTGTCTAAAAATTAACATTTGATCACAGCCTATCAAGGTAAGTACAAATCTATAGTGACCCCCAAAAAGTCCATTTGGTATATTCGCGGAAATTATCTGATATCTTCAAAATAAAGGTATCAAGTAATTTATAGGCCCAGGGGTGCCCAGTTGGGTCTCCACAACTAGCTGAGACAGTGACTTCCATCGCTCAACCAATTGGATGTAAAGAGGCTGCATTGATTACACAAATACAACATAAGGTCACACATCAAAAGTGCACTCACATTAAACCTTTTAACATATGATTTATGGGCGTACCTAACAGGCAACTATCTAATCTAAAGACCAAACATTCAAATAATATTTAAAGAATTAAGGGGTTACAAGCTGTCTCAGCATTCCAGTTACATTCAACCAACATGATGTGTGAAACCACACACGTCCATGAGGGATGAAATCAGGCAATCCCCCAAATCTGTGTACATGTCCTAATCTCAACTCTTCACAAATTCAGAATTGAGGGGTCTCACCTAAGCAGCAAGAGCAGGGTCAGAATCCCCGTGCTTTGCACTGAAACACATTGTACAGGCCACCCAAAACACCCCTTCCACAAATGAACCTGAAGTAGAACGGGAATGTGCAGAGACCCTGAATTGCTTCCCAGGTGTCCTGGTACCTTTCTAACCTGTATCAACTAAAACAGCCGAAAATTGTCTTTCTCTGCAACTCCTAGTAGAACTTTAGCCCTAAAGCAAACCTCAATCTCTTACTATAACTCAAGGGGGGTTGGGTGAGAGGAAATCCGCTGAGGATGGTCTGGTCTTTCCAAAAATATCGGAAAGACTGCACACACCTCAGTTACTTTTCCATACAAAACCAGCGCCAAATGTCACCAAAGTGGGAGTTTCTTTTACTGATGTAATTCCCATATCTGGCTTGAGGGCTAAGAGACACCCGCACAGGAAAGGGAGCAGCATCAACTGCTTATGGCCATAGTGGCAGTAGAAAATTAGGTGGAAGCAGGGCATCTTACTCTTAACTCTGGGCCCATAATGGGAGGGCACTTGCTCAAAGCAGTTGTCTCCAGAAACACTATCTGAAATATTCAAGAAAAATTGAATGATGTCTGATACCATCCTGTAATGTAACCTCATTGGTATACACTTTATGGAAACCATTACATTAAACTACAGTTGTATCAAGTGAGTATGTATATCATGCATATAGTCACTACATCAACTGCAGAACATTATCATAACTGTCAGTTTGACCAAAGCCATAAATCTATCTCTAATCCTAACATTAAACCTAGAAAAATCCATATCGAGACGAGGTGGTGTTATTTGACGAAATATGCGGTATTCCCAATCTCCAATGCAAATATGAGTCAATGCGCCTATAGGAAACACAGATTAGTGGAGTTACACATACATCCTGATGTACATGTATTGGAACTAGTCCGCACCCACTGCAAGTAAGCAATGATCAAGAAGTCACCAGCATGTTCCTCTGCACACAAGTCACTATCATGGCTGCAACTTCCCTCAGTGGTGTACCAGGATAGATCTGGTTTGATTTAAAATTATCAGAACGGACCATTGAAAGTCTGTTTTAGTCCCTGGAATTGGATATTTAACCTCCTGTCTTAAGGTGCCCGCTTTTATAAAACACTGCGGCTGCCTCCTGGCCCTACAAGCATTGGTGGCTGCTGACTCGCCATTATGAGCCTGCCACCATGTAGCAGAGGATTCCAACCAGTTGCTGCCCCTGGACCAGCTGAAGAGCCTCGGCACCTCCAAGAATCTAGTGAGTACTGCAGCGCTACTTCCCTTCTCGACTGCTTGCTTCTTATGCTGTGGACATGCAGCCCGGGGCTGCCATTTGCTACCCCATACCCACCCTCCCCATGCCTGTGTCCCTAACTCACTGTCCATCCTTCGCCTTGTGTCTATAATCCTGCCCGCTCTTATCCTCGTGTCTGTGTCCCTGGCCGATAGTATCCTCATGTTTTAGCTCAAGTCTCAAGGCTCATATCTGTGCCCCTGCCCGCTCCTGTCTGTGCTCCTATCCACTCCTGTACCTTTGCATGTCCCTGCAGCCCTGCCCATAAACCCATACCCAGCTGTGCCCTATGTATGTGCCCCTAACCCCATGCCCGCTCCTGTCCTTTTGTCTGTGTCCCTTTAACACAACCAATATCTGTACCCCACCACCCCCTAGCCACTACTGTCCTCCGAGTTTGTGTCCCTGCCCACTACCTGCCCTGGGTGCCTGTAGCCCTGTTAAAAACACTCTTTCCACCCCTACCTGCTATAGCTGCGCCCTGCCACAACACACAACCTACTACTACCGCGAACTCTATATGCCTGTCCTCACCCTGTGCACACTCAGGCGCCAGGGTCTATTACCCATAATCACCACCCCTACTGCTCCCTTGTCCCTCCACTAACTCTGCCCTTCTCGCATATGTGATTCTACCCCCTACCTCCAATAACCACACCTAGTAACTACGCCCTCGTAACTCCAGGGATACTGCCCTTTTTGCCTCAGTGGTTCTATCCTATTACCCCCAAACACCGCCCTAGTATCAGCTCCCTCTTACCTCCCGTAGCTCTGCTTTTCTTACCTCTGTGATTCTGCCCCATACCCTCACTAACTGCCCCTAGTAACTGCGCCTTCCTGACTCCAATCATACTACCAGCGTGTAGTTGTGCAATATGCAATGTACTATTTCTCTGGTATGTGTTCCGGAAGCTGCAGTATTAGTGTAGGTGGTGTGTGCAGGACTTTTTTTCGCTGGCAAGTACTTATTTAATAGTCTATATAAGAAATGTTTAATTGCTACTGTCCAGGGGTATGGGGGATGTTTGTCGAATTAACTGTGAACTGCTGTAACTGTGAAGGGAGCTCCTATTAGTAACATGATGAAGCCTTTGGCGTATTGACATTCCGATTCACTTTATTAATTGAGAAAACTCTGACCCTCTATTATGTTTTTTTTTTAATGTGTTGTCGCTATAGCTTAAATCGTAATCACATATCTTTTGTTTACCCAATACGTACTCCCATTGTTCTGTCATCAGTGTGTGCATTTTGTGCCATAGTGGCATACTTAGGTCTGGCATTACTGAAAATTATAGCTATTGGTGTTGCGTTATTATTTGCCAAAGTTCAAACTTTTACTAATGCGAGACCTATTGCATTGCAAATGCTTGTTTAAAGGACTATTTGATTTCCCCCCTCTTCCTCCCACAGGCGTCTCATAGGTGTTTGAGGCACATTAAGTAAACTTTTTAATATATATGTTATTGAAATATTATGTTATTATGGTTTTGAATGCATACATTATTGTTAATTATTTGTGATGTGACCTCACTAAATTATATTATCTGTAGATTCAAACTGAAAAAGTCATGTTTCACTGATTTTTTTTCTTGTGTGTTTGCTTTTAGGTGCACATGAGACATCTTCACACAGAGTACAGCCAGTCAGAAGGCCTGCAATGACACCCACCAGCTGAGTCCTCCTCTTCTACCCCCTGTGTAGCTAAGTGGCAAGTACCAGAGTTGAGAAAGAATTTGAAGATGGCCCAAAAGAAGGGTGTTTCTGCCAAGAAAGTGGCCAGTGAGGTGGATCAGAAGGTGGTAATTGCCACCTCTGGCATGCTGACCTCCACCTTTGTTAGGAAACCCTCCTCTGGGCAGTACAAGTCTGAAAGCAGCACTCACACATTATTAGCAGCACCACCACAACCTAAGGCTAAGCCCAAGCCAATGTCTCTCAGTGAAGCAGCCAAAGCAGTCATGGTGATGAGCAGGGTGTCTGAAATGGATTTGTCTCGGCCACAAAAAAGTACTCAATCGTCACAGGAAAGTGGACAACAGGTGCCGCAGCCAGCAACAGTTCTTCCTGAAGTAGGAGCAGAACAAGAGGTTGAGCTTCCTTCAGAGAAGGATGCTGCTCTTCAATCATTGGCTTCATAATCTCAAACAAAAAAAGAGAGGGTACTCCATCATCGTCTCCAAGCCCCCCTACTGATGATCTGGACATGGAGTCCGACACCTGCCCCATGAGACAGGGAAAAAGGAAAGTTCCTGAAACCCTTAGAATTATGGAAAATACAGCATGGAGGGCAGGTCAGAGAACACTGAGATGAGCCCTCTAATTCAACCTAATCAGAGGGATGTGGTTCCACCACCACCAGATTCTATATTTGTAATTGTAAGACCCCCGTCAAGACCTGCATCCATCACTACCACAGTTGAAGCATGCCCTACAAAATGGCAAATGACACAGCCACCTACCTCGAGTTCTTCAGGCATTGGCAGTGGCACACCGAAAAGTTTTCTTCTCCTGTTTGGGACTACTTCACAATTAGCAAGCAGGAGGATAATACTGCAATATGCTCCATTTGTCACACAAGAGAGCATTGAGGTAAGCCAGGTTCGCACTACGGTACTGGAGGACAAGCGTCCAATCTGAGATAATATCGCACAATCCAGTGGGAGGAGCTCCTTAAAAAAAATAGGTGGTGGTGGTTGTAGTGATGAGAGAGGAGAAGCAGCTGAGTGCACAGTGATAAAAGAAAAAGGTGGTCATGAGCAAGAAGAAGATGGCAGCATTAGATAAAGCAGCACTGTCCCCTATAGTATGCCAGCATCCTCCTGCATCACCAACCTCCAAATGGCACAAGACTCAAATGTAGACACTTCAGCCACATACAGTGATTCCCACAAGTTGCACATTGAGTCTACCACCTCCTGGTTCTCTATGGATGTTGCCTGTGTCAGTGGTACCACAAATGAAAAAAGTCCAGCTACTATAACAGGCCTATTTAGGCAGAAGGGGCCCAATGCATGCAACTACCCAATGGCATGTTTGTACGATGGAAAGCTGGCTAAAATGTTAGTGCTGGCCATCCTCCCTTTTCCTTTTGTGAAAGGAGTGGGATTATTATAATTTGTGCCAGCCTTCAGCCCAAAATGGAAGTTTCTCGATGGACCGATTTTGACGGAGTTGCTGTTCCAGCCCTCCATTGTGATTTGCTGCAATTGGTTGGCCAGCAATTGTTTTTCATGGCTTTGACCCATAGGTCTCAGAGTTAGATTTGTTGTCACGGACAATGGCAGTTATATAGTCAAGGCCATGGAAGATGATGTATATTTCAGGGTCCTGTGTTTGCGCATTACATCAACCTGATTGTGCAGAATGTTCTAAAAAAACTAAGACGTAGTCAGAAAAATTCTGCCTACCTGCCACAGAATCTGCACTCATTTCAGCCATTCTTTTGACGCCTGGAAGCAGTTGAGCATCATTCAGTGTGCTAATTAAAGCCCTCATACAAGAGGTGCTAACACATTGGAACTCGCACAGGAGCAATGCCAGCTCACATAGGACATGGTGGAGAAGACAGTCGTACGATGATGAGGATTGGGAGCTGGTGGTGTACCGGGCCGTAGTGGACCCCAGGTGAAGGTGTGGCGGCGGTGCTGATGTTGGTGTGGCTGGGTTGGAGGTGTGCCTGGCAGTCGGTCCAAGTAACTGGAGGCCAGCGCCTTATCCTCTTCCTCTCCCAAGGCCACCAGCAGTGATATTCCACCGGGTGGGTATCTCCTGCCAGCATGGTGGTTGCTGGCCAGCTCCAGCAGCAGAAGTAGCTATATAAAGAAAGTAAAAACAAAAATACAAATTGTGATGCTCAGTATAAACACTTGTTTATACTGTCTATAGTGACACATTTCCAGATAATTGCGGGTCCCTTAGGACCATTGGAATTTAATTTGGATGTGATGATTAGTCACAGCTTAGGCCTAGTTTTTCCCACCCATGCATCACATAAAGCAAAAGCACTGACTGCAAAGAATTCATTAAACCAGAACACCAACATAATCAAAAAGGAATTTTATTTTTAAGGATTTCATAGTAAAACTGAATAGACACTTTATGTGTGTTAGTAACTGCCATTAATAAGAAAGATGTATATATGCTGCACAATTAATACTTGACTATGCAACATTAACAGAGCCATGCTGGTGGGTTGCTTACTCTGCAGCGTGAGTATGGGGTACTTGTAGCACATAATGTCATTTACTTTTGATAATTCCAATGGTCCTGCTCTTCTCTGACTCCCTGTTCAGTCCTACCCTGAGTACAAACTTTGGGGCGGATAGAGTGTGGCAGATGGGTTACACTGTCACACACATGGCGGATAACAGATATCTCATCCGCTGTATTACAATAGACAGTGCATACAATATAAATGATGCACTGTAGTAAAGCGAACAGGGTGTATTTTAATTGTCACATTTGTCACATAGTATCTCATTCGCCAAAATCTAGATCAGGTCTTAGTCTTTCATTACGTCCGGGCTCCATCACAAATTATTTGCCGCCAATACCTTCACTTGGCAGTGGGGAAAGATAATCTACTAGGAGGTAAGTTATAGGGATTCGGCTGAGTAGGGATTTAGCTATGGAATGATTGGGTGTCACTGATCATGTACTATTCTTTTGCATATTCACATTGGTTGATGGAAGAAAAAATTGGAACCATTCATCCTTAATGGAAACCATGAAATATAAGTTACCTGAGCCGAAAAATGTGGCACTTGCCGAGGTAGAATTTACATTATTGGGTAGGCTGGGACGGAAAGAAAGAATGATGAAGAGAAGCACTAATAGGTGACTGAGTAGGCACTGGGAAACACACCTTGTCTTCTGTTGGGTCATTTCAGTCTTTGCTGTGCCACAGCAGATGCATATTCACTGCCTGCTCTACAGCAAAGTATTAAGCCGTGCTGCAGTTTTAGGTGGCGAAATACCTTTGGCAGAGACTGGAGGTGATGGGCGGGATATCTGCCTTACTTAACGAATACAGTATTCTCAATAAGAAAGCAAGGTTACTCACCACTTGTCCCTGCCACCACTGGAACTTCTCCCCCTCCCTTGACCTCCCGGTCCTCCTCCATCCCTGGCTGGCGCTTGTTGTAGTGGCATTAATGATCTGTGCGCCTATACAAAAAAAATAACACACCCGCGACATCCCCTTGCAGGTGGGTGCAGTCACTCACTGCACCCGCCGTTAAGGGGATCTCTCAACCCTCTTAAAAGTGCAGGTGGGTTGCTGTCTGTACAGTGAAACATGGAGCAGAAGCTTCTAGGCCCCTCTGTATTTCACTTGAATGCTCTGCCCTGGGGGCAGAATGAGCTCGTGGCTGCCCTGGGGGCAGGCGCATTCAATCTAATATGGCACACTCTCCTTGTTAGCGCTCATCGCACCTTTTGAAAGGTGCACTCGGTACTAACAAGGAAAATGCACCCATTCTGTAATACACCCCCAGGTAGTCATTAAGTCAATAAAAACTCCTAAAGCTACACATGGATAAGAAGTGGAAGGGAATATAAACAACATATGGTGTTGGCTGTTGTCTCTCAATCCTACCATGCTGTACTGTCATGGAAACTGCTAGTATAAGACATATTGGGGGTCCATGACCATGGCCACTCTGTCCCTGTACTTCTTGACTATTTGATCAAGAAATCCTTCTCAAACAGCATGTTTGGTGAATAGAATACTTAGGCCTGGCTGCAATCCTGTTTATGCTACCAAAAATCTGTTCTCCTCTTAATACTACGTAACAACAAGACATGTAAAAGAGGGGCGATGGAAACCTTACTAAAAAAGGGAGCAGAAGAAAGCTACAGACAAGAGAAAGTCAACTGTGGAAACTGAAAATACAGAAAACACAGGGAAATACAGGGATAACAAACATTAGAATTAGAATTAGAATGGGAATTGAAAAATGAAAATAGTATGCATACACAAAACCATAATTTTATTAGTGGAAATAGAAAGTAAGAAATAATAAACATGACTTACTGGTGCCAGTAGAACCATGTGCTGTGGCTTAGTGCTGGTGTTGGTTGTCCCACCCACTGCAGCGCTGGTGGTGTTGGTGGTGCACGTCCAGGTGCCCTCTTGCCCATGAGTGCTTAAAATAGAAAGAAGATAAAAAACAATAATTGGTGGTACTCGCTACAAAATGAAAGAATTGACTGTCACAACATTGTACTTTTTACAACAGATAGCCTATTCCTAGTTTCCTAATCCTAACCTAAATTTACATTTTGAACTATTCATGCATTCCAACAAATGATCTTTGCTTCTCTGTCCCCTTTTGTAGGGTCATCCTAGTGACCCTTTGTGTACTGCCCATCAGGGAGATTGGAACTAAGAGCTACAAAAAGCAACAGAGAAGAACACTAATACCCCTGATATACTGCTATTGTAAGAGTGAGTAACATACCTTGACATTCCTTAACTCCGCCCAAAGGAACACCTGGCTAACTCACACTGAAACAGAATCCTAGCAGTATCATTCTTGAGCAGTCCACTTCACTCCTACATTGCACTTCATACACCCTCCCTGTCAGGCTGGTACAACTACTCTATCAAAGCTTTGCGTTGCCCTTGCCTCTAAGGATTTTTTTTGTGCAGGGAAGTGTCCCTTCCTGCACAATACAATCCAGGGTGCAGTGCTGTGTAATGTGATACCCTTGTACCATGGTGCAAGGGCACCTGCATTGGGGCTAGGCAGTACTCGGTGCACCAGCGCAGGTAGACGGCAGGAATGCAACATATCTGGATAAATAAATATGTTGCATTCCAGCCCTCTTCCTTTGGTGCAGTGCAGCAGTTGTCTTTCTGTCCTGCACTCTGGATGCCCACAGCAAACTACTTTAGAGATAACACCTCATATATTCATTTACATGCCCAATCCGTTTGGAAGAAATAGAGTGGACGCAACTGGAAGCATTTTCTGATGCAAAAAGAGCATTCATTTACATGAGTGGCACACACTAAAACCTATCTATCTATCTATCTATCTATCTATCTATCTATCTATCTATCTATCTATCTATCTATCTATCTATCTATCTATCTATCTATCTATCTATCTATCTATCTATCTATCTATCTATCTATCTATCTATCTATCTATCTATCTTTATATCTATCTATCTATCTATCTATCTATCTATCTATCTATCTATCTATCTATCTATCTATCTATCTATCTATCTATCTATCTATCTATCTATCTATCCATCTATATATCTATCTGTCTATCTATCTATCCATCCATCTATCTATCTATCTATCTATCTATCTACCTATCTATCTATCTATATATCTGTCTATCTATCTATCTATCTATCTGTGTGTATATCAACACAATTTATTTAATACACACGTAAAGTAAGTTACATTTTATAACAAATGAACATATTGACGTTACATATATATATACATATATGTATATATATATAATAGCATACATATAAATTTATATATACATACTGACATTGTGAATAATGTGAATATGCACACTTATTATTATTAACAGCAGAAAATATATTTATTTTTATAAATAAAATAAATAATACACATAATTAACATTTATATTGATATTGTCTTCAATGTATTTAGCAGGACGAAGAAATTTACCTTTAGTTCGTTAGAAATGTTGGAAACAACTGTGTATCCTCATCATTCCACTGTTTTTATTATTGTTAAAAAATATGTGGCAAACACCCGAAGACTGTAACTGTTGAATGGTAATCAGACAGAGTTGTGAAATGTTAAACAGGAATGATCTTTACCTGTTTACATAATAAGCTCCCAGGCAGTGAAAGGGTGTTGAGTATTTTTTCCACAGCTGTAGTGACAGGAAACCATGTGATTTGTAGTTCTCGTATTTTAGTTGTGCAAAGAGAGTGACCCTCCTTGTGTGAGCAAGGCAAGGATATGCCGAAACGCGGCACACGCAAGAATAAAATGCAGAAAGAAAAAATTGTGTTGGTGTCTAATTTCTATTGTGGAATTGGAACTGGTGTTCATGTATATATAAATTGATGTGTACGTATATATATGTATATAATCATCCCGTAAACTTAACTTACATGTGATCATGATGCTTGGAAAAAAAATCGAATTTTAAGAAAGCAAAAGTAATACTCACTGAGCCCGCAACCTCGATGCCTAGCAGGTGGAGCAGGTCCTGTTCCCTGTCTATGATGTCGGCCCAGCAGTGCATCACCTGCTGCTGGGTGTGCTGGATGCCTGTGCTGCTGGCTCACACCACTGCACTCTACTCCAGAGCACCTTACTGGGCCAGTAGCTTGCTGCCTGCAAGTGGGGAGGTGGCACTGCATCAAGAAAATGAGCACGCCAACCACTGACTCACTGAAGATGAGGACAGAGAGGAAGGACTGGCCAGGAAAAGAAAACAAAAAACAAGGTACAAAAAAGTAACAAAAAACACACAGAGACAATTAAATACACACAGGGAAAGTCAAATAGTAGTAAGGAAAAGGTGGTATTAGAAAGGGTGTGATCAGATGGGGTGGATTGATTGGGTTGAATTGGAGTAAAATGGAATTTAGAACCGGGAGAAGGCAGGCAGGAGCAGGCAAAACAAAATGGGCACATGCATGCGCACTGCGTGGTGCTGTTTGTGCTGATTTTTCTGCACCGAACGAGCTACCGGTGCTCAATCGCAACGTGAGTAGTGCAGCATGCATTTTCTGCCCATTCGTAGACCTCCGCAGACCTCCGCAGAACGCCCAACTTCCTGCGCATGGGCATCACCAAAAACAACACTAGGTGGAAAGAAACGTAGGTACTGCTGCACACAGGTCATCTGGGCAGGCAGATTTCATAGGATCATTGCAAAAGCAAAGAATAAGCTTATTTTGGTTGTCAGCAACAACTTTTAAAAGGGAACCCTGTTCCTGATTGCCCCTCCTTCCACTTATTTATTCAGTATTCAGTGCACCATTCAGCTGCAGTGCAACAGTCCCATTGACATACACTAAATCAGACTTACTGTTCTAAAATAATTTTACCTGTAACCTGTGATGTCTTTGTCTTGAGTTGTCCTATTTGTAAGTCATTTTTTCCCTGCTCCATATGCCTGTTGTTTGATAAATCTGTTGTTCCAGAGGAAGTGTTTTGCATGGAACAATTGATGTAGTCAATTAAACCAGGGTTTGAGGAGAGAAACAGGGAAAAGCATGGTGTGGTGTGTCTGTATTTTAAATACCTGATTTCACGTGTCTTGAATACTCTACACTGCTAGGCCTCAAGTCTGCAGTCTCCATACACTCTACAGTCCACAAGCTGTCTCTGGCCTCTGGTCTCTTCAGACTGAACTCTACTTTCCAGTTTCCAGTCTTCAATCGGTCTCTGGTCATCATTGTTAGCATTCTGACTTCAATATCCCACAGTCCTTCAAACATGTTCGTAATGATCCCACCCCCCCACTTTATTTACAAAAACTGTACTTATTTTATTGTTTTTATTATTGGTTATATTATTCACTGTCCTTTGTATAAGGGTGTCTCATGCAGGCTGTCTGTTTAGAGTTCTGCCGAACACTCCTTTACTCTTGTGCAAAGGTTAATTCACAGCTTATGGGTAAATCACATTTGCCAGATTAGAAAATTGCTTGCTAGATTTAGGACTAAAATTAAAAGCCTGTTACAACAAATATTCATCACATCTCAACCCCTGGGTTAAAATTAAAAATACGACTTTCAGATAGTTCTGACCACTGAATACTAGGAATTATCAAGAGTAGCTTAATGAAGACTTCAGACTGACCTCATTAAGCATGAGCGCAAAATCCGCTCCGATCGCGGATTTTGCGGATTTTCGGCAAATCCGCGATCCGCGAACTCTCGCGGATTTGCCGAAAATCCGCAATCCGCGATCGGAGCGGATTTTGCGGTCAAAAGTTCAAGCGCGCCTAATTAACGATGGCGCCGGCAAGCTGCCAGCGCCCATCCTGCAATAGTTACTTAATTAGCTTCAACAGGAAGCTCTAACAGATAAGATACAGCAGGGGCTCGAGCGCCTGCTTTATTTTAGCAGTTGGAGCTTCCTGTTGAAGCTAATTAAGTAACTTTTGCAGGATGGCGCTGGCAGCTTGCCGGCGCCATCGTAAATTATTTCAACAGTGGTGTCTTCTTGAATAAATATGAAGGGCAGGGTTCATTCGGGCACGACGGTCCTGGCACAAAAAAATAAACCTCAACAGGAAACACTTGCAAATATCAATAAAGCATGTGCCCTAGTTGAAGCTTAAATTCAGTGACTCATTCATCAGCCCAAAAATTAATCTGCTGCTCTGATCGGTCTCTGACCTTTTATACACACAAGAGGCATGCTCGCATGGACGCCCCGTCCGTTTGGCCCCGCCCACACACTCGAGGTGTGCACCGTCTTCCCGCCATTTACCCACTATGATGGACATTTCACTCAAGGGACCCCTGCGCACTTCGGCGCGATTGCATAGTGACACACACTTGGTCGCTGGAACTAGTTGAAGCGCAAATGCAGTGACTCATTCAGCATACGAGCGCAACCCCCGTGCTGTTCCTGTGACCAGGGGCTTCTGTCTCTTAATCTGCTGCTCTGATCGGTCTCTGACCTTTTAGACACACAAGAGGCATGTGCGCTCGCGTGGAAGCCCCGTCCGTTTGGCCCCGCCCACACGCTCGAGGAAGCCCCGCCCCCAAATCCGCAAATCCGCAAATCCGCGGATTTTGCGGATCCACGATCCGTGAATCCGCTGAATCCGCGAATCGTGGATCCGCAAAATCCGCCCATGCTTAGACCTCATACATTATTTCGTATGGTTCATAAAATCAGAAACTGCAGATATTTGTATACACTGATGTCAGCTGTGACTGAGGAAGATCCACCCTATGACACCGTTTTCCAATTTGTAAGTGATCTATTGAGTAATGTAGGAGAGTATCAAATGAGTGATTACAACAAACTATGATTAATTCCCACAAAGTGGTAAATTTTAGACTTGACCCTTTCTGCAGGGTCATTCCCAAACTATTTGCCTTCATACTTCCCATTTTTGCTGACAGTGCTTTTGTTGGCCTTAGGACTCTGAGCACCTCACCACTGTTAATCAATCCTTAAGTGTTTGTGATCTATCCTTTAATCATGGTAAAATCGGTTTAGTTCTGCAAACATATTGCACACATTGCTGCCAAGTTAAGCCTGATGGCTCAGTGCCAAGCTACCAGAGAGTTGAGTACAGACTTATTTCGGATTTGTTTATGACTTCACCCTGACAAGGATTGTGGTTGCTGCTTGCTCCCTAAACAGTAACCCGATTCCCTACATTGGTGGTGGCGGTTGGGATTTTGGACATGTGTTTGTGCAGTGCAATACAGTGATTCTATGTTATAGCAAAATCCCATATAAATAATTCGAGACCATTTCAAGCTTTAAATTCTCCCTGATTGGCTTCTTTTGTTTTTTCCAAATCTACTCTACTTGCTACCTGACTGTCTGTGGCCATGCATGCATTAATGAAATTCAAACTTGCCAACTTGGAAAGGCACTCTGTGGTTGAGCTTAAACAGTTCTGTAAGGAAAGAGATCTCCCCACCAAGAAGGGTACCAAGAGATTGGAGCATCATAAATCTCTGAGGACCTGGTGGGAGGGTCACCAGTCACATAACAGCAACAGAGGTGAAGGATGAAAAGCATGATATGGGTGAGCAGGATCAGGAACTGAATATAAGCCCTGATATACAACCTTCAGGGGAACAGGAAACAGTGCTAGAATAGGGTACAGTGTATCCTCACATAGCTTCCCCCCAGGGTAGCTGGCAGGCAGGAAGGTAAAGAGGGAGTTCAGGATACCAATGACCCAGCTTAAAATTGAGGAGAAGCTGGCCCTGGAGGAGAAAAGATTGGCTCATGAGAGGAGCCTTAGAGAAATGGACCTTAATGCCAAACAAGCAGAGTCCAGCAGCACTGGTGGCAGCACACACACAGTGTCTGAAGGCCAGCATCCCTAAATATCTGGTGCCCAACTATGTTATAGGGGATGACATAGACAAGTGGCGTGCTGCATATGAGGTAGCTCTGAAGGTTGGAAAGATTACAGAAGATTATAGGGGGTATCTTGTGGAGACATATGCCCCCAGTGTTAAGGAACACCCTACTCACACTGGAGGTAGAGGACCAAACAAGATATGCCTACATGAGATCCATGCTTGCCACTAAGTTTGGACTCGCCTCACAGAAATATTTTATCTTGCGTGGACTTCTTGTGTGGACTTCTTGGATGATGACAGCAAGGTTGAGTGAGAGGCAGCAAAGTTCATGTTAACTGGGTTGCTTAATTTAATACTAAGAGAGCACATACTCAGTGCATGTGTTACAGAGCTGTGCCAGCACCTAATGGACAGCAAGCTGACTAATCCAGAGCCAGAAGGGGGGCTCTGTCCTTGTAGTCAACCGATCACTTGCTGCTGACAACTGATATGCTTTTGCCGTCATTAGGTTGATTCCTGGAAAGGCGGCGTCAGTCTTTCAGGGATTTTTGAATTGATTATCATAAATGAGGTAGTGGTAATATCTGTTATACACAGAGTTTACAATTTTTAGACGTATGATATAAAGTATTGTATAAAAAGCCAGGCATTATTATAATCACTCAGCCGAGGCCGGTAGTAGGTGTACCTGCAGGGCGGTGACGTTGGGAGGGGGAGGGGCAGGGTGGGGGGTAGTAATGTATGGATTACAGACTTTAACAGGTAAGTAAACATATAAATAAATAAAACGAATTTCGTTGCGCGCACTGCATCGCATTTGGTGATGCAGTGCGCGCAACCAAATTCGTTTTATGGGCTTTGCCCTTTTTTTTTATTAACATCTGTCCCAAAAACATAATCTGACCTAACTATTACAGGATTGATTCACAAAAGAAATGTATGACTACTGGAAACAATACTTCAGAGCCAACAGGACACATTCCTTTCTGTATGTTCTAGCTGTATATAAATATTTTCTGAATAGTCCTGAATATTCCCATCTTTGATGGTTTGGGACTAGTTTACAGAAGTATGTAAGAGTTGTAAAAGAGTACCACTGGAGTGCTACTTGAATAGACTGTGTGAATGGGCCCCTGTGACTTCTCTGCGTGCTCTGTGTCACTTACTCTAAGGCTGGCTAGCAGTTTTTATTGCACTGGCATGTCTTAATTTAGCACAATTATTGTATTACAGCATATTCTGTGTCAGGCTACTGTGATGCAGGGCGTGCAGTGTGTGTGAATGCTACAGTTTTGTGTGACATGCACTGCCCTTGTGATCTTGCATCTGAGATGGGACATTTCCAGTAAAATCAGCAGGAAAGGAGAGCGGAGTTGGTGAAAATAGAGTTAAAGAAAGGGGAGAGGAAGTGCGTGACGAGAGCGAGGTAGAGAGAGAGAGAGAGAGAGAGAGAGAGAGAGAGGAAGGAAGATGGAGGGGTGACAAACGAAAGAAAGAGTGGATGGGGAGAGAAAGAGGAAGAAAGATGTATAGTGAGCATCTGTGCTTCCTATGGAGGGAGGCTAAAGGGGGTGGAGCAGGAACGGAGATAAAATAGGACATAAAATAGAGAGTGAAAAATAGTGAGACACAAAAGAAGAGTTAGAGAAAGAAGAAGAAAGAGAAAGGCAGAGTGTGGAAAAACATGAGATGGGGAGGGCTGCCAAGAGAGAGGAAACAGATGGAAAGAGGAGTAAAGAAAAATGAGTGGGAGAGACGGCGGGAGATCACGGGATAGAGACACAAAATTACAAAAAAGCGGAGCAGCCAATGTGGAAGAAGCTGAAATAGAGAAGTTGACAAGAGAGAGAGAGAAAGGAAGGATGAATGCCGGAGAAAAGGGAGAGACAGGAGCAGGAGAAGGTAGTGATCGGGAAACCCCTGGAGAGCCTGCCTTACCACAGCGCTCAGCCAGTAGGAGTCCTGTTCCCATAGCAACCAGTTGGCAGTGGGATAGTCCTATTTCGGAAAAGCCTACTTGACAAATGTAATTTCTGAATCTTGAACATTCATCATTTGAGGTTAAGAAAAATGCCGCCTTGTGTGTATGAGAGTGAGTCAGCGAATGATCGGGTCCCTCATTCTACAGCCCACTTACTGTTTCTGAAATATTGATAGTTGCATTTTCCTATTACCTCCTCGTCTGTCTGCTCCGTTGCAGGCTTCATGTAGCTCCATCTGGTGGCTAAGTGAACTGATGTAGTGACTACAAGAATGAGTGTTTGACCTAATGGTCACAGGTTCAAATCTTGGTGGGTCTACTCAGCCTTTTATCCTTCTGATGATAATAAAATGGGTACCACTGAGTTGGGTAAAAATCGACATCCGTTATTTCAGCGCCAAGAAACCCTTCTGGGTGAACATGCCCTGTTACGAGGGCGAGTCTCCACTGGAGGCAGGCAATTGTTTTGCTACATTAGAAAAAAAAGGTTGCTCCGCCCATGTACCTGCACAATGACACCCTTCTCTTCTACCTTCTGTGTTATTGTCCCAGCTTGGCTTGTTAGCCATTTTCGGTTTATTCGTTGCATTTCTACCTCCCCGGTGATTCAAGTTTGATAGGTCCTTAAGTTAGTTGCCTTTTGCTCTTTCACTAACGGGAGCTCCCTTCATGAGGGGTTAGTGGCTGCAAGGGGGCTTCGTCTTTTGCTCTGCCTGCTGCTCTGAGCCTCAAGGCCTCCTGCTATGTTTTAGGTTTGTTTATTCTTGTGTTTGAGCCCTTGTGTTCCCTCTGTCTCTCTGTTTTTCATGTGTATCTATGGTGTCACTGTGTGCTTGGCTCTGGCACTGCTAGCAGACAGTGTCATGTAGGGGTCGTTTCCTGCTCCAGTGCTTTTGTTTCCTCGCACATTCAGCGAGGGGCCCTGACTATTTACAGTTCATTTGCTATTCCCTCTTTTCTACCTGGCTCTGCAATGGTTGAATTCTTTTGGCCCAGTTATTATCCAGTAAGTCTTCAGTGCCCCAGTGGTTTATTAGGAGATGTCAAGCTCAGCAGTCAGGCAATTACTTTACTACCCCAAGTTATTGGCCCGTTGTTGAACTATTTATTTCCGTCCTCGCTTTATACTGCACCATATCCACTGTGGGTCACTTGTAATGCATGCAGTCGGCTACATATAAAGGCTACAGCAAAAACGTCCTCAAATATTACAGCACGACTACATGTAGCCAATGGTTAATTTGTAAAACAATAAGGGGCAAATTTACAAGCCGCTTGCGCCTCTTTTGCGCCGCCGTCGCGTCACTTTTGTGACACAGCGGTGACGCAAAAGATGCGCCATGGTGCGGGGTATTAACAACGTGACGCATCTGGGAGATGCGTCACGTTCTAAAGCCCTGCGCCATAAGGAGGCGGTTCTGCGCAGGGGGCGGCGTTCCTGCGCAGGAATGCCTCCTAAAAGTGGCTGAGTGAAATCTACAAGATTTCACTTAGTCACTTTTAGGCCATGCTGCGTCAAAACCCTGCGCCTGCTTGAAGCAGGCGTAAGGCTTGATGAGGCATTGGAAGAATAGGCCCCCCAGAGCATTGCTGGAGCTGCGTTGCGCTTGCGACGCAACTCCAGCAATGCGCCGTCTTTACGGCACAGTTGCGTGACGCATCTGTGCCGTTTTTGCCCCATGGTGCGCCGCATTGTAAATGTGGCGCATCATGGGTGGCGGAGCCGCGGTGCACAATTACTGGCGCATCCCTGCTGATATACAGGGATGCGCCAGTAATTGTAAATCTGCCCCTAAGTGCCCGGGTCCTCCTCAAGAGGACACAGCAGCTTGCACCATCCATTGCCCGTGTCAGCTCTGCCAATTACTACTAACCATCACACTCCTACAAGTGTGACGATTCAGACCAGTCAAGGCCCCCAAAGCTATCAGAATGGATTGGGTGGTACTATTAATGATTGTTAATGTATATTACATTTATAAACAGCTGTTGTTGCGCTCATACTCAAATCTGGCAGACAGCACAACCATGTGGCAGACTGTCACAAGCGCCGGCTCAAATTAATCACTGCATGATGTAGCTCGACAAGCTTCCCATCTGCACTCCTTGGAGGAAGCTCCGGAAAACTAACCTGCCCAAGCTGGCGTCCGACTGATTTGACAGTCCCCTGGAAGCACAATGAGAAATATTAATTGAGAGGGGGCCATCCGCCATTGAATAGTAACTCGCCCTGTTTCTTTATGATTGCCTTTATTACTCTACTGCGCCGTGAAGTTACAAAAGGAGGATTCTCCGGTGCTATATTAAACGTCAGACTAAAAATGAATATGCCACTGCTGTAGAGAGAAGGACTTTGGTAGTGGGCGCTGGTGTGTCAGAAACCATCCCAGCCTCACGGTGCTGCTCAAGTCGCACCATTGGTTGTAGCCAAAGGTCAGGGCCACTACAGTTATGTGACCATTACGGGACCAAATTATGCGGCAGGGGTGACTAAATTATGGTGCAAGAAAAGACAAATGCGGCACATACTGTGACAGTGCAACCTCATGACTGACATTTTTACACGTTAACACTCTATCGGCAGAGGTTTCACCTCGTTATTACTGGTTTGACATGGACACACAAATAAATCAATCAGGAACAAAAAGGTGACTATTCAAACTCTGCAAACGGCCTCGTACTGCGCACTGCGCAGTAACACGTGTCACTGCGTTTTAGTAACTTTAGATACGTTCTAATTAGAAACGACATTTTTTTTTGTTAGAATCTCCAGATTATGCAGCAAATAATGGATTATGTGGCAAATGCAGCATAGCCATAATTATGCTGAAAACGCCCCACATAATTCCAGCGGCCCTGCCATCGGTAAATATACTTTGCAGCTCGCGTCCTAAGACTAACGAAACTGATTTTACAGCATGGTTCACGGTGAAGCTGCAGTCAATGTGGGAGAAGTGAATATCTAAAATCGAGAGCGGGTCTAAGCTGTCTGCGGGCTAAACTAGATGAAAGCGACGGAGCAGTAGGAAGGGGAAGATGGGTATCCCCCTGTTGACTGGTTGCTTAGCAGCCGGACCCTTTCCGGGGTCAGCTGGGCAGAGCACATTCTACCTTGCATGCTTGTGCTGGCGGGCGGTGTTTCAGTAAATATATCGACTAAAAAGTGCCAAGAAACTGTTCAGAGAACGTAAACTGCAAATGACTGGCTTCGCATCACGTGTCTGACGCATTTGCCCCCTCCCTCCCCCTCCCATAAGAAACTAGCACTTCTTCGGTACTTAATGTTACTGCACGGGCGCGGGTAAAATGCGCGCCCTTGAGCACCACAACAACACAGCCGATATTTGTGGATTTGATTTAGTGGGCAAAAATATCTATGATGGAAAGCAGATACATTTGGACCCACACCAGTTCGAAAAACTCCTCCTTTTCAAAATATAGAATATCACCCTAAGCATCTCATCATGGCTATCAGCCGGTTTCCATATGAGTGGGTATGATTTTTTTTGTTGCTTTTTCTTTGCAGATGATATCTTGGGGACATTCGGAAAGCTTCCCTGGGAAGGCATTCCACCCTGTGCTTAGCATTGGTCCTGTGGTTTCTAACTCACATTTGCTTGCTTTCTATTTGCTTGTTTTATTTGTTTTAGACTGTCCAGCTCGAGTTTCTCCCTTCTTGGCCAAAGTCTCTTTACTGTATTCTTCCTTCAGTACTGAATTTCTGTAAAAAAAAAGACCTTTAAATGTTATTCTTATCTTGTCACATTTGCTATGCATAACAAAAACAACAGGGGCAAATGTCAGGCTCTATCTTCCAGGGAACTTGGTGTTTACTTTTCTTTCTCTGACTTCAAAATTAGAGGATTTATGTGGCAATCACGTGGGCTTCTCTGGTGTACTCTACAAGGTTTTTTTTTACAGCACAAAACAATTTCAATGTCTGTAAATAAAGTGCCAGATTCTTCCGAATATGGAAAGCACAAATTAAGCAAATATTTTGGTAATTCTGAAGAGTGGTGGAAACAAATATTTCAATACGATCAAAGAAAATCAATACACTAGGTGATGACATTTCCACACATTGTCATTTGTGTGCAGTATGCTTTTATCAGTAAAACTGTATGTCTGCAAATGTCATGGTCATTTCAATTGAAGAGGTGTTGTGTGTAATGGAAGTGGGCTACCATATCAGGCATACTGCACTTTACCCCATTCAACTCTACTCTGCACCACTCAAAGTTGCTGCGCTCTACTCTGCACCACTCCACACTACGCCACTGCACTCCACACTGCATCACTGCACTATACTCTGCACCACTCTATGCAACACCACTTCACTCGATGCCTCTCTACTCTATACCAGCCTACTCTATGCCAATGCACTCTAGCCCACACCACTCTAAATATGCTCCACTGCACTCTTCGAAACTGCACTCTACGCCAATCCGCTCTAAGCCACTCTAATGTTATCTGCAGCACTGCATTCTATGCCACTGCTCTCTATGACACTCTGCAAGACTACACTCTCGGCCCCTGACCTCAATGCCACTCTACTCTGCCCAACTGCACTGTATGCCACTGCACTCTATGCCACTTCACTCTACTCTCAAACAATCTAGTTTACACCACTGCATGCTATGCCACTGTATTCCGCTCTGCGCCATTTCACTCTACACCTCTGCAATCTACCCTGCGCCATTCCACTGCGCTCTACTTCACTTCACTCTGCGCCACTATATTCTAAGCAGCTGCACTCTACGCCACTGCATTCTTTGCCAATGCACTCTACGCCACTTTACTCCAAAGCAATACACTCTACGCAGTGCACCCAATGCCAGTCTACTCTGCATCACTGCACTGTATGCCACTATATAATACTCTGCAACACTCTACACCACTCCACTCTTTGCCACTCTATTCTACAATATTGTACTTTACATTGCTTTAATCTTCACCACTCTACACCAATGAACTCTACACCACTCTACTCTACACCACTGCACTCTACGACACTCTACTCTGTAATACTGTGCTCTTTGTCACTGAACTCTGTGCAACGCTACTTTGCAATACTGTGCCCTCTTCCACTGAACTCTGCATCACTCTACTCTGCACCACTGCACTCTTTGCCACTGCATTCTTCTTTGCATCACTCTTCACCACTCTACTGCACTCTATGACACTACACTCCATGCCATTTCACTCTACGCTTCTCTACTCTACTCTGTGCCAGTGCACTCTACTTCACCCTCCTATGCACCACTGTACTCTGCACCACTCTACTTGACACCAATGCACTCTATGACACTCGACTCTGCAAGAGTGCACTTTCTGACACTGAACTCTACACCATTCAAGTCCACACCACTATACATCACTCTACACCAATGGACTCTGTGCAACTACACTCTATGCTGCACTATTCTGCATCACCCCACTCTACGCAACTGCACTCTACTCCACACTACACCACTGCACTCAATGCCACTCCACTGTACACCTCTGCACTTTACTCCGCAGCACTACACTCTACCCTGCACCAGTCCACTCTACAACACTTCACTTGATGCCACTTCACTCTACACAACTCTGCTCCATTCCACTATATGCAATTGCACTCTACACCACCACAATCTACCCTGCACCACTCTGAGTCACTGCACTTTATGCTACTGCACTCTGTTCAACTCTACAAATCACTATGATACTCCACTCTATGATTCTCTACTCTATTAAATTCTACTCCACTCTATGGCAATACACTTTACTTCACGCTACAACACTTCTTCACGCTACAATGCTCTACGCAATTTCTTCTATTCCACTTTATCCACTCTATTTGACAACACTCTACTCAACTCCACTGCTCCACTCTGTGCCAGTCCATTCTTTGCCACTCGACTCTGAAACTCCATGCCACTTCACTCTATGCCAATCGACTCAACACCCTTATAGTGCACTCTATGCCTTCCCACTCTCCTAAACTACTCAACTCTATGCCACTTCACTCTATGACATTCTACTCCGCTCTATGTCACTCTACTCTGCTATATTCTGCTCCACTCAAAGCAATCCCATTCCACTGTGCTCTACACCACTCCACAACACTCTATGTCTCTCTATTCCACTCTAACCCTCTACTCCACTCTAAACCACTCAACTCAACTCTACTCCACTCCACTCTATGCCCTTCCAGTCAACAACACTCTACTCCCTCCATGATACTCCACAATACTCTACACTACTCCACTCTGTGCCACTCCATGACACTCCACTTAATTTCACTCAACTTTATTATTTATTTATTTTTACTAAGGAGTTTTATATAGCGCTAGCCTGACCCGAGGGTATTGTAGTACTTCACATCAGATTTTGAGCAAGATTCATACAATAAAGCAGTATTCTACGTATGGGTACGAAAAGTCTAAGTGTGCTGAGCAGCATTGAGGTAGTGTGTGAGTCCTGAGATAGCTTCCCATTTGATTTATACTATCACTCCCTTTCAGAGAGTGACTCCCTGGAGCTCCTTACAACTAAACCCAACTTATCATTACCTTTAGTAGTGCGCCTACAAATTACCCTTTTATAGTCCTGAGATAACCTCATAGAGTGCACGTTTTCTTGGGGCTGATCCAATAAAGCAGTATTCTACATAGGTTCGGAAGACCAAGTGTGCTGAGCAGCATTGAGGTAGTCCTTGAGTCCTGAGATAACCTCATAGAGAGCACGTTGTCATGGGGTAGAACCACTTGGGAGGGAGCTGATAGGAGTCAAATAGCAGGGAGGAGGTATGTGTTAGAGTTACAATGACTGGGAGAGTCATTGTAACCAACTCTACTCTACACCACTCTACACGTCCCCACACCAGTCTACACCACTCCAAAACTCCCTACAGTACTCCATAACACTCCACTCTACTCCACTTTACAATAATCCACACCTCTCTTCTTTACCTCACTAACTGTTAACCATGCTGAACAGCAGCTAAGCTGGTGTAGAACATAGCTAAAACATATTGACAAAGACAGTAGCTATTGCGTAGACGAGACCTATTAGCTTTAACAATGCTTGTTTAAGCAGTAGTAGGAAGCCTGCTGAGGCTTGTAATCGTTCCTACAGTTGTTACAGAAAAAGTGGAACTTCAGCATTCATAATGAATGCATAATGAAGCGGGTTATACAGACCAAACCTAGCAAACTAGCGCTGAATGTGCTGGGGGTTTACAATGGGCTGTGCAGAAGAAAAGGGGGGTTGGGGAATGGGAACCCTTAAAGTGCTTACCTGAATACTTGTGGCTGTGCTGTGAAAATTAATTGAACGTGTGTTCCATTTTAACAGAGTAAAATGAAGTGTCTATTGACAGTAACATGGTGTTTTGTGAGAATCAATATGAATCTAATTAACAAAATTCCGGAAATTTTGGGTTCAAATGAAAGATAAAGCTATACAATGTTTATATGAAACAGCATTTCGTTAAGGCTTAAGCCCGTTTTTCCATTACATTTGGGATGTCAGAGCAGTTTGTGATATGGTATGATGTATTCTGTGCCATATAAACCAGATTTACTCAATGCCACACGATCACCACTGTAAACGCCCTCTTTCGTCTAAATGAAGGGGCTTAAAAGATCGCAGAATTTCACTCCTCCGAATGCAGTTAATTTTCGGAATCCATACTGATGTTATTGAAAAATTAGCTAACATCAGTGCTTTCCACCAACAAGGTACTCTTTCTCTGGTATAGTGGCTTCATCTGCCATTTGAGATACCCATTTGTTGTAAAAAAAAAACATCATACCAACCGAAAACCCATCCGTGTCCATTCCTGGTAGAAATTAAATCTGCAAAAATTGGACCGCGAAATTCACTGGTAAAACGAGTGCACATTGAATTGACAGTGACCACATTTCCTTTCAAGAAATCCATCTTTATTGCAATGTTCAGTTATTTACTATCCACCTTAATGACTGATATCTGCAATGAAAGCAGCCACTTGGAGAAGAAAGACTCAGGAGGAAAATCCATTCATGTTTATCTTTGGCCATTGTATCTAGAAATGTGGAAACATAAGTGATGGTATATTGTCAGTGCTCACAAAGAGGTAAAACATTTAGGTAGCTTAATTCCACTTCTATTCCTCAACCAACACAAAAGAATAAGACTCTAGTCTGCATACAATGATCCTTACCCAAAACTCTTATAATACTAGATGTGTCTCTCCCCAGACCACAAACACAAAAAATACGCCAAATGTTGGTATGTCATGATCCAAAGGATTAGAATTAATTCCCTACACTTGTCTGTCACTTATCATAAGAAAACTTCTAAGAAAATCAAATGCTCACAAAACGATTTAAAAAACGTTGTGATCACCAAACAGGAGAGGAACAGAGTTTATCAACATTGCTAGATCTAAAAAACTCCTCAATCTAATTCTTACTAAAGTGGAAGGCAACAGCTTGAACTCAACAGCTTGTCAATCACAATGGATGCACCTCTGATGGAGGAAGGATGCCTCTCTGCAAACCCAAAATGGTCCTTTTTTTACTTTGTCACACGTCAGAATAATGTTAGCATAAAAAGTAAATCCAGCCCCCCTGGCTCTCCCCAACTCTAGCTTCACTGGTTTGCCACCCTCTAACCCTAAAGAACATAGCTGTCTTGCTCAGATCTTGGCCCCCAAGGTACCAAACAGAATGAGATCAAAGACAAATATGCCAAAATACTACAAAAAACGCATTTACTCAACAGGATTATCAAACCTGAGGGCCCAATTCACAAAGGTAAAGTTAGACGAAAGTCTAACTTTACAACTTTCAGTATTTACATAGGGCATTTACTACTTGTAAATGCCCTTTGTGAATACTGAAAGTCGTAAAGTTCGACTTTCGGTATTCACAAAGGGCATTATGAGTAGTAAATGCATTTCGTGAACACCAAAAGTTGTAAAGTTAGACTTTTGTCTAACTTTACCTTTGTGAATCGGGTCCTGAGGTTATCCGATCCTCCATGAAAGGCTTCATGAAACCATCACATACATGTCTATTATACAGCTCCAGATCAGCAGTATTACTATACATTGAGATTGCTAATCTGATTGAGGCTAATAATCTCAGCCTCCTAATATTGACTGAAACATTGCTGAATCAACCACTGTTGGATGTCCTCACCCCTAGACTTACCTACAATATACCATCAATAAAGATAGAGTGACTAAGAGTAATCAAGGTCCAGCACATACACTCCCAACTCCCTGTTAGATTTGGGGGGTCTCTAGTTTGCAAAGGTAGGTACTTGTGACAAATAGGGACCCTTGCCTCTAGTCAGGGTAAGGGGGTACACTCCTAAAATAACCCCTGCTCACCCCCATAGTAGCTTGGCACGAGCAGACAGGCTTATCTCAGAGGCAGTGTGTAAAGCATTTGTGAACATCTACAGTAATCCAGTGACAACACTACAGATGGTCACCACACAGTTGTATATTAAAAATAAGTATTCTTTATATAGATTTAACAAAAGACCACAAACGACAAAAATCCACAATACTATACTTAAAATGGTAGAATTAGCTTAGTTCTCTTCAGATCTTAAAATGCGACACTTTGAGTTCAATGTACCTTAAGATGCGAAATGCAGGGCAACGAAAGTGTTGCAAGGATGGTGATGCGTTGGTTCCTTACTGCATTTCCGGGGCGATGCGGCGAGCAACGCCGCGATGCGATGAAATTTTGGTGTAAAGAAATAAAGACGCTGTTTTCTTCTTGATGCGGCACGCTTCTCCGATGTTGCGCGAAGTCTCGACTCGATGCGTCAGCTGCAGCAGCGATACCCCTGTTCCGTGATGAGACAACAGTGGCTTTGGCGGCGACACTCTTCTCCGATGATGCAAGACGCTTCCGCTCGATGTGACAGCTGCAGCGGCGACACCCTTGTTCCGTGATGCGACGACAGCGGCTCCGGCGGCGGCACGCTTCTCAGTGGATTCGAGGCGCTTCTCTTGATGCGGTGTAATGTGACAGCTACAGCGGTGACATCCACGATGCAATGGCAGCGGCTGCAACTTGCTTCTTCTTCGTTGCGAGATGCTTCTCTTGATGCAGTGCAATGCGACAGCTACAGCGGTGACATCCACGATGCGATGACAGCGGCTGCGACGGCAAAACACTTCTTCTTCGTTGCGAGATGCTTCCAGCTCCATGCAACACACAGTCCCTCAGAAGGCCCAAAACAGCAGCAGGCACTTTCAAAGAACTCTTGGGGAGCTGGTGGTTGAAGTCTGTTGTCCCTGGGACTTCAGCAGGAGGCAAGCTCTTCTCTCAAGCCCTTGGAAATCCTTTACAAGTTGAATAAAGTACACAAAGTTCCTTTCTCCTTTCTTTGGTAGTCAGGCAACCACTGCAGGCCAATCCCCCAAGCAGCACTTCAGCTTATGGATAGTCTATCCTCAGTATCTTCTGGTTCCACTCCTCAGCAAAGGATTCTTCTTGTTGTCCAAAAGTGATCTAAATTCTTGGGATCAGGGTCCCAATACTTATACCCCCAAATCCTTTGTCCTCTGAGGGCAGAGTGGCCTTTGCCTAATCCAAACCAGTTCTGGTCAGTCCTGGAGCAGTCTGTTTACATGACTCCTTCTTTCCTTTCACAGTGCAGGGCAGAAACATCAGACGCCCCACAGGAGGTGGAGCCAGCATTGTGGCGGGAAGGCACAGCCCTGGAGCACTCTGTTGACATTACTCCATCTCTCCTTTCACAGTGCAGGGCAGAGACATCAGATGCACCACATGAGGTGGAGCCAGCATTGTGGAGGGACGGCATAGCCCTATTCAGGTCCCAGGTGCAACACCTCCCTCCCATCTAGATGCAGATTTCTCTATTCACCACTGGGCTGACTCACCCTGTCTCCTGGAATCCCCCAGCCCCTGTCACTCAAACTCCAGACAGGGAATATACAACCTAGCAGAGGCAGGCTTGGATAGTTACGCAAGAAAATACCTACTTTCTAAAAGTGGTATTTTCAAACACAGAATGTTATAACCAACTTCACTAAAATATGTATTTTATCATTCTGAGTTCAGGCATTCTAAACTCGAATTTCTACCTAGTTCCCTGAGTCAGTTAGGATTATAAAATGTAATAATCTAACTGCCCATTCTGGCCTATAGGGAATAGGTAGCCTAGCAATAGTGAAAAACGAAAATGGCTGTAATTCACTATTAAGACATGCCACACACACCAGGGCTTGTCCTACCTTATACTTACAATGCACCCTGCCCTTGGGCCTACCATAGGGGTGTCTGATATGAAGAAAAGGGAAGGTTTAGGGACTGGCAAGTGGGTGCACTTGCCCAGTCAACATAGCAGTACCAGACTGCTCACATGCTCTGCAATTGCAGACCTTAGACACACTTTTACAGGCTGCTTCTGTGGGTGGCACAACCAGTGTTGCAAGCCCACCAGTAGCATTTGGTTTACAAGCCCTGGGCACACTCCTGGTACACTGTACTGTACTAGGGTCTGACAGGTAAACCAAACCAGCCAATCATGGAATCAATAATTAATACATCAATTTACAATAGGAAGAGCATATGCACTTTAGCACCGATCAGCAGTGGTAAAGAGCCCAGAGTCATAAAACAGCCAACAACAGGTCAGAAAAAATAGAGGAGGAAGGCAAAATGTTCAGGGATGACTCTGCAAAAAAAGGGCCAAGCCCAACACTCACCTTTTGTGGTTATCTAGAATATGACCCTAGGTAATAGGTAAGATAAGCAGAGGTGTAGCACTTATCCACAGAGACCATATTTTATGCAAGAACCTGAAAAATTCCCCACCTTCCAAAGTTTATTGATGGAAATAATACCTTAGGATTCTACATCCCTCAGGGTCCACATCCCCCTGAGGGAAAACATAACCTTTGTATAACAACTCATCATGTCTTTTACCAAAACAAGTATTTCCTTCAATAAAACACATTTCTAGGTGATTACAATTGGAAGAAGAAAAAAACTCAGCTGTTCATAACATGTTTTTTACTGAACAACAGCAACCTCAAACAACTTTGTTAAACTCCCACACTAGAAAATATCCATTCTGATTATCCCTCTCATTATTGCACCATAGGGTATGATTAAGACAACATATTCAGATTTGGTTGACTGGTCTGACCATTTCCGAATGACACCCAATCTCCTCTTCATTGAAGGCATAACCCAAAGGCCAACTTTAGAACAACTATAAATTGGGTCAGAGACCTCGAATGCGTCAGGGACCTCAAATATTGAGTCATCTGAATTATCAAATCAATTCTTCTTGAGAAAATATCCCTTTGATCAAGGATCACATCTCCATAGCCTACAAACCATTTGAGTTTATTGAGAACTTAGGGCCCCAAAAATGACAAAAACTGAAATTGTCCTGAAAGAAACTTAATGAAAAACAAGCATTGGCATAGCAAATAGGTCTTGCCTTTCGGACCTTATAAGTATTTTGCTATGCAGCACACTATCCCTGGTGCAACAACATCAACTGTTGCATGTCTAAACACGTATACGGTCCCAAAGGCGAGACCTATTGGCTATGCCAATGCTTGTTTTATTTTGCCACTGCTAAGGAGCATATGCAAAAATTTTATTTCTTTTTATCAATGCTACACAGCATTGGCTAATGCTATAGGTCCAAAGAGCGATACCCATTGACTTTGCTGATTACTGTTGGTTTGCTATCAACAGCAGTACTTTAAATGGGTAGGTGATGCATAACTTTAACTCAAGTGTTAGAGTAGCACTTGTCATCAGATCTGAAAGACATTTAATGGTCGAGCACAGGCACAGCTCAGGAGCATACAGGTGTTCAGAGATAATAAACATCTGCACTGTTATATTGCCATTTCAGGAGCTGGGTGCTATCTGGTGGTCAATCACATTATACCAGGTATGGGTTTAGCTTCAGCTCGCCCAATAGTCTGTCAGACTAAATGAATGGTACAGAAGGCGCCGGGACACTTCTTCTGGGAGGTGTCCCCTTCTGCCCCGCACAGCCTTCTCCAGCTGAAGCTCTACTACTGACTACTCTATTGACACTATGTTATCGATCGATTCAATGTCAGGGTGCAGATTATCCGCCAACTTGGTGGCGTCTGCCCTGCTGTCAGCGAAGCAGAAGACAGGCTACGTGCTGTGATCCAAGCTGCAAGCAACGTAGGCCCAGATGTAAACACAGAGAAAACAAAGACTAACACGGGGGTTCTACATAGAAGCGCCGGATAGTTGCCACCACAGAAAAAACTCTAATGTGAACGAACAATGAATATGGATGTTTAATGGTAGCCATCATGGAATGGGCGGCGGGGTGTGTGTAAAAGGAGTCACTACCTCCCAATAGCTAATGACTGATGCATGCGAGTGGGTAGCCCTCTGACTGATCTAGACTCGCTGTCTTGCTATGAGTATGGACTGGCTCGGCAGAGATGTGTTGAAAACTTCACTTCCGCCCATTCCAGGATGGCCGTACTGGTGCGTTCTGTTTAGTTTAACAGCACTGAGCGCATGCAAAACTTTAAGGGAGCTTTCTAGGTGCGTCATGGAGATGCTCTGAATGTGGCGGTTAGGGGTTTGTTTAAAGAGGAGTCACTGGGCATATCCGGTTCCTGGGGTATTCAATACTGTAACACAGTGCAGTAGCATTGCCTATTGATATTCTCATAGCTGACAGGTTTTCTGGTTGCTTTTGTGTGACTTTGATATTGTTTCTGTGTGGGTATGAGTGGCATTCCATCCTGCCAAATGTAGAAAGCCAGATAAAGAACAAGCGCTGAAAGACAACCGCGGCCCCAAAGGTTAAAGCGACGTGGGAGCGAGCAGAGGGCATGTACGCCGCCGTGAAAGTTAAAGTGACGCGGGAGCGAGCAGTGGGCATGTACAGCGTTTACTCTGCGGGAGCGAGCAGCGCCAGGCGCTATAATTGCTAACAGATGGCGCTGCTGCTCGCTCCTGCAAGGTAAACGCCATACATGCACAAGTACTAATAGGAAACAGTGCAAAACATGCACGAGTTTCAGCAAAAGCCTGGAGCGATTCCAAGAGGTCACTCCAAAGCAGCGCTTGCGCCCTGCGTAGGCGAAACCTAATGACTATCCTTTGGCTATAGAAAGTTTTCAATGCCAAATGGACATTCCTTCTCACCAGTAAAAAAAAACATTAATACACATCTTTGAAGACAAAAAGTAGTTTACAGTAACATAAATAAACCATTCCAAATAACATCCCAAAACATGCTCTTTGAAACCACAAAACAGCATATCACATATAACTTGATTTTAATGAACAATCCCAAGAATATTTGTGAAAACTTTACTAATTTCTGTCTAGAAAAGGTGAAAAAGCAGAACTCTTTCTTCCAAACCATCTGAAGATAAGGCGAACTATAGACAAATATAAAAAGGTGAACATGAAAGATATCGGCTTATTAATTGGGGGAGGGATTGACAACCCACCTCAAGGAATAATCACAACCCTTTTTAGGGTGAACCCTTAAAGTTACTAATTTAGTCTGAGCTCAACCCTCTAGTTGCTAGAGCACAGACAGACAGGCTTAACTTAGGGCAGTGTCTAAAGTAGTGTGTAAAGTATTCGTGCAGTACCCCAACAGCAATAAAATCAAAACACCACACAATAAAAATCTCAAATGACAACGGAATTTTCATTTAAAAATAGCTCAAAAAATTGCCAATGCTGGTGAACTGGTCATCGAAGACCAGGACATAGGCAATATTTCAGTCTGACAGCAATGGAGCACAGGTTGAATACGCAAACCAGGTTTAACACGGTCCGGGTTTTAGATTGGGACTTATGGCCTGATTTAGATTTCGGCAGATGGGTAACTCCATCAAAACCGCTACGTATATCTCGTTTGCTGAAATATGAATCCCATATTATCCAATGGGATTAATATTTCGTTGTATGCAATATCCTTCACCATTGTGAAATCTTAATCATGAAACCTTAATCAGGCCCTTAGTCTCAAAAATGGTCAGTGAAATTTTGTTAGCGGGGCAAGATAGCAGCTGTGTCTGAGGAGGGCTCCATGGCACCAGATAACTTTCGGACGAAGTCATGGTGAAGCTGTTCGTTTAAGCAGGAATAGTTCAGAGCAGGAAAATTCAAAGGGTCAGATCCTCCAGGAGGGCAAGACTGCATGCTCTATCTGACATGAGCTCTGCTAGGGCATATACATTCTCACATGGGTACTGCTGAAATAGATTTGCTTCTATGGAGACACTACAGGATGGAAAAACATGTTTCTTTGTCCCAGCAGCAATGCACCTTGGGTAGATCACCTTGGCATGTTGGTCCTCATCCTGCGGATTCCTTCAAGTCCAAAAGTTGCTAGTTCCCAGGTTTTCAGGGGTGGTAGGAGAACTCCATCTAGGAACAGTCCAGGGTACCAGGACCTCAGGAATAGAACTTGGGGGTGGGAGGGGTGTCAGAACTCACTCTAACATAGGCCAGCAGCAGAGTTCAGGTCAGGTCAGGTCCAGTTGCTATTGGTCAGAGGGCTCTTACCAACGACTTGCACAGAAGCAGAATGACGACCGTTCTCAATGCCCCACCTAGAACACCACCTGTTCTCTCTATTGTTTACCGGACAACAGAGGTGCACCAAGGGGGTAAAGAAGAGAAAAGAAGAGACAGCCTGATAACAGTGGTTTCTTCTCCCGGAAAGGTGTTCCTATCTTCTATCTGCTTTAGTGTTGAATATTTGTGGAACCCCTTCTTGTGGAAATTAGAAAACTGCAAAAGAATACAAACACTGATTATACTTCCTAGCTACTCTACTCTGAATACTGTTCAATCTAATTATAACTCAACCTTACATATCCAATCTGTTTACGACTTATGATCCTCTTCTACGTAATATGAGTTACACTCTTTCCAGTATGTGAAAATTAATTTCTTTGTTCTCATTTTCCTTAAGGCATTAGTGTTCTTTCCTTTTATTCTTTTTATACATCACTATGCAATTAAATTGTTTGTTGTATTTACTTCCAGAGGAAGTACTTGTGTGAATTAGGATGGCAAAGAAAGCTGGGGCTGACGAGCTTCTGAACACTCAGGTAAGCCTTAATCTTCTCTTGTAGTTAATAATTCTCGTAAACCACTTCAGCGTTCCTTTTACTCTTTATGTATGAGATTTTTCTCATGAGAGGGAAACAAGTAAGTAATATTTCTTTGACTACACTTGATATAGTTTCCTATATACTATGATAGACTTTAGAAGTCTTGAAGTAATTTGGACACTAATATCCAAGATAGTGTCTCATAAGTGTTCAGTTCCTATTGTAGAAGTTATGACACAATGAGATTTTTTAGCACACGGACACAGAGAAGAGATGTTACTCTTGTCAAGAAATGCAAACTCTAAGTTGAGACACTGCTTTATCAGACAGACTCCTTGCTGCAAACCCGTGGACCGAAGGAACTATAACAATTAATTCAGGCAACACCACTACTGTGACTGAACTTTCATGACAGAGAACTCTGGAGAGGCTGCTCCTTCAGGCATTCACTTAGATAAAGTTGCATTCTTCGGCAAGGATGCCCTTCACATTCCATTTGTGTCTTTGAAAGAACAACTAGTGCGTTGCAGGGAAAACTGATCTGGCAGTCCTCCTCAGTTTTCAGCGCTGCAAGCTCAGCTTCCAATTATTGGTTTTAGTCACCATTTGTTTCCTTCCTTTAGTTCTTGACGTCAATATACTAGCCCACTATTGTGTTTTTGGCGTGGATCCTCCTTAGGATCCTGACAGGGGGTATTAAGAAAAGGCCTCTTGTAGATTTGTATTGCTATGTACTCAAACTGGAGGTTAGTCAACTGGCCCTTGGAGTCCACTTCTTTGTTCTGGGTACAAGAGGGAGCAGGCCCAGTCCTTTAGGACTCCTCTCAGGTCTCAGACAGTAGGTCAAGTTATCTTCTGTTCTTTCTCAGGTCCAACAGTGTTCTAAGGAAGGTGCCAGGGGCTGTCACATTTATGTCTAGAATTAGCTTTTAGATGGGGCTGATTCCTAGTCCCTCTCTAACTAAGGGGGTAAAAGTTCCCAGTGGTAACCTTACCCACTTTCGTAACAGTTCCTGTATGCCCTACTGCAAACAATCCCACCGTGCCTCGCACATCTAAAATCCAACATGGTGAAACTCTTCTCCCTTTGAGCAGAGCCTGTGTGCCCACTGAGAGTGTAGCCAGGGCAATGAGTGACCCCTCCTCTGTGGTCACTTCAAACCAGTTCTGGGGGCTGATCTACTGCACTGGGTTTGGTGCCTGCCTGACTTCAGGACAAAAGAAGGCACCAGTAAATGTGTCACCTGACACCTGCTTGTGACAAAACGGGTCTCTTTGAGGTAAATTAAGTTCTCCTGGGCACAACCCAACTGGTCTTCCTGCCAGAGGAACAAAAACACCTCCCTATGCCCAGGCCTTTTTCTCTACTCTGGAAGCAGTTTTCTCACCTCATTCAGAGCCATTAACCCACTGTGTGACTTTTGGAAGTTTAATGTAAATTAGCCTTCAGGAGCATCAGAAAGGGAAAAGGTAACTTTTTAAAAGTTATTGTTCTTAATATTTAATAAAATTATCACGTCAGCATTAAGTTGGGCTTTTAATAGATATTAAAAACAGTAGTTCAATCATTTTTCTAGCTGGTCACTACCTGAGTTAGCAACATTAACATCCCTATAGTGAACATAGCTTTTGGCTGCTAGTCACTGTAAGGACATGTTAATGTTAGAAGTCTACATGTTCTACTTTTAAATACCATTCAACCTACCTTGTAGGCTACAAGGCATGCATAGGGGATGAGTTATCAATACAAAAATTGTTTATTTTGACAAGTCACAGAGTGTGCTTTGCACTGCAATGTCAGGCTAGAGTGGTTGGCCCAAAGCCATGTTTTCACTCCCACTGCAGTGGTTGGCACAACAGGTGCTGCAGTCCACTAGTGGCATTCAACTTACTGGCCCTAGGTACACCTTGTACCATATAGTAGGGACTTATAGGCAAGGGCTTAGAGGCAAGGTTATGAATTTTTTTTGCCACGTGTTAAACTTTCCATTCCCAGTAAAAGTATTCAAAAGTCATGTATAGACCCAACTGAAACATTCTATCAAAGACAATGACCTGCTAGATGAATGCAGGAGGAAGCATGCAATTAACCACTTCACCCATAACAAATGAGGCTCTTCATCTTCTAGACTGTGACTCCTGTCTTCGGACCCCCGCCCTTGATCCAACTGCGACATTCAACACTGTAAACCACTTCATCCTCTTGCATGTGTTGTAACACACTCTGCACCTGAGGTCTGATTTATGTTATATGAAGCTGGTAAATTAATTACTACAAGAAGGGGTTCCACAGCAAGCCGTCCTATCTTCAATACTCTTCAACCTACATATGGAAATCTTGGCTATGCTGTTGAAAAATAAAGATATAATTTCGGTTCCACACTGGCAATACTGAGCTCTGCATAAAAAAATCTCATCACCAAATGATATCCAGTTCATTGCAGGGACTCTCAATTATATTCAGTCCTGGATAGCTCACAACCACCACTCTTTCTTCCCTTCAATTGCCACCTAAACTGATCACTCTTCTGACACAGTGTGTTTTGCTGATTCTGTTTATTTTATCCTGTCTGTGACTGTTCTCAAATTTGAACTCTGTAGCAACCAATATGAATCCTTGTAAAACACATTGGCACCCGAGGTCTGATTTATGTTAAATAAAGCTGGTAAATAAATGAATGAATGAAGAAATAAACAAATATATTCTATATTCCATTATTTATCTTGCTCCATACATCTGGCATTAGGACCTCTTCAGGGGCTTTAGCCTGCTGTTCTACATCAGCCACAAGTGCTCTATATCAATCCATATAAAAAGAAAAAGTGACTGTCAATCTACCATGTTGTCACAAAATAACCCTAATGTAATCATCCATCTACAGAGACATCCATCACAACATACCACACAGTCATTTACAGTAATGGCCCTAATTACGATGTTGGTCGACTTACCTCTGACCGACACCGTCTCGGCGTGGGAACTGACCGACTGTAGGTCGGCGGTTCTGAACACCGTATTGCAACGGTCCTAAACTACCATTTTCCTATTGAAGCTTGTGCAGTGGTCGGAAAATGTCTGCAAGACAAGCTCCCAAAGAAAAATGGGAGTGTCTGTAATCCCTGCACCACGTGGCAGGGATTTACAGGAGGGCACCATAGGTGCCATTCAGGACCTCAACGGGAGGCCACTGAGGGATTAGGGCCCTATTAGGGCCCCACCAAGTCGTTTTTGAACAGGCTTGTCATGTCAGAAAGCCAGACATGAAAAGCCTGTCCGTCGGGGGCTTTCTAATGGACATCCAAATGAGGCCCTATATGTGTTGGTCCCTTACAAAATGCTAGATAGTTCCAAATAATTGTCTACCAACCACTTGGTCAAACAGAATTGTTTCTGTATTAGAGCAACATATCAATGTATTCAAGATAATATTAAATAAGGACAGATACTTTAAAAAATGATATAACCTAATTGTAAAAAATTATGCACAGAGGGATCAAGTGATATACTACTGCAAGCCCCTTGGCATACATTTAATATAGGAAAAACAGCCCAACGTCCATAGAAGTTGCTTTGTCTCCTAAAAGCAGCAGAATTGGCTTCATTGGATCACTCTCAACACCTGTTTGCAGCCCCTTCAACTGCACAGCAGATATGGGCACTTCAATGCCTGTTTCAGCAGGCCCAAATTAGTATGAGACACATTCTTCAGAACAAAGTCATTTCAAAATTTCATATAAAAAATGGTTCCCACTTTGGATCACTTACGGCCAACATCACAATACGTAATACAACTAAAAAAAAGAAACACATACATAAATGACTAGTGCTTGTTTTACTTAGCACTAACTTAACATGAAAACAATCAAGATTTTATTAAAGACAAGGAAATAAAAACCTTAGGAGAAAAGCCACAGGTAAAAGACCATTAAAAACTCAAAGGGTTCTGGTTCAAAGCATCACCAGGGCTAATGAATATTTGTGGTGTAGCAACCTTTTATTTCCTTTACCTCCTTCTTTTCACTCCCTCTGCCTTGTACTCATTTCCATGCTCCTAAAACTCCACTAACCTATATCCAAGACATGTGGCAAACGTTCCTCTGTTAAAATAATGTTTTGCTAAATGTCATACTCAAGAGCATAACAGTTGTAGTCTTCAGTCATCAGGCCTTCACATTCTGCCAGGAAATCTCCCAGTACATTAATGTTGCGAAATGAGAACCGTCAATGGTGTCTGCAGTGCTCAGGGCTCTGGTTGCTCAGGATTATTCCTTTCACAGAGGTGCTCTTCCCCATGCACAGCCTGCAACTGGCCATGAGGAGATGTGCTGTGTGCCATCCTATGAGAGGAGAGGCAACTCTGCAACCCTAAGGACCTGATTAAGGTATAGGTATATGGAAACTGTGTATTGCTAGGATAATTTCAAAAAGGCTTTGTGCAAGCAATTGTTGGCGTCACACATACTACTTAATAGCACTTGAATGTATTATATCAGAATATATTCAAGGTGCAAACAATTCATTAAAATACAATACAAAAGAAATGCAAAAGTAATGGGGCTATAGTAACAATCGATAACTGTGATGTCAAGTGACTGCACAGTACTCAGTATACAAAACATGTTCACACAGCTGAACAAATGTAGAAATAGGAATGAGAACAAAGGTTTGCCAAGAAGAATCATACAGCCAATATTATCGATATCTTAGAGCCACTGTATCGGGTATTGTAAACAATTATAGGTTAATGAACAATGGAATAAGCAGCCTAAAAGTTTTATTAAATTGTCAATGTTTTGACACCAAACAGGAAGGTGACTGGGGCTTTCTTCAGGACATAGGGTATGTGAGACTTCAAAGCAGAATTCTAATTGTAACTAAAGGGACTGGGGAGCTCAAAAGAGCAAGAAAGTCTTCAAAAAAACACATAAATGGGCTTACCTTATTGCTGAGACATTTTTACTGGTGAAGAAATTAGATGCAAATTAGTAAATAATTTATAGATTATCCAATATCAGTGCACAAAAACACTGAAAAACACCAGTGATCAAACTGCATGACTTATGTAACAAATGGACGAGTTTCTATAAAAGATTGTCCAAAAGAAGTAAAATAAATCATGGCCAAGATGAAGCAGTCATGTCGATGAGGAATCTTAAAAAAACAAATCTCTTGCAAAAGTAAAGACATCGCTTGAGTTCCTCTGATGCAAGTGAACACAGGATATGGGCCACTAAAAACGAACAACTAGTTGTGCTAACTCCATGGAGTTTTTTTTAACAAAACTCAAAAAAAGTCAGCAAAGAGGAGAAACACACACAAAAGGCCCATGAGAAATTCACAGGGCCCCAGTTGCAGTGTTGGAGCTCAATGCAATTAACGTAAATAAATTGCCAGCTAGCGTCAAATAATTCAAGTTGGTGGCACCTGGGGGAACCAGGTAAACAAAAGAGAAAACCTTGTGGCTGAAGATCATTCTCCACATTAATTAAATATAATAAGAATGTGTTCATGGATAAAAATGTAAGTCGAGAAAAGACGTCCTAGGGGCATGCAAGCAGCCGCTAAGAAGTAACATTAAATTGAGCAAACTAGTTGTATATGTTGACAAGCATCAAAGAGGAGCTCAGAAGGTGAAGACTGCTGGGAATCCAGCAGCCATTGGTTACATAATCTCACTCCCGTCTCCACTGTTATTAACCAGGCATTCCTACAATCCTTCTAAACTGGCCAAAAGAAAAGCCACTTTACTGGCTAAGACTGATTTGTTCCTAAGGAGCCATATGTTATAGCTAAGAATGAAGGAGTTCATGTAGAGCTTGGTGAAATGGTGCACCCACTGTAAACCATCGGATGCATTGTTGCGCAAACTTCCAATACTCGCTCGTATACAAATCGCTGGGTTTCCTCTGGTGAAGCCTTAGCTGGCTCTGCGATCCGAAACTAGCGACCCATTGCTCTGTCCATCAAAGGACAACCGGGACAGAATACGGCTGCACCACCCTATTTCGGGCGTGGTGGCCATCACTCGTTTTACCTACCCAAACCAGCATTGGCACATGTGGAAAATAGTTTCCTTACAGGAGAAATTATTTAAAATATAATATAGGTCACTCTGATTCTTGAATCCCTCTGCTTTTTTTGACTGGTAGATTGGAATGACAGTTCAGCTCATAGCATTGCCTCTGATGACCAGGATCTATAATTCGCGAAAAGAAAGGGGGAACCTGGTGTCCTACTTACTTCTATACTTGATTTATTACAGCAACCACACTATATTCCTTTAGCGATTGGGTTATTTATTAACCGTTTTTTTTCAATGACTATTTTATTTTATGTGAGGAACTCACATCTTTATAGAAAAACACATATAAAGTGACATATACATGTATGACAATTTACACAACGTTTAGAACATTCATAATATTTTACACTGACACTAGTTTGACATCATGAACATAAATATAACACAAGACCAATGTATCATTAACATTATAGACATAAATATAACACAAAACCAATGTATCACATATATTTCCAAAAAAGAAGAAGACACCACTGTATTTTCTTTGGTGTTCCTACTACATTTCAGTCAATTTTTTCCTGACTTATGTGTGCATCCATATCAATAATTGCCATCTCTATTTGGCTATGCCAAATTGAGATGGCAAATATTGATATATATTTCTTTTCGCATATTGATAAATGGCCCTACCAGGGTCCTGTCTTTTGGGCCTGACCCCTTTGATTGTCTAACTACAGGATCCACATTTCAGCATTCTCCTTGACAGATTCCTCATTCAGCCTCTTCTCACCTTTCAGTTGTACGATCTACTACATGGGTAGCTTTGTGGAGCCACTGATCAGAAAGCCCTGGCACTCCATTTTCTACTAAGGCCCTGATTACGAGCCTGGTGGTCCATGGACCACCAGACTTGCGGGGGCATAGCAGTGGTGGTCTCCCAACCGCACTATTGAGATATTGGCAGTGGGACCGCTACAACCTGCTGCAGCCGCCAGTGAATGTTTCCTGGCGTTCTTGCGGCAGTCAGGAGGCAGTAATATGCTTGGTGGGACCACAGCAGTCCCACCAAGCATAATACAAGTTTCCTCTCCACCACGGGTTTCATGGCGGTTCCGCGGGGGAGAGAAAACAAAGGTGCCTCACACCCTGTGGTTGGTCACTGGGGAGCACAGCAAGTGCCTCCCTGTGTACATGCCCACCAGTTCCTGCACTTTATGGAATTTTTAGTCCATGCCGTGCAAGAACTGATTTTAGTGTTCTCATTGCAGTGCCCATTTTCAGGGCACCGCAGTGGGAACATCAAAAACAAAGCACGTCAGATAGGAGGAAACTCCCAATCTGGCAGGTTCACTGACCACGGCTATGGCGGTGGGGCCACGGGCAGTCCCAGTGCCGCCGCACCTCCAAAGACGTAATCAGGCCCTTAGAGGAGATTCCGGTAAAAAAGGTAACGTTTTATTTTTTTAATCCACTTTCTAGTGTGTTTGGATATCAATTTATTAGGCAGATAGAAAATTGTGCAATACTTTGTCTATAGTTTTCATTTGGAATGTTCTTTACCAGTATATTGTACCTTATGTATTCTACTGGGTCATGCAATGCATACTACAGTTGGACCAATTAAAAAGAATATGCTTCTGTGCAAATGAAATTTACTTTCTCTTTGTGTTTGGGGCTTTTGCTGCTTCTTTCCACACCAGCCTGGCTTTCAAGGGATGGAGGAAAGCTGTGTGAGAAATACCGAATAAAAATTCCTTTGTTCCACTTAAAAAGACAAATAAATCCATACCACCCATCAACATATTCCTGCCACTCCCAGGATTGATAGCTGCAGATAATGAATAGCGTTAGGAGGTTATAAAGGGACGAGAAGCAGGGTAGCTCCTCGGAGAGCTGTGATTCCAAGCCGAGGTCACACCCCTCCTCACTCAGAAGCTATTAACACGTGTTCTTTTCACACATTGCATTTTACCACATGTCACAACCAGAGGATTTGCGACATCCTGTCATAAAATCTCAAAGTGAATGGTATTTTTTGTAAACAACCTACCACGGTATCTTCCTAAACTCTGCTTCTTTCTTGGTTTCAGTATTCCATTGAGTTTATATACCCAATATGTTATTTATATGTATTATGTTCAGTAACTAATTGTGTACCTTTGCCCTGACATTCTTGCTTTGAATTGTTTCCGCTGCTGCTGTGAATCAGATTTATATAGTCATAAAAAAGGAAATAAAATCCGTTTTTATCAGTGCGAACATTAATTGGAAATGCTTTTAGGATCCTACTGCTACCGTACAAACCGTCATGACAGCTGGGAAACACATGCCCCTGATGGTTAACACTAGATGAGCAGTCTGCCCCTGGTCGCTGATGTCATGCTGTTGAAATTCGTACATAAATGGCTTATATTAAATGTTAGATATACCATTTCCACTGCTCACCCCTTAAACAACTTGTCCGATGTTTTTCAGACTGCAGATCAAATTACGGGTGTGCTGTTTAGTGAAGTCATGGCATGACTGATTACTTGTGGACTCCTCGTTCTCGCCTCACTAATTACTAATACGTTGGTGTGTACCCCAAGAAAGGAAACTGCAGGGAAATACTAAAGAAAACACATTTTACTTTTTGATAGAGTCCTACCTCATTAACAAATAACTCATCTTCTTGTACAAAAAAACGCTTAGGTGCATTCATGTGAAATTTTAAAAAATCTGTTTCATTTCTGTAAAATATGACAATAAGAGCCAGATGTACGACTATTTTATTTTGTGCCTCGCAATTTGCGTCTAATTGAGAGTCGCAAATTGCAAGGCGCAATATAAAATGTACAACAGTGTGTTTAACACTGTTTGCGATTCCCAATGGGGTCACAAATAGCGAGGCTCATTAATATTAATGAGCCTCTCGCAATTTGCGAGCCCATTGGGAATGACAGGCTCTCCCAGGGATGGTGGCCTGCTGGGCTCAGGAGCTCACCATATCTGGTACTGCTTTTAAATAAAGCAGTTTTTTTTAAAGGCGGCCTGTTTTACTTAAAGAAAAACAATACATTTAAAAAAAAAATTCAAGTCAAACGTTTTCGTTTAATTTAGGTCTCGCCTATGCAGTACGCATTTGGAAGGGTACGCCCCTTCCAAATAGCAAGTCACAAAATCTATTTAGCGAGTTGCAAATAAATTGAGACTCGCTAAATAGGCTTTGTACATGGCCCATGATGTTTTTACATGAGCAAACGGGTTTGCAAACCCGTCTGCGCATGCAAAAACGGGTCTTACATCTGGCTTATAATATACGAATAATCTAAAATAATACATAATGGAACATTTCACTTACCTCAGTTAAAAAGAATGCAGCTAACATCTGGTGGGAACTGCTGGTCATTAGTTCAAATCCTTGCAGGGTCAATTTAGCCTTTCATCCTCTTGAGGTTGATGCACTGAGTGGCATTAAATTGGGTAAAGAAATCTATTATTTGCAACATTTAGATTTATATAAACTGTGGCATAACATAAAATCTCAAAATACAATAGATTTTTTAATAAATACTAAAATGCAATATGCTGATAACTACAAGTGAAAGACGGCTAAATCGATGTACTGATTTAGTTAGATTTCTTGGCAGCTTTTGACATTATTGATCACCAACTGTTCACTCCATGTTCTTGTGACTTGGCTGTTCGAGGCTGCATCTTGAGTTGAATTTCACTTCAGCATGCAACTTTTACATCAATCAGAGACCATAATGTTGCGGGCCCGCAAGGCTCACTACTGTCTACTCTTCTTATAAATTTGTCTTTGCCCATTACCTCATGTACTTCATAAGTTTAAATGAGGTATAATTTCTATGCTGTTAATACCCAGATTCTCCTCAATATTACGGGGAGGAGGGTGGGGTTGGTGGAGTCCAGGTGTGTATGTAGAGCTCCCTGTGGCATTTGTCTACTTGTGAATAGATGATCCTGACCTAAAAAATATTCCACCATTACACATGATTTGACATAATATCGACCTTAAGGCTTCACAAGAATCGGAAATACCAAAGCTATGTCTCTGATCACCTCAATTATTTGACTGATGCTGGTTGTTACTGATTGTGCCCTGGACTCTGCTAACCAGGCCCAGGGTCAGTGCTCTATTTAAAAGGTATATGGTAATTAGGTGTATTACAATTAGTATGAAAACCTTCCTTTAAGCCCCTAGTATATGGTAGGGCATGTAGGTTTAGAGACCCAGCAGATTTAATGCACTTAAGTGTGCACTGCTGTGTTGCCTGCTGTCATTTTAAAGGTCAGCCTTGCTTTGCAGGCTGCTTTTAAAATAAAATTATTTGCATATTGAATTTGGAATTAACTGTTCTTCCAAAGTCTTAAACTACCTTATTTTTACATACATGTCAACCCTAAGGTCTCCCCTATGTGCCCTTGGGGTGGGGTACCTTGTAAGTATCAGCGGGCACCTGATAAAAGATATTTTATATTCCCCGGTGTGGGAAAAGCTGCCAATTTCTTTTTTCTCCATTGTAGTACATTAGCTCCCTAGGCTAACATGGGAAGGCTTCATTTTACTTAAATAAAGTCTGACTATTGACAGGAGTGAGCACAAATTATATTTCAAAGTGTCTAAATAATCGAATAAATTCAACAACTTGCCATGGTTGGATTTATTATAACTATGCCGGAAACAAAGTTATAGAACTTGCTTTACTGTGCCATAATCCAGCACTGGAGAAGCCTCTCCTGATGGCCAGCCTTTCACAGGCTGAGCCAAGCTGCTCTAATAAGGTATGAAGTGGCCTTAAAAGAAAAATAGAGATATCTGGTGGGAGATCATCTGTGAACTACAGTGAAAAAGGCAGGAAGGGGGTGGCATAGCCAAACTAGTATTCAAATAGAGAAAGACATTTGGGACAGGCTCCAGACCCACCCCCTCTTCCTGCACCTCCAGCCAGAAGGGAGCCTCAGTAATTGAACTAGCAGAGGGGCTGGAAGGGCAGTGTTAGATAAAGTTAGCCACACCAGTAGGTTGGGTTAGCCATACCTTAAGCTCTAGGAGAGATTTTCTCCATTTTGTATTTTGACAAACAGTGCTTTCTGGGACAAAAATATCCACACTTTGGAGGTTATTTCAAACCTGAGTATAACACTTAATGCCCCATTGGTCAGGGGTGCCCCCCTGCCTGCTACCCGAGAAACATGGATAAATATACAAAACATGCAATCAACTCAGATCTCTTTCTGGAAGAAACAAGAAGAAGATAGACAACCTTGGTAAGCCCATGGTCTGCACCAAGAGGACTGCACTCTTTGGATATCTGGCGGTTACAAAACTCACAGTGCAGAGAATATTCGTATTACTCGCACATATATGACTTGCACACAAGACTAGATATGTTTTTCTGTACTGCCATATTGTCCACCACAATGACGGGAGCTGAATATCTGGGTAGATCCCTTTAGGACCATAGTCCTCTTCTTTTGAGATTTACATCCACCCCTGAGCAGACCCTCATCTCCTTGTGGAGGCTAGACCCAGCATTATTGGAGGATGATGGTTTTTGTCAGCTGCTTTTGGCGGCTTTGGGACATTATTTTACTGAACATCTGCGGACTGCAAGTTCCCCGTTCATAGAGTTGGAGGCGTTTAAAGTGGTGGTTCGTGGACACTGTATGGGACAGAAGGTGGAACTCCGAAGTATGGTCACCCAGGACCTAGATGATTTAGAAGGGAGTATTTTGGCACTAAATAGAGAAATTGCAGGAGGGGCCAGTTCGCAGAGTAAGCTGGCAGAGATAAAGAGCCTCTATAACTCTACTTGGGAAAGATTGAGGGCATTGGACATTAAAGCCTATCAAGCAAAATAACATATGGAGGGAGGTAAAGCTGGACGATTATTAGCCTGGCTGGCTAAGCTGGAGTCCAGGGGTACAGCTATTCCCAGCGTAACAGATGCGCGTGGCAAGCTACTCTTGTCTCCATTAGCTATTAACGCTGCGTTATGCACTTACTATGAGTCACTCTATGGGTTACCGGAAGGGAACCGAGAGGAAGAACTAATCACATATCTTGGGGGATTGAGCTTGCCAAGCTTAGACCGTGACCCTGAAACCTCGTTGGCATTACCGCTTAAAGCAGGGGAAATTAGAGCGGCTATTTGAGATATGGCCAGAGGGAAAATGCCGGGACCGGACGACCTCCCGGCCGAATTTTATGCTACCTTCGTAGATATTTTGGCACCAAAATTAGAGCAAGGGTATGCTATTGCACTCAAAGACCAGTAATTACCGCCATCAATTAGGGAGGCATTGGTGATTCCTCTGCCAAAAACTACAAATACTCATGCTCAATTGAATGAGTTCCGAACATTGTCCATGTTAAATTTGGATTTTAAGATATTGAGCAAAACCTGGCAACTAGGCTTTTGCCCCATATGAGACACTTGGTTCATGTGGCCCAGAAGGGTTTTATCCCCACCAGGTCAACATCAGCCAACCTCCGAGGACTCTATCATGTCTTGTTTCATCCAGCTATAACAAATTTCCCAAATGCTGTAGTGGTAGCAATAGACTTGGAAAAAGCTTTTGATTCTCTGCGCTGGGATTTTTTAATGGCAGTAATGGGAAAAATGAAAATGGGGAAGGGTGGCAGAACTGGGTTTGCCTTTTATATGCGAAGCCGCATGCCCGGGTCTGTACTGGCCACGTAATATCGGCTCCGTACTTTATCCATAGAGGCACTAGGCAGGGGTGCCAACTGTCGCCATCGATTTTCGCACTGGCGATGGAACTGCTGGTGGAACGATTTAGACAGTAAGGGAGTAGATTGGGAATACCATTAGACGGGACCAATAATATAATCTCGTTATACGCTGTTGATGCCTTGATATATTTGCGAGAGGGTCTTGGTGGGATCCACACCGTGATACAAATATTTGAGGGATTTGCTAAACTTTCTTGTTTACGTTTGAATCGTCAAAAAACCTGTGTTTTCCCGCTAAGCTCTGCTCTCCTGTGGCCTCTAGCTTTTTCACCTAGCCTGGAATGGGCATCGGTCTCCTTTAAATACTTGGGGATACAGATTTATCACATGCAAACTGATTTATTCTATGGTAATTTAGGAGGTACATTGAGAAAGCTTCGAGCGGACGTGGCATTTTGGGGCACGCTCAAGCTCCCACTCATGGCCAGAGTAGCGTTATCTAAAATGGTAATGTTACCAAGACTTTTGTATTACTTTGTCAACCTACCGGTTGTGGTGCCCAAACGCTGGTTTCGGACGCTTGACGGGATGCTATGGGATCTGGTGTGGGATGGTGGTCGTAATAGGGTCTTCTTACAGACCATGAACCACTCGTTGGTGGGCGGGGGGCTGGAGGGCCCTGACTTTGAGGCGTACTATCTGGCGGCCCAACTTCAATGGCTTGCGAGTTGGTTGGGGTGTAGAGACCTGTCTACATTCTCGCTCCCGTCTAGCGCCTTACATAAGACCTTAATTCCTAGATTGCTTGATCGTCGTCAAAAGATTATGCACATGGGGTGCTGCTCTCTGTGGCGATGACATGTTGGGACAGATGCACAGCGCGTTGCAAGGGAACCCTGCTCTATGCACCAAGTATACCATTGACAGGTATCCCCCAGGCGGGAAAAGGTCCTCCCTCTCTCTGGCCGACAATTGGTGGGTTAGGAGGAGGCGGGGATACAGACACTTGGCGATTGCTATAGAGATGGTCAATTGCTACGGGTAACCGTATTTCTAGAACATCACAAACTCCCACCAGGGCAATTTTTAAATTACCATAAACTCTGAGGAGCGATGTCAGAATTATGGGGCATAGCGGGAAATGAGCCAGATACACATCCAGTACTACAGGCACTGCTGACTCTAGGTTTGGCGGGACATTTGGTAAAATGGCTGTACCTGGCAATAAGGGAGCTGACACCTCAAACCTTGCCTAGACTATGGGAGCGATGGGAACACACTTTAACCAGACCATTGACTGACAAGTAATGAGGAAAGGTCTCGAGTACTCCAAAAAAGATATCCCGGAACATTGCTTTTAAGATGGTACAATTTAACATTCTGATTTAATTCAGTGCACAACGGACTGCACACCCAGGAGCACGCAACAAAGTACTAATCAGGAAAGCTAGGAGTGTGAGTGTAAAATCAATTGTTTGTATACAATTTAACATTCTTCATCGTACTTATCTCACCCCACACTGGTAAATGTGGTTTATGGCAGGAACGTACAGACCTGTGCGAGGTGCTCGCATTTAGATGCACTCTTTGACCATATGATCTGGGCATGTGGACTGCTGGTGGACTTCTGGGGCAGAGTTGTTGATTTACTTAACAGCGTCTTCTCTAGATCCTTGACGTGGTCTCCTGAGGTCTGCTTGTTGGGTTTATTCCCAAGACCCCGGCCACTAAAACTGGGACATAGATTTATTGACCTGGCTCTTGTCCTTCCCAGGAGACGGAGAACTCTGGGTTGGAAATCAAAGCACACACCATTGATAGTGACTTGGGAGGAAGATGTTACACGCTGGGCTAGAGGAGAGTAACAGGCTTTGCTTCGACACAATAGGATCACGAAACGACGTAAACCATTGGCAGACCCTTGGGCAGATATGGTGAAACTATGGGAAGCACGTCATGCACCGGATAAGACTCCGACTTCAACCTCGAGTGAATCTGAAGGATATAGAGAGAGTTGCACCTGGCGTCGTGACCCCTCATTTTTCCCTGAGCATGTCCGGACCGCCCCCTACCCCTGGTGCACCCCTCAAGGATTTTTGGACACTCTTTACATTAACATAACACACTCAATGGGAAGCCCTCTGATGGATTAGGCTTAGTTGTGGTTGAAGGTTTATTTTGTATGGTTTATCCTTTTTAATGGCATGCATCATAAGCTAAAAAATGATTCAGTGTATATTGCAAAGATGGAAATGTAGACAATATTGACAAGTACTCTAACAGTCAACTGCACAGAATACAGGGAATATTATAATGCTGACTGTCTCCAACAGAAATAACTGTTTTCCGTTCGATTGTCTTTGTATGGGATATGAAGAACCGCTGGTTTATTTAAGACCCAGCGGCGCCAGGGGCACGCACAAAGGCTTCGGGTTCACCTGTCTTAGAATACAGAGACACGGGACTCTTCTTGGTGGCGTCAAAGATCGAATTTATTGGCTGCAGCCAGTAACAGAAGTCCTAGAAATCATCACGGTATGAGTTCTCAGGAGACTGCTCAATTTTACACAGCAAGTCGTCCCTTTTTATGCCAAAAATCACATTCCAGACAAATACCTAATATTTACAAACTGTCCAATCACATGTATTCACACCAAAGGTATCGCATGACAGTAAAACCCACTTTTCAGTTGCCCAGCCCATGATCAATCATCGGTCAAACCCAACATTCTTCTTTAGACAGGTCGAACGAACCCATAATAAAAAAGGCCACAACCCAATCATAAATAGACCATAAAGAAAGGAGCAGAAACAGGTGAGAGTAGGATAAGGCATATTTGTGTGCAATAAAACTTTACGATGTCCCGTGCTCTGATCCTTAATCTTGATCAGCTAAAGGGCAGGAACTGGTTTAACAAGGTCAGCTTCAGGCAACAGGGTCAGTTCATTCAGGTCAAACAGGAGTCAGCGCGAACTGGAGCTAAGGTGTACATGTACTTAAAAGACTTGTTCAGCCACAGTCATCAGCCTATGTGAGGGCAACCACAAAATGGCTGCCATACACAAAATGGAACCCAAGGGTTCAGAACGAAATCCCTAAATACGTAGTGAATCCATTGGTCTAACATGACGAAAATACTCATACTTGCCGCACTAACTAGTTACGGTTCGCTAATATCAAATTCATAACGAAACCATGACCTTTATGGAACGGGTTCAGAATTCACGGAACCTCAGACCCTCCTTTTGCCCTTACATAGGCAATAACCTAAACACACGTCAATCTGAATCCAGGTCTATATTCATCAGATCATCAAGATGTTGCTGGAGCATAATCCTATTACCTAGTACCTCTCTTGGGGCAGGTCTCCTTGCACACGTAGTAGCACAGAGGCCACATATAGCAGGAGCGCACTGCACACAAAGACAGAACAGGAAAAGAATCGCTAAAGCCATCCCAAAGATCATCAGAATCTTCCATCCCCAGGTCGATAACAGTTCCCAAAACCATCCAATCAACGACCAATCTCCTGTATCCACATTTATAGACTCAGAGATCTTATGTAACTTAGAAATGGCCTGGTATACTGTAGGAGCATTGTCTGGTATGAAAATGCAGCAACTCGATTGGATCACTTTACATACCCCACCTCGATCTGCAAGTATAACGTCTAAAACCATTCGATTCTGTAACGTCATAAGGCGATCCGCTTGAAGCTCAGCGGTCATATTACTAAGGGCGCCGGCAGTTTCATTTATGGTGGATTCAACCACTCTCGTTAATTGCCGTATATTTCTACTGTTTGCCATAGGTCCCCAAAACGGTAGGAAACCCTTGAAAAAGTCTCCCGCTTCTTGTCCCGTGGTATCTTCCTCACTGAAGACACCCCTAACAACTCTCGTTCTGTGGTAATCTACAGCAGCAGTATACGTAGGAGGCAACACATATGCAACATAACATGTTTCCGAAAAATCAGGGGGCAACCATGTATATGCTCTATCATAGCAGACAAAATATGTGCCCTTAGCTGCTAAAAACGGTGGGGAAGTTTGGGATGCAAAGACATACTTCTGAGTACAAATACTCTTCCCTAACTGAGCTCTCGGATTATTGCCTTTCCCTTGCAGACAAAAATGACCACGATGGGGTACAATCCAAATCGGAGGTGACCTTTTTCGTCTCTGCTTCTCACCCAGACTAATACTATATCCGGTTGCATTCCAACCAACATATGCTAGTAACTCATCTCTGGGAATAGTTCTATAAGTATCGATATCTCTACTCATATCTGTAATTCCCTTCACCAAGGCTTTATTACTTGAGTTATCTCTCATGGAACGCAGGGGATAGATTTCAATGGCATAAATAAACATCGTCTGATATGCCCATACGGACCCATTGTAACTGAATGGCAGAACCAGATAAGGAATACCTCTATCCATAGTATGTGGCATAAGACCACACACCCAACAATTAGTGGTGTTTACTACTAACTGGTGTTGATGGAGAAGTTGCACAAAGGAATTATTCACAAATTCCGACCTTCTAATCTGTTCGTGTTCAGGTAAAGTATGAAAAGAATGCAAAGAAGTAGTAGCAGGTAACGTCGTAGGTTGGAAAATGGGTGCAGAAATCAGTTGAAGAGAAAATACAAACCAACCCACCAAAGCTAACGTCATGCTAAAAAACATCAAAAGACATGTGATCAGAAAACATTTGCTATGCATAATTTTACACAGTTTCTTCTTAAAGTTAATTTTCTCAAGGGCTCTCTCAATCTCAAAAAACTCCATCCTCTAACCGATGCTGTTCACGGCGGTTGTTTTTCTTCTGCTAAGGAATGCTTCTGTCAGCCCAGGGAACTCCCTTAGACCGACCAGAACCGTTGACCTTGGGTATTCGGCTTGCACTTTCTAGTCTTTACACCGTGACCCTACAGCTGAACCCGGATGGTGGTTCACAAAAATATACCAAAAAAGTTTCTTGGCTGAGAGAGTTCAGTTCCAAAAATCAAAAAAAGGAATTCATTTATTTTATTAGTCCATTGTTTCTAGGACGTAGATTATAACGCTCTTTTCCAGGCCTCGTTTGAGGCTGAAACAACAGTTCAGGTTCAGTAGTGTCTAATCTTTGAGACACAGGCACAGCTTCTTGAAGGACATCGTCATCTTCTTTCTCGGAGCCTCTCCACACCAACTCAGCGTCGCTAAACGGTGCAAACTTCGGCACCCTTTCAGTCTCTGAATCTGCAATACCTTCACGGACCCACTGGTGGTACGGCAGAGGCAACGCTGCCCTCTTACAATGTACGCCGTGGATCCAGTTTTTCTTCCCGAAAACCTTTACTGAAGTCCTCGTAGATAGCAGGACTTGGTACGGTTCATTCCAGCGGGGCTGATCATTCTTAGTCTACTGAAAATGTTTCACCAGGACCCAGTCACCGAGATTGAGGATGTGACCTGGGTCCACAGAAGCTGGCGGCAATTTATCATGAACCTGTTGATGTAAGACACGCAATTTAGTCGTCAAGTCATACAAGTAGTCCACTAGCATAGGGTATTCGATGTCACTAAACTTCGTTGGCCTCGGCACTCCCCAAACGTTTGCCGGACGGCCAAAGACAATCTCATACGGACTAAGACCTATCCGGGAATGTACTGTAGTTCTAGTCGACAAAAGTGCCAACGGTAAAGCATCAGGCCATTGAAGACCAGTGCTCGCTTGAATCTTAGCCAGATTTAACTTTAACGTGCCATTATAGCACTCAACTAAACCAGCTGATTGGGGATGATTCGCAGCGTGGAATTTCTGGTGAATTCCCACCTCTTCACACACTCTCTTCATCACCTTCCCCACGAATTCACTTCCGTTATCACTCCATACCATCCTTGGCAACCCAAACCTAGGGAAATATTCTTTGACCAGGACTTTAGCAGTGGACGAGGCAGTATTATCTTTTAGGGGGTATGCTTCTACCCATCTAGAAAAGGCGCAAACAACTACAAGGACATACTTTAAATTATTGAACCTTTCCATGTGGATGAAATCCAATTGCAAAACCTCGAACGGATACGTCGGAGGAGCAAAGTGACCAGCTGGAGTTGGGGTTCCCTTGCCAGGATTATACATTAAACACACCATGCAATTCTTGACCACATTCTCCGCACACTTGGGAATTCCAGCATTCTGCCATACTGGAGCCAACAACTTACAAATCCCTTTCACACTGATGTGAGACAAACCATGTGCCATAGTAACCACTGCAGGCACGTACGCATCTGGCAACATCCATATTTGGTGTTCTGATAGCTCAACCCAACAACCAGTCGAATCCAATCTACCCGTCGTTTCTCTCCAAACATTCTTTTCACTTTCAGTAGCTTCAGCTTGGATTTATTTCACACTCTCAATCGTATCTTCGCACATTCCAACATCACCAATCCATCTCGCAGGGCCTGCCACATACATTCGACTCATCAGATTTCTTGCAGTGTCTTTCGCAACTTCATCCGCAAACGCATTACCACGGCCAACATCATCTGTAACCTTCCGGTGAGCACTAAACTTCACAATCGCAACTTGCTTCGGCAAAGTAAGTGACTTGAGAAGCTCATTCACCAACTGTCCATGCTGAATCTTAGTCCCATGGGATGTGAGGAATCCCCTTTCTTTCCACAAACGTCCAAAACTATGGGCAACACCAAACGCATACTGACTATCGGTATACACATTCACTCTCTTTCCTTCAGACAAAACACACGCTCTCGTTAATGCAATCAATTCCGCTGCTTGTGCTGAATTATAGCTCACTCGTGCAGTTTCAACAACTGTACTTAATGTCGTCACGGCATATCCTGCAGTTGTGTCACCATTCGGAAGCTTGTAGCATGAACCATCAACCCATAACGTACCATCAGGATCCGGAAGAGGAGAATCTTTTAAATCGATCCTACCCTTCGTCTCCTCTTCCGTCCTCAGAAAACAATCGTGCTGTTCCTGACCATCTGTATCCACAGAAGTCGGCAACAATGTTGCTGGATTTGATACATTGCATCGCTTAATATGCACATGACTAGCCAAAAATGTCAACTCATAACCCGACAACCTTGCACTAGTAAGGTGTTGAGTTTTTGTCCGATTTAATAAAGTATCTACTGCATGTGGAACCATCACAATCAACGTATTATCCATCACCAGTCCAGCAGACTGTCGGATAGAAACAGCCGCTGCCGCTGTAGCTCTCAAGCAACTCGGCAACCCTCTAGCTACCGGATCTAACGTTGATGAAAAATACGCGCATGGACGCTGCTTGTCCCCAAAAGATTGTGTCAACACTGACAACGCACATCCCTCTCTCTCGTGCACATACAACGTGAAAGGCTTGTTATAGTCTGGAGTACCCTACACAGGAGCCGAACACAATGCATCACGTAATTCCGAAAAACTTTTCTGACATTTGTCAGACCACGGAAGAGGATTCGGTGTATCTTTACAAGTCAAAGCCAACAGAGGTTTCGCCAATAGAGAGAAATTTTGAATCCACTGTCTACAATACGACGTAATACCCAAGAAAGCACGCACTTCTCTCTGTGTACTTGGCACAGTCATTCGAGCAATCGCTTGAATTCGTTCTGGGGTCAACCTTCTTCCCTCCTTTGACAAGAGATGACCTAAGTAGGTCACTTCTTGGCGACAATACTGCAACTTAGAAGGTGACACTTTATGATGCAAGTCCGACAGATGTCGCAACAAAGAAAGAGTAGCTTCTTTACAAGTTTTCTCATCATCAGCGGCCACTAACAGATCATCCACATACTGAATAAGAGCAGCACCAGCAGGCAACACAAGAGTATCAAGTTGAGTTTTCAAAGCCTGACTATAGATAGAAGGACTTTCACAATAGCCTTGGGGAGCTCTCTTAAACCGGAAGCTTCGGCCTCCTAAAGAGAAGCCAAAAATATCTCTACTCTCCTCAGCAATTGGAATACTGAAGAAAGCATTTTTCATGTCTATGACTGAAAACCAGGCAGCTGAAACAGGAATCAAAGTCAACAAAGCAGTAATATCCGGAAGAACTGGAAACTGTGGCACAACAATCTTGTTAACCTCCCTAAGATCGATCACAACCCTGTAAACAGGTGGCTGAGAAGAGTCAGTGCGTTTCAGGACAGGCAAAACAGGACTGTTACACACATTACCTCTCGTTTCTTCAATCACATCTTTCTCAATCAAATCATAGATGATCGCTAAAAGCGCTCTTTCACCATCGCTAGAAATCCGATATTGGGGAATACGTGGCATTTTAACATTCGCTTTAAGCGTTACAACATAAGGTGGAATCTCCAAAAGACCCACATCATTAGGACCAGTAGCCCAAAGAGTATCAGGGAGAGAACGCAATTCCGGTGGAAGCCGATCTTTACACAAATACATCGGAGAGATCACTTTCTTACCCGATGTAAGCTGTACTCCCGCAGGAGAACAACGTAATGTTGCATGCAACCTTTTCAACAAATCCAAACCCAACAAATTCTCACCACAACCTGTCGTTAAAATGAGAGGTGCTTCCAACTCACAAGGCCCTATAGAAAGAGACAAGGGACTAGACACTGGGTTACGAACCGGGGCGCAAGAGAATCCTACTGAAACATTAGGTAAGCCAGACAAAGGTGTGCCAGGGAGTTTAGAGTGCATGATAGAACTCTTCGCTGCACCAGTATCCAAAAGAAAAGGCTCTACCACACCCGATGTGGCTACTGCAACATAAGGCCCACTCTGATCTACTGGAACCGACACTACTCCCTCTCTTTGTCCATGCCTGTCCTAGCAATCATTATAATCAGCATTCTCACTCTCAACATAATAGTCATCAGCATAGTACTGAGTCGACTGACCAGATGCAATTTTCTGTTGATCAAAACAATTCATAGAATTCTGTGGGGGGAAAGGAACGTTCGTTCTGAGGAAACGCACCACGTCCTCTACCCCTAGACACTTGCTGAAAACCACCACGGCCTCTCGGGGCCGTCATACCACTCGCGCGCTGTCGCAACACAGGGCACTCATTTTTATAATGGCCTTCCTCCCTACAATACGCACACTGATTTAAACCCAAGGGTGGTCTTGGAGGAAAATACCCAGCGTTCTGTGGCAGTCTCTGAAATGGGGGAGGTTGCTGAAACTGTGGGCGTTGCTGAGACCCTTGCTGATTCAAGTGAGGCGGATACGCCTGCTGCAAAAGAACCTTTGTCTTTAAGTCTTTGGTCTTTTTCTCTACTCTTTCTTTCTCGTCCTTGTCCCTATTCTCGTAGTACTGTGCAGTCGCTAATATCTGGGCCGACGAGGAAACAGCCCAAGAACTCTCAGAATCTTTCAACTTATTACACAGTTCAGGAAGTAAGTTGAAGACAAACTTATCTACGAACAATCTTTGTCCACCTTCCGTACTCATATCCTGACCACTATGATCTATAAATGTTTCTTCAAATCTAGTGAAGAAATCAGATACACTTTCGTCCTTTTTCTGCTTACATGCTGCTAACTTGTCCCAATTTACTCGTAACGCTGGCATCATCGTCTTCATTAAATTAATAATTCTACCTGGCAATTCCGTAACCAAAGGTTCAGGTTTAGCACCTCCCTGTTGTCTACCATCCGCAGCAATAATATTTGCCCAAGTATCTCCTAATTCTACCGCATGATTCTCATGATGAATCTTTGCCCATAGAGGTTGAGGTACTACATTACCCAACAGCATATCTATGTCTGCCAAATTCATGATGCATGCGTCAACTGTCTGGGACAATTCTTTGTAATAGCCAGCAGGATTCTTACGGGGATCAGGTAAGGTCTGCTTAAGAGCCCAGACCTCTGCTCTCTTCCATGGGACATGTACCCATACTCGCTGAAAATGAGGCAGAATCGCTGGATTAGCGTTTGGGTCCCCTTCCTTCCAAACTGGGGGAACTTCTCTCATGGGATACGTTCTCGCTTTTCTCCTAACAGAGGAATCAGGTTCGTGCAATGTCGGAGGCGGAAGGCTAGATCTAAAAGCCAGTATCGTCTCTACGGCATCTGTAATATCAGATTCCACTATCATCCCTTTAGCAAAATCCGACTGAACATCAAGTAGTTCCTGCGGGATCAAACCCAAATCATTATCTTCCCATTCCTGACGCAGAAACATACACATTACATTAAAAACATAACTTTGCTTAGGCGGTTCCCACTGAAAAAAAACATCCATAACCGCTGGCAAACTATACCTTGAGGCATTCATAATCCATTTACGAGCTAACAAATCCAACACAGCCCGTTCCTCGGAACCCGGAAGCTGACTACGACTCTGCTTATGTTCCGAAACAGGGGTCATATTCAGTGACCCAAACAATGGAGACAATAAACTAGAAACAGTTTCTGTCATTCGTTTTCGAACAGAAGGAGAAGAAGCAGTCATAAGAACAGGAGAATAAGTGTTCTGAGGCAAAGAAGGTGTAGGAATAAGAACAGTAGGAGTCTCAGATGCAGAAGCGGAAGGCAAAGGAGTTTGAGGCAAAGCTGGTAGCACAGCTGGCGACCCTAGAGCGGGTTGCGCAGGAGGAGGTAAAACCATCTGTGGAGTACCAGGTGGCTAAACAACAGCAGGAGGTTGAACAACAAAGGGTGGAACAACCGGTGGTAATGAAGGCGCAGTAGCACCCTGCACATAAGGAGGTGGTAATCTCAGTAAATGAGACATCAAACGATCTTTCTCAAGATCTTCAATCGCTTTCGGAGGAGTAGACGGCAAGGCCGGATAACATTTATCTAATGCCATGCAACGTTGCCTATCTGACACCTCAATTGCTTTATCTTCTTCGTTTTCTTTAAACTGCCTAGCAGCTTGCATTATTGATACATCCTTTTCTCTTTTATCTCTTTTAGCTTGTTTAATTTCTCGTTGTCTGGCTTCTTTACGCCAAAGGCGAAAGGAGTCAAACATTGCCCGCCGGGCTTTCTTCCTAAATAATTTAGTTTTTAAATTGTCTAAAATCTCTGTATTAAAGCTACCATGTTGGGGCCATTGTAAGACACCATCTTTTCTAGTGTAGTGGACCCATACTTCATTGAACGTAATGGGGCCCACACCGTGTTTAGAATAGAGCTCATAAGTTGGAGTTCCAACCGGAGGTATCGGACACGAATCCTCCAATCGGGAATCCTTGTTGCAACCACAACCAAACCAAGTACCAAATTTGCTACAATTAGGCATCTTCGCTCACTAATCGAGCTTCAAACTTCAAGAGATTATCTCTACCGATACACTCGTAAATATACAAGAACCTCGGCTTTGGAAATTGCAATTTTCAAATCAAAACTAAGGACCAAACAAACTAAGAACCAAAGGACCAAAAACTAAGGACTGGGAGCGACCCACTTATACTTAACTGAAGTATCAGTCACGCCACCAGAAGACCCGTCCATCGTCTCGCCGTACAAAGCATCACAAATGGGTCCAAGACAGGGCGACAGTCAGGGCAGCAGTCCTTCGTAGCCGTCAGGAAAGCGGGAAGCCTCGCAGAAAAGACCTTCAGTCCACATTCGACATGCCGGGGTCGATGAAGTGGTGGCCGTCCTCCAGAATTTCCTCACGAAGCTCCTCACGATCTTCAGGCTTGGACCGGTACCGCTGAAGTCGCCCCACGTTGGAAGCGCCAACAGAAGAACCGGGTTATTTAAGACCTAGCGCTGCGAGGGGCACGCCCAAAGTCTTCGGGTTCACCTGTCTTTGAATACAGAGACACGGGACTCTTCGTGGTGGCGTCAAAGATCGAATTTATTGGCTGCAGCCAGTAACAGAAGTCCTAGAAATCATCACGGTATGAGTTCTCAGGAGACTGCTCAATTTTACACAGCAAGTCGTCCCTTTTTATGCCAAAAATTACATTCCAGACAAATACCTAATATTTACAAACTGTCCAATCACATGTATTCACACCAAAGGTATCGCATGAGAGTAAAACCCACTTTTCAGTTGCCCAGCCCATGATCAATCATCGGTCAAACCCAACATTCTTCTTTAGACAGGTCGAACGAACCCATAATAAAAAAGGCCACAACCCAATCATAAATAGACCATAAAGAAAGGAGCAGAAACAGGTGAGAGTAGGATAAGGCATATTTGTGTGCAATAAAACTTTACGATGTCCTGTGCTCTGATCCTTAATCTTGATCAGCTAAAGGGCAGGAACTGGTTTAACAAGGTCAGCTTCAGGCAACAGGGTCAGTTCATTCAGGTCAAACAGGAGTCAGCACTAACTGGAGCTAAGCTGTACATGTACTTAAAAGACTTGTTCAGCCACAGTCATCGGCCTATGTGAGGGCAACCACAAAATGGCTGCCATACACAAAATGGAACCCAAGGGTTCAGAACGAAATCCCTAAATACGTTATGAATCCATTGGTCTAACATGACGAAAACACACCTAATGCCGCACTAACTAGTTACGGTTCGCTAATATCAAATTCATAACGAAACCATGATCTTTATGGAACGGGTTCAGAATTCACGGAACCTTAGATACTGAGCTTAAGACTAACTTTTGCCTTGCAGGAAGCACCTGGATGATTGTACCAATTGGAATCCATATAGTTTGTAATGTTAGTGCGCCTGCTATACTTCAGTAATTGCAGTGATTGTGTGTTAACAATAAATATAAATGCCAATAAAAAGATATTTAAGAAAAAAGTGGACTGCACTCTTAAGTGTAAAAGTGGCAGGGCTATCTCTGTACTGAATCAGTGCAAAGTAGAACAGCCAAAATTCAAAAGTTTGCTCCAAGGATAAGTGGAACGGCCACCCAACACTCCAAGGTTTGGAGAAGGAATCCCCAAATAACAATACAAATGAGACAAAACATGTGTTGGCTGCACTCTGCTCAGACGGGCTGTGATATTACCTATTTGGAATTCTGGCATTTGGAATAAAACAAAGAAATTGCCATAACTACGGACTGCTAGATTTACTTTAGAATGGACATTTGCTCAGGATAAGATTTTGTTTGTACTGCACTATTAAGGACTGCACTTGCTGCACACTCTGTGGTTCACCAAAGAAGGACTTTGCCTTGCTCTGAAGGTTTAAGGAGTGGACTCCCTGACAGCAACAGGTTAAAAGAGCTTCACCTGGGTCATCTCCACCAAAAATAACCCAGCTGATCAGCGCCACCTGGACTTTGAATGATTTGGCCAGGTGCATTGTGGTCGTTGTAGTCCCAACTTCCCAAAGAGAAACTCCGAAATCCTGGAACCTTGGATTGGTGTAAGGGACACTTCAAGACCCCCAAATGGGCCTCCTGGAAGAACATCCTGAAGTTTGAGACTATTTGGAGAATTTTCATCAAAAAGCTTCATATGTTGACCAACCTGTCGTCAAGAGTCAAGCCGGCGACATCAAACCGCAACTCGGCCTGAGATTCAGGTTTCCCCTGCTGAAGCTCCGAACATTTTTCCCATCGACGAGACCTCCATGAGTTCAGCTAGGCTTCCAGCTGAAGTAAGCCGCCATCATCAACTAGCAACCTGGCCTGTCAAGGAGCCTCGCTTGATTTCCAGAGAAAAAGCTCCAAGAAAGTGACTGAGTCAGAAGGTAAAAACTTGAATGGACCCTACCGCTCATCGTATCCGACCCACGCTCCATTATGATCGGCCTGAAACTTTGACTTTGTCCCAGTCAAGCACAACCAGATGCCCAATGTTGGTACTTTTAGCTTTTAGGCACTAGAAAGCACTTAATGTTAAAACATTCATATCTCTGGTTCCCTACATTTAATTTGTGTCATTCTGGTGCCATGTTATTAATGAAAATTATTCCTATTTGTATAAATTGGTGTTGGATTTTTATTGTGTGTTGTGTCTTACTTTCTTCCTGGTATTGGTGTTTTTCAATTCTTTACATACCTGTCTCCTAAGTTAAGCCTGACTGCTCATAAAGTAAGCTACCTAAGATTCAGCAAGGATTCATTTATTGAGATTCTACTGGACCTTATTTCTGATCGTGGTGTTATTACTAGCTGTAGTTAAGTACCTGCAGCTACCAATAAATCACCTTTTAACACTTTATAAGCAACACATGAACTAAAACCTGCAGACATCTGCAATGTGGAGGGGCAGGATTTCTGGAAAAAGTATCTTGCAAATATATTTTTTGTGAGATAATTAGTTAAAAGATTTCGGTTCATATCCTTTTGCAATGTTGAAATGCTCTATAGATGAGGAAGAATGTTTCTTCTTTGCACTTTTACTAATAAGGATTTGGACATGTTGGGACCAATAAACAAAGGCATGTAAAAGTACATAAAAATATACTACAAGAGTAATATTTTGCATGCTTTAAAATACCTTTGTGAATTGGTTTCATAAACCACAAATCAAGAAGCAAGATGTTTTCCAGTGCACAGCTTGTAGCCCCAAGAGGTGAGTGATTTAAAATTCTTTCAATAAACTTAACTTCTGTGGACCTGTTTTGTTTCAAAATCATTCCATGTATTTAAAATACTTTAATTAGTCATGTTTTTATATCTACAATCAAGTCCAAATATCTCATAATTCATAAAGCATCTATGAGTACGGGAAGGAGTACCAAAGGGCTACTCTTTTACATATTGTTGTATGCCACAGTAAATCAGCCCTGAAAAATTCAGATGACTAAAAGTGTAAGATAAAAGTGCAAAAAGCGCAAGGTTCTTTCTATTTGTGCGAACTGTATCTAAATAGTCACTGACAATTCTAGCATTGTTCCCTTTTAAAATGTTTTAGGACTATTTCACAAAGGCATGCAAGAGTATGTAAAAGAGTACTAGAGGAGTACTACTTTACATACTCCAAAACGGCTCTGAGAATAGGCCGCTAAGAGTTAATCCAATGACAATTCACATAGTACAATAATGCATTTCAGGGAGGCCCATTCATATCTAGAACGCCTCAATATTTTTTGAGCTGATTGTGGATTTACAAAACACCAGTTACAAGTACGAATTTCAAATAAATGGTATAATTTTGTAACAATATATACATCGACACAAGTTAAGTATATTTGTAAGAATTTGTTAATACCTGCTTGCTGGGGCTGCAATCTGTGGACTGGGAGATGCATCTCAATTCTTGATATGTACTTTACAACTTCAATATTGTTTTCCATCCTGAAGGGATCTGATGCTGTTAGTATTCTAAGCTTGAATTATCACAGACAAAAATATTCGATAAATCAAGAGTGTGCAACCAGTTGTGCCTCCATGTTTTCTCGTTCCTAATACCATTAGGATAGTAGACGCAGCACGGCTTTCATTGTCCTAGCAGATGCAGTAGCACCGGGACTTAGCGATATGGGGGACCCACTGCAACCCAAGTATGGCTGCGTTTTACTACCCAATCTAGGAGGCGGGTGAGGGGGAATTTGAGGCGCCTACCAGTGGTGTAACAATAGTAAGGGGCCCCTCTGCAAAGTACATGAAGGGAGTCAGTCAGGAGCTCTCCGGCCAGGGTACTGAGCTGAGGGGGACCCCGGGAGCTCGGGAGTCCCCCACAACGCTGGGGCTGTGCGGGCCTATGTTACGTCACTGGTGCTTACGTTTGAGACTATGGACTATGACACCCTTGCTATACCGCGGTCGGTAGAGCATAAAACCGACCGAGACTATACACCGTACTTAAAACCAAGCTAGGCTCATAAACATACATAGCATGCATTCAGCAAAGTTGTGCAAACTACCTTTGTTTTGGTTAATGTGTTTGATGATATGCCAATATAATTTAAGATATTTAATCTTGTTTCTAGTTAACGTTTATATGAATATGCGGAATTTGCTTAAGGAGGTTCGTTTCTTAATTAATCAGAAATGTATACAGTTCCTCTGAATACTGTATATCAGTAAACACTTGTTTAATCTCAGATAAAATAGCTAATTACTTTATTGTTTGCAGCTGAGCCGCAGGTACAAAGGTGAAGCCAAGAGAAGGTTCGGCTGTAATTACTATGACTCACTCTGTCTCTAACAGCAAAGCTCGGAAGCTTGGAGCCAAGTTCCACATAGTCTGACTGTCACCGACCTAAAATAATGACTATTAATCAGTTTTATATATTAACAATGACGCCTTGCTTTCTTCTATTTATTTGCCACCAGATGGTAAGCTAAGTTCAACACAGCCTCAGAACATTTCAATATTTGTCAAGAGGCTGATAGCATTACAAGTATGATAACATCTTGTATATTATATTGAGTTTACTACAGGATTTATATGGCTTTGTAGCACTATATATACTGGACAGGCCATGACATTCTGTTCATGTAGTTATTTAGGATAACTTTAATGAAAAAGTCCTACATTTAAAAGTAGAAACATTCAAGAAAGAATAACCCTCCGAATCAAATTTCCATGACTAAAGTGCCTTGAGTTATGACATTTGAAGGAACACTGTGGTCTTTTTCACCTTATTCGAAATATGTTGTTTTCTAAAGTTCAATCATTTTATTCAGGTGCTCCCAAATTTGGTATTCAAAGAAAATTAGACAACGTTTCCAAAATTCAAAGTTGCTCTTTTTATAAATTAACTAGCAGCCCGTCCTGACGTTGTCCGGGGCAGAAGGGGGCTGGGGGCAGCACCGCAGCAGGAGACGCGCAGCAGAGCGGCCAGCAGCGGGAGCAGCATAGCGTAGTCACAGCAGAGCGCACTCACAGCACAGCGTACTCACCAGCATCACATGCGCAGGGTGTTGTTTCCTTGCTCCCGTTTTCTTGCTCCTGACCGCTTCTGCCCATGCTCTGGTCCGCTTTTACTCCGCGCTCCCCTGGGCATGTTGATGTCGACGGTCCTCCCCGCGCTCCTGGCCGCTCCTATGCGCTCCGGACCTCGCAGGGTGTCGCTTTCTTTCTCCTGGGCGCTCCTTGCAGGGTGTGTCTTCCGCGCTCCGAACCTTGCAGGGTGTTGCTTCGGCGCTCCTGTCCGCTCCTCGAAGGGTGTCACTTCCGCGCTCCGGCCCTCGCAGGGTGTTGCTTCCAGCTTCCGCGCTCCTGGCCGCCGACCCGTGATGTCAGCACGCACGTCGTTAGCTGGCGCTACTTCGAAGGGACTACTTTTCCTTAAAAATTACTTTTCCCTTCTAACATATATATTTTTTTCTTATATAGCCTATGTCCATCTGCTTGCCCTGACGTTTTCAAAGATGTATTGAGTGTTTGGATTGGTGGTGTACTTTTCCAGTTTACCTGCCTCAAAGGACACAGTTCTCTCTTTATAATAGTAGTATAGATAACCATTTTTTCATGACTTACAAACAAACAATTTCAAGAAAAACCTAATAACATTAAATACATAAATCAGTAAAACAGTGAGATCAGTGGCCCCATGGAACTTCCTTTTAGGTTGTCAGATGTTTTCAATGGAGCAGAGCGACACAATGCACATTAATGGCCTCATTAATGGCATTTAGGTGTTGGACAGTGGAGCAAGGCACAGTGCTGCTCTGCCCTATGCCAAAGTGAAAGGGCAGGAATGCACAGTATTTAAGCTTTACGGTGCATTCCTGTCCTTTCTGCTTTCAGTGGAGCAGTTTCACCAGCCTTGCGCCAACTGGTATATTAAGGGTGCCTCCGTTACAGACAGTATTGTTTTTGTACAGGAATGGGCACCTTCCTGCACAATAAAAATCCAACAAGGTGTTTTCCTCTTTCTAAGTGTGCTGAAGAGTGCCGCACAGAGGGAAAGAGGACAAAACGAAGAGAAATGCACATATTTCTCTGCGTTACGCATCACCTTGGGAGGTGTACGGATTTGGTGCTTCCCCAGGTTTACATCACTTTGAAATTCTGGGCAGCGTCAAATTCCATGGGTGTTGCATGGGAAAACCCACTGCAATGCCTATGGAATGCCTCCTGGGCAGAGAGTAAGGCTACATAGTGATTTGTGCTGCATCGCCTTACTCATGATTTATGAGGCCTCTCAAAGCCACCCGGCTTCATAAATCTTTATGAGAGTCCTGTGTCACACATGTAACAATTTACGTGGTGCAAAAGTGACACAGAGCTCACATAAATAAGCCCCTGAGTATATAGATAAGTATTAACTCGCTTTTTTTCCATGTGAAAGGAAGTTTCATTGGAAGATGTTCAATGAAGAACACACATTTTCATCTTCGTGAATACACATACTAGCTGTTCTCCTTTTAGCAATGCACTCCCAGTCTTTCTATAATTCAAACTGTATTAGTGAGAGGAGATCGTGTTCAGTGTGGGAGTCGACACTCAATATTTATCTGAATCCCAATAATTTATCACACCAAAAATTAGAACTATTATTTCGGCCCCAGAATTCTTATTTGATCTAGCGGTTGGAGACTGCACTCCTCATCAGAAAAAACAATAATTTAGCAGAGTTAAACAGTACAAAATATAAAGCGCATAAATGGCAAAGTTCTAGATAAAAAATAGGCAAAAGTATTTTAATCCAGAAAAATAAAAGGTGGTACTAAGGAATGTAGGCAAAGTCATCTTAGACAAGCAAAGTACAGAAAATAATGCAATATTGTAAACTCAGCTAGGCATATTATAAATGAAAAATTCTAAATGCGAAACTCATAAAGAGTACAGACAGCATGATGGGCATCAAGAAGTGGCAAAGTATCCCCAATAAAGAGCTCACAGAGAGTGCATGGGTGAAATAATAAGCAAAAGGCAAAAAGCATCAAAAAGGGAAACAGCACAAGGGCCGAATGAGCAAAATGGCAAATTGGCCAAATGAGCACCAACTACCGGAGCACAAAAGGGTTTTAATAAGAAAACACACAATCTCATTTCTTGAACAATTGTGCAGAGAACCTGCATGTCTCCCCTGGAACTTCCAGCTGAAGTGTTTGAAAATGATACTAGGGGTACACCATGGAAACCTCATTCACAATGCTATCAGACACAATATTATTATGTTGTGTGCGAAGGTCTACTCCCAGAAGAAGAGAAGAGATAGTTTTGCAGTGGGACACTGATTGGGAGGGGGTTGAGCAGGAGCCGGTTGGATAGAACACACAGTCAGCATCCATTTTAAAATTATTGACGCACAACACAAAAAATGCAACCTATTTCATAGCATAATCTAGAGTTCTATATGACTTAAACATTTTGTTTCAGAAGCACTCTTATCAGTTCATCAGTTGTGAATTCATGTATCATTAAAACCATAATATTTCAAAGCAAACTGTGCAGGACATTTGCACATTTTTAAAAAATTTACAACTGATGTACACAGGATACTCATCTAGGCTGTGGGGTGCAGGGAGTCTAACTTGCGTCTTTGTTGGCACCATTCCCTGGGACCCGGCCTTTTTTTGTTTTCTTTAAACAATTTAAGGAGTGGGCCAAGTGGCCCCCCTCCCGGGCCAATTTCTGCCCCGTGCACCCCATACTCCAGCATCCGGGCAAATGTTTATTCTAAAACAGGGGCAGAGGGCCACAAGGCCCTACTCCGAGGGCCGATTTTAGCCCCAGGGACTCATCCCCCGGTCTTTTTAAAAAACATGCACTTAATACTAGGTGAGGGGTGCCGTGCTGGTCCCCCTCTCTGAGCCGATTTTGGCCCTATGGACCCCATCTCCCAGGGTCCTGGTCATTTACACATGGGGATGGAGTCTGCATGGCCCCCCTTCCTGGCCATATTGGGCACCAGAGACTGCATCAACCGGGGCATGGCCATTTAATGTGGGTGCCTCCAGGGCACCCACACACTACTGGGACCACAGGGGAGCCTCAAGGCCACCAGGGTCCCTGCTGGCTCCCTGCTGAACATGAAGCTCCCTCTGTCCGAAAGCAAATCTGCTCCACTTTCAGCAAGCGAGAGCATTTTTAAAGAGGAGCAACATTTGCTATGGCTTGGCGAGAGCAGTGACGCTCCAGCCAAGCCATATAAAACAGTTATATCCTGGGGTGGGCACCCTGAGACTTAGGAGGAGCCGGTCCTGGGGGTGTGGTGTTCCCAGGGCCATCTATGACTTTTGGAGGGGGGTTCACGAGGCCACCCTCCTTGCATGAATTTTGCCCAGGGGAGGTGGTGGTCCCCGGGACTGTGGGGAGTCTGCGTGCCTCCACATTTTTTTAAATTAAAGCCCTGGGAAGGTGGTGGCCCCCAGGGCTGTTGGGGTTCTAATCACCCCCTGCATCGTGTAAGGGCCCCCCAGGCATGGGGGAGTCCAAGAGGCCCCCATTTATATTTGACATGTGACCCCGGAGAGGTGGTGGGCCCCAAATCCGGGGGGGTCCAGGAGGCCCCCCATTTATAGTGCAGGAAGCTCTGGAGAGGTGTTGGTCCCCGAGGCAATAATGGGCCCCAGGAGAGGGGCACGTCAACCACTCCTAAACCCTAAATATACCCTTGCCATGCAATACCCCTACGAGCCCCTAAACCCTAAAGCACCCTTACCATCTAATATCCCTTCCCACCTTAAACCCTGAAAATTCCCCTACTACCACAACCCCTTAGCCACCCCTATCCCCTAAAAACACCCTTGCAACCCAATACTCCTACCCACACTAAACCCTAAAAACATCTCTACCCCACAATACCCCTTCCCACCCCAAACCCTAAAAAAACCTTACCACTCAATACCTCTACACACCGTAAACTATACAAATACCGTTACCCACCCCAAACCTTAAAAACACTGTTTTCACCCAATACCATTACTGGCTCTTGAACCCAAAAGTACCATTACCACCCAACACCCTTACCCACCCCTAAAACCTAAAAACACCCTTACCATCCAATACTCTTACCCACCCCTAAACCTATCTATCTATCTATCTATCTATCTATCTATCTATCTATCTATCTATCTATCTATCTATCTATCTATCTATCTATCTATCTATCTATCTATCTATCTATCTATCTATCTATCTATCTATCTATCTATCTATCTATCTCTCTCTCTCTCTATATATATATATATGGAACTATATGTGATCAAATCCACATGCGATGGCTGAAACGTGTCATATCGACATGTCTGTTTAAATAAAAAATAAAACTCTTCAAAATCAGCACTTAACTTTGTAGTCTGTGCTCTTTTCGGGGTATCAAGTGCATCTGGGACTATTACATTGTATATATGATAGGTAGTTATAGTTACAACCTAGTTTCCTTAGGACGAGGTCATTTTCAGGTGCCTATATCTTTGGCGTCGCTTTATGAATCTCCATGAAAGTTTCCCCCAAAATTCGCCCGATGCTCCAGATGGAGTCCGGAAAGTTGCAAGGTGATCTGTCAAGAGCTTCAGAGAAAGAAATGGGTCCCAGAACGTGTTTTCCCTGTGTTAATTCCCATAGGACCTTTGAACAAGCCTACAGCCCAATCCGATGGAGAGAATTACACCAAACATGTCAGGAAGCTAGATGTTAGCACACAGATCATGCTTTCTGTAATTTAGTGTAAATCCGATCAGCAGTTTTTGAGATGTTAACTGTAGAACACATTTCTATATCTGGGGCCTCAAATTACTTGCAAATTCACTCGCGGGTGATCCATGGATTCATGTGCAATGGCGACCTTCTGATTGGCTGGCTGTCGGGGAAACTGGCCCCGGGGCTGGAAATATCTTTGCAAACTAAATGAAGTGGTCAGGTGAGAGGTTTCCTGACCCCTTGTACATATTATAAGAGAGGGTTGAGCATGTATCCTGGAATCATAAATCTGAAAAAAACTTTTTTTGTCACTCACGAAATCCACGGATTCCTCACAAGGTCGAGCGAGGCCCACCGTGCAACTCCACGGGGGATCCGGGGAGTTAGTGTGAGTGAGGGAAAAACTATATACATACATTTTTACACTTAGGGGTCCATTAGCATGGTGGGCGGATCGCCACCGCCCGACCGGCGGTGGCAATCTGCCTGCCAAAACACTCCGCCGGATGGCCTTTTACCACACCTCAGAAGAATAGCCGGGGTACCTCGGCGGACGGAAAGACGGTCTGTCACTTTTCCGCCGGGAGGCCTATAATATGGTATATTATGATGTGGGCGGTGTTATGCCTTTCCAAGGCGGAGACTCCGACTTGGGAAGGCATGTGTGAATCACTTTGGGGGGCCGCTGTGGACCCCCCGGGGTGTGGGGGGCTGCACTTGGGGGGTACCCATGGGTCCCCCCTACATTGGCATACACAAGGTGGCAGGCACCTCGCGGAGCCTGTTACATTGTGCATGCCAATGCACGCCATGCATTTTCTACATTGTGGCGGGTGCTGCTCACAGCACCGCCCGCCACAATGTTGAATATGCGGGACGCGATCACCAGGGTGGCGATCATATCCTAATTGATGGTGCGGGACCGCTGCACCACTGGCGGCTGGTCCCAGCACGGCTAGTGTGGCGGGTCAATTGAAGGCCGCCTGCCATTCTAATGGACCCCTTAGTCTTACTCTCAAACCCATTCAGATACCCATACAGATACTGTGAGATCCAGTTACATACCCATAAATAAAGTTCACACTCACTCTTATACCCATGCAGACACTATCACAGCCATTCCCATAGCTATAGAGACAATGTGACACCTATTTATATACCCATAGAGACTCTGTAACACCCTTTCACAAACCTATACTGTCACTGTTACACCTATTCAGAAAGCGATGCAGACAATGTCACACTCTTTCACATACTCATAGAGGCACTGTGACACCCATTCACTAACCTATACAGTCACTATCTAAACTTATTCAGAAATCCATACAATGTTACACCCGTCCACATACTCATAGAGACACATTGTGACACCCAATTACATACCCTTAGTGACTCTGTGAGACTCATTCACAAACTCATACAGACACTGTTACACCGATTCACATACCCATGGACACTCCGCAACACCCATTCACAAACCCATAGAGGCACTGTAACACCCTTTCAGATATCAATAAAGATACTGACACACCTATTTACAGTGTTACACTCATTCACAAACCTATACAGACACTGCCTTACCTATTTAGAAACCTATATAGACAATGTCACACCCATTGACATACCAAAATAGACACTGTGACATCCATTTACAAACCCATACAAACACTGTCACACCTATTTAAAAAACCCATGCAGACACTGTTACACCCATTCACATATTCAAACAGATTCTGTCACACCCAGTCACATACTCATACAGACACTGTTACACCCATTCATGTACCTAAACAGATACTGTCACATCCATTCATATACCCACAGTGACTCTGTCACACCCATTCACAAACCCTTAGAGGCGCTCACACACCCGTTCAGATACCCATAAAGACACTGTCACACCCATTCACAAACCCACACAGACACTGTGACACACATTCACAAAGCCATACATACACAGTGACACTCATAACCAAACAGTTACTGTCACACCCATTTACAAATGCTTACAGACATTGTCACACCCATTCAAAACTACATACAGATTTTGTCACTCCCATTTACATACTGATAGAGATACTCTAACACACATTTATATACCTATACAGACATTGTCACAGCCATTTATATATCGTAAATACACTGTTATACCCACTGGCAAAGCCACTTATGCACCTAAAATGATACCCATTTAGACTTTGTTATCCCTACTGTGATTTGCATTCAGAAACCTGTACTAGAAATATTAAATATACACCTTTTCATTGAATGTGTTCTTTTGCTTTGCAAGGGATCCACGGAGTCGACAAATTTATTGAAAAACAGGATTTACAGTTAGGAATAACAACTGTTAGGGACATAGGGTGTCTCTTGGAAGAGCTGTTATGTTCATTGTGTGTATATGATGACTACATATATGAGTGAATGCAGAGTTTAAAGTTGTTCAGAAACACTCTGTTGCCTTCATCTGTGAAGGGAACACCATATCTTCTGTAAATTCCATGTATGATGAAGCACAGGTTATTATTGTTGACATAGCCCATGTTATAGTATCTGAGGAATGCTGAACCAGTTTTAATAATCTGTTTTCTGGCTTTCTCTATCTGTGGACAAAATACAGAAGACCAGTTCCATTTCTGCCTCTGGCAAGTGTTAGAAAACACCAAGGCAATGTGAGGGACAACTTGAATTAATTGTTCAATGGTATTCTTCATTAGGATTTCTAGTCTTACCCCAGTCATTGTGCTCAAGGCATTGTGACCACCAAACCCTCTCACCCAGAACACAAAAATGTGACCCACAATCCACACTCTAACCATTTTAAAGGATGGAGAAGTAGCACACAGGAGATGTCAGCAGCTGAATGAGGCAATTTTCATAATGATGGCAGTTAAAAATAACTCTAGCAAGTAAAGTTTCATACTTCACATTGCATTGAATGGTGTAAATAAGGTAGTGATTAAAACTAGGTTGAGCAATAAATGTACAATAACAACATGTGTGATTGGTTATGAGGAATATGTTTGTAATTGTATACACTCATTCACATCTGCAAAATTTGCCTTGGAAGTTAGCATGCTGCCGTAGAGACAGCTGTGAACTTCTGACCTACTGGTGAGAGAGAACGTTACCATAGAAACAGAGCTACAAGAGTATAGGGGAGAAGAAAGAAGAAAAGTCTAGAATGTTAATGTGAGGAGACAGTGTTTATAAGAGAAATAGTGAATACGATTTGTTTGGGTCTAAATTTAGGGATTTGCATGAAGTGATGTGTAAGTGGTAGTGTTTCGGAATAGTTTTAAAACAAAGAGCTCAGTTTACAAAGCGGTGCTTTGGATTCCCTGCCAGGGTTCTCGGCGGTCATGCTGGCACCCCCGGATCCCGGTAAATCCGCAGATCCCACCCAAACTTGCTATCGAGTTGGGCTCTCTTTCGAGGAGTTAAACAAAGGGTTAAGAAATGTGACCATTCAGAAGAGCTGTATGATCAGTAAGGAGATGAAATGAAATGAATTCAGTGTTTCTATTTGTTTGCAGTCTCTGTAAACTTTAAAGCAAAGTTGAATAGGGTGCCATTCATGGTTGTTTTGTATGACAGTGGTTTACCATTCTGCTGCTCGTTTTTTTGTGCTTTCTTAAAACAAGTTTGATAACCTGATATTAAGAAAGAGGAATATAATTACTTGCAATCACATTTAACAGGTAAATGTATTAAGCTCTAGCATAAAAAAAGTTGATACAGAAGGACTGAGTTTGAGTAAGGTGTCGGAAAGTGAGCAGGATGTTTGACGATAGTAAAAGGAAATGTTCAGAGTGAGTAGAAGATGAAAATAAAGTTCAGTGTATTAATCAGGAACTATAAATAAAAACTGGTGAAGAAAACAAAGGTATACACCCAGAGGGAGTGATACAAGGAGTGAAATGCTAATGTATGCAGTGAGATATGAAGGTATTTTATTATGTATACAGTTATGCAATAACATATACTCAGAAATGCAGATTAAGATGAGCTGGTTCACACTGATGCTTTTGGTAAGGGAGCAAGGTTTAGTTAAATATATAGATAGTCAGAAGTAAGCTGATGCGTGCATCCTTTCTCATTCTAATTCAGACCTTCTTTATTCTTATTCAAATGCATCCGCGGCCCATGCAGGTAAGAACGGTGGGGCCTGGTGGGGTGCGGATTTTGACATTCGATGATGAGGGAAAATGTAATAAATTATTCATTTTCCCTCGCCGTCGTCTGTTGAAAACCCCCACGCCCAGCTCCATCGCCCCGCTGCGCTTACCTGCACGGACCGCTGCTGTTCACATGCTGTTTGCATGCTTAGATAGACACTGTTATACCCATTCTCATACTGATAGAAAGACTCTGACAATCTCTCATGTACCCATATAGAGACTCTCACACCCCCTCACATACCCATACATGCACTGTCACACCCCTCACATACCCATTCAGACTTCTTTTATTCTTATCCATGTACCTATACAGTCTATACAGTCTGACACAAAATTACAAACCTAAACAGAGAGTCACACCTTCTCACATGCACATAAAGAGACTGTGACATACTCATGTACTTACCCTTATAAACATTTACATACTCATACAGATACTCTCACAATCTCTCACATACTCATGTAGACACTGGTATACCCTCTCACATACCCATATAAATACTCTTACATCTTCTTACATACATGTAGACACCCTTTATGCCCACTGACATATGCATACAGAGGTTCACATACCCAGTCACATACACATACATAGACCTTCACACCCTCTCATATAGCCATACACAGACTCTCATGCAATCTGAGATGCCCTTGTAGAAAACCTTATACCCATTTATATACCTGGAAACACGATCTCACACCCTCTCATATATCCATTCATAGACTGTCAGATCCTCTCACATATCTATACAGACACTGTCACAACCATTCACATATCTATAGAGATTCTTGCACACTCTCTTACGTATTTAAACATAACACCCATATGCACATTCACATACATATACTTAGACTGTAACACCATTTCAGATATTCATATAGAGCTCTTTTAATCTTGATGACCTACCTATACAGACTGTGAAACCCATTTACCTACTCTTTGAAAGACTTTTACACCCTCTCACATACCCATAACAGATACGGTAATACCTATTCACATACTAATACAGTGACATAGACATCCTCTCACATACCCATAGAGAGACTCTTATATCCTCTCACATACTGATATAAACACACTTATAAACATTGAGATATGCATACATAGATTTACACACCCTGCTACACACTCTCATATAGTCATATACAGACTCTTATATCCATGTACATGCATATACATAGGCTCTTACAGATAGACTGCCAGACCCTGTCACTTATCTATACACTGTCATAACTATTCACATACCTATAGAGATACTCCCATGTTTTCATCCATACAACCTTATACACATTCATATACCTATATTCAGACTCTGACATTCTTAAAGATAATTACCCAGACCTACTTTATTTCGATCCTTCCATATACATATATAGAATGTAACACCTATTGACATAGTCATAGAGAGACTCTTACACTCTCTCACTTACCCATCCAGATACCTATTCACATAATGATACAGTGACTCTGACATCCTGTCACATATCTATATAGAGACTCACACTCTGTCACATACCCATACATAGACTGTGACAGCATTTCACAAGCCCACACAGATAGTGTCATAACCTTTCACAAGTCCATACAAAAACTGGCATAGCCTGTAACAAACCCATACAGATTGTGTCATAATCATCCTTATATATACATAGACTCTCACATATGTGCACATACCATGTACATAGCTTATTGTCCATTGAAAAAACACATACACAAACTGTCAGACCCTTTCACATATTCATACATACACTGCGAGTCCCTGTTACATACCCATACAAGCATCCTTATACCAATTGACATATCTATACAGATACTCTCACACCCACACACATATCCATACAGACACCCTAATACCCATTCTCATAGCTATACACAGACTCTGAGACCATTTTACATAGTCATTCAGACCTGCTTTATTCCCAGTTACATACTTAAACAGCGTGACACCCATTCACATATTCATACAGATTCTCCCACCCTCACCTCATAAAGAGTCTCCCACACCCTTACATATACCCATTGAGAATTTTTTTATTGCCATTCACATACTTAGACAGACAGTATAACACATCCTCACACAAACACTCTTTCACGCTGTCAGATATCCATACAGACACTTTATAACCATTCACATACTGAAACACAGACTCTAACATCATATCACATACCTATAGAGAGATTGTCACACCCTATTACATACTCGTATATACACTTTTACAGCTTGTCACATATGTATTGAGACCTTGTTTTTTGTATCTACATATGCAGTCTCACACCTATTCACATACCCTTGTGGAGGCTCTCACATACCCATATAGAGACTTTTACATCCTCTCACATGCCCATATAGAAACTGTTATACCCATTCACATATGGATTTATCCGAGGCCTTCGACTGCATGGTCCATTGCGAACTATGGATCATGCTGAAGGAGATGGGAGTGAACAATGCTGTCACTAACTTCATCAGAGAGGTCATTTTGAACGCTACCGCTAAGGTACGTTATGAAAAAAATGGTGAATGTAATAAACCTTTTAAAATTGAAAGGGGAGTCAGGCAAGGTTAAGTCATGGCACCCTTTCTGTTCACCCTCTACACTAATAAATTAAACAAGGTTTTGACTGAGGTTGCGAAAGACACTCCGTTAGTCTCATCGACTGCTCTCCCCCTTCTCCTCTATACGGACAATGCTGTTTTATTGGCCAGGACACCCATGGCACTACAAAATCTTATTAGCCAATACTCAAATTTTATGCACAACTTAGACTTGCACATAAATAAAGCCAAATCCTACGTCATAGCAATAGGTAGCGATAAAAGGAAGAGAATTAGACACACACTAGACAGGGAAACATTAGAGGAGGTACCTCATTTTAACTATTTAGGTTTTTGACAATAAACAAACATGGAGGGAGATGTTGCAATGCCGAACCAACCTAATGATCCAAAGTATCGCTGCCCTTTTAGATTTTCCCAAAAATTGGGCCACAAGCCGATACTTGAAATGCTCACAATTTACCTGGCAAAAACGCTTCCAATGGCCACTTATGGGGCAGCAATTTGGGGTATCAGTGATGTAACCTCTCTCCAAGTGCAAGAAGACAAATTCATAAAAAAGACTTTTGTCGATCCCACAATCGAGTAACAACTTCATAGCCCACAAAGAAGCCAGCATGCCCTTTATTACGGACGCACTAAAATTAGCGCCACTCTCTCTCTGGCTATCCATATGGAACAACGGTACTGTGGGCCTAAATCTAAAAATCTTTAAAGACATCCCCACAGAATCCCCTGGCTATTATATGTCAGTGAAACTCTTACCTCTTTGGGTCTTGCCTTTCTGTATATTACTCCGACTCTCTGCAAACAATTCCCTAAGTCGAGTTTAAAGGCCATTTTTATAAATAAAGGCACTCATGATAGGTGGAATAGTCACAAAGGGAAACAAACCGTAAAGATTTATGAACCAAAATCACAGATGTCAAATCACCTACATTCAAACTTACGGTTTGTTGAGAATAATCGGCATGGTTTCATTCTGACTAGATTCAGATGGAATCTTATCCCGTTAATGCGGTGCTACCCTAATAATCTTTTTTCCCTGAACAAATTACCGCCTTGCCCTAATGACAACAAGACAGCCCAATCGACTTCACACCTCCTCCTTTTTTGCCCATTATACACAACTGAGAGGAAGGTTTCATTGTTCCACTCTTGAGGACATTTTTAATGAGGTCTGTAGCATCTGCTCTCTTTTTATTTTACTCACTGGAAATCCCATTGTTCTACTTTGCGCTAGTCTCCTTCCTACTGGCCTCTATGAGATCCCATAAAGTTTTATGTACTACACCTTTTGCGCTTTGAGATCAATTTTAACTGTTTTATTCTGTCTTTTTTTTAGTCCATGTATGAATTTGTGGATTTATCTCTTATGCACAGTGTTTAACCGTAGGCTTGGAACTGCTATTACATTTTGTATCTACGGTACACCTAATTTTAATGCACCTTTTATGCTATTTTTATCTGCATTTTTATGAAGTGCGAAATAGAGTTGATTGATGATGATGACCCATTCACATATCCATACAGAGATTCACACACCCTGTCACACACTCATACATGGACTTTCACACATCTCACATAGCTATACAGTATCACAACCATTTACATATCCTTACTGAGATGTAGAGACCCTTATATCCATTTACAAACCCATACACAGGTTTTACATCCTCTCACATACCCATTGATAGACTATGAGACCCTCTCACAAAGCTATACAGGCCCTGTCACAACCATTCACATACCTATGGAGATACTCTCCCATCCACTGAGATATCTGTACTGATACTGTTATACCTATTCACATATTTATAGCCAGTCTCTCACTCCCTCTCTTAATATGTTGTATTGTTTTATTGATAAAGTACAACTACAAAGCCAGACAAAACGCAAAAAAGAAAGAAACAGAGGAAACAGTATTATCATCTTTAAAGTGAGATAGACAAACAAAATAAGGTGGAGAATGTGCAGAGGAAATAAGAGAAGCTGGTAAGAGTACTTAGCGGTTTCTCAAAAAATATGTCGTAATAGGAATGAGAGTACAATCCTGTCTAAAAATTGAATTTTCACATCAACTGAAAAAAGGAAGGAGTATGTGTTTCACAAAGTAGAAATTAGAGTAACAAAAATAGGGAATAAGTAACAAAAGAGACTTCAATTTCACATTCATGTTTGCTCTTGATGTCCTTCCACGTTGAGAATGTGTTGTAACTGTACTTTTCCATATTAACTCTCTAAAGCTGTTTCCCACACAGCTCACAATCAACGCATCTGACACAGGCTTTCTTTTCTACAGAAGGTAGCCTAAAACAGTTCCACAGGATCAAAGTGACTGTTTTGGGTATGGTTTTCTCAGAATGTGGGTGTCTTTCAGCAGGAACCAATTGAACTGAAGCTTTTAGTTTTATTATTAAGTGCCTCTTATTAAGTGCCTTTGTAAATTTGGCTGCACATTAAAAAAAGTTTTAAATATGTTATAATAGTTACAGTTATAATGGTTATAATATATATATTTATGTATAGTTGAAATAGGTATAATAGTTATATGTAAATTATTCATGTTGTTTAATTGTTTTTTCAAAAGCACTTGCTATTCTATTCATATTTGGTGTCATTGTCACTTGTTTGTCACCTATTTTTCAAGTCTATTTACTGCATTGTTTTCTACCTTTTCCATGATTGTCACTGCTTTGACCTTATTGTTTTTAGAGTATTTACAATTCTTTATAATGCATTTTTCCAATAATGTAATAGATTCTCCTTTCCAGGCAAACACTGATGAATACAATGACACAGCCAGTTAAAAACTGATGTATACACTAACCCACCTACGTACTGATTGAGGCGCATCCACTCACACACCCAGACATACACTGATGCATTCCCTCACAGATTCACCAACTCACTCATACACACAGTGAGACACCCTAGGACTCAGTCATAGATGAGCTGATACAACCATAAAGAAACCAATCCATTTAGTAACACATTCGCACACTCATTCGTACATGCTCTGACACACCTAGCAGTGAGTGATACATACACTGACACAGTCACGCACACACTCATGCATTAACTGATTTACTCACTTACTCACTCATACATAGTCTCTGACACCCCATGACACACTAATAGATATACTAACACACCCTTCCACACACTGATGCATTGACAATCTAACTCAATCATTACACATTACACATTGATACAGACACTGGCAGACCCATGAACACATCCAGAGAATCACTGATGCATACACTAAAACACACAAGCATACACTGTGACATACACTGACACACCTATGTACACACTCGTTCATGCAGTGACACATGCAGAGATACAATAAGACATACACTGACACACCCAGGCACACAGTAATTTATGTAGTAACAAACGCAAACATATACTTAGACATACTCTGACACAAGGATGGAGACATCTAGACAAACACTGACACAGCTAAGCACACAGTGATAAATAGCCTGACACACCCACTAACACACTAATTGATACACTGGGATAGGCAGCCACACACCTACATATACATTGAAACACCCAGAGAGGCACTCACATATAAACTGATACATCCATAGACAAAGTGATCATTTAGTAAGAGACACACTGACACATTCACTGTCACACGGAGGCATACGCTTATTTATTTACTGACATACCCAAACATACATTTACCTGTACATTAACACAAGGAGGCTCACACACACAGTGACACTGGTAGACACACAATGATACATACACTGACATACCTATTAATACACTGATTGACTCACTGACATAGCAAGGCACACATCTACGTATACACTGATACACCCAGACACACACTGACATATTCACTGACATACCCATACACACTGTCATTCATTTACTGACAGATCGAAAGCAGCACAATTACGCATACAGAGTTACACCTAGAGATACACTGACAGGTAGACTAACACACCAATATACACACTTTATTCTGCAGAGACACATCCAAACACAGAATAAGACATACACTGACACATCAACACACACTTATTTAAACACTGACATACCCAGTCACAAACAGATAAATACACTAAGACACCCATGTATACACTTGTTCATACAGTAATATACCAAAGCATACACTAACACATATAATTCCACATTCAGGCACACATTAACACCTTGGCTGCAGCATGAATTCCACCGCGGTGCTGGACATTCCAATCACTGGCGTGGCTCGGACGGCCCCCGGCCGTCGTGTGCACACGCCCACCATGACTCATGATGGCCGGGGACAATCATGACCATGGAAGGGGCTAACACATACACTGACACATCTATGCACATAGTTCTTCATACTGTAACACACCCAGATACATAGTAACATATGTAGTAAGACACTCACACACACACTTATTAAAACATTCATACAACTATAAAATATTAAGAACATTGGTACAGCTCTTTAAGGAAGATGTGATGTTTTTTTTGTTATTATTTTGCGGAAACGGGCTCTATTTCCAATTGTAAATGTGCAGAGAGGAAAATTCTATACAAACAATTGCATATGAAAAAACAACTGTTTTAAACAGTAAAAATAGTACAAAAATTACCAAACGTCACAGTTGTATTCCTTCAAAAAAAAAATAATGTCCTCACATTTACAAATGACATCTTGGGCCAACCGCTGTTTAAAGTTCACAGATAGTTAGATGATGGTGCATCATCATCATTCTGTGTCACTTGAGGAACTTCCACTGTGTTTAACAAATGTACCATTAGCACATGTCCTTGTGCTTTTGTAATGATGGAATGCAAACAAGAAGAAATTAACATTGATGCCCCTTCATCTTTCTTCACTAACAGCCAAGATCAAAGTGACTGTTTTGAATGTGGTTTTACCAAAATTTGGGTGTGGTTCAAGAGGAACCAATGAAAATGAAGCTTTGGTTTTTATTATTGATCAACTTTGCAGATTCCGCAGCAAATCCTCAGATTCACGTAATAATAAAATAGCTCATTTAAGCAGGAAATATTAAATAAATACTATAATGTAATTATAAAGTTCCTACACCCCTAAAATAATTGTTTAGTATTTCTCAGAATCAGCGGATCAGATCAGCAAGTCTATTGCTATCAAGTGATTGCAATGAAAAACCATGGAGTTGGAACTGTTGAAGCCTGGCGGTTTCGCAGGAAATCAGCAGACTCAAATTTTTACTTACAAAAAATACCCCAGTTATAATACTCATATATAAAATATTAACAGTGTTCAATCGTTCTTCGCCAAAAAATGTTGTATTGTTATGTATATCTTACTAAGATTATCAGTCATTTGCCATCTATTTTGGAACTCTATGTAGTATATTGTTTCCTTCCTTCTTGCATCTTTGTCGCAGCTTTCAACTTATTATTTTTGATTTATTTAGAGTACTTTCTCATTCTATTTTTCTATGAAATACTACTTTCACCTTTTTTTCATAATCTGCATTGGCATATTGTTTGTTTTTAATAATGTGTAAACTAATGTTAATCAGTGGGATTGGCAAAAGACTATGGGACCTATTATGATGGCCCCTATGTCCGCCCACTCCCACATCGGAGCACGAGACCGACTGCCGATGTTGCCGCGGTCCCACCATTCATATTAGAATGCGCCCACCACACTGGCGGTCGCATCCCGCATTTTTTACATTGTGGCGGGCGGTGCTGTAAGCAGCACCCGCAGCAATGTAAAAAATGCATGTCGTGCATTTGCATGCACAACGTGACAGGTACCCCCATGTGCACCCCCCAAAACCCTGGGGCCTGCAACCGGCCCCTAAATGCAGGAACTGCCTGCCTTTCCATGGCGGCAACACCGCCATGGAAAAGCTACTCTCTGCCTGCATCGTATTATAGATGGCGGTGTCTTGCAGACACCGCCACCATATTATGCCCCTTTTCTGCCTGGTCGACGACCGGCAGAAAAGCGGCGGACGGTCTTTCCATCTGCCCCGCCCCCCAAGCCATACTAACATGGCGGGGGGGTCAATCAGGCATGTATGGTGGGTGGATAGCCCCCGCTAGGCCAGCGGTGGCCACCGCCACCCACCATCCTAATGGGCTCCTATGTTCGTAGCACACATCCTGTAAACAATCTACTACTAATAAGAAAAACTGATTTTTAGTTTTTTAAAGCAGGGAGACGTTATACTTAGTTAACTTAATTAAAAGTGCTATAGTAATTAAGTTTTAAAAAACCCAAAAGTTAGAACACTGTTATGCTAATACAATTTAAATTCAAAGTACTATAGAAATTCACTGAAAAAAACAAAGGTTACAGGAACGTTATAGTTAGGAAACAGAATTCAAAATAACATACAAATTCACTGAAAAATACAAATGTTAGATGGGCATTATAGTTAGGAAATAGATTTTAAAAAAGCTTAAAAATGAACGGAAAAAACAAAGGATACAGGGATGTTAAAGTAAGGAACTACATTTAAGAAAGCTTAGAAACACAATGAAAAAAACAAACGTTACAGGGACGTTATAGTAAGGCTGATTTTTCACTCATGCAAAACCAGAGAAATTCAGCAGTTATCGTTAACGGGGCTAAATATACCTTACGCCCCCACAATGCACTGCTTATGACCTCACATATTACGTCATTGATTACATGGTCAGTAACATCAGTCATGACATCACTGATGACATCTCAAATGACATCAATGATGACATCACTTATAACATCTCAAATGATATCACTGATAACATCATCCAGTGATTGTGAGGGTTTTGTAAAAGTTACCGAGTGTTGAATATATATACTAAGGTAACTGACTATGGGATTGCCTGTATGTGTAAGTGAGTGGGTGTGTTAGTGGTGTATAGAGCAGTGAGTGGGTATGTAAAAGACGGTATACATGAGTCAGTGGGTATTTGAGTTTTTGTATGGGTGAATGAATAGGAGTGAACAATGCTTGTTCAAATGTCAAAACGCGTTGGGTTGCTCGGCAATTCAATTAAAATAATTTATGGATATAACATTGGATTAACGTCTTTTTCCTTGATGTGAAGGGTGAGTGTGCATCCAGAGTGTTGCCACAAGTAAAATCAGAAGGAACTGTAATTACGAGGGGCTCCTCTACCCCCCAACGTGCACCGGTGCTGGTCTTGGGTCTCAGCAGTATGAGGACTTGCGTGGTTCTTGACAATGCATGCTAAAAGCATTGCATGGTAATGTGTGGGATTGACTGCCTGGTAAAGGTTATTTCCCTGCCAGCAGGCAGCCTCTTCTCTTTGCCACAGCATCAAGGCTTCTTGGAGTAGATGCCTATGGGCCTCTGTTCTCAGAAAAGCAGTCAAATACCTCTGTGTACCTCAAAGCAGAACACTGTCTCTTCCAGTACTGGAGACAATTGATGGAAGAAGAATTAAAGGTACAAAAGGGGACAATCATTGACAGTGTTGATTTGGACTTTCAGGTACTCTGTGATTGCCAGGTGGTCTGGTTTGAAAGGGTCATTGTGTGGGAAGGTATTTTAGTCCTGTCATGGCTCACAAGACCAAAAATAAAACAGCCCACACACTGGCCCTTTCAAGCCAGCCCATCTTGCAATACCAGAGTGACAAAGTGACAGAGTGCCCAGTAGGCCTGTTCAACACTGCCTCTCGAAACAAGCCTCTTGTAGGCTCTCCGTCTGTGTAGCAGTTGATGATGTCTTCCTTTACTATTCGTCACCAATCAGGTATCTTTTTAGGCTACTCAAGCATTTATTTTTACAGGAAAATCAAAGTTCCTGTAGGTGTTAATCACTACAACTTTCAGTCTTAAATTTGTGGGATGTAAACTTATGAGAGGTAGAATGGTTTAGGATGTTTTCTGACATCTGAAAGTGTTGAACACTAAATAGTTTATGGCCATCTAGCATAGCCTGGCAGAAAGATAATCCTGTTAAGGAGTAGAATCAAATATAAATTTGAGTGTTGTTGGAAAAGACCCTAAAACAATGGATTATATCTCAGTAAAAGTGTACAGAGGTGAGGAGAGGAGTAATGGCATAGTTTAGGAAGTATCATTTGCAATAAAGTGGATGCAAATCTAGAGGAGCAATTAAACTTGAAGGTCACTAATCTAGAAATAGGAGATTGCAGCAGTGGGTACATTCAACATAGTTTGCATTTTTATGGTCCGATGGTGGTGGTGATGCTTCTCATAGGACGTTATTAGGAGTTATAAGGTTGGAGTTGTGACTGAGTTATTTCTTGGTGGAGTAGATTTGGAGAGAGCACAATTTATGTTATAGCAGTCTATGCAGTATGAGATGAAAAGTGAATTAGCTGAAAACATTCTTTGAAAAGGTTTTTGACATGACAGGGGAGACAGTCGGTTATTTTGGAAGAAAGAGGCCCCTACTTAAACGGATGAACCCTAGTAGGGATATGACACTTCTGGAAAAGCTGGCCTGTACACCGGGTTATGTATATATTTCCTTAAAGAACATCACATATTGTTACTTCATAGATTGACTAACACCATAGTGTGTGAGTATTATAACACTTTTTTTTAATTATTTTTTCTCACAAAATTAGTATAGTTTTTTTCTTTTTACAGTTTGTATACTTTTTTTAAACAATAATTCATAAAATTCAAGACATATATATACAACCAATCTATATGGCTTCGTATTTACAATGATACATATTCTAGTACATATATCAGCAAATGATTATCATCGCCAAATACAAAACCGAATCCAACGCGTTTCGGCGAGTGGCCTTCGTCAGGAGTTCTGTATTCTCACTTCATGATTAAATACTTAAGTTTCTTAGTAGTATTTATATCCTGTTGTCATTAATAATCAGACTTAGATTGTGAGGGTCAATATGACGGTACAGTCGGTCCTGCGTGGTGCTGTGTGCTTCCGTGACAATGAACTCTATTTGATGGTTTTGGAAATTGATAATTCTGTGTTCATGTTCGTCCTAAAGGGCTAAGATGGACAGCTGTATGTAAATCAGGGGCCCATATGTAAATACTGAGCGGTTGGCAGCCTGCGGTAAACCCTTCTTAAAGGCTTGGGTAATTTCTGCAATTTTACTTGCTGATTTAACATCGGTCTACTTTAATGGTGCCATCTTGGTGTAGAAAGCTGCGGGGTTCCGTCTTGCCCGGAGACAGTCGGTGACATGTTTTAGACTGTGGACACCAATACATGGGTCTGTGGTGGGTTGTTTTTGAAAGTCTCAGCTACCTTAATGGTATGTTCATTTTTTTGTAAAACAATTTTTATTGCAGAGTCATAGTCACGCAAACATTTGAACTATCCCATCAGTTTCTATGCATTGCTGGTTGTCAGTCACAAATACTATCGTACACAGCCATTTAGCCCACATCCCGAAGGTAGGGCGGCGATATCAAAAAAATTCTCCCAAAAACCAGGTGACAACAACCCAGCAACAATATACACTTGACAGCAATATAAGTAGGTTCGTGAAAAAGATCTGCTTTTATTTCCCTACCCATCCAACCCCTCCCCCAACAAAAAACTCTGTTCCCCGGATCACAGTCAAGAGCAATGAGCCGGAAATACAACCGCCACCCTACCCACTGGGATCTAGCTCGCTAGCCCTCCACTTCTATCGCTAGGTCTTGACTCGCTCTACTGTCAGTTACATTCTGCCAGCAGCAGGGGTCCATCACCCCCCCACCCCCCACTCCTAGGGTAGTGCCGGCGTTGTGAGCTAAATTCAGGAGTTTAAACTTGGCAATCAGGAGCTGACAAAACCAAAAATCATACATTTCTGCATCATCTGGATTCCCACGTTAGTCCTCATCTTCTCGGCTTGCCTCCCGTGACCGGAACTCCTGCAAGGCCACCACTAACCCTTCCCAGGCCCACGCTGATTCTAGTCCCTTCTCATCATCTTGGCGAGTCGCCTGTCTAAGCCGGACCATACTTTCACACCTAGCCCATTTTTCCAATTCTGTCGCCCAACGTCTACAGGACGGGCCCTCCGACGACTTCCAGTGCCAGGTGATCTCTCTCTGAGCTAAGATTAGTCCTAGGTCTATGAACTTACTGGTGATCTTTGTTTTCTTCGTGTGTGGGAACCACAGTAGCAGGCAGACAGCCTTGTCAAAAGTCAGCCGTCTGTCTGTCACCTCTGTCAGCAGGTCCCCCACCTCTGTCCAAAACAAGCCCAGCTTCGGGCAATCCCACATCATATGATCCAGTTCCGCCCCTGCCAAGAAGCACCTCGGGCACACCGCCCCCTGCACGTGAAAATGCCTCTGAATCTTGCCTGGTGTTAAATAGGCCCTATGTATCACAAAGTAGTGTATTTGCTGGAAGCGGGCATTCCTACAGCCCTTCCACGTCCTCCTTAGGATGTGTCCCCACATAGCATCAGGTATGGGTTTCCCTACGCTTTCCTCCCATTTCATTTTTAACACCGTCAGGGGGGTCATGCCTTCATGAAGCATTCGGGAATGCAAGCATGTCACCGCCTTGGACGTCCCCGCTGACATCACTACATATTGCCACGCCATCGTGGTTGCTGGTTCAGATAGCCCCACCTTCCAATGCTTTTTAATCGCCGCGGTCACTGCCATATGTAATAGGAAACTCCTAGCCGGGATACCAAACTGGTCCTGTAATACTCGAAATGGAAGCAACTCGCCATCAGCGTATAAGTCGCCCACCATGTGGAGCCCCAGCTCCTCCCATTCCAGGAGGAGCGACCAGTCCCCTCCATGTGGCAAAGCTGTCAGCATGCCCAGAGGCATTTCCGGGGCATAAGGGCGTCCCACTCCCGCTCGCGCTTGGCTCCTATTCCAGCACAACCTTAACGTCTTTTCCTCTAGCGTCAGGCCTCCAGCAGCCAGGTGTTGTTGCAGGACAATATAGGACAGTACATGTCTCTGTATTCCAGTTCCCCTGCGCAGATCAGGGCCCCTGAACTCCCTAGCGACGTGTTGCGTGAGGATCTGCAGCTGCGCCGCCAAATAATACAGTTCGAAGTCTGGCACTGCCATTCCCCCATCCGCTTTCGGCCGACGCAGGGTGTCCAACGCCACCCTCCTCCTCCCGGTCCCCCAGAGGAACCCAATAATAAGGGTACGTAGGTCTTTAAAGAGCCGGGGCGGAACCCACACTGGCAACGTCCTGAAGTAATACAATAGGCGTGGCAAAGCCACCATCTTGAGCAGCGCCACTCTGCCGACCACCGACAGTGGGAGTGTCGCCCAAAAAGCCACCGAGCCCCTCAGCGCTCTAACGCAGCATCCGACGTTGCCCTCCAGCAAGTCTTCATCCCTATGGTAGATCCTCACTCCCAAATAGGTAAAGCAGGATCCTTCCCAGACCACAGCCTCAGGCAGTGGTGGTGGAGGTGTTTCAGCCCTCAGCGGGAAGACACAGGTCTTACTCCAGTTCACCCCTAAGCCCGACATGGTACCGAATGTATCCAGCAGAGCTACTGCACTCCTCAGTGCCCCGTTCGTGTCCTCCAGGTATATCAATAGATCGTCCGCATACAGCGAGATATAATGGCGTTCACCCCGGCATGCAATCCCCTCGTATACCTCTCCCGTCCGGGCCCTAATCGCTAAGGGCTCGATTGCCAGCGCAAATAACAGTGGCGACAGGGAACAACCCTGACGCGTGCCTCGCAGAACCGGGTATGCTGTTGATATCACTGGGCCCAATCGCACCCTCGCTGTGGCCGAGGTGTACAATACCTTCGTCCAACGCCGAAACCCGGCGCCCACGCCAAATCTTTCCAGGACAGCATCCAGATAGATCCACTCCAGGCTGTCAAACGCCTTCTCTATGTCAACAGACAATACCGCTGGCTTGTCACCCATGTCCAGGTCACTACCCAGGACACGCACCAAACGGCGGATATTAGCCGACGTGTTCCGGGTGGGGATAAAACCAGCCTGGTCTTCGTGGATCAGCGTCATCATATGAGGCAGCAATCTAGTAGCCAAAATACGGCTCAAGATTTTGTAGTCCACCGTCAGCATAGACAGCGGCCTGTAGGCCGTCACGTCCGTGCTATCCTTGCCCGGCTTCAGCAGGGGCACTATCAGAGCCTCACGCATAGAGCCAGGCAAACAGCCCCGTTCCAGTGCTTCATTATAAACTGCCAACAACCCAGGCGCCAAGACATCAGCATACACGGCGTAAAATTCAATGGGGACGCCATCCACCCCGGGGGTCTTCCTCCGCGCCATCTTATTAATAGCCCCCTTAATGCCAGCCAGCGTGATGGCAGCGCCCAGGGCCTTTGCGTCCTCCTCCTCTAGCTGCGGGAACATAGTATCCGCCATATAATCCGCTATCTCCCCGGGTCCCACCCCCAGTCGACTCCGGTACAGGGTCCCGTAATACTCCTCAAAGCGCTTAAGGATCGCCATCTGGGAATAGACCACCTCCCCCGATTCCGTCCTCATGCTCAGAATCGGACACCCCCTCCGTTCCGGGTTCGCCAGCCTCGCCAGCAGCGTACCTACTTTGTCGCCTTCTTCATGGACCCTCGCCGTATATTGTTTATGGTCGTAGCAGCGCAACCTTTCCGTTTCAGCCGCCACTAACTCCTTAGCCTCAGTAAGCTGCGCCTGCACTGCGCCCTGCTCAGGTCTTTGCTGCTCCAATTTCCTCAGTGCTTCCTCCGCCCTCGTGACCTCATCGAGGACCACCTTCCTGACCCCGCTATGTTTACCAATGCACAGGCCTCTCGCTACCACTTTAAATGCATCCCATTCTAGGCCCCTAGAGGAAGCCGATCCCTCATTGACCACAAAATATGTCTCCACACCCTCTCGCACCTCAGTCCGGAATACCTGAACTTCCAGCGTGTCCGGGTTCAATCGCCAGTTGGGAACCGCTGTTCTCGCTTGCTGCCAACGGAGGGAAAGCAACTGGGGATTATGATCAGATATGGTCCTAGCTAAGTATTCAGTACTAGATGCCAGGTTGGCGATAGCAGGGTCACATAGGATTGTGTCGATCCGGACATGCAGTTCATGTAGTGCGGAAAAGTAGGAAAAATCCCTATCATCTGGGTGCTGCGCTCGCCACACATCTATCAGCCCCCATTCAGTTTGCCAGTCCGTTCGCCGCCGCGCCACCCTACGCACCAAAGATTCAGCAAGCGGTGGATGGGACCTATCCAAGGTGGCATCCGTAATGGAGTTAAAGTCGCCTCCCAGTATTAGCGGACCCGCCAAATAATGTGCCAGCGCACTTGATAAGGTGTCAAAAAAGCGAGGCTGGTCCACATTTGGCGCGTAAATGCAGCAGAGCACCACCTCCCTGCCATACAGTCTACCTCTCACACCCACATACCTGCCCTCTGGATCAGTGATTTGGGCCACAACCTGAAACGGAGTACCCGCCCTCACCCAAATCAGTACCGCTCTTGCATAGGCCGAGTACGTTGTGCCAAATACCTGCCCCCGCCAGCGTCGCTGCAGCGCTGCGCATTCTGACTTGGAGAGATGGGTCTCCTGGAGCATTGCAATCTGAACCCCACGTCTCACCAGATAAGCATGTACTTTATAACGTCTGGACATAGTGTGCAGCCCCCTAACATTCCAAGTGACGCACTTTACATCAGGTAATACTCCAATTGTCATCCTCCCTCAACATTATCCCCATCAAGTTTCTCCAGCTCACACCAGCAGCAATCGCCCCCATCCCCCCAACAACCCACAAAACACCCAACTCCCCAACCCCCAGAACAGGAACCAATAGTCTCGCATCAGTCCCCATCCAAACCTCAACAAGCCTGTAAACAAGTCTACCCTGCAGTAGTCACCACAGGTTGCCTTAAGGGCAAAGAAGAACACGGCAACTCGCCGATAGGCGGCAGCCCCCGCTCCCCGCTCCATGACCCCACCCAGTGGCATATTGCAACAACAGTAATCAAAAGGGTACCACACAATCCTGCTTCCTCAGTAAGCGACTCCAGGCCATATTGCACAACAGGGACCCCGCGCATCACAGATCATCCGCAGTGCGAGGCGTCACCTCCGGTCCCACATTACTATCCGCATCAGACAGATCAGTTCCAGATTGTCCCTTGTCGTCTTCCGATGCCAGTTCACCGCTCAGGTCCTCTACCTGTGACCCGGTGATCGCCGCCGTCGCTGCCAATGCTCCCTGTTTGTCCGCCGCCAGTTTCGCCCGCAGCAGGGCCTGTTGCGTTCTGTGCCTCTTACGGATGCGTTGCGACTGGCGCACCCTCACCTGTTTGGGCCTACCATCTGCCGTCTTGTCCCTTCGGTCCGTTCCCGCCCTGTAGGACTCAAGCCAAGACCAAGCGTCGTCAGGCGACAGAAAGAACTGTGTCGCACCATCAAGGATAATTCACACTTGGCCGGGAATAGCAGTGAATATTGAATCCCTTCCGATCTCAGTTCCTTTTTAACCGCTAGGTACGAAGCCCTGCGACGCTGAATATCCTGTGTATAGTCCGGGAATATTGTGACCGAACTGTTCTCCACTTTGAAGGGCCCCGTGGAGCGCGCATTTTGAATCAATAAGTCCCTGTCCTTGTAGTGTAGGACACGCGCCACCACCGGTCTAGGAGGACGTCCCAACAACGGCGGCGCGGCCGGGACCCTGTGCGCCCACTCAAGAGTAAAGAAGGAGGACAGCCCCTCAGGGGCTACCTGAGTTTTGAACCAGTTCTCCAGGTAGGAAATCATATCCTTCCCCTCAATTTTCTCCGGCAGGCCAACTACCCTGACATTGTTGCGCCGGTTCCTACTTTCCGCGTCCTCCGCTCTCTTCACCAACTTAGTCAGCCGCTGCAGGGCATCCTCCAGTTTCCGCTCAATAGTCACCACTGCTGGTTTCAGATCTCGCACGACCAATTCAGTGTCTTTCACCCTATCCACCAGCTTCGAGTGATCAGCTTTCAGGAGGCCCAGTCCTGTCGCGACCTGGGCAATGTCGTTATGTAAGGAGTCTTTGGTTGTCGGAATGGCCTCTAGAATCTGATCCAGGTGCTTGTTCAGGCGCTTTTCGGATTCCGAGCCCTCCATCAGTTCAGCGCTTTCTGGAGCAGTGCCCCGAGCCGCGTCGTCCACTTCTGCGGTCTTCGGTTTCATCTCGGCGGGAATGCCCCTCGCGGAGCCGCCCGCAGGTACCTTCCGCTATGATCAGGCTCAGCCAGGTAGCAACGGTTTCTCTGAGCCTCCCAGGAAAAGGGTCACCAAGCCATGCCACACTGCGCTCCCTTATAGCAGTCAGGTCTCAGCCGTGAAGAAACGGCCGCGCTGCCACCCCCTTAATGGTATGTTCATAATAATACATTCAAGACTTTATGATTCAAACAGGAGCCGAAATCACTTTCATTACCTTTATTTTTATGCAATTTTAATCAGTAATTGTTATTTTTACTGAATTTGCTTCAGGAATCTTAATATATATGTATTGCTTAATGTAATGTAGTTTTGGTGTTGCTGTGCACTTACCACATGCAGCTTTCAGTGAGGAAGACGTTGCTAGATCTGACCAGCTACTAAATGCAAGCTTGTTATTCCTCAAAGAAACCTATGTTTACAGTTCAGGTGCCACATTGTCTTGACTGTGTGGAAACTCAGGCATAGCTCTTATCAACAGAAGACATAATCCACTTCTTATGCAGCCTCAGAGGCTTGTATGACTTAATATCAAGATAAATAATATCGACATACGAAACTAGTGAGAACATAAATATTGCTCTCCCATACATAAAAAGCACAACGAGAACAATCACCTGCAACAATATCACCATAAAAAGCATCTAATATCCCTAAATACATTGAAAAGAAAACCAAAGAAACACTAAATGCAGCCAACAAAAGAAAAGAAAAGAAATGTGACCTACAACAAAGACAGCATGAAACAAACCATTGCTTACAATAAATTAAGAATATATATGCTTAACTATGTTTCTCAAAATATATATATATCATATATGTATGTATAGATATATGTATTTCAGAAACACCCCCCCCCACTTTGCTGGGGGCCCCCGGTCCTGCAGGGCGGGTTCTTAGCCAGGAATTGAGATCCTGGATTAATGCTGGTTTGCCACGATAAGAATGAGCTCAACATCGACTTCTGAGGCAGCTGACTTTATTCGTCGCCATCATGTACAATACACGCTCAAACTCCACCTTACGCGTTTCGGCATCACATACGCCTTGATCACAGGTGAGCGTTATTTCAGAGCCTAGTGGTCACGTGCCTGCAGAAGTGTACCACAGGCCCCAGAATGCATCATAAAGTCATTTAGAACATGCATTGGAAATTCAGTTTGTGCTTGATAGCATGATTTTCTTTCCATGTAGCAATAAAATTCATAAATGATACATCTATCCTTAAAAGCTGCTTAGTGCACACTATTGTCCCACAATGCTGGTATTTGTGCTGCGTCTGCGATGTTGCCAAAGAGAGGAATCTCCCACTCTCATCTCCCTTTCTCGTCCGTCATTGCCAAATTGCTGCGGTAGTTACTTTTAGCTGGCAATCAACAGAGAGCGGTCCATGCCCCCTCAATAAACATTTCAGAAACACACCTCCACTTTGCTGGGGGACCCCGGTCCTGCAGGGCGGGCTCATAGCCAGGAATTGAGATCCTGGATTAATGCGGGTTTGCTACGGTAAGAATGAGCCCAACATCGACTTCTGAGGCAGCTGACTTTATTCGTCGCCATCATGTACAATACACGCTCAAACTCCACCTTACACGTTTCGGCGTCACATACGCCTTGATCACAGGTGAGCGTTATTTCAAAGCCTAGTGGTCACGTGCCTGCAGAAGTGAACCACAGGCCCCAGAATGCATCATAAAGTCATTTAGAACATGCATTAGAAATTCAGTTTGTGCTTGATAGCGTGATTTTCTATCCATGTAGCAATAAAGTTCATAAACGATGCATCTATCCTTAAAAGCTGCTTAGTGCACACTATTGTCCTACAATGCTGGTATTGGTGCTGCATATGCGATGTTGCCAAAGAGAGGAATCTCCGTCTCTCATCTCCCTTTCTCGTCCATTATTGCCAAATTACTGCGGTAGTTCCTTTTAGCTGGCAATCAACAGAGAGCGGTCCATGCCCCCTCAATAAACATTTCAGATACACACCTCCACTTTGCTGGGGGCCCCCGGTCCTGCAGGTTGGGCTCATAGCCAGGAATGGAGATCCTGGATTAATGCGCGTTTGCCACGGTAAGAATGAGCCCAACATCGACTTCTGAGGCAGCTGACTTTATTCGTCACCATCATGTACAATACACGCTCAAACTCCACCTTACGCGTTTCGGCGTCACATACGCCTTGATCACAGGTGAGCGTTATTTCAAAGCCTAGTGGTCACATGCCTGCAGAAGTGTACCACAGGCCCCAGAATGCATCATAAAGTAATTTAGAACATGCATTGGAAATTCGGTCTGTGCTGGATAGCGTATATGTATTTATATATGTATATATATTCACTGAAAAAACCATAGGTTTCAGGGGCATTATAGTTAGTTGGACATTTCACTCGTACAAAACCATAGAAATTCCCCCGTTATAGTTAGTTCAGCTAACCATAACTCGCGCACCCGCAATGCACTGCTGATGATGTCACATATTACATCACTCATGAAATGGTCAGTGACATCACTCATGACATCACTGATGCGTTGCAGAGAGGTGTAAAAAGGGACACGGCTTGGACCACCTCTCTGCAACGCAGAGCAGTGGCGCTTACTGGAAACACATGGTGGGCTAGATGGACCCCAGGGGCCCTCAGAATTGAAGGGGAATTATTTCCCCAACTTAAAACGTGCCGCAGGGCGTGTTTGCACACTTCACCTCAGGCCCTGTCCCCTCCCTTCACTACCATGTAAACACTCCCTGTGTTCGTTTTAAGTTGGGAGATTAACTCCCCTTGAATCCTGAGGGTCCCTAGGGTCCAACTAGCCCACTAGGTGCCTCCAGTAAGCACCACAGAGCTGCATTGCAGAGAGGTGTAAAAAGGGGCACGACCTGGACCCACTCTCTGCAACGCAGCGCAATGGCGCTTACCGGAAGCACCTGGTGGGCTAGTTGGCCCCCAGGGGCCCTCAGGATTGAATGGGAATTATTTCCACAACTTAAAACGTGCCACAGGGCGTGTTTGCACACGTCACCTCATCCCCTCCCTTCACCATTGTGTAAACACGCCCTGTGGCCGTTTTAAGTTGGAGCATTAAGTCCCCTTGAATCCTGAGGGTCCCTAGGGTTCAACTAGCCGACCAGGTACCTCCAGTAAGCGCCACAGAGCTGCGTTGCAGAGAGGTATAAAAAGGGTCATGACCTCTGAACACCTCTCTGTAACGCAGCTCCCTGGCGCATACTGAAGGTACCTGGTGGGCTAGTTGGCCCTCTGGGACCCTCAGTATTGAAGGGGAATTAATTCCCCAACTTACAACTCGCCAGGGGACAGATTTGCACAATGGTGAAGGAAGGGGGCGGGGCCTGAGGTGACATGTGTGCAAATACGCCCTGCAGCGCGTTTTAAGTTGGGGAATTAATTCCTCTTCAATCCTGATGGTCCCTGGGGGCCAACTAGCCCACCAGGTACCTCCAGTATGTGCCAGGGAGCTGCATTGCAGAGAGGTGTTCAGAGGCCACACCCCTTTTTACAACACTCTGCAACGCAGCTCATTGGCGCTTACTGGAGGTACCTGGTGGACTAGTTGGCCCCCAGGGGACCTCAGGATTAAAGAGGAATTAATTCCCCAATTTAAAACGCGCCACAGGGTGTGTTTGCACATATGTCACCTCAGGCACTGCCCCCTCCTTTCACCACTGTGAAAACGCGCCCGAGGCACGTTTTAAGTTGGGGGATTAACTCCCCTTCAATCCTGAGGGTCCCTGGGTGCAAATAGCCCACCATGTACCTCCATTAAGCGCCACAGAGCCGCGTTGCAGAGAGGTATAAAAAGGGGCGTGACCTCTAAACACCTCTCTGCAACACAGTTCCCTGGTGCATACTGGAGGTTTATGGTGGGCTAGTTGGCCCCCAGGGAGCCCAAATATTCAAAGGGAATTAGTTCCCCATCTGCCAACGTGCCAGGGTGTGCGTTTGCAGAGTGGTGCAGAGCCTCGGGCGCGATGCCTGTCTTTTTTAAATAAATTTTTTTAAAGAAAGGGGGCTGTATGGCCCCCTTCTTTTCTTATTTTATCAGCCCTGGGGGCCCCACCCCCCAGGGCCTGACCCCTATTTTATAAAAAAAAATTATTGGAAGGGGGCCCATTGATCCCCTCCCGAGGCCATAATCGGCCCCGGGTACCCCATCCCCTGGGGCATGGCCAGTTGTTGTTTTTTTAATGTAGTTGGATGGGGGCATGGCCAGTTAATTTAAAAAAAAAAAAAAATTTTGTAGGGGGGCCATGTGGGCCCCTCCTGGGCCACTTCTAGCTTCAGAGACCCCATCCCCTGGGGCTGGCCCTCTCCGGTGGGGACCGTGGAGGGGTCCACAATCCCCCCACGGTCCCGCCGGCCCCCTGCCGCCTGTGCGAGCCGGCATTGCTTTTCCACATGGAGAGCTGCTAAGATGCAGCTCCCCGTGTGGGAAAGCAATCAGCTTTGGTTTTTGGAAGAGAGAGCAGGTTTCCCTGCTCTCTCTTCCAAAAACCAAAGCAGAGTTTGCTATGACAGGGCGGGAGCCACGCGGCTCCCGCCCTGCCATATAAAACTGCAGTGTCCCGGAGGTGGGCACCCCGGCACAATGCAGTAGCTAGCCCTGGGGGGTGTTGGTCCCAGGGCCATTACAGGCTCCAAGAGGGGGACCACGTGACCCTCCTCCCTTCAATTGCAAAGCCCCGAGGGGTGCTGGTCCCCGGAGCTCGAGGGTCCTTAATGGACCCTCAAATTTATATATTAGAGCCCCGGGGAGGTGGCGGACCCTGGGGCGTGTCGGAGGATCTAGCCCCCACACAGGTATTTAGTTATTTATTAGGAAGCCCCGGGGGTGGTGGTCCCCGGGTCAGCGGGGGCCGTGTGCCCCCCGCACAATAAGTATAGAAAGTCCTGGGGTGGCGGTCCCTGGGGCTTGGGGGTACCTTAGAGGCCCCCCCATACATTTTAAAAAGAAGCCCCAGGGCTGGCGATCCCCCCAAAAATATTTCTTGAAAGCCCCGGGGTGTGGCTAATTAATAACAAAGTGCGGGAGCCCGTGCTTTGGTTTTTTTTCGGCCGGATCCGGGGATCCTCTGCGGATTTTGACGAATTTTTTGTATAAAAAAATGCTTTTTGTGGCCCTGGAGGTCCTTGTGCCTCTGAGCAGGCGTCGGGGGTCAGAGTGTTTCTACCCTGCCACCTTTTCGGGTTTTGCGCACCTGTTTTTCTCTTTTCTTGTGCCTTGGTTCTACCGAGGCACAAGATGGCTGTCAACACTTCCTGGTTTGGAGTGTTGACAGCCAATTAGCATGAAGCTCGTGATCTGGAGGGTCCGGAGATCCTGCGTGCCTCTAGATATTGTTATATTTTTAATTTTGATTTTCTCAGCAACTACTGAACGGATGTACACCATTTAACAAAAAGGGCTCTTTCTGAACCAAGGGCTACCTTTTTGCAAAATTTGGACTTCAGAACCACTTGGCATTTTGAAAGGCCATAAAGACCTGGCTTTTCCCTGCGAAGGTTACTTCCTTGAGTTGGAGTGGTCTAGTGGCATTTGTTTGGGTAACGCTGGGATGCCTCGTCACTGGGGCAGCTATGCGCTGTATAAATTTCAGAAATAAATAAATAAAATAATTCAGTTTAGCAGTTCGGGCTGTAGCCGTGTCTAAAGTTTTCTATGGAAAATTGCATGGAGAAAACACATTTTGGGACCCCCCTTTTTCCTCGGCCCCAGCTTAACGAATTGCCCCCGAATCTTTCAAGATAGGAGCGGACCGGAACGGGCCATAAGTTTGGCGAAGATTCGTCAATCGGCGCCAAAGTCATTGGTAATAGAATGTTGCGATTTTCCTATGGTAACTAGGTACTAACTATAACTACCTACTGGCGACTGCCAGTAGGTAATATGTATATATATATATATATATATATATATATATATATATATATATTTATATATATATATATATATATATATATATATATAAACACTTAAAAGTTTCCAATCATGTTAGGGCAACAAACCATAAAGATCGAGGAAATGCGGTTGCCAAACATATGGAAACGGACCACAATGGTGATTGGAAACTTTTAAGGTTCTATGGAATTGACACAGCAAAAAAACATGTGAGAGGAGGGGACAGGGAAAGACAATTACGACAAAAAGAATCCCGTCACATTCTAAATATGCGTAGCCTGACCCCCATGGTTTGAATCAAAGTGAGGAACTGTACATTCATTTGTAAAGGAACCTGTTGTTTTTCGTATCAAATTGCCCCCAGCTTTAGTTTTTAGTGGTTGGAATAATGAAAAATTGTAAATTGTGTAAATTTTGTAAATAAGGACTTATCAAACCGTACAAGGATGTGTTATTTCATAACAACACACTTCAAGGTCACATATCAAAAATTGGTTTTAGTTTATTTAGTATTCCACTGGAGGAAATAATAAATAACAAAAAACAGTATACATCCACTAGAGGATTTGATAGAAAGGTGACTAGGAAATGTTGTAATTTGAATACATTCAAAGAAAAATAAGGAAAATGCTGAATTTTTTATATAGAAAAACAAATATAAAAATATTTTTGAGAAATAGACACTGAATAGTTGTACAGAAATGAAATGAATAAGGTGTGAATTGATAACATCCTGTTTGTATGTATAAGTATTTGAAAATGAAAAAATACACTACAACTACCATAATGCCCTCTGTGAAGTAAACAGGAAATGAGTGAACTGGTAAATGTTTAAAAAGGAAATGAAACTGAAGGGCGTTGCCGTGAGCAAGGTTTCATTTGAAACCGAAACGTTGGTGGTTTGTTTGCTTGTTCAAATAAAGGATCTGCATGACAGAACTAAAAAAGAAACGGAGTGCGGCCTACTTTAATCCCTATCTGGGGATGTGTGTGATGATTTGAAGTAGCCTGGCTTGGTTACGAGACAACGCACCTTTCAAAAAGAGCGCCATGACAGCAAAAAAAGCAGTGTGTGGATATATATATATATATATTCACTGAAAAAACCATAGGTTATAGACCATATATAGTTAGGAATTAGCATTTAAAAAACCTTATTTTACTCACACAAAACCATTGAAATTCCATATATAGTTAGTTGCACTAACTATATATCGCGCACCCGCAATCCACTGCTGATCATGTCACATATTACATCATTCATGACATGGTCAGTGACATCACTGATGACATCACTGATGACATCTCAAATGACATCACTGATGACATCACTGATGACAACATCCAGTGACTGTATGTTTCTGTAAAGTTAAAATATGTCTTACATATTGAAGAATGAGTGGATGTATAAGTGTCTGGATGAAGGATTTAGTAGGTGCGTGACTGACTGTATGAGTGAGTGATTAAATGTGTCTCACTGAATGCATGGGTTAGTGACTAAACTGTCTTAATTTGTGCATCATTATGTCTGTTGTTCTGTAAACTGCTGCATGTGTTGATCATTAGCTATACGAGAGGCTATATGTGTTATTAATTGGTTGCCCAAGTATTTCTATGGGAGATTGAGTTTGTGTGGGGGTGGCTGGAAGGTGTGTGACTCTATGCATAGATGTGTGAGCAGTTTATTCACTAGGTGTATGAGTTCAAGAGTGCATGTGGAAACAGCTACATAGGCAGTTGACTGTGTGCATGAGTGAATGGATATCTCAATGCTACATGTCATATTAAGTACATATGTAAAACACAGTACATGTGAGAGTTGGCATATATAAATAACTGTGCATGAGAGCCACTGAATGAGTGAGTGGTTGTATCGATCATTGTGAACTTGTATCAGGGATTGTATAAGAGAGTAAATATGTGTTAGTATATGTTTCAATAAGTAAGGTGTGTTTAACTGTATAGTTGAAGAAATGGAGGTGAGATTGTTTCTTTGCATGACTGACTGGGTGTGTGAGTAACTCCATGGATGAGTGGCAGTGTGTGAGTGTCTGTATACACTGAGTGTATCTAAGGTTATATTAGAGTCTGAAGAGGTTTATCGTATTAGCACAAGAATGATGTCATTTGAGATGTCATCAGTGATGTCACTGACCATGTCATGAATGATGTAATATGTGACATGATCAGCAGTGGATTGCGGGTGCGCGATATATAGTTAGTGCAACTAACTATATATGGAATTTCAATGGTTTTGTGTGAGTAAAATAAGGTTTTTTAAATGCTAATTCCTAACTATATATGGTCTATAACCTATGGTTTTTTCAGTGAATTTTCAAGGTTTTGTAAATGCTAATTCCTAACTATATATGGTCTATAACCTATGGTTTTTTCAGTGAATTTCAATGGTTTTTTAATAGCAAATATCATAAGCTGTCGAATGTCAAGTACGTGGTAAGTGAAAACATTTTCGCGTTTATGCACACTGATCTGCTTTGAATGGTGCCCCCCCCCTCATTTCTATTAGGAGTACTCTCTCTTTGCAGATAGTGAAAGGTAGTTAACGCAGGCCTTTGCCCCCGTTGTAATCCGTCGTGCCTGCTTCTCTCTCCATTTGATTGATTGTTATCCAAGTATTTACTGTTTTAGAATTAGTTCTCTTTGGTTCATTCTCTATTTACAAACAAACACAGAGTCGCAATACTCTGTTTAGTCTTTGCAGATAACGAAAAATCGTGTAAAAAAAAAGAAAAGGAATCGAGCAAAATCAGTAGGCCACTAATGGGATCTCTTTTTGACCTCGCTAAAATAGAAACATTAGGAACAACCCCTCATGACAAATACAAAACTAGTGAGATGAACTGAACTCCACACAATGATGGCTGCAAAACAGCTTGGCTCCGCCACCCACCCCGCCCAAAATAACGACAAAGAACGGCTGCCATGATTGGTTGCGGAATGACCACGAGGGAGCTACAAAATGGTGCTGCTCTCATGCTAACCCCAGCTTCAGTCTGAAACATCCAGAAACACTGTAGACTACCAATTCGATCAGTTCCGGTAGCGCCCCAATGTAACCCGGTAGAGAAGAACTAGCCCTCCCCTCTTTGACTGATGGTTCTTGTTGCCTGTCCCTTCTGTTGTCATTTAACAGAACTATTTAGCCTGCTGAAAGGGGTTGTGTTCCGACCGCTGGTTGGTGGAGACATTTTGACTATATTCTGTACCTGCGTTGTCGCGTAATGCGTCATATGACGCGCCGCGTTAGCGCATCCGGAAGTCATCCGGGGCGCGCAGCGCGTAACGTAAGCATAACAAGTCATGTGACTTGTTAATAAAACTTTTCATTGGTTCATTTTACTTTTCTTATTGTAATGATGAAAGGCTTGGTCATATGACCTAAAAATTACGCTTTTCATTACTTCCGAACATTATTTTTTCTTAAATATATGTTATAATGTTCCAGGCTAATGTACTTTCCCGGAAATTTTACAATTGTCCTGCAAGTAAAATATATTCTTTTTTCGAGAAAAAGAGCGTTTCTTCGTCCCATGACGGAGCCGTTGAGCAAAAGAGGGTCGACCTGCTGTCTTAGTCGCCGATACGCCTGAATATGAGATTCTTATCGATCACTTTATGTTGCAGGAATAGAAAACACAACAGCCCTTGACCATTTATCTTTACTGCGTTCCTTCGTATTATACCTTTTACCCTTCATGTAATTGGTCTGCTTTATTTCACTTGCCTTTTAATGATTCTAAAACAGTCACTATTATTAAAAACTTTACCAATGTATATACTACTACCATGTTTTCTTTTAAAAACCTTTATTGTGAAAATTTCATTATACAAATACTTGCCTATAACCACGTGGGCCTGCCACAGAGCAAACTGTAATCGTATATGATGAATAGACATTTACACTGTAGAGGAACGTAACGGGCGGGCCATTAGGTTGCAAGAACTAAGGTGTCTAACAGTTACGGAATCGGTGGACGTACATTTTATAATTAAAATACGACAGGGCCAGTTACAATAAAATTATCTAGATATACATTTGCGGGCAAGTACCATGGGTGATGTTAATTCGAACTTTCAACAGTACAGTAATCAATAACACATCAGAACTTAATATCAATAGGGATGTCGAAATAGTCAATCAATTCTCGTCCCCGCCCGCCATGTGCTTCAAAACTGCATACGTATCTCGTGATTTCAAGGTTCTGCAACCAGTACACAACAAGGAGTTACGAGTCCCATTTATTCCGGCGCCATTTTGGGCGAGGACGGGCAGGTCCAGGATATAGTCAAAATGTCTCTACCAACCATCGACTATGATGATGTTCATATGCTGTATTTATTAGAGTAACACTCATCTGTCCACATGAAATTAATTTGCCACAATCTAAACATGTCATTTTAATCTTTCCAAAGTTCTTCTAAATATTTGGGACCGTTTCCCTTGCCTCTGAAGCTCTCAGTGCCACTTCTTTGATGAATGTACTAGCAGGTCAGGGGTTCTCCTCCAAATCTCTCTTTTATGCAGCACTATAATTAATTGGTGCCACCTCTCCATATGACGATGCATGGTATAGTTACCACAACTATATTTTTTTTCGGTTCCTCTGGAGAGTTCATCGTGGCAGATGAAGCGTGTAACGTACCGGGCATTTACCTTTTTTTGCATGTACAGGAAAGGAAAAAAAAATCGAGCGTCCGAGTTCTAAGGTGTCCCAGGGCCATTTTAGTGGACCAGGCCCAAATCCAAAGAACAGCCATCTCACAGGCTAATGGGGCGACCCACGCCGACTTTCAGCATTGTAGAATGACCACACCAGTACAGCAACTTGCTAGACATCACCTCGGTGCCATCCGGATCTCGGCGCCCCACTGCAGATGAAGTGCCTCTCAACTATGAAACCACCACGGTGACATCCGGATCTTGGCGCGTTGTGCTGCCTTCGGCCTATTCGCACATCGGTCCGCTTCTGACGCCATCTCACAGGCTAATGGGGCGACCCACGCCGAGTTTCAGCATTGTAGGATGACCACACCAGTACAGCAACTTGCTAGACATCACCTCGGTACCATCCGAATCTTGGCATCTCAACGCCTAGTGGTATCTTCCATACAAAAAATATTGTTACGCTGCCTTTGGCCCCATTCGCACATCAGTCCGCAACTTAGACATCACCTCGGTGCCATCCGGATCTTGGCATCTCAGCGCCTTGTGGTGTCAGTCAGAAAATATTGTTGCGCTGCCTTTGGCCCCATTCGCACATCGATCCGCTACTGACGCCATCTCACAGGCCAACGGGGCGCCCCATGCCGACTTTCAACATTGTAGGATGGCCACAGAAGTGCGACAACTTACTAGACACCACCTCGGTGCCATCCGGATCTTGGCGCGTTGTGCTGCCTTCGGCCTATTCGCACATCGGTCCGCTACTGACGCCATCTCACAGGCCAACGGGGCGCCCCACGCCGACTTTCAGCATTGTTGGATGGCCACACCAGTGCGGCAACTTACTAGACACCACCTCGGTGCCATCCGGATCTTGGCGCGTTGTGCTGCCTTCGGCCTATTCGCACATCGGTCCGCTACTGACGCAAACTCACAGGCCAACGGGGCGCCCCACGCCGACTTTCAGCATTGTAGGATGGCCACACCAGTGCTGCAACTTGCTGGACACCACCTCGGTGCCATCCGGATCTTGGCGCGTTGTATTGCCTTCGGCCTATTCGCACATCGGTCCGCTACTGACGCCGCCTCACGTGCCAACGTATTTTCTCCGCATTTTATACCCTATGCCGCATAACAGGTCATGTGACTTGTTTATAAAACTTTTCATTGGTTCATTTTACTTTTGGTTTCCTAATGATGGAAGGCTTGATCATATGACCTAAAAACAACACTTTTCATTGGATGAAAACTTTTTTTTTTTTCCTAAACGATGAAAGCCCCACCTTGTTTCTGGATGTTTCAGACTAAACTGGCGTCAGCATGAGAGCACCACCATCTCGTAGCTCCGTCGTGGTCATTCCGCGAGCAATCATGGCAGCCGCTCCCCACCAGAAGCCTGCAGGAGTCGGGGCCCCCAAAACTTTTGATGAATTCTCAAGGCGGAGGGGACGCTTTCGAGAATGGGGTCCAAGACCTAGCAGACAAGCGTCCGATTTCCAAGGTGTCCCAGGGCCATTTCAGTGGACCAGGCCCAAAAAGGAAAGAGCCTGCCGCCATTTTGAGAGTCCTGTGACAGCCGCCTATCGCTGCACTGCAAGAGTGGGCGCAACTCAGCTGAATTGCGGCTTTTGACACAGTGGACCAAAAACGGACGGAATGGCAACTAAAACGGTAAAGGGGCCCCCCACTACAACAGATGACACTCCACCTGGAGAGGCCCGTTCACGCCGCCTCCCCCGGGGCGCCCCACGCCGTTATTCGGAGCAGCATTGTAGGATACCAAAACCAGTGCGGCAACTTACTGGACATCACCTTGGTGCCATCGTTCTGCTGCCTTGGAACTATTCGCACAACAGTTTGCTACTGATGACCCACCCCCCGCGACGCCCCACGCCGTTATTTGCTGGGTGGCAACTTACTAGACATCACTTTCGTGTCATCTAGATTTCGGCGCGTTCTGCTGCCTTGGAACTATTCGCACAACAGTTTGCTACTGATGACCCACCCCCCGCGACGCCGGAAATCTGGACGTTGTGCTGCGTTGGGACTATTCGCACAGCCGACCGCTACTTCGTTGTTTTTCCCTAAAAATGTTTATATGTTATTACTATTTTTGTTTTCTTGTATATATTTATAAATTATTAAAGTTTTATAATCTTACTACTTTGTCGGAGTGCTATATATTTTTAATGTGACACATAATTGTAAAAACTTTGATGTACAAAGAGTCATCCCTGGAATCTTCCGCTTCACGCTCGGTCCCCTCCCCAATCACAATACAGGATGGTTTTCAGATAATAGCAACGCTTCTGCTGTGACGGATCTCATCGAGTGTGGGCCTTGATCTACTATAACTCCTTTGAAGAGGGGTGATTCTTTACAGCTGTGGCCATAAACTACATCTGCAGGGCTAGCTGATAGCCTAGGACCGGCCTGGACAATCGGACACAGAGGAAAAGGAGTGTCAGAGGGTGCGGTAGTGAATAGGGCGAAAGGGAGGTGTCGGGCGGGCACAGGGTGTGATTCTCAGGGAAGAGCAGCGCAGATGGGGGGAGGTTTATTACCCATGCATAAGACAGAGAGCGGGGGTGACCACTGCCTGGGTGAGATGCTTGCGAGGGTGGGGAGCCATGCTAAGGATCGACAGCGTGCACAGAGTGGGTCTGGTCAAGGCATCTAAAATGGCTGCAGTGCACGACAAAAGTGTGGCATTTGAAAAAAGACAAGATGGCGCAGACAATGTTTTTCAACACTTCCTGATTTCCTTCGAATCAAACGTTAACAGACGTTGGGGCATATTACCAAAGTTAAGCGATATTTATCCCTAACGATGCATTGCAAAGATTTTTTTACCGTCAGAAATTATCGCAGATAAACCTTGCTATTATCAAGGTTTATCGCAAATACGATAAAAAACGACCGCAATGCATTAATATCGCTGAAAACTCAGCGATATTCATGCATTACCGAGCTAATGCTCTTAGCCATGTTATCCACCTCCCATTGGATAACATGGCTAAGAACTGCTCAGGGCAGCTGTTACTTTTTGGAGATATTCGCGCTTATCTCGAATATTTCCAAAAGTTGATAATAGGAGATAGCGATGTTAGCGACTGTTTCCAGTCGCTAACATCTTGGCATGCCCACTTTGCATGTCATTAGTGATAAATATCACTCACATGCAAAGTGGGGCCCAAGATGGTCGCTATCTCCTACTAGCCGTCGCTAACTGGTGTTAGCAACAGCTAGGTAATACAGATATAATTTTATCTCCGCGAAGCGGAGCGCTGTTACAGATATATATCTTGTTTTTGAACGTTAATTTCTCAAAATGCACTGAAGCACATATATTGAGACCTAGCAAAGGCACATCGGGCTACCAGTCCCTAATATTTTACCAAGTTTCGTGCAAATCCATTCAGCCGTTCGATTATTATTATTATTTTTTTTTTTTGCCCCGTGGGGCCCTTTTAAAACCTCCACATCAAACCTAGGGGGTCAGCGAGGATCTACTATGCCCCCTTATGGTCATTTGCCCCTTCGCTTTGGCCTCCTCTTGTCTCTCGATCCTACGGAGAGACAAGATGGCGGCCGCTACGTACTGTTTGGAATGTTTACAGACACCGGAGAGCCAATCAGCTTCGCTTCGCAAAGCTCCGTAACGCGAAAAGTACGCGAAGCGGTGCGCTGTTACAGATATATATCTTTTTTTGAACGTTAATTTCTCAAAATCCACTGAAGCACATATATTGAGACCTAGCAAAGGCACATCGGGCTACCAGTCCCTACAATTTTGCCAAGTTTCGTGCAAATCCATTCAGCCGTTGGATTATTATTATTATTTTTTTTTTTGCCCCGCGGGGCCCTTTTAAAACCTCCACATCAAACCTAGGGGGTCAGCGAGGATCTACTATTCCCCCTTATGGTCATTTGCCCCTTCGCTTTGGCCTCCTCTTGTCTCTCGATCCTACCGAGAGACAAGATGGCGGCCGCTACGGACTGTTTGGAATGTTGACAGACGCCGGAGAACCAATCAGCTTCGCTTCACAAAGCTCCGTTGCGCAAAAAGTACGCGTCCTGGAGCGCTGCCCGGTCCGCTGTTACAGATATATATCTTTTTTTAAACGTTAATTTCTCAAAATCCACTGTAGCACATATATTGAGACCTACAAAAGGCACATCGGGCTACCAGTCCCTACAATTTTGCCAAGTTTCGTGCAAATCCATTCAGCCGTTCGGGCTAAAAGTGAGGCCAACCGCCCTATGGAAAACTCAATGTTAAAAACACGTTTTGGGACCCCCCTTTTTTCTCAACCCCCCCTGGACGAACCCCCCCCAATTTTCAGGGGCTGCTCAGAAACAAAATGTGCCATTTTCCTGAAAATTTCAGCCAATTCCGTCCACAAACGCCAAAGTTATTAGACATAGAATTTTCAAAAATCCCATAGAGAAAAAATCCTAACTATATATACCTACTGGCGACCGCCAGTAGGTAATATATATATATATATATATATATATATATATATATATTACCTACTGGCGGTCGCCAGTAGGTATATATAGTTAGGACCTAGTTGCCATAGGAAATTCCGAACATTCTATTGGGAATAACTTTGGCGCTGATTGAGGGATCTGCCTGTAATTTTCGTTAAATTTGCCTCGCTCCGCTCCGCTCCTTCCCTGGAAGTTTCGGGGGGATTCGTCAAGCGGGGGCCGAAAGGGGGGTTCTAAAACATGTTTTCCCATGTTAATTTCCATAGGGACCTTTAGACACGGCTACAGCCCGAAGGGCTAAATGGAATTACACCAGATTTGGCAAAATGGTAGGGACTGGTATGCAGAAGTGCCTTTGCTATGTTTGGTGAAAACCCCTCCAGTAGTTCTTGAGAAAATTGAATTTGAAATTTTTCAAATGGCATTTTCTATGGGACCTTTAGACAGGGCTACAGCCCGAACGGCTGAACGGAATTACACCAAACTTGGCAAAATGGTAGGGACAGGTATGCAGTAGTGCCTTTTCTATATTTGGTGAAAATCCCTCCAGTAGTTGTTGAGAAAATTGAATTTGAGCAAATTATATATCTATATGCGCTCACTGTACGCGCACCGTACGCGTACGGTACGCGTAAGGTACGTGTACGTGCGCGTACCCTTACGTGCGCGAGCGAGTTTCTGATTGGCTGGCAGTCGACTGTCAACATTCCAAACTGTCCAAACCAGGAAGTGTTGGCCACCATCTTGTTTTTCAGGAGAACTGAGGCACAAGAGAGCCCAAAACAAGAGTGGAAAACACGAAAAGGGGGCAGGGTAGAGACCCCCCAACCCTCTACCCCTTCTCAGGGGGTCACAAAAGGACCCCCAAGGGCAAAAAAAGACTTTTATTTTGAACTTGGTGGTCCTTCTGGGACCCCCTAAGAAGGGCTAGGGGGTCTCAACCCTGCCCCCTTTTCGCGTTTTCCACTCTTGTTTTGTGCTCTCTTGTGCCTCACTTCTCCTGAGAAACAAGATGGCTGCTCAGGTGGTACCAGAAGGATAATAACATATATAAACGTTATCCGCTAATACAATTAGCATTTACAAAAAATATAGGTTTCAAGCCTGATATAGTTAGGAATTAGCATTTAAAAAACCTTGCACATTCACTGAAAAAAACATAGGTTTCAAGCCTTATATAGTTAGGAATTAGCATTTAAAAAACCTTGCAAATTCACTGAAAAAACCATAGGTTTAAGGCCTTATATAGTTAGGAATTAGCATTTAAAAAAACATTGAAATTGCTCCTATATAGTTATTTGTACTAACTATATTTCGCGCACCCGCAATCCACTGCTGATGATGTCACATATTACATCATTCATGACATGGTCCGTGACATCACTGATGACATCACTGATGACATCTCAAATGACATCACTGATGACATCACTGATGACATCATCCAGTGACTGTGTGTTTCTGTAAAGTTTAAATATGTTTTACATATTGAAGAATGAGTAGATGTAGAAGTGTCTGGATGAAGGATTTAGTAGGTGCGTGACTGACTGTATGAGTGAGTGATTAAATGTGTCTCACTGAGTGCATGGGTTAGTGACTAAACTGTCTTAATTTGTGCATCATTATGTCTGTTGTTCTGTAAACTGCTGCATGTGTTGATCAGTAGCTATATGAGTAACTATATGGGTTATTGATTGATTGCTCAAGTATTTGTATGGGAGACTGAGTGTGTGTGTGGCTGGCTGGGAGGTGTGTGACTCTGTGCAGATCAATGTGTACTACTATCAATGATTGTATAAGAGAGTAAGTATGTGTTAGTATATGGTTGAAAACGTAAGGTGCTCTATGTTTAACTGTATAAACTAGAAAATGGAAGTGTGATTGATTCTTTACAGGACTGACTAGGTGTGTGAGTAACTCCATGGATGAGTGGCAGAGTGTGAGTGTCTGTATAGGTGTATGAGTGCATATGATAGTGTTGTAAAGATGAGTGATTGTATGTATGAATGATTGTATGGGTGAATGAGTGAATGTGTGTGTAGAAGTACGAATCAGTGAGTGCGTATGTAGTAACTAGTATTGGTGTGTCAATGGTTTCAAAAATTATACTCTGTATTTAACACTGGGTGAAACAGAGGTTATATTAAAATGTGAGGAGATGCATTGTATTGTCACATGAATGATATCATCAGTGATGTGGTCATTGATGTCAAATGAGATGTCATCAGTGATGTCATCAGTGATGTCATTTGAGATGTCATCAGTGATGTCATCAGTGATGTCACTGACCATGTCATGAATGGTGTAATATGTGACATCATCAGCAGTGGATTGCGGGTGCGCGATATATAGTTAGTGCAACTAACTATATATGGAATTTCAATGGTTTTGTGTGAGTAAAATAAGGTTTTTTAAATGCTAATTCCTAACTATATATGGTCTATAACCTATGGTTTTTTCAGTGAATTTTCAAGGTTTTGTAAATGCTAATTCCTAACTATATATGGTCTATAACCTATGGTTTTTTCAGTGAATTTCAATGGTTTTTTAATAGCAAATATCATAAGCTGTCGAATGTCAAGTACGTGGTAATTGAAAACATTTTCGTGTTTATGCACACTGATCTGCTTTGAATGGTGCCCCCCCCCCTCATTTCTATTAGGAGTACTCTCTCTTTGCACATAGTGAAGGGTACTTAACGCAGGCCTTTGCCCCCGTTGTAATACGTCGTGCCTGCTTCTCTCTCCATTTGATTAATTGTTATCCAAGTATTTACTGTTTTAGAATTGGTTCTCTTTGGTTCATTCTCTATTTACAAACAAACACAAAGTCGCAATACTCTGTTTAGTCTTTGCAGATAACGAAAAATCGTGTAAAAAAAAAAAGAAAAGGAATCGAGCAAAATCAGTAGGCCACTAATGGGATCTCTTTTTGACCTCGCTAAAATAGAAACATTAGGAACAACCCCTCATGACAAATACAAAACTAGTGAAATGAACTGAACTCCACACAATGATGGCTGCAAAACAGCTCGGCTCCGCCACCCACCCCGCCCAAAATAACGATAAAGAGCGGCTGCCATGATTGGTTGCGAAATGGCCACGACGGAGCTACGAAATGGTGCTGCTCTCATGCTAACCCCAGCTTCAGTCTAAAACATCCAGAAACACTGTAGACTACCAATTCGATCAGTTCCGGTAGCGCCCCAATGTAACCCGGTAGAGAAGAACTAGCCCTCCCCTCTTTGACTAATGGTTCTTGTTGCCTGTCCCTTCTGTTGTCATTTAACAGAACTATTTAGCCTGCTGAAAGGGGTTGTGTTCTGACCGCTGGTTGGTGGAGACATTTTGACTATATTCTGGACCTGCGTTGTCGCGTAATGCGTCATATGACGCGCCGCGTTAGCACATCCGGAAGTCATCCGGGGCGCGACGCGCAGCGCGTAACGTAAGCATAACAGGTCATGTGACTTGTTAATAAAACTTTTCATTGGTTCATTTTACTTTTCTTATTCTAATGATGAAAGGCTTGGTCATATGACCTAAAAATTACGCTTTTTATTACTTCCGAACATTATTTTTTCTTAAATATATGTTATAATGTTCCAGGCTAATGTACTTTCCCGGAAAATTTACAACTGTCCTGCAAGTAAAATATATTCTTTTTTCGAGAAAAAGAGCGTTTCTTCGTCCCATGACGGAGCCGTTGAGCAAAAGAGGGTCGACCTGCTGTCTTAGTCGCCGATACGCCTGAATATGAGATTCTTATCGATCACTTTTTATGTTGCAGGAGTAGAAAACACAACAGCCCTTGACCATTTATCTTTACTGCGTTCCTTCGTATTATACCTTTTACCCTTCATGTAATTGGTCTGCTTTATTTCACTTGCCTTTTAATGATTCTAAAACAGTGACTATTATTAAAAACTTTACCAATCTATATACTACTACCATGTTTTCTTTTAAAAACCTTTATTGTGAAAATTTCATTATACAAATACGGGACTATAATCACGTGGGCCGGCCACGGAGCAAACTGTAATCGTATATGATGAGTAGACATTTACACTGTAGAGGAACGTAACGGGCGGGCCATTAGGTTGCAAGAACTAAGGTGTCTAACAGTTACGGAATCGGTGGACGTACATTTTATAATTAAAATACGACAGGGCCAGTTACAATAAAATTATCTAGATATACATTTGCGGGCAAGTACCATGGGTGACGTTAATTCGAACTTTCAATAGTACAGTAATCAATAACACATCAGAACTTAATATCAATAGGGATGTCGAAATATTCAATCAATTCTCGTCCCCGCCCGCCATGTGCTTCAAAACTGCATACGTATCTCGTGATTTCAAGGTTCTGCAACCAGTACACAACAAGGAGTTACGAGTCCCATTTATTCCGGCGCCATTTTGGGCGAGGACGGGCAGGTCCAGGATATAGTCAAAATGTCTCTACCAACCATCGACTATGATGATGTTCATATGCTGTATTTATTAGAGTAACACTCATCTGTCCACATGAAATTAATTTGCCACAATCTAAACATGTCATTTTAATCTTTCCAAAGTTCTTCTAAATATTTGGGACCGTTTCCCTTGCCTCTGATGCTGTCAGTGCCACTTCTTTGATGAATGTACTAGCAGGTCAGGTGTTCTCCTCCAAATCTCTCTTTTATGCAGCACTATAATTAATTGGTGCCACCTCTCCATATGACGATGCATGGTATAGTTACCATAACTATATTTTTTTTCGGTTCCTCTGGAGAGTTCATCGTGGCAGATGAAGCGTGTAACGTACCGGGCATTTACCTTTTTTTGCATGTACAGGAAAGGAAAAAAAAATCGAGCGTCCGAGTTCTAAGGTGTCCCAGGGCCATTTTAGTGGACCAGGCCCAAATCCAAAGAACAGGCCGCCATTTTGAGAGTCCTGTTGCAGCCGCCTGTCGCTGTAGCATCAAGAGCAGCCGAAACTCAGCTGAATGGCAACTGAAACGGTAAAGGGGCGCCCCACTACAGCAGACGAGCCTCCACCTAGGAAGGCCCGTTCATGCCGCCTCCCCCCCCCCCCTTCGGGCACCCCACGCTGTTATTCGGAGCAGTATTGTAGGATGGCCACACCAGTGCAGCAACTTGCTAGACACCACCTCGGTGGTAACCGAATCTCAGCGCCTTGTGGTGTCTTCTATTCAGAAAACATTGTTATGCTGCCTTCGACCTATTCGCCGCAAGTGTGCACGCAACTCAGCTGCATAGCTTGCTAGACACCACCTCGGTGCTAACCGAATCTCAGCGCCTTGTGGTATCTCCTCTTCAGAAAATATTCTTGCGCTACCTTTCCCCATTCACACATCGGTCTGCTACTGACGCCATCTCACAGGCTAATGAGCGCCCCACGCCGAGTTTCAGCATTGTAGGATGACCACACCAGTACAGCAACTTGCTAGACATCCCCTCGGTGCCATCCGGATCTCGGCGCCCCACTGCAGATGAAGTGCCTCTCAACTATGAAACCACCACGGTGACATCCGGATCTTGGCGCCTTGTGCTGGTTCCGGCCTATTCACACATCGGTCCGCTACTGACGCCATCTCACAGGCTAATGGGGCGCCCCACGCCGAGTTTCAGCATTGTAGGATGACCACACCAGTGCTGCAACTTGCTAGACATCACCTCGGTGCCATCCGGATCTTGGCATCTCAGCGCCTTGTGGTGTCTTCTAGTCAGAAAATATTGTTGCGCTGCCTACATCGGTCCGCTACTGACACCATCTCACAGGCCAACAGGGCGCCCCACGCCGACTTTTACCATTGTAGGATGGCCACACCAGTACCACAACTTGCAAGACACCACCTCGGTGCCATCCGAATCTTGGCATCTCAGCGCCTTGTGGTGTCTTCTATTCAGAAAATATTGTTGCGCTGCCTTTGGCCCCATTCGCACATCGGTCCACTACTTACGCAAACTCACAGGCCAACGGGGCACCCCACGCCGACTTTCAGCATTGTAGGATGGCCACACCAGTGCTGCAACTTGCTAGACATCACTTCGGTGCCATCCGGATCTTGGCATCTCAGCGCCTTGTGGTGTCAGTCAGAAAATATTGTTGCGCTGCCTTTGGCCCCATTCGCACATCAGTCCGCTACTGACGCCATCTCACAGGCTAATGGGGCGCCCCACGCCGAGTTTCAGCATTGTAGGATGACCACACCAGTACAGCAACTTGCTAGACATCACCTCGGTGCCATCCGGATCTTGGCATCTCAACGCCTAGTGGTATCTTCCATACACAAAATATTGTTGCGCTGCCTTTGGCCCCATTCGCACATCGGTCCGCAACTGACACCATCTCACAGGCCAACAGGGCGCCCCACGCCGACTTTTACCATTGTAGGATAGCCACACCAGTACAGCAACTTGCTAGACATCACCTCGTTGCCATCCGGATCTTGGCATCTCAGCGCCTTGTGGTGTCAGTCAGAAACTATTGTTGCGCTGCCTTTGGCCCCATTCGCACATCGGTCCGCTACTGACGCCATCTCACAGGCCAACGGGGCGCCCCACGCCGACTTTCAACATTGTAGGATGGCCACACCAGTACAGCAACTTGCTAGACACCACCTTGGTGCCATCCAGATCTTGGCATCTCAGCGCCTTGTGGTGTCTTCTATTCCGAAAATATTGTTGCGCTGCCTTTGGCCCCATTCGCACATCGGTCCGCTACTGACGCCATCTCACAGGCCAACGGGGCGCCCCACGCCGACTTTTACCATAGTAGGATTGCCACACCAGTGCGGCAACTTACTAGACACCACCTCGGTGCCATCTGGATCTTGGCATCTCAGCGCCTTGTGGTGTCTTCTATTCAGGAAATATTGTTGCGCTGCCTTCGGCCTATTCGCACATCGGTCCGCTACTGACACCATCTCACAGGCCAACAGGGCGCCCCACGCCGACTTTCAACATTGTAGGATGGCCACACCAGTGCGGCAACTTACTAGACACCACCTCGGTGCCATCCGGATCTTGGCGCGTTGTGCTGCCTTCGGCCTATTCGCACATCGGTCCGCTACTGACGCAAACTCACAGGCCAACGGGGCGCCCCACGCCGACTTTCAGCATTGTAAGATGGCCACACCAGTGCTGCAACTTGCTAGACATCACCTCGGTGCCATCCGGATCTTGGCGCGTTGTGCTGCCTTCGGCCTATTCGCACATCGGTCCGCTACTGACGCAAACTCACAGGCCAACGGGGCGCCCCACGCCGACTTTCAGCATTGTAAGATGGCCACACCAGTGCTGCAACTTGCTGGACACCACCTCGGTGCCATCCGGATCTTGGCGCGTTGTGTTGCCTTCGGCCTATTCGCACATCGGTCCGCTACCTACGCCGCCTCACGTGCCAACGTATTTTCTCCGCATTTTATACCCTATGCCGCATAACAGGTCATGTGACTTGTTTATAATACTTTTCATTGGTTCATTTTACTTTTGGTTTCCTAATGATGGAAGGCTTGATCATATGACCTAAAAACAACACTTTTCATTGGATGAAAACTTTTTTTTTTCCCAAACGATGAAAGCCCCACCTTGTTTCTGGATGTTTCAGACTGAAGCTGGCGTCAGCATGAGAGCACCACCATCTCGTAGCTCCGTCGTGGTCATTCCGCGAGCAATCATGGCAGCCGCTCCCCACCAGAAGCCTACAGGAGTCGGGGGCCCCCAAAACTTTTGATGAATCCTCAAGGCGGAGGGGACGCTTTCGAGAATGGGGTCCAAGACCTAGCAGACTAGCGTGCGATTTCCAAGGTATCCCAGGGCCATTTCAGTGGACCAGGCCCAAAAAGGAAACAGCCTGCCGCCATTTTGAGAGTCCTGTGACAGCCGCCTATCGCTGCACCGCAAGAGTGGGCGCAGCCGCCTATCGCTGCACCGCAAGAGTGGGCGCAACTCAGCTGAATTGCGGCTTTTGACACAGTGGACCAAAAGCGGACGGAATGGCAACTGAAACGGTAAAGGGGCGCCCCACTACAACAGATGAGACTCCACCTGGAGAGGCCAGTTCACGCCGCCTCCCCCGGGGCGCCCCACGCCGTTATTCGGAGCAGCATTGTAGGATACCAAAACCAGTGCGGCAACTTACTGGACATCACCTTGGTGCCATCGTTCTGCTGCCTTGGAACTATTCGCACAACAGTTTGCTACTGATGACCCACCCCCCGCGACGCCCCACGCCAGAAATCTGGACGTTGTGCTGCGTTGGGACTATTCGCACAGCCGACCGCTACTTCGTTGTTTTTCCCTAAAAATGTTTATATGTTATTACTGTTTTTGTTTTCTTGTATATATTTATAAGTTATTAAAGTTTTATAATCTTACTACTTTGTTGGAGTGCTATATATTTTTAATGTGACACATAATTGTAAAAACTTTGATGTACAAACAGTCATCCCTGGAATCTTCCGCTTCAGGCTCGGTCCCCTCCCCAATCACAATACAGGATGGTTTTCAGATAATAGGAACGCGTCTGCGGTGACGGATCTCATCGAGTGTGGGCCTTGATCTACTATAACTCCTTTGAAGAGGGGTGATTCTTTACAGCTGGGGCCATAAACTACATCTGCAGGGCTAGCTGATACCCTAGGACCGGCCTGGACAATCGGACACAGAGGAAAAGGAGTGTCAGAGGGTGCGGTAGTGAATAGGGCGAAAGGGAGGTGTCGGGCGGGCACAGGGTGTGATTCTCAGGGAAGAGCAGCGCAGATGGGGGGTGGTTTATTACCCATGCATAAGACAGAGAGCGGGGGTGACCACTGCCTGGAGGAGATGCTTGCGAGGGTGGGGAGCCATGCTAAGGATCGGCAGCGTGCACAGAGTGGGTCTGGTCAAGGCATCTAAAATGACTGCCGTGCACGACAAAAGTGTGGCATTTGAAAAAAGGCAAGATGGCGCAGACAATGTTTTTCAACACTTCCTGATTTCCTTCGAATCGAACGTTAACAGACGTTGGGGCATATTACCAAAGTTAAGCGATATTTATCCCTAACGATGCTTAGCAACGATTTTTTTACCGCTAAGCATCGTCAGAAATTATCGCAGATAAACCTTGCTATTATCAAGGTTTATCGCAAATACGATAAAAAACGACCGCAATGCATTAATATCGCTGAAAACTCAGCGATATTCATGCATTACCGAGCTAATGCTCTTAGCCATGTTATCCACCTCCCATTGGATGACATGGCTAAGAACTGCTCAGGGCAGGTGCTAGCTTTTGGAGATATTCGCGCTTATCGCGAATATTTCCAAAAGTTGATAATAGGAGATAGCGATGTTAGCGACTGTTTCCAGTCGCTAACATCTTGGCATCCCCACTTTGCATGTCATTAGTGATAAATATCACTCACATGCAAAGTGGGGCCCAAGATGGTCGCTATCTCCTACTAGCCGTCGCTAACTGGTGTTAGCAACAGCTAGGTAATACAGATATAATTTTATCTCCGCGAAGCGGAGCGCTGTTACAGATATATATCTTGTTTTTGAACGTTAATTTCTCAAAATCCACTGAAGCACATATATTGACACCTAGCAAAGGCACATCGAGCTACCAGTCCCTACAATTTTCCCAAGTTTCGTGCAAATCCATTCAGCCGTTCGATTATTATTATTATTTTTTTTTTGACTGTTTCCAGTCGCTAACATCTTGGCATCCCCACTTTGCATGTCATTAGTGATAAATATCACTCACATGCAAAGTGGGGCCCAAGATGGTCGCTATCTCCTACTAGCCGTCGCTAACTGGTGTTAGCAACAGCTAGGTAATACAGATATAATTTTATCTCCGCGAAGCGGAGCGCTGTTACAGATATATATCTTGTTTTTGAACGTTAATTTCTCAAAATCCACTGAAGCACATATATTGACACCTAGCAAAGGCACATCGAGCTACCAGTCCCTACAATTTTCCCAAGTTTCGTGCAAATCCATTCAGCCGTTCGATTATTATTATTATTTATTTTTTTGCCCCGCGGGGCCCTTTTAAAACCTCCACATCAAACCTAAGAGGTCAAGGAGGATCTACTATGCCCCCTTATCGTCATTTGCCCCTTCGCTTTGGCCTCCTCTTGTCTCTCGATCCTACCGAGAGACAAGATGGCGGCCGCTACGGACTGTTTGTAATGTTTACAGACGCCGGAGAACCAATCAGCTTCGCAAACCTCCGTTACGCGAAGCGGAGCGCTGTTACAGATATATATCTTTTTTTGAACGTTAATTTCTCAAAATCCACTGAAGCACATATATTGAGACCTAGCAAAGGCACATCGGGCTACCAGTCCCTAATATTTTACCAAGTTTCGTGCAAATCCATTCAGCCGTTCGATTATTATTATTATTATTTTTTTTTGCCCCGCGGGGCCCTTTTAAAACCTCCACATCAAACCTAGGGGGTCAGCGAGGATCTACTATGCCCCCTTATGGTCATTTGCTCCTTCGCTTTGGCCTCCTCTTGTCTCTCGATCCTACCGAGAGACAAGATGGCGGCCGCTACGGACTGTTTGGAATGTTTACAGACGCCGGAGAACCAATCAGCTTCGCAAACCTCCGTTACGCGAAGCGGAGCGCTGTTACAGATATATATCTTTTTTTGAACGTTAATTTCTCAAAATCCACTGGAGCACATATATTGAGACCTAGCAAAGGCACATCGGGCTACCAGTCCCTAATATTTTGCCAAGTTTCGTGCAAATCCATTCAGCCGTTCGATTATTATTATTTTTTATTTTTTTTGCCCCGCGGGGCCCTTTTAAAACCTCCACATCAAACCTAGGGGGTCAGCGAGGATCTACTATGCCCCCTTATGGTCATTTGCCCCTTCGCTTTGGCCTCCTCTTGTCTCTCGATCCTACCGAGAGACAAGATGGCGGCCGCTCCGGACTGTTTAGAATGTTGACAGACACCGGAGAGCCAATCAGCTTCGCTACGCGAAGTTCCGTTACGCGTAAAGTCCGCGAACCGGAGCGCTGCCCGGTCCGCTGTTACAGATATATATCTTTTTTTGAACGTTAATTTCTCAAAATCCACTGAAGCACATATATTGAGACCTAGCAAAGGCACATCGGGCTACCAGTCCCTACAATGTTGCCAAGTTTCGTGCAAATCCATTCAGCCGTTCGGGCTAAAAGTGAGGCCAACCGCCCTATGGAAAACTCAATGTTAAAAACACGTTTTGGGACCCCCCTTTTTTCTCGGCCCCCCCCTTGACGAACCCCCCCAAATTTTCAAGGGCTGCTCAGAAACAAAATGTGCCATTTTCCTGAAAATTTCAGCCAATTCCGTCCACAAACGCCAAAGTTATTAGACATAGAATTTTAAAAAATCCCATAGAGAAAAAATCCTAACTATATATACCTACTGGCGACCGCCAGTAGGTAACATATATATATATATATATATATATATATATAGACTCAAGAACTCCATTTTGCCAGGGGCCCCCAATCCTGCAGGGCAGGCTCAAAACCAGGAATGGAAATCCTGGAAATTTGCGTTTTGCCACAGAAATAAATGAGCCCAACACCGTCTTCCAGAAAAGCTGACTTTATCTGTCTGCATCACGGGTCAAACGAACACTCATTTTATCCTTACGTGTTTCGGCGTGGTCTCCGCCTTGATCACAGGTGAGTGCTTTGTAGTCTCCAAGTGGTCACGTGCCTTGTGTTTGACACCAAATCCCAGAGTGCACTGAATATTCTGTCCATAACGAGCATAGATAAATAGTTCCTTTCTCATAGCATAAATGGCTTGAATGTTATCTATTGTCACGTACTTTGTGTTATCTTTCAAAGTGCATTCCGTGTTTCATTAAAGCTGGGTAGTGCTAATAAATGTCCCCAAAACAGCATAGTGCATTGTAACTGTCCCTCAATGCTCACCGTGGTGCTTTTCAAGCGGTGTTGCCAGAGAAAGGATTTACCTCTCTCATCTCCCTTTCTTCAGCTAATGCCGCCACATTGCTCCGGAAATCCCTTCGTGCTGGCGTGCATTAGAGAGCGGATCATGCGCCCTCGTTTCCATATAGACTCAAGAACTCCATTTTGCCAGGGGCCCCCAATCCTGCAGGGCGGGCTCAAAACCAGGAATGGAGATCCTCGAAACTTGCGTTTGGCCACAGAAATAAATGAGCCCAACACCGTCTTCCAGAAAAGCTGACTTTATTCGTCCGCATCACGGGTCAAACGAACACTCATTTTATCCTTACGCGTTTAGGCGTGGTCTCCACCTTGATCACAGGAGAGTGATTTGTAGTCTCCAAGAGGTCACGTGCCTTGTGTTTGACACCAAATCCCAGAGTGCACTGAATATTCTGTCTGTAATGTGCATAGATAAATAGTTAATTTCTCGTAGCATAAATGGCTTGAATGTTATCTATTGTCACGTACTTTGTGTTATCTCTCAAAATGCATTCCGTGTTTCATTTAAGCTGGGGGTGCTAATAAATGTCCCAAAACAGCATAGTGCATTGTAACTGTCCCGCAATATATATATATATAAAATATATATAAAATAATGACGCAGGTGTGTCCCAATATTTCCCAGATAAACTCAGACACTCCACAGGATGACTGATTTCGGCTTGCTTCCCCAGCCTTTTTCAAACTGACTAGCCAACATTACGGTCATCCATTAGTACGTGCAACATGGTGATGCCAATCATAAACAAGAGATACTACATTGACCAGCTGTCGACTCTAAATGCTGTACTCACGAGAGTGTGCAGAATGAAAATTTCAATTAAATAAATAAATGAATAAATTCATCCAGAGACTGTTGCCATAAAACATCTATAAAAATATGATAATATAAATAGATTTACAAAAAATGTCATCGGAAAATTCATGAGAAAATCTATCTCAACATGAAAGAGTATTCCTTCTTTATGAGAAAAAACTTTCATTCTCCTGATATCTCTTTCATGACAGTGTCTCCTTCTGTCGCTACCTGTTATATGCATGAGGTTTAATCCTTCATAACTTTGGGAGTTTATTGATAAAAAATGTATACAAATTTGTACATATAAAGTACATGGTGCATAGTGCTTCATACTTCTTGGGGATTATGCCAGAGTGTACAGGAAAAACACAATTTAAATGTAATTGGTTATTTTTGAATTATTGCGCGCAAGATATGTTCATCGCCAATTATTCATAACATCGATGAAAATCTTCCCAGATCATATAAATACCTCTCTGCATAATACAAAAAAAGCCCATTGTGCACACCCTTCCTCCAACTATAGTCAGCAGCTGTTCCTCCATAAGTTTATATCTAAGACATTCTCTCTTGTAATAAATTAAACACTGTTGCTCCTTACTACCTTAAACTTGACCATAGAGAACAGGGAGGAGGTTGCTTTACAGGTGTACATAAAGTTCCTCCTCAGTGTTTAGTCCTGTGGGCATCTTACTGTTCACATTTAAAATATATCTTGATTCTAAACTTCTTAGTTGTTGTTCCCTATTTCCACCTCTGATTTTAAGGGGCACTGAATCTGTCATGAAATATGTCAAGCTTGACACATCAACATCATGCAATTCTTTAAAATGGCAGGCCCCTGGTTAGCTTTGGTCATTGCTTTTAATTGCCCTGATGTGCTGCAGTATTCTCAGACGCACTTTTAAAATGGTACTTACAATATAGATCTTTGGACAAGTGCACCGAAGAACATAATCCACAAATTAATTCTTACAGTGCAAGGCTGCTCTAATCTTGTAACTCTTGTTGGACAATTGGGACCTACCTTCTTTTATATTTACCCAAACTTGCAAGCTTTGCTCCCAAGACAAGGCGTAAAGCCTGGGCTCCCTGTCAACCAGGGTCCTGCGGTCTGTGTTTCAGGGCTATTGAGTATCAGCTCTTGTCTCATAGACTAGGCTCCTCTAAAGGTCATTAATGGTTTGGCAGGTACTGAATCTCCTACGAGGGGGTCACTTTAAACAAGATGCCAATGAGTAGAGACTATTTTTCTCATATTCTGATGTTTCCTACCATATCCTGTGATCATTCTGATCTCATTTTGATCTTTTTTTAATTCTCTTTTCTCCATCCGATAGCACCTCTCTGAAAAAGGATTTCTTCATGGCCTTGCTAATAGCACTATCCAAAAGTCTGCTGTTATAGCAGCGACTTAAAATGTCTTTAGTTCTTTCTGCACTCCTCCTTGTACATCCTTTAGGCCTGGGCAGTAAATTCCTTACCGCTTGCGGAATTAGGGTAATTTTGTGTTCCGCGGCGAACGCGGAATTGCCAAAAATTCCGCGATCCGCGGCTTCGCAGAATCTTTTGCTTGTTCGCGCTTTCAAAATGCGCGTTTGCAAGATATTTCTCCCTGAGCATGCCAACAGCATTCGCGAACAGGAAAAAAGCATTGTGAACGGGCGGAACAAGCTGAACTTTTGCATGCTTGCGGGAATTTTTTACAATTTCGAGGAGCTTTGGTAGCACGACTACACAAATTCCGCCCACCCCTAATCTCCTTATCACTGCAGTTCTACATCATTTTAAGATTCTCCGCATATGGGATAGTAAATTTGAGGTTGTTTGGATGGAAAACTGTGGGCAAGCGGCAGGGAATTGCCGCTGTTGGTTTCCTGTATGTTTTTGTCTGGATTTTGACATTGCTTACAAATACTGTCAGATCTAAAAAGTGTACCTCACTTTTACTCATGGTGGTGGTAAAATGCAAATTTAAATCATTGTTATTGAGACTCTCGGTATAAAGTCTTGCTGTTTCTTCTGACCCCCTCCATATAACATGAGATCATCAATACAACGGGTCCAAAGGACCTCGTTTTCAGACCATTCTCCAGCATATTCATTCATGAGCACCTGCTCCTCACACCACCCCATGTACAAATTAGTAAGCGTGGGCGTAAAATCCGTTCCGCTCGTGGATTTTGCGGATTTTCGCCACATTCGCAATCGGCGAACTCTCGCGAATTTTCGGCAAATTCGCGCGAAGCGGATTTTTTTGCTTGGTCGCACTTGCCAAATAGAATACTATAGAATTTTGCGCGCGCAGCGTTCACTTACCGTCATTCAGCGTTTGAAGAGTTGTTTTTCTCCATGTTTGCGTGTGCTGCGCCATTTTGGATCTTGCTGCGGGATCCCGCGGGAGTTTGTCGACCACGATTACGTCATCGCGGCTTGCCACCTTGCACAGCGAGAGTTTGGCAACGCGAGTACATCATAAAGGCCCGTGATCATGCATCGCAGGAGTAAACACTTGCGAACATGTAGATGCGGCGGGCAGCGACAATCTCGCAATTGCGAGATTGCAAAATTTGCTATTTCGCACAAGAAATCCACCAGCAGGCAGCATAAACCTTGAAAATTATGATTTTTATCAGAATAACTCCTCAGGTTAACATTTGCCTGCACTTTTGTTTTGCAAGGAGTCCATTTGGGGGGGGGGGTGGGAGGAAGGAAGTGCCCCACAGTCTGAGGTTCCTGTCCAGCAGGCTCCTCCCAGTGCTTTCTTCATGTGCTGGTCACTTTGATTTGGTTCTTGACCTGGAAGGATTACTTTTTGTGGATGCTGCTGGATATTGGGATCGAGGCCTTTTTGACTTTCTTTGGATCCCTTTTGGATTAGAAATTTCACAAGTAAGTTTGTTTGGGGCATTACAGTGGCTGCAACTACAATTTTGGAACTTTTTTAGAACATTAAATAAAATATATTGTGGGTAGCCATAGTATCCAGTAGGACCAGGGTTAGTTATGGGTGCATGATGCAACTGTTTTGTTGAATTTCAACATCATTTAGGGCATGGATGGCATTGGATTGTGGTGATTTTGGTGTGTTTTTCGATTTTTTGGGGTGTTGTTGGGGCCTTTTGCCCAGGGGTACTCACTCAGTGGTGCATGGGCCTGGTCTTTCTGTGTGGTCTCTTTAATGTAAACATCATGAAGGGCATGGCTGGCATTGGATTGTGGTGATTTTTGTGTTTTTCGATTTTTTGTGGCTGTTGGGGCCTTTTGCCCAGGGGTACTCACTCAGTGGTGCATGGGCCTAGTCTTTCTGTGGGGTGTTTTGAATGTAAACATCATGGAGGGCATGGATGGCATTAGATTGTGGTGATTTTTGTGTGTTTTTCGATTTTTTGGGGTGTTGATGGGGCATGGCCATGTGGGTGGGGGCCATTTTGAGGCCTGGTCCAGGGCCAAGTGGTGGGGGTGAAGGGGCCATTTTGAATCTAGGCAGTGTGCCTTGTGCCATAGGCCTGCATCCAATGTGCCTTGCTTTCATCCATTATGCCCAGGGGTACCCAGTGGTGCATGGGCCTAGTCTTTCTGTGGGGTGTCTTGAATGTAAGCATCACGGAGGGCATGGATGGCATTGGATTGTGGTGATTTTTGTGTGTTTTTTGGTTTTTTGGGGTGTTGATGGGGCATGGCCATGTGGGTGGGGGCCATTTTGAGGCCTGGTCCAGGACCATGTGGTGGGGGTGAAGGGGCCATTTTGAATCCAGGCAGTGTGCTTTGTGCCATAGGCCTGCATTCAATGTACCTTGCTTTCATCCATTATGCCCAGGGGTACCCAGTGGTGCATGGGCCTAGTCTTTCTGTGGGGTCTTTTTAATGTAAACATCATGGAGGGCATGGATGGCATTGGATTATGGTGATTTTGTGTGTTTTTTGATTTTTTGGGGTGTTGATGGGGCATGGCCATGTGGGTGGGGGCCATTTTGAGGCCTGGTCCAGGGCTATGTGGTGGGGGTGAAGGGGCCATTTTGAATCTAGGCAGTGTGCTTTGTGCCATAGGCCTGCATCCAATGTGCCTTGCTTTCATCCATTATGCCCAGGGTTACCCAGTGGTGCATGGGCCTAGTCTTTCTGTGGGGTCTCTTTAATGTAAACATCATGGAGGGCATGGATGGCATTGTATTGTGGTGATTTTTGTGTGTTTTTCGATTTTTTGGGGTGTTGATGGGGCATGGCCATGTGGGTGGGGGCCATTTTGAGGCCTGGTCCAGGGCCATGTGGTGGGGGTGAAGGGGCCATTTTGAATCCAGGCAGTGTGCTTTGTGCCATAGGCCTGCATCCAACGTGCCTTGCTTATAATCCATTATGCCCAGGGATACCCAGTGGTGCATGGGCCTAGTCTTTCTGTGGGGTCTCTTTAATGTAAACATCATGGAGGGCATGGATGGCATTGGATTGAGGTGATTTTTGTGTGTTTTTCGATTTTTTGGCTGTTGTTGGGGCCTTTTGCCCAGGGGTACTAAGTGGCGCATGGGCCTAGTCTTTCTGTGGGGTGTCTTGAATGTAAAGGTCATGGAGGGCATGGATGGCATTGGATTGTGGTGATTTTTGTGTGTTTTTCGATTTTTTGGGGTGTTGATGGGGCATGGCCATGTGGGTGGGGGCCATTTTGAGGCCAGGTCCAGGCAGGGCCTGGCCATGTGGGTGGGGGTCTAGGGGCAATTTTGAAGCCAGGCAGTGTGGTTTGTTGTGTCATAGGCCTGCACCCAGTCTGCCATGCTTTCATCCATTATGCCCAGGGGTACTCTGTCAGTGGTGCATTTTATTGGCCTTTCCATTTTGGGGGGTGGGTATAATAAAAATGCTTACTTGCAAACTATTAATTGAAGCGCTACATATGCAACATTTATTTAACTGATGTTCCTGTGGCTTTGTTTGCTTTTAGGTGCAGAAAGACGAATCATCAGCCTCATCGCTCCTCATCAGTGCCAGGAAGAAGTCCTGCTGCGGTGTGTGCAGCACAACATCACGTGTGGCCACAGACAACTCTGCAACTTGTGCAACTGCGGCCTGCTGTTCTGACATCTGAAGAAGATGGCCCCAAAAAAAGTTGCCCGTAGTTCCTCTAGCAAGAAAGTTGCCAGTAGGGAGCAGAAGAAGCAAGTGGCGCCACTTACCAAGGAGACAGGTGTGCCGACCGCCGCATTTTTTTGGGGAAAAAAAAGTACGCCTGCAGCAGCAGCGGGGTCTGCTGGTGACCAAGCTAGGAGCAGCACCTCCACTCCATTGGGCTCAGTGCCACCACCACCACGCCAACTTAGGTCCAAGCCCTTGAGTGCTGCAGAGGCAGCCAGTATAGTTGTTCAGTCACCATCGACCAGTGATGTTGGCTCATCGCAAGAAAGTAGCAGCATCCCTCAATCAACACAGGTTGTTGTAACTCATCTGACGAGTATTCAACAACCACAGCCGCAACAACAACCACATGTGCAAGTACAAGCCCAAGTACATGTGGAAGGAGAGGCGGCGCAAGGAGAGGAGCAAGCAGAGGTGCATGGAGCGGCACAAGTGCCCACAATAGTTGTTCCTCCCGAAGTAGGGGCACATCAGGAAATCGACATTCAAGCCAAGGTATCACATGAGGAAGCCACTCCTCCTGATGATTCATTGTCTTCCAGATCCCCAGCAAGGAAAAGATCAAGGATGGTGTCTACTTCTTCTTCAAGCCCCCTTCCTTCTGATGATATGGACGAAACTTGGGAACCACCACGGCCGTCTGAGAGTGAGGCACACCATGATCTGACAAAGGTAGCTAAGCGTAAAAGGAAGGTCCCCGAAAGTCTCAGAGTTATGGAGTGTGATGATGACGCTGAACAAGAAGTGGCGTATACTCCTGCTGATGAAGACTCTCACGACAACGACGCAGTCATCATACACGTCACTACAGCCTCAGCAGGCATGCAGCAAACAGACATTTTAACCCTAGCCCGAAATGCTGCTGAGCGTGATGATGATGATGGCGACGTGGGAATGGGACAACCACAAATGCAGTTAACTAGTACACCACCACCTACAGCTTCCATATTTTCTCACCAGAAGGGACCTCCATCCACCTCGACCTCCATTTCCTCAATTAGTGGTGCTGTAAGTGCACAACGTACTAAATTTCGGCAACACACATCCTCCAGTTAATCTGGCATTAGCAGCATTCCCAGTATCGCCTCCTCCGCCCCCCACAGACATTTGAAGTCCGCAGTTTGGGACTTCTTTAGTGTTAGCCAAACAAGGGAAAACAGCCATTTGTACCATTTGTAAGGTTCGAGTTAGTCGTGGTAAGCTTGGTACCAACTATGGTACCGGAGGCCAGAGAGGTCATCTTGAGAGACAGCACACTGTCAAATGGCATGCGCACCTAAGGGAGATCAAGGATGCCCGAATTGCAAGTCAACAAATTGTATCCGTTGATGTTTCATCTGCTGATGACGAGGAGGAAGAAGCGTCAAACATTTCTTCAGTTACACCCAGTACCCCTGTCAGCAGCACACCCCCTGCAAGATATATGAGCCACACTAAGAGTGTGGGAGAGAGTGAGACACCAATGCGAAAAGTTCATCATCACTGAGCGTAACTGGGTCGCAGAAGTCGTCATCATCCCGTAAAATGGTCCAGCCCACCATTAGAAGCATGTTGTTTTCAGAAGCGCCATATGAACGCAACCACCCAATGGTGCGTCTGTATAACACTAAGCTGGCTAAAATGCTAGCGCTGGACCTTCTCCCTTTTTCTTTTGTGGAAGGGGTGGGTTTTCTTGAAATGGTGGCAATGCTCTGCCCTAAATGGAAGGTTCCTAGCCGGTTCTATTTTGCCAGAGTTGCGGTTCCAGCACTACATGAAGATGTGCTGGAGGTGATTGGGGCAGCTTTGCAGAAGAGTGCTATTCACACTATACATCTGACAACAGACATATGGACCAGTTGCGCAGCTACTGATTACATGTGCATCACTGAGTCTATTTTTCAGGGGTTACAGCAAAGATAAACTCAGGTGTTGACTCGGACAAAATTTATAAAGCGCTCGGAAACATGCAACAATAGCCATGTTTGCCATGGAGAAAAGTCATACAGGAGAAAACATTTTGCATGAGTTTAACACAAAGGTCTTTGAATGGCTGTCCCCAAGAAAACGCATGATTGGTTATTTTTCCACGGATAATGGTGCCAATGTAGTTAAGGCCATGGATATGGGTAACTATTTCAGAGTGCCGTGTCTGGCGCACTGTATAACCCTGGTTGTTAAAAAATTCTTGAGTGAAGAAAGTCCAGTCTCCGAGTTACTGACCACCTGCCGAAGAATGTGCACACATTTCAACCATTCTTTTAAGGCCCGGAAGCAGCTGAGGTGCCTGCAACATGAACGTAAATTGCCAGTGAAAGCACTCATCCAGGAGGTGGCAACACGTTGGAACTCAACCTTCTACATGCTTGAGCGTCTGTATGAGCAGTATGCGGTAGTCGATCAGTATTTCTTTAAACTGGGTACACCTAAGATAGACATGAGGATACAGGTGGAGCAATGGGATCTAGTTAAAAGCCTGAGAGACATGCTTCGTCCTTTTGAGGTCTTCAACCTTGCAGTCAGCAGGGAGGACTGTAATTTGGGAAAAGCTATCCCATTGTTGAGCATGCTAGAGCACCGACTGAAGGCGGTGTGTTCTAAGTTTGAAAAAGATGGAAAGGAAGAAGCATGTGAGTTGGCTGAGAAGTTATTACACCGCCTACTTGGCGATGATCGTCTTGAAATGATCAACACAGAACAGCATTACATTTGTGCTACTATTCTGGATCCACGGTACAAAAAGGCAGTGGCAGGCAGAGTATTCTTTCCTTTTGATGACGCAGATGTTACAAAGTACAAACATTGGCTAGTTGTGTCAGCCACTCGGTTTGAAAGAGAACGGCAGGAAATTGAAGGAAAAGGCAGTACATCAGCATCAGCAGGCCGTCCGCAGTCAAAAAAATCCACTTCTGCATTTGTGGCTGTGGCAGAAGTGAGTAATTTTCCCTCTCAGCCGTTAACGACACCAGCAACCGTATCATCTGCACCAGACACAACAGTAATATTGTGTGAAGAAGAGGATTGGCTAACTCAGCTTGGGTTTGGTTCTGAAATGGTCCCAGAAAAAAGTAAGCAAAGTGGAGGAACCCTGGAGAACCTTGAGTCGATGGTGCAGGCCTATCTGAATGACTCAACAGAGGTCCATCTTTCTCATGACCCATTGGCGTATTGGCATGGGAAAACAGATGTGTGGCCAGAGATCACCAACCTGGCTATAAATTACTTGTCTTGCCCACTCGCAAGCGTGTCTTCTGAACGTGTTTTCAGTGCTGCTGGTGACATTGTTCCAAAACGACCCGCCTCTCGCCCAAAAATGTGGAGAGGTTAACAATGATCAAAATGAATCAGCACTTCATACCACCAGATTACAAAATACGAGAATGCACGCAGGAAGAAGACAAGGAGGACACCAACTTAGATGAGGGAAGTTCTTTCCTGTTAACTGACCTTCTCCCGTCTGAATTAGCAGAGTCTGAGGACGAGCTCTTCTTCACTGACACCGAGCCCTGAAAATGAGTCAATGAATCACTAACTTTCTTTTTCGTCATTATGCACTTTTATTCCTGTGTGTCTGTCTTTCTTTGTTTTGCAAAATCTATATAAAAAAAACTTTAATCACAAAAACAAGACCATCAGCAGAACTGTCTTCACTTATTTACTTATTGATTTGAAGGTGCCGCAGCCTGCATTCCTCAGCTTCACAAGTTCACAAGAACATGCTCCTCTATCCTCCTCCTCCTCCTCCAGACTCCTATTTCCCTCAAAGCAGATGGCTGGATTACGCCCAATGAAGAAAGACTCTGCAATTGTGGGGGTGTTCTACTTCTTTGCGGGTGAGTTGACGGGTCTGGGGCATTGCTGTGAAGGTCTAATACCGGATAAAAGTGGTTTGGGGAAAATCAGAGCAGAAAAAGATTTTGCGCTTTTGATCACTTGCCTGTCTTTGGGGTGCTGTTTGGCGGGCTTTTAGGTTGTGGGTGGGTTTTGGGGTCTGGGAGCACTGCTGGCACAGTCTAATGTTGATTGCATTTGTTTTTCAGAAAATCCATGGTGGAAAAGGGGAGTTAGGGCCTAGCTGCACAGCGTATTTGGACAGAATTGAAGGTAGTAGGCCCATTTTTGCTTTTTGCCTGTTTGGGGGTGTTCTTCTTTTTTGAGGGTGGCTGCAGGGGTCTGGGGCCATTGCTGGGAATGTTTTAAAAACCTTTATTTAGCAATAAAGAAAATACAATTACAGGCCTACAAACCCCTGGGACGGCCAGTGACATATCAGAAAAGCAGTATAGCAGTACACAGCTCATCAGCCGACAACCAAGGGTCCGGCAGCAATGGTACACTATATTGGTCAAATCTATAATGATAAGATACGGAAAGGTTTCATTTTTAAAACAAGCAAACAAAAACATCTATGAAAAAAAAGGAAAACGAGGCTGTGTCCTAAATTGTTGTGTCTGTTCCATACGATACGGGGGGAGGCAATCAGAGGCAATATGGAAAAGCAGGAGAACCTCCAGGAGATAAAGGAGGGGGTGGGGAGAGGGGGATCCAGAGCCAGAAACATATCAATAATGCGATACAGGAGGGAGCCGAAACGTACAGTCAAGGGGAACAAGGAGCGTCAGGGGGATCAACAAAGGGGGGATCACATATCTCCCCACAGTATGAATTCCATTGGTCCCATATCCTACCCCATTTTTTGGGCCTGCCATGGGAGACATAAACAATCTTCTCTCTAAACATGCACCAGTCCATATTTTCTTCCCATTTGGAGACTGATGGTGCCCTCGGAGATCCCCACAACTGTGCAATGTCCCTTTTCGCAACCATGTTTCCCAGCGTGACCCACCGAGTCTGAGCAACAGTGCAATCATTCGGTTCCCATATATTCAATAAACAGCGCCTGGCTTCAGGTAGCAACTACAACATTCGTCACCCCACTCATCACCGCATGCACTCTAGTCCAGTAAGACACAACTTCCGGACATTCCCATACGATGTGGAGGAAGGTAGCAAGCATACCACAGCCACGTCGACACAGTCAATCCTCAGAAAAACCCATACGCAACAGTCGCGGACCCGTGACATAGACGCGGTGCAGAATCTTCAGCTGAACGAGTCGCAAACGCGCCGGAATCGCGACCTCTTTGGGAGAGGATATCGCAGCCTGCCAATCCTCATCATCCAGTTCCAGCCCATCGTTAGTCCAGGTACCACGAAGCTGAACAAGCAAGTCTGATCGAGCATTGATAAGTTTTTTATAAATAAGGGAGATAGTGCTGTCTGGAATATGGCCGTCCAGTACCCTGTCTTCCAGAGGGGAGCTCTCCGGAATGTCAGAACCGGCCGGAAAAACCGACCCAATGGCATGACGAACCTGGAGGTATCGAAAATATTCCGAGTCATTCAAACTGTATTCCTGTTTCAATTCAGCAAAGGTCTTGACTCTATTCTTAACCCAGAGGTCACCTACCTTGCTGATTCCGATGAAGTCCCACCTATCGAAACCCTTTGACGTCCACAAGTCACCAAGCCTCTCCGCGGCAAACAGAGGGGTCGCCCTGGTCAGCTTATCTACCCATCCAGTAGCCGCGGTCGCACTGCCCCACACCCGCACAGCCACTTCAGTGGGTCCCGTCAAATTCTTCCTAGCGCCCCGAGAGTAGAGAGCCCTGTAGTAATCTCCCCCGGGTAACAACCACCGGTCCATCTCGAATGCAGGATTCGGGACTGGACCGTACATGGCATGGTTCACAGCGCTCAGTTGAGAGGCCCAGTAGTATCTTCTTATATCAGGTAACGCTATGCCCCATCGTACCAGGGCAGCGTAAGCTTAGCCAACGCAATACGGGGTTGGCCAGCCCAAACTAGCTTTCTCTGGAGGCACTCGATTTCACGAAAGTAGCTAGCCGGCACTAGATCAAGTGTGTTTTGTACGGCATACAAGAAACGGGGGAGAGACATCATTTTGAACAGGGCCGCCCGTCCCAGGGGGGACAAGGGTAGACCACACCATGCAGCGACGTCCGACCGAAGCCGGGCGAGTGGAGGCAACAAGTTACGCTCATAGCGTATCACAGGGTCAAGCGAAATATAAATCCCTAAATACTTAAAGCCAGCACGAGAAACCGGGATCGGGCATACTCGGGGCAGGGAAAGAGGATCACCGGTAAGCGGGAAGATACACGACTTGGAACAATTAATAACCAACCCGGAGTTACGTCCATAGGAACTCAAAACATCATGGAGTACTCCTAGCGACTTACGGGGGGACGTCAGGTACAATAAAATATCATCGGCATACAATGATATACGATCTTCGAAGTCGGGGGACCACCGAATACCCTTTAGTGAAGGCTCCCAACGGAGCCAGGCGGCAAGGGGCTCGAGCGCAAGTGCGAACAATAGCGGTGACAAAGGACATCCCTGCCTCGTGCCTCGCCTGAGAACGAAGGGCTCCGAGGCTCTACCATTAACCACAACCTGCGCCAACCGCTGCTCATACAGGAGTTTAACCCATGCGATAAATTTCGGACCAAAACCGAATTTGGCAAGAGTAGCCCACAAATACGGCCACTCAACCGTATCAAAGGCCATCGAGGCATCGAGAGAAACCAAGATGGCCGGCTCGCTGAGAGACCCCGCCCTCGCAATGACGCCGTGAAGACGACGAAGATTGAGCGCAGTATTGCGTTGGGGGATAAAACCAGACTGATCAGGGTGAACCAACTCGCTAATCACCGTGACCAGTCGGTTTGCCAAAAGTTTTGCCAATATCTTGGGTTCAGCATTCAAAAGTGAGATCGGGCGATACGATGAACAGCGCTCGCGGGGTTTGCCATCTTTATGGATAACCACAATAGAGGCCAGCCTCTGGTCCGTGGGAAGAAATCCAAGGTCTCGAGATGCCGCAAACATACGAAGCAGATACGGCACCAATTTATCCGGGCATAGCTTGTATAACTCAACCGGTATACCGTTGGGACCAGAGGCCTTCCCTGAGCGAAGGGAGCGTATAGCGAGCACAACCTCATCAATGGAAAAATCAGCCTCCATGAACACCCCGTCCGACTCCGAGAGACTTGGCAACTCAAGATCACGAAGCAGCAAGTGCGAGTCCTCCTCCGGCATGCTCGAAACCGGTGCGTATATAACCCAAAAGTGCTGGGCAAACACCTCAACTATCTCAACCGGGTCCACGACTCGCGTCCCATCAACTTTCTCAACTACAGGCACAACACGATTCATTCTGTCTCGCCTATCCAGCCAAGCAATCAACTTCCCCGCTTTATCACCCACATCATACAGACGCCCCTGCTGCACACGATTCATTGCCTCAGCCGAGTCAGTCACCAAGGCCCTGTAATCAGATTGCTTAAGAGCCAAGACATGCAATTTCTCGGGCGTAACCCCAGCTTCCAACCGTTCCTCCAATACGGCAATCTTAGACTCCAAGTTCACCACCTCCTCATTTTTGCGCCTCCTCTCACCAGCAACCAAAGACAGGGTTTGACCACGGATCACAGTTTTATAAGCCTCCCATAGGGAGACCGGGGAGGACATCGATCCCTCATTTTCAGTAAAGTAAAAGTTCATACACTTGACCACCTCAGATCTGATTTTGGGGTTCTGAAAATGCCATGGATTGATCGGGGCAAGCCGACCCCCAGCCCCCAGATGTATATCGATATGAAGCCACAGCGGGGAGTGATCCAAAATTCCTCTAGCCAGATGCTTGATTTCACGCACCGAGACCAACTGCACCACCGGCACGAGGATATAATCAAGTCTCGAGAGACTACCATGGGCTCCCGAGTGGAAAGTATACTGAAGCCGGCCAGGGTGCAGTTGTCTCCAACAGTCCGCCAACCCAAAGGCGTCCAAGAATTTCCCTAGCCATAGCTGCGATGTAGGGAGGAGCCTGGGGGGGCTACGATCACTCTCCCCATTCACCACAGAATTAAAGTCTCCACCCACCACTAGCAAGCCATCGGGCAAACCCAGAATTACCTCACCCAAATCGGTGAAGGTAGTAGACTGCAGGCCAGGCGGAACATAAATAGACAGTATGGAAATCAACTTCCCTTCCAATCTCCCCATAATAGCTGCGTAACGGCCTCTATCGTCCAACACCGCGTCATCTATCTCCATGGGGAGGGAGTTCCTAACCAGGATACCAACCCCCCTCGATCCAGAGGTGAAGCCGGAATGAGCACCCCCCCGCCAGCTCAGCGAACCCCAGCCAGGCCGCCGTCAACCTCACGAAGTGGATCAACAACGGCGCGGACGAACTCGCCCCTCTGAGAACCCCGCCCAGCAGACCCTGCAGCAGAAAAACACCATGGTTCACCGACGAACTAAAGAGCTCCAAGAAGAACTGTCGAGCCCTCGAGAAAGTCTGGAGAAGGGAACCAACCACGGACAACATGACCACCCTCAAGCTCGCCACCCGGAAACACCACCAACTGATCCGCGCCACCAAGAAAAATACATACAAAGACCGGCTGGACAACAACGCACACAACTGCAAGGAACTCTTCAACATCGTGAAAGAGCTCTCCAACCCCAACGCCGGAAACAATGACATCACCCCGTCGCAAGACCTCTGCAACTCCCTCGCTTCCTACTTCCACAACAAGATCGCGGACATACACAACAGCTTCAGCAACCAACCAACGCAAGCCACAACCGCAACAACGCCACCCACCACCACCCTCCGCACCTGGACCCCGATCAGCACCGAAGACACCATCCGCACAATGAACTCCATCCATTCCGGATCTCCGACTGACCCCTGCCCTCACCACGTCTTCAACAAGGCCGACGCTGTCATCGCACCCCACCTGCGGGACATCATCAACACCTCCTTCGACACCGCCACCTTCCCTGAGAGCTGGAAGCACGCCAAACTCAGCGCTCTACTAAAGAAACCAACAGCGGACCCCACCGACCTCAAGAACTACCGTCCCATCTCGCTCCTCCCGTTCCCGGCCAAAGTCATCGAGAAGACCGTCAACAAACAGCTGGCCGCCTTCCTCGAGACGAATGGATCCCTCGACCCCTCACAGTCGGGCTTCCGAGCGAACCACAGCACCGAGACCGCCCTCATCGCTGCCACCGATGACTTATGAACTCTGATGGACAACGGAGAAACAGCGGCCCTCATCCTCCTGGACCTCTCCGCGGCTTTCGACACTGTCTGCCACCGCACCCTAGTACAGCGCCTCGGCAACATCGGAATCCAGGACAAGGCTCTGGAATGGATCACCTCCTTCCTCGACGGAAGAACACAGAGAGTCCGCCTACCACCGTACAAGTCAGAAGCCACCAAAGTCATCTGCGGCGTCCCTCAAGGATCCTCACTGAGCCCCACCCTCTTCAACGTCTACATGAGCCCCCTCGCGGCCATCGCACGCCAACACAACCTCAACATAATCTCCTACGCCGACGACACCCAGCTGATCCTCTCCCTGACCAACGACCCCGCCACCGCCAGAGCCAACCTGCACGAAGGGATGAGAGAGGTAGCCGAATGGATGACGACCAGCCACCTGAAACTGAACTCGGACAAGACGGAGGTCCTCATCCTGGGCTCCTCGCCCTCCGCCTGGGACGACTCCTGGTGGCCCCCCGCCCTGGGCACCGCACCTAAACCAACGGACCACGCACGCAACCTGGGCTTCATCCTGGACTCCTCCCTCTCCATGACCAGACAAGTAAACGCCGTCTCCTCGTCTTGCTTCAACATCCTGCGCATGCTACGTAAGATCTTCCGGTGGATCCCCACCGAGACGAGGAAGACGGTCACCCAGGCCCTCGTCACCAGCCGACTGGACTACGGCAACGCCCTCTACGCCGGAACCACCGCCAAGCTCCAGAAGAGACTCCAGCGGATCCAGAACGCCTCGGCCAGACTCATCCTCGACATCCCCCGACGCAGCCACATCTCCGGACACCTGAGAGATCTGCATTGGCTCCCGGTCAACAAGAGAATCACCTTCCGTCTCCTCACCTACGCGCACAAAGCCCTACACGACCAAGGCCCGAGCTACCTCAACAACCGGATCAACTTCTACACTCCCAAGCGCCTCCTCAGATCAACCAGCCATGCCCTCGCCGCCGTCCCCCGCATCCGAAGAGCGACAACAGGAGGAAGGTCCTTCTCCTACCTGGCCGCCAAGACCTGGAACTCACTCCCAACCGACCTGCGCCTGACCCAAGACCACCTCTCCTTCAGGAAGAAGCTCAAGACCTGGCTGTTCGAGCAGTAGCGGCACCCCCCCCCCCCCACCCAGCGCCTTGAGACCCTACGGGTGAGTAGTGCGCTCTACAAATGACCTGATTGATTGATTGATTGATAACCTCGCCTGTTCAGTGCATGACATGTATTGCCCACCAAGTGGGTCTCCTGGAGCAAGACCACATCCGGGGAACATCTCTTCAAGTATTGTAGCACAATCCCACGTTTTATCCTGTCCCCAAGACCATTAACATTCCAGCTCAACACCCTAAGTCCCCTACCCCCCATCCCAAAAGAGAGCGGACCGCTCTCCCCACCTCGAAACAGCCACATGATAGCAAATGTAAAACAAAGCACAGACTAGAAACAAACAAAGAGAAAAGAGCCCCCCCACCACCCCCAGTGAACCCATCAAACTCAAACCCCCCTCCCTGCACCCCTGCGGTAGACCTAAAAGCCACCCCAACTTGCAGTGTGCCTGTCGCCCCATTAAACTAACCTACACAAAGAGAGAAAAGTCCCCAGAGGAGGTAGATCCCCTAAACCCCCCCCACCCCCGGGCAGTCACACCATAACAGAACATAGTCTCTGAGCCACTGCCATAGAATCAGGCTCGCCGATGTAGACTCACTGCTCCTGGTCCTCCAAACCTCCTTCAGCGCCTCTCGAGTTCTCCGGGCCCTCATGGCGCGTCGATAAAGTGTCCAACCAGTCACTAACCACCTCGGGGCGGTCAAAGAAGAACGCACGCTCTTCATGCTCAATTCTCAGGCGGGCCGGGAAAAGCATAGCATATTTCAGTCCCAGTTCTCTGAGGCGCCTCTTCACGCCCGTGAAGCCCATTCGTTGTTTCTGGACTGCCTGTGCGAAGTCCGGGTAAAAACTGATCGATACGTTCTCACATTTGGTGGGTCCATTCGTTCGTGAAGCTTGCAGGATAGCGTCTCTGTCACGGAAATTGAAGAGCCTGGCAATTATGGGCCGCGGAGCGGCTCCCAACTTCGGCTTACCACCCGGGACACGATGAGCTCGCTCCACAGCAAAGAATTTACTTAGGCCTTTTGGTGCCAAATGTTTCAGCACAAGGTCCTCCACCAGGATATCAACAGGCTAATCAGCAGAGTTCTCCGGGACACCCACGATGCGGACGTTATTGCGTCTGGCCCGGCCCTCGAAATCTTCCAGCCGATTAGCGAACAGATCACAAGTAGTCCGAAGATTGCGGACTGTGGTCTGGAGATCCGAGACATCCGTGGTCAAACTAGCAGTCTTGATATCAAGGGATTTGACACGCTCGTTGGTTTTCCCCAGGTCCGCTCTGATGAGGGTGACATCGATCGCCACCGTATCTATCTTGGCCGCCAAGGTTTCATATTGCTGGCCCATGGTGGATTGGACACTCGCAATAGCGCCCATAATGTCCTTTAGAGTTGGCTCCTCGCTTTCAGGAGTACCATCACCAGTTTCCTCCAGGGCACCACTCGACCCGCCCGGGGAGCCCCTAGGCCGAGTAAATCGATCGATGTCTGAGATTGGGCGATCCCCCCTCGGGACGGGCCTCTAGTGATGCGCCTCTCGATGACCGCCCTGCCCGCCATGACGGGCAATGAGCTCCAACAGGATCTGTAGGATTCAGCCAAAACGATCTCCGTCTCTGCAAGCTCGGAACGGCGAGAGGATAGGGACACAGCGCTGGCTGAAGGTTGGCAACGAGAACAGAGCTGGAGCGCCGATCGGCGACTGGGCGTTCACAACAGCGACCAAAAACGAAACCGAAAGTACACCAGGGGCAGAGGGCGTGGCTCATCAGGCGTTGTTGTTCAATTGCCACCTGGGTACCTCGGAGACTCAAGCCCCCGGCTGGCATACGATGTAGGCCTCGAATTCCAGAGTGCAGTAAGTCCGACATCCGGCGGTCAAAACGATTTTTGAAAAGGACGTGGACATCAGCAGGGCATCAATAAAAAGTACCCGTCGTCATAATCAGGATCATTCGCAGGATAATCGCGGGAGGCGGAAAGGGTCGCGGGAGACCTTAGCTCACGCGTCCATCTTGGAATCGCGCGAAGCTCCTCCAGATTTTGCGCTTTTGATCACTTGCCTGTCTTTGGGGTGCTGTTTGGCGGGCTTTTAGGTTGTTGTGGGTGGGTTTTGGGGCCTGGGAGCACTGCTGGGTATGGATAGTTTTGATTGCAAGAGGTTTGAAGCAAATCCATGGTGGCAAAGGGGAGTTAGAGCCTAGCTGCAGAGCGCGCGTGGAGTGATTTTGGAAATTTGCCTGAAAATTTCTAAGTCCCCATTTTTGTAGTTTTGCTTTTTGGCTGTTTGGGGGTCTTCTACTTCTTTCCGCCTGGGTTGATGGGTCTGGGGCCATTGCTGGGAAGGTCTAATACTAGATAAAAGTGGTTTGGAGAAAATCGGAGCAGAAAAAGATTTTGCGCTTTTGATCACTTGCCTGTCTTTGGGGTGCTGTTTGGCGGGCTTTTAGGTTGTTGTGGGTGGGTTTTGGGGTCTGGGAGCACTGCTGGCACAGTCTAATGTTGATTGCATTTGTTTTTCAGGAAATCCATGGTGGGAAAGGGGAGTTAGGGCCTAGCTGCACAGCGTATTTGGACAGAATTGAAGATAGTAGGGCCATTTTTGCTTTTTGCCTGTTTGGGGGTGTTCTGCTTTTTTGCGGGTGGCTGCAGGGGTCTGGGGCCATTGCTGGTAATGTCTAATACCGGATAAAAGTGGTTTGGAGAAAATCGGAGCAGAAAAGGATTTTGCGCTTTTGATCACTTGCCTGTCTTTGGGGTGTTGTTTGGCAGGCTTTTAGGTTGTTGTGGGTGGGTTTTGGGGTCTGGAAGCACTGCTGGCAGTCTAATGTTGATTGCATTTGTTTTTCAGGAAATCCATGGTGGAAAAGGGGAGTTAGGGCCTAGCTGCAGAGCGCATTTGGACTGAATTCCAGGTAGGCCCAAAGTTTTTTAAGTGTGGCTTTTCCCGGGTTTTTCCTTTTGGCTTGTTGGGGGGGTTAAACTTGTTTTCGCCCAGGTTGACAGTTCTGGGGCCATTGCTGGAAAGGTCTAATACCCGAAAGAAAGTGTTTTGGAGACAATCCCTGGGGAAAAAGCTTTTGCATTTTCTGAGATTTCGCTCACTCTACTGTTTTCGGGGGGCTGTTTGTGGGGGTTCCTGGTGTTTGTGGGGGGGTTTGCGCGTCTTGGAGCAATGCTGGGTATGGATACTTTTGCTTTCTTGCAAGTGGTTTGAATACAATCCATGGTGGGTAAGGGGGGATTTGGGCCTACTTTACTTTCAAAGTACGTTTTGTCACCATTTTCTACTAGGCCTCGTTTTTTGAGATCTGATTAGGGGTCTTCTACATTTTTGCGACTGGGTTTAGTAAGGGTCTGGGAGCTGTGCTGGGAAGGTCTAATTTTGTTCTAAAACACAGTTTACAGTACACCTAGCTTGAGGGGAAAGATCCGCTAAATTAATTTGCCAATACTTATTTATCCTTGTTGGTGGCAGCTACTCTCACCCCGCTTGGCGCCGACCTCGCACACAGATCAGCCACGCTGGGCTAATTTAGAAATTTATCGAGGGAGCTCGAGTTCGTTTTAAAATTTTGCACTTCGTTTTTAAAATTTTGCACTTTGTTACAATTCCTGAATACTGATTTTAAAAGTATAAAATGTGCTCCTGGACAGATATTTAGAGGCACGCTGTTTATAAATATTCACTTACTTGCATACATCTAGGCTACCAGAGTGGGACTGGTTTCTCTGCCTCCTGACCCCTGAACCGGCACTGCAGCCAATCGCGGTGTGTGGAGGGCGGGGCAGAGACGGGCCACACGGAGAGTCGAGCGGTTAGCGCTCTAGACCTTCGCATTTGCAAGGCTATTTAGCCCCTCGTCGGCCCCAGCGCGCAGCGTTGACGCGCAGGGTGGCGCCTACTCCTGCGCCTAAGACAAGCCAAAGACCAGCCTGTCTGCACCCGTCCGCGATAGGACGGGCCGGGGTCAGGAGACTATGGCAATATTCCCTACCAACACGAGGAATCCCTGTACTAGGCGCCTAACGTACACCTCACAGGTATTACTAGGGTTACGGAACTATTCTTCAAATGCATGTGATGTCACCTTACAATTCGACCTAGAAGGACCTTTTACATGCTACACTTGCCGTACACAGTTCGGCCTTGAGGTAGAGGCCAATAGCCATCAGCGGTATCTAGCCGCAAGGCGATGTAAAACACATAACACTGCCCCAGCTAAGACCACAGAGGACACTCCCCCTTCGGGGAGCAAAAATCTGCTTTGTAACGCGCGCTCGTTGGTGAAGCACGCCATACAGGTATGGGACCTGATATCCACAGAGAAGCCTGACCTATGTTTCTTAACAGAGACCTGGCTCAAGCCTCACTCAGTCCCAGCCATCACACTAGGCATCCCGATGGGATATAAGATAATCAGAATGGACCGCCCTAATAAATTAGGAGGGGGAGTAGCCATTGTATATAAGGAGGAGCTAAACATCACAATCTTGGAGGAAATCAATACCCCGCGGATGGAATTACTGATCTTTAAACTTACCTCCGCATCTAGGGAAAACAGAAGGGGTGCGGTATTGTATCGACCCCCCAGGTTCGAGTGGAAATTTTTCCATCTCCCTTATGGAGGCTTTAGCACCATTTATAGAAGAAAATCAGAATTTCCTACTAGTAGGGGACTTCAATATGCATAGCGACTCAGAGAAATGCATGGAGGCTAGAACCCTCTTAATGGACATGGACTATTTAGGTCTTAAAAAGATTAACCAGGGACCTACACATGAGGCAGGCCACACTTTGCATTTGGTGTTTTCCAACTCACCTCTAACCACGTGTATATCCCCCACCCAGGTAGAATGGACTGATCATTTTATTTTAAAGTTCTATACTGATGCTATGGATAAGCCACGCATACAGACCTCCTTGGCCACTAAAAGAAGACCCTGGCACAAATTAACGGTGGACATTTTCCGAGAAGCCTATCAAGCTCCCCTGATTAATGATTGTACGGGAATAATGTCAACTGAACTTAAGCGGTTTGAAAATGCAGTTAGCGAAGCGATTAATTACACCATCCCGCTGAAAAAATATAAACCCCGCCAGGCAGTCAAGCAAGAAATTTGGTATTCCGAGGATCTGAGACTGATGAAACAAAAAACCAGAAAGCTGGAAAAAGTATGGAGACAGTCTCGGAGGCCGGAGGACAAGCAACATCATACAACCTCACTTAGGTCATATCATAAGGCCATAAGGACAGCTCGTAAAAGTCACATCGCAATGCAACTCACAGAGGCAGGGAAAGACTCTAAAGTTTTATTTAAAATCTTACAAACTTTCACTAAGCCTGCGGCATGCGAGACGGTAGAGGTTGCATCTCAAGATCTATGTGACGGGATCTCACAATTCTTCATGAAGAAGATAGATGCGATCTACGGAAAGATAATGGCCTCAAAGACAACTGAGGTGGTTGATCCTAACAACCTTTCTCACAACAACACACAACAGAAGTCACAAGCTAACTGCCTAAGAAGCTTTCCCCCTATCTCCTTAATAATAATAATAATAATAGGCATTCTTGTAGAGCGCAATGGTGACACACAACGGCGTGTCCCCGCGCTTAGATGCGAGCGTGTTCAGAGGAAGTTCAGAGGGGAGGCCCGCTATCTGGCAAAGAGAAATGTTTTCAGCTCAGCCCTGAAGATAGACTCTGATGGTTCCAGGCGCAGCGCTACCGGGAGTTTTTTCCAGCAGGATGCGGCGAGGTACCTGAAGGATCTGCCACCCATCCTCGCTCTGGACACCTTTGGAATAGTTAGGCGCCCTGAGCCAGAGGATCTTAGCGTACGGGATGGCTCGTATTGTGTCAAGAGATCCTGAAGTGGAGAGGGTGCCCTGCCGTTGATGATCCTATGGCAGGTGCAGAGGGCCTTGAATTCTATCCTGCTCCTGACAGGAAGCCAGTGCAAGGCTTGGAGCGCGGCTTTGGAGGCTGATCTTCTCGGTAGTCTGAGGACTAGCCGAGCAGCGGCGTTTTGCAAGACCTGAAGGCGGCTCAGATTCTTCTCGGGGATTCCCAGGTAGAGAAGGTTGCCATAGTCCAACTTGGACGTGACTAGAGCATGCACTAGTGTTCGGCGGGCTTTGGTGGGAAGGAACTCCAGAACCTTCCTGAGGGTCTTGAGGATCCCGAAACAGGTGCCAACCACCCGGTTGACCTGGGTGCCAAAGGTTAGATCGGAGTCGAACCAGACACCTAGATTCCTCGCCTCCAGGCAGGGGGTGGGTGCCATTCCCAAGCAAGGAGGCCACCACGCTGACGTCCACGCCGCTCGGTCTCCCCCTACCACCAGCACCTCGGTCTTGTAGCCGTTAAGTTTAAGGCAGTTGGCAGACATCCAGGCAGCAAGATCTTGCATGCATGCTCTGAAGATGTCTGCCGCAAGGCCGGGTGCACGCGATAGGGAGATGACCAGCTGCGTGTCGTCAGCGTATGACACCAAGCGCAGACCGTAGCTCTCCACTATGGAGGCGACTGGGGCCACATATAGATTAAAAAGCGTTGGGCTTAGGGACGAGCCCTGTGGTACCCCCTGGTCCAATGCCATTCGCCTGGAATAGCAGTCGCCCTGCCTGACTTGGAAGCCACGGCCCGATAGGAACGACTGGATCCATTTTAGCGCTGCATCACCCAGCCCTGCCTTGTTCAGACACTGTAGCAAGATGGGATGTGCTACAGTGTCGAACGCGGCGCTGAGGTCCAGCAGGATCAGGGCCATAGTGTGAGTGTCCTTAGAGGAAGTTACTGCTTTAGTGACCGAGATTAAGAGTGGTAGCCCTCAGGACATCATCCCTGCCCGCATTATGCCCATGCTGGCTGAAGTCCTGGGCCCAGAAATCCAGCAGCTAATTAACCTGTCACTAAGCACGGGAGAGGTTCCGAGGGATTGGAAAAGGGCATTAGTGAGACCGTTGAGAAAGAATACCACTGTTCCTTGGACGGAATTTACCAACTTGAGACCTATTTCTCTCCTTCCCTTTATGGGTAAAGTGATAGAGAAATTTGTTAATAGGCCTTTGTCTAGATACATCGAGGAGACAAATGGACTGGATCCATCCCAGTCGGGTTTCAGGCCGAGACATAGCACCGAGACCACCTTGCTATCAGTCGCAGACGATCTACACATGTTCCAGGATAAAGGTTATTCTGTTATCCTGGTTCTGTTGGATCTGTCTGCGGCGTTTGACACCGTGTCATATGACATCATGACCACCAGGCTTGTTAACATCGGCCTGGAAGGTGGGGCTCTAGTGTGGCTGAGGAGTTTCCTGACAGATCGCACCCAAACAGTCACCTTGGGTGCTTATCGGTCAGAGTAGTTGGGGATCTCGAAGGTGGTGCCACAGGGCTCTTGTTTGAGCCCTACCCTTTTTAATATCTATGTGTCCCCCCTAGCGAACATCATGAGGTCCCATTGGTTTATCCCTGGGTCATATGCGGATGACACCCAACACCTCTTTCCTTTTAAATACTTCACGGATGAGGTCAGGAACTCCTTCTCCCAGGGGATGAAGGCAGTGGCCCACTGGATGGCATCTAACTTCCTGCAATGCAATGTTGCAAAAACGGAGGTGATGCTGTTCGGTGAGGCCAAACTCCTGTGGTCCCCCGACTGGTGGCCACAAGATCTTGGCCCAGTCCCAGAGCCCAAGCAGGTGGTTAAAAATCTCGGTGTGCGTCTGGACCAGGAGCTGTCCCTGAAGCAACATGGCAACCAAGTGGTGGGGTCCTGCTTCCATGTCATCGGAATGCTGAGGAAAGTTTTTCCCTTGCTCCCTGACTCAACCAGGAGGACGTTAGTGCAGGCCTTAGTGTTGAGTCGCTTGGACTATTGCAATGGGTTGCTTCTATCAGCAAATGAGGGAGTAACTGCCAGATTGCAGGTAGTCCAGAATACCGCGGCCCGTCTTGTTCTAAATCAGCCCTCTCGCACCCCCTCCAAACCCCTCTTGAACACCCTGCATTGGCTTCCCATTAAACAAAGGGTGAAGTACAAGACTTGTTGCATTATACACAAGTGTCTCCAGAAGAAAGGCCCTGTGTATTTGTCTAACAGATTTTTCCCCTATAAACCTTTGAGATCCTTGAGATCTAGTGAACAAGCCCTGCTGCACGTTCCGAGAGCAAAAAAGGCTAGACAGGGTGGTAGAGCCCTCTCAATTGCTGGCCCAACGCTGTGGAACAGCCTCCCACTTTCCTTGAGACTTTGCAAGGAGTATCTCCCGTTCAGAAAACAGTTAAAAACCTTCTTATTCCAAAACTAGTGTACATTTTATATACCTACTGCTATGCGCTGGAAGGTTGCCAAAGGCGCGGAGATACTCCTTTGGGAGGTGATCCTAGCGCGTTATAAACCCGCAAATAAATAAATAAATCCTTCAAAAGGAGACTCAGACAGAGTAGGCACTTTCAAAAATATTGTACTGTCTATTAGGAAACTCAAAGTGTGACTTTTTGCACTACACAGCATACATACCTTATATTTATTTGTCACTGGTGTTCTAATATCACTCCCTGTTTTTCCATCAATAATTACAGGCCGGGTTTCAGCCTGTGCAATGGGAAAAAAAGGATGAAGTCAGGCTTCACATTAGCGAGCCGCAATTCAGCATCCGCCAGGCAGGCAGTGGACAGGGTGTCTTCTGGTCACCAACATTGATGGACGGAGCATCAGATGGAATGGAGGAGTCCTGCTAATAAGAGGAATGGTTGGATGCATGCAACTTACCAAATTCAACAGGACAACTACAAAAACATACAGATACAGTATCTGTTCTTTTCTAATTATCTTTTAAGTAATGTTATTGCTGTGAACTTCTATGAGTGTGACTGCATTTCTTTGATCTCTGCTTCTAAATTCATCCCTACAGCCTTTCTATAGGTTTTACTTCTGCTATTTTTTAAACCTAATTTAATGTAAGAATTGTTTCTCTGAGTGCAGAGATAGGCAAGTGAAAACGCATAATTATTACTGCTGCCCTGTACTGTCGCATTCTTTCATTCACGGTTGTCGAAAGTACTACTTACTTTTCAGTAACCATGCATGCAGTAGAGCATGCACTTCCTTTATGTCACTTACAAGATTTATGGATAGCTTTGTACCCAAATATTTGTTTATCTTCAATTATTGTTTGTCCATGCTGTGCTTTTTTTCTTCTCTCAACAAAACTTTCCCAAAAACCCCCATACCCATCCATTTTCCAAACCCTAACCCTCTTCCCCCGGGCTGTGTGGTTTTGATTGATGTGTGACTAAATGACAGCAATAATTCCACACACTTGCTGGGGAGGATAAGGTCATAGCAACAGGCTGGTGAAGGAATCCGAGGATATATTCTTACTCAGCTTGACACTGAGTCACTATTGGCAAATGAAAGCAGATTTTCATGTGCGCCATCAACTTGATTGGTCATCAAGAACATCCTCCTCCTAGACGTGGCAAATTATTACGCTGTCCTTCACCTTCAGTACTATTTCTTGTAGTAGTAGCTAATGTCAAAGAAATTCAACGCAAGTACTTTCAATACTTTACCATTTGTTCGGCTACATTGTGGCACTGTTCTAGTGTACTGTCACCTGCTATATTCTCTAACGTACCGTTCTAATGCTACGGTAAGGACAAACAAGGTTTCATTTTCTTTTTTTTTCAGATGCTGCAACTGCCACTGTGTAACACCACAAGTACCACCGCAATGATGACATTTCATCCGCCCAGGATTGCCAACCTTAATCGCCATTTCCCATGCAGCCAGCCCTGTGCCTAGTCCTATTTCCAAACACAAATTACAGGTAAGATAAGCGTTTGGGTGGAGGTAGAATAATGGAGTATTAGGAGAGACAAGAGACTGACGGTCCTAGGACTATTGAATTCACTTACTCTGTGACAGGCACTTAGTTTTGAAAACATTTGGGCAATTACTAGTACTTACACAACTTGAATCAAGATGCCACTTAAGTTTCAGGAAAACAACCTTACTGTTAAACCCCCACCCACCAGCCTCAAAAGCAGTAAAAAACACGTATGCTAAGATAAAGTTTAAAGTATATTTATATATCCCTAACATAAATAATCTCCCGCAAGACCCAACCCACCCCCTCCCAAACCCCAATGAATGTCCGTGAAAACTAAGTAAAAAAAGTAGAAAACCCAACTCCCAATTCCCACCCCCCAGAAGTCTTTAAAAAAGTGCAAGGGACAGTCTCCTCCTACTGCTGGCTGCTGTTGACTTTTCGGGGCAGGTCGGCATGCTCCTTGCGGAGGGTCTCGAGCAGGGTTTTGGTGTTGAGGAGCTACTGTTCGAGGTAGGAAACCCTCAGTGAAAGGCGGTGCACGCGTGCCTTGCACCTGCTCTGGGGGGCAGCTGATTTCTTTGCTGCTTGGCGGTGGCGGGTGGCTGCGGTACCCCGGCTCCGTACCGCTGGCAACCTGCTGCGCTGACTGGCTGACCAAGGGAACGCAGAGGAGGATGCAGGTGTCGCCGTGGATGTTGTCGACGTACTCTGCGTGTCCTCCTCCTCCTGGGCCACCAGCCGCCGATATTCGGTGACAGTGGCCTCCAGCATCCGTTGACGGGCCCTTTTAGCCAGCTCCTTCCGTGTTGGTTTGGAAGGAGCATCTATATGAAGAAAGAAAGACATAGTCTGTAACCAATGCTCTTTAAGATTAACACAAAATGATTCAGCAGAAAGTTGTGTCACAGTAGAACTAGCAACTTGCAAGCGCAGTACATAACTATTGTGGCCAGTGTCTATCTAACCTCCCACTCCTTCATCCTTGCTCTAACATTAGTGGGAGTTTAAGGAATCAATTCTACGAGCACTATGGACTCACTCCATTAGAGTCGACTATGACAGTACACCAGTCTTATTCTTCTTCTTCTCTCTTGTTTAGCAAAATTGGTACGTTAACTTCTGCAAGCCGGCATAATGCCAGCGCAGTCAACTTGCACCCGAGAAAAACAGACGCCCGCCATGATGAGTGAGACAGACTTGCGTTACTCTACCAGTCCAGTATATGCAGGTGGTGATGCTGTTACTTTTCTATTACGGGTGGCACTAAGAATACTCTGTTACAAGGGCTACTGCTTAATTAATTTAACTTTCACCCTACAGTGCCAATGAATACTAGAAAAGGAAAATTAAAAAGATAAATAATCTGATTATCTATCACTGCACATGGTATGTCTTTGCTTCCATATGGGATGACTTTAGGTGCTTTGCATTTTATTGAGTGAACAGTGATACATCCACACATGAATGACCGAGTTCTACTAAACTTATTAACAGAGGTAGTGAGTGGCCATCGTAATAGCCGGATATATGCTGTGCTTGTAATACAAACTACTGCTACTATTCATGGTAGTAGTCAGACAAAATTACAACTTCTTTTCCTTGCCTTTCCTACACTGGGACGGACGTACGGGTGCGGTGTTACATGCTCTTCAAAGTAACACTTAGTTCATCCAGTGACCGTCTACTCTCTCTAGATACACATATGCTATCTAAGAGTCAGATAGTACCATGATCCAGTCATCCATCCATTCAAACTATATGTCAATCATTCTTCTTCATGTCTCTCATCTGGACAAACCTTACATTTTCTCACGGGAAAACAACCTTTTCATTTTATTTGGGAAACCGCAAGCCATACATCCGTGCTTGACTTGCATTTGAATTTCAACCAAAGCATATATTGCGCACACATACAGTTTCTGTTTCACCCACCCAGGCTGTTCTCCTTCTACCCAACCTTGCTTCATCCTTTACCCAGCCATGCATCATATTCCTTCCCAGCCACCTCGGGCACCAATCAAACACGTATCATTCTTCTTTGTCAGTCATCATTACTTTTAACTTGCTCATCCTTCCACCCTTACTTACACCCTTCTTTCGCTTTTCGTTCATCCCATCCATCAAGTTCATCTCAGATCTGATTTGGATTCTCAAAAAAAAAATCACCGCTGAGTTGAAGTAAATTTAGAGGAGGCTACTACCTGGTTGATAAAAAACTTTGTTCTAAATTTGAAATTCTGCTTAACAGTATAGTAACTTAACTGTAGAACATATATACTACACCCGTGCAGAGAGCACACTATGCAGTCTGCAATCTCAATAAGTAAGGAATATAAGAGCTTACCACTGCCCGCCACTACCGTGGCAACCCGCACAGCAGTTTCGTCCGGCACTTGCACCGCCTCCTCCCCAGAACTGTCCTCCTCCACCTCCGCGCTGGGCCCAGCACCAGATGTTCCACCTACAAAGTACATTTAAGAATGTTAGATGTCATAGACATACACCACTCACTAGTATTTTGTCTAGGAATGAAGAAATGTGAATATAGAAAACAATCTAATAATTTGTGACTGTCTACTCTAAAGTAAAAATGTCCCTTTTTCCAGGGAAGGGTGTTGTCTTGCTGCACTTTTTGGCACAACTGATGAATGCTTGCTTTTTAACACGCACCATTTTTCTCATAACAGACAGAAGCTTCACTTCTAAGAACAAATCATCATCATTAAGACGGAGTGACCAACGATTCAGCACCAAAAAGAAAAATTAAAGTTCAAACCAGGTGAGGGCTCGGCTCGCCCACAATAAATGTGTGAAACCATTAAGCACTTTCCCATTTTTAATCAACCGTTTATGTTTTATGACAAGCTTGATTTTAATAAATATTTTTACTTTTAATAAAGCTTTAAAACTTAAATAGACTCTGTGGTTTTTGGTCAAGAGTGAATGAGCAAAAGGTTTTGCAATTTCCAAGCATGAGTCGGTGCCTGTGACACTTCTGGACTCTGACTCCGTACTCTTGTCCTGCGTTGGATATTCATCATTGGGGATCAATCATCGATGAATTTGGGAGCTAAATGACTCTGCCACACTATCTAGTCAGTAAGGAAAGTGGGGGTTCTTCAAAGTCTGATATCACTGAGGTATGTGGAAAGTCTACCTGCGCCTATTATAATTGATAAACAATACACTATTTAGTGTCCATAGTTCTGTTTGTGCAGATTTGTCCCTGCAACAGTAGTAGTATGGATTGTCCTCCTATCCAAACCAAAAGTAAAGTAGTATCTTATTCTTTCTTGGTGGTCATTCACCTTTTTATTGTTGGTAATTGTCAAAGCATAAACATTTAGAAGACTTGAAAAGACATTATAGACAATCCCAAAGGACTGCACTCAGTGCATAGAGCTATTGCTGACTAGAGTGGGAGTTTCATTTAACGCCGTTTGCCAAATGTGCAATCTTAGTTGGCTACACAGACAGACTAATAACTAAGAATAATCTAGTAATACCACAGGGAGTCATAGTAGAGGCAGGATAAGAATTTAGATACAGTCCACAAGAAGATCAAAGACGATTTAGAAAACATCGAATGAGGAACGCTAGGAAAAAATAGGTACTCTATATTAAAATTAAAACTTACCGGGGCCAGCAAAGGAGCCCTCGCATGACCGATCCTGGCCTTGAACAGCAGCAGCAGCCGATAACCCCTCCTCCTCTGTCCTCTTGCCCCTGGGGGGAGCTGATGTACAACATGAAAGAAAGAAAGACCCGAAAACATGGATGATTGTTGTCAACCAAATCAAACATTTCAAAAGAACAATAACAAAATATTTTGGCGAAATAGCAAATAGACAACTATTCCACGGGATATATTGACCTATCTCATGTGGTCTACTACGATATTAGTATTGCTTGATTTGCGGACCGTCGACTTGGAAAGTTATGTAACTCACTAAACAAACTACTAAAAAGGTTCGCCTAGGACTGGCAGGCAGCAGTCCGCAGCACGCGAAGTGACAGACAAACTCCATCGTGATTGCAGATCAGCGACAACACAAAAAAGTTTCCTACTACATTAACCAGTCATTAAAATACTCAAACTATCAATCCACCACCACTATTTCTTCTTATTACCAGGTGTACAAAGGAAGGACTGGACTTTAGTCTGTAGGGGCAGATTTACAAGCCCCTTGCGGCTCTTTTGCTCCATTGTTGCGTGACTTTTGTGACGCAGCGGCAGAACAAAAGAGGCGCCATGGTGCGGCGGATATTAACAACGTGACGCATATGGGAGATGCATCACGTTGTAAAGCCCTGCGCCATCAGGGGGCGTTCCGGCGCAAGGGAGGGTGTTCCTTCGCAGGAACGCATCCTAAAAGTGGCTGAGGGAAATCTACAAGATTTCAATCAGTCACTTTTAGGACAATGATGCGTGACTTAAACCCTGCGCCTGCTTGAAGCAGACGTACGGCTTGACGCAGCATTGGGGAGATAGGGCACCCCAGAGCATTGCTGGAGCTGCGCCATCGTTGCGACGCAACTCCAGCAATGCACCGCCTTTACGGCACAGATGCGTAACGCTTGGGTGACGTTTTGGGCCCATGGTGCGCCGCATTGTAAATACGGCGCACCATGGGTGGTGTTGGCATGGCGCACAATTATTGGCGCATCCGGCGCATCCCTGCTACTTTGCAGGGATGCGCCGGTAATTGAAAATCTGACCCTTAGTGTCTAGCATTACGCAGTTCTTTAAACTACACTCATACATAATTTCTCAGGCCAATGAAATGAACACAAAATCGAAAACAAATAAGCATAGTAGAAACGCTACTGAGAAGGAGAGCAGTGCACCTGAAATGCACAGAAGATTTTGAAATATAATTTACCTACAATGTAATCTCAAAAAGGGGGTGGTGATGGACAGAGTATCTGAGTTAATCCGAACACTCCTACCCAGTCAACAGATCAGGGCTTGATCCATCACCGTTTTTTAGCTCACTGCACCATCCCAGTTCAGAACCTGGCTATATGCAAATTAGTCTGTCCCTGGCCCAGTGCATCATGGGAACAGGGCAGACCAAACTACCAAGCCAATTCTTCACTGGAAAGGAAACAAGCTTCCGGGGACCGGTTTCTGGCATTACAGCCGTCTTCGGCCCGGCTTGCTTGAATCCTGATGGTGCAATGATCAAGGGACTCATGTCTGAGCATACCCTTCCACACTCATGGTGGCCAAAATAATTTCAAAAAGGGGGTGGTGATGGACAGAGTATCTGAGTTAATCCGAACACTCCTACCCAGTCAACAGATCAGGGCTTGATCCATCACCGTTTTTTAGCTCACTGCACCATCCCAGTTCAGAACCTGGCTATATGCAAATTAGTCTGTCCCTGGCCCAGTGCATCATGGGAACAGGGCAGACCAAACTACCAAGCCAATTCTTCACTGGAAAGGAAACAAGCTTCCGGGGACCGGTTTCTGGCATTACAGCCGTCTTCGGCCCGGCTTGCTTGAATCCTGATGGTGCAATGAGCAAGGGACTCATGTCTGAGCATACCCTTCCACACTCATGGTGGCCAAAATAATTTCAAAAAGGGGGTGGTGATGGACAGAGTATCTGAGTTAATCCGAACACTCCTACCCAGTCAACAGATCAGGGCTTGATCCATCACCGTTTTTTAGCTCACTGCACCATCCCAGTTCAGAACCTGGCTATATGCAAATTAGTCTGTCCCTGGCCCAGTGCATCATGGGAACAGGGCAGACCAAACTATCAAGCCAATTCTTCACTGGAAAGGAAACAAGCTTCCGGGGACCGGTTTCTGGCATTACAGCCGTCTTCGGCCCGGCTTGCTTGAATCCTGATGGTGCAATGAGCAAGGGACTCATGTCTGAGCATACCCTTCCACACTCATGGTGGCCAAAATAATTTAAAAAAGGGGGTGGTGATGGACAGAGTATCTGAGTTAATCCGAACACTCCTACCCAGTCAACAGATCAGGGCTTGATCCATCACCGTTTTTTAGCTCACTGCACCATCCCAGTTCAGAACCTGGCTATATGCAAATTAGTCTGTCCCTGGCCCAGTGCATCATGGGAACAGGGCAGACCAAACTACCAAGCCAATTCTTCACTGGAAAGGAAACAAGCTTCCGGGGACCGGTTTCTGGCATTACAGCCATCTTCGGCCCGGCTTGCTTGAATCCTGATGGTGCAATGAGCAAGGGACTCATGTCTGAGCATACCCTTCCACACTCATGGTGGCCAAAATAATTTCAAAAAGGGGGTGGTGATGGACAGAGTATCTGAGTTAATCCGAACACTCCTACCCAGTCAACAGATCAGGGCTTGATCTATCACCACCCCTTGTTGTAAATATTTTTGTCCACCCTAAGCGTGGAAGGGTATACTCAGATGTGAGTCCCTTGCTCATTGCACCATCAGGATTCAAGCAAGCCGGGCCGAAGACGGATGTATTGCCAGAAACCGGTCCCCGGAAGCTTGTTTCCTTCCCAGTGTAAGAATTGGCTTTTGTAGTCTGGTCTGCCCTGTTCCCATGATGCACTGGGCCAGGGACAGACTAATTTGCATTCAGACAGGTTCTGAAACTGGGATGGTGCAATGAGCTAAAAAACGGTGTTGGATCTAGCCCTGATCTCTTGACTGGGTGAGAGTATTCTGCTTAATTCAGAGACTCTGTCCATCACCACCCCTTGTTGTAAATATTTTTGTCCACCCTAAGCGTGGAAGGGTATACTCAGATGTGAGTCCCTTGCTCATTGCACCATCAGGATTCAAGCAAGCCGGGTCGAAGACGGCTGTAATGCCAGAAACCGGTCCCCGGAAGCTTGTTTCCTTCCCAGTGTAAGAATTGGCTTTTGTAGTCTGGTCTGCCCTGTTCCCATGATGCACTGGGCCAGGGACAGACTAATTTGCATACAGCCAGGTTCTGAAACTGGGATGGTGCAATGAGCTAAAAAACGGTGTTGGATCTAGCCCTGATCTCTTGACTGGGTGAGAGTATTCTGCTTAATTCAGAGACTCTGTCCATCACCACCCCTTGTTGTAAATATTTTTGTCCACCCTAAGCGTGGAAGGGTATACTCAGATGTGAGTCCCTTGCTCATTGCACCATCAGGATTCAAGCAAGCCGGGCCGAAGACGGCTGTAATGCCAGAAACCGGTCCCCGGAAGCTTGTTTCCTTCCCAGTGTAAGAATTGGCTTTTGTAGTCTGGTCTGCCCTGTTCCCATGATGCACTGGGCCAGGGACAGACTAATTTGCATACAGCCAGGTTCTGAAACTGGGATGGTGCAATGAGCTAAAAAACGGTGTTGGATCTAGCCCTGATCTCTTGAATGGGTGAGAGTATTCTGCTTAATTCAGAGACTCTGTCCATCACCACCCCTTGTTGTAAATATTTTTGTCCACCCTAAGCGTGGAAGGGTATACTCAGATGTGAGTCCCTTGCTCATTGCACCATCAGGATTCAAGCAAGCCGGGCCGAAGACGGCTGTAATGCCAGAAACCGGTCCCCGGAAGCTTGTTTCCTTCCCAGTGTAAGAATTGGCTTTTGTAGTCTGGTCTGCCCTGTTCCCATGATGCACTGGGCCAGGGACAGACTAATTTGCATACAGCCAGGTTCTGAAACTGGGATGGTGCAATGAGCTAAAAAACGGTGTTGGATCTAGCCCTGATCTCTTGACTGGGTGAGAGTATTCTGCTTAATTCAGAGACTCTGTCCATCACCACCCCTTGTTGTAAATATTTTTGTCCACCCTAAGCGTGGAAGGGTATACTCAGATGTGAGTCCCTTGCTCATTGCACCATCAGGATTCAAGCAAGCGGGGCCGAAGACGGCTGCAATGCCAGAAACCGGTCCCCGGAAGCTTGTTTCCTTCCCAGTGTAAGAATTGGCTTTTGTAGTCTGGTCTGCCCTGTTCCCATGATGCACTGGGCCAGGGACAGACTAATTTGCATACAGCCAGGTTCTGAAACTGGGAGGTGCAATGAGCTAAAAAACGGTGTTGGATCTAGCCCTGATCTCTTGACTCGGTGAGAGTATTCTGCTTAATTCAGAGACTCTGTCCATCACCACCCCTTGTTGTAAATATTTTTGTCCACCCTAAGCGTGGAAGGGTATACTCAGATGTGAGTCCCTTGCTCATTGCACCATCAGGATTCAAGCAAGCCGGGCCGAAGACGGCTGTAATGCCAGAAACCGGTCCCCGGAAGCTTGTTTCCTTCCCAGTGTAAGAATTGGCTTTTGTAGTCTGGTCTGCCCTGTTCCCATGATGCACTGGGCCAGGGACAGACTAATTTGCATACAGCCAGGTTCTGAAACTGGGATGGTGCAATGAGTTAAAAAACGGTGTTGGATCTAGCCCTGATCTCTTGACTGGGTGAGAGTATTCTGCTTAATTCAGAGACTCTGTCCATCACCACCCCTTGTTGTAAATATTTTTGTCCACCCTAAGCGTGGAAGGGTATACTCAGATGTGAGTCCCTTGCTCATTGCACCATCAGGATTCAAGCAAGCCGGGCCGAAGACGGCTGTAATGCCAGAAACCGGTCCCGGGAAGCTTGTTTCCTTCCCAGTGTAAGAATTGGCTTTTGTAGTCTGGTCTGCCCTGTTCCCATGATGCACTGGGCCAGGGACAGACTAATTTGCATACAGCCAGGTTCTGAAACTGGGATGGTGCAATGAGTTAAAAAACAGTGTTGGATCTAGCCCTGATCTCTTGACTGGGTGAGAGTATTCTGCTTAATTCAGAGACTCTGTCCATCACCACCCCTTGTTGTAAATATTTTTGTCCACCCTAAGCGTGGAAGGGTATACTCAGATGTGAGTCCCTTGCTCATTGCACCATCAGGATTCAAGCAAGCCGGGCCGAAGACGGCTGTAATGCCAGAAACCGGTCCCCGGAAGCTTGTTTCCTTCCCAGTTTAAGAATTGGCTTTTGTAGTCTGGTCTGCCCTGTTCCCATGATGCACTGGGCCAGGGACAGACTAATTTGCATACAGCCAGGTTCTGAAACTGGGATGGTGCAATGAGCTAAAAAACGGTGTTGGATCTAGCCCTGATCTCTTGACTGGGTGAGAGTATTCTGCTTAATTCAGAGACTCTGTCCATCACCACCCCTTGTTGTAAATACAATGTAATCGGCAGCATTATTGCTCTTGGTAAAAAACAAAAATTTGCAATATAATAACACACAGAGCAGGAGAAAACAGAGTAGTGATGAAATAGCTAGAAATAGCTACTACTACTCACCAAGCCCAGGGATCTCGATGCCGACCATGTCGAGCAAGTCGCGTTCCCGGTCCAGGAGATCCGTCCAACGGTGGGTGGCCTGGTTGTAGGTGCGCCGGACCCGAGAGTGTTGAAACATGGCCCGGCACACCTTCTCCCACCGCTTCCGGCGCTCCCGGAGCCCGGAGCCGCTAGCGATCTTGCCGCCTGCCATGATGGTCCTGGGGAGGCGGCGCTGGACATAAAACACTAGTGCGGCCACCTCCTCCGCGCTAAAGATCTCCCGGGCTATGACTTGCTCCCCCCTCAAACGCCCCCACGGGAGCCGGGCACGGGGTGCGGGACCCTTCCCCTTCTCAGGCTGCTTCCCGGCTCCCTTTACCATGGTCTGGGCAGAAAGGAAGGTAAATAATAAATAAGAAATAGAATAGGGAAGAAGAAAAGAAAAGCGTTTAAAAAAGTAGTTTAAAATTAACCAAAAGTAGCAGAAAACACAAAAATATAGAGCTAGAAAAATAGAGAGATAGATAATAAGTAAAATAGATAAAAAAAACTTCAAACAAGCAAAGGATGGCAGAGATTGACAGAGGATACAGAAAGCATGCCCAGAACCATAGCAATGAATGAAAAACAAGATGGCCGCGCCCGTTCACGACCGCGTGGGTAAGTTCGCGCGAGATTTCCCCCGCGATCACACGCGAACTTGTACTAGCGAGCCGCACACTCTGCGAGATTACACATAGCCCCAGGAAATGGAAATACGCCACGCAAACAAGATGGCCCCACCCATGTACGACTGCTAGGGTAACTTCGCAAACGTTGCGCTACAAGCGGCTTGCGAAAACGCAGAAAATCCCGCGAACTAACACGCCGCAAAAAAAACAAATCGTATATTCGCACAAATTTGTGGCTTCCGAATACGATCTCGCGCGAACTTGCTCCCCGCGAATCGCGCGAAATTGCAGAAAAACGATTTTTGCAAAACTGAAAGCACTCAGCAGGTGCAAAAGTTCAATCTTATCATTAGTAACCATTCCCTGTAGTGCTTCCTGAGGGGCCCCTTCAGAGTTCAGTTGCCTACTTGCAACTATTCTATGACCCTGCTCTGACCCTCACAGCAGGCTCAGAGAATAGCTACAAGTATGCCACAAAGGTCCTGTTAAAAAGAATTACACTGCAACAGAAAGCAATTACAGATAAGGAAGCAGGTGCCAGCCTGGAAGTTCAAATTCAGTGACACATTAATCAGCCCCTAATTCATTCATGTCAGTTGAGGCAAGGCAGGTGTGCTAACGAGTTTTACAAAACTGAAAGCACTTGGCAGGTGCAAAAGTTCAAGCTCATCATTAATGAGGAAGCACTTACAGCTAAGGAAGCAGGTGCCAGCTCAAATTCAGTGACACATTCATCAGCCCCAAATTAATTCATGTCAGTTGAGGCAGGGCAGGTGTGCTTTTCCCCCCATAATCTACAGTGATGAACCAGAGGGTGGCATGGGTGAGCCAGAAGGTGGCAGTGGTGAAACAGAGGGTGGCAGTGGTGAAACAGAGGGTGCTGTGATGAACCAGACGTAGAAACAACATGGTCGCGACCGTTGCTACCCAACAAGTAAGTTCGCGTTTGCGAACTGGTAAAAAACCCTTGCAAAATGGCAGAAACACTTGCGAACACAAAAAAAAAAGAATCCGCAAAATTCGCCAGAGTTCGCGGATTTTGCAGATTGCGAATCCGTAAATACGCAATTTCGTCGATTGCAAATTCGTAAAATTCGCCCATGCATAACTGGGGGCGATGCTGGTGCCCAGTGCTGTACTTCACTTTTGTCTATAGATCCTCCTGTCAAAGAGGAAGAAGTTGTTATATAACACCAATTTACAATCGACATTATCATTTTTGTGTGCTATAGAAGGCTCAATGGCCTATGACCTAGAAAGTATTAAATTGCTCTCAACATATCACGGTTGGCAATTTAGAGATATGTTACATCCCTTGTTTTAAGTATATATGAATCTTCCCAATTTATATCATATATCCTTTTCAGGAAGTCCCCAGTGTCTTGAATATATAAAAATACATTTTGCACATATTCTTTGAGAAAAAAGTCAATAAACTTAGATGTATTTTCAAACAAACTTCCAATGGCTGATAAAATTGGCATCTCAGGTGGATTGACAATATATTTTTGGTATGAGATATAAGACAGGTATTTTGCATGCTCTACCTTCAGAAATAGATACTCTTCCTGAGAGATCAAGCCTAAACCTCGCCACTTAGCCAAGTCCAAACTGTACGATGTTTTGACAGCTGACATCACAGACATGGAAGTCATACAATAACATTCACTATCAGTCTCAAAGCCTCTGTATTGTACATATTGAGCGGCTAAAGGACGATATTGCCGCCTTTGTTTGTCTGATAACTATATCATGTCTTCCACAGAGTTTATCCATACGCTTGTTGTATCTGATAACATGGTTATCACAAGGCTTCTCCTTCTGCTAAGGGTGTGCCAATACATGGCAAGATATTGAGAGGTCATGAGAGACCAAGGTAAATAACAATCAAGTGATCTGAGTGGTATTTGCCGATTCACGACGTGATTGAGAATTTCATAAACGCTTCTATTCCATGGCTTCAGGTCAAAGTTTATGTCAAATTTGATGCATTTTACCTTAAAAGAAGCAGCATAATTAGATATCAGTTTCTTATTAGGTGGAGACTTCTGGAAGCATGAAGTGTGCCGATTTATGGCTAAATGATTACATGAAAGCGTGTATGTACATGTATTTCTATATAATTTGAGTGAAAACACCGCTGTAAGATGGCGCTTATGTTGAGGGCTATTGAGTTCATCCTTTATGTCTATGTATGTATGATGTATTGTGATTTAAATGGCTCCTCTCAGTGCGTATGGTAGACACTGAAGAAGGAGTTTCCGAAACGCATTTATTGTGGTTCCGGAATTAAAACTAAAAACTACCGGTGTAACTTTCCCTGCGAGTGCTGTACTCTTTTCTGAGACTGGAAGAGTTTGAGCAGTAATATATATGTATATATATTCACTGAAAAAAGCATAGGTTTGAGGCACGTTATAGTTAGGAATTAGCATTTAAAAAACCTTAGAAATTCACTAAAAAACATAGGTTTCAGGGACATTATAGTTAGTTGAACATTTGACTCATATAAAACCAGAGAAATTCACCTGTTATAGTTAGTTGAGCTAACTATAACTTGCGCGCCCGCAATGCACTGCTGAGGATATCACATATTACACCACTCTTGACATGGTCAGTGACATCACTCATGACATCACTGATGACATCTCAAATGAAATCACTGAGCAGTACCCATGCAGTCCAGCCATTGCCCTGCCACTACCCATGCACTCCTCTAATCACCCAGCGAGCACCGTGTACTTATCCAATCACTCCGCCAAAACCCAGGCACTTATTAATTCACCATGCGCTTTCCTTGCAGTACTCTAATCATCCAATCAGTGCCCATCTACTTATGCAATGACCCAGGCACTAACACATGCACTGCTACAATCCTCTGAGCACTACCATGCAGTCCAGCCATCGCCCTGTCAGTGCCCATGCACTCTTTCAATCACCCTGCCAGCACCACGTACTTATCCAATTACTCCACGAAAACCCAAGCACTTATAAATAAACCATGCACTCTCCTTGCAGTACACTAATCTTCCAGTCAGTACCCATGTACTCATGGAAGGACTCAGACTAACACATGCACTGCTGCAATCCCATGTGCACTACCCATGCAGAACTCTAACCACCCACACAGTACTGATTCACTCCTCCAATTACCCAGGTTGTACCCATGAAGTCCAGAAATCCCTGTGTCACTACCCATGCACTCCTCAAATCACTCATCCAGCATCATGTACTTATCAATCACTCTGCCAAAACCCAGGCAGTTATAAAATCACCATGCACTGTCCTTGTAGCACTCTAATCATCCAGTCACTACCCATGTACTCATGCAATGACCCAGGTTCTAACACATACACTGCTACAATCCCCTGAGCACTACTGATGCAGTCCAGGATCTCCTTGTCACTACCCATGCACTCCTCCAATCACCCAGCCAGCACCATGTACTTATCCAATCACTCCGACAAAACCCAAGCACTTATGAATTCACCATGCTCTCTCCTTGCAGTACTCTAATCATCCACTCAGTACGCATGTACTCATGTAATTTCCCAGGCACTAACTCATGGCAAATACAGAGGAAGTCATGCAAATCACAGGGGTACCCCAACGCATGATGTTCCCTAGTGTATGTAGGTGTTTTCACTGTATTCTAAGTGTCCTTTGGCATAGCACTGGCTCTGATCCTGGTTAGTCAAAGTCAGTTACCACCAGTACCCATCAGTAAAAGTTGGGGGCACAGGAGGACTTTCTGCTCCTCTGTTGGTTCTTTCTGCACATCTCTTGCTTCTTCCTGCACTTTTGTTCGTCTTTCTGGATTTCTGTTGACTTTTTCAGCATTTGTCTTGCTTCTTTCTGCGCTTTTCTTCACCTTTCTTCACATGTCGTACCTTTGTAGGCATTGTTAGATATTAGAATTTACAAAACCATTGAAATTCACTGAAAAAACCATAGGTTTCAGGCATGTTATAGTTAGAAATTAGCATTTAAAAAAACATTGAAATTCACAGAAAAAACCATAGGTTTCAGGCATGTTATAGTTAGGAATTAGCATTTAAAAATCTTAGAAATTCACTGACAAACCTATCGGTTTCAGGGGCATTATATTTAGTTGGACATTTCACTCGTACAAAACCATAGAAATTCCCCCGTTATTGTTAGTTCAGCTAACTATAACTCGCGCCCCCGCAATGCACTGGTGATGACATCATATATTACATCATTCATGACATGGTCAGTGGCATCACTTATGACATCACTGATGACATCTCAAATGACGCCTCAGAATGGTCGGCCAGTGACTGACTCCCAAAAGTCCAGGATTATTTCCCAGGATCAGGACTTTGGTTTTATTGTCGTTGAGCTTAAGGGCGTTTGTATTCATCCAAAGAGCGACTTTAGCCAAACCTTGCCTGAGGGGGAGGGGTCTTTACTACGAGCCTCAGATAGAGAAAAGATAATTTGATAATCATCGGCATATGAGAATATGGTGAGACCAATCTCTTCGATCAAATCCATCAAGGGGCATACATAAATGTTAAACAACAGGGGCCTCAAAATAGACCCCTGCAGAACACCTGAGGGGAGTATTAGAGTAGTAGAGGTGTAGTTTGCTGAAAAGAACTGAAAGGTTTGCTCCTTAGAAATGGAGATAACCATTTTAGAGCAGTGTCGGTAATGCCTAGAGACTCCAAGCTATTCAAGAGAATAGAGTGTGAGATCCTATCAAAGGCTGCACTTAGGTCTAAGCGGATGAGGGCAGCTGTCCCACCCGAATCAAGCCTAAAAAAACTCATTGACTGATTGAGTAAAGCAGATTCTGTGCTGAAACCTGCCCTAAAAGCAGACTGGGAAGGGTGCAGCATGGTAGCGGTGGTCACAAATGAAATTAGGTGAGTGTTGACATGCTTTTCCATGATTTTGGAGAAAACCAAAAGAAGTGAGATTGGTCTAAAGTTGGACCAGCACTGGGGGGTCAAGGTCCTTCTTCTTAAGCAGCGTGAGTATCAAGGCATGTTTCCTATTCTGGGGAACCTCCCCTGAGACCAGGGAGGAATTCAGAAGACCCAGCACTAACATGAGGACAGCATCCTCAAGTAGGCTGAATTTAGAGGTAGAAAGGGGTCGAGTGGGGAGCCATATTTAATAGAATAGTAGCCAGTAAGGTTCGTAGCTGTTCAAGGTGTAGAGGAGGCCACACATTAATCGTCAAGGGTGTGCCCAACTTCTCCATGTGCTGACCAACCCTAGGTGAAAGACTAATGAGCTAGGTGGTTGAGCTTCCGGAGAAGGAGGCGCAAACTTGGATGCCTCATCTTCTAATTGTTGGTGAATAATCTCAACTTTGTTTAGGAAAAACAAGGACAGTTTGTCATACTGTTGACGGGAAAGGGAGGGGGTGGTGTAAATGAGCAGGCTGTGAAAAAATCTTTTACTACTTTGAATAAGGTTTTGTGGCAGTTGTGGGCATTAGAAATTACTCCAGTATAGAAAGTTGCCCGTGCAGCTTTAAAGGAGGCATGGTATTTTTTCAAATTTAGCAACTAGCACCTAAAATATAAGTATTTTAAATAAATATTAGAAAATTTACATAATCACATTTACATAATATCAATCACATACTTACTTAAAAATTATTGATTAGTTAATAATTAATTTATTATATAATTCATTTCCCATCATATCACCATACAAACCCAAGAAGCCGCTATAACACTATAAATTAATATTAACAATTAATTAAAACATTTAAAATCACTAAAAATGTTAAACTATATTAAAAAAATGTAAAGCAATTGTACAATCAATACTAGCACATAATAAATAAACATAAACGTTAAATTGAAACAAAACAATATTCTTTACAATTATATTACTGAAAATTATATGTACAACTTAGGGCTTCTTTACGATGTCGGTCAGAAAGGCTCCGAATGGCATTCAGAATTTCCTAACCCATGTCGGAACACATGTATTTGACCAAACAATTACGATAGATGGTAACTGTTCGGTCTTTCCAAATCGGTTCTTACTGGCACTCGGAGAGTCCGAGACGGTCAGAGCAGAATCGTACAGGCCTATGGACCGCATTTACGACCAACTTATTACAATGTTGGATTCCTACAGCCTTTCCGAAATAGTCTGTCCAACACCAAACGGCTGTTGGAAACTGACTTTACTACTCGCTTATCCGACGAAAGTCATGGAAAAAGCTGTCAACAGTCAACTCACCGCCCTCATCAAAGAAAACAACATCCTCGACTCCTCTCAATCAGATTCAAGAAGAACCACAGCACAGAAACAAAACTTCTCACAGGAACAGACGACATCCGTGCCCTCCTTGACAGAGAAGAGCAGCGGCCCTCATCCTCCTTTACCTCTCCATGGCCTTTGATACTCTCTCTCACTGCACCCTAGCCCACAGACTCCACAACGCAGGAATCCAGAACAAGGCCCTCAACTGGATCCTATCTTTCCTCTCCGGCAGAACGCAATGAGTCAGACTCCCTCCATTTCTCTCAGAACCAACTCCAACGACCTGCAGAGTCCCAAAAGGATCCTCCATCAGCCAGACCCTGTTCAACATCTACATGGCCCCGCTCACATCCATTGTCAGAGCACACAGACTCAACATCAGATCGTACGCAGACAACACCCAACTCATACTCTCCCTATCCAACGAACCCAGCATCACCAAATGCAACTTTCAAGGCAGAAGGAAAGCTGTCGCCAGATGGATGAAGAACAGCTGCCTTCATCTCAGACTGGACATACCCGAGATACTCACCATGGGCCCACAACCCGATGCCTGGAACACCTGTTGGCCCCCTGCCTTCGGAGACACTCCAGCCACCAAGGACCAAGCACCCAACCTGAGAATCATCCTGGACTCCGAACTCAAAATGGACCACCAGGTCAGCGCCATTACCTCCTCCTGCTACCACACCCTCTGCCTACTCCACAAGACCTTCAAGTGGATCCCCCAAACACAGGAAGACTGTCACATACGCCCTCATCATCAGTTGCAGACTGGACTACAGCAACTCACTTTACTCCAGGATCAACAAGAACCCTACCTGCAAACTCCAGAACGTTCAGAACACCGCTGCTAGACTAGTCATTAACCTAGCGTGCCACTGCCACATCCGGCAACACCTACGGACCCTACATGGGCTCCCCGTCGAGAAGAGAATCACCTTCAAGCTCCTCACCCATGCACACAAGGCCCTCTACAACACCAGACCAGCCAACCTGAACCACCGCCTTTAGTTCCACGCTCCCCAGCATTCGCTTCGCTCAGCCGAGTTCTCCCTTGCAACAATACCTCAGATCAAGAAAAGCAGAACAGGAGGACGCTCCTACTCCCTCCTCCCGGCCAAGGCATGGTACTCTCTCCCACTTCACCTCCGACAGACGGCATTGCTCCCTAAGTTCCTAAAGGACCTCAAGAACTTGCTCTTTGATGGAACTCAGTGAACCTCCATGATCTGCGGAACCCCCCCCAAACCTTTTTCCCTCAGCACCTTGAGACCTGGCACGGGTGAGTAACTTACGCTTCAAAGACCTATTGATTAATTGATTGGGGGCCCGTAGCACGCCTGCCTTCACCTGGTGGCCTCTGCTTGGGGCCCGTGGGGGTACCCATGGGCCCCACTTTTTAACCATGCACAGTGTGGCAGGCACCATTGGGTGCCTGCCACAGGGTGCAACGTTTTCCGGAACACCCCTTTTTTCAATTGGATCCTGTTTTGTCGGTCAGAACACAGGCTCCCATTGAAGTCAATGGAGTCCGAACGGTGTTCCGAAACATGGTAATCAGTCAGTCAGACACCCCAAACCCAAGTCAGTCAGAAACTATTCCAGTAAGAAGACGGTCGGAATACTTTCTGACCGACATCGTAATGAGCTCCTATATTCTTAGCAACAATATTACTTACCTGAAAAAACATTAGTCTTGACAACAATATTTCTGCATCACAATATTTCTTTTCAATATTTCTATTTCCTGATATTTAGAACTTGATATTTTTGTACAAATACCAAAACTGCCATAAAATATATTTTCAAACAAGGAAGAGCCCATCCCCCTTCACTTAATGGTTGTTCCAGCGGAGAAAAAGCTCTTCATAGTTTCTTATTTTGACAGACAAATTGTGACCATATTTTGTCCATCAGACCAAATAAAGAATTAGGGGTCCACATAGGCAGGGCCTGGGAAAAAAATACATTTTTGATAAAGCTAGCATTTTTATAAAATTACATTGGCCTTGAATTCCAATGGGCAGACTTTTCCATTTAGTAAGAAGTTGAGCAATATCATTTATCAATGGTGTATAATTGCCACGTCATCAGCATAAGCTACAACTTTCCTGGTAGAACCATTTAGGACTACCTGTGGAATATGCCTAGAATTGGAGAGTTTGTTTACATAAGGCTCCACATATAAGTTAAATAGTTGGTGGAGAAAGGGGATAGCCCTGGCTAGTGCCCAGCATGATTGGAAATTTCTCAGATGATAATCCTAAAGACATGACTCTGCAGAGAGATTATGATAGATTACCTGAAAATGTTGGATCAGTTTTCAAAACACATCAGAGGAAAGGCCAGGAGACCCTGTTGAACGCTTTTTCAACGTCCAACAAGATTATCCAGGCCGGAAACTTAAGCTCCGATGCCACTTTAAAAAAATAGCTAGATTTGTGTGGACATTTATAATCCTTATACAGAACACACCAAAGTAAAGAACCTTTAGAAACATTGATAAATACATTGAACACATATAAAACACATATAAATGTTATGTTTTAGAATAAGACCCACTACAGTACTGTAAACTAACTAGCACATACTACACTAACAAAAACAATCTAAAATAACAATCATTACCAAAGAGTAGCCCAACTAACATTTAACACCTCTCCTCTAAATCTAAACCCGTACAAAATCACTTTAAAATAATTTTATATGAACTGGAGGAGAGCAAAAAAAGGAAACCACAACTGCAAACTCAATGCACAGCCAAAGCAAAGACAGACAGACTACAAACTCAAAGAAATTGGAAAACAAATGGCATAAAATGAAGAGGAAAAAATAAATGCATCCTATATGAAACAATAAAACAAATGTATATTATTTATTAGTAATGTTAAATTAATGAATGTCCTGATTTTTTTAAATAAAATATTACTATGCTAAGAATAAAAATTACAGATATTTAATTGTATAGTGTTAAAAATACTGTAAAAAACTACATTCTAGTAGTACTTTTTAATATATTACAATACATAAAAATACATTTTTGTTTTTAATAAATATACAACATTAATACAAAATTGTTTGAGGACATATAAAAACATATGCATACCATAAGTGTACAATATATAAAATGTTAAAGAATTTGCACCACAATAATTATGTTTTGTTGTTAATAAAAGACAGGTACAAAAAAGTTGTTGCAAATACTAAAAAATTATGTAATGTAATAAAATGCATAGCTATATTAAAAGACATGTTTAGATAATGTGTATTTTTATTTAAATGAAACTTAACAAAAAGTATATAAAGAAAAATAAACAGTTTATACTATAAATTACTGTTAGCTAATGCTAAATGAAGCCCAAATTCACTATTCCCACTCTAAATTTAGCGCCTTATTATGAGTTTGGTGTTTGACCCCCCCCCGCCAGATTAGGAATATTCTCCCGTCTGGCGGGCAGTTCTAAACATCAAAATCCGTAAATGCATGGCATGGACTGCTGTAGTCCATGCAGTGCAGGTACTGGGGTGCATGCACACGGGGGCACAAAATGTACACTCCTGCATGCACCCCATAGCGCAGAGCCACAATGGGGCTCTGTGGGACCCGCTTTGTTTCCTCACTGCCACACTGCTCATGAAAAGTGTGGCGGTGAGGAAACTTGTAATATGCTTGACGGGCCGAAGCGGCCCTACCAAGCACATTGCTGCCTCAAGACCACTGCCAGGGTCTCTGATCCCTGGCGGTGGCACCAGGGCGACCTGACTGCCCTGGTCGTAATAGGTTGGCACCACATTTGGGAAACTGTTGGACCTTTGGGAGGCTTCTATTTACTATTTAAACTCAAAACTTTACCATGTTAGAGAACGTATTGGATTGTGGTCAGATTTACCATTCCCACTCCAAACATATCCACATCTGGGAAAGTGTAGGACTTTGAGAGGGATCAGATCTACTATTACCACTCCAAACTTATCCACAACTGGGAAAGTGTAGGACTTTCAGGGGGATAAGATCAACTATTCCCACTCCAAACTTAACAGCATTGGGAAAAGTGTTGGACTTGTGGGTCAGAGGTACTATATCCACTCCAAATGTAACCATATTGGGATAAGTGTTAGACCTCTAGGTATCTGGTCAAAATGATTATTCCCACTCCAAAGTTAACAGGATTGGGGAAAATATTGGAATGGGGGGGTGGCATTTTATATATTCCCACTCCAAACGTAACCACAATGGGGAAAGTATTCGACAATCAAGGGTGTGGGTTTTACATGTACTATTCACATTCCAACCATAACCATATTGAAGAACGTGTTGGACTTTGGGGGACAGGGGATGGCAAAATTACTATTCCCACTCCAAACCTTATTATGCTGTAGAAGGTGTCAGATTTTTTTAGTGTTGTGTAGTTGCTACAAATCCGTAGGATCTGCACATTGTTTGGACAACATAAAACAAAGGCTTGGTGTCAAGACTGATCCAGACACCCCCACAGGATATGTCGGCCTACAGATCAGCTAGCTTAGAGTGCCACTGTAAGTCCCCCTAACCTAACAGGGAGCAAACCGTTTCTGGCAACCACTGAACATGAAAATCCTCAGGGACCGTGGAAACAGTAAAGAATCTTTCGTTCAGCCACTCATCCTTACTTTCTCTCAGAGAATTATACAGACTACACAGTGGGACTTTTTCAATAATATTTATTGAACTAACGTTATTCTTGCACAAAATACGTGTGATGCAATTCAATGATTTGTAGACAGAAGAACATAAAGGATATTACAAGCACCAAAAGAGTGATAGGTAGAAACATTTCTACCATTTACCATATGGGGTCGCACACTGCTAAAACACCAGCGGGATCGCCCCTAAGGACCATGGTAATTGTAGTTCCGTTTCCTACGATGCATCTTCTCTCGAAGTCTCGAGTATCTTGAAATCTTCACCATCCCTGTACACGTGTTTCGGGGTATTTACCCCTCATCAGCAGGGATTAGGCTATCTTCTGGGGTTGCGGCGTGCCGCCAAATATTAGCAGGTATAGTACCACACAAAGGCACGCAGGTGCGGGGTCCCGAGCTCGTCAGCTCCAAGGAGCATAAACATTCACCATATGGGGTCGCACACTGCTAAAACACCAGCGGGATCACCCCTAAGGACCATGGTAATTGTAGTTCCGTTTCCTACGATGCATCTTCTCTCGAAGTCTCGAGTATCTTCAAATCTTCGCCATCCCTGTACACGTGTTTCGGGATATTTACCCCTCATCAGCAGGGATTAGGCCATCTTCTGGGGTTGCCGGTGGCTGCCCAAAATTTCCAGGTTAAGTACCACATTGGCGTGCAGGTGCGGTGTCCCAGGCTCGTCAGCCAGCAGCTCGAGGGAGCTATATTATTACAAATCCGGATGGGGTCGCACACTAGGACTGTGGTAAGTGTAGTTCGTGTTCCGCGATGGGTCGTCTTTCGATTTCCTGCTATCTTTGCTGTCTTTGCCATCCCTGTAAACGTGTTTCAGGGTATTTACCCCTCATCAGCAGGGATTAGGACATCTTCTGGGGTTGCCGGTGGCTGCCAAAAATTTCCAGGTTAAGTACCACACTGGCGCGCAGGTGCGGGGTCCCAGGCTCGTCAGCCAGCAGCTCGAGGGAGCTATATTATTACAAATCCTTTGTGTGCTGATGAGGGGTAAATACCCCAAAACACGTGTACAGGGATGGCGAAGATTTGAAGATACTCGAGACTTCGAGAGAAGATGCATCGTAGGAAACGGAACTACAATTACCATGGTCCTTAGGGGCGATCCCGCTGGTGTTTTAGCAGTGTGTGACCCTATATGGTGAATGTTTATGCTCCTTGGAGCTTGGAGCTGACGAGCTCGGGACCCCGCACCTGCGCGCCTTTGTGTGGTACTATACCTGGTAATATTTGGCGGCACGCAGCAACCCCAGAAGATAGCCTAATCCCTGCTGATGAGGGGTAAATACCCCGAAACACGTGTACAGGGATGGTGAAGATTTGAAGATACTCGAGACTTCGAGAGAAGATGCATCGTAGGAAACGGAACAATTACCATGGTCCTTAGGGGCGATCCCGCTGGTCTTTTAGCAGTGTGCGACCCCATATGGTGAATGTTTATGCTCCTTGGAGCTGACGAGCTCGGGACCCCGCACCTGCGCGCCTTTGTGTGGTACTATACCTGGTAATATTTGGCGGCACGCAGCAACTACACTTACCACAGTCCTTATGGGCGATCCCGCCGGTGTGTGAGTAGTGTGCGACCCCATTCGGATTTGTAACATTTCTACCATGGTGCTGAAGCAACGAATATATGCAGACATACATAAAATTTGGTAATCTAGCATACTCCTACGATGCATACCCTACTCTGAGTGTACCTAGAGTGTATATGAGTGTAGAGCCAAGAATCCCGCCTAGGGACGACCCAACCCCATTACCTGATGGGAGAGAGTGAAAGACCCCGTCTTGGTTTCGAGTTGGCCATCCCTCACGGAATGTTAGACAGGTGCTTAGTGATTTCTCAGCATGCAGGGATCTTCAGTATCAGCAGAAGTGCCTCATCTACCAATCTATTGAGAGGCCTATTATTTATAATTAAAAGCCACTTTCGTGATGTGCGGGCTTGAATAGTGATGGTATGGATATGTGGACAGTGCTGTCCCTTTTTGGATAAAGATAGGACGACTTTTGTACCTAGTGCATAGAAAGGCCCAGTACATGATGTTCAAGGCATTGTGATAATGTTGTGCGAAGCTGGATGTGTAAACAAGGTAGTTTCAGAGAAACAAATTCAACATTGTCGTGCATGTAAATATGTGCAAATGTTCACTGCTGAAATGCAATTTCTAGGACAATGTAAGGAATAAGCTGCCTTGGTACATGGACCTAACCCGGAAATATAACAAGAGAAGAAGGTTTACTATTCACACTCACACGTACAGCCACTGGAGACAGGCGTCGAGTTGCATCTTTGCTTAATGCTCCACAACACATCTTTCAGAAGACAACTCACTTTCTTAGATGACTAGGCATAACCCAAACCTAGCCCAACTATTCAAGCATAGGGTCTCGTTAGCACATCTGCACCACCACAATGGAACAGCTGCGAAGCCTGGGAAGCGGACATTTTCTTCAGGGGTGTATTGCTATGTATTGCTGATGTACGTAGATCACAAATACATAGGCACCTAAGACATTTATACGGGAGTGGAAGGAGATGTAGATCTCCTTTGGGAGGGGGAAACATAGTTTACATCGCATGCGATACATCGTAATGCAGTTTTTACAATGGCCGCATTGTTACACTCAATGTCCTGGTTGTGGCAGGCTGTTATGTAATGTTTGCATTTTTGTGAATCATATTATAAATGTTTTTTGGTGAGTCCATGTCTATGTGAACTTATAGAATTCATCTGCTGCAATCTGTCCACTGTGGCTTGTTGTGCTAAATGCTAATTCTGTTAATTCTTTTGCAACTGCAGCACTGCTGGAAGCATTCCCCTGTCACCCGCTGCCCAGATCCAGACACCCAGCCACCAGCCATTGATTGGTATTCAACCATTGTTCACTGTCATAATTCACCACCGTATGACATGCTCACCACTACTAGTCTGAAGAGGAGCATGGCGGTGGGTTGAGTAGAGCTGAGCTGAGATAAGAGGGTGGTGGTGCCATGTTGTAATGTACCATGGAAGGATTAAGCGGTGGGCACACACATTTTGCTGCAGGGCAACATTGTGTCAATAGCTCTGCAAAATGGTGTGAAGGAGGTATAAGCTCTGCTAATTAAATTCACCACCAGTGGCCAGGACATGAGATGTGGTAGGGGTACAGAAGAGAGAAGACCTGTTGCACTTCTTTAACCGAACTTGTCTTTCTGCGTTTGTGAGGTGTCACAGTGAGAAAGATGGGTTGGTAAAAGGAACAGAAGCACAGAGGTCAATAGTCAGTCAACCCAGAATCCATCCATTGGCATACTCGACGCCCACAGGAAAAATCTCCCCCTTTCCGGATTGGACATTCCTAAACTAGACACTTTGCTTTTGGCATGCACAGACTGTTCAGTTTTGTGGTACAATAACCTGAGAAACAGCAGCAATGCACAACATTTCACAAGAGTTGGCTTTGTTTCTTTCAGCTCTATTGATTAGATGACAACAATGCACTACGTTTCGCTTCAATGTAATTTATATTACTATTTTTACAACAGTACCTGCTACAAGGCTGTTTGAAGCCAGCGCTCATGTTTTCTGGGACACAGTGCATATGTAATTTTCCCTTTCTGTGACACAAACGCTATTAAACCAGTGTCTGCAATAATTAAATTACTTCTACCTGACAGTTAAATCATATTTCTTGTAAAGCTCAAAGTTTTTTTACAATCTTATGTTTTTTCTACTGCACAAGATCTTTTTCAATATTCAACACAGTATCTTTACCTGATCGATGCTCTTGTTAAATATTTATTCGAGAGTACAGTGCAGTGCAGTGCAATAAAGTGATAATTGTAAATAGATACATAAAATGTATATAAAAAAAACACAAAAAGGAATGAAAAGAAGCAGAAAAAAAGAAAAACATAGCGCTACATTTTGTGGCAAGAGATGTCAACAGAAGAAAAACTTGCTGTTCACCAAACCTGTAGCTTGTATATATCGGTTTAACTTTATTTAAATGTTTTCACGCCGATGTATAATTTTGTCCAGATAGCTCTAAGTACGCTCAGTTTGCCGAGGTTTCTCTTTACTTGTTATAATTGTTGGCCTGTGCATATTTCCGTCTCGTATGAAGATTTTGAGAGCTGATGTAATCATTTGGGATTCTTCTAAACTGCGAGTACCTTTACGGGCATTAGACCCCCCTAATGTGCTTCTGGAACGACTTCTGTGCCTTACAGTATCGGGGGTGGGGGGGCAACCAAAGGTCAAAGTTCAGTAATGTCATTTTATGAATCTAAAGGTCAGTAGACACACTGCAGTATTTCTTAAGTGCAACAAATCAATAACAGATCAGTATGCTGACCCCGAAATCACCTACTGCCTGCCCAGGCCTTGCAGGAACCCCAAAACATATATTGCAACAGTGCTACTCCCTGCAATCATGTCATTAATGCTAATGGGCGCGTTATTTAAACAAGGAGCAACAATATTTGTAATAGACGTGAGCAAAATTCTGTGAAAAAATGTCCGGTTTTGTCTGAGCGCTACCACAATTGATGTGTATGTCTTTGAAACTTACAGATTCCGGTGCCAGAGGCCTGCACCTCAGTGGTCGTCCATTGCTGTAACAGCCCCCTAGGTACTCAACCACTTGAATTGTTCTGCACTATTGGAAGTCAGAATCACCTAACAAGGTTAAGTTCCTCTGAAGACCTTTAATGATGTCAAAACTTTAGTGACTATTAAGCTCTGAAAGTAGATCACCTCTTTGAAAACTATCCAGCATTTTGATGCTAAATGAAAACTGAAAATGTAAATGAAACATCCAAGAACTACATCTACCACAAAGCTATGGGGCCCTACCGATGTCAGCATCACTGAAGGCACACACCAGTGAAATGCTTTCTGCTAATTTGTGCTGCCACATTTCTGTTGCAGAGCAGATATCCTGAGCACTATATTGAGTAGTCCTCAACAGAATTGTTCAAGATGCTGTAATTCATTAGCTGAGCACTCGTAGGAAATGGCTAGTGGTCATTCTCTATGTAAAAATGCAGCTGCTTTGATGAAATGCTTTGCTGCTATTGCACAGTATCTTCATTATGGTCACACTGTTAAGGTAATACATGCTTCTGCTTCTTTGACTTTTGTGCTCGCTCCACATTATGGGGCCGATTAGGATGGCGGACGGACTTGCGTCCGTCCGCCACCCTTGAGGAGGAGGGAACGTCCGCAGGGGCTGCGGCGTTCCCTCCGTGCTGATTAGGATGTGACCGCCAGGGTGGCGGTCACATCCTCTATATTTAACATTGCGGCGGGTGCAGCTTCAAGCTGCACCCGCCGCAATGTTAAAAAAGCATGTTTTACATTTACATGCACAAAGCGGCCGGCACCGCACGGTGCCTGCTGCTTTGTGCACGCAAATGCAGGGGGGTACCATAGGTACCCCCCATGTGCACCCCCCACCCCCCATTCACCCAGGGGGCCCGCAACGGGCCCCCAAAGTGAATGTCCGTATGCTTTTCCATGGCGGAAAAGCCGCCGTGGAAAAGCATGTATTCACGAACATCCTAATATGGCGGACGGTGTCTCATAGACACCGCCTGCCATGTTATAGCTTTTCCGCCACGGTCGGAAGCCGACCGCGGCGGAAAAGCGGCGGACGGAATTCCAGACCCACCAGCCATCCTAATTTGGCGGTGGGTCTTTGGAGGCTCCGCAGCGGTTTTTCCGCATCCTCCAGGCCGGCGGACACTTCCGCCGGCCCGGAGGATGCGGAAAAACCGCCATCCTAATCGGCCCCTATGTCTTTTGGGTGCATGTTTGAGCTTGAGTTTACACTAATATGTGTTTTGGCATCCTACAGTTACTCTTGAACTCCAACCAGTAAAAAGATGTCAGGTAGCTACAATTAGACATTTATCACAGTATTACTTTACTTCAATGTGCATGCTCGTTGGCTTTTCCTTTCAAAGTAAAGGAGGAGGAGGTAGGGCTTGGAGTCGACCAAGATGGCAGTTCCCTGCTAGAGCTCGAGCGAGTGCCAATCCAGGGGAGGGGCACATGCAGTGCCCATTCTACCCTTCAGTGACTGGCGGCACTGGTGATGACGATGCCATTTTCTGCAGCCTTGGGGAGCCAAGACAGGCACGGCCTACTTTAAGTTGCCCTCCATACCTGCACCTTAGACAGATAGCGCCAGTCGGGCACACACTCCCCTGGACGTAGACACTCTGGGGGGAATCTCCCACTTGCAGGGGTGCTGAGTGAGTAATGACCTGTTTGGTGACTGGAAGTCAATCCACACCACCATCTCACCTGTGGGTTGCGATGAGGACCCTTTGTGGCCAGTGACTCCCTTCTACCTCCCACCTGTTCCCCCAAGGGGCTAGTTGCCCTATGCCCACTCACTATGAGGAATGACTATCTGGTGACCTACACCCCTTACCCCTTGCCGCCTTCTAGGGCACAGTGACTCCCTGCTAACCAGGCTACAGTGCCCCTGCACAGGACATGCACGTGACTTTCGGCCACCTGCCAGGCCTACAGGGCACAAGCCCTCCCCAACCAGTCCAGGCAGCTTGTAGAAAGCACTTGTAATGCTCACCCACTTCTAAGGTTACCGGTTGGGCCACATTTCCTCCCCTGCCACCCAGAGAGAAAACCACCTACAGCGGACCCGTCTTGGTAACCCCTTGCCCGTGAGCCATGTTTTATGTCAACTCGGAGAAGACCAGTCCGTCAACTCTTATTCTCAGAAGCGGTGCGCCACCCGTGAAACTTCACCCAGCCACACCTGATGCTAGTACAGAGGCTCTCCTTAAGGAAATCTCAGACATCAGCTTTACCCTCACTACCATGGATGCTAAGATTACAACCCTCACGGCGGAGGTACACTCTGTCTGGCAGGAGGTGTCTTCCCTTCACACCCACTTGGACACAGGTTGGATGATGTGGAGAGCCGTTACGTTTGTCTGCCAGACTGTGGACAGGACATTGACTTCCTGCTTTGCAAAGTGACAAACTTGGAAGATCGGGCGTGGAGAGATAACTTTAGGATCTATGGGGTGGCTGAGGGGTGAGGGAAGGATGACATAATTGGTTACCTGAAGTTGCTGCAGCCTGACCTGCTACACCTCTAACCACAGGAACCCATGGAACTACTGAGGGCACACTGGGTTGTGCCTCGCAGCCCAACTCTCCACTTCCCATCATCGCTTGAAGCCTTTGCCACCAGCACATGAGGCCTATTCTCTCTGCAGCTTGCCGCTGCACAGCTCCCCTACTTCTTAACAGCAATTACATCTCCTTCTCAGCAGACTTTCCGGCTATTGCCACCTCAAGACGCTGGCACATTCTGGCACTCCGCTCCCGCCTGCAGTGACACAGCATCAAATGCAGACTCATGGAAGTCACCCAGATTGTGCTTTACGGAACCTGGTGAGCTCGAACTGTTCTTGCATTCATCGGGTGACCCTGCTATGAACACAGCTGTGGACAGCATGGTGGTTCCCACACCTCTAGAACACAGCCACCATCATGCACTCACCCGGTCTCAACTACAGTGACGACACTGGAGCCGATGCTGAACCGCCTATCCTTCTCAGAGCCGCACAATATCAAGGGACCAAATTCCTTAGATCATACCCAGCCCCCGGGGGAAAGTGGATTGGGACACAATAAGAAAAAAGAGACTTGTGGGAATGGAACTGCTCAGCTGCTATGCAACACTGCATAATAGGATTTGCAGCTCCTGAGATCTTCAGAGTCCGCAAGCTAGATATACACTGGACCAGAACCTCTGGTTTTGCGATGACGCAATACACTGGAAATAACAAGAGGAGGCAACCACTATCATTATGCTAACAGGCCTCTATATACTATGACCATGCAGTAACTTGATTAACATAAACTTACTGGTTTCATCAACAGTCGGCATGAGAGCAGAACAATCAAAATCACGGATTAGAGTGTGGCACTCCTAGGAATGAAATTGAAATACAGATTGGAGTTATTGGCACTCCCAGGGAGAAACTCGAAACATAGGTTGGACTTACTTGCACTCCCAGGGATCAATTTGGAGAATAGATTGTACTTACTTTCACTCCCAGGGATGAATAGAGAACATAGGTTGGAGTCACTTGCACTCCCCCAAAGATACACTAGAAACACAGGTGATGTACAAGACTCATGCATAAACCAAGGACTTGGACGTGCTTTCTCTTGGCACTACTGTTCATCAGAGAAACATGAAGCTCAAGTCTTTAATCCTTGCACAATAAAGTTCTAGCTCTAAGGTTGCAGGATGTGTCCGGAGTATAAACACATAAGCAGCACTGGAGTAAATCACAGAGAGGGCATGGAGGAAAAGTCTATAGTCTTTGAACACATGGATACTATGTCCTGATAACTATGATAGGAGGTTTAGTGCACATTAGCCTGATCTCAAGTACTTAGCCTATTTCTTCCACTTGACTGAACTTCGAAGGAGATCTAAAGGCTTTGACTCATGGAGTCGCAGGAGGTCCGGAGTAGCTGTGCAAGAGGAAGAGAGGAGTAACATGTGAAAGGGAGCTGGCGCCATGGGTACCACAGGTTCCAATAAACTTGAAGGAGAATAGATCGCTTCTCAATTCTGGCAGGATTCTTTAGGTAAGTAGGAAGGGTGAAGCTTGTTCCACATGAAGCGAGGTCAAGCCACGATTCTGGGTTGGGGGGTTTATATACCCTATCGAGTCTCAACGGATGTAGCAAGATCGTGTGGCACATAGGGAACATAGCTGTCTTGAAGGTACACAAACCGTAGAGAAAACGTGTGCTAGTACACTCTCTTTGACCTTATAGAATGAGCAGGTGCAACACCCCTCCCAGACCCCCACTACTTGGTACCATGCACACTTGGCCCACTACGACGCAATGGGGTTGCCCGTATACTTTGGCACAGGCGTTAGGCCTTTGCCCCTTCTTCTCTAGGCACCATGTGTAGCCCATTTAACCACCCCTGGGTTTGGTATGTGCCCAGCAGCCCCTGAACTGTTATTCTCCTTGCATAATGCTTGTTTGATGCTACCTTTGCTGATGTTTTAATAACCCTGATAAACAAATGTTGCACCAAAAAAAAATCATGGAGATTATCATTAACTCTGATTCATTCTGAAAGTACAGTGCTCATATAGGCATCTGTGATATACTTTTATTGTTATAAACAAACATGGCAGGAAAAAATAGTGTGGTAATAAAAAGGAGTTTACATTGTATAATGTACACTACAAAAGTGCAACTGCAAATAATTAAAATACATTTAAATGAAGTAATAATTATATAATAATATAAAATAAATACAACAATGTTTTGTAAAAATATAAAAAAATACTAATAATAACAAACTTTCAAAATTACGAAATATATATAATATGAATTGATAATAAAAGACTGGTAAAAATACATTTTATGATAAAAATACTAAATACTTAAACTACATTTTAAAACATATTAAGACTAATAAAAAACAGAATACATAACATAACAATATTACATTTCAATAAAATATCAAGTAAAACAAACCCTCAAAATAATTTTCAAAAAACAAACAAAACATAATAACTAATAAAAAGATGTAAACAATTCAAAAATATTATTATAATAAACTAAAATAATTATTAAAAACATATACCTAAAACAAAAAAGGAACACATATTTTAAATAATACATACAAAGTAATATACATGAACAATTATAATATCAATATCAAATAAACAATTATACTCCATTACAATAAAAATTACACCAAAAACATAAATGAAACAAAATGAACATTCCAAATTCAAAATAAAAAATGTACCACTCCCTCTTCAACCTAAAAACACTGTAGTAAAACTATTGCACTTTAGGAAGATAAGATTTACTATTCCAACCTAAGCTATAGAAAGGAAAGCGTTGGAATTTGAAGGGGTTAGATTTACTATTCCCACATACACCAAAAGCAACAGTAGGAAATCATTGGACTTTAGATGGCTTGGATTTTCTATTCCTAATCCAATTTAAGCAACAGTAGGGAAAGCGAAGAACTTTGGAGGGGTCAGCTTTACTATTCTCACTACAAACTAAGCAACAGCAGCGAAAGCATTGGACTTTGGGCAGGATGAGATTTACTAATCCCACTCCAACCTAAGCAACAATAGGGAAAATGTTGGACTTTGTAAGAGGCATATTTTCTAACTCTACCCAAATTTAAGCAACAGTAGGGAAAGTGTTGGACATTGGAGGGGTAGGATTGAGGATTGCCACTCCAATGTAAACAACAGTAAGTAAAATGTTAGACTTTGGAGGGGCAAGATTTAATATTTCCACTAAAATCTAACCAAAAGTAGGGAAAGCATTGGGCTTTGGTGGAATCGGGAGGGAAGGGGTCAGACTTACTTTTCCCACTCCAGCCTAAGCAGCAGAAGGTGCACAGACAGAATATCGAGTTCCAAATATCGATATACAAAAATATTGAGTTTGAAATGTCGTCATACAGTGAGCAAGAATATCGTGATCCAGAATATCAACATTAAGGTAAGAAATATAGTTTTTGAAAACATCGAAGATAGTTATATAGTTTTTTAAAATATTGTTGTTTAAAATATCGATTTTTATATTAGTGTTACGTATTTTAGTATTTATTCTAAAAGAATGTGATGTAATATTTTTGTATAAGTATTGATTTTGTTATCTAATTTATGTGTTCATTTTTTAGTAGTGATTAATTTTATGTTCATTACATTTTGCGTTTTTTAGTAGTTCTGTAGCGGGTTGTGGGTTTATAGGGGAATATGGTGGAAAGTAATTTAATTATAATAAAGTATTTATTATTTTTTATTTATTAATATTTATTTAATTTAGATTTTATAGGGTTAATTGTGGGAATTGATTCTTCATTAATGAATTATTAATTGGTTGTTAATTTTTATTAATTAATTAATTGATAATTATGTAAATTGTGTTATTTTGTTTTAGGAGCGGGTTGTGGGTTTATGGGGAAATAGGATGGGAAAGTAATTTAACCATTCTAAAAAAAATATTATTGGTATTTATATAATTTAGATTTTATAGAGTTATTTGTGGAAATTAATTTATTATTAATTAATTTAATAATTAATTGGTAATTATTTAATTGTGATATTTTTGTAGGAGCGGGTTGTGAGTTTATAGGGGAATAGGGTGGGAAGTAATTTAATTCTAATACATTTTATATTAATATTGGTATATTAATATTTATTTAAATTTTAATGTATAGTGTTAATTATGGGAATTAATGTAGTAATAATTATTTATCAATGTTGTTCATTAATATTAATTGATTAAATATTTTGGAATTAATTATGTTAATTGTGGTTAATTTTTAGGAATGTGTGGTGGGGTTTATAGGGAATTAGGGTGTGAAATAATTTATTTATAATTATTTGATAATTAATTGTAATTAATTTTCAAATAATGCATACGTTTTTGTTAATTGAAAAAAAAATGTGTTATGGAAATTGTGTAATGACTTTTATGTGTGTGTTGTGGTGTTTATTGGGGTAGAAGGTGGAAAGTGTTTTATTAATTAATAATTATTTGCTTATTATTATTCATTCTCTAATTGATAATGTTATATGGTTATTGTTTACTTTTATTTTATGTGTGGGTTTTGGTTTTATAGGGGTAATGTTTGGTCAATAAATTAATTTTTATGTTTTAATTTGATTTTTAATTAATAAGATTTGTTTACTTGATATATAAATATGGAGGTACAATTTCTTTAGAAATTTAGATGTGTATTGTGAAATGCCTGGTGTTATAGGGTAGAAAATAAAGAATATTTATTTTATGTAACAATTAATGTTTTTGATTTTAATTAATGTATAATAAATATAGTTATTTGTTTGTAATTTGCTTTTTATAAAATAATGTTTGTTGGTAATTTTTTGATTTGTTAAACATTATAACATATTTCTTTTTTGGTATTTTTAATATTTGTATGTATTTTTTCTTTTTGTGTTTTTAACAATATTTTTTATTGTAGTTGATCTTCTGTTTGTTTTTATTTTTTTATTGACTTTATTGAGAGTATTCTGTTTAACCCTTTGCTATCCGACACTTTCCCTACTGTTGCACTCACTGGAGTGGGAATATTAATTGTTACCCCTCTACTATCCAACACTTTCCCTACTGTCAGGGTCGGACTGGCTACCGGGCAGTTGTGGGTGCTGCCAAGCAGGGGGAAGATTTCGTTATTGGGGACCTGTGTGTGCAAAACGAAATTCGTTTTGCTTTTTTATTTCAAAGCGCACGCAGGTCCCCAACAACGAAATAAGCCCACACCACGGAGAAATCATCCCCCTGCTCCGCAGCACACACAACTGCCCGGTAGCCAGTCCGGCCCTGCCTACTGTTGCACTCACTAGAGTAGGAATAGTAATTTTTACCCCTCCACTATTCAACACTTTCCCTACTGTTGCACTCACTGGAGTGGGAATCTTAATTTTACCTCTCCGCTATCCAACGCTTTCCCTCCTGTTGCACTCACTGGAGTGGGAATAGTAATTTTTACCCCTCCGCTATCCAACCCTTTTCCTACTGTTGCACTCACTGGAGTGGGAATAGTACTTTCTACCCCTCCGCTATCCAACACTTTCCCTACTGTTGCACTCACTGGAGGGGGAATAGGAATTTTTACCCTTCGCTATCCAATGCTTTCCTTACTGTTGCATTCACTGGGGTGGGAATAGTCATTTTGATTCCTTTCTCTATCCAACGCTCTCCCTACTGTTGCACTCACTGGAGTGGGAATAGGAATTTTTACCCTTCCGCTATCCAACACTTTCCCTACTGTTGCACTAACTGGAGTGGGAATAGGAATTTTTACCCCTTCCGCTATCCAATGCTTTCCTTGCTGTTCCATTCACTGGAGTGGGAATAGTAATTGTTTCACCTCCGCTTTCCAACACTTTCCCTACTTTTACCCCTACACTATCCAACACTTTTCTTAATGTTGCACTCAATGGAGTGCCAAATATAAGTTTACATTTTTTTTAAATATATTAATATTTTCATTTATGATATATTGTTTTCATTAGATTTTGTGTTATAGTTATAGTTATATGTATAATTATTTGTTAAATTTGATATATTTATAACATTTTGAAATAAATTAGTTATTAGTTTATTAATTGTTTTTAAGTAAATATAAATTGACATATTACATTTGATATGTGTACATTTACATTTTTTGAATTACATGTATTTATTATATTTGTTTAAATATACATTACATCAAAAAAAATTAAGTTAATTTTATAATTAATTTATTAAACATTCTTTTTTATATGTAAGAAAATCGATATTTTGTACATCGCTGTGTTTTACATTAATATATTTTTTCGATATTTTTGTATTTTACATTTTAAAGATATTGTGGATGACGATATTTGTGCGTCGACATTTGTGTGGGGGGATATTTTTGAAGTCGATATTCTGACAGTGATCCGCAGCAGAAGGGAAAGCACTGGACTTTAATATATATACTACTCCCAGCCCAGCCTAAGCAACAGTAGGAACAGCGTTGAACAATGTTTTAAAATATATTCTAAAACTCAGGACATACAAAATTAATTAAAGTAAAATCAAAACTTTCATAAAGATGTTACATTATTATTTAGAACAATCGATGGGCCTCCTTACGCTGGCGTTCCTAGCGGGAATTAGATCATCCGACAAGGAGTCGGCGGTCTCACCTGCCATATTATGATGAGAACGGCGGGTATGCAGTCAGAAACTGTCTTGTGCCAAAAAGGGCTGCAGAACAAGCTGCAGTAGAAAAAGGCATTTTTCAAGCATCCATACACCATGTGCCAAGCACTATGTGGTGCCTGGCACACAGTGCATGGATGTTTGGGGGGCACCACATGTGCCCTCCTGGTCACGTAGCACTGGCCCATTGGGGACTGGGACCCTGGTTGGGGCCCCAAAGTCCCTTTTTGGCTGCAATTCCATGGCGGTGGGACCACCATGAAAAGTCTGTCAGAAAGGGACATCCTAATTCCTACAGCAGTGCCTGCGCAGGCACCACCCTCATTGTAGGCATAGGAGTCTGACCACCACCCTGATGGGCTACTTGAGCCTTTCGGATGCAGTGGTCTTCCCCTCGAAATCATCGCTCCGCCACGGTATTGTAATGCCGTCGTCGGACCGATGCTTTGGATTTCGTGCAGACCGCCACGGATGGCAAAATCTCAGATGCGGCTACAACGTCATTCAAACCTGGATATCAACTGTGTGTCTAAAACTAAGTTCAGCAAGCCAGAATGTGTCCTCATTAGAGAAAGAACCTTTAAGCCCTTCATTCAGGAGTCAGTAAACGATATATATTGCGATGGCAAAATCCACTGTTAAAGCTTTATAGTTTAACCTTGTCTGTTTCCACACTAGACCAATCATACATGTCATATATACAAGTGTGTACACATGTGTACAATCTATTATACACCACACATATACAGCCCAATCAGTATTTCCCAGCAGACGCTGGTGGCCATATCAGCCTAACCATTTTGTGTCATGTTGTGTGGAACATTATATATTCAGTGGCATTCTGGCTTGTGCCTGCCATTGCTGGCCAATGGACAAAAAATGATCTTTCTGGCACGCTTCTATCCAACAGTTTTTCCACACTAATGAACACACATGCTGAACCTATTTTTTTGTTACCCTTCTAAAGCTACTTAAGTATGTCCTCATTGACGTGGTACATCAATTAAACAAGTGATCATATTCCTTAGTAATTCAGTAATTAGTGTGGGTTGGCGCATAACAAATTATGAAAACATACAATACATATTCTGCTACTCACCTTGAATAGCGTGCCTTAAGTTTTATTAGTTTCGGTTATCCAAATGATAGAAAAGTTTGTGTGTCAACATTATGAAATATGGTATAAAAGCAGTACACAGCAAATGAGCCCAACGTCTCTAGTGCAAGCGAGAACAATGCCCCTTGACTGCATTATGGATGGTAACATATAACAATGGTCAATGTTTTGTGTGCCCCCCAACAGGCCTCTGGGTCCGGTGCCACTGCACCAGCTGCACTATTGGAAGTTATGTCCCTGTTTAAAAGGCTACTTGCGCTCCTTCAGTTTGATCATGCCCACCCAGATGAACAGGAAATCCAGTTATACACTTTGCACATCAACAGAAAGAACTGTAAAATTAAATTTGAAATGACTCACCCATAGCTTTGTTAGCACTTTGAATCTGTGGCCAAAACAATCAAAAAGCAAAACAAATTGCAGAAATGAAGACAGCAATATTTGGGGCAAGCCAGGCACAAGAATCTATTTTATAATGTTTGATAAAGACTCATCCTTCCTTTTTAGATTTTGCCTACGGCAGCGCAGGACCAGTCTGTTGTTAGCTTTCAGTGGGGTTAGAGCCCACCCATTAGATACAATTGGTTGGCTTCATTGGCACTTTCATTTGCTGCCTTCTAATTTGTTAGCCCATGTGGGCTTCACTTCTTGGGTTTGTACCTTCCCTAGATCATTGACCCATTACTTGCGTCCTTCTACTGTTCTACTTTTTTAATTTTAAGCACTTTACAAGAGTGCATATGTTTTCCTGTTGTCTCTCTCATGTATGACAAACACTCCACTATACTTACTACCAGTGTGCTTCTCCCACCCCACGTTGCTTTTTCACCTGTGTGCTTTTCCCCACCTACGCGTTGCACTATCTCATTTGTTTGCTCACCCCACTATCCTCTGTCTCTTTTTATGTCTGGTCCCCCTACATGTTCCTTCTCCACTCCCTCCATGTTGTTTCTCCCACCCGCACCCCAATGTTGCCCCTGGCAACACTACCTGTTGACTACCCAAGTCTGTGTTATTTACCTCAACTCTCTATGTTAATCCCCTCATTGCTTCTTTCTTTGCCATGTTGTTTCCCCCACAGTTATTTTTTTTATTTTTTTTGCTTACCAATTTAACTCGGATCAGCAAAGCATTATTTTTTAGCTGCGCGCATGTTTAGTTCACACACATACAAAATGACACATCTGGTGGCTTTTATGGCTTTTTTATTTTTAAAAGCATTGTTGCAAAGCTTCGGGAATGCTGTAAAGCTTAGCTAGTACAATTTGAAAACCTAATAGGTTCCAAAGGCGAGACCTACTGGCTTTACCAATGCTTTTTTCTTTAAAGGTACTGTCAGGAACTTTACAATTAAACTAAGACACAATAGGCAGAGATGTGAGAAACGGTATGGAGACCAAGGACGTGATAATGAAGGATTAACACAACAGTTATGTACCCTCATCAATCTGCAAATGCCCCTTGTCTTGATTGAGTGAGCTGAGTGCAGACTGCAGAGATCTGTGTAACCTATGGGAGATCCTGCCTCGTCTATGCTGCACATACTATGATGGCTTCATGTTATATGTGGCGTCTTCAGCTTATATTTGTTTCCAGTACACCTTCAAAGAATGAAACGTTTTTTAGATGTTTCACTGAATTTAAGACCTACATCAGAGTCTTTCTTACCTCCCAATTACACTGACAAGAAATAATTGAGTTGGGTCAAAGTAACACATATCAAATAACAGATAACATAATGTGCTATTCATGCCCTAATTTAATGGTATGCAGTTCATGTGTGCCTGCCTCTGTAAGGTTATCCTTTGTCCTAGCCAAACACTAATTTCCCTTCTTCTCCTGAGCATTGCATTCTTCTCATTAAAAACAGCATGGGGCTGCTTGAAATAATCCTTCATGTATCTTGTACATGAGCTGTTTGTTTGCCATTTAGCATAGATGGTTTAAAGAAACACTGCAAATAGAGGCTACTGGCAACACTGTAGGCAAGCTCCAGTGAGGGTTATTTGGGGCAACAGGACATCTGCAAAATGGGCTTTAACAATACTTGCCTATCTGTACTGATAAAAGGTACCACCAGCAAAACAAGCATTGGAAATGCAATAGGTCTCGGATTTATTTGAGTTAGAGCTAATGGCATTGTAAATGCCAATGTCTTTTAGCCATGTATTATGGAGTGTATGCATGTGGTCTGTAGTGGAATTATGTGGGTTGGATTGGAATTGTAGCAATGCTGGCATGCTGCGCTTTAGATGAATATGTTTAAAACTAAAGTGCACCATACTGCGATTGCTACAATATTTAATTGTGGTGCGTTAACAATTGATGTGTGCACTGATGGCTGATGGTGTGTGTGCCTGTAGAAATTGTGCACTGATGGCTGGTGGTGTGTGTACCTGGTGGAAGCATGCACTGCCAGCTGGAGGTGTGTGTGCCTGGTGGAAGCGTACACTGACGGCTGGTGGTGTGTGTGCCTGGTGAAAGCGTGCATAGATGGCTGGTGGTGTGTGTACCTGGTGAAAGCGTGCACTGACGTCTGGTGGTGTGTGTGCCTGGTGAAAGTGTGCACTGATGGCTGGTGGTGTGTGTGTGTTTGGTGAAAGCGTGCACTGACATCTGCTGGTGTGTGCCTGGTGGAAGCGTGCACTGATGGCTGGTGGTGTTTGTGCCCGGTGAAAGCGTACACTTACGACTTATGGTGTCTGTGTCTGGTGAAAGTGTGCACTGATGGTGTGGTTGTGTGTGTGGTTGTGTGTGTGTGGTTGTGTGTGTGTGGTGAGTGTGTGTGTGGTGAGTGTATGGTGGTGAGTGTGTGATGAGTGTGTGGTGGTGTTGTGTGTGTGGTGTTGTGTGTGTGGTGTTGTGTGTGTGGTGTTTGTGTGTGGTGTTCTGTGTGTGGTGTTGTGTGTGTGTGGTGTTGTGCATGTGGTGTGTGTTTGTGGTATTATGTGTGTGGTGTTATGTGTGTGTGCGTGTGTGGTGGACTTAGTTCGAGTTTTCGTACTCTGCACACTCACACACTTCCCCTACACACTCACACACTGCTCACCCTACACACTCACACAATGTTCACCCTGCACACTCACACAGTGTTCACCCTGCACACTCACACACTGCTCACCCTGCACACTCACACACTGCTCACCCTACACACTCACACAATGTTCAGCCTGCACACTCACACACTGCTCACCCTGCACGCTCACACACTGTTAACCCTGCCTACTCACACACTGCTCACCCTGCACACTCACACACTGCTCACCCTGCACACTCACACACTGCTCACCCTGCACACTCACACACTGCTCACCCTACACACTCACACACTGTTCACCCTACACACTCACACACTGCTCACCCTACACACTCACACACTGCTCACCCTACAAACTCACACACTGCTCACCATACACACTCACATACTGCTCACCCTGCACACTTACACACTGCTAGCCCTGGACACCCACACACTGCTCACCCTGCACACTTACACACTGCTAGCCCTGCACACTCACACACTGCTCACCCTGCACACTTACACACTGCTAGCCCTGCACACGCACACACTGCTCACCCTGCACAAATTTGCATATACCCGCCTTTGGTCTGTGTTTTGGTACGGAGGTGAATTCCTTGATAAATGGGTCCACAAAGATGCATAGCGTGCCAGATCAGCCCGTGGAAAATCTGACTTCTACTGAATATTACAGAGGATGGGTCCCCCCATATGACTTCAGATAGTGTGCAGCAGCACGTTTTGATAATTCTTCCTTTAGGTCTGGTGTAACATAGGACACATTGTTTATAATTGGAACAAAGGAATGTTGGCAGGGAATGGTGCAGACCTTATCCTGTCCCATAAATGTAGTTTTTAAAAATGTGAATTTTTGAAATAGGTCAACATTTGGGTCCCGACCTTAATGAAAGCTTCAAGCCGAGTGACTGGGAAATAACTGCAGGCTTTCTAAAGGTTTCAGCTGACGCACCATGCAGGGACGCACATCTTCACCATCAGCCCTCTGTGGCACGAGAGGAACGTCGTGGTGCGCACGGACGCCACGTTCTTTCACCGCCCTCGGAATGGCAGATATGTGGACTTCCGACATGCAGCAGCTGTTTGTGTCAGAGAGAGAGGGAGATCTGCTCGGTGCGGTGACCCCGCAGTGTAATGAGATATACACCAAACAGCGCTGGGAATCGATAAGGGGTGGGGGGGAGATTAGTATTCCCCCACCCCATTTGACAGAGCATTGTGATACGCTCTAGTGTCTAATTCATGTTTACGACTCCACTTTTGCTTACGTTTCATGAATCAGCACCAAAGTTAAGGATTTCAAAGGTTGCAATCGAAGGAGCGCACAATGCCCCTAATGCGAGCGCCCACACCTTCATTAGAAGGTGCAGCCCCTGGATGATGCCTGCAAGGTACACTCAAAGAACTGTGGGTGAAAAGGTAGAATTCCGTGATCACTTAGGTTTTCACAGTTTACTCTGCCCTGGCTGAAAGCCTTTGTTTTTAAGCTTGGACATAAAAACTGCACAGCTCAGATGATACGTGGCAACAGAGAGCAAGTCGTCCGTTTTGCAGGGGCTTCCTGGCCTCCCTGCGCCCCGTGTCTCCAGTGCCCTCGGGCTTCACACATACACTGCAGATACAGACGGAAACAGAGAGCGTGATATGTAAACTCGCACCTCCCCTCGCTGCGGACATTCACTGCACCGGTGGGGCCAGGCGCGCCCGGGTCTGTGCCCCGGGAGTAGGGCCCGCTGCCAGAGGCCAGGGCTCTACCTACACTCGTAGCCTGCACGGTACTAGGTGGCTTGAGGCGCGCTGCTGATGCTCGTAGCCGCGCCTGCTGCACTAGGTTTCGCCCGCATTGAAGGCGGGCGGCTCCCTCGATGTGTCCTCGCCTGACCCAGCGCTACACCCCTCCAGCCGCCCCTCCTGAAGGGGTTTCAAAAGCCCGCCCGGGTGCATCTCTGGGGAACACGGACCAGAAGGGAATGTCCTGTAACCCATGCCCAGGCCCCTCACGCAAGACTTGGGATTAAGGCCTGCAGTCACTACCGCACCCATCCGGCTTTAACACAGAAATCTGACACTACTCTTAGCAGTGATCACACAGCCGCCGAGGACAGGGCAAGAGAGTGGGCACTACAGCTAGTGATAGACCGAGGGGCGGCGAGACTTGGCAGAGTAAGAACTTTCTAAAGGATTTTGCACGATACACAGTACAGCGCTTTAACAGTTCCCGGAAATTATAACAAAAACATCATAAAAACAAAGAGCACCAATAAACAAGCTGAGGATCAACGGGCGCGAAACAGCGTGGTGGGCACGCACGAGACGCAGCGTGGGCGTGCACATCAGCTGAAGATCGCCGGAGAAGACACCGAGTCTGCCTGCTGCCATGACTGACCCGCTGCAGAGGGAAAGAGCCCGGTGAGTGGGGGTAGATGGTGGGCGGCAGAGAGGGAGTGGGCAGAGAGGGAGGGTGTGTGTGTGTGTGTGTGTGTGTGTGCGTGCGTGTGTCTGTCTGTCTGTCTATGTGTGTCTGGCGCGTGCCTGCCTGCCTGCCTGGGGGTGTGTGCGCGTCCACAGACCCTGGTCGGCTCGTGCACCGCTCTGTATTCCCCTGCGAGCGAACTCGGCGACAATAGATCTCGTTGCCGAGACCTAAAAAGGTATCAACTTAATCAGGATCTGATTGCAGGTAGTGTGCAATGGAACTCTTTACGAGCAACCTCCCATAATGAGAGATTTATTCCAACGCCCATCATTAAATGCATGCCTCCTGATGCTGTAACCTATCTTAGACATCATGAACGCTTCCCTTTTCATAGGTTTCTTCTCTTCATCCCTGACAATTGGTAAAATGTACCCCTTCTACAAAAACAAACCAAACAACATCCATGTGAAAGCTCCAATTACTTTCCATAATGCCTTCTTTCATTGGAGAAATTCTCAAGAATAGACACAAGAGAGGCATCACAAAGTGATCAAGAGAGCCAAGAAGCATAACAATCAAATGAGGCAGATCTTCAAAATTTAAAGGATTGGTTTGGCCCATAAACTACAAGTAACCTAGTTGGTTTCCAATAACATCGTGAAGACCAACTTATTTTTTGTGATTCAATAATAACAATTCTGTGACTTCTCAAACTATAGAAAACATCAATGAATAGAAAATAACCTCATTGCCCTCGCATCTCACCACTTCTGCTGCTTCTTCTTTCATCATATTTAAACTCCTGGAGTTGTTGAGTTTGGGTCTAAAGAAAACAACATTTAACTATGCTAAGTTAAGGGACCATGTTCAGTCGACATGCTTCGAACAATGCCTCCCTTCCAACAGGAGCTGTCCTCTGAAACACACCCTCATCACTCCCTGAAAAACATTAGAGAAACAAAACCATAAGCAAACTAGTAGCCAATGTCCAACATACCTGACCCTACATAAATCATGCAGATGTGTGTTGAGAGACAACTTTAAGAGCATTTGGAGCTTCACAATGAGGTGGCATTTATGTTTTGACCCTCTATTGCATATACACTTGACATTTGGTTTTCACTTTGTGTTACAGAATTCAATAAAACAGTTATGAAAAAGAGCATGTGGACATAACACATCTTTCCAGGATCACCATACAGGGTGTAGGCCTATTAAATGCACAGAACTTTATTTGACCTACACAAGAGAATTAGTCACAATGGACAAATAAAATGAATGAAATAAAATTAAATCAAAAGCACAACTATACCCGAAGGTGTAAAGGCGCTAAAACCACTTAAAATATAGGCACCAAACGAGGAAGAAAGAAAAACAGCTTGCACTGTGCCAGGGTCTAGGATGAAAAAAGCCAGGTTTTCAGATATGTACAAAAACAGAGATCTTTTCAGATCGCGTGACATGCAGAGGTAAGGTGTTTGAAATGTACCCACAACATAAGAGAAAGAGCACCCGTACCATCTGGGTTTGCAAATCCTGGGAACTACCCCCTTCCTTTTAAAGGCGGAGCGGAGCAGCCTGTTAGGCACATACCAGTGAGCAGTTGGCCAAAAAAGCTGGAGACCCATTTTGTGTAGTGCCGATAAAGTCATTCAAAGCACTTTGAATATCACTTGTTTGCTGACTGGAAGCCAGTGAAAGGCCCAAAGACCCTTGGCCACAGAAAGATGTTGTCACCTTTTGAAGGACTTGGAGCATGCTAAGAGAGGAATTAGCGATATTCAGGCAGAGAGCATTACAAAAACCTAGACGGGAGTAGACCAAAGCCACAACCACCGATTTACAATGCTCTGGTGTAATAAACGGGAATACCTTTTTCAGAGATCTGATAATGTAAAAGCAAGTGCTTGTGGTACAATTAGCCGGCAGATTGAAGGTCAGAGTGATATCAAAAAGGACCTCTACATTTTTGGCCGACTCGACCGGGGTTGGTAAAGGACCACACATTATCAGCAACCGGAGTTCCAACCAAATGGACTGCTGTGTTCTTGAAACCAACACCTATGTTTTATAAGCATTCAATTTCAGAAAATTGTCTTTCATCCAATTACTAATTCCTGCCATACAGTTCTTAAACTAATTTGACACTAATGGTACAAAATCTGGTATTGACATGATGATTTGAGTGTCGTCAGCATAGAACTTCTCTAATGCCTATTACACAATTGTCTGTAGAATAATAAAGGAAAGAACTGTTCCTTTCCTTTCCCATTACCCTGGTAAATAAAGAAGAATTGGGTTAGTGGTGCGGTCACATGCTCGGTATCATGCGGCACACTCTAGGAATCATTGCTCTTGTGTGGATTGTTCCACTTCTTTGTGTGACCCTTGGTGCAACTTCTTGATCTGTATCCAGAGAATTTTTAAATATAAGGTGATGAGGCCTAATTCCAGTTCCAGATGGAATATCTCCACATGCATAATCAAAACTTAAAAGCTTGGGTAAACTTTTCAACTGTGTGATCCTATCTAATCCCCTATTAACCCTATCGGTGCATCAGATGGCCCATGGCCGTCCGACGTCACTGTGGATGTGTGCGGAGGACGGTCGGGGGAGGTCCGAACCACGCCCACCCTTTATTTCACCCGCACCATAGCGGAATTCTCACCACAGTCAAAGGGTTAAAGAAAGTGAGTCAACCTGTACTTCCTCTTAGTCTGAAAAATACTCCCAATACTCTATGAGAGCCCTTTTCATGGGATGGCTTGACTACTGTAATATCCGTTGTATCTCCCAAAGAGACTCATTGCTATGTTGCTAAGCCTACAGAATCAGTCAGCCAGAATGTGTGTAAGCCTTTCTAAATGCAGGCTCTTCTCTGGATCCAGGTAAAATCAAGGATTAAATTCAAAGTCTGCTGTACTGTTCACAAAGCTCATTGGGATATATGCCCAAAATAACAGCAGTAACTGACATCATGTTTTCCCTCAGCAAATAATCAATTTCAGACATTTTGCACTTGTGAACAAGCCTTCAACAGGATGAAACATGGAGGTAAATCTCTGGAAGTAAACGGGCCTAGGTTTTGGAATGCCAGAATCAGTCTGAATGCAAAACAAAACTTAAAACAAATCAGAAATAATTTGAAAACAATAATGTCCAACCCCATTTTTATTTGAATAGGTCTTCTAGACTAATTTCTTAAACAGGTTAAACAGAATTATTTACTCCTGAGTGAAATTTTGTTCATACTGGTGCAATCTTGACAAATTTCCATCATTTTGCATTATGCTTTTTATGCACAATGGCTGTAATTGAGATTATATATGAGTGAAAATCCTACTGTAGGAGCATGTGAACAACACAAACAACCAGCATATATATATTATCTACTGGTGGTCACCAGTAGGAAGTTATAGTTAGGACCAATTATCCACAGGAAAAGCAATTTTTTGATTTGCCAATATCTTTGGCGCCGTCTGACGAATCTTCGAAGAATTTTCAAAATGGGTGGCCCTCTCCGGTCAGCTCCTGTCCTGAAAATTTCGGGGTGATTTGTCAAGCAGGGGCTGAGAAAAAAGGGGGGTCCGAACTCGCATTTTCATTTCCATAGGAATCTTTGGAACAGGCTACAGCCCGAACTGCTGAATGGAATTACTCCAAACTTGGCAAAAATGTGGCTCTTGGTTCAGAAAGCACCCTTCTTTTAAAATGGTGTAAATCCGTTCAGTAATTCCTGAGAAATTACAAAAAGAAAATGTTATATATCTGAGCACCGAGGAGGAGTCGTGACTCCTCTCAGGCACGAGCTTCACTCTGATTGACTGCCAACACTCCAAACCAGGAAGTGTTGGCAGCCAAGTGTTAGCAGCCATCTTGTGACTTGGTAGAACCGAGTTACAAGAAAAGAGTAAAAAAAGTAAATAAAAAGGTGAGCAACAAGAAAAGGGGGCAGCGGGAGCAGGAAACCTGCTCTCACTTCCGAAAACCAAAGCAGAATTTCTTTTGCACAAGGGGAGCTGCATGTCAGCAAACAAAAACAGGCCAGGCCCCGGGGGATGGGATCCCTGGTGCCAATAGTGGCCCAGGGAAGGGGGGCCACACAGCCCCCCACCCATAAAATAAGAATTAAAAAAAGAAACCAGCAATTCGTCGGAGGCCCTGCCCCCTCCCTGCAGCACTCTGCAAACGGGCCCCCTGGTGCATTCTACATTGAGGGATTAAGTCCCCTTGAATACTGAGGGTCTCTGGGGGCCAACTAGCCCACCATGTACCTTCAGTAAGCACCACAGAGCTGCGTTGCAGAGAGGTGATCTGAGGCCATGCCCCTTTTTACACGTTTACTGGAGGTACCTGGTAGGCTAGTTGGCCCCCAGGAACCCTCAGGATTCAAGGGGACTTAATCCCCCAACTTACAACGAGTCAGGGGGCGCATTTGCACAGTGGTGCAGGGAGGGGGTGGGCCTGACATAACGAGTGTGTAAACACGCCCCTGGCGCGTTGTAAATTAGGGGATTAAGTCCCATTGAGGCTCCGTGTTGGCCAACTAGCCCACCAGGTACCTCCAGTAAGCGCCACAGAGCTGCATTGGAGAGAGGTGGCCCGAGGCCACGCCTCTTTTTACACCTCTCTGCAGTGCAGCTCTGTGGCGCTTACTGGAGATAACTGGTGGGCTAGTTGGCCCCCAGGGTCCCTCGGGACTCAAGGGGTCTTAATACCCCAACTTACAACTCACCAGGGGGCGTGTTTGCACAGTGGTGCAGGGAGGGGGCGGGGCCTGACATAACAAATGTGCAAACGCGCCCAATGGCGTGTTGTAAATTGGGGGATTAAGTGCCCTTGAATCCTGAGGGTCCCTGGGGGCCAACTAGCCCACCAGGTCCTTCCAGTAAGCACCATAGAGCTGTGTTGCAGAGAGGTGGTCCAAGGCCATGCCTCTTTTTACACCTCTCTGCAACGCAGCTCTGTGGCACTTACTGAGGGTACCTGGTGGGCTAGTTGGCACCCAGGGATCCTTAGGACTCAAGGGGACTTAAACCCCTAACATACAATGCACCAGGGGGCGTGTTTGCACAGTGGTGCAGGGAGCAGGAGGGGCCTGATATAACAAGTGTGCAAACGCACCCTCTGGCACGTTGTAAATAGGGGGATTAACTCCCCTTCAATCCTGAGGGTCTCTGGGAGCCAACTAGCCCACCAGGTACCTTCAGTAAGCGCCACAGAGCCATGCCCCTTACTACACCACTCTGCAAACGCGGCTTCTGGTGCACATTCACACAGTTTAGTCACTAACCCAAGCATTCAGTAAGATACGTGTAATCACTCACTTATACAGTCAGTCATGCACCTACTAAATCATCCATTCAGACACTCATACACCCACTCATTCTTCAATACACATTGGCCTATATATATTAAACATATTTAAACTTTACATCACATAAATATATATCTATCTATCTATATAGATAGATAGATATATATTGAGGAAGGGATATTCCAAATTTACATATTTGGTTTAAAAAAAGCTTCAATGGATTATAACCAAGAATTGATGAAAAAGAATATTTGGTAATCAAGCTGGTTTGTGGTGGATATATATATGTGAATGCTGGCAAAAGTAACACATTTAAATATGGCCATTGTTTTCCACTAAGCTGAGTCCCACTCGCAACTCTGTGTCCATTATCGCTTTTTACTGTCACTGTACTGTGTATTTTAATTTGGAAAAAATGGTGGTAGAACATCGTGAACAAGGGAGCTTGACTCCCGAAACGCGTTGATGCGAACTCGTCATTCTGAAAATGAAACTGAGTACGTTTTAAATCCTACCTTGGAGTGCCAGATGATTGTCTGTTGCCTGTTGGATAATCCTATATTCAGTATTGAGCGGCGTGGCGGATCGTCGCTGAACCAGCACCACCAGCGCTTAGGAAGCACGCCAGTGCAAACCGCCAGAACTTGAAAGTAAACGGAGACAGGCGTGCCCCCTGTGAATGCCCGTAACTGCAAACCCGGAATTTGAGGAGCAAGTCAAACTGCGGCTGATTTTCGGCAGTCCGGAGGTCAGAGGATCGCGGAGTCTCGGTAAGTCAGTGCGGCTCCATTGGTCCTAATTAAGTGTGGGTTATTGCATTCGGCAAACGGGAGCTGGATTGTTACACTTCGTGGTGCATTGGCAATTGTGCGCGACAAATCCGCGTTGGGTGACTGAGCGGACACAATTAAGTAAAGTAACTTGGTAGGACGTCACCAGAAGCATTATGAGTAATGAAGAATGTGCAGCTAGGGAACAAGAGGCCCTGAAACTCTTTGAAGAGACAACGGAGCCTGTACAGAAGGAAAGAGGGGCGGCTGCCCCAACTGGCAATACAGATTTGAACAAACAGCTAAAGAATTATGAAAAGCTGAAGACGAGGGAAATCTCACGTTGGTGGGAAGTGGCATCCCTACGTAAATATCTACAAGTGGAACGTGTTCCACGTGGACTTAGAATCATGATTACCCCTTCCTATGAAAACCCTGATATTGAGATGCTTGGAGAATGGGCAGAAAATAGTGCAGCCAGCTCCACCAATATGATACGCATCCTATTGAAGTATGCGGAAAAAGAACGCTTGGAAGTGGTGGTAAAAATTAAAGAATTGAATGAGATCCTTGATAAAAATGATGACAAGTGCGAATTAGCAAATTTAAAACTGATTTGAAAGGGAGGCTGGAAAAATATGAGAAGCGCATAAAGGATAGAAAAGCCACAAAATTTACAAGGGATCGTATAGATTCATATAGATTACGAATCTGGGTGAATCTATACCTTTGCGAAAAAATTTGACTTGGCCAGGCGACAAAAAATCCATAGTGGCCAAGTAAACCAGCATACTGCCTCACAAAGTGAAGTCAGCTCAGATACCGGTTCAGAGGAAGAATTGGATGAACCAAGTAGGAGAGGATCTGGAGATGTGAGACTGGCTGTCACAGAGCAATTCCGTTTTATGCTGATGGAACAACAGCCCGACCATCGCATGGGAAGAGGAAGGGGCTGGGGAAGAGGCCGAGGAAGAGGAGACAAAGAAGAAGAGGCGAGGGATATGGGAGGAGCGCAAGGCTGGCAAACAAAAAGTTCATTGCGCTCGAACACGAAGAAATAACTGAGAGATCAAATGATGATGCAACAATCATTAACCTGAGTTCTGTGAAGATAACAGAGGATGAAGAAATGATATTTTAAATTAGGACTATCTTACTGTGACAATAATGAGTATAATTATCCTAACAGTAGAATGGACCTATATCGTTACATCCGAAAACTCAAGTTATCAAAGTTGCATACAGGACAACATGAAAATAATAATCTTCAAGCGAAAGAATTGACTCCTACTCCCACAAGCAATACAATCTTCCTGAATGTGAATGATATACCGGCCTTGGATGATATGATAACTTTGTTAGATAATACTAATCAGACTGAAAGGGGGGATTTAATTGGAACTGAATCTGGTTTTACGCGGAAAAGGCTTTCGATAGGGTCTCCTGGAAGTTTCTATGGGCAGCTATGATGAGATACGTTATTACTAGAGACTTCATTAAAGCCACCCAAGGACTATATGTTGACCCAGGAGCTAGCGTCATGATTATCGGGACCCTGTCTGAAAAATTTACAATTACTAGGGGAGCATGACAGGGGTGTCCCTGTTCACCTCTCCTATTTGCGGTTTACATTGATGCATTCATCCGTAACCTCCAAAATCACCCCTCAGTGCCTCCTATTTGAGTATTCGATCACGACACAAAAGTCTTAGCATATGCTGACGATATCGCGTTGGTCACCTGCGATCCCAATAAGGCTATGGAACTGATTGAGGAGGAGGCCCAGAGATTCGGAAATGTATCAGGATACTAGCTGAACTCAGGGAAAACCCAGATTGTCATTAATGGTAAACTCAGGGTGAGGGATAACAGGGTAACAGATCATGCAGTATACCTTGGTGTCAATATAAGTGCAAAGGTAGATAACATTGTGAGTATAAACCTCGATCCACTGATCAGCCGCACCAGAAAAGAATTGACCAGACTGGATAACCTGCATCTAACCATCGGCGGAAGATGCAATGTAATTAAAATGCTTTTTTTGCCCAGGTTTTTGTACTTCTTTAGGGCAATATGTCTGGAGTTTTCTCCTCAGCATTTTAAAACCATTGAGACTATGTTCTCCAGATTGATTTGGGGTTTTAAGAGACCTCGCCATGCACTTAAATGGATTATGCTGCCTAAAGAAAGAGGGGGACTAGCTTTGCCTAACTTTAAGTTATACTGTTGGGCGACAGTGGCTAAATATTGTAGGACTCTTATATCTAAAGAACATAGCGATCACCTTATTCCAACACCGCAAGAAATGATCCTGGGGGTGGGATGTGAGGGGTGCTTGTAGCGACATGTCAATGATAACTACTTTAAGAAAGTGAAACTAAGACCATCTCTAGCATTTATAAGGTCTGGAGTAATATACGAAAATTGCTAGGGCTCGGCCGATACTCATGCTATACACCAGTTAGCTGCAATGATGATGTGCCAGTGATTTTTCAGGATAGTTGTATGACTAGGTGGATCGAGGCAGGTATCAACCAGCTAGGCTGTTTTTATACACCAAGTGGCCTGAAAAGCTTCTCAGATATGCACTCTGAATATGACATCAGCCATAGGGATTTCTTTAAATACTTGGAGGTTAGGGGTTTCTTGGTAAAGAAAGTGGGGGGACGGGAAAAGTTCCAAAATAGCACCACAATAGAAACCCTATGCAAGAAAAACACCCCTAAAATAGGGGAAATCTATGAAACACTAAGTAGAACTTTCCCAGATGACATGGGCAAACAACTAGCTGATTGGCAGTCTAAATTAAGGGTACAGCCATCAACCCCTGAGCTTGCATATGAACTATCACAAACATGTCTAATGTCCATTAAATTGCAGGCACAATTTTATAAAACATTCTTTTCCCTTTACTATACCCCTTAAAAAATTGCAAAATGGGCATCAGGAAAGGGAACAACATGCCCGCGCTGCTCACTGTATGAAGCTGACATTATCCACATGTTTGCCTCTTGCAATACCTTATCTAATCTGATAATTGAAATATCTGACTTTTTATCAGGAATCTTTCATGCAAGAATGTCTATTTCAACTGAAGAAATAATGAGAGGAGTAGCTAAAAACCAGCGGCCTATTCATATGCAGGGATTGATTTTCGTGGCCATGGCTGTTCTCCAACTATGCATAGCCTCATCTTGGCTTGACCAAAATCCTCCGGCTTTTATACAGTGGAGGGCAAGATTACTAGCGATATGTAGCCTGGAGGTGGCCATATATAAAAACAAGGGGATTAATAAAAAGAAAAGAGGTATGCGGATTTGGGGTCCACTTCTTCAGTGGATACAAGACCACACCTAGAGATGGAGTTTATCTGTGGGACATAGAAGTCTGTCAAATACCTTAGTGAGCAAAAGCCTAGATCTTGATGTATTTATGTGTATATATCATGTCTCCATTCTGTGATATTGTTGTAATTGAAGTAGAGAGGCGGATATCAAAGTAGTAATGGATAAAGTACATTTATTAAGTACTACAGAGAATAACTGGTGTTCCCATCAGAAAGCCAGGGAGCTAACTGACAAGGAAGAATCCAGACAAAGCAAAGCACCATATGACATCAGAAACATAGAATGTGGGTTTTAAAGCGATACAGTAATATACAAGTAAAGAGAATACAACATATCCTCTTCCCTTCATATAAAAGGAAATGAATGGTAATAAAAATTTTATAAAGAAGAAGTTCATGCCTTCCACTACACAAACAAACGTTACTCACAAACGAAATCCTGCAAATAACTCGGAGGTCTCCTTTCCCTCTGACTTTTACCAGCACCATTATAACTACTTTTGTTTGGTTCTGACACCCGGTTAGACTGAGACAAATCCACTCCTTCTTCGGCTTTCTTGTACAGTGCCACCCGTCTCAAGTTCCAACTCTCTCCATTAAATAGAGTCACAAACCTCTTATGGACAGACTTGATTTTGAATGGGCCCCTGAACTTCGTCAACCCAACGCCAACACGTCCAGGTTTTACTTTCACCCAATCATTCACCGCAAAATTACACTTACTCACCACCTCCTTTTCACCTTCACGCTTCTCAAAGACTCCAGTACCCAAACACTCTTTCATCCATGCTGCAACAAGTTTGGTACCAGCTGAACGCCCTCTCATCATACAAAAGGGGATCTTTCCAGTCACACCATTCTCAGTAGTTCTATAGGCCCAAACCAGATCATTAACTAACTCTCTCACATTCACTCTAGATGAGAGGGCCATCTGGATTGCTGCTTTAACCATTCGGTTCGCCCTCTCAACTATACCATTACCCTGTGGGCTGTATAATGACGTCCTCGAATGTACAATACCACACTTTTCTAAAAAACTAGCCATCTCCACAGAAGTCAATTGCGTCCCATTATCAGTGATGATCTTCATGGGAAAACCTTCCTCTCTGAAAATATCCTTCAACATAATAATTGTGCTACTCGTAGTGATTTCCTTCATAAACTTAACCACTAACCATTTCAATGAAACATCCACAACCACCAAACCAAACCTCATATCTTGACTCAACTGATAAAAAGGACCAATAAAATCAAGACATATAGTGTGCCACGGACACCCTGGGTCTTCTATTGTTCCACACCCAGTCTGACTACCAACCTTAAGCCTCTTCTCACTCTCTAAACAATCTGTACATCTTTCCACCCACTCGGAAATCTCTAGATCCATGCCCGGCCACCAAAATTGCTCCCTCACTCTCTTCTTGGTGAGAGACTGTCCCAGGTGACCCTCGTGAGCTAACTTGAATAAAGTGAACCTCACCTCCTGTGGGGGAATGATCTTATCTTCCTTCAGAATAATAAGACCTTCTTCGTCCAAGATAGACAAATGCTCTAAAACTTTCAGATATGGACGAAGGGCAGGAGATAAACAACTCTCTCTCCTTAAACCCTTCACAATTAGATCCTTCACCTCTCTCAACACCTCGTCCTTCACCATACTGGTATTCCACCAACTCCTACTAACCGCCCCAGCACACGTATCCACTACCTCATCCACAGTTGCTACAGACCCTTCTGAATTGAGTGATTCCACTCCCAACTTATCCACCATCTCCCAAGGTAGTGGAAGTCTGGAAAGGCCATCAGCTTGGTTGTTCCTCCAACCAGGAATATATTCTACAGTGTACAAGTACTCCTGAATTCTCGCAGCCAGTCTAGCCAACCTCGCTGATCCCTTTCCAGCCCCGCCAGGTGATAAAATTTTAACCAAAGGTTTGTGATCCGTCAACAACGTAAACTTGAACCCCCACAGATACATTCTACAATACTCGCAACCCCATGCTGCAGCTAGAGCTTCCCGCTCGATTATAGAATAATTCCTCTCTGCAGTTGTGAGGGTTCTTGACGCAAAAGCAACAGTCTTCAACCCGGAGTCATGCATCTGAGCTAACACCGCCCCAACCCCCACAGCACTTGCATCCACTGTCAAAACAGACTTAAGATTGGTATCAAACGGTGTTAAGATACCAGCTTCACATATTTCTCTTTTGATTCTCTGGAAGCAATCCTCCTGTTCCACATCCCACACAAACTTGCACCCTTTCCTCAATAGCACCTTAATCTTTTCAGTTTTCCCTGCAAAATTCCTTACAAACTTCGCATAGTATTCGATGAGGCCAAGGAAAGACCTCAACTGGTCTTTATCACATGGAGCTGGTGCATTTCTAATGGACTCCAACAAATCTCTCTTTGGTCTCACCCCATTAACAGACAGAGTATAGCCAAGGTACTCCACTTCCTCTACCGCAAATTTACACTTCTCTTTCTTTAATGTCAACCCTGCCTGTTCCATCCTTTCCAAAACAGCTTTCAAAATTAAATTGTGTTCTTCTACAGTCTCTCCAAAAATCAAAACATCGTCTTGAAAATACACTACATTGTTCACCCCTTTTAACACAACACCCATCATTCGTTGAAAGACCCCTGCCGCAGACGCAAGTCCAAAAGGCATACGAGTGAATTGATAAATTCCTTCAGTTGTTATGAAAGCAGTCAATGCCTTAGAGTCTTGGTGTAATTTAATTTGGTGATAAGCACTGCGGAGGTCCAGTTTAGAAAAATACCTCCCACCTTTTAGCGACAAGACTAACTCGTTGATATTCGGCAGTGGGAAGTTGTCCACAACAATGTTTTGGTTCAAGGTGCGAAGGTCCACACAAAATCTGAATTTGTTGTCAGATTTGGTCGTGATAACGACCGGAGAAATCCAGGGTGAAGTCTCAATCTGCTCTATCACCCCTTGATCTAACATCTCCTTCAGCATTTTCTTCACCTCCACACGTGCAATAAATGGAACCTTTCTAACCCTGTGTTGCGTAGGTACGGCATCATCCCGCAGTACAATTTTATGCACGTAACCTTTCAATTCCCCAATGTGTTCATCAAACAAACCTGTCATTCCTTCAACTATTGACTCAGTAGTTATGTTGTCCACTACCATCACCTGCTGTTCAGCCCTAGGGTTAATAACAATACTGAGGTCATACTGTTGTCCCCAACCTAAAATCGCAGGTCCTGACTTGGCTACATAAACCTTCCCTTTTGCAGAGCGATTTTTAAATGATATTTCACATACCATGTATCCAATCAACTCTATACTCTCTCCCTGATATCCACAGGGGCTAATATCACTGGCCAACAAGTGTACATCTTTCCAATATTTTAACCCCTTCAGAGCTAATGACAAGGGTAACTCGTCATGGAGTTTCCATTGATTTCAATGGAAAGTCAATGGGCATGATCGGCATGCCTTAGCATCCAAGTGGTTAAATACATCTCTTTTGGAATGATAGTCCAAAACGACCCGGGATCAACCATTAACTGGACTTCCTTCTTATCAATAACGAACTGAGCTTTAGGCCTCTCCCTTCTGCCTCATTCTCCTGCACACGTACCATCTTCACCCAAACACAATATCTTATTGGCGCCCTCAACACCAACCTCGCCTCTCCCTATCTCTCTCTTCTCCACAACTGCTACTTTATCGCTATTCATTCCTTTACACATTTTAAAGAAATGGCCTTTCCTCCCACACTTCCTACACACTTTATCTAAGGCAAAGCATTTTTTGTAATCTGAGGTATGAAACGTACTCCCACACCTACTGCACATCATTCCCTAATATCTAGTTTTCTCACTACTGGAATACCCACTATTAAATCTCTTTGTACCTTTCTCTCCTGAGTCTACACTTTTCTTATTCACAGCAGCAACCTCTTCCTGTTCAACACAAGAAACTCCATTTCCTTGTCCACTCTCCTTTATACTATCCTTTTTTTCCATCTCTTTCATGCATGCATTCGATTCCTCAACTACCTTTGTTATGAATGAAATTGAGGCCTTAACATAGGTACTGTCTCAGAAGCACAAATCCTTTGTGTCACAGAGACAAGCAGGCCCTTTCAGAGACAGGCAGGCCCTTTGACCTAGATTAGCCCTCATTTCACAATAACGAGCAACAGAGAGGCTGTCCCCTTATCTGATCACTGTGTGCTCTGTGCACAGAAGACGGTCCATCCTAAATACGTAATCTCCATGTCCAAGAGTGACTAACCTAGGTCACAACAAATTCTTGGAAACAGACCAAGAACAGATCTTCCTCTGACCAACATTACGTCAATCCAAGACACCTATCCAGTATAAGTATACCTCCCTTTGCCCAAGCAAACCAGAGGAGACAGAGACTTCCAGGCCGACACTCTGCCCGAGGCTCTGCAACCTGCGTCATGCCACAACTCCAGCTGGCAGAGGTCCATCACCCATCTGTGGGTGTCCAGCTCAAGATCAGGATGAAGTCCCACTAAGGTAAAGGGGTTAGACTAACTCCTAGGGGGATTCTTGGCTCTCTGAGACCTACACACATGCTAGGTACACTTAGGTACATCTAGTTAGGCATCATAGGGTTATAGGCTTCATCTTAATGCATTCTGTATTTCATGTATTTGTTCATTACTATTGCAAAATGGTAGAACTATACAAAGCCTTTTTATTTAACTGCACTGCTGGCCACAATTCTCTGCTACTGTCCAACAGTTGTCGCAGCACATATAACCAGTACTAGAAGAACAACTGTGCAATACATTTTATTGTAAACACACCCGACTGTTTCTTCTATGTACTTCTCTGAGATGAGTGACTGAATGAAAAGTAGTATATTGTTTCCATGATCCTGAGGGATGTGGGTTTTATGTTATGTGGTTGCCAGAAGCTATTCCCTTCTTGTCTTCAAGAAGTTTCTAGTGGCCTCTGAGCTAGCTGGTACACAGTAATTAAGTTTAATATACATAATAGGGGCATACAGACCTCAGTCCTATGCCAAGCCTATCGTGTATGTTATTCCAATGCGCAGAACCTATAAGGGATATAGGAACTACACTACATGGCGCCCAACCGTGATTGCGGCACTTATTTAACAGTAGATTCTGAGTAATTCAGTCATGCTTATTCTCAGAGACCCTACTCACAAAACGCCAGAGACGTCTGGAGTGGGTAGGCACAAAATTCCGCCACAGCCGAGTAGGCAAACCTCCTATGAAGAAGCTGTTGGTTAATCAAGCTTGAAGGAAAAAGTTCCCGAACAATTGTGCCTTTTTAAAACCTTATCTGAAAACCCTTTTTTAGGACATTTTGTTTTTACAACACAATGTCTGCCGAGGCAGCTGCTTCTGTCACTGGGACACAGGTCACAGACGACGAAGAGGAAGCAAATGCAATACATTTTGCACCCAAAATCAGGCATGGACTCACACAAAAACACCTCAGACATGATTTAACAGACCGAGGAGTTATAGTGATAATTATAGAGGCACACGAAGATTATCAAACAGATGTGTTCTATTCTTGGGTTATATTCCCAGCAGTAAATGCAATAACTCAGACTTTTCATTCTTACATACATGAAAAAGTCCCAGCGGTCTACACTCCTTTTGAAGGAGATTAACATTCCGCTCACTAACCAGAATCACAATTTCTGGTTTAATGGCGCCCTACAAACAAATGAATAAAACCAGGCTCAGTCCACTACGTAGACTAGGAGCTACATGGCCGACATTAGCCTGCTACACACAACATCCTGACATTGATATAATGCCACAAGATGCACTACTCTTACAACACAAAGAGTTAGTGAAACTCTTACAGAGTCATGACACAACTCATCATGAGGACACTTGGTGTCCAGCCCACAGTAGCTACAAATAATACAGCTCCTACACAGAGCACCGCTTCTAAAATCACTCCACAAAACACACACACAGTAATGGGTAAACTGCCCATGAAATCTGAACAGATTCCTTTCTGGGTAGCTCAGAAAAACACCTAGGTATAAAGCAGTATTTCTAAATAACACACCATTTGAAAGCATATAATGCTAACACTCTGCTTGCCCATAGGGATATCACCACAGTTAGAGGACTGCACCAACTGGGGTACAGTCTTTGCTGCCATATATACCAGAACTCATGGTATTCCTTCCTTAGCAGTAATTCCAGATGTCTTACGACAGATACAGAACAAGTATGGAGCTGAACCAGCTCTGTGCTTAGGTATGAAATTACTAGGTAATTATGACCAGGTATCAACAATAATACTAGCTAACATTAAAGGGGAAGCAGCTTCAGTGGCGATCCGCCAACACCTAAGAGAGGTCAGTCTTATAGACCAACCACAAGAACTTCCCAAAATAATTAAAACTGCATATGCAGAACTGGGAAGGGACAGTTTGGGTGGAAAAGCTTTTAAAAATCACAGCTAATGGGCAGTCCTGAGAAGGACACTTCGAAGCAGACACATACTTCTTCTAAAGAAGTGGGGAAATAATAAAAAAAAAACATTTTTCAGAAAAGATTCTCAGTCCCAAGGTAGGTCTCCTCAACAGGAGCCCTCTGCAAAGAGGTATAACCTTTGGAATAGGGATAATATTAGGAAAACTGCAGTGCTTAATTTGTATAAAAAAAAAAAAGTAGTACCGGGGTTCTCAGCAGGAGGACACTAGAGTTTGCACCACCGGTTGCCCCTGGCAGCACTGCCAATGACAGCACCTACACACTACTAATCATCACACACTTAAAAGTGTGACAATTCATACTATTACAGGCCCCCCAATGCTATAAAAATGGCTTTGGAGGCAAATACTACTAATTGCAAATTTAAATTTAAATTATGAACAGAAGTTGTTGTGCTAGTACCTAAATTGGCAGACACCACTACCATGTGGCAGACAGTCATAGGCCCGGCACAAATTAAGCACTGGAAACCTGACAGGTGTCAGGATACTGATACAAATTCCTCCAGAGATACAACACAGGGAGTGAAGGAAAGTCAGCACACAAAGAAGAGCGCAAGCAGTCCAGGGACAAGCACGCTCAGGACTCTTCTAAAACAGAAGACAAGTCACACCTCAATTTAAAAAATAAAACAACACTTATCTTTACTTTAAGAAGGAAATGGTTTGCGAGATTTCTTAATGGGACCTCGCAAACCACGTCAAAAACGTTTTATATACGCCGGTATATGTACTGCATGCATACAAGGAGGCATGGAAAGTGACGCAAATAGAGACTGCGGAAAGAATACGAGAGATTGATCGTGTTAATTTAGAGAAAACACTCTCTGTAGTAGACAATGGTTTAACAACTCTGTCCTCCAGAATATATTCATTGGACACCATTGTATCATATGCAATTGATATAATAGAACAAGACTTGCTAATGTTACAACATGGCCAGTCTCAAATACGATTTTCCAGTTTCAGTATTGTCTGCGGCATATACCAGAAGGCCTATATGAAAGGTTGGGTAAAGAATACATTCAGTCAGCATGGACTTTACCTTACACTACATAAAGGGAAAGAAGTAGTCCTTAGGGTCAACAACTGCAAAAATTCACTAATTGGTACACTTTTTTGCAAAGGTATTAATTTACACAGAGCCTGTGATGGTCCTGCGAATAACTTTTCATGCCATCTGCACGGGACTCCCTCCACAGTGATAGAACCAGTTTTCAGGCAACTATGTCAGGGAGCGCCCAAAGGGAGAAAGTATATTTTTCCTGAATTTTGCAACCATGTTCCCTGTTGACCTTAGACATGCATAATGCACAGGAGTGGGCAGTAGCCCAAGCTCCAGCAATGTATAAAAATCACGCTGGATGGGATGAAGGCTCAACCCACCATGTGATCCTGTTAATAGTTTCACCACTTGCACAAAGACACATGCTGTCCAACATGCACATAGTGCCACATTAATGAATAACATTATGCCGGAGAAAATACAAATAAACACTTGTTATCTCAAATGGATGTTTCTGTCAAACTATAGCACCTGAAAACAGGTACCTAACAGCATTTAGTATATTAGAGTCCCAGAGACAATGTTTTGTCATCTCCCCCGTGGGTATAAGAACAGCTCAGGAGTATTTTCTGAAAGAATTACTGAATTGCTAAAGCACTTTGATGAAGAAGTGTTGTCCTATATTGTGTGATATTTGTCTAAACGGACAACCTTTTGGGGAAACACTTGACCAGGGTGAGTACCATTATTATGGGATTGGCCTCTGGGGGCTACAAATTTAATTTCGAGAAATCAGAAATTGCCCACCTCAGTATTCTATTGTTGGGATATGAGCTTTCAAGTAAAGGGAAAAGCCTGGCAGCTAACTTAAAAAAAAAGTGTGCACTGCTCCAGCATCCAAATACATTAAACAACTTCCTATCAGTACTGGGATTCCTAGATTTTGGCAGAACATACATTTTTGATTTTACAAACGTTTCTACGACACTTTTCAAACATGGCTTTTCAGTCAAACACTGGACATAAGAACACACCAATATTCTTTGTTCACACCAGGAAGATATTATCGCTTCCAAATACATACACAGACGTGTAAACTAGCACCTATTGGTACTCAGTATCATTTTGGGTCAATTTGGGTACACTTATTTTAACTTTTAATAAAGGTGAAACTGTACCATTCACATACGATTCTCATCTGTACACAAACACAGAAATGAGTTTTAATTCAACAGAAAAATAAATAAATTCTGACAACCATTCAGGCTGTAGCAAAAGAAAGAGCACTGGCTAAGGGGAAGAGGCATGATTGTTGTCACCCCAGTACATGGGCTAGCATTCCTAATGCCAAAGCCTTTCATCCAGAATGGATACAAAGAGCTATCTCTTTTGCTGCATCAGACTTTGAATGCAGACTTGATTCAAGTTTAAAAACACAGGCATTCCTGCAATATGAAAAAGAACACCATCTACCAAATGAAATCTTGCCTCTAGATCAGTATGAATTTTAATTTACACTGATGGGTCTACCCCACCGGCCGCTTTTGTTAAAGATAAGATGCTGGATGGCAAGTTCCGTCCTCATTGCACCAAAAAAACTACCTCTAGGTAATAGCATGACTTGGTTGGCGGCTTTTAAAGTCCTGATACTTGCACCTTTAAACACGGATCGAGAATTCCCCACACTCATTGTGTGTGATTCCTTTTACTGTGTGCAATAATATAATAAAAATGTACACCATTGGGAACAAAATGGGTTTAAAGATGAAACAAGGTGGCACAATTAAAATACAAAATTATGGGAACAGGTAGTGGAGTTGAGAAACGACCTACCAAAAACTCACGTGATTAACACACTGAGTCATCAACGTGATGGCGTGCACGTTGAAGGGAATTCATTGGCTGTTGAAGCCACAAAGGGGGGCTGTTCACACAGCTTCCATAGCTGCGCACACTCGTCCAACAACGAGAATAGACGGTTAGAATATGGTGGCTGTAATTGCTTCACGCAAAGCAGCACAGCAGTGCCTAAGAAATTTCCACTCAAATACTCCTACAAGTTAGATGCAAATAACATTCCATATGCTCAGATTCCTGGAGTGGGGGATAGAGTATTTTCAAAATATGGATAGTAGGCAGGAATTAATCATTTAAAGCACACAAGGGCTTGGGCTCCGCGCATTCATGGGTAATAGCTACTATTTCTTCATTGCAACAGTGCTATTGGTGGCCTGGGATCAGAAGACAGACTATGGGCTTTGTCTTGAACTCCAACATCAGTAAACAAATGCCAGGCTATACCATCACAAGACCCGCGCAGGTCCCATTGCTAGACAGCCTCAGACTGTCCACTTGATCGTGTCGTGTAAAGGACCACTGCGGCCCCTCACATTTTGAGGTGGCTTAAAAATATATCTTAGTGGCAGTGGGTCCTTGCTCAAGTTTCCTATAAGTATGGCCTCAATACTTGGCTGACGCTCAAAACTGTTATAGAAAGATTTGCGAGTCCACAACAGGAGATACGCAATCAACGTTACACCCTGACTGTGGCCCCACACTTGGCTCTCGAGCCTGCTGAGAGGCCATGGAAGGGATGGACGCAGTATTGCGGTACTCCTCTCCAACGCCATCCTGAGGGAATTAAGGTAGAGGAGAGGAAGGACTGGGGCATAGAGCAATCCTTAACAGCTAGGGTATTAGGCGGGGTATTAGTGGGGTCAAACACTTATATAGATTCAGGGGGAAATACACACTCAGCCAAGAAGCTCTCTAGGAGGTGTCACCTCATTTACAAATATGGGAACCTGATCATACATGTGAAGGCACAGTGGCGGATGAAAACCATTCTGTATCTATGATCGTTTGGCTGTTTTACAGGAACTAAAGGAAACAAAGAAACAAACAAAGATTCTGTCAAAGTGAAACAGGCCGCCACTGGGAAGTCGAGGTAATCACGGCAAGTCCTGTCTGAATCCAAAAGTCATGGATCTGGGCAGAGAGAGAAAAAGATCGTGGACACAAAGGAATTTGGGCCCTCATACAGAAATACATGTGCCACTCCTTAAAGTGAAAGGAACAAGAACTGAACTTTTGCCGCATCCTGCCGTGATAAAAACACCAGATTCATTTCAAATGAAAGAATCAACCAAAACCTCTGTGGCCAATACTGAGCAGTAGGCCTCGTGAATTCCACAATAGTAGACGTCCCTTTCACTACTATTCCAGAAATTCAAACTGAAAGGCTCATCAGGTTTGAGCAATCAAATCCATGGAGTGGGGGACTATGCAACAATGCAATGGAACCAGTTCTCCTTGAACCAACCTTTCAAATTAAAAATAAAAATCAAGACTACACTCAAGTTGCAATTTGGCCAAAAACAAATGTGTACACCAACGTTTTTTTCAACAAAAGCACCTATTAATAAAAGCTTCTACGTTTTCTCAACAAAAACATCAAATAAAAAAGGCTTCAATGTTTTTCAACAGAAGCATCAATTAATAAAAGCTTCAACGTTTTTCAACAAAACATCAAATAATAAAAGCTTCAAAGTTTTTCAACAAAAGCATCAAATAATAAAAGCTTCAAAGTTTTTCAACAAAAGCATCAAATAATAAAAGCTTCAAAGTTTTTCAACAAAAACATCAAATAATAACTTCAGCATCTGAATGTTTTTTCAGCAAAGACATCAACTATTAATTTCAACATTTCAAGGTTTTCAACAAAAACAGCAAAAATAACTTAAACTAAATACGATGCAATTTCAACAATTGAACTTACAGCTACTGGCTATTTCATTAACTGTGATACGTTTTCCATGGCTCCACGTGAACAGGAAGCGACAGCCAGCCCAAAAACAAACAACAAACATACAAGTACGAACTTTTGAACCTTTTCCTTTCCAAAAGATACAGACCTGGCTTCTCCATGAATAGAACTATGGGGTATTTCGGGGTTCATCTTTTTCTGTTCTGGCTTTGCTTAGAGCTAGCTTTTAGTATAACTCTTAGTGGACACTTTCTACAACACAGGATCAACATAAAACTGAAGCCACGTCCATTTTCAATTCAAATGCAAAAGAGACTTATAAATGTATTCGACCTGAACAAACCTTTATATTCTAAATGATGTACTCAATCATCCAGTTTTTAATTCTGATTAATGTATTTTGAACTTTCATTCATTTTCATTTATTTTTATCATGCATTCAGTGATGTAATTACCTTCAGTACATTGTTCTGAAAATTGGGTTACTGATACAGGGTATAATATGCTGTCTGTTTTAAGAATAATTGCTACACTTTCAGATCATGAAATATTAGAGATTTATTCATATTGCAATGCTTTATACCTGTTACCTTCATTAAGGTTATCAACTCCTACAGAATTGAAATGCATCTAAAAATGTGGTTGTTTAAACACCAGTAGGAACGTTGCCAAACACCACCATAAATACATAAGCAGGGGCAACATTAGATGCTATTTACAACACAACAGGACAGACCCAGTTAGGAAAGCATGGGTGGTTTGGCCTTTTGACACAAATACATGTCACAGAAATGATTCCTGAACGTCACCAAGGGACTCAGTATACATAGGCCAGACCTACATTATGTGCAGATAACATCCAAAAGTTTCCTTTATAAAATGCAATGCTTAAAGGCAATCTGAAAACCATGCTTGTGCAGCATCTTTTAATTTTTCACTTTACATCAGCTAAAGAAATATTTTTTTCCTTTTTGCAAAATGGCACTCTTAAATACAGACTGCCCCTTTTTCCTTTTTGGTAAATTCGGCCTTTCACATACAAGCAGTGTGATACACCTTGGGAATACCTCGAACTGGAACTATGCCTCTCAGGGTTTCTAATTTAAAAGACCAGTCTGACAAGACTGCAACTTACCTGTTCTTGCAATAGAGAATGTGCATCTGTCTGACACTTCCAAAGGAAAACGCCAGTGGCAATTACCACCATGCAGGGTCTGCTGAAGTCCTATGCTTGGCTGTGTCTCAAGCGTATTCCCATCAAACCAAAGCATTCCTTGCAAATCCAGTGGGTGCCTTGTGCTTCATTTAGCAACACCAACTTATGGATTGAGACCTCATCGGTGAATATGGCTGAAGGTGAGGTACGAGTAAATCCAGGCACACAGGTACAATCTTCAGCACCGGCTGCCTCAGAACAAGCAACTGGCAGCACTGTCTTTCTGTGCTTCCACAAGGACTATGCGAGGTATTAAAAAGGTCTGTTCACTGCAGCAAATGGCTACGAGAAATGTTGTGACTACCAGCACTTTTTATCTCTAGTTCTTCAAAACATGTCCTGAAACACATTTTTTCTGTTATTGTTTCAACTTTCACCAAGTGCTTGGAGCTTTCCCTCTAAATTGACTTTTTTAAAGAAAGCATGGTCTTCTGAAAAAAGCATGAAAGAGTTTTCAATTTTATAAACAGAAACTTTTATAAGTAACTACTTACTCTAAAGAGTATATATATCTTTTTTAATGACACTATAGATTTTTCCTGTCTCCACAGAGTCTATAGTAATTTTACATATTTTAACAGCTGCTATTTTTTTCAGCTCATAAAACTCTCATGCAACTACCTGCCAATTATATGCAAATGCCTATTTTAGTCACGTAGTTTGCTTTTAATGGGTTATTAACTCTTGTCCATAGATTGGAGTGGGTGTTATTAATGAAATTGAGGCCTTAGCAAAGGTACTGTCTCAGAAGCACAAATCCTTTGTGTCACAGAGACAAGCAGGCCCTTTCAGAGACAGGCAGGCCCTTTGACCTAGATTAGCCCTCATTTCACAATAACGAGCAACAGAGAGGCTGTCCCCTTATCTGATCACTGTGTGCTCTGTGCACAGAAGACGGTCCATCCTAAATACGTAATCTCCATGTCCAACAGTGACTAACCTACTTCACAACAAATTCTTGGAAACAGACTAAGAACAGATCTTCCTCTGACCAACATTACGTCAATCCAAGACACCTATCCAGTATAAGTATACCTCCCTTTGCCCAAGCAAACCAGAGGAGACAGAGACTTCCAGGCCGACACTCTGCCCGAGGCGCTGCAACCTGCGTCATGCCACAACTCCAGCTGGCAGAGGTCCATCACCCATCTGTGGGTGTCCAGCTCAAGATCAGGATGAAGTCCCACTAAGGTAAAGGGGTTAGACTAACTCCTAGGGGGATTCTTGGCTCTCTAAGACCTACACACATGCTAGGTACACTTAGGTACATCTAGTTAGGCATCATAGGGTTATAGGCTTCATCTTAATGCATTCTGTATTTCATGTATTTGTTCATTACTATTGCAAAATGGTAGAACTATACAAAGCCTTTTTATTTAACTGCACTGCTGGCCATAATTCTCTGCTACTGTCCAACAGTTGTCGCAGCACATATAACCAGTACTAGAAGAACAACTGTGCAATACATTTTATTGTAAACACACCCGACTGTTTCTTCTATGTACTTCTCTGAGATGAGTGACTGAATGAAAAGTAGTATATTTTTTCCATGATCCTGAGGGATGTGGGTTTTATGTTATGTGGTTGCCAGAAGCTATTCCCTTCTTGTCTTCAAGAAGTTTCTAGTGGCCTCTGAGCTAGCTGGTACACAGTAATTAAGTTTAATATACATAATAGGGGCATACAGACCTCAGTCCTATGCCAAGCCTATCGTGTATGTTATTCCAATGCGCAGAACCTATAAGGGATATAGGAACTACACTACACCTTTGCTATGTCAATAGCCATCTGCAAGGTAGGGTTTTTTGCCGCCCATAATTTTTCCTGCATTTTTTTATTCCTACACTGTACTATTAACTGGTCTCTTATCATTTCATCTCTTTTTTCCCCGAAATTGCATTTAATAGACAGTTCACGCAATCTGGTTACAAACTGGTCAACTGATTCTTCTGCTCTTTGCGGTTGCGTGTAAAATTTGTGTCTGGCCATAACGATGTTTACTTCTTTTGAATATTGTTTTTTCATTCGTGCTTTTGCCTCAGTGTAAACATTAGTTATCATTCTACCATCCTGGTTTAGCCCTACTGGTAAATATTTGAAAGAATGCTGACCTTCTTTCCCTAATGCGCTTAATAAAAGAGCTTTTTTTCTTGTAGCACTGAAATCCTTCCCGTTCAGTGCTTCAATGTAGTTCTCGAAAATGTCTATCCATTCGTCCCACTCAATGGGTGGATCTTTGCTTGTTTGTAAGAACATAGGCGGCATAATGACATTATGATTCTCCATTGCAATTACAGTTTTTTTTTTTAAGGCCAACACTTGAGTAACCTCCTAATATAAGGTACCTCCCCTTTTTCAATCAACAAATAAGTCTTGCTCTCTTCACAGCGTTGTACACACTGCTTTCCGTAGGATACTTCTTGCAAACAATACTTGTTACCGCTTCACTCACCGAGTTGTGATTTAAAATCGTGCTCCTTCACTGAGACACGATGTCTCCTCGAGACATGTTATTCCACCAAAATGTGTTGCTTACTTCTTGTGAACAGCACTTGTTACCGCTTCATTCACCCCGTTTTGATTAAAAAGGTGTTCCTTCACTGAAACACGATGTACGCGATGTCTCATCAAGACGCGTTGCTCCGGTAAAACTGGTTGCTTAGTAAAAAAACACTCTCCCAAAATGGCCGCTACGTAGCGTCATTACATCACTGCCGTTTTCTGTGGTGACGTTCGCTTCCTCTTCCTGCTTCCTGGTGTCGACAGAATCACCAGTATCAATGGCTCAATTCGGAGGATGTTATCAAGAAGATTCCAACGGTGAGTAGGCTCGCGTTTCCCTGCTCGAGTCGGATTTCAAAAGACGCTTTGGTTTAATGTCTCCGTTTTTTCTGCTCGAGCTGCGTGCCAATTTCAAAAGATGCTTTTACTCACTGTTGCAGTTCCCTTTACATTTGAGCTTGTTGCAGTTCCTTTTACATTTGAGCCACACTTTCTTTTGACTGAAGAAGACGCTTTAACTCACAATTTCTGTTTCTTCTGCTCGAGTTACGCTTTTTCCAATTTCAAAAGAGGCAAGCTCACAGTTTCAGTCAAATCCAAAAGGAAAATAAAACTATGGTATCAGTCACATCAAGGTACAAGTAGGTAGAGTCAAATATTTTCTCCAACTCACCAGTCATTGGAGTAAGAAACAGACTTCTATTGTGCCTGTTTTTACAGGCAGAATTTACTTTTCTTGACCACAGTTTCTTCCTACTTGAAATTTCCTTTTCTTGGTCACAGCTTCTCCCTGCTTGAATTTTTCTTTTCTTGGCCACAGCTTCTCCTTGCTTGGAATTTAGCCAAGTAAACGATTTAAACTTGCGTGGTTCTTTTCTCACCAGTGGAGTTCTCCTCCCTCTGTAGTTGTTCAGCTCCCTTCATTCATCGTCGCCATGTGTTGTAATTGAAGTAGAGAGGCGGATATCAAAGTAGTAATGGATAAAGTACATTTATTAAGTACTACAGAGAATAACTGGTGTTCCCATCAGAAAGCCAGGGAGCTAACTGACAAGGAAGAATCCAGACAAAGCAAAGCACCATATGACATCAGAAACATAGAATGTGGGTTTTAAAGTGATACAGTAATATACAAGTAAAGAGAATACAACAGATATCTAAAGTACATTCTTTTTGGTATTTTCTTCTTTCGTTGTTTTTCTTTTATATCTTTCTCTATGCTGGTTTATATGCAAAATGATAACAGAAAGCTTGTATGTAATAATCGGGCTTTAAAAAATGTGTATGGAACAAGACCTTGGTCTTCAGGGGGACGGGGGGGGGCTTGTGCATAAATGCGGGAAAACTTGAATAAAGATATTTTTTTATAAAAAAGGAACTGAATCTGGTTTGGATCAGAGCGACCATACACCATTTAGGGCGCCTTCCAGATTTTTACCACAAACCGTAAGAGACAATTTGGATTTGTTCGGAGAAAATGTAACTTGGGATCTTAAAAATCTATACTCTGTGGTAAATCAAAGAAAACGGAAAATAGATCCAAAGAAAGCTTTATTTCACAAGACAGTGAAAAAACTACAGGACGAAGATGGACTCCTGATAAAGCCCTCGGACACAGGGGGGAATATCGAATTGTGGGGGAGGGAACAGTATAAAAAAGAAGCTCTTAGTCAACTGCAGGACTGCAGTTGCTATAGCAGGATCAGTCCCAAGGAGTTTGAGAAGGTAATGGTAGATTTCTTTGGGAGAATAGATACCTGGAGAGATGAAGGGCTTCTGAGCTGGGACGAACATAAATTCATCAAAAGAGAGAAACTGGTAATCCCAGTGTTTTACATGCTCCCTAAGATACACAAAAATCCCACTAGTCCACCAGGGAGACCCATTATTTCATCCTGTAGTAGCTTATTTGAAAACGCTACACATTACATCGATTATTTCCTTTATCCAATCGTGAGATCACTCCCCTCCTACATTAAAGATTCGACTGATTTTCTAAAATGTATCTTTGATATTCGCTGGGATGATGAAACTATGGTCTTGCTGACATTAGATATATCCACACCGTATACCAGTATTAGACATATAGATGGCTTAAGAGCGAGTGAATACTATCTTAACAGAAGACCAGCCCGTTTTGCCGCCCAAAATAGTATGATTTTAGAACTTATGGAGTGGTCCCTCACTAAAAACATTTTTCTTTTTGGCGATGATTTCTTTCTGCAGGAATGGGGGAATGCGATGGGCACCTGTTTCGCCCCCAGTTATGCCAACTTACATCTCGGCTGGTGGGAGGAACGGGTGCTCAGGGGTGGTCCCCTCGACCAGTGGACCGAACATGTCCTGTTGTGGGTCAGGTTTATCGATGATGTCTTCGTGCAGTGGCAGGGCACGGAGACAGACATCGAACTGTTTATTAATGACCTCAATCAAAACTCTTTAAATCTAGAGTTTGTAGATCATTACAGTAAAACTACAATAGATTTCTTGGACATTCAGATCAGACCCCTTGATGGTAAACTGGAAACAACTGTCTTTCGCAAGGTTACTGCTGGAAATTCAGTTCTCCACGTGGAAAGTGCTCATCCAGCCGCATTAATTAGAAGTATTCCGTTTGGGGAGTACTATAGAGCTAGGAGAACTTGTAGCAGCGAGGAAGAGTTTGATAAAATCAAAAGAGAGATGACCCTAAGATTTACCCAAAGGGGATACAAGCCAGATATATTGAAAGGGGCATCCACCAAAGTGAAAAATCTGGTGCGGCAAAAGATACTGCTTGAACCTTCTAGAACAAAAAAACAGCAGGAACAGAACAAACATTTGAGTAACCAGGATAATACCAGATTTATAACCACTTTTAATATAAAACATAAGGAAGTTAGATATATACTGAGAAAACACTGGTATCTTGTAAGAAATGATCCGGTGTTGGGTCCTAGAGTACAAAGAAACCCTGAGGTTACTTATAGGAAATCCAAATCGCTCAAAGACCTGATTGTTAGAAGTGAATTCATCGAGAAAAAAAAGGGTATTTCTAACTGGCTAAAACAAAAACCTGGTTTTAAAAAATGTTCTAAATGTAAGGCATGCCAACATGGCATGAATCGTACCAATTTTAGATTTTTTTTAACACAACCGTAACCATCAGGAAGCAAGATGGAGGCCACTACTGCAGCCGAGTGAGGAGGTGCGCGACCTACCTGGTCTGACCGGTCTGCCTGCGTGCTATTTGCCCAGTCTTGCTCTGCTCCGAGGCGGTGTTTTCTCTGCTTTCATGTGACAGAGCGCGGCTTCTCATATCGTCCTGCTGTTCTCATGCCGGCCGTTTATGGTCTGCAGCGGCAGTGGTAAAGCGGTAAAACGGAAGGCGGGGGCGGAGAACCTGGACGGAGCAGAGAAGAGCGGAGAGAGGTCGGCAGTGTTTCGAGGGCGGCGATGTTTGTGCCGGAGCTTGGACCGGTGATTCTTTTAGACGGAGCGGAGCCTGCAAATTGAGAGACAGGGAGAATCTCCAACTCCAGCTGGGGCCTCAAGTGGATATACTGGTGCTTGTGTCCTGTGTCTGGCTTTCGTTTTGCTGAATTCCTTTCAGGATATGCTTGGCTTTTACCAGTAACAGCAGTAGTAAGTGAAGCAGCAATTTTCTTTTCTTCTCTCTCGATATCAAAAAGAAAAAAAGGAGAAAACAAGACTTTAAAAAAAAAAAAAAGCATTACTCCAGCTTTATCTTTGAACTTCACGGAACTTTAGTGATCTATTTTTTTTTTTTTTACAACCATTTCTCATAGCTGTCTACTAGCTGCTATTTGTCACAGTTTCTGCCCAATTAACTGTCTATATAACTGTCTATATAACTGTTTAAAATTATGGCGCCTAAAGGCAGAGGACAGAAAACAAAAGCTACTACTACTTCTTCTAGCACAGCTAGCGCAACGCCTAATACTGTCGGAAATAGTACAGCTGCAGAGCTCAACTCACTTAATAGAACTGCCCCTGAGACTCGAGCCCGTCAGCAAAATGAGGCTACTAAAGAGCCAGTAGTACCTGACTTATTTAAGAGGACAAATACAACAACCTTGCCTAAGGTCAGCACCCTGATACCTGTAGCATCCAGTCCTTCTGTTGCTGTTGCACTTGAAAACCAGGATGTAGTCCCTCTGCAACATACCCCTTCAAATCCACCTTTTGGCATGGCTGCTGGCGGAGGGCCTCCCCCTTTGGAAAAAGACATTGATGATGATTTAACTGAACTTTGCCAAGCGGTAGGGGGAGTGAGAGTCTCGCCTCGGGCTGTTGAAGGGGGTGCTAAAGAGAAGGACGGTGCAATTTCAGTTACAAACGATGTAGAGTCTGTCGGATCAGGGGGTCAATTTTACTCTATGTCAGATCTGTCGCAGGGATCAGACGGTGAGATTGGTGATGAGCTTATCAACGAAGGCCATTCATTTATGAGGGATTGGGCGGATGACTGTAATCAAACCTTGGAGGAAGGTCTTCTTGGCTCCGGTTTCTTGCTGGATGAAGGGGCTCCTAATACAGTGCGCAGGGCAGCTGAGCTGCCGGTCCCCTCTGCAGGTGCCGATCAACATGTGCTAACTCAACCTCAGTGTGAAGGGGCAGGAGCCGTATCTGAAAGCCAGGTTGAGCTTCCTGAACTTTTGGAGGCAGATGAGGAAATTACGCTGAAGTCTATCTACAACTTGCAAACTTCAATGTATAGGTTGATTATGGCTCACAGGGAGGAAACTAAGGCAGAGGGGCTTCGTACCCAAGGAGCTGTTCGCAAACTGCAGAACGTTGTTCGCCGATTAGTAAAATCCAGCAATGAAACTAATGTGAGAGTACAGGAGACTGAAGGTCGCATTTCTACTGTCGAAGATGAGCTCTCCTTACAGAAAACGTCTATTAAGGAGCTGGAGAGTACCAGGCAAGATATCGATTGGAAACTGACAGACCTGGAAAATTGCTCCCGGCGTAATAATCTGCGCTTATTAGGTATAGCTGAACAATCAGAGGGTAGAGATACTCGCCGCTTTGTTGTGGAACTGTTCTCGGATGCCTTCCCGGACCTTAAAGGATGGGACTGGGATAAAGAAATCATTAGAGCTCATCGTTTTCCTTTCAACCAAAAACGTGGTCAGGGGGGAGAAAATAAGAACTCAAGAGCCATTCTGATTTGCCTGCAAAACTATCTACTTCGTGAGATCTTGTACGATTTGGCCAGACCATCAAAGATTAGAAAGGGCTTGGGTCATGAGTTTTTTGTACGGCCTGACTTTTGTCAGGCAACTGTGCAGCAACGTTGGCGGTTTAAACAGCTAATTGCCCCAATTCAGTCAAAAGGGGGGCAAGTATTTTGTTGAACCCTGCTAAGCTCAAGGTGGTGTACAAGGGGAAAACCATTTTTTTTGTTTCTGAGGTTAAAGCACAACAATTCTTGGATACAATGTAGATGCTAATGTAGTAGAGATAGGATAAGGTTTGTGTATTCTCCTACAGGTTTTCTTCTTTTTCTTCCTTGTTTTTTTTTTGATTCTTTTGTTTTCCCAATGTTAAGCTAATTGGGTTCAAGATTTAATATGGTTTGGACGACTTGGGTAGACTTGGGCAGACTTGGGTAGAGCCACGTAACTCATACTCACTTTCTATCAATGTGGGCACCAGCCCTTAAGCTTCTGGTGGTGGGGTTTTGGGAGGAGGGTGGGGTGGGAGGAGTGTGTAGGGGAGGTGTGTGGGGGGGGGGTGGGTGCAAGGAAGTACAGCTACAGTATGTTCAGTTTTGGTGCCCAGAATTTTTTGGTTGTCAGTACCAAACTTTTGTATTCTTTATTGTTTGAAGTTTGATCGCAGTACAGCATTAACATATGAAAATGGCTAGAGTCTCGTTTTGTTCCATTAATGTTTGCGGTTTAAATGACAAAAGAAAAAGGGGCATAGCAGCCCAGATGTTCAGAGCTATTCGAGCCAACATAATTTGCTTACAAGAGACACATATTTCTTGGGCATGGGCAAACAGGGCTTGGCTCAAGGATTTGGGGTTGCAGGTTGTGGGGTGTTCTCGTCAGAGCTCTACAATAAGGGAGGTTGCTATTCTAATGAGGTCCGGGTTGGGGGAAGTTAAAGAGTTAAAGAAGACCCACTGGGACAATGGGTAATCGCAGAACTTAAACTTGGGAACTCGATCATTGCTATATGTTCGCTTTATGCCTCCACTATCGATGACCCCACAGCGTTGCATCAACTAAGTGTGGAGCTGGCTTTATGGTCACCTAGGTTAATACTAAGTGGGGATTTCAACCTGCATTTGGATGCGACTTTTGATATTAGTGGTAACAGCGTGTATGCAGGTAGAAAAAGGAACGTATTTAAGGCAGTCAAGGGGATTGCTCAAGAGTTTCAGTTGGTAGATGTGGGGTATGAAAAACGGGAGGGAACCTATGGTTGCACATTTTTTTCTGCCCCTCATAAAAGATATTTTAGGTTGGACTACTTCTTTGTCTCTAAATTACTATTTAACGAACTCACTAATATAGAATACAGGGTCCTACCAAAAGTCATATCTGATCATAATCCTATTTCCCTTGGCTTTGATTTAAATATTGTACATAATCCTAGGTCGTGGTCTTTTGACCGTAAGCTTTTGTTTGATTTATCCTACGTTGGGCATATGAATACCTGGATTCCTGAGTTCTTCGCTAACAATAAAGGGTCTGCTTCTGCAGAAATAGTTTGGGATACATTTAAGTGTGGGGTTCGAGGCGAAACCTTGAGCTATGTAATAAGAAAGCAGAAGGAGAACCGGAGGAAGGAAGAAACTGAGATGAATAACTTGAGACTGTTGGAGATTCAGCTTATGCAGGCTTGTAGCAAAGGATTAGCCACGGATTCTATTCTTAAAGAGCTATTGGTTTATAAGGTTAAGATTCACCAAGGTTTTGCTTTAAAATCTGCCCAGCAATTGGCTGCATTTAGAACAGAGGTGTATGAAGTAGGAGAAACCTCAGGGAAACATTTGGCTAAAAGAGCCAGGCAGAAAGCTGTGTTTGCTAGTATAGACAAGATTAATAATGCTGTAGGGAAGACTGTTAATAATGCTGCTGATATACTTAATGTGTTTGCCGAGTTTTACTCCAAACTATACACTGAAGACATGGTAGAGGATTGCTCAGCTCAGGTAACCCAATTTACAGAACAGGCCTTGAACGGTATTTTATCTATACAAGAGAGGGAGAAGCTGGACTTGCCCATTACTTGGGAGGAGATTGAGACGTCATTGTTGTCCTTGGTGTCTGGAAAAGCTGCTGGGCCTGACGCTATTCCTTTAGAGTTTTTTAAGCTCTTCCGAGGCATACTAAGACCAGAACTGGCTGATTTATTTTCAGCAGCTCAACGTGGCAGCACCCCTGCTTCTTGGCGGGAATCCATAATTACTGTATTTCTTAAAAAAGACAAACGCCCTTTGCTACCGTCATCTTTTCGTCCTATCTCACTCATAAATGCGGACAGTAAAATCTTTTCTAAAATCCTCGCCTCACGTCTGTCTAAATATCAACATGGGTTTATTCCTGCTCGCGATACCGCTGACCATATTCGACGGGTAATCACTTTTCTGGATTGGTCTCAGGCAACTCGGTCTAGTGTTGGACTCATATTTCTAGACGCTGAAAAAGCCTTTGACCGGGTTGCCTGGGGTTATCTGTGGGATGTGCTTGCTAGAAAGGGATTTGGTCCAGGTTTTATAATGGCTTTAAAAACATTGTACGTCTCTCCGAAAGCCCGTATTCGAATTAATGCCCAACTTTCCCCTTCCTTTTTAATTTCTAGGGGCACTCCTCAAGGATGCCCCTGTTCACCTTTACTTTTTGCACTTTATATAGACCCCTTAATTAACCGTTTTATTTCTGAGGAAAAGATTAGACCTATCTATCTAGCCAACACAAACTACCGAGCTTTGGCTTATGCCGATGACATTGTAATTACCACCACGGATGTTCAGACTGCTCTTCCGGCAATAAATGATCTTGCCAAACAATTTGGATCATTCTCTGGCTATAAATTAAACTTGGGGAAAACTCAGATTTTATGCTCTGGGGATAATCCATCACCAAATATTCCTATTATTTCTGAGGTTACATATCTGGGAATCAAAATATCTTTGCCCATTGAAAAAATACCAGAACTTAATCTTAATCCTATGATAGCCCAAATCAATACTACATTAAACCACCTTGATCATCTACACCTATCACTATATGGCAGGCTCAACATTTTGAAAATGCTGATCCTACCAAAGGTGCTGTATCTATATCGCACTATACCTTTGGAATTTCATTCGTCCTGTTTTAAAAATTTAGAAAGGGCCACCTCTAGGTTCCTTTGGGGCTATAAACGGCATCGCAAAGCCCTTAAAAAAATGATTCTGAGTAAAGAGTGTGGGGGATGGAATGTCCCTTACTTTCTGTTTTACTACCTGGCGGCAGCACTCCAGTATATCAGCCCCCTCATAATTGGAGACAGAGTAAATATCCCCACTTGTCAAACTCCATCGATCTTTGAAATGACTATGGGAGAGAGAGTGAAAGCTAGCTTCCTTAAGGTTGTTGAGCCCAGCTATTATAAAAAAACAAAGTATAAGACGCTGAAGGCAGCTTTTATAGTCTGGCAAAAAGTTCTGAAGCTTTTGGGTTTGTCTAAACTTAATGTCTATACTCCCTTAGCTTCTCCTGGTCTTTTGCCATCTGTGATTTTCTGTGATTTAACTACTCACAAGTGGGAGCAGAAAGGATTACGATATTTAGGCGACTTATTTATGAATGGTGAAATGACTTAATTTCAGGAATTAGAGAATAATTTCTCCTTGGCAAGAAGTGATTTTTTCAAATTTCTTCAGATTCGTAGTTTCTTACAGAGCTCTTCGGCTATTAAGTCAGCTAGAATGATTAGAATTCATTTGTTTGAACTGTTACAGAAAAAGGCCCCTTTTGACTCGTTGTACTTAAGTCTGGTTCAAGAATGTGGGGATGATATGGATCAGTGCCAACTGAAATGGGCAAACAAACTGGGGGTGCCGGGGGTTGATGTTCTGTGTTCTGTTAAATTAGCTTCTGATTGTTTAATCACAGGGATGATGAAATCACAGCATTTTATGTGCTTACATGACCTCTATTACACTCCCAGCAAGGTCGTTAAGTGGAGCACGACCACTGGAACGAATTGTAGTCGGTGTGGGCTACATGCAGCTAACGATGTCCATATGTTTTTTCAATGCCCTAAACTCCGGAATTTCTTTCAACAAATTGAAAACTTTTTGTCGGTTGTTCTAAGCTGTGATATTATAATAACTGCCGAATTGGTGCTTTTGGGCTTAGAGTCCGTCATCTCAAGAACTAAATCAATAAGGTGCTTTTTATTTATCTGTATGGCAGTAGCCAGAGCATGCATTACTAGGGAATGGATCAATTCAGATCCCCCTTCTTTCTTTACATGGCGTGAGAAGTTACTTTTTATGTATAATTTAGAGTCTGCTATTTATAAGCTAAGAGGGGTCAAAAGAAGAGCTCTGGGGGAGAAGATCTTGGCACCCATTGCTGAATGGATTTAATTATTTTGCTTAAATTTGCTGATGTCTTTATTCTTATTATGTATACAGTCGGAATTCTGTTACTATCTGCTGCTGTATTTCCTTGCAAGAAAACAATAAAATTATAAAAATTAAAAAGAAAAAAAAAACACAACCGTAACCATCAGAAGTTTTATGACCTGCAAAAGTAATTTTGTCGTGTATCTGTTACAATGCTCTTGTCCTAAAATATACATAGGTAGTACCACTCTACCTGTTCACCAACGAATCCTACAACACAGGCAAGCGATTGTTAATCAGGACAGAGTGTATCTCATTGCGCGGCATTTTGAGTCCCACCATCAAAGCAACCTTGTAAGCCTGCAATATACATGCATAGCAGAGGTCCCCAAGAAAATGAGAGGGGGAGACAGGGAAAGAGAACTCCGGAAGTTAGAGACATACTTTATTCTAGATTCAATTGCCAGGAACCGCATGGGCTTAACGTGGATGAGGACCTTTATACTTGCCTGTCCTAATGAATACGATGAAGAGTTTATAATATGTAAATCTGCACTTAGAACCATGAATTGATTGTGTTTTTAAGAGAACCTTTTTTATTCTACAGTGATAGTATTTTCTGATATATGTAATAATAGGACCGGTGTCATCAAGTGGGTAAAAATAGTACTTGCAATATAGTAACTATTATGCATTTGCACTTTTTGATATTTTTGCACTGAAATGAAACAGATTTAAAAAAAATGGTATCTAGTTTACATATGCATTTGCACTTTATTTCGTAATAGAGTACTGTATTGAAATTGGTTTGTAGTGAAAGGAGTGAAATGTTTAAATTGAGAAATTATCATTGTTTACATATGTAGTGGTATTTAGATTACCCATGCATTTGCACTTTATTCCTTAAATAGAGTACTGTATTGAAAATTGGTATACATTGAAAGGAGTGAAATGTTTACATTAAGAAACTATTATTGTTTACATAAGCACAAGCACTTTTTACGGGTCAAATGTAATTGGAGAATCATATATCGATTCTAGACGTTTGTAAACTTTCTTTCAATTGATATAAATTCATGATTGGTATCGTAGGAAATTGTTTTGATTTATGTTCTCGTTTCTTCAATGAACTATTTTTTAGTTAATTAGGCATGCATAATGTAGAATTGTATCATTGCACTGGCACTTTGGAAATTGCAAGAACGTAGAACAAATGGAAATAGGCACTTGCCGCCGTATTCTTAAACAAACTGAAAATTGCCAATTTTTAACAGCACTTGCACTTTTTGAAATTCTAGGAATGTACAATCTTCTTATATAAATGCATTCATTTGCGTTTATTTTAATTGTACACAATTGAGGAAGGGATTTTCCCAATTTACATATTTGGTTTACAAAAAAGCTTCAATGGTTTTTAACCAAGAATTGATGAAAAAGAATAATTGGTAATCAAGCTGGTTTGTGGTGAATATATATATGTGAATGCTGGCAAAAGTAACACATTTAAATATGGCCGCTGTTTTCCACTAAGCTGAGTCCCACACGCAACTCTTTGTCCATTATCGCTTTTTACTGTCACTGTGTTGTGTATTTTAATTTGGAAAAAATGGTGGTAGAACATCGTGAACAAGGGAGCTTGACTCCCGAAACGCGTTGATGTGAACTCGTCATTCTGAAAATAAAACTGAGTACGTTTTAAATCCTACCTTGGAGTGCCGGATGATTGTCTGTTGCCTGCTGGATAATCCTATATTCAATATATATATATATGTAGATATATATATATATATATATATATATATATATATATATATATATATATATATATATACACTGAAAAAACCATAGGTTTCACACCAGTTATAGTTAGGAATTAGCATTTAAAAAACCTATTAAATTCACTGAAAAAACCATAGGTTTCACACCAGTTATAGTTAGCTGGAAATTTTACTGCCATAAAACCATTGAAATTCCCACGTTATAGTTAGTTGGACTCATTATAACTTGCGCGTGCAATGCACTGCTGATGACGTCACATATTACATCACTCATGACATGGTCAGTGACATCACTCATGACATCACATGTATTTTTTGTGGTAAGACCATCAGCTATGGTGAGCAGAGCGTAAAGCTCATCGTCCTTGCTGGTGACAACCACAATTGCCCCAAAAAACCCTAATTTTTTCCTGATTTTTCTTTGCTCCAGTTGAGCCGTTTACAATTCCCTGTTTTTTGTTTCTCCCCATACAAAATACAAAAAAAATATAAAACTGTTCAGAAAACCCAAAAATAAGTAAAAAATGTTAAAAAAAACAATAAAAGAATATAAAACAACAAAAAGAATTAAAAAAACAGTTCTTTTTAGAACTACCTCCAATTTATAAAAAATGCTACATTTTTTTAAAACTCTGTCATTCTTTTTTCCTTAGGGTACGCGCACCGGGGCGCGCACCAAAAAAAACCAGAAAAAATAAAAATGAAGGAGTGAGCATGAGGAAAGGGGACAGAGAGAGTGATGTTAAGAGAAAGAGAGCTAGAGGGAGCAACACAGAGGGACTGTGTATTACATAGTAAGACAGAGAGAAGGTGTAATAGGGTGTAAGTGAGAAAAGGAAAATGAATAGGGGAGCGAAAGAAGTAAAGAGAGAGGAAGAAAACTAAAGCAGAGGTACCGGGAGAATGTGAGTGGGTGTTGAAAGTAAAGGGAAGGACAGTAAAGGATGGGGAATGAGGGGTAGTGACGGAACCGGAGTAAAGGAACAACGGTGATGGAGGGTTAGAAAAGAGCAGTGACTGTAAGTAAAGAGGCGTGAAAGAGGGTGCATAAAAGTGAATAAGGGTAAGACATGGGGAGTGACAGAGAGAAAAGAGAGAGAGAGTAAAGGAAGGAGTGACTGAAAGGTAGTTAGTGAAGCAGCAAAGAAAGGTAAGTGAGAGAGTGTGGGTGAGTTGTAGGGAGTGAGCATGACGAAAGAGTATTGACAGAATGAGGGGACAGAGACAGCGACGATAAGAGAGACAGAGTGAGGGAACGGAAGTGAGGAACTGTGAGAACAGACGGACTGAGAGAAGGAGTGACAGGAGTAAAGTAAATGATTAAGGGAAAGGGAATGAGTGAGGGAGCAAAGGAAGGGAACAGAGGGTAAGGGAAGTAAAGCAGGGGGACTGAAAGAAGTTGAATGTAGGAGGGGAGTTAGGGAAAGGGGAGTAAACATGGAGGATAAGAATAAGTGAGGGAAGCAGAGTAAAGAAACAGGAGTGAGGTAGGGTGAGAAAATAGTAGTGAAGTTAAAGCAAAGGGTGATGACAAACTACATTTTTTTAGTCACACTTACCATATAATTAATGTAACTTTAATTACATTTTTTACTACACTTTGTATCTGTGAAAGAGAGAAGAAAAAATAAGTTATAATTAGTAAAATATATATTTTAAAATAAAAGATACAAATGAAGAGGTTAAAAATCATAACAGTGTATTAAGAAATACAGTAAGAGTGAAGGACACAGAAAGGGAAATAAAGTAAGGTAGAAGGAGAAAAAGAGGGAAAAAGAAATAGAAGGAGAGCAAATTAGAGTAAGGCATATAGATTCACTGACAGAGAGGAAGAGAAGAAGAGAGAAATGAACTGAAGGTAAGAAAGATACTAAAAGAATGTAAGTTAGCAAAACTAAATCCGGAAACAGGTGTAAGTAAAAAGATAATGACTGAGAGGGAAAGGAGTCTAATTAAGGATGCATTTAGAAGAATGAGGAATGGAAGATAACTGAGAGTAAGTGAAGCAGAAGGAGAGTGGGTTAGTTATAGTGATAAAGTGCAACAATACTGGTGAGTGAGTAAAGAGGAATTACTAAAAGAGCAAAGGAGGAAAAGACGGAAAAGGGAAGTAAATCAGAGAGACTGAAAGCTGAAAAGTGATGCAAGGGAGAGAGCGGATGCAGACAGTTGAAATGGAAATGAGGGGTTGTGAAAGAAGTGCAGTAAACGAATGGATGTGAAATAAAGTGAGAGAAAGGCAGTGTGAGTGAGTAAAGAGAGCTGAAACAGAGAGGAAAAAGGAAAGGGAGTGTGAGACAATGGGAATACAATATAAATTACACAATACAAACTATAGAATCATTTATACAACATGTTTATTTTTGCTGTTCTCAGAACATATTGAATTTCACTAAAATCAGTGAGTTCAAACTATTCATCATATTACAGCGGGAAGAAAAACACAATCAAAAAGATTGTGTTTACAAAAAAACATATAAACTTACAAATCACATATGTACACTAATCTTTGATTCACTTACTTTTACTTTAGGCCAAATAGTACATCATGAAGGTCCTTTTCGTTGGAAGGTACTTTGCTGTTCTCTAAAAATTCCATTTCATCGACTCTAGAAAAAAAGCTCCAAGAACATCTGAAATATGTTTCAATGTTTGCATATACACCTTCTGTTCAGTCATGACTCTTTGCTCATTCCTTCACCTTTCCTTAAGGCCAAATAGTGTCAGATGTATCAGTATATTTTCAAATTACTTAAAACAAACTCTAAAATTACCATTTTCCCGACGTTCTGAAAGAAAGGCTCAAACAACATTTTCACAATATTTAAATATTCATAATTCCAGCTCTGGCTCTCTCATGTTGAACATTTCCTATAATACTGATATCACTTAATATGCGATCCACTTACCGTATGAGAACTATAATTTTTATATTATCTTCATCACTTTTACTCACAATATAATTTTAAACAGCAAACTAACTTTTATTAACTGCTCCCGTCTTCATAGGGCAATTACCTTTACTTAAATTTTGGTTCTAAAAACACTAGGAATTAATTTTTTAAGTCAAAAGGCAAACGTTGTTTGAAAGTCAAATGAGTGTCATTACAGTTAGTCCAACCTTTACGACTTTTTAAATAGCATGTGTAATGCCCTGATGTTGTTGAAGGACCGTCATGATAAATAATAGCTACAGTTGCAAAAGTTCTTCCTGAAATTGATAACTGAGAAGCCACAAAATTTTTAATAGAAGTTGACAATTTACTTCCATCAGGTCTACATCGTTGGAACATTAAAATGACATATTTACCATAAGTTTGTAAAAATAATGTGGACAGCATTGCAGACTTACATTAGGTACACACCATATTGTGATCAGCTGCTTTAACTAGATTATTAAAAGACACTGATTTGCAGTCTGGTAAAGTCAAATATATAAATCTTTCAGTGTCTATTCTAGTACTACTTGATAAACTACAGTTGTCGCAGTCATGCTGCCATTGATAAGAAAGGCTAAAAAGATTTTTTATATCTACACCTTCATCTTCCAATACATCAAAAATATACATTAAAAATTCCTGACAATCCTGCTAAATATTCTGTGAAAATTGATTTTGACCAGAACATATGTCTAGAAGATTTCGAATTTCTGAAACACTTTCTATTTTTCCTCTATCACTGCTACATTTCTCAAACACAGAATTCAATAAACAGCAGAATGTTTGATCCCGATTTTCAACAATCTGTTCTTGAAAATTTTGAAGACAAAAAACAACATTAAGCACTACATTAGCAAAGCAGTTGACACCAGATCTGTTTTCAAACTGAAATCCAACAACATCTTCAACAGAATCCTTTTTCTTTCTGCTTACAATTACAGTTTCATCTACTTTTTGTCTTTTTGCTACTACCTCACTACAATTATTCTCATTTCTTCTTTTTCAGCCTACCACACGTTTTTCAAACAGAGGATATTGAGGCAAATGTGGAGCATTCTTAACCTATTGTATTCTTTAACACAATCTAGATCAGCACAAATCTTTGTTTCATCACACTCAATCAAGTACAATCCTGATAAAGTTCTGACTCGTGATAATGCCACATATGCCATACCCTCTTTAGACACAGAACTTCCAATGTTCACCAAAGCACTATCTACACTTAAACCTTGAGATTTATGAATTGTTACCGCATATGCCAAACAAACAGAAAACTGTTTTCGGCGAACATATAAGTCTTTCCAAGCAAAAATCTAGCTGAACAGCGACAAATTTGTTCTATTTCGTCAATGCCATCAAATTTAATTTTTAAAATTTCAATTCCATCTCTATTTTTGTAATTCACAAAATCAACAACATGACCCATTGCTCCATTTACCAGACCTCTTTCAACATTTAAATTCCTTCTCAAAATGATACGACAATTTAAACACACATTCAGAGTCTTTTCAAAACCAGCAGTTTTAGATAGTTTCTGCTCTAATGATTCCAATTTTGATTTCAAATTTTCAGACAAAATAATTGTTGCTCCCATATGCTCTATTTTATCTATAGTTTCCAGTTTCACAATCTCTTCATTTTCTAACTTTAACATTTTGTTGTTGAAGATGGAACATTCTTTCAGAGTTGGCATCAAACATATCCCAGATTTGTTCTCGTTACTTTTCTTAAAAATATTCTCTGGAAGAATGTTTTCATTTGGATACAAATTTGAAATTAATCGTGCATGTAAAGCTTCTATCCCATGATCACTTACTTTTCCGATTCTTACATCTTGTAGAATATTTTTATAATCTTCATCCTTTGCCTGTCGCATATTTTGAAGTAGTTCTGCATATTTGAAATTTAACCATATATTAACGTTTCCAATGCTTCCTAGGCACTTCCTGGTATCTTCATGCGTGACCATTTTAAACACTGGTTGCCCTTTCACTGGAGTCAACTGCAGTAGATCTCCAAAAACAATAATGTGTTTTCCTCCGAATAAGACATCATAGTCTGTTCTAAGAATTTCTTGCATTCTCAAATGCACAAAAGCAAGCATTAGATTTGAGACCATGCTTACCTCATCAATGATAAGAAGTTTCATTTTCTTCAGGACTCTGGAAACTTCAGAACAAGCATCTCCAGATAACTTGTGGTATTATAATTTGTTATCATGCTCCACTGGTAGCATCAGTAAACGATGTAAAGTAATCCCTTTAATGTTATGTGCTGCCAGCCCAGTTGGAGCGGTGACAACACAAGACAGCGGTGATTCAGTCCTTTTCTGCAGATAAGTTGCAATTGCTTTAATCAGAAAACTTTTTCCAGTTCCCGCTTCTCCACTCACATACAGTTGCACAGGCTCAAATGATGTACATGAGCACTCTTTTTTCTCATGACTGAATCCATGTTCAACCTGTTCTGTGACTTCGTCATATATCTATTTCTGCTCAAGGTTTAGTTGTTTCACCAAATCTTCAAAGTTAACTACATCATCTTGAGCTTGTTCCATGGCTCTTTCCACCTCATCCATGGCAGTGGCAGCCTCATTTTGAATAATTGGTCCTCCTAGTGGATCCTGACTCAATGAAGCAGAACTCTGACTGTCTTGAGAACTGTCTCTAGCAATCTCTGCAGCAATTGTGGCTTCTTGTTCTATTTCTTCGTTCAACATTTGCAGATAATTTGGAAAATCAGGACATTCTATGGTATCCTTGGTTGCATTAAAAGAATCTTCGTAACAGAGAAAATCTCCAAGTAGTTCCTCTTCTGTACGCCATGGCTTAAAGAGTTGCAAAAGAGCTAAATAGTAAAATTTCCTTTTCTCTGGATTTTCGCAACTCAATTTTCGATGATTAATCAAATGGTCTTTTCTCTGCTTCACTAGACATCCTTCACACCCAATGATAGCATATATTCCATTATTGATATCTTCTCTGATGGTCCTCTTATAAATATAGTTTTGCAGAACGTCATACAAACAACTGTTCTTAAGATGACTACTTCTATTTGGATAGTACGTATCCAACATGTTTGTCTTCAAAATATCTGTACTGTTTGGTTCTTTCTCCGCCAAATACTCAATTTCTTGTACAGATTTCAAAACTCGGTTTCGTGTTGCAGCAAGACCTAGACTCACCCAAATAATTGTTCTAGACTTGGCGTAGAGACTTGCTGATGATAACCGATCAGAACATTCATATGCTCCAATTTCTCGATGCGACAACACCTTCAAACTGAAACTGTATAATTGTTTACTTATACTCTTTTCATGTGAAATGTCCTCCCACATTTCCTTCAGATCTGTCTTTTCTTTTTTTGTGATGTAAGACGTCACATATCGAGCCACAGCAATAGAGTTGTCAGCAACGAACTGAATATCCATGTTAGCATTCCACATGGACAAAATCAATGGGTTGTAGTCGTTGATGTACTTGGACTCTTCGTTTCTTTTTAAATTGTATGTATTTTTTGGTGATTTCCTCGTAACAGTATGTCGCAGAGAAGACATCAAATTATTTACTCTTCCTTTAGAAATCACTGGTCGTGGAAATGCGAAACGACATTTTGTGTAGAACTTGTCCTTGTTTCTGAATTTTCGACGACAGTACTTTCCACAACGATGTGATTGAAAGCGTAAAACTTGTTGCCTTAAACTGTTTTCTTCGGTAGTTTTCGGAACAGCACATGTTGAATACTCTTCAATGAAACTCATCACTCTGTCATCCGAATCTGTTCCAAATTTGGGTGCATCTTTAATCCATAACAACATATGTATGTGAGGAGCACCTCTCGCTTGATACTCCTTTCTCCAAAAGAAATCCAAAACCTCTCCAAGGGGAGGATTTTTTTTGTTAGTAATGAAAGACATCATAGCTTCAAATCTATGATTGAAATATCTGCAAACATTCACTGGATCCAAAGAACACAGTTCTCCAGGTGTTTTGAAGTCTATATTTTGAATGTTTGCATTTGTCTCTCGTAGAAATTGAAGTAAGTCGTCCCATACATACTCAGCACAGCTAAGAGTGAGGAACCATGTAGGAGTTCCTAAGTTTCTCAGCATACATTTCAATTCTCCATGACGATGGTACCAATACTCGTTTGTACCACGCTGACATGCCATGAGATTGTTTAGATGAGATTCCAAAATATTGTCTTGCAGATTGACTTTCTCCATAAAGTCCCTCGCCGAAACATTTTGCAGATGTGCTCCACTTTTCAGTATATGGTTTACTGCATAAGAAAGACCAGACAAGTCACTTTCATACAGTAGATGAAACAAATATGGAATACATTGACAAAACCTTGGATCTTCAGCATACAATCTTAAGGTCCGGTATTCAGATGCAGGAATTTGAAGTGCTCGATCGTCATATCGTCCACCTCGACCTGTTGGAAATAAATGTGGAAAACAACGAGCTTCCAAACTTTCTTCCCATACACTAATGGGACTTCCTTTTGCTGATTTCATTTGAAACAAGTCAATTGCATTCCCCATTACTTCTTTGGAATGCAAAGGATGAACAGTATAATGTTCATATATTTCTTCACTTGTAGACACATCAACTTTTTCAATTTGGCCAGCTGAACAATCACTGTCTTCATCTGCAGCTGTTTCCTCTGCTCCAACACATACATGTTTGTAGTACTCATTGTTTTTGACCAAATACAACGTTGCCTTTTTGACTTTCCTAACAGCCACTAAATCTTGCCAGATTTTCTTACTCTTTGTCGGAACCCCATTAACTAGAATAACCAGAGGTTCCTCTTCCACTTTCTCTACACCAATTGTATCAACATTTTTCTTGAAATCTAGAGGCAAATAAACAACTCTTCCCTTTAATCCTCTCTGTAAATCTGAAGGAGGCAATTTCCCTATCTTAGGCTCCATGCGAACAATTGCCTGAAAAGGATGGACACATTGAATCAAAATAGACTCATATGTATTTAAATCCATCAATTCAGGAGGAATGTCTACCAACTCAAGATTATTATGAACAGCTCTAGCAGGCATTCTGTTTTGATTTAATTTATTATAACAATATTTACAAATACGCTGATCAGAACTCAAATCAAAAGAATTCTCCACCCACAAATAAGTTGCAAAATCCTTCCACTCATAATTATTTATCTTTTCACTTTTTACATATAAATCAACTAATCTAGTTTGATGCTTATAATGAGTTCGTCGACAACACACACAAGTAAAATTAGGCCTTTCACTTGATTTCACCTTAAACCTGGTAATTTCCTGGTCAACCTTTTCTGTACTTGAAATCTGTACATTGTCTTCCACATTACCTTGTATTACTGTGTCAATTTCTACACTGTCCTCTTTTTCACAAAAATAACAAATCTCAATTTCTTCACAAATCTTCTTCACATCTAATTCAGTTCCATGCAAAAGAGCACTATTTAACTGTTTAAGCTTAAGTGCTGGACTTTTTGCATAATACAACCTTCTCACTAATTTCCTCATTTTGTTATGATGCACTGCTAACATCCTAAAATGATGAAAAACACTCGACAGACTTTTCTAGAAAGACAAGCCAGTGAATGCCCTTGCAAACCTGTGTTTTCTCTCACTCTGCAAGGATCTAAGTCTTGCAACATCTTCATTTTCTGTTTTAGACTTTTCTTACTATATGTACGTAATAAATTACGAAGCACATCGATTGAATCCTGTCGCACACTACAAATACTACTACACTTCCAAGTGTACACTGGACCCTTAGTACGTCTCCCTAAAACTTCATCAGCTAACACCTCTTCTGCTTCTCTAGGCAAAAGTTTCTCTTTTTCAATCGGACAACCGTCTTTCACCTCATATGCTCGACCACTGGTGTCAACTGCATGCACCAAATCATTCTCCTGGAAGTAACTCTCCTCATTAAAAAATGGCTCACAACTTGAACTATGCATCCATTCTCCAGAAAAAACTTTACAAAAATTAGTCCGATTAATTACTCTTTTGCATCTACTCTTTGATTTGAAAACATCAATTGTCTTGTTAAGTGTCCTAATTCTATTGATTACTAAAATAAATAATTTTTCTTAACTTCAAAAGCCTGATCAACAATCTTCTCTACACTTTTCTTTTTCTTATAAAAAGCAACTCTCTGTTTACCTTTCTTAATATTTTTTAACAAATTTAAAACCACCCTATTGCGAAACATTCGTTTACGAATGTCCCTAAATTGATTTTGCCTTCTATTCCTATACATATTATTGTCTCCTGCTGCAGTAGTAACATTTTTTGGGGATCTCTCCTTCCTCTTCAAATTTGCTCTCTCCTTCTGTACATTCACATGTATATTATCATTTTTTTTGGATCTACAAATGTTCCGAAAAAAAGACTTAGTTGTCTTACCAGGAGCTATTTTCGCGTTTTTTGAAGTATTTGTTGTAGGAGACTGCTTTAATTCCGTTGCTGTTTTTGATTTTTTCCGCTTAGCATCTTTCCGTCTCCTCTGCCTTGAGGGCATATTTCCTTACTATTGAAATCTTGATTTCAATCTGTGGTAAACGAATAAAAAAAAAACTCATTATAGACCACTATTACCAAACAACAAAGCAATGACAATAAGCAAATGATATAAACACTATAATGCTTATACATATGACCTTATCTTTGTTTTTTAAATGTTATTCTAAAAAAATATTTCAGGCACATGAATTGGTTTTACATTATTGACAAGGATTAGATAGTATCTGCATGATTAAAAAAATATATTTGCACATTTCACAATCATATCACCTGTGTTTTCTCAGATTAGTAAGCAGATTGTACACATGAGGTAAGGCCTGTCCTGGGGAGCATAGGTGGTGAGACCGGTGTCTAAGAGTGCACTGGACTGGACTTCATGAAGCCTATCCCCCACTACACTCCTAGACACAGCCCTCACCTTCTTTCCACCCCTGGACAGACCTCTCTTCCACTACACTCTTCTACACAGGCATCACTTCCTATGCACCTCTGGACAATCCTCACCTCATCTGCAACCCTGAATAGACCTCAACTCATCTGCACCATTAGACAGGCCTCAGTTAATCTACACCCCTGGACACGCCTCTTCTCATCTGCACCCTGTTACCATCAATTATACTCAATGTATGGAGGTCTGTCCAAGGGGCACAGATTAGATAATGCTTGTCTATGGGTCAGAGGAGGTAAGTCCTCTCCATTGCACTCATGGACACAGGCCTCAACTCCTTTGCACCCCTGGACATGCCTCACCTCATCTGCACAATCCACTTCCTAATCTGAGGAAACACAGGTGACATGATTGTGGAAGGTTCAAATATTTTTATGTAATCATGCACACACTATTTATTCCTTCTCAAAAATGTAAAAGCCATTGATTTGCCCCAAAATCGTTTTTTTAATAACATTTTAGAAACAGAGCGCAGGTCCTATGTACAAGCATTCCATTTCAGTACTGAAAACTCACAAGGTTTAAATATTTTTATGTAATCATGCACACACTATTTATTCCTTCTCAAAAATGTAAAAGCCATTGATTTGTCCCAAAATCGTTTTTTGAATAACATTTTAGAAACAGAGCGCAGGTCCTATGTACAAGCATTCCATTTCAGTACTGAAAACTCACTATTTTACAAAATACATTTCCTCTCTATTGCAAACATTCCTACCAAGCATTACCAAAAGAATTACACAAACCAACAGCAAAGAAGCTCAGTCTGCTTCCTAATCTGAGGTAACACAGGTGACATGATTGTGAAAGGTTCAAATATTTTTATGTAATCATGCAAACAGTATTTATTCCTTCTCAAAAATGTAAAAGCCATTGATTTGCCCCCAAATCGTTTTTTGAATAACATTTTAGAAACAGAGCGCAGGTCCTATGTACAAGCATTCCATTTCAGTACTGAAACCTCACTATTTTACAAAATACATTTCCTCTCTCTTGCAAACATTCCTACCAAGCATTACCAAAAAAATGACACAAACCAACAGCAAAGAAGCTCAGTCTGCTTCCTAATCTGAGGTAACACAGGTGACATGATTGTGAAAGGTTCAAATATTTTTATGTAATCATGCACACACTATTTATTCCTTCTCAAAAATGTAAAAGCCATTGATTTGCCCCAAAATAGTTTTTTCAATAACATTTTAGAAACAGAGCACAGGTCCTATTTACAAGCATTCAATTTCACTACTAAAACCCATTGATTTGCCCTAAAATCGTTTTTTAAATAACATTTTAGAAACAGGGCGCAGGTCCTATGTACAAGCATTCAATTTCACTACTAAAACCTCACTATTTCACAAAATACAAATCCTCTATCTTGCAAATATTGATACCATGCATTTTCAAAAAGCATCACACAAACCAACAGCAAAGAAGCTCAATGTGCTTCCTAATCTGAACTCTCTAGCTATATTGAATGAATCATAACTCACCTTTACAAATGCTTTGGGAGATTGAGAACAGTGTCAGATACACACACCAATATTTCTTTAGCAGAGCAAAAGGTATGTACTCCAGGCACTGCAACCATGAATGGCACAGAAAACCTCTAATTCTGCACACATATACCTCATGTTAACCAATTAAAACTCTTCCCTCTCTATTTTCAAACCAACACCCTTCCCCCCCTCAGCCCTTTCTGCCTGTTACCATAGCAACTCCCTCTTCACTCACCTCTCAGGGTTAAAAGTTTATTCTACAATGTTGCAAATGAATTCAGCAAGGATGTTCGACCTCTCAATACACCAGCTTATCAAGTGCAATCTTTCTTTTAATGACTTTTTCTTAACCATTCCAATTACTTCTTTCACAGAACACAACCATGCACCCTAACTTTCAGTTTTCAACTATCTGAATCCACCAATCATTGCTTGTGATTCAAGAGCACTGAAACTCCACAGTTTTTTTTGCAAACTCCTACTGTTCCAACTGCCCCTTCATTCCTACACTTCATCTGACTGCACCAGAACCTCCTCTCACCATGAACTCTGTCTGGATTATTGGACATAGCTACCTTCACTGGGCTCAAAGGTATGCAGCTATCAGAAATTTTCACAATCTTGATTTACCAAATGTGCACATCAAGTGGATTGGCCAAAGAGGATTGAGATGTCATCAATTGATACCATTGGTGAAAACCTTTTACCATCTGCCACACCCTGACCTCATAATTTTGCACTGTGGTGGAAATGACCTAGACACTTTGACTGGGGTAGGTCTGGAGATGCTTTTAAAGGACACCTTTGGGCAACTGATGACACTTTTTCCACAAACTACCTTGGTATATTCCAATATATGCCAAAGATAGAAATGGAAGTGGTCCAACCAATTTTGTCCACAATTTGAGAAAGCACGGAAACATGTGAATAAATCTGTTTCTGCTTACATGAGAGACTATGGAATGGGTTCAATATACAACAATAACTTGCGTTACAACATGCAAGATATCTTCAGAGGAGATGGTGTGCACTTCTCAGATGAGGGGAATAGAATATTCCTCCTGAATTTAAGACTGTGCATTGGAACCTACTTGTAGGTACCTAAATCAGCCACAGAACCCAAAAGCTCTTTTCAGGGCTACCCTACATCTGATCACTCAAAATGATTATTTTACTCTAACTTTTTTCACTAATTTTCACCAAAGTACGCTTCCCGGTACGCTCCCCGGTACGCGTACCGGGCGCTTCCCCCGCGAAAAATTTAAAAAAGAATTTTTTTTTTGGCCTATATGGGCCTCCTAAGCCCCCCTCAGAAAACCTAGGGGGTCAGGGGGTGTCTACCGTGTCCCCTTTTACCCATTCCCAACGTTGTTTGTCCTCCATCTTGTGTCTCAAATCTACCGAAACACAAGATGGAGGACTCCCGTAGCGCTGCCGGTACGCGTACCGGGGCGCGCACCGGTGAGCGCTCCCGAAAAATTTTAAAAGTTATTTTACATAACAACCACTGGAGAAACTTTCACCAAATATACAATAGGCCCTACTACATACCAGTCCCTATCATTTTCCCAAATTTGGTGGAATTCCATTGAGCCGTTTAGGCTGTAGCCCTGTCTAAATATCCTGAGGTAAATTACATGACAAAAACACATATGAAGTGTTAGGATTTACAACCAATTAAAATGTTAGTTTCATTTTCTACTTTTTTTCCTGACATTTGATTGGTTATTTACATGAATATATATGAAAAATGAGAGGGAAACACGGCCATTTTGACTACAACTACCTGAGGTATATCTTGAAAGAATTTTCTCCATTTATCTTCATCACCTTATAATAAGGTAAGTTGTTAATTTGTAAGGGGCACTTTAAATTAATTTGTAAAAACGTTTTCTGATAGTTATTTACTGCCCCTCTGTTATAGTTATAGATTGAGATAGGCTTCTCTGTTATAGTTATGGATTGAGTTAGGCTTCTCTGGTATAATTATGAATTTACTTAGGCTTCTTCACATACACTTTTTTATATTTCTACTTCCTACCTCATACCATACACTGCCCAAAGATAACTTCACTGTTAAAAACTCAGAAGTACCTCTCTGAACTCAAACCCAACAGTGCCCTAACTCTACTGATATAGTTATTTTTTATGCAATTTACAGCAAGAAAATGGAAGATACACCACAGACCAACAATATTTCTTTCGAAATAACTGATGAGCCGATTCATTTCGAAATAACTGATGAAGAAATTCTTCAAGAAGATTTATTTGACTTCCTAGATGACTCTCTTGACCAAGAATTCATAGACTGTGTAGATAATATGGAATCATGCAGTACAAATTTGGAGGAGATTTCGGATGATGAAATGTTGCAAGTGTTATTAAATTATGAAAATTCAGATTATTAAATTTATATTTAATAATTAAAAATTGTTTGAGACATTATTCATTTTTATATATAATTCATGAAGTAGTACCAAAATGATTATAATATAAAGTGAGACTTACAGTATACTGTGCATACTATACAACTTTTGGTGTTACATAATAAGTTTGCTCATAGTGACTTTCTTTCTCCTACTATATTATCTCGAATGTGTATTTGAAATCTCTTTTTTATCTACAGCCTTCTTTCTCTCACTGTCTGTCTCTAATGCACCATATCACCACCAATTTTTTGTAGATTCAGAAGAGAGTAAAATATAATACTTGAAAATATCATAAGGGAGCAGGGTAGACTACCCATGGTCCCATAGGCTTTCTCAAGGAGTGCTTAAAGGATCTGTTTCTGCTTTCCTGACACACTATGCTATGGATTCCATATACCACAATAACTTCTGTAACAACATGCAAGACATCTACAGAGGAGACGGTGTACATTGAATTTAAGACTCTGTATTGGTACCTACATGCTGGTACTTAAATCACCCAGACAACACAACAACTCTATGCAAAGCTACCCTACCTCTAAGCACTTTAAATTATTATTTTACTGTTTCACTGGGTTTTCCCTATGGTACGCTCCCCGGTACGCTCCACGGTGTGCGTACCGGGCGCTCCCCCCGCGAAAATCTTTTTTTTTTTTGCCCCGCGGGGCCCTTTTATGGTCCCCACATCAAACCTAGAGGGTCAGGGGGGGTCTACCCTGCACCCTTATGGTAATTTCCCCCTTTGTTTTTGCCACCTCTTGTATCTCGATCCTACCGAGACACAATTTATTTATTTATTTGCGGGTTTGTAAAGCGCTTGAATAGACTCCCAAAGGAGTATCTCCGCGCTGAGAGACAGCAGAAGCGATAACCAGGACAGTAATAACAATACAATACAAGACCAAAATGTAGCTGATATTTGAGTGCTACGTGACTTAACCAGTTAAACCTGAAACAGGAGGGTTTTCAGTTGCTTTCTGAATGCAAGATGGTCAGAACACTGTTTTAGTTGGAGAGGAAGGCTGTTCCACAAAATGGGACCTACCACTGACAAGGCCTTGCCACCCAGTCTGGTCCTACTAATCTTAGGTACCCTTAGCAGCAGCTGCTCACTTGACCTAAGGGTGCGTGTGGGAACATAAGGAACAAATTTGTTAGCTAAATAGACAGGGCCTAAGTCATGTAATCCTTTATGTACAATACAGCAAGTCTTGAATTTCACTCTTTGGCGGATGGATAACCAATGAAGTTTCTCCAACAAAGGTTAAGAGGAAGATCTGGGGGGAGCATTGAGGACTAGCCTAGCTGCTGTGTTTTGTACCACTTGTAGTCGGTCCAACACCTCTTCGTTTGCAGACACCAGAAGACCATTACAGTAATCAAGTCGGCTGATCACTAGAGCGTGAACCAGAGTCTTTCTAATGGAGTCAGGAAGGAGCGGGAATATCCTGTGGAGGAGTCCTATCACATGGAAACAGGACCCCACCGTGTTGTTTCCATGATGTTTCATAGTCAACTCCGGCTCCAGACGTACTCCAAGGTTCTTGATTACTTGTTTTGGTTCGGGGACTGGTCCTAACTCTAAAGGCCACCAGTCAGGAGACCATAGTATCTTGGCCTCACCGAAAAGCATCACCTCAGTCTTACCAACATTACACTGAAGAAATTTGGAAGACATCCACTGGGATACTGCTTTCATCCCCTCGGAGAAAGATAGTATAACCTCCGAGGTCAGTGATTTAAAAGGAAAAAGCAGCTGGGTATCATCAGCATAAGACACTGGACAGAAACCAAAGGCTCTAGTAATATCTGTCAGGGGTGCCACATAGATGTTAAAAAGAGTTGGGCTCAAACATGAGCCCTGTGGCACCCCCTTGGTGATCTTTACCTCATCCGACCGAAATTCACTCATGGTGACACTTTGGGTGCGGTTGGAGAGAAAGCTCTTTATCCAGTCCAGTGCCTTGCCACCCAGTCCATTCACAGTCAGTCGTTCGATCAAGATCTTATGAGAAATGGTATTGAACGCTGCCGATAAGTCTAGTAGCACCAGGACAACGGAAATACCTTTGTCCTGGTACATACGAAGATCGTCAGTTATCGACAGCAGGGCCGTTTCAGTACTATATTTCGGCCTAAAACCAGACTGTGAAGGATCAAGGATTCCCGATTGTTCCAGGAAGTTGGACAAATGCTTATTAGTATGCTTTTCAATGATTTTACCCAAAAAAGGCAGCAGGGAGATGGGTCTGAGGTTGGACAAGTTAGTCCAAGGGATGGCGATGTTCTTCCGAATAGGTCTAACTAGAGCCTTTTTCCACTCTCGTCAAGATGGCGGCCGCTCCGGACTGTTTGAAATGTTGACAGACACCCGAGAGCCAATCAGCTTTCCGCGCGCGAACTCGCGTTACGCGCCGGGTGCGCGTACCGGGGCGTGCTTATAGATATATATATATTTTTTAGCCTAAATTACTCAAAATCATCTGGAGCACATATCTTGAGACATAGCAAAGGCACATCGGGCTACCAGTCCCTACAATTTTGCCAAGTTTCGTGGGAATCCATTCAGCCATTCGGGCTAAAAGTGAGTCTAACCGCCCTATAGAAATTAACATGGGGAAAACACGTTTTGGCACCCCCCTTTTATCTCGGCCCCCGCTTGACAAATCCCCCCAAACTTTCAGGGAAGGAGCGGAGCGGAACTGGCCACCTAATTTGAGAAATTCTCGAAAATTCGTCCACCAGCGCCAAGTTATTCCCAATAGAATGTTGCGGATTTCCTATGGAAACTAGGTCCTAACTATAACTACCTACTGGCAACCGCCAGTAGGTAATATATATATATATATATATATATATATATATATATATATATATATATATATATATATATATATATATATAAATATATATGAGCAAAACGTCCCTTCTGGGAGCAGCAGCAATTAGCTGGTGCCGGCGGCGAGGCAGAGACAAGCCTCGCAAATTTGTTTTAAACAAAACTCCACAAAGGCACGCCGCACTCTCTGATGGATGGTTTTACCACACGTTTTTATTCCACTCTTCTTCTCCTTCACCTACGCGTTTCCAACTTACAGCAGTTCCTGATCACGGTAGTAACAAGTCCCTCATTATTTTCTTAACCTTTATACTGAGTCACCGCTATTACATTTAGGGTGCATTGTGGGCTCAGTAGTTTTTTGGCATGGCTGTATTTAACATATCAGCCTTTCTGCGCCTATTTCTGTTTGGAACGATTTTGAGCATTAACCAGGATGTCTTTAATATGCATGGTGCATGTTTATTTCCAACATTTGAGATTCCGCTCTACAAAATAACATGATAATAACAAAGGATGAGACTGAGTGCCTGATTAACCTGTTATATACATAATGATAGTTTGAGGAATCTCATTATGCCAATGATTTAATCAGTTGGCTGTTGTTTTTAAGCTGAGTGCTTGAATATAATCATCCAGTATATGCTCTCCATCCTTCCCAGCAAGAAGCAAGTGCCACAGAAAATAATTATCTATATTGTTTCAACACTATAAAGACTTCACCGCCTTACTTTCTCATTTTACCACTCTTTGATGTTATTAATTTCAAAACATGTTTTAAGGTTAACAATTTAAATGGCTGAAGTCCACATATGGCGCATGGGCAAAGTATTACTCATATCTATTTCTTGTACTCGTATTCAATTGTTAAATAAAAATACTTCAATGAGATCGATACCAACGCAGCACAGACATATTTCATTGCTGTGTACATGCTTAATTCACTGTATCAGTTTACACTTTCAAATTTTTAGTTCTTCTCGTATTCATTATTTACATTTCAATATTTCTCGATTTGAGTTTTTATTTGCATTTGATTGTTTTTAAATCTCAGATTTATCAGTCTTAAGTTTTGAGATTTTAAAGTTTTTTTCCTTCTCTCTCCTCCCCCTTAAAGGTGTACATGCATTTCCTCCTCCCCGTTCAATCCATTCGGGGTCTTTGTTTTGAAACGTATTATCAGTTTTGATTCTAATGGTCTTAGTTGTTGCAGTCGATTTGCGCCTCTTTCTTTTTCCGGTATCATTGCTATACCAGAGTATTTAATGTTGAGCCATGATTTGGTTTTGTGACTCAACATATGTTTGGCTATTGCATAACTCGTATCCTTGTTTTGAATAGCACGTATGTGCTCCAGTATTCTCTTCTTCAAGGCACAGATTGTGGAACCAATACATCGTTTTCCACACTCACATTCCAGCAGGTACACTACATAGTGTGACTCACAAGTAATTTTGTGCTGGATTTCAAAGATCTGTCCTTTAGGGTCCTTGATTGATTTAAGGTTTTTCCCTACTTTGCAGGCCTTACATGACATACATTTCATGAAGCCTTTCTGTCTTTTTTGTAGCCATGTTTCTGCTTCTTGTTGGAAAAGTGACTGTTCACTAATGTGTCTTGAAGCAATGGTGTCTTCCTGAATGAGATTGCAGGTCCATCCCCTATCAGGTTCTCAATATCGCGGGGTCCTTCTTAAGTACACTCCAATATTTTGTTATGATGTTTCTGATTTTGAAGCTCTCTTTGGAATAGGTCAGTATGAGTTGAGGGTTTTCTTCACTTTTTGACGATTTTAACTTTTCGTCTTGACTTTTAGGTATGTGGGTTTCTATTCTGGTCCTTATTATTGCTCTTTGTTCTCCACGATTTATGACCCTCTTTTTAAATCGTGATCTTGTTTCCTCAAATTTCCTTTCCATTTCTGCTGGTTCCGAGCAATTATGCTTCATTCTTAAAAATTCTCCGTATTGGATACTCTGTTTCAATGATATCGGGTGGAAACTTGTTCCGTGCAGAATACTGTTCGTGGATGTTTTTTTCCGGAATATGGTTGTTTGTATTTATATATATATATATATATGTATATATGTATATACATACATATGTATGTATATATATATATATATTCACTGAAAAAAACATAGGTTTCAGGTCTTATATAGTTAGGAATTAGCATTTAAAAAACCTTTAAAATTCACTCAAAAAACTATAAGTTTTAGAGGTGTTATAGTTAGCTGGACATTTCACTCATACAAAACCATTGAAATTGCTCCTATATAGTTAGTTGTACTAACTATATTTCGCGCACCCGCAATCCACTGCTAATGATGTCACATATTACATCATTCATGACATGGTCAGTGACATCACTGATGACATCTCAAATGACATCACTGATGACATCACTGATGACATCATCCACGTGACAATCACATACACCTTTCAATACACTAGTACAATCTTTCATCAGTCTTTGTAAAATACAGAGTATCATATTTGAATCCATTGTCACAGCAATAAAAGTATCTAAAAACCCACTCAGTGATCCATAGATGTATACACACATCTAATCACATACCTGTAGATTCACTCATACATGCTGTCAATGAACAATAGAACACTATGAAAAATACTTATACACCTATATCGACATTACACACCAGCACACATCCTATTCACATATGAAGTCATCCTACTCACTTATGCAAACAATGGATCATACTTACATATTTACTTAGCTACACACTTATACTAACGCAACTTCATCTATTCATTTAGATAGTAAGTCATACTTAGTGAATTATAAAATCATTATTACAAGTATACAGTTATCCATACAGTCACTCACACAATCATTGAGTCTTATGTATACTTATTTATATACAACAACTGACACATACACTGCCTTTTATTTTTCTAGTTTGTTGGACATGTACCATTGAGAAATATATTTGCTCATCACCACACCCATAAAGATATTCACTCACCCAAACAAGTGTTAGAACATGTAGTTTTAACTTCATATATCTAGTGAATCAACTATTCACACATCTTTGTGCAGTCACACACCCCCACCGAACCACACACACATTCACTCTCCCATACAAATATTCAGTTAACTAATCAATAACTAATATAGACTTTCACATAGCTAATAACCAACTGGAGAACCAGTTTACACAACAACTGACAAAGTGATACAGATATTCACACAGTTTAGTCACTATCCACTATATTTAGTGAGACACTATAAATTGGTCAAATAAAAAGTCAATTACACTGTTACTAAATCCTCCATCCAAATATTTATTTTTATATATCCATTCATTCTTCAATTCAAATTGCTATATATATAATGCATATTTAAAAAACGAAGCAAACCACATTCACTGGATGATGTCATTAAGTATGAGCGCAAAATCCGTTCCAGTCGCGGATTTTGCGAATTTTCGGTAAATTCTGCGAATTTACCAAGAATTTGCAAATCCGCGAGCGGCGGATTCCGGGGGCAAAAGTTGAAGCCTGGCTGGCCTGTTGTAACTATTTTACGATGGCGCCGGCAAGCTGCCAGCGCCATCCTAAAATAGTTACTAAATTAGCTTCAACAGGAAGCTCTAATAGATAAAATAAAGCAGGTGCTCGAGCACCTGCTTTATTTTATCTATTAGAGCTTCCTGTTGAAGCTAATTTAGTAACTATTTTAGGATGGTACTGGCAGCTTGCCGGCGCCATCGTAAAATATTTACAACATGCCCTTCCTGTGACCAGGAGCTTCTGTCAGGTGTGCCTTCTTCCCAAATCTACAGTCGAAACTCTAACGGCGTTCTTCGATGGTGAAAATGGAGCGAAACTGACATCGCCTTGCACCGCCGACACAACACACTGAGGATTGCCGGATATTTGGAAACACACGCAGAAGTTGCAGCGGGGGCGGTGAGTCGAAGGACGGATCCGTCCCTACGTTTCTTCTTTCTCCCTGTGGCTATAACGTGCATAATTTGCTCAAGTGTAATTGACGGTTGTCAGCTGGGACAAGTTACACGGGATTAATAAAAAACAACCGCATTCACTTTCAAGTGAGTTGCACGTCTCAGCAATATAACGTGTTCCGACCAAGCACGCCGCAATGCAGCAGATGACATTTTTCGAATAGAAACAGTGCAAGGTGCAGCTGCAAAGAATAGAAGCACTAATGTTCAAAGCCCCCTCAAAACACTTTTTGCCCAGCTGGAAAGATTGTCTCTTCATCTACTGCTCTGATTGGTCTCAGACCTTTTATACACACAAGAGGCATTGTGCACTCGCATGGAAGCCCCGCCCACACACTCGCGGTGTGCACCGTCTTCCCGCCATTGACCCACTATGATGGACAGCTCACCCAAGGGACCCCTGCGCCCCTCGGGGCGATTGCATAGTAACACACACATGGTCGCTGGAACTAGTTGAAGCTCAAAATCAGTGACTCATTCCTATGGGCAAATGCGCGGATCCGTAAATCCGCCGATTTTGCGGATCCACGATCCGCAAATCCGCAAAATCCGCGGATCGTGGATCCGCAAAATCCGCCCATGCTTAGATGTCATGTCATCAGTGATGTCATTTGAGATGTCATCAGTGATGTCACTGACCATGTCATGAATGATGTAATATGTGACATCATCAGCAGTGGATTGCGGGTGCCCGAAATATAGTGAGTACAACTAACTATATAGGAGCAATTTCTATGGTTTTGTATGAGTGAAATGTCCAGCTAACTATAACACCCCTAAAACTTATAGTTTTTTGAGTGAATTTTAAAGGTTTTTTAAATGCTAATTCCTAAGTATATAAGATCTGAAACCTATGGTTTTTTCAGTGAATTTCAAAGGTTTTTTAAAATGCTAATTCCTAACTATATAAGGCCTGAAACCTATGGTTTTTTCAGTGAATTTCAAAGGTTTTTTAAATGCTAATTCCTAACTATATAAAGCCTGAAACCTATGGTTTTTTCAGTGAATTTCAAAGTTTTTTTTATATGCTAATTCCTAACTATATAAGGCCTGAAACCTATGGTTTTTTCAGTGAATTTGCAAGGTTTTTTAAATGCTAATTCTATTAGCGGATAACATTTAAATATGGTAATATCCTTGTGAGACCACCTGAGCAGCCCTAGGGAGTCAGGGTGTTTCTACCCTGCCCCCTTTTTGCATTCTACACGCTTGTTTTTCTGCTTCTTTTGTGCCTCGGTCTACCTAGCACAAGATGAATGCCAACACTTCCTGGTTAGAAGTGTTAACAGCCAATGAGCATTCTGCTTTCCTGTGAAAGGCATGCTGATTGGCTGCCACTGTCTCTCAACACTCCAAACCAGGAAGTGTTGGCAGCCATCTTGTGCCGCGGTAGATTTAAGGCACCAGAAAGCAGTGAAACAAAGGTGCAAAACACGCAAAGGGGGCAGGGTAGAAGCACCCTGACCACCTAGGCCTGCTCAGGGGGTCCCACAAGGCCCCCCCAGGCCCAAAAAAATAATTTTTTTCCCGTAAAATCGCGGGGGTACGCGCACCGTACAGAGTACAGTAAGCTTACAGTAAGCTTACTGTACTCTGTACGGTACGCGTACCGTGCGCGTACCCCCGTGATTTTCCGCAAAAAAACGTATTATTTTTTGGGCCTGGGGGGGGCCTTGTGGGACCCCCAGAGCAGGCCTAGGGGGTCAGGGTGCTTCTACCCTGCCCCCTTTTTGAGTTCTACACATTTGTTTTTCTGCTTTCCTGTGCCTCAGTCTACCGAGTCACAAGATGGCTGCCAACAATTTCTGTTTTGGAGTGTTGACAGACAGTGGCAGCCAATCAGCATGCAGCTCATACTCGGGAAGGTACAGAGTACAGTAAGCTTACAGTGCACTCACGGTGTGCCACCCATAGATATATAATTTGGGAAAATTCATTTTTCTCAACAACTACTGGAGCGATGTTCACCAAATATAAAAAAGGCACTACTGCATACCAGGCTCTACCATTTTGCCAAGTTTGCAGTAATTCCATTCAGCCGTTCGGGCTGTAGCTGTGTCTAAAGGTCCTATGGAAAATTGCATTGGACTCAATTTCACATTCAATTTTCTCAAAAACTCCTGGAGGGATTTACACCAAACATACAAAAGGCACTGCTGCATACCAGTCCCTACCATTTTGCCAAATCTGGTGTAATTCCGTTCAGCTGTTCGAGCTGTAGCCTTGTCAGAATGTCCCTACGGAAATTAACATGGGGAAAACACGTTTTGGGACCCCCCTTTTTTCTCGGCTCCCGCTTGACGAATCCCCCTGAAACTTTCAGGGAAGGAGAGGAGCGCAGCGAGGCAAATTTAAGGAAAATTACAGGCAGATCCCTCAATCGGCCCCAAAGTTATTCCCAATAGAATGTTCGGAATTTCCTATGGTAACTAGGTCCTAACTATATGTACCTACTGGCGACCGCCAGTAGGTAATACATATATATATATATATATAATATTTTTTATTTTTTATTTTTAGACGGTCTAAATCACTGTATAGACATACTGTGACATTGCCCATTCAGGACTACACAACTAACCATACAGGGTTATGAATTTATAGAAATTCGTAAAAAGGACATCACGCTTTATTAAACATGAGGGACATATGTCTTTTTCTTATTCAGAATACTCATGTTATGTCTCAACGGTTAAAAATGAAAATTTTCCCTGTTATGTTCAAAGCATACATTTATTTTCTATTTTCTAATTTTAATTCTGTGTGTTGTCAGATCATCTGGGAATAATAAGCACTTAAGCACTTTATCTTAATGCCTTTTAACTCTATGAAATGACGAAGTATTCAGACGTGCATAGATGGCCGCTGCATTCCTTGCTTTTGCACTGAGTACCTTTTCTATGTTGTTGTATTTCCGAGGGTGCTCGGAGGGTTAAAATGGCGGCACTGTGTACACATAGGCTGACACTGACGAAGCCGTAAGGCGAAACGCGTTTGTCGGGGGTGAGGGGTTTTCAATAAAACAATTCGTGAAATGGATATCAGTGTGCTTGCCGTTTTTGACTCGATGGAGCCAAAGTGTGTGGATATATATTTTGCTTAAATTGCACATGTCGACTCGGACGCGCAGCGGGCGCGCCGCCGCCGTGCCGAAGGCGCGCCAAAGGCAGACCCGTCTCCGCCCATCTGCGCCCCGGTAGCGACCAGCGCCAACCATGCTGCCCGGGCTGAGTTAGATGTCCGTGGCTGTAGGAGGCTATATACTCGGGATGAACTGCTGGTTCTCAATGATGCTAAAGGTTGCAATAGGAATCAGTGGGCAGTTCTTCATAGTCTATCTAGAACGTGCCCATCCTGCAATTTTTGCTTGCGCTCCAGCATTTTTTACCATCCCACTTCAGCCGTGGGTGATCCCAGGATTCAGGCAGCACTCATTAATGTTTGCTCCATGGCCAAGCATGCACCTGACATATATGAGCTTTTGCTGGATGCTAAACTGGATGCTCTCTTCATAACAGAGACCGGCTGAGTGAGTCCTGTGCTCTGATAGTCAAACTTGCCATTCCCAGGGGCTACAAAATTGCTCGGGGTGACCGCAGAACGGGGAGGGGGGGGTGCGGCAGTTGTGTTTAGGGACTCGTGGTCTTTTACCTGCGAAGTTTCAGGGGATTGGGTGAATGGGGAGGCTTTGGATTTTACTTTTACCCTTTCCCCTCATTTTACGTTGGGTGGCACGTTGGTCTACCGCCCACCCAGTCCCTCTGGAGCTTTTTTAAAATCGCTTGACGATGTCATTAACCCCCTCCGCTATTCTAAGTTTTTACTTCTAAGGGATTTTAATATCCATCTGGACGCACCCAATGTACCGGACTTGGTGACTCTCTTGGATTCATTGCATTTGGCCCAATTGAACCAATGGGTTAAGAGGCCATCACATGTGGGTGGCCATCTCATTGATTTGGTGTGTACTAATTTTGCTCTGATTAGGTTCTCCTGGCTCATGGGAATGTCTTCGTGTAGCCCTGCTTTGCCATCTGATCTGCACTCAGGGAAGATCAATCTCCCGGCCTTTTCAGGGGCTCTGCTTTTGGCTCGCCCGGGTCTTGCTCCCGATCTTGAAGGGGCGGTTGACAACTTTGATGGCTGGATTGGCCGGAGGGTTAGCTCCTGCTCCAAACCAGCCCTCAGTAGTAAACAGTGCTCTCCACCCTCGAAGTCTTGGTTTTTGAATACTCTCAAGGCTTTGAAACTGGGGTATAAAACTGGAGCGCTGCTGGCATGTGAACTACTGTACCGCCGCCAAGTCAACGCTCCGCACAGCTCAGAGGGAGTACTATGCGGCTATTAGGAAAGCCAAAAGTGACTACTATGCTGGGAGGATTGAGCTGCCTAGCAACAACAGCAAGGAGATCTTTGCCATTGTTAAGAGCTTTTTATCGCCTTGTGCGGATCAGAGGTCTCTCTCTGCCTCCCAACAATGGTGTGAGGAGCTGTCCTCCTTTTTTGACGAGAAGATAGCAAGGATTCAGGACAGCGTAGGCTCACAGGGCTGTGATCTAGGGATTTCTTCTGTGGTGTCTTTCCCTATTCCCAGTGCCCTTGCCCCTCGATTTACACTATTTTTACTGGCTGTGGAGGTAGACATCTTGGCCATCTTGAGGTCTCTCAAGTCAGGTTTGCCCAGTGATCTCATATTTGGCCTGAGTGTTAGCCGGGGTGGCCGAGGTGGTTTGCCCTGAAGTAGTGGAGATTTTCAATCTCTCCCTGTGGACGGACACTGTTCCGGCGTGTTGGAAACAGGCTAAACTGCTACCCCTTCTCAAGAAACCTTCACTGAACTCTTTGGTCCCAGCTAACTAACGGCCTATTTCTCTCCTTCCAGCTCTGGCCAAGGTCTGTGAGAAGGTGGTCTTCCGGTAACTTTAGACCTTAGTTGCCCCCTTCTCAGTCAGGGTTCTGAGCGGCCTACAGTACGGAGACTAGGCTGGTGGAGATGTCAGGGTCATCAGGGAGTGCCTGGACGGGGGCGTTAGGGCGTCCTTGATTTTACTTAACCTCTCTGCCACCTTCGATACGGCGCCTCATCACCGGCTCTTGGCCCGGCTTTCATCCATCGGCATTGGCGGTCTTGCATGGGAGTGGGTTCACTCTTTTCTGGATGGTCGCACGCAGCAGGTCTGTATGGCTCCTTTTTCATCCTCGGTCATGAAACTCTCAACAGGGGTCCCCCAGGGCTCCACATTGAGCCCTCTGCTTTTCAACATTTATTTGACCCCCTTGATTTATCTGGCAGAAGGGTTAGGCGCTAAAATTATAGCGTATGCGGACGACACCAAGTTGTTATTTACCTGGATGGGTGCGGATCTGAACACTGACATTGCTCAGACGTGCCTAGCGTCCGTATTCCGCTGGTTTGCGCAGGCCCATTTAAAGTGCAATGAGGGCAAGTCGAAGGTCCTCCTGTATAGCCAGTTTCCTCTGGCATTCCGTCAATCCCTGTGGCAGCCAGATTTTCCTTGCCCTAATTCCGAGGGTGGCCCGGCAAAAAACCTAGGGGTATGGTTTAATGAGGATTTTCGGTTTGCTGAGCATGTCAAGAAACTGACTGGTGTCTGCTTTGGCACCCTCTTAAGCTTGAGAAGGTTTTTTCCTTTGCTCCCCAGAGAGGCCAAAGAGACGGTTGCCTGTGCTTTGATACTCTCCCGCCTCGATTACGCGAATGCCCTGTTCATTGGCATTCCGGGGCATTTACTGAAAGAGCTGCAAACTATACAAAACGCCGCAGCTAGACTCCTGTTTAACATCTCTAGGAGGTCTAGCGTGCGGCAGCATTTGCGGGATCTGCACTGGCTGCCGGTGACACAGCAAGTACAATTCAAGGCCCGTATACTTTCACACAGGGCCCTTCATGGTCAGGGCCCTGTGTATCTTAGGAGGCGCTTTACTTTCTATGTGCCTAACCGATCCTTGCGGTCTGCTTCCATAGGACTGATGATTATCCCACGTTTCCGCAGATCATGTTTGGGGGGCCAGTCTCTTTCTGTAAAAACTGCAACGGCCTGGAATGCGCTCCCTTTGGATCTTCAGCGCATGCAAGACCTTCGCCTTTTTAAGAAACGTTTAAAGACATATCTGTTTAGTCAATCAGGTTAAGGGCCCCTGCTTGCTTCACCCCAGTTCATTTCCACGCCAGGACACTCCAGAGTATTTGTGCGTGCTACAAGCTCTTTATAACATAACATAACAATATTACAATCTTGTGACGAAGATGAAAAAGGACAAAAATCTGATTATCAGGAACAGTGACAAAGGAGGCAACGTGGTCATCTGGCCACAGGATGAATACCTCAAGGAAGCCTTTACACAACTCAATGATAGGGACTGCTATACAACGAATACAGCAACAAATGTAAAAATTGTGTACAGAACTTATTACAACATATTGACAACATGGAAAATCAAAGGATTGATCAAAGAGCATAAGTATATATATTTACAAAGAGACAATCCAATAACACCTACACTATATTTCATTCCCAAAGTACACAGGAGTGCCACTACACCGCCAGGGAGGCCCATCATATCGGCTAAAGGAAGTCTCCTGGAACATACATCCATATATGTGGACTTCTTTTTATAGGAATATGTAAATAAATTCCTATTGTATATTCCCGATACAGCAGATTTCTTGAGACAAATTGATGGGATGGAATGGAAAGAAAGCTACCTACTAATGACAATGGACGTGACATCCCTGTACATGAGTAGTAAGCATGAGGATGGTTTGAAAGCCACCAAACATTATTTGTCTCAAAGAGCCTCTGGACACAAAGAACACAACAAGATGTTGCTGGATATGTTAGAGTTTTGCCTAACAAACAACAATTTTATGTTTAATAATCTTCTTTTTCAGCAGCCAAGAGGAGTTGCCATGAGGGCCAGCTTTTCTCCCAGTTATGCCTGTCTCCTTATGGGTTACTGGGAGGAGCACTCACCGTCACCTTGTACATACCCATGTTCATACGTGGCTTAGATTTATAGATGATTTGTTTTTGGTTTGGCAAGGCACTGAGCAGGAAGCAAGGTCATTTGTGGAAGCACTAAATGAAAATTGTTTTAACCTTCATTTTACAGTGACCATAAGTGCCAATTCAGTCAAATTTCTAGATACTGAAATCTATATAAGAAACAAAAAGTGGAAAGTAAACTATACTGCAAAGAAACAGCAGGAAACACTACTCACCATGCGTCCAGTGCCCACCCCAGACATCTTATTGAGAGCATACCCCACGGGGAAATGTTGCGGCTACATAGAATATGTAGTAATGAATAAGACCTAAAAATAGCCCAAGCAGAGAGTACAAAGAGATTCAGGGAGACAGGGTATAGCCAGCAAAACATCAATAGAGCCAAAATTAAATCAATGGTCCCAACAAGAGATTCTCTATTAAATGTGGAACAAAACACTGAACAAAGAAATAGCAAAAGGGAGCCAGATTCCACATTCAGAATGATAACAAGATTTAGCAATCAACATGTTGTATATTTATCCTACCTTTATTTCTATGTTTTACTCTGTATCTTACCTGTGTCATACATTCCAGAATGTGGATGGCTCTGGCTCTTCCTAGTGTTCTAGGTGGAGACAGTTTGTGCCTGGCCAGCTTGTATTGAAGATGCCTGCTGTATCTCTCTTACAATAAACCAGCTCAACTACACCAGAAGTCTCCCAGCAACTTACTACAATCTTGGCGACGTTTTGAAGCTGGCCAGTGACCCTTCTGAAGACTTCCAACGATTCCTGATGACTCGTTCTGGACATCGTTCTTGTGTGTAGCAGTGTGCAGCTTAGGATCTTCAAAAGAAAAGAACCCATCGTGTGCAGATTTCGTCATCTTTTGTATCCTGCGAGTATTTTTAGCTCTGCCAAAAGATGCCCGTTTCGACGAAATCGTGAGTACTTTAGCTCTAGTGCGAGCGTATTGCCAGAGCATTAGTAACGGTATTCGTTGCTAAGCTCCTGCGCTAACTCCGACGTCATTCTCTCAATTCTTGGAATCACCTGGGAGACGGACGCTTTGTTTGCAAGTGTTGCATACGTTCCAAGCCTCAATTGGATGAGGTTCAAGCCTCGTTTTGGATTTTCCATTGTAGCGGCCATCTTAGCTCTCATTCCTATGATTTCCAAGCCTCGTTTTCATTGAAATTTCTGTGGCAGCCATTTTAAGTGCATCAAACGCGAAGAACACAGCAAACTGTCCGCAATACCTCTTTCTTCGTCCTGTCACACTTCTTGAATATCGAGAAGACAGAATTCCCTCGAATTTAAACGGACTAGAGGTATGTCCATGACATAATTACAATCTCTTCTGGTGGTGCTGTTTATTTCGTTTTTGTTTGTTTTACACCTTTTACTTTAACTGTTAACTTTAAACATGGCACAACAAATTGTAGTTACCTTGCCTCCACAATTCTTGCCTGAACCTGGCATCCCAGAGATCCCTTGGGAAGACTGGTACATATGTTTGACAACTATCTCGAGGCACTAGACGGACAGGAATTCTCTGCAAAAAGAAAAAAGGCCATTCTTTTGAGTACTCTTGGCAAAGAAGGACAGAGAGTTTTCAGATTTTTACCGATAGTTATGAGAGCTAATGGTCAGGAAATGCCTGATGAGTTTAAGGAAGCGGTTGCACGGCTCGAGGTCAGATTCTCAAAGGAGGAGAATTTAGATATGAACCGCTATAAATTTTATACCCAGCGCCAAAAAGATTCAGAAACCATTGATGACTTTGTGGCTCGACTCAGAGACTTGTCTGTAAAGTGTAAGTTCGGTGCTATGATTGACGAACTTATAAGAGATCAACTAATCGTCCAATGCTCGAATAAAAAGATTCAGGAGAGGTTATGGGATGCAAAGAACCCTTCTTTAAAAGATGCCATTGACCTGGCTAAAGTTATTGAAGAATCTAGCAAATGCATGAAGGTTCTAGATTCCCATAAGTCGTGTTCTCAACAAGAAGTCTCTGTTGTCTCTGATAAGAAAAGTTTGGCGGAGTGTGAACATTGCGATGGAGATAATATCGCTGTGGTTAAAAACAGACCCAGACCTCCAGTAAAGAAATCCTTCGCGATTAATACATTTTGCAATAGGTGTGGGAGTAGTAGCCATTCATCTGACGCAAGGTTTTGCTTTGCTACTAACAAGGAATGTCTGAAGTGTGGTAAAGTTGGACACTTCTCTAAAATGTGTAAAGCAAAATCCAAACAAAGAGTAGCTACTGTAGATGACTATAGCGATGACATCGTGGCTGAAGCTGAAAGACTTTTAGTCGTCGATGAAGTTGATGTTATTAGTGATGATCCAAGACAAAACAGACCAAGAGCCATTTTCAAGATTGACTCCCATGAAGTGTCCCTGATGGTAGACACAGGATCACGTCACACTATTATTCCTAAATCTATATTTGACACGTTCTGGGAGGGTTTAAACTTGGAAGAGAGTGATATTTATCCTAAGGGTTTTAACGGTCAGAGATTGAAATTCTTGGTTTCTTTGAATCTGAAATTGTCTTTGAGAAGAGATCTACATTTGGTAAGGTGTATGTCTCCATTGATGGCCCTCCCATCCTAGGTTGGGTACATCAATATGATCTCTATATAGTCATCAATCCTAGGGCAAAGAATCAGATTATGGTTGTGGAAGATGATTCAATTGAATGCATTCTAAATGAATTTGGGTCTGTATTTAGAGAGGAGCTGGGTGAACTGCGAGGTTATGCTCACCTCATTAAACTGAAGAAGAATAGTTTACCTGTACAGCATCGTGTAAGGAGAATCCCCATTTCTATTCACAATGAAGTAAAACTCCTGATTGATGAAATGCTTCAATCTGGAGTGATAGAACCAACAGAAACATCAGCTTGGGTTTCCCCTGTGGTCATTTCTAAAAAGGCAGACGGAAAGTTAAGATTCTGTGTTGACCTAGAGGGCATTAAATAAGTGTGTTGTCGCGGACACATTTCCCTTACCCAATATTGCTGAGATGGTGTCCACTATTCAGGGAGCCAGATACTTCTCTAAGCTTGACCTGAAGAGTGCGTACCATCAGATCAAGCTCCACGAGTCCTCAAAACACCTCACTGCATTTATCACTCCGGAGGGAATCTTCCAATTCACTCGCCTTCCCTTTGGTTTGATATCGGCAGCGAGTGTGTTCCAAAGGTTGGTCAGTGAAATTTTTAAGGGGTTAAAGAACGTAGTGTTCTTTCAAGATGACATCTTGGTTTTTGGAGATTCGGTGGCCGATCACAATCATGTTCTTAAGAATGTGTTGCATAGGATTTGGGACACTGGTCTTACTTTGCGTAAGGAGAAGTGCTCCTTTCTTGTCCAAGACATTGAATACTTGGGACATGAAATTTCGGTTAACGGGGTTAAGCCAAAGAGAGATCTCCTTGACGCAATACGTTCTGCCCCTTGTCCGTGTGATAAGGACCAATTGCGGTCATTCATGGGGTTGATTGAATATTACTCCAAATTTGTGGAGAACTTTTCAGAGAAGACCTTGCCTCTGAGAGCTTTGTTAAAAAAAGGTTGCAAATTTGTTTGGGGGCCTGAACTTGAAATTGAAATGTGTTTTAATAATATCAAAGAAGCCATTTGTAGGGCAAAAGTTCTTGCACCTTTTGATACAAACAAGGTTTCCACTTTGTTGGTGGATGCTAGTGCATGTGGGCTTGGTGCTGTCTTGTTACAAAACCAAAGGGATGGTGAGAGGCCAATTGTGTTTGCTTCGCGCACTCTTTCTCAATGTGAACAGAATTACTCTGTCATTGAGAAAGAGGCCTTGGCGGCTGCGTGGGGTGCTCACCATTTTCGTCCTTATTTGTGGGGTACACGTTTTAACCTAAAGACTGATCACAAACCTCTTATCCGAATTCTTTCCCCAGGTGGTGCAGCCTGTAGTTCTCCAAGGTTGGCGAGGTTAGCTTCCAAGCTTCAAGAGTATCATTTTGACATATCTCACATTTCTGGATGGAAGAACTTTCAGGTAGATTGCTTGTCTAGACTGGCTGTTCCGTCTAGTGTGAATGTTGGTTTCAGTCTTGAGGGTATGGAGGAAAATATTGCTTGGATTGATGATGTACTTTCTCTTGGTGAGAGTTCTTTTTCCCATGCTGATTGGCTTGAGGCTATGTCTAAAGACAGTGTTATGCAAGAAGTTATCCAGTTGATCCAACTGGGTTCGCGTAGGGAGAGTTGTGTGCATGTTTCTGTTCGCCCTTTCTTAAAAGTCATTGATGATCTGTCTGTCTGTGAAGACAATGTGGTGATGCGTGGAGATAAATTTGTGCCTCCTGCTGATTTGAGGTCAAAACTTATTTCCATAGCGCATGAGGGTCATCTTGGCCAGACCTTAACGCAACAAAGGCTCAAGTTGAATTTCTGGTGGCCTGGGTTGGATTCTATGGTTTCTTCCTGGGTTGAGGATTGCCATACGTGTAAGGTAGGGGAGAAAAGATTAAAGATTTCAGTTGGGTCTGGGATGGGTGCGTTGCATTTTCCTGAAGTTCCGTGGCATACCATCTGTCTGGATTTTATTGGCCCTATGGTGGAACTACCTCTGTCTCAGAGGTTTGCTGTTGTCATTGTAGATTGTTATTCTAAATGGTTGTCTGTGGAGTTTCTGAAGGATATCACCACTGATACTACCATTAAACATTTAAAAGCTTTATTTTTTTTGGAGGGTTTTCCTAATGTCATCATTACTGACAATGGCACGCAGTTGGTTTCACGTGATATGCAAACCTTTTTGGCTGATTGTGGTGTTTCTCATCACAGGACCTCTCTCTACAATCCCCAAGGGAATGGTTTGTGTGAGCGCTTAAATAGATTGGTGAAAGGTACCATTCAGATGGCCCTTTCCAATAGCTCTTCTGTTTGTTCTCTCGTTCGTGAAATGGTTTATGCCTACTGTACTACTCTTCATGGTACCCAGCTCAAGTCTCCCTTTGAGCTCATGAGGGGTAGGGTTCCAAGCACTAAGCTAATTCCTTCTTGGCTTAAAGGAATGGTCCTTCAATCTGATCTGGCAAAGAGTGTTTGTTTGCCTGTTTCTGCTCCTAGCTCTTCTAATAAGGGTTCTGTGGGGCAGGTGTCGAGAGTGGTCTCTAACAAGCTTACTAAGGGTGACCTGGTGAAAGTGAAGTCTGGTAGAGTTTGTGGTGGCTTGTGGAAATTCCGTGGTCCCTTCATTGTAAAAATGGTCTATCCTCACTATGTTGTTCTTTCCAATGGAGAGAAATGGAACTTAAGGAGGGTGGCTCTTTATCAGAAAGCTGTTTCTGTGGCTGGCTCCCCGCCAGCTTCTTCTGTTTCCATCCAGGATCAGAGTACTTGTGGGAATGATTGTTCGGGCTACATGTTTATTTCTTCTCAAGCTCCTACTGCATCTGTTCCTGTGCATGCTTTAGGTAGGAGTGATGGTGGGGGAGATGCTCCTGATTCCCGGCCTGCGTACAGACTTTCTGATCAGTCTGGTCGTCTTCCTGGTTCTAGTTCTTCCTTGTCTATTTCCAGGCCTCAAAGATGCCGTAGACCTCCTGTGTATCTAAACGATTTTTGCTGTAATTAGTTTTGTTCAGAGGGGTGACGTGTGTCCCTCTCATATCTTCAATACTTTACTCTGGTTTTTCTTTGCTTTAACATGTTTTTAGATCAATTCTGTTTTAAGTTTCATTTCAATGACAAGCATGTTTTTAGTTCAATTCTGTTTTAAGTTCATTTCAATGATAAGTTTTCCTTTTGGCTCTTAAGTTTTTTTTGTTTCAACGAGAGGAGAAGTGTTGTATATTTATCCTACCTTTATTTCTATGTTTTACTCTGTATCTTACCTGTGTCATACATTACAGAATGTGGATGGCTCTGGCTCTTCCTAGTGTTCTAGGTGGAGACAGTTTGTGCCTGGCCAGCTTGTATTGAAGATTCCTGCTGTATCTCTCTTACAATAAACCAGCTGAACTACACCAGAAGTCTCCCAGCAACTTACTACACAACACAATCAGGTACGAAAGATCATTAAAAAAAACGGCCGTTGGTGGTAAGTGACAATCTGATAGGACCCCTGCTGCCGCAGAGGGTGTCCATCACACCTAGCAAATCACCCTCTATGAGGGATGCCTTAGTCAACACCAACCCAGAGACAATAGAGAAAACCAGCTGGCTACAAACCAATAAGGGATTTTATAAATGTCGGACATGTAAAGCCTGTGTTCACTGAGTAAACAAAAACACATATACAACCCCATTCAGGGATGGGTCCTACAAAATACGGAAATTCCTCACTTGTAAAACCAAGTGTGATGTCTATGTACTGGAGTGCCCCTATGGCCTTCAGTACATAGGCAGCACTAAACTACAGCTCCGTAAACGCATCCTTCAACACTTAAGAGCTATCAGTAACCAGGATAACACTTATTCAGTGGCACGCCACTTCAGAGAGGCACACAATTCCAATAATTCAAGTACTTTGTTATTGATAGCGTCCCACCGAGTAGACGAGGTGGGGACAGGGAAAGTAAGTTGCGTAGGATGGAAACAAGATACATACTGCAGTTAGATTTGATGGCACCAGAGGGCCTTAATGCCACAGAGGACTTGTATACATGCCTAGGGGAATGAGTGGGCTAGACAATGCGTTTGGGGGACAAATAAGTATTTTAACGGCTTTTAAGTGTGACCATTTATTCATTTATTTTTTGTATAGATAATTATTTATATAAGAAATAATGTGTATAGTACAATTCAGCTAGAGCCATAATTAATTTTCCGTTAAAAAGTGATACACTTGCCACAATGCTACAACATAGGAAGGCATATGGAGTGCACAACAAGTTAGTCATTACTGAACATGTCTGTGTAGGTAGTTTGGATATTTTATAAAAACATCGCCATGACATTTTTACTTAATATTCGATGGGATCCTGTTTTATCAACCTGGACTCTTTAGCAGTGTGCTATCTAGACTCCGCTGGATCCCTCTTCTGTGTCATTTCGGGAATTACGTTGAGGAATTTACTGTGAATGTGGTTCTTGTGTGAATATATGTGCGTGACTGAAGTACCAGTTAGTGTATGGTTGTGGAGAGGTTGATGTGGGGAAACCATGTCATATTATATATATTTATTCTGGTAATAATGTTTTATTTATGTGTTGAGTTGTTATGATTGCTTATGTTTTGAATAACTAATATATGAATCAAATATGATAAAAAGAAAATAAAGATTTTGTACATCTATATTTGTTAAAAAAAAATGTCATTCCCGTGAGTTGTTTGTCTCCCCTTTTTGGTGAGCTCCGGCGCTATATATATAAATTTGTGGATTCCTTGTGAGCCCTTGTTTGATCCATGTGGGTGGACTTTTCCCCTAACAGTTGTGTACCTAAAACAAACATCCAGGAAACATCAATGTACCAGTTGTCAACTATACTTGAATTACTAGTATGTGCACATATCCTATTAATAGATGACACAGCATTTTATCCCACCCAACAATGGTTCAAAGTAGTATGAATAAGAAACTCTGAAATTATTTAAAAACAAGGAATGCATGATATTGTAAGATATGCTGTTAGTTAAACAAATCGTGTGGAGTTACACTGATTATAGCGCACTCATACACTTTATATTTTATTTTTGCACACTGGCAATTTTCAGATGTAAATAGACATAGGCTGATAAACGCACACAGGGGACGGCAGTACATCCGCCCCACAGCTCAAAGTGTACTGTACAGGAATGAAACTGTCTCTAAACAGGACTGACATGTTTAGACTGTGGGTGTTGAACCCTTGGATAAGAATGGGATATTTTTCTTTTCTTAAGTCTTACATTTGTAAATAATGCTTTTTTTTTCATTTAAAAGGTTTTAGGTATTATACCGCCATGAACTAATACTAAACAATGAATTTACATTAATTGTAGCCGCTTTACAAACTGAAATGAGAGACAGCTTTTAATGCTTGAACTTCTATGTCTATTAAACTGAAAAACGTAATACAAAGATTTTTTCACGCACCTGTCACTTTAAAAATGTCCAGAAGGTAGTAATCTGTGTCATGTGATCAAGGCTGTGTTGGGAGCAGAAACGTTATGGTGGCACAGCAAATAAACAGATCATCTACTGGAATCGTGGTTCTGTGTCCGTGTCTTTGGAAGAGGTGAACGTGGAGTGAATTGATAGATATATATATATATATATATATATCTATATATATATAGATATATATATATATATATATATATTCACTGAAAAAACCATAGGTTATAGACCATATATAGTTAGGAATTAGCATTTAGAAAACCTTATTTTACTCACACAAAACCATTGAAATTCCATATATAGTTAGTTGCACTAACTATATATCGCGCACCCGCAATCCACTGCTGATGATGTCACATATTACATCATTCATGACATGGTCAGTGACATCACTGATGACATCACTGATGACATCTCAAATGACATCACTGATGACATCACTGATGACATCTCATTTGACATCATTCTTGTGCTAATACGATAAACCTCTTCAGACTCTAATATAACCTTAGATACACTCAGTGTATACAGACACTCACACACTGTCACTCATCCATGGAGTTACTCACACACCTAGTCAGTCATGCAAAGAAACAATCTCACCTCCATTTCCTCAACTATACAGTTATACACACCTTACTTATTCAAACATATACTAACACATATTTACTCTCTTATACAATCCCTGATACAAGTTCACAATGATCCATACAGCCACTCACACATTCAGTGGCTCTCATGCACAGTTATTTATATATGCCAACTCTCACATGTACTGTGTTTTACATATGTACTTACTATGACATGTAGCATTGAGATATCCATTCACTCATCAATACACTCATGCACACAGTCAACCGCCCATGTAGCTTTTTCCACATGCACTCTTGAACTCATACACCTAGTGAATCAACTGCTCACACATCTATGCACAGAGTCACACACCTCCCAGCCACCCCCACACAAACTCAATCTCCCATAGAAATACTTGGGCAACCAATTAATAACACATATAGCCTCTCGTATAGCTAATGATCAACACATGCAGCAGTTTACATCACAACAGACATAATGATGCACAAATTAAGACAGTTTAGTCACTAACCCATGCATTCAGTGAGACACATTTAATCACTCACTCATACAGTCAGTCACGCACCTACTAAATCCTTCATCCAGACACTTATACATCCACTCATTCTTCAATATCTAAGACATATTTTAACTTTACAGAAACATACAGTCACTGGATGTTGTCATCAGTGATGTCATTTGAGATGTCATCAGTGATGTCATCAGTGATGTCACTGACCATGTCATGAATGATGTAATATGTGACATCATCAGCAGTGGATTGCGGGTGCGCGATATATAGTTAGTGCAACTAACTATATATGGAATTTCAATGGTTTTGTGTGAGTAAAATAAGGTTTTCTAAATGCTAATTCCTAACTATATATGGTCTATAACCTATGGTTTTTTCAGTGAATTTTCAAGGTTTTGTAAATGCTAATTCCTAACTATATATGGTCTATAACCTATGGTTTTTTCTGTGAATTTCATTGGTTTTTTAACAGCTAATATCTGTAGCTGTAAAATGTATTCTTCTTTAAATCCAAAAATATATTTTATATGTTTATGAATAATTTTTTTTTTAAATATTTTTTTTTCTTCGTTCCCGCTTCGCGAATCGGGAAGCTTCCCGTTAGCTGACCTTGATGCCGCGAAATAGACCGCGAGCCGGTAAACGTTTCTTTACCGCAAGTGCCGCGTTAGAAAACAACATCGTGACGCCTCCCGTCCGCATGACGTTTCACGTTGTCGCGTGATACGTCATATGACGTGCTACGTTAGCGAACTGGTACGCGAAGCGAGTCGCAAAGCGCAGGTTTCTGGAAGCAAACCGGGAGGCCCTGCAAAGCGCTTAACGTAAACACAGCAAGTCATGTGACTTGGTAATAACACTTTTCATTGGTTCATTTCACTTTTGGTTTCCTAATGATGTAAGACTAGGTCATATAATCTAAAATGAACACTTTTGATTGGTTGAGAACTCTTGTTTTTCCCAAATGATGAAAATCCCTCCTTCTTTCCTCACTCTGACTTTCATCATTGTGAGAGAAAGACCCTTTGTGATCACTGAGCAATGGCTTCTTTAGTAGCTTCAGCTGGTGCTTCCCCACCACCTCCACCACATCCAAGGAAGAGTGGACCACCTGCTCAAGTTGTAATTCAACAAGAAGAAGAAGAAGAGGAACAGGAGGACGAGCACGAAGAGAGGCAGTTTTTGCCTGAGCAGCCCAAGACGTCTCACCGGAAAGAAAACTTCATTTGGCAATTTTTTAAAATTCCCAAAGGTCAGAAAAAAGTAAATGCAAGATACGTAACTTGCCTTATATGTCAAGATAGACTGTCCAGAGGGACCGACAAAAAATACAGTTTCGGAAACTACACAATGCATCGCCATATGACTAGGTGGCATCCTAACAACTACAGTGCTGCACAGTTTCGGAACGACCTAGATAATCTCCCTATTATGGCCAGAAGATCTGTTGTACCGGAAGTAACGGGACCAGAGGGCAGGGAGATGGTGCCAAATATACAAATGAGATTTGGTGATGTAAAACACACCTGCGCATTTTGCGATGGATTCATTTCCTACGGAGAAAAAAGCATCACTCTGATCAACAGAGCTATTGACTATCATATGCAAGTTTGTCCGAAACGCCCAAAATAATAAATACTTCTTTTTTTTGTTTTGTTGCTCCTGTTGAGCCCTTTACAATGAATCGTTTTCATTGCCCCCTCCAAGAAAAACCCAAAAAAATATAAAACTGTTCCGAAAAATTCAAAAACAGTAAAAAAATGTTCAGAAAAATAAAAAAAAAAGTTCTTTTCAGAACTACCTCCCCGTTATTAAAAAATTGGTACAATATTTGGAACTGTGCCAACCTCTATTTCTCTTAGTTCGCTTCCTAGTTCGCTCGCTGGTACGCGAACTGGAAGCGAACCAAAAACAGTAAGTATAAGGGAAGGAAACACACACTTATGTTAAAAGAAAGACAGCTATAGGGGAGTAAACTAGAGATACCATTACCCATAATCCACTGCTGATGATGTCACATATTACATCATTCATGACATGCTCAGTGACATCATCAGCAGAGGATTGCGGGTTTTTTGGCAACATGCCTTATCCACGGTTTAATAACGCTGCCTTTTGCTTTATATAAGTTTTCAAATTGTATGAAATATATACCAATAGGTCGTTATGAACCTTTAGGTAGTGCTTTTGTTCATGAGGTCTGGTCGCTTCCATACACATACAGATGTTTCAAAGATGATCAAGAAGTTTATCTGAATGGAGAGGAATGCACTGAGACGCCAGATCATTCACTAATGTGTAGGCACATACAGTTACACGATTCATGCAACAAACACCGACCAAATATGGCTTGCGTGTTGCAAGGCACGCCAGTTCCTGCTATCATCCCCACGTTCAAGTTGTTGGAAAATGGTAGTTATTTGATGCTCAATAATGAAGATTGTTCTGAGTTAATTAAAAGTATTCCTTTTATCGTAACAGTAAGTGAACGGGTTATTTGCTGCAGAAATGTTCTATTTCCTCCCACACATGAACATAGGGAGTTTTCAATCTGGCCACAAATACCAACCTTGGGACACGTTTCAACGGCATGGCAAGAATAAGAGCTCTTTTGTCTCAGAGAGAGGTGGCCTTGAGTTCGGCCCGTGAAACTTTCGTACTTCACATAGCGAACACCCGTACACAGGTTTGCCTTTCAATTTCAGCAACATGTTTCCGACTATCTTTAACGCATCCTCCACAAAATCCCTGGCACACTTTTTTAAAGTTGTTACCAGTGGTCTCGTGACTTCATTTGAGAAAATCTTTGGAGTCATCCCTGCTTCCTTTCATTGTATTTTCTGCACTCTGGTTCGTGGATTGGCATTTTTACTTGCATTACCAGCGGACGCTCTTGTGCTTTTTTACATTTTTAAATATGGATGTCCCTCCTATGCAACCTCCGACCCTGCAGCTGCTGACACTGTTCCGCAATCGCATGCTAGAATATTATGGCACAATGCCGTTGGCGATATTAAGCACGGCATATGGATTATCTTTTCGGTTCTCCTACTTCACCTGTGTCCAGCCTGTATTTCACTGCCTGACCTGTGATTTCGATTGGGCCATTGATTTGTGTCTCTGCGGACCGGTTTCTCCTGACGTCGACTTTAATCAGCTGATGACTCCTATCATTACTCACGAGTTGGTTTGTCCTGGCGAAAGGATTATGGCTGTGGCATTGATGCATGGACTACTTGGTCCCTGGAATTTACTGGCGGCAGCACAGTCTTTCTTGGAACAGAGCTTTCTTGAAAACCCACCGAGCTGTCCTCTGATGGTGATAGAGGATCCGGTGCTGGGAGAGCACGTATGTTCTTTTCCGCTTTTAAATTGGATGGCTGAACTGTTTTCGGATGAAGACGGTGACTTCCTATTGGAGGCTGTTGCAGCTTATTTTGCATACACAGTTATGTCATAGACCTTTTTCATGTTTGATATGCTGAGTACTAGCATTTCATTGACAATTCATTGACTTATTTGTCAAGTTTTTATTATTTACCTTGCCTATTGGCTTAAGACTCGATAAAGTACTTGGCTGTTTTATTTTTCTTTAGCATTGAATTTTCCTAGTTTTTAATGCTTTACCTTGCGGACCGTCCACATATAAACTTGCAATCTGCTCTCATGAGATGGCACTTCTATTATCTTATTCAGTTCATTTCCGGATCATGAGGAGGTGTCATCTAGGTCCTCGATATCTTTACACCGTGTTAAGTTAGCATGGGCTCATTACCGGTTTAAACGCCATTTTTCCTTTTTTGCAACTTCTGCACACGACACTTAGTTGTTGCTTTAGCTTTCCACCTAGTAGTTCATCGTGGTTTACATGAGAATAATATGTTATTGGTCTACTATCTGCTTTACTTGTTAAACTATATCTGTACAGCGAGTGCTAAAGTTTCAAGAACAACACGATACAGAATTGTTATGAGGTCTGATCTCCACGACTTCATACTCATAACATAAGTGCAACTTCTGCCAATTCTGGGCATGAGGCGGGTTTTATATTGCTTTGCCGAACACACATACACAACAGTTGATGCGGTTCACATGAAGAGAGAGCTGGTGTATGCTGATGTGATTCCTTCAAATCTAAGACACTAAAGTATGGGCACGCCCTAAACCAACACAAAGAGACCTTCTTAGCAAATAATATAATATGTGTATTAGGGAGGGTGAGATATAAGCAGCCGCGGGCCGTGGAGGGAGTTACGATGGGGCAGGGAGGCGGGGAGGGGGAGAAGCAGGGTGGAGCCCTCTCTACCTTGCCCCTCCCCCTCCCCGCCTCCCTGCCCCACCGTAACTCCCTCCACGGCCCGCGGCTGCTTATAAGTGTTGCTAACTCTTATTCATTTACAGCATGTTAACATACTGTCACCATTCGCTTTTTATGTACTAGTAACTATGCTGGTAATTTTGCTACTGATAATATGTGTACTTGTATTCTCCACCCTGCTTCTCCCCCTCCCCGCCTCCCTGCCTCACCGTAACTCCCTCCACGGCCCGCGGCTGCTTATAAGTGTTGCTAACTCTTATTCATTTACAGCATGTTAACATACTATCACCATTCACTTTTTATGTACTAGTAACTATGCTGGTAATTTTGCTACTGATAATATGTGTACTTTTATTATCTAAGGTACTACGCCTGAGAAGACGGCATTAGTAAATAAACATTTCAAATACACATCTGTTCTTCTTAACTCCATGTTCTGGTTTCTAAGAAATCTATAACGACCGACTGTTCATGAGTTCCACGTATCCTGAGGTACTATAAGTTCATATTCTGGATTGTCTAAACATTGAGAGTTTGTTATATCCAATGTGACACTGTACCTAGCTTGCTAAATAGTTTTTGATTACTAACGTGAGTTTTGGGACACCCTAATTCGCCGAGGTTCCAATCCTCTGTCCACAGTTCTGTGTGAGAACAGAAACCCTGCGACAGGGGCACCCCCGACCCTTGCTGGAGCTTCATCACACTTGCGATACAACTCCAGCAATGCATTCGCCGAGGTTCCAATCCTCTGTCCACAGTTCTGTGTGAGAACAGAAACCCTGCGACAGGGGCACCCCCGACCCTTGCTGGAGCTTCATCACACTTGCGATACAACTCCAGCAATGCGCCACCTTTACGGCACAGATACATCACGCATCTGTGCTGTTTTTGCCCCATGATGCGCCGCATTGTAAATGCAGCACACCATAGGTGACGGAACAGCGGCACAGAATGACTAACACATCCCTGGTGATGCGCCAGTCATCATAAATGTATCCCTATGCTTCTTATCTTGTTAGAGATGAACCGCCATATGTATCATCAAAGTTATTTGCATTTCCTAAATAGCGAACTTTAAGGAATAAATAGCGATTCTTTACCATTCCTAGTTTGCGATGAGCTATTTGCTAATTAGCCGAATGTAGCCCAATGAAGCCCAATGTAGCCCAATGTAGCCCAAAGATGGCCGCCAGACACACAAAAAAACAAATGTAGCCCAAATATCAGCCAGATGTAGCCCAACTATAGCCCAGTGACAGAATGACCAATCAGCTTCGCAAACCTCCGTTACGCGAAGCGGAGCGCTGTTACAGATATATATCTTTTTTTGAACGTTAATTTCTCAAAATCCACTGGAGCACATATATTGAGACCTAGCAAAGGCACATCGGGCTACCAGTCCCTAATATTTTGCCAAGTTTCGTGCAAATCCATTCAGCCGTTCAATTATTATTTTTATTTTTTTTTTTTGCCCCGCGGGGCCCTTTTAAAACCTCCACATCAAACCTAGGGGGTCAGCGAGGATCTACTATGCCCCCTTATAGTTATTTCCCCCTTTGTTTTGACCTCCTCTTGTCTCTCGATCCTACCGAGAGACAAGATGGCGGCCGCTACGGACTGTTTGGAATGTTGACAGACGCCGGAGAACCAATCAGCTTCGCTTCACAAAGCTCCGTTGCGCGAAAAGTCCGCGAACCAGAGCGCTGCCTGGTCCGCGCTTACAGATATATATCTTTTTTTAAACGTTAATTTCTCAAAATCCACTGGAGCACATATATTGAGACCTACAAAAGGCACATCGGGCTACCAGTCCCTACAATTTTGCCAAGTTTCGTGCAAATCCATTCAGCCGTTCGGGCTAAAAGTGAGGCCAACCGCCCTATGGAAAACTCAATGTTAAAAACACGTTTTGGGACCCCCCTTTTTTCTCGGCCCCCACTGGACGAACCCCCCCTAAATTTTCAAGGGCTGCTCAGAAACAAAATGTGCCATTTTCCTGAAAATTTCAGCCAATTCCGTCCACAAACGCCAAAGTTATTAGACATAGAATTTTCAAAAAACCCATAGAGAAAAAATCCTAACTATATATACCTACTGGCGACCGCCAGTAGGTAATAAAATATAATATATATATATATGTATATATATATATATAGATATATATATCTATATATATATATATATAGATATATATATATCTATATATATTTATATATATATATATAGATATATATAGATATATATATAGATATAGATATATATATATATATAAGCACACCACTCCCGCTTCCTCTCGAGAAAACAGGCCTGATACAGCTGGGATTGTAGTTTCACAGGGCTTTATTTCCGCCACCAGAGACACAAGAAGATTAGCGTAACTTCAAAAGAGTCTTGCACCTGGGGCGCGTTTCGGCGTTTGCCTTCATCTTGCCAGTGCTGTGCTTGACTAAAATGCTTTAAAATTTCGCGGGGTTCTTGTATTCATCATATGTATATATATATATAAGCGTTTCTCACCCTCTGAAGAAAAGCCGGGACACTTCGTTCCGCGGTGCACCTCCTGGTCCGAGGCAGCCCGGTTACCAATACTCCTCACAGTGCAACAAAGCACGCGTGCACTCCTCACAGTAAATTATGCTAACAGTCAAACAGATTGCATAAAGAGGATTCTTTATTGCATGAAGCCAACAAAAGAAAGCACCCTACGTGTTTCGGCGTTGCTGCCTTGCTGCCTACCTGGGGGCCAGCCAGCCCACCAGGTACCTCCAGTAAGCGCCACACAGCTAGATTGCTATTTTGACCCGGGGACCCCATCCCCCGGGGCCTGGCCATTAACTTTTTTTAATAAAGGGATGGGGGCCGTATTGCCCCCCTCCCGAGCCTCTTCTGGCCCTGAGGACCCCATTCCCCGGTGCCGAGCCTCAGCGTTGGGGACCGTGGGGGAGCCCCAAAGCCCTCATGGTCCCTGCTGGCTCCCCGCCGCCTGCGGGAGCTGGCATTGCTTTTGGGCAAAGTCAGCAGCTCTCCTTGCCCAAAAGCAATCTGCTCTGCTGTGTTGACGCAAGAGCAGGTTTCCTGCTCTTGCTTCTACGAAGAAAAGGAGGAGTTTGCTATGACAGGGCGTGAGTCATGCTCCCGTCCTGCCATAGCAAACAGCAATGTCCTGGGGTGGGCAACCCAGGACATTGCAGGAGCCGGCCCCAGGGAGGTGGTGGTCCCCGGGGACAGGGGTGTCCGCATCGGACCACCATATGTAAATAAAGTTTGCCCTAGGGAGGTTGTGGTCCCCGTGGGAGTGTGGGGGGCAGGAGCTCCGTCCACACTTTTTTTATATATTGGAGCCCCGGGGAGGTGGCCGTCCCACGGGCTTGGGGGGCCAGCAAAGCCTCTGCACATAAATCAAGATTACCCCGGGGAGGTGACGGTCCCCGGAGCTGCGGGGTGGCCGCATGTCCCCACGCATAAATATTAAAGCCCTGGGGAGGTGGAGGTCCCCCTGCGGCCCCCTGCTCCATAAAACATCATCGCCCCTGGGACCTGGCCCTCCCGGGGGTTTTCAAAAACAAAGTGCGGGAGCCCGCGCTTTGTTTCATATGGTTTTTCTCGGCCAGATGTGCACACCCAACGCAAATTCGGCTGATTTTTTTTAAAGGCTTTTTCTGTTCAGCCCCGAGCAGGCCTAGGGGGTCAGGCTGTTTCTACCCTGACCCCTTTTCTTGTTTTTTTACCTATGTGCCAGTGTTGGCAGCCAATCAGAATTAAGCTCGTGCTCAGGAGGGTTCGTGAACCCTCCTCTGTGCTCAGATATTGATATTTTTATTTTTTTAATTTCTCAGCAATTACTGAACAGATTTATACCATTTGAAAAAAGGGGGCTTTCTGAACCAAGAGCTACCTTTTGCCAAATTTGGTGTCATTCCGTTCAGCAGTTCAGGCTGTAGCCTTGTCTAACGTTTCCTACGGAATTTAACATGGAGAAAACATGTTTTGGGACCCCCTTTTTCCTTGGCCCCCGTTTGATGAATCACCCCAAAACTTTCAAGACAGGACCTGATCTGAGTGAACCTTTTTTGGAAAATTTCGCAAAGATTCGTCAAACCGCGCCAAAGATATTGGCAAATCAAAAAACGCTTTTCCTATGGGAACCAGGTCCTAACTATAAGTACCTACTGGGGACTGCCAGTAGGTAATATATATATATATACATATATATATATATATATATATGTATATATATATATATTACCTACTGGCGGTCGCCAGTAGGTATATATAGTTAGGATTTTTTCTCTATGGGTTTTTTGAAAATTCTATGTCTAATAACTTTGGCGTTTGTGGACGGAATTGGCTGAAATTTTCAGGAAAATGGCACATTTTGTTTCTGAGCAGCCCCTGAAAATTTTGGGGGGGTTCGTCAAGGGGGGGCCGAGAAAAAAGGGGGGTCCCAAAACGCGTTTTTCCCATGTTAATTTCCATAGGGCGGTTGGCCTCACTTTTAGCCCGAACGGCTGAATGGATTTGCACGAAACTTGGCAAAATTGTAGGGACTGGTAGCCCGATGTGCCTTTTGTAGGTCTCAATATATGTGCTTCAGTGGATTTTGAGAAATTAATGTTCAAAAAAAGATATATATCTGTAGCAGCGGACTGGGCAGCGCTCCGCTACGCGTACTTTTCGCGCAACGGAGCTTTGTGAAGCGAAGCTGATTGGTTCTCCGGCGTCTGTCAACATTCCAAACAGTCCGTAGCGGCCGCCATCTTGTCTCTCGGTAGGATCGAGAGACAAGAGGAGGCCAAAGCGAAGGGGCAAATGACCATAAGGGGGCATAGTACATTGTCGCTCACCCCCTAGGTTTGATGTGGAGGTTTTAAAAGGGCCCCGCGGGGCAAAAAAAAATAAACATAATAATAATCGAACAGCTGAATGGATTTGCACGAAACTTGGCAAAATTGTAGGGACTGGTAGCCCGATGTGCCTTTGCTAGATCTCAATATATGTGCTCCAGTGGATTTTGAGAAATTAACGTTCAAAAAAAGGTATATATCTGTAACAGCGCACCGCTTCGCGTACTTTTCGCGTTACGGAGCTTTGCGAAGCGAAGCTGATTGGCTCTCCGGTGTCTGTAAACATTCCAAACAGTCCGTAGCGGCCGCCATCTTGTCTCTCGGTAGGATCGAACAGCTGAATGGATTTGCACGAAACTTGGCAAAATTGTAGGGACTGGTAGCCCGATGTGCCTTTGCTAGGTCTCAATATATGTGCTTCAGTGCATTTTGAGAAATTAACGTTCAGAAACAAGATATATATCTGTAACAGCGCTCCGCTTCGCGGAGATAAAATTATATGTGTATTACCTAGCTGTTGCTAACACCAGTTAGCGACGGCTAGTAGAAGATAGCGACCATCTTGGGCCCCACTTTGCATGTGAGTGATATTTATCACTAATGACATGCAAAGTGGGCATGCCAAGATGTTAGCGACTGGAAACAGTCGCTAACATCGCTATCTCCTATTATCAACTTTTGGAAATATTCGAGATAAGGGCGAATATCTCCAAAAGCTACCACCTGCCCTGAGCAGTTCTTAGCCATGTTATCCAATGGGAGGTGGATAACATGGCTAAGAGCATTAGCTCGGTAATGCATGAATATCGCTGAGTTTTCAGCGATATTAATGCATTGCGGTCGTTTTTTATCGTATTTCCGATAAACCTTGATAATAGCAAGGTTTATCTGCGATAATTTCTGACGGTAAAAAAATCGTTGCTAAGCATCGTTAGGGATAAATATCGCTTAACTTTGGTAATATGCCCCAACGTCTGTTAACGTTCGATTCGAAGGAAATCAGGAAGTGTTGAAAAACATTGTCTGCGCCATCTTGTCTTTTTTCAAATGCCACACTTTTGTCGTGCACGGCAGCCATTTTAGATGCCTTGACCAGACCCACTCTGTGCACGCTGTCGATCCTTAGCATGGCTCCCCACCCTCGCAAGCATCTCCCCCAGGCAGTGGTCACCCCCGCTCTCTGTCTTATGCATGGGTAATAAACCTCCCCCATCTGCGCTGCTGTTCCCTGAGAATCACACCCTGTGCCCGCCCGACACCTCCCTTTCGCCCTATTCACTACCGCACCCTCTGACACTCCTTTTCCTCTGTGTCCGATTGTCCAGGCTGGTCCTAGGGTATCAGCTAGCCCTGCAGATGTAGTTTATGGCCACAGCTGTAAAGAATCACCCCTCTTCAAAGGAGTTATAGTAGATCAAGGCCCACACTCGATGAGATCCGTCACAGCAGAAGCGTTGCTATTATCTGAAAACCATCCTGTATTGTGATTGGGGAGGGGACCGAGCCTGAAGCGGAAGATTCCAGGGATGACTCTTTGTACATCAAAGTTTTTACAATTATGTGTCAAATTAAAAATATATAGCACTCCGACAAAGTAGTAAGATTATAAAACTTTAATAATTTATAAATATATACAAGAAAACAAAAATAGTAATAACATATAAACATTTTTAGGGAAAAACAACGAAGTAGCGGTCGGCTGTGCGAATAGTCCCAACGCAGCACAACGTCCAGATTTCCGGCGTGGGGCGTCGCGGGGGGTGGGTCATCAGTAGCAAACTGTTGTGCGAATAGTTCCAAGGCAGCAGAACGCGCCGAAATCTAGATGACACGAAAGTGATGTCTAGTAAGTTGCCACCCAGCAAATAACGGCATGGGGGGTCGCGGGGGGTGGGTCATCAGTAGCAAACTGTTGCGCGAATAGTTCCAAGGCAGCAGAACGATGGCACCAAGGTGATGTCCAGTAAGTGGCCGCACTGGTTTTGGTATCCTACAATGCTGCTCCGAATAACGGCGTGGAGCGCCCCGGGGGAGGCGGCGTGAACGGGCCTCTCCAGGTGGAGTGTCATCTGTTGTAGTGGGGCGCCCCTTTACCGTTTCAGTTGCCATTCCGTCCGTTTTTGGTCCACTGTGTCAAAAGCCGCAATTCAGCTGAGTTGCGCCCACTCTTGCGGTGCAGCGATAGGCGGCTGCCACAGGACTCTCAAAATGGCGGCAGGCTGTTTCCTTTTTGGGCCTGGTCCACTGAAATGGCCCTGGGACACCTTGGAAATCGGACGCTTGTCTGCTAGGTCTTGGACCCCATTCTCGAAAGCGTCCCCTCCGCCTTGAGAATTCATCAAAAGTTTTGGGGGCTCCGACTCCTGCAGGCTTCTGGTGGGGAGCGGCTGCCATGATTGCTCGCGGAATGACCACGACGGAGCCACGAGATGGTGGTGCTTTCATGCTGACGCCAGCTTCAGTCTGAAACATCCAGAAACAAGGTGGGGCTTTCATCGTTTGGGAAAAAAAAAAAGTTTTCATCCTATGAAAAGTGTTGTTTTTAGGTCACATGATCATGCCTTCCATCATTAGGAAACCAAAAGTAAAATGAACCAATGAAAAGTTTTATAAACAAGTCACATGACCTGTTATGCGGCATAGGGTATAAAATGCGGAGAAAATACGTTGGCACGTGAGGCGGCGTCAGTAGCGGACCGATGTGCGAATAGGCCGAAGGCAACACAACGCGCCAAGATCCGGATGGCACCGAGGTGGTGTGTAGCAAGTTGCCGCACTGGTGTGGCCATCCTACAATGCTGAAAGTCGGCGTGGGGCGCCCCGTTGGCCTGTGAGTTTGCGTCAGTAGCGGACCGATGTGCGAATAGGCCGAAGGCAGCACAACGCGCCAAGATCCGGATGGCACCGAGGTGGTGTCTAGTAAGTTGCCGCACTGGTGTGGCTATCCAACAATGCTGAAAGTCGGCGTGGGGCGCCCCGTTGGCCTGTGAGTTTGCGTCAGTAGCGGACCGATGTGCGAATAGGCCGAAGGCAGCACAACGCGCCAAGATCCGGATGGCACCGAGGTGGTGTCTAGTAAGTTGCCGCACTGGTGTGGCCATCCTACAATGCTGAAAGTCGGCGTGGGGCGCCCCGTTGGCCTGTGAGATGGCGGCAGTAGCGGACCGATGTGCGAATGGGGCCAAAGGCAGCGCAACAATATTTTCTGATTTGAAGACACCACAAGGCGCTGAGATGCCAAGATCCGGATGGCACCGAGGTGGTGTCTAGCAAGTTGTGGCACTGGTGTGGCCATCGTACAATGGTAAAAGTCGGCGTGGGGCGCCCTGTTGGCCTGTGAGATGGTGTCAGTAGCGGACTGATGTGTGAATGGGGCCAAAGGCAGCGCAACAATATTTTCTACTATATTTTCGGAGTAGAAGACACCACAAGGCGCTGAGATGCCAAGATCCGGATGGCACCGAGGTGATGTGTAAGTTGCGGACCGATGTGCGAATGGGGCCAAAGGCAGCTCAACAATATTTTCTGAAGAGAATACACCACAAGGCGCTGAGATGCCAAGATCCGGATGGCACCGAGGTGATGTCTAAGTTGCGGACCGATGTGCGAATGGGGCCAAAGGTAGCGTAACAAGATTTTCTGTATGGAAGATACCACTAGGCGTTGAGATGCCAAGATTCGGATGGCACCGAGGTGATGTCTAGCAAGTTGTGCCACTGGTGTGGCCATCGTACAATGGTAAAAGTCGGCGTGGGGCGCCCTATTGGCCTGTGAGATGGTGTCAGTAGCGGACTGATGTGCGAATGGGGCCAAAGGCAGCGCAACAATATTTTCTGACTGACACCACAAGGCGCTGAGATGCCAAGATCCGGATGGCATCGAGGTGATGTCTAAGTTGCGGACTGATGTGCGAATGGGGCCAAAGGCAGCGTAACAATATTTTCTGTATGGAAGATACCACTAGGCGTTGAGATGCCAAGATTCGGATGGCACCGAGGTGATGTCTAGCAAGTTGGTGTGGTCATCCTACAATGCTGAAACTCGGCGTGGGTCACCCCATTAGCCTGTGAGATGGCGTCAGTAGCGGACCGATGTGCGAATAGGCCGAAGGCAGCACAACGCGCCAAGATCCGGATGTCACCGTGGTGGTTTCATAGTTGAGAGGCACTTCATCTGCAGTGGGGCGCCGAGATCCGGATGGCACTGAGGTGATGTCTAGCAAGTTGCTGTACTTGTGTGGTCATCCTACAATGCTGAAACTCGGCGTGGGTCGCCCCATTAGCCTGTGAGATAGCTGTTCTTTGGATTTGGGCCTGGTCCACTAAAATGGCCCTGGGACACCTAAGAACTCGAACGCTCGATTTTTTTTTCCTTTCCTGTACATGCAAAAAAAGGTAAATGCCCGGTATGTTACACGCTTCATCTGCCACGATGAACTCTCCAGAGGAACCGAAAAAATATATAGTTGTGGTAACTATACCATGCATCGTCATATGGAGAGGTGGCACCAATTAATTATAGTGCTGCATAAAAGAGAGATTTGGAGGAGAACCCCTGACCTGCTAGTACATTCATCAAAGAAGTGGCACTGAGAGCTTCAGAGGCAAGGGAAACGGTCCCAAATATTTAGAAGAACTTTGGAAAGATTAAAATGACATGTTTAGATTGTGGTAAATTAATTTCATGTGGGCAGATGAGTGTTACTCTAATAAATACAGCATATGAACATCATCATAGTCGATGGTTGGTAGAGACATTTTGACTATATCCTGGACCTGTCCGTCGTCGCCCAAAATGGCGCCGGAATAAATGGGACTCGTAACTCCTTGTTGTGTACTGGTTGCAGAACCTTGAAATCACGAGATACGTATGCAGTTTTGAAGCACATGGCGGGCGGGGACGAGAATTGATTGAATATTTCGACATCCCTATTGATATTAAGTTCTGATGTGTTATTGATTACTGTACTGTTGAAAATTCGAATTAACGTCACCCATGGTACTTGCCCGCAAATGTATATCTAGATAATTTTATTGTAACTGGCCCTGTCGTATTTTAATTATAAAATGTACGTCCACCGATTCCGTAACTGTTAGACACCTTAGTTTTTGCAACCTAATGGCCCGCCCGTTACGTTCCTCTACAGTGTAAATGTCTATTCATCATATACGATTACAGTTTGCTCCGTGGCAGGCCCACGTGGTTATAGGCTCGTATTTGTATAATGAAATTTTCACAATAAAGGTTTTTAAAAGAAAACATGGTAGTAGTGTATACATTGGTAAAGTTTTTAATAATAGTCACTGTTTTAGAATCATTAAAAGGTTAGTGAAATAAAGCAGACCAATTACATGAAGGGTAAAAGGTATAATACGAAGGAACGCAGTAAAGATAAATGGTCAAGGGCTGTTGTGTTTTCTATTCCTGCAACATAAAGTGATCGATAAGAATCTCATATTCAGGCGTATCGGCGACTAAGACAGCAGGTCGACCCTCTTTTGCTCAACGGCTCCGTCATGGGACGAAGAAACGCTCTTTTTCTCGAAAAAAGAATATATTTTACTTGCAGGACAGTTGTAAAATTTCCAGGAAAGTACATTAGCCTGGAACATTATAACATATATTTAAGAGAAAATAATGTTCGGAAGTAATTAAAAGCGTAATTTTTAGGTGATATGACCAAGGCTTTCATCATTAGAATAAGAAAAGTAAAATGAACCAATGAAAAGTTTTATTAACAAGTCACATGACTTGTTATGCTTACGTTACGCGCTGCGCGCCCCGGATGACTTCCGGATGCGCTAACGCGGCGCGTCATATGACGCATTACGCGACAACGCAGGTCCAGAATATAGTCAAAATGTCTCCACCAACCAGCGGTCGAAACACAACCCCTTTCAGCAGGCTAAATAGTTCTGTTAAATGACAACAGAAGGGACAGGCAACAAGAACCATCAGTCAAAGAGGGGAGGGCTAGTTCTCCTCTACCGGGTTACATTGGGGCGCTACCGGAACTGATCGAATTGGTAGTCTACAGTGTTTCTGGATGTTTCAGACCGAAGCTGGGGTTAGCATGAGAGCAGCACCATTTCGTAGCTCCGTTGTGGCCATTCCGCAACCAATCATGGCAGCCGCTCTTTATCGTTATTTTGGGCGGGGTGGGTGGCGGAGCCGAGCTGTTTTGCAGCCATCATTGTGTGGAGTTCAGTTCATCTCACTAGTTTTGTATTTGTCATGAGGGGTTGTTCCTAATGTTTCTATTTTAGCGAGGTCAAAAAGAGATCCCATTAGTGGCCTACTGATTTTGCTCGATTCCTTTTCTTTTTTTTTACACGATTTTTCGTTATCTGCAAAGACTAAACAGAGTATTGCGACTCTGTGTTTGTTTGTAAATAGAGAATGAACCAAAGAGAACTAATTCTAAAACAGTAAATACTTGGATAACAATCAATCAAATGGAGAGAGAAGCAGGCACGACGGATTACAACGGGGGCAAAGGCCTGCGTTAACTACCTTTCACTATCTGCAAAGAGAGAGTACTCCTAATAGAAATGAGGGGGGGGGGGCACCATTCAAAGCAGATCAGTGTGCATAAACACGAAAATGTTTTCACTTACCACGTACTTGACATTCGACAGCTTATGATATTTGCTATTAAAAAACCATTGAAATTCACTGAAAAAACCATAGGTTATAGACCATATATAGTTAGGAATTAGCATTTACAAAACCTTGAAAATTCACTGAAAAAACCATAGGTTATAGACCATATATAGTTAGGAATTAGCATTTAAAAAACCTTATTTTACTCACACAAAACCATTGAAATTCCATATATAGTTAGTTGCACTAACTATATATTGCGCACCCGCAATCCACTGCTGATCATGTCACATATTACATCATTCATGACATGGTCAGTGACATCACTGATGACATCACTGATGACATCTCAAATGACATCACTGATGACATCACTGATGACATCTCATTTGACATCAATGACCACATCACTGATGATATCATTCATTTGACAATACAATGCATCTCCTCACATTTTAATATAACCTCTGTTTCACCCAGTGTTAAATACAGAGTATAATTTTTGAAACCATTGACACACCAATACTAGTTACTACATACGTACTCACTGATTCCTACGTCTACACACACATTCACTCATTCACCCATACAATCATTCATACATACAATCACTCATCTTTACAATACTATCATATGCACTCATACACCTATACAGACACTCACACTCTGCCACTCATCCATGGAGTTACTCACACACCTAGTCAGTCCTGTAAAGAATCAATCACACTTCCATTTTCTTGTCTATACAGTTAAACATAGAGCACCTTACATTTTCAAACATATAGTAACACATACTTACCTTCTTATACAATCATTGATACAAGTACAGATTGATCTGCACAGAGTCACACACCTCCCAGCTAGCCACACACACACTCAGTCTCCCATACAAATACTTGGGCAATCAATCAATAACCCATATAGTTACTCATATAGCTACTGATCAACACATGCAGCAGTTTACAGAACAACAGACATAATGATGCACAAATTAAGACAGTTTAGTCACTAACCCATGCACTCAGTGAGACACATTTAATCACTCACTCATACAGTCAGTCATGCACCTACTAAATCCTTCGTCCAGACACTTACACATCCACTCATTCTTCAATATGTAAGACATATTTAAACTTTATAGAAACAAAAAATCACTGGATGTTGTTATCAGTGATGTCATCAGTGATGTCATTTGAGATGACATCAGTGATGTCATCAGTGATGTCACTGACCATGTCATGAATGATGTAATATGTGACATGATCAGCAGTGGATTGCGGGTGCGCAATATATAGTTAGTGCAACTAACTATATATGGAATTTCAATGGTTTTGTGTGAGTAAAATAAGGTTTTTTAAATGCTAATTCCTAACTATATATGGTCTATAACCTATGGTTTTTTCAGTGAATATATATATATATATATATATATATATTCACTGAAAAAAACATAGGTTTCAAGCCTTATATAGGTAGGAATTAGCTTTTAAAAAACTTGTGCTAACTATATTTCGCGCACCCGCAATCCACTGCTGATGATGTCACATATTAGATCACTCCTAACAACATTGAGTTTTTGAGGGTATTCTAATCACTTTTCCTAACCAACGGTCGAGAAGTGTTACAAGTGTCCTTTTTCAATTTTTGATTAATTGCAGTTCTTACCCAGGGGAAAGAAAAGGAAATAGTGATTCCTCATCCCTCCCTGTTGATTAATTACATATTAAATCATTCATGACATGGTCAGTGACATCACTGATGACATCTCAAATGACATCACTGATGACATCACTGATGACATCATCCAGTGAATGTGGTTTGCTTCGTTATTTAAATATGCATTATATATATAGCAATTTGCGTTGAAGAATGAGTGGATATATATAAATAAATATTTGGATGGAGGATTTAGTAGCTGTGTAATTGACTGTTTACTTGACCAATTTATAATGTCTCACTAAATATAGTGGATAGTGACTAAACTGTGTGAATATCTGTATCACTTTGTCAGTTGTGTAAACTGATTCTACAGTTGGTTACTAGCTATGTGAAAGTCTATATTAGTTATTGATTAGTTAACTGAGTATTTGTATGGGAGTGTGAAAGTGTGTGTGGTTTGGTGGGGGGTGTGTGACTGTCCAAAGATGTGTGAATAGTTGATTCAGTAGATATATGAAGTTAAAACTACATGTTCTAACAGTTTGGGTGAGTGAATCTCTTTATGGGTGTGGTGATGAGCAAATATGTTTCTCAATGGTACATGTCCAACAAACTAGAAAAATAAAAGGCAGTGTATGTGTCAGTTGTTGTATATAAATAAGTATGCATAAGACTCAATGATTGTGTGAGTGACTGTATGGATAACTGTATACTTGTAATAATGATTTTATAATTCACTAAGTATGACTTACTATCTAAATGAATAGATGAAGTGGTGTTTGTATAAGTGTTTTGCTAAGTAAATATGTAAGTATGATCCATTGTTTGCATAAGTGAGTAGGATGACTTCATATGTGAATAGGATGTGTGCTGTTGTTTAATGTCGATATAGGTGTATAAGTATTTTTGATAGTGTTCTATTGTTCATTGACAGCATGTATGAGTGAATGTACAGGTAAGTGATTAGATGTGTGTATACATCTATGAATCACTGAGTGGATTTTTAGATACTTGTATTGCTGTGACAATGGATTCAAATATGATTGTCACATGGATGATGTCATAGTGATGTCATCAGTGATGTCATTTGAGATGTCATCAGTGATGTCACTGACCATGTCATGAATGATCTAATATGTGACATCATCAGCAGTGGAGTTCGGGTGCGCGAAATATAGTTAGTACAACTCACTATAAAGGAGCAATTTCAATGGTTTTGTATGAGTGAAATGTCCAGCTAACTATAACACCCCTAAAACTTATAGTTTTTGAGTGAATTTCAAAGTTTTTTTAAAAGCTAATTCCTAACTATATAAGGCCTGAAACCTATGTTTTTTTCAGTGAATTTGCAAGGTTTTTTAAATGCTAATTCCTAACTATATAAGGCCTGAAACCTATGGTTTTTTCAGTGAATTTGCAAGGTTTTTTAAATGCTAATTCCTAACTATATAAGGCCTGAAACCTATGTTTTTTTCAGTGAATTTGCAAGGTTTTTTAAATGCTAATTCCTAACTATATAAGGCCTGAAACCTATGTTTTTTTTAGTGAATTTGCAAGGTTTTTTAAATGCTAATTCCTAACTATATAAGGCCTGAAACCTTTGGGTTTTTCATTGAATTTCGAAGGTTTTTTAAATGACAATTTTTAAAGTATTAATTGTTATTTTTTGTATACTGATTTACTACATTTTTGCAGGCAGGTGTTCAGAGGGCACGCCCCCTTTTTACAACGTTCTGCAGCGCAACCCCTGGCGCGTTAGCAGAGGAGGAACTAATACCCCTTGCATACTGGGGGTCCCTGGGGGGCAACTAGCCCACCAGGAGCCTCCAGTATAAGCCAGGGAGCTGCATTGCAAGGAGGTGTAATGAGGCCACACCCTTTTTTGCACCTCTTGGCAACGCAGCCCCCGGGCTTGTTTGCAGACGGGGAACTAATTCCCCTTGCATATTGCGGGTCCCTGGGGGCCAACTAGCCCACCTGGAACCTGCAGTATGCGCCAGGGGGCTGCATTGCAGAGAGGTGTAATGAGGCCACACCCTTTTTTACACCTCTCTGCAGCGCAACCCCTGGCGCGTTAGCAGAGGAGGAACTAATTCCCCTTGCATACTGGGGGTCCCTGGGGGGCAACTAGCCCACCAGGAGCCTCCAGTATAAGCCAGGGAGCTGCATTGCAAGGAGGTGTAATGAGGCCACACCCTTTTTTACACCTCTTGGCAACGCAGCCCCCGGGCTTGTTTGCAGACGGGGAACTAATTCCCCTTGCATATTGCGGGTCCCTGGGGGCCAACTAGCCCACCTGGAAACTGCAGTATGCGCCAGGGGGCTGCATTGCAGAGAGGTGTAATGAGGCCACACCCTTTTTTACACCTCTCTGCAGCGCAAGCCCTGGCGTGTTTGCAGAATAGGAACTAATTCCCCTTGCATACTGGGGGTCCCTGGGGGCCAAGTAGCCCACCAGGAGCCTCCAGTATGCGCAAAGGGTCTGCGTTGCTTTGCCCCGGGTGCGGCGGTCCCCAGGGCAGTGTGGGGGGGATTAAGGATCCCCCACACTTCTTTATCACTATGCCGCCGCGATTTGGTCCCCCCGGGGGGTAATTTATAAAAAAACAGACCAGGATTTTTTTTTCTAAATGTGGGCCTTTTTTGTCCTTGTGGGACCACCTGGGCAGGCCTAGGGGGTCAGGGTGTATCTACCCTGCCCCCTTTTTGTGTTCTTCACGTTAGTTTTTCTGCTTTCTTGTGCCTCGGTCTATCTACACGCACACATATACACATATATATATATATATGCATATATATGCATTTATATATATGTATGTGTATATATATATACATACATATATAAACATATATAATCTGCATATCTATATAAATACAAATATAAATGCATGCATACATATACATATATGCATACATATGCATGTTATTTACATGAAAGTTTGAAAAACACTATTAAAAGCAAAGCTAAAAAGCCACCTCATTACAAACAGAATGGCTTTAACTTAAACGAGGGCGAGATCTATTGCATTTTCAATGCTTGTTTACTTTGGTTCCATCAAGAAGGCATTCAGATGTGTCACACATTTGCCATACATTCTGAATGTTAGCACTCTAGTTGCTCATTATATCACTGTAGTAAAGCTACTGCTCACCAGGGAAGTCTGTTGCTGGTATTCAAAGTGCATGTTTCAGTCTGCATGTCAGAATTTTTTTAATGAAATAGAAGAGGATTTGATAAGTCACTCAAAATGTGCCCTAATTTTTCTTTCTGAAGCACTAATCATACTTTCTATGGCAAAATGAACCCCCTCATTTTGTTCCTTTTTAAATTAAATGTTTTCAGACTTACCACTTCATTCCAATCAAGATGGCTTCTGGTGTGCCATACTTTTGTCATAAGTAAGACTGTTAGCGCTCTAGTTGTTCTTTAGAACACTCTGGGACATTCTGTCATTGGGCATTTTTAAATTAAATGTTTTAAGAGTTAAAACTTTATTCCAATCAAGATGGCTTCAGGTGTGCCATACCTTTGTAATAAATAGGACTGTTAGCGCTCTAGTTGTTCTTTAGAACACTTTGGGAAGCTGCAGTAGAACACAAAGGAATCAACTGACAGTGTCTGTCTTTGTTGGATGTACATGTTTTACTGAGAATGTCAGACTTCATTCTCACATGACTAAGAAAGATAATGTGAATTTACAGAAAATATGCTTTCAGTTTAGCTTATAGATCCCCTTCCAAACCACTGTGGGAAAAGCATGAGATAATAGTTTTCTTTCAAACATGATTCATGATATCCCAGCAGAAGGCTTTTTTTCACATGGTAAAATCACCTTAGAACACACCACAGTTCCTAAAATGAGTATGGTACCATCAACAAATGATTTATAATGTAACTAATGTCCTAAAACCTTCTATTAACTGCAATGCTTTTTAATGAGGTGCTATCATGTATATTGGTCCCAAGATGGCTGCCAACACTTCTTGAATGAAGAATTTGAATTTTGAAAATTAATATTTATTTTTTTTGCCTTGGGGGTCCTTGTGGGACCCCCTGAGCAGGCCTAGGGAGTCAGGGTGCTTATACCCTGCCCCCTTTTTGAGTTCTACACGTTTGTTTTTCAGCTTTCCTGTGCCTCAGTCTACCGAGGTACAAGATGGCTGCCAACAATTTCTGTTTTGGAATGTTGACAGACAGTAAGCTTACAGTAAGCTTATATAGATATATAATTGTTTTTGAAGTTAATTTTCATAAAAACCACTGGAGCAATTTTCACCAAATATAGAAAAGGCACTTCTGCGTAGCAGTCCCTACAATTTTGCAAAGTTTGGTGTAATTCCATTCAGCGGTTCGGGCTGTAGACTTGTCTGTTCGTCCTATGGAAATTAACATGGGGAAAACACGTTTTGGGACCCCCCTTTTTTTCTCGGCCCCAGCATGACGAATCCCCCCGAAACTTCGAGAGAAGAAGCGGAGCGGAGCTGACCTAAATTTTGGAAAATTACATGCAAATTCCTCAACCGGCGCCAAAGTTATTCCCAATAGAATGTTGCGGATTTCCTATGGTAGCTAGGTCCTAACTATATATATATATATATATTGCCTACAGGAAATCCGCAACATTCTTTTGGGAATAACTTTGGCGCCGGTTGAGGAATTTGCGTGTAATTTTCCAAAATTTAGGCCAGCTCCGCTCCGCTTCGTCCCTGGAAGTTTCGGGGGAATTATATATATATATCGCTCTTTATAGCAAATCGTAGGTCATCAGATGAGGTAGAATAATCAGTAGTTATACTATTAATACATACAGTTGACCCTCGGCTAGCTTACAATGAGTTATGGGATAAAGCAATTCTATGACAATAAAAACTGCCACCACAATATCAAGATTTTTCTATTTCACTTTATGCACAGTTTTTGCACTTGTATTGCACTATTTGGCACTTTAGGCACTTTGGAGCTTCGACAGGCACTGGCACTTTCATTTACAAAGCTAACAGGGTATTTGTACTATGACACAGAATGCTTTGCATAATGTATTTGCATATATTCCATGCTTCTTTTGCACATATGAGCATATTTGCACAATGCATATCAAGGAAAGCTCGTTTTGCACAACAGCGTATTTTGCACATGTCCAAATGTTTTTTAAAAATATGTAATAGTATTGGTTTTATCCACCGATAAGATATAAATATGTATATAGTCAATGAATTTGCATTTGCATTTGTGCAATTTTCATAGTTTTGGTCAAATACTAAATACATTTTGCGGATAGGATAGACTTTTATATTATGACACGCAAATTTGGGCAAAAGTGAGGCAGTAATTGAACGGGCGAACAGATTGCATTATAACTCATTATGATATATGTGCCAGGATATTGTATTTGTAAATAGAAATATTGTTTTGGAATCATGGTCAATTTAGATATCATTATGCTTTGTGTAAAAGATACATATGTTCATAGTATTTTTTCTATGTTTCCAGTGCTAGTTACGTCATTTGTAAGCGCCATTTTCCTTTAAAATTCCGTTTCTGATACCTGTGAGTCATGTGATCAAGGACACCGTCTTGTGTCCGAAACGTCTCAGAGACAGCACCGTTTTTATGCACTGCAAATAAAAAATCTGGCACCAGCTATTGACCGAGACTGTTTCCCTGCTTATGCACAACTGCATTTAGGAGTTCTTCTTTGGATATATATCTCACGACCTGACCATTGTCAATTTGACCAGAAAAAGATTGACCAAAGATGAGGAAACTGTACTTAAAATAGGACTGACATTTTGTCCCACAAAAAGACTGGAATATACGCAAACCCAGATAGACCTCTACCTCTTTACCCGCAAATTAAAATTAAGGACATTTTTCCAAATGTGAAGGCTGCAACATCAAGATACCGCAGCAATGTCTGCACGCTCCCAAGAAACTCAACAGGCAAAGGGATCAACCTCCCTAACGGGGGAAGATTTAGGGACATTACAAATTCTTTCAAGTCAGGAACCCTCTAGTTCACAAGACGCAAATGTCAGAAGCAAGGGGCAACGGAATAGAACAAAAATCAGTACAAACATCATTTAAGCCAAAGTCAACTTATATTCCGATGACCCCCTATGATACAAATGATGTATTTGAGGATTCTTTAAAGAAAGACTTGTTAGCAAGGAGGTTGGCACCATCATTTAATGTATCGATGAATTTAACTAAAGGACAACGACAAGCGTTAAAACAGCTAAAAAGTGACCCAGACTTGGTATGTAAACCCACAAGGGAGGAAACGTTGTTTTGATGTCCCGTGAATTTTACACTAGAGAGGCACTTCGGCAGTTATCTGATGCTGAATGTTATTTGAAAACATAAATATCATGAACTTACCCAGAAATCAGCGGATAAAAATATGATCAATGACAACAAGTTTAAATTCCTAACATGTCCACATCCAGTAACAGCTACCTTTTACCATCTGCCGAAAATACATAAAGACGCCACTAGACCACCAGGGCGCCCCATAGTTTCCTCCATTGGATGCTTAACCGAGGCCATGTCTCAATTTGTAGATCACTTTTTGTCAGACTTTGTGCGGATGCTGCCCTCCTACATACGTGATACCACACACTTTATTAGGAGCGTCATGGACACTACATGGCAGGAAGATAGGGTACTGATAGTGTTGGATGTGAATAGCCTTTATACTGCAATTGAACATACTAAGGGCCTACAAGTTATACGTTATTTCCTGAAGGGGAGGTCATTGCAGTTTACTGAACATAATGAAATTCTAATTGAAATTACCAGTTTGTGTTTGACCAACAATATCTTCCTTTCTGAAAAACAGCATTATCGTCAAATACGGGGTACCGCAATGGGCACATGCTTCGCCACCAGTTACACAAATTTATTCGTGGGCTGGTGGGAGAAGCAGGTGGCCTGTGCGGACAAGTACAGTAAATGGGTCAAATTTATTATATCTTGGCATAGGTATATTGACGATTTCTTCATTTTATGGAAAGGTCCAAAGAGAGATGCTGATGAGTATATTAGTGAGTTGAACAATAATTCCCTAAATTTACACTTTACTGGACAGTTGAGCAAAAAAGAAGTTTCTTTCCTAGACCTTAAAGTGTATGTTCGTGATGGTAAGATCTGAACATCTTTATTTAGGAAAGAGACGGCCGGTAACTCCATACTAGAAGCTTCAAGTAGCCACCAGAAAAATCTTAAGGACAGCATACCATATGGGGAGCTTCTACGTAAAAAGTGAAATTGTACCAACGTAGATGACTTTCATGCTTCTGCAAATGAAGCAATAGATAGATTTAGAGCACATGGCTTCGGTCAGGAGTTAATGCTTAAAACTTTGACTAAGGTTGAGAAAATACATAGACACTGCCTACTAAAAGACAGGGAAAAGCCATTTATGAGAGAGGATGACACATGTTCATTTATCACCACCTTTTCTAACGAGGCAGGGACTTCAAGAAGAATTTTGTGCTGTAATTAGCACTTTTTAAAGACTGATCAGGTAATAGGTAGTACACTACCTGATTATCCACAAATAACATTCAGGCGAAGTCAGTCTTTGAAAGATGTACTGATTAGGAGCCATTATGAGCCAATTCCATTTTTTGGTCCTAGGATGAGTAATGTCACTGGGTTTTTTCCTTGGTCCATATGTAAGGCCTGTAAAAACAGCCCTAGAGTTCTCTCGTATAAAATACCAGGGATGATGGGAGTCAAAATGATAAATAAGTTTCTAAACTGCAACAGCCCGTTTTGTGTATACTGCCTTCAGTGTCCATGTGCTAACAGTATATAGGCAGCACTATACATCCAACAAAAAAGAGAATCCTGGAACACGCCAGAGAGATTGATAATAAGGATTTTTCGTACCCCATGGCTAGGTATTTTGCCCAACACCACAATAGCGATAGGAACCTTCTTAAATTCTATTGCTTAGATCATATCCCTGCCAGCGACCTTGGTGGTAACCGTGAATTGAAACTTAGAAGATTTGAGTCTAGGCTTTCAATTCACTTAGAAAGAGTCTGGAGGTGCAGAGATATGACATAAATTAACTCCTGGTTAAACAATGAAATTATTGTATATGAACATGTCTGCTGCTTTATAAGAAATTCTTTTCATATATTTAATTGTGTTAATAAGCGCCTGCAAAAGTAGTTAACTAGAACTGTTTATTTTGTCAATGAATTAATCTTTTTGCGTTTGGTGATTGAAGTTGGAAGTGCAAAACAGTAAGCCCATTCAGGGCTCAATTATGTTATGTTATGTTATATGGTTTTATATAGCGCTCGGCTGCCCTAGCAAAGGGGCATCCCGGCGCTTTCTACCAGAGAAGGAGGGAGGACAGCTGCAGAAGAAATTTGGATTTCACATAACATCGTTTACCAGAAGAGGTGGGTTTTATGGCCTTTCTAAAAGACAGATGCCACATTAAGATCCAGGTTGGAATCCTGTGCAGAAACAACGAGGTGGAATTAATTATTTGATGAGTTTCGAAAAATTTACAAATTTCCTTTACAGAATATACCCATCAAGGGTTTAATCAATTAAGGTTTTGGACACTATAAGATGAATTCAGTAGATGTCTTGTATATAGATGCTATGCACTGACTGAAAAAATTGATGATATTTCTTTGGTAGAATGGATGAATTGTAACACCAAAACACGAGTTAAATAAGAATGTAGAACGTATACGTTCAAAGATGGCACCTGTTTTGAATACATTGTTTACGATGAAGTCCACTTTCTATGCTAATAAACTGTGTGACGGAAACACTGTTGGTGGGGAAGTTAAAATGGCGTTTGATTTTCTGTGCACTTTGTAGACAGTTGGAACAAGGCGTGAAAGCCGAAACGTGTCCTGTGTTATATATATATATATATATATATTTATATATATATATATATATATATTTGTATATATATCTGCGTTTCACTTCGTGTTCAAAACATGTCTTCCCTTGGACACACGGAGCACGGACCACAACATTGTGCAACAAGAATATTTTATTGCTCAAAGACCTCTACATATATATGACAACCGTCTCCGCTTGGTTTGTTTCCTGTTGTTGGAAAAAAGACGGACTAAATGTATATATATATGTGTATTTGTGTATCATCAAGGAACTTATATTAGGGGTTGTGTAGTAAATCGGTACTTACCTAAATATACTTACTGTGCCAATATTTTATTTACTCAATATTCAATATTTATGTTACAATATTTCATACACATCCAAGTTGGGAGCCACACAGAAGTCCCAGGGTCATTCTAGGTGCATCAAGAGTAATTTTTTCCATGAGCAATGTGTGTTTCCCTGCCTGCAGGAGCGTGGGCTGGTAAAAAGAAGTCTGCTCCACTGGTGGGAGCTTTTTAAAACTCCTGCAGAATGACAGCAGACATGCCTTCCCTGCTTGTGTCTGCTTTTATGCTAGTGTTGGCAGGGAAACTACTGTGTCCTGGAGGTGGGCTTCCAGGACGCAGTAATTGAGCCAGCTGAGGGTGAAGGGGGCCCTAAGGTTTTTACAAGCTCAAGGAGGGGAGCTGCATGGCCCGCCTCCCCTTTTTATTGCATTCCACCCAAGGGGATGGGGTCCACAGAACCTACTAAGGCTAGGTGGAGGAGGCTGCATGTCCCCTCCCCTTATTTTTCACAACACTCCTGGAGAATGGGGTACACAGGGCTTCACAGAGGCTCGAGGAAGTGGACTACTTGCGCCCCCTCTAAAGGAGAATTCAGCACTGCCCCCTGGTCCCTAGCCCAACCCAGGAGAAGGGGGTGGGGGTTTAATAAAAGAGTGAGAGCCTGCACTTTAAAAAAACAAATTGCAGCAGACTCGTGAATCCCTCCATATTAAAAAAAAAAGTATTCTGGGGTCACGGTTTCATAACCTATAACCTATATATATATATATATATATATATATATATATATATATATATATATATATATATTCACTGAAAAAACCATAGGTTTTACACACGTTATAGTTAGGAAATAGCATTTACAAAACCTATGAAATTCACTGAAAAAAACCATAGGTTTGACACCAGTTATAGTTAGCTGGAAATTTTACTCGCATACAACCAATGAAATTCCCACGTTATAGTTAGTTGGACTCACTATAACTTGCGCGTGCAATGCACTGCTGATGACGTCACATATTACATCACTCATGACATGGTCAGCGACATCAGTCATGACATCAATGATGACACTATCCAGTGAATGTGTGTCTTTTTAAAAAATAAATATGTGTTATATATGTATATGTAAAAGTTAATGGAAGAATAAATGTTTAAATAAGTGATTACTTGGATGTTTTAAAAAAAAAAATGATTGGTTAACTGGTTTATTAAGTGTATCTTAGTGAATACATATATTAGAGAGTAATGTTTAAATATATAAATATATGTATTAGTGTTTCACTCTGTGTATAAGTGGTTGCATGGGTTGGTGAGTAGCTACATGTGTATGTATTTGGGTTATTAGATGTTTTTGTTAGTATCAGTATGATTGTTTGTATGGTTTGGTGGGGGTATTACTTAACACATAGATGCATGAATGACTGACTCTCTCTTTGTATGTGTTTTGAAGACAGCATATGTGCAGGACTGTATAGGTGGAAGAGTGTGTATATGTGTGTGTTAGTGAGTGAATGACTGTCTCACTAGTGTCTTTATCAGTAACTACATATGTTTTAATCTAATATATGTGAATATTGATGTATATAAGTGAGTATATGTGAAAGAAAGAGATTGTAAGAGTTCCTGTTTAGATATGTATGTGTTTCTATAAGTGATTGTTTAAGAGAGTAAGTATGTGTAAGTTTCCATAGAAGTAAGGTGGTTGTGTTTGTATAGCTGTATATGCAAATAAATGGATGTTCAATAGTTTATTTGCATGTGTGAATATGTGTGAGAGTATCTTTTGGATGACTGTTGGTGTGTAACAGGATGTATAGGTGTATCACTACATATCATGAGTGAGTATATGTACGAGTGACTATATAGAACTGTTGATCAATGAGTGGATGTGTATATAGATGGTGGAATTATTGAATTGGTTGGTGTAACTGGTATGGGTATCTCCATTTTTTTGAAAATTGTAGTTTCTATTTTTGAATATGTGTTTCAAGGGTTACATTACAGTGAAAAGAGGTCTGTCACTCTGTCACAAGGATGGTGTCATCAGTGATGTCATAACTGATGTCACTGACCATGTCATGAGTGATGTAATATGTGACGTCATCAGCAGTGCATTGCACGCGCAAGTTATAGTGAGTCCAACTAACTATAACGTGGGAATTTCATTGGTTGTATGCGAGTAAAATTTCCAGCTAACTATAACTGGTGTCAAACCTATGGTTTTTTCAGTGAATTTCATAGGTTTTTTAAATGCTACTTCCTAACTATAACGTGTTTAAAACCTATGGTTTTTTCAGTGAATATATATATATATATATAAAATTTCTATGGCAAAATGAAACCCCTCATTTTGTTCCTTTTCAAATTAAATGTATTAAGTGTTACCACTTTATTCCAATCAAGATGACTTCAGGTGTGCCATACTTTTGTCATAAGTAAGACTGTTAGCGTTCTAGTTGTTCTTTAGAACACTCTGGGACATTCTGTCATTGAGCTATAGTTGGGCTACATCTGGCTGATATTTGGGCTACATTTGGGCTCTTTTGGCTCTGGTGGCCATCTTGGGAGACTGCATATCAGAATTTTTTTAATGAAATATAAGAGGATTTGAGAAGTCACTCAAAATGTGCCCTAATTTTTCTTTCTTCAGCACTAATCATAATTTCTATGGCAAAATGAACCCCCTCATTTTGTTCCTTTGCAAATTAAATGTTTTAAGTGTTAACACTTTATTCCAATCAAGATGACTTCAGGTGTGCCATACTTTTGTCATAAGTAAGACTGTTAGCGCTCTAGTTGTTCTTTAGAACACTCTGGAACATTCTGTCATTGGGCTATAGTTGGGCTACATCTGGCTGATATTTGGGCTACATTTGGTTTTTTTTGTCTCTGGTGGCCATCTTTGGGCTACATTGGGCTACATTGGGCTGCATTGGGCTACATTTGGGCTCTAACATATATATAGCCCAATGTAGCCCAATATATATTTTTTCAAAGTAAATTTTCTCAGCAACTACTGAACAGATTTACACCATTCAAAGAAAAGCGTAATCTGCGAGCCGGACTCTACCTTTCTACCAAATTTCTTATAAATCTATTCAGCCGTTCGAGCTGTAGCCGTGTCTAAACGTCCTATGGAAAATAACATGGGAAAACACGTTTTGGGACCCCCCTTTTATCTCAGCCCCCACTTGACGAATCCCCCCCAAACTTTCAGGGAAGGAGCGGAGCGGAGCAGGCCATCTTCCAAAAATTCGTCCACCGGCGCCAAAGTTATTCTCAATAGAATGTTGCGGATTTCCTATGGAAACTAGGTCCTAACTACTGTCATTGGGCTATAGTTGGGCTACATCTGGCTGATATTTGGGCTACATTTGGGCTCTTTTGTCTCTGGTGGCCATCTTGGGAGACTGCATTTCAGAATATTTTTTAATGAAATATAAGAGGATTTGAGAAGTCACTCAAAATGTGCCGTAATTTTTCTTTCTTCAGCACTAATCATAATTTCTATGGCAAAATGAACCCCCTCATTTTGTTCCTTTGCAAATTAAATGTTTTAAGTGTTAACACTTTATTCCAATCAAGATGACTTCAGGTGTGCCATACTTTTGTCATAAGTAAGACTGTTAGCGCTCTAGTTGTTCTTTAGAACACTCCGGGACATTCTGTCATTGGGCTATAGTTGGGCTACATCTGGCTGATATTTGGGCTACATTTGTTTTTTTTTGTCTCTGGTGGCCATCTTTGGGCTACATTGGGCTACATTGGGCTACATTGGGCTACATTTGGACTCTAACATATATATAGCCCAATGTAGCCCAATATATATTTTTTCAAAGTTAATTTTCTCAGCAACTACTGAACAGATTTACACCATTCAAAGAAAAGCGTAATCTGCGAGCCGGACTCTACCTTTCTACCAAATTTCTTATAAATCCATTCAGCCGTTCGAGCTGTAGCCGTGTCTAAACGTCCTATGGAAAATAACATGGGGAAAACACGTTTTGGGACCCCCCTTTTATCTCAGCCCCCACTTGAGGAATCCCCCCCCCAAACTTTCAGGGAAGGAGCGGAGCGGAGCAGGCCATCTTCTTTGAGAAATTCGCAAAGATTCGTCCACCGGCGCCAAAGTTATTCTCAATAGAATGTTGCGGATTTCCTATGGAAACTAGGTCCTAACTATAACTACTATAGTTATATATATATATATATCCAAAGGACGACTCTTCAGGTTAAAGAAAGCAGGAGCCACAACGAATCCAGGTATGGGTTAGTATTTTTATTTACGGGCAAAAACAGACTCTTTTCGAGCACACAAGCTCTTGGTCACATGACAATGGTCCCGAGCCACATGCATAAATACTTTGCATTGCATGAAAATAAAAAGCAGACTCTGGATTTACAACATCATCCAGAGACCACGAAGGTTGAAAATTAATTTATAAAATGCTCAATATGCAAACATAAGAGAAGTGGCTTACTCTTATCGCTGGTTACATTTGTAAAGAAAGATGTGAGCTTAATACGTACAATATGGCAAAAAAATGCTCCTAACATTTTCAGAGCAATGGGTTTAGTACCCTCCATGTCCAAAGAATTAGGTAAATACATATGCTCGCTACCCTTGGAACACAGCTAGACACATTTAACTTGGGCAGGCATCATCACTAAATCTCAATTAGTGCTTGAATATGTGCAGTGCAGGGGATCCAAAGAATCAATAAATTCAACTACTGGGTTTAATCGATATGTTCGTTTACGGGTATAGTACCCAAAATGTTTAGACAAATTGTATAACTCATAATCTCTGTAAGTGCTCAAAATTAGTTACCTCCTCAGGCAGTTGTGAAAATTAATGAAGAAACATGAATTTGAATCATTCAAAATATAAGTAAAGGAGAGTGCGATTGTGAGAACAAACACCCAGCTCCGTGCCCATAGCTTCTATCAGTGGCTGGTGACACATTAATTACTTCCAGCATTGTCAATCTAAGAAGAGGAAAACAAAAATAATAAAAGGTAATATAGAGGAGTTATACAGTATTCAAAAAGAACTGCTGTTGCTACAAGCATGAGAGCGGATACCCCATGTCAAACAGTTTATCGCTCCTGGGGCAATGTTTTTGCTGAATAAGAGTAAGGCATTAGAAAAGAGTAGGTCACAAAAAACAACCAAGATAGTCAAACTCAAAAATCCTTTAAAGACACTTTTGAAAAACAGTTTGGAACCGGATTTCCTATCAGGTAGCAGGCGGCACATAGATTAATGCATTTCTTCGTCAATATTCATCCCTATAGGTGCGACACTACCGGCTTGTAGAATGAATCTGGATTCCGATCTGCGCAGGGCCAAAGTTCTGTTCCCCCCTCTGGGATTCTTTGGGATCGAATCAAGCGCAAAGTATGTGGCTTGCGTCCAATCACTATCATGGTGGTTGTTGAAGTGTCTAACTGTGCTGTATGAGAAGTCTCTATTGGTGATGGCTCGCCAATGTTCTAGTATTCGCTTTTTTTTTTCTTCAGCATATTGGCGTGATACCCCCTAGCTTTGAATCTTTTGTACATTTCTGTTTTGTAAATTTTAAAAGTCTCCTCTGTGCTGCATTTCCTTTTAGCATGAAGAAATTCACTAAAGGGAATAGCCCACCTAAAACTAGGTGGGTGGCAACTAGAAGCATAAAGCAGTGAGTTGCCAGCGGTTTTCTTCCTGAACACCTCTGTCTCTAGTTTGTAATAATTTGCTGTGACCTTAACCCATTCCGTGCTCCCGTCCGCCAGCACTACCTCGCGGGTGCGTTGGCCGACGGAGCCCCGCCCACTCAATGAAACACCCACACCGCGGCGGAAAAGCCGTTGCGGTTAAGGCGTTAATATCCAGTAAGTCAACACTCTCCTGACTGTATTGCAAAGTAAATTTAAGGTTTAGACTGTTCTGGTTTAGCGCTTGGACAAAGTCCAAAAGGTCTCTCTCTTTGCCTTCCCAGACAAAGAACACATCGTCAATGTACCTTAGCCAAATATTGACCCTGGATGTCCAGTGTTTCAGGGTGTCAGTCCTGAGCACCTGCTACTCCCACCAGCCTTCCAAAAGATTGGCGTAGCTGGGGGCAAAGCAGGTGCCCATAGAGGTACCCTGGATTTGTTTGTACAACACCCCATTGAATATAAATACATTTTCCACAAGACATAGTTCAATCATTTGTAACAGCATCTGCGAATGGGCTTCAAGATGTACGCTTCTAGACTTAAGAAAGTACTCACATGCTCTGAGTCCGTCGATATGCCTAATACTAGCATAAAGACTCTCGATGTCTAAACAAACCAACCAAAAGTGCCTTTCCCAATTGATATTCTCAATTTTCTGCAAAAAATCCTTGGTGTCTTTGATATGTGATGTCAGGTCCTTCACATAGTCTGCTAAAAAGTGATCCACGTAACGTGAAACATTCTCCAGCAGAATATTCCTGGAGGACACTGTAAAAGGTAGAAGGTGGGAATGGTAGGGGTTTCATTGGTCAGGAATTTGGTTTTATCCCTATTCAAAAGTTTCTTATCAGACCATCCCCTCAGGTACTCAAACAATCTGACCTGCAAGTTGGTTAGATAGGTATGGTCCACTCTAGTATAGCAGGTGGTGTTGGATAACATATCGATTGAACCCAGTAGTTGATTTATTGATTCTTTGGATTCCCTGCACTGTACATATTCAAGCACTAATTGAGATTTAGTGATGATGCCTGCCCAAGTTAAATGTGTCTAGCTGTGTTCCAAGGGTAGTGAACATATGCATTTACCTAATTCTTTGGACATGGAGGGTACTAAACCCATTACCCTGCAAATGTAAGGAGCATCAGAACATGCCGCATGAAAATATCAATACCTTTCAGGCTATTGTATCTAACCAAATGCTCAGGTTTAGACAGAAATCGTGGTTTAAGAAATCAGGTTATCTTCCATACAATCTCGCAGCTGCATAAAAAAATGCCATAAACAACCTAGCCACTGACAACACCATAGTTATAAGGCCAGCAGACAATGGAGGGAGCGTGGTGATCCTCAGCAAGTAAACATAGCAGGAAGACCTGCCGGTACCGTGCACTCTTCACTGTTTTTTTTCCTCAAAATCCTATTTGTAAATGGAAATAAACAAGGCTAAATGAACATATGAACTGACATTGGTTTCAATTTGTTAAAAAATTAATCAAATAATAACATACATAATACAGAAACAATATTTCTGTGCTTAGTAATGCATAACATTAATCACTCTTAATGATGCAAGAAACTCAATGGACAGTCTTAAGCATTTCAACTTCATCTGTGTTTACCGTGCGGCCCGATGCATTTCGGGACAAAAGAGTCACGGCAAACCTATAACAAATATCCTGAAATTACTTATGATGTTAGACTGTTCTTGGTGGAATATATTAACTCAAGAGCAAGTAGCAGAAAAGCCACGGTCAACAGAGAGTATGCACAACACTGAATCTCTGCGCCAGTGAATCAAAGAAAATGTAGGTCAGAAAATCACCGAAAAAGTGCTCACATTAAGTGCGACAAAAAATGGATCTGGTCATGCATGTGGAAAACTGAACTGAATAAGTCCAGAGAGCGAACGACATTTCCCAACTGAGGTTTCAAATTGTGGAATCCCTGACAACATAACCTGGGGTAGACATGACTAAAAACCTTTCCAAAGAGAGATATATTGGATTAAAAATCTTAACACTATGATGCCCTTTGGGTTAAATGATCGATTAGACATGAGTTGTTTCTTATGAAGTACAACTATTGTGATAACATACCATTATTGTGTCTAGGATCATTGATACAACATTTATTCCTAATGTCTTTATGGTGATAGACATGTGTTGGTTTTTGTCAAGCAGCTTTATTGTGACAACACACCACCATTATGGTAATGATCTATGTCTCAACATTTATATCTCATGTTCCTATTGTGATGGCTTTTTGTATTCTTTTTCTGTACCTCACATTTCCCTTTTATTGGTCATCCTTAGAATTTACTCCTTTGTAGGCCTCAACATCGTGTTTACCCTTCATTATCACATCCAGGCTTCTCATGTTTCATGTTATTGTTTGCATTATGCCATTTCCATGCATCTTTGTTTACTCTATATCCACCATTATTGGACTAATACTTGACATTGTCCCTGGTATTCAGCTGACGCTTTCATTATTGAACGGTGGAACTATAGTTAGTCCTCTTACTATTTTCTTTCCGTATATGCGTCAGGAGTTTTTGTTATGTTTCCCCGAGTTTCTTTCTTTGAAATGAGTAAGCACGTTTTTGTGGCTCCAGATTGCCATTCATTGTTTTGATCTTCTTACTATCGATATTTTTAAAACTAACTCAATATTCATTCTTTATTTGTATACTTATGAGTAGTTTCCATATCCCCCATGAAACTACTGATAGTGCATCATTTGTTTTGATACGCACCACGTGACATGGGCTTCTTCCGTGTTCCCCCGGGTTTTTTCAACTGTTCTCCCTCCGCATATCAATACACGCTGACTTCCCACAGAGTCGCAGTCTAACGAGGATTATTTTTGGATCATTGGGCATTTTTCCGGTAAGACCCCAAGACTTTTTAGAATTCTTCACTGTCGTTTGTAGCATTGAGTGGTTTTCGTACTTAAACTTTGTTTACTCCATTCACAGACTTCCGATATTTTTTCAACCATCTGAATTTGTGATCTACACGCAGCGCGCATTACACATAGCTGTTCTTGAGGTGAGCTTCTTTGAACAGTTAGCATTTAAGTTTGTTTAGTACATATTTTTTAATCCAGGCATCATGAACTATGTTTTTGTTCACAGCGATATTGTTCCATTCTTGAATGCCCCGTACATTATGTGCTGACTGCATTACGTGCTATGATGAGTTGTTTTTTCCCCCAGTATCTTCTTCACTAAATCTTCTTAACACAATGAGTGCTGGGGTTCTTTTCTTATGATGAGTATATTGAGATGCTTTTCATTATCCGGACTTATCCAGTTCAGTTTTCCACATGCATGACCCCATCCATTTTTTGTCGCACTTAATGTGAGCACTTTTTGTTATAGGTTTTCCCCTGAGGAAGGGACTCTTTTGTCCCAAAATGCATCGGGCCGCACGCTAAACACAGATGAAGAGTTGTACAACTACGTTCTTGAACTACTTAAGACTGTCCATTGAGTTTCTTGCGTCATTAAGAATGATTAATGTTATGCATAGTATGCGAGTTCACATACCTCCTATGTGTAAAAAAGGTCAGAGACCGAACAGAGTAGCAGATGAGGAGAAAGAAGCTCCTGAACACAGGAACTGCACGGGAATTGCGCTCATGAAAGTGAAGGATGCAGAGGCCTCTATCCAGCATCACAGCTAGTTTTCGACAGTAGATATGGGGAGAAAGCACACCTGCCCAGCCTCCACAAAGCTCACAATTGTTTTTAGGCTGAAGAATGCGTTACTGAACGTGAGCTTCAACTTGGGCACCTGCTTTATTTATATCTGTAAGTGCTTCCTGTTGAGGTTTAATTTTTGTGACAGGAGCATCGTGCCAGAATCAACCCTGCCCTTCATATTTATCCAAGAAGACGCCATCGTTTTGTGCGATACCTCTACTCAACTGGAGTACTTTCTACTGGCTAATCAGTAAGTGTTACCTCGTTGGGTAAATGTATAGTGCTTTTCCTACACTACAGCTGCTTAAAGTGCCAGAAGAGTTGTCTCTAGTGACCGTGTGTGTGTCACTATGCCATCCCTTGAGTGAGCTGGGCAAAAAAAAAAAATCCGCCCGCTCGCGAATTCGTGAATTTTCGGCAATTTCGCAAGATTCGCAGATCGCGAAATTGCTGAAAATCCGCACATTTCACGAGCGTAACGGATTTTTGGCCCATGCTTAATAGGCATAGAAATCATAACCATATTTAGACATAGCTCATGCAGTCCAAATACGGCATGGCTAGTTCCACTAGTTCCAAAAATCCACAACGATTTCTTGGAAAACTCGGCTTCAGCAGCTAGGGACTTCCCCTTGCTTGAATATTGATTTGTCCAAGAACTCATGGAGTTTTCAAACAACTGAGACTCTTTGATGACGTTATTATGTCCACCTTTACGTCAAACTCGGCACCTTCAAGGTATATATATGCCCACACTTGCCTAAGCAAACACACGGTGGTTTGGAGCAAATCGACTATCTACTTGACCGACGCATCCTGCTACAGCAAGTGCTGAAGGAAGCCGACCCTCCAGCAGACGCACTGAGAGAGACGCTGCCTTTTCTCTGGCCAAGAAATCCAGCTCCAGTGTTTCCAAGCTACCCTTGCGGGTTGTCAGGAAATCAAGTTCTGAGACAGACCTCCTTTATTCTAAAGCAAGGTCCGAAGCTGATTAGACCCTCAGAGAAATCTTGGATAGATTCTTGGCAAAGAATACTAAATGTATGCTACACTTCACTTACTTCTTCCCTCGTACCAGACTTAGGTTAGGTACATTGGGGTAGGCGTATTTTAGAAGCACCAGTTGAGTACTTTTTAGCCTTTGTTATTTATGTATGTATTTATTTATGGTCTAGGAACCATACAATGCTTTTACAGTATTATTTTATAATACTCTTCTTACTGTACGCATTATACTTTGCAACCAGTATCACGATTGTAGCAGTTCATTTCTTCTGCTTGAGAAAGAAGACTGTTCAATAAATACTTTTATTGAAAACGCCTGTCTCTCTATTTATCTGCACCTCTGGTGAAACGAAGCGTGCACGAATGACTGAGTAAAATATCTATCTATTGTTTCCACGACTCTGAAGATCAGTTTTATCGTGGAAAACAAAGTTGTCATGTTTATGCGGTTGTCAGAAACTAAGGGGCATATTATCAAGGGGGTTATCTCCGCCTTTTTGGCTTTAAAAGCCAAGAAAGCGGAGATAAAATTATCTCCCTATTACCTAGCTGTCGCTAACACCAGTTAGCGACAGCTAGTAGGAGATAGCGACCATCTTGGGCCCCACTTTGCAGTTCAGTGATATTTATCACTAATGACATGCAAAGTGGGCGTGCCAAGATGTTAGCGACTGGAAACAGTCGCTAACATCGCTATCTCCTATTACCAACTTATGGAGATATTCGCGCTAAGAGCGAATATCTCCAAAGGCTAACACCTGCCCTGAGCAGTTCTTAGCCATGTTATCCAATGGGAGGTGGATAACATGGCTAAGAGCATTAGCTTGGTGAAGCATGAATATCTCTGACTTTTCAGCGATATTCATGCACTACGGCCGATTTTTATCGCATTTGCGATAAACCTTGGTAATACCAAGGTTTATTTGCAATAAAAAATCGCCGCAGCTCAGCGGTAAATTTTTGCCTCTAACCAAGCAATAGCGATAATTATCGCTATTGCTTGGTAATATGCCCCTAAATCCCTTCTTGTGAATTCGAGAAAGTTTCTAGTGACCTCTGAGCTAGCTGGCACTCACAATTAAACAATTAAGTTTAATATATTCGATAGCGACCTAGTAGACATAAGTCCTACGTCACATCTGTAGTATATATTATTCCAATACGCCGAGACTATTGGGAATATAGGTACTACACTACATTACAAGGCTGTTTCTGTGGGTGGCACAACCAGTGCTGCAAGGCCACCAGCAGCATTTGGATTTACAAGCCCTGGGCACACTCAGTGCACTGTACTAGGGTCTGACAAGTAAACCAAATCAGCCAATCATGGAATCACAAATTAATACATTCATTTACAATAGGAAGCACTTGCACAGTGGCACTGGACAGCAGTGGCACAGTGCCCAAAGCATCTAAGACCAGCAAAAACACATGAGGCAACAGCAAAAATGGAAGGGAGACTCACGCCAATGGTACGGGATCTAACAACGTCCCTGTAACATTTGGCTTTTTCAGTGATATATATATATATATATATATATATATCACGCTCGGCTTCGAAAATGATCCGTTTTCAAAGAACTGCACTCGTAAATCCAGTAAGGTACTCACACCACCAGGTTTATTTTGTCAGAGACAACAGACGCGTTTCAGCCTAAAGCCTTCGTCCGTGTTGATAGCACTGCTTGTGCTGACTCTATTTTACATGCATTGCATCCTGTCACTAGACATTGACGGCGGACTACAAATGTAAGGCAAGCATGAGCGCCATCTTGGAGGATGCCTATGTACATATTATACATGTTTATACATATTATTTACATTCTATATGTTCCTTTGCAAGGCATCCTACACATAGAGGCGCGTTACTTGCCAGTACATGTGTTAGGAAATATTTGCTGATCTTGCCGTGTATCGGCATAGCTCCCCTCGAGCTTCGAAGGGAGATGTTGGGGGTGTAAAGCCTCACATCCCCAATTTGAATTTCCTTTAGTCCATCCAGCCATGTATTGGCTTAGTAAAGCATGTCAGGCCCTGAATAAGGCAGTGAGTGCCCGGTGTATGCCATATGTTCGTACGTGCAAAACCCATTTAATTATGATGTGATATTGTAACGTGTCATATTCATTACAGACCTCCTTGCCTATCAACATAGAGTGCACTTATTTCCTTGGTTAACCAATTACCCCAAATTCCAACATTGCAAGCTATTTACATTATTTACAAAGTTATCCCAAGATCTATTTAATACCACATTGCTAGTAAGATTCCCACGTTAAGTGTCTTTCCATCATCTTCACTCCAATCAAATCTACTCAAACAAATTGGTGAAATCAAATTGGCTGCAACAAAACAAATTAAATTCAAACTGAGTCAAATTGAATTGAATTGCACTGTTCCACAATGTTCCTAACCCTTGACACAGTTAAGATAATCCCTTATTGTTCCAGAGTATCAATGTTATCTATTCATGGTACAGAAAAGGTAGTCAGCTTCGTGGAGTGATAGTACATACTCTCTACTCTGCAGTTAGACACCCAGGTGAACTGACAGCTCTTCCCCGCTATTGAGCCCCATCGGCACCTTGGTCATTAGGTCTATAATGTACCTCGACTCCAAGCGTCTTAGCTTTTTTAGCCTATCACCTCCTCTCCTACTCTCTGGTACACAGTCTAGTCCAAAGTACTGTAGTTTGTTTCCTGTCTCTTTTGTGGACTTGATCAAAGTGACGTGCCACCGGGTATGCTGGGTCTGCCTTGTCAATTGCCCTAAGATGCTCCAGGACTCTGATCTTCAATTGATTTATCGTGCTTCCAATATATCTCAGGCCGCACGGACAGACAAGACAGTAAACTGCGTAATTTGTACTACATGTCAAGAATTTCTGAATTTCTTTCGAAATATTGGCACCTGGTACCCAGTACGAGCGAACTCTCTTGCTTCCAGCACAGGCTTTGCATTTACCACAGGGGTAAAAGCCCCCTACGCTTGCAATTTCAACTCTTCTCGGTGAAGTTTTCTCCAGATGACTGCTAACTAGTGCATCTTTTAATGATCTAGCCTTTCGAAATGTCACTAGAGGTTGTGATGGAATATCATCCTTTATTACTGGATCTGTCTTCAGGATGTGCCAATTTTTTCGGAGTATTCGTTTAAGATTATGGGAATCAGTGGAGTATGGTGTAATTAGCCGGAATTTGCCTTCCATCTTTGATTCCGATTTTGGAGATTTCTGTTTCATTAGTTCTGACCTAGAAATCTTTCTGACCTTCACTAAGGTTTTTGTTAGTAGGTCTGGGTCATATCCTCTCTGAAGGAATCTCTCAGTACTAGCTCCTGCCGCTAATTCAAAGTCTTCCTCCCTGCTGCTATTTCTTTTTAATCTGAGGAATTCCCCATATGGGATACTTTGTATTAGTCTGGCTGGATGGTTGCTATCGGCTCTTAGAATGGAGTTTCCTGCTGTGGCTTTCCGATAAAGTGAGGTGTGTAGCCTGCCTTGCTCCACAAACACCCTCAGGCCAAGGTAGTCCGCTGCCACCGGACTAACTGTCCCCGAGAAGTGCAGGTTACAGTTGTTGTTGTTCAGGACCTCGATAAACAGATGTGCCGTCTCCACCGTCCCCTGCCACACGATGAGGAGGTCATCTATGTATCGGTACCGCCTCACTACCTGGCCCAATTGCTGTCCCTCTATCTGCAGTGCCATAGGCACCCGTTCCTCCCACCAGCCCACGAATAAATTCGCGTAGCTGGGGGCAAAGCAGGTGCCCATCGCAGTCCCAGATGTTTGTATGTAGAGTTGCCCATCAAACAAGAAAATATTGTTCGTCAAACAAAACTGAATAAACTCCAACAGCATACAGTTATGCTCAGCAAACCGTGCTGATCTTTTGTTCAAAAAATGTTTGGTTGCTGTTAGTCCCAATTCATGTATAATGTTGGTGTACAGGCTACTTATATCCAACGCCATTAAAACATATGTGGGGTCCCAAACTATATCTGCAATTTTCTCCAAAAAGTCTTTGGTATCCTTTACATACGATTTCAATTCAGTCACCAAAGGAAATAGAAAATTGTCTATGAATTTCGACATATGTTCAGTTAGTCCATTAATTGAGGAGACAATTGGTCTGCCCGGTGGTTCAGTTGCGCACTTATGAAGCTTTGGTAAGTGGTAGAATGTGGGGGTAGTTGGATTATTACTCCGTAAAAACAGATTTTCTTCACTCCCCAACATGTTTTTTCTATACCACTTGTTTATTAAATCATCATAGCGGCGGATGCTTTCTCTGTATATTTTCTCATCAGTTTTTTGGTAGTACCGTGTGTCTGAGAGTTGTCTTAGGGTTTCTTTGCAATAATATTCCCTGGTCATTAGCACTACATTGCCGCCCTTGTCCGAGGGTTTAATTATGATCTTCTCATCCTTCTGTAAATTCTGCAGTGCGACTCTTTCTTCTACTGTGATGTTGTCATTCCTCTTTGTGTTGCTTCGATTCCCCCTCAGAGCTACCAAGTCTTTCAGAACTGTTTCCGAGAATGCGTCTATCGCATCCCAAGGCATCAATGGACAGAAAGTCGAGGCGGGTTTCAGTCCGCTCTCCTCCCTCTCTTGCTCAATTTCATTGGCTATGGCTCTTCCCAACATCGTATTAGTTTGTGAGCCTTGTGTGCTTTGTTCTAGCCTCAAATTTTCGAGGTTTTCCACAGCTCTTAGATCTTCACTTGACAATATGTCTGTGGCAGTCATTCTCTTGTTGATCGCTTTTGTCCCTTTGACCGCCGATTTTAATTTGTGGTATTTATGTAGTTTGAGTTTTCTCACGAAACTGTATACGTCAATTCTTGTTTGTGTGTACTCTGTTTTGTTGTTAGGGCAAAAACCTAATCCTAGGCTTAACAGATCTTCTTCCTCCTTTGTTAGTATCTTTTCAGTCAGGTTGACAACAGTTAGGTCGTCTCTTGGTCTTCTTAGTATTATTTGTTGCTCTTTTTGTTTCTTGCTCTCCACGACTGGGTTCTTCCTCTGCCTCTTCCTCCCGCCGCCTGATCTCCGAGTCCTCCTGGTTGACTTTCTGGTGGCTTGTTCTTCCCACCTCGTAGCCACGCTTGGCGGATTACTTTGAACTCGTCGTGAAAAGGCGGAGGGGAGTTGGTCAGTCCTTCTTGTTGTTGTTGTTTCCTACTAGTATCACCTCTTCGCGTGTCCTCTACAGTCTCACTGTCGGTCACTTCAGATTCCGATGTGATTTCTGGTGACACGAGGCCCAAAGCCCTTCTGCGGTGCACTTCTTTTCTAGGAGCGTTGTACTTTTTCGCAAAAGTTAGTACTCTTCCACGCAGATAATCGTTCTCGTCTCTCGTGTACTTTTCCTGTTTGCGCGTTTTTATTTTTTCTTCATATTTGGTTAGTCTTATTTTCATCTGGTCTTTCAATGCTGTTAATTTATTCGCCTCTTCTTCTTTGGCAAGTTCTTCTTCAATTACCTTTATCTCTTCTAGTGTTTTTTCACGATCACTCCATGCGTAACGGACCAACAGCCGTAATGTGCCTTCGCAGTACTGAGCCGTGTGTTCTGCCCAGTCAGTTAAAAGCTGAGGGTCCGGGTTTTCATAAGAAGGAATGGTATATACTCTCAATCCTCTCGGTACCCTTTTGTCATCAATGTAGCTCTGGAGGCTTGTGGCCTCCCACCACTTGCGTACCTCTCGTTCGTAGAGTCTTTCCAGTTTCACAGTCAGTTGGTTGAGTTTGGTCAATTGCGGTAATGGCTGCACCGTGGCCCCTGTCACTACCGTTTCTTGCCTCTTGAATATTCCTTTAGCAGCATCTCTTTGAGTGCTCTCACAATACATATCCTATCATGGATAGTTAAATAAGTTGCTCTGATAACTGGCTAGGTGTGAGTTTAAAACCAGATTTACTTTCGCCTTGCCGCTTGCACACCGCTACTCATATGAATCTGAGTTCGCGCTCTTACCCTGGGGTTTTCCTGATTTCGATGTCAATCTCGATATCCGTCCGCGACGTCCTCAATTCCTCTGTAGGTACGTCGTATCCAGGAATTCAAATTGTTCTTCCTGCGCGTTGCGGGTAGCGGCGGTGCCCATTTTGTAAACATACGCTCCAAGTCCCTCTGCAAATCCCGGGCACTCGTGGGCGGGTGCAGCTTGCGGTTGGGGGCCCCCGCAATAATACCACGCTCGGCTTCGAAAATGATCCATGCATGTAAAATAGAGTCAGCACAAGCAGTGCTATCAACACTGACGAAGGCTTTAGGCTGAAACGCGTCTGTTGTCTCTGACAAAATAAACCTGGTGGTGTGAGTACCTTACTGGATTTACGAGTGCAGTTCTTTGAAAACTGATCATTTTCGAAGCCGAGCGTGGTATTATTGCGGGGGCCCCCAACCGCAAGCTGCACCCGCCCACGAGTGCCCGGGATTTGCAGAGGGACTTGGAGCGTATATATATATATATATATATATATATATATAAAACCGCACTTTCTAGCGGATGCTCCATCGTCCGAGGTCAGGTTTTCGTCTATCTTCGTGCTACAAATAATTTACCGTGAAAAAACAACACTGGGTGTGGGCTTCCTACAGTAAGGCCAAGCCTCATTAGCACTATAAAACAACACGAGAGCCAATACTGAGACCTCTATTTGACTGTAGTTGCCTCCACGCAAAGAATTAAACTAAGTGCAGGGTGGTGACACAGTTCAAGGATTAAATCACTTTTATTTATCAGAAGTTTTTGAAAAGAATTTGTTGGTTTAAAGTTTACCAAAAATTCAACACAATTTAGAAGACTAACAATACAGGGTACAATATTCATAAAAATGACATTTTCCTAAAACAAACAATGATGAAAAAAACATTTAGTAGAAGAGCATACAATCATCCAAAGTTGATCAACACTTACATTCATAACTCACTCTCTCATACACATCATACATACTCAAAACGCTATATACAGTTTAGAATGTCACAAAAGGATTTTTCAAAAGAAGGGGGCACCATAGAGAGAATCTTTGGGGAAAAAATCGACCTATTTTTGGAAATTCACAAAGACACTATTTGAACAATCTTATGGTGTTGTAGAATGGTCTACGCGTTTCGAACCCCTAACAAATTCGTGGGGTTCTCATCAGGACCTCATAGCTTGAATGAGAGCGACAACTGTGAATGACAAATCGGACGTTGACCAAAAGCTCTTCAAACACGGTGTGCACCAGTTATTTGGGGGAAGTGTTAAATCGAGTTCCAATATGGAGCTGTGGTTGATTGCACCGCTGTTAGGATTTCCGCAAGCAAATCACGATCCGTGTCAGGGATTGTGTCTTGCTGAGCTCAACACAGAGGATCAGACGCCGCCTCAATTGAAGGTTCGTGATTTGGGAAAGTTAAATCCACTTTAGGATTTATTCGTACTTTACATCAAACGCGTTACAGCGGTTTGCTTTCGTCATGGTGACAAGATTTTCAAATAACTCTATTTTGTACCTTGAGATTGTGATATACAACCCTGTCAAAAGGCAGGGATAGTTCAGTGAGGCAATGCCTATGTCTACAGTAATGTGCAGGGCACCACCTACTGCCATATTCATACCACAATGTACGTCCGTCCTTTAATTTAGCCCTATATATTTTCATGTATATTTTCATATTAAGGTCTTCATTGGCCGGTTATTTGTTAGATACACTTCAATACCTTACCTAAAAGCACATTTAAAAGGCCCTGATTGATCAGAAGGGTATATTATTGGTCTCAACAAAATAGATCGGTCTGGGATGGAAACAGTACCGCACATATTTGTTTTTTTTTTTAACATTCTCTTTCTTGAAAACAAGACAGGAAGGAGAGCGAGAGTCAAGGGGACAAACTGCGCATTCGCGAGCACACACCTGCGTCACAGCTCTGTGTTTCTCCGGTTCTATAACCAGGAGAGTATGCTTTTTGACAGATGAAAAATAAAAATGGTTCACGGCTGATTTCACGTCTAAACACGAGCGCGCCCAATCATTGCATTTAGCACTTCGCCATTAAAGCGCTCCAAAATAGCGCGCTCTGTCAGCTGGCGACGTCCCCTCGAGACCCGTTTTCATTTAGAGGTACTTACATTTACAGCTGGATCCAAATTGTATTTTTCCTCCGAACGGGGTCCTCGACCGCTCCTTCTGCAAGACACATTTAAAAAAAAACCAGTAATAAACACAGATTCAGTTTCGTTCATTTTCTCAATCTATAACAGAACATTTATCGCCTATCTTGAGACAAGATTAGTTAAGAAGTAAGACGCAAATCCTACTGAAGTGAGGTAAAATGTGAAAACAAGCACTGACAAAGCAAATAGTTCTGCGTTTTTGTTGTTTGTTTGTAATAGCTGGAAAAACATGTCTGTGTTGTCCCCAGTTGTCCTCGAAAGAAAATCCTGTATTGATGCTGCATCTTGGGCTATAACCAGTGCTGAATTGGGACAAATATACATTGGGAAACCATAAATTGGTAGTCAAGGTGTGGCAGAGGTAAGGGGGTGGAGTCGCGAGAGGTGCAGTCATGAATAGCAGAGTATATGTTAACGTATAAGCTAATTTTTAAAATATCTACTGCAAAAAATTGGCTACAAGGATACATGTAACAGCAGCTCAGCCTATAAACTATTGTGGGCTCCTATATTCTGAATAAGGTATGAATGGTGTGTAATGTGTTTCATCTTGTCCTGTGTTTGGGGAGTTAACTTTAGTTTTAGTAGTTTTGAAAGCCCAATGGCCCCTATAGCACTGTATTTGACATTAGAGATGTTGCTCCTCTATAGAACGGAATCTGAGGTCTCACACCTGTTGAATCGTAATTGTTTGCAAAAGCTAAGGTGGCCTCCCTGACATATAACTTTATAAGCTGGAATTCACATGGGCTAAATAGTATGTCAAAATGCTATAAAGTTTATGCACACTTAAGAAGACGGGGCACGCACATTGTACTTTTGCAGGAGACTCACCTTACTTTTTCAGAAAGAGAGGCCTTGCGTAAAAGATGGTGGAGGCAAATATATGCCACTGCATATTCAGCCTTTGCAAGAAGTGTCTTGATATGGGTTTGTCCGGGTGTACCCTTCCACAAGACATATGAGTTGATTGACCCAGATGGAAGGTATGTTGTGGTGTCGGGCCACCTAGCTGGCCAGGACTGTACTTCAGTGGGAATTTATGCACCTAATAAGGACATGGGTGGGTTTCTGATGGATCTGTCAAGGTAATTGGCAACATATATGAAGAAAAATATACTTTTAGGGGGATACTTTAATTGTGTTAATGACTTAGATCGTGATAGGTCTCACCCACCCCTGATGGATTCAACGGTTTATAGAATTGCTAGGCAAAAAACAGAAGGATACATGTGACAGCAAATCTATTCTAGCTTAGCTTACTTCACTGGTCACTGGTCACAAAGAGGCTTTATTTAAAATATCTTACAGGTTTGAGATACCTGTTGTACAGTGTTTGAAATGGAAATATAGAAGTTGAGGTACTTCTTGTCCAAGGGTACATTTTCTGCTGAGTGCTAGTACTCTTCCATTAACATCATTGGAGTAGTGCTGAAAAGTGCCAGCTCTATGCCATCCAAATTAAAGAAGTGCAGATACTGACTACCTTTCAGTACATGTCTATTTAAAGTACTGCTGCTAGAGATATCTTTGGGTGCTAACAATTTTTTTTGTCAAATCTGTTTTTATTGTGTTAAGATTACACTTGACAGCGCAAACATCGCACATAGTAGCTCACAGTTATGCACAGGTTATTCAACAACGCGTTAGCGCATGGCCATGATGTTGTACAGGCGTATAAACATTGCTGTGAATTGAACAAATAGTGCCCATCCAGGAGCAAATTATGCTACTTTTCATAAGTCCTGGAGCAGTCTTTAAGGCCACTAGTGGGGGCCTGTGTAGCAACTTCTCAACTGTCTGTATGGTCCAATGGTGACCCTGCATCTTGGGCATGCAAACAGATGGTGTACATTTAAAACAAGAAACAATAACGGTAGCAGCAAAAACCACATGCACATGTTAACTCCCTCGCAGTTTCTCCGATATCCCACCCTCCGCCCCCCCACAGTCGCTCTGGCACCCCCCATCTATAGCTGCGCAGTTGGGATTGCCTCCCTGCCCTGGGAGAGCTGAGGCAGAGTGTCACCAGATCATCCTGTCAGTGGAACAGCCTGTGGTGTGCATCCACCCGTGTGATCGCCTCCCGCGCCCTCCGCATGTCTCGTGTGCTGCTCATTGCCTGACCGCTGTAGCGCGTCAAGCATCCGCTCCCAATGGGCCGCCATAGGTTCCTTCCGCAACCCCAATGTTTCCTCCCTGTGAATGACGGTCCACTCTGCCCTAGCCCATGCCTGGAATGAGGAAGTCCATCCTTGCGCACTCGGCGGGTCATGCGCCTTCCATCTCCTGGTAAGGAGGCGCTTTGCCACCACTAGCCCCAGATCCAAGAACCGGGACACCACCTTATCTTTGGGGACCTAATAAAATGATGCAGCATGTGCTCGGGCCAGTCAAAAGGTATGGTTCGGCCTGTGCAGCTCTGCAACCGCCCACTGATTGCGCGCCAGTAAGCGGCCAACCCCGGACAACTCCACAGCATGTGCAAGAACCCCGCCCCCAGTTCACTGCACCTAGGACAAAGTGCATCATTACGATGAAAGTACTTGTTAATCAACTCAGGCGTGAGGTAAGCTCTGTGAACAATGAAGAGCTGGATTTGGCGGAATCGCATGTTTCTAGGCATGCGCACTGGGCCATTAAGGACCCTCTCCCATTCCTTGTCTACCAGTGGCCGCCCCAGATCCAGTTCCCATTTGCACCTAAGTGGGCCTAAGCTAACAGCTGTGTGCTCCCTCAGCGATGACGCAAACCAGCGGACCAAGTGCCTCCCTCTCCCCATGACATGCAGGTACTGCATAGTTAAATGCTGACTAGGCTCCGCGGTCACATCCCCCCACCGGGTTGTCAACTTCGCTATTAGGAAGCGGTGCATTAAAAACCCCCCTGGTGGAAGGCCCTCTTCTGTTACTAAGGATTCATAGGACAAGAGCTCCCCATCCCAATATAAGTCTCCAAGCGTATGAATGTCAGCCTCCCACCATTCCGTGAGCATAGGAGCAGTGAGCACCCCTTCGCCACCGGGAGAGCCCTCCAAAGGTATAGCCGGCGCATAAGGGATAGTGTTGCGGGTGAGATATAGAGCCCTACGGAAGCACTTATATGCCACTGCTTGCCGGAGCGGTGTTGGGCGTGCAATCGCAGCAGTGGGGTGGAAGAGTCTGGTAATGCGCTCTAATGAGTATGGCGGCAATGCTGTGGCTGTATCGTCCCTACCTCTATCCGCCAGCCAGCGAGCGACCCACTGCAGCTGGGCGGCTAGGTAGTAGTGCTCAAAACAAGGAGCAGCCAGGCCTCCCCGATCAGTCGGTAGATACAGCTTCGCCATCGCAGGCCTGTGTCTAGAGGTGCCCTAGATAAAGTCCTGCAGCATCTTATTAAGCATAATAAAAAAGGGGGCTGGAATAAATACTGGCAATTTGACAAAGTAGTACAGGAGGCGGGGAAGCATGACCATTTTGGCGAGCGCCACTCTACCCGTGGTAGTCAGTGGGAGCGTGTTCCAGAAGCATACCGATTATAATACCAGTAAGATAACTCTGGTGGTTAATGCAGTTCCTGGAGGGTTCTGTGTTTTGTCCAGTCCCAGTTTTGACTGATAAAATAGCATAGAGGGATAATAAGTTTGCGGAAAAGCACATCATGTAACATGCAGAACACAGAATAGTATTTTATGTAGATAGGTAAGTGGGTTACTGCTTTTGACACAGAGGTCTGTTTATATTACTTCCAACATATAAATTGCAATCCTAATATAGCATTGTGAGCTGTGACCTGACATCAATGAGCTGCATGCAGCTACAAATCATGGGTTTAGATCTTTTTTGTTTTGATCTCAATCTGTTTTTATTTTAAGTTTGCAAAGAAGGTTCCTTTGGGTAGTATAAAGATTTGTTAGTACAGACAAACCTACTCACTGTGTTACATTTTGAAATCCTGAGTATGTGTTTCTCTTGACCATGCACGCTTAACATATAGGCCCCCATTATGATGTCGGGTGGACTGCCACTTTCAGACAGTTGATGTCAGTCTGCCTGACATCTAGGGCAACGGACAGACCGCCGGATTATAATACCGACGGTTGGAGCGCAGAGGATGGGGGAAAGACCACAGCCTCTGACAGTTGGGGCAGTGGTTGGACAGTTATCCCTACAATGAAGGCGGTGCATGCACAGGCCCTGCTGTAGGGATTACGATATCCATTTCCCACAGCCTTTTCCTGGCGATCTCACCGCCATGGAAAGACTGTCAGAAAGGGACTTTGGGGGCCCATAGCAGGGCCCTATACCCAATGAGCCACTGATATGTGGCCAGGGGGGCACATGTAGTGCCCCCCAAACATACACCTATTGGTGCCTAGCACACGGGTCATGGATGCTTGCAAACATGCCATTTACTACGGCGGCTTGTGCTGCTGCCTTTTTCCAGGGCACAACACAAGCCGTAATAGTAAAAGGCATGTTTCTGACTGCCTACACATCAGTCTCATTATAATATGGCAGATGGTACCGCTGACTTCTTGTCAGCTGGTCTCCAACCCACTTCGATGGTAGCTGGAAACTCGTCCGACCACCATCGTAATGAGGCTCATAATGTCTACGAGTATAGACGATCTGTGACAGCTACACCATATACCCCTCATAGTCTTTTGTAACATTTCCTCTGTATTGTTTTACACACTTGTATGATTTATTTACTCTTTGTGTGTGTTGTACTGCACTCTGACACTCTAAACTGAGATGGGTAGAGCTAGAACAACACTAAAAAATAAATTAGTAAGTACCTTATAGATTGTTATTTTTGCAATGACTCATGCACACAGATTCAACTGCCATCCTTACATAGTGGGTGGGGAGTTTGAAAAAAGTGCCTTCAAATTACGTTTCTCTATAGTACTTGTTAAGTGATTAGCTGTGTGCCTTTGTTTCCCTTCATTGAATTGGCATCTATGTGTTAGGCTCCAGATGGCTCCCAGCCATGATGATACTCGAGCAAGAGAAGGGCTGATGGCCCTTTAATTTAGGTCTTTGTTTTTACACCCAGCTCGAAGTGTAAATACGAAAGTCACTTGCATGTTGCTACTCTCAACCGAAAGCGGAAAAATGCAGGAGCTGTGTAATTGTGTCTTGGGTTGGAAAATTATACCAGGACAAAATGAACATATTTCATTAGGTCTGATGGATCCCAGATCGAGCTTAGAAATAGCTGCCAGAACTGGGATCTAGTGAGATCCTCATTTCCTCTACTATCTCTAACAATATGAAAGCTGGAAGTAGATAAACAGAATCAACCAGAAGAGTTAACTTGTTACCTCTATAGTCTGAGAAAAAGACGACTTGATGTTCAATTCCCAAATCCTTATGGGGAAACAAATGGCAAAATATAACGATACAGAAAATGGATTGACAGCCCATCCAAGCAATGGCAAACCATGCACAGCTACATCAAAATAATTATTCAAACATTCTATTAGCATTTTCTCATTTGAAGTTAATAAACGTACACATTTTAATTCATAATTAAAGTAGAGTCGACTAAGTAGAGTATGAAAGCATCCAGTCTCAATACGTCAAGAAAACTACAGAAACATGACACATTTTCTAAAAGTTAAGAGTTCTCATTACAGAGCTTGCATAACCATTGATTACAGGTGACATTTGACTACAATGATTGTGAAAGGAAGACAAGAAACATTGGTGATGTGACCAATCCAAACTCAAGTCACATCAAGATCCGGTAAATGGTTAAGTTTTATCCACAGCAGTCTTTTCCTATTAGAATGGTGTGAGAGGCTGGCTTAGTATATGGTGCTCACTTATTTAAGTGTAGCACCCTGCACTAATCCAGACAACCCTTCCTGGATTTTAGTAGTCTTGGACAACCATAGAAAGCTCTCTAAGTGGTTGCTGTGCCTTCAGGCTTAGTCCAGAAGGAGTGTAAAGCAGCTTGTTTTACCAGTACTTATGGCATTAGTTAAGTGAAAAAGAATCACACAGTGTAGTTATAAAAATATGCATTTTATTAAAAACACTCTAACACATTTGTACTATCTCCTACCCGGAGATAGAACCACAATACACCCAATACTTAAGAAATAGAGCACGTAAGTAGCACAAATACACAGTAATCTCCAGGGGGAGACCAAACCATATACTAAAATAGTGGAATGCAAACCACGACTCAAGTCAAGAATGGACCCAGAAGACGTAGAAGTGTTGGGGACCCAAGCAACCACCCAAGGTAAGTACCCAGCAACCCCACAGAGGCCGTATGCAGAGTGTGAACATGACCACGTGATCAGCACAAGTCAATGGGCTTGTCGCGGTTGTAGTTTGAAAGAAAAAGGATCCTTCCCAGTGGACCCTTATGAAACCCCGTGGAAGATGGAAAGTTGGAGAGTCACCCCGCCCGTGGATAGCCCATGAACCAGGATAACAACACAAGGGAAGCGGGGTGCATAGGTGTCATCTGACATCGGAAACCGCCATAGACCACAATGGAGGACTTCAGGAAAGATGCTGCTGGAGAAGAAGGAGAAGGATTCCGAGAGAACCCAAAGGTGGATTCAATATGAGAGGTAACTGCAGGCAGAGTGGACAGAGTCTATGCCACTCAGGAGTGACCAGGAGGCACGGAAGACGAATGCCCACCGATGTTGGGGATGCAGGTGAGGTTGACAGTGCCCGGTGCTGTATAGACCAGGCGACGTTGTTTTATATCAGGAGCCTTTCACGAGCTGTCCCACATCGGATCTCAAGGGCCAAGGGGTCAGTGTCCGGCAGGGGCACCAACAAGCGGTGGCAGCAGCACACAACGTGGTCAACGAAAAAGGTGCAGTGTCGGGACCAGCAAGGTCCAAGTGACTCACCACAAGCAGGTAAGTCGAAGCAGACCCGAGCAAGCAGGGGAATCCCCCCCAAAGCCAAAGAAGACCCTCCAGAGGAACTACAGGCCAAAGGCACAGGAGTGGCAAGAGGAACTCAAGCAGCTCACCAATGAAGAAGGTCCACGGTGCAGAAGAAATGGTGAGGGAGAAAATCTTGGCTGTAGGAGTTGCTTGAGGTTGGAGCCAGAAGATCTCTGGGGTAGAGAGCCAACATGCCCTGGCACCCTGCGGTTCTGACGAGGGTTACTGGCCTCAAACTCGGTATGAAGACAGTGCAGGCCTCGAGGGAGTAATAGAACTATCACCTGTGTCGCTGAGCCTTTTAGAGTCTGTTGGAGCCCAGGATCAGCAGACCGGTCAGCTGCGTTGCAGTGCCTGCAGATGCATGGTAGTGACTCCTTCACTCCAAGGGAGATACCTTCAAGTGTCTTGGATGTCCACAGGCCTGGTGAAGAACCTGTATGGAGCACAGACAAAGACATTGCAGAAGACCAGCAGTACAACGAGACCAGGAGCAGCAGGAATCTTCCCTGGTGCAGTTTCAGTACCCTAAGCGTAGTCCAGAGAAGTCCAGAGTGTCCAGACGGCCGATGTTGTATTGGTATGTGATCTTAATCTTGTCTGACGACTAATCTAGGGACCCACCCACCCATATGTAGGCCCTTAAGTACCCTTAGGAAAGGGTTGAGATGATTCAGGGGTCCCTCCCAGAGGAGGGGCTGGACAGTAGGGAGGATACTTCCATGTCCTTTGTACAGCTTTGCGCCAGAGCAGGAGCCAACATCTCCCTGAATTAGTTTGAACTGGAGTATGCAAGGAGGGCACCAAATGTGCTCTATAAGCAGTCTCAGTAGCGCTGGCAAGCACCCCCACCCTGTACCAATTCATTAAACCTAGGAGAATGGAGTTCGAAAGGTTGTAGGGGTGCCCTGCTCATGCAGGGGCAGCCTCATACTAATGACCCAGCACCCTGCCTACAGGATTGAAAGGCCTGCCTTAGGGGTGATTTATAGGCTTTAAGTGTACTGACCTCAGATATAGGGAAACCCATAACTGTCGTAAGTGGTGCTATCCCCAGCTTACATATGCTTCAAAGGCAGGCCTGGAGTCACAATTTGAATGGTCTTTCATTGGTGGTATAATACATGCTGCAGCCCATCGGAGAGCCCTGGTGTACCTTAGTACTATACATTAGGGTTTTAGAAGGGTACACCAGTAGCCAATCAGGAGGGCACCTAGGTACTCACCATGTCCAATTTAGGGAACAAGCTGATTAGCAGGATCCCAGTCAGACCAGTCAGTAAAACATGATGACACCATCAAAAAGTGGGGTGACCATGAAAGCAGATCTTACTTTCCTACACATCCCTCACCCCAAAGGTAAGGAGATGAGACTAAACTTGCCCAGTTGAGTCTTCATTTTCTCAGTGGAAATATCTGGATAGTCCAAATGCATTGGCATGGTTACTCACAGGCCTATGTTCCACTGAATAGTCCACCCCAGTAGGAAAATGGACCACCTCAAAAGTTTGGGATTTTGACCCTTCGTTTGTTTAAGCCATAAGAAGGGGTTATGGTTTGCCTGAACAATGAAGTGAGTACTAAACAGGTATGGTCTCAACTTCTTCAAGGCCCAGACCACTGCAAAGGCCTCCCTCTCTATAGCTGACCAACGTTTCTCCCTCAGGGTCAGTCTTCTGCTTATAGAAGCTACTGGTTGGTCCTGGCCCTCTGCATTTAGCTGTGACAACACAGCTCCTACCCTGATCTCAAATGCATCTGTCTGGACAACGAAGGTTTTGGAATAGTCAGGACTTTGCAGAATGGGATCAGGGCACAAGGGCTGCTTCAGGTCACTAAATTAATTTTGTCAGCTAACTGTCCACTGAACTTTCTTTGGCATTTTCTTGGAGGTGAGATCATTAAGGGGAGTCACAATGGACCCATATCCCTTAACAAAACTCCTGTAGTACCGAGTCATGCCCAAGAAATCTCTGACCTGAGTCTGGGTAGTGGGAGCAACCCAGTCCAAGATGGTCTGGATGTTGTTCTCCAATGGTTGAACCTGGCCTCTGTAGTGTAGTTCCTATTGTACCCTTCATGCAGGACCCGCATTTTTTACGGATAACATATACTGTGGGTCTGGTGGTAGACTGACTCTGTACACCCCGCCGAATATGTTAGCCTATGTTTTGCATTAGCTAGCTCGTAGTGCCACTAGTATCTCCTATTATCAAAGAAATTAGTTTTTGGCAACCTCACAACATAATAAACCATGATTCCTCAGACTCGTGTAAACAATATACCACTTTTCACCCAGTCACTCGTGCTTGCTTGTTTTGCTCTCAAGGAGATACATAGAAGAAACAGCGTGTTTACAATAAGAATTTATTGTACCGTTGTTCTTCTCATGTAAAACAAAAGTGCTGCTACAACTTTGACACAGTAGCAGAGATATAGAATCAGCAGTACAGTGAATAAAAAGAAATAGTATTGTTCTACCATTTTGCAATAGTTATGAACACATACATGAATATAAAATGCATTTATAAAATAAAGTACGAACTCCCAACATGCCTGTCTAGATGCACCGAAATGTACCTCGCATGTGAGTAGGTGCGAAAAGAGCCTAAGCCTGAGAGTCTAAGAGCTAAGAATCTAAGAGCCAAGAATCCAGCTAGGATTTAGTCGAACCCCCATACCTGAATAGTGAGAGTGTGGGGCTTCATCTTGAACTTAAGTTGGACACCCCGCAAGGGATAGTCAGACCACTGTCAGCTGGAGCGATTGCAGGTCGGAGCTGCAGCGTCTCTGGTCAGTGTGTCAGGCTCGAAGTCTCGGTTCCCTCCTGACTACTGATAGCAAGCGGTGCTATATTTATACAGTCTATGTGCGTGTGTTACCCATTGTTCAGTATGAGGATGACATTGGGGATTAAATCTTGTGCAGCGATGGGAGAGGTAAAGGTACCTCTTGGAGAGTGTACTCATAAATTATTCCTATATGCTAAGGATGACATCTTAGCAATATAGATTGGGAAAAATCCACCCTCTGCATGGAACTAGGTGAAAGGTTTAGTCCATAAATGGTTGCAGTCCTTATAAGGCGTTATATCCCAATAAGGCATTCTGTCCTTATTTGGAGTTATGTCCTTATAGATCATGTTCATATTAAATGACGGGGAGATGATGTAGGGAAAGTGTACGATGTTCTCTGGACCTATATCAGGGTACTAATATGAAATACAACACCTCCACCTACCAGGTGGCCCAAGTATGCAACCTTGCTCTGCTCTATCTGGTACTTGGTGGCCTTAATAGCTAAGCCTGCCTTTTGCAGGGCCTCTAGAACATTTCTGAGGTATACTGGTGATCCTCTCAGGTGGAGCTAAAGACAGCAATATTGATATACTGCACTATAGGCTTCCAGACCTGTTAGGACGTTGTTCACCAGCATCTGAAATGTGGCAGGGCATCAGAATAATTTGATAATGCTCTCTGGGGATTGAAAATGCTGTCTTTGGCTTGGCATCCTCAGCTAGTCTGATTTGCCCGTAGCCAGCAGTCAGGTCAGATGTACTCAGAAACATGGAGGATGCCAGCGTATCTATGAGCTCATCTGCCCTTGGAATAGGATGGGCATCAGCCCTAGTGACTGCATTGAGGCCTCTGTTGCCCCCACATAACCTCATCTCTCTTTTTCCACCCTTGGTCTAAGGTTTTGGTACCAGGACTACTGGACTAGCCCAGGAGCTATCTGATGGCTCAATGACCCACAATTTCTGCATCTTTTGGACCTCTGTCCTGATGCAGTCTCTGCCATGGCTAGGCTGTCTGTAAATTGTTTTCTTTACTGGCAGACTGTCACCTGTGTCCTCTTCATGGGTACATGTTAAACAAAGGGATCCACCCTTATCAACTTGTTAAAAATGGAAAGAAGTGTCCCTCCAGAATATGAGTGTCTCCTAAATTCAGGGAAAGCACACAGCTTTGTTAAAATACCTCTCACCCACCAAAAGGACCCTTGGTGCCATACTTCATCATCAGGGTCTTCCTGCCCTGCTGCGGGACAGCTCGTGCTAAGACCTATGACTACGCAGGAGCACTGATTACAATACTATGTGTGATATAGGAGTGTGAGAGGAAGGGTCAGAAGTGAGTGAAAGTGATGGATAGTTAAAAATACCTGGCTCAGCGGAAAAATAAACTTTAATGTTCCTGTAAGCTGGTATTATTAAAAGTGGGGAAAAAGATGGAGGTACTATGCTTTAATGGGCCGTACTTTCTTTGCTGACATGTTTCAAAGCACTCCCCTGACTTCTCATCAGGACCTAGTGAGATCCCTTCTACATTCTAAATACTAAAGATAAAAAGTGAATTCTCTATAAGGTAATCACTATGTGGTGCATCTTACAATCTACATGCACTGAATACTGTACCCCAATAGGTATTTTGCTGGTATGGGTCTTGAAGAACAAAAACACGATTAAAATTACATAACACAAACACTCTACGCCCTATGTGGTGGTGACCTGTAAGACAAAGTGATATATTTTTTTGGGGGATATATTTTTCTTATTCCCGCGTGTTGTAACATGTACTGTATTATGATGCTTTTATGATTTTTAATCTAAATCGAATAAAGTGGTTTGTGACGTACTGTATTATGCGGGCGGGATAGACAATACAAGACAAAAATAAACATTGAACATAAACCACACACTCTATAGTTAGGGACCGCTTAAATAGCGATCCCACGTTGAATGCATCCATGCATCCCTAATAAGGTGCAAATTCGCAAGAAATATCAGCTGTTATATAGGCTTCTTATGTACTTCTAATTAGCCCACCTAGTGCCCCATGAGCCTGTAGAATGGGAGGGAAGGACCACCTGTAGTCAAACACTGTTAAAAGAAAGCGACAAATACCAAGGTTGGTTATTTTAAACGGTATCTATTTACACAAGCCACTTTTCTCTGCTCGTATGCCGCTATGCTGTACTCACGTCATCAAGGTTGCTACCTCGCCTGGATACTACCTCACTGCGGCTCTTTGGAACACTGAGCCTGCATGAGGAGTTCCATTTTAATTGGCAGTTACGTGCGAAAAACACTAATTGATTGAAAGACTAGACTGTTACAAATTAAAAAAAGCTCCGTCATTACGGAACCGTGGAGGTGCAGATCTCGTCACCACTTCCTGTTTGAGCCCATCTGGTAGTGGAAGAACTAGTGCGTGTACTCAAAATGGCCCCAAGGAATGGGTCATCCCTGGTGGGGGAGAGATCTACTTCCTGGTTCCACTGTAAGACTGTATATGGGAATACAGATACCCAAGGATTATGATAGTTGTCTTAGTCCTTATGACCTTTAGGGAAATTCTAAAGGATCGGTTTTTAAATTAACCTCAGTACGGCTTTTAGAAATACGGAACCAAAAACTGGGGGGTGTGGCCACCGTCGCTTGGTTTTAGAATGCTGACAGACTTGTGCGAGTCTGAAAAAGTAGAAATGGCCTTACTGCATGATATAATAGCCTGCCCTATTCACACCTTTGCTAATACAAATACGGAAAGAATAAAAAATGGCATGTTCGAAAGATCATGCCTTCATGAGTGTTCACAGGGTTAATGCTATAAGTATTAGGTGTGTAAGGAGATGCACAGAGGTGTCTCCTGGTATAAGTGCTTTTTGCTGTATGATGCACTGTTAGGGATACCCTAGGAGACGCATTGGGTAATTCCAGGTATTATCGGAACATCCATAAAGTTGCCTGTAAATATGGAGAAAGTGAAAGATGTATACGTCCCCATAGATGGTTGAGTCAACACTTGGTTGCTTCCAGTGTATACCTGATATGGATGTATATATCATCCCGTGTTGTTAGGGGTGGTCTCTGGCTAGTTTGCTAAATACAATGGCTACCAGTATGATCTAAGTGGTTGGTAATGCTGGTCTTAGTGTCGTAATGGCCCGGGTATGTGCAAAGAGGGGGCGTTACCAATAGGGGTTGTTGCTGTCAGCATGCACTATCTTGTGGTTGATAACCCCCAGCCAAATTGCCCCCAGGGTATGTTATCTTTCAGTCCAGTAAGGTGTGTGCCCAGGTGGAACGCCCATTGCTGTTCTTTTTCGAAGAGGCCATTTTCATTGTTCAACTGTTCATTGATGGTCCACTGTAAGTCTTCCATAGTGTGTTGGTTCATCAGGTAATGGGTAGCCATTTTTGTAGTGCTTTTCTTGCAATATACGTTGCTTCTGTGTTCCACTATCCAGGTTTTGACTTGTCTTGTTGTCAACCCAACATATTCCATACCACATGGGCAGGTAATGATGTATACTACATTTTTACTGTTGCAGTTCGTGAAACGCCTTTGTTCCCATTTGGTGCTCTTCTTGAATTTAATGCATTTGGTTCTTTTTGTTAAATGGCACGGGCTGCAGTTTCCACACGGGTGGTGATCCTTCACTGGAGGTAGAAATGTGTTGGTTACTCCCCTGGTTGGGATATTCCGTGGTCTCGTGTGGACCAACATGTCTTGCAGACTCCTTCCTCTTTTGTGAGAAAACATTGGTTTTGGGAGGTCAAGATTGCCACAATTCAATAAACTCCAATATTTGTTCACAATTTTCAGCACCTGATTGGAGCCAGTATTGGGTTTCCCTATTGTTGTTGCATGCTCTCTTTATCGCTTTGTCTATGATTCCTGCTGGATATTTTCATTTCCTCAACTTCTCCTGAAGGTCTGTTGCCTGTCTCTTGAAGTCCCTGACCTCAGTGCAATTCCTCTGCAAGCTGAGGAACTGTCCATTAGGGAGGTTATCCCGGAGGTGCCGAGGATGAAAGCTGTTGTATAACAGTAGGCAATTCTTTGCAGTAACTTTGAAATGCGTAGTGGTCTTGAGGGTGCCATCCTCAGGGTAGATGTTGTGGTCTAGGAAGACCAGGTTGGTTATTGAGACTGTGCTTGTAAACTTGAGGTAGGTGTTCAGTAGATTCAACCAGGTCGTCAAGGCTTCTGTTGATGCAATGTCTCCTTCCTATATGACCAGCACATTGTTGATGTAACGTTTCCAATCTTTTATGTGATTGATGGATGGGTTGCTTTGGTGTGCAATTTTCTTAGTCTCCAGGTGGTAGACAAAGAGACCAGCTACACTGGGAGCAAATGTGCTCCCCATGCTGGTCCTGTGCTTCTGTAGGTAGAGGGTGTCCTCATAGGCAAAGAACTTCTTCGTGAGTACCAGAAAGACGCACTCCATGATCACATTGCATGGTGTTTGGTACTCCCAGTCGGTAGTAAATAGTTCATCCTCTATGATGGTAAGGGTCTCATTATGTGGGAGACTGGTGTAAAGGCTCTTCACGTCTAGTCACATTAGAAGATGTTTAGTGGGGTCAAACTCCATCCCTTGTGGTAGCTGAAGGACTTTCTTCATGTCCTTTAAATATGTCTTTTTGGACCAGTGGACGAAGGAAGGCATTCGCAAATTTGGATAGAGGTTTTAAAATTGAGCCAATGCCGGACACTATGGGGCGGCCTGGTAGTTTTCAATTCATGGGTACACCAGGTGGTTTGACTGGGTGTGAGAGAAAACATATATTTGTACTGATTGAGGACTCCCCTGAAATCAGCTTGTTGCTGGTCAGTGAGGCGGCCTGCCAAGGCTACTCCCCCACTGACTCATCAACAGGGTTCTGAGAGAGGAGATCAGGGAGAAGGTCACTCTCTTCCTCCTGTCCCTCATCAGTTGCCATTAGCAAGCTCATGTCAGTCCTGTCCACAAAAGGTTGCAGGTGGTTCACATGAAGTACCCTGTGGGGACTTCTGGTAGTGCCTAGGTCCTCTAAGTAGGTGACCTCACCTTTCTTTTCAAAGATTGTGTATGGGCAATGCGTAAACAGGTGAGCCTGACAGTGGAACCTTCTAGCTACCAGCACCTAACCTGCTATCCCTCCACCAGTATTAGCCCCCTATACTTACTGGGATCTGTGTGCACACTGAATCACACCCACTGTCACAATGCTAGTCCCCTTGGGAACCTAACCGTTCAGAACACAAGCACAGACGCACCACACATCAAAATTCAAGCAAAAGGAACAATTATATAGTCCATATCCAATAAAGACGTTCTTCAATTTCTCTCTTTTTACTCCATTTCACGTGGATTAAAAAAACGTGTCCAATGTTATGACTCTTTACACAGTACAGCCAACGCGTTTCGTCCTAGTGCAGGACTTCTTCAGGGCACTAAGTATTGGGTGGGTCAAACACATCCAAAGGCTAGTGAATTGCAGGCTTCATTGCTTTTAATTTGTTCCCCGCCAAGTCTTATATACTGTCCGAAAAGTGAGCCGTCTATATCTAGATCACGGAAGGATGATGGCTAGTAGGAGGATCACAACATAAGTATGTCGAGCACCGTAGTGATGTGTTACATATAGGCTCACATCCAAGTCTTGCAATTAATAATCTCAAAGTTACGTGATAAAGCCTACACAGGTAGGGTGAGCATGAACAATATCAGCCTCCACGATTACCTATAGTCACATCAAAACGGAGGAAACATCCCAAAGCTAATGTCTCGTTAACTGGTTAAAATATTAAATTAACAGGAGACCACCAGCCGAAATGAGGCTGTCGCAGGCAGAATATCGAGGGATGTGAGCAACAGGTGAACGGACAAGAAGTTTTGGGCCACTCCACTTGTCTTGGGTAGCTGCTGGGTCCATAGGCTCCAAAATCCACACCTTCTGGCCTGGCTGGTAAACAGTCAGGAAAGCCTTTTTGTCATGTCAGGATTTCTGAAGCTCCTGGCCGGCCTCCTGGTTATTACTGGCCTTCTTATGTACTCAGCCAAATGAGAACGCAGGCCAAGGACATAGTCCACAATATCCTGTTTAGGAGGTTTGAGAGGTTGCTCCCATCCCTCCTCAACTAGACACAATGGACCCCTAACTGGATGTCCAAACAGAAGTTCAAAAGGGGCTGTAGCCAACCCCTTCTGAGGAACCGCTCTGTATGAAAATAGAAGGCAGGGTAGTAGGACATCCCATTTTCCCCAATGTTTTTCTGGGAGTCCCATGATCATACCCTTGAGGGTCTTGTTGAACCTATCAAAAAGCCCATTACATTGTGGAAGGTAGGGTGTGGTAAACTTATAGTTTATTCCGCACTCTTTCCACATTGAAGTTATGTAACCAGACATGAAGTTGGTACCTCTGTCTGTTTAGACCTCCTTAGGGAAGCCCACTCTGGTAAAGATTCCCAGGAGGGCCCTGGACCCTACACGAGCTGTGGTAGTTCAAAGGAGAATTGCTTCTAGATACCTATTGGCATGGTCCACCACCACTAGGATGAAATTGTGTCCAGATGCAGTTGAAGGGTTCAGGGCACCAACAATGTCAATCCCTACCCTCTCCAAGGGCACCCACACCACTGGAAGTGGAATGAAGGGGGCCTTTGTTGTGCCACCTGACTTACCACTAGCTTGGCAAGTGACACAGGAGCAACAAAACTCCTATGTGTCTTCTGACATATGAAAATCAGGTGCAATCCAGTCCCAAGTCTTACTTTGCCCAAGGTGTCCTGAAATGGGAATGTCATGTGTAAGGGACATATTACCAACCTCCTGGTGGCACCAGGCTTGGGGTCTCTAACTTCAGAATACAGGAGCCCATCTTCCCAATATATAATTTTTAGGACCCACAGACATTCCCTGCTTCCTCAGCAGCAGCTTGCTGTCTGAGGGGTTCAAGAGAGGGATGGTATTGTTGCTCCAAACTCAGGTCTGCCCGGAAAGGGGCCCCTGCCACCGAGAACACTGCCTGGTCAGGCACAAATTCCTCTGGGACCGTTCCTTCACAGGGACTGGGATCATCTCCCTCAGGAGACTGATCCTCAATGGGAGTTTGGGAGAAGGATAATTCCTTATCCTTCCTGCTCCTTCTCTTAGTAGCAATCCGGCCCATTCTTCCAGGATCAAGTGCTCATCCAGTGCTGAGCTCTTTGTCCTGAGCCCTGGTTACAGCAAAGTCACTGGCCGAAATGCCCATCATTTCTGCATGATTTCTAAACTCTAGTTCAGACCAGACTAAAGATTCTAAATCATTGCCCAACAAGGTAGATCTGGAGATACCACAACTCTCTTGGGTAAATCTACCCCTCCCCAGCTGAGATTCACAACTGCCAAGGAATGATCAGTCCTGACATTGCTAGCGTTGGTAACCTGGTACATTTGTACAAGTATGAATAGCTCAGGGGAAAAAGGTTTTTCTGTCACCATGGTGGCACTGGCCCCTGTGTCCCTGAAAGCTGTTGCTTCATTTCCATTGATCAAAGGCTGTGCCTGTACTTGCCGAAAATAGTGGGACTTACTAGCAAGGCGGCAGGATCAATGCCACCATCACCAGACTAAAACAACCTGAGCTGGTGTTCTGACTAGGCCAGAACCCACCTAAGAACCCAAGGGTAACCCAACTAATCCCTTGGTTGCTGTACTACCACTTGTACTGGTACTAGCGGTACAGTTGCCTTAGGGGCAGTGGTAGCAGGTTCCTTTGCCTTTGGACGATCAGCATCCTTTGTCCAATGGGTCTTTACCTTACATAAATAACACCAAGGTTTCTTGTTGCCTTTCTTGGAATTTTGGGACTCCCCACATGTAGGTTTTTTTGGACCTTGAGAAGTCTCCATTTTATCTGTACCCTTCTCCCCACCCTTACCCTGGGATTTTGAAGAATCTTGTTTCTTCTGGTCACCTCCATTACCATGATTTTTCTGTTTGACCCTGGTGCGGACCCATTTGTCTGCCTTCTGTCCCAATTTTTGGGGAGAGGTCAGATCAGAGTCAAACAGGTACTGGTGCAAAAGTTGGTTCTGACAGTTATTAAGGATGTGCTCCGTCATTATCAAATGGTACAATCCTTCCTAGTCCTTTACCTTGCTTCCATGACGCCAGCCTTCCAGGGCTTTAATAGCACTATCAATGAAATGTACTCAGTCCTGGGTGTGTGCCTTCTGGGTGTCTCTGAGCTTAATTCTATATTGCTCAGTGTTTAAGCCAAACCCATCAATGAGTGCATTCTTCAGGACTGAGTAATTGTCAGCATCCTCTTCTCTAACAGTGAGGAGCTTATCGCTACCTTTGTTAGCAAAGTAGAGCCAGAGGATAGCGGCCCACTACCCTCGAGGGCAGAAATAGGCATGAGAGTTGCAGAAAGAGGCATGCGAGGTGCAGTAAGAGGCAAGAGATGGGCAGAAAGAGGTAAGAGAGGTAGAGAAAGAGGCAAGAGAGGTGCGGATAGAGGAAGAAAGGCACATAAAGAGGCAAGTGAGGTACAGAAAGAGGCAAGAGAAGTACAGAAAGAGACAAGAAAGGTACAGAAAGTGGAAGAAAGGTACAGCAAGAGGCAAGAGAGGCACAGGCCCTCTGTAATATAGTGATCCCTTTCTGGATGTCATCCCCGTCCTAGTAGGGAGCGACTATCCTGCTCAGGCTCCTAGTATCAAAATAGTTTTCCTTGACCCTAGGGACACTAGGGCTGCCACCATGGGACTCCAGTCCCAGATATTTCCTAGCTTTTTGGACTTCCAGGACCTCCTTTTCAAGGGCCAACTGATCTCACCTGAGCATGAGTCTAACTCTCTCAAGTTTGATCTGGTGGTATTCCTGCTCCAAGGAATATTCTCTCTGACTAGAGATAGAGGTCCCTATGGACTGACCAAAAGCATTGGACTTAGCAGAGGGAGACCTATATCTCCTCTGTCTGCTCTGAACCCTCCCAAGGGGAATGAAGGGGGACCTACTTCTAGGGACACCCGCTGTGCCATCTGCACTATTCCCTTTATCAGAGTTTACCACGGTGGAGTCCTCAGACTCCTCTTGGTCATGCTCTGAATTAGGGCCACTGGGGGTAACCCCTCCTGTCCCATCTTCTGGAGCATCCCAACCCACTTTGTCCCAATCCCCTGACATGTCAGGGTTTCGGAGATCATATAGGGTAAGCAGCTCTAAGAGGTGCTTAGTGGTTGAATGGCTCCCTGTATTTAACTTCCTGGAAGTGCTAAGGTCCTTAGTTCCTGTTTCCAGAAGCTTGGGGTACACTAGTATCCCAAGCTAAAGACATGGTTACTAGGTGTAATGTAGGTTTGCTAACATAGTGTAAACTAAACTTTCTAAGATTGGAGAAAGGGTTGTGCTAGACCCTTAACAACCAATCTATAAGTTCAGTTGAACTTACTTAGTCTATCTAAATTTTATATGTGCCTAATGCTAGTGATGATTTTTCAACACACCTAGATTAGCTGGTAAAACAATGCAGGCTTGAATGTGAGAGGCTGGCTAAGTGTATGGTTCTCTCTTATTTAAGTGTAGCACCCTGCACTAATCCAGACAACCCTTATGGTGATTTTAGTGGTCTTAGACAACCTTAAATAGCTCTCTAATTGGTAGCTGTGATAGCACCCTTCAGGCTTAGTACAAAAGGAGTGTAAAGCAGCTTGTTTTACCAGTACCTAATCTTATGGTATAGGTTAAGTGAAAAAGAAATCACTAGTTATAAAAATATGTTTTTATTACAAACACTCACTAACACATTTGTGCTACCTTCTACCCAAGATAGAACCACAAAACACATAATACTTAGGCAACAGAGGACATAAGTAGCACAATACGCAGTGGTCTCCAGGAGGAGACCAAACCATATACTAAAATAGTGGAATGCGAAGCACTGACTAAAGTCAAGAATGGACCCAGAAGATGTAGTAGTGTTGGGGACCCAAGGAACCACTCACGTTAAGTACCCAGGAACCCCACAGAGGCCGTGTGCAGAGTGTGAACATGACAGCGTGATCAACACAAGTCAATGGGTAAGTTGCGGTTGCAGTTTTAAAGAAAAAGGACCCTTTCTAGTGGACACTGAAGAAACCCAGTGGAAGATGGAAGGTTAGAGAGTCACCCAACCCGTGGATACCCCAGGAACCAGGATACCTACACCAGGCAAGCAGGGTGCAAAGGTGTCAAGTGACATCAGAAACCGCCGTAGACCACAATGGAGGACTTCAGGAAAGATGCAGCTGGAGAAGAAGATGAAGGAGTCCAGTGGAACTCAAAGGTGAATTCAAGATGAGAGATACCTGCAAGCAGAGGGGACTGAGTTTGTGCCACTCAAGCATGACCAGGAGGCACGGAAGACGAATGTCGGAGATGCAGGTGTGGTTGATGGTGCCCTTGAAGTTGCAGCTGTGCAGACCAGGCAATGCTGTAGAAGACACAGAGCCATTCACAAGCTGTTCCACAACGGATGTTGAGGGCCAAGGGGTCAGTGTCCGCAGTGGCACCAATAAGCCTTGGCAGCAGCAAACAACATGGATGACGAAAAAGGTGCAGTGTTGGGACCAGCAAGGTCCAAGTGACTCACCATAAGCAGGTAAGTCGGAGCAGGCCATGAGCAAGCAAGGGAGCCCACTGAAGCCAAAGAAGAAGCTCAAGAGGACCCACGGACCAAAGGCACAGGAGTCGCAAGAGGACCTTGAGCACCTCACCGATGAAGAAGGCCCACTGTGCAGAGGAAGTGGTGAGGGCAAAGATCTTGGCTGTAGGAGTTGCCTGAGGGTGGAGCTTCTTGGAGCCCGAAGATTTCTGGGGGGGGAGAGCCAACAAGTCTTGGTAACAACAAGTCAACATGGTGCACAGGGGTGCTGTTCCAGCAGTTCCGACAAGGGTTACTGGCTTCAAACACGGTATTAAGACAGTGCAGGCCTCAAGGGAGTTGCAGAACCACATCCTGTGTTGCTGAGCCTTTTGGAGTCTGTGGGAGCCCAGGTTCAGGAGACCAGTCAGCTGCATTGCGGTGCCAGCAGATGCAGGGGAGTGACTCCTTCACTCCAAGGGAGATTCCTTTGGGTGTCTTGGATGGCCACAGGCCTCGTACAGAACCTGTATGGACCACGGGCAGTGACTTTGTAGATGACCAGGAGGATAACGACACCAAGAGCAGCAGGAATCTTCCCCAGTGCAATCTCAGTTCCCAAAGCAAAGTCCAGCGAAGTCCAGAGTGTCCAGACGATTATAGTTGAAGTGGTATGTGATTTGAATCTTGTCCCACGACAACTCTAGGGACCTACCCACAGGTAAGCCCTCAAGTACCATTAGGAAAGGGTTGCGATATTTCAGGTGTTTCTCCCAAAGGAGAGGCTGGACCATGGGGAGGACACTCCCATGTCCTTTGTCCAGCTTCATGCCAGAGCGGGAGTCAACGGCTCCCTGAACTGGTTTGAACTGGAGTATGCAAGGAGGGCACCAAATGTTCCCTACAAGCAGTTTCAGTGGTGCTGGTAAGCCCCCTCACCCAGATCCTATACACTGAACCCTTTCTGGGAGGTAGTTGCACCTCCCTGTGATAGAATATCTTTTGTTCTGCCTTCCCCTGCTCAAGCTTGGGTCAGCAGCAGGAGGGTAGAATCATGTCTCTGGCCGGCAGCAACCCTAGATTGCTCTCCAGTTCAGGAAGACTGGTACCGGGTGCACTGAGGGCCTCCTGGCGGAGCTTTACAGTGCATGGAATCATACCTCCCACACCCACATGTTTGATACCAAACATGACAGGGGTCATTACAGCCAGTTTACAGATGGTCATCGCGTAATAACGCATGGCCACTCTATATGTTATAATGGCTGATGCAGTAGACTGCTGTACAACTAGTCTGTGACTGGGGGTGAATGTTTTGCCATTGTGCAACATTCCGTCCATCTTCTTGTGAGTTTTGCTGTACAACTAGTCTTGAGCAAAGAGAGTTAATAGAATAAACTGTAACAACTCAGTGACCAGGATGTCTGGTAATGTCAACAATGACTCCTTAAACAAGTGGGACTTTAATGCATTGTGGAAAAGGAAGGCAGAGTGGTCGAGTTTGTGCTTGAGCCCAGTATTCTCGGAGTTACAAATCTATTTCAAAAGCAGCAGGCCCTTACCTTTTGTTGCTGGTATGTTACTACCCTTATGTCTTTCAAACTTTCAAACTAAGTGCCTGATTTGATGGATATCCCGTCCGCCGAAATGTAAATCCTATTACATCCTAGGTAATTTATATAAATGCCATTATATCCAATAGGATTTATATTTCGGGATATCCGTCACTGTTGTGATGGAGTAACCGTCCACCAAGATCTAAATCAGGCCCTAAGTTTGAAAGGTTAATAGGTGTTGTGATGGGCGTGTGTTGTAATTATAGGCAGTGAGACATGGCCAAAGTGAGATACTGGATGCATTTTGTTCTTACATTCAAAGAAGACAATATACAACTTTCCTTACGGGTGCAAGTCTGAAGAACATATATGTTTGAATATATAGGGATGTTGTGTCTCTGTGATTGGCTGAGTCTCTGAATAAACATCCATCTCAGAATGGTGAGTTTTTTTAACGTGAATTCAGAAAAATATATAAATAAAGGAGTTCCCTCTTTTGTGATAGACATTCTATCATTAGCATGATTCTTGCTAAATGTTACAGACTGTAGTGGGTTTGCTCTTCTGAAGCTCATATTACACTTGTCATTGCTTGTGCCTTGCATCCTGTGTGACTCTCCCCTTGCAACCTGCACTGCTACCCTCTGTATCTACCACTGCCCTTCCCTTTACTCGTTTCACTGCTCTGCCTTGGATCTGGCACTACTTTCTCTTGTAAACTGTGCTGCTCTCACTTGCACCTTCACTGCTTCATAATGCACCCTGAACTGCTGTCCTCTTGCACCCAGCACTTATCTCGCAATATCACCTGTGATGCTTTCATCTGCACTACTGCCTGTTGTTCCCTATCATTCTTCGACTCTTGCACACTTTTTGTATCCTATGCTGCAACTCTTCCAGCCTTCAATGCTCTGCCGTGGGCCGTTCTCCGTGCTTTGACATTGTGATATTAGTGCAACGTGTTCATCAATCTGCAATAAATACAATACCTGCAACAGAGGTGTAAGCCCCCCTAATGCAAAGGACAGTTAGAGGACATGTGACAGCAGTGTATGTTTAATCATAAACAGAACAGGTACAACACGTGTAGCTGCAGAACAAGAGACACTGTGGGCCTCGTTTATGAGGCCCAACTGGCATTTTGCGCCACCGGAACGTCATTTTTTAATGCTCCGGTGGCGCAATGTGCCTTGGCATATTTATAAGGCCATGTAAAGCCAATTTACGTAGCTTTTCATGACCTTATGAATATGTGGCCCTTTGATGCAGAAAACTGCGTGAAAGGAGCGTTCCATGGTGTTGTTGTGGGTGTTCTCACGCTACACAAATGGAACGTGACACATTCCCAGATTTATGAGGAATCGTAAACCTGGTAATACATCAGAACCCCACCACCACCGGGGTGGCGCTAGGGAGGCACAATGAGGAGAAATGTTTTTATTTCTCCTCATGCTTTCCAGAGTGCAGCACACATAGAAAACGGAAATCACCTCTTGTGATTGATTGTATGCAGAAAGGTGTCCCTTCCTGCACAAAATCAATCAGCCCACAGCGCAGGCACCCTTGCAACATGGTGCAAGGGTGCCTGAATTGGCGCATGGCAGCCCATTGTGCGCCGGCACAGGGAAAATGGACAGGTATGTGCCGTACCACATAGATACGGAGCATTCCGGCCCTTTTTGACTTAGGGCAGCGCGCTGCCCTAAGTCAAAACCACATAAATGAGGCCATGTATGCGTGGAAGTAACCACCCACTGCTGTTTCCCATAGGCCACCTCTTTCTTTGAACCACTCAAGTACGATAATATATTTTTAGTATAGAGAAGCCAAATCCATTAGCATTTCCAGTGCTTGTTCCTTTTCTTTGTAGCCACCTTTAGGCTATACTGTCTTGCATCTCTCTGGTATCATTTTTATTGCGTGTAGATAAAATATTGAAAGAAATGTGCTTGTCCTTGTTTACAGGTGAATGCTGCTCTGTAGCTCTGCCGTCTGAGAGCACCAGGTTTAAATTCCATTTAATGGTGAGCAGGAGGAAAACAAATTGATACAGTAATATTCAACATTGCCATACGTTTGCTCAAGTCAATGTACATATGTTGTTGCAGCAGTGTAATTGTTATTGATTGACAAGTGATATCCATCTGTTTTATCTGCGAGTAAGACGCTGAGAGCTTGAACTCAGCATTAACCTGAGGCGTGCAGCCTGTATTGATAGCTCCTGTGTGTGCTGGCACTTCCCTCTCAACCAGAGGATGAGGACCGACTGCACCACAAGCTACGCTTCACAGGCTCAGACCTTGGTTTGTAACAAAAATGACTATGGGGCATATTTACAAGGGCATTGTGCCACAGGAACATTTTAACAATGTTCCTGTGGCACTTTGACGCAGAAAACTGCGTGAAAGGAGCGTTCCATGGTCCCTGCCCTGCTCCATTTTTGCAATGCAATATTTGCTAATTTTTGTGGCTTAATGCCGCTTTGTAAATATCATCCCCTTTCACACTGGTATCTGCATGAAAGGGGCATGCAATGGGTGTTGCTGTGGGCGTTCCACCGTAACACCCATTGCTTTTTGACGCTGCCCAAGATTTACAAGGAGAAGTGAATCTGAGGCAGCGCCAAAACGTAACGCCATGCATGAGCAGGAGTTAGAATGGCGATACGAGGAGAAATACTTGTATTTATTCTCATTTTTGCTTTTTTAATGTGTGCTGCATTCTGCATTCTGCAGCACACTTAGTAAGAGCAAAATAATGAGGATTTGCCACTTCTATGTGTGCTGCACAATGCATCACGGATCACTGACATAACCTCGACAGACCGAATATCGAGTGGACAAAATATCGATGACAAATTATCGACAACAAAATTATCGATTGCCTATACTTAAACAACAAACCACAAAAATATCGAAACCACAATATCGACTAAAAAAAACAACGACTACAACAATATCGACTAACAACAATATCGACTTCTAAAACATCGATAATCACATATTTAAATGAAAAACAGTCAAAATATCGAATACAAAAATATAGATAGCAAATTGATCGATTTTTTAAAATATCGACATTACTATTTCCTTGAATAAATCACTTTATTATTTAAAATTGAGTCATACTAATCGTAATTATTCAAATATTGTTTATATAAATTTATAAAATATATTATATATTTTCCTAACATTTATAACACACAATAAATACAAACATACATTTTATAATACATAAACAATGTTTTGAACGACTAAACATTTCTTACTGCAAATTATATATATTTCTCCACTTTACAAAAATAAAAATAACATTACCTATACTAAATAAGGCCTTACACATTACAAAAACGTTAATTGGCGTCACCCATATAAGGAAAGCAATTAGCATAACAGATAAAAAAATTCAAATCCACAAATAAAAACAGACTATCAATTTAAACAACCAATCCTATTTTTTCTGAAACAATTAGACTAATACTATATAAACAAGATTACAACAAACTAAAAATGCAGGCTACATCTCCTAACTAAAGGAAGACGAAACTCTGCAGGATTTCTGAAAGAAAACGGATTGACTGCAACATAAAGACAGCTACACCTATCTAAAGTAAGTACTACTACATTATTAGCCATCCAAAATGTAACTCTCAAACCTCACACCTATGTTTAAAAGCCAAATACCTAAAATATGTTTTTTTTTTACTACTTATCCTACAGACAAAAAGAAAATACAGAAGACCTACACAACACCTGGACATCAAAAGTTTAATATAAATAAGTAAGTATATAATTGAAATGTAAATTAGACATTTAATAGATAGGTAACTAAATAGAAAGTAGCTAAAACACCTCTATCACAATATCATAAATAGTAATAAAATATTTGTACACATTTTCTCTACTTCCACAGGTACAAAAAGATATACACAGAAAATAACAGTTTAAAGAACATCAACACCTGAAAAGAACTACTTGAATTCATCAAAAGAATTACAGGTAAATTAAAAATGTATTAAACTGTATTATTAGAATACAACATTATTTTTTCTAAAATTGTAATGACATTCTCTTTTAATTACCTCCTAGAAATACAATACTATCATGACTGAAGGAGCTAAATTCATTTATTCACAAAAAGGGAAAATGCTTCTTTGTTACATGGGATATGTCTACACTCAAGAGAAACAAAAAGATTTGAAAGTGTTTTGGAAGTGTACGAAATATTATGCCAACAAATGTTATGGTAGAGCTATAACTCAGGAAACTACTGTTACTTATACTAAAGAACATAATCACCCACCCAATGTAACAGAAATAGAGATTAGACAAATGCTAGATTCCCTTAAAGAAGCTAGTACTAGAACAGATCAACCAACAACTGCTATTCTGAAACACCATTTAAGTGTACTTCCCCAACATGCTTCTAGCCAATTACCATCTATCGAATCCCTTAAAAGAACTGTAGCTAGACAAAAAAGAGCAACATGCACTACTCCTCCCACACCAAAAACATTTGAAGAAGTGCAAATTCCCCCTGAACTCTCTGTAACTCACAATAAAGATAATTTTATACTCTATGACAACAAATCTAAAGATAAAAGAATTATAGTGTTTGCCACAGCAAACAACATGACTAAACTTACCCAATGCCAAACTTGGATGATGGACGGTACTTTTTCTGTATGCCCCAAACCTTTTTATCAATTATACACCATCCATGGTCATTTCCAAAATGCAAATATTCCATTCCTTTATGCCCTTCTACCAAACAAACAGCAAGCTACCTATCAAGAAATACTAACTGAAGTCATTCAACATACTAACAACTATTTTCCACAAAACATTATCATTGACTTTGAAAAAGCAATGATAAACAGCATCCTTAAAACATACCCACACACAGCAATACAAGGTTGTTATTACCATTTTAATCAATGTATCTGGCGACATCTACAAAAATCAACCTTGAGTATCCAATACGCCACTGATAGCACATTTGCTTATCAAATAAAAAAACTCATCGCCCTAGCCTATGTTCCACTAACAGATGTAACTGAGCACTATAACTTATTAATAGACAGCCCCTACTATAAAAGAAACGAAGAAAGACTAAGCCCTATGCTTGGCTACTTCGAAGACACATGGGTAGGAAGGCTACACAGATCAGGCCATAGAAGACAACCCAAATAGCAAATAGCTTGGTGGAATGTCTACCTTAGCACACTAAATAAGGAAGCTAAAACAAACAATGCAGTTGAAGGATGGCACAATGCCTTCCAAGCAACTACAGGCCGAGGAACGCCTACCCGTCACAAATTAATACAATCCTTACAAAAAGAACAGAGTTACCAGGAGCTCCGAATGGAGCAATCAGTAACTTTGATCGGGCCTAAACTCACCAAAGAAAGTAAAAAAATGTATAACACACTCCAAAGTCAAGTTACCCTCTATCCAACTAGCAAAGGACTAGAATATCTATCAATGATTGCCAAAACTATTCTTTAAAACATTACATAACTATACACATTAAATTAAGCATTTTTTTCTAAAATCCTTGATTTTAACATGTAACAATTTGCAATTAAATTATCAAATACATAATATTAACATATATAAAATGTATTTAGATAATGTATTTACAAAATGTTACATACAACGTAATTAAAGCAAAATTTAAAACAGTTTACCCACCCATAAAATTATTAGAAAATACTTACATTTCTGTTGCAGCTTCAAACGTAATCCAATTCCAAACAATCCATACGACACTATTGCAAAAACCCATACAATCCATGGAAGCCCAAACAAAAATGCTAAAATACAAGCAAATCCATAGCGACTCCTTTCCAATGTAATAGACACGAGATACGATAGAAAACCCGAAAAAAATAATGTTGAAAAAAAAAAGCTCCAGGATAACTTGAAATCCCTAAAAATTGTGTTCAAAAATACGAGTATATAATACTCGTCACACAACTCTGATCGAAAAAGAAGTACCTCCTCAAAAACAGTAATACGATACGATAACCTGGAAAAAATAAAATACATACCCACCCACACACAAACACCCATACATATATAAATACACATATTTGTACACCAAACATATTATCTTAGTAACATTTAAACATATTACCTCACCTCACACACCTACAACAAAAACGCGGTAAAAATCAAATATCGTACACTGTACCTAACACCGAACACACAATCTTCTCTTAATAACCCTATCTACATTAACCTAAACACACCACACATACACTAACAATAACTTCATTAACTTGTAAAATACAATTAAAACAAACTTACCCTCTCTAACGCGAAGCAGCATCCAACCGCGATCTGTTGAAGCTCCAAATAAGCCTTTGTAACATTACGTGGTTAAAAAGTAGTCCCTGTATACAGCAAAATCCTCTTTAATTTCTATATTCCAACACTTAAAAAAATACACTGAGTATTATATTAAGTGTAAATAATTATTTAATTAGTAGAAAATTATGTCTTAAATATACATTCCTTTCAAATAATTATTCAACTGTTATATGATACTTGAAATAATATTTGATGATTTATATATACATTTTGAAAATAATCTATATGTAAAAAAAATTGCATCTATAACTTTGTTACAAATAATTTGTTTATAAAAATAGCAAATATTAGTTGAAACATTATGTATGTATATAAAAATTTATTTTTGTGTTTATCTATGTAAAAATTAATATTATAAATATTTTCAATATTCATAATATTATTTTGAAAAATATATGATTTCTTTGTAAAAAAACAAAAATGTAACTGTTATAAAAGAAATGTACATATTTATCTATGACAATATATTCAATGTGTATGTGAATAAAATAATTGTTATTAAATGAAAAGTACATATTACCAATTTGTTTCTTTACCTATTTAAATTACAATATATGTTAATAAACATAAAATAATGTTAATATCATTTATGTGTGAAAAACATATATATGCACTTCATATATTTTTTGGGATAATAAAAATTGTTTAGTTAAAAATTTCAATTGAAATAAAAAATAAATCTCTACTTACAATTTATTTATTAAATGTTAATAAACTGTTTTTCCTTTATTGCATTTAACCCTGTGTATGTTTCCTTCTTTATTATTGTATATAAATATAAATTGCATATGAAATATTCTATATAAAAAAGCATTTTAAAATGTAATCTTTGTAAAAGTGTATTAATCTTTTAAGTACTACAATAACAATAATTATAATTAAAACAAAATTTTTCTATGTACTGTAAAAACTTTAATATAGTATCCTACCAATAATAATTTTTTATATAAAAAAAGTTTTCTTATTTCCACTGCACCAATTATAAACTTACAAAACCATACTACACATTAAAACCATACAAATTACAATTCCCATTTCACCAATTGTTAAGTCATGGAAGGTGCTGGACACTGAACCCATACTAATTACTATTTCCACTCCAATGGGTGCAACAGTAGGGAAAGTCAATACTTCATATATTAATAAATAAATAACAAAATATTATCAATATAATTTTGTTAACAAATGATTAACTATTTAATTTAACATAATAATTAATATATCCAAATTACTAAATAACTATCGTTATTTCTATTACTTACCTATTAATACTAATTTACAACTAATTACCAATTATTATTTTGATAGTTAAATGTAATTTTTTTTCTATTAAATACAATAAAAGAAAAGATGTATGACGTTTGAACACATACTTTTACAACGCATACCTTTACAACAAATTTTTTACAACGCAAATAGCATTACAGCGCATTTATTTACAACAAATATTTTTACAAAGCAAATACCTTTACAACGCATAGCATTACAACATAAGTATTTATAATTATATAATATATTATTTAATGTAAATTAATAGAAAATAATTTAATAAAATGAAATAAAATGTAATTAATTTAATGAAAATTTAAATTGACCTTATTTTTACCCTTTACCCCTCTACCCTAAAACCCCAAACTGACCCTGAACCCTAAAAACACCCCTTTACCCACAAACTGAAAACTGACCCTGAACCCAAAAAATACCCCTTTACCCACAAAATGAAAACTGACCCTGAACTCTAAAAATACCCCTTTACCCAAAAACTAAAAACTGACCCAGAACCCTAAAAATACCCCTTTACCCACAAAATGAAAACTGACCCTGAACCCTAAAAATACCCCTTTATCAAGAAACTGAAAACTGACCTTCAACCCTAAAAATACCCCTTTACCCACAAACTGAAAACAGACCCTGAACCCTAAAAATACCCCTTTACCCACAAAATGAAAACTGACCCTAAACTCTAAAAATACCCCTTTACCCAAAAACTAAAAACTTATCCATAACCCTAAAAATACCCCTTTACCCACAAACTGAAAACTGACCCAGAACCCTAAAAATACCCCTTTAGCAAGAAACTGAAAACTAACCCTCAACCCTAAAAATACCCCTTTACCCACAAACTGAAAACTGACCCTGAACCCTAAAAATACCCCTTTAGCAAGAAACTGAAAACTGACCCTCAACCCAAAAAATACCCCTTTACCCACAAACTGAAAACTGACCTTGAAGCCTAAAAATACCCCTTTACCCAAAAACTGAAAACTGACCCTGAACCCTAAAAATACCCCTTTACCCACAAACTGAAAACTGGCCCTGAACCCTATAAATACCCCTTTACCCACAAACTAAAAACTGACCATGAACCCTAAAAATACCCCTTTAGCGAAAAACTAAAAACTGACCCTCACCCCTTAAAATACCCCTTTACCCACTAACTGAAAACTGACCCTGAACCATAAAAATACCCCTTTACCCACAAACTGAAAACTGACCCTGAACCCTAAAAATACCCCTTTACCCAAAAACAGAAAACTGACCCTGAACCCTAAAAATGCCCCTTTACCCACAAACTGAAAACTGACCCTGAACCCTAAAAATACCCCTTTACCCACAAACTGAAAACTGACCCTGAACCCTAAAAATACCCCTTTAGCCAACAATCCAAAGCTATAAGATTTTAAATATAATTATATACCTACCAACACTTATGTTTTAATGGTATGCGTAGTAAAAATACCTGCAAACTAAAAAGATTTGATCTAAATACATGCGTTGCTATGGTTTTAGCGTTGTAAAAGTTTAATTTAAAGGTATTGCATTTTAAACGTTGTGTGCTAAACTTTGTATACCTTAAGTAAATATTATTTTTTCCTTATTTATTATTATATTACTTCCCACTCTATTCCCATATAAACAGACAACCCACTACAGAAAAGTAAATAATTAATGTAACATAATTAGCTAATAATCAATTAGATAAAATAATTTACCAATTATATTTTATTTAATGAATAATAATTTTTAAATTTACATTAAATTAAATATTACTACCAATTAATAATTTTACATATTTAATTGATTATATTTAAATTACTTCCCACCCTATTCCCCTATAAACTCACAACCCCCTACATCACATACATTATTTAAAATAACATAATTAGCAATTACTCAATACAATTATATTAATTACCAATGTAAATTTATATAATTTCAATACATTATTTGATTGACAATTATTAAATTATTACTACCAATTAATAATGTAATCTTTTGTAAATAATTATAATAAAAATACTTCCCACCCTATTCCCCTTTAAACCCACAACCCACTACATGACATAAAATTTATAAATTCACATAATTAGCTATTAATAAATTAAATTATTTACCAATTAAATTTTATATGATTTAAATATATGATTTAAGTAACAATTATTTTTATTTAATTACCAATTAAGGAAATTACATATTTAATTATTTAAAATGTAATTCCTTCCCACCCTATTCCCCTATAAACCCACAACCCGCTACATGACATAAAATATTTACTTTTTCATTATTAGCAATTATTCAATTAAATTAAATTAATTATCAATTAAATTATATATAATTAACATATTTTAATTAATTTACAATTAATTTAATATTAATACCAATTAATTAATTTACATATTTAATTATTTATAATTAATTTACTTCCCACCCTATTCCCCTATAAACCCACAACCCGCTACATAACATACATTTTTTGAATGAGCATAATTAGCAATTAATGTATTTAATTTAATTAATTACCAATTAAATATTATATATTTTAAAAAAAAATAATTAACAATTAATTAAATATTAATACCAATTAATAAATTGACATATTTAATTAATATATTTAAAATACTTCCCACCCTATTCCCCTAAAAACCCACTACCCGCTCCTAGAAATTATTATAGTATTTGAATTATTTATTAAAATTATTAATTATTTTTTAAATTATTTCTATATAAATAAATAAATTACATATATTTTAACAATAAATGTATTTATAAAACATTAAAACAGTGTACATTTAACTATTAGATATTATTTATATCCATATTATTTGTCGATATCATGACAGTCGATATCATGACTGTCGATAACACAACTTTCGATATTTTTTAACTACTAAAAATGTCGATATTTTTTACTAACGATATTACATACTCGATATTTTATCTATCGATATTTTTTAACATACATAACAATCGATAAAAAAAACTTCGATATTACTTACCTCGATATTAATGCCATTTCGATATTCTGGAGTCGATATTATGTCCATTCGAAATAACAAACTCGATATTTAGACTGCACACCTGCAGCACATATAGATGGAATTAATCACCATTATGGATTGTTCATGAGCAGGAAGGGACACTTTACTGCACATAAACAATCAATCCCTGCAACCCAGACACGCTTGCATCTTAGTGCACGGATGCCTGCGTTGGCGCTAGGCAGCTAACTTTAGCTCCAGCGTTAGGGGAAACACAGGGTTGTGCCGAATTGTTGTAAATATGGTGCATCCTTGCAGTTTGAAAGTGTCGGGCGCAGCACTGCCAAATTTGGTGCAGCTCCGGACTCTGGCAAGTAAACTGTTCTCATTTACTGACCTTGTAAGGATGGAAGGCCGAAGGTGCATATGGAGGATTCAAGCTTGTGTCACGTTTAAGATTATGTGATTTCCTCATGTTCACCGAACAACATGCAACCCACTCAGTATTCATTTTCACTTTCACTGTTTTTCAAGTTGGCTAGTACAATGTAGTCAAATGAAGCAAACAAGTCTAAAACGACAAGGATGCAATGGAATGTCATTATGGAACGCAAGGCATTGAAAAGAGCTTTGAATGCATCGCCTTTACCATGAGCAGTTGGGTGCATGGAGACTGCAAGACTTTACTTTGTTTCTACCTACATCTGACCAATAAAACCAGCAGACGTCATTTGCTGAATAGGATCATTCTTGAAGTATGATGCTAGAAGTCGTCCAAGCTACCAGTTGTACTCGCCACAGTAAATTCCCTTTTGCTGTACCTCCGACAGGATATGACATGTCAACCCACAGTAACATCCTAGCAGCCAGACCTAAAAAGCATGCACCAGTGGCGCGTGACTGTTCCTCATCCCCAGGGAGAGGGGAGCACTGCACATAGTGGCAAGCCGAGGCTCGCGCCACCGAGCTCAGGATTTCATTGCCGTCACTAACTGCACGTATTTTACCAATTGTGTTGTTGCCTATCTTTACTCCTGCACTCAGACCCTCCAGTGCTGTGACACGTTCTCCGCAGTCGGCAGATGGCACTGAGATGAACCCCCATCTGGCATCCTCTTCGATACATAGGAGCGTGCTGCTTGCAACCCCACGCCCCTACATTCAGACACATTAGCAGCCTGATTCATGAAAACCGACTTCTGCGAATTCTAAATTGCGAGTGACAGCAAATCGCAATTTAGAATTCGCATACCGGCATTCATCAAAATCTGCGAGAATATAAAGCGATTCGCACGCGGCCGCAAAAAGCGTTAGCGATTTTCAAAAATCGCAGGAAAATCGCTATTCGCAGGAAAATCGCTATTTCCGTCAAAATCCGTGTAGGAATTGCGATATCACAATTTGCGAGATCGCTAAATGCGATCTCGCAAGTAGCGAGATCGCAAAAACGGGAAGTCGCATTTCGAGCACAGTGATGACATCACAACCAGGAAGCAGGCAATTCCCACCCCCATACAGAACAGTGAGGCAGATCTCGAGGCTGCATCTCACAGAGCTCCTTCCAGAACACCTCCAAACTTTCAAATCCTCACTTTTGTGACTGCAGCAATGGCAGAGGATGCAGCACCAGGGCACAGTGACATCGGGCGCAAGCGGAAGCTCAAATTTAGTGAGCAGGAGTTGGAGCACCTGATAGAGGGAGTGGTAGAAAACCACCCAAAACTATTTGGAAAGGACTCCAGGAGGGTGCCTGAAGCGGAGAAACGCCGACTGTGGCTGGGGATCGGCGCAAAAGTCAACGCTGTGGGTGTGACACACAGGTCGCTCGAGGAGCTAAAAAAGAGGTGGTACGACCTCCGAGGTCGTGCCAAGGAGAGGGTGGCAGAGAGGCTGGGCGAGACCCTGGCTACTGGAGGTGGAGATCCTACAGTCCCTCCCAACACCCCCTTGGAGGACCGTGTGGAGGACACACTTGAGCCAGAGGCGTGTATAGGGGTCATCACTCTGGGCTCATCCCGACCTACCCAAGACAGCCAAGTTAAGTGGCATGCGACTGCGACCCTGTCCCCTGACAATAGCCATGACCCTATAGCCTCCCATAATCAACCCAAGTCATGCAATCCATGCACATTAGGTCAATTTCCAAAAGCATTGTGGGACATGTAGTCTGCCCACAATGTACAAAAACCCCAATGCAGCCAGACATGTCCCAAAGTACGCAATGCCACAGCCAGTCAGGGAATGTCAGCCAGCATGCATGTAGCAACTGCACGTGTGACAGATACATGCAATTAATCCACATCCACTTCCCCTCACAGGTGGCGCTGACAACAACAGCAGCGACAGCGACAGGCTGCTCATAGACGAGGCACCAGAGGATGCAGAGGAGGTGCCAACAGCCACACATCCTGCACCATCAGGCGCTGCACCAATCCCTGCTGCCGGACCACCAACATCTGCGCCAGCACCATCAGGCGCTGCACCGATCCCTGCTGCCAGACCACCACCATCTGCGCCAGCACCATCAGGCGCTGCACCAATCCCTGCTGCCAGACCACCACCATCTGCGCCAGCACCATCAGGCGCTGCACCGATCCCTGCTGCCAGACCACCACCATCTGCGCCAGCACCATCGGGCGCTGCACCAATCCCTGCTGCCAGACCACCGCCATCTGCGCCAGCACCATCAGGCGCTGCACCATTGTCAACCGCAACACCACCACCAGCGGGACCCTCATCATCTGGTGCTGCTAGTGCGGTGACAGTGCGCACACCCACTGTGGCCAGGCAGCACAGCAGGCATGGCAGGGTTCGCCAGCAGAGCACAGCACGCAGCGGCAGGAGGGGGATGGCTGTGCGCGTGCCAGGGCTGAGCATAGAGCGCCAGATGCTGCGCATCCATCAACTGCAGGCACGACGCCAAGGGGCAATGCAACTCCAGCTCCACAACATTGGCCGCAATGTCGCAAATGTGTCGGACAGGTTAGAGCGGATGACAACTGCTATGGAGGCGAACACTGCGGCCATCATCTCGCAGCGCAACACCGCCCGCCGCCGCCACCGCCAGCTACTTACGCGGCTATCTGCCTACACGCGCTCGAACTATGTCATTGGTAATGCCACCTCCCAGCTCTCACGTTGGTCCCTAGCTATGCAGCTGCAGATAGTGCAATGCTGCGAGGATGTGGCGCGAGTCTTGGAGCAGGTCACCAGTGCCGTACTGGCACTTCATCCAACCGGCCCAGCCAATGGTGGTGGGGACAACACTAGTGAGGGGAACTCCAGTGTCAGCAGCCTGTCTGCCTCACAGGTTGGTGTGCTACACCGCAGCAGCAGGCCCACTGCGGGTTCACGTGCCGTCCCAGAGGATGAGCCTGAAAGGCAATTGGGTGCCGGGCGCCGGAGGCGCACTTGACTTTACTGTCCATTGGCAGGGACATGCTGATGATAGAAGCATGTCCTGTGTATGATTAAGAGCAGTATGGCGCAATACTGCTCACATGTTAAGAATTGCAAAAAGTCATTATCATTGTGCCTTCAACAATAATTTTATTTTACCATCGTACATCGGCCTCCTGTCATTATTTCCATTGGCATGCATTTGTGAATTGTTGGGTGAGGGGAGTGGGTGCACTAGAAACTGTTCATTGTGATGTGGTTGCGGTGTCTGTGTCCTTCAGCTGGATTCTCCCCGCGTGCATGACGCACATGTGCAGCTGGCCGGTCGTCCCCTTCCGACTCACTGCCAGAGATCTCTACAGGTATCCGGCGCTTGGTAGCAATGTTGTGTAGTATTGCACACACAGCCACAATGCGGCAGCACACATCAGGACTGTAGTACATGGCCCCACCAGTCTTGTGCAGTATGCGGAATCTGCTCTTTAGTAGCCCAAATGTCCTCTCAATGCAATTCCTTGTGCGTATGTGTGCTACATTGTAGCGCCGTTGCTGTGGTGTAGCAGGGTTGAGGTATGGGGTGAGGAGGTATTCACGGAAGGCGAAGCCACTGTCACCTGAATGAGAGGAGCAGAGGGTGAGTGCCTGTGCAGCGCAGCTACTTCATCACAGTGTAACATTGTGGGCCAAGTGTACTTACCTAGTAGGTGTCCTTCACCAAAGTCTCCCCTGGCCAGTCGTGTGTGGAGGCCGCTGTGCCGGAATATGAAGGAGTCATGTGTGCTCCCTGGGTACTGTGCCACTATGTCCGTGATGTATGTCTTAGCATTGCACACCATCTGGATGTTGAGGGAGTGGTAGGACTTGCGGTTGCGGTACATGTACTCCGTTTCAGCTGGTGGGCAGATGGGGACGTGGGTACAGTCAATGCATCCTATCACATGTGGGAAATGCGCAACATTGTAGAATTGATGCTTGGTCTCATCCAACTCCTGTTGGCTGGTGGGAAATTTGATGTGGTGGTGTAGCTGGGTCAGCATTGCATCTAGGAAACTCCTTAGGCAGCGGGACATGGTGGGCTGGGATATCCCCCCAGCAGCGGCAACTATCCCCTGGAAGCTCCCGGAGGCCAGAAGGTGCAGGCTGCACAATACCTGGACATGTGTGGGCACGGTATTGCTCCGCCTTGTTGGGTGCTGCATCAGGGGGTCAAGGTCCTATATTAGCTTGATGATCATTGGCCCATTCAGGCGGTACTTTGCGTATATTTGCTCTCTGGTTTGGCCCAGCAGGGTGACCCACTGGTGGAATATCCTCTCCTGGATCCTACTTCTCCTCCGTGCTGCTCGCTGTAGCCTTCGCCGCCTGACCACCATGTAGAGTCCTGGCATTGTGAGACTCCTAATGCTGCTGCTGCATCTCCTTAAGTGTGTTTGGTCAGGCCAGCACCTGTTACTGATTGGTAAACGGTTTTTCAAATATTTTTTTCCTAGGCTTTGATGGTTACCACCTGCTTTGGGTTGTCCTTAATTTGCGCCTCGCAAAAAGCGATTTACGGGTTTTTCGCAATTTGCGATTTTTCTTGAATAGCGATTGCGATTTCGCAATTTTATTCGCAGAATCCGTGGTTTCTCGCAATTTCCGATTCGCTAATGGGCTCCTGCCGGGATTCTGCGAATAAGTTTGCGATTTCGCTATTCTGTGTTTGCGAAGTCGCTTTTTTCTTCAAGAATACCGATTTTGACAATTGAGCTCGCAATAGCTTTTTCGCAGCTATTGTGATCGCAATTTTGCTTCATGAATCAGGCTGAAAGTCACATAATGTGCACTGAGCTAACAAAGTGGCCTACTTATGCCACCTCACTGTGATGCACAAACTCCCGCTGGGCTCATTGTGTTTGGAACAACAGCAGAGGCTCAGCAGGGGCCACAATCTTAGTGTTCCAGGTTAATTGTTTTTAGCTCTAGTACTCTTGATGACACATTTACAAATATGGCACTTAAAAGAGATTAATTTTAAAACATGCCTGAATGTTTTGCCCAATTTTCGAGCTGAGAGTACGCTTGTTGAAAAGCTGCAGAATGAGAAATGGAAGATTTCTGTAGACCATGGGGCTTATTTATGAGCCCTTGCGTCATTTTTACACCGCCGGTGCGTCACTTTTGTGACACACTCCAGCAATGCGTCACTTTTGCGCTTACAGATACGTCAGAAATACTGACGTATCTGTAACTCCTTGCGCAATGATGCGTCATACTGTAAATATGACGCATCATTGGTGTCGCAAGGAGGGCGTAATAAAAAGTGACTCATCACTGTTTTCACACAGCGATGCGTCACTTTTCATAAATGAGGCCCATGGTGTCTGGAATTGATGTCCTGGGAAAATACCTTGATGAGTAACTTGTCTCTGCGGCAACAACACAAAAGCGCTATCATTAAATTATCCTTTGACTGCTGTGTATGACTTCCAATGAATTTGGGGCAGATTCACTATGACTTAGGCGTCGGGGTAGGGTCACCTTTGTGGCACATCTCCGAAGCAATATCATTGTTGGTATTTACTAAGCGTGGTTTGGTAAATACAAAGTAACCCTACGTAGTGCATAGCTTGTGTCACCTTGCGTTGGGAAGGCTTTCCATTGGTGGATGCATGGGAGAGAAGTCTGGCAGGCTGACATGATGCAGTTGCTTTAATTTTACAGTTTTACATAACAAAATGGCCCAAGAATGTTAGAGCACTGTACAATTGAAGAACATATGGTCTAATGTAGTGAGAGACCATACAATCAGTTACATTATTATATAAGACAAGCAAAACTTTGTAACATTGTCAGTGAAGAACTGTGGGGCATTGATAAATTACAATAATACATTAACCAATATATCAGTCAGGTAAGACTACAGTGACCAGATCCCAGCATTTGGTGAGATAGAGAGAAATAAGGCTACAAAATGGAAACAAAAGGACTTTCATTTCCTTGTGCATGTCTGGAGGGAGGGAGTTCCATAGGCTCGCCATGCTACCAGAGTAAGATTGAGATATAGGGGTCGATTCTGATTCGGGAAAAAAAACGTCCGTACGATTTGCATCCGGAGCCCTCTCGGTACGAATCGTACCCGTCCGTCCGAGTCGCGAAGTACGATCCGTATTCCGTGAATCCGTCTGAATAGTCGCGATCCGTACGTATTGCAAGGCTGAAACCGTGAACCGTACGACTCGTACACATACCGTACGACTTGTACACATGCCGTACGACCCGACGAGTACGATCCGGACCGGGGTATGAGGACGCGATTCGTACGGTCCACGTCAGGTAAGGGCGAGTCGTACGGAAAAGCACACAAACACATACACACCGTATGGTGCGTACCCCCCATGATCGCAGGGGTACGCACCGTACCCCTGCGATCATGGGGTGTATAAGCCGTACCCCCATTGTACGATGGGTGTACGAGCTGTACCCCCATTGTACGATCGGTGTACGAGCCGTACCCCATGTACGATGGGTGTACGAGCCATACCCCCATTGTACGATCGGTGTACGAGCCGTACCCCCATCGTACAATGGGGGTACGGCTCATACACCCATCGTACAATGGGGGTATGGATCATACACCGATCGTACAATGGGAGTACGGCTCATACACCCATCGTACAATGGGGGTACGGCTCATACACCCCATGATCGCAGGGGTATGGTGCGTACCCCTGCGATCCTGGGGGTACACACCATACCCGGGAGGGCCGTTCCGTACCGGTTTCGGCGCAAACTCTGCTTTTACGGCTGTTTTCAGCTCCCGTAGAAAAAGGGTCGTACGGTGTGTACCCGACACGTATCGTCCTTGCTGGGTCGTAAAAACCAGCCGCGAACCATACAGATGTCGCGTACAGCGGGTTCCGAGGGAGAATCGTATGGAGATTAGAGTCGTACGATGTCTTGTACAACTCGTACGGAGTACGGCTCCTGGTACGAATCGTACTTCGACGTACATACGGGGGACGTTGCAGGGTACGATTCGTACGGGAAAAACGCTCCAAAAGGCTATTCGGAGCGGTTTTTCCCGAATCGGAATCGACCCCATAGAGTTTTTCTCATTTGAATGCTCGGAGGTCAAGTACCAATGAATTAGAGCTTTGTGGGAGATGTAGGCCACTTCAAAATTCCAACTTTTCAGCTAGATAGCTTAGTGGTGCGATGTGTAAGACTTTGTGGGTGACTTGGACTGAGGTCTAACTTTGCTAAGTCATGGCTTACAGCTCCTTCATCAAGATGGCTGACAAGAGTCTTCCGATGCAGGGGAAATTTGGTTATTGATGAAGGCACCGGAAGTGCGTATAGCATGTACTCATTCATGGATGCAAGAGGTGATGCATTAATCTGCTTTCTTCAGACAGATTAATCTCCACAGCTGTATGACTACATTGGCTTTGTAGTGGTTTTGTGGATCAAAGGAAGGATGGAAGGATCAAAGCAGCTTTTTTAGGGAAGGTTGGGCTTGATTGTGTCACACGCTCTTATTAGATGTATGGGGATATTTTAATATTTTAATTTTTCAGTCCTCCCTTGCCCCTACCCAACATCTTTCCATCTATTTTGCCCACATTCTGCAAAATCCTATCTGGGTTTCATAGTGATATCTATTTCACGTTCAACTGCTCGCGCTGACACCCCTTTCCACACTTATATGGCCGTGCAAATTGCAGATATCCACATAAACAAATGACAGTGGAAAAGTGCCTCGTTAAAAAAAAAATCTAAAGCATATATCTCCAAAGAACATGAAAAACAAAATCTTCATTCGTTTTGTGCGTAATTAAGCAAAAATAATCTGGCTTCTTTGCATTTCCTCTATGTATAATATAGTCATGATGGTAAATCATCACTCAATTGGACGAATTTCAAATGAAGCGATTAATATCCAGCTACGTTTCCAAAGATTTTATGAGCTCGTTTATCAAGGTCAGACCATAAAGTAGAAAGGAAATATAAAGTTAAAAAATGATCTATATTTTGACAGTGAAGTGATTCTAATTAACCTGCGTGGAAATGAGATCAAATTCATGCTCCAGCACCAGGAAGGACTCAGCTGGGTGACCAGCACCCCCCACCATAGAGAACAGTAGGTCTCCAAACCAATCAAAGGCAGCATGCACTGATATCTCCGCCTTTTTAACTACATGGCACCTTTGTCATTTTTTCAATTAAAAAAGGAACAACGCTCTATTAACCTCTTGCCTTCCGTGTCATGCCTCGCAAAGTCATTGAGTTGAGATTGTGCGCTTTGATTAATAAAATGCATAGATTACCGTGAGGCATTGCCAAGATTTTTAGCAATGCAAGGACAAAGTATCATTTTATGTTTTTTACCAAAAATATGAGCCAGTGTTACAAATCACCGACCTCAGGATTCCCGGGAGGTCTCATAAAAACCAAAGGCAGCTGAAGGCAAATTCTACTGCGAAACGCTTCAGCGACAAAATGGCCATACTGGTGCGGCGCCAAACTGGAAAGAGCAACGTCGCTGTTTTTTCTCCTTATTTCCTTAGGTTGTCAGAAAAATATTGACTTCCTTGACAGCTGCTCGTACGTGAGATCATTTATTCTATTTTCAAAATACAGCAACAAAGCTTTGCTCAGCTGTAGGCGGTAATGAACAGGACTAAAAAAATCGTATTTCCAGAAAAAACGCAACTAGTAATATTTCAAGACGTGATATGTATTTTTGAATTGTTTTTTGACTCATATGATTTTTTTTTTGTTTGGCACTCTGTGTACAGAAGTGGTGACTACATTGCATTGTGAGTGGTGTAAAAGAAGTAAAGGGACTAATTCTAGTTTGAGTGAAGTTTTTAGCGTATGTGTTAAAAAGCACAAACTACCATTTTTTTTAACCCAAGGATTAATGCACCAGCCATCACATGATTTCGTTTTAACACAAGGGGGCTTATTTACAAGGAGCTTGCACTACCAATGCAGCATCATTTTTGATGCATTGGTGCTACAGTAAGTACTCCATATTTACAAGGTGACACATTTAGGCCGATGCGTAATTTGTGGGAGTCCTGCGTCGAAATGTATGTGCACCAGAACTGGCTACTTCGTGTAGATATTAATATGCAAGGTAGGCGTTCGATCGTAATTTACAGTGTAAAACCGACACATTGATATTTGTGAGTTCATTGAAAAGTGACGCATCTCCAGCAAGTGTCGCACAAAAGCAAAAATGTGTCAAAATTCCTGCGTCTTACTTACCCAGGCGTAGGATATGAGGCATTTGATTTGGCATATAAAGAGAAGTAAGACAGAACAGTGTGGCAAGCACAACTACGTCATAGAACTGCTGATTTTGTGCTAGGAGACAACGACTAGCACTCCAACCGCCTGCTGCTTTGAATATGCAAATGCTGAAATGCTTTTTTAGCATTGTGGCGGGCGGTGCAGAGAGCACCGCCTGCCACAATGCTAAAAATACAGGATGTGCGGGGCACATCCTAATACTCGAGGATGGCGGGCAAAGTCCGCCCGCCACCCTAATGACCCCCCTAGACTCTATGAGATTCATCGCAAACTTCAGATTTTTTTTAGTTGTGAGCAATCTTGGGCCGTAATGAGTATATCGTCTAGATAAATGATAAGACGAATACCCCTTGATCTTAGAAAAGAGACAACGGCTCTCAGCACCTTGGTGAAACACCAGGGGGCGGAAGAGAGGCCAAATGGAAGTGCCTCGAATTGGTACAGATGACCTTTCCAAAGAAATTGAAGGACGTGTTGGTGGATCTCTGCCATAGATATGGTAAAATAGGCATCTTTCAGGTCTAGTTTGACTAGCCAATCTCCTTCCGAAAGTAAGTCCCTGAGAAGATGGATACTTTCCATCTTGAAATGTTTGTATGTAAGAAATCTGTTCAGTTCTCCAGGTTTATGACCGGCCTCCAACCCTTTTCTTTTTTCTAGACCAAGAAAAGGTTGCTTATAAAGCCCAGTTGTTCCATAGGAACTTCTAAGATTGCACCTTTCTGAATCAATGATGAGATCTCCTCCTCTATGATACATTGTTGTTCTGTTGACAGGGGAATTTCCTTTGGAAAGGATTCCTAGGTAGGTGTGTACGAGAAGTCTATTGTAAAGCCCTTTACCCTATTTAGGACCCAGCTGTCTCGAGTAATTAATTTCCAATTTTCTAGGAAATATTTGAGTCTGCCGCCCACCTTTAAGGGGGAAGAATGGGAAGGAGGGAATGCAAAACATTGAATAGTGGATCCTCGAGATCTGAATCGCCTGCTTCGTTGACCTCTACCTCTTTGCGCATAGAATTGTGGGTTATTGAACTGTTGATAGCCTCTGCAAAACCCACGTCCTCTGAAATTGGCCCTTTGATTATATCTACCGGAAGGTTGGCCCCATCTTCTGGCCCTTCCAAAAAGGTTATTACCGGTGTTGAAGACCTTGTGCATGTTTTGTTGCGCCTTGACAAGGGCAGTGAATGTGGTGACATATTTGCTCAGAGATTTTATTAATTCTTCTCCAAAAAGAAGCCCTTTAGGTTTTTTGAGGGTTTCTTACCAGCAACGTCACTGAGTTTGGAGTTGGTCCTGGTGAGGACAACCCTACGCCTTTCGGCGTTAATACTTGCATTTGCATTACCTAAAAGTATGATGGCCCTCTGGCTCCATCCTCTTATCATCTCTGTATCAAGATGAGTGCCCTGAGTATGGCTCAGTGTGCAATGGCTGAGTGTATGTGTTGTAAGTCTTTACTTTTTCCACTGCTGTGCACTTGTGGAGGCCAATATACTGACCTTAATGTTCTATGACTGTGAACAAAGGCACATATGATGTGCATGGCCACACAGTGTACCCATTTAGTCTACATATGCTACACAAACGTTTGCAAGCCCATACCAAAATCAGTGTGGCATCTCACCTAACATATAGAAATATGGACTGCTAACCTGTGCAGGTGCTGGATTGGCTATCTAACACAATGCAGCCACACTTGACCATACTTGACCCACTAGGCAAGGATGAACCTGAGCAGGAATGGATGTGACAGTGTGGCTCTGTCTTACTCCGAAACAAACAATGCTATGACTCCTACAGCTCCATCTATGTGTGCTAATTTGTTCAGGACACAAAGCTAATCTAATAGCCAAATACATGTCAAGGTTTAACTACATGTGATGTCACTCTTGGCAAGGTAGCATGCACTGCCGTATTCACGGTTAGAGTGGTGTAACCTGTCAATAAATGCATAAATGACCATCTGGTGCGAATGCCTACTGACATTCTAACTGCATGTAAACCCTTTCTGTAGCCGAATATTGTGATGCATGGAAATGCTAAGCATAGTCCTACTTGGAAGTCATTGCGCTTGTCAGGCCTACTCAAGCATGATTCATGAAGAACAAGATATTCGCTAACAAATTTTGGCTGATGCTGTTCTGCATGCGTAACATGCATGCGTCACACATATAGTAGCAAACCTCAAGCCCAGACAGCAGATGTTTGTGTACCCCTATATCATATGCTGGTTGTTGGGTATCATAGTGTGCTATGTGATGTCATGCACATATGAACAGTTAACCTATTAGCCTAGCAACAAACCTTCCAAATCTAGGCATCTGCCTGATATGTGTACCATTGTTTACTGTTTAGCATTGTTTTGTTTTTTTCTTTCTGCAATTGCTGTGCATATTTCATTTTGTCCCCTCTTCCAAAGTATTGTAAAGCGCTCTGATATCCTTCGGGATCTTGTTCGCGCTATATAAAACTTTATAAATAAATAAAAATATGCAGTCAATCTGTGAGCTAGATGCCACACACTGTAGACAGGCTAAATAAGCCAGTGTATGTCATTTCCAGAGTGTGTATTCCATTTGTAACACATCCTTTGTCAGTAGTGTAGAAAGGTAGTACGATCTTCAAGTATGGGCATCATCTTGTACGACAATGTGGATATAATTTGCATAGTAGTGAAATGTCCGTGAACAAAAATGCCTACTATGCAGATAGCTACACCAAGACAAGCATAATACAAACTGTTATACATATTGATTATGTCAAGATATGCTCATTTGACAATATGTTTGTGTATTTCACAGCAATATATTGCCTATCCTATTATCTGCACCATGTCACACATATGCACACTGTTACATATACCTGCAACACATCTCAAGTCTACAAGCATGTCAGCAAAGATAATTTGAGCAAGAAAAGTGAACACTGGGAGTGTCTACCTGCATTGTACCTATCAATACACTGTACCTCTTACAAAGGGCTAGTTGCAACAATGAGAATACCAGCTGCGGTCCATGCAGGACACAGCGGTGGGGCGGTGGGGCGATGTGGGGGGGATTTTGAGGGATGATGCAGAGGGAAAATTAAATACATAATTAATTTTTCCTTGGTATCGTACCTCGAAATACCCCACCAAGCGACCCCACCGCCCCACAGCTGTTACCTGTATGGCCCGCACAGGAAAATACATGCATTCCTCATTTCCTTTACTCTCCCAACTTTTTGGAACAAACTACCAATGGAACTGCGGAAGGAAACCAATTTGTTGTCCTTCCGAAAGAAATTAAAAACAGTGCTCTTTCAGCAAGCGTGGGGTTGCCTGTAATTTATAACCAGCTGTTTTTCTGTACTCGTATCTGTGGATCCTGACAAAGCGCTTAGAGACCCCGGGGTTATAACGCGCTATATAAATCAAATAAATAAATAAATAAATACATTTCTCTAGCAAGGCGTCTGACAAAAACAACACGTTAGTAGGAAACGTGATGCTTTAGTAGGATAAGTGACGCTTTAGTAGGAAACGAGATGCTTTAGTAGGAAACGGGATGGTTTAGTAGGATATATGATGCTTTATAGTAGGAAACATGATGCATTTTTAGGAAACGTGATGCTTTAGTAGGATATGTGACACTTTAGTAGGATATGTGATGCTTTTGTAGGATTTGTGATGCTTTAGTAGAATAAAACATGACACTTTAGTAGGAAACATGACGCTTTAGTAAAATATGTAATGCCTTAGTAGGATATGTGACTCTTTAGTAGGAAACGTGGTGCTTTAGTAGGAAATGTGGCACATTAGTATGAAACATTACACATCCACGTAGGAAACGATGCAATTGCAAAACAGGAGGTGTTCCTTTCACTTTTACTTACTATCTTTTAGTCTGTACTGGCTGTTGAAGGTGTTTGGAGTGTGCTCTTACGAATTGTAATATTTTATTTGGTCGTGATGGTTTCTCAGATGTCCCTGTTGTGTAAGTGAACTGGTATTGGTGTATTGTAAATGCATTTTTTCTTGTTTTCTGTGCACTGTATTGTCAGTTGTTTGTCCATTTAGAGGTTTGTAGTCGTAGGTGTAGGGGGTAGAGTTATTTTTGTGGTGTTTGCGTTTAGGATGGTTAATTTGCATAGCGTGATGTCGGGCAGGGGCAGAGCGAAGAATAAGTCGAAGGATGAGTCTGGTGGCTTGCTGTGGCTATTGGTGCACTACCTTCTGAATATGATCGGCAGTGGAGGTAGGGTGGACAAAGGCTACCCTACATGAAAGAGGCAGGAGAGTTGGGAGAAGGTGCGCTTCCAGATGAGTTGTGTCTTCCACGTAGAGCGTAACATCCACCAACTTAAGCACCGATGGACAGATGTGGTCAGCCAGGAGGCAAATATTTTAGATCACCTGGGAGTGGAAGTTGGTGGGCCTACCTGTAAGTCCCTATATTCCATGAGCCTGTAGCTGTGTGGCTTTTGCAAATATCTTTAAATGTGTTTTCATCAGGAAGGACCAGATATGTATTTGGGTTAGTATAACATTATACCGCTAACTCAGTTAAATGAACAGAATATGATTGGCGAGTCAGATGCTGCTCATAATCCCCCATTTATGGCGTTTACCCAGTGAGGATTATGATGTTGGTTTCTGACAGGCATTTCATGGCGGGCTTTCCGCCATGAAAAGCCTGTCGGAAAGCTACTTCGGGGGCCCCTAGCAGGGACCCCTTGCCACAGCAGCCTGTGGAGGCCTGAGGGGTACATATGGTACCCCGTTAATCCATGCACTGTGTGGCAGACAGCAACAGTGTCTTTGGTGCCAATTTTCCATGGGTGTTCGTGCTACAGCCGGTTTACGAAAGCAGCCGAAGCTCCCATAGAAAAATCGGAGTATGCATTTGAACCATGTGCACTCACATCCTAATAATGCAGTCGGTCCTGATTCCGCAATGGTGTCCAACATCATAATGAAGGCCTAAATGTATTAAATAATAACGACTAATATAATAAAAATAAACTATATAATGTGTTTTTTTTAATATAACAATTATAATTATTTTCAAAAAGTAAAACACACATATATATATATATATATATATATATATATATATATATATATATATACATATATACATATATATTCACTTGTATCTATTTAAAAATATTATTAAATTAATTATTTAAATTTATATTATAATGCAATATTTTCTTTTAATGTAACAAAATAAAAAAATACATACATATACACATATATCCAATCAAATAAAATATTTAAAAAAACTATTTTAATTAAAAATAAAAAACAATACAAAAAATTACAATTTACTTAAAATATATTATATATTAAAACCAATAATTATAAATATTGTAATTTTAAATAAACAAAAGCATAAGTGTGGTGGATTGCGGAGGGCTACAATTTACTATTCCCACTCCAGTCAGGGCAACAGTAGGGAAAGTGTTGGATAGCAGAAGGGTAACAATTACTATTCCCAATCCAATAGGTGCAATAGTAGGGAAAGTTTTGGATAGCGGAAGGGTAAAATTTACTATTCCCACTCCAGAAGGTGTAACAGTAGAGAAAGTGTTGGAATGCGGAGGGGTTAACATTTACCATTCCCAATCTAGTCAGTGCAACAGTAGGGAAAACTTGGATGGCGAAGGGGTAAAATTTACTATTCCTACTCCAGTCAGTGCAACAGTAGGGAAAGTGTTGAATTGCGGAGGGGTTAAAATTGACTATTCCCACTCCAGCCAGTGCAACAGTAGGGAAAGTGTAGGATAGCGGAGTGGTAAAATGTACTATTCCCACTCCAGTCAGTTCAACAGTAGGGAAAGTGTTGCATTAAGGAGAGGTAATATTTACTATTCCCACTCCAGTCCGTGAAACAGTAGGAAAAGTGTTAGATAGCAGGGAGGTTAAAATTTACTACACCCAATCCAGTCAGACCAATATTACAAACAGACTAATTAACTTAAACAAAATAAAATAATAAAAAAATTACTAAAATCATAAAATATGAATAAAGTCAAATATAAAAAAGCTATTTTTTAAAATTAAATAAATTAAATATTTATTACAATGGTTAATGCATATAATAAATAACAACAAACATTATTATAATTAAAATACAAAAAAACACAACACCTTTAACACATTCAATAAAAAATAAACATATTTATAAAACATTAATTAATTATTTATACATTTCTTATTATATAAATAACTTTGTACCCTATATTTCTACAAAGTACACAACCCATATCTAAAATTAAATCTTTGAATGGTATTATTTACATGTTAAATAATTGAATATTTATTCAATTATTATTATTAATTAACTATTACTAAAATAATAATATTTAATTACCTCATCACCCTTCATCCATACAAAACAAACAACCCACACCTAATAAATAAAATAAAATAAAAAATGTGTATCATTTTCATAAATAATTGTCAATTAAACAATTATTATTAATAATTCGCTTTCAAAAATGTATTATAATTAATTAACTTCACTTCCTATACTCCTACATATGTCACAACTCACACCTAATATATACCATAAGGAAAATTTTAATTATATATTTTACATGATTATTTGTCATTTCAATAATTATTATAAATTAAAGTTATTCATTAATTATTATAATTAATTTCCTACACACACTTTACCCATACAAAAACAACTTAACAATACACACCAACATTTGTTTTTTTGTATTACACAATTTACATAATTAATTTTCAATTACATTTTTATTATTAAGGATCCTTGTTTTCCGTTTTTACTGATTTTTACAGATAAATTCAGACAGAAAACCATTTATTTTCTTGTCCGTATTTCTGTTTAAATGCAGATAAAAACGGAACTTGGGGGCTTTTTAAGTAATTCTAAATACAATTTGCCATGTCTGCATGCCAATAGATGTGTGGATGGATAGGTAAGGAATTTTAGTAAAGAGGCTTTAACACCACTAGATATGCACAAGGCTGATACTGAAATGTGCATATTTTCATATAGGTGCATTGATTTATCTTCTGCGGGTGTTCAAATCATTGAAACCTGAAAGGCCTTCAAGCATGACTGCATATTTATTGGTTAAACAAATGTGAAAATATACCAGTTTCAGCTTTACTTTTTTCAGAAAACCCATAATAAATATGAATAAATACACATAAAGTTGACAAAAAAGAAATACAGATGGAAATGTAAAAATAAAAAACATAAAACCAAGATCCCTACTTATTATTATGAATTAATTATCATTCATTTGCTTACCACCATGTACCCCTACAAAACACAAACCCCACAACTGACACATAATTTAAAAAAATGATTACTCAATTAACATAATTAATTATTAATTAAATAATTAATACTAATTGAAATAGGTATTAATTAATTTTAATTAATTTCCTTTCCACCCTATATCCCTACACAATCCACAAACCGCACCTCCATATTAATTTAAAAAATGTAATTCATCACACAATTAAGAAATAATTAGCAATTAAATAAAAAATTATTTATTAATTAATTGTATTTAATTTACTTCCCACCGTATACCCCTATAAACCCCACAACCCACTACGATACTAAAAATGAAAACATATATAAAATTAGATTTCAAAACTACTAACAATTTAAAATCTATATAAAAAACATGAACAATTAAGTATACATTTTATAACATATACAATTAAAATACATACTAAAATAAATAAAAATTATTTAAAAACGATATTCTTAACAACAATATTTTTGTAAACTATAGTAATAATTTCGATATGGTTGAAATCGATATTACTTACCTTAAAATCGATCTTGCACATGATATTCCTATGTGACGATATTTCAGACTTGGTCATTCTGTCTGAAGATGTTTTATTTTTAATATTTTGTCTGATCACCGTTCAGAACACGTATTGATTTAAGAAGGCCCCAGAAATATCATACTACGCAGTGTGGTCCGTCAAATTTGACTCTTCTCATAGCCATCAAAGCCAGACACCATGTAGCAAGCTAGACTGGTCATGTACCTTGTCTGCACTATGTGCACCTGGTAAGTGATGTGCCTGGTAACATCTGAAAACACTGCAATATTGTACATTCCATTTTGCGTCACAAAACATCGCCATTTGCGTCTTGCAAAATGGAATGGTCATACATCTGGCCCTTTGTCCCCAGGGTGCCTTCATTCCCTGGGACCAGTACTGAGCCCTCCACTCCTGTGAAGGTGGTGTGGGTTTGGTCATAAATTAGTTCTGAATGTGCAGTCTGCCTTTCACGTAGTGCAGCACTGCACTTTGCCTAGCGCTGTCTTGCATGCACATCGTGAATTCATATGTCAAAGGGTTGAATTTTTCACACATTTCCTGCACACCTCTACACATCTTCCAACCATGTTACACTGCAGGAATATGTGAGGGCATGTACTCACCATGGATTTCCTATTTGTGTATACTGATGTGATTTCATTGCACACCCAGTTGGCTCCATATTTGTGGACAGTGGGTACTATGTACCAACTCCGAGGGGATGAGTCCAGTCAAACAAGTTAGATTGCTAGCACTGACGCTCACCCCATTTCATCATTGCCAGAGTTGGTTATCTGCAGAGTATCACACATCATTTGTCCCAGGCCCCTTTACTTGTACTGTACATGCCTTCTCTGGCAATCCTGATTTTGAGCCAGGGACTCAACCTATTTCCATACACTGATGGAACCCAGATCATACATTGACTATCATGTGCCTACAACACCAACAATATGCATAACCATATTCAATGGATTGATATGGCTTGCTTTTTTTAGGGCTATGGGTCAAGCTGTACCCCAAATGATGGTAGTGCTGGAATTGGTGACATGTTCCTATCTAGGTTTGCCACTCAACTGGTCCCATCCACTTCAGCCTCCAATCATCCCTGACTCCTGGCCTTTGTGGTGGCAAACTAGTTCACCCTATACCCTGACAGATCCCTGTTTCACATCCTCCGACTTTGGCATGGGGGGACAATTTACCTTCTGACTTCCTCCTGGCACGTGCTACATCTTCACCCCGGGCCACATCACATGTAGGATGTAGTACCCCAATGGTCTACTCTCTGTCATCCCTTCACAGCTACGGCAAAAGTGTGACACTGTCAGAGATAGCAATGCATGTGTTTTGGTCAGGCTACCTTGCAGTACACATATCCCTTCTCACCTTCTTGCTATGCAATGTCTCCCCACCCAGATGGAAGTTCAATGTGCTCAGCCAGCGCCTACAATGCACTGCACTACCAGGAGTCCACCAGGGCCACACACCATCTTTTGTTTCAACACACAAGGTCCCCTGGTGTGCATCACTTGCATTCACCACCATACGCGGTCTATTGTAGTACATGACAGATGTTTGGCCGGTCCTTACCATGGTAGCTAACACCTGTGTGCACTCGCCCTACACGTTGGGACAGCTGTGTGCTATGTAGTTTCATGCTGATTGCTATACACCTGGCTGCCTGGCTCTTGGCAAGTTCCAATGTGTTGAAATGCCACTTCTCAGGTGAGCAGTACCTCCTCTGATAAACCCATTCCGTTCAATTGCTTCACAATCCAGATTTGTGTGCATGGGCTCAAGTAAGACACAGTGGCCTCGTGGTGCAAGGTGGCCTGCATTGTCACAGTCAGGTTGGGCAGGGTTCACGTGCCCATGCATAATGTATTGTTCCAGTCCATGTTTTCTGCTTTGTATTTTGGGACTTGTGGTTCTGGGGAGTCATGTTGTGCATTCTGCTGTATTTGCCAGTATACAAAGGTGAACCTGCACTGGTGCTGCACTTTACCCATGGAATGGATTAACATGGCGGAGATGGACTGAGCTGTGCAACATGTAACTGGGCAGTGTGACTTCCATTTATGTGATGTTTACCGGCACATGACCCAAATTCCATCCCTTTGCCCTGCACATATAGCAGTGGAGCACTGGGACATATATAGTTGCACTGCTCAACATGACCTTTTTGCCCACATTGCCCCTTGTTGCAAATTACCCTGTAGGTCTTGGTCCCTTCTCTTTCCTTCTGCAGTCACCAGGATCTCTTCCGAGGAACACCTAGGAACAGCTGCCCGCCACCGCTTGCTGCCGTGGAGCTGTACTCGAATGGAAATATGAAGAGTCCCATCATTATCAGCCACACGTTGCTGCGATTTCACTCGATACAGGCCAGCAAGTGCAACATATATGGTAAGTTTTTTTGGACATTGTGCCTCACCATATTTTAATATTTCCAGCCGCCACTGGTATACTTAGTAGTATGCTTTCATTGTGTGTTCGGTAGTGTCAGCGCAGCTGAAGCAAGTGATCCTTGTGTGACAGATAGTCATACTTCCGCTATACTCCTTAGTGCCAAAAGTCATCAGATATTGCCAGAAGCAGTTGTTTAACTGTACCCCATACTGCCAAATGTGTAACAGAAGATGCAGGGCTATGTGTAACAAGTCTTCCAAGCAGAAATCACTCATATGTAGTACATATGTGCATATGTACACCAGATAGTTCCATTCCTTACACAGCAAGTAGAGACCACCTCTGTGAATAACAAGCTATATGTGGTAAGCTCAATCCGCTCAAACAAGAGGGTGGTGTGGCACTCCTGGGTTGTGTGTGTGTAATCACAAAGGTAATACAAAAGCGTAGTTGGAGGGGATTTCTGGGCGCCACAGGAATGTGTCTCTTCTGGCTGATAGAGACAGAATTGAAGAACAATATGATAGAGGCGTGAGGTGTCCCACGCGAAATCCTGGGGAGCTCCTAAAAGGTCTCAGCCTTGGGGTTTTCAAAAAGATACTCAAGTGGAAGTTCGAAAGTTTGCAAATCAATTTAATCCATGGAGTCGTATATTAGAAATCATATAGACAAGTACACGGGTTATTCAGTAGGTTCAACAAATGGATTTCAACAACTGGTAAATCCCATGCGGTTAATCCCTATGCATTTCGGGACCACCGTCCCTTCATCAGGGGATCTATAGGGGAAATAAACATCGTTTTAGGGCTCAATCCGCTGCCTTACCTCTGCTTGTACTTTATACTTTGGAGTTCTGAGTGACTTCTTAGACAAATCGGGGCAGATTTATGAAGGCCTTGCGCCGCCGGTGCGCCATTTTTAACATGGGAAAAAGTGACGCACCGGCGGCGCAAGGCCTTCATAAATCTGCCCCATTAAGTTTTATGTCATTGAGAAGCCCTTGATAAAAAAAATCCCAGCTATTCGCTTTTACTCATCTATAATTCTCTATGTCAAGTATAGCTCTCACTGAGCCACAATAGTGGTATCGAGATTCTAAATCTAGTTATTCACTGCTATGACATAGCAACAGTGGGAAAGAAAAGTAGTTTCTCACTGCTGATACATCATGACGAAATTAGACTGCTGTGGCAGAGAGAGTGTCAGTGCGGCGCTGGCTCCAGCACAGCTTTGGGAGAGGGGTTTGGAAAGCATAGAAGGTGGAGGGCTGGGTGGCAGGAGGCCAGATTTTATATTAGTTTTTATGGAGAGGGAGGAGAAGCAGTTACGTATGGCTCCCTGATATTCGGTGCCATTGCTTAGCAGTTTAAAGCAGGGGCAGATGGTTTGGGGTGGGCAATACGTAAGATGAAATTATAGCTGGGGTGATTTTTACCAAGGGGTTCTCAGTGACTCCCTCTTGTTGTCTCTTTGATGTCACTTAGAACACATGTGAAATAACGCTGTAGTTCACTGTTATCCATTAATATTTCTATACATTACTGATAATTGCTGAAAGAAATCTTTTCTGCCCACTTTGTGGCAGTAGTTAGACATTGCTGCCCTGTGTTTGTTCTCGGCCTTTTGCCTATTCTTGAGATCCTTCTATTATCATACCTGTAGTATTGCGGCCCTCAACCTGGTCACGACATAATAGGTGGATCATTTGTTCTCATTGTGAAGTCATATGCAATAGTAAGTCTTACATTTCTCTTTGCTAACATTAACACACAATCTGTGCAACAATTCCACAACACCTTCAGATCTGAGACCTCTATAAAAACAATATTAATGTAGCGCACCTGAACACCATACCATCTCCACTAAGTTGTAAGTCTCCTGGGGTTAACACACACACACGCTGCAGCATTGTTTTCACTGGGTTATCGACGTGGCTGTGTGCCAACATTTTAGGGTCTGCAACAAAATGATCCATGCTTTGCAAATTGAAAATTCCTCAGTACTCTTGGCAGCGCCTACAAAATGACTAATATTAAGGAGTCTTTATTGCTTCATCATAGAGTCCCAAGAGGGTGCCTGGCATGAGGTGTGGTGCTCAGGGGATGTGTGACAAAGTGCACCAGGCCCTTCATGCAAGCCTTGGCTGCTTACCCTCCTCCTGTGAATACTATACTTACAGTGTCGATGTTTCAGTGTAAAAGGGAGAAAATAGCTCTCGAATGCACTCACAAAACTATTAATTAAGATATACTTAAGCAAAGGGTGAAAAATGTATCTCTGTTGAAATGTGCTATGAATAAGTTATTTAGTCAGCACATGCACAGCTCTCTGTCTACAGAACACATATGCAGCAGTGATTGCCCTGGCCACTTAGAGGAGTCAGTGCATGGTATTATTTTTTTTAAAGGGGGTATAAGTATTTCAACACCTTAATTAGGCTTAATGCCATTGTATAGGGAAACACTCAATATATCATAGAAAAAAGGGGTAAGATGATTATGTACGGCACTGAGTGATCTCAAAGGGATAGGTACCCTACTATCAGTGCACATGTTACCATGCTGCCATTACATCCTGTGTGTGCAGGTTTAGTATGCCATTTTGACCTGACAAAATAAAATAAACCTTTTGCCAGGCCCAACCCTTCCTTTTTACAGCTTATAAGTGACCCTTGGGGTAGGTCCTAAAAAGCCTACAGGGCAGGGTGCAATTTATTTAAAAAGTAGGACATGTGCTTTTACGTTTTGCATGTACTGATAGTGAAAAACGCATGTTTGTTTTTCACTAATTAAAGGCTACCTCTCCCATAGGATAACATTGGAGTTACCTTATTACATTTAATGAGCTATAACTTCCAAATGGGTAAAGTTAAACAGTTCATGTTTGATGTCTTTGGAATTGTAATGAAAAATCACCTTTAATGGTTGTAACCTGGGCTTGGGGTTCTGGGGTTTCCACTATACCAGGCTGCGGGACAGTAACTAGAGGAACACCGGGTCGTGTGGGTAAAGAAGGCTTTATTGGTATTAGGCGTCTCTGGGGTAACATCAAAGTCTTCCTGGTCCTGAGCGTGAGTCTCTCTTTGGCAAACTGGCTGGGATCCGTCGTGGCGTTCGGGTTTTGAACGGGTCAGGTATGATGTTTCCGGTGACGACGTCCCCTGGTCTGGTCGGGCTGACGAGTCTCTGAGCTCCGGGGACCCATGCAAGGAAAACCAACAGAGAGGGAGCCGTTAGTGTTATCGCCTACTGCGGTATGCCCTTGGGACCATGTGCAGTGGTTGGAGGGGGTCACCGGTGTATCTCTGTACAGATATGCAGGGTGAAGGGTGACGGGTCCGGACAGACAGTGAGGGATATACGCGGGTATAAGGAAACGAGAGGATGGGAAGACGAGGGGGTCAAACACGGGGCTTTATACACTATTCACACTCGCTTGCCCACCCAAGCTGCCATACGCTCCCGTACCTGGGTTAGCCACGCTCCTCCCCCGGGAGAGTGGCACGGCTGCTCATGGGGTCGTTGGCCTCCTGGCTCTACGTGGGTCGCTTCTCCTTCCTCTCGCTGCACTTCTTCGTTGCTCGGTGGTTCCCTCCTCCGCTCTCCGACAACGCTCCTCGCCTTCTCCTCCTGGGTGATGTCACACGCCAGGTACATCACTTCCTCCTGTTTATCCAATCCGGCGTCCCTGACGTACCTCGAAGGCGGGGCTTCCTCCTCCTTGAATTCCCAGTTAAAGGCGCCGTGTTCTTCATCTGTGAGATCGTCCTGTTCGATGTCCCAGGTGTCTGTCTGGAAAGAAGGAGGTAGGACGGGGTCATTGCCGGGGGTCCACCACCCCTCGCTGTCGCTTCGCCTCGCCCCGTTACAATGGTTTAGTCAGATTTGTATTTCAATTTTGAAAATGAAACTTTTAGCAAGATGGCATTTTCCTTCTTTAAACATTTAGTACCTACACCCTGTGTCTGTGTCACATGACTGGGTGTAGTTCGCAGTTGGGCTTTGTGTATTCCTCCAAGATGGCTACACACAATAGAAAGCTTAGGGATGCCTGGATTGGCCAACACTGGCAGAAGGGGAGGGCAGAGCAGGGCGCAGCCCTACTTACACTTGAATATGCTGTGTCTTGTCTTCACACAAAGAATTGATAGCCCCTGTAATTAGTCTGGAACCAGGGCAGGAGAGGTAGGAAACCTGAGCACTTCAAAGGGAATCCTCTAGAAGTTTCCCCCACATCAAAGAAGGCACAGAGTATACATAATGGAGCTCAGACACAAACTCTTCAATAAACTTGTTGACATATGGAAGACTCTGCCAGGAAGAAGTACTGATGTGCTGACCTGCTGCCCTGTTGCCTGGGGGAAATTGTCTGGACCCAGGTTCACCAGATTAACTGCAAGAGCTAGTCTCTTATAATCAGCACCTGGATTCTGCAACTGTGAGTCCTGCCCTGCTTTGTGGTGACACCCCAGTCCTAGACCCTTAGAAGTGGGTCTGAAGGAGCTCTGCCAGCAGAACTGATGGATCACTTTTGCTGTGTGGCGCAAGCCTGAACAGAACTGATGCATCATCTTTGCTGTGAGGATTCTTCCAGCCCAAGGACTTGCAGCTGCCTCAGAACTTTCGCTGCATGACACATCTCCAAAGCAGTCCCTGGCCACGAAACCTCTCATCCATGGCAGCCCTGATGGCAAACGAAGGACAGCGCAAGCCCCGCAATCTCTCCAGAACCAGCTAGGTACGTGAGGCACCCTCAAAGCAGGACTTTGCGTTGCACGCTTATCAGCTTCTCTGAAACAATGCATCGCCAGGGTTGAGTGATGCATCCTCGACGAGGAACCTTGCAACACTCTGCAACCAGAATTTAAGATACTCTTGTTCTGTGGGCCTCCTGTAGCCCACACGTGGCCCATAGCGGTCAGCCTGAGCTTGTGAGTTTGTGCCGATCTAGTGCGAACAGATATCCACAGTTGGCGCTTTGTGCTTTTTTGGGCACTATTTTCACTTAAATCTTTAAAATTGCATATCTCCTGTTCTACTGATTAGATTTTTATTGTTTTGTTCTTATTTCATTTATTAAAATCTCCTCTATTATCCTAATCTGATGTGGGATCATTTTGGGGTGCTTTGTCACTGTCTTACTGTTTGAAGTGTCGTACAAATGCTTTACACATTGCCTCTGAGCTATGCCTGACTGCTCTTTGCCAAGCTACCCATGGGATACGCACAGGTTATTTAGAGTTTGCTTCAGACTTCACATTAACAAGGATTGTGGTTACTGCTTGAGAACGGTTTCACTCCCCTCAACGAGTAACCCAACTTCTTAGACATATTCTCAAAAATCATTTTAATAGTCAAATCATGTCAATCTCATTAATAGCAAACCAATGCTTGTGTAATCATCAACATGTATTAAATATTGTTTCTTTCTTAATGAAAATTACACATGCAACGATACTCAAATAAAATTGTTACATTTGATTTAAATATCTGTAACATGTTGATGATGAGAGAAACATTGGTTTGATAATGGTGCACAAAGAAAAATGAGAAATGTGATTCAAATATTTATTCAATGTTGAAGATTACATAAACATTGGCTTACTATAAATTAGATTTATATGTTGTAACTAATAACATTTATTTTGAAAGCACACAATATGCATTTGTTCTATTTATCTCATTGTTCACACACAATTGTACAACAACACAAATGAGCTGGTTATCTGCCAAACACAGGACACAATACAAGCTTCTCATCCTAGTTTGTTTTCAAAGCCATTTATGGAACTACACTTCCATAACTGTCACAATTTGTTACTCATCAGGCACTTTTATGCTCCAGCTCCTAAAAATATCTTGTCTGATTGCTCTATTGTTTTTAGTCTAGTGGGGCTGAATTTACTAAGATTTTGTGTTGGGTTGTGTCACTGTTTTGACACTGCCCAACCCACAATTTATTTTAGTATTTACTAAGCCACAGTAAGCCTGATTTGTGCAGTTTTGCTGCCTTGCATTACCTTGTGTCAGGTAGGCGCTCCATGGATGGAGTTGAGCCTCCACCCTTGGATTTTGGTACATCATATATTTACTAAAGACCATTAAGAAAGCTTTAGACGATAAAGACACAAGAGGCTTCTGGAACCTGGTTTAGACTGGAAATACCGAGGGTAGGTCAGCCATTGAGCCAAACTTACGGAAGAAAGTTTGGCGAGCCCATTTCAAAGCTCTATATTCTAGGCCACAAAATGGACTCAGCGAGATAAAGACATCGGTTAGTGCTCAAACGTTTGACTCCTCTGGTGATATACCCAGTACACTGGCAGAGGTATTAGCGCCCTTGGGGAAAGTACTACCAAATAAAGCACCTGGTCTAGACAGGATCCCTGGAAACCTGTGTAGAAATGAACGGGTAGTGTGGGCTCTATATCTTCAGACCCTTTTTAATGCAATTTTTTATGGTATGGCACCCCCTCCAACTTGGGCAGGTGCCGAGATAATTCCTATTTATAAAAAAGGTTCCCCCCTTAGAACCGCCACATTATATGCCAATTAGCCTCATTGACATAACACAGAAGAGTTTTGCCCGTGTTCTATTAGGAAGATTGCAGGCATGGATGGATGACCTTAATATTTTAACCCCCTTACAAGCAGGCTTTAGGCCTAAAACTCGACGATAGACCATTTATTTAGACTCCAACTGATCTACTGGAAAAACATAACACTGGAGGGTGGTAGTCTGTATCTTACATGCGTGGACCTTAAATCTGCATTTGACATGGTAGATCGTGAGCAGTTGTGGGGCCTACTACTCGACATGGGAGACCCAGCCTATCTTTGCCATCAGTTCAAACGCCTCCACGAAGATACCTTTGCTAGGGTGAGATTCGTCAAGAACAGGGAATTAACAGCTCATTGCTCCGTTGAGAAGGGGATGAGACAGGGTTGTGTGCTTGCGACAACCCTTTTCTCACTCTTCCTCAATGGGCTAATTAAGGATCTCCTTGCTATTAAGGATATTGACTCCCCAAGACTTACTAATCACAAAATACCGGACTTAATGTTTGCGGACGACACGCTGCTCCTATCCAAAACACCTATGGGGATGCAGCGTGTCCTGGAGAAATTTAGCTTGTTTTGTAAGAAGCGGAACTTAGAGGTAAACATAAAGAAAACAAAGCACATGGTCTTGCATGCCGATTCTACTAATTTTCCACACCCCAAAATGGACGATAGGTCCCTAGAGAGGGTGCCCATATTTGACTATTTGGGTCTCACCCTAAATGATAAAATGGGGTGGGGACCACAAATTAATAAAGCAAATCTAAAGCTAATCCAGGCTACTGGGGGGATATTAAAGGTACACAGGAGTTGTGTTGTAAAGGTCATAAGTCCACCTGTAGAAATCTATAAGGTACATGCAAGGGGGGGATCAATGTATGGTGCTGAATTGTGGGGCCACTGTTTAGCTAATGTCCTAACAGTGACAGAAAATAATTTTATAAGACAACTTCTGGGCCTGCCTAAAAGTACCCCTCAAATACCCTTAAGGATGGATTTGGGTATTATTCCCATTGCAGACCTGATTGCTTCCCGCCCACTCCCCTACTGGCGATGGTTATGGTGTACGCCAGAGTTAGGAAATTATAGGGAGGAGCTAAAAGCTGTTATGGCTACTTTGGGGGCGGGGAATATCCCGTGGTTGTCCTTTATTAGGAACACATTTCGTGCTATAGAGAGGGATGACCTGTGGTTGGCACCAGAGGAGACATGTTCAGTCATTTCTAAAAAATCACTAGCAACTGCTTTGAAAGAATACAAATTGGCACGCATTTTGAAGACAGTAGACTCATCCAGCCTGACTTCCAGGTTTCTGGATGCAAAACAGCATTACAATTTGGAGGTTGGTGTTGGACTTCATTCAACCCCATGCAGCAAAGAAACTGTTTCTACAATTCAGGCACGGGTTGCTTTGTGCCGGGTGTTTAATATCGGAAGAAACAGAAATTCATTAGTTATTTTTTTGCTTAGCATATAAAAGGGCTAGATCTAAATGGGTCCTCCAACTCTGCAGAAATCTGGGTATAAGAAACCATAGAGAATTCTATAGGGTACTAAAAATGCGATACTCACCCAGTTTTTGTTGTTGCAATTTCCAAATTTCTATTTGCAAAGTGGTGCAAACGCAGACGCCTATTGAAAGACTGAGCTGAGAACTTAGGCAATCACGTTTCCTTATGATTACCCTTATGATCCTAAACTTGTACAAATTTAGGCCATGAATTTTAATTTTTTTTATTTTTGTTTAATTTTTACTTTTAAAGTGTCTTTTTTAACCGACTACACTGGTTTTATTGTTGAAAAAGATGTCCTTGTTATAGTATTTGCCCTTGTTTGTTGCCCCACCCGTGACAATTGATTTCAGGGGGTGGGACCCTCTACATATTGATACTTTTTGACTCCCAAGGGGTCCTAACGACAATTGTATTTTTTAATCTCTAATTAACATGTTATTTTATGAACCATATTTTATGGATAATGCTATTTTATATGTGCTTTTATGGCTGCAATAGCCGAAATAAAGCTTTCTGACTGACTGACAAAAAAGACTTGTAACATGGGTTTGCGCCAAAATCGTGTGTCTTCCCCAGGTTTGTGTACTGAGGAGAACTATCTGTATTTCTTCTTGGTACTTACATTTTTGCATGTGTGGCAAAGAGCAATAAGCCTCAAAGGATAGTGTTTGTGCAGTAAGGGATCCCTTCCTACACAAAACCTATCCTGATCTTAACGCAGGCACCCTTGGAATATGACGCAAGGGTGCCTGCATTGGTGCTGGCTAGGCAGCCACAAGTGTGCCAGCGCTAGGAGGGAGCAGAACTGCAACATATCATTGTAAATATGGCACAGTTCTTCTATCTCCCTTTTACGCAATGCAGTGCAGCAACTTTAAATGCTGTGCTGTCTGAAATGTTAGTAAATATACCCCCTGGTGTTCCTCACTTTTCTCTCCCCCCTCATTGGTAGGCAGGCCTGAAATCTCTATTTTGAAAACGCCACTGTTCTTGTTTTGCAAGCAATTATTTAACAGTTGATTTGAGCACAGAGAACAACCCTTGCAAACAGACAGTGTAAAAGCATAATTTATCAAAATACGGGTTCCAAAACACACAGCCAAACTCTACACCCAGGGGTGTAGCTTGGTCAGTACGATTGGGGGACAGGGGGGTGATTTTCAGATTTTCCAACAACCATGCTGGCATATAATGTTCAAATACATTATGGGGCAGATTTATGTTAACTGGCGCATCCCCAGGGATGCGCCAGTTAATGTGCGCCACAGTGCACCACTGCTCCGCCACCCATGGTGCGCCGCATTTACAATGCGGCGCACCATGGTGCAAGGCAGTGAAGATGCGTGACGCATCTCTCGGCGTACGGGCGGCGCATTGCAGGAGTCATGTCGCTAGTGCGACATGACTCCTACAATGCATGGTGCGTCACCCTTACGCCTGCTTCAAGCAGGCGTAAGGAATTGACGTAGAAAGTGACTGAGTGAAATCTCATAGATTTCACTCAGCCACTTTTAGGAGGCTTTCCCAAGCAGGAACGCCTCCTTATGGCGCAGGGGTTTCCAACGTGACGCATCTCCTAGATGCGTCACGTTGTAAATAGGGCGCATTGTTTGCGCCGCCGTTGCGTCACATTACGTGACGCAATTGCGGCGCAAAGAGGCGCAAGGGCCTCATAAATCTGCCCCCTAGTGACTAACAAGGTGACGAGAGGGGCCTAAGGGGAAGTGAAAGGAAGAAGACTGTGGATTGATAGGAGTACTAAGTGAGAGAAAACAGTATATGTTGTCACTAACTATACATTTTTTAGACTTTCTTAACAGGGAGCGGGTGAGTGTGTTTGCGTTTTTGTTTGTCTGTATGGTAAAATCCGACAGACACCTCAACTTACTCGACTGAAAGCCCCTACACCCAACTATTTCTCAGAAAATAGATTTACAAGGGGACGTAACTCCGCTAACACCCCCTTGAATCTACGTCTGTATACACCTCATTTACACATCTAACTACAGATATTCATTTATGGTTCAAGTTGGGGTAGTGTTTGTTTTGTAGCCATATCTACCCATCTACAGATGTATGTTCACCAAAAACTGCTCCTTTCAGCATAGCTAAAGCACTCTCAGCAAATTCCAGCTGACCCCCATGCGATGGAGTGGCCAGTACCTGTTTTTGATTTACAGAACCTATGTCCCCAAAGCTGGTATTTGTTGCTAAAAATCAGGGACCTTAACGCACTGGGAGCTTTCTCTTAGAGTGTGGGGGTCGCCTTGGTTTAGATGTGAGTTGTGACCAAGAAGAAAGAGAATCAGAAGACCTGTTCTTAATTAGACAGTGCTTTTGATTGGGGTACAGCCAATGGGCTTGTTGGTAATGGCCCGCTGGCTAGATGTTAATGATGGGAGAGGCATCGGAGCTCCAACATCAGAAACTGTGCTTAATTTGTAAAAAAAAAATAAGTGCCGGGCCCTTGTCAGTTGGCCACAGCAGTTTTCACCATACACTGCCATTGTACTTACACAACTACTAACCATCACACTGCTGCAAGTGTGACAATTTAGACTGCGCGAGGCCTATAAAGATTCAAGAATTGCTTGGTTGGCAGGTATTGAATTACCATATAGCTGTATTGCTGCTCATCTTTAAATTGCACAAACAGCACCACCATGTGGCAGCTATCATAAGTGTAAGGTCTGGCAATTAAGTGAGGGTGCCGAGCACCTGAAACCACCGGCTCAATTTAAGCACTGATCAGAAACCATTTCTAAACGAGGTGAGCTAACCATGAGACTGATGGATGGTACCTGCGCTGATTTTTGGCAGATGACCCCATCTGCCAGTCTCTGAATGAGGCTCTGAGTAAGCTGGAAACTAAGCAATGTGAACATATCTTCGAATATACAGATATTTGTGTAAAAAACGAAAATACTTTTCTGTTATTCTGCAATGAAAGTAATAAAAGGTAATTAAATACTTAAAGTCCATTACTATAGGAGAAATAATATATTTATTCTAGAAGGGATTCTTCGTTCATTCAAATTTATTTTGCCAATCGTATGTCCCATCAAAATCACATCTCAGTGAGCTCTTGCTTGCAGTCCCAGTACCACGTGATCTCAGATGACAGAGCTCCATTACACATTCTTTCTTTAATTAAGTGGAAATCAACTGTATACATAAATACACAAAATTCGACCCTTGGTACCAATAACAGAGACGCAGAATCATGTTGTCTCCGTCAGCTGTAAACTGTATTCCAGTAGAGGGCTTGTATATCTATGTATATAAAAATATACATTGCAAAAATTGAATTAAAATCTTACAGAATGGCAGAACCTTTCAGTTAGGCGCATTAGAGAACTTCTGCGCATCTTTTCCAAGGTATGTTCCGAAAAGGATATGAATTTCCTCATTTTATTTATACCTCAGACCAGAACAAAACAGAAGTCATCTATTTTTCATCTTCCCACAAATCAATACTCTATCAAGCAGTTCTCGGCTCCCCAAGGAATCTGCCCACAGAAAAGCTCACGTCAAGAAGAGGGTGTTTCTAGCGGAATCGAAGAAATTGTGAGATCATATGCATCAAATATTGTATCAGCGTGTGATAGAAAAGATAAATCGTCTTCAGGTAAAGGTATCACACAGAGACGTGCACACATATGTGTGCGTATACACATATATTGACAGGCACATAATATAGAAGTATATGCAGGGCCGTAGCTTGGTCAGGAAGATGTGAAATTCAGATTTCCCAACAATCACGCTGGAATATCTCGTGAAAATTCTTCATATAAGAAGCAAGGTATGAGGGGGGGCTGAAGGGGGTGTGCGTTACGAGTACTTAAAAAAATATTTTTAAGCGAATCAACTTTTTAAAGACCTTCAAAAGAGACAAGACAGTGTGTGTGAGAGAGAGAGAGCGAGAGAGAGAGAGAAAGGGAGAGAGATTGAGAGAGGGAGTGTCTGTGTGTCTCTGTGTATGTGAAAAATCCCAAGTGAAATCTGAGACACCTCACCATACCCGACTGCAAGCACTTGTACCCAACTATTTACTACAGAATACAATTTTTAGGGGGGTCTAACACCCCAAACACCCCTTGAGGCTAAGCCCCTTAATATATGCATTTTGATACATATCTTTCCACACAGCGATGGAAATAGAGAACTGGAGTTTCAGTGTGTGGCGAAGAAATCTGCATATTCCATGCAGAGTAGGAGATTCAGAGAGACATCATTTTGGTCAATCAGATCAAATATGGTGAGTCGCTGGCTTATGTGGCGAAAACCGTGTACAACACTAGAATAAAAGGAGTGAAGCAGAATGAAGGACGCGCGCTCGTGCACGTCACTTCCGACCGTGACACTGTGTGCGCCTGAGTGTTGTCGCGGCTCTGCGCCCTGCCCCTGCGCAAGCATTAACCACCCCGGGGGGGGCCAGCACACACCCCCACAACACTGGCGACGAGCGGAGGGGGCCCAACCCTCGCCCGTCTACCGACAGCCTGCTCGGAGCGGTTTGCTCCTCTCCGCGGTGCCCAACGCGTGTCTCCCGGCCGAGCCGCCTGCCTTCGCTAGGCCGGCCTTCCTCTTCCTGTTTCTCTGCCTGGGTCTTCGGTGGCGCTGGGTGCCCACCCCACGAGTTCCTCATCTTCAAAAAAAAAAACAAGAGGAAAAGAAGGGGAAAGCAGCAGCGGAACCAACGCTGACACGGCGACTGCTCCGGCCGCCTGGAGTACGCGACCGGCTGCCGAACACCACGCATCCCGCGTGAGTCAAGTGCCAGCGCGACACCCTGCCAATGCTCACGCATTGCGCGTGAGCCACGGAAAAACGCCCTGTGGTCCCTCACGCATTGCGCGTGTGTTGGGTGTGGGCAAAAGAAGGCCCTGCCACGCCCTGGAGGGATACTACTGACGGCCTGGTGCCCACAGGAAGATCCCAGAAGGCATCACAACGCCATCAAGCCACGGGAGGCCCACCACGCCTGTGACGAGACCGAGGTGAGCCGCACAGTTACCACGTGGCGTCACGGAGCGGCGCAAGTAAGACAGCGACGCTTTCTACAGCAGTACACCTGCCTACAGGGACATTTTCGCCATGGGGGATGGAGACGCACCTGCTCCCACCATCAACATCCCATTTCAGCATGCTGCTGCGGGGGTGCTACCACCATTCAGCAAAGCAGCGGACCCGTCGACGGCCTCACCGCGATGGAAAATCTGGCTCGAGAGGCTGGAAAACTACTTTGTGGTCATGAGGGAAACAGACAATGCGGTAAAAAGATCACTATTACTTCACTATGCGGGGGATGAAATATTCAGACTTTTCAAACACTTACCCAATACGGGTGCTGCGGATAGCTATGACGCGGCTGTTGCGGCCCTCAATGGCCATTTCGATCCCCAATTGAATGTAGACTTCGAAGTATTTAAATTGGGCCAGGCCCGTCAGCGGGAGGGAGAGTCGATGGACCAGTTCCATACCCGTGTTAGAGAACTCGCCAGCTCCACGGATGAGGACCAACCGAGAGCCATAAGACGACAGATTATTCAAGGGTGCAGAGACAAGACACTGAGAGGATTAATTCTGCGCAAACCCGGAATCTCCCTGGAAGATATCTTAATCCTGGCCAGGTCCCACGAACTTTCAAGCGTCAGAGCCACTGCCATGGAACAGGCCCTACACAAAACCGCCGTCAAGCCCGAACCTATCAAGGTGGAACGGGCAGATGCCGTGCGGCCGCGACCACGTGGACCGCCACCGAGAGGATATCGGAGGGATTCACCCCAAGCCCGGTGTGGATATTGCGGCCATGAACCTCACGCGGCCAAAGACTGCCCAGCCCAGGGGCAAACATGTGTGAATTGTGGGATCCCAAACCATTTCGCGCCGGTCTGCCGCAGGAAGAACCAATCCAAGAACTTCAAAGGACCACGGACGCCTACCAAGGCCGTTCATCAACTATCACTAACGGAATCACCCCCGGTGAAGGCAGAAAGGCACCTACCCACAATATATGATGACTCGGAGTCAGAGGACGAAGAGGCATACATCGTCTCGTTCGCAAGGGAGCTCAAGCAACGATGACGGCCACAACCAACATGCATTGTTCAGATGGGGAACACCGAGGTCAAGGCCATCATTGACACTGGCGCCACGGTCAATGTGATGGGCCTGCAACAGTTTAACAAGTTACGCCCACGGCCCGAAGTGCTACCATCCAAAACAAGAATCTTCGCCTACGGAGCAGACACGCCACTGCCCCTCAAGGGCAAAATCATAATACCCATCCAAGCCGACGAGTCAGAGGTAATGGCGACTGTTCACATCATCAACCGAGAGGCTGACACCCTGATAAGTAGCCACACGGCGGAGGACCTGAAACTAATAGCATTTGCTAACCGTATCAGAGCACACCAAGTGGATGAGCTATTGGGACGATTCCCGGAACTCTTCAGAGGGCTGGGATGCATCAAATGTGAGCCTGTTAAACTCCACATTGGCAAATCTGTCACTCCCACTGCACTACGCCACCGACGGATACCTTTTCACCTTCGCCCATTGGTGGAAAAGGAACTCGAGAAACTTGAGGGCCTGGGCGTCATCGAAAAGGTCACGGGACCCACTCCGTGGGTCTCGCCTATGGTGATTGTAGAGAAACCAAAGCAACCGGGTGAAATCCGTTTGTGCATCGACATGCGGTTACCGAACACCGCCATCCGAAGGGAAAGACATCTGACTCCTACTATGGACGACATAGTGGCCGACGTCAATGGGTCGAAGTGGTTTTCCAAAATTGACCTCAACGCGGGATACCACCAACTGCCACTTGCGGAGGAAAGTCGCTTCATCACCACCTTTAGTACCCATCTGGGTCTCCGGCGCTACAAGCGGCTAAACTTTGGCATCTCATCAGCAGCAGAGGTGTTCCAAAACACAATCAGAGAACTCCTGTCTGGACTACCCGGGTGATAAATGTCAGAGACGACATTTTGATACACTCTGCCACCGCGTCTGAACATCACAAGCACCTTCGGGATGTCCTAAAGAGACTGAGTACCCATGGAGCGACACTCCACAGAGAAAAATGTCAATTCTTTCAACCTTTAATTGAATTCTTTGGCTATGTGTTCAACCAAGAGGGAATCCAGATTGACCCGAGGAAGTCCAAAGCCATAAAGGACGCTCCAGCGCCAAAATCCCCGACGGAGGTGAGGAGTTTTCTGGGGATGGCCACATACTGTGGCCGGTTCATTCCGGGGCTGGCTACTCGAAGCGAGCCTCTGCGAGCACTGACCAAGGCGGGCGCCGCGTGGCAGTGGGGCCGGAAGGAAGATGAAGCTTTTCAAGGTATCAAGGATGCCCTTTTGGAGAAAGCCACCCTTTCGTACTTCGACCCCGCCAAACGCACGGAGGTGATCGTCGATGCCAGTCCGGTGGGCCTTGGCGCTGTCCTGGCCCAAGAACATGAACCCGGGCAATGGACAGCATTAGCCTTCGCCAGCAAGGCTCTGACCCCTACCGAAACCAGGTACGCACAAATTGAGAGGGAGGCTCTCGCCATCAAGTGGGCCTGTAACCATTTTCATCTGCCCCTACAAGGACACTCCTTCGTCATGGTCACTGACCACCAACCTTTAGTGCCCATCTTCAAGGGATCTGCACCCCACCCACCACCTCGCATCGAGCGCTGGGTGATTCAACTTCAGTCGTATGAAATGGAGGTGGTGTATCGTCCAGGGGCCAAGAATCCTGAAGACTATCTATCGCGTCACCCCACACAACCAGAGCCGGCACCGGTTGATGATGACTGTGAGGAATACGCACGGTGGGTAGCACTCACCTCATGCCCACAATGCATGTCGATAGAAGATATCAAGGAAGCAGCCACCGCCGATAATATTTACATGAGGTCGCCTCAGGCAGTCCAAGAAGGCTCGTGTACTGACTACCTACGCCCACCCAACTCCTGGACTGCAGAAGACAAAGAGGCACTCACGAAGATCTGGCATGTCAGGCACGAGCTAAGTGCCACAGAAGATGGAGTACTACTCAGAGAATCACGGCTAGTGATCCCACAAAGTTTAAGGCACCGAGCAACCCAACTCGCCCATGGAGGACACCAGGGCGCGACGAAGATGAAAGCACGCATGCGAGAAAAGGTGTGGTTCCCGGAGCTTGAGACCACAGTGGACGAGTATGTAAAGAACTGCCTGTCGTGTCAGTTAACCAGCGACCCCGAGAGACCTGCACCAATAATTACGGAAGAAGCTTGCATGCCGCCCTGGACCAAGGTCAGCATAGATTTTGGTAGCTTCCCGGGGGAAGGACATACGCTGGTGGCCATTGACGCTTACTCAAAGTACCCTTTAGTGGAAAAGGTTGTCTCCACTGCGTTCACACACGTCGGCCCGGCGCTAGAAAGAATGTTCTCCATGTTTGGATACCCCACCGAAATACGGAGCGACAATGGACCGCCATTCCAGGGAACTGAGTTTGCTGCATTTCTTAAATCCAGAGGCATCCTGCATCATCGTATCACACCTCAATGGCCCCAGGCCAATGGGGACGTTGAGAGCTTTATGCTTACACTCAATAAGATATTCCTGATAGCGGTAGTGGAGCAAGCTGACCCCGAACAGAGGATGCACGAATTCCTACGGGAGTATCGGGGAACCCCTCACTGCACCACGCAAAGGAGCCCATGGACCCTCATGTTTCAAGGCCAACGACGAGACCTTCTTCCCAGCATCCCGGGGTGGACGCCAGACTTGGCCCACCCGGAAGACACTCAAGAACGGAGACGACTAGGGAACCAGCGAGCAAGTCGGCGCCGGAGGGCGGCTCCAAGGATCCTAAGGCAGGGGACCCGAGTGATCATACGAAATAGGCGTCCGGGAGGCAAGTTCCAAACGCGATATGAGCCGGGCACTTGGACCATAACATCCACCAAAGGCACCATGATCACTGCAAGGAAAGGCGAAGAGGAAATCTCGAGGAACATCTCCTGGTTCAAAGCGATCCCGACAGCATCTAGACAATGCTCCGAAGGCATGGGAGAAGACAGGGGATTGCATGTGACCGCTGTGCCGGAGGAAGAGAGCAGCACACCATCAGGGAGTCAGACGGAGAGATGTGAGCCGGAACCGATATTCACGACTCCGTCGGATGCGGTCATGGACAATCACCAAAACATGGAGAATGGCCGGGGCCACGTGCAGAGGTACAACCTGCGGCCCAATTCACCACCGAGCCAAAAGTTAAAAGACTATGCCTGTCTGCTAAGGCCCTGAAGTTCACATCAAGGGACACGCGAGCACAGGAACATATTGTGGGGAACTCTCACCTAGTTGAATAACAGTGTTTGAACTGTGTGGAAGAGAAGAAAAAGTTTTATAGAGTTGGATAGGGATGTAGTGATGTAACGGTCTAGTTTACTCACGTACATGCATCCACACATCCGCAGGCCAGGCGTGGCCTGCGGGGTCCAATAAAAGAAGGACGCGCGCTCGTGCACGTCACTTCCGACCGTGACACTGTGTGCGCCTGAGTGTTGTCGCGGCTCCGTGCCCTGCCCCTGCGCAAGCATTAACCACCCAGGGGGGCCAGCACACACCCCCACAACAGTCTGCATCTCAGGCCGGACACAATCTGCACTGCAGAGCCTGCTTTCCTCTCTCTCGGGGTAGGCTATGGGAACATTTAGGATTGTCAAACAGAAACAGAGGCACTTGAACAGGGAGTGTGCTTTCAATAACTACCCCCAAAAAAGTGGAGACACTGAGGCCCCACATGAGAGAGTGGGGGATGTGAGCTTGCACATAAAAATGATGTGTTTCTGCACTGCTGGGTTATGCGGTCTGGGTCGTTCGCCGCACCAGCTACTGTGGTTGTTGTAGCCTGTACTGCACTATCGTATGGGAAGTGGCTGGAAGGTTGTAGGTTTATTCACCACATTGCTGCACCCCGTATCTGATTTGTTTCAAGTCTGTGGGGTCTTTTCACAAGGGCATTTTGTAGTAGCAAAGTTGTCTTCCTGTAGTACTTTTTTATTTACTCAAACTTGCCTTTGTGTATGGCCCCAAAACATCTAAAATGAGAATAAAACTGTAATAATAAGGGAATATGCATATACCATCAGTACAAATAGAATGAACTCTGCCCTTTTTCTACTTTCTTGTAGTACTCTCTCCCCTGCTCATAAATGCTTTTGTGAATCAGGCCCATGGTCTACTGTGTTGGGGGAAGGAGGTAGGCTTGTAGGCGAAGCCAATATCAGCTTTTTTATACTGCTATCAGAACCCTTCAATTTAGAGAATTTAGAGAATATAATGGATAAGAGAATCTTTGTTAATGTCCACACACCATGCAACGTTGTCTTTTCTGTGTTGGAGATATTCATGTCTGTATCTGCAGGGGAGTGGGCCTAATACTACTGATCCAGAAAACAACTAAATCTGAGGGACACAAGGAGTATAGGATATTCATAGGCATCTTGGCAACATGGATGTTTTTTCAACAAATATGTGGCCTTGATGACATCACAAGGTGGACCCTGTCTCCCACTAAATCTCCTATTTACTGCTGAGAGACTCGAGAAAAAGCAGGGTGTGGAAACGACAGAAAGGAAAGCGGGGTCTAGGTCGCCTTGTCACTTTTTTAGGTCTCGCCTTCGCAGCACACATGGCTACAAGGCAAAAATTAGGTCTCACCTTCGCAGCGTGCATGCTCTGCCAGGCAAAAAAAACTTTTCCCGTCGCTTTGGCTTTTCAGCCAAGCACGTGCACGCGTTCCATTGCCTTCAATGCAAACGCGTGCAAAGAAAGGAGATTCACTCGCGGGCGCGCACCACCATCTGGCAGCAATTATCGCTCCCACCCCTCATCTCTCCCCCCCACCGTGCGAGGCGCGCGTGTTTGTGCTGGTTTTCTTTGCTTTAAAAGAGCGCGCCTTGCGTGCTGTATATAATTAAATATGTCGCCCTGCTGACTGAATGGCCAGAGTCTGTCCTGGTGGATCTACTACGGTAGCCTACTTGCAGCGCCTTGTAGCCTCACCCACCGACAGTACCACCCTCTGCAACCCTTCCCAAAATGGAGGATCCACCCTTATAGAAACCAAACAAAAAGAAACTAAAGAAAATCGTAGACTAAAATGGAGAGCACAGACCCAGGTATGGCATGAGAAATACTCTGCAACCAGTTGTACGTGTATGCTTGACTGTGTGTCATGCCTTTGGCGTGCCTATTCTCAGATTCTGTGTGTGTGTTTTCACCGTGAAGGGATTGGGTGCATTTTACGCTGTATGCGGTTCAGGTTCGTTCCCCATGCATGTTGAGCACAGTGGGGTGAGGTGGGTTTAGGAGATGGTTGTGTACAAGGATGGAGCAGGATGCGTGTGTGTAGAGTGGGATCACGGGTGTGTGTTCGAAGGGGGACGCTGTAGAGGTATATTGTTGAGGGAGAGCACGACCTTGTGGGTGTTTGTCAGGCCACGCCCCTTTTTGGTTAGTGTATGCTCCGGGATTCCTTGCTTTAGTTAAAGCTAGAGCAGCATACACAAAACTACGGAAGCCCATATGCACTTGCCTTCACATGTACTACGTGTAGGCAAAGATTGCCGCGCGCCCCCCTAGTCTTATTAAAATGAAGTGCTTCTGTGTATCTGTGTGACGGGTGTGGAAGTGCTTGTGAGTCAACGTGTAGAGGGCACCTCACCATGAGATTACAGTTTCTCACCCCCCTGCGCTCCCAGCAGCCAAGGATCTCTCGACAATCATTTTTTCCACTGAAACATGCTTTCCCCATAAAAGGAAGCAGAGGTGGAGAGCGGGGCTGCCTGGGAAGAGCCTGTTTACCCCGCTCCACCCCAGGAATGTGGGCGCTGCCTCCTGCAGCCCGCAGAGCAGCATTGATATATGCGTTAATTTGCATCAGGCAGCTTTCATCTTTAAGCGGGACTCGCTGTTCCACGTGTGCTGTCTGAAGAGAATAATTAATGTAGAGGCATTTAAATGAGTCTAATATTACTACAGGTGCTCGGTGTTCCAAGATGACCCTCCACAAGCCCAACTGGAATACCAGTAAAGGGGCGCGCTTGACCTTTTCGCAGCCTGAAGAAATAATGAATATTTATTGATTGGTTTTAGTTACTAATGAGGCTGTCACTCACTGCCCGCCTGGGCATCCTGCATAGCAGAATGAATATTCACTGAGTTGTCCAAGTATATTATTAATGAAGGGGCCAGTCTTGCTCCCGTGCGCCAGGCAGAGCGCCGCTAATGTTCATTGATAAGTGTAACTTTTATTCTAGTGACTGTACTGTCTCTTCACAGCCTGAGGAGAAGATTGAATGTGCAATGTTTTACTTTTTCCATAGTTTCATCCCTGTGCAGCCTTGGATCGATGAATGAATGAATATCCATTCATTCATTTGCTCAACTTTAATATTAGTGCATGGGCGGATGTGTCCTTTAATGCAGCTTGCAGAGCAGTATTATTATTCATTGGTTAGTCTACCTTTAATATTTGTGATGGACGTAATGTCCTTTCTAGACAGTGTGAAAAGCAGAATACATATTCATTGTTCAGTCTAAAATATTATTAATGAAAGGGCACAAAGTCCTTCTGTGTGCCCTGGAGGGCAGTATTGACATCAATTGTTTAGCACAGCTTTTCTTGTACTGTCTGAGCACACACCTGTCCCTTCGTATCCCGAAAAGATGATTTAATATGTATTGTTTTGGTATTCATTGATAATACCCTCCCTGTGCAGTCATATAATAATTAATATCGATTCATTAATCTGATTTAATTAATGGTGAATGGGCATAAAGCCCCAGTGCCGCATTAATCCTCATTAGTCACACGAATATTCGCGATGGGGAGCCAAGCCCCCCGTGAAGCCTGCAGAGCCAGAAATATTCATGGTTTACCCTGCTTTAATATTCATGAAGGGGCGGAGCGTCCTGCACATTGTCGTCAATATTCAGTCATTACAATAGCCTTCAGTGGCTGGACACACTGCTTTCTCTACGAGAACATGTAATAAACATTAATTAGCCTTCGATATTAACGACAATGACGCACCCTGTCCTAGTCTTTCATCAGTGTGATATTTGGGAAGGGGCCCATCATCCTCCAGTGCATCCTGCAGTGCAACATTAATGTTAATTGATTAGTTTCACTTTTAGTGCTGTTGAGGAGGCCCAGTGCCACCTACAGCGGATGGGCAGCTTCAATATTGATTCATGCATGAGTTTTAATTGAATATTAATGGGGGGCACACTGTACACCCTTGCAGCTTGCAGAGCAGCATTAATATAGGCATTCGTCCATTAGTTTAACTTTCTTATTGATGAAGAGGTAGAGTGTACTGTGCCACAGCCTGCTGAGCTGCATTATATTCATTCAATCATTAGTTTAAATGTAATATTAATTAAGGGTGTGGCTTAAGAGCACTTAAGCTGAAAATCTATGCTTAGCTCAGGCAACAGTTCCTCTGCACAGTATTTATTCTTCCGATGGGTGTACAATTTTACTTTATATTAGCCACTAAACTACCGCATGGTATAAAATTTTAGAGGGGGCTGCATCTCATTATTTGTCAGAGCGCTAACACAGTGATACATGTATAGCCACGGAGATCTACATTGCACTAATGTGCAATAATATGCTGCATCACTAAATACTTATAAGGTCCCAAATGCGAGACCGATTGCATTGCAAATGCTTGTTTTGTCCTTTCTGCTCCTTCATGAACCCTCAAACCTGTGACGGCAATGGTAGGATGCAGGGTCACCAATGTGGCAACATAGGAGTTGCAGATGGTATCCCTAGCTGATGCTCATGTCTGGCCACGGTGAGGTATCCTTTCAAGCAAACAGATGTCTCTTGGAGAAAGACACAGGGCAAGGCACACCGCTGGTTTCTGCCCTCACAAAGTCACCCAAAGTGAAACATTGTGGAGTAAAGGTTTCAAAATGAATTTACTTTCTTGCACAAAAGGTATTTTGCACCGAAAAAGCGTCTTTTCCCAGAGCAAATAGCGTTTTGCTCAGCTTTGGCCCCATCCGAAAATGTACCAAACAATGTAAAAACGTTTTTCAATCAAAACAAGATGCAGAAGCCTATATTTATTTCTTAGTGGTACTTTTAAGCATGAACAAGATGCAAGAGGGTTTAAGACCACAGTAATGAACTTGAGAGAAAATAATTTGTTTTTTTTTAACTGGGACAGGAATTGTAGCATGGTGATATGAAAGATTGGGATAGGGGATGTGTGCAGAACTTCTAGAGCAATTTTCTTAGACCGCTAAGGAGCACAGGGAGTTATACCAAACTCAATTAGGGCCACCTTCTTAAAACTGCTGCACCCACTTTCAAGGTAGAGTGTTTTCTGGAACAGAAGAAGAGAAAAGGACAGATGGTTGTATGCTGGAAGAATTCCTGCTTCCTGATGGAAGGTCTGTGGAATGTCTGACGCCAGCTGTTTAATGAACTGTTGGACCTGAAAGACTTCCCTGAGAACCAGGAAAGGTGCTTCTTGCGGGTGCACAAGAATTGAATGGAATGGAATTGAATGGAATTATATTGAATGATATGTTTATTAAGACACTTCTCCATAAGACAAGTACATAGTAATAATAATGACATCCAAGGATAAAAAGGTCCAGGTCAGGCCTTAAAGACCCTGCGTAAAGTGGACCTTCTGTCCATCTGGAACGGAAAGTGCTAAGAGTCCAAGAAACAAAAGGAGTTCTTTGTACTTGAATAAAATCAATACACCTGGTGGTGACTGGATAATTGGATGTGACATGACTGGAAGTGGGGAGAAGCTTTTTTCACGCTTCAGCTCTGGCCTAGTGTACAGGGACACGTCTCTGATAAGAGAAAATTTGTCAGAACCAGCCAGCTGAATCATAGCTCTAATCAAGTATCCATTGAAAGATTGAAGCAAACATGAAGCATCTTGAAGTGTAACAATTTGGTTTACTATTTTCAAGCCTGATTTGCAAAGCTTTTTTAACAACAGAGTATTACCTTGGTGTACAAAAAGTTCAATAAGAGGACACTCCATATGTCCTGCTTCACTGCGCCTCCTTTACTGCCAGCCTTGCTTCGCATAAGCAAGGACTATAAGTACAAAGTGCATGTTTATGCACTGCTTGCAGGTTTTCAACATATATAAAGACAAGGCATTGTCATTTACAATGTCAATAGCTCAAACTCTCGCAAATGCGAGACCTATTGCATTGCAAGTGCTTGTTATTATTTCCCTGTGGCAGGCAATTTGTTTTGGTGTCCTTCTGGCGGCTGTTAATTGGCACGCATCAAATTTTAGACTGATGCAAGATGTCTGACTAACATATAAGTCTTGTGAAACCTTCAGCTGAAAGGTAAATTATTGGCATACTAGTCTAATGACACTCTACATGTTGAAAATAGATCACCACTGGGAAAGAAGGGAACATATTGAAAAGGAAGGCTGAGATTAAGGATCCTTGAGGTTCTAGGTGATAAGGGGCAAACGTAGACTAACTGAAAAGGCGGCCGAAATACTTCATGGATGGGCAGAGAGCATGGTAGAGATGAAAGGTGAACACTTGGATGGACAGGATGGAAGGTTGGGTAGACGGACAGACAGTAGTGAGGGAACTATCATATTTGGCTTTGGATGAGCAGAAAAGAAACACATAAGGACACGAATAAAGAGTAAAGGAACAGATGGACACCAGAGTCGGATTGGGTGGAGAAAATAGGCCACGGCACCAAAAAGAAAGTGTCCCCCATTAGAGCATGAAATAGGTAAAAATTAAAAATATTGGCATAAAGTAAATAATAAGAGTTAATACGAAACCAAGTACTTTTAAGCAAAAGCTCAAACAGTGGTGCGGTGTCCGAAGCACAGGCGCAGGATGCTGTTTTACCAATCTCATGTATTAGAGATAGAGAAAGATCTTCCTAGGGAATAAGAACTAGGAAGTGTCCCTCCAGGTTTAGCCATTTTGGAATGGTAGAGTTACAGCTACAGCAATAGAACTACTAACTGTGAGCAATACTAGTTCAGTGCCGCTTACCCACCAGAGGAGCTAACAAGAGCCTTCTGGTCCACTGTGAGGCTGTGGTCCGTGTAACCTTTTCCTCATTGGTACCACATTATGAGGGGGAAGAGGAAAACCCCTGGGAGGGGTGTTCTCCCTGTTAAAGGGCAAAATCCCTTGCCTTTCCTCTCCTCGCTGCTGCCATCACGGCCTTGGTCGCTGCGGTCCCGATACGTCGGTGGTGGAACCAAAGCCTTGATAATAAATGTGGTGGCAGGCAGGCAGGGAGCAAAGCAGCCTGCTACAGCGTCATTGTTGTGCCGATGCTGTGCGAGTTTTGAACAGAGACAAGATTAGGCCAACTTGTAATAAAGTGAGTTAGCACAATGCAAAGGGTTGGGCCGAACCGAAGAGACGAGCAGTTAATAATACCTAGGAGTGACGGGCAGGAGGTGGTGGTGGGGGCATGCACAGACGGCAAAAGGGGCACTGAAGAAAAGAGCAGGGAACATATAATAATGGAATTTACAGCTAAAGATAAAATATGGTGTCATGCTGAAACATAAAGTGTGGTGCCCGTGTTGCAACTATGAAAGCGGGGGCCGAGCTAAGCATAAAGTGCAGCACCCATGTTGTAATTATGAACGCGGGCGCTCTGCTAAAGATAAAGTGCCTCGCCCATGTATGTAAAAGTTATGTGCAGCAGCCCATAAAGCGCCTGCTGTTGCTAAACAGTATCAGGAAATAAAATAAGTAGTCTGGAAAGGAACTGATGAACACCTACAGATTAAGTTAACTAGAATTAGTCGGGGCTGCCTTTGGCATAAAACGGAAATGCTGTGTGGGACTACCAACCAATATGGAGCCAAGACAGAAGAGCACCGTAGGAGTGAACCAATCCCAAGCAGAAGGTGGGATTTACACCCCTTACAGTGATTACAGCGAGTCTTTCAGACCGCGCATGAGCGCTGCCTAGGCTCGACCTAAAAAGAAGCACCAGCTAACTTGCATTGCATAAAGAAAGTAGCTGGCCCACCTCCAGAAAATTTGCCACTTTCAATTTGTACATATGAACATTAATATTTCATTGTTGTACATTTATTTGCACAGGGTGTGATTTTTGTGAAAGGCATTAAATGAGTTATGCTACCAAAATCATCAGTAGAATCGTACGATTGGGATAGTTTATGTTTTCTTTCTGAATTGATTCACTTGAACCATTTGGAATGGACCACCCTACAGACCAGAAATGCAATTGTTTTGCAATATTTATTTTTATTTTTACTACAATTTGCTAGGGTTACAGGTTACAATTGAAGAGGGGATTTATAATAATTTTAGGACTAAGACTCTCAGCTTGTACCTCTTACGAAATCAAGAATATTGTCTATAATTCCCACTGTTGACAAGCTAATTGATTGATGATTTCGGTAAAATGGGAAATGAACGGCGCCACCCGAACCAAGAGGCGTGGCGCCCTTAGTGGCATCCGGGGGCGGGAGCCAGCAGGGACGTCTTCACTGCGGAAACAAGGACAGGGAAGAGCTAGCACACGTCATCAAGAAGGCAGGGCCGACCTTCCCTCCCTCGAGGGTACAAAAGCCTCGGGGAGGCTGAACTAACCCTCTTTGTCCTCTTCCAACAGCTCCGGCGGCAGCAGACCAGCAAAGAATTACCCACCCACCCATCCCTGCAACAAGGAAGAGAATGGCGGGGTCCCAGGCAAGAAAAGGGTGTGGACTTCCCCTTTTGGTATGGACTGGCTGCCTATGGAAAGGGCAAGCAGTCATTGTGGGGCTCTGAGCTGGCGGGAGAGGGGGGACTGACCTGCTGGTGGTCCTGACCACTCCTGCCCTTCCCGTGATGACGGGGTGTCAGTTTATAAACATTGGAGGGGGTATACCCCGGTATGTTTGTCACAAGTAGTGGCAGATTATTTACCTGCGGCTCTGTTGACCGGAGGGCGGTCAACTTAAGGAGAGCAGGCTATCTTGGTTGTGGCCTGCTGGCACAGCCCGAAGGACAAGCAAAAAGGCCCCTTGGAGAGCGGGGTGTAAATATAATGACAATCTATAACTTTGAGATGATTTAATGCTCTTGTGTTGATAAGCAAGTATTTTTAAAGATTTACCTTAAACCTTAATTAAGATGAACAAAGGATTAATGACACTGCTTGAAGTTTTTAATAAAAGACTACGCGGTGAACGACAACAACTTGCTTCATGTCTTTTATGGAGGGGGGGGCGACTCGCACCCGGTAGGCACACTATGGACTTAGGCCCATGATTTACAGTGATTCGCCAGCCTTTTGATTCCTGTGTATTCCTTATGTGTACAAATTGTAACAATGATAAGCCTTGTGTGTGACCTACTTAATGTTATTCTTCTTTGAAAATAAAAAAGAATAAAAAAAAATTAAAAAAAGAATATTGTCTAGACTACTCAAATCTTTCCTCTCCTCTAATGTTCCAACAATCCCCACAACTTTCCAAGCGAGCCACCCCATCCCCACCAACCAAACAAGTTAGATATTTGTCTGTTACTTTAGTTTCCCCCCCGTTTGTTTCTCATTGTCTACTGGATATTCTACTCCCAGTACTTTCATGAACTCCCCCCAGGTATGAAAAGAGAGATTTGTGAGCACCCGAAATGTATAACTCAATATGAAGGAACAACAGATGTGTAATGAATAATACAGTGGACCACTTCCATGCACATGTGTCATAAATACACAGAGTATGCCACTTTAGAGTTGGGAATATGATTATTAATCTCTAATTGTCGGAGGTTTATGTGCAAAGGATATGTATTTTTTTACAGCTCTCAAATAAGTCCTTTTAAAAAAAACCGAAGTAGAACCTGTGAGTGGTACAGTTCCTGTTTCCTTCTGAACTGACTCACTTTTAATATTCGTAAGAGAACACCTTAGTGTCCGAAATTGCAATTTTTTTCAAAATAAACACTTTCTGTGCGTTGTTTTTTTAATCTTTTTCTTGCTTCTCACATTATACAAAGTGCTCCTAGAGTACAACAGTGATGTGTGCCTGGACTTTGTAGTTACCGAAGGGGAAGAGGACGCTTTCACAAGGGCGAGATCTCAAGGGGACAGTCCCTGATGTGCACAGGGGCGTGGCCCCATTCATATCAGGGCATCCTGTGCCTTTCTACCCCCACCATATTAAAGATGTGGGTTCAATGGCAAAGGAGCTGTTAGGAGGCTCAGTGCGCGTGCGCACACGGAGGTGGTGCTGAGTCACTCTTAGTATCTCACCATTTGGTATTCCTGTATTCAGATCATGCACCCCGCAGAATGCGCGCCTACATGGGACACAGTTGACCTTCATTCCTATAATTATGAAACAGATTCACTTCCTTGTTCTATATTTTGGGAGAGGTGAATGTAAATGGTTCTTAAAGGAGATGTTGCTTTCAGAAACTGACACGCTTGTTTAGTTTTTTTTTTAATCCTTCTCATTTAAAGCAGATGGCTCTCCATCGCCTTGACAGCCCTGCTTTCGCTCTATGGGAGGTCGATAGTGATGTGCCAATAGTATTTAGAGAGATCGGCTTTCTGCCTTATAGATCACACCCCTCGAGCAAGTTAACAGAGGTAATGTGGTGTCCTCTCCCGAGATCAATGCATCTGAAGACTTAACACACAGCCACTTTCTAACTTCTGGTAAAAAACAATACATTGCCTTGAAAAATGTCACAGTGAGAGAGCTCTGACCTTTCGCATGCACTGAGCTCTTTCTCAGTGTTTTCTCAGTTTCACAAGTGTTGCTGCCAAACAGCAGCCTCTCTAGAAGTGGATTTCAGGGGCAGAAAAACATTGATCCACATATAAAACTGATGGGGCCTATAAACTTTCTCTCTCTGTCTATACAAATACATATATATGCTTACAATGTTTAAATCTGACTTTGCGCATATATAACTATAAATGTATATTTAGATATAGTTATACACAAAGTTAGATTTAGACATATTTAGCAAATAAGAATGCTTTGCCACGAAAGGGGATTGGACAAAATGTTTGGGGCAAGGTGGTGTCTGTTCTGTGTCACCACCTAGTACATTTAGCAGCTGTGGTGGTGGAGCACGGGGGGCGGGGGGCAGTTGAATATAGCTGTGGCACGGGCCCTATCTGCCCCCCCGTCCCCTTCCGACCCCTCTACAGTCGCCCCAGCTGTCGAAGAGGAGAGGAAGACATTTGAAGATGAACCGGTCTGAAAAGGAATAGTGGTCTGAATATGGTAAGCATATGTCTTGAAAAATACTATATCTAAAACTGCCAGACATAAGTCAATATTTTGTTTCTATGGAATTTTGTTATTTACTATTGGGGTGATTTTCCGTATCACGTAGGGCAAACAGTTTTAATCCACTTCACCATCAGGGGCGTAACACAGGCCCCCGCAGCCCACGCGGTGCGGGGGGGGGGCTCCAGGGGGCCCCCTCGGCACTGCACACTGTCCAGAGAGCTCCTAATTGAGCCCGAAGTGGGGCCGTCTACATACTGTAATGATGATTGTGGAGGGCCCTGGGCCCGCATGTTAGGCGCAGCAATGATGGACACAGACACCAGGAATGGGTAGTGGAAAAGGTCCCGAGCACGTGCGCTCGGCCTCTTTTATTGGCAGCGTCATGTGACACCATGACGTCTGTGGTGGGTGGGTGTAGAGTATGTTACATCACCCCGGAACACTAGAACGTGTCCACGCTAAGACACTACATCACTCCCCTTTTTAATCATTGAAAAGACCCAACTTCAGAATTCACATTTGGGGAAAGTAACATGTCTCAGGATGCAGTGAAGTGTTCAGTTCCGCCATGCTCTTCTGTCCGCCACTGCTTGGAATTGGCAGATGGAGTTCAATCTGTTTCGGGGAACCTTAGTCCGCTTTGGCACCGGTTGGTGGTGCTCGATGTAAACAGTCTGTGGACGACTGGGTAGCCCCTTTGTCCTCACAGTCTTTCTGTTGTTGACTTCCGTGGTAACGGGTGCGGTTGGAGTTCTTGTAGTTCGCCGTGGAATGATGGTTACGTACCAGTTTCGGCCTTGGACTCACTGTGGGGACCTACTTTGCACTGACTTCTTCTTCACTCTTAACTGTGGCAACGGCCACGTGGATTTACTTCCTTCCATTCTTAACTGTGGCATGGCCACGTGGATATACTTCTTTCCGCTCTTGCAGTGGCAGAGGTGCCACATGTCTCTCCTTTTCTTCCTTTCTTTTCACGGTGGCAGAGGTGCCACTCAGATCTCTCTTCTTCTTCCTTTCTTGTCATGGTGGCAGACGTGCCACTCAGATCTCTCCTCTTCTTCCTTTCTGTTTCACAGTGGCAGACGTGCCACACAGCTCTCTCCTCTTCTTCCTTCCGTTTCACAGTGGCAGACGTGCCACACAGCTCTCTCCTCTTCTTCCTTCCGTTTCACAGTGGCAGACGTGCCACTCGGATCTCTCCTCTTCTTCCTTTCTTTTCACAGTGGCAGGCGTGCCACTCGGATCTCTCCTTTTTCTCCCTTCCTGTTTCGCGACATCACTTGGTCCAATCTTGCATCTTCTCTCTTGACCTGGCTCCAACATGCAGGGCGCGCCCGCTGCATGTGTACTCCTGGTTTGTCCCTGACAGGAACACTTCCTCCCTCTTCCTCAGCTTCCTGAGTTGGTGTCGCGAACCCTCTTCTCTAGATTCTTGTAGGTGACGTTCGTGGGATGGTGTTCACCGACCTTGACTAGGTTGAACGTCCTGGACCGTTTGGCGGTCCACTCCTGCTGATGTTTTGGCAGGCTTCTTCGGTCGTCCTGTCGGACTTGGTGCATTAGCACTTTCTGGTGTTGTTTGAGGGGACCCGTCGCGGGTCATACTTGGTACGCGATCTTCCTGTGGATCGGCTTCTGGGGGGGCGCCACGCTTAGTGGTCGTCTCGGTAACTGTTCTGCACTGTGGCGTTACCTGTGCCCTTCTTCCATCTCGTGGGGGCTGTGCCTTGTCACGTGGCGCGTTATCTGCGCCCGTAGTTTTTTTCAAGGCTCTCGGACACTTGTTGCGTGTCGTTGGTACTTGCAGCTTTGGCTGGCGTCGATTTCTTGCTGCTTGGCTGACGTCCAGTACTTTGCTGCTTTGGACCGTTGGGTACTTGCTGCTTTGGCTGGCGTCAGGTGCTTGCTGCTTCGGACCGTTGGCGGGAGTAGTTGATGCTACGGTGATCTCCTGTGGCCACTAGGAGTCGCTGCTCTCTCCGTCTTCTGATCACGGCAGTCTTTTCCTTGATCGTTCCTCCAGTGCTTGGCAGTCGTTTTCTCCAGACGTTTTGTCCTTGCTTAGATGCTTGGAGAGGCGTTGGTGCCTCTTCCCACGTCACTCTGGAAGTGGCGTCTGCCGACTCCTGCTGGTGCGTGTGGTTCTTTCCGTACTTGTTTGCTCACTTACTTGCTGCATGAGATTCAATTCTCCTTGTGGGCTTTGCTTAGTCCTTTACCCCTTGTTGCTGCTGCATTGCCTGGTGTTGTGCGATGCTTGTTTGTTTCTATATAGATGCAGGTGCACTTTCCTTCTTCGGCCACCAGATGGCGGTAGACTCCGGTTTGGTGGGTGCCTGCCTGGTGGCTCTTGTCTTCCTCGTGTTGTGTACTCTACTGTTTGTCTCTCTCTCTGTGCACCGGGGGCTGGTGCTGGAGCAGCCGCTGGGAACCTGGCCCCACACTGCCTTCCTGGTGAGTCCCTTCCCTGCTATTGAGTTCTTTTGTGGGCAGGAGGGTGCAGGCATGAGGGCGAGGCAGTTCTGTGGTGTGCAGGCTCCGTGTCTCGCACACTTTGACGTTCAAAGGCACCTCTACGTTTATTCTGGCGGCGCTGGCCGCTTTCAGGCACTCTGCCCCTCACACGGAGCACACAAGGGGGGGGCACATTTGAACTTGGCGGCGCTGGCCGCGTGCAGATATCTACTTCTTCCTGGCCGCTTCCAGGCACTCTGCTCTTCACACGGAGCACACAAGGAGGGGGCACTTTTGATCTTGGCGGCGCTGGCCACGTGCGGACGCTTACTTCTTCCTTGCTTCCCCTCCCAGCCCGCGGCAGCCTCGGCCGTACTCACGCGGGCGGGGGTGTTGGTGCTTCACTCCGGCGGGGGAGCGGGTCTCTCCGGTCACTCCTCCCTGACGGGGGGGCGCTCGAGGCAGGCCGCGGTTGGGCTCCGCCGGCTCTGCCGACTTGATTGTTCTCTGGCCCAGCAGGTTCCACTTCCGCCGGTCTCCCGCCGCAGCAGCTTCTACTGGCACTTGCTGCGCGGCGGAGACCCGCCTTGCTTCTCGCAGGCCGCGGGTAGGCTCCGCTGGCTCTGCAATGTCTTTACTCGCTGGGGTGCCGCCGGCAGGTCGCGGGTGGGCTCCGCTGGCGCTGCTGAGTTTATCCTCGCTGGGGGTGCCGTCGGCAGGTCGCGGGTGGACTCCGCTGGCCCGGACCACGTTGCGAGGGGGGTCGGGAGGCGGTTAGCTACTCCGCTCCCTCCCCCTCGTTGATTATGTTAATTGCGGGTCCAGCCGCACTCTCCCTCACGCAGTCTCTTGTCTCTGGGCCCCGCCGCTTACAGTCACACACGCGGCGGGGGCAGGGGATGACTCAGGCAGGCCGCGGGTAGGCTCCGCTGGTCCTGCTTATGATTGGGCACAGTTTATTTAAAGTCACTTCGCCCCTTGGGCTCACCTTCGGCCGACGGGCCTGATGCTCTGTCGCGGCCTCCGCCCGGCCGGTACACCTCTCCGGGGGGTCACTGCTTCGCGGCCGTCTCAGGTGGGCTCTGGGCGGTCCGCTCATTCCTGGTGGCACATGTTGGTGGCGGCTGACGCGGGTGGCTTCGGTCGGCTTGCTGTTAGCCTCTTGGTGGCTGCTGTGCTCCGACGTGCTCACCGGCTTCTCGGCTCGCTGCACCTTGCTGCAGGGGATGCCCTTCAGGCGGGCAGCTCTCTCCCCCTTTTCCTCAGTGTAGGGTAGTGGCACGCATGGGTTGCACTACCGACCTCGTCGCCATTGTAATGATGATTGTGGAGGGCCCTGGGCCCGCATGTTAGGCGCAGCAATGATGGACACAGACACCAGGAATGGGTAGTGGAAAAGGTCCCGAGCACGTGCGCTCGGCCTCTTTTATTGGCAGCGTCATGTGACACCATGACGTCTGTGGTGGGTGGGTGTAGAGTATGTTACATCACCCCGGAACACTAGAACGTGTCCACGCTAAGACACTACACATACCTTGCAGGGAGGCCCTCTCAATTTTCGTTACGCCAGTGTTTACCATTTCCGTACTGGTGATGGGTGGGTGGTTATTTGGAACATACAGAGTCTGGCTTTACCATGCCGTGCTCATCACTGTGGGGGAAACCAGGTGTACTGGGGCGGGAGGGGTAGAAAAAAACACTTCACTTACCTGCCGGCCGCCGCCTTTCCCCCTTCTTCTGTCAACGACGCAAGGAAGCATGAAGCACACAGGCTGTCAGACTCCCCTTGCCAATCACAATGCTTCTGTCATCACCATGACAGCAGTGTCATGATTGGTCGGAGCTGCCTGGTTCCCCCTCAGACTGGGACTGGGACTGGGAGCCTGGGAAAGTTCTTCACCCAGCTGTAAAACACAGCCGAATGGAGAAATGCTAAAGTGCGCATGACAGACGGCCAAACTGCCATGCACATTCATGTTGCATCAACCATTCCTGCCTGTGACACAGCCCAGCCTCACCCGGCATGTACTAAAAGAGGAAAATAAAATGATAATAATATTGCGTTGTTATCATTCTATGTTTCCTTTTTGCATGTTTGGCGACGCTCCTCCGCCTTAGCGACTCCCTTTCTCTCTCAGAAATGAAAAGTCAGAAGTCTTTGTAAAACATGATGCGAAAATATAGCTACTACTTCAATCCTAGCCCTAATGGCACACAAAGACAATGCAAACGTAACCAATTGGCACAGCAGAAGACACAATGACACTAACATCAGTCCACCGCCATGGTGGGGACCATGGAACTAGCAACCCAGTCTTACATTCAAGTGGATGTAATTGAAATACTCCAAAAACCACTCATGTGAAAGTAGCCACATTCCATTTAGATAATGAAAGGCATTTGGCTGCACATGCCCACACAAAGGGTGGGCATGCAGCAGGTAAACAGCCTCGCAAACACCCTCTGCTGAACTGCTTGTTTCTCTCAAAAGCCAGAGCACTTTTCACCAAACCGTTCTCTCGTGTAAAGTGCACAGGAAATCTGTCTGCAGCACAACACTCACCAGTCTGATCAAAGACAAAATGCCGACCCTAGTAAACGAGAAGGAGTCAAATGTGAAGCAGCATTCAGCCAAAGGCAAAAAGCACCCGGAGGCCATGTAAGGAAGCAGGTCTATCCCAGGCACAACTCCTTCCTGCTGTGCGAACAGCATAATATAAACTCTCACCTGGTGAGTGTGCCAGGATGGAACTGACTCGCTCAGGTCACACAAGACGCCACTTGGACTGCGGCACACACCTCCAGTTATATGACAGAGGGATGACATGTCAAAGCACCTGCTCTCGTGTGGGAGGAAAGCGCCAGAAGTGAAACAAAAATACAAGTCATGCACGCACAATAGTTGGAAACACGTTTTTATTTTCATGCACACCAGGGGGGAGGGTTGCACGGTCACCTAAGCGAGGCAAGGGAAGAGGTGGGGCTTACTATCATCTAGAGGAAAGTGGCACAACTCTCGAAGTCTACATCAAGGGTTAAAGCATCATGTTTACAATGTCATTCGTCCACCTGACCTGTTCCTATGGTCAGGAGATGCAGTAGACACACACACCACTGACTTTAGTGGGTGACAGAATTATAAGAAGACTCGAGAGCAGATATGAGGAACCATGAATGAGGACCACGCCTGGGGAAGGCAGCGGGCTGGTGTGATGTTCCAGGTAGCCGAGTCACTGAAATCACAGCGGCATGCAGTGATCGTCGGGCAGCAAGGCGCCCTCAGCCTTCCATTGCTACGAAGGTCGCCAGTGAGTATCATTAACAGGGTAATAGCAACACCTACTATTTACAGTGCTCAGAAGCCACAAATATGTGTTAGAGAGTTCTTTATAAAAGCAAGTTAATAGCAACAAGGAGGTTGCTGAGTGCTTTCACAGAACAGCAATGTGAGTGACAGGTGTTGACAGGGGAATGGGTGCCGTAGGAGTGAACAGCTGTGTATGAGTCACAACATGCACAGAAATGGAAATGACAAAGGCTCCTAAGGCAGTGACTGTGGGCTCACGGCAATGACCATGATGTTGAGAGTGTCATAATAGCATATGCCAGTGCTGGCAGGAATGCATTTCTGTATGATAGCAGAATGTTTATGGCAGGTCACAGGGCAAGAGACAGATGTAGACAGGTCTCTTTGGGAGGTGTGTTCTCCTGTAGTGACCTCACAAGTAGTTATCAGTCTGTGGTAAAGCGTCCTGAGTTCCTCTCTACCCGTACATAGGGCCACCTCTAGTACTCAGTAAGATCCCAACGGGTGAGTGGTGAGGAATTCTTCATCCTATGTTGTTCAGACTTTTTTGGTTGTGAACTCCATTACCTTCACATTCATGTCTTCAACAGTCTCTTTATTTGTTCATCAGAGAAGTATCTTAAATAGGGTGTCGTAGGGTGACATGAGCCATGTCTTCCAAGGGTATCTATTATCACCTATGGAGTTGTAAGGCAGTCATATATGTTGAAGGATGGTATAGAGGCACTGTGAGAAATTAGGTTGTTGGTTGAGGGGGTGAAACCCTAATCAAGCAACAGCCACAATCGTTGTCAGTGTGAACCACAAAAAGTCACTAAATTAACCTGTGCTTAATCCTCTGGTAGCTTGGCACAAAAGTGGTCAGACTTAATTTAGAGGCAATGTGTAAAGTATGTATGCAGCACACAAACAGCAATAAAGTGAAAACACAACACAAGAAAAATCCAACATCAATTAAAAAAAATTGAGTACCTTTTAGTAAATTATTTGCCACCAAAACTACAAAAATCCAATCAGTACATCCAGAGTTTAGGCGTGTAAAATAGCAGCTAAAAGATCAAAGCGCCAACCACGGACATCTAGTCGCTTGAGACCGGGGCAAATGCTTGCTTAACTGACCACCCATGTTCATTTTCGCTCACTTGTTTATTATTTCTAGGGGGTTCTTGTTAGTTTTTGGGACACGCTCATGTTCACTGCTGCTATGACACGAAGCACAAATTGTGAAAGCACATCTACACAGCCCACCACACTAGCTCCCGCACTGCTCAGGGGGAGCTGGTAGGGACAGCTGCCCGGCTCTCCTTGACATACTATGGGTGGCACTCTTCTCAGGGTCCTCTCCCTAATGTGAAGGGCCTTAACAGCCCAGTTAAGCGCGTGGCTGTCCTGTCGTACCTGAAGAACTCAAGGGCACATCTCTGCCTACTCCAGGAGACACACCTCTTCCTACAGGATTATCACAGGCTCCGTTCATGAGCCTTCCCACACCTATTCTACTCTTCGGGGTTTACTAAAACAGCACGGGGGCTATGCTGGAAGCCCACTCATTCAGGGGGGAAATTGGTCTGAGGGTGGCAGAGGTTTAGGGTCACCTTCTAGCTTATTACCTTACTCTTAAGGGCTGGTTGTGTGTAGTGGCATCCATTTACACCCAAATAAAGGACAGGAGGCGTTCCTGCATATAGCTATGCCGGATGTTTTACATGCTCCGGACCGGAGGGTTCTGGTGGAAGGTGACCTTAACCAGGTTTAGATAACAAACTAGACAGTTCGACACAGAAGCACGGCCGGTATGGAGCATTAACGAAGGGAAGCGGGTGGCTCAAGGACCTAGGACTTTTAGATGTTTGGAGGACACTTCATCCCTACACTTGCAACTACTCTTACTTCTCTCACGCACATAAGATCTATTTCAAGTTAGATCACTTCTTGGGCATGAGGGACATCCTCACACTTCCCTCCTCTGCGGAGATCCTCCCCGCCCCACTATCTGATCATGCAGCAGTTACACTGGACATGTGGCTTCTCCCCATGTGCCATCCAGCCCTGACTTGGCGGATGAGGAATACCCTATTGCAGCGCCCAGAGGTGGTACGGCAGGTTCATAAGGCTATCACTGTTTACCTGGCTATAAATTATTCCCCTGATAGCTCCATTGCAATGCTGTGGGAAGCTCTCAAAAACGGATATATGCAGGAAACTCCTCGCCATTTCGGCGGTGAATAAAAAAGCAAGCAGGGTAAAAAGTGATCAACTATCTAGGCAGGTGAAAGAACTGGAGGGTATGCACAGGTGCACCGAGAGTCTGGCGTCAACAGACTGCTGCTTGTGCGCAATTGTCCAGTATTGGCTTCCACAAGGCTGACTACGCAGCCCTCCGCCTGAGCCACGCTTTTTATGTGGGGGCAACAGGGGTGGTTGCCTCCTGGCCAGCAGGCTGCACACTCAGCAGCAGAAAATGGGCGTCTGCTCGCTGCTTGATGCAGCAGAGGCACCCTTGACCCTCCTGGTAGGTCGCTCCTCCATGCTGCAAAGCACCTCCTGTGTGTCCGTCCCCTTGAGCCCAGCTGCCGCTGCTGTTAGGAGTTCGAGGCCCTCCTCCGTAGGTGCCTGTTTGTATTGCTTCTCTGGGTTGTCATTTGTTACCTCGTTTTTGTATTGTACTGCATTGTTCCCCGATTTGTGCTGTCTATTTCTCCCCAGTTTTGTCAATTTCCTTTTGCCTTCCGTGCCCTTTGCCTGTTACCCGCTGCTGCGTCCCCTGTGGCCGCCACACCAGCTCGCCCATTCGTTTTCTCCCCCCTCCAAGATGCTCCTCCCTCCCACCTCCCCTTCTTATGGCGGCCGCTGTGCGGTAAGGAGAGCGTCCCTTGACCCTCCTGGTACGTTGCTCCCCCACGCCGCACACCACCACCTGTGTGTCCGTCCCCTTGAGCCTAGCTGCCACTGCTGTTAGGAGTTTGAGGCCCTCCTCCACAGGTGCCAGTTTGTATTGCTTCTCTGGGTTTGTCATTTGTTACCTCATTTTTGTATTGTACTGCATTGTTCCCCGATTTGGCTATCTATTTCTCACCGGTTTTGTCAATTTCCTTTAGCGTTCTGTTCCCTTTGCCCGTTGTTTCCCGCCGCTGCGTCCACTGCAGCCCAGCCCCCCGCTCGCCCATTTGTTCGCTCCCCCCTCCCAGGTGCTCCTCCCTCCCACCTCCCCTTCTTATGGCGGCCTCTGCGGCACGCCTAAGGCAAGCCTGTCTACGCCCGTCCACGCCTGGAGTGCGCCCAGCCCCTGAACCCCTGGCCCCCGCGAACCCCACGACACCCAACGCCGCTACGATGCCAGCACACCAACTTCCTAGCCACCCCGAAGCGCACCCAAGGACCCTTCTCCTGCCGGAACTGCAGCTTCACCAGCATCCGCTCCGCAAATCCACCCACCAGGAACGAACCCAACTACCTCAGATGCATTCTTCTCAACACCCGCTCCACCCACAAACATGCCGTTGAACTCTGGGACCTCCTCGACTCAACCTCCCCAGACGTCGCCTTCCTGACGGAGACCTGGCTGAACCCATCCTCGGCACCTGACAGTTCCCTCGCCACCCCGGATGGCTACAAGATCACACAAGGGACCGTACCAACGGAGCAGGAGAGGAAATCGCCATTGTCCACAGGAACACTCTCAGATCTCGACCAACACCGACGACACCCTCAGCACCGCCGAACACCTGCACTTCCAGATCCACACCAATCCCAACACCACCCTCAGAGGAACCCTCGTTTACAGACCCCCCCGGACCCTGACCACAGTTCAGCGACTCCATTGCCGACCTAGTCAGTACACACGCCCTCGCCTCCAAAGACTACATCCTTCTTGGGGACCTGAACTTCCACTTCGAGAACCACAATGATCACAACTCCACCACCCTGATCGCCAACCTCGCCAACCTCGGACTATGACAACTCGTCACAACACCCACCCACTCACGCTGGATAACGGAGAAACCGCGGTCCTCATCCTCCTGGACCTGTCAGCCGCCTTTGATACTGTCTGCCACCGCACCCTATGCACACGCCTCCACGACGCTGGGATCAAAGACAAGGCTCTGGACTGGACCACCTCCTTCCTCTCTGGCAGAACTCAGAGCGTCCGCCTCCCCCCTTTCCGCTCCAAAGCCACCGAGATCACCTGCGGCGTACCCCAGGGCTCATCTCCCAGCCCGACATTGCTCAACATCTACATGGCACCACTTGCCCACATCGCCCGACTGCATGACCTCAACATCATCTCCTACACAGACGACACCCAGCTGATCCTTTCCCTCACCAAGGACCCCCTCACTGCCAAAACCAACCTCCACAAAGGAATGAAAGCCGTCGCCGAGGGGATGAAGAACAGCCGACTGAAGCTAAACTTGGACAAGACGGAAGTCCTCAACCTCGGCTCCACCCCCTCGGCCTGGGACGACTCCTGGTGGCCGACCGCACTGGGAACAGCTCCAACACCCACAGACCACGCAGGCAACCTAGGGTTTATCCTCGATGCCAATCTCTCCATGACAAAGCAGGTCAACGCCGTCTTGTCCTCCTGCTTCAACACCCTCTGCATGCTCCGCAAGATCTACAGGTGGATCCCCAACGAAACAAGAAGAACGGTCACCCAGGCCCTCGTCAGCAGCAGGCTGGACTACGGAAACGCTCACTACACAGAAGCCTCGGCCAAATTCCTGAAACGACTTCAACGCATTCAAAACGCCTCTGCACCCTGATCCTCGACATCCCTCGCTGCAGTCACATCACACCCCACCTGAGAGATCATGAGATCCGAGTGGAGGAGGTTATATTGGGGATATCTGAAAAAAAAGACCTTGAGGTCTCCGGGCCCTAATGGGTTCCTGTCCATATTCTATAAAACATTCTGTCAAGTCCTTGCTCCGCTCCTAAAGTTGCTGAGCAACTTCTTTTCAGTCCCTGGGGCTATTCCTCTCGCTATGCTGATGGCACTGGTGGTGGTTATTGTTATGTTTGCTGTATCTTTATGAGTCTCCTGGTTGATTACATCATTAATAGAATGATGACATTCCAATTGCTGAGATTTCAGTTGCTGTTGCTGTTACTTGTTGATGGTTGTACATTAAAGCTACTCTACAACTACTACAGAAATTGAATGCTTTTATCACTGGCGACGAGGGTCAAGGCCTGATTGTGGACAGGCACCTACAACCATCAATTCCCCTACACCTGGATTACTTATTTGGACTTGTTTCTACCGATTTTGGATTGGTCTGGACAGTTTGGATTTACTGTTCTGAATGTACCACTATGATTGGACACCTTGCAGTCTTCATATTGGATTGAATTATTTTGGACTATTAAATCTGTGCGTTTTTCGGAAGTCTGTACTCTCAATTTTTTAATTATTTGATTTCCTGACTTTCACTCTGCCTTCTCTTCATCGTGTTTCCCTATGAAAGACTGCTGTCATCTGACCATCTGACAACACACACCACACTTGTGTGTAAAAAAAAAAATTCGGAAAATCGTAAGTACTCAAACTTTACTCATTGGGATATGTGGAGGTGACACACCGTAGTGTGCAACGTTACTTACGTTGTTTTCTTTTTAATCTTTCTCGCGTGGAGCATCGCGAGCAGCCTGGCAATCTTCGCGCTCGGGCTCCACGTTCGCTGCTGGTGTCTCCATTCTCTGCGAGGAAACTGACGTCTACACGCAACGTCCTGACGCCGACACGCAACGTCCTGTGTCATCACGCTGGTGGCCATTTCTGGTTCCCATAACAACAGCCTCAACGCCGATGCGCACGGCTGTGCATCAGTAAATCTTCGTTTTCACTTCTGTTTTGGTACAAACTTCAGCGCCGATGCGCAAGGCAGCGCATTGAGTATTTATTCATTTTTACAAGTAATACGTCAGAACTAATTACTTCATTCTTCCACGAATGAATTATTCACATTAACGCCGATGCACGCGACTGTGCATCAATTATTTTTCTAACCTGGTCATCATTTCCTCACTGATGTGCACAGCTGCACATCAACTTTGGTTTGGTTTGGTCTACTCATTCTACGCTGATGTGCACAGCTACACATTACTTAATTCACATTTTGCAATTCTAACAATAATAATTTAAGTTTTTGTGCACAGTTATACTTTGGAAAATTTAGTAATTTATAGATGTTTACCACAACTTATTAACTTTCTTGTTGTGATTGCATTTTTCAAAATTTCTTGTTATATTAGTGTTTACTTACTCCTTACTTCATTATGGCTACTACATCTAGCATGTCGCAACCACCACCTTTTCTTTCAGAGGAAGGTGAACCCATTCTTCCTTGGAAGAGATGGAGGAACTTGTTTGACTCTTATTTAGTTGCAATTGGAGGAGAGAAGTTTTTGGCTTTTAGAAAACAGGCCATTTTGTTACACAATTTAGGAGTTGAAGGCAGACACACTTATGATAGTATGGACAGTATACCTGTTGGTGGAGCGGATGGTGAACCTGCGGATGTTTTTGAAATGTCAATGACTATGTTAGAACAATATTTTGGTCCAAGAATTAATGTCGTGTTGGAACGACATAGGTTCTTTACTCGTGTCCAAGGTTCTCGTGAACGTGTTGGGACATTTGTTGCTGCTTTGAAAACTCTTTCTCGTACCTGTGATTTTGGAGATTTAGCTGAATCTCTTGTCAGAGATCAACTTGTTCGATGCACGAACAGTTTTAGCGTTCAAGAGAAGTTATTGTCTAAGAACCCCACTTTGAAAGAAGCTGTAGATATTGTAGAGGGCATGGAGAATACCTCTACATGGGTCAAGGAAATAAGAAAAAATAAAGAAGATGAAAGTCATACTGTTAGTGATAATAAAAAGAACGTTTCTGACTCTGTACACATGTTAGAAGAAGAGGAATTTGCTGGTGAATGTCATGATGAAATTGCCAAAGTCAGTGTTGGTTCTAAAAACAAACCATTTCAAAAGACTTCAGTGTCTCAGAAAAGTTCCTTTGATAATCGTCCTTCTTCTTCTAAAGAATCTACTTTGTCTAAGGAACATGATTTTCGTCAACAGCGTCCTTTTAGCAACCAGAAGATACGTTGTTTTAGCTGTGGAAGTATTTCCCACACTTCTAATTATCCTAATTGTTTTGCAAAAGACAGTATTTGTAATAACTGTGGGATCAAAGGACATTATGCAAGTGTGTGTAGGTCTAGTAAGAAGAGAGACATCAATGGGTCTAATTCTGACATTGTACGTACGGTAGTAGTTTCTAATGTTAAAGATGAAATGGTTGACACGGAACATGTTTTTATGCCGTTCTGTGATATAAGAATTGACAAATTTGAATTTAAGCTCATGGCAGACTCAGGGTCTCCTTTTACCCTAATTGGAAACAAAATTTGGGATGAAGTTGTAGGTTTAGAAAATGTTCAACTTTTACCTGCTGACATTTCTCCTCTGAGTTATAATAAGTCCAAAATAGAGATTTTGGGATATACTGTAGCCAACATTTCCTTCAGAGGTAAGAGTATTAGTGGCAAAGTTTATGTTGCTGTCAGAGGTGACAATCTACTTGGATGGCGACATCAGCATGATTTAGGTATTATAGCTTCGGCTGCTGCGTGTTTTCAAAGAGTAATGAAAATAGTTCTTGGCAGTCTTTCCAACGTGATGTTTTTTCAAGACGATATCTTGATTCATGGGGTGGATGAGAGTGAGCATGACAAAATATTGAGATCAGTTTTAAACAAGTTAAATGATAGTGGACTTACTGTCAAGATAGAAAAATGTCGCATTGGTTTAGAGTCTGTCACGTATTTGGGACATGTTATCTCTGGGAGCGGAATTCAGCCCAAATTAGAATTGGCGGAGAACATTGTGAACGCACCAACACCTGTGAATAAAGATCAAGTCAAGTCATTCTTAGGAATGGCGGAATTTTATTCCAAGTTTGTTAAGGGTTTTGCCAGTCTAGTTGAGCCCATAAGATCTCTTTTAAAGAAGGGTGTACATTTTTTGTGGTCTGTTGACTGTGAGAAAGCTTTCGAGTTAGTAAAAATAGAAATTGGTAAAATGCCTACTCTGGGTTATTTTGACGCCAAACTTAAGACTATTTTGACAACTGATGCCAGTCTTAAAGGTTTGGGTGCTGTACTTTCCCAAGTTGTGAATGGAGAAGAAGTCATTGTGGCTTTCGCTTCAAGAGCATTAAGGGAAGCTGAGCTTAATTACCCGTGTATTGAGAGAGAGGCGTTGGCAGTATTTTGGTCTGTACTTCACTTTAAATTTTACTTGTGGGGAATACCGTTCATTGTTAAATCCGATCACAGTCCTTTGGTTCAAATATTCTCTTGTCATCAGAGTGATCATATGACACCTAGATTAAAAAGATGGAGTGAAGGATTGCAGGAATTTAACTTCAAAGTGCAGAATATTCCAGGACAGAATAACAAGCCTGCTGATTGTTTATCACGTCTTCCTATTCAAAGAAATTGTATTGCTGATAGTGTCACTACATGTATAAATTGGGTATTGGAGTCTAGCATATCCAAGGAGAAATGGTTACAGTGTGTTAGAAATGATGTCATTTTTCGTTTGTTAAAAAATGTCATCAGGAAAGGGTGGCCAAACTATGATACCCTTGAGTGTGATTTGAAGCCTTATTGGACAGTGAAAGATGATTTGTCTTTTTTCGAGGATAATTTGATGAGAGGTGACAGAATCGTGCCCCCAAGTGATCTAAGAGAAAGAGTTTTTAATCTTACTCATGAAGGGCATTTGGTTAAGAATGTCACGAAGGCTCGGATTAGAGAAAGATACTGGTGGCCTGGTATGGATCGAATGGTGGAATCCGTAGTCAAAGATTGCCATTTATGTGCTGTCAATGACAAATCACGCACTACTAGTCAGGCTCCGCTTTCACCCGTTGAGGTTCCTGTTACTGTCTGGACCAAGTTGGGATTGGATATTGCAGGTCCGTTTGAGCTTATGCCTTCTCATGAGAGATTTGTTGTGTTGTTAGTAGATTACACTTCTAAATGGGTGGTTTCCAAATGCATGAGTGTTGTTAATTCTAAGACTGTGATTGAATTTTTGAAAGAGGTGTTTGTGTCTGAGGGTGTGCCTAAGTTTTTGCTTACTGACAATGGGGTACAATTCACCTCCAATGAAATGAGTTGTTTTTTGAGTAGTTTGGGGCTCATTCATCAGAAAACAGCTCTTTACTCTCCTCAAGCGAATGGTCTCACAGAAAGGATGAATAGGGTGGTGAAGAGTTGTGCACAGAGGGCTCTGGAATCCAAGGTCTCTTTCACCAATGTCTTAAGGGAAACGTGGTGGGCACATCGCACGACTCCTAATGCTATCATGCAGAGATCTCCTTTTGAAGCTTTGAGAGGAAGATTAGCTTGCTCTAAGCTCAATCCTACTTGGCTTCCGGAGAGAGTTGATAGTGATAATGTTGGAAAAAGTAGTGAGAAGGAGAGAAGCTTTGACAAATTATCAGCAGAAATATAAACAACGTTATGATGCTAAGATGGTTGTCAAACTTAAGAAATGGAATGTGGGTGACTGTGTTCTAGTGAAAAAAACGAAATTTGGTCACAAGGGTGTTTCGAACTTCAATGGTCCTTTCACCATTGTTTCCATTAAGAAAAATGTTGTCACATTGGATAATGGTTACACTTAGAATATGTCTAAATTAGCCAAGTGCAATGATGTCAGGCGTCACTTCAATAGTGGTTCCAGACTCTCCAGTAATCCTAGTGTTGCTCCTTCTACTAGTTACCAAAGAGTTACTCCTAGGAGGTCCTTACAGCTTCCTAAGAAGTTCAATGATTATGTAATGCATTAATCTATTTCATTGCTTATCTTCTTTTCTTCATTGATACCTTACACTATTTTTCAAGCCTTGTTCTAATTCTTTTACTATGTATAGGGGATGTGTTATGTTTGCTGTATCTTTAAGAGTCTCCTGGTTGATTACATCATTAATAGAATGATGACATTCAAATTGCTGAGATTTCAGTTGCTGTTGCTGTTACTTGTTGATGGTTGTACATTAAAGCTACTCTACAACTACTACAGAAATTGAATGCTTTTATCAGTTATCCCTAAGCCTGGTAAAGATAAACAACAATTCGGCTCATACCGCCCAATTTCCCTAATGAACGTCATTCTTAAACTGTTCACCAGTATCTTAGCATTCAGACTAGGCCCCTGCATGCCCTCTATTGTATAGCCGGACCAAGGGGGGTTTATCTCTCAATGCCAGACTAGCGACAACACTAAATGAGTGCTGCATATCATAGAGAAGACCTCACGCTCTCCGGGATAGTATATGCATCTAGCTATTGATGCAGGGAAGGCCTTCGATAGGGTTCACTGGCCTTTCTTAGAGCAGATCCAGGCACACTTCTGCATAACCAGGAGGTTACAGTCTTGGGTACTAAACTGTTATCACCTTCCCATGGCGTCGGTCAGGGTGAATGGTTGTGTCTCTGCTCCCTTGCCCTTGGTAGGGGGACTCGGCAGGGGTGCCCCTGTTATTCACCCTCTATATGCAGCCTCTGGCTCAAAGAGTCCGCGACACTCCTGAGATCATTGGGACCACCTTGGGGGGGGGACAACATAAAATTAGCCTATACGCTAATGACGTGCTGGGGCCTTGTCGCTCCAAGCATTAATGACTAAGCTGGAGACGTTTGGTCTGGCCTTGGGATTCTTAGTCGATGTAACCAAATCTCAAGCCTTGAATCTGTCTATGCCCCCTGCACTTGAATCCCACCCCACTGCACAATACTCTATTCCATGAGCTAAGTTGACAGTCCCTTACATAGGGATCAGGCTGGCCTCCACTGTCAAGCAACTTCATTGCTTAACTATCAATCCTGACAAATTCACCTTAAGTCTGTATTAGCCCACTGGAGATCGCACACAATCTCATGGCTGGGTAGAATTGTAGCTATTAAAATAACTATTTTGTGTACCTCTTCCAAACGCTTTCCCTAGCTACCCCAAAGGGGATGATTTCCAAATTACAATCTGAGTTGCACCACTTTCTCTGGGCTGGGAAGCAACCCTGAATGAGGCAAGAAGTTAGCTATTTACCTCTGGGCGATGGGGGCCTCTGGATGCCGAACCTCCAACTGTACTTTCAGGCAACCCAATTAAGATACCTAGCTGAATGGAACAGGGATGAGCTGGAGCGACTCTGGCTCTTTCAGGACCGCACAGTGTCCCTCTGGAAGATTCCCTTTCTGAAGAAACTGCACATGCCTCGAAATCTATACCTCTCCAATTACAAGGGTGACGATGGAGGCTTGGGACCGATGTGGAACTAGTTACAGCTTTTCCTCCTTTCCCACTCCACTGACACCTGCATTGGACAATCCAGACTTTTTACCAGGTTATAGACCCAGGACATTCTCCAGATGGTGACAGATCTCCTGCTGCTCGGCAGGACACATGGATGAGGAGGGGGTGATCACCTTCTTGCAATTGCCAGTGGACTATGCCATTCCCAAGATGGAGCGATTGCACTATTGGCAACTACATCACTGGCTTATGCATCCTGACAATAAGACGGCTGTGCAAAGACACCTCACCCCATACAAAAAATGGCTGGTTTCCAAGACACCTAACAAGCGATAAATCTCAATTCTTCATACCTTACTAACTCAATACTCTAGAAATATCTACAAATCTAATCAGTCTTGCTAGGAACAGGAGCTTGGGAGACATCTGACCAGTAAGGAGTGGGAGGCTATATATTACAGGGCCCGTCACACTCCCTGCAACACAGCTCTTACCGAGTCGCTAACCAAAGTAGCCACATATTGGTACTAGACCCGGAACCCATGCACAAGATCGAACTGAGTAAAGCATGGTTTGTTGGAGGGGGTGTGATGTGGGGGGGACCTGGTGCACCTTCTGTGGGCTTGCCCACGTATTCAGGCATACTGGGTGCAAGTGCTTGATGACATCGACTGACATAGACACACAACTCCCCCAATTCCCCTCCTGAACGCTTTAGGGGCAACCCAATATGCTCAATTACCCCCTAAAATCCAGACAAGGAAGGCAGATTGGCTTAGCCTTGAGTTCGGTGATTCAAAATATATTGTCATACTGGGTGACGGCACACTTACCCACACACATGGGATGGCTCCACTGCCTCTGGCTTATTCTAGGCATGGAGAGGATCATCCCCTCTCTCACCAATCAAGGGGCATCCTATGGGAAACTATTGCATCTTTAAATATCTCTCCTCACACAGGAATTCTAAGAATTAACTTGTCCCAAATATCTCAGTGTCCTATGGCCGTCGGAATTGGCCCCCACTATTGTAATTGAAACTGCTTCATGAACTGAACGTTAACATCACTGTCATTGCAATATTATGTAAGCTCCCTGAGCATTTTGGAGAGACGGGGGAGGGGTGATAGTGTATTATGTTTTGACTTTGTTTGTTGACCATTCATACCAAGACTAGTAGCTTCCTCAGTGCTGCATACACTGTCGCTTTGCAATGACATTCTTGGTGTTAAATTAATAAAAAGATTTAAACTATAAAGAAAGTGAATGTTTGTTACACAAAGCGACTTTAGAACGCATGTTCAAGCTCTTGTACTTTTGCATGTGAATGATGGTAATGCCCTGCTCTATGGCCACCCAGACACCAGCCTGGTACCCCTTAAGGGCATCCTACACACCACACCACAACTCATCCAAAGCCTGAAAAAATATGCTTGCATCACCCCATCCAGATGAAACTTAATTGGTTCCCCTTGTCAGCACACACCATCTTCAAACCGGCTGCATCATTTACAAAGCCATCTTGACCAGCACCACACTTATATTGCAAACAAGTTCACAGTCTCTGACGGTTCTCAGCACACCCACAGCCAGGTCACCTTCAGACTGCAGTCTATGCTATGATATGATATGAACAGAAATTTGAAGCACAGCTAATGCCCGTAGGTGTCAAGGCGCTGGAGAAGCTGGTTTGACAGGATTGCAAAATGAACTAACTCCCTACAGCATAAAAAGCTAGGTCTTTTAGGCTTTCCTGAAGGGATATTGCATTTTAATCCAAGATGACACCTTTATCAATAGAAACAGATGCTTTAGTGAGTGCACTTGAGAAAATAGGATTGGTGTATTTGACAGACATAATTGTAAGGATTTTTGTGGCACACTGCTGTTGAGTTTGTTGGCAGCAATTGATGTGGGTACAGCTGTATCAGTAGCCGTGCTCGTATAACATAGGGTGTCAGGGGTGTTGGGAGCAAGAAGTGTGGAAATGGTTTTATGGTAGTACTGCTGTTAGTTAACGTTGGCAGCATTAGTTGTGGTGGGTATGAGATGCCATGCTGGTGATACCAGACGGTGGAGTCAAGCAGCTGATGGCAATAGCTGTTGCATAGGTTTGGTGTCAGCACTGCAATTAGTCATGAGGCTGCCATTATTGCCAGTGGTAATGAGCCAGTTAGTTTTCTACTGGTGATGACAGAGGGTGCTTTCTTGGTTGTTGCTGAGAGTAGTTGTGAAAAAGTTTTTGATGGCAGCACTGCCGTTGTTGAGGGTGTTGGTCAGTGTGTGTTGGTGATAAGGATATCAGTGGCTATGTGATTGTTGATAGAGAGTGGTGTCGAAGTGTTGCTCAGAGTATATTTGGTGAGGGTTTTAGTGGCTGTGCTGGTGTTTTGTAGGGCTGACAACTTTAGCCGACAGGATGTTAATGGTTAAACTAGTTATGTTGGAAGGTGCTCTCAAATGTGTTGCTGGCAATCTAGCAAGATTTTCAAGAGAACTCTGCTGTTGGTGAGGGTGTTGGCAGCACTGATTGTGGTCGAAAGGGTATTAGTGGCTGTACTGTTTCTGGAGGCTGGTGCCAGAGATGTTAGTGGCATTAGTTGTGCTGTGCTGTAAGCATTTTGCTGGGACTGTCTTTGATGGGAGTGTTGGCAGCATTAATTATAGTGATAAGGGTAATAATGCCTTTGCTGTTTATAACCAGGGACGGTGTTAGTGGTGGTAGGTCCATTGGCATTGGCAGGAGTGGGGTAACTGTCCGTGCCTAATCCGATTAAACTACCGAATTAGACTAGGAGTTACTAGTTTCGGTCCCCAGTGACATTCAATGGCTGCATTTCATCTCTCTGCAACGCAGTAAATCAATCATAATTGGGTAGAGGTTAAAGACTGCCTCTGCCAGCAAAAAGCACAATACACATACATTTATTGATTGGCTGCAGTGAGCTATTTCAGGCTTCCTTCATATATTCCAGGCAGCTGATTATGATTGTCTCAGTCCCTCCTGTGTTCAGAGCACTGTCTTGTGGCAGCACATCAACGGAAGGTGCAACCAACAGTTTGTGGATTGAATTCCCTCTCTATCTTGGCACGCATTCCTATTTTGAGGAAACTAATATTCTATTGCTTGTTTTTCCTCCTATAACAAATGAATTGAACAGCAGTTTTCAGTGGGTGAACTCCTTCCCAGACTCATGTAATGCATATTACACTTCTAACCACAAACCTAATGCAGGACGTCAGTGATCAAGGAATGTGGGACTGTAATAAGAAGTGAGTAATGTGATTTAAGATGAGGCACTAAAGACACCATTTAGAGATTGCCAGGCCATTAGTGGCGATTCGACAGTTCCAGTAAATACATAACTGCAATTGGTAATTGTTTCCACATGCATTTGTGCATTGTGATAATTTCATTTTTCTTAAAATGCAATGCTTGCTTTAAGTGTATGGAAAATGACTTTCATGTGATTTTTCCTCAAGTGAGAGTCTCGAAGGGCCTTTCATAGAGACAGTCAATATAAGCAAAGGAAGGTGCTGGTGTGGAAAAGTGATGGGAAGACTGGAAGCCTCTTAATTGTATATAGTAAGTGCATTTACAAAGTGCTTACTACCCCGACGAGCCATTGAACTGTTTTACGGTAGGTAGCACGCTACTTCCCGACCTAAGGTTAGTGGGTAAACCAGTGGTTATTATGTAATTATTGTTTATTGTTGGTTATTAGAGTTAGCTTTGAGCTCTGATGGAAACCATTCAATGTATTTCTCCTGTTTCTTTCCAGGAAAGCAAAAAAGAGGAAATCAAAGTGCAGCGCAAAATATGTCGAGGATTCAATAAGCCAAATAATGACTATGTCCAAAGTGGCTTGTATATTGTTGGGGGTATATTAGAAAGGACGAATGAATTGATTAATAAGTATTCCAGATGCAACTGGAAACTTGAGATAAGTAAAGAAGTTGATCACAGCAGCCGGATCAAATTGCAATAATCTGTCAAATTTAAAGGTAACATATTTTTCAATCGGCCCCCAATAACATAAGCCTTCTTCACATCTCTTGCCTTCTTCACTCGCAAAGCCCAAATCGAAAACATTATGTTCCTGTTCCCATCTGGAACATCTCACAGGCTGAGAACCTCAATTATCTAAGCAGAGCTTACACCTTGATTTTGTTCACGATATTCTTCGAAGACTACACCCAACAGCCAGAGAGTGTGCACATCAATTCGGCTTCCTATAGCCAACATTACTGGGCTGAAGTACACGCTGGAGCATTACAATGTAAATGATGTGTTGCCTTGCACTCTCTCCTCCTCCATCACCTTTCTGGTTCTTGGTACAAGAGGTGCAGATGCTCCAGGCACTCCTTTGGATGATTTTTGTGGACAACAGTTCTGCTGGAGATGCTGTCGAATTAAATAGATAAACCCATTAACTGATTGCTTTAGCAGTCCATCACACACAACATGACTCCGAGGCTGGAGCTCATCAAACAAAAGAAACCCAAAATGCTGAGAAGGAGAAATCACCACCTCATGTGTTAGCAGAGCATTAAAATGCTGCAACCATTGCAGTAGGCGATATCATAATATATAAATGTGAAGGCGCGCTCCAGGGGAGATCAGGTCTCAGCGAACAGGCGAGATCGTCACTGGTTTAAAGGAGAAGATTGCATTACCTTCAAGTGCATGTACATATACAAATTTAATCAATCTAACACATGTTATTTGTTAGACAAAATCATGTTATGACAAACTACGAGGGGCTGAGATTCTCCAGCAAAGGTCTGCTCATGCCTTTACTCTTTCATCTCTCTACCAAAGGGGGTTGGGGGAGCAATAAAATAATTTTCATTCTGACTATTATTATGACACGAAACAAGCTAACAGAGTCGTTTGGGAAAAATAACCCACTAATCATTTTAAAAATAGGGTCAAAAGCTGAATATTGACATGTATTCCTGTCTTTGCGTTCTCTCTTGTCTTCCTCTGACCTGCTGGCTGATAAATAATATTCAGCTTCTTTCATTCTTCTGTTTCCAGCTGTTAAAACGCCATTCAAAGTGAAGAGATCTATCACAAAGTGACTCATGCCATTCTGCTTACAATTTTATTACATTTAAGCCTGGTAAATTATCCAAATGTAAAGTAAAGATTTTTTGGGCGCAATTTCTAACCTTCAATTTAAAAGAAATAACTAATTTCTTACTTTGCATTTTACTTCAAACAAAAATAATGTGTAAAGATTGCAGTTAGCATGAGAGAGTGTAGCAAAATAAAACTAGCTCTGAAAGCATGCCACTGGGTAATAGGAAGAGAAGGGTCAATTTCAAAGTTAAAAGGTGCATAAGGCTTATAGGGGCAAAGGAGCTGGGCAGCTGCCGAAACTGACACTCCATTATGCCCAGGGCCCACGCGTTCATTATACGAAGTAAGGCAAAGCCAATAAGTGTCTACCTCGCGATGGTGCAAGCTTTCCAGAAAAAATCCAACCAATGGCATTTCGCCAGTCAGTGAGAAGTGCTGCAAGATTGTATTATGCACTGCAACCATTGGTCAGTTGAATGTGCGTATAGCACCAGCATACTGGATTAACCAATGAGATTTCAATTGACAGATGTACTGAGGCAGATGATTGCAGGCCTCAGGCTGTGGAGTGCCCTAAACTGATTCTTTCAGGCAAAACTGAATAACATCTATTTCAGGGAACTCCTGAAAACGGAACTATTCAAACTCACCTTGATTGAACTGCATGCAAACAAAGAATATTGCCCAAGGCCTCCACTCATGCTCATTGGGACTCTCACGGATCATCATTCAGATCTTTTGTCAAGGTCCACATAGCACTTTGAAGTTACCAGTAACGCTCACACGGCGCTTCACAGCCATGGATTCGTTTGTACTTTTGTTCGAAAAATCATCAGGGCTTTAAGTGGGATGAAAAAAACTGGGGGGGTCTCTCAAAGGGGCGTGGCCAGTGTAATTAGGGGCGTGGCTTTAAAACATTTATGTTCATAATCTGTGCTTAGCATAGTGTGCCGCCCAACATGTATTTTGCTTTTTCTCTCATTGCATCCAGATATATGAGACAACAAGTAACATCATACCTACAACAAGTCAGGACTATTGGCTTTGTCAATGGTTATTAGTTGCATAAGATAAATAAGTTGCAACTATGACTTGTTACATATAATATTGAAAAATCTTCCACTTAAAGCCCTGGTGACCCTAACTCAATGTTGCTGCTCCTGCAGTTTTAAAAAAGTGAAAGGAAATCCAGAGAGAAAATGACTCTCTTTAAGGATTTCCCTTCCCCTACAACGCTCACCTTGCATAACTTCATGTTGTAACTTCTCCACTAGTTCAGAAGTGAGCAGTGTGAGCACGAGCACATCGATGTGCTTGCTTTCTCGAAACGGGTCTCTATCGGGCTCTAGCACCCTGGCACTTTTTTTCCAGACTGCAGTGACAGCTGTCACTGCAGTCTTGAAAAAAAAAAACGGACGGCCTGTGCCAGGGCTCAGAAACAGAGCCCGATAGAGACCCGTTTCGAGGCCCCCTGAAAAAAACTGCCGGTGCTCAGACCCCTTGAGACCCGGCCCACTTAAAGCCCTGAAAATCATAAACCACATATAACGTCGTAAAATCAGGTCTGGAATGTTTTTCTAAAATGCTTTGCTGAAGAAAGCTGAATAGAGAAAATGCCAAACACATACGAAACAGATTGAAAAGGCCTATTTTCACCACTTCATCAGTACCGTTCCCTTGTCACACATTTCCGCTCTGATATGTGTTTTTCGTAAAAACATTCTGAGACATTTGTAGACTGCAGTTTTCGAATTTCGCTTCCTGATTTCCATGCACTGATTTTGTGATTCTATATACTGCGCCTTAAAGTGCGCTTCACCCGCACACAGATGTGCTCCCGCTGTAGCTGTCATCCGGCCTCATATCCCCGCCCTGGGATGCGCGGCTTCAGATCCTGCTGTTCTGGGCAGGCGGAAGATCTGCGACTCATTTATAATTCATATCGTGTTATTGCTTCCAGTTATTCGCAGTCATTTGTCAAAGCCCTCTGTTTGCGATATCCATTACTGGGAGATCATTAGACACAATTAAGATTGATTAACACCATAACCTGTGGAATATGCAGAGTTTACAAAAGGACGCGGGTTCCTGGGAGCGATCGCGCCGGCTGGAGATGCGCGAAAGATCATCGATTTCTGGTCCAATGGCGTGTTTTGACACGTGTTTTATAGCGCGAAGATCCATCTCTGATGGCCAGCCGAACGTGAGTCTAAAATGAATACGGAGAGAATACGAGAGTGTAAATCTCACAGCCAGGAAACAACAGGCATCAGCAGCAAAATGGAGGCCATGGCAGACAATGCAGTCATTTCTCAAAATTCAGAAGAGATTTCTGCCATGACCTTGCATCCTTAGAAGCCACTGCACACTGGACCAGGGCTGTGGCCTTGTACTCTTTTTGACCCACACGTCATACTTCCGCGCTGACTTTCACTTGCCATGCGCAAAACCCATGTGACACGGCTCACTCCTGACATATCCGAGAGGCCCAAATGCGCACTAATAATAAAGTCAGAAAGACAGATGTTACTTTCAAGAATAAATGGTTTCACTGTATACCACCCATCTCTACTCTAATCCCCTTTACTTATTAATACTTTCGCCGCATTAGCATTAGTAATTTCACTCCATTTATTTTCAAGCAAGCAGATGTAAAGCACGTGAGTCTTCAAGACTCCATATTACTACCTTCTGCTCATGCCCAAGAATTTCCCTCCAAGCGATAGCTCGTCATACTGCATAGATGCAGTTGACGCATGCGCAATAAAGATTTCCCGTTTAACGCCATTTTAGAAAGCCGCTCGAGTTATTCATGTTAGCAAACACATATGCAAGGTTCTCTAACCCTCATTTTTATGTGGTGCGTATTCATTTTACACAATACGTAATTAATAACATGTTAGGGAGTTGAATGAGAGGATTGCTTCAGAGCAAGTCTCTTTTCTATGAGCCCTTGCTCCATCAGTGGGACCTCCGCAATGAGTAACTCCGCAGGGGCGGCTCCTCATAAATGGCGGAGGAGCATCGCCCTGCCTGCTGTGAGCGTAGCAGGCAAACACAAATAAATATAATGGCATATCAATGCCATTTTATTTTGCCACCGCTCGTGCTGTGTACAGCGCGAGAATGGGGCTGAATCCTACAAATGCAGGATGACTGCACAGGCCTACAGTTCGCATGTCTACAGCCATCCAATCCCACATGCATACTGTAGACCCAGCTATCCAATGGCTGTAAAACAGCCTGGGGATTGCTCGCACAGGCCCCCAGCCTCAAAATGAGCTCTGGGTCAATCTGCTCCAATCAATCCTGGAGCTGCTCACATGCTGAAAACAGCATGAAAGCAGCTCCAGGATTGGTTGGCTTTGTGTTGCAAGAGCAGGAAGGAAGTCCTGTGCTTTTCTGCTCGTGGACTTCAGGATTCCGATCCCGCCGAGGAGAGACACACTGAACAGGGGCCAGCAAGTGTAGTGCAACATATATATATATCCAGTTTTTTGGGCATCGCCCCCACCATAGTGTAATGTTGCCAGCTGCCACTAGGTTACTGCAGTACAGAGACCTTGCCATGAGTGCTGGACCTTAACCATGACTGTGGGGCCTCCAGCACAAGTGCAGGGGCGCATTGTGAATCACCCTCATTCTTTTTGAATTAGTGCTCCTATAGTTATTTTCTCTTTGTACGAGGTATGTTTCCAGATCCCTTCATGCCACCAAGATTTCCACTGTTGAAAAACTGATTTAGACATTAATTTTAAGCAGAGCCCTGAATTTTAAAGTAAGAGAGAAGCCCATTATGAGCAGGGTTGACTAAATTATACAGAAAAAACTGCAATTTATGTGGCAGACACTGGTAAATTATGTATCACAAGAAGTGATTAAAGGCACATTATGCTGCGCATTTTGTAGTAATACCATATCACTATTTTGAACATTTTTCCTTACATAGATATCAAAGGGATAACAGCACAATTGAAAATTGTACACATGTAGAAGATCTATTTCAAATAAATGAATTACTTTATCTTGATGGAAGCAGAATGCTGCTATATTATTAACTATGGGCCTGATTAAGAGCTTGACAGACATAGTATTCCGGCAAAAACACAACAGAGTATCCTGTCCACCAAATCCTCGATCCGGCTGCCTAATTTACAGTGGGTAGACCTTAAGATTTCCTTTGAGGGAAGCCCCGTTAGACCCATTGACAGAAAGCGTCCTCTGATGGACGAACAGAGGAAGGGCATTATACCACCCACCCTATTTAGGTGGTTACATCTTTTTTTCCTGTCCATCACTGACTGGGAAAAATTGGCAGATAGGGAAAACTTGCACGGTGTTGGGGTGGCCATTCGTTTTTTGTTTTTGAAAACTAAACTCGCACTTCGGGCCTTCTCTCCATCAATATGAGTATTTTATAGAAAGCTAAATATTGGGCGGGACTTGACTTACAGTCTCTGGATCGGTCTCCCACAAATCCAGAGAATTCATAGCCATTTCCACTGGGTGATCCATAGAATGAAAAACTAGACTTGCTGGGGGATCACAACAGAATCAATTGTTATTCATTCTCTCATGCCATGACATGCCATGTTTGAAGCAACCACCGTCCTTGAGGGGGTTACATTTGTGGAATGTGCTCAACATGATTTGACATTGGGATCTTGCCAGCTGCCCAGATTTGTGAATACAAGCTTGTAGCTCATTGATCATTTTCTCGACTTGAACCTCTAGAGACCCTTTATTGCTAGAATATATATCAGAGAGTGGTGTTTGTGTTTTTCTTATTTCCTCCTGTCTGGGACTATGCCAAGGCCCTGCTAAAGCCCTTGCCCAGCATGGACATCTCCAGGTAGCTCAAGGAATGCTGCACTGCCTCTGCAAACCAGAAGCAAGCCTAAGCCTACCGCACCCCACTCCACAAAAGGGTGACATGCTGCTGGAGATGTGACCTGCATCTGCATTGATGTTCACAATTGTCTACTTGCACCCATTTCAAGCTGCACTTAATGAGACATAGTGACTGAAATATCAACTTCTGTGTAAGAAAGTGGGTTCTTCATTAGAGTGGCTATGAGTCTACCATATACAATAAGAGCACATATTTTAGGATTATAATACAATCTCAAACGTTTAACTTAGGCTCAGCCCTCTGATATATATGCCATAGAGTAGACAGGCATAGCTTAGGAAAATGTGTAAAGTATTTAGTGGTAACAAAACAGTTAACAAGTCCAAATACAATACTATATAATTCCCACAACAAATTTAGGACGATAGAGAAAATGCAATACGAATAATGGCATCAAATCAATAATAAGTTTTATAAGGGGAACTGGAGATATGATTTTTTAAAGATTTAAGATAAAAAGCACCAAGATAAAGTAAATAGTAAATTGATACTCACTGTTCATGGTTGACCAGCCCCTAAACATGATTTCGGTCCAACCCTGCGTCATATACACAGAGTGGGTTCATCCCAGTGAAAGAATTTACCTTCTGACTTAGTCTCTGAAATGGAAATCAAAATCCTCCAACAGGCCAAGGTTGCAGTCTGTATCTGCTGTAGTTATCTCAAAACAGGGAGGTCAACCACTGACCCTTGAATTCTACTTCCTAGTCCTGGGTTCAAATGGGAGCAGGTACAGCCCTTCCGGTCTTAACCAGAAGGGCCAATTGTCTTCTGTTCATTTGCAGGTCTGGAAACTGTTCTGATGAGATGTGGGTGAGGTGTCTCTTTTGTAGGATTTACTAGCTAGTGGGTGAATGTGACTCCTAGACACCTTAAAAAGGTTCCCCAGGGGGACCCAGGCCACTTTCACAACCTATCCTTTTTGCCTAACTTCAAACTATCCTGCATTGCACTCTATTAAGTAAAGTCCGGGGTGGTACAACAGTTCTGCCCCTGGAGGTGTTTTGTGTACCAGTCAGGGGTGCGTTTAGCAAAATGAGCAGTTCTCTCCTCAACTACACCAAACTGGTTCTGGGACCCACACTCCCTCCCATTAGGCTGGTGCCAAATTGGCTACAGAATGCCCAGGGAACAAAAGGTTTATCTTTTCCAGGTCTCCTATAACACTTAACTGTGAATGGGCACGCTTCACCCTGGTACCTTTCAAGCAGCCCTTCCTGAGCTGATATGTGTCACATTCCTCAAATCCAGCTCTTACTGAACTAAGCCATTGCTCCTGTTCTGGCAGCAGTTTTCACACCTCATTAAAGGGAAACACTGACCGGTAAGCCTCTGGCAGGCTATTGGTGGTTCAGGCAGACTAAATCTAACCTTTTAAAAATAGCTTTCCTAAATATTTATAAAAAATCTGAATTCACCACTGAATTGTATTTTTTAATAATCGTTAACAATAATGTTCGTAATATTCACCATAGGGACATGCCAACATCACATTCTTCTATGTATTACTTTGGGCACACTACCTTTTGGGGTACAAAGGGGTGACTTATTTACTATTTAAGAGTATGGTTCCTTCCTGTCAAAAAGGGTTATTTTGACATGTTCACCTGCAGGTTTGAATTCTGCAGATATGCTGCAGAGGTAGAATTGATGTCATGTTTTCTGTGACACTCTTTTGGATGGCACAAACACTGCTGCAGTCTGCGGTTGATATTTAATTTTCCATGCCACTGGTGTTATTTCTGCAGCATAGAATATGGCGTACTGGGAGTTAAATATGACAAGTAGGCATACCCTATAAGCGCATAAGGCTGCAAGTATAAGATGGCCACCTCTCTCCAGGTTATTATGGACACTGTCTCCAGTCCTGAGGTTTTCACCTACAAATCACTGATTTCAAGTGTGCTAATCTAATTATGTAAATGGAAGCAAAAAAGTGGCTGAATCTGATATAATGTTAGCAAACGATTCTGTTGTTTTATCATATTTTTAGCAGTGCTTTAATGATCACAATGCTCCATTGTTCTTGAACAATGGACGTGCCTAGGACAGAAATGGCACAGAACCAACACAAGTAGAATGGATACATTATTAGAACATTGGAATGTTGGGAGCTCCATTGAAAACAATGCAGTGCTCCAGGCTTTTAATGGCCGATAGAAGCCCGGAGCATCAACATTTCAATGTTTAACTAAGGCCTCAGAGAGCCCGAGGGGATTACAAGCCCCTAGAGGTCCCTGAGGCCTTTTTTTTTTACAAAATGGGAACATTCTGCCCTCCAGCGGCAGAATGTTCTAATAGCCTCAGAGCCCTCCATAGCGGGGTCTAACATCCATTAAAGGCCCCCTCCCTTGCTAAAGGCTCCTGCCTTTGGCTCGGACCTTTCACGCTGGAGCGGGCCTTTAATTGCCGGTAGAGTCAGCTATGGCGGGATCTAAGGCTATAAGGTTCATAAATAGATAATGTTTGTAGAGCTTTTTGAATACGGACACTGTGATTCAAAATGGAGGCTCTTCATCTTTCTGTGCAAAATAGGACAATCTATATCTCTCCACTCATATTAAAAGGTGCTTGCAAACCTTGATGTTCACAGACACTTCAGCAGAACCACAGAAAAATGCACAATAGTATCAACAGTGTCAAGTGTACTTGCCAATCAAGGGGACGATGTCTCAGAGTTCCTTACTGCAAACTGGAGTTGCAATAAAGCACTTCGGCCTGGGTTGTGGCTGCACAGCCATGCATCAGCAGAAGACTAGGTGCCTATGGGGATCACAGTGTGCCAGAGTTTAGCACGAGGGTCTCTAGATCCAGCTAGCTGTCCATCCAACTGCATGCTTGACCACTGCACAAGGCTAGATTGACTACCTACTGCATGACAGCAGTCACCATTATCATTCCTGAACTTTTGTGTGATAGCCTAGTGCATTCTGGTTGATTGTTGTGTATTGCTCCTAGGGTATCATTGAAGCTCTGCCAGTGCTTGGCTATTATTGGCCTGCTCTGCGTGTTTTATGCTTGGGGTTCGAGAACTGTGACTGTTCGGTGGACTTGAAGTTATACATGCCAAAGGTCGCACGTCATTGGGCTAAAAAGGCTTGTGCTTCATGGGTGCTTGTCTCGGAGAAAATCTAGGCAGAGCACTGCTGGCAAGCGGGTTTCAAGGAAAACCTTTTGGGGCAGATTTAAAAGCCCCTTGCGCCTCATTTACGCCGCCGTTGCGTCACTTTTGTGACGCAGCGGCGGCACAAATCCTGCAACATGGTGCGGGGGTACTTACAACGTGACGCATCTGGGAGATGCGTCACATTGTAATGCCCAGCGCCACATGTAGGCATTCCTGTGCAGGGGGGGGGGGGGCGTTCCGGTGCAGGAACGCCTCCTAATAGTGGCTGAGTGAAATCTACAAGATTTCACTCAGTCACTTTTAGGCCCATGCTGCGTCAAAACCCTGCGCATGCCTGAAGCAGGCATAAGGATTGACACAGCATTAACTAGATGGGGCCCCCAGAGCATTGCTAGAGCTGTGTCATGCTTGCAACGCAACTCCAGCAATGCGTCACTTTTACAGCACAGATGCGTCACGCATCTGTGCCGTTTTGCACCATGGTGTGCCGCATTGTAAATGCGGCGCATCCATGATGGCGGAGCTGTGGCGCACAATAACTGGCGCATCCCTGCTGATTTGCAGGGATGCGCCAGTTATTGTAAATATGCCCCTTTATTTTTCTTAAGAGAGACACGTTCAGCTTCTTATGCTGCTGAAAAGTGTCTTCAAGGGAGGGGTCGAGGTCACCAGTGATTTATAATATGATAGTTCATGGACCCCGTGGTGGGGGCTCCGGCTGTGCATGGCCCTGTACATTAGCATTCCTCATTCTTTTAGATGAGACACAATGATTGCTCATTAACACTTTAATGGCCAAGGCATCATCTGCACTTGAAAGGATCTCTGCCCTGTTCACAACCTGGCTATAACCTCAGACATTCCAATTAAAGAAGGCACAAATGACAAATTATATCCAGGAACACTGAAATTATGCGGGAGGAGAGGGCCAAATTATGCAGCAGGGTTATGTTATGTTATGTTATATGGTTACTTGTAGCGCACTGTTAGTCGAGACTGTCCTGGCGCGAGAGAGGATTCAGATGTCAGCTAAAATAAAAAAAGAAAAACCGATGGTCTACAAGGCTTGCCTAAATAAATGAGTTTTCAGATGTTTTTTGAAATATGTGAGGTTTGTCGTATGCCTGAGAGCATCGGGAAGGTTGTTCCACAGCTGAGCAGCTCTGACCATCAAAGATTGTCCCCCTAGACGAACTCTCTTAAATCTGGGGATGACCAAATGTCTCAGGGTGGCAGATCGCAGTTGGCGAGGAGGATGGTAAAAGGCGAATCTAACCCTTAGGTAGGCTGGACATGGTTGACCAATTTATGTGGCAAGAAAATGCAAATGATGCATCGCAATGCAGTACATTTTCTGATAGTATTGCTTGACTATTTTGTCATTTTTACGCTTGTTAACACTGTACATTGTCTGGGCATAGGTTGCCCCTCATTCGTACCAGTTGAACACTCAAACATGTCGTTGTGTTTTTTAGTAACCTTTTAACCATTTTTAGAGCTAGAAACAATTTCTTTTTTGGGGGTAAAATCCGCAGATTACGCAGCAGATGATGAATTATGTGGCAAATGCAGTAGATACATAATTATGTCAAAAACGCTGCAATTGCACAATCGCAAAATTCCAGTGGCCCTGATTCTATTGTATGTAATTGCCTTTATGTAGTGCGTATTACCCATGATAAGCCATAGCAAGCGCTATATAACTGCATAAAAGGGCATAACTGTTCTCTCTTTTTTTTTAAATGGTGTTGAAGGACTTAATGTCAATTAGGTAGTCTGGACTATTTTTTACCAACAGCTTCTTGCATTCTCTAGGGGAACGCTTGTAGTTTTGCTTCTAAAAATTCCAAATGCTGGCTAACTACTAAGAATGTGCATAGTGATATTGGCAAACGGGGGTCTGGGCAGTAAGTCTGTTTCAGTGGTTGATGGTGGGTGGCACCAGCACCTTATAGTTTGGGCAAGCTTTCTTAAAGGACGGTCCCGCAGGCAGCCTCTAACATTTTCCTTGCTGCCTGTCATGTCACACAGTTACTCTAACAGTCTTTGAACAGACAGCAGAGGCGAGCTGTCCGTCACTGTTCTCTTCTACCTCTTGTTTGCTATGTAGCTCAGTTTGGGTAGGGTGGGACATGTGCCCCCCAGTAAGGATGTAGATGGGGTGCAATATTCACTGCACCTTATTGAGCGTTGCTAGGTGCTGACCTCTCACAGTCCACCTCACAGAACACTGTGCGTGCCTCTTGCCCTGGTTGAACATTTAGTAGACTTGCAGAGTGGATCAGCGTGGCACTGTGCATGAGCAGCACCTGGCAATGCGCCCACCAAAGCTTTCTGCAGCCGCAGCGTGCTGTATCACAGACCGCTCTACCCTTGTATGGTTTACCTTTTGGCTTCCTTACCATCTCTGCGAGTGGCAGCCGGTGGTTGGAAAAAATGGAGAAATGGGGCACCCAGTTCCAAGACACAGACACATTTCAAAGGCTCATTTGAAATATATCTTGCCTGCGAAACCTCTGGACTTGCTGTCCCCCAACCTGGCCCACTGTTGCAATCAGTTAGTACCCACCCTGCCTTCTAATCCCGTATGTCATCTTCAAACTGGCAACTGCAGTCCTGTGCTTAAATGCAACTTTCTTCTGAGACACAGGCCAGATGCCTCGCCTCTTTTGAATGTTTGCCTGAAGAGGGGATTTTTGAAGCTCAAGCTTGATGCCAGAGACAAGAGTTCATGTTTTACATAGACGAGGGGTCCACTGAGGTTGAGTGATGATGACATCTTTCTTGATATTGATGCACCTCAAAATATTTATTTCATGTGCATTGAACATCCATATCATTCCAATGCTAGATATAATATTTTCTGTCAGAAACTTCTCAAAATCATAGTTACGCACTGGGCTAGCCCATCAAGCACCATCCCCTTGAAGATGTGATTTGACCCACTCCACACCCTAGATTTCCACTATGGTCCCTACTTACTACTTGGCAAAGAAAACTCAGCCACTCCCTCATACCAGGGGAGCACAGTAAGTTAGACCCTAAACAATACCAGAACAATCAAAAATTGGACCCTCCTGGCACCCTTTGAAAGATGGACCTGGGTAAGTCAGTCATATCCTGGTCCCTTGGTGCTAGTAGCACCTCCAAACCACCCCCAGGTCCTGTTACAGAAGTGCTCATGGACAGCCTAAATATAGTCACCGTAGCACCCAAACTGCAGCCTCCTGAATACGGCTGCCTCACTACCCCTCCATCAGGGCATACATCCCCGAAAAAGAATTGGGGCACTTACCAAGTTAGGCAAGGTGCAAGTGACATCATGGTGCATAACATCACGGCATATGACATCACAGTGTGTGACATTACAGGAAGTAACATCACAGGCAGTGACATCACAACCCATGACTTTTTATGAAGCGACATCAGATCTTAACACCTCACACTTATGTTTAGCAGATCTATCAGGAGTACTTTGAAGGCATTACAAAATGTAATAAATGAGATTTTCTGTTGAGGTTGTGCCAAAAAGGATATGAAACCCCAACACAAAATCTGGACCTCAACCTATACATTTATCTTTTTAAAACTCTGCCACAAAGAAATGGGCAACAAAGTGAAATGTGGCTGTAAGTCTGTTCTGCTTAATTGGTTGAAAGATCTGCATTTTAAAATATCGTCTGTGGTTATGACACCTGCTGCACAGATTTTTGAATTAGCAGTGAGCGAGCTACGGAAAACTCGAACCAGGCTCAATCCTGAAGCTTGGCTCTTGCTCAGCTCGAAGTCCTGTTGGAACCTCAAGCCCATAATGAGCCGAACTTCCATGTGGCTTCTGCTGGCTACCCTCATTCTATCACTCCACCCAGGATGTGGCGGTGCGGCATGAGCTGCTAACTTTGGAGCTGAGACACCAGATTCTAGTCTTTATTTATTTATTTTATTTTATTTTCAGAGTTTTATATAGCGCGAACAAGATCTTTGCAGATATCAGAGCGCTTTACAGAGACAAGGTACAATATAGTAGTCGGTAGTACGTGAGTAACAACATAGGATAGTAGTCAGATAAAAACTTAAAAACAGATAGACAATCAGATAACCAATAATACAAAAATGGTGCAAAGTCTTTGATCCAACAAAAATAGAGTTCAAGTGAATTTAGCCATAAGGATGGCTTTTACCTCTTTCTTAAAAAATGCGGTGGAGGAGATAAGTCTGGTTTCAGGAGGGAGTGCATTCCAGATCCTGGGTCCCATCCCTAAGAAGGAGCGTTTGTATGTTTTTTCCTTCCGGAATCTTCGAGGTTTCAGGAGGAGATTTTTTGTGCTTCTATTGGATCTCGAGCGTCCTGATATAGTCAGCTTATTAGTGAGGTAGTTAGGTGACTTGTGGTGTATGGCCAAGTGTGTCATACAGGCAATTTTCAACTGAATTCTGGCTTCAAAAGGCAGCCAGTTCAGGGATTTTAAGTCAGGGGATATATGCAAATGTTTTCTTGATCCAGTGATAAGTCTCGCTGCAGCGTTCAAGGAGGCTCTTAAGGGTGCGGTTGTTGATAGGGGGAGTCCGCTGAGAGCCACAATTCCGTAGTCTATGCGAGGGATGACTAGGGCTTGTACAGCAGTTTGGAAGTCCTTAGCTGGGAGGAAGGGCTTAAGTTTCCTCAAGGTGTTGATTTGGAAATTAGCTCCTTTAGTAGCTTTGCTAATGTGTTGCTGCATGTTGAGATTGGCGTCAAGTGTGATGCCTAAAGGTTTCGCGGAGTCCACGATGGTGGGTTGGAGATTGAGTGCAGTTAGGTGCTGGAGCCAGGTTTGGGTGATGGCGATTTTCGCAGGAGGAGAGATCAGCAGGAACTCAATTTCAGAGCATTTAGTTTGAGGTGATTATCTGCCAACCATGATTGGGTGTTTCTGAGCGTGGAGTTCAGAAGTTTGATGTCATCCGGGGATTGTAGTTTGAGGTAAAGTTGAGTGTCATCGGCGTACATGTGAAAGTGTACATTAGAAGCTTGAAGCAAGGTGGTGAGTGGTTCCATGACGAGGTTGAACAAAGTGGGGGATAGGGAAGGTCCTTGTGGGATGCCTAATGTTACAGGCACAGATGAGGACAGCTCGTTGTTGATCTTGAACTTTTGAGCCCGGTTATGTAGGAAGGAAGTGAACCATTTGAGCACAGTTCCGGATAAACCCATTCTGGTGTTTAACAGCTCCAGTAGGTTCTCGTGTTTGACAGTGTCAAATGCTGAGGAGAGATCAAGTAGGATGAGGAGGCAGGAATCGTTGTGATCAAGGATTTGGAGGGCGTCATCAATTATGTGCGTCATAGCCGTTTCCGTACTGTGTTTTGCTCGGAAGCCTGATTGATGAGGGTTGAGGAGGTCAAACTGATCAATGTGTTTTCTCAGTTGGAGTTGTACGCATTTTTCCAGCAGTTTGGCCAGGGTGGGGATATTGGTAATAGGGCGGTAATTGTTTAGGTCGGCCGGGTTAGCTGTAGGTTTCTTGAGTATAGGCGTGACTTGCCCCACCTTGAGTGAGTCTGGGATGAGTCCTTGTTGAAGGGAACTGTTGATGATTTTAGTCCAGAGTGGGAGGAGCAGGGGGGTGAAGTCTTTTACAGCATTAGCAAGTAAGGGGTCTGAGAGGTGATTAGAGGGTTTCAAGGTGCTGAGCAGTTTGTAAATTGATTCTTCGGAGTAGGTGTCGAAGGTCGACCATGCCGCGTTGTTTTGGGGTTGAGTGGTAGGGATGCTGATGGGGCTGGAGTATAGGCTTACATCATTGAGGAGATCACTTCTTATATTGTCAGTCTTTAGCTTAAAGAAAGCAGAAAAGCCTTCACAGGATGGTATATCGCTAGTTGTGCTGCTTGATTGTAAAGGTTGCACCTTGGTTTGATTTTTGACTAGTTCGAACAGTTTTCTAGGTCGGTTTTTTGCTTGGTCCAGCTGGAGGCTAAAGAAGTCAGATTTCGAGCGCTTGATTTTCCTAAAGTAGGCATTTCTCTTATTCTTTAGAGTTTTAAGGTGCAGTGCTGAGGGGTCTGATCTCCAGGTGCGCTCTGCCATTCGCATGGTACGCCTGTCTTCATTGAGACTACCATCATACCATAGCTTTCGAGTTCTTGATGGAGACTCTCTTCAGTTGCAGGGGGGCGGCTTCGTTGATTATTGAGGTCATAGTGTCGAGGTAGAAGTCGGTCAGAGATTGTACGTCAGAGGCATCCGAAGGGGGAAGGAGGAGACTGCAGGTGTGGGAAGGCAAGGAGTTGGGGTTAAGTTTCTTCAGGTCCCTTTTCCAGATCTTGGATTTGGTGGGTTGAGCCGGGTAAGGTTTAACTTTTTCGTTGATGTAGAATGTGATGATGTGGTGGTCTGACCAGTCACAGGGTTGGATTGCCTCCAGTTGGGTAGAGTCCTCTTTAGCGATGATAAGGTCGAGGATAGAGCCTTTGTCATGTGTCGGGCTGTTGCAGATTTGGGTGAGATCAAGCGCATTAAGGAAGGTTTTGAGACTATTCACCACTGCGTCGTTCTGATCGTTCCAGTGGAGATTGAAGTCCCCCAGGTAGATTTGAGTGATCTGTCGTCCGGCATTGGATGAAATCATGTCCATGAGTTGTTGGGTGAAGGAGAGGTTGTCCCGGGCGGGTGGTAGATGACATGTAAAGAGCATACAGGTTTGCCCTCGCTGGTGATATTGAGGCAGATGAGTTCACAGGAGGTGAGGGTGGGGGAGGTGACTTTAGTAACAGAGAGGTTGCTCCTAAAAATGCATGCGATTCCCCCGCCCGTCTTGCCGGTCCTGTCGAGTCTAATGATGTGGTAGTTGGGGGGGACTAGAATGTCAATTATAGGTGTAGAGGATTCAGTTAGCCAGGTTTCAGTCAGAATGGCTAGGTCAAGGTCCATTGTTATGATGAGATCCGCGATGTTGGAGGAGTGTCTCGGGGCCGATCTGCAGTTGAGGAGGATGCATTTGAGTCTGGGGATGAGAGTGGTGGTTGAGTGTTCTAGAGAGAGGGGGACTTTTCTGAGATTATTGGGGACGGAGCTTCTGTTGCTTTGTGTGGGGGGCCTAAGGGGATTAGAAGGAATCGTGGATATGGGGAGGTATGTGGTGATTGTGTGGTTTAAGGGACCTGGGACATATGAGCGGAGGAGGGTGTGAATGTCGTGGTCCGAAAGGGGTTTGAGGGCGCGACGGGGGCGGTAGGTGTGATTGTGAGTGGGGATAGAGGGCCAACGCGGGGAGTATTGAGTGAGAGGGTCTGTGGGGAGGGTGGAGAGCTTGTTGGGCGAGGAAGTGGCAGTGGTTAGGGGGTGTCTAGAGTGTGTGAAAAGAAGTTCTTTGATGGTGTGAAGATCTTCTTTGACTTGTAGGAGGGTGGATAAGATCATGTCCAGAGTTGGAGTGGGGATGGTGTTGGTGATGAGATCCGTGGGTGACTGGTTGAACAGGGGACTGGAGTGGGGGGGAGGGGTGTGCTAGTGATAGTGCAGGGCTCTGCTGTAATAGTAAGTGGGATGGCATTCGATGGTTGAGAGAGTTTGTGGGTGAGGGGTGTGGATGAAGTAGGGGGGAGGTTGGAGGCATAGGTGAGGGCATTGGTGAGTTGGGGGATGATCGTAGGCTGGAGATGATGGGGGTGCAGGTAAGGTAGTGGGGGCTGAGAATGGGGGGGAGAGAAGAGGAGGGGATAAGGTAAGGGTGGTGGTGTGTTCTGAGAGTCTAGTTGGGAGAGTGGGGTAGTGGGGAGTGAGAGTGGGGGGGGAGATAGGGTGGGAGATGGTTCTGCCGTGGGGAGGGGGAGATATGTTCAGGGAGGTGGTGGGTTCTGCGAGACTTGTAGGAGGTGTGAGGTGGGGGGTGGGGGTGTGGGGGTATGGAGGATGTATGAGGGGGAGTGATCAGCACCTGTGATTGAGGGGTGTGAAGAAGTGACATCTGCAAGACTCGTAGGAGGTGTGAGGTGGGGGGAAGGGGGGGTGGGGGAGTGGAGGATGTAGGGGGGAGTGGTCTACGCCTGTGATTGAGAGGTGTAAAGAAGTAACATCGGGTGGGTGACTGACTAGAGCGCTAGGGGGAGGGGAGAGGTGTGTGTCGTTAGGAATGTTAGCTAGACGATTGGGGGTGGAGGGTGTGGTGTAGTCTGAGGTGTTAGGAATGGAGGTCCGACGGTTGGAGATATGCTCTATGAAGGTGGGGAACAGGTTGTCGAGTAGGTCAAGGTTCCTATCTGTGGATTGGAATAGGATGATCCCGTTGTTGTAGATAGTGATGGTGGCTCTGCCTGGGAAGAGTTGGGATGGTGTGATAGAGAGTGTTAGACCATGCGCGGATTTTCTGGTGGTGGAGGTAGTGAGAAAGGAGAGGAGCGCTTTCCTCCATTGTGCTCTACGTATAGTGTAGAGGATGATATCAGTGCTCGTGGCTCCATTAATCAGAGAGAAGTAGGTGTCCACAAACGGGGTTTCAGGGTGGGCCTTCAGGAAGTTGTGTTTGAAGTGTTTGGCGTTTTTTTTGGTGAGCTCGGGTGGGTAATTAATTTTGTATGTGTGCTTGCCCATGCGTTCCATGATGGAAGAGGTGTAGGTAGATGAGGGGGGGGGTGTGAGGGTGGGTGGGAAGTTACAGGAAAAAAAAAAGTGATAGCCTTGGGAGTCTTGTAGTCTTGATAGTCTTGTAGTTGCTCTACAGCCAGTGAGTCCAGGCAAACCACTTAATCTCACACTTCCTATAAATTATGAATAGGACCTTGTGTAATGTAATTTATCCTCAAATAAACCGCTTCAATACAGTAGGATCAAGTTCACACTATATAAAAACTACTGAAAAATGTGCAAAGAGGTAAAAACAAAGTGTGAACATAAGGAAAGACAAATATATACCCATCTACTGGCTGTTTTGTACAAAGTCAAACTAAAAAACCTTATTAAATTGCAGCTTTACCGCTTAAATTGTGTGATCTTCTCCTTTTTCATTCTGCGGTATGAAAGCCCTTTCAAATATGACACTTCAGATTACCAGTTGTACAAAACCTATTGTGTTTGATTTATTAGACTAAAATGTGCTCTAAAATAATTGGGGCCACATACAGGGTTTACATTAACTTTTAGTAAGTGCTTCTAGTGTTTTGCCATAATATACCATGTTAACATCAAAGCTACCACATATTAAAAAAAGATCAGTATCATATTTTAAGTGATGCCTGTTGTGATATTTGCATAGTAAATATTTTCAGGGCGTGGCTCGGATCTGGCTCGGCTCTCCCTGTTAATTTGTGTCTACTTTATGTGCCCAGTAAATCTCACGGAATAATAATAATGGTAAGAGAAGTCTGGAGGTTATTGCATTTTCTGGAGAGATCTGTGCTTTGTCTAGTCCCAGTTTGTTTTGAATGGAGGTAGCAGAGAGAGCTAATGTGTGTCCTGTAAAGCATCTCATGTGATATGCAGATGGCAGATATTTATTTTAAGTCGATAGATAAGTGGGTTTCTGCTTTTGACACATAGATCCTTATGTTGGTTGCAGTTTATAAGTTGTAATCCTTTTACTATAGCACAGTGAGCTATAAATGACATGTGACTCCCTCACTGTCTTGTCGTGTATTTCTATAGGTTCTGAATCAGTCCCCCTATTCCTGACCCTATTCTGGTTAAACTAACTATCAAGTTAACTAACAGTCAGCCCATGAGGCAAGAAATCCCCCATGATGCAGATACCGTTATCTGACGCAGTCACACTACGGCACAGGAACGTGTTATCTGATTAGGTCATAACGCTTGAGATCTAATTAGACAAGCGACATTCCTCCAGCCCCTGATAAGGCATACGACGTTCTCATAACAAATGAAACCTATGACAACCTGGAAAATCCGTGCGGCCATTGTTTTGATTTCACAGAGAACTTTAGTAAAGAATGTGCTAACGAGCAAGTCGTATGACATCTTTATTGACGTACCTATGTCCATCCTTACGTCAATCCCGGCACCTTTAAGGTATAAATATTGCCGACCTTGCCCTATGCAAACACACGCGTGGTGACAAGACGGAGCAGCCATACTTGCCGAAGCCGAGAGCAGAAGCAGACCCCGCTGGCAGCAGCCCCGCCTTCCTGACGCGCTGAGAGACGCGCTGCTATCTCAAGCCGAGAGACCCAGCACCGGCGCTTCTGGGCCGCCCTCGCAGGCAGCCTGGAATATCGAGAGCAGAGAAAGAGATACCATTCCTCATCCATCCTAAATTCCAGGTACAGAACTGAATAACCCATCACAGAGAATTCTTTAGTTATTCACTTGGCAAAAACAAACTTAACTTAAACTGTAACTTTCTATTCCCGCCCACGCATTAGACTTAGGTCAGGTACACGGGGTAGGCGTATTTAGAAACACCAGTTGAGTACGTTTAGTCAAATGTATATGTGTATGTAAATATATTTTAATCATTTTAAAACATCATATGGCTCAGAAACCATATCAATGTTTTTACAGTATTATTTTATACTATTGCTTTTAATGTATGCACTTTACTTAACTATAAGTATTGCAATAATATCGATCCATTTCTCTTGTACGAGAAAAGAGACTGATCAATAAATAACACCTTTTTATTGAACACGCCCGTCTCTTCCTTTTCTCTACATTCTGATGAGACTAAGAATGCACGTACTGACTGAGTAAAATAATTGCCTTGTGCTCACACGACTCTTGAGATTGACTCTTGATTAGGGGAGAGCAAAGTTGTCATGTTCTATGGTTGTCAGAAACTAAATCCCTTCTTGTCTAATCAGGGGAGTTAATCCTTCCTTGAACATTCGAGAAAGTTTCTAGCGAACTCTGAGCTTAGCTGGCAAACCCAAAAATTAAGTCTAGTATCGACAGTAGTAGACCTAGTTAACGTCTGGTCTAGGCCTTTACTGCTGTAGGTACTATTCCAATGCGCAGAGCCTATTGGGAAAATAGGAGCTACACTACATGGCGCCCAACGCGTTTGGAAAGGGCGATAAAACTAACGTAAGACATTTAGAGTAACTCAGTCGTGCTTTCTCACTCAGACCCCTTTTCCCAAATACTCCAAAGACGTCTGGAGTGGGTGAAAGGTTATATCCTCCAAAACCTCGCAGGAGGGAACTCCTATGTATGGTTTTTGGTCAAGTCAACGTTGAAGGATAAAACAGTTCCAGAATATTGTGCATCTAATCTCTGTTTCCATAAGAAACCTGATCTGCAAACAAACATAATACCATCCAGTCTGTAAAATGGCAGAGAGTGATGATGAAAGAGAGGCGATTAGATTAGCTACTGAAATAGCAGATGCTGATGCTACCATGCAAACAGCAGACCCGGATATAATACTCATCCAGGTCGCCAAAAGGAGATCTATAACCTTAAAACTTATAGAAAATGGACTGACACCTAGAGGTGGCACAGTCATATTCGTAATTGAGGCACACGAATATCGGCAGACAGAGGTATACTATACATGGATACATTTTCCAGCAGCAAATGCTGTAACAAAGTACTTCCACTATTACAAAGTAGAGGAACCTCCTGACATTTACACTCCTTTCGAGGAGGTGGAAGTACCACTCAAATTCCAAGAGCATTTGCTCTTATTTGATGGCGCCCTAAAACATAATAATCACATTACAAGGCTCGGTCCTTTAGGAAGACCAGGAGCAACGTGGCCGGTCCTAGCCGGATACACACCACATCCAGACATCGATAGGATGCCTGCAGCTGAATTATTAACACAGCTGAAACAATTACTAAAAATTCATAGACAATTAGTTCAGTATGTAATGCGGACTTCAACAATCCAGCCAGCGATTAAACTACCACAGCTGACCCCACACCAGGGGAACACAAATAAAATTACACCACAGAACATCCAATCCTGCCTAGGTAAGGTTCCAGCTAAACGGGAACAAATACCATTCTGGTTGGCACAGAAAATTACCCAAATAGAGGCGGTGTTTCCTGACACCACCCCGCTGGAAAAACACAGGATTCTGACTATATGTCTCCCAATGGGAATCGCACCACACATTGAGGACTGTGACACTTGGGGTACAGTCTTTGCTTCCATCTACACAAAAACGCACGGTGTTCCATCCATTTCGGTAATACCAGATGTGCTAAAACAAATTCAAGATGAATACGGTCCAGAACCTGCTTTAACTCTTGGTATGAAATTACTGAAAGACTTCAAGCAGGTCTCGGCTATATTACTAGCCAACATAAAAGGTGAAGCAGCGAACGTGGCGATCCGCCAGAGGTTAAAAGAGACAGATATAGCAGACCAACCAGCTGAAATTGCCAGAATCATAGAAAAATCCTATGAAGAACTAGGCAGAGATAGTCTAGGTGGAATACCAGTAAAACCGCAACTGACTACAAGTCCAGAAAAAACGTTTTTTAACAATAATAATAATTCACCAAAAAAGAACTGGGATGGAAACAAACAATCCAATCCTAAAGAAAAGAAATTCCAGTCCAGAGGAAGGTCGCCTAGGCGAAGAGAGAAATCTCCAAACCCGAGACAAAGGTCACCCCAGAGTGACCCCTCTGGGAATAGATATAACCTTAGAAATAGGGATAATATTAAAAAACCTGATAGATATCAAGACATTGATACACGTCCCTCTCAATCTTTTCAGAATTCCTCGCAGAAATCGGAAAGAAGAGGACGATCAGAAGAGCACGCCAAGTCCAAAGACAAGGAACCTGCTCAACTGAAAAAGAAATTACAATTTCCAAAAAAGAAGGTAGCCAGTATCAAGGTAGTTAACAATGCCGAGAATACTGAGGACACAACTGAAAAACGGAGAGTGGGCTCAGACAATGCTAGACAGTGCAGCAGAGGTGAGCATAGCTCGCAAAGTCCTTATGAATCATCTGGAGACAGTGGACACGAATGAATACCTTCAAGTGGAAACTGCAGATACCAGAGTTAGCAAGCCCCACAAGATATACGAGATAATATTACGTATAGAGGGAGATAAGACTAGGAAAATAAGGGGACTATTTTGGGATAACCTATCCAAGGGCTATGACATCCTTCTAGCTGAAAAAGACTGGCCACCAGAGTTTGTCAGGGAGTGCCCTCATGGCGAAGAAGTAATTATGCCTGCCTTCTCGAATCAAATACCGATTCATAAAAAATACACACTTGCTAGAAAGTGGGCAGTGGCCTTAGCACCTGCTTTATATAAAAATCATGTAGGATGGGATGAGGATTCTCCTCCTCACAAAATCCAGTTAAAATCACAACCAACTGCACAAAGGCAGTACCCAATTAAGCAAGAAGCTAAAAAACAGGTAAATGAAATACTAGACCAGCTAGAATACCAGGGGGTGATTGAAACTTGCACCTCACAAATGAACAATCCTTTGTTTCCGGTCTCCAAACCAGACAATTCATACCGTCTAGTTTTGGATTACCGACACCTTAACACATGTTGCAAAACCTTTGCAGTGCAAAACTCACACAGTGCTGCACTAATGAATAACATAGTGCGCAAAAAATACAAAACAACCTTGGACATCTCCAATGGATTCTTTTGTCAAAACATAGCACCAGAGAGCAGATCTTTAACTGCATTCTCAGTAAATGGCACTCAAAAACAATTCTGTCGGTTAGCCCAGGGGTACAAGAACAGCCCAGGGGTATTCTCAGCGAGAGTAACAGAATTACTACAACTATATGATGATGAAGCATTATCTTATGTCGATGACATTTACTTACCAGATGATGACTTGGAGACTCACTTGAAAAGAGTGAACACCATAATACTTGGGTTCGCTGCAGAGGGTTACAAATTCAACTTCAAAAAGTCCAGAATTGCCCATCTGACGGTCCTATTCTTAGGATATGAGCTATCAAGTGAAGGTAAAAGCCTGGCAGACAATTTCCTAGAGAAATGTGCTGTAATCCAAGCTCCTAAAACACTAAAAAACCTACAGTCAATTCTAGGCTTCCTAAATTTCGGAAGAACATACATTGCAAATTACGCAGAAAGGGTCAAACCCCTTTATGATCTAATTAAACCAGACTTTAAAAGATCCAGTTGGACTCAAACACACACAGAAATTTTGAGATCCTTACAAACAGACATGCTAATTAAAACAAAATTAGAAACACGTGATAACACACGCAACCTTGTGATCCGAGTCATCCCATGGAGATGCGGATTCACATACCTGACCTCTAATGAGGGAGAAAAGGTACCAATTGCATTTAAATCACACTTGTACACAGAAGCTGAACAGAAATTCAGTAATACAGAAAAAATCATTCGTGCAGTTCAAACCGCAATAGCTAGAGAAAAAGACATAGCTGACGGTAGACATATCACAGTCAGAACAGCAGAATCAGCCTTTGAGGCACTAACAGCACCGTGTAATTTACCAACAACAACATTGAATCCGGAACGGATACAATGGGTGAATTCAATCACAATGGACAAAGTATACTACTTCTTTGATCCAGAACTAGAAGAATTAAAAAATCTAAAATATGAAAAGACGTATCCTCTGCCAATCGACATTCTGCCTCTACGACATTACGCCTGTGTAATCTATACAGACGGACATGCTCAACCCTCCGTTTGGGGAGAACATGCATGCAACCCCACATGTGAGATTACAAAAGAAGTGTGGCGCGGAGGTATATTAAAACCTCTATTAACAAAATCACACTCAGTAGAAACTAATTCAGAACTACAAACTGAAATAATAGCTTTGAAAATGGCGCTAGATAATGCGGATCGCGAATTCCCGACACTTATAGTGTCAGATTCATATTACTGCGTCAAAGCATATAACAAGGATTTGCAGACATGGATTCAGAACGGTTACAAAGATGACACAGATGCACCAATAAAGCAGAGACTGCTCTGGGAACAAGTAGCTCTTTTGAAAAAAGAACTACCAAAGACTCACGTGACTCACTCACTGAGTCATCAACGTGATGGCGTTCACGTTGTAGGGAATTCATTGGCTGAAACAGCCGCAGCGGCAGCCACTAAATTGGCTCCCGTAGATCGAAAAAAGCGTACATTAAAATACATTGACGGTGAAACAATGCTGGCGGTGAAAACATCATCAAAAGGCGACTGCTCAGCGTTACCGATCAACTATCCACTCAATTATACATACATAATCGATGCAAACTCCGTCCCTTTTGCTCGAATCCCTGGAGTGGGGGATAGAGTGATTCCAAACATGGACAGGAGAAACTTGTTAATCGCAGACGCACACATGGGCGAGGGTCACAGACACCTTAAATTAAAAGATTCTCTGGAAGAATTACAATCACGGTACTGGTGGCCAGGCATGAGCCTGCACTACACCATGTTTGTAAAAAACTGCCCAAACTGCAACAGAGATCGCAGTGGGGAGAGAAGCAGTTTAATACCTCGTCGTATCAAGGCAGATAATATTACCAGCAAAAAGAAGGGCTTGCGATTAACATATACAGGCTAGTTTCCACTTATAATGTAGATCCACAGCACTCGGCTGATGTCCGGACTGTTATACAAGATTTGCGAGTCTAAATGGCATATACGCTAAGAGCATGCTACGTTCGACCATTTCTTTCACTCAGGCAAACCAGCCTGGGGGGGAAACATGGCCAAATGAGCACAGCCCAGCGGGAATCTTCTCACTTCCTTCCTGAGGGTATGGGATGGTGTAAAGAAAAAACCAAGGCAGAAAGCAATCTATAATAGAAAGGATATTAGGTTCGGGAGCTGGGTGGGTCAAACATCTAATAAGTGTCCAACGTAGTCTAAATAACTTGCCAAGAAATTCTCTGAAGGGATTCAGTCCGTACGAATTATTATTCGGAACTAGGATGTTGATCTCTGACCTTGATAGTCAGACTTCAGTGGTAATAGAAAAAACCTTTGATGTCAAAGACCGTTTGGCTATTTTGCAGGACTTAAACAAAACAAGAAAAGACCTGAGCAACATACAGTTGAAACAACAGCCAACAACCACTGAAGAATCACCACCTGTCCCAGCAAGACCTGTCTGGATTCCAAAAGTCGGGGATCTAGTCAGGGAGAAGATCGCGGTAAAGAAGGAATTTGGGCCTTCTTACAGAAAAGCAGTTCCTGTCTTGTCTGTCAACGGGACAAGATCAGTTGTACTACCCCCACTTGCTGGAAAAAAGGAGAACCGAGTTGTATCCATCGACCTGGTAAAACCACAACATGTGGCCGATAACAAACGGTAGGCCAAGTGGACTCCCAATAAGTAGCAGAACACCAAGGTTTGCTACCAGTACAGAGGTCCTATCAAAGAGGCTCATCACATTCGAAACGCCTACAGAAGAACAACAAGGACTATGCAACAATGCAATAGAACTAAGACCTCTGAAAACCCAAATAAAAACATTTAGCAGAGACACACCAATCTACAATGAAGTTCCAAGTGAAAATGCAAGAAACAAAAATCCTGAACCAATTGGAACAATTGACAGAACTGCATCTGGTTACTTCATCAACTTCGATGATTCCTCTGAAGGTTTCAGCGAACAAAAGACACAGCCATCATCAAAATCCTTTAAAGACAAAGCTAAGGAACTTTTGAAACAGCTGAAAGAAACATATCTGGTTTCCCCATGGATTGAATTTTGGGTGGGTTTTGGTGCATTTATCCTCATACTTTGGCTCATCATGGTATTTACTTTGGGACGCTTCATTGAGGGAAAATATGCTAAAATGGACACAGCAAGTCAGAACATCAACTTGGTCCTCAAACCACACACATCTTCACACGTCGAGAAAAGAGAACTTTCTTCAGAACTTTCTTCAGCCAACTTCACAGCAATTCCAATACCTGGTGGGGTAGCCTGGGACAACACTGACTATGAAATTTATGGTCCGGTCGAGATCCTGAAATATCCACACCAAATCAAGATCTCCTTGAGTGACTTTGCAAAACCAAACTCATTTGCTGATGATTGGGACTTTGAAAGTATAAACAATATGATGTCTGACTTAGTAATGTCTGCTAAATTTACAAAACATGATTATTTGCAAGGTTCTACAAATTATGATAGTATGTATTGCTACAACCATTATGGTAACAGTTATTCCTAGTCCTTATTTTTCGTTATGGCAACCCATGTCACAGATCAAACTCTCGCGACAATGGAAGATACGATCCTAGCCATTGGATACCGGGACCGGATATCAAAAATCCTGGGACTCTCCCGGCTTAGAGACCTGAACATGACTTGGTTTCTATCATTTCGACCATTGTGGCAAAGGTGTGTTTTACCTGTACTAAGGTGTCTGCTATGCGGAGAAGAATGCGTGTTAGACACCTGTCTGACGCTACAATCGGATGCGCCGGTGGATGCAGATACACTGTTGGTTCCTACCAAGGTTCACGCTTTGTGCTGCCCTCAAAGGCTGCCAATCCTGATGACGGCATTCCTGGAATCTTCACCACTGCGATTGAAGGGTAGTGAAGTTCAAGATGAAAGCAGCATCGAACAGGTACGACCTTCTGTCAGCAATGCAAATCAGAATGTCAATGCAGACAATCATGCGCATGAATGCATGGTTACACCTATTTCCGACTTAGTGGAACTTTCCCATGAAGCTGTTGACAGTTTTTTCGAAAGCCTGAATGATATGATGTTCTCTCCGGAACAGAAATAGAGACTTTTGAGTAAACTCGCGCACGGCGTTCCCTGAATTCGGCCTTCAACTTTTAAAAAATAAAGTCACATGAACAATAACAATCCAGTTCACGGACAGCGACTTTTTTCAGCAAACCCCTTAAAATATTTTTCTATATATTTTTTTCCCGGGACACTGATCTGCTTAAAGTAAGAAACTATTCCTAGAGAACTAAGATTTCTATTTTTAGATACTTTATATAGACTTTAGCTGCCCGCTGGTATGTTCACAAGAATTTTATTATGTGATGAAATGGTCTCGACTTTCCTTTCTGTATAGCTATATTAAGAGCCATTTCATGTGTACTACTCATATACCAAAGAGCAATAATACATAAAAATGCGTGTTTACTTTTGCATTTAATTCATAGCTTAAGTGCATACAATATATATGACTGCAATTTTTCAGTATATTTGAAAATTTCGAAATGCATTTATGTATTTTTGGGTGGTAAGGTATACACTATACTCTATAGTATGTTGTACTATGTTATACTATGCATAGATTAGTAGATATGACCATAGTTAGCGTGGAGTGGGTGTCGTGTATTTCTATAGGTTCTGAATCAGTCCCCCTATTCCTGACCCTATTCTGGTTAAACTAACTATCAAGTTAACTAACAGTCAGCCCATGAGGCAAGAAATCCCCCATGATGCAGATACCGTTATCTGACGCAGTCACACTACGGCACAGGAACGTGTTATCTGATTAGGTCATAACGCTTGAGATCTAATTAGACAAGCGACATTCCTCCAGCCCCTGATAAGGCATACGACGTTCTCATAACAAATGAAACCTATGACAACCTGGAAAATCCGTGCGGCCATTGTTTTGATTTCACAGAGAACTTTAGTAAAGAATGTGCTAACGAGCAAGTCGTATGACATCTTTATTGACGTACCTATGTCCATCCTTACGTCAATCCCGGCACCTTTAAGGTATAAATATTGCCGACCTTGCCCTATGCAAACACACGCGTGGTGACAAGACGGAGCAGCCATACTTGCCGAAGCCGAGAGCAGAAGCAGACCCCGCTGGCAGCAGCCCCGCCTTCCTGACGCGCTGAGAGACGCGCTGCTATCTCAAGCCGAGAGACCCAGCACCGGCGCTTCTGGGCCGCCCTCGCAGGCAGCCTGGAATATCGAGAGCAGAGAAAGAGATACCATTCCTCATCCATCCTAAATTCCAGGTACAGAACTGAATAACCCCTCACAGAGAATTCTTTAGTTATTCACTTGGCAAAAACAAACTTAACTTAAACTGTAACTTTCTATTCCCGCCCACGCATTAGACTTAGGTCAGGTACACGGGGTAGGCGTATTTAGAAACACCAGTTGAGTACGTTTAGTCAAATGTATATGTGTATGTAAATATATTTTAATCATTTTAAAACATCATATGGCTCAGAAACCATATCAATGTTTTTACAGTATTATTTTATACTATTGCTTTTAATGTATGCACTTTACTTAACTATAAGTATTGCAATAATATCGATCCATTTCTCTTGTACGAGAAAAGAGACTGATCAATAAATAACACCTTTTTATTGAACACGCCCGTCTCTTCCTTTTCTCTACATTCTGATGAGACTAAGAATGCACGTACTGACTGAGTAAAATAATTGCCTTGTGCTCACACGACTCTTGAGATTGACTCTTGATTAGGGGAGAGCAAAGTTGTCATGTTCTATGGTTGTCAGAAACTAAATCCCTTCTTGTCTAATCAGGGGAGTTAATCCTTCCTTGAACATTCGAGAAAGTTTCTAGCGAACTCTGAGCTTAGCTGGCAAACCCAAAAATTAAGTCTAGTATCGACAGTAGTAGACCTAGTTAAGGTCTGGTCTAGGCCTTTACTGCTGTAGGTACTATTCCAATGCGCAGAGCCTATTGGGAAAATAGGAGCTACACTACAGTCTCTTATGTAACACATCCTGCACATTAGTTTGTACACTTGCATGATATATTGTCAATGTATTGTGCATGTGTGATGTAAAGCACTCTGATACAATGCATTGGGGTGAGTAGCGCTATAAAAGAAATAAAACAAAATAATAGTATTTAAATTGATATTTGTGTATACTGTGACAGACCAACACTCTTGACATTCTTACGGTGTATGTTTATCTCGTATATACAATGACTCCACAAAGTTAAAACCACGTCTCTCTTAAGTACCTGTGAAGCGATAATAAGCGGTGTGCCTTTGTTTCGCCTCCATTGCATTTGCATCTAGGTGTTAGGCTCCAGCGAGCTCCCAGCCACAGTACTCAAACAAAAGGAGGGTTGATGCCCCCTTAAATTCGGCCTTTGTTTTTGGATTTAAAATAACAAAGTTTACCTCGCCACAGACAATGTGCAGGTGCCGCTAAATGTGTCTGAAAATTAGACAGGGGCCCATTCAGCATATTTTAGTGGGGCCCACATTCTTGGCAGGGTTGACAGTGTCCACCCTGTGAAAATAGAGGATGGACTCCAAAATTTGTAAATATGCATGTACCGCTGACTTATGCACTGCCCACCGTGGGATAATAATTAGAGCTGAATGTAGAATTCACCTGACTTTATAGGGAATGTGTGTTCACAGGCTTCGACACCTGCTCTCCGACTCCTGACGAAAATTTGAACTGCCACTGGGCACCAGCTCCCACCTCCCTCCTGCCGCTGGCCATTGCCTAAATTCTGGAGGCCCCCTTTATTAATACTAGTTGTTTGTCTTGTGCTTTTCTTCACATTGGTATATTTGTGAAAGTGGGCATGCTGCTTCCACTCTCATTTCAGTGGTATTCTGATAAAATGCAAGTAGTCTCACTTGCTTACTTAAGATGCTGTTAGAGATACTTCTGACATAACCTGAAAGTCATGAAACTGTCACATTGAGTCTTGCTTTTACCACAACTCCTACGTTTGTTATATCCTTGAGCCTTGCTGCTGTCACTGAGCCTTGCTTTCAGTGCCTGCAGGTCTTAATGCTCTCAAGCCCTGCACCTCAAGCTCTTTTGACTACAAGTAAGTGCTGCTGCTCTCATCTACTGTCAGTTCCTGCTGCTGTCACTCTGAGTACTGCTGTCAATGGATATAACTCATGCCAATGCCATGCTTCTTCAGGTCATCAAGCACAATGATGTCATCCTCCGGTGATCTGGCTGTTAGTCCTTTTGCTATCACCTCCCTGGGCTTACTTGCAAGAGGCAAACTGCAAATTGAGTGGATGGATGTGTGGATCATAAAGTCTATGAGAGCAGGTCAACTTCTAGGATACAAGAGGAGGGATTTCCTTCAGCAGCCTCAAACTTCAACCATAGTTCCATCAACAGACAAAAGGTCGAAGGAATAAACTCTCCCATAGACTGCTAGATATTACTTCCACCTTCCTGCGAGAGATCATCAGGTATCTGTTCAGGTGGAACAATATGAGCTCCTCACTAGCTGGGGGTGCAGGTGTTGTCTGCAGGTGTTCTCCACCAGCTGGAGCTACAGCATCCCAGTGTCAGGGGGGTAGCGTGTCCGTGGGCATGCTTACACCTTCCCACATACATGTGCTTATGCCCAGGTCTCCATCTGGTTATCTTCATATCTTTCAATCTAATCTTGCATCAGTGTCTTGTGCTGTTGATATTCACCATAATAAAATGTAGTCTATTTTTTTCACAGCTTCAGCTCACTCATAAACATGGCTGACATTATTTATCTTTATGAATTTCTGGTGCAGCATGTGGACATTTAAATGTTGGTATCTTTAGCTAACCCCTGTTCATTCAGAGAAAAAGAAAATGTGACCGAGTACAAGTTTGGCCTAGGCATGTGTTTGTAATTTTGAAAGATATTTAACCTGCAGCTCAAAACAGTAGCTGGCTTTATAGTTGTAATTTGCAATCTCGATGCTTTCATGTCACAGCAGCACATAGCCATTTCAAGACAGAATTGCAGGGCTAAAAACTGAAAAAAAACATTTCACCCTTTGTATATTATTTTAAATTATAGAAAATACCACAGCAAATAAAGATACTCATCTTCTGGACCATGTTCTCTGTTCCACCCTGATAGGTACATTGGAGATGAACCACTATCAATAAACCATTACATCGATGCTAAATACGTAAATATTAATGTTATATATAATGTTATACCTTAACCCGTAGTGCATATGCACATAGACATGAGAGATAATGTAATCAAGGTGCGACTCCTGTATAATAATTAGATACCATAACAATTTGCATTCGGTCTACTAATTAGACAGCATGGAAAACACAGCATAATGCCCATAGGAAAATTAAAAAAAAGAAAGTGTGTTCACGAAGATTGGTGAAGGTAAACTTTTGGATCATTCTCAACTCAACCTTTGTTTGAATTTTGAATATTATTTTTTTCAACTCAGGAAGAAGATGTGGTGTAGTGACTAAAAGTCAACTTGTGGAACTGGTTTTGAATCCAAAGTGGCACTTCACTGGAAATTGTGCAGTTCTGGGCAAATAAATTAATCTGTTATAATGGTGTAATTGTGTGTAACTGGAAAATTCAAAGATTTAAACCCCCACTTGAAGTATGCATTCTCACTCCCCTAAATGTGCAACACTCTGGTCCTCCCCAGAAGTCTGTGTTATGTAAATATAAACACATACATGTTTACATTGTTTAGTTATACCTCTTACTCCACTTTGTAAATGCCCCTTCTTTTAAATCTCTTTGTGAATCCCCTCATTTATTGACGTTCAGATAGAAGCCCCATATTTATTTTCTTTATCTCAATATGCATTCCACATCTTTAATATACAGTTCCTAAAACTCTACTTCTCGATGTCTGGGGTGTACTTTCTTGTGTTTATTAGGAGATTTGCCATGCACATGTTCTTGTTCCATGAGAAACTTTGTTTGTTATGTGTCTTACGAAGCTTTTAGTAAGAAAATACACCTTTCAATAAGGCTTCATTGCTTTCCTTTCTCGCGGTCAGATACGCACTTAAGACTCTACGTACCAGACATCTGATGCTGGCAGGTCTGGTGGAACTCTCGAAGCTCCAGCATTGCTTAGTGTCTGAGTGGAAATTATTGGCAAAGCCAATAAATCTAGAAAAAATGTGCCGAAACATGAAAATACAGACATGCATGAATGGGGTTTACATCCATTAACACATTAAAGCCAGACATATTAGCAATGTGTGTCCTCATACTAGCTCTGAGGACGTCGCTGACCTCATTGTGTGAAGTGGTAGCCCCACCTCTGTGGCTTGAAGTAATAGCCCGTCCCTGAAGTTTGGGTCGTGTTGCCCCCCTGACCTAAGCTCCTAATAAACTTGATTCTTTCTACCAATTATAGTGCGTGTTAACTTCATCCGTAAGATTAACGGTGGTCAATTTCACCATATGTTTTTTCTCTAGGTTGTTTCTTTCCATGATCTAATTCTTTCAATGTATGGATTGATCTAAGGGTGATCTTAAGTTTCTTATTCCTCCATACTTTTCTTCCTAATAGAGTTATATGCCAATTAACGCAAGAGAGAGTCTCTTTGACAGACCTAATTTATGAGTTTTGCTGCAGTTGTAAGAGGTCATTGCTGATGTCATAGAGGCCAAAAGCTATCTGTGTAAATGGCTGAGGTGTAGGCTGGTCCATCACAGAGTGACTCAACCCCCACGGATGAATCCTTTATGACTATCCACAAAAGTCAACCTGCACCCACCAGTGGTGGTAATTAGGGCACTTGGTACAGAACCTTCCATCTTTTCTTGGGTTTATCCTTCACCTGGGGCATTTTGGGAGAATTGTAGACAATTGTGATTGCAGCCCATATTCCTAGTGTCCATAGTATACCTGGGGTACATTTTGTCTGATTCTTTGGCGTTTTGTGTCTTTTCCTTTTTTCAGGTTTGCACAAATGTGTTCTAACGCTCAGTCTGCCTATTTCTCCCAACAATTTCTACCTAGAGAAAAAAATAATGTACCTATTTGATTCTTTTTGTTGCTTTTCCAAAGCGCGAATCCAGGGCCGTGGGTGCCAAAGAACAATGGACTCCGAGCAATGGAATCCACTGCAGCGAGCGATGCCAGCCTCAAAGGATCCTCTCTGCATCAACTCCGCCAATAACAAGAGCCGGATTCAGAGCTGGGTGCCACATGCAAGTCTGCCAAATTTAGGTGGAAACTCAAATACTGAATCAATCCGCCGCTTAATTTCTGCCACCATGGGAACAGTTTTGTGGAGGAAACTCAGTCAATGTATTCTACTGGACATTAAGAGTTTTCTCATTTAATTTATCAGGCAACTCTAAATGCGCCCCCAGAGACCGCCAGGAAGGAAGGCGGCTTCGTGAATAAAATCCTGGGGGCATTAGTTTATAGAAGAATGCTTCCTGTAATGTATTTTTTAGAGAAAGTTTCCATGTGTGATAATACTGTCCTTCTCTAACGAACTCAGGGGCATATTATCAAGGACCGGTGTTAAAATTATCGTCGTTTTATCGGCAGGAAACTGCTGATAAAACAGCAATAGTGGGCTTGATAATACGCCCTTGTTAATTACCATAGAAGCCCATGTTAACATCAGAACATACTATGGAAATTAACAAGGGCGTATTATCAAGCCCATTATCGCCGTTTTATCGGCAGTTTCCTGCCGATAAAACAGCGATAATTTTAACACCGGTCCTTGATAATATGCCCCTCAGTCTCCCAATGTTGTACTGTATGCATTGAACTTTCTATGGTTGTAAATGACCGAAATAAAGTTCGAAAGTAAAGAAAATACTACTGCACATATTCATTATTTCATTTGTTTTCTAAGTAGGCAGAAAAGTTAAAAGTTAATGGGAAAGTGACAATTATCCAGGCAACAGCAAGGTGATATATTATCAAATGAAAAAATATTTTAGACTTAATAATAATAATAATAATAATGAAGTTTATAAAGCGCCTGGCTGCACAAAGCTGTGTGTCCCCGCGCTAACTGCTAACAAATCAATCTAGAGGAAAAGAGGCAGGGGGGTCATCAGGTCAGTTATAAATTCGGGAATAAAAGAGTTTTTAGTTTTGCCCTGAATCTCGTTTCGGAAGGTTCCATCCGCAGTTGGAGTGGAAGAGTATTCCAATATTTTGTGGGCAAGTAACGGAAGGATTTGCCTCCCATTTTAGCTCTTGTAATTCGTGGTATTTTAAATTGCATCGTACCTGATGATCTTAAGTCTCTTGTCGGACGATGGATGGTCAGAAGACTTCTAAGATAAATGGGGCCTTTATTGTGAGCTATCCGATGGGCATAGCAGAGACTCTTGAATCTGATTCTCTCCTTAACGGGGAGCCAATGAAGCTTTGCTAAGGCTGCTTTAGTAGGTTATTCAGTAGCTTATACATATATTGGATACCTTCCTCCTACAAATTATTAATTCTTATAAAAGAAATGTTATTGGGCACGTGACAGTGAATTTTCACATGAAAACAGACAGCGCTAGTTTTAGCGCTGTGAGTGGTGAACAAAGGAAGAGGATTAAAGGTGAGCAGAAGCACTGTGTCACAGAAAGTCTGCAACAGGGATTTTTACCTTCTCCGATGCTTAACATGTCCAACGTTTGGCATGGCACTGATAATCGTTCCGGGCTATTAAGGTGACTTCTTAGTACGGCCACCCCAGAGAGAAGGTAAATACTCTTCCAAAGATTATGCATACATACATCTTATACATATATAAACACACACAAGGGCGCGCACCCACGCACACAAAGCGTAATGTGCTATTTATTGCCATTGTTTTGTTACTTGGGGACTATGTAAATGTACATATATATTGCTTGTTCTGTGCCATACTGTTGCAGTTCTTCTACGTTATAAGAAGCCCCAGTAGCAGACACATGCACAGGGCATTACTAGACTCATCCCTGTGATTCGAACAGCATCCTTACAAATCACAGATCCCAGCCTCAGCGCAGAGTGGCAGAATAGCTGAGTCTGTAAGCAGGGAGAAAAGAATGCTTTCTCACCATTGCAAGCTGCCAGTAAGTGATACTGGCCAAAACCAGGAGTTGAAAATACAACAGAGATCTCAATGAAATATGCATGATATGTTGAGGTATTCACTTCGTGCGCCTCAGGCGGATTGAAGGTAGCTCACAGAGCTAGGACAGCTCCAAGCAGTGAGTGCTTAGTCACTAAGGCAAAAGACACACAAATGATGGACGGAATGCGGAACAAATCAAACATTTGGGAGCAGTCCACCCTGACCTGCCAAGACAGGTCCTCCTTGGACCTGAAACAAGCATCCTGGGACCGGTTTCAGGGTATCACCCCTCATCAGCAAGGCTGCACTTAAACTGTGCAGGGAGCCACCTGCCTCTCAGAATGGGCCAGTAGGCCTGTGGGGATGTTGCATTCAGGCCTCTTTCTCCCTATGCTGCATATAGCTCTTACTCCTTGTGAAGGAACTAAAACCTTCCACACCTTGAGAGCCTATTAGCCAGCTGTCACTAACCATTCTGAATATACATGACAACGCAACACCCCCCCCCCACCCAGAATAGTTTATATTGTAGTGTACACCATTAGCTCTAGGCATGTCGTTGCCAGTGGAGGAGCAACAGTACCCTGGGCCCTAGTGCTAGCAAGGAAAACAGGGCAACCAAACCCAGGTTTGGCTACAGGAACAGCTAATATTGGGGTGTGGTGGCACACTTAGGCATCTGTGCATTGCATTCATGCACAGGTGTCCAAGGGCTCAACAGTGCGCCAGCTGCACAGTTGATGAATACGCCCCTGGACACTGCAATAAAATACATTTTGATCCGTTCATGGACTCCTATGTCTATTGTTACCCCTTTTTGCACACTAAATGCCAGGGCCCTCATTCAAAAGGTTTGCTCTGTCGATTCAGAATATTATGCATGACATATGCCTGCAGCCTAGCTCATACGAAAACCTTTTGGAATAAAAAAAAATATATGCCCTTCTTGCGCCGACATAATATGCAAGAATTTCAACACCTAAACTGCTGAAACATTACTTTCAAGGTACAAATGTGGGGGTTCCCAAGAGTTGGACACCAAAATGCTGAATGTCTACAAAAAAACGTGTGGCAAAAAGAGAAACAGAGGTGAGGCCCTGGGGGAACAAAGGTACTCCACTGGTAAACCTACAACAGTGTACATCAGTTAGAAGCCTACTTTACAATAGGAAATACTCACACCTAATTAAGTAATACTGCAAGCCAAGGAGGCCCAATGTTATACCTCCCCAGAAGAACTGCACTGAGTGAAGCTTATGGACTGTTGGGTTTAAAACTATCCCCGCAACTGGGTCATCCAGGTATAGCTAAGAATGAACTGAGGTCACTGGGTGCTGTGATGTCCCACACATATGACAGAGAGTATCTCTCGTGGAAAGTTTCGGTATCGCATATGACCCTGGCTTGGGAACTTAACCAGCAGTATCCCTATTTAGACAGATTGCCAAGCTTCCATTTAAGACGTGAGGTACTAAAAGTGCGAATGGGGATAAACCCCTCTTATGGGATTAATGGAGTTAAAAATTTTATGTTGAATAATAATGGGACCTGTACTTGTGCGTTAGGTACTCATTATGATATTGTACAAATTCTTTTAGATTGTATGTTGTTTTTAGATCTACGGAAAGAGATTTTATGCAAGATCAGAAATAGGATGCAAGCTGCTAGTCTCATAGTTGAAATGACGAATTTAGATATTGCTTGTGCTGTGGGGAAATTTATGAGCAAAGTCAAGGCGTTCCTTAAGTGTACAGAGTAAATATCGTATCCTGCGCATTTGGGGCAGGATGAGGCTGTGCATGTAAAGGTTAACGATATGGCATGGAACCTCTTGGAAAGGATTAGATTCTGATGGAAAATTACCTGATTTATTACCCAAAGGGGGACATTTGTATATAGTATGAAGGAAAGTGCTATTCAATGTGATGTACATATGCCACGTTTTTAATTTGATCCTGCTTATGTTTTTATAGAATTTTATGTATAAGGTATACTTTTAAGGTTGTAACAAACCAAATAAAGTTTTCTTACTGACATACCTCCCCATTCGTGAATTAGGCTACACACCACACACAGACCAATCATACAACCTCACCACACATAGGCCAATCATACAACCTCACCACACACAGGCCAATCATACAACCTCACCACACACAGACCAATCATACAACCTCACGACACACAGGCCAGTCATACAACCTCACCACACACAGGCCAATCATACAACCTCACCACACACAGGCCACTCATACAACCTCACCCCACACAGGGCAATCATACAACCTCATCACACACAGGCCAGTCAAAGGACCTGCAAAGGACTTCCAAAATGATCATTGGATGCAGTGAGCCCCTCAACAAGTTGCAATGCGAACAATTATGAAGCCAACAAGAAACAAGCAACAAGGCCCATGTGATATCAAATAGCACCCTAGCAGTGTAACAACAGAAGCACAACAGCTGCCCAAAACAGCAAGAACTCAATGAATGTCTATTCAATGAAATGCAAGTATAACATTTTAATACATCAAAGTAGAAAGGCTGGTGGATAATAAAATACCTGTATGTTCACTATATATGAAGCAAACAAGAAGCAAGCAACAAGGCCCATGTGATATCAAATAGCACCCTAGCAGTGTAACAACAGAAGCACAACAGCTGCCCAAAACAGCAAGAACTCAATGAATGCCTATTCAATGAAATGCAAGTATAGCATTTTAATACATCAAAGTAGAAAGGCTGGTGGATAATAAAATACCTGTATGTTCACTATAAATGAAAAAGTGTAGCGTCCACACACTCCTGAAAGTACTTTCTAAATCGACATGTGGCCACTACATGTACAAAACAAGTGGAATCACACATTTACAAAGTCTGCTGAGGCGGATGAGGGCTGTTTCAATGAGAACATCTGTGCCACATCTGTGGACATCTGTGCCACACCCTACCTCAGTAGTACTTAATCAACCAGTGACCAATCCCACGCATTTCAGCACCACAGGGAGAGACAAAACAAGATGCCCACACTGATGTTGATAGCCTGCCCTTCATCAGGAGACAGAGGATAATCAGGGAACAGGTTACCTTCTGTGGTGTGGTTGATAAAGAGGCTTTAGTGAAGTAGAGCTTCATTCAACAGTCCGCATGAGATACCGGACAAGACTGAGCACTGTAACTTGTGTTAACTTCCCCCTCAGCCAGCTCCTATGCCGTCCATGCCAACGTTATTTGTCTCATTTGTGGCTACTTACTGGGTAATGTCAATGGACTTGGAGAGATCACGGCTGCCGTGTACCAGCCAGCCAATCCGGTTGCTTGCACCAGTACTGCGATGTGTCAACAACTATGTGCAGCAGCACATAACCTTGCCACGGTCACAGGATATGTGTGCCGTGCAGTTTTATGCCATTGCCAATTTCCCATCCATGCTTGGCTGCCTCAAATTCACACAGGTGGCAGTAGTGCCACACTGGCACACTGCATACATTTATCATCATTGAAAGTGCTGGCACTCCATGGATGTGCAAGCTGCAATGCCAAGGACAGGCCATCTCCAAGAAATGTACTACACTGAGGCCGTGCCCAGAAAGGGTATATATGACCGAAACAGTTTAAAGGACTTGCGGTGCTTTTTTAGACTCAATGTGCTGGGCATTCTTGGGAGGTGCCACCAGCTAAATAGGAATGCCAGATCCCAATTCAACCAAAGTTTATGTACTATACAGGCAAGAAACTACAGGTCTCCTGTGACTATAATTTGTTGATACATAGCTTGTGTATGTGAAACCAATATTTTTTTCACTACGGAGTTAGGTGTTCAAGTGATTTGTGACACATTCAGATGTAGAACCCATAACTATACCGTGGCAAGTCACAAATTGTCTAAAATAATCTGTTGTTGCCTTGTGTGCTTCAATGAAATCCAAAAGTATCTTCAAACTGCACAACCTCTTCCCCTCCTCCTTCCAAAACCAGTGCCTCTTTTATCAAACATCTCCAGTCAGGGTTTAATTTGTGCTTGGCGCCTCCGAGCCCTCAATTATTCTCTGTGCACCTTCTCAACCCAACCCACTTTAGAAAACAACTAAAGAGTACATGAGGCATGTGATGGGTGGGCAGTAGGAATATGTGAAGGCTTTAGGGAAACACACTAAGGTTAGGAAGGCAGGAAGTCAAAGGGATGTGAAAGATGGAACATGTAGCCTAGATGAGGCTTATAGCAGCCTTGATGAGTCTTAAAGACAAGAGATGTACTTTGGAGCATATGTAAGGTAGGATAACCATCTGTAGTTCCAGCAATGTTGGTATGGGTCACCAGTTCTGTAGCAGAAACAAGAGCCTGTGGCATGACATTAGTCCAAGCAGCGGTGTAGGTGCAACTCACAACAGCTACAGACCACTTGGCTCTGATACAACACAATCTACTCATCGTCCTGCCTAGCGTAACTCTCAGAGATGGTGGCCATTCCATTTTCTCCAGGTATAGTGTAGAATCAACCAGTGGTTAAAGGAACATGAGAGTTATGCTTCTCATTGAGTGGGCTGTGAATAAAATATACTGGTGAGCTCATTCCCAAAGACAGGTGATTTGCAATTTCTACAGATGTGAAGCAATGACAACCAAAGAAGATGTAATCCTGCATGTACCACTAGACAACTGTAGCATGTTCATTGTGTCTTTGCCAGAGAGTACCACAGCAGAATTTTCTGTGGACGATCTCTGGTAGGTGGATGGGGGTGCCACGGAGGTGACATTGTGGTTTCAAAATGCACCTGACCGATGCAGCTGTGGGAAATAAAAGGACAACAAACATTATGTGGCTCAATATTTGTGGGAATGTAAATATAGAGCTTATAGTGGTAAGCAAACAAGGCAGACTACATATGAATATTGGTGAGATACATCATTAAAAAAAAGGAGACATGTGGCAAACTTGTGCAGAGGGCATGCTGGACCTCATTTAATTAAGAACCAGCAAGTGTGAGGCTTGATAGTATGAGAGAACATCAGAGGACGCTAGCCCCCCGCAAAAGGTGGACAGGAAGCATGCGCGAAGAGCCACCCGCACCTTTCCTCCCTCCCACAGGAACTGTCCAAGTGCTGCATTCACCTGTCTGAACCATCGGGGCGGGATCTGATATAGATAATTTTGTAGCTGGTAGAGGAGCCGGGGAAGCGCCACCATCTTGAATATCGCCGATCTGCCAAATAATGACAGAGGCATATGGGACCAGGACTTAAGGTCTTCACAAGTCCGTCCCACACTGGGGCTAGGTTACACTCCCAGGAGACTGCAGGTAGATCCGATAGACACACGCCCTGATATTTCAGTCCCCCCACTGCCAACTGAACCGAGGGAGCCATGCTCCTATACCCGTCCGATCCCCCAGAACCCATAATGTTAACTTACGGGGGTTCATATAGAGTCCCAAAGTTTCCCCCAAAATGTGCATAATGCACAATAGCCGCGGCCCCGTCCTGTTTATAGCAGTAATCACAGTTTTTACACCAATCAAAATCCTGTAAAATGTTACCATAGTCTTGTTTTCAACTGCTGTTATTTTGGTGCTGCTTTCAATGCTAACGCTTACATCATGCAGTGCACTTCTGTGATTGAGATTGAGAGGATCATTTTTGTCTCCAAAGCAATGGGTGGTTACATTATTGTTTGCTTTCATTATATGTAGATTTAAAATGTTTTTTAACTTCTTAACATTAACTTGTAATTGTTCTGCTATTTTGATTTCTTCAAATTATTCTTCATTTTGGAATGTCACAATTAATAACCTCAATTATGCCTCCAGAGTCATCGTTGCATGTCTAAATGGTGATTGTGCTATACTGCACATTTAAAGTGAGAGAATTGCTTGCTGAACTTACAACATTTTAGTTGTATCTGTATTGTCGTAAGCTGCTATGTAGCGTCTCAGATCCCTTTTATTTTTATGTTTTATTTGTTTAGGTTTTGTATGGTTTGTGAATATATAAATAGCATTTGTTGTGAGAAGTGTGAAATACCCTTTCATTCTTTTCAAAATGGAAAGAGGAATGCATGATCCTCTTTGGAGAATCCAGAAATATTTTGCTGTAGTATACACCAAGAGTCTTTCACTAGAAGGCATTATTAGTTACCAGCACAATCAATCATCAATTGTCTAGCGCAGCACTCTCACCCCTAGGGGTATCTGGGCGCTAGGCAGCCATGTCTCCGTCAAAAAGCCGGGTCTTGAGTTACTTTCTGAAGTCTGCCAGGGAGGCTGCTGTTCGGAGGTGGAGGGAGAGGTCATTCCAGGTCTTAGCGGCGATGTAGGAGAAGAAGCGCCCTTCATTGTGGCTGTGACAGTTTTGGGGGGTGTGTGCAGGCAAGTGAGGAGGAGCGCAGGAGTCTAGTGGGTTGATGGAAGTTCAGTCGATGATTGATGTGGGACGGTCCTTGATTATGTAGAGCTTTTTAGGCATGCATGAGGATCTTGAACATGCATCTCTTCTGGATAGGGAGCCAGTAAAGGTTTCTAAGGTGGGGGTGATGTGGGTCCATTTGGGGAGGTCCAGGATGAGCCTGGCTTCAGCGTTCTGTATGAGTCTTACGAGGAGAGACTGACAGAGAAAGCGCTGCCGTAGTCAAAGCTGCTGGTTATGAGGCCTGAGTGACGATCATTCTAGTGTTGACTCGGATCTATCTGAAGATTATGCAGGACATGCAAATGGAGTGGAAGCAGGCGAAGGCAACCGCGTTGACTTGTCATTTTTATGGTCAGTATGCTGTCGAGGATGATGCCTAGGTTGCATGCAGGTGTTCATCTGAGTTCTGCTGGCCGCCAGCTGTGGTCCAAAATGTTTGTGTTCTTCCCTAAATCAGTACTCCTGTCTTGTTGGAGTTGAGTTTGAGGCAGTTGTCTCTCATCCAGTTAGTTATGTTGGTCATGGCCTCGCATAAGTTGGTTTTGGGGTTGGAGAGATCCTCGGTAAGTGAGAGGATTATGTTGAGGCCATTGGATCCGACGACGTCTGAGAGGGGTGTCATGTAAGTGTTGAACACGGTGGGGTTGAGGGGCGACCCTTGGGGTACGCAACATATGATGTCCTTGGGTTCCGAGGTGAAGGGAGGCATCCAGATGGTTTGCGTGCATCCTGTAAGGAAGGAGGTAATCCACTAGAGGGTATTGTGCTGTATGCCAACGTTGGCGAGTCTGTCAATGAAGATGTGTTAGGAGACAATGTCGAATGCAGCCGAGAGGTCAAGGCCACCGTTTCTGAATGGTCGAGAATAGTTCTAATGTCGTCTGTGGCGGTAGCAGTTGTGCTTGGTGGTTTTGAGCTCTGGGGTGTGCCAGCTGGCTTGTTTTGAGGTTTTGTTGTTTTTTGTTGGTTTCAGCAAGGTTACTGTCAGGGCATTTGGTGATTCATGTGGAGACGTTCTGGATGGCCTAGTCATGATCTGATGAAGCTTCAGGTTGGGTAGTGCAGAGGGTCTTTGTCCACTGTGTCTCGGTTCATTTGACCCAACTTTGGTGGGGGGGAGCTGTGATGCTTGGTGATGGTGTGCTGAGCATTAGAGATGGTGACGTGAACAATGGCCGGTCGGTCCAGGTGAGTTCTGTGACGTGGATTTAATAGTGCAAACATATCTAAAAGTCAACAGAGCTCCTTAGTGGTCATAGACAAGCATGTCAACTAGTGATAGGAATGGTATCTGTTTTTTGGACTTTTAATGTTCCCTTAATATAACAATGAATGAACCACACTTTCAACTCTTTTACAAAAACCTTGAACGGGTACCATGTAGGAATGAGGGCCAATATAAGGACCAAAATGGCACTGATCCAGTTCCAATCACTCACACACATAATCGTCTATTTATGCAGGACCCCTTCTAAATGCACGTCATGGTTTTCTCATTATACCTTTTCTTGCTACTCCTCTCCTATCTCTTCCTAATTATCTCCTACAGCCACTAGCCCACAGCACAGCACCAGCTGTATTGCTGTCTTACCCATTCTATTTACCCTTTCAGTCATCCTATTAGCTGAGGGTTATTGAAGGCAGTACAACAAGGCACACTCATAATTCTATAGGAGCTCTTTAATGTCATGTTAACTGTGTGCCATTAGCAATAATTAAATACGTAAGGTACTCTTCTCTGCTGAACAACTCTTACAACTTACCAATTGTGCTTACAGTTGAAATGGCACTCAAAAATATCACTTCCAACCATTTTGAATGCATGCCCAATATTACTGCCACAAATCGATGTACCTCACACAAACTCATCAGTGGAACAATAAAGTCTAGACATTTGTTGCTCCATAGTTTACCTGGGTCATCCCAAGAGTCTTGTGGTAGACGTCAGAGGTGCTTGTTAGAGCAAAAGTTCATGTGTGGCCAGGCAGCCATTCAACGGACCAGCGAAAAATCCTCTCTTCTTAAAAATGTTGCATGGAACACAGGTGTGGCATCCTTCCATGTACGCTTAAAGGTATGGTATATTGCTTTACATAGTTGTTTATGTTATGCACATATTTCTTTCCTTGTTAATGTCATGTTTCTTGACAACAACTAAATATTCTACTAGGTTAAGGGCTGCGGCAAAAAAGTATGTGTAATGTTGCAATTATGTGCTGCGATCAAGCACAGTTCAATGTTACACCAACAAATTCAACTGCAGCTAACAATACGTTTACATTATGAGGCTCGTCTTTAAACCATGTGGAGACTACGTGTGTAGTAAAAAAGGGACATTTGTGCTTTTTAAACTTCACGGTAATTGGCCTCTTGGAGAAGCTGTCAGGTCCATCTCATTCTGGCCTAACCAATATACTGGCGATCTTTAGCCAACTTTCATTATTATAATGTTACCATTCCCTTATACTGCCTCAGCTCTGTACCCTGAATGGACGTTTTTCTTCTGAGCCCACTCACTATTGTATGATTACTTGCTGGCTTTTCACAGCTTCTCTCAGGGCTCCTCAGCGCTAATGAAAGCCTTCTGCAGGCAATAATGGGGGCCCCCTTATCTTGGAAGCTCCCACACCTAAAATATTGCTAGAGGGTGAGGAATCTTACCCTGAGAAGGTCAAGAGAATATCAGTTCAGAGCTCTGCATTGGATAACATGACTGGCTTTTCATTATATTATACTTCTGGCCTTTGTGGCGATATGAAGAGGAGTCAAAAGGGTTCGATGAGAGAGCCTTGAACAATTAACAATTAAAAAGTCTAGATGTCTCATCAATCTTACTAGAGTACAGTGTCTTTGGGAACTCAACTCTCAGCTCAGACATACCTCTTAAATAATTTCATTACTGAGAGCATCCTATTGTGAGACAACCTTGTAATGGATGATATTTTTCCAAATTCTACCTTTGTCCACTTTAGGTTCAATATAGTCCAGTATAGCTACAAAGCAACCCGGTCTACCTCTGTGGGATAACATGTGGCATCGGGACCGTTACATTGACAGATCATATAGCCATTTTAAATGACTACTGAGCTATCATTGTAAACAGAGATGTAAAGAAAGATTTGAACAGTAAATGTATTGAGCAATGTGGTGTGGCGAAGATAACATGCAATTAAAGATACTAAGGACCTGATTTAGAGATATTTAATCTTTCTAAAAGTATTGATACTGTAATGTTCTACTTGAGTGTAATTTCTACCGGAGGAATCTCCACCGTAGGAATTAACACTGCCTGGCTGTAGCATGTTGATCATTATCCTATATGTCTTGCCCAGATTGCCTTCTCAACATGGATGCTAAATAGAAACGGTGCTGGAAATAGCACAAATAGGATATGGCTGCTTAAACTTTCTTGCTTCAGGTGGCCTAGTTTTCTTTATGTGATATTGCTGAAGTAGTATGTAATCTATCAATGTTTTAAAGCAATATAGACTGCGTGTTGTTCTTGCAAAATAAAAATAGAAAATACTTCCAGTTACCATTACCTTGTTTTTGGGAAAAAAGACTTGAGGGGGAAAAACGAGAAATGTGACATCAGTTTCAGAAGCTTGATCGCAATAAAGCTTAAAGTTTTACATTTTATTGACCATTTCCATTTTGTAGCTTGTTTTTATACTCTGTCCAGTTTATCATATAGGGCCCAATTTGTAAAGATTTGTCTGTGAATTGGTGTGCTGCACATTTGACCTAAGTGGTCATTTAAAGTTGGTAGGCAGTCTGCTTGTTTTATTGCGAGATCGCCGACTGTCTGGTAAGTATCTCACTACATTCGGAGCAATCACTGGTGCAGCTGTTGCTCTGAAAGGCAAAAAAGTTTCATGAGTGAGAACCATGCAGTTTTGGTCCCAATCAGCAAATTTGTTTTGTTTTTCAGAAACAAACTCCTAAATTAGAAGTTGTTTTAGAAAACCAATATAATGGCTCAGACATGTGTGTCATGGCCAGTGTTTCATGGCTTGGCCGTGACCACTATGCCACACATGATGAGCCTGCTCAGGGAAGGTAAATGAGAGTCTTTCACCCTAGAGCGTGTGACTGTCACTAGGACCTGGTGGCCTCGTGGTCATTGATTTATAGTGGTAAAGCCAACTACTGAGTCTACTTTGGTGGAAAACCATGGAGTTCTGCCACTCAAAATAGTCCTGGGAGCTGCCATTTTGGCAGCCGGTGAAGACCCAATTTATGGTGGTTCACCTGCTTCTCCAAACTGCAAGTGAGGCCCTTATTCTTTAAATTACAGGAAGTCATAACTACTATTTTACAAATCGGTCCATTAAGTTATTAAGAAAAGACTGCAGTGAGAGTTTGATGGGCAAGCAAACCTTCAAATGGATCTTCAGCATTATATAAGATATACCAGTGCTCTGCTCCGTATCTATTCTCTCACTCTCTCTCTCTATATATATATATATTTTTTTTTTTTAATATATATATATAATTATATATATATATATATATATATATTAATTTAAATATATAATGGATGGACAGAGTCAATTAGGGCATCTTTGCAACTTTGTGTTTCCAGGGTACTGGAAGTACTCTGTCCCACCGCACCTGCATTGTGGAACAGCGCCGCTGCAGACAGCAGTTCGTGTACTTACACAGAGGAACCAAGAGCCACTGTATCCGAGGTTCCAGGACTGCCCCAGTGTGGATACTTGCGGTTGAGGCGTCTTGGGGACCCAGCGGATGGTTTTTCATCTGCAAGCCGACTTTGCCACTGCCTCTGCACTGTGTTCATAATGACGTCCAGGACCCAATTATTGGACACAAGGGAATGAGAGCAGAATTCCACCCGGCATGCTGTGAGAGGTGCATGCTGGGATCTGTAGTTTGCCGACGCATCTGCAGTATCCTGAGTGACTCTGTTCCGCCCTACCAGGACAACCCCCAAATGGTAGAACAAATTGGAGTATTTACAGAGCAGTGGCGGGAAACTTTGTTTGTTAGCAGGCATCTGATGAAGTCATTTAAGACGAAACGCGTCATGCCGATACTTTATTGATATTAATTCACCTACCTGGATCCCCGCTGTGTCCCTCTGATTCCTTCTTCGGTTTGGATCATTTGTGACATATTATGCGCGCCGGCCCGTGACGCGGCAATTAAGTTAAGTTAATAAAACAAATTTCGTTCTGTGCCCTGCATCGCAAAATGCGATGCAGGGCGTGCTACGAAATTCATTTTATTAATGTAATTGTTTACTTACCTGCAATCATCCATATTCCGGTGTTTATCAGCCCACACCCTGCCCCTCCCCCGCCCCGCCTGTATGCCCTACCGGAACTTCCTCAACGGGCCGCGGCTGGCTATCATAAGACTCCATCTTTTGTTAGTGCTTCTTTGTGCCTTGGTAGCTGGGGATAAAGGGGCTTATTTACAAGCCTCTTGCGCCACTTTTGCGTCATTTTTAACATGGGAAAAGTGAAGTACGGGTGGCGCAAGGTGCTTGTAAATAAGCTCCAAAGTATTTGTGTAGCAGAGAGTGTGGAAATTTGTTTGTGTTCTGTAATATCCATCTAGATTATTGGTGTCCACTGTAGGTCTAGTAGAGTACTTAACATATATCAGACACATCCTTCAATAGAGCTCCTATCATTTTACACCTTATCCCAGATGTTGTAACATATTGTGCCGTGGTTGTGCCACTTTTGTGGTGCAGCGACGATACAAAATCCTAGTCCAGAATTACAAAGCAGCACACGGGGAAGATATGCGTTGCCTTGCGTGGCTTTGAAAAGAAATATATCACAACACAGTGGCGTGCGCTGTGTTGCATTACTTGGAATTTGACACAATCCCAGTTTTTCTAAACGCAGCAAATGTGGGATTGTACCAGAATCCTGTGCCTACCACAGAGAAGCATAACGTGGAAAAAATCATTATTTCTTTTAGTTACTTCTAGTTACTTCCTCTTGCTATGCTTATGGAGAGCTCATAAAGCTTTTAAGGATTGATTGTTTTTGTGCATGAATGTCTCCCTTCCTGCACAAAAACAATCCTGCCCATAACACTGGCACAATTGCAGCATGGTGTAAGGGTTCCTGTGTTGGTGCTATGCAGCAGACAGTATGCTAGAACTAAGAGGGAGCAAAAGTGCACCATTTCTTAGTAGATATGGTGAATTTAAGACTCACCATGTCACGTAACGCTTCGCAGAACCTTTGCTTGCTGCCCTGCTGTTGGACTTGGTCCTTTTTACAGGGTTACCCCCAAACTTTTTGCTTCTTCGTCCTATTTTTTCCTGACCTGTTGTTGTTGGTTTTAGAACTCTGGGCACTTTACCACTGCTAATCAGTGCTAAAGTGCATATGCTCTCTGTGTAAATTGTGAACATGATTGGTTCTCACTGATTGACATATAAGCTTACTGGTCAGTCCCTAGTAAAATGCACTAAGTGTGCCAGGGCTGGTAAATTAAATGCTACTAGTGGGCCTGCACGATTCATAAAGGGGGTGGTGATGGACAGAGTATCTGAATTAAGCAGAACACTCCTACCCAGTCAAAAGATCAGGGCTTGATCCATCACCGTTTTTTAGCTCACTGCACCATCCCAGTTCAGAACCTGGCTACATGCAAATTAGTCTGTCCCTGGCCCAGTGCATCATGGGAACAGGGCAGACCAAACTACCAAGCCAATTCTTTACTGGAAAGGAAACAAGCTTCCGGGGACCGGTTTCTGGCATTACAGCCGTCTTCGGCCCGGCTTGCTTGAATCCTGATGGTGCAGTGAGCAAGGGACTCACATCTGAGCATACCCTTCCACGCTTGTGGTGGCCAAAACGATTCATAAAGGGGGTGGTGATGGACAGAGTATCTGAATTAAGCAGAGCACTCCTACCCAGTCAAAAGATCAGGGCTTGATCCATCACCGTTTTTTAGCTCACTGCACCATCCCAGTTCAGAACCTGGCTACATGCAAATTAGTCTGTCCCTGGCCCAGTGCATCATGGGAACAGGGCAGACCAAACTACCAAGCCAATTCTTTACTGGAAAGGAAACAAGCTTCCGGGGACCGGTTTCTGGCATTATAGCCGTCTTCGGCCCGGCTTGCTTGAATCCTGATGGTGCAGTGAGCAAGGGACTCACATCTGAGCATACCCTTCCACGCTTGTGGTGGCCAAAACGATTCATAAAGGGGGTGGTGATGGACAGAGTATCTGAATTAAGCAGAACACTCCTACCCAGTCAAAAGATCAGGGCTTGATCCATCACCGTTTTGTTTCCTTTCCAGTAAAGAATTGGCTTGGTAGTTTGGTCTGCCCTGTTCCCATGATGCACTGGGCCAGGGACAGACTAATTTGCATGTAGCCAGGTTCTGAACTGGGATGGTGCAGTGAGCTAAAAAACGGTGATGGATCAAGCCCTGATCTTTTGACTGGGTAGGAGTGTTCTGCTTAATTCAGATGCTCTGTCCATCACCACCCCCTTTATGAATCGTTTTGGCCACTATAGGAGTGGAAGGGTATGCTCAGACATGAGTCCCTTGCTCACTACACCATCAGGATTCAAGCAAGCCGGGCCGAAGACGGCTGCAATGCCAGAAACCGGTCCCCGGAAGCTTGTTTCCTTTCCAGTAAAGAATTGGCTTGGTAGTTTGGTCTGCCCTGTTCCCATGATACACTGGGCCAGGGACAGACTAATTTGCATGTAGCCAGGTTCTGAACTGGGATGGTGCAGTGAGCTAAAAAACGGTGATGGATCAAGCCCTGATCTTTTGACTGGGTAGGAGTGTTCTGCTTAATTCAGATGCTCTGTCCATCACCACCCCCTTTATGAATCGTTTGGCCACTATAGGAGTGGAAGGGTATGCTCAGACATGAGTCCCTTGCTCACTGCACCATCAGGATTCAAGCAAGCCGGGCCGAAGACGGCTGCAATGCCAGAAATCGGTCCCCGGAAGCTTGTTTCCTTTCCAGTAAAGAATCGGCTTGGTAGTTTGGTCTGCCCTGTTCCCATGATGCACTGGGCCAGGGACAGACTAATTTGCATGTAGCCAGGTTCTGAACTGGGATGGTGCAATGAGCTAAAAAACGGTGATGGATCAAGCCCTGATCTTTTGACTGGGTAGGAGTGTTCTGCTTAATTCAGATGCTCTGTCCATCACCACCCCCTTTATGAATCGTTTTGGCAACTATAGGAGTGGAAGGGTATGCTCAGACATGAGTCCCTTGCTCACTGCACCATCAGGATTCAAGCAAGCCGGGCCGAAGACGGCTGCAATGCCAGAAACCGGTCCCCGGAAGCTTGTTTCCTTTCCAGTAAAGAATTGGCTTGGTAGTTTGGTCTGCCCTGTTCCCATGATGCACTGGGCCAGGGACAGACTAATTTGCATGTAGCCAGGTTCTGAACTGGGATGGTGCAGTGAGCTAAAAAACGGTGATGGATCAAGCCCTGATCTTTTTACTGGGTAGGAGTGTTCTGCTTAATTCAGATGCTCTGTCCATCACCACCCCCTTTATGAATCGTTTTGGCCACTATAGGAGTGGAAGGGTATGCTCAGACATGAGTCCCTTGCTCACTGCACCATCAGGATTCAAGCAAGCCGGGCCGAAGACGGCTGCAATGCCACAAACCGGTCCCCGGAAGCTTGTTTCCTTTCCAGTAAAGAATTGGCTTGGTAGTTTGGTCTGCCCTGTTCCCATGATGCACTGGGCCAGGGACAGACTAATTTGCATGTAGCCAGGTTCTGAACTGGGATGGTGCAGTGAGCTAAAAAACGGTGATAGATCAAGCCCTGATCTTTTGACTGGGTAGGAGTGTTCTGCTTAATTTAGATGCTCTGTCCATCACCACACCCTTTATGAATCGTTTTGGCCTCTATAGGAGTGGAAGGGTATGCTCAGACATGAGTCCCTTGCTCACTGCACCATCAGGATTTAAGCAAGCCGGGCCGTAGACGGCTGCAATGCCAGAAACCGGTCCCCGGAAGCTTGTTTCCTTTCCAGTAAAGAATTGGCTTGGTAGTTTGGTCTGCCCTGTTCCCATGATGCACTGGGCCAGGGACAGACTGATTTGCATGTAGCCAGGTTCTGAACTGGGATGGTGCAGTGAGCTAAAAAACGGAGATGGATCAAGCCCTGATCTTTTGACTGGGTAGGAGTGTTCTGCTTAATTCAGATGCTCTGTCCATCACCACCCCCTTTATGAATCGTACTAGTGGGCCTGCAGCACTGATTGTGCCGCCCACATGAGTGGCTCTGAAACGGTAACTCAGACCTGCCGCTGCAGTGTCTGTGCACAGTTGCTAAATTCTATGTCGACTTGGCAGGTGCACCCACTTGCCAGGCCCTAACCTTCCCTTTTCATACATATAGGACAGCCCTATGGTAGGCCCAAGGTACCCCCCTGGGCAGGGTGCAGTGTATGTGAAAGGTAGGACATGTACTGATCTGTGAAACATGTCCTGATAGTGAAATACTGCCAATTTAGTTTTTCACTATTGAAAGGCTATGTTGCCCAATAGGACAGAACGGGGAATGCTTTGTAAAATTTTACAAGCATATCTTCCCACAGGGATAAGATGGAAAAATAAAGTTTAGGCTCTCTGAACTCAGAATTTAATGACACATCTCTTACTAAAGATGGCTTTTAAATTGTGTGTTTGAAAATGCCACTTTTAGAAAGTAGTACAAAAGGGGGTGGTGATGGACGAAGCATCTGAACCAATCAAACACTTTTACAAAGTAGGCATTTTCTTGTTTGCCCATTCTGTGTCCCTTTGCTTGTTTGTGTATTGACTTTCTGGTTTTGGAGTGACAGGGGCTGGGGAGGTGCATTCTCTCCCAGGGGGTAGGAGGGGTTTGATGTGTGTCCTGCCTTTCCTGAATGAGTCAGTGCTGGGCTTAATAGTCCTGGGCTGCTTTCAGAGTGTGGGGATGAATTCTCACTAGCACCTGAATAGGCCCGGTCTGCATTTATAGTGGTGGGAGGGGATTTCCCTTGCACTTGAATAGGGCCTGTCTGCCTTACACAGTGCTGTCTCCACCTCCTGCCGGGCAGCTGCACAAGACAGGACAGAACTGGTTTGGACTGGGGTCAGAGACCCTTGCACAAAAAGAACAAAGACATTTTGGAGTATAAGTATTAAACCTAAAAGCCTTGAACTATGGACTACTACTGGAATCAAGAGGAAACTTTGCCAAGGAGAAGAGCTGGTGAACCTGGGGAGACATACTGCCCTTGCTGTGTGTCTGGGGTTGGCTTGCAGTTGCTGTTTGCCAAGGAAAGGAGAAGGACTTTGCTGTGTGCTGTGTCCCCAGCTTGAGGAAAGTCTCAAAGGGCTTGAGTGGAGCTTGCCTCCTGTTTTGAGGTCTCAGGAACACAAAGACTTCACCCCCAGCTCCCCTGAACTTCCTTTTCGGGAGTTCTGACGTACCAGGAAGTGCCTGTGATTGTGTGGGGCCTCTGGAGGTTGTTTCTGCTGCTGGGAGCTGGAAAGCAACGCAACAACAAGAAAACCGAGGCATCGCTCTTCTTGCAACACTTTTTCCAATACAACACCATGGTGCGGGAAGAATCTCCCCGCACAGCTACTGAAAACCGAAACAGCGCCTGTTGCCGCTGCAAGAATCGACGCATCTTGAGATTGTGGCTGAAGAAAACCGATACAGTGTCGCTCTACGCGGCTGCATCGTTCGCCAACGCATCCCAGATTTCCACACATCGTCCCTGACCGGCAGGTTTTCCCTGACGCATCGCTTCCCCTTACAGACCGGACCTCACACATTGCTCTCCTGTTACAGCGGAACTGTTCCATCTCATTCACGAAGATCTCAGGAATGACGCATCTCTTTGTTTTTCAACACTTCCCATCGCTGCGGCTATTTGGCTTGGTGAATTTTGTGGCAACAACAGGTACTTTGCAGGAAATCATGCATCCATAGTTTTCTCTGGACACACTTGCTAAAACCTTTTGAATGTAATTTTTCTTAATACTGGTATGTTGGATTTTTGTCGTTTTGGTCTTGTTAAGTTTAGATCAATATACTTTATTTTTCAAACTCGTATTGTGTCCATTTGTGGTGTTATCACTGTGTTACTGTGAGTGTTGGTACAAATACTTTACACATTTCTTTTGGGATAAGCTAGTCTGCTCGTGCCAAGCTACCAAGGGGGTGAGCAGGGGTTATCTAGAGTGTGTATCCCCCGTACCCTGATTATAAGCAAGTGTCCCTATTTGGACAAAGATACCTACCTCTGCCAACAAGAGACCCCCGTTTCTAACACCTGCATTGCAGAAACAATCATAAATCTAGGCCCTAGTTTGCACCTCTGGGCAGCCGCAATGAGCAAATGTAGGATAAATGAAAGGCAGACCAAGACCAGACTTGGGAAACAGGGGGAGAAGATTAGCCTCAGGCTTCCTGGTGGACATCAACATCTTGAAGATACTTTTTAGCACATTTATCCTTCAGTTTGAAGAGCAGGGACAGACCACTGGAGCCAGGAGCAAGAGGAGGCCGGAAACAATTGGATTCTTAAGGTGTTCATTCGGGGGTCTCCTGGAAGACCACCCAAAGGTGAAGGGTCACCCTATCGTCCACGGGTGCGAAATACAAATTGAGACCAACACTGGAGCAAGAACAGAAAAGATATTTATTGCAATCTCATGAGAAAGAGAGCATCAACCACAGACACCCACAGATGTCTGAGGAGGCAATCTGCTGAGTACTTTGGTTCCGCATCTTATATGCTCTCCATCCCCACCCTGTGCGCGCAAGGAGAACAATAACAAAAACCAATAATTTACTCAACAAGCAGTGGTATGTCTGATAAAATCAGCAGGTGATAGCTGTTGGGCCCCTGCAGAGCATAGGTGAAAACCATAATTATACAACAGCCAGAGTTCAATCCGATAAGTCTGCAGATGGTAGCTGTGGGGCCCCTGCAGGGCGTAGGCGAAAGGCATGATTACACAACAAGTAGAGGTCAATCTGATAAGTCCACAGACAGCAGTTGTTGGGCCACTGCAGGGTATAGTGCACAGGGTGAAGACGATAAGCATCTGGGAAACTCCCTGTCCGACTGGTTGAGCATGTGTTGGTCAGTTTGTGGTCAGGCCAGGGCACGAACAAGGTGTGGGAGTCCGTTCAGGAATGAGGCAAGTCAAGAGTGAAGCCACAGAGCGTTGTGATACAGAAAGAAGGTCAGTGATGAAGGAAGAATCCACAAAATGGCGGAGCGAATGGCAAGATAACAGACATACTTTTCCACAGAGTACAAAATGGCTGAGCGAGTGTCAAGATAAAGAATACATTTTGCACAGTCCCTCATGTTGACGGGAGTGAAGCTGAGAGTCTTGAGGCATTGTTCCAATCATTGGTACGTGTAGCTAGTGTGACTAGTTTGGAGACTGTCTTATCTTCTGCTATACTTTTACTCTTTTCAAAAGTTTCCTGAGGAATAATGCAGAGCCTCACTTGTCATACCTGTAAATAGAAAAAGTAACCGTTGGTGCCTGTCTTCAAGTAATTTGAGAGGTTACTAGCACTTCTATTACTTAGACACTTTCAATATGAAGAAAATAAAAGTGATGAAGAAGGTAAAGATGTCTCATTGTAACAACTTATAGACTGAGGGGTTGGGGCGTTGATGTTTCCAGACGTTCTTAGTTGATGTATGCTTGGGGTCTGCTTACACGCACTCTTCCTTTCTCTGCTGTGTGGAGCACGTGCAACCTTCAGGATGAGCTTGGGATACCATTTTCACTTGGTAGTTTTGGCGGAACACATGTAGTTTTTGTGTAGCTCCTAGCCCCTTGCACAACCCCTCAATCACATGTGAGATGAACGCTAGTCCATTGTCAGAACTCAAAAGCATAGCTACTTTAAAGTGGAGTATGAATTCTTTGAGGAGGTATTTGGTAATTGTTTGTACATTTCAGTTCTTGGACCGGTATGCTTCAGTCCATGTGCTGAACATGCACACAATAACCAGCAGGTCCTTGTAGTTTGAATATGGGACATGCTGAGGAAGTCCATTTAATGTGGTGAAGCATGCTGTATTTGTTTGCTTATAAAGAAATCCATTATCTCCAAAAGCAAAAGAAGAATTAAAACATTGTACTGTAGCTTTCCCCAACAGCAAACACAGTTGAAAATCTCATAGTAACATCTCTGGGAATCAAAATATTCATAGTTGTCAAACTGTGCCAATCCTTTATACCTTGAAATTCAATTTCAAACACCTTTAAAGACTGCACCTGTATTTTATTTATTATTTATTTGAAAGTTTTATAGAGCGCGAACAAGACCCTTGCGGGTATCAGAGCGCTTTACAGTAAATGAGATTGGTTATGTCGTACATAAAAGATATGAAGGACCAGGATACATGGACATAATAGTGAAAACAAACAGCAAATCAAACAGGATGCAGCTCAAGAGAGGCCCGGTGAGTCATGATAGTACAATAAGGATAAGTAAATCAAATAAATAAACATAAACTGAGCAGACGAAGAGCAGCGCAATGAGGTACGTGTAAGACATCAATTGTGCAGACGCAAAGAAATAAAGTACGTAGCAGGGGCGGAATTGTGGAGCATGGTAATGTCCATTGTCTTGGTTAGATTGGCAAGTTTGCTGAAGGGAATGTAAGATCTCGTGGAAACATGGCACTTTGGCACTTTGTTTATGTGAATTTAGCCAGGAGGATGTTTTTTACTTCCAGTTTGAAGGATGAGGTGGAGGGGTTCAGTCTTGTTTCCGGGGAGGGCATTCCAAATCCTGGGTGCCATTCCTGAAACGGAACGTTTGTAAGTTTTTCTCTTGTTGAATTTTTGTGGCTTCAGGAGGAGGTTTTCCGCACTTCTTGTGGACCTTACCCCACCTGATATTGTGAGGTTTTGTGTGATTTTGTGTCATTTTAAATCTATACTCACGGTATCCCAAAACAGTATAATATGAAGCACAGTTATTCAATGCACACTGTCCTTCTGTATTTACATATACTCATATTCTCATTACTAAACCTCTATACATAAATGTAATCCTACTATATATTATCTATCCATTACAGTCCCTGGTGAATGCACTGCATTTAGAATGCTTTTTAGCATATTCCACCTTACAATGTAATTTGTTAAAACAATATTCTCTGCAACTCTGAAGAATCTAGAAATAAAAACATTAGTATACATACACATTATTTCTTTTAGATAGACATATAAAATAGTACTTTGAACAGGGATGACAGAAAATCCGACAGATGTATTAAATTTACCAGAGAGAGGAGACCTATGAAAGGGATTATGAACTAGAGGTACAAGTAGCACCAGAATGCACCAGGAACTCATGTTTCCCACCTCCGCCCCCCTCAGCGGTACAGTAACATAGGGGCAAGCTTTATTAACTGGTATCATGAACCTTCGTCTGCCCTTCCTAGACTGCCCTATTGAGGGTATTCAAAGGTATTATAATCAAATGCCAGTAGTCATCATTGTAAAAGCTTCTGTCTGTTTGTATGCTTATAGTGCGTAAATCTTTGCTACCATATTTTGACCATAAAACATAGCCTTTATCTAATCTGTCCTCGTCCTAGCTAAATCTACCTCCCTCTGTTCAGATTCCTCTTAATTTCTTCTGCTATTTCATCAAAATCTGCTCTCTCCTCTTCTGCATCTGTTCTCTACTCTGCTTCCTTCCTTTCTGCATCGAAGTCTGAGTCTGAGAAGTGTGCTTGCACCACTTCTGCTTGTACTCCTTGTGAATGAATTACCCCTTCCTCTCGCCACCGTTGTTTGGCCCTGCAAATTAGGGCATTCAACCTTTCAATTACCCTTTCTGTAAGCAGTAGGCACACTCATGTTGGCCTAATCCTCCACTACGTTGCTGCGCCGAATCAAGCGAAGGTTGACCAGCCCCTGTTCCATTGTCCTCCTCCTCTCCCTCATATTTCCCTTTAATTTCTGTCTCCCCTACAAAAATTCTGTTGCAATAAAACTTCATCAGAATTTTCTTTGTTCAATTTTAAATAATTTTCATGATAAGAATATGTTTAATGAGAACAACCCTGTGCAACATGGTCCGTAAAAGGCAATGCTAATTGTACTTTTTCATGTTAACTGTGTTTTTATAGTGCTTAGCATCCAGGCATTATAATACTGTCTTGGGTCAGAACTCTGGCCCAGAGGGTTGTAGAGACATCTGGTTTTCACTGTTCATCCTAATGTTTTTGTAATATAATTCTCTTGGGTGTAATAAAGTGCTTATCTTTTATAAAAAGTGAAGCACTGACTGGACATTGAGTTCATCAGCTGGCAGTACAGTGTGCGCTGTATTCTGAATGTCTAACCACACTTCACCTCTTTGAGTAAGCCTTGGACTGCCATGTCTTGCTATCCTAAGAGTCAAAACAAATAGGGAACACTCCAGTTGATGCAATTGGAACACAGTGACCCCTGAGTGCCCTGGTTCCCAGAAAGCTTGTTCGAACAGGCTGTGAACCTGGGGCGGAATGCACCTTCACTGAAACAAAGGGCCCGATTGAATGGGCTAGCATTTGCACATATCCCTGTTACAGCACAATGTTTTGCGCATCCTGAGCAAGGGTGCGTCAGGCTGTTGACTAGCTGGACCATGTGGTGGTTGACTTGGTAATAGCATAGTCATCTGGGCAGGAATATTAACAATTTCCAGTTTATGTCTAAAATTCTCCTAGCACAAATATATTAGTAAAACAAAGCATACTGTAGGAGGGTATACATCCATGACAACGCAGTTTTTACCACGCAATACCATTACCACGCATCTTTTACCACGCAAATACTTTTACCACGCATACATTTACAACGCATACTTTTACAACGCAAATATTATTACAACGCATGTACTTTACAACGCATTAATTGACATTTTTTAATGTGTAATATTCATTTTTGTTTATTAATAATTATTTTTGTTTATTAATATTTTTATAATTTTGATAAATAATTGAGTAGTATTTTTAATAATCGAGTATTAATTTAATAATATTACTTATATATATATTTATAAATATTTATATTTATTTATTTATATTATTTTTAATACTCGAATATTAATTATTTATTAAAAACTCAAGTATTAAATGTTAATTTATTTATTAAATATTAATGTATTTATTAAAAAATCAAGTATTAATAATTTATTTATTTAATATTTATATTTATTTATATTTATATATTTAAATTTTTAATACTTGAGTATTAATTTTGCAACCATGTATTACCTAAAATTGTATTTATTTAAATAATAATTTAATTATTTAAAACTCAAGTATTAATAATATATTTATTTAATATTTATATTTATTTATTTAAATTAATATTTTTAAATTTTTAAGACTCGAGTATTAATTTTGCAAAAATGAATTAATTAAAAATGTATTTATTTCAATAATAATTAAATTATTTAAAACTCAAGTATTAATAATTTATTTTTTTAATATTTATATTTATATATTTATATTACTATATTTAAAATTTTAAATACTCGAGTATTAATTTTGCAAACATGTATTAATTAAAAATATATTTATTTAAATAATAATTTAATTATTTAATACTTAAGTATTATTCATTTATTTATTTAAAATTTATATTTATTTATTTATATTAATATATTTAAAATTTTTATATTTTTATGATCAATTAATTAATTTATTTAGAAATAATAGTATATTTAAAAAAAATCAGTATGAAATAAGTTAATATATTAGGGTATTAATTTATGTAATTTTATTGATATTATATTTAATTTATAAGCACTTAAATGTAATTAAAAAAAAATAATTATAAATAAATTAAAAAAATGTTTCAAAAAATTATGTTTATATTTTACAATTAAATAAAAAATGTTTGTAATATTAAGAAATATTTTAAGATAATTTAACATAAATAAATTGATTATAAATATATTTTAAGTTTTCGTTCCCACGGTTTAACATTGTTTCCTATGGTAGGAATTGTCCTTCATTTATTTCAATGACATATCATGTAGGTCCCGCGATACAGTTAAAGGATGATTCAATGAAGAGGATAGAGCGAGAAAAGAAAGAAAAAGAAGCAAGAAAACAGGTAAGGAGACATTATAGTTAATATATATACAATATAGTTAATTAATAATAAACAGTAAAAATAAATATAAACAAACAACAGAGGCAGAAATATATTTGGAAATTTTTTATTTAAAAAAATATATTTTTATATGAAAGTATTTATTTAATAACATTTATTACATATTTTTTGAACATTTTGCACTACTCGTACAATTTTTTATTAATAAAACAAACTTATATTATTCTGTAAATAAAGTAGTCCCTTGTTGATCGTTGTAGACAGCCATGACGTCATGACGTTGAAGAGCGCGTTGGCGGCCATTTTGAAGAGCATCGTTGGAGGAAGCAGCAGGAAGCAGATCTGCGTCCAGGTAGGAAACTTTTTAAACTTTATATTTAAGTAAAATATTTATAATGGAATACATTTATTGTACGGAAAGAATAAGTCGAGGTTGCTCTTTAAAAAATATGTAATTTTAATTAAAAACGCATGTCGCTAATCATATAACGAGAATATGTCTAAGTCGGGTTCCGTGTTAAATAAAACAATATGTATATTCAGTACAATACATTGTAAATATGTAAATAGATGTTTACGTTTATGCAACTTGGATATGCTTTACATTTATGCTGCTTTTATTTTTTGAACAATTGTTTGAATAAAAATGCATTTTTGAATGTACCAAAACATTTCGGAAAATCATAGAGAGTAAATCGAGGTTATTTTATTGTTTTGAAAAGCTTCATTGACAAAGTATGATTGATATTGTTTTGATTTAGGCAAATGGATTGTGTATTTAGTTCGTGTTTTTTGAAAACGGAAAAATAGATTAGTAAACGTTGTTGGAATTTGGTTGATTTCGGTGCTTAAAGTTGGAAGATAGAAAGTTATGTTTCTTTGTCTTGGATTTATTTTTGGAGACCGTTTATGATTGAATTATTTGAGAGATGTTATTATCAGAATGAGATTGATTTTGGGAAATATGTGTCTGTGATTTTCTAAATGATTTGGAATAGTTATTGATTTAAGACAATATTTGTTAAATATTATGCATATTAATATTTTTGTAATGCGATAATATTTGACAATAAAATACAAGCATTGACATGAATACTATGTGTATAATTTGTTTGAAAATTTGTACTTTCCAATTAAAAAAAAAAAAAATTCCAATCTGTTCTGAAAAAAATGTGTAGCCAATGTTTGAAAAAAATGTCTTTGATAATTTAGCACATCTTTTCATATAACAACCTTTTTAAGAATATAATCCATTTGCCATTACAAAAAGGATCTTTATAGAAGCTTTATTAAAACAATTTTTGGAGAAAAAGGAAAGAAAAGAAGAGTTTACAGATTTTGTCAAGAATGCATTTTTAAAAAATCCAATAGTTAAAAAAAAAAAACATTTTTTCCTAACTAAATGGAATCTTCACTAAATAGAAGAAAAACACTCAAAAAAATTGTATTATAGAGTGTACAAAATATTTCAGTAATAGAAAGAACCCCGACTTCTTTTTGGAATAAAAAATTTTTTAATAAAATTAAAAGGCCAATTTCAATTTTTATGAGAAAATAATTTTGGAGCAAAGCAGGAAAGTAATGTATTTATAACAACTAAAAAGAGAGAATGTTTGCAAATTTTCCAAGTAATCTAAAGCCACGCACAACGAAAACTGTTGCAGTACCGCCAATAGTCGTTCAGACATTTCCTTTGTTTTTTGAGTAATCAGTGAGTTTAGTTTACCTGTGAGAGTTTGAGAAATTCTCATTTCTTGGAAACTTTGCTCCTTCTTCAAAGTTTCCAAAAAAGAGTAGAAATTAGGGTGGTGTTTGCCAATTACATGGTTGAAGGAGTTATGCCATCCCTCTATGGCATTATTTGTTTTAGCCTCTCCCTGTAAGCAACTCGAATAACAGTTCCACCACTCCACATGAAAACGTGGCTTCCTCCTGCGACCCGATCTGCTTAGGTGTCCAATCCATGTGTCTTCCATATAATTTAGAATAGGTGCCAATATTTCTTCATTACTTAAATAATACTCAGATTCTATAATGGCAGTGTAGTATTCGTCTACACTTTCGGGAGGGACAAAACAAAGAGCAGTTAATTTTTTAATTTCGACTTGTCGTTTGCTGTTTGATGAATATTCTGTAACAAGGGGTGTTTTTTGTACTTTACGCCAGAATGCCTGGGAAAAATGGAAAAAACACCCCTGAATTTGGGTATCCGTGTACATTTTGGTGATCACATTGATCATGCTCAATTCAAAATCAATAATTATTTTCCTAGGACTTTGGTGAGTTTTGGATTTAATAACAGACAAAAATTCTGTGTATGTTGCAGAAGTTTTATCAGGCAGCAAACTATATACTAGGGGGATTACACTATTGTTAATTTTAGCATGTATTGTATAAATTTGGGTGAATGGATGGGGTGTGCTTTTAAACGTCCCATCCATCATCCAAATTTCACTGCTTTCTAGTTTTACAAGGTTACGGGGAGTACTAAATATTAATATACGTTTCTGAGGGTTTTCATTGTCGTGTAAAAGGAAAGATTCATCAGAAAAAGATATAGTAAGCTCATGAGGTATAACTATGTCTGAAAAGGTATGTGGTGTATTAGTTTGGGTATTACTTGCCTGCTTTTGTCGTTGAATTATTCTACGCAAATTATGGATGGTAGGCATATTACTTGCTATATGTGTAGGGACATGTTGAGCAACCTCTCTTAAAATTGTTCCTGTGGAATCATTGGAGGTGCTTGCCATTACTTTCATCTCATTTACCGTTTCCCTTACATCAACCTCCGTTGCAGAGGCAGAGTGGTTATGGTCAGTTGTTCTTACAATAATATCATCAACCGTTACCGCTCTGCCACTGCAACGGGTTGAAAAGTAATTCACGCACCTCCAAGGATTCCTTGTTAAACTTATTCTTTCCCTACAATAAATGTATCCTCCATGATTTAAGAGTCGGTTTCCTTTTCGGGACATTATAAAATTTGCAGTTGGATGAGTAGTCATGTTCTAAAAGAGAAAAAAAAGAGTTTCAATGAAAATTTGTGTATTTATAAAAATTATAATTATTTTTACAACATTTAGCTTTCATTTTACAGCATTTTATGAGAAGTATGAATGGTGAGTAATATGTTTAGAGTTTGTTGTTAATTTATAAATGCATTATTTACTCAGTGTTACAATATTTACACATTTATTTTTAAAATTCAAGACTTTCTAAAATGTTGCACTTTTCCCAAAAATGGAATAGTATCTAATACATATACAATTTTAACCATTTTAATGTCTGAATTCCTTACTTGGAGTATTAATAGTAATTGATAGCCTCAGACTATCCAGCACTTTCCCTACTGCGGCACTTACTAGAAGTATTAATAGTAATTGATAGCCTCAGACTATCCAGCACTTTCCCTACTGCGGCACTTACTTGGAGTTGGAATAGTATTTAATACCCTTACACTATCCAGCACTTTACTTACTGCGGCAATTACCTGGAGTTGGAATAGTAAATAATACCCTTACACTATCCAGCACTTTACCTACTGCAGCACTTAACTGGAGTTGGAATAGTAATTAATACCCTTATACTATCCAGCACTTTCCCCACTGCAGCACTTAACTGGAGTTGGAATAGTAATTAATATCCTTACACTATCCAGCACTTTCTCTACTGCAGCACTTACCTGGAGTTGGATTAGTAATTAATACCCTTACACTATCCAGCACTTTAACTACAATAGCACTTTAAGAATTGATTTACCTTATTGGTATCTGTTTCTTTGTGATGAAAAATGTACTCAGATTCTTCTTTGGTTTGTTGTTATCTGGTTGCCGGAATATAAGTTGGTTTCTTTTTCTAAAATAAGTGAGAGAAATGTTGATTATTATTATTCAGTTATTGCCTTGTTTTTTAAATATTGTTTCTGTTATTTTGAAATTGAAAACTAATTCTTATTTGCAATTGTACAAAATTTCAATTTATATTTGTGGAAAATTGACATGTTTGCACTATCTGGCACTTTCTCTGATGCAGCACTTAACAGGAGTTGGAATAGTAATTAATACCCTTACACTATCCAGCACTTTTCATACTGCAGCACTTAACTGGAGTTAGAATAGTAATTAATAACCTTAAACTACCCAGCACTTTCCCCACTGCAGCACTTAACTGGAGTTGGAATAGTAATTAATACCCTTATACTATCCAGCACTTTCCTCACTGCAGCACTTAACTGGAGTTGGAATAGTAATTAATGCCCTTACACTATCCAGCACTTTCTCTACTGCAGCACTTAACAGGAGTTGGAATAGTAATTAATACCCTTATACTATCCAGCACTTTCCCCACTGCAGCACTTACCTGGAGTTGGAATAGTAATTAATACCCTTACACTATCCAGCACTTAACCCTACTGCAGCACTTACCTGGAGTTGGAATAGTAATTAATACCCTTATACTATCCAGCACTTTCCCCACTGCAGCACTTAACTGGAGTTAGAATAGTAATTAATTTCCTTATACTATCCAGCACTTTCCCTACTGCAGCACTTAACTGGAGTTGGAATAGTAATTAATACCCTTACACTATCCAGCACTTTCCCTACTGCAGCACTTACCTGGAGTTGGAATAGTAATTAAAACCCTTACAATATCCAGCACTTTCCCCACTGCAGCACTTAACTGGAGTTGGAATAGTAATTAATACCCTTACACTATCCAGCACTTTCCCTACTGCAGCACTTAACAGGTGTTGGAATAGTAATTAATACCCTTACACTATCCAGCACTTTCCCTACTGCAGCACTTACCTGGAGTTGGAATAGTAATTAATACCCTTATACTATCCAGCACTTTCCCCACTGCAGCACTTAACTGGAGTTAGAATAGTAATTAATTTCCTTATACTACCCAGCACTTTCCCTACAGCAGCACTTACCTGGAGTTGGAATAGTAATTAATACCCTTATACTATCCAGCACTTTCCCCACTGCAGCACTTAACTGGAGTTGGAATAGTAATTAATACCCTTACACTATCCAGCACTTTCCCTACTGCAGCACTTAACAGGAGTTGGAATAGTAATTAATACCCTTATACTATCCAGCACTTTCCCTACTGCAGCACTTACCTGGTGTTAGAATAGTAATTAATACCCTTACACTATCCAACACTTTAACTACAATAGCACTTTAAGAATTGATTTACCTTATTGTTAGCTGTTTCTTTGTGATGAAAAATGTAGTCAGATTCTTCTTTGGTTTGTTGTTATCTGGTTGCCGGAATATAAGTTGTTTTTTTTTTCTAAAATAAGGGAGAGAAATGTTGATGATTATTATTCAGTTATTGCCTTGGTTTTTAAAATATTGTGTCTGTTATTTTGAAATTGAAAACTATTTCTTATTTGCAATTTTACTAAATTTCAATGTATATTTGTGGAAAATTGACATGTTTGCACTATCTGGCACTTTCTCTGATGCAGCACTTAACAGGAGTTGGAATAGTAATTAATACCCTTATACTATCCAGCACTTTCCCCACTGCAGCACTTAACTGGAGTTAGAATAGTAATTAATAACCTTAAACTACCCAGCACTTTCCCCACTGCAGCACTTAACTGGAGTTGGAATAGTAATTAATACCCTTATACTATCCAGCACTTTCCTCAATGCAGCACTTAACTGGAGTTGGAATAGTAATTAATACCCTTACACTATCCAGCACTTTCTCTACTGCAGCACTTAACAGGAGTTGGAATAGTAATTAATACCCTTATACTATCCAGCACTTTCCCCACTGCAGCACTTAACTGGAGTTAGAATAGTAATTAATAACCTTAAACTACCCAGCACTTTCCCCACTGCAGCACTTAACTGGAGTTGGAATAGTAATTAATACCCTTATACTATCCAGCACTTTCCTCAATGCAGCACTTAACTGGAGTTGGAATAGTAATTAATACCCTTACACTATCCAGCACTTTCTCTACTGCAGCACTTAACAGGAGTTGGAATAGTAATTAATACCCTTATACTATCCAGCACTTTCCCCACTGCAGCACTTACCTGGAGTTGGAATAGTAATTAATACCCTTACACTATCCAGCACTTTCCCTACAGCAGCACTTACCTGGAGTTGGAATAGTAATTAATACCCTTCTACTATCCAGCACTTTCCCCACTGCAGCACTTAACTGGAGTTGGAATAGTAATTAATACCCTTACACTATCCAGCACTTTCCCTACTGCAGCACTTAACTGGAGTTGGAATAGTAATTAATACCCTTACACTATCCAGCACTTTCCCTACTGCAGCACTTACCTGGAGTTGGAATAGTAATTAAAACCCTTACAATATCCAGCACTTTCCCCACTGCAGCACTTAACTGGAGTTAGAATAGTAATTAATACCCTTATACTATCCAGCACTTTCCCTACTGCAGCACTTACCTGGAATTGGAATAGTAATTAATACCCTTACACTATCCAGCACTTTCCCTACTGCAGCACTTACCTGGAGTTGGAATAGTAATTAATACCCTTACACTATCCAGCACTTTCTCTACTGCAGCACTTATCTGGTGTTGGAATAGTAAATAATACCCTTAAACAATCCAGCACTTTAACTACAATAGCACTTTAAGAATTGATTTACCTTATTGTTAGCTGTTTCTTTGTGATGAAAAATGTAGTCAGATTCTTCTTTGGTTTGTTGTTATCTGGTTGCCGGAATATAAGTTTTTTTTTTTTTCTAAAATAAGGGAGAGAAATGTTGATGATTATTATTCAGTTATTGCCTTGGTTTTTAAAATATTGTGTCTGTTATTTTGAAACTGAAAACTAATTCTTATTTGCAATTTTACTAAAATTCAATGTATATTTGTGGAAAATTGACATGTTTGCACTATCTGGCACTTTCTCTGGTGCAGCACTTACCTGCAGTTGAATTACTAATTAATAAACTCACACTATCCGGCACTTTCCCTACTGCAGCACTTACCTGGAGTTGGAATAGTAATTAATACCCTTATACTATCCAGCACTTTCCCCACTGCAGCACTTAACTGGAGTTGGAATAGTAATTAATACCCTTATACTATCCAGCACTTTCCCCACTGCAGCACTTAACTGGAGTTGGAATAGTAATTAATACCCTTATACTATCCAGCCCTTTCCCTACTGCAGCACTTACCTGGAGTTGGAATAGTAATTAATACCTTTATACTATCCAGCACTTTCCCCACTGCAGCACTTACCTGGAGTTGGAATAGTAATTAAAACCCTTATACTATCCAGCACTTTCCCCACTGCAGCACTTAACTGGAGTTAGAATAGTAATTAATACCCTTATACTATCCAGCACTTTCCCTACTGCAGCACTTACCTGGAATTGGAATAGTAATTAATACCCTTACACTATCCAGCACTTTCCCTACTGCAGCACTTAACAGGAGTTGGAATAGTAATTAATACCCTTATACTATCCAGCACTTTCCCTACTGCAGCACTTACCTGGTGTTGGAATAGTAATTAATACCCTTACACTATCCAGCACTTTCTCTACTACAGCACTTACCTGATGTTGGAATAGTAAATAATACCCTTACACAATCCAGCACTTTAACTACAATAGCACTTTAAGAATTGATTTACCTTATTGTTATCTGTTTGTTTCTGATGAAAAATGTAGTCAGATTCTTCTTTGGTTTGTTGTTATCTGGTTGCCGGAATATAAGTTGGTTTCTTTTTCTAAAATAAGGGAGAGAAATGTTGATGATTATTATTCAGTTATTGCCTTGGTTTTTAAAATATTGTGTCTGTTATTTTGAAATTGAAAACTAATTCTTATTTGCAATTTTACTAAAATTCAATGTATATTTGTGGAAAATTGACATGTTTGCACTATCTGGCACTTTCTCTGGTGCAGCACTTACCTGCAGTTGGATTACTAATTAATAAACTCACACTATCCAGCACTTTCCCTACTGCAGCACTTACCTGGAGTTGGAATAGTAATTAATACCCTTATACTATCCAGCACTTTCCCCACTGCAGCACTTAACTGGAGTTGGAATAGTAATTAATACCCTTATACTATCCAGCACTTTCCCCACTGCAGCACTTAACTGGAGTTGGAATAGTAATTAATACCCTTATACTATCCAGCCCTTTCCCCACTGCAGCACTTAACTGGAGTTGAAATAGTAAATAATTTCCTTACACTATCCAGCACTTTCTCTACTGCAGCACTTACCTGGAGTTGGAATATTAATTAATACCTTTATACTATCCAGCACTTTCCCCACTGCAGCACTTAACTGGAGTTGGAATAGTAATTAATTTCCTTATACTATCCAGCACTTTCCCCACTGCAGCACTTAACTGGAGTTGGAATAGTAATTAATACCCTTACACTATCCAGCACTTTCCCTGCTGCAGCACTTACCTGGAGTTGGAATAGTAATTAATACCCTTACACTATCCAGCACTTTCTCTACTGCAGCACTTATCTGGTGTTGGAATAGTAAATAATACCCTTACACAATCCAGCACTTTAACTACAATAGCACTTTAAGAATTGATTTACCTTATTGTTAGCTGTTTCTTTGTGATGAAAAATGTAGTCAGATTCTTCTTTGGTTTGTTGTTATCTGGTTGCCGGAATATAAGTTTTTTTTTTCTTCTAAAATAAGGGAGAGAAATGTTGATGATTATTATTCAGTTATTGACTTGGTTTTTAAAATATTGTGTCTGTTATTTTGAAATTGAAAACTATTTCTTATTTGCAATTTTACTAAATTTCAATGTATATTTGTGGAAAATTGACATGTTTGCACTATCTGGCACTTTCTCTGATGCAGCACTTACCTGCAGTTGGATTACTAATTAATAAACTCACACTATCCAGCACTTTCCCTACTGCAGCACTTACCTGGAGTTGGAATAGTAATTAATACCCTTATACTATCCAGCACTTTCCCCACTGCAGCACTTAACTGGAGTTGGAATAGTAATTAATACCCTTACACTATCCAGCACTTTCCCCACTGCAGCACTTAACTGGAGTTGGAATAGTAATTAATACCCTTATACTATCCAGCACTTTCCCTACTGCAGCACTTACCTGGAGTTGGAATAGTAATTAATACCTTTATACTATCCAGCACTTTCCCCACTGCAGCACTTAACTGGAGTTGGAATAGTAATTAATACCCTTACAATATCCAGCACTTTCCCCACTGCAGCACTTAACTGGAGTTGGAATAGTAATTAATACCCTTACACTATCCAGCACTTTCCCTACTGCAGCACTTAACAGGAGTTGGAATAGTAGTTAATACCCTTATACTATCCAGTACTTTCCCTACTGCAGCACTTACCTGGTGTTGGAATAGTAATTAATACCCTTACACTATCCAGCACTTTCTCTACTACAGCACTTACCTGATGTTGGAATAGTAAATAATACCCTTACACAATCCAGCACTTTAACTACAATAGCACTTTAAGAATTGATTTACCTTATTGTTAGCTGTTTGTTTCTGATGAAAAATGTAGTCAGATTCTTCTTTGGTTTGTTGTTATCTGGTTGCCGGAATATAAGTTGGTTTCTTTTTCTAAAATAAGGGAGAGAAATGTTGATGATTATTATTCAGTTATTGCCTTGGTTTTTAAAATATTGTGTCTGTTATTTTGAAATTGAAAACTAATTCTTATTTGCAATTTTACTAAAATTCAATGTATATTTGTGGAAAATTGACATGTTTGCACTATCTGGCACTTTCTCTGGTGCAGCACTTACCTGCAGTTGGATTACTAATTAATAAACTCACACTATCCAGCACTTTCCCTACTGCAGCACTTACCTGGAGTTGGAATAGTAATTAATACCCTTATACTATCCAGCACTTTCCCCACTGCAGCACTTAACTGGAGTTGGAATAGTGATTAATTTCCTTACACTATCCAGCACTTTCTCTACTGCAGCACTTACCTGGAGTTGGAATAGTAATTAATACCCTTACACTATCCAGCACTTTCCCCACTGCAGCACTTAACTGGAGTTGGAATAGTAATTAATATCCTTACACTATCCAGCACTTTCTCTACTGCAGCACTTATCTGGAGTTGGATTAGTAAATAATACCCTTACACTATCCAGCACTTTCCATACTGCAGCACTTACCTGGAGTTGGAATAGTAATTAATACCCTTACACTATCCAGCACTTTATTTACTGCAGCACTTAACAGGAGTTGGAATAGTAATTAATACCCTTATATTATCCAGCACTTTCCCTACTGCAGCACTTACCTGGTGTTGGAATAGTAATTAATACCCTTACACTAATCAGCACTTTCCCTACCGCAGCACTTAACTGGAGTTGGAATAGTAATTAATACCCTTACACTATCCAGCACTTTTTCTACTGCAGCACTTATCTGGTGTTGGAATAGTAAATAATACTCTTACGCAATCCAGCACTTTTACTACAATAGCACTTTAAGAATTGATTTACCTTATTGGTAGCTATTTGTTTGTGATGAAAAATGTACTCAGATTCTTCTTTGGTTTGTTGTTATTTGTTTGGCGGAATATAAGTTGGTTTCTTTTTCTAAAATAAGGGAGAGAAATGTTGATGATTATTATTTAGTTATTGCATTGTATTTGTTTGCAATTGTACAACATACATAGAACAAGTACTGCACAGCCAGCAGCAGTGCAAATTTCCTTACACACGGAGCAGCTACAGCACAAGTAGCAGCAGTGCAAGCTTCCCTCACACACGGAGCAGGTACAGCATAGGCTACAGCAGTGAAAGCTTCCCTCACACACAGAGCAGATACAGCACAGGGAACAGCAGTGCAAGCTTCATTCACACATAGAACAGGTACATCACAGGCAACAGAAGTGCAAGCTTCCTTCATACATAGAATAGGTACATCACAGACAGCAGCAGTGCAAGCTTCCTTCACGCATAGAACAGGTACATCTCAGGCAGCAGAAGTGCAAGCTTCCCTTACACATAGAACAGATACAGCACAGGGAACAGCAGTGCAAGCTTCCTTCTCACATAGAACAGGTACATCACAGGCAGTAGAAGTGCAAGCTTCCTTCATACATAGAACAGGTACATCACAGGCAACAGCAGTGCAAGCTTCCTTCACGCATAGAACAGGTACATCTCAGGCAGCAGAAGTGAAAGCTTCCCTCACACATAGAACAGGTACAGCACAGGCAACAGCAGTGCAAGCTACCCTCATACACAGAGCAGGTACAGCACACACAGCAGCAGTGCAAGCTTCCCTCACACACGGAGCAGGTACAGTATAGGGAATAGTACTGCAAGTTTCACTCACGCATGGATCAGGAACAGCACAGGTAGCAACAGTGCAAGCTTCCTACACACATAGAATAGGTACAGCACAGGTAGCAACAGTGCAAGCTTATCTCACGTATGGAGTAGGTACAGCACAGTTAGCAACAGAGTAAGCTTAGAACACACATAGAATCGGTACAGCGCAGGCAGCAACAGTGCAAGCTTCTCTCACGCATGGAGCAGGTACAACACAGTCAGCAACAGAGTAAGCTTACAACACACATAGAATCGGTACAGCGCAGGCAGCAACAGTGCAAGCATCTCTCACGCATGGAGCAGGTACAGCACAGTCAGTAACAGTGTAAGCTTCCAACACACATAGAATAGGTACAGCACAGGTAGCAACAGTGCAAGCTTCTTTCACAAATGGAGCAGGTACAGCACCAAAATATTCATATACCACTTATAATAAATTTTGCTTTATTCTACATTTAAATATTACTACGCTATTAATAAATCTGTTTACTCGAATTTTATTAAACATTAATACAATAATATATTTTTTATATTTTACCTTATAAGGTGAAGACCTTGAAAAAGTCGATGTTTGAAAAAAACGTATATTTTCGGTCAAATATTGTACCTGAATAAAATTTTAAAAATATTTTAATTATAATTTTATTTGCGTTTCACAAGATTAGAAATAATGTATAATAATATTTCTTTTTTACCTCGTAATTTTATTAGCACAGTTTGATAGCTGTAATTCTTTGCGTCAATGTTTTCAGTTCTTCAACTAATGGGAAAAATAAATTGTGAGGAAAAATGTTTGAACTTAAAAAATTAATATTAATTTTGAGTAAATTCATTAATTATTTTATTGGATAGTTTTATATCATTTCCTTAAATATCTAGTAATTTAACAAATAATAAATAATTTAATTATTTAATGTTACGCTTTAATTAATTATATATATATATATATATATATATATATATATATATATCTAAATTATTTTATTTAGGGATTATATCAACAATTAATTGTTTGAATATGTTGTTTGTTATTTCATTTACTTACTTTTAAATCGCACAAATGTAGTCCGTAGATTTTATTTCTCTTTTGAAGAGGTGAAAAGGTGAGAGAGTCAGATTTGGCGTCTGGTCACTCTGATAGTTGCGGATCAACTGATCTTAAAATGGTGTCTGTCTCCTATTTATATGTATTGGGTTATTATTTCAGTTTTTTCATATAAACACAACGTTGTAATGTAAAAATTAAAACAAATACATTTCTGTGTAAACATATATTTTTAATTTTAATTTAAAGAAACGTAAATCGGGTTATTTGTGCCGTTTTGGCATCCATTTTGTAAGTACTGTTATGATTTTACTGTCATTGAAATTGTTGTAGGACTACTTTTTCATTTACTTACTTAAAATGGCGATCGTTTTTCGAAACGTAAACAATGAAATATGTTAACTTAATTATTATTATTCTTTATAAATCGAAATATTTAAATGAGTACATTAATTAATTTATTTTTTGCATGCGTTGTTTTAGTAATAAAATATATCCTTTTGTTGAAATGAGTATTGAAATATATTATGCTTTTGATTAATCGAGTATTATTTTTTATACTCGATTACAAATTTTGAAAAAAACCCACATATTTTGATAAAATATTCTTATTTTTTTTTACCATTTTTTAAAGCAATTCCCCACCTAAAAAATCTAGTTTTACTGTATTTCGTTTATTAATTTTAAAAAATAAAATAAAAAATATATAATTTTGGTTCACTGTATATTTCTATTTATTTAATTTATTTAAAATATTTTAATTTATGTAATTTAATATAATTTAATTTAATTAATTTATTTTAATTTAAATTATTTTAATATTTTAATATATAATTTTTAAATCTTTGAGTATTAATTTTAATACTCAAGTATTAATTTTAATACTCGAGTATTAATTTTGCTGCCATTACACATTTTTTCATTAATGCGTTGTAGTTTTTTCAACATTTTTTAAAACACTTCCCCACCCAAAACCCCTATTTTCCCTACATCCCGTCCCAGTGGTTATTGTACTAAAAAAAATATATATATATATTTAATTTGCGTTGTAATGGTATGCGTTTTAATCGTATTCGTTGTAATAGTACTTTTTTTAATATTACATTATATTGCGTTGTAAAAGTACTCGTGGTAATTACATGCGTTGTAATAGTATTAGCGTGGTAAAAAATGCGTTGTAAAAGTATGCGTGGTAAAAGTATGCGTGGTAACATCATATATCCCTGTAGGAGTGCACTTTCATTACAGATAGCATATTCTCCATTGAAATGGCCACTAAAAGGTTCCCACTAACTTTTAGGCTTACTGATAAAGATACACAGTGCACAGACAATGTTTGGAAATCTGCATTCAGCAAAAATACCTAAAATGTGCACATCACCAAGCAAACCATTCTAATTTGTTCTGATGCTATAAAAATATTTTTTTCTTAAACCACAAATTTACAAAAGTGTGTCTTCATAATTGGTGAAGCATATTTGAAATGTTTGAAACATTCACTTATTAGCTATTTCAGTGCTGTGTTGGAGAAAAAGAAAGAAACCTGGCATGTTACAGCCTTTCATTTCACAGTGCAATTGTGACGCAGTTCACTTTACTAAATCCTTTAACTTCAGTCGCAAAAAGCAAACTGACTTTTGACCTATGTTTCTGAAAGCTGAGCATGTGGTAAGATAACAATATTTAAAAGCATTGTTATTTCTTATTCACTTTGCTGAGTAAGCAGAACACCCATTGTCAACTCGCTAGGGTAATCCCTAAAATAGCTCATCCATATTAAATCTTGCTCGACATTGCAAGTGGACTTTTTACAAGCCCTGCTAATGTGGTGCATGTTCTTCCCATTTTCAAAAGCTTTCCCATAGTGCCTGTCTCACCCTTTTTATTTTTCATTTATCTACCTTCTTTTTTTTCCTTAAAAAAACGTAAATACTGTATTTTTGTTTAAATCTAAGGAGCCGTTCAGCAGCCACCCAAATCTTCATTGTCCTTGGTATATTTTGTACGAAAAACACCTACTCCAAAGAATCACCCCAAATTTCACCTTCATCCTCCAATTTGTGGTAGTGGGGTGGAGCAATTTGTCCGAATATGGACTTCAAAAACAACATAACAATGAGAAATGCATTTCCTTAGTTTACTCATTGTCCCCTATAATTGGAGACCCTCAATAAATGAGAAAAATAATAATCCCAGTCTCCAATCTCCCAAAATGACAAGTGTCTCCAATTCAATCAATTGCGTAAGCATGCATTTAGAACAACCTCAACAAGTGAATGTGGGGGTGTCCATCTCTTCGCACTTTGGACAAATGTGTCAATCTGCAATTGACCCGGTTCAGGACCAGAGAGAGATGGGGTGGAGCTGTAGGGTCGGGAAGCAAGTCTGGACCAGGAGGTTGTTGTCCGTTAGTGTCGGGGAGTTGTTGTCCGTCAGAGGCATTTAGCCGGTGTTCTCTATCTAGACAGACAATATTTGAAGCCACCTTTTTTTGTTGTAAGAAAAAGTCCACATTGCCCGCTTGCCTTCACTTTTTACAAAGAGTGAACCAAACAAATCAATAAAATAACGAATCAGAACTATAACCAGAACATAAGGGTGTCGCAAATAAGCGACCCTACCAGAATCCTTTGTCTCGTCCTCCAGATGGTCTCTTACTGCAGAAAACGTCCAAATCTATCAAGGGCCCCGGTCCGGACCGGCATCACTTGCGGGGGTCTTTTCAGATAAAGTGATGGTCAGGTGGTGGCTACGGAGACGAAGGTCTTTTTCACGTAGGTATACCCCACCACCGTCTGTTCAACTTCCTTGTCGGGACCGCTCAACCGGGCAGATGTGTCACTGATGGGGACCCACGTGGGCACCAATTTGTGGATTCAGGGGTCTCCTAGAAGACAACCCAAAGGTGCAGGGTCACCCTATTGTCCACGGGTCCAGAATACAAAATGAGACCAACACTGGAGCATGGAGAGTAAAGATATTTATTGCAATCTCATGAGAGAGAGAGCATCAACAACAGACACCCCCAGATGTCTGAGGAGGCAATCTGCTGAGTACTTTGGTTACGCATCTTATATACCCTTCATCCCCACCTTGTGCGTGCAAGGAGAACAATAACAAAAAACAATAATTTACTCAACAAGCAGTGGTATGTCTGATAAAATCAGCAGGTGATAGCTGTTGTACCCCTGCAGGGCATAGGTGAAAACCATAATTATGCAACAAGAAGAGGTCAATCTGATAAGTCCGCAGATGATAGTTGTGGGGCCCCTACACGGTGTAGGAGAAAGACATGATTACACAACAAATAGAGGTCAATCGGATAAGTCCGCAGATGGTAGTTGTTGGGCCCTTGCAGGGCATAGTGCACAGGGTGAAGACAATAAGCATCTGGGAAACTCCCTGTCCGATTGGTTGAGCATGTGTTGGTCAGTTTGTGGTCAGGCCAGGGCACAAACAAGGTGTGGGCATCTGTACAGGAATGAGGCAAGTCAAGAGTGAAGCCCCAGAGCGTTTGTGATACAGAGAGAAGGTCAGTGATGAAGGGTGAATCCACAAAATGGGGGAGCGAATAGCAAGATAACAGACATACTTTTCCACAGAGTACAAAATGGCTGCGCGAGTGTCAAGATATAGAATACATTTTCCACAGTGGAAGGATATTTTCTTTGAAGCCTGGTGGTGCAACTGGGCTAGCCAAGAGTGATGCTTGTCAAGGAGAGCTCAGCACAGTTGAAGGAGGCATGATCTTGAAGTAAGTGGGGTTTGGGACTGTGAATAATATGTTGTCATAATCCACTTCACTGAGAGGTGGATTGTACTGTATTTATTATGGGTAGAGAAAGCCTTGGCTTTTTGTTAGGTTTAGTGCAGGGTGCCATGCTTGTAGCTAAATATATTTCCCCTTTAAAACACACTGCTTGTTACACTGCAAGGAGAGATGACAATTAAGTTCTGCTTTTCTCTTTCACTGTTCTGACATTTCAACGCTTCCGGTATATGGTGTTTCAAGGGCTACATTGCCTACGCAAGCTAGGTCCTTGTATGATACAGAATAAACATGCGGCACTCTGAACATTTGAAAGAGGGGTTTTCATAGTGTACTGAATGAGAGGACTGATATAGTGCATTATAATATTATGAAGTCATTGTGGGGCTGGGGGGAGAATGACTAAGGGAAAATGTATGACTCATATAGCCAAGTTTTTCATTTTACTTGAACATCTGTTCCATGGTGAGAGAACGAAGGTCGAAAGGCAGTGAATTCCAAAGTTTGGCCACCAGTAGGGTAAAGGAGAGATGCAAGAGTGTATGATGTTGGATCCAGGCATATAGTTGATCAAGACAGTCATTCGAACTGGCAAAGCCAGCAGTCACCAATATGTTGAATAGAGACATCTCATTACAGCCAACATCAAACAAAAAACTAATACAAAGGAGTATATTTGTCATACCAACCAAATAAAAAGAGCAATAGTAAATAGAAAGCAGCAGTCTCGCGAAGCACAGTCAAATCAACATTACCATTACAGGGGTGCAGTCTTCACCATTACAAGAAATATCATGGACTATACATAATTTATGGCCAGCATGCGGGGTAGACCTGCTAGTGATGCACAGGTGTAAGTCATTCCCTCAGGGGTCAATGGTGTGGGACTGTAAATAATTTTTCAGCGGTTGCCAAATAACACAGGCGTGATGAAGCAGGTAAAAGTGTGGCATACGTATAGCACATAGTGTCACAGTTTGTATGATCCCTAATCCATGTACTTATTAATGAGGATTGTTGCCTACCCACGTATGAGACAATGTTGAGACCATAGAATCGGACAATTGTGGACAGTGGGACCATGTAGATGTTTAAGAGGAGGGGAACTCAGTGAGGAGCCCTGTGGCACTCCACAGATCAGCATGGTGGCCACAGACTGGAAAGGAGGGAGTGTGACCATTTGACAATGTCCGATGATGAATGGGGGATCCATTGTAGGGGAGGTCCAAGGATCCCAGCTTTGTGGAGCCTCTGGATGAGGATGAAGTGGTATACAGTGTCCAAGGCTGCCGAGAAATCCAGTAGAAAGTGGGCTGCTGTTTCTCTCTTGATAGTGATAAGGCATAGGTAATATGGGTGGCGATGAGGGCCATCTCAGTGCTATAGTTGGTTCTGACGCCTAATTGTGAAGAGTCCAGGAGGAAGTTGGTCTTGAGGTGGCAGGCGAGATGTGAATTGGTCATATTTTCCAGAACTTTTGCAGGGTGTGGTTAGAGAGAGATAGGTCTGCAGTTTGCCATGGTCATAGGGTTGGCTGATGGCTTGTTGAAGAGGGGTAGTATGGTGACATGTTTCCAGATGTTTAGGAAGGTGTTGGTGGAGAACGAAGGATCAGGTATGAAAGTGAGCAGTATGCAAACAGAGTCGAGTCTGAGTCTAGTCGTTTTAAGAAGATGTAGAGAGGGCAGGAGTCCAAAGAAGCTCCTGATTTGATGGATCTCATGATGGTGGCAGTTTCAGTGGAGGTGATTTCTGACCAGCAGGTCAGCTGGGGCCCTGGCAAGGTGCAGGATGCTGTGCTGCCATGGTGGTCAAGTGATGCGGGATCTAGTTGGAGGGTTCATTTATGGCACCTGGTCTTCATTTTCTCCAAAAATTGGATGGAGAAATTGTTGCATAGATAGATCCTGCTAGTGGGTGACAGCCATGGAGCATGTGGGCAGGCAAGTGTACTCTGTGATGATGAGGAATATCTCTTTGGCATAGTTCTCACTGTTCTGTATGTAGGATAAAAGGACGGGCATTTGACAGTTTTGAACCTTTGGTGGTATGTCTTGAAGGCTGACTTGAAGGAGGCTCTGTCTGTGGTGTCGGGTGTGTGGCACCATTGTCATTCTAGTTGTTTTCAGTGGCATTTTATCAATTGGAGGTCTTCGGTGTACCAGCTAGAGTGAGGTATGGTCTTGGGTTTGGAGTTGGTTTGGGCTGAGAGTCAGAGCATGTGGTTATCGATTTATTGAAGTTAGAGATTATGTGGATTAGGACTGTGGGCTGTCAGGTACTGTGGGCATGATATTACGATTGTGGACTGGCAGGTGCTGTGGGCATGATGTTTAGAGATCCAGTGGTCATCAAAGATTTGGTTCCATTGCCTGCAGATGGTCCAAAAGGTAGCAAGTTTGGACTGGTTAGGAAGTTGGATGCTGACCTGGATGAGGTAGTGGTCAGTCCAGGATAGAGGACTGGGCGACCACTTAGATGTTGGAGAAGATGGAGTCAGGGATGTGAATCTGCTGAGTGGGTGGGGTCATTAACTCAGGTGTGGTCCAGGATCCTAGGGTCTTCTAAGAGGTTGGAAGAATTGGTGTCTGGTGGACAAGGTGAAAATTGAGGTCGCCAAACAGCAAAAAGGCATTAATGGGATGATGAAGTTATAAAGAAAGGGGCAGATGTTGGTTCAGAGGTGGGCATTTTTCGAAATGATTCCTCTGGAAGCACAAATCTATTACACTCACCTCTTTTGTGAATCATGGTGTGTGAGAATAGGGATGGGGTCATGTTACTTCTGAAGTTCCATAGCCCCATCACAATGGGAAATGTGCATGTTTTTCAATATCATGCAAGGTTGGAAAATGTGGAATGATAAGTGTCATCTGTGAGAAACAGTGTGTAGTGCCCCCTTGGAGAATGTTGCCTGTGACTGATATTTTCATGGGAGTGGACAGGACACTCAAGTGCCCAAGAGATTGCATGATCAGCATTAGTCTGCTTCTCAGCTATACCTGGGTAGATTCCTGGCATGATTGTTGGAGTTGGAGGCGAGGGTCTTTGTTCAAGACTACTGAGTGAATCAGGTGGGAGGTAAGTTCTTATTTCATATTAGACACTTTAATTATAGCTACAGCTTATTAGGTCCTGTTAGGGCTCCATTCTTGGTCACAAATCATCTCTGCAATGACGGGCAAGACCATGCTGGAAACACTGGTGTTTTGCCTGACAATAAGTGGGATGAATCACTACTTAAGATCTACCATCTCAAGGGGCATGGGCAGGCAGCCTAAGATGGCGACAGGTATCCTAATCAGGTTCCGCACTGGCCAGACTCGCTTGCATGATCCTGCCCTATCCAGGTAACAGCACTCAGAGCCTACAGCGTACCCCCGGTGTGCTGGGGCAGGGGCCCAGCCACACAAATAGGATCCTTGGGCGGAGTCTTGGTGCGGTCTGCCTGCCGGGCAACTTACTGCAGATAAGATGACCAAGACCACAGAGCCGAGGAACGATGTTCCTCCTCTACTAATTCCACATATTGCTAACCCCCCAATTCCCTAGTGGAAGGAGGAGCATGCCAAACACACTGGAAAGGCCCCAAGGGCAGGCTGCCGGAAATCGTGATGTCCCTAGGGACTGCTGCGGTGGCCAGAGCACCGCCTGACTCTTTCACTGCACTGCCACGGAGGGCCTGAAGAAAACAGTGAGGAAGGCAGTTAAGCCAGTGGGACTCCTGTTTTGGCTGCTGCCAGGGGGACGTGTGAGGTAGTACCCTCCCCCTCTCTTCTGCATCAGGTCAATGGCGGAAGGTTCATCTGAATGGAAACCTCCTTCCGAAGGAAACAGATTGGCAGCCACAGGGCAGGACCGGGTCGCGGAATGATAGCTGTTGGCTGGAGCAGTGCCAAGAACAGTGAGTTCTGAGGGGGCTGGCAACCCTTGTATGCTTCCTCAGGAGTTGGGCTACTATTGGGACACCGCAGCACAGAGATGGGGGTGGTCAGGAAGGAGGTGCTCCTCCACCTGTGGATTTACTTTGGTCGGAGACCCAATAGATGGCTGCTGGGGGAGGGCGAAGTGGGGTGCAACACTCAGGCCCCAGTCGGTGGGTGCTTCAGAGAGCAGCAGCCCTCAAGGAGAGACCAAGCTGCAACAAGGACACAGTTCTGCTAATGCTGCATCACTCCAGCTCGGAGGCAGACCACCTACGGCACAGCATTCAGACTGACTGTACAGGTGAACCATCAGAATGGTTAATGACAATGCAGCAGCAGGCAGGGGCGGATTGACAAATACCTCATACAGGTGGGGGGTGCAAGGAATACCCCACCCGCAAAAAGCTTAATAATGTCCCCGGACATTATTCTCCAGGTAATCAAAGACACTCACAAAGACCTGAACGACAAAATTGGTGGAGTGGGAGTGGAGGTCTCTTTAATACGCCATGACCTTAGTAACCTCTCTGCGTGAGCTATGGAAACGAAGGGCACATTTCATCCCTGCAAAACGTGGCAGAAGCTCAAAAGTCTGATGGCCGGCTTGATCTGGTGGCTTAGTGTACTAATGCGTCCACTGTAGTGGCCTGTGTTTGACCTCATGGTCACAAGTTCAAATCCCAGCGGGTCCACTCAGCCTTTCATCCTTCTGAGGTCAATAAAATGAGTACCATTGAGTTGGGTAACTATAAACATCTGTTATTCAGCGCCAAAACACTCTTGGGCGAAACTGCACCCCTTGAACATCGAATCGAGGACACGGAAGGCCAATAAGACAGAACCAACCTACGACTAGTGGACCTGCCAGAGGGAGTGGAAGGACAGCAGCCGGAGACATTTCTTATGAACTGTTTCCAATCTTGTATTCCGGAAGGTGTGATATCCACTTGCTTTATATTAGACCAAGCCCATAGAGTGCTTGCCCCATAACCACCACCAGGGGCTCCGCACTGACCTGTCATTCTCTAGGTGCTCAACTATGCAGACAGAGATTCTATTTGGTGGTGGGACCGCCGCTCCCAGACCTTCCCTGCACAGATTCTAAAGTACTGCTATTCTTCGACTATATGGCTAAAGTGCAACTCATGGGCAAATCCTTTCTTGAAGTGAAAAGGAAATTTAGGGCTATGGACATTCAGTGTGAATTCAGTGGTCAAGCTGAGCTCAAAGTCTTATTCTATTTGAAAGTTCTGTTCTGTCCAGAGGAGGCATGGGACTGGGCAGCCGAGAGGAAACAGTTGCTGAGATCAAAAGTGGAGCCCTTAATAAACTGGTGTGGGCGTTGGGGTGCTGATGAACAGTCCCAGGATGGACACAAGTCGGGGACAACACAGCAGGAGAGGACAGGCCAGCTAGCACTGACCTATGAACAGCAGTGGGAGGAGTCTCCTGCAGAGGCACCCAACAATCATCAGAGAGAGGACTCTCAGGGAACCAAGCTTCCAGTTGCCTGCTCAGAGAGACATAAAGTTTCTCCTGGTAGCCCTTCCTCCCACCCCTATAGGTTTGCTCCAGTATTATTGGCTCCACATGTTGCCTTGCCGCTTTAGGGCATGATCGCTCATGTGTTAATAGGCTGGACCAGGGATAGTTTACCCCACTACATTAGACTTTGCTATTTGTTCTTCAGTTATGTCAACGTTTCAATTGAACTGTTTGACTAATGGGTGGTAGATGCTTCTGAATTTGAAGTATTGGATGAGGGGCGAGGAGGGGGGAAATAATCACATTTATAGCTGGTAGGAAAAGAGTGATGGAGAAGGAAATTCTGGCTCTGGAAAGAGTAGTTGGGGAATTAGAAAGGTTCCTAGCTCAGTCAAAGGAAGAATTGTATCTCTACTGCCTTGAAGATGCAATGGAAGCCCTCAAACAGAAGATATTTGGGGCTTCTCAGGTGGTCCTGGCAGATATTGACAATTGATTATGTAAATTCAGTAACAAAACCAGGAAAGTAATCCATAGATTTGCTACCAAAATGTTGAAAGACAGGTGCGTCCTACAGGTGTGCATGTGGGACGGTGGGGTGTCTCACGAGGCACAAGAAATAGCTGATGCCTTCGCACAATATTACAAGTAGCTTTATCAGTCAACCACTCCGGGCTGGGCGGCACTACAGAACCCCATAATAGCTAACCTGGTGGTGCCAAGGCTCAACCCCGGAGAATAGGATAGACTTGGACTTGTTCCTCTCGGAGGAAGAGCTATTAGCCGCTCTGCAGGGGATGTAGTCTGGGAAAGAACCAGGTCCTAATGGAGTCCCCACGGAACTCCTGAAAAGCTTCATGTCCACTCTTGTTCCGCATCTCCATGGTATGATCAAGGGTGCGGGGAAAGAGGCACTCCATCCACTAGACATCTGGTGGTCCCCTTATAGAGTGGGCATCGTGTAGACCAATTTCCTTGATTAATAACAGAACCCTGGTACACTACAACCAAACCCACTTCATGCTGACCAGGGGCACCCAGCATTGTATTAGGCATCTGAACACAATATTAGCCCATCTGGACTTGGGCTCCAATCCCACGGTTGTAATGCAACTAGATTTAGAGAAGACCTTTGCGGGCGGTGTGGCGGGTGGAGCGGCACAGATGTGTTCATGACACCTGGCGTGAGGAGTCTGCAGCAGGACGCACATGGACACACCATGCTATACTGCGGTGGAGGTAGCGAGGCAGGAACCCGGACCATGGGTGGGGAGGAGGGTGCAATGGTGATGTAACATTATGGCTCTGATTGTATGTTGTGTTTCTGCTTTCGAAAGCACAATACCAAGAAATTAAAAATGAATAAATAAATAAAAAATCCTCGATCCCAGTGGGTGGTGAGAGTGCACAGGTGTGAGTGGGTGAGAGTGGACAAGTGTGAGTGAGTGAGAGTGCCCAGGTGTGAGTGGGTGAGAGTGCACAGGTTTGAGTGGGTGAGAGTGCATAGGTGTGAGTGGGTGAGAGTGCACAGGTTTGAGTGGGTGAGAGTGCACAGGTTTGAGTGGGTGAGAGTGCATAGGTGGGAGTGAGTGAGAGTGCGCAGGTGTGAGTGGGTGAGAGTGCACAGGTTTGAGTGGGTGAGAGTGCACAGGTTTGAGTGGGTGAGAGTGCATAGGTGTGAGTGGGTGAGAGTGCACAGGTGTGATTCCAATCCAATTCTGAAGGGTGAGCTGTGCCTCTGACTTTGTACAGAGCTCTGTGCCTTGCCATTCATTCGCAGTCACAAATCCGAAGGCCTGAATGGTTCTCTGTGCTTCCTCACAGGAAGCAGCACGAATATTACCTCCTCTTCATTTGGGTGGCAGACAACATGGAACTTACACTTGCTCCTCAATTACGATGGACCACACGTTTGATGCCAAGATCGCGCCTGCACATTTGTGGGGCCACGCTGCCTTACAGTGCACTTTAATAACCCACATTAGTTCAGAAGCAGATAGGTCGGCCCAGTCCTGGACAGATGGGCAGGTATTTGATTGCACCACATCTATTTTGTGCTGTGCAGAACATCCTGCATAGTGTTTCAGGCGGTCCTAAATGTCGTAGCTCAGCATCTGTGGTTGAGCATAATGTGCTAGATGTTACACTGTGTACTACTAAGTCTAATAACAGCAGATACGGATGCTGGCCTGTGGGATATAGATAGCCATCAATTTAAAAGGAACATATTCCGCTGAGAGTGGAGCGGTAAGTGCCGTTCTGAAAGAACCACCAGGGACTGATGCAAAGGAATATCTGCATACATTATTCATAAGTATTTTTAGCAAGGCTTCAGAGCATGCTGCAGAGCCATCTGCAAATATTATAAATTCACAAGGTGGAGGCCATGCCAGAAAGAGGTCCAAGAAACTGAAGAGCAGTAAACAAATAATTCAGTGTTTATGATTTGTGTGGATGTGTGCACACACACTACTCTCGAAGGGACAGAGTCTCAAAACTCCTAGAGTGAAAATTGTACATCCAAGTTCTAGGACTCTTCCTAGGAAGCTATGACAGGGACAAATCCCCCACGAGTCCGAACATGCATACCCATTAACGCTTATGGAAAGGTAGCATACTGACAGAAACACAAAAGTGCATTTTCATGTGAAATGTGTGTGTTTAACCGGTGGAAAAAACCTTCCCTTATGCTTCCATGTACTTGGTGATTTATCTCTTTTCATTTCTTCCCTGAATACATCCTGCCATTGTACTCCTGCCCCTGTCAAGAGTATTTCCATGGAAGAATAGGGGAGCCTATCAGGAATGTCAAAAAACTTTTAAAAAAGTAAGCAAAATGCTATTTTGCTTCTGGAGTGCTTCCCGAACACAGAAAAAGTGACCTTTTCAAGCTTTTTGTCATTAATTGCTACTACTACCACTAGTCTCTGAGGGACTTCTGTCTTACTTCTCCTTATGGAAGAGTCTGTCCTGGAAACTACCTGCAAAAAGTTGCTGAATACCCCAAAACCTGACGTTTGGGGGTGTTCACCAACTTTTATCAGTAGATCCACCCTAGCATTTCCATCAACTAACCACTTAGAACTTATAGGTACAGCCAGAAATCCCTTCATTGTATGAAGGGTGATTTGTGGACAGATTTATTAAGGTTCTGGTTAAGAGGCCTGCTATCTTTGACAGGCCCAAGCCCCATTAACTGTGGCTAACCGCAAAGGCATTTATGGCATACCGTAAGAAGGATATGATGAGTTTACATTTAGGAAATAGTAGGGAGCTATTAAGACACTAGAAACTTGGGACTTACTAGGGTAGGGTCAGCATGCTCTAGTGACACAAGCCTAGCAAAGCGACCATCCTGCTCCCATGTCAAATATTATTTCTTTATTTAGATATATAAAAACATATCTTTAAAAGATTCTTCCAACACATTAAGTACAATTTTACAGATTAAAAGAGTAGAAAAAGCAAAATAAAATTTGGCCTTTCTTATCAGTGCTTACTGCGACGTATCAATTTAAAAATTAGCTCTCCCGGACAAAGCAGATAAAGTTAAAATACATATCATTTTACACAGTTAACAGCAGAGCCTTAGCCGTTTCCAATTTTTCTAAAATACTGTAAACTTGCTGAACGAATTTGGCCAATTTTATATTTAAAACAGTGTTCTCTAAAGACAGAGCAGCAATAAGGGCGTGCCTACATGTCCGGACTCCCAACCTGTTCCATTCTGGCCTGAGTAGGCGTCTGCGTTGAAGAATAAAGAGAGGGCATATACAAAGCACGTGCAGAATGGTTTCATTTGCTTCCCTACACCCTCTGCACGTTAGATTGTCCCTTTTTCGATGCCATACTGGGAGATTTTGAAGGAAACGCCAGTCTCCCAATCTAAGGGCGATCAGACATTGCTTTAAATGATGACCATCCTGCTCCCATGTTTTCCAACCATCCCGAGGTCGTGTATTTGGTTTTAGTTCTACATAGATGTCTTATTGCATTGTTTTGTGAGCTCTTAAACAGAATTCCACATTTTGGAAATTAAGTTGATGAAGAGACCTTTTCATCCTAATCATGTGGTGAACCAGCTACTTGCTTCTGAGGAAATATTAGCATTGCCCTCATGAATGAAAACTGGATAAAGCACCATGAGGGAGGCAGGTTCATCTAGACAGTCTACAAATAAGCTGTGGCAAGAAAAAACCAAGTTGTTGTGGGTCCCATCCTTAAAGATGGGAGGTCGGCTCTGGGGAGATTTTCTACTTTTGATGGAACTGTTAAGGGTTATCACCCTGGCCTCCAAACACCAATAAGGAGCAGGGAAACTGCGAAATAGGGTGCAAATGCTTTCCCTAAAAATCTGTAAACAAGTGATGACATCCCAGAATGCTCATCCCCATGTGCCTACTTTCTTGCATAGGTCAAACCATAGGGAAGGTCAGACAGGTGTGATTGGATGTGCGTCTACATACTCAGGCCTTGCCTACAAACCATTGCTGGGCAATCACTTTTCCATGTCTTTGACTGGAGGAAGATTGAGCTTGTAAAATCCACATCAGAGTCTCCCAGTTGTTGGGTCTTCCTTGAGTTAACATGTCCTCTCCTTCTGTACTTTCATCTTTTGCCATGTCCTTTGAATGGCACAACAACTTCAGGATATACCAAATGATAATGGGTGCCCTCAACCTCAACATCTAGGGAACAAGGAAGCACAAACTATATATGATCGTCTTTAAGCAGCCATAAGGTGAGGTTCCACCATTTGCACTGTTGTGTGTATGATAATAGGGTTTGGCATAGTCCATTCTGCTGCATCTTAATATTGATATGAACCATCTCCGCAGATTCTCCAAAAGTGTTGATGTTCCACATATTTGTGGAGCTTGGCCAAAACAGATCTCAGCCTCTTGCCAAGAATTGTGCACATGTAAGTGCTTTCAAATTTGTTTTCCAACCCCTGTCCCAGACAAAGATGGCATCAAACAGGTCTTAGAATATTCATGCTACATCCTCTGATGTCTCATTGATGCTTCTCGATCCAAAAAGATTTAATGTTGTAAAATCTTTATCTGTTTTCAAGCTCATAAATGGTGTATTCAATTTTGTGTTTACTTCGCGTTGATTTTCTAGAGTCCTACACTTTTGTGGACTTTCATGAATGTGATGGAGTCAGGAGGAAGTTCCAGGCTGGCCATCTTGCCTTGTAGTGTAGCCAATTTATCAAACAGAATTTTAACAGTGAAAAGTTAGTCTTCATATTGATCTCAATATGTTCTCTAGTGGTTGACATATCACCATTTAGAACGGATATTTTGGAGATGCCCAGCGGTGAAGCAGTCAAGGGTAGTAAGTCTCAAAAAAGGAAAAAGCTAAGGGTAAAGACGCAGAGTTTTGCCAATCCATACAGCTGTTTTTGGAAGCAAAGAATTCAAGTTACCAACACAGAACTACCCCGGTAAAATTCTGGAGTTCTGGCTTTCAACAAGCAAAGTTAAATAAGAGCAAAGCAGTGGTTGCTTTGACCAATCAAATCTCCTCACTGTAAACTAGGTAAAACACAGAGGATAGTTGAAACGAGCCAATCTATTCGGGTCATTGTCGCATATCTGGGTAAAAGACAATTACAGTGGTCAAAGAGCGTAGCAACATAACTACACTGACCATTAGTGTAAAGAGACACTGCTCATGACACATATTTGCCCTTCGATCAGTGGACCAAGTATTTTTCTAGAGCAGTCTGAGGTAAACCCATGCACTCGGATCCTCGCACCAAGATGTCTCACAAGCTGCATTGGGCTCTGTGAGAAGGCTTTAGAAGATCCTACAATCCAAGGCCACCACCGCCGGTCAGAAGGCACAAAAGAGTATCCAGTCCCCTTTACTCCCACTCTAATATGGCGCGCACATAAACACACACATATACACCCCCACACAACACCCACCCCCACACACGCACACACACACACAAACACTGAGAGAAGGGTTGAATAAGAGCAAGCCCAGATGTTGGTCCTTCACGCACAAGCATGCCTCCCTTGTCTGCAGGTCTGTTTAGAGTACATGGCCCGAGCCTGCAACCTGAGAACGGAGCCACAATCAATTAGTGGTACAAAAGGGGGTGGTGATGGATGGAGCATCTGAACCAATCAAACACTCACACCCAGTCAACAGATCTGGGTTTAATCCCTCACCGTTCTATAGCCCACTCTGCCACCCCAGTTCAGACTTTGTTCTCCATAAGTTGGCAGGGTATGCTCAGACGTGAGTCCTTTGCTCACTTTGCTACTGGATTCAAGCAAGCCTGGCTGAAGATGGCTGTAATGCCAGAAACCGGTCCTAGGAAGCTTGAATCCGGTCCAGGGAAGGCATGACTTGGCAGTTCGGGCTGGACTGTTCCCATGAGGCACAGGGTCAGACTGATTTGCATATGGCCATGTCTGAACTGGGGTGGCAGAGTGGGCTAAAGAACGGTGATGGATTAAACCCAGATATGTTGACTGGGTGTGAGTGTTTGATTGGTTCAGATGCTCTGTCCATCACCACCCCCTTTTGTACCACAATCAATTAGTGGCAAGGAAGTGACCAATCTCTAACACATGTACGAAAGAAAACCCTAATTCCTGTTATGCCACCTAAATCCAGGTGCTCAAGGTACCGAAGTTAACATTTCATGATTATTTCATGAAAAGTGGGTCTAACTAATCCACTTGTGTAGCAGGTCTTCTAACATAAAAATGCCAATTAGCAATATGCTTACATATGGCTGACATACAAAAGAGGTTCCGATGCAAATTGGCAAGCAATAAAAGCAGCGACAACTTTTTCAGTGTGCAACTCAACATTCCCAACCAATTAACAATTCTAGAATTGAAATCCTTGTCAGGATAAAGATAGCACCATCGTGGACACAGGAGAATGGGGTTCCCATTCCATGTTTGCCTAGTACAATACCAATATTTAAAAATCATGAGGACTAAAATGACTTTAAAGATCATAACAAAATTAAAAAATGTTACACCTAAATAAAATTTAATTTTCAAATATTGTGCCTGTCTGGTCGGGCTAATATTATATAACTCTTTTATTGAAACAGCATTTTCACAAGAAGTCTCTAGGCATAATGCCAGTCTTGGTTCTGTGTGGTTTCGAAGTCCTTTACTTTCCTGCCAACTTCTCAGTTGAACAGTAGTTTCCTAAGAGGCCGCGTTGCGCTAGAATATTAATTCCTCGTGGAGGGTATTCTTTCCAATGCCTCTCACGCCTCGGGAAGGCTTGGAAAGGTTTGTCTCTACAGTATTTCGTTCCAAGGAAAATTCCGATAGGACTGTGATTTATTTTTTTACCAAAGCAGCTAATTACAGCACAGAAGCAGTGTTGGCAATAACATCAGTGACATTCAAGTTACACAATGCCTGCTCAGATGAGCGCATTAGGGTCTTGCTGGTGTCACGTTGCAGGAGGTCTTAGTTTGTTTAAGGGAGAGAATGTTTGCTTAATCCTGTGACACATTTTCTATATATATCATAAGGAGAGAAGAGCTTACAATTCAAAGCAATTAGGAGCCTGCATTCTTCAACACACATGTTAATTGGTCTCTTGTACTTCTGTACTTCTTAACACAGCATCCTTGCATTCACGTACACCACTGTGTATATATATATATTCACTGAAAAAAACATAGGTTATAGACCATATATAGTTAGGAATTAGCATTTACAAAACCTTGAAAATTCACTGAAAAAAACATAGGTTATAGACCATATATAGTTAGGAATTAGCATTTAGGAAACCTTTTTTTTACTCACACAAAACCATTGAAATTCCATATATAGTTAGTTGCACTAACTATATATCGCGCACCCGCAATCCACTGCTGATGATGTCACATATTACATCTTTCATGACATGGTCAGTGACATCACTGATGACATCACTGATGACATCTCAAATGACATCACTGATGACATCATCCAGTGACTGTGTGTTTCTGTAAAGTTTAAATATGTTTTACATATTGAAGAATGAGTAGATGTATAAGTGTCTGGATGAAGCATTTAGTAGGTGGGTGACTGACTGTATGAGTGAGTGATTAAATGTGTCTCACTGAGTGCATGGGTTAGTGACTAAACTGTCTTAATTTGCGCATTATTATGTCTGTTGTTCTGTAAACTGCTGCATGTGTTGATCAGTAGCTATATGAGTAACTATATGGGTTATTAATTGATTGTCCAAGTATTTGTATGGGAGACTGAGTGTATGTGTGGCTGGCTGGGAGATGTGTGACTCTGTGCAGATCAATGTGTACTTGTATCAATGATTGTATAAGAGAGTAAGTATGTGTTAGTATATGTTTGAAAATGTAAGGTACTCTATGTTTAACTGTATAGATTAGAAAATGGAAGTGTGATTGATTCTTTACAGGACTGACTAGGTGTGTGAGTAACTCCATGGATGAGTGGCAGAGTGTGAGTGTCTGTATAGGTGTATGAGTGCATATGATAGTGTTGTAAAGATGAGTGATTGTATGTATGAATGATTGTATGGGTGAATGAGTGAATGTGTGTGTAGACGTAGGAATCAGTGAGTGCGTATGTAGTAACTAGTATTGGTGTGTCAATGGTTTCAAAAATTATACTCTGTATTTAACACTGGGTGTAACAGAGGTTATATCAAAGTGTGAGGAGATGCATTGTATTGTCACATTAATGATATCATCATTGATGTGACCATTGATGTCAAATGAGATATCATCAGTGATGTCATCAGTGATGTCATTTGAGATGTCATCAGTGATGTCATCAGTGATGTCATTTGAGATGTCATCAGTGATGTCATCAGTGATGTCATTTGAGATGTCATCAGTGATGTCACTGACCATGTCATGAATGATGTAATATGTGACATCATCAGCAGTGGATTGCGGGTGCGCGATATATAGTTAGTGCAACTAACTATATATGGAATTTCAATGGTTTTGTGTGAGTAAAAAAAAGGTTTCTTAAATGCTAATTCCTAACTATATATGGTCTATAACCTATGGTTTTTTCAGTGAATTTTCAAGGTTTTGTAAATGCTAATTCCTAACTATATATGGTCTATAACCTATGGTTTTTTCAGTGAATTTTCAAGGTTTTGTAAATGCTAATTCCTAACTATATATGGTCTATAACCTATGGTATTTTCAGTGAATTTTCAAGGTTTTGTAAATGCTAATTCCTAACTATATATGGTCTATAACCTATGGTTTTTTCAGTGAATTTCAATGGTTTTTTAATAGCAAATATCATAAGCTGTCGAATGTCAAGTACGTGGTAAGTAAAAACATTTTCATGTTTATGCACACTGATCTGCTTTGAATGCTGCCCCCCACCCCTCATTTCTATTAGGAGTACTCTCTCTTTGCAGATAGTGAAGGGTAGTTAACGCAGGCCTTTGCCCCCATTGTAATCCGTCGTGCCTGCTTCTCTCTCCATTTGATTGATTGTTCTCTTTGGTTCATTCTCTATTTACAAACAAGCACAGAGTCGCAATACTCTGTTTAGTCTTTGCAGATAGCGAAAAATCGTGTAAAAAAACAAAAGGAATCGAGCAAAATCAGTAGGCCACTAATGGGATCTCTTTTTGACCTCGCTAAAATAGAAACATTAAGAACAACCTGTTGAAAATAGCAATGTGTATATACATAAGCAGCGTCCATTTGTGTTCACAGTACCCCTTGTTGATTGTTTGAATCGAGCATTGAATTGTTCGAAGTTGGTTCTCTTAAGGATCTTCTCTGCCTGCAAACGAGGAAGAATAGGAATATTCTCTCTCCCTTTGCAGATAGTGAAGGGTAGGTAACGCAAACCTTTAACACGTCGTGCCTATTTCGTTCCTCATTGATTGATTGTTTGCCCAAACATTGACTGTTTGGGAATTGGTTCTTTTTGGAGGTATTCCCTGTTTGCAAATATACGTAGGAAAATCTTTGCAAGTAGTGAAAGGGTAGGTAATGCGGACCTTTCTCCCCCGTTGTAATCTGTCATGCCTATCTACTCCCCACTGATTGATGCACCTGTTTCACCCGGACCATTTACTAGAGATACGTCATCTGGCCCGACCAGAGAGCACCCCTAGTGAAAAGGACATATGCAATAATAACGAAGTGATCACTGTATCCTGTTAACAGAAACTTTAGCATGAAACAACCTGGAAAGAAAAGAATAGGAAAACGAAAATCAGTAGGCCACTGATGAACTTTTTATTAAATAACAAACAAAGAAACGATAACAATACGTAATGATAAAACCTATTATTGTCCTAGAAACAAGAAACGTTAGAAGTAAGCCTGTAATAAGAAACCTGAAAACATCGCCCCTCACTGCCCCAAAACCTGTCTGTCCCACTGCCTGCCACGGCCAAATAACGGCAAACTGGGAAAGATAGAAGTCAGCAGACATCAGCCCCATTCTAGGAACTTCCAAAGGGCAACAGGTTTTCGGCTACGCCCAGCCGGACGCAACACATATAAGGCGGGTCCTGCTGCCACGCCTCAGCCAGGAGATCATCACGTAGGGTGTAGCCGGAGGAGAGGCCGAGGCCAGCGGGACCCGGCCAGGGGGATTGACAACGCTGGAGAGTTGCAGGGGGGGGAATGTCCGTGTCCTCGACCCTCCCCTCTCTCTCCCAGTCCGGCCGCGGTAGCCCTTGAGAGTTGCAGGTAGTCCCGCCACATTCTCTACCGGTCCGGCCACCAACGGCCGGGGCCGATGGGATCCGGCTGCAGCCGATAAACCAAGGAACCCGTTCATGGGGCCAGAGCAAGGGGCGTCCGGCCGACATCCACCGGAAGCCCGGCCCAAAGACGGACGGGACATTTCTTCTTTCTTGAATAATTGCTGCAACAACCCTGGGGGGGGGATGTCTTGCACATGCCTCCGACCCCCCCCCCCTCGTCCTCATCGCCTGGTCCGGCCATAACAAATCTCAAGCGAGACGCCGTGGGGTGCACTGGGAGGGAGAGACGGTGCGAACAGGCCTCTCCCGCCTCCCCAGTGGAGGCTTCCCACCTGCACCCTCAGCGCTCCAGGCGCCCGGAAAAGGGTTCTTCCACTGTGGCGATGCTGCAACGTCTCGCCCGGCAGGGTGGAGCCCGTCCGCTCATTTGACCCCGCAATCGCCAGTAGATACCGAACTCTCAAAATGGCGGTCGACCTGGCAAGAGCGGGCCCAGCATAATGAAATGGCCCGGTCACTGGTTGACTCCACCACCGTAGTCCTCCACGACCTTGAAGATTCTAGAGGAGCCGCGGGAGTCTCCGACCCCCGCAGACACCCCCGATGGGGAATGACTGCCATGATCGCCGGTGGAGTGACGAAACTGTATCCGCGGGACGTCGGCACTCCCATGCTGGCGCCAGCCTCACTTTGAATGACTAGAATCCTGCAGACCTCAGTTCCGGTGAAAGCACACTGTGACCCGGTAGGAAAAATTGTTGCACCCCCTCCCCTTTTTGACTGATAGTTCAAACCACCGATCCTTTCCTTTGCCCTTTTACCAGAACTTTGGACTGCCTCCCCCTCTTTTACATTTTCTAGAGAAAACAAAACATTAACCACTACATTAGCATAGCAGTTGACACCAGAACTGTTTTCAAATTGAAAACCAACAACATCTTCAACAGAATCCTTTTTGTTTCTGCTGTGACCCTGCTACAGCACAGGCATTGTCCCCAGCAGTAATTCTGCAATGCCGGTATGTATAGCTGTGGTGCCTACTGGACTCACTCACCCCCGCGGCGCCCCACGCCGTTATTTGCTGGGCGGCAACTTACTAGACATCACCTTCGTGACATCCAGATTTCAGCGCTTTCTGCTGCCTTGGAACTATTCGCACAACAGACCGCTACTGACAATCCACCCCCCGGGACGCCCCACGCCGGATACCCAAATCAGTGCGGCACCCAGGCAACATCTTCTGAATTTTCATAATTTAAAAGAACTAGTAACATGTCCTCATCAGGAATTTCCTCATGAAAAGTCTGCAATGATGATTCTTGTAACTCTATGGTCTCCAAACATTCGATAAATTCGCCATCAAGAGATTGATCAAAAAAATCATTCAAGTCATCTCCTCCTTGTGAGAATATTTCATTATTGGTGCTGTCAATTACAATAAATGTATTGGATAATTCAAAAGAAATTGCCACGGTCTCTTCGTTGTTTAAATGTTTTTACTGTTTTTGTTTTGTTGTATATATTTATAAGTTATTAAAGTTTTATAATCCTACTACTTTGTTGGAGTGCTATATATTTTTAATGTGACACATAAATGTAAAAACTTTGATGTACAAAGAGTCATCCCTGGAATCTTCCGCTTCAGGCTCGGTCCCCTCCCCAATCACAATACAGGATGGTTTTCAGATAGTAGGAACACGTGTGGTGTGACGGATCTCATCGGGTGTGGGCCTTGATCTACTATAACTCCTTTGAAGAGGGGTGATTCTTTACAGCTGGGGCCATAAACTACATCTGCAGGGCTAGCTGATAGCCTGGACAATCGGACACAGAGGAAGAGGAGTGTCAGAGGGTGCGGTAGTGAATAGGGCAAAAGGGAGGTGTCGGGCGGGCACAGAGTGTGATTCTCAGGGAAGAGCAGCGCAGATGGGGGGAGGTTTATTGCCCATGCATAAGACAGAGAGCGGGGGTGACCACTGCCTGGGGAAGATGCTTGCGAGGGTGGGGAGCCATGCTACGAATCAACAGCGCGCAGAGAGTGGGTCTGGTCAAGGCATCTAAAATGGCTGCCGTGCACGACAAAAGTGTGGCATTTCAAAAAAGGCAAGATGGCGCAAACAATGTTTTTCAACACTTCATTTCCTTCGAATCGAACGTTAACAGACGTTGGTGCATATTACCAAAGTTAAGCGATATTTATCGCTAACGATGCTTACCAACGAATTTTTTACCGCTAAGCATCGTCAGAAATTATCGAAGATAAACCTTGCTATTATCAAGGTTTATCGCAAATGCGATAAAAAACGGTCGCAATGCATGAATATCGCTAAAAAGTCAGCGATATTCATGCATTACCGAGCTAATGCTCTTAGCCATGTTATCCACCTCCCATTGGATAACATGGCTAAGAACTGCTCAGGGCAGGTGTTAGTTTTTGGAGATATTCGCGCTTAGCGCGAATATCTCCAAAAGTTGGTAATAGGAGATAGATATCTTGCATGTTGTAATGCAAGTTATTGTGGTATATGGAGCTCATACCATAATCTCTCAGTAAAACAGAAACTGTACCTTTTGGGACCGCCTGAGAAGGCCTAGGGGGTGAGGGGTACTCTACTTTGCCCCCTTTTCACGTTCCGAACTATTTTATTTTACTCTCTTCTGTAATTACACAAAATAGCAGCGATAAGATGCATCAGAGACACACAGTGAGAGAAAGGAGGCCGGAGATGAAGAAGAGATGTCAAATACACATTGGAGATAATATAGTGGGAGAAGGGAAGTAAATATGAGTAAACTTACCATGTAACATAAAAATGTTGCACTCTATACTATAAGTCTCATTTTATACTACAATCACTTCGCTACAACCTCATAAATTAAAAATAAAAATGAATAATGTCTCAAACAATTTTTCATTTCTAAATATAAATGTATTCTTCTGAATTTTCTAAATTTGAAAGAACTAGTAACATGTCCTCATCAGGAATTTCCTCTTCAATCATCTCATCTGGAATCTCCTCATTAAAAGTCTGCAATGATGATTCTTGTAACTCTATGGTCTCCAAACATTCGATAAATTCGCCATCAACAGATTGATCAAAAAAATCATTCAAGTCATCTCCTCCTTGTGACAATATTTCATTATTGGTGCTGTCAATTTCAATCAATGTAGTGGATAATTCAAAAGAAATTGCCACGGTCTCTTCATTGTGAGCCATTTTATTTTGAAATTGCTTGCTGTAAATTGCAGAAAAAAATAATCACTTTCATTTATCGTTTTTAGTAATACATAATATAAAACTAACTTTATCAAGTATTTAGTATAACAGAAGGACTGCAAATAAATAACAGAAAACATTTTTCAAATTATCTTAAAGTGTACAACATAGTTCCCCTTACAAATTAACAACTCACCTTTTTAAAAGTAGGAGAAGTGTTAGTACTGTGTAAACCAAACACCAGAAATTGAGCACCAAAAATTCCTCACAAATGTACCTCAGACAGTAGTATCACAAAATGGCTGTGGTTTCCTCTCATTTGAGATATATACATAACCAATTAACTTTCATCACACACAAATACAAAACCAAAGTAACATTTTAATTGGTTCTAAATTTCAACACTTTCAAATGTGTTTTCCCCATGCAATTTTCCATAGGACATTTACATACGTCTACAGCCTGAATGGCTGAACGGAATTACACCAAACTTGGCAAAATGGTACATCAAACCTAAGAGGTCAGGGAGGATCTACTATGCTCCCTTATGGTCATTTGCCCCTTCGCTTTGGCCTCCTCTTGTCTCTCGATCCTACCGAGAGACAAGATGGCGGCCGCTACGGACTGTTTGGAATGTTTACAGACGCCGGAGAACCAATCAGCTTCGCAAAGCTCCGTAACGCGAAAAGTACGCGAAGCGGAGCGCTGTTACAGATATATATCTTTTTTTGAACGTTAATTTCTCAAAATCCACTGGAGCACATATATTGAGACCTAGCAAAGGCACATCGGGCTACCAGTCCCTAATATTTTGCCCAGTTTCGTGCAAATCCATTCAGCCGTTCGATTATTATTATTATTTTTTTTTTTTGCCCCGCGGGGCCCTTTTAAAACCTCCACATCAAACCTAGGGGGTCAGCGAGGATCTACTGTGCCCCCTTATGGTCATTTGCCCCTTCGCTTTGGCCTCCTCTTGTCTCTCGATCCTACCGAGAGACGAGATGGCGGCCGCTACGGACTGTTTGGAATGTTCACAGACGCCGGAGAACCAATCAGCTTCGCTTCACAAAGCTCCGTACCGCGAAAAGTCCGCGAACCGGAGCGCTGCCCGGTCCGCTGTTACAGATATATATCTTTTTTTGAACGTTAATTTCTCAAAATCCACTGAAGCACATATATTGAGACCTAGCAAAGGCACATCGGGCTACCAGTCCCTACAATTTTGCCAAGTTTTGTGGAAATCCATTCAGCCGTTCGGGCTAAAAGTGAGGCCAACCGCCCTATGGAAAACTCAATGTTAAAAACACGTTTTGGGACCCCCCTTTTTTCTCGGCCCCCCCTTGACGAACCCCCCCCAAATTTCCAGGGGCTGCTCAGAAACGAAATGTTCCATTTTCCAGAAAATTTCAGCCAATTCCGTCCACAAACGCCAAAGTTATTAGACATAGAATTTTCAAAAATCCCATAGAGAAAAAATCCTAACTATATATACCTACTGGCGACCGCCAGTAGGTAATATATATATATATATATATATTCACTGAAAAAACCATAGGTTATAGACCATATATAGTTAGGAATTAGCATTTAAAAAACCTTATTTTACTCACACAAAACCATTGAAATTCCATATATAGTTAGTTGCACTAACTATATATCGCGCACCCGCAATCCACTGCTGATCATGTCACATATTACATCATTCATGACATGGTCAGTGACATCACTGATGACATCACTGATGACATCTCAAAGACATCACTGATGACATCACTGATGACATCTCAAATGACATCACTGATGACATCACTGATGACATCTCAAATGACATCACTGATGACTACATACAGTGACTGTATAATTCTGTAAAGTTAAAATATGTCTTACATATTGAAGAATGAGTGGATGTATAAGTGTCTTGATGAAGGATTTAGTAGGGGCATGGCTGACTGTATGAGTGACTGATTAAATGTGTCTCACTGAGTGCATGGGTTAGTGACTAAACTGTCTTAATTTGTGCATCATTATGTCTGTTGTTCTGTAAACTGCTGCATGTGTTGATCATTAGCTATATGATTAACTGTATGGGTTATTGATTGGTTGCCCAAGCATTTGTATGGGAGACTGAGTGTGTGTCTGGGTGGCTGGGAGGTGTATGACTCTCTGCATAGATGTGTGAGCAGTTGATTGACTAGATGTATGGGTTCAAAAGTGCATGTGGAAACAGCTGTATGGGCGGTTGACTGTGTGCATGAGTGTATTGGTGAGTGAATGGATATCTCAGTGCTACATGTCAAAGTAAGTACATATGTAAAACACAGTACATGTGAGAGTTGACATATATAAATAACTGTGCATAAGAGCCAGTGAATGTGTGAGTGGCTGTATGGATCATTGTGAACTTGTATCCAGGATTGTATAAGTGAGTAAATATGTTTTAGTATATGTTTGAATAAGTAAGGTGTGTATAACTGTATAGTTGAGGAAATGGAGGTGTGATTGATTCTTTGCATGACTGACTAAGTGTCTGAGTAACTCCATGGATGAGTGACAGTCTATGAGTGTCTGTTTACACTGAGTGTATCTAAGGTTATATTAGAGTCTGAAGAGGTTCATCGTATTATCACATGAATGATGTCATCAGTGATGTGATCAGTAATGTCAAATGAGATGTCATCAGTGATGTCATTTGAGATGTCATCAGTGATGTCATCAGTGATGTCATTTGAGATGTCATCAGTGATGTCATCAGTGATGTCATTTGAGATGTCATCAGTGATGTCACTGACCATGTCATGAATGATGTAATATGTGACATGATCAGCAGTGGATTGCGGGTGCGCGATATATAGTTAGTGCAACTAACTATATATGGAATTTCAATGGTTTTGTGTGAGTAAAATAAGGTTTTTTAAATGCTAATTCCTAACTATATATGGTCTATAACCTATGGTTTTTTCAGTGAATTTTCAAGGTTTTGTAAATGCTAATTCCTAACTATATATGGTCTATAACCTATGGTTTTTTCAGTGAATTTCAATGGTTTTTTAATAGCAAATATCATAAGCTGTCGAATGTCAAGTACGTGGTAAGTGAAAACATTTTCGTGTTTATGCACACTGATCTGCTTTGAATGGTGCCCCCCCCCCTCATTTCTATTAGGAGTACTCTCTCTTTGCAGATAGTGAAAGGTAGTTAACGCAGGCCTTTGCCCCCGTTGTAATCCGTCGTGCCTGCTTCTCTCTCCATTTGATTGATTGTTATCCAAGTATTTACTGTTTTAGAATTAGTTCTCTTTGGTTCATTCTCTATTTACAAACAAACACAGAGTCGCAATACTCTGTTTAGTCTTTGCAGATAACGAAAAATCGTGTAAAAAAAAAGAAAAGGAATCGAGCAAAATCAGTAGGCCACTAATGGGATCTCTTTTTGACCTCGCTAAAATAGAAACATTAGGAACAACCCCTCATGACAAATACAAAACTAGTGAGATGAACTGAACTCCACACAATGATGGCTGCAAAACAGCTCGGCTCCGCCACCCACCCCGCCCAAAATAACGATAAAGAGCGGCTGCCATGATTGGTTGCGGAATGGCCACGACGGAGCTACGAAATGGTGCTGCTCTCATGCTAACCCCAGCTTCAGTCTGAAACATCCAGAAACACTGTAGACTACCAATTCGATCAGTTCCGGTAGCGCCCCAATGTAACCCGGTAGAGAAGAACTAGCCCTCCCCTCTTTGACTGATGGTTCTTGTTGCCTGTCCCTTCTGTTGTCATTTAACAGAACTATTTAGCCTGCTGAAAGGGGTTGTGTTCCGACCGCTGGTTGGTGGAGACATTTTGACTATATTCTGGACCTGCGTTGTCGCGTAATGCGTCATATGACGCGCCGCGTTAGCGCATCCGGAAGTCATCCGGGGCGCGCAGCGCGTAACGTAAGCATAACAAGTCATGTGACTTGTTAATAAAACTTTTCATTGGTTCATTTTACTTTTCTTATTGTAATGATGAAAGGCTTGGTCATATGACCTAAAAATTACGCTTTTCATTACTTCCGAACATTATTTTTTCTTAAATATATGTTATAATGTTCCAGGCTAATGTACTTTCCCGGAAATTTTACAACTGTCCTGCAAGTAAAATATATTCTTTTTTCGAGAAAAAGAGCGTTTCTTCGTCCCATGACGGAGCCGTTGAGCAAAAGAGGGTCGACCTGCTGTCTTAGTCGCCGATACGCCTGAATATGAGATTCTTATCGATCACTTTATGTTGCAGGAATAGAAAACACAACAGCCCTTGACCATTTATCTTTACTGCGTTCCTTCGTATTATACCTTTTACCCTTCATGTAATTGGTCTGCTTTATTTCACTTGCCTTTTAATGATTCTAAAACAGTCACTATTATTAAAAACTTTACCAATGTATATACTACTACCATGTTTTCTTTTAAAAACCTTTATTGTGAAAATTTCATTATACAAATACGAGCCTATAACCACGTGGGCCTGCCACGGAGCAAACTGTAATCATATATGATGAATAGACATTTACACTGTAGAGGAACGTAACGGGCGGGCCATTAGGTTGCAAGAACTAAGGTGTCTAACAGTTACGGAATCGGTGGACGTACATTTTATAATTAAAATACGACAGGGCCAGTTACAATAAAATTATCTAGATATACATTTGCGGGCAAGTACCATGGGTGACGTTAATTCGAACTTTCAACAGTACAGTAATCAATAACACATCAGAAATTAATATCAATAGGGATGTCGAAATATTCAATCAATTCTCGTCCCCGCCCGCCATGTGCTTCAAAACTGCATACGTATCTCGTGATTTCAAGGTTCTGCAGCCAGTACACAACAAGGAGTTACGAGTCCCATTTATTCCGGCGCCATTTTGGGCGAGGACGGGCAGGTCCAGGATATAGTCAAAATGTCTCTACCAACCATCGGCTATGATCATGTTCATATGCTGTATTTATTAGAGTAACACTCATCTGTCCACATGAAATGAATTTGCCACAATCTAAACATGTCATTTTAATCTTTCCAAAGTTCTTCTAAATATTTGGGACCGTTTCCCTTGCCTCTGAAGCTCTCAGTGCCACTTCTTTGATGAATGTACTAGCAGGTCAGGGGTTCTCCTCCAAATCTCTCTTTTATGCAGCACTATAATTAATTGGTGCCACCTCTCCATATGACGATGCATGGTATAGTTACCACAACTATATTTTTTTTCGGTTCCTCTGGAGAGTTCATCGTGGCAGATGAAGCGTGTAACGTACCGGGCATTTACCTTTTTTTTCATGTACAGGAAAGGAAAAAAAAATCGAGCGTCCGAGTTCTAAGGTGTCCCAGGGCCATTTTAGTGGACCAGGCCCAAATCCAAAGAACAGGCCGCCATTTTGAGAGTCCTCTTGCAGCCGCCTGTCGCTGTAGCATCAAGAGCAGCCGAAACTCAGCTGAATGGCAACTGAAACGGTAAAGGGGCGCCCCACTACAGCAGACGAGCCTCCACCTAGGAAGGCCCATTCACGCCGGCTCCCCCCCCCTTCGGGCACCCCACGCCGTTAAGCGGAGCAGTATTGTAGGATGGCCACACCAGTGCGGCAACTTGCTAGACATCACCTCGGTGGTAACCGAATCTCAACGCCTTGTGGTGTCTTCTATTCAGAAAACATTGTTATGCTGCCTTCGACCTATTCGCCGCAAGTGCGCACACAACTCAACTGCATAGCTTGCTAGACACCACCTCGGTGCCATCCGGATCTTGGAATGTCAGCGCCTTTTGGTGTCTTCTCTTCAGAAAATATTGTTGCGCTGCCTTTGGCCCCATTCGCACATCAGTCCGCTACTGACGCCATCTCACAGGCTAATGGGGCGCCCCACGCCGACTTTCAGCATTGTAGAATGACCACACCAGTACAGCAACTTGCTAGACATCACCTCGGTGCCATCCAGATCTCGGCGCCCCACTGCAGATGAAGTGCCTCTCAACTATGAAACCACCACGGTGACATCCGGATCTTGGCGCGTTGTGCTGCCTTCGGCCTATTCGCACATCGGTCCGCTACTGACGCCATCTCACAGGCTAATGGGGCGACCCACGCCGAGTTTCAGCATTGTAGGATGACCACACCAGTACAGCAACTTGCTAGACATCACCTCGGTGCCATCCGAATCTTGGCATCTCAACGCCTAGTGGTATCTTCCATACATAAAATATTGTTACGCTGCCTTTGGCCCCATTCGCACATCAGTCCGCAACTTAGACATCACCTCGGTGCCATCCGGATCTTGGCATCTCAGCGCCTTGTGGTGTCAGTCAGAAAATATTGTTGCGCTGCCTTTGGCCCCATTCGCACATCAGTCCGCTACTGACACCATCTCACAGGCCAACAGGGCGCCCCACGCCGACTTTTACCATTGTACGATGGCCACACCAGTGCCACAACTTGCTAGACACCACCTCGGTGCCATCCGGATCTTGGCATCTCAGCGCCTTGTGGTGTCTGCAAATCAGAAAATATTGTTGCGCTGCCTTTGGCCCCATTCGCACATCGGTCCGCTACTGACGCCATCTCACAGGCCAACGGGGCGCCCCACGCCGACTTTCAACATTGTAGGATGGCCACAGAAGTGCGACAACTTACTAGACACCACCTCGGTGCCATCCGGATCTTGGCGCGTTGTGCTGCCTTCGCCCTATTCGCACATCGGTCCGCTACTGACGCAAACTCACAGGCCAACGGGGCGCCCCACGCCGACTTTCAGCATTGTAGGATGGCCACACCAGTGCACCTTACTAGACACCACCTCGGTGCCATCCGGATCTTGACGCGTAGTGAAGCTGCAGCAGCTGCAAATAAGCTTCAGACAGTGTTACAACCGCTGCTCAGAACTCTCAACTATGACACCACCTCGGTGCCATCCGGATCTTGGCATCTCAGCGCCTTGTGGTGTCAGTCAGAAACTATTGTTGCGCTGCCTTTGGCCCCATTCGCACATCGGTCCGCTACTGACGCAAACTCACAGGCCAACGGGGCGCCCCACGCCGACTTTCAGCATTGTAGGATGGCCACACCAGTGCGGCAACTTGCTACACACCACCTCGGTGCCATCCGGATCTTGGCATCTCAGCGCCTAGTGGTGTCTTCTATTCCGAAAATATTGTTGCACTGCCTTCGGCCCCATTCACACATCGGTCCGCTACTGACGCCATCTCACAGGCCAACGGGGCGCCCCACGCCGACTTTCAGCATTGTAGGATGGCCACACCAGTGCGGCAACTTACTAGACACCACCTCGGTGCCATCCGGATCTTGGCGCGTTGTGCTGCCTTCGGCCTATTCGCACATCGGTCCGCTACTGACGCAAACTCACAGGCCAACGGGGCGCCCCACGCCGACTTTCAGCATTGTTGGATGGCCACACCAGTGCGGCAACTTACTAGACACCACCTCGGTGCCATCCGGATCTTGGCGCGTTGTGCTGCCTTCGGCCTATTCGCACATCAGTCCGCTACTGACGCAAACTCACAGGCCAACGGGGCGCCCCACGCCGACTTTCAGCATTGTAGGATGGCCACACCAGTGCTGCAACTTGCTGGACACCACCTCGGTGCCATCCGGATCTTGGCGCGTTGTATTGCCTTCGGCCTATTCTTACATCGGTCCGCTACTGACGCCGCCTCACGTGCCAACGTATTTTCTCTGCATTTTATACCCTATGCCGCATAACAGGTCATGTGACTTGTTTATAAAACTTTTCATTGGTTCATTTTACTTTTGGTTTCCTAATGATGGAAGGCTTGATCATATGACCTAAAAACAACACTTTTCATTGGATGAAAACTTTTTTTTTTCCCAAACGATGAAAGCCCCACCTTGTTTCTGGATGTTTCAGACTGAAGCTGGCGTCAGCATGAGAGCACCACCATCTCGTAGCTCCGTCGTGGTCATTCCGCGAGCAATCATGGCAGCCGCTCCCCACCAGAAGCCTGCAGGAGTCGGGGCCCCCAAAACTTTTGATGAATTCTCAAGGCGGAGGGGACGCTTTCGAGAATGGGGTCCAAGACCTAGCAGACAAGCGTCCGATTTCCAAGGTGTCCCAGGGCCATTTCAGTGGACCAGGCCCAAAAAGGAAAGAGCCTGCCGCCATTTTGAGATTCCTGTGACAGCCGCCTATCGCTGCACCGCAAGAGTGGGCGCAACTCAGCTGAAATGCGGCTTTTGACACAGTGGACCAAAAACGGACGGAATGGCAACTGAAACGGTAAAGGGGCGCCCCACTACAACAGATGACACTCCACCTGGAGAGGCCCGTTCACGCCGCCTCCCCCGGGGCGCCCCACGCCGTTATTCGGAGCAGCATTGTAGGATACCAAAACCAGTGCGGCAACTTACTGGACATCACCTTGGTGCCATCGTTCTGCTGCCTTGGAACTATTCGCACAACAGTTTGCTACTGATGACCCACCCCCCGCGACGCCCCACGCCGTTATTTGCTGGGTGGCAACTTACTAGACATCACTTTCGTGTCATCTAGATTTCGGCGCGTTCTGCTGCCTTGGAACTATTCGCACAACAGTTTGCTACTGATGACCCACCCCCCGCGACGCCCCACGCCGGAAATCTGGACGTTGTGCTGCGTTGGGACTATTCGCACAGCCGACCGCTACTTCGTTGTTTTTCCCTAAAAATGTTTATATGTTATTACTATTTTTGTTTTCTTGTATATATTTATAAATTATTAAAGTTTTATAATCTTACTACTTCGTCGGAGTGCTATATATTTTTAATGTGACACATAATTGTAAAAACTTTGATGTACAAAGAGTCATCCCTGGAATCTTCCGCTTCACGCTCGGTCCCCTCCCCAATTACAATACAGGATGGTTTTCAGATAATAGCAACGCTTCTGCTGTGACGGATCTCATCGAGTGTGGGCCTTGATCTACTATAACTCCTTTGAAGAGGGGTGATTCTTTACAGCTGTGGCCATAAACTACATCTGCAGGGCTAGCTGATACCCTAGGACCAGCCTGGACAATCGGACACAGAGGAAAAGGAGTGTCAGAGGGTGCGGTAGTGAATAGGGCGAAAGGGAGGTGTCGGGCGGGCACAGGGTGTGATTCTCAGGGAAGAGCAGCGCAGATGGGGGGAGGTTTATTACCCATGCATAAGACAGAGAGCGGGGGTGACCACTGCCTGGGTGAGATGCTTGCGAGGGTGGGGAGCCATGCTAAGGAACGACAGCGTGCACAGAGTGGGTCTGGTCAAGGCATCTAAAATGGCTGCCGTGCACGACAAAAGTGTGGCATTTGAAAAAAGACAAGATGGCGCAGACAATGTTTTTCAACACTTCCTGATTTCCTTCGAATCGAACGTTAACAGACGTTGGGGCATATTACCAAAGTTAAGCGATATTTATCCCTAACGATGCATTGCAAAGATTTTTTTACCGTCAGAAATTATCGCAGATAAACCTTGCTATTATCAAGGTTTATCGCAAATACGATAAAAAACGACCGCAATGCATTAATATCGCTGAAAACTCAGCGATATTCATGCATTACCGAGCTAATGCTCTTAGCCATGTTATCCACCTCCCATTGGATAACATGGCTAAGAACTGCTCAGGGCAGCTGTTACTTTTTGGAGATATTCGCGCTTATCTCGAATATTTCCAAAAGTTGATAATAGGAGATAGCGATGTTAGCGACTGTTTCCAGTCGCTAACATCTTGGCATGCCCACTTTGCATGTCATTAGTGATAAATATCACTCACATGCAAAGTGGGGCCCAAGATGGTCGCTATCTCCTACTAGCCGTCGCTAACTGGTGTTAGCAACAGCTAGGTAATACAGATATAATTTTATCTCCGCAAAGCGGAGCGCTGTTACAGATATATATCTTGTTTTTGAACGTTAATTTCTCAAAATGCACTGAAGCACATATATTGAGACCTAGCAAAGGCACATCGGGCTACCAGTCCCTAATATTTTACCAAGTTTCGTGCAAATCCATTCAGCCGTTCGATTATTATTATTTATTTTTTTTGCCCCGCGGGGCCCTTTTAAAACCTCCACATCAAACCTAGGGGGTCAGCGAGGATCTACTATGCCCCCTTATGGTCATTTGCCCCTTCGCTTTGGCCTCCTCTTGTCTCTCGATCCTACCGAGAGACAAGATGGCGGCCGCTCCGGACTGTTTGGAATGTTTACAGACACCGGAGAGCCAATCAGCTTCGCTTCGCAAAGCTCCGTAACGCGAAAAGTACGCGAAGCGGTGCGCTGTTACAGATATATATCTTTTTTTGAACGTTAATTTCTCAAAATCCACTGAAGCACATATATTGAGACCTAGCAAAGGCACATCGGGCTACCAGTCCCTACAATTTTGCCAAGTTTCGTGCAAATCCATTCAGCCGTTCGATTATTATTATTATTATTATTTTTTGCCCCGCGGGGCCCTTTTAAAACCTCCACATCAAACCTAGGGGGTCAGCGAGGATCTACTATTCCCCCTTATGGTCATTTGCCCCTTAGCTTTGGCCTCCTCTTGTCTCTCGATCCTACCGAGAGACAAGATGGCGGCCGCTACGGACTGTTTGGAATGTTGACAGACGCCGGAGAACCAATCAGCTTCGCTTCACAAAGCTCCGTTGCGCGAAAAGTACGCGTCCTGGAGCGCTGCCCGGTCCGCTGTTACAGATATATATCTTTTTTTAAACGTTAATTTCTCAAAATCCACTGTAGCACATATATTGAGACCTACAAAAGGCACATCGGGCTACCAGTCCCTACAATTTTGCCAAGTTTCGTGCAAATCCATTCAGCCGTTCGGGCTAAAAGTGAGGCCAACCGCCCTATGGAAAACTCAATGTTAAAACCACGTTTTGGGACCCCCCTTTTTTCTCAGCCCCCCCTTGACGAACCCCCCCCCAAATTTTCAAGGGCTGCTCAGAAACAAAATGTGCCATTTTCCTGAAAATTTCAGCCAATTCCGTCCACAAACGCCAAAGTTATTAGACATAGAATTTTCAAAAATCCCATAGAGAAAAAATCCTAACTATATATACCTACTGGCGACCGCCAGTAGGTAATATATATATATGTATATATATATATATATGTGTGTGTGTGTGTATATATATATATTACCTACTGGCGGTCGCCAGTAGGTAGTTATAGTTAGGATCGTTTTCCATAGGAAATCCGCAACATTCTATTGGGAATACCTTTGGCGCCGAATGAGGGATCTGCCTGTAATTTTCCTTAACTTTGCCTTGCTGCGCTCCGCTCCTTCTATGAGAGTTTCGGGGGGATCCATCAAGCGGGGGCCAAGATAAAAGGGGGGTCCCAAAACGTGTTTTCCCCATGTTAATTTCCATAGGGCGGTTGGACTCACTTTTAGCCCGAACGGCTGAATGGATTTCCACCAAACTTGGCAAAATTGTAGGGACTGGTACCCCGATGTGCCTTTGCTATGTCTCAAGATATATGCTCCAGTGGTTTTTACGAAAATTAACTTTGAAAAAATATATATTGGCTACATTGGGCTATATATATGTTAGAGCCCAAATGTAGCCCAATGTAGCCCAATGTAGCCCAAAGATGGCCACCAGAGACAAAATAAAAATGTAGCCCAAATATCAGCCAGATGTAGCCCAACTATAGCCCAATGACAGAATGTCCCAGAGTGTTCTAAAGAACAACTAGAGCGCTAACAGTCTTACTTATGACAAAAGTATGGCACATCTAGATTGGAATAAAGTGTTAACGCTTAAAACATTTAATTTGCAAAGGAACAAAATGAGGGGGTTCATTTTGCCATAGAAATTTTATATATATATATATATTCACTGAAAAAACCATAGGTTATAGACCATATATAGTTAGGAATTAGCATTTAAAAAACCTTATTTTACTCACACAAAACCATTGAAATTCCATATATAGTTAGTTGCACTAACTATATATCGCGCACCCGCAATCCACTGCTGATGATGTCACATATTACATCATTCATGACATGGTCAGTGACATCACTGATGACATCACTGATGACATCTCAAATGACATCACCGATGACATCACTGATGACAACATCCAGTGACTGTATGTTTCTGTAAAGTTAAAATATGTCTTACATATTGAAGAATGAGTGGAAGTATAAATGTCTGGACGAAGGATTTAGTAGGTGCATGACTGAATGTATGAGTGAGTGATTAAATGTGTCTCACTGAGTGCATGGGTTAGTGACTAAACTGTCTTAATTTGTGCATCATTATGTCTGTTGTTCTGTAAACTGCTGCATGTGTTGATCAGTAGCTATATGATTAACTATATGGGTTATTGATTGATTGTCCAAGTATTTGTATGGGAGACTGAGTGTGTGTGTGGCTGGCTGGGAGGTGTGTGACTCTGTGCAGATCAATGTGTACTTGTATCAATGATTGTATAAGAGAGTAAGTATGTGTTAGTATATGTTTGAAAATGTAAGGTGCTCTATGTTTAACTGTATAGACAAGAAAATGGAAGTGTGATTGATTCTTTACAGGACTGACTAGGTGTGTGGGTAACTCCATGGATGAGTGGCAGAGTGTGAGTGTCTGTATAGGCGTATGAGTGCATATGATAGTGTTGTAAAGATGATTGATTGTATGTATGAATGATTGTATGGGTGAATGAGTGAATGCGTGTGTAGACGTAGGAATCAGTGAGTGCGTATGTAGTAACTAGTATTGGTGTGTCAATGGTTTAAAAAATTATACTCTGTATTTAACACTGGGTGTAACAGAGGTTATATTAAAATGTGAGGAGATGCATTGTATTGTCACATGAATGATATCATCAGTAATGTGGTCATTGATGTCAAATGAGATGTCATCAGTGATGTCATCAGTGATGTCATTTGAGATGTCATCAGTGATGTCATCAGTGATGTCACTGACCATGTCATGAATGATGCAATATGTGACATCATCAGCAGTGGATTGCGGGTGCGCGATATATAGTTAGTGCAACTAACTATATATGGAATTTCAATGGTTTTGTGTGAGTAAAATAAGGTTTTTTAAATGCTAATTCCTAACTATATATGGTCTATAACCTATGGTTTTTTCAGTGAATTTTCAAGGTTTTGTAAATGCTAATTCCTAACTATATATGGTCTATAACCTATGGTTTTTTCAGTGAATTTTCAAGGTTTTGTAAATGCTAATTCCTAACTATATATGGTCTATAACCTATGGTTTTTTCAGTGAATTTCAATGGTTTTTTAATAGCAAATATCAAAAGCTTTAAAATGTATTCTTCTTTAAATCGAAAAATATATTTTATAAGTTTTTAATATAATTTTTTTATGTATATATATACATTTTTATAAAAAAAATGTTGTTTTGCTACCGGTCCGCGCACCGGGTAGCTTCCCGGTAGCTCAACTTGTTGCCGCGACCTGGTCCGCGAACCGGTAAACGTTCCGTTAGCGCAACTGCCGCGTTAGAAAACAACATCGTGACGCGTCGCGTAAGCGCGACGTATCGCGTTGCCGCGTAATGCGTCTTATGACGCGCCGCGTTAGCGCACCCGGAAGTGCTCCGGAGCGCGAACCGAGGCGCGAAGTGCAGCTCCCCGGAAGCGATCCGGGGCGCGGCGCGGAGCGCGTAACGTAAGCATAACAGGTCATGTGACTTGTTAATAAAACTTTCTATTGGTTCATTTCACTTTTGGTTTCCTAATGATGTAAGGCTAGGTCATGTGACCTAAAAATAACACTTTTCATTGGTTTAGAACATTTTTTTTTCCCAAATGATGAAAGCCCCCTCCTTCTTTCCTCACTCTGACTTTCATCTTTGTGAGAGGAAGATCTGTTTTTGCTTATTAAAATAATGGCATCTGTAGTAGCTGCAGCTGGTGGACCCCCACCACCACCACAACCACCTAGGAAGGAAGGACCACCTCCACAGTTCCTTCCCAACCCAGAGGAGGAAGAGGACGAAGAAGAGGAAGAGGAAGTACAGCCAAGACAGTTTTTACGTGAGGAGCCCCGGATATCTCACCACAAAGATAGTTTTATTTGGCAGTTTTTTTCTTTTCCTCAAGGCCAAAAAAAAGTGAATGCTCGCCACGTGACATGCCTCATATGTAAAGATGTTTTATCTAGAGGCACAGATAAAAAGTATAGTTACGGCAACTATACTATGCACCGTCATATGCAGAGGTGGCATCCACTGAATTACAGCGTTGCAGAGATGCGTCACCTCCAAGACAACCCACCAACTCCTGTGGCCAGTACATCGGCACAGGTAACTCTGTCGGGGCCAGAGGCGCGGGAAACGGTGCCAAACATTCATGTACCCTACATCTAATCACTCACAATTATTATTTTACTCTAACTTTTTTCACTAATTTTCACCAAAGTACGCTCCCCGGAGCGCTACCCGGTACGCACACCGGACGCTAACCGTGCGAAAATTTGAAAAAAAATTTTTTTTTTTCGCACATATGGGCCTCCTCAGCCACCCTCAGAAAACCTAGGGGGTCAGGATACGTCTACCGTGCCCCCTTCTACCCATTCTCAACATTATTTGCCCTCCATCTTGTATCTCAATTCTACCGAAACACAAAATGGGGGACTCCCGTAACGCTGCCGGTTCGCGTACCGGGGCGCGCACCGGGAAGCGCTCGCTCAAAAAAGGTGGGAAAGTAATATACAGAAAAACCACTGGAGACACTTTCACCAAATATAGATTAGCTCATACTACATACCAATCCCTACCATTTTCACAAATTTGGTTGGAATTCCATTTAACCATTTAGCCTGTAGACCTCTCTAAATACCCTGAGGTAAATTACTTCACAAAACACACCTGAAGTGTTGGAATTGACAACCAATTAAAATGTTACTTTCATTTTCTACTTTTTTTACCTGACATTTGATTGGTTATGTATTTGAATATATATAAAAAAAGAGAGAGAAACACAGCCATTTTGACTACTACTTCCTGAACTACATTGCAAGATCATTTTCACTCACAACTTAAACTTGTTTTTAAAAGGTAAGATATTATTTTATAAATTAAAAACATTTTCAGATAGTTATATACTATCCCTCTGTAAGAGTTAGACATTGAGAAAGGCTTGTTTATTATAATTATGGATTGATTTAGGTTTCTGTGGTATAATTATGAATTTACTTAGGCTTTTTCACAGGCACTTTTTAATAGTACTACTTCACGCCTCAAAAGTACCTGTCTGAACTTAAACCCAACAGTGCCCTATCTCTACTGATATATTTATTTTTTATTCAAATTTCAGCACAAAAATGCAAGGAGAACAGAACGTTTCCTTTGAAATTGTCCTAGACATGAACAATGAGGAAATCATTGAACCCATTGACTTGGAATTCATGAATGAATCACGAGACCATGAACTTCTACAATGTGTAGAATCTGTGGATTTCTTACTTCAATATGAGGACGGTCAAATGTGGGAAGTTATGTTCAGTCAAAAAGAAGACATATCGGACAGTCAAATGTTAGACGTTCTTTTAAATTTTGAAAAAGAATCAGAAAAATAAAATTATATTTAATATTAAAAAATTGTTTGAGTCTTTAATCATTTTTATATGTAATTCATAAACTAGTACCAAATTGATTATAATGTAAAGTCAGACTTATAGTATACTGTGCACAATCCCAAAAATAAATGTCTATTTAATCATCATAAATACTGCTACTTAAATAATAAAAAACAAAAAAAACAACAAAAAGAACTATCAATAAACATACAATATTTCAAAATATCATAGTCTATCATTCTTTTTTCCTTATAGTACGCTCCCCAGACCGCTTCCCGGTGCGCGTACCGGGCGCTCCCCACGCAAAAAAAACAACATTTTTTTTTTTTTGCCCCGCGGGGCCCTTTTAAAGCCTCCACATCAAACCTAGGGGGTCAGGGAGGATCTACTATGCCCCCTTATGGTCATTTCCCCCTTTGTTTTGGCCTCCTCTTGTCTCTCGATCCTACCGAGAGACAAGATGGCGGCCGCTCCGGACTGTTTAGAATGTTGACAGACACCGGAGAGCCAATCAGCTTTGTTTCGCGAAGTTCCGTTACGCGTCAGGTACGCGAACCGGGGCGCTGCCCGGAGCGCGCTTACAGATATATATATTTTTTTGAACGTTAATTTCTCAAAATCCACTGGAGCACATATATTGAGACCTAGCAAAGGCACATCGGACTAACAGTCCCTACAATTTTGCCAAGTTTCGTGCAAATCCATTCAGCCGTTCGGGCTAAAAGTGAGGCCAACCGCCCTATGGAAATTAACATGGGAAAAACGCGTTTTGGGACCCCCCTTTTTTCTCGGCACCCCTTGACGAACCCCCCCCCCAAATTTTCACTGCCGCACTTCCCTGGTAACTTGGGAGCCACGTGGACTGTCCTCCTGCCAGCCCATCTGTGGAGCTACATCGTACAGGATTTAGGAAAACATCCGAGGCGGAGGCCCATTGCGGGTCTTGAAAAAAGCCGGCTGAACATTGCACCTTAAACCGGCACTACAATTCCCAAAATCCGTAGCGCTGTCTTATACAAAGCAGCCCATCAGGTGCACGCTATTACAGGAGAGAAAAGGGAAGTGCGGCAGTGCATCTCATCCGCCAGAAGCCTCTGAGGAGAATTATCGAAACGCGTCAGGCAGGCGTGTGACTGCTAAAAGGATTCTGCTGAAGCATGTTTTCCATACCTTTTGAATAAAGGCTGTTTCTTGGAGCCTTCGATGTTGTTTGAGTGATTCCTAATACTACGGACTCAAGCTAGAGCTTCAATGTTAAGATGGCGGCCGTGCCGTCAGGAATGCACCATCCTGGTAACTTGGGAGCCACGTGGACTGTCATCCTGCCAGCCCATCTGTGGAGCTACATCGTACAGGATTTAGGAAAACATCCGAGGCGGAGGCCCATTGCGGGTCTTGAAAAAAGCCGGCAGAACATTGCATCTTAAACCGGCACTACAATTCCCAAAATCCGTAGCGCTGTCTTATACAAAGCAGCCCATCAGGTGCGCGCTATTACAGGAGAGAAAAGGGAAGTGCGGCAGTGCATCTCATCCGCCAGAAGCCTCTGAGGAGAATTATCGAAACGCATCTGGCAGGCGTGTGACTGCTAAAAGGATTCTGCTGAAGCATGTTTTCCATACCTTTTGAATAAAGGCTGTTGCTTGGAGCCTTCGATGTTGTTCGAGTGATTCCTAATACTACGGACTCAAGCTAGAGCTTCAATATATATATATATATACAGTGGTGTAATTTATGCATACAAAGCTATACATACATAGGTTTACACCTCTGTATTTTTTAAAAACATGTTGTAAGATTAAAATGAGAAGATATTTGTAACTATTATAATGCATTGTACAAAGCCAAAGGAAATTTGATGAAGCGTTGTAGATGGCACCTGTGTACTTTACTCTTCTGCTCATACTGACGTGTGACGTCACTTGGGGTGTCATGAGGACTCTGTGTTGTCATTGGTAAATGGAAGTGGGAGCCTGAACAGTTTTTTTTCCTCTCCCATAAGTAAACATGCTTCTGGTACTGTACTGGTCCTGAGTCTTTCAGGATAAGATAAGTGGAGGACCGTGACAAACTGCAAAAGTTTGGATTGCAATTAATGCCCATAATTTGGTAGGTAGAATTATCAGTCGTTTTTGCACTTAGTGGAAATTGAGGATATATTTTATGTTGTCGTGAAAATGCTATCACCTACGTGAACAACACTGATGCTGAGTAATTGCTGTGTGATTTGCCTCCTGGTGCTACATGCAACTGCCACTCTGTCGATGACTGAATTTACCACCAGAGGCAGAACTGGATATACTGTTCAAAGAAAGGACTTTACTTGTACTGTGCAGTTCAGCAGTTTGAGTTCAGGATTCCTTACCATCCTGTAAACAGCATGTTCACGATCTAACTATTGGCCCATTTTGGAATCTGACTCATCGGCTCTTAATGGCTTAAGACCTTACTGCCATCTTTTCTATCTTTCAGTGACTGGCAGGTGCCAGACAATTGGACCCAACACTGCACTTATTTATACTTCCCTCATCGTCGGAAAGTCAGGCAATCTCTTGTAAAGCTTTAAATGATCTATGAAGTTTCAATTCAATGAGAGGCAATGCCGTATTCCTGGTTGTTTGTCTTGCAACAATTGCCTATGATCAAGGGGGAGAATTGTACCAGTTGTGCAGGAGGAACCAACATCAGCTTCCATGTGCATACCTAAACTGCCAGTCTGATTCATACCCAAGAAAGAAGACAAATACATCTTGAGGTTCTGAAAAATATAATCAATTATGTGCCAGTATGTAATGTCCCCTCTAATTTGTGCCTCAACTGTGTGGCAATGTAGTATTTGTGTGAGTAAAAGTCATGCAACAACCCACTAAATTGCGCTAGCAAGATCAATGGAGTTGTGTGGGATTACCACACCCCAATCATTTTTTATAACTCAATCAAATCAAAGCATGTTATCTTCGTTATTTTATATATCGCTCGATTTACTACGTCAAATAGTTTTTCAAAAAGTTAAGCAAGTAGCAAGATATAAAAATGTTTTCACTTTAATCAGAGAGAGGGTCCAGTCCAAGAACACCAGAGTTTTGACATAGATTCATTATATGAAAAACAAGATGACCAACCTTTCTCCAACCGTGGTTGGACATCAGAGCAATATTCACTGCATTGTTTAGGATCTATAAAGCCTGGGATGGGTCATTCTTTAAGCATTTTATTTCAATAGTGTTCAGTGTAATGATTTTGATACCCATGCTCCCAACTGTGTAGTCAGGATTCTTCTGTTATTTTAAGTACAAAGACTTTCTCCCATCTCTTCCTGTGTTAAGGGTAGGAGACGAGGGTGGTATCTCCACAATCTATCATTAAAGAGATAATGTGTCTTGAAATCTCGTAGCAAGCAAATTTCTTCAACTTCCTGGAGATCTTGAAATCACCTTCTTAACTTTTAATTTAAAGCCCAATGCCCAAGAAGCAAATATTGGAATACATTCACCTTTGTTACTTTACCTTTGTTTCTACACTGTTCAAACTTCTACTTCCATTGACAATATAACTTTCTTAAAGTGTGCTAGCCCCATTCTTCACAAAATCAAAAATTCTAAATTTGGTGACATACACTCCCTGAAATTTTTGCTGTGGCCAAAAAATAATGAGTGGAGAGGGCAAAGAAATGTTATATTTTCCTAATAATAATTGAAGGTTAATTTGCAAATAAAAAAGAATCCTTAACTATCCTGTTTTTGTGACTTTTAAAACCAATATTGATATTTTCGAATCTGGTACTGGCGTGAACCCTAAAGGTTTGAGCTCACACCCCTTAAGTTGCCTGAATCATAAAAGGAAATTATTGACTTTTTACGGAGGAAAGGACGACTGACGTGTGTTCTACTACTGTCACTACATTATGCACATGTGATGGAAGGACATTAGGAGTCAGACAGAGAATCACTTGCATCTGCAAATTATATTGCTGAGCTTTCCCCTAAATCTCATATTTACTACACCCTGAACCTTAGAATTATGACACATGCAGATAATAACATTTTATATTGTATTACATCTTATCTTTGTATGAATCATGTGAACAAAAACATCATAACATCTGAGTAATCAAAAATGAAATAAGAGTGAATGCTAAATACACCAAACACATTGTTCATCACATAGCCCTATCTATAATTATAATTCCATATGTATATGATATTTAGCTCTCTCCTAACTTGATGTCTTAATTAGGCATCATTTTAGTCGAGTCTTGTAATGTCCCTTGCATATCTGTATTTCAATAGGCATCAGACATGAGTCATATTTGCCAACTTTTTTTGCTAGCAAATGGTCCGTCAGTCTACCTTGTCTGTACGCTTTTATATAAACTTTTCATGGATTAAGAATAATAGGGCAGGTGTTAGGGGATTGGGGGATCTTAACACTTGGATCTTGCATTTCCTACAGACTATATAGAAAACAATTGCGATTACAGGAAGGACATAAAAAGTTGCTGTAAAGTATATTTCAGTTGCTTTGGCATGCGGCTTACACAAGATCAACCCATTCGCAGATACCGAAGCTAATATGGAATGCTGCAGAAAACCGAAAAATTAGTTATGAGGTCATGAAAAAGAAATTCAAAGACCCTAAGGGCCAGATTTACAGGCTTATTTACAAGCCTCCTGGGCCGCCCTTACTTCACTTTTTCCCATTTTGAAAGTGACGCTCTGATGGCGCACGGGGCTTGTAAAAAAGCCCTAGAGTTTAGTGAATAGGTTACTCCATCACAAAGATGACAGCTATCTCGACCCCCTTATTACACGTGCATTATATCCTTTGGCACTTGTAATAAAGTGGATGGGATATCTGTCACCCAACTCTGTCCGTACCACAAGTGATTTCAGTTTCATTTAACATGTTTGACTTGAAATCGTGAACATTGAACTTTGAGACACTTTAAAAGGCTTCCAATTCTGAAGGTTGGTTAGGTAAGGTTAAGTTGACATACAATGCAGTCAGCAAACAATGCAACTTTTCGTTTTGGCCACCAATTCACATTCCTATATTATTCTAGATGTCTTTGGTTTGCAGATCTATCAGATTTAAATTGTAGCAAAGAAAAAAAGGCGTCACTATAGGAGGATATCAGCCGACAGGTTAATTTTTAAGGTTTTGTTTTCAGTTCTGCATGCTTCCATAGAATAAAACATTCAAATTTGGACGCTATCCAAATTACCCAATATCAATTTAACAAAATCCCCAAATCTCCTCCGAGGCAGGCATTAGTGAATTCATTTTCCCACTATATGATATGCTGGAGTTCATCGTGGTGTAAATCCACAAAATTCGACTGATTTGCTTGCACCTGCCATTGATGGAAGCAAGCACAGGCAAAATCAATAGGTCTGGGATTAATGTGCTAACACATCCAGGGCAAGCCCATTAAAGTCAGGCAAAAAAGAAAAAGGTGGACTGTATTGAATCCGTCTTTTTTCTTTGATACACTCCTGTTTTTGTTTTTATTTCAAATAAAAGATGAATGACAAGGGTGCTTTGCCGCCGCAGTACGTGCAGGTAACAGCAGTGGGGGGGGAATGGAGGGGGGGCCGGGTATGGGGGAATTTCGAGGGACAATGCAGAGGGAAAATTAAATAAATAATTAATTTTCCCTCAGCATCGTCCCTTGAAATCCCCCCTTACCCGGCCCCACCGATGTTACCTGCACGGACCGTGGCTGGAGCTTTCATTTATAGTTCTCCTTTAATTTCTATGGAAGAGAAAGGAAGGACTAAAATAAAAACTCCCAAGCAATCTGACATTAGTTTGTCATAGATACAAAACGAGGATAGAATTGAAGACAGTTAGGGCCCTCAACCCAATTTTGTTTTCATGAAACCAAAAAAAACCAGAGTTCCTATTGAACTTCAGAAAAGACTCCGGGAGAGCGGGAACAAGGAGTGCGAAGGGAAGGGAAGGGAGGTAGAGATATACAAGAGGGTGGTGGGCAGTGGATATGAGGAGTGCACATGGGGAGGAGCAGGAAGCAGACCAGTGCTCAATTTGTAAAACAATAAGTGCCAGGGCCCTCGTCAGAAGACTACTGCGGCATGCACCACATAGTGCCCCTGCCAGGTCTGCCAGTAATAGTACCAAAACAACAAATAAACATCACAATCCTACAATTCAGGCTATTCCTGGGCCTCCAAAGCTGTACGAATGGCTTAGGCAGCAGGTAATAGTAATTTTCAATCTACATTGAATTAATAAACAACTGTTATTATGGTCACCTCTAAATTAGAAAGAAAGCGCCACCATGTGGCAGACTGTCACAAGCGCCAGTGTTGATAATTAAGTGGTGGTGCCGAGCACCGGAAATCACTGGCTCGAATTAATCACTGAAGTAGACACAAAACAGTGGCAGTTGGAGGAGCGTGGAGTGGTCATAGGAAGAAGGAAGAAGCTGACGGGTAGAGAAAGGAAGAACAGACTAGGAACAGAGTGATAGGCATGGGAGGAACCTACTAGGAGCTGTCAGAGTATCCTATATGTCTAAAGCAGTCCCTTGAGCAGTTCAGTGGAAGCACCTGAGTGAAGGCAGAAGAATACACCCATATAGCCAATAACATTAGCTGACAGATGAACACTTAAAAGGGCTGAGCCAAGAAGTGAAGACACCGACTCGAGCCGATGTCTGAAACAAACAGGTCGAAAAAAGTCAGTGATTGAATGATACAGACCTAAAGCTCACAATATGTATATTGTAAGCAACTGGTCTGTTACACAGCTGCGCTGCAAAACCCAGACTTAAAAAGGTGAGAAGCAATTGCAATCATGACATGGTTTGTGAGACTTTTGTGCAGTCCATGAGGTTTGTCATTCTCTCTGCACCACGTTTTGTTAGCACAGGAGAATCACACACAGTGCACACACGGGCTAAACTCCTGCCCATTTCTGTGTTTTATTTCATTTTTAGCCCAAATTCGCTTCTCAAGTGAATTGGGAAAAAGGGTAAATTTCACTATTTTGCAATTCAGCAAATTATTTCGCTATATCTACTTCTAGTGATAGGAGCGGTGCAAGTTACATGATAAAAATTCTCCAGAAAGTTTGTGCAAATCTACAAACTAGAGTGTTAGTGGTTATCCACAGCATTAGCATTACTCATTTCCATGAAGACTGTTAGAGATCTACTCCTACCTAGGGGTGGAGTAAATCTCGTTTCCATGGTGGGAATGAGTAGGGAACACCACTAATATTAGACGGAATATATGTTAGCAGGTGTCTCAAAAGAGAAAAAGCTTGAACTAATAGATAACCATGTAATAGTGTTCTTGAAAAGGACTTTCACATTTTTTGTTGTACAATGCGTATAACTGCTCAAGAGGAACTGTTTTTACATGCATTTAAAAAGAAGTACACAAACCCTTTCCATGAATACTCCCTTGTAACCTTGGTGAAATAAAAAAACTGCACTCATAAAAGTGATGAAGCAAGATTTCGCACATTACGCGACTTGCTGAAATCAAGAACCTCGATTCATTTATAACTCTGTAATCCAATTTGTGCGTCTTACTAATTTCTTTTATATTTTTGATATACATGTATCTTAGTGATGCTTGCATATGTGTTTTACTAATACGAATAATCCTTGTCTTAAAAATGGCCGTCGCTTGGGAATTTACTACTGCGCATGCGTTAGTCACACTCACGTGACGTGACGTAGTTGTAGTTCTGGTGGGAAACTGTGCGCATGCGTATTTGCCACTAATATGGCTGTCTGAAAACTCACATGGTGACGCTTGCGCAGATGCTCTCGTGTTATTGTCTGTTGCACTAATCCATAATGGCATAGTATATTTTTTATGGTAAGAAATATAAAGTAGCTACTCATGATATGTAGTAAAAACATTTATTTCTATGTTTAATTTGTTTTCACTTACTTTTCATGTACCGCGGTATTGAGGGTCTGATGCACGGCTCAAGACTCCATATTAAGAGGATAGTCTGCGCATGCCCAAACTCTAGCTGTGGCATTGACAAGATGCCAGCTGAAGGTCCCTGCCAAGACGTGCCTGGGAAGATGCACCTTCACCCAGCCGGAGAAGCAGAATTTGTACTGCATTTGCAACAAATGTATACTCTGCTATTGTATTCTGTAGAATAGGTCATGGGAACCCCAAATCTGCTAGGCGGTTCCTTAAAATGCAAATAAGAGCTTGTAGAAGTTTGTTCTGATTGGTGTGTTGACCTTTCCTACTTGGGGACCAATCGAAATTGGGGATTCTGACACTTTGCAACATTGGGGGGTGGTACACTGACCCGAAAACAGTATATCTAGCCTAGGTGCAGCTAGAGAAATTGTCCGACTTGTCTGAATAGCTGACCTGTCACTGACCCAACGCACTCAATAGGTGACTGAATACAGAGCGCTGCGGAGCACTCTGTCCGAATTTGACCATAGACTTTAAAGGTTTTACTAAACCTTAAGTGCTGGCGGAGCACTTTGCTGGGGAGTTCGCTAACCCAATCGGGGTTCTGACTGATAGCTGCAGAGAGGGTGGAGCGCAGGTGTTGCTTCCGAACTGCGGGTGCTGGTCGTGCCTTGGTGGTCCTGTCCTGATCCTAATCTGGTTTTCCTGTCCTGTCCTGGGGTGTCCAATCTGCACCTGCTGTCCCATAGATGTCTGTCCTCCCTTGGGGTATTTCCTGTCCTTGACTGATCCGTGGCCAGGGTTTGTCTGCACACCTTTCTAGGTAAATATAGTGCGAAAAACTCTCCACTGCACCTTCTATTTTCCTGTCTTTGCTTTAATAAAGACATTTCTTTGCATATGTTAATTTCCCATGTTTTCCGCAACCTATTATAAAGTCATACAGTATATTTTTCTTAGCATGTTCCTGTGTCTCCCTACCTTTAGAACACATTCTCCCCATACTGTTTCTGAATCATAACTGTGGTATATAATTTCCTCCTGAAATCTGATTTACGTAATGATGCTAGAACTATAGCGTGTTCCATTTTTCCCCTCCTATAGATGTATAGGATTTCTAATCCTTACCTTGCAGTATTCTTTTTCTAAACAGTAAAGTCTAGTTTGTGATTCAAGTTTCTAAAATCCATATAGTAGACTGCATTGTTATAACTTTCTTATAGACTTATAAATGGTTGCCCTGACACTGTTCCTCTATGGCTATGTTCTTTTCGTTATCTTGATTATTGATTGCCTTCTAACTGTAAACTTGATTATTTCCGAATCTGATTCCTAGATAAACTTTTAAAACTTCCCAGTTGTCTGTGATCATTTAATGCGAAATAGAAATAAGTTGGGTTTTGTATTTTGCCTGCCTTTCTTTTACAGCTAGCTCCCTGATCCATTGTGGATCTTAGGTACCTGTAACGGTGGATTGGTAAGTCAGGTACAATAGAAATAAATAGGAAGGAACCAGGGTTACTGGTAGTGGAGAGTGAAAGGTCACCCGATTAATGTATATGGGTATGATTGGAGAAAAGTACATGGGCCTAGTACGTGTCTGGTGAAATTATTGGTCGGGTGACCCGCGATCTCTATCAGTAATTTTCTGGTAGCAGAGGTATGGTTACGGACTAGTTAAAGTTAGGTAGGACTAGTTAAGCTAGATAAGTTGGATACTGTTAGAAATTATTGCTGATAGTCGAGAACATTATTGCTGCTAAAAAGGTAGACTTTTTTCGTGAACTGATTACTCACGTGAAATGTTTTGCTTTGAAAAATTATGAAATGTATTAAAATTGTTTTTCTTATTATTATACTGATAAATGTACTAATCCATTCGTTAAGTAAAGTGTTATATGTTTGTTGGGAATCCCCGGGGAATTGAATAGCGAGTGGTGAAGAGAATCCACTTGCTTTGAGGTCACTGGCTTTAGGAAAGTTGGTGCAGGTTAGGCAGAACTGGAAGCACTAACTAGGGTTTTTTCTGAATGTATGTTTGAATAAATGATAGCAACGAGATCGTTGGCAAAACTTCTATTGTGATATAAACCTAGTAGGGGTCACATCGGAAGGAGTAGCAGGTTCGTCGAAGCTTGAGTGATAGCAAAAGGGTTCGCTGGTGAAACGTTGGGCTTAGAATATATCCCGGAAAAGTGGATGAGTCTAAGAAAGTAGCAGGTTCCCTAATGCTTGAGTGAAGGGTAGGCAGAAGAGATCTATCCGTAGCGTGTGACAAGTAGACAGAAGGAGTTTACTTGCAGTGAAACAAATCTTTTCTGTCTAGACCCTTGAGTACAGTGGCGAATGTGTATTAGTTGTTAAATAACCAAGCACAAGCACTTTAGAGAGAAATTAAGTTTCCGTTACCTTGTGAAGGAGGGAGTCAGTCGCGAAGCTGCTCTGACGTCACTCTGTGCCGCGCTGGGATTGGTAGATGCAGCGGGTGTGTAGCGGAGCTGGAATTGTAAAGGAGGGGTGAGTGCCGAAGCGTGGGAACCTGTCTTGCGAAAGGCCGCGCACCCATTGGTCGAGATTATTTGAACCCGTGCACTTTATTGGTTGCACGAAAAATAAGAGACGCACTTGGATTGGAAGTGAATTTGTAAACAAAGTCACTAGCCGAAATCGTATGTGGCACTCGTATAGACCGCATACTAGACCTGATCCACGATATTTAGGGTTTGAGAACGATCAGTAGAAAGGGCATAAAACCGACATTATGTACGGAAATAAGAGAAAAATATCCCTTGTAAATAAGGTGAAGAATTATTTAAAAAAAGACAAGCCGATTAAAACCAGAGAAGGTGTTGTCATTCCGCCACCTAATACTCCCGCATCTTTCATGATGTTTGATAAAGGGTACCACTCGTGTGTATGGTTGGAAAACTGGGCGGAATACATCAAGGATGACGGAGTTTTGGCTTTTCCGTTAGAGGGTACATTCAATGGCAGAATTCTATTTAATTTGCGAACCCGAATGAATGACTTACATCCCAGACCTAGATTAACGCAGTACGAAGCTTTAGAGGAATGGGAGATCGAAGCTTTTGAGAGAGACAAGCCCCGAATGGATAAAGGGTTGACAACATTTTATCCAAAGTTAAAACAAGAGACCCGTGATAAAAAGATGAAACAATGGAGACAGAATATGATTGTAGAAGGGCTGTTTCCCATGATGCCAATGGGTGGTCCTCCTGCAGGAGAGAAGAGAACAGAAAAATGCAAACATTGGGTGCCCATGGGGGAATCGGATGATGAATTATTAGATGACATGTTTTTGAGAAGTCCGCCTCCTTATAATGAAGGACACCGACCCTCCAGTGAAGGGGATAATTCACGGAGACCTCCTCCTCAGGAAGAGGCCAGATCAGTAAGTGTAGGAGAGAGTCGTCAAATACCTCCATATAATGAGGGTTTGGGACCTCTAGGTGCTAGAGATAGCAGTCAAAGAGCACCATTTTGTGGGGAGTCAAGATATTTGAGAGAAAGAGACTTCTGCTCTAGACTTCCCTACGAGGGTGAGGCAAGGCCTTCCACGTCAGGACTTCCGTTCTCAAGGCCCCCGTCTGAGGAAGAACCAAGATCCCTAGGTACAGGAAGTCTGTTCCCAAAACCTAATTACGGTAAAGGACCAAGTGAGACACATCCCACTGCCCCGAGTTATGCCCCAACTTTGACCCCGCAGGTATTACATGACAATTCTTTAGACAGGATACTGGAGGACAGGGAACAAGAGGCATTAGCTAAGCAGAGAGCCGAGATAATTCAGAAGATTTCCCAGTTAAACACAAGTCCTGAAGCATTGACAATCCCGGTAACAATTGGACCAGTGGTTCCGCTGTATGGGGATAGACAGGGAAGTCCGAAGACTCCAGTTATTACTCCAGTTGTAGCACAGCCCAGGCAGGAGCCCTTAATAGTGGATGACCAGACCAGTGAATGCGAGTCCGAGGTCTCGCTAATGGATCTGCCCATTAGGGGTGCAGGGAAAAGGTTACAGAAAAGACACAATCCTTTTAACACGAGGGAGATTCAAATGGAATCGACTTCGGGTACCAAGAGTGTCACCCTGGTGACTCCTGAAGAAATTGAAAGGTGGAGTCGAGAATTGGAAAAACAAACTCCTCAGTCGAAACCTTTAGATATTTTCAAACTCAGAATAGAAATGGAAGAGCTAATGGCAGGAAATGTAGGTTTGGACAGATTAAATACCTATTCTGAAGAAGAGTTGCTGTTTATTGGCAAAAGTTTTACCCGAAACACCAGAGTGCTCCATGAAAAATTAACAGACACTGCAGCTAGTATGGGAATCGATATCTCAAAATCAAAGCCACTGCAGAAACCCTATAGAGCTGATTTTTCAGACAAAGATCTGGAAAATATGAATGTATCAGGGAAAAAGGCGCAGGTTAAAGAATTATTGACTGTGTTGCAAAAATAGGGAGACGTAGAAAAGTGGAAAGCCAGGTGGGCAAAGAAGAAAGATGAGGCCAGATCTAAACAGGCATCTTCTGAGTTCGTTCTAAAGGAAGCTGACAAACCTGAGCAGTTATACCCTATGCGTGAAGTGCCAGGTGGAAAATATGTGCACGTTCCATGGTCCAGACAGGATATTGTGTCCTTTACAAATGATTTTCCAAAACTACGAGAAAAGCCTGTGGACTGGTACAGGCAAGTGGAAAGGTTTGTAAAGGTGCAAAAGTGCTTGTGGAAAGACCTGGATGGGTTTTTCGACATTGTGGTTCCTGTCGATTTATGGACCGAATGCAAGGTTGCCATTGATTGGCCCAACAAAGAGTATGATAGGGACCTTGTAACAGGTGCTCCCTCTGATGAGGTAATGAGAAAATATGACCAGGTCATGTTACATCTGAAGAAAAAGGTGCCTGCAAAGGAAACTGATTGGACCAAAATAGATAGAACCACGCAGGAAAGGGAAGAGTCTGTGCACTCCTTTTATGAGAGACTGTTGCAGGTGTTCAAAACTTACAGTGGAATAGATAACATCAAGATGAAGGACATGACCCACTTCATTTACAGTAAACGGTTTAAGACCCAAAATTTGCCAGTGGATCAAAGACAATAAGATTTGTTGGCAGTCTAAGAAAATGGATGAGGTCCTACGGTATGCAAAGTACTGTGAGGACGAGATGGCAGATAAGAAAAAAGCACTCAAGGAGAAGGTCATGTGGGCACAAGTGAAGTTAGCAGAACAACAGGAAAAACAATTGAATAAAATGAATAAGAATACCCATAATCAAGGCTCTGGGGGTGGAGGGAAGCCCAAGGTAAAAATGAGCAGAGAAGAAGCTAAAAAGAAATTTCCCTGCCACCAGTGCGGAGAAATCGGGCACTGGAGAGACGAGTGTCCATATTTACAGCATGATAATACCCAAACACCTGATTTAATCCCACAGACGCAGAATGAAAAACCAAGAAAGACCCAGCAACAGGTAAAAGCAAGTCAATTGCCCCGAGCGCCAAAACCAAATTATAAGGGAAAATCACCACAGGGTGATGACATAGAGATCTGGGGAGGCGATGAGAATAGAAATGCAGCAACTTCGCAGTTTTTGTTGAATGATACCTTTTTCTGTGATGACCAATACTGACGGGGCCTGAGAGGGGAGGACAAGGAGTGTGTTCTTGGCGCCTCCTTGCCAGTAGACCAGTCAGGGCCATACATTGAAGGAAAGGTTGATGGAAATGATGTCACCTTTCTATTGGACACTGGTGCTACCCGTTCTACTGTGAGAACAGCGGACGTTCCAAACCTACCCCTCTCGGGAGAAGCAATCCAAGTGGTGGGCGTATCTAATCAATTGATTAGTACCCCAGTTACTGAGCCCATGGAGATCACCATAGGGAACTTTAAAGAAATGCACAGATTTGTCGTTTGTGATACCAGTCCAGTGAACTTACTGGGCCGTGATTTGTTGTGCAAAATGAACTGCACCATCTTTTGCACACCAAAAGGCGTCGAAATTCAAACCCCAGACGAGGATGGCATATACAAATTAATGTTAATTAGACCAGACTCAGAAATTAAACGAATGACTATACAAGACTTACCTGAAGACCTCCAAAAGACAGTGAAACCAGAAGTATGGGACTTTACAGGAAAGGATGTAGGATTAATGGCAAATGTAGACCCTATACAAATAGCCATGAAAGAAAATGCAGTTTACCCCAATACCAAGCCATATAAAATGAGTGCCGAAGTGAGGGCAGGAGTTGCCATTGAAATACAAAAGTTGCTAGAAGGAAACATCATACAAGAAGTGATGAGTAGTCCATGTAACTCACCCATAATTGGAAACTAAGAAACCTAGTGGCAAGTACAGGGTAGTGCAGGACCTGAGGAAGGTAAACAAAATAGTGGTCCCTTACTGTCCTATTGTTCCAAACCCCGCAGTGATCCTATATCAGATTCCCTGGGATGCTGAGTGGTTTACCGTGATAGACCTATGTCATGCATTCTTTTCGATCCCATTGCATCCAGATAGCAAATTTCTTTTCTCATTTGCTTTCGACAGTCACGTGTACGTTTGGAATAGGGTTCCCCAGGGGTACACAGAAAGCCCCTCTATCTTTAATCAGATCCTGAAAAAGTGCCTTGAATCTTTAGTCTTACCTGGAAAGTCTGTTTTGGTGCAATATATAGACGACCTCTTGGTGGCGTCTAAAAGTCATAGAGATTGTGTGATTGACACCATTGCCTTGCTGAATCACTTAGGTGAAAAGGGACATAAAGTGGCCCCTGAAAAATTGCAGTTCTGTTCAAAGTCAGTGAAATATCTGGGGCACCAGATAGAAAAAGGCATCAGAAAAGTCACTTCAGAGAGAGTCAGAATAATTCAAAAGATGCAGTTACCCCATACTCAGAAAGAGATCAGAATGTTCCTTGGGGTTGTAGGTTACTGCAGGCAATGGATTGTGGGATTCGCAGTCCTGGCAAAGCCTTTTATAAAAATGACAAAGAAAGGAGCAAAGGACCCAGTTGAATGGGATGATGAAGGCTTAACAGCATTCACTAAATTACGAGACTGCCTGTGTACAGCCCCTGCTTTAGGGAGGCCTGACTATTCTAAGGAGTTTGCACTGTTCTGTGACACACGTGACAATTGTGCATTGTCAGTCTTAACACAGGAACATGGTCTGACTAAACGTCCAGTGGCCTATTTTTCTGCCACTTTGGATCCAGTAGCTGCTGGATTACCCGGATGTCTGAAAGCAGTAGCTGCAACTTGCACAAGTTTAGAGCAGAGTGAATCCATTGTAATGGGACATCCTGTCACGGTGTATGTTCCTCATGCAGTTGTAATTTTACTAACCCGAACTAAGACCCAGTATCTCACCCCTAGTCGGCTGACTAAATACGAGAGGATTCTCGTGGGTGCTGCAAATGTGGTTATTACTCGGTGTAATATCCTGAATCCAGCTACCCTACTCCCTGACTCAATGATTATGGAAGCAAAGGGAGAGGATGAACATGACTGCATAGATCTGACAGAATTCAGTACTAAACCACGCCCAGACATTAGAGAAGTACCTTTGCCTGTAGAAGATGAGGAGTTGTTCGTGGATGGCTCATGTATGAGACACGAGCTTGTAGGCCTAAGCGCTGCTTATGCTGTAGTCTCTATAAATGCCATTAAAGAAGCTTCCTGTTTATATGGGGTGAAGTCTGCACAAGTAGCCAAATTGATTGCATTGATAAGAGCTTGTAAAATTGGGAAAAACAAAAGAATAACAGTATATACTGACAGTCAGTACTGTTATGGGGTCGTGCATGACTTCGGCCAATTGTGGCTACAAAGGGAGTTTCTGACTTCATCAGGTACTCCTATTCGAAATGGGAAAGTTGTACAGGATTTACTGGAAGCAATCCAATTACCAAAGGAATTGGCAGTGGTCAAATGTGCTGCTCATAAATCGGGCCTTGACCATGTATCTTTGGGAAATAACTTTGCTGATGAAGTGGCCAAACATTGTGTCAGAAATCACATGTCTGTAAATGTTAAACTGGGGGGACCTGGAAACAGCTGCCAACTTATGGTGTTTGAAGAGGTGCCTACCTGGGAGGAGGTGAGAGATTGGCAGCATGCGGTGCCAGATAAAGAGAAAGAAAAATGGAAGAAACTTGGTTGTCGACCGAGAAGTGAGGATGGTGTCATTGTGGGCCCAAATGGTATGCCTGTGTTGCCTAGACATCTGCTTGCTTCTATGGCCAGACTGATACATGGAAACTCACACACTGGTAGAGATGCCATGGTTCTGGTTTTCCAACAAACATGGTACAATCCGAAGTTCAGGAAGGTAGCAGAGTCACTCTGCCAGAGGTGCTTGACATGTCAGCAGTTCAACGCTGGCAAAAGAACAGTAGTTGAATTAGGGAAAATTGGGAAATCAGGGGGTCCCTTTGTTAGAATACAAATTGACTTCATCACCATGCCTCGTTGTGAGGGAAAAAGATATGTCCTTGTCATTGTCTGCCTGTTTTCAAAATGGGTGGAAGCCTACCCTACCAAACAGAGTGACGCCATAACAGTAGCCAAATTGTTACTACGAGAATTGATACCTAGATTCGGGGTTCCAGTCACAATTGAATCAGATAGAGGCAAACATTTTCAGAATGAGATAATCGATCAGCTCTGTAAAGCATTCCAGATCACCCAAAAGTTGCACTGTGCATATCGTCCAGAGGCTTCTGGAGTAGTAGAGCAAATAAATGGCACTATAAAATCGAGATTAGCAAAAATGTGTTATTCTACTGGCATGAACTGGATAAATGCATTGCCTCTTGTTCTGATGGGACTCAGAAGTATTCCAGACCGAAAGACAGGCCTGAGCCCTCATGAAATCCTGATGGGAAGAGTGATGAGACAAGCATGGGTACCAGGATACAAATTGTTAAACATTTCTGATGATTTGGTACTTGAGTACTGCAAGCAACTGGGTGACCAAGTGCGTTCTATCTCTCGCCAGATTGGGGAAGACGCCGTCGCCAATCCAACAACCCCAGTCCACAAATTGGTTCCTGGCGACTGGGTTAGAATCAAGAAAAATACTCGTTCGAGTTGCCTTGCACCGAGGTGGGGAGAAAAACGCCAAATAATACTGGTGACCACGACAGCGGTGAAGTGTGCCGGCGTTCCAAAGTGGATCCATGCCAGCCATACACAAAAGATGATTCCAGACGCGAAGACTGACGCTGAAGGTTGTCCAGCTGAGGGGTCTGCAGAAGTTGGTCCTGAAGTAGCTGATGACGAACAACCGAGCACCAGTCAAGAAGATTGGATACCCATAATCGACCTAACTGGAGACCCAATCAGAGCAAGAAGTCAAATCTATGAAGATAGAGAGTGGAATAGAGAGGAGGAGGTAGGCACAGGCGAAGATCCTCAGATTATTGAGATTCACATCAAATCTGAGGAAGAAGAAGAAGGTCAGACAGGGACAGAGCAAGTGATCGATACACCTCCACAAACTCCTGAAATTGAAAAGGAACAGACAAGAAATAGTGAAAAAGTTCAAGCAGAAGAAAATCAAGGGATCGAAGTGCTTGAACAGGATCAGATAGAAATAGAAGAACGTGTTCAGGACACAGAAACAGAGACACTCGAAAGTAAAACCCAGAATACACCTGAACAAGGCCAGCTTAGTACCCAGGCAGAAGAAATAGAGACAAGACCTGGAACTAGTCAGACAGGAAGGGAAGAATCAGAAGTGCCACAAACAAACAAAAATAAAAGAACATTAGAAGAAAGCCAAAACACAGTGCCAACTAAAAGACTCAAGAAAAAGAAATATATCGAACAAGATATATTAAGAGACTGAGACTGAGAATAAAAACAGTAGAGGAAAAACTTGCAGAAAGAAGGAAAAGTCCTCGTATTACAGAGCAAGTTGGAGAAAGTTCACAAAGGAGGAGTGAACGAATAAAAAGACTGAACGAAAAATATCAAGATCCTGAATGGACATATCTAGTGTTGGAAGAATTTGAAGATCTTGATATTACTGACGAAAGTGACGAAGAACAGACAGCTGATTATTCTGCCGAGGAAGACGAACCAACCTGAAGTTGTGCAGGGTAAGCTACCTGTGCAGAGTTACAAAGAGGGGTTGAGAAGTCTTCTTCTGAACGAAAATGTCTGATTCAAATGTGAATGGAAGGCCTAGACGCAGTTGTTGCAAAACATGCTGCAGAGTATGTATATGTAGCATAGCTATAGTGTTAATAATTTGGATAGGACTAACAGTTTTCATTCCTTATATGGTGAGCAAAAATACTAATATCGACCCTACTCAGACTGTGACCACTGACACTGAAGAACTGACAACACGAAGTGTAGAAAGAAGTGAAAAAGCACTCAGACAAACAAAACGAGACTTAGAAGCATCAGATGAGGTAGGACTACATTATCATGGAGTTAAAAACCAGACACAGTTAAATGTTTTCGCTAATCTTTTAGTGCACTATGTAGAAACTATGGAAATAGAAGACTGTTATGTCTGCATGAAGCTACCTACTTCTGTAGCTGAAGGCCTGACTTACCATCACCTACCCTTGACCTATGGAATTTCCTGTAGCATTTTAGCTAGTTTATTTTACAAAAGAGGACCATTACAGTACTATTACTCTAACTCAGACGTGATATTTTCTGAACTTCCCATACGTGGAAATCTGAATCCTGTTCATACTAAAAGTGACGTTACACGTTATATGGGAGAATACTTTCTGACTATAGGTACCATAGACTTAAATGAAGCACACAGAGATAACTTGACCTGTTCATTACATGAACAAGAGAAAATGTTTTTAAACATGGCAGAAAAAAGAAGGGAGAGTTTCCAAAGAAAGGCAAATGATAAAAGACAAAGAACTCCTAAATGGGCTGAAAACATGGAAAGCACCTCAAATGGTGGGAGTGGTCCTGCTTTGTGCCTGGATTTCGAAAGAAAAGGGAAACTCTGTCTTCATCGCGAGAAGACTAGTTATTATAATAACATTTTCATTGGTTCCAGTCAATGTGAGCATAATTACAAGGTAATTGGAGGTTGGGGTTTCAAAAATGGGTCAGAACCTGTGTTTCCCGGAATTTATTATATATGTGGAAACAAGGCTTATTTCAAATTGCCGGATCACTGGTATGGAAGCTGCTACTTTGGCATTGTCTTCCCGAAAATATACTATGTGAAGGAAATTGCTGGAAGCAAAGAAAACACTAATGGCTTAGTGCGTAGTAAAAGAGAAAGCGTAGGTGAAATAATGGGTAGTATTTTTAGTGCACTGATACCTGGAGTGGGAGTGGTTCTGAACACACACAGAATTTGCAAACTATCCACAATAGTGGATGTGTTGTCTACTGACACAGCTCATGGATTCCTGCTGGTCAATACCGAAATGGTTGCGATCAGATCAATGGTTTTGCAGATCAGACTAGCGCTTGATACCTTATTAGCAAAAGAGGGCGGAGTCTGCCGGATGCTGAAGGCGCAACATTGTTGCACTTACATACCGGATAAAAGTGTACAGATCAAAAGATATGTGAAAAACATTACTAATTTGGAAAAGGAACTCAAATCACTGGAGGTTGACAGTGCCTGGAAGAGACTTGTCGATGGTCTCTCCAATGTAGGTCATTGGTTTGCTAATTTAGGTAAAAATGTATTGTTTAAGGTACTGATGCCAATTGGAATGATAGGTTTCATCATCTTTCTCATATTTGTCTGTTGCAAATGTCGCAAACACACAAAGAGATACGCTGTGAATAAGAGAGGTGTGAAACGGAGTGTGGATGAACTTGAATTGGAAGACTTGAATAATCAAATTTACAAAACGGTGAAAAATTCTCACCCTAACAAAGATGTGAAAGAGAAATTGAATAGGATGTTGGAAAAATAGAGATGCACAAAGTGTGAGAAAAGTTGGCATCTGGTTCCATAAGTTTGTGATGATAGAAAATATCATCAAAGAGGGGATTGATGAAGCAAGATTTCGCACATTACGCGACTTGCTGATATCAAGAACCTCGATTCATTTATAACTCTGTAATCCAATTTGTGCGTTTTACTAATTTCTTTTATATTTTTGATATACATGTATCTTAGTGATGCTTGCATATGTGTTTTACTAATACGAATAATCCTTGTCTTAAAAATGGCCGTCGCTTGGGAATTTACTACTGCGCATGCGTTAGTCACACTCACGTGACGTGACGTAGTTGTAGTTCTGGTGGGAAACTGTGCGCATGCGTATTTGCCACTAATATGGCTGTCTGAAAACTCACATGGTGAAGCTTGCGCAGATGCTCTCGTGTTATTGTCTGTTGCACTAATCCATAATGGCATAGTATATTTTTTATGGTAAGAAATATGAAGTAGCTACTCATGATATGTAGTAAAAACATTTATTTCTATGTTTAATTTGTTTTCGCTTACTTTTCATGTACCGCGGTATTGAGGGTCTGATGCACGGCTCAAGACTCCATATTAAGAGGATAGTCTGCGCATGCCCAAACTCTAGCTGTGGCATTGACAAGATGCCAGCTGAAGGTCCCTGCCAAGACGTGCCTGGGAAGATGCACCTTCACCCAGCCGGAGAAACAGAATTTGTACTGCATTTGCAACAAATGTATACTCTGCTATTGTATTCTGTAGAATAGGTCATGGGAACCCCAAATCTGCTAGGCGGTTCCTTAAAATGCAAATAAGAGCTTGTAGAAGTTTGTTCTGATTGGTGTGTTGACCTTTCCTACTTGGGGACCAATCGAAATTGGGGATTCTGACACTTTGCAACATTGGGGGGTGGTACACTGACCCGAAAACAGTATATCTAGCCTAGGTGCAGCTAGAGAAATTGTCCGACTTGTCTGAATAGCTGACCTGTCACTGACCCAACGCACTCAATAGGTGACTGAATACAGAGCGCTGCGGAGCACTCTGTCCGAATTTGACCATAGACTTTAAAGGTTTTACTAAACCTTAAGTGCTGGCGGAGCACTTTGCTGGGGAGTTCACTAACCCAATCGGGGTTCTGACTGATAGCTGCAGAGAGGGTGGAGCGCAGGCGTTGCTTCCGAACTGCGGGTGCTGGTCGTGCCTTGGTGGTCCTGTCCTGATCCTAATCTGGTTTTCCTGTCCTGTCCTGGGGTGTCCAATCTGCACCTGCTGTCCCATAGATGCCTGTCCTCCCTTGGGGTATTTCCTGTCCTTGACTGATCCGTGGCCAGGGTTGGTCTGCACACCTTTCTAGGTAAATATAGTGCGAAAAACTCTCCACTGCACCTTCTATTTTCCTGTCTTTGCTTTAATAAAGACATTTCTTTGCATATGTTAATTTTCCATGTTTTCCGCAACCTATTATAAAGTCATACAGTATATTTTTCTTAGCATGTTCCTGTGTCTCCCTACCTTTAGAACACATTCTCCCCATACTGTTTCTGAATCATAACTGTGGTATATAATTTCCTCCTGAAATCTGATTTACGTAATGATGCTAGAACTATAGCGTGTTCCATTTTTCCCCTCCTATAGATGTATAGGATTTCCAATCCTTACCTTGCAGTATTCTTTTTCTAAACAGTAAAGTCTAGTTTGTGATTCAAGTTTCTAAAATCCATATAGTAGACTGCATTGTTATAACTTTCTTATAGACTTATAAATGGTTGCCCTGACACTGTTCCTCTATGGCTATGTTCTTTTCGTTATCTTGATTATTGATTGCCTTCTAACTGTAAACTTGATTATTTCCGAATCTGATTCCTAGATAAACTTTTAAAACTTCCCAGTTGTCTGTGATCATTTAATGCGAAATAGAAATAAGTTGGGTTTTGTATTTTGCCTGCCTTTCTTTTACAGCTAGCTCCCTGATCCATTGTGGATCTTAGGTACCTGTAACGGTGGATTGGTAAGTCAGGTACAATAGAAATAAATAGGAAGGAACCAGGGTTACTGGTAGTGGAGAGTGAAAGGTCACCCGATTAATGTATATGGGTATGATTGGAGAAAAGTACATGGGCGTAGTACGTGTCTGGTGAAATTATTGGTCGGGTGACCCGCGATCTCTATCAAAAGAAAACAAACCTCTGAGTTCGTACTTAAAACTCTGTTATCAATCCTTTTATCAATGCTCTTGTTGTGGTTGTCACTCTCTCCTCTTGTTTGGAAGGAAAGTCGAATGGTAAAGTCTACAATCCTAGCCTTGCTCAAATATTCTTCATCTCACTTACTTCAATGAAGATGGATTCTAATTGATGATGTCAAAGATGAATCTAGGCATCTGTCAAGATCTCTGTTGAGACCCGGACAATTATAGCTAAAATGAAGAGCTTGCTCTCTGCAGGGGCAAGGGATGTTGCCACAAGATGTTTAGCATATTTTAGGGAGGACCTCTAACATTTAAGTATAAGAACTGAACAGAAGCTGAAGACTGGCATAGGCTGGAGCAGACAGGAACCTGAAGACTGGATTGTACCTGTGTAATGCCTGCAGAAGACAAAACTCCTAAGGGAAAACATATTCCACTCCCTCTTTTTTCTTTTCTCAAATTCTGCTTGCAAGAGGTGCTTAGAATTTGCCTCTTCTGTTTTTACCTACAATTATTGCTTATTTTTGTATATGTTTTGCCTTGCATTTAGTAGAGGGTTAATGGCCTTGTGCTATACTACAGGTTTTTATTTTAATTAATTTGGTTGGCAGTATATTATTTATTCGGGCCTATTTCGTTGACTTCACTTTACAGCCTGACCCAGGGTAGAGTGGCTACTTAATCATTCCTTATGGAACCCAATGCAGGGGCCTTAAAATGGCAGTTTGGGCTCACAATCACCACTAATGCTCCATAAACGCACCAAGGCATGCCCTTCTGAGCCCATTCGGATCCAGCTGGAGGCCAGACATGCTAATCCTGAGGATGAGCAACCTTTATCCCATCTCGATACAGATGAGACTATAAACTTTTTTTCCCCAATTATGCCCCCAATAGTAGTTCCAATGAAGTGTTAAGTTCTGAAATTCTTTTTCATCTTATCACTTAATTCACAGTAAAGTCCGGCTTTTACAATCATTGGGTCCTGAGCGCCAACTGCAAAATCCTGTAAAATGCGAGTCTTTGTGCAATACTAGATCCACCATTAAAAATTGCCTTTTCATAGATGTTTTGATATTGAATGACAACCTACAGCGCCTGTTCCTTATGGAAATTTGGTTGTCTGAGGACTGTTCTTTATCTTTAATTTTTAAGGAAATATTCCCTTACCATTTAAAAAAGATTTTTTTCAACCATCAACAGTAGGTAGCGTGGTTCTTATCATGAGCCAGTATCAATGCTATCAAAGACTTTTTCTTAATTTTATATCTTATATGTTTTACTCAAGCATAATAACAGTGTCTAGAGAGGGCATATTTACTATATTCCCTCTCACACACTTACTGCTCCAAATTTGTCATAATGCTTTGATCGTTAGATTTTGTTTACCTTGGGCGTGTGCCCAAAATGCACAAGACGTTTTCTTCAACAAAAAATATCTATATCATAAGCAATAACATAATAGTCTCACACATTCTGCAGGCAATTCTTTAGACGTGGCTTTCTTACCAGAAATTGTTTTTCATTCAGTCACTCATATCCATTTAATTGGTGTGACAGTTACTCTATCTGTTTTAATGTAATGGAGTTCAAGACAACTAAACCTACTCTAAATCTGCAAATAGAACATGTATTTCTTGCAATTTGAAAGAGTTTAGTTGTCAGTTCAAAATTAAATGAGACTTCTGATTTTTGTGTTTCCAATTACGATATTATGACTCTGTGTAACTGCTTGGGTCATTGTATTACTTTCTTAACTACTATTCTGGATGAGCTGAGTGGCATACAAGAGAATTCTATTAAGAAAAAACAGTTGTTTTCCAAACAGTATGCTAAAAATCTGGCAGCAAAGAAGTTGCACGTTAAGAATTCAGAGGTAAAATGACATAACACTTATAATCAAACTGATAAATCAGCATTTCTTAAAGAGATGTGGAAATATAACTACTGTAAGAAATGAGGATGTTGGTTGAAGGGTTTGAAATCTGACTCAAGCAAGAGCCATAATCCTTCTCAAGGTGAACCACAAATAGTCACTAAATTAACCTGTGCTTGACCCTCTGTAGCTTGGCACGAAAGCAGTTAAGCTTAACTTAGAGACAATGTGTAAAGGATTTATGAAGCACTTCAAACTGTAATAAGGTGAAAACACATCATAAAAAATCCCACACTTTCAAAGAGTTACGGTAAGTTTAGAGCCTGAAAGCACAAAGCGCCATTCATAATTATCTGGTTGTGCAAGATCGAATGTCACAAATTCAGGTCAATTGCAATAAAACGCGTACTGAATACAGGGACCAGGTCAATCCCACTGAAAAAGTTACCTTCTAAAGTCCAGCAGGAAGAGTTCAGTTCATGGTGGAGGAGACTGCAAAGAGCAGGGAGAACATTGTGATGGTAATCGCTAAAGCAAGAAGAGCAGACTGGGTATCGCAGATGTTTATCGCTGAAGCACGAAGATCTTGTCAGGCATCGCAGATGGTAAATCCCTTGAGCGTCTTGTTGGTGTTCAACACTTGGCTGTAGATTCTGTTTAGCAAAGTGTAGCTCTCATGTTGCCTGTCGTTGCTGTAGTGCAAAAAGTCAGGTTCACTAGAGCTTTCAGTTGGAGGTCAGCACAAGCCACACGATCTTGGCGTGAACCAGCCCATTCGCAATTACGAAAAGCCAAAACCCTCCTGATTTCTCCTTTCTTTCAAGTAGGAGCTAAACTAATACCACACCAAGGGTGTAGGACCTGAGGGGCACCTCTTGAGGATCATAAAGTCACTCCAGCAGAGTCCAACATTGCTCAGGCAGTTCCAGTTGCAGGTCTAGGTAGCAGGTCAGCTGGGCAGATGCAGGGAGGCGTCTGGAGCTTCTGTCCCTGTAGCTCAGAACTGGTGGTCAGTCAGCTGACCCTTGGAGTCACTCCAGGGTGCAGGCCCAGTCTTCCTTCTCAGCAAGAAGGACAGACTTCAAGTAGTAGTGCAGCAGCGTATCCTTCTTCGTTAGTTACCACAATCCTTGAGTGTACTGAAGAGTGGGTTTGAAGATCCCCTTTTAGTACCTGGTGCCCACTTTGAAGAGGGAGAAGCTTCTGGAGTTTCCTCTTACAGAATGGTCTGGAATTCCCTGCCTCCTTGCCCTGGTCCCAGCCTGTCTGGGGGCGCTAGTGTCCTTTGTGTGTGTGTGCTGAGGCAGCCCCATTAAACTGCAAGTGTGATGGGTGACACCGTGCCAGAGATGGCCCATCCTACAAATCCCCAAACTCTCCATTGTGTGGCAGCCTAGGAGGAATATATAATGGCCAACTGGCAACTACATCTAGTCAAGTGACCCAGGAACAGGCTTCAGGCACCAAATGGTTACGAAAAGAAAATGTAAACTTTCTAAAAGTGTCATTTTCCTAATGGTGACTTAAAATCCGACTTTACCAGGAAAGAAGATTTTGAATTGAAATTCCTCAGACATGAAATATGACTTTCCTTTCTGCTCCTAATTAAAAATAATATCACTTTTTAAATGTAATAATAAGGTAATCCAACGTTATCCTATGGGAGAAGTAGGCCTTGCAACAGTGAAAAATTAGATAAGGAGTTTTTGTGCAACCAGGATATGTAAAACTTAAAAGCACATTTTTCATAATTATTTAAATACAATGCACCCTGCTCTAAGGGCTGTTTAGAGCCTATATGAGGGTCGAAGTGGCAGTTTAAAACTACACACACAGGCTGCAATGGCAGGTCTCAGACATGTTTAAAAACGCTTCTTAAATGGGTGACACAACAAGTGCTGCACTAGTAGCATTTAATTTACAGGCCCGGGGTACATGGAATACTAGTGATTTACAAGTAATTAAATGTGCCAATTGGATGTCAGCCAGTTTTACCATGTTTAAAGGGGGAGCACAAGCACTTTAGCACTAGTTAGCAGTGGTAAAGTGTGCAGAGTCCTTTGGCCAACACACATTAGTTCAGCAAAGATAGGAGGAGTAAGGCATAAAAGTCTGGTGAGAAGACCATCCCAACGCTGACAGGTGTAATACTGCCTATTCAGATCAGCTAAAAGAAAATATTACATGTAAGATCATTGAGCATGATACTATTTCAAAATACATCTTTATGGCAATATCTTCCATACTTAACTGAGAGGGAGCTAATAACACACTTTGTTCTACGCACGAACAGCTGGATACTTTATCAGACTAGTTTCAGATAAGGCTTTCTAATAAACATACTTAGTAATTTACAGGAAGCATTCTTTGTAAAGCTGATGGAATTTAACTTATTAACTTATGAAGGAGTGGAAGAGCTAATTATTAATAGTAAGCCTTCTGGAGCTCCCGCAGATCTGCTTCCAAAATGCTTTCAGAACACATTTAATTTGCAAATTGCACCACATCTGATGAAAATTAAGTCTTTGTTGGGTACAAACAATATGCCAGATAGTTTTAAATCAGCTGCAGTTTCTTCTTCTCTTGGATAAAGCTGAAGTTGATTTTAGACAAGACAGGAGCATTGAATTGTCAGTCACTTCTTTATTCTCGCCCATATCAGAACAGAATGATGGGAAATTCCCTAAGGTATATGAAGCTGAGTTATTACAACAATTTAATGTGATGGTGTATGATATTGACAATGGTACTCACTGCTTTTTATTGTGAAAGACCTCTCAAATCCCCAATTCTCTAATATTTTCTGAGCCTTTAGGCCATAGGTGTTTGGATAATTGTTATGTTTCCTAAGTTAAATGCTGCTAAATCAGAAATCCTAGCTGTCTCTAAGAAATTAATGGAATGGAACCCTTTTATGTGACCCACAATCATAGAAGTTCGCCAAACCAGTGAAAGGAATCAGAAATGTAGTGATTAAGCTTGATTCCCAATTAATCTTAGATACTCCAATGGACTCTGTAACTAAGTTCTGCAATTTATCACAAGATAATTTTGCAATGCGTGTTGTAATTTATATCTTTCCCACATAGATGTGGCCATTGCTTATGTTCGGTAACGGCTCGACTTTGGCAACTCTGGCTATGTAGGTTTCTAAAAAAAAGTCTTCTGTGACGGCAGAGAAGCCAGAATTTCTGAATTCAAATTTGGTTTAACTGCGGAAATTAGGAAATTTTTCTTGGTATCATGCAACCTTTCTCTGGTTGCCAGTCCCTAAAACTATACTATTTAAATCTGCTTGTATTCTTCATAGAATTGTCTATGGTAATGGTTCTCCTTTCCCTAAAGAATAATTCAAGATATATCAACCCCTGCATCCTGAGAGATCCATCAAGAGGCTAGATGGCTGCCTGGGGTGGCACACCTTGATGTGTCCCAAGTGCCAGCCTCTGTATCTCCCTTCCTTTGGCTCCACAAACAGAACCCATTGTGCTCCAATTAAAATGAACACTAAAAACGGGATTATATGAATGACTACCTTTCTTATTCTGTTTCCGTTGCCTCTGTCAGCAATCATATTAGGGCACCCATAAATGAGGATAAAGGAAACAGATCTGGGGGAACAGAACTCAGGAGAGGCATAACTGGATTCTAAGAAACTTGGAAAGGAGAAAGTATCACAGAATACAAAAAGAACAGACAGATGAAACCTTGCAAGCTAACTGTAAAGAAACACTTCCTTACATAAGGAAGCCAGACAATCAGCAGGGGCGAGAACAAGCTTAAGCAGAAAGAACCTTTTAGAATAATACAGGGCAAGGACCATTCAATCCAACGAGAACAACAGCAAAGAACAATGAACTAGAAAGCTGCCCAGAAATCAGATAAAAGGGAATAAGAGAGCAGGGAACAGAGAAGCAACAGCAGCAGAGCAGGGTTCCAGAAAAAGCAGTAGCACCACAACAAAATATAATACAAGAACAGCTATTGCAGCAATGTAGGAGATAGGAAGGAAGGAATCATGAATCTGCAGAGTACACAGGAACAAGGGTGCTAGCTTTAAAGTACAGCTGCAAGTTGGGTCCCGTGTGAGCACATCCTCGGGAGAAACACGATTGCAAAAACAATAAGAACAAGATTCAAATAGTGATTCCAGGGACGAAAACAGCTGCAGGCAGAAAGCCAGGTGTGCGCAGTTAGCCAGGTCCTGAGGATCCCACTTAGAAAGTCAAGGCTAGACTGGGAATTGGAGAGGGAACGAGCTCAGAAGACATAAGAAAAGCAACTGGAAAACCAGGAATGGAGTGTTGATCAGAAAATAAATAGAGTAAGCCAGAAAGGCATGGTTCAGCCTTGCAAACACTTTGAATCTAGTTAGCATTACTTTTGCAACACAAACCAGCCACAAAGTGCTGTGGTTGGATCTGCAATATTTGTAACCCAATATATTGCAAAGTTGTGCATTGTGCTGGCATGTGCTACTTTGCATTCCTATGCACTCACCCATGGGTCTTGATGAAAATTCCTATGCACAATGACCTGCAGGACATGGATTTGTGCCAAATTCCTAGACTTTTCCTGAGGCAGGGGTAACAAAGAGAAATGTTTTAATTTCCCACCATTTTTCCCACATGGCATTGGTGCTGCATTTTACAGCAGACATACAAAGCCTCAAAGCATAGTTTTTGTACTGGAAGGGACCCTTTTTGGCACAAAATCTCGACTTTCCATATAGAAGGTACCCTTGTGCTAAGAAGTAATGTTGTCTGCATTGGCTCACGGCAGCCAAAAGTGCACCCGTGCAGGCAGAGATTAGGACAGTGCCACATCTTAGTAAATATGGTGCTGTTATGCTCTCTCCCATTCACCCAATGCACAGGAGCAACTTTACTTTGCTTTCCTGTATTGTGTAACTGCTATGTAAATCTGGGCCCATATATCTACTTGTGTCAGATTTTCCAAGGCATAGTAGAACAGTATGTAGATCCAGGATTACAGAAGCATACTAACCTCCGGGTAGTGCCCAGATAGAGACCACTTCTTTTGCAAGCAAGTCTTGCTTAATTAAGTTACCACAGAAGCCATATACATGCGGGGATGAGGTGGGCACTGATGGGTATTGTCTTTTCCAGAGTCTATCTTCTGTAGTCTGGGCAGTAATGGTACTAGCTGTGACTAGAAGTCAGGCCATACTGATGCCTCCAGGGTCAAAGCAAGACTCAATATTCTATAATTTACCAATGCCGGGGAAGACAAGCGGGACCTTGAACATCCAAAAGGCAAATATAATCCTGGTATGCTGACTCCTGGGGAGGATGCCATTGCAATACCAGGAGAGAAAATAAGCTAGCCCTTTTTCCCTTACAGGACTTTTACTTACCCTGGAGTCCCAAGTTGTACACAGCAAATGTCATAATTCTTTGCCATACATTGATGCTTCCTGACACAAATCCTCTAACACCTAACATGTGAGCCCATGCTTGGCAGATGTGTGTCTACAGACTGTGGAATGCACACAAGACCTGTGGGAGACTGAGGTGAAACCAGACAGCAGAGATCATTGGATCTCTGTTTAACTTTTCTGGGTTCATGAAGCAAAGGAGGAAGCCGAATGAAATGCTTTCAATGCCTGTTCCCATAAGGGACAAAAAGCTGTGTGCCAGGCTTTTCTCCTTCCATGTGGGAGATGAAGGTATGTGTCAGGGCATAGCAATAAAGTAGAACCGAGGGGCATATTAGCAAGGGGAAGTATCGCCGCTTTTTCGGCAAATTGTGGCGAGAAAGCGGCGATACTTCTAGAGCCCTATCCACAAGGGCATTTTAACGCCTGGCTCAAGCCCACTTTGCATGTCGGCGACAAACATCGCTAATGACATGCAAAGTGGGCGATCCCACATACAACCACATGTAAAATGTGGTTGGAGGTGGGAACACCCTATTACCAAGGCAGGCGTTGGGAGAGGCAGACCTGCGATAAACTCGTTTATCGCAGGTCTCCCAACGCCTGCACTGACCAGGTGTTAGGGCATTGATAACATGGGGGTGTGGATCATAAAGCTGAATCCACCCCCCCATATTATCAATGCACACATTAGCACATGAAAACAACGTTTGTTTTCATGCGCTAATGTGCCATATCGCCGGATTTCATTTCGCCTACGTGATGCGCATTGATAATTGCGCGCTATCACGGCGAAAAAATCCGGCAATAGCCGGCGATATGAAGATGTGCGATGTGCGTTTATTAACGCACTTCTAGGTAATACGAGTTCGGTAGAGCTTTGGTTTCCCAGTTCAAAGCCTCCTCTGAGGAAAATGCAGCAGTGAAAATGAGGCATGGGGGTGGAGCTGCCTGTCAGCAAGCCTAGAATTAGAATGATTTTCCAAAGTAGAAGAGACTCTTTGTAGGAACGATAAAAGAAGAACTAATAAGAGATGAAAATAGTACCGAAGGTTGTTAGTAGCTAATTATTATTATTTTTAAATAATTTTATTTGTAAAACAAAGATTCCTTAGCTACACTGCACCACCAAACACATTGATTGTTTTTACATATACACACACATCCACACGACCTACACACTCCTACCAACACAAACATTCATACACACAAAAGCACACCCTATGACACATATTACTTTCAAGGACACACGTTTATGACAGACGTCTTCACACCGAAAGGTACACATACATTGTGTTTCAAACGAAAATCATAATCAATACATTCCTGCACACATCACCCCTGTTCGGTAAGGGCACACAAGCACATCTAAGACAGTCTCTCCCAGGCATTCTCGCACACTTCTGCATACCTCTGAGCAAACTCATCCTCCTGAATACCTCTAAGCCTACTCATCCACAAACACTCCTGTAAATAAGAAAGCAAATAAAAAATTAGAAAAATATATGACATAATTTTTGTAGTTGCTAATACAGTAGACCTTAAACGTGCACAACAAATAAATGTGCATGCATGTCTTCCTCTGTAAAATAGACAAATATAATGAATGAGTTGAAACTACTTGGCTTGCTGGTCTATTGTATCATTTCATGATTTACAGAAGTAACATTACAAGTATGAAGTCCGCAGTGTGTTTTGGCAAACGTACAAAGTTTCTTATATCAATATATTTTATGGTGATTCCTACCAGCCGAGAAATGCGTGCAGGAAAATGTTGTGCAAAGAAATGAGTTAATGAAATATATCTCAAAGATGTTGTTTTCTTTCTGGTGGAAAGCTTTGTGAATGTAGTGAAAGCCCACACAGACAACTGTAGTGTAGTATATGTATACTTTAAAAATGGAAGTGTCCAGAAGGAAATCAATAGAAAATGTTTTTATTTTCATGTAATATTTCAGTTCCTGCTCCTGTTGGTGACAGAATGAATTGATTGCAAGTAACTTATTTTACAAGCGCACATTAGAAGCACATTTTTAGACAGCATTTTCTCATGATCTTGTGTGGAGCACTCTGTTGCTCAGGCAAGTTATTTGGCTATTTGAATATGCTCTTATCTGAGATATTGTTTCTTTAGGCAATTTATGTGTTGTGAGGATTCTATTTTGCTGATGATTGGTAGTATTTCTCCTAGTTATGTTACTACTTTAATCTTAATTCTGATTCTATTTACTAAATACTTCTAACACTTCGTAAAGACCAAGTGAATGCCTTTGGTAGAATTCTTTGAGGCAGAGATTCTGAATCTACTTTGCCTCCCACTGATCTTGATTATTGATACTTATTGGTAGAGCAAAAGTGTTGATACAAACACTCCAAATCTTTTGGAAAATCCAGATATATCTGATATCCCAATCCTTAGGATACCTGTGATCCAGCGGGTTTCCAGCAACTCCCCTGAGCCCATACAAACAATTCACAACAACCTGGTATTAACCGCTGTGGTCATGTTTTATGAATGTCTTATCATATCAAGATTAGTTATTTCTGGCTCCTAACTAATCTTTCACTGATCAAAAAGTTATTTCATCCGGTCGATGGGCTAAATTAGTTGAACTAGTTGATGGTGAAATGACATAGATCAATTTACCTGTAACTACTAAATGATCACAGAGTCGGTAAGGGTTTTAAAATCTTTATCTAAGAGAATAATTTCATACGAATCACTTACAAAGTACAGAACAGTCTCCGTCTATTCATGGAAGGAAGGTTCAATAAATCAATTATCAAGTGCATTTATCTACGCAATGACAATGCATGAAAAGGAGAGGATAGAGAGAAAAGGACATACAGGCACATGCATCATCCATTTTTGCGAGCGCAAACGGTGCGATTCGCAAAAATCGGCCGTTTGCACCCGCAAAAAGGGCATTTGCAATGCATCAAGGTTCAAGTCACTCGTTATTTAAGAAATTCTCAAATAATTGAGATTTCTCAAATTGCAATTGCATTTAAGGAATCGCAATTTGGCCCTTGGGGCATGTGTGTGCGCATCATGTGTGCACAGAAAAATTTCAGGGCTGCAACAGGGTGTCCTTAGGACACCCTTGCACCCTTGAAATTGCATGCGCAATTTGCAAGTACCTATTGGTACTCGCAAATTGCGCATGCAGTCTCCCATTCATTCCTATGGGCCTACAGAAATGGGAAGGCATTCCTTAATTGCGACTCGTAATTTGCGATTCGCAATTAAGGAATGTTTAGGAATAGCTATTTTAATAGCAATTTCTGCATGCATAGGCTTTTGAGAGTCCTTAATTGCGATTGCTTAATAATCGCTATTAAGGACTTGCAAAAGCTTTACTTGATGCACGTGCCTGATAGGCACATAATTGGACATATATTATAAGTTAACAAGTATGGTGTGAAAACCAACCCCCTGGCCAGGGGGCTGGGAAGGGTCCCCAAGGAAAGATCTGGCGACCAAAGGCTTCAGGACAGGACATATTACCTCTCTATCACCGACGCTTGCGTAGCACCCCTCTCTGACACTTTCTTCCTCCTCAAGATTCTTCCGCGATCTACTTCTAAATTAATTAGCTTATGATATACAGCCCTGTAATTTGATTCTCCTTCAGCATCTCTTGTCACTCCGACAGCATCTCGGTCTCTGCAGCATTCAGCATCGATGTCTCACGGACAGCATCCCGGTCTCATGCTAACTAACTAACTAAGAACTACCTCAATTATACCCTACATTATTTACGTACATCAATCAATCAATCAGTACATTTATAGAGCGCGCTACTCACCCGTGCAGGTCTCAAGGCGCTGAAGGGAGGGGGGTGCTGCTACTGCTCGAATAGCCAGGTCTTGAAGTGTCTCCTGAAGGTGAGGTGGTCCTGGGTCAGTCATAGGTGGGCGGGGAGGGAGTTCCACGTCTTGGCAGCCAGGTAGGAGAATGATCTTCCTCGGGTGGTGGATCTGCGAATCCGAGGGATGAGGGCGAGGCTAGCGGAGCGGAGCTGGCGGGTTGGCGTGTAGAACGTGAGTCGGTTGTTGAGGTATTCGGAGCCCATGTCGTGGAGAGCTTTGTGTGCGTGGGTGAGCAGCCTGACCGTGATCCACTTGTTAATGGGGAGCCAGTGCAGGTCTCTCAGGTGAGCAGAGATGTGGCTGTGGCGAGGAATGTCGAGGATGAGTTGTGCGGATGCGTTCTGTATGAGTTGGAGTCTTTTCTGCAGTTTGGCCGTGGTTCCAGCGTAGAGGGCGTTCCCGTAGTCCAGTCGGCTGGTGACGAGGGCCTGGGTGACCGCCTTTCTGGTTCCGGTGGGGATCCACCAGAAGATCTTTCGGAGCATGCGCAGGGTGTTGAAGCATGTGGATGAGATGGCGTTGACTTGCTTGGTCATCGTGAGGGAGGAGTCCAAGATGAATCCCACGTTGCGTGCGTGGTCCGTGGGTGTCAGCGCGGTGCCCAGTGCTGTGGGCCACCAGGAGTTGTCCCAGGCGGATTGGGATGGGCCTAGATGAGGAGTTCTGTCTTGTCTGAGTTCAGTTTCAGGCTGCTGAGCTTCATGCATTCGGCGACATCTCTCATTCCTTCCTGGAAGTTGATTCTGGTGGTGGCGGGGTCTTTGGTGAGAGAGAGTATCATCTGGGTGTCGTCGGCATAGGAGATGATGTTGAGGATGTGTTTGTGTGCGATGGCGGCGAGGGGGCTCATGTAGATGTTGAAGAGGGTAGGGCTGAGTGAGGAGCCTTGGGGTACGCAGCAGATGATCTCGGTGGTCACGGAGCGGAAGGGGGGGAGGAGGACTCGCTGGGTTCTGTCGGAGAGGAATGAGGTGATCCAGTCCAGGGCCCTTCCTTGGATTCCCGTGTTGTGGAGGCGGGTTATTAGGGTGCGATGGCAGACGGTGTTGAAGGCGGCAGACAGGTCTAGGAGGATGAGAGCGGCAGTTTCCCTGCTGTCGAACAGGTTCCTGATGTCGTCGGTGGCTGCGATGAGGGCTGTCTCGGTGCTGTGGTTAGCTTGGAATCTGGACTGGGATGGGTCGAGGGAACCGTTTGCCTCGAGGAATGCAGTCAGTTGTTTATTGATGGTCTTTTCGATGACTTTTGCCGGGTAGGGGAGAAGAGAGATGGGGCGGAAGTTCTTGAGGTCTTTGGGGTCCGCTGTGGGTTTCTTCAGTAGGGCGTGGATTTCTGCGTGCTTCCAGCTCTCCGGGAAGGTGGCGGATGTGAAGGAGTTGTTTATGACGTTCCGGAGTTGGGGTGCGATGATGGTTTCGGCTTTGTTGAAGATGTGGTGAGGGTGTGGGTCGTCGGTGAACCATGTGGCTCTCCTGTTGCCTGGCTTGTCTGGAGGGGTCTTCAGTGGTACAAGGGCATCAGCGCACTAGGTGATCCACTGTGTGTGGTTGTGGGCTGCGGCGTTGGCGTCGGTATTGTCGGTTAGTGGGTTCTGGCTCAGTGCTGTGGTTAGCTGGTCGGTGGTTACTTTGCTCCAGCGTCTGCAGGGGATCTGTTGCGGGTGGTGGTGGGATGTTGTCATCTTGAAGGTGAAATGGATGCAGCTGTGGTTGGTCCAGTGTAGTTCGGAGGTGTGGCTGAAGGTGACGTGGCCGCTGGCGGAGAAGATGGGGTCAAGCGTGTGGCCGGCGCTGTGGATGGGGGTGTCCACCAGTTGCTTGAGTCCAAGATTGGCGAGGTTGTCGAGCAGGGTGGTGGAATGCTGTCGTTGTTGTTCTCCAGGTGGAAGTTCAGGTCCCCTAGGAGGATGTAGTCTGGTGAGGCGAGGGCGTGCGGGCTGATGAAGTCGGCAATGGCTTCACTGAATTGTGTGTGTGGGCCCGGGGGTCTGTAGATGAGTGTTCCTCTGAGGGTGGTCTTGGGGTCGGTGTGGATCTGGAAGTGTAGGTGCTCGGCAGCGGTGAGGGTGTCTTCGGAATTGGTTGTGACACTATTGGTGTTCCTGTAGATGATGGCGATTCCTCCTGCGGTTTGGTTGACGCTGTCCTTCCGGGTGATCTTGTAGCCGTCCGGGATGGCTATGGTGAGGTCGGGGGCTGAGGAGGCGTTCATCCAGGTTTCCGTGAGGAAGGCGACGTCTGGCGCTGTTGTGTCGAGGAGGTCCCAGAGTTCAACGGCGTGCCTGTGGACTGACCGGGTATTGAGTAAGATGCATTCGAGGTAGTTCTTGTTGTTGCTTGGTCTGGAGGGTGGGGTGCAGGTTTGGAGGCAGGTGAATTTGCAGGCTTGGCAGGTGAAGGGTCCGTGGGTGCGCCTCGGGGTGGCTCGATAGCAGGCGGGAGGCAGGCCGGTGTTGAGTGCGTGGAGGGTGGTGGTGTCACATCTCAGTCGGGTGGTTTGGCTTCGGCGGGGGCCAGGGGTACTGGTGCTGGGTGCAGTCCAGGTGCGGATGGGCGCAGACGGGCTTGCCTTTGGCATGCCTTCGGTGCGCTAGTGGCGCACCCGCTGTGCGCGTCCGCTGGGCGGGCGCTTCGCAGCCTCCATATGAGGGGAAGTGGGAGGGAGGAGCAGCTGGGAGGCGGGAGTGGGCGGCAAATGGGAAACCAGGGGGGCGGGACTGCAGGGGACGCTGCGGCGGGAAACAGCCAGGCGGGGAGCGGGAGGGGGACACAGAAGGCAAAGGGCAGAGGGGTTACGGAGGGGAACGAAGATATAAGTACAGGGGCAGTACAGTAAAGGCAGCAATACAGTAGGGGCAGCAATACAATGGGGCAGCAAGAGATAAACCAGAAATCAACAGAAACACAGGAGACACAAATGGAGCAAACCAGGCACAGCGAGAGGCAGCAGCAGGGAGGGGTCACACAGGAGGACCGTGTGGTGGCTGGGGGGGCGACCTGCCTGGAGACAGGGTCAAGGGCCGCTTCCTTTACCACCACGCGGCCTCCATATGAGGGGAAGTGGGAGGGAGGAGCAGCTGGGAGGCGGGAGTGGGGTGGCGAATGGGTGACCAGGGGGGCAGGGACACAGGGGACGCAGCAGGGGGAAACAGCGAGGCGGGCAGCGGGACGGGGACACACATCCCAAAATTGTTTCAATATCATGAAACTCCTAACTCTGATTGGACAGGCGGGAGGTGGTGATCATCACACCATGCTTACATATTACTCCTTTATAGTTAGCCCTTTGGTAATAAACCCATCCCCTCAATTCTTTATTCAAATTTTATATCCCACCCGCATTCACATTATATTTGCAACAATTTATAATAGCTTCCACAGTTTCTTCCATCTTGGTGAACTCTTCACCACTTGGTTCCCAGGCCAGGACACTCAGTGGCCTTGGCTTGTATTCAAGTTTGTAGTCATCGTTCTGGATTCACTCTCAACTGGCATGCACGGATAAACTTTTCAAACACCTGACTCTGCTTACTTCTCTCTAGCTTGGGAGGCCCAAATGCGTACTAATAATAAAGTCAGAAATACAAATATTATTTAAAAAAATAAATGGTTTCACTGTATACCACCTATCTCTATTCTAACCCCATTTAATTATTAATGCTTTCTCAACGTTAGCATTAGTAAATAACTTGTTTTTGTTTTCAGCAAAGCAGCTGCCAAGCATGTGAGTTTCATAACAACCATCTTGTTAGCAACTGTGCAAGTGCTAGAATTTCCCTCCAAGCAAAAGTACGTCATACTATGTAGATGCAGTTGACGCATGCGCACTAAAGAATTTCAGTTAGCGGGCATTTTAGATTCACACTCGAGTTACTGTTTAATAAGACACTGAGGCAAGCTTCTCTTTTCTTGAAAATGTAATGTTGTGCATATTCGTTATCACAATACGAGGTTAATACGGGGTTAAAGGTTACTTGAGAAGACTGCGTCAGAGCAATTCTCTTTTCTACTAGTCCTTGCTCCATCAATCCCCTCTCCGATGGCATTTTAAAGCCATCACAAAATTACCCATACCTAATCAAAATTACCCATACCTGCCAACTTTAGCAATTTGCACTATCTTTTCCTTTTTCCTTTTTGTTTTTATTCTTTAATTCTCTCACCCTGTCATATAGCTTTCCCTTCATTTCTTCCAATTGTATCTCGTCATACTTTCTCTTGGCTTCCTTTCCATTTATTTCATATCTCCTCCTTCTCAACTTAGTAGTGCAACACTTACACCACATTATTATCGACAAAACTATTATTGCTATTCCTACTAAGGGAAATAAAACTTGTCCAAGGAAACTTTTCCCTATATTAGTAAACCACATCCCTACTATAGAAATGCCTTTTGTTAGTCTTTCCCATACACTGTCAACCTCCAGTGATTTTAATTCATCATGCATTTTTGTAATATTCTTTATATATCCTTTAATTTCTGTACTTTTATCCGGTATATAAGTGCAACAATGTTGCACTTTTAACATTTTTCAGACTCTGCCCTCTTTTGCCAATATATCAAGCGCAAGTCGATTCTGCAATACCACTGATCTAATTGCAACCATTTCTGTATTAAGCATCAAGAAACCTCCAGCAGTATCAGTCGAAAGACGATCAACTACTATTGACAACTGACAGATTCTATGTGAATTTAGAACAACCCCCACTGAAGGTATCAATGCACTAAATATATCACCTATTATTTCTGAAAAACTAGCTCTTTTTCTTTGTGTTAGTTCATTAGTGTTTTCATTGCTTCCAGTGATTCTCTTCATATGATAAATCTTCAGAAATACTATTCCGAAATAGCAACTCCCGTACCACCGTGCAGACTGCTTATAATAAGCTTTATTCCCACACACGTAGTAAACACCAGAAAATAATGGATCAGTTCCCCCTTTTAGTCCCCAACCTCCCACAACAAGAAAGTTATGATCACTTTCACTGGAACCAATGAATACGTTATTATAATCTGTCTTTAAACTATGGAGACATGTTTTTACTGTCTTCACAAAGTCTAGGGACATCCCAGCATAAGTCTTGCCAGTTGTATAAGTTCCCCCTTTCTCAGTCCATGGTGGAATATGGTGTTTCTGTTCAGCAGCTTTTCTTTGAAAATCCTGTCTCCTTTCTTCAACTAAGTTTAAAAACACTTTCTCTTCTTCTCGTGATGAGCATGTTAGATTGTTTATATATGCCTTTTATATATCTAATGACTTCATAGTTAAGGAAAATTCACCCATAAACTGTGCATCTAAACTACTGCTTACTGGATTCATAATCTTACGATTAGGAATTTCTACAAATACTACATCTATATTAGAAAAATAATTTTGCAGTTTTCTTGTTCTATAAAATAAACTTGTCAATATACTACATGAAATACCATATGTTAAAGGTAAATGGTGATACGCCACTCCTTCAGCTACTGAAGTAGGTAATTTCATACAGACATAACTGTCACTAATCTCCAACAATAACTTTGTAAATACATTTAATGAAGTGTCATTATCTGTTACGGTGTGATGTAAATATGTCTCATCTGATGCTTCTAATTCTACTCTATTTCATTTCTGGTTAGCAATCTTTTCATTAGTGTTTGTGTCATTCTTCTTATCCGTTATCATAAAGTAAGGAACCGCTATTGTTAGGAATAGCCATACTAAAATTACTACTAATATACCAAATATGCAAACTCTACAGCATTTCTTTAGACAACTTCGTTTTGGTCTTTCTGAAAGTCTGTTCTCAGCCATTTTGACTCTAGAAGATTCCTCTTCCTTTAGTTACGAATTAGAATCTTTCAGTACTTCAAGGAGGCCTCACTTCCTTTTCGTCAATCTGTTCAGCATTTATTTCTTCATCAGATTCTTCATTAAAATCTAGATTCTCGAATCTTCAAAAATCACATGAATCCAATCAGGTCCTTTGAATTTTCTATTCAGAACCTTTAGTCTTGGACTTTTGTGAAAATTTCTTGTAACTGATTGCTCAGTCTGAGTTTGCCTAGTAACCTCATTCACTTGTTCTGGATCTTCGTTTGTTTTTCTCAGGCGATATTTCAATCTTTTCACTCCTCCAGGCCAATTATCACCTTTTCTGACATGCTTAAATGGTACTGCACTTTCACCTTCTTCGTCTCGTTCACGAGCTCTCTTATTCTCATTACGTTGTGGCACAACCTGTGTTTCTTCAATTTCTGAGTTCCTCTCTACCTTTCCTTGTTCAGGACTTCTGTGTGGCTTTTTCTGCCTGAACTCGTTCTCTTTTTTATAACTGGTTCTGTTCTGGTACTTTCTTAATCTGTTTTTCTTCTTCCCAAACTTGTTCTTCTTTTCCTGTCTGGTCCTGTTCAGGTCTTACTACAATTTGACCTTCTGTCACCTGAACGTGTTCTTCTATGCCTGATTGTCCCTGCTCAGATTCTTCAACTGGTTGGTGTACCTGAGTTTGTTCTTCTGTCCCTACCTGGTCCTGCTCAGGATCGCTACTTTCTTGGTCTTCTTTTTCCTGAGGGTATTCTTCTATACCTAACTGGTCCCCTCTAATCTCCTGCTCTTCTAATCTTGTTCTGCTCCTTGTTTTGATAAACACTTTTGGTATGTCAACCACTGGTATCCAGTCCTCCTGACTTGTGCTCGGTTGCTCTCTGTCAGTTTACCTTGAATCTTGTGCAATAGATTCTTCAACTGTACAACCTTCAGCTGCCCCAACTGTTTGAGTTATTTGTGGTCCTTCTTCATCAGGGGCTGGCACTCTTTTGGTATGACTGGAATGAATACAGTTTGGTATACCTGCACACTTCACTGCTGTGGTGGTGACTAATATGACTTGCCTTGTTTGTCCCACCTTGTTGCAAGGCGCGACTCTCGAGTGTGATTCTTTACTACCACCCAATCTCCTGGATTCAAATCATGGGCTTGATCCGGCTGCCTGATCACTGCGTCTTCTCCAACCTGGTGAGACACCGAACGCAATAGATCAGCCAACCTTTTGCAAAAGTCCAATACCAGATCATCAGATCTATTCAGCAATTTATGTCCTGATATATGTGCTTGTCTCATTGTTCTTCCTATGATAAACTCATGGGGACTCAGACCTGTGTTTCTGTCAGGGATACTTCTGAGCCCCATCAGTACAAGAGGCAATGCATCTGGCCAACTCATTGAGGTGGATGCACACACCTTGGCCAGTCTCGATTTGATTGTGCCATTCAATTGTTCTACCACTCCAGAAGCCTCTGGGTGGTATGCACAGTGCAGTTTCTGTTCAATGTCGAATGCTTCACAGATTATTCGAATTATGTCATTATTAAAATTAGGTCCTCTATCTGATTCCAAAGTTACTGGAAAGCCAAAGCGTGGAATTAGTTCCCTCAACAACAAATTTGCAACTGTCATTTTTCCTGGTAGGGTATGCTTCCACCCATTTAGAGAACAAACATACTATCACAAGGATGAATCTCTTTCCCCTACATGGTGGCAATGTAATGAAATCTAGCTGTAACCTTATGAAAGGTCCTTCTGCTTTTCCAATCTTTCCCCAACTGACCACTGTCTTTCTGCCTGGATTTATTTGCTGACAAGTTAAGCATTGCTGGCAAAGATTCTCTGCGACTACCCTGAACCTTGGATTGTACCAATCTTGTCTGAATAGTCATATCAATGCGCCCTGCCTACATGTGGGTTCCATGGTACATTCTCACCATTTGTGAGAGCAAACAATCTGGCATTACTGGTCTTCCATCATGGCATACCCACATTTCATCTCCTGCCCTCTTTTCACAGCCTTGTTTTATCAAGCTTTCCCTTTCACTCTCGTCCACTTCATCCTGCAACTGTCTCACCTCTTTCCATGTTTCCATAACTGAAAATGACATAAGTTGGCCGCTGATTCCACTAGTTTCTATTTTTCTGTTTATTGACATGCTGTTCTTAGCACAGTATTGAGCAACCTGGTCAGCATATCTATTACCAGCCATCACATAATCATTTACTGACTGGTGAGCAGCACACTTGACCACTGCTATTTCTTTTGGCAGTTGTATTGCTTCCAATAGTTCTTTTACAAATTTCCCATTTCTTATAGGGGATCCTGATGAAGTCATAAATCCCCTCTGCAGCCAAAGTTGGCCATAGTCATGCACAACCCTGTAACCATACTGGCTATCAGTGAATATGGTTACTCTCCAATTTTTCCCAATTTTGCATGCTTTAATTAAAGCTATCAATTCGGCTACTTGTGCAGATTTGACTCCAGGTAAATAGGATGCTTCAACAACTCCAGTCAATTTGCATACAGCATAAGCTGCACTCAATCCACCTTCCTCACACCTCAGGCAGGAACCATCAACAAATAGTTCATGGTCAGGTTCTTTTAGGGGCTCTTCCTGTATATCAGGTCGCTTAGTGCACATCTCGGTCACATCTAAGTAACCATGTTCTACCTCATCTCTCACTTCTTCACATCTTGAGTCTGGCAATAGTGTAGCTGGGTTAACCATGGAACACCAAACTACATTCACATTTTCTGCTCCCAGAATTATTCTTTCATACTTCGACTAGAGGTAAGATGCTGTGTTCGCGTTCTTGTTAATAGAATCTCGACTGAATGTGGAACATACACTTTTACTGGATGCCCCATTACAATTGACTCAATTTGTTCTATGCTCATACAAGTAGCAGCTACCGCTTTTAAGCAGCCAGTTAATGTTGAAGCCACAGGATCCAAAGTAGCAGAAAAATATGCCACTGGACGTCGGCTCAGTCCATGCCTTTGTGTTAAGACTGAGAGTGCACAACCTTCTCTTTCACAGCAGAATAGAGCGAATTCTTTCATATAGTCAGGCATATGCACATAAACAGTTTCGTAATTTTACAAATGCTTCTACACTTTCATCGTCCCAAAATATTGGATCTTTTACTCTTTTTCGTGTCATCTGAATTAATGGCTTTGCCAGTAAGGAGAACCCAATAATCCACTGTCCGCAGTATCTCACAACTCCAAGAAACATTCTAATTTCTCTCTGCGTTTGGGGCAATTGCATTTGCCTGATTATTCTGATTCTCTCAGTGGTCACTTTTCTCACATCTCTCTCTATTTGATGACCTTAATATTTTACTCCTGTTCAGAAAAATTGCAATTTTTCTGGAGATACTTTGTGTCCTCCATCAGCTAAATGATTTAGTAATGCAATTGAATAAGTAACACAGTCATCTCTACATTTTGAAGCCTTGAGCAAATCATCTATATACTGGACTAGGACAGAATTTCATTATACCCTTGAGGGACTCGATTCTATCCATACACATGGTCCTCAAATGTAAACGAAAAGAGATACTGGCTATCAGGGTGTAAAGAAATTGAGAAAAAATCCTGACATAAATCAATTACAGTAAGCCATCCAGTGTTCCAAGGTATTTGATATAGAATTACTGCTGGATTCGGTACTACAGGACAACATAGTACTACCATTTTATTAATCTTTCTTAGATCTTGGACCATCCGATAGTTTCCACTTGGCTTTCAAAGTTCTATTATGGGCAAATTACAAGGGCTGTTAATTATTTCTTTTAAAATGCCTTGTTTGACCATTCGGTCAATTTCAGTAGCCACTCCTACTTTACCCTCTGTACTCATTTTGTATTGTTGGGTGTTAGGGTAAGCTGCACCTTCTTTTACGGTTACTTTCACTAGGTCTACATCTGCCATTAGACCTATTTCTTTTCCAGTAAAGTCCCACACTTCTAGATTCACTGTTGTTTTTAATTCTTCTGGTAAATCATTCTTTGTCATTGAAGAATACATTTCATCAACTTCAGTGCCTTGTTTATCTAACATTATTTTGTATATCATGTCTTCATCTGGGGTCTGAGTAGCAACACCATCCGGTGTGCAGTAAATTGTGCAATTCATCTTGCATAAAAGGTCTCTACCTAATAAATTCACGGGACTAGAATCACAAATTACAAATGTATGCATATCTTTGAATGTTTCTATTCGCACCTCCACGAGGGCCATATTATCAAAAAGGGTGATACGTTATCGCCGCTTTTATGGGCAGGAAACTGCTGCTAACGCATCAATAATGGACTTGATAATATGCCTTTGTGAATTCCCATAGAAGCCCAGGTTAGCACCAGAACCTGGGCTTCTATGGAAAATCACAAGGGCATATTATCAAGCCCATTATCGCCGCTTTAGCGGCAGTTTCCTGCCGATAAAAGCGGCGATAATGTATTGCCCTTTCTTGATGATATGGCCCTAGGTTTTGTAAGTTGGGTTCTAATCTGCTGTTTGAAAACTCTGACTACTTGGATCGCTTCAACCGAGAGGGGTCGGTTTGGGCTGTCTGCTGTTCTCACAGTAGAGCGGGTAGCACCAGTATCCAAAAGAAAAGTGATATTATTGCATTCCACTTTCCCATCAATAAATGGACAAGACTGATCTACCAGAAAGAATGCGCCAAGTACACATTCCTCTTCCTCGCCCTCAGGCACCGTCATTGCATTGAAATGTTTTCTTTGTTACTTTTCTGCAAAAAATATTGTGAAACTACAGAAGTTTTCTTACTACTTCCTTGGAATCCAGCGTCCGCACTATACTGTGTCTGATTCGCAAAATTTTGCATTGGGGCAGGTGGCAACTGACACTTCTGATTAACTACTTGCTGCGGTTGATTCCCAAACACCTCATTCTGCGTCTGTGGATTAAAATTTTGAGTTGGGCCATTATTATTCTGAATATTTTTACACTTGTTTTTCCAATGTCCAAGCTTTCCGCATCCGTGACAAGGAAACTTTTTCATTGCATCTTTTCTACTCATCCTTCCTTTCTGTTTACCACCACTTGCCACACTATCATTCTAATTCTGTTCCATTCCCTGACCTTCCATTTGACCATTTAACTTATTTTCCTGCTGTTCTGAGAATTTTACTTGTGCCCACATCAACTTCTCCTTTAATTTCTTATGTCTAGCCTCAATATCATCGCCACAATATTTGGCACACTTCAATATTTCATCAATGCTTTTGCTTTACCAGCAAAGCATATGTTGCTGAATCATTTAACTAATCTCAGGTTTCAAACCATAAACAAATCGATACACAAAATGACCCATATCCTTGTCTCCAATGTTCTCAAATCTACTGTATTGCTTAAACACCTGCAACAATCGTTCATAATAAGCATGAACAGATTCATTTGACTCTTGTGCCGTTCTATCTATCTTTACCCAATCTGTTTCTTTTGGTGGAATTTTCCCTTTCAAGAAAGTAATTGGTGATATTTCTTCATTACTTCCTCTGACGGTGCTCCTGTTTTAGAATCTCTTGGATATTCATCGCTAGGCCAATCAACTGTGATTTTACATTCTGTCCACAAATCTGCAGGCACTACTATGTCAAACAAACCATCTAAATCTTTGAACAGAACCTTCGAAACCGTCAAAAACCTTTCAACTTGCATGTACCATTCAACTGGCTTTTCTCTCAGCTTGGGAAAATCATTTGTAAATGAAAAATTATCTTGTCGACTCCATGGAACATGAACATATCATCTTCCAGGTACCTCTCTCATGGGACACAATCTTTGTACTTTCCCTGTTTCTTTCATGAGAAATGCAGTGGATGCTTCCTTTGCCTGTGCGTCCTCCTTTTTCTTCAACCATCTTACTCTCCATTTGTCAATGTCTCTCCATTTCTGTAAAATATTCAACAATTCTTTCACTTTTAACTTCTTTCCAGACACCTTCATGTTTTCTAAATCTTTATCTGAAAAATCCACTCGATAGGGCTTTTGTAATACTTTTGATTTCCCTATGGCTATTCCCATCTCAGATGCAAGTTCAGTTAACTTTTCATGAAATAATCTTGCATTTCTAGTTATACTTCTGCATGTTAACAACAATTCTTCTTCATTGTAGGTGTTTAATCTGTCTATTCCCACATTTCCAGCTATAATGTCTTTGAATTCCACTTTTAATTTATAAATGTCTAATATTTTAGGAGGTGAACTCTGCTTCTCTATCCCTTGTGCTCATCTTTCTAAATCTTCTGGAGCTACCGCTGTGGCACTTCTGACTCCTGAAGATGTCACTGACCTTTCTTCTTTTGAACTACTATTCTCTTTGGGCTTTCGCCCACTGGGTCGCTTATTGGTAGATCCCTTAATGAAATTACGGAATCACACTCACTGGCTTGGTCATCAGCAATTATAATTTCTTTTCTGGGATAGCTCAAAGGAGTCGCTGCAACTTGTGGCTTTGGACAATTTACCGTGTCTCCATGCAAAGGGACAACAGGACATACAGTTACGGGTATTGTCAATGCTTCAGGGTTTACATTTAGCTGACTTATTTTCTGTATTAAGTCTTCTCTATTTTTGTTCAATGCTTTTTTTTAATCATATAATATTCTATTAACTGGCTGATCATGTAATACCTGTGGAATTAAAGGTGGTCATAATACTGGTGCACTTGGGGTATTTGGTCCTGCTTGATACGGTAGAGGGTTTTTAGTCAAAATATCCTCTAAAAATTCATCATCTGATTCTCCTTACCCTGTCGCATTCAAGTGTTTCAATTTTTCTTTACACTTACTCCCTGTTTGTTCCTCAGCCATTAATACGGGATACAATCCTTCTGATACCATTGTTCTTCTCCACTGTTTCATCTGTTTTTCATGCATGTCCTAGTCATACCTCTGGTATAAAATCCTGTACATTTTCCTCTTCTACCCTTCTCTCTGTAAAACAACTCAGTTTCCCATTCTTCTAATGCTTCATACTGAGTTAATCTAGGTCTTGGTTCTAATTCATACATCCGCATTCTCAAATTCTCTAAAATTCTTCCATTAAAGGTACTATGCTCTGGAAAATCTAAAACATCATCATCTTTTGTATACTCCATCCAATTTTCCATCCATACACATGTATGATAACCTCTCTCCATCATCATAAATGAAGCAGGTATTTTTGGCGGCAGAATAGGAATTCCCTCTCTTGTCAAAACAGGTTTATCTTTTCTAAAGAAACTTTTTATTTTCTTTGTAAATTATATTTTCCTCCTTTTTCTGTACATTTTGGACACTTAATAGGTAGTTCAAAACTGCAAAACTTCAAACATCCTGTTTTCCGCAACTTGCACCAAGGGACAAATAAGAATCTGGTACACAAATTTCCACTAGCCAATCTAAATTCAGCGTTCACTCAAGCTTCCAATCAAGCTTCAGGTTTGACCAATGCTAGCGCAGCCTTTCGGATATCATCAGCCTTGCTCCTTACTACTGACCCCTCCTTTACAAATTCGCGTCAGACACACACCCACTGTTTCCACCTATCCCCGCGTGGCTCACTGTGACGTCAGTGATACCCCGGCGACTGACCCTCCCTTTACAAGGTAATACGAGAAGCTTCTTTTTTCTATTTTCATTCAAATAAAATCCTTTAGTAACAACATAGAAACATTCGCTACTCTGTCTGTTCAACTGAATTCAAAGGATAGATTAATTCTTTCAACTGCAAGTAACAACTTCTGCTCACTCTTCTCTGAGTAAGACCTTCTGTTTACTTTTCATACACTGTGAGTAAAACCTTCCGTTTACCCTTCAATCAAGCTTGGAAGAACCTGCTACTCCTTCGTGTTACCCTTACTCGGTGATATAAGACCAAAGTTTCACCAGCGAAATCCCTGCTATCAATCATTTTCACTTTTATAACAAAAGAATCCCTTATTTAACACTGCCAGCCCTGCATAGTTTCTAAGTGCATTTGCAACAGACGAGTAACCTCACTGCAGTGTGGCTTCTATCGCCACCCGCTATTCAATTTCCCGGGAATTCTGAACAATATAAAGCAAAATACAAACTTTTTGTTAAACATCAATCAATAATCAATATCAACAATCAATACTCATCACCAAACTAGTCAATAATAACCATAGATCGGCTCCCAGAAAACTGGTCCAGTGGGTAACCAGTAACAGGTAATCTAACAATATACACTCACCTGGGCCCATACACAATATTTACAACAACCTGGTAATAACTGCTGGGGTCATGTTTTATGAATGTCTTACCATATCACGATTAGTTATTTCTGGCTCCTAACTAATCTTTCACTGATCAAAAAGTTATTTCCTCTGGTCGATGGACCAAATTAGTTGAACTAGTTGATGGTGAAATTACATAGATCGATTTACCTGTAACTACTAAATGATCACAGAGTCAGGAAGTGTTTTAAAATCTTTATCTAAGAGATTCATTTCATGTGAATCACTTACAAAGTACAGAACAGTCTCCATCTATTCATGGAAGGAAGGTTCAATAAATCAATTATCAAGTGCATTCATTATATTACGCAATGACAATGCATGAAAAGGAGAGGGTAGAGATAAAAGGACATTGACACAAAAACGGACGTATATTTATAGTTACCAAGTATGGTGTGAAAACCTGAAATCAAAAACAGAAGGACCCCCCTAGGTATGGATATGAAGAAAGGCAAACGCTCTAATCTATAGTTCACAACATCATCATTGTCCCACACAAGACATTTTATTTGAAAATCATATGTAAATTTATTTTCTAGCGAGATTTCTTTTTCATTTATAAATCAAGTCCAATAACAATGAAGACATAAATGTATATACAAACTCTATTTACACAAAATTGCAGCCTGCCCACTCGTCACTTCAAAATAGTCAACAGTCACACTCAATCAAACCATCATCAATCATACCACTCAACACTATTTGCAAAATCATACACACACCACAAAAAGGAAAAACATTCCTATATATACATCATTGTAAAACTGGCATATATGAAGAAGACAACAGCAACACAAAAAAAAAACAAAAGCGCCGACGCGCGTTTCGGAACAGGACCGATATTATCCAATCCTTCGTCAGGGCGCAGATAAGTACATAAAAAGTTCTTTAGTAGTATTTCACAACAAAAAAAATTATATAATTATTTTCAATGCTTTTGTTAAGGTTATCATTGGAAGATGAGATCCAGGCTGCAGGTTCACATCACATCATTCGGTCAACTCCCTGTCCTCAAAAGGGAATCACACAGGCGAAGTACGGAGGCAAGGAGATGCTTAACCGGGGGGCAAAGTTTCAGATCCAATGGATGGTGGATCTAGTTCAGTGAGACATTCCCCACTGACCTTAAGTCTGTAATAGAGAGGGTCCGACTCTCCACAGATAGTCTCCAATAGCACCGGACCTCAGGATCTACCCGGGGGGGTTTCGATGGCCTACACAAAATTTGCAACTCCAGTCCGTGTTCTAGTAGATAATACGAGCACCTCCAAAGGGGAAAAGAGGGAAGAACTTCCCGGGATGAATTGAATTAGTGCGTCCTTTCAAACAGCATCATGGCGAGGCTCCGGTCAAACTGCCGAAAGGGTGTGAAAACCTGACCAAGGGGCTGGGAAGGGTCCCCAAGGAAAGATCTGGCAACCAAAGGCTTCAGGACAGGACAGATGACCTCTCTATCACCGAATCTTGAGTAGCACCCCTTTCTGACACTTTCTTCCTCCTTGAGATTCTTCTATGATCTTCTTCTAAATGAATTAGCTTAAGATATATAGCTCTGCAATTCGATTCTTCTTCAGCATCTCTTGTCACTCCAACAGCATCTTCGTCTCTGCAGCATTCAGCATCGACGTCTCTCGGACAGCATTCCCGTTTCATGCTAATTAACTAACTAAGAACTACCTCAATTATACCCTACATTATTTACATACCTCCCAAAATTGTTTCAATATCATGAAACTCCTAACTCTGATTGGACAGGCGAGGGGAGGTGATCATCACACCATGCTTACATATTACTCCTTTTCAGTTAGCCCTTTGTTAATAAACCCATCCCCTTAATGCTTTATTCAAACTTTATTTCCCACCCTCATTCACATTATATTTGCAACAATTTATAATAGCTTCCACAGTTTCTTCTATCTTGGTGAACTCTTCACCACTTGATTCCCAGACCAAGACACTCAGTGGCCTTGGCTTGTATTCAAGTTTGTAGTCATCGTTCTGGATTCACTCTCAACGGGCATACACGGATAAACTTTTCGTACACGTGACTCTGCTTACTTCTGTCAAGCTTGGGAGGTCCAAAGACTAACTAATAATAAAGTCAGAATTTTTTTTTTTATGTTGTTATGTAATGAGATTGTTGCTCCTCTGGGGCTGATTCCTTATATTACTAGCCCCACGCACATTAAAGGCCATACCATTGACCAGATCTTCTCGACAAAGATGTTGGAGGTTTCTGTGCCACGTCCTGTGCTTTGGACTGACCACTTCTTAATTGATTTTTGTATTTTTTCTTCCGCCTTGCCTGGTTCCAGAGTGCAGAAAGAGGGGAAGCGGTCGGGGCGGTCTTTCCACTTAGTTACTGCAGAAATGTTGTCCGAGGCTTTGTCCTGTCATCCCTGTCGGCTATCGGGCAGTCTGGAGGACAAGTTAGATTCCGTCCAGAAGTGGCTGGTAGCTAGATTTGATGAGCTGGCCCCGAGGAAACCAGCTAAATCAGCGGCCAGATTTCACTCGGCCCCGTGGTTTACTCCTTCTATGGGGAAAATGCGCCAGGATTGCAAGATAGCAGAGAGAATGAGGCGGCGTAAGTACGACCCGGATGACAAGTCCAAATACCGGGAGGGAATTCGGAGCTACCGTAAGCATATTCTCGAGGGTAAAAAACCTTTCCTGGAGCGCAGAATCGATGAGGCGGAAAATAGGAGCAAAGAACTCTTTAGGATTGTAAAGGAGTTTATTTCTCCTCCTTCAAGCGCATCCCTCCATTCTCATTCTGAGGTCTGGATCAGTCAGCTGGGGGACTTTTTCATTAACAAAATTAAGTCCATTCAGGACTCCTTCCCAGATGCCGGCCTCAGTCCTTCTGCTAGCCATCGGGCCATCGTCTGCCCGTCACTTGAGGATGGGAGTACTGTCCTCTTCGACTTTCCTTCCCTATCCGTAACTTCTTCCCTCGACCTTCTCTCCCGGATCCAATCAGGTTCGCCGCTGGACCCGTGCCCAGCGAAATGTCTAGGAAAGATTGCGCCTGCACTTAACAGTCTGATTAATCCGCTGCTTAATCTCTCCTTGACTATGGGCGAAGTTCCGTCAGCCTGGAAGCATGCTCTGATCTTGCCGCTACTCAAAAAGCCCACTCTGGATCCTTTTGTCCATGCTAACTACAGGCCAATCTCCCTTCTCCCTGCTCTGGCAAAGGTGATCGAGAAACATGTACAGCTCTCTATTTCCAACTATATAGAGAGCAATAACATCTTACATGATTCCCAATCGGGCTTCCGTGCTAATTATAGCACGGAGACAGCTTTGCTCGAGATCACCGATGCCATCAGGGAGACGCTCGATCTGGGGGGGAAGGCAATTCTGGTTATGCTGGACCTGTCGGCGGCGTTTGACACCGTCCCGCACGCCGGTCTCCTTTCTAGACTCTGGGAGATCGGCTTCCGTGGGACGGTGTGGAACTGGTTTAAATCCTTTCTGACCGGCCGTCGACAAGTGGTCTGGGCTCCTCCGTTCTCCGCGGAAATGCCGCCGCTCGAGGTGGGGGTTCCTCAGGGGTCTATCCTGAGCCCCACCCTTTTTAATATCTATATGGCCCCTCTGGCGGCGGTAGCGGAGTCCTTCGGTCCCCGGATCATTTCCTACGCTGATGACACCCAGCTCCTTTTTACATGTAAAAAGGGAGAGGCTTTTGATGGCGGACTGATCCGGGAGTGCTTGGGCGCGGTCTTCGACTGGTTCAGGCGGTACAGTCTTAAATGCAATTCCGACAAGTCGGAGTTGCTTTTCTTTGGATGTCAGCCGGATCTCAACTGAAAGACCTGGTGGCCCCAGGATATGTTTCCGCCTGAAGCGGCCTCTGTGAAGGCAAAAAACCTTGGGGTGCAATGTGACGACAGCCTTTCTTTTGGACCCCAAATCATCGGTCTATCTGGGAAATGCTTTGGCATTTTGAAAATGCTTCGGAAGTTTCTTCCCTTGCTGTCTCTTCAGCATAAAAAAATCATTGTGCAGTCTCTGATTGGCTCGCGCTTAGACTACGCGAATGCCCTGTATATCGGGCTGCCTAAATATCTGCTGGCCCGGTTGCAGATTGTGCAGAATTCGGCTGCTAGAGCCATTTTTGCTCTCCTTCGCAGGGCCAAAGCTTCTGAACTTCTAAGGAGACTGCACTGGCTGCCCATTGCCAAAAGAATCACCTTTAAGGTGCTGACCCTGGCATTTAAGGCCCTCCATTCTATCGGCCCAAAGTATATGGAGAAGCGCCTGGCCTTTTATGTCCCGAGGAGGTCGCTTCGGTCTGCCTTGTTGGCCAAAGCCGTTGTTCCCTCGATTAAACTTGCCCGGATCGGAGGGCGTTCCTTCCGATATCTGGTCCCGCGTTGCTGGAATGAGCTTCCAGTTTCCTTAAGAAAGTTAAACAGTCTCCTTGCCTTCAGAAAGGAGCTGAAAACTTGGCTCTTTTCAGTATGATTTGGTGATGGGACCTCCGTGAGCTGCTGTGTTGTGTTTTCTTGTCCGCATTTCTCTTTGCCAAAGCGCCGGGACACCCCTCGGGGTAGCCGTGCGCTATAAAAGAGACCTAAACATAACATAACATAACATGTTCAAAAATAAATGGTTTCAAATGGTGGTGTATACCACCTATCTCTATTCTATCCCCATTTACTTATTAATACTTTCCCCGCGTTAGCATTAGTAAATACCTTGTTTTCATTTTCAGCAAAGCAGCTGCCAAGCATGTGAGTTTCATAATAGCCATCTTGTTAGCAACTGCGAAAGTGCTAAAATTTCCCTGCAAGCAAAAGTAAGTCATACTACGTGGATGCAGTTGACGCATGCATACCAAAGAATTTCAGTTAGCGGCCATTTTAGAATCACGCTTGAGTTACTGTTTAATAAGACACATAGGCAAGCTTCTCTTTACTTGAAAATGTAATGTTGTGTATATTAGTTTTCACAATACGAGGTTAATAATGGGTTAAAGGTTACTTGAGAAGATTGCGTCTAAGCAAGTCTACGAGTCCTTGCTCCGTCACCTGTGTGGCTCAATATTATGGGTCCACTTTACTCTCTGACATGTTTCTGTGAGAAGGAGCCACAGTAGACATGTCACGATTTCAAAAAGTCATGATAACTAGAAAATGAAATAAATTACCAATGTCCTGAAAGCTCCGCGCGGTGCCTGCCGCTTTGTGCATGCAAATGCACTGCTTACATTTTTAACATTGCGGCGGGTGCTGCTTCAAGTAGCACCCGCCGCAATGTTAAACATACAGGATGTGACCGCCAGGGTGGCGGTCACATCCTAATTTGCACGGAGGGACCGCCGCTGCCCCTGCGGACGGTCCCTCCACCTCTGGGCTGGCGGACGGACGCAGGTCCGTCCGCCATCCTAATAGGGCCCTAAATTAGGTTTTTCTTTATCCCTATTAAACTCCAGAGTCTTACGGGGTTGTAGTTGAAATGGGTCAGCTTGTACAACCTTTGCCCTTAAAGGCAATTGATTTTCACTTGCAATTCAGTTTTTTTTAATGGATCGTCTTTGAAAGATATGGTTAGCGCTTTTCTCTAGATGTTGGACATAAATAGCCAAACGTATTTACTTAGAAAAGATGCACTTTTCATACTAGCTGAAACATTAGGTTTAGATACTTTCTTTATTTACAGAAAAACCCCATGGGTTTATGGTATGTATTGTGTTGACAAGGGTCCATAACTATGCCCAAAACCATACAAAAAGAAAGGGAAATACCTGCCAATAATGCTCAAATATAGGCCTAAAAGAGATCCTTACATGACTATACAAACCCCTGAACCACAACGAATAACCTCAAAACATGAGTACAAAAGTATAGAAATTTAATTACAATAATGGAAAAAAAAATTCTGTACATATTTATAACATCACATAAATTATTCAATATAAAAATAGACCAATAACAACATTACAATAGTCCCACATGCAAAACAACACTTTCATACCAGCATACATACCAGAATACATACAGCTCATATCGCACACAGCACACAAATCCACAGATATATCACAACCAAAAGCTGATCTGATAATGGTAGATAGAATACAATCAACAGAGAATGAACCCCAGATCAGTCAGGTGGTCCCCAGATGGATAAGACGCCGACATGCATTTCGGTGTACATCCCCCAACGGAGCTACACCTTCATCAGGGCGGGGGTATACGGTGGCATGGTGGGACAGGATATCGATTTTTTTTATAAAAAAATGAGGCACACCAGGTTTCAAATACGTACACTGGCCTCAAAGGGCCAGACTATTTACAGAATCCCGACGGAGCAAACTTCACTTTCAGCTCATGGAGCTTCAGGATGGCGAAAACATCCTATCTAAAAGGAGAGGGCGTCCATAGTCGATATACGCCAACCCGATGCGTTTCAATGTACTTTCCACGGGCAAAGGCAACTGGATATAAGCCCTTCAATAATCGGACACAAGTCGGAACATTCACGGCCTCTCCATTCAAACGGGCATCACGGATACGCAAGAGGTCCCTGACTGATCAGGAATCTAGATTATTGTGTTGACAAGGGTCCATAACTTTGCCTAAAACCATGTTATGTTATCAGGATTTTTAAAGTGTGACTTATAACCCCAGGGGTATCCAGGTGCTGGAGCATTTGTGAAGGTCGTCTGAAGGGTCTTAGTTGAAGAGCTAGGTTTCAGTTTCTTGCAGAATTCCAGAGACGAGGAAGAGGCCCTTAAGTGTAGAGGGAGGTCGTTCCACATTTTGGGTGCAAGGTATGAGATAGCTAGGACTCCTGTTCTGTTTTCACGAATGCCGGTGTGTGTGACAGAGAGAGGCAGAGCATGAGTGTCTAGTGAGCTTGTGAAAGAGGAGGCGGCAGTTGAGGTATACTGGTCCAATGTTGTGCCGTGCCTTGTATGCATATGTGAGGAAATTGATTGGCAGCATTTGTGTATCCGCAGCCAATGGAGAGCTCTGAGGTGAGGCGTGATGTGGGTGCGCTGAGGGAGGCCCAGGACGAGTCTGGCAGTAGCCTTCTGGATTTTCTATAGACGGTGAAAGGGGAGGTTGGGGATTCCGGCATAGAGAGCATAGTCGAAGGCAAGTCTACTGTTGATTTGGGCTTGAGTGACGGAACGTGTGGTGCTTTTGGGAATACATCTGAGATTTTTTTGAAGATGTATTGCATGTGGATGCAGGAGGAGCTGACTGTGTTCACCTGTGCAGCCATGTTGAGTTTCTCATCTAATCTGATCCCCAGGTTAAGTGCATGGTTGGTGGGGGATGAAGTTGGACTGAGCTCTGATGGCCAACAGGTTCAGTTCTAGGGGGAGTTCTCGTTCCCGTAGATCAGCACTTCTGTCTTATCCTTGATGAGTTTCTAGCAGTTGGTTCTCATAAATTCTGCCTCTTAGATCATGCATTTGGTGAAGCTGGATCTGGTGGTGACAGACATAAAGAGGATGATCCGTGTGTCATCTGCTTAGGAAATGATAGAGGTGCCGATCAAATCAGGTCCTTGGTCTCAGGTGTGTAGGGTAGAGTCTGACTCACTGAGTTCTCCTTGTGTGGAAGGAGCATATCTATACGAGGGCTGGGCCTTGAATGCCTGTATTGTGTAATCTTTTGATGAGGCTGGAGTGTGACACGGTAATGAATGCTGCTGAGAGGTCCAGCAGTATGAGGGCGGTGGTTTCTCCTCAGTCTGGAAGGGTGCAGATCTCATGTGTGGCTGTGATAAGTGCTGTCTCCATACTGTGATTGATGCGAAAGCCGAATTGGGAGTGATCAAGAAATTTGTGGAGTTCCATGTACCCATTGCAATTCCAATGTCTGGCTTTTAATTGAAAGTGCAAGCCAGACCTATTGCCTTTGCAAATGCATGTCTCTATTGTGCACTGTGACTCCTGCCTGAGGGTTGCTTGTAGTCCCTTTCAACAAGTCTGGCTAAATAACTATTACAAGAGGAGTTGTGATAGTACTTTGGGTAGTGTGTGACTGGTGCTCTGTAAGATGTGTGACAGTGCCATCCCAGGGTGTGACTACTGGTTTTGAGAGGTTTGAAAATTCTATTGGTATTTAGGATGTTTTCATAATTAATTATTAGGGTTTAATAGGAGCCCTTGTATTTTTCATAAGCCCATGGCTTTAGGAAAGGGTTAAAAACGTAGCTATTCATTCTCTAATTTTCTGCTTGCTGTTGAATTAGCGTCAGGACACTCTCAGGAGCATCTGTGTGCATTATAAATGTGTCTTCATCATCATCATGCTTTATACCTATTTAATGATGGAGAAGCCATGTTTGGGAAACCACAATGCATCAATCATTCCTAAAGCTACGTCCTCTTCCTGTGCTTGTGAGTTTTGACTATCTTCTTTCCATACTGGGGCTACCAAAATATTTTGGGTGGGGGGGGGCATATATGACTCAGGCTACCCATTAATTTACTTTAAAGAGCGGTCTGCTAGTGACTACTGGCAGTCCACCCTGCCCACAAAACCCCCTTGAAAAAATCCCTGACTCCTACATCAAAAGGGACTCTGCCTCAGATGAAAAGTTCTACAGCAGTTTATAATTTAGTTTTGATCATCTGGATAGTGAGACAGAGCAGCCAGGGATTACTCTGGGAGATGGTTTTGGTTAGAAAACCAGAAATCTGCAAGTTACACAATAACACAAATAAGTTAATGCTGAGCTAGCACTTTTACTTTTAAAACTATATAATACGAATAAAAATTACAAATGTACACAATGGAAACCAGACCATCCCCAGCCCTTTCTTAACTAGAAATATAGGTAACAAAGTCCTCTTATATTTGGCAGAGTTTGCAATTTAAAGCTGCTCCTACTGCACATCCCAAGGATTACACCAAGCAAACCCCCTTCCTAAATTTCTGGAAGGAAAACCGATCACCAAAGAAGCGAAATCAAAGTCCCTTCTCTTTGCTCCATTTAATGTTTTTGTGATTCCATGAGCTCCGACCAACAGCTGTGCTCTGAAGCCGGACCTAAAAATGTAAGGCTGCTCGCAGAATCTCCTGAAACTAAAAGCAGATTTACCTTCGAGTGCAGCTGAGCAGAGCTTCGGGTAAAACTATTACTATCATTGATTTTGATAAATGGAAAACAAGCTATGGAAGCAGGTGATTTCAGAAGTGGCAATCAATTAAGTATTTTATTAGTGCACAAATTTGAGCATAAAGGTGGAATTGAATTTGTGTGTGCTGAAATAGTTTTAATTAATGGACCAGATATTTTATACAAGGTCTGTGCCTGATCATATACTATTAAATTACAATACAGATTGTGATATATAAATGTGAAAACTTAATTAACCTAACATAAACCACTAATGATACACATCTGAGCAGCTGTATTCAGGGGACGCTGATGCTAACAAGGCAAAAATTAAACTGCAATAGTTAACTTAAAGCAATCCCCGGAACATCTCCTTCATAATTAATAAATGAAAAATGTTATTGCAGCTAATCAATAAAGTTGTTAGAGAGAATTGATCGGGTGGGGAACTCTCTTTTGCGGGTACGATTTTTCACCTATTCAGAGCAAAAGACTCCCTGAGGTACTATAAAGCTGATAGACACTTAAGAGCCGGACCCGAAAGAAAAAAATCTAAAGGAAGGCAATTAATTAAAATCTAGACTCGTGACGTCTCCTTTCGCTGCACCAGTGGAGGTACAGAGTCAGGTGCTTGGGATCTGAAGGGCTTGCAATACCTTCTCATGCAATGGGAGGGAAAGGAGAGCATTAGGATGTGACACATACACTACTACACATACTACTACATACTCTAAACCAACAAAGGCTATTCAGCAAACCATACTCATCAAATCAAATCTAGCTTTATTCGATTTTAGGTAAAATCACAACAGCATACACAAACATAAAAACACTTAAAAACATTTGATATGATCTTTATGCATTATCTAGTGCAAAGTGCATATTGTGCATTCAGTTAGCTTACATAGTAATAGTGGCCGAGCAATAATCACATCCGTTTAATTCATTTAAGCTTTTCCTAACTCTGAAGATAATTTTCAGAAAACCAGACATAGCAAAAATAGTTAAAAAACGATCTAAAAATTGTAAATATAAAAAAGCTGGTCTACATTGTCTCAAACCTGCTTGTTTTAATAATGGAAGAATCCATACTAGAAAGAAACAGACATTTGATGTTATTCTATATTAAAATATAAACCACTGTAAAAGAAATATTTAAAAAATCTTTAGGCATCAACAAATCGTACCTAATTCAGTTGCACATTAATACGAAATACTGGAGACACTATTTAACTCTATTTTGCTGGCTTGTGTTTATTCTTGATTGCAGTTTATTTGGATAGTTTGGAAGAAGTTTGCTATTTTGGTCAAGTTGCGACTAGCCAATAGCTGCTGTTTGGTGACCGCAGCCACAAGGACATCTGTACAGCTCAGCTAGATAAAGAACACACCATGAAAACAAAGGTCTAGGGGAAATATTAGGAGTGAAGAGCTAAATCTATTCACTATGAAAGGGGCAAGCAAAATATTAATGGTGAGGAGCAGACCCGCCAACCTTCCCAAAAAATTGCACCATATTAGAGGAAGGGACCAGGTGGGGGCAGAGCCTGGGTAGGCAGTTTGGACCTTGAGCTCATTGCCTCAGCAGCCATGAAGGTACTTCGGATGGCGTGGGCATTGAGAGGGGGTGGGGTTTTGTACAGGTCACTGTCCGTGACGTACTGTAAAGCATGCCTACCCCCCTCAAAAAAAGAAAAAACCCACTCTAGGCTTCAAAGGCTCCCCCTGATGAAGTTGAAAAACTCTATGGAAATCGGCTCTGCTCAGCCTTCAGACAAACACTCTCTGCAGGTGTTTCCAACTCTCATTCTCTACCACAGTGGGATATCGGCTACTCACCGGGTGACCATGTGAAAGGAGCCAATATTGTGTGACACACAGTGGCGTCGTGTGAGATGGCGGGTCTGGTGAGCAGCTTAAATATCAAGGTACATATAAATGCACCCTAAAAGGGTCAAGAGAAATATTACAAGTAAAGCTAAAAATCAAGGTTCATATATAAATAAACTACAAAAGGGGCAATCAAAATATTAAAGAGGAGAAGCTTAAATATCAAAGATTCACATGTAAATACACCATGAAAGGGTCAATATAAATATTAGAGGTGGGGAGCTAAAAAAATAATCCTTATGTGATTTGACCTAAATTGCGCTTTTTTCTATTTTTGTAATGTATAACCTTGACAAAGGTATGGCAAGAAGTAGCTTAAAATAGATACAGCGAAATAGAATTATATGAATATTACACAATATTTGTGATATCTCCATAATTACTATTGCCCTTTCAGTGATGTGACAGCAACATTGAACCTCATTATGCATTTCTGTTTATCCTCAAAGTGGGAAATTACTTTTCTTTTCAGCTTACTTACATTAAATTAAAAGGAGCAACCCAGTAACCCAGTGACCTGGGCAGGACAATTATTATCAACAAAGTGATCTCTAAGGGGGAAGTGTAGCCCTTGACCTCCACAGCAATGTTACTGAAAAACCTCTCATACGAGTATGGTTTTGTGATGCATTTTGTGCATTTATTTCACAACAAATCCTGTTTTAACAATACAAGCTAGGATTTTAACAGTAATAATACAAGTAAACAGGACACGGTGCTCCTATAAAGTAATGGCACTGTGAAAGTGACATAGTGAACAGATAGTGCACTAGTCATATATACAAAAATATGTACATGTGACTGCTAAAGGCAATGCATGTTATCTACAACACAATCCACATTTGTAAGTGTTGACGTTTTGGCCAACAGTAGAGAGTTAATCAGAAGAGGCTTGTCATCAGAACAAGGTGCTGTAAGAGGCATCAGGGGGATGAGAAACAATCCTATAGTCCTAGAGGGTGCATCAATCCAGGGGCAACAACACATTTGCTCAGGAAAATGACAAGCAGGGGAGCATATGGCAATCTTACTTTTGACTTAGGAGGTATCTCAAAATGGGGAAAACATCAACATTGAGCTTGCCCAAAAAATCACAAACAACAACTGTAAGGATAAGGGAGATAGGTTCCAATCTCGCTAGATCAAAAGGGCCATAGCATCAGAGGACAATAGAGCCACTAGAAAAGAGGTATGGCGGGGAAACTCACGCCTAACACCAGTAAAGCCACTTCAGGGTAGGCAATAACAGTTTTGGTGTATACATTTCCAGAGGTGTAACTAACGCCCCCACAGACCTCGCAGTGCGGGGGGGCCCTAGCTCCAAGGGTCCCCCTCAACAAAGTATGCTGGCCTGAGAGCTCCTGAGTGAGCCGGAAGGTGGGACCTCCAGGTACTTTGCAGGGGGCCCCCCTCGAGTTTCGTTACGCCACTCTATATGTCTTCAATACAGTTGTAAAAGCCCTCGAAAAATGAGCGACAGGGTGACGGTTAATAATCACTCATTCAAGCTACAGCATGTGCTGTCAGGTGGATCGGTATAGCTGCAACGTCTCATAGAGAACGAAGGCCAGAATGATTCCAAGGCTTGTCTTGTTTAGTTGTACTAATACTGTTAAACTCCTATCTTATATTCTTTAAACGGAATGTGTTGCAAAATAAATGCACAAAACTCATAACAAAACCACACTCGTTAGACCCATTTTTCAGTACTTTTGCAGTGGAAGTCAAGGGCTACACTGCCCCAAAGGGACCACTTTGTTGAAAACACTTACATTAAACAGCGTGTCTTAAACCCCCGCCTCGGCCTATAGACCAACAGCCTCCTGATACTACTTGGAAGAGTAGCAGAAGAATTAGTAAGTAGTAATATTATTAATAGTATACGGAATAATATCATTTCCATGAGTCCTGCAATATCAGAGAGGATATAGTGTTTGTGATGTGCACCCTAGAAGTGTCAGTTCTCGGTCTATAGGGGAAAGATGGCTTCCCAAGCTTGCGAGTCACGAAGAGGGCGGGACACCCCTTTTATTTCTCATTTTCCTTACAATTTGCAAGGATTGACAACATCTCCTTCACACATTGAGATAGTGGGTTTTCACTTGCACAGCCTGGCGTTATTATGATTATTACAAACGTGTAATGCGCACAGCTACCCCGAGGGGTTTCCTGGCACAATGCTGGAGTAGAGACAGAGAGGGAAAGATCTGTAACACAAGTTAGAAAAGCCAGGTTTTTAGACCCTTCCGAAAAGCAAGAAGGGATGCCGAATTTTTCAAGGACGCTGGCATAGTCCTTAGTAAGTAGGGAAAAGAACGGCCTTTCCTGTGAAGACTGACTGGTTATTGGTCAAATAAACCAAGTCTGCAGAGCGGATCTCAAGGCCAGGAGGGATGGTATAGGTGGACTAAATCCAGGAGATATTTAGGATCAGATCCAGATTTGACTCTAAACATATAGCAAAGGGCTTTGAACTTGATACGGTTCAACACCGTCAGCCAGTGTAGATCATGAAGCATGCTGGAGACCATGGTAAACTTAGGAAGGTGATAAAGAAGCCTGACGGCTGCGTTTGGCACAAGCTGCAGGCTGTGGATAGTGGATTTGTCGGCTCTCAAATGCAGGACGTTGCCATCATCCAGTCTCGAGATCACAAGTGCTTGGATTATCGTCCTGTGTGCTGAGAAAGGAATCAGCCATAGGATGTTTTTTAACCACTTGAGGACTGCAAAGCAGGTAGACGTCACCTTGGCCACTTGTTATTTCATGGATAGTGACTCATCCACAATGAACCCCAGATTCTTAACACTGCTAGAGGAGTGGGAAGAGCTTCCAGTTCACCAGGCCAGTGCTACGGCCCCCAGAGATCAGACATTTTGCCTAGAATCATAACTTCTGTAAATTGCAAAGCAGAGGTACTCCTTGTGTTATTATAATAGAAATACATAAAAATAACCTTAAAACATAATTTTTACCAAGAGGTTCCTTCTGCTGTAGCATCAAGAAGCAATTGACTTTTTCTGTGCTTACAAAAAATTATTGTACTTGACTATTTCTTTAGTATTCTGCATTCTATTTTACATGCGTGGATAAGAAAAAATGTTACTGAAATAACTAAACTACATCCCATGATTTGACAGTTAAACACAATTCCTAAATCTGCTGTATATGTGGGCTGAAATTCAAGTCTGTCTTCTATGCCTATTTTATTTTTCTTGCACTTAAAGTTCAGATGTTCTGCAAATGTATGGTGATAGAAAATCTCAAAATGGCTCTGCTTCAGAGCTTTCTTTGGTGCATAGCTCTGCCTCCCTCCCTCACAGCAGAGCCTTCCAGCTGAGACCTCTTCTGCTGGTAATTAAAGTTATCACTGAGCCCAAATCTTAACCATACGAAATTCATTAACCACTCAGGAAGTTTGACGGACAACTGGACGTTTGATTTTCCAGCAATCAGGAGTTAAACAGTACCTCAGCACGTACTGTTTATTTTACTGTTTTTGATATGATAGGTCCTCTCGTTATTCTCATTATAGAACTCTGGGGCATAATAGCAAGGGCGTTATCGCCGCTTTAGCGGCACTTTTTGCCGATAAAACTGTGATTTTTTTTAATCGCCCAATTACCAAGCTGTCGCTAACAGCAGTTAGCGACAGCTTAGAGGCGATAGCGACCGGTTTGGGGCCCGCTTTGCATGTCAGCGATATTTATCACTAATGACCTGCAAAGTGGGCGTACCCAAACTAGTAGCAACTGAAAGCAGTCGCTAACACAGCTATCACCTATTAGCAATACCCGCAACGCAATAAAAAAATGCGCCCTAACCAATATTAGCGCCAGGATTTTACACCTGGTAAAAACCTGACTTACCCATAATAGTCAATGGGAGGTGGATTCTATGGCTAGGTCCCCACCTGCCTATTAGAGAGATTTTCCTTAGCGATAGGATTTTTATCGCTGGAAATCTCACGTTACAGATGGGATTCGCCGCTATCGCTGGATTTTTTATCGCTGTGCAGATAAACGTTGGTAATTCTGCGTTATCTACGAGATAAAATCCAGCGAGAGGAGGCGATAAAAAAATCGCGCTAAGCGCGGTTTGCGATAATTATCGCAAGTTGTTGCTAATATGCCCCTCTATTCCAAAGCTTAATTTGAAACAGTGGTTGCAGGTGAGACGCAACTTTGCTTCTTCTTTCACAAATTAACCACTGCTGCTTCCTCTGTGTTGGGGTTCGCACTCTGTAAATACTTCAGGAACTAACTAGACTTTAGGAGTAATATTGATTTCTGCAGTAACCTTAAGCAGCTTTCATTTGGTTTCACAAATTGGACATTTTTCTCTGTTGCCTGTTCCCCGCTCACTCGGAAATGGAGGTCCATGAGGTTAGTAACAAGAGCATGACTAGAGGCTGCCAAACATGGCTGCCAGTGAATCTCTTTCCAGTGCGCGCGGCGCATTTCACTCACGCGGTAATACGCGCTCCGGTGCAATCTGTCAGTCTCGCGCTCAAAAGGTCAGCATTCTGAAGGCTGTGAGGAGAGAACAGCGCCTCAGTGTCAGCTTAGCTCCTTGACAGAGCTGTGCTTGGGGTAATATCATATTTCATCGCATCATCTAATAGACAGATTTGGGGGGGGGGGGGGGGGGGGGAGAGCGAAAACAATAATTTCTTGCTGGCGGTGTCTCAGACCTGCCAACTGTCACCTAAAGATCAAGCTTTGAGTTTAAAACAATTACTGGACGACAATGCATGTACACCTGCGCGTGCGTAAAGACATTTCTATAAACTCACACGGATATTGTTTTCTTTTGCATGTAATACATATTTGTTTAGAGATGGCGTCACCATTGCAGAAAGACTGTACTGGGGAAAAATATGGGGCAAAAGCATGCCGCCCAGTTTTTCAGCTTTTGTCATTCACTGAATGTGTTCCCCAATCTATATAAGAGACATGTTTTGCAGTTCAGGGTAAAAATATGAAAATGGATTGTGTGAAAATTGCTAAACATGTATTACACGCATTTGCTTAAAATCATTTAAAATGTACCACAGACATTTAAAAACCCTAACACTGGGCCTAGAGCGTGAACAACAATTCAAAAGAGAGCAAACAGAGTTCCCAATGCTAATCCTACTTAGGTAATAAAAAAGAACAAGCTGAGATAGCTTCAAGCAGAGTCCCATCTTTCACTTCTGGAAAATGGAGCACAGGTAATTTCTCCATGGAGCAGAAATAATGCGAAACCAGATTGTTTGCCATGGTGCAAAACGTTCTGTTGTAGAAGCAGCAAAAGTTGTGGCAATATATTTCCTTTTGTTGTTCACCAATGCAAGGTGTCTGCAATACAAAACCCAGAAGTTTACAGAATGTAGCAAATGTGCAACAAGAGTTGTGTGGCGAGCTAGGTCCAGCCCAGTACTTAATTTGAGCCAGTGGTTGCCGGTGGGGGCTACCGTCACTAATTTTTGGGGACCGGCGCATATTTTCCTCCTCTAAAGAGTAAAAACATAGAGATCAGAAAGGAGAAAGAGAAAGACAGAAAAACATTACCAAGAGGAAAAACAGGAACCCTAAAGAGTGAGATGAAGGGGCAGAAGTGTCTGGCAGTGGATTAAAGAGGTCTGAGGCTGATTCAGGAGTACGCAAACCAAGTATCAGGTATTTTGACATTTAATAGCACTGGCCATGGGCTTGTGAGCTGGGTTTTGGGCACCGGTATGCATTATTTTACAAATTAAGCACCGGTTGAGCCACAGGGGCAGAGCATACCTCACTCACACTCATTCTCAAAGATTTTATGGAGAAGCCCTAGAAATCGTCATGCTGCATTGTAAACAGATTCAAAATGCACTACTGTAATATAAACTTGCCTTGGCATGTTCAACTTTATTTTGGTTTCTTGACAGATAATATTTTATCCTAATTAGAATTTTTTTTAATGTGGCTGAGCGCTCCCTCCACATGCAATATTGAAATATTGTTTAGTGGTTTTAGGTGGGAAACAGTCCCTACATATTGCTAGTGAATACAGGGGCTGTTTAATGTTGCAAACTCCTGGACCTCAAAAATATGTGGATTATTCATGAAAACTCCACCAACCCCACAAAATGCAAAACTGACAAGGTTTGAGAATGGGGAACAATAGGCCCTGAGCATTCCTGATGGCACCCATGGCCATCAAAGCACCACTGTTGCTTACCGAAATTGTACTGTGGCGCAGCATACTCCTATTAATGTAAATTGTAGATGTTTGCACTTTGTGAAAATCTATGTCTGGCTTCTTAGGCATCCGAATTCACTGTTACTTCACCCACCCCTCGTTAAATTCCATTCCACAAAGTTACAATGTTGTCCATGTAAGACCACACACCTTAAAGTTGCCTCTTCAAAAACAGATATACTAGTGGAAGTGTGGTCTTCATAAATATACTGTGCTAATGGAAAATGCTGTTAATCTACTTTCTGTGAATCAGAATTAGGATTTTCAATGTGTAAAGTAAACATTTTGCACATTTTGCTCACTTAAGGCTTCGTTAGTCACAGAAAGAGTATTAGGCATCAGACTCCTAATGAACAATTTAAAATGTGTAACTTTGTGGAGATTGTCATATTTTTTCAAAGGCTTTTCACAACTAATTTATACCATGCACATTGTGACTGTAAAAGATTAGCAGTACTCGAACAGTCCTGCACCTAAAAATGACAAAGCATACATAAATGGTCACATACATTTAGACAATGCAGACAGTAATAATCTCCAAATAGTAATATATTAAAAAATATAAAATAAAAATAATATCTAAATGAATGTAAAAATAACTGCAAAATCGCAGACTCCTAAATGAATCACCCTAGAAAAAGCACATACTCTATTTTACACACTCTCATAGACACATCAAAACACACTTTATGTCTCAATCAAATACACCTACATGCACATTCACTTTTACAGATGCACACATGCACACACACACACACACACACACACACACACACACACACACACACACACACACACACACACAGAAACACCCATGTACACTGTAGGAAACTGGCTCTGTATGTACTCTACCAATGTAAGGTATAGTATGCACAGAGTCCAGAGGTATAGCAGAGGCTACATTAGGTAAGTACTAACAGCTCTCTTTGTGGTAGTGTGGGCAAGTAGTTCGGCTTATCCAGAGAATGTGTTAAGCATGTACTGTCTTCACTCAGTCAAGACTGATGTCACACACTCAGAGACAGAGTCCAGACCAATTAGGTAAGTATAAAAAGGTATACTTATGTTTTCTTTCTAGAACCAAGCAGGACTTGGCACAGGTAAGTCAAATATACTCTCAGATGCAAGGCTTTACAAGGAAATGCAGTTGTGGTTGAATTTGCAATCATTACAAGTTTGTATTCAGTTTCAAAAAAGTTTAAATTACACAGTAATTACTTTTGGAATACTTTTAGATTACTTTTGGATTACAACGACTTCTCTGGGTGGTATGTCTAGATACCACACAAATGGGGTGGTACCTACTAGTGATAAATATCACTGTTGGTTCGACCTATTCATCACAATAATCAAACTTCATGGGCTTACGCACGGTGAACCGCACCGTTACAGGGGGTTTGCCAAGTTCGCTTCTTGCTGCACCTACCCTCGACCCTGGGTGCCCGAAAGTTTGATTATTGTGTTGAATACGCCGAACCAACAGTGATATTTTTCACAAGAAGGTACCACCCCATTAGAGGGGGATCACTCACTCTGAGATCAAACGTGGAGATGACTCACTACCCACTCACTTTTTTCTGGTCTTGATAAAGCCCCAAGGATAATATTGACCATCTTAGGCGCAAAACATGTTGATCTTTCTTTTTAGCTACTATGGGACATTATTACCCCAATAGTAACACTAACCTACAGGTTTTTGACTTTTTTACTCTGACAGGGGAATCGGTCTATTGAAATCAGTTTGTTATCCCCTAGCCAGTTTTACCTATTTAACTAAACATTCACTTTTCACCACCCCACTAGGACACTTTCACACTCATCAATGGTGAAATAAAAAGATCTCTGTTAAAGTGACCATTTGAGGGGCCCGTAGGGCATTGCAGCGCCGGCCCGACGAGGAGCACCCACTCGATGATGAAGCATGACATCCCTAGGGATGTGTGAGGGCAACAAGAGACATTCTTGTTGACTGTCCCCTATAAATTGGCTTAGTACATAGTAATCTCTTCACTCTTTCTTTCTCTCAAATCTCCCAATGTCTTATCGAGAACAGTATCCCCCATTTTTTAATAGGAATAGACTTAGACATTGTAGGGGTACAGTGCTCATGCAACTGTACCCTCACCTGTGGTCTAGTACACCCTTCTAGAGGGATGCCTTACCTATGACAGAGCAGTTGATTGCAGGCATGGCACACAGGGATGTGTGCCATGTTGGCTCTTCCCTTTTTTCTGCACCAAAACACGCAGCCTGTGATGGCAGTGTGTGGATGTTATAGTACAGGGCTCCTAACGGTGGCACTTCAGCCGTTAGAGGATTTTCCTGGTCAAAGTGCCCTTGGGACCCATGGTACCTTTTACAAGGGGATGGATGATCTGTGTCCAGAGATGGGCTAATTGGGGTACAAATGTACAGCTTTGGGAAAGAGCACAGGCTCTGGAAACCTGATTGGCAGTAACCCAGGACACACCAAGTCAAAGTGCATCATGTGTCAGGCAAAAAGTTGGGGGTAACCACTCAAAAAGAGGCCCTTTCCTACACACACACACACACACACACACACACACACACACACACACACTATATGTATTTGCACAACATAGACAAGTGTGGCCAAAGATATAAAAAGGACACAGAAAAGAGCAAATGTGTCAGCCTAGGATTAGTCCCTGCAGTTAGTCCCTTCATTGAGGTACTCACTCACCCAGTACACAACTGATAAAAGTATCACTGCGAGAAATGTTTGCAGAGAACTCCACATTCACAATGGGTTCAGTTCAGTTCACAAAGGAATGTGCCAATCCAATATCTATATTATTTATTTATTTTTATTTTGCACTACAGCCTTGTAGTGATCAATAAAAAGAAAGAAAGAACACATATACATATGTCTGGTGTCCACAATGACTCACAGCACATGTGACGAAGGGTAGATCCCGGAATGTGATCCTGTTTATGTGCTCCCCACAGTAATGTTTGTCATGTGTGTATTATCTTCCTCAGGTGCTAGTTGTTTCCCTATTCTTTTCAGTTTCATAGTTCTATACAGCATAGGCAGAGAACCCTGCCTGGGGGTAGATAGAACTACATGTGTATGATTTATGCTTAAAATATGCCTCTAAAGGTACTTTACCATAGCAGTAACTTTACAATAGTATTTTGAGTTTTTATGCAAGGGGGTGTGGATATGAACTCCTACTACTAGACATAAATGTCATGTGCAGAAATGTTCAACTGGAGACCTACCTTTGTGAAAAGGCTTACTTGACCTGCACACAAGGTACTCCGTGCTTGCACCTCACAATACCTTGCGAAATCTTTGCTCCATTACCAACCTCCCCAAAGTCTCATGGAGACGAACCGGAGCCTATTGTGAAACAGACCATTTAAATATAAGGAATATGGTGACTGATCTCTCAATTTTCAGGTCTCCTGTGGAACTTTCTACTTTTAGACTGAAAAACATCTACCATTAATGACCCACCTCTTCTCCATGGCTTTTTTAAAATCATATCTTCTTCGGGGTTAAGCGACCCATTAGCACTGAAATATTGAAAGGCAACTCCACCTTTTCTTCACTCTGCTGAGGCGTGTGTGATGCCACAGAAGAAACAGTAAACACCATCAAAATCACAAATCTGGTATTATTTTGTCTGAAATAAGTTGTCTAGTCCATTTCACATTCCACAAATGCCAGCATGGCGTGCAAAACAATTGCAAATATTATTGAGTGCACCGTTGTGTTCATAGTAAACAAACTGTGCCTGCATCAAACACGGTCTAAAAATAGGTCGACATTTGAGCATTTATTTTACACAAAAACAAAAGGATTGTGTATTTCCTGGCTGCCCTGGCGTTTTTTTCCAGTCATTTGTTAAGTATCTCCTGTACAGCTCCCAAGTTGTCTAAAGTCAACTGTGAGCTTTGCCTTCTGAATTACTAGCCAAACGTTTAAGCACAAGTGAAAAAGCACAGCTGACTGTCTTATTCTTGTAATAAGTCTCTGCTTTGACAACCAACAGAGAGGATTAAATTAAGAGGGGATAAAGTCAGCCTTGTTTGAGATTAACCTCTGCATCTTTGTTTTGTAGGTGAACGTGTGTGTGTGATAGAGTTAGGTTTCCTGAGATTACCAGGGAGCGTTTTGTCAATAACATTAGATTTTGCGGGATTCAGTAATGGTTCATGTGAAAATGTGTACTGTGCAACAGAAGGTCAGATATCTATTAAAGATTGCAATCCAAATAGGGTCCTCCCATTGGCTGGTTACACAGGCGTTGTACCAGAGAAGTGAATTAAGAGGAACATGTTGTGGGAGAAAACAACCGCAGGACAGGAAGCTAGCGGCAGAGAAACAGAGCATTGGCATGAAGAAAATGTGGCAAAGTTTGTTTAAGAGAGCTACCAACTGCAACAGCGAGATGGTAACAGTAAGAAAGAAAGGGTGGACAATGCACCCATTACAGAACCACTATGGCGAATGAAATAATGGATACACAGGTGGCAGGATGAGAGCGATGGAGCACAAGAAAGAGGGACAGGAAGAAATGAGAAAGCAGGTAAAAAAGAGTGAATGAAAGGAACAGAAAACAAGAGAGTAGGAGGTAAAGAAATGGCACAGGACGAAAATGAACAGGAGTTAGCAACAGAGAGAAACGAAGAGTAATGGAAAGACAGCAGCAGGGAGAAGAAAACGGCAGATTGTGATATCATGAACACAACTGGGAGACAGTGACAAGCACTGCGGCCAAGGTAAGCTGTCTAAAGGCTGTATCCGATATTAAAGACTGCGGTTGTTAAAAGGGTGAGGCCAAGAGCCATCCATAAAATTCAAATAATTTATAGATTATGTTGACACAAAATAAAAAATCTTGAACCTCAGACACACAAACTCTCACTCCGGCTAGAGAGGTTCACAGGTTTAGATGGTCGCCCTATTCAACAGGATGTACAGATTGTTCAGACTCAGACAACTCACCAGGGCTATTCTATAGGTATAGAGAAGGTACATGGGCAGGCCTCATAAAGCAAAGTTATCCACCCGGCATTTTATAGGCATTACTATTTAGACAGCACCTCCACTGGCTCCCGATCCAGAAATACTCCTTCTTCAGGCTTTTGATCTACACCTTAAAGCTACACATAACTTAGACTCTTCACACGTCAACAATTGCATCCATTTCCACACGCCAACCAGACCTCTCGATTTTGCTGTCCAACTACTGGCCTCCGTCCCCGGCGAGCAACAGCACGGGGATGCGCTCTATCTTACCTTGCCTCAAGGCGCGGAACCAGCTCTCCCTTGCTATCTGCTCGGCTTGATCAGTCCTCGAATTCAGGAACAATCTCAAAACCTAGCTTTTCCACAAGACCTCCCTCGGATGTACAATACTACACTTTATCTCAGGGGCCAGGATACAGTCACAGGTGATATTGCTTGTTCTACATATAATGATACCATAACATAATAGAGCAACATCTCTTATTTTGCAAATCATACAGACTTAGGTCTCAGACATCACAACTTATCCTCAAGCAGAGGTAATATGTAAGAATGTTATCGACAAAAAAATTGAATGGCATAATTATTGTGTCCTAAATATTGTAGATTTTCCATCACTAACTTCAATGAAGCAATAGTTTTGTAAACGATATTTAGGAATTTTGTCAGGTAATACTTAGTCCACTACATTTTGGTACCATAGCTTAGCAGCTCATAATAAACAGTCTTTCACATTGTTTAGCATGGCTACTTCTGAAGTTACACAGATTTTAGAGGTGTTACCTTACACATCGAAACAATCTCTCAGTTGTTGCCTAATTTACAGATTCAAGACAGACAGTTTGATCAAACTCGCAGGCCTAAAACAGCACCACTCTTTCTATGGTATAAATACGTTTTGGCTTTGCAAATTAGATAAACTATAGATCAACCGAGTGAGTTGCTCAAAAACCCACCAAGTGTCACTGTCAGTCAGGATCAGGTAAACACTCAGCGGATGCCCATACTCAGAGTTGACTTGTGCTTGGTAAATTGTTATTCTTCAGAGTACCCTTAAGATATTACATGTATTCCCCTCAGTTATGCAGGAATGTAGCCTTTAGACACAATGTATCCCACTCACCCTGTCCTCTGTCTCTTTCCTTATGCATCCCACCTCACTCTCATCTATCAGTTTCTTTTGCATTGACCACTGCCGACTCCCAGCCTTGTGATGTTAAATGAAATTTGAGTTGCTTTGTAACCTTCTAAATTTGCCAGAGGATGGACAGCCTGGAAAGTGAAAGAGAAAAGGAGCAGACGCTGAAGGAAGAGTTCCTGATCTGACAACTAGGACACCACAGTCCTGCTAGCTATTCGGATTTTGCTTAGTGTTATTAGAGGCAGGAGGTAGGCAGCGCGAAATCCAATATATTGCCAGTAGGCCCCTCACACTCCTTAGCCACCCCACCTTATATAGTAAAACGAAACAAGTCACAAAGAATGATTGAGCATTCCCACGTGACTGAGTGATATGTTTTCTATTATTTGGAGAGAAGAGTGTCTCTTCCAAGCAGATGCACATAAGTCTATCATGCAGACAATAGTGATAAACCACATCGAACCAACTGTGCTTCAGTGACATTTGTTTAGAAGACACTTTTTCACATGATCCACTAATGATAGGACTACTCTGGATTTTCCACGACCTGCAAGCAAAACTAAATAGCAAATAGCCTTTGTCTTTTTCAGGCCTCTAGACTTAATTAGCAGACAGGGAGGCCCTTGGCAACCCCCTCAAACTCCCCATTGCAGCCACACACCTCAAAAACCATCATGCCAGCAGTCAAAGTGGAGCTGTATCCCTTGAGACTGCAAGCTACAGAGTCCAATACAGACTCTCTCTTCACAGAGTAAACTAAAATGGTGACCTTGAAAAGCACGGATTTGCAATTTGAAGAGTATCTCAGGGTTAGAGTTATCACAAACTGTTGCCACAAAGCAAAATGTGAGAGTAACTTTTAGGGAGAAAGGCAAAATGGCTGTAATGGCACAGCTTACAAGTTGCAGGTTGCTGGGAACTTTTGTCTGAAGAGTATGGGGAAGGGAGAGTGTGGGGAAGACTCACCTGTACAGACGTATGGCATCTTCTGACCTGCCAACTGTGACACAGTAACGGTATCTGGAAGGGGTGAGGGGCGGAGTCAACCTGTAAAACCACAAAAAGGGAAATGGGACATGAGGTTGAGTAAGACGGCAGAGAAGAAATGAATAGAAAAGAATGCAGGAGAGGGAAACGTCACAGATCACCAAACCAAGGAGCCCTGGTAAACCAAAAGATACCAAAGCTGGAAGAGCGAAGTGAAAAATCCTGCAAAAGGCAACACACAGACGGGTGAGAGAAGGCACGAGAGTGATGAACAAAACAGCAAACTGAGGCTAATCACAGACTTCGCAGATGCCACAAACTTCGCGGATGAGAGAGACGATCCGTATTAAAGCTTTGAATAGTGATACCCGACACGGCCAGCAGGAAGCTCACAGCCCAATCGTGGGCCTGGAAAGACAGCACCAGGTGAAACAAGAGGGAGGAAAGGCAGCATGTAAGTTGTGAACTCGTAAGCAGCGGTCTCTCCAAACGGTATCTGTGCTGAACACGGCTTATCAATTACAGTACTAAGGATTTCTGAGCGATTCATATACTTTTGGATGCTTTTCAAATTACGATGCTTTTGCTCCAGAAGCGGTTGTCCATTCAATGCATGACCGAATCGAACCTAAAAGCACTGTCCTGAAGAAGCCTATGTTTGGCTGAAACGCATTGGCCTCATGTGTTTTTCTTTTTTAAGAAGAAAAGAATTAAAAAAGCAACATTTTCAAGGAAAAACCAACTCAACTATTTTCTCTGTTCAATTTCAGCAAAAGATTTAGCTGTTATTATTTGGAAACTTTGATTGCCTCTTATTTTTATGTTATGGCAGGTAGTGCAAGAGCGAAGTTCGAATAAACAACACTGGGGCGAAAGTAATTACTGATCTATGGCCAGGAAAGACCCTCAACATAGGAAGAAAAGAGAAAACGAGATGAAGAATTATAAATTAATAAGCTAACGGACAATATAGATCAAGACTTTTCTTTTTAGAGTTGGAAAACCAAAGGGAATGAAAAAAGATTGTAAGTGAGAGAAAGAATAAGAGAAGTAAAAGACAAAACATAAAAAGGGTATTAAATCCTCTTAAATAGTACATCACTTCCCTCAATGTCTTGTGTCTTCCCCCGTGGGTAAACACCTGTTTTTCAAAGAGAGGAAGGAGCCAGCTGTGAGCAGCAGACTGACAACCAACCTAGAGAGAAAGAAGGAGAACTAATAAAGGGCTATACAAAATAGAGGGAGTAACTGAGAGACAGGGAAAGCTTATGGATTGTCAACTTTGGCAAACATTTATTTTCGACGAATTTATGATGCTGCCTTCTGTCCGCTCGCACACTCCTGACTTCTTAAATTCAACATTGGCAAATGGTGTAGCACAGCAATGTTAGATCCTATTTTACTTTATTTGTGTGGAGCCATTTTCCTCTCTAGGTACCATGGTGAATTACATAATCTGTGCCCTGCTTTCTGCGAGACGCAGCTGCAGTGGTGGCTCCTTCATCATGGCGGAAGAGCGTCGCCCCCCTGCTGAGAGCTAGCAGAGGCAAACGTGAAAAATAAAATGATAATATATATATATATTTTTTATAACGACGCCAGACCCAGCCATGTCTAGGGCAGGGAGGGTCCATTTGTATGACTAGAGCAGGAGTAGTGCGCAATGGCCAAAACAACATGCACACGTATCTTTCTCCAACCTGAGCTGTGCTGCACCACCGGGTGGAAAACAGGCAGGAGATTTACAACTAATATTACCTTGGTCCAGGAGCATTGCAGCTATGGCTGTTTAATATTTTCTATGTAAAGACATTCCACATTAACAGCACCCTATTTACATTTTGCTGCTTGTACCATTTCCTGATGCACTTAGGTCATTACTGCTGTTAATCCTGCATAGGATGGCCACTAATATAATCTTGTTTGATGTTGCCATTATTTCAACACTACTAATATATGTACCTTGGAATGGTTTTCATTGAACATTAGTAGCTCTTGTTACAGAAAATGTTGGAGACCCGTGGTCTAGAATTTCTAACTTGTTGGAATATAGGACTATGAATTGTAAGAGGATCCGACTTGATTTGTGTAACAGACCAGGACCTCCTGTAAGACATTGTTTATTTTATTTGTACATAGTCACGTTGTGCACCTCCCACACTGCGTCTTCTTCACCTTTGTCACTATGCAACAAGTTTATGTTCAGTACCTACATGATGAAAGGTGTGTATATAAATGATTAATGATTGAAAAGAAAGCCCACATACTGTATCAATTACAACTATTGAATAACCCTGGGCTTTAAACTACGCTACACTGACTTTGCAAATTGCACGTAGTACAGTACCAAAACTGTGCTTAATTACGGATTGCGCTTGATCACTTAGCGTAGCATCTAAATCAACAATATTCTCAGATGCTTTAAAAAAGCAATTTTACATCCTTAACAACATATAACCAATTTACAAAAATGAACTTTTACAATGCAAACATTAGGTAATGAGAGAGCTGATGATTTTGGGGTCCCCCTAACCCAGGGGGAGCACCAAGCAGATGCCTTGAACACAAAGAGCATAAACAAATAGCACATTTTGTTGAACTTCAGTGGTGATCCCATCATTTTAGGATCACCCCATGCACAGTTATTGGCAAAAAAACAATCCCAACCAAAGGCCCTGCAAAGCATTATGGGACGAGATTAGCAGTGGGCAGTGAATATTATAGTATCCAATATCAAAATAATTCTACAAAGAGCTGCAGTTCAGCTAGTTGTTACTAGATGTCCCTCACGAGTCAAATGCAAAGCATTGAAATTATTGTTTCATCAAGCTGCAGTTCCACTGGTCGTCCCTAGATGTCCCTCATGAGTCAAATGCAAAACCATTGAAACCCTTTCATCAAGCATTTGCATTTGACTCGTGAGGGACATCTAGTAACCACCAGTTGAACTGCAGCTCTTTGTAGAATTCTTTTGATATTGAAATGAAATTAAATGAAATGAAAAAGGTTCTTAATAGAGCGCACTGTGACCAAGCGGCTTCCTGGCGCTAGAGGTGAGAGCTGAGGGAGATGGGAGAAGCCAAAACTGTTTAGCGGGAATATGCAATAGAAAACAAATGGGTTTTTAAGGCTTTGCGAAATTGGGAGTAGATAGTGATGGATCTGATCGGTAGAGGGAGACTGTTCCAGAAAGAGGGACCCAAAACAGAGAATCTAGTGCCTCCGATTTTAGATCTATGAAACCGGGGTACATTGGAAAGGAACTGATTAGAGGAACGGAGGGAACAGTTGGGGGTGTAGGGAGTGATGAGTGAGTTAATAAAGGCTGGGCCAATGCGGGCCCGAGCCATGAAAACCAGACAACCCATCTTAAAGAGGGATCTCTGAGAGATGGGGAGCCAATGAAGTGCTTTCAGATCGGGGGTAATGTGGGAAGACTTAGGGAGGTGGAGGATGAGGCGGGCGGCCTGATTCTGAACAGCCTGTAGGCGGCGAAGTTCATACGCTTGGATGCCCACGTACAGGCTGTTCCCGTAATCGAGACGGGAAAGAATCATTGCCAGGATAATGAGCTTAAGGGCATCAGAAGAAAAGAAACGGGACACCTTTCGGATGATTCGGAGAGAAAGAAAACAGGAGGAGACAACCGAGCTGATCTGGGCATGCATAGAGAGGTCCCGACTGACTTTAATACCCAAGGTCTTTGCCGAGGCCGCAGGTAAAGGTGGAGGGCCGGAGGTGGAAGGCCAAAAGGCGGTTGACCAAGGGGAAGGGGTAGGGCCAGTCAGGACCAGCTCCGTCTTGTCCAGATTGAGCTTCAGCTGAGTCCGATTCATCCAATCTGAAATAAAGACCAGGGTGGAGTGGAGTTTGGATGGGGAGTGCAGGGGAGAAGAAAGGTCAAAAACAAGCTGGAGGTCATCCGCGTAGTTATACACGGAGACCCCCATATCAAGGAGGGAAAGAATAAGGGGACGGATAAAAGGTTGAAAAGGAGAGGGGACAGGGAGGAGCCTTGGGGAACTCCACAGGGAACCAAGCGGGAAGGGGCGGAGTGGCAAGAAAGGTGTACCGCCTGAGTCCGATCTTTAAGAAAGGAGGCGAGCCAAGAGAGGGCAGTGCCCCGAACGCCCGCTGCGCAGACACGGTCAAGAAGGATGGCATGGTCGACCATGTCAAATGCAGCGGACAGATCGAGGAGCACCAAGGCTTGGGGCAAGTTAGAATCTGCCTTACTCTTTAGCTCGTCCAAGACGTACAAGACAACTGACTCGGTGGAATGCGCCGGTCGGAAGCCCACTTGGTGGGAAGCCAGGAGGTGGTTATCCTCGATATAAGAGGAGAGACAAGAGGTGATGTAGCTCTCCAAGATCTTTCTGAGGTAAGGGAGAAGGGAAATAGGCCTAAAGTTAGAGGGGAGGGAAGGGTCTAGACCAGTTTTTTTAAAAATAGGACGAACTATAGCGGATTTAAAGTAATTAGGGACTAAACCAGAGGAAATGGAAGAATTAAGAAGAGAGAGAGGAGGATCAGGGCAATGGGCAAAGAGTGCTTTCAAAATGCGAGCTGGCGCACAGTCGGCAGGGGAACCGGACTTCACTTTCTGGAGTAGAGCCAAGAAAACATCCAAGGAGATAGGGGGAAACTGATTAAGAGGAATAGAGGACAGAGAGGGGGCAGAAGAAAGGGGGGAGGGAGAGACAGAGGGAATATTAGATTTAATCTTGGCGATCTTCTCCAGGAAGAAGTCATTAAGAGAAAGGCAGAGGTCTTGGGAAGGAATAATGTTCAAATTGGCTCTGTCGGATGCAACAAGGTTGCGAACTATAGAGAAATTGTATACTATATAATATTCACTGCCCACTGCTAATCTCATCCCATAATGCTTTGCAGGGCCTTTGGTTGGGAATGTTTTTTTGCCAATAACTGTGTTTGGGTTTGTCCTAAGAGGATGGGACCACAACTAAATCGTTCAATAAGATGTGCTTTTTTGTTTTCAAGGCATCTGTTTGGTACTCTCCCTAGGTTAGGGAGGATCCCAACATCATCACTGCTTGCTAACTTGTCAGTTTCACCATTGTGAAAGTACTATATGCACTTTAGCATGTAAACATAGAAATACTTATTTTATCATAGCTGGTCATGTACAGGAAGCTTTTTGCAATTATTTTGCAATTTTTGCACAATACAGACAAGTATACAGTGTCATCAGCTACGCCCAGGCTTACTATTGAATGGATGGATTAACTTTGTTTACCACTGATTGTTATATAACGTTTCCCTCCCTTTCAGAGAGACTGCCATGCAACCACTGTTTTGATGTTACCACAAAAAATGAGAGAATTAATGCTTATGAAGATGATTATTGAAAATTACTATTATTATTATTATTATTACAAGAATAATGTAGAGAAGATGGCTGAGAAGTGAGCAGTGCAAGTGTGTGTGTGTTCTGAAGTACATGGGGTTTATACTGGAGAACCCTTCCATGACCTTTAAGTACAAACCTGTTTTTTTAGTACAGAGTGCAGCACACATGAAAATGTTGAAAAATGTGGATACTTTTAAAAGTTGGTACATTGTTACACCTGCCTCGAGGCAGTGTAATTCTGTCTTACAAACAATTGTAGCTAAGGATTTTATTTTTGTATAGCCCTTTATGACTTACCACCTTGCTGCTACTCAAGATGAACATGAAGGGATAGCCATGATGTTCTCAGAACTCCGCCGGTGCAGTGGGGAGTGCCTCGGGGTACCGCATGGTGGGCTTGCAGGATGTCTCCATCACAGCCTTTGCATTCAATTTTTACCAGTTTTGAAGGTTCTATCAACGAATGTAGCACTCCCTGGTTCTTTGGATCTAACCATGCACTGCAGTGTGTGGCAAAGGCTGCCAAATCGCAGTCCGCTCTCAATTAGATCCCTGAACAGCTGAAGATACTTCTGGAGGATCTGCTTCTCATTGATTTCTAATTCTTCTTAATCCTTAGCCATTGGATGACTAACTAGAGTAAAAGGGGGAGCAGGATGGGAGTGGATTGTTTGGAGATCCTTGGACGGCTCAAAAATGTCCACCTTTCTGTTCCTGTATGTCATTTCCTGTGTATTGTGGTAGCCTTAGAACTCCAACTCCAAGGTGATTTGGTAACTCTATGGACACTTACATAGTGGAGGCGAAGAAATGGCAGAGAGGTTAATAAATATCTACGATAGTACCAGAAAATGAAAACACATCCGTAGATTTGAAAGTATCCCTAGTACTGTATGAAAAGATTAAAATTAAAAAAGAAGATAGATTTATAAGTACATGTATGTTTTTATCAAGCTATGGATATGTAATCCTAATTTACATATAATTGTAAATGCCTACTTGACAAGACGGTTGTTAGGATGTGACTTGAAATGTTATTGTGTGAATGATGCATATAATCATAACATAATCTATGACTAAAAGAGTGAGTGATGTGTTTGTGTATGTGTATTGCATTGAGGCTGCTACTTTGGATTACCAGAATGGGGTTGGAGCAGTGGGGTCTCAGGATTGTATATTTGCACAGTCATAGTCCACCAACATAGCTATTACCTCAACACTGTCAAGCCACACAAATGCAGCAACCAAGGTAATGGTCAGCTAACAATTAGGTGATTTTTGGTCGTGCACTTACAGACCCAGGCTCTGGTTATGTGTCCAATCCCAGAAACCTGAATCAAGCCGTAGAGCAGGGGAAAAGGCTACATGCCGGCCCAGTCACATGGTAACATTATGAAACATGCAAAAGGCTCCAAACCTCCTACACATAACTTCAAGGGAAGACTGGAGCACCCCCATAGGGTCAAGACTTCAAGACTTGAAAATATCAAAAGTGCACTCGATGGTTTGCATGTGTAGATGTGCCCTCCTGTGCCTATGTTTGGGCTTTGTGGTTGGACATCGGACGGGATTGAGGTAATAGGAGAAAGGACATACCCAGCATCACCTGCAACAAAGAAAGATAATATTTTCTAAAAGTAGGTGCCATTCAACATGTAATACACAACCTACACATGCATATATTCAATATTATTGCTATCGGTCAGTACTACGATGGAGTAAAGTTATAAGTGACTATGTTTATGGTTTTGATGCCATTTCCTGGAAATACATTCCATGTGAAAGTGATTTGTTGAAGTAACCACATGCATCTGAAATCCCCAGCAACGAGCTGAGGTGCCTGTCGAAAAATATAGCTGTTGTTTGTGCATCCAAAAATGGCAGTGTGCACATGAGTGAAGCAACCACTTGCACGTTGATAGAGGGCAAGCGGTGTCTATTGGGGAAATGTTGTTGTCAGTTGCTGAAGTGCCAAATGTATGCTATCAGTAGTCACCTAATACCAGAGGGAAGTAGGCAATGACATGAAATTCCCTTTCCACATATTGCCTTTCAGTAAGTGTCTATGGCATGGCAATAAACAGGTGCACTTGGCTGGTAATGCATCTCAATGCCCTTTCAGAAATTGTGTTATTGGTTTGCCTGTGAGGTACACACAGTGTCCATAGTGACTCTGGAAAGTTCCATTGGCCAGGAAATTAGGTGGAGACAGTATTTTGGCATAGGTGAATGGAGCTAATGTTCCCAGTCGGCAACCATGACAAAGATCACATCAGATGACAAGAAGCATCATCAATGACTGTTTCGTTGAGCATCCCAAAGCTTTTGACTATCTGACTATAAATCCTCTCTTCAACAAATATTTTTTTATCAAAATGTAGAGTCAGGCGCCAAATATATTCTCCAGTAATGAGATAGGAATTTTAGAGATATGTGTCTTGCTTCCATAGGTGGGCAGGCTGTGTGTGATTGGTTGAGATAATTACTTCTCATCTGTTGATGAGTGTGGTGGAATCCCAGCTGTTCACTCTCTCCCTTGATATAGCAAAGGTGTTGAATATGCATGAAGCATTGTTGTAATCCACGCTCATTACTTGTAGATGTGTTTAATTACATTTAGATTTTTCTAATTACACATGGTTCTCTATTTGGTCTTGGTCTGATTCCTTTCCTCCACTGCTTTCTATGAGACTTCCTTGCTGTATCAGTTATTGTTCATGGGTGGCATCTAGCTTACTGAAAGAGTTAGATGGAGGAGATTTGAGACTGTTTTGGCAATAGGACTACTGGATTAGATGTATATGTAGGTGTAAGGGTGGTAAATAGAAATTACATTTTTGTAGTTGTGCTTTTGTACCTGCATTTCCCTGCCTAAACACCTCTTTGCTTTTCCTTGAGATCCACATATTTAGTAGTGGATTTGCCTCGTTTTTATACTATCCCCACTTGTCCCTCCCACACTCACTCCTAAAATGGAGCCTCCACTTGTGTGCAGAAAACACAAGATATAAGAGATAGGGAAGGCATAGATGGAGATCTCCAGATAGAGATTGATTAGCATTTGCAAGTACATAAAGTGGTACTACTGGAGCATTACTTTTACATACTCAAAATGCTTTTGTCATTAGGGTCCTTAAAGTGGTGGACTCTGCCAAGGCTATTCTTGCCTATTATAGATGTAGCCATTGCTAATGCCTCTCCCATCATTTTCTGAGCTACTTGGGCATCCTTATCTACATTGCCCTCCAATGTTCCTTGTACTTCCATCTCAACTGTGCTTTGGCAAATTAACTCCCTCTTTTGGGCAGAATCATACTTAGCCATACTGGATTCACCTATCTCACCCCTACGCCTTGAGCATTTTGTTTGACCCTTGTTTTCTTTGTTTTTTCTTTTTTGCGTTTGAAAGAAGAGTGAATAGCTCAGAAGTGTTTTAGTCAATATACTGAAGGATGCTGAGGTGGTTTTGCCCTTCCCTATATGTGGGGGGCTATTCTTTATTGATTCCCAATTTAGTGGCTTCTGACTTCTGGAGCCAACCATATCGACTGGTGGAGGTGGTGGAGTGGCATATTGTGTGGCACAGGTGGTAAAGTGGTACTGATCCATCCATGTACTGTACAGAACAACCTATGAAAAGCTACTACTGCGTAGAACTCGTTGTACAACACTACAAAGTAAACAGCAGCAGTAGTAAAATATGGAACCTTTAGTGTTAACCCAGCTGATCACAACAGCCACTGACAGAGTAAGACCATTTCACTGTAGCCACTCAGCCTTGAACATAGCCACCACACTGCTGATATCATGGCAACACATCAGCCTGTGGAGTCTCCTTAGAATTTAGGATTTCCTTTCAGAAATTGGAGGATCTTCCACTTTCATTCACTTCATTAGGCCTAAAGTCATTAATCATCTGGTATTTTGGCAGCCAAAGAGAAATTAATTGACAGTTTCAGTTTATTCCCAGAGCTTAGAAGTCCACCTGAAAATAAATGCACTGTCCACATTAACATCAATTAGCAATAAGAAGGTACTGTAGACACCTATCGGTGAGTCAATCACCCAGGGTAAACAGTCAGAATATCGAGTTTCTAATGTCCACTTGCCCTAATATCGAGTGCAAAATATTGTGATACAAAAATATCCACTGTCAGGATATTGTGGTCAAGAATATCGATTCTAAGGTAAGTAATATCGTTTTTATCAATATCGAAGTTAATAATATTGTTTAAAAAAATATCAACGTCATTAATATCGTTTGTAAAAATATAGTTGTTAAAAATATTGCTTTTTTAGTTAGTGTATGAGTTCTATTTTTTAGTCTAAGTATTGCATTTGTTTTTTAATATATGTGTTTCATTTTTAGAAGTTATTAATTTTATTTTAAGTAAATTCTGTGTTTTAGTTCCGTAGCGGGTTGTGGGTTTATAGGGGTATAGGGTGGGAAGTAATTTAATTACAATTAATTAATTAATATTTTTATTAATTAATATTCATGTATTTAATATTTAATATTGCTAATTGGTTTTAAATAATTAATTATTAATTATTTATTAATCGTTTGTTAATTATCAGTCATTAATTGGTAATGAAGTTAATTTTGTCATTTTTTTAGGAGCGGGTTGTGGGATGATAGGGGAGTAGGGTGGGAGGTAATTTAATTATAATTCATTAATTAAAATGTTTTATTAATTAATATTTATGTATTTAATATTTGTATTGTTAATTATGGTAAATAATGTATTATTAATAGGGCTCCCGGTTTTATGGTATTTATTTTTGGTCCATTTCCGTCTGTATTTATCCATATTTATTTTTAGGCCATTTTATCTGTATTTATCCATATTTAGTTTGTGTTTGCGTATAAATGAAGTTGTAAAACTGCACTTTTCCATATCTATTTAACTGACAGACGCGCACTCATACTTTGATGTCTGTGGTGTTTTAGCTATTTAAGCTGCCAAATATTACACAATACATACACTGGTAGATATTAGCACTATACCATGAATATATGTTAACATATTCCGTTATTTAAAGACATTTCATCCTGTTTTTCATTTCCCATGCTGTCCATCTGCTCAGATGCTGGCCTATAATTCATGAAAGAAAGCACGGAGAGTCACTTAAAAGAAGCACAATTTTCTGTATTTATCCACTTTTAAAGATAAATGCAGACAGAAAACACATTGTTTTCTGTCTGTATTTATTTGTAAAAATCCGTAAAAACGGAAAACTGGGAGCCTTAATTATTAAATATTTATCAATTGGTTGTTAATTATTATTTATTCATTGGCAATTCTGTTAATTGTGCAATTTTTTTAGGAGCAGGTTCAGGGTTGAAAGTGGAGTAGGGTAGGAAGTAATTTAATTTTAATACTTTTTTATATTTTTAATATAATATTTATTTAATGTTATTTTATAATGTTAATTGTGTGAATTAATGTATTATTAATTGTTTTTATGATGCTTGTTAATTGTTGTTAATTAATTAATTGTTAATTTATTATGATAATTGTGTTATGTTTTACAACATTGGTGGTGTTATTTATAGGGGAATAAGGTGGGAAGTAAATGATTTATAATTAGGAATTTATTTGTTAATTAATGCTAATTAATTAATTAAATAATAAATATGCTAACTGTGGAATAATTTTGATGTGTGAGTTGTGGGGTTTATGGTTGTAAATGTTGGGAAGATTTTTTTACATTAATTAATGGTTTATTGTTCAATTTTATTAATTTATTAATGAAAAATGAGTTATGGAAATTGTGTAAATAGTTTTGGTGTTTATTGGGGTAGAGGGTGGAAAGTAATTTAGTTTAAATTGATTAAACATTTATTTGATCATAATATTCATTTATTAATTGATAAATATTTTTGGTAATTGTTTTGTTTTTATTTTGTTTGGGGATTTAGGTACAATAGCTGTAATCTTTGGTTTTATTACCTCCTCTATCCAACACTTTCCCTACTGTTGCACTCCCTGGAGTGGGAATTGTAATTGTTATCCCTCTGCTATCCAACACTTTCCCTACTTTTGCACTTGCTGGCGTGGGAATAGTAAATTATTCCCCTCCGCTATCCAACACATTCCCTACTGTTGCACTTGCTGGAGTGGTAATAGTAATTTTTCCCCCTCTGCTATCCAACATTTTCCCTACTGTTGCATTCCCTGGAGTGGGAATAATAATTTTATCCCCTCCACTATCCAACACTTTCCCTACTGTTGCACGTACTGGAGTGGGAATAGTCATTTTTGCCCCTCCGCTATTCAACATTTTCCTACTGTTGCACTCCTGGAGTGGGATTAGCAATTGTATCCCCTCCGCTATCCAACACTTTCTCTTCTGTTGCACTTGCAGGAGTGGGAATAGTAAATTATTTCCCTTCGCTACCCAACACTTTCCCTACTGTTTCACTTGCTGGAATTAGAATAATAATGTTTACCCCTCTGCTATCCAACACTCTCCCTACTGTTGCACTCGCTGGAGTGAGAATAGTAATTGTTTCCCCTTCGCTATCCAATACTTTTCCTGCTGTTGCATTAATTGAAGTGGGAATAGTAATTTATTCCCCTCCGCTATCCAACACTATCCCTACTGTTGCATTAATTGAAGTGGGAATTGTAAATTATTCCCCTCCGCTATCCAACACTTTCCCTACTGTTGCACTCGCTGGAGTGGGAATAGTAAATTATTCCCCTCCGCTGTCTACCACTTTCCCTACTTTTGCACTTGCTGGAGTGGGAATAGTAATTTATTCACCTCCAATATCCAACACTTTCCCTACTGTTGCACTTAATGTAGTGTAAAATGTAGTTTAAAAATTAATAAATATTTTAATATTTTAATTTATCAATCAATCAATAAGAACATTTGTAGAGTGTGCTACTCACCCGTGAGGGTCTCAAGGAGCTGGGGGGAGGGGAGCAGCTTCTGATCAAACAGCCAGGACTTGAGGAGTCTCCTGAAGATCAGCAGGTCCTGTGTCTGTCGTATGTGGATGGGGAGGGTGTTCCATGTCTTGGCGGTGAGGTGGGAGAAGGATCTGCCGCCGGCGGTTGTTCAGTGGATACGTGGAACGGTGGTGAGGACGAGGTAAGCTGAGTGGAGCTGGCGGTTGGGCGTGTACAAGGTGAGTCGCTTGTTTAGGTATGCTGGTCCTGCGTTGTGGAGTGCTTTGTGAGCATGGGTGAGGAGCTTGAAAGTGATCCTCTTGTTGATGGGAAGCCAGTGCAGGTCCTTACGGTTGGCGGTGATGTGGCTGTGGCGGGGGATGTCGAGGATGAGGCGTGCGGAGGCGTTTTCTATGCGTTGGAGTCTCTTCTGGAGTTTGGCCATGGTTCCCGCATAGAGGGTGTTGCCGTAGTCCAGCCTGCTGGTGACAAGGGACTGGGTGACCGTCCTTCTGGTTTTGGTGGGGATCCATCTGTAGATCTTGCAAAGCATACGGAGGGTGTTGAAGCAGGAGGAGGAGACGGCATTGACTTGTTGGGTCATTAAGAGCGGTGAGTCCGGGATGAACCCCAGGTTGCATGCGTGGTTGGTGGGTGGCGGCGCAGTTCCCAGTGAGGCTGGTCACCAGGAGTCGTCCCAGGCGGAAGGGGTGGAACCGAGGTTGAGGACCTCCATCTTGTCCGAGTTCAGTTTCAGGTGACTGCTCTTCGGCGACGGCCTTCATCCCTGCGTGGAAGTTGGTTTTGGCGGTGGTGGGGTCTTTGGTGAGGGAGAGAATCAGTTGGGTGTCGAGGGCATATGAGACTATGTTGAGGTTGCCTGATCGGACAATGCTGGCGAGCAGTGTCATGTAGACGTTGAAGAGGGTCAGACTGAGGGATGATCCTTGGGGTACGCCCCAGGTGATCGGAATGGAGGGAGGCGGACTCTCTGGGTTCTGTCGGTGAGGAAGGAGGTGATCCAGTCCAGGGCTCTGTCACGGATTCCGGTGTTGTAGTGTTGTGTGCGCAGGGTGTGTTGGCAGATAGTGTCGAAGGCGGCTGAGAGGTCCAGGAGGATGAGGGCAGCGGTTTCGCTGTTGTCCAGCATAGCCCTGATGTCGTCGGTGGCAGCGATGAGGGCAGTTTTGGTGCTATGGTTGCTGCGGAATCTGGATTGGGACGAGTCCAGGATGTTGTTCTCTTCGAGGAATTGGGTCGGTTGTTTGTTGGCGATCTTCTTAATGACTTTCACCGGGAACGGGAGCAGGGAGATGGGCCAAAAGTTCTTGAGGTCCTTTGGGTCTGCCTTGGGTTTCTCTATTAGGGCGTTGATCTCTGTGTGTTTCCAGCTTACCGGGAAGGTGGTGGTCTCGAATGAGCTGTTGAAGATCTTACGGAGTTGGGGTGCGATGATGGAGCTCGCTTTGTTGAAGATGTGGTGGGGGCAGGGGTCTGATGGTGAGCCGGAGTGGATGGTGTTCATGGTCTTGATGGTGTCTTCGACGTTGACGTGGTTCCAGGAGATCAGGCCACCGGTGTGACTGGGGGGCTGTGACTCTGGAGTGTCAGTGGCTGTCGGAGAAGTCTGGGTATTGAAGCTGTTCTGGATGTCTGTGATCTTGCGATGATAGAAGGTAGCTAGAGAGTTGCAGAGGTCTTGTGATGGTGGGATGTCATTGTAGCTGGAGCTGGGGTTGGTGAGTTCCTTCACGATGTTGAAGAGCTCTTTGCTATTGTGTGCGCTATTGTCAATGCGTTCGTTGAAGGAGGTCCTTTTGGCCATTCAAATGAGTTGGTGGTGTCTGCGACTGGTGTTCTTGAGGGCTGCATGGTTGTCCGGTGTTTGCTCGCGGTGCCATTTCTTCTCTGGTTTGCGGCAGGTCTGCTTGGATGTCTGGAAGTCAGTGGTGAACCAGATGGCTCTTCTGTCGATGCGTCTATTTGTGGGTTTCCTGATCGGGGCAAGAGTGTTGGCGCATTCCTCGATCCCTCGCTTAAGGTTGCGGGCGTCTATGTCGGTGTTGGTGTGGTCGGTCGGTGGGTCTCGGGTGAGGGTGGTGGTGAGCTGGTCTTTGGTGACCTTGTTGCCGTGGGGGATTCTTTGCTGGTGGTTGTGTGCTGTGGTTTTCTTGAAGGAGAAGTGTATGCAGCGGTGGTCGGTCCAGTGGAGTTCGGTGGTGTGGCTGATGGAGATGTGCCTGCTGGTGAAAAAAATAGGGTTGAGCGTGTGTCCGGCGGAGTGGGTGGATGCCGTGACGAGCTGTTTGAGGCTGAGGTTTGGGAGGTTGTCGAGTAGTGTGGTGGAGTTGCTGTTGTTGGTGTTTTTGAGGTGGAAGTTCAGGTCTCCGAGGAGTATGTAGTCTTTGGAGGCCAGGGCGTGCGCACTGACAGCATCTGTGATTGAGTCGATAAACTGTGGCCAGGGTCCGGGGTGTCTGTACACGAGGGTTTCTCTAAGAGTGGTGTTGGGATCGATGTTGACCTGGAAGTGCAGGTGTTCGGTGGTGCTGAGGGTGTCTTTGGTGTTGGTCAAGATTCTGAGTGTACTTCTGTGGACGATGGCGATTCCTCCTCCCGATCTGTTGGTGGGTCCCTGCTGGTGATCTTGTAGCCATCTCGGATGGCTATGGCAACGTCGGGTGCTGATGAGTTCATCCAGGTCTCCATCAGGAAAGGGACGTCCAGGGAGGATGAGTAAAGTAGGTCCCAGAGTTCTACGGCGTGCCTGTGGATGGAGCGGGTGTTGAGCAGTATGTATCTGAGGTGACTGTGGTCCGTTTTGGTGGGGTGGGCAGGACGTGCAGGTGTGCGCTGGCAGGTGTAGCTGCAGTTTTGGCAGGTGAAGGGTCCGTGGGTGAGCTTCGGGGTGGCATGGTAGCAGGTGGAGGATTGGCCAGCGTTGAGTGCATGGAGGGTGTTGGCGTCGTAGCAGCATCTGGCGTTGTGGTGCTCGCGGGGGCCAGGAGTTCTGGCGCTGGACGTGGTCCAGGTGTGGACGGGCACAGACGGGCTTGCCTTAGGCACGCCTTTGGTATGCCAGATGCGTGCATCCGCTGTGCGACCAAGCCATGATGTAGGGAAGGGGAGAAGGGGGAGGGGGGAGGAGCTGGGAGGCGTTACTGGTGTATATATATTTATATATATATATATATATGTATTTATAATTTTTATATATTTCTGAGATTTTATCATTTATTAAAATAATTATTTATTAATTATTATTATGTAAATATATATATTACATTTTATGTATGTATTTTTAATTTAATTTTACATTACATTTATTACTTATAGTTGTTAACATTTTCTGATCATTCTAAATTATTAATTATGTATTATTTAATTTATTTTACATTATTTTTTATACATTAAAAAAATACAATATTTTGTACTTCGATATTTTTAACAACGATATTTTTTTGTTGATATTTTAGTACTTACCATAATGGAGATAGGATGGCAATATTTTTGGCATCGATATTTATGTCCCGATATTTTGGGAACACAATATTTTGTCACTTGATATTTTGTCAGTGATCCTCACCCAGGAAGTGGTAAAGCCCAGTTCCCCTAATTCAGCAACAAACCACCCACCAATCTAGAAATGCCCACTGACTTGATTTGATATTTTCACTAAACAAAATATCCATGAAAATAAAATTTCACCATGTCATGGCAGCCTGATCGTATTTATTTTTTGACCACAAGAGTATATTTTATGATAATGAAAATAAGCAGTGGCCTTGATACTCTGGAGTTCTCTCCCAGCAAATGGGGCTCACTGTTTTTATTTCCTGTTTGTGGCAGCCATATTTTACAGAACGATCACTTACAAGAACAAAAAGGTGATGAAAGGCCCTCCCTAAACAGGTTGGTCCTTCCTCCACCTTGAGGCCAGAAGCCCTGTTGGATTACTGCCAAAGAGTTTCTGATGGTTAGCCCAGCTGTGTCTCCATCACCCCAATCTCAGCGGTTCCCCAACCTCTAAATGAAGTAGGGGAGCAGCATAGATGGCAGAACTCAACTTCCATTCATTTACGGCAGATGCTGTAGATTCTTCTGAAATGGCCCAGTAAGTCTGGGATCAGAGGTCAAGGTTTGAACGAGCATCCTGCCAGAGCAATGGTATGAGCACTTTCACGGGCTGTACAATTACAATCGAAGTACTGATCTACTCCAGGAATGTAATGGGGAACAGGGTATACCCCCGATGAGATTCTCACTGAGTGAGGTTAAAAAGGGAATTGAGGGGCATATTACCAAGGGTGGCGATAGGCAATTATCGCCGGTTTAGCGTCCGTTTTAGGCCGCTAAGCGGCGATAATTATATTGTTCTATTAGCAAGCTGTCGCTAACTGATGTTAGCGACAGCTTTTAGGCGATAGCGAGCGGTTTGGCACCCGCTTTGCATGTCGGCGATATTTATCGCTAATGACATGCAAAGTGGGCGTACCCAACCTGTTAGCAACTGAAAGCAGCCGCTAACGTCGCTATCGCCTATTAGCAAGGCAGGCGTAGCGATGGAAATATTCCCGCTATCGCCAAAAATCAACCCCTGCTCAGACCAGTTCTTAGCCATGTTATCCAATGGGAGGTGGATAACATGGCTAAGAGCATTTCGTCGCTAATGCGTGAATATTGCTGTATTCTGATGTAAAAAAAAAACAACACCCAACTAATATAAAAAAAAAAACCTCTAGGGACCCTGGTTAAATACATAACTTGTGCCCCGCTATTCTGCGAGACGCAGCTGCAGTGGTGGCTCCTCCGTCATGGCGAGAAGTGAGCAGTGGAAGGGTGTATTCTGAAGTACATGGGTTTTATACTGCAAGGGGACCCTTCCAGACCCTTTCAGTCCCAACCTGCGTTTTTAGTACAGAGTGCAGCACACATGAAAAGTTAGAAAAATGTGGATACTTTTAAAAGTTAGTTCATTGTTACACCTGCCTCGAGGCGGTGTAATTCTGTGGTACAAATCCCCAACTACAAATAATTGTAGCTAAGGATTTGTATCAATACCCATGGGTGGATGCATGGTGAATTTGCAATGTGCCAAACGTAGTATGCCAAAATAATGGGTGATTTGTGTTGCAAACTAAATTCCACCACAACAAATAGCGCTGAGTTTGCGTCACTTTTGTAACTCATAATCGGTGCAAAGTGTTAGTAAGTCTGGGCAATTGGCTTTGACAATGCATGTTTCTTTTTTCTTGACATTAAAAATATTTTTTGCTTAGGTTTCCACTACGGAAGGTTTAGGTGCTGTTTTTTTAGAAGGAACAATCCAAATTTTTCGCACTTCAGAAGCTGTGATATAGCATTTCGCTATGTCTAGGGACCATCCCAGACACATCAGAGTGGTGCAGTCTGTGATTTGGAAGGCTAGATGGCTCTGCCATACTGGCTGCTACTGGATAGAGATGTGGGCATGTGTTAGGTAACCGTGTGGGTATTTATTAATTTCTTTTGAATTCTTGTCTTCATCACATCTCTAATTTAATATTTAATTCTCACTTACATTAAGGACTGAGGCATGCAATTGTCTTATTATGTTTTAGGTGCATTAAAAGGCAAAGGTATTGGCATTTCTATGTGAAATGGTGACATAAAAACAAACAATGCACAATTGTTTTAAGCTGTATGTTGTGATGGAGTTTTAACAGCCACCGAAATATTATTCTTAAAGTGATGAGCATCAGGCACGACTTGAACCCCGGCTAAATGTACTCTGGACTTCGAATATGAGCAACTACCCCCAAATGTGGCCTTTAGTCCACTATAGTATGCTACAAAAGCAAAGCATTGTTTCTTGAAAAAAGTGAAGTCAAACAGTCATCTCCTGACCTTTGATTCATCATTAAGCAAATGGTGCAAAACAGAGGCATGATTACGACTTGTTTGTAAAGCTGACGGTTCCCACTACAAATGATTGATGAATTTACTCCAATTTGAATAAAATAGTTAATTGATTCCAAGGAGGAGTTAAAAACCAACAAACGTCTCAAAAGATGACCAACAATACATGTTAGAAAGCCCCCACCAGCACATATGAGAAAACTGGCACCTACTACAATAGAAAACTATTCAGGAAACTCATGATGTGCAAACATCCATTCACCTGACTCACAAACACATACACATCCATCAAGCAATCACCATGGAAATCACCCAAATTATCCTGTTCCTCAAAAAGAAAATTCCCTAAGTTATCAATAGGGCTCAAATACCCTTTATAAACCCTAAGATATTCTGGCATGGAAATTATTGACAAGAAAACTGTGCACAGAGGGGGCAGGAGCTATAGCTACCTTACTGCATGAGTTATAGTTACTTGAGATAACGATAACTGGTAAATTTTAATGGTCTTGTGCATTTAAAAAATAAATTCACACACTAGAGTAGATATCAAGATAGAGGGGAAAAACAGTAGAGAAAATAATACCGGTATGAGAGGGTTGAGGCATAGAATGTCTGTAGTGGCTACAGTTCAGAGGGACAGGAGGCAGCAGAGTTCTATGTGCCGGATAGCATGCACAGCATAGTGTGCCTTCACGTCCCTCACCTCCTCTTGAAACCCGTAAGAAATTATCTGCTGCTCACCTGCTTCATGAACTCTCAGAGACCAGTCATGGTCACACGCTCAAGTGGTTTCGGCCGAACACCCCATGAAAGCCCAGGGCTCTCCGGGGCAAATCTCCACCTCGGCTTCTAATCCTCAAGATGGAAATTCATACTAGGAGGTAGTATGGCAAGGAATGCAGCTGAAGGCCCCATTTTTCTGGGGCTCTCTTGAATGGTGGAAGGAGGAGTTTCAGGCGCTGATGATGGAGAGGCCTGCTAAAGATGTTGGTTAAAAGTGGCCAGGAGGAGTCCCATCGACTACTTCTTCCGCGAATTTCCAAGTGTCCGGATCAACCATCCCCCTACTCTGCCTCCTCCAAGAGTGAGGAGCCTCTTGGCTTGTGATCAAGTGACACTCTGTGTGGGGCACCCACCATACTGCTGGACAATCCCTCCCTCTCTGTGTTGGTGCTGTTGTCTTCCTCCTGTGTCTGCCACCTTTGTCTTCGTCTCTGGTCCTAATCATTACAGGTCTGTTCCACTTTGTCTTGGAGAGGGTAAGTGAAAAATGGAAATATTATGAGCACATCTGTCAACTACTTCATGTAAAAAATGCAACTTTCAATAGAATAATAAAAAGTGTTGCAGTAAAATAAAATGTCACATAACCACTCCTCTTTGCCATGGAACCTTCTATAATGAAGCTGCCATTATTAACTCTGGGTGGCAATGGTTATCAAACATACAAAACAACTACAATTTTTTTAATCACATTTTAGTTTAAAACATCTATTACATATATGCAATAATATTACCTAAGCAAATGGAATGGCTAGACATACTAAAATGTTGTCATCCAAACATTCACTTGTGATGGCAAAAGGGAAGAGGAGACTGATAAGTAGATCATTTTTTAGATCTTAAAACATCATGCATTTCTGCTACGTGGATATGTGGTGACTTTTTTTTAAATAGTATGTTTTATCTGGAATACATCACAATGACCATTTTATGTGTTTAAATATATAGGTTTATAAAAAATGTGTCAACGCTCTGTCTAAGATGTATATCTGAGTTGAAACACATCTTCTAAGTTTTATGTGTATAAATAAGTATATTTAGAATTTAAGGGCACATGGCAACAATGAAGTACATTTTTATAAAATTGTTTCAAGCTATATAAAGATGGAAATATCCTTTGTGGCACCATACTCACTATAAAGTACACAGTATATTTTTAAAAAGTATTTTTTGGACGGATATATGCATTATTATCATTCATTGTAATTGACATTTAACTTGGTAACCTAAAATGTTCACACCATGGACACACACATACAAAATAAACATGACATGGCATTACAAAGCTTTTAAAGCACATGAACAATGTTATTTTATTTAATACTGTTTGACTTACCACCTTGCTGCTTCTCATGTGCCTCAAGATGAACATGGAGGGCTAGCCATGATGTTCTCAGAACCCTGTTGGTGCAGTGGGAAGAGTCTCGGGCACCGCATGTTGGGCTTGCAGGATATCTCCAGCACAGCCTTTGCATTCAATTTTGACCAGCTCTGAAGGTTCTCACAACGAATGTAGCACTCCCTGGCTCTTCGGATCTAAACATGCACTGCAGTGTGTGGCAAAGGCTGCCAAATCGCAGTCCGCTCTCAATTGCTCAGCTGGATATTAGATCCCCCGAACAGCTGAAGATACTTCTGGAGGATCTGCTTCCCGTTGATTTCTAATTCTTCTTAATCCCTAGCTATTCGATGACTAACTAGAGTAAAAGGAGGAGCAGGATGGGAGTGGATTGATTGGAGATCCTTGGGCAGCTCAAAAATGGCCACCTTTCTGTTCCTGTATGTCATTTCCTGTGTATTGTGGTAGCCTTAGAACTCCAACTCCAAGGTGATTTGGTAACTTTATGGACACTTACATAGTGGAGGTGAAGAAATGGTAGAGAGGTTAATAAATAGGTACGATAGTACCAGAAAAGGACAAAACACATCTGTAGATTTGAAAGTATCCCTAGTACTGTATGAAAAGATTAAAATTAAAAAATAAGATGATTTATATTATAAATACATGTATGTTTTTATCACGCTGTGGGTATGTAATCCTAATTTACATATAGTTTTAAATGCCTACATGACATGAAGGTTGTTAGGATATGACTTGAAATGTTATTGTGTGTTATTGTGTTATGATGCATATAATCATAACAAAATCTATGACTAAATGAGTGCGTGATGTGTTTGTGTATGTGTATTGCATTAAGGCTGCTACTTTGGATTACCAGAATGGGGTTGGAACAGTGTGGTCCCAGTATGGTATATTGGGTCATAGTCCACCAACACAGCTATTAACTCAACACTGTCAAGCCACCCAAATGCAACAACCAAGCTAATGGTGAGCTAAAAATTAGGTCATTTGTTGGTCGTGCACTTACAGACCCCGGCTCCGTTTATGTGTCCAATCCCAGGAACCTGAATCAAGCCGTAGGACAGGGGTAAGAGCTACATGTCAGCCCAGTCACATGGTAATATTATGAAACATACAAAAGGCTCTAAACCTCTTACACATAACTTTGAGGGAAGACTGGAGCACCCTCATATGGTCAAGATTTATCAAGAGTACACTCAATGATGGTTTGCATGTGTAGATGTGCCCTACTGTGCCTATGATTGGGTTTTGTGGTTGGACATCGGACGGGTTTGTGGTAATAGGAGAAAGTACATACCCAGCATCTCCTGCAACAAAGAAAGATAATATTTTCTAAAAGGTGGTGCCATTCAACATGTAATACACAACCGACACATGCATATATTCAATATTATTGATTGCTAGCGGTCAGTACTGCGGTGGAGTAAAGTTATAAGTAACTACGTTTATGGTTTTGATGCCATTTCCTGGAAATACACTCCGTATGAAAGTGATTTGTTTAAGTATCCACATGCCACCAAAATCCCAGCAACCAGCTGTGGTGCCTGTCGAAAAATGTAGCTGTTTGTGCATCCAAAAATGGCAGTGTGCACGAGTGAAGCAGCCACTTGCACGTTGATAGAGTGCAAACGGTGTCTATTGGGGAAATGTTGTTGTCAGTTGCTGAAGTGCCAAATATATGCCATCAGTAGTCACCTAATACCCGAGGGAAGTAGGCAATGGCCTGAAACTCCCTTTCCACATATTGCCTTTCAGTCAGTGTCTATGGCATGGCAATACACAGGTGCACTTGGCTGGTAATGCATCTCGATGCCTGTCACAAATTGTGTTATTGGCTTGCCTGTGAGGTACACACTTTGTCCACAGTGACTCTGGAAAGTTCCAGTGGCCAGGAAATGAAGTGCAGACAGTATTTTGGCATAGGTGAATGGAGCTAATGCTCCCAGTCTGCAACCATGACAAAGATCACATCGGATGACAAGAAGCATCATCAATGACTGTTTCATTGAGCATCTCAAAGCTTTTAGCACTCTGACTATAAATCCTCTCTCTCTTCAACAAATAATTGTTCATCAAAATGTAGGGTCAGGCAGAAAAGATATTATCCAGTTATGAGATAGGAATTTTTAGAGATATGTGTCTTGCTTCCCTAGGTGAGCAGACTGTGTGTGATTGGTTGATATAATTACTTGTCATCTGTTGGTGAGTGTGGTGGAATCCCAGCTGTTCACTCTCTCCCTTGATATACCAAAGGTGTTGAGTATGAATGAAGCATTGTTGTAAGAAGCGCTCTTTATTACTTGTAGACGTGTTTAATTACATTTAGATTGTTCTAATTACATATAGGTCTCTATTTGGTCTTTGTGTGATTCCTTTCCTACACAGCTATCTATGAGATTGCCTTGCTGTATCAGTGATTGTTCATGTGTGGCGTCTAGCTTACTCAAAGGGTTAACTGGAGGAGATTTTAGACTATTTTGGCAATAGGCGTATTGGATTAGATGTAGATGTCGGTGTATAGGTGGTAAATAGAAATTGTCTTACATTTTTGTAGTTGTGCTTTTGTACCTGCATTTCCCTGCCTAACCACCTCTTTGCTTTTCCCATTAGATCCACACATTTAGTAGTGGATTTGCCTCATTTTTATACTATGACCACTTGTCCCACCCACATTCACTCCTAAAATAGAGCCTCCGTTTGTGTTGCAGAAAACACAAGATATAAGAGATAGGGAAGGCATAGGTGGAGATCTCCAGTTAAAGATTGATTAGCATTTGGAAGTACATAAAGTGATACTACTGGAGCATTACTTTTACATACTAAAAATGCTTCTGTCATTTGGGTCATTTGATATCACCGCTGCTGAAAAAACCTTCGCTGGACCCAGAGTGCTCGAAGAATTATAGACCAATCTCGCTGCTTCCTTTCCCTGCAAAGATTGTTGAACGTAGGGTCAGTTTATTATTGTCTAAACATTTGGAGCAACACCAGCTGCTGGAAGATTTGCAATTCGGCTTTCGCCCTGCCCACGGGACAGAGACGGCCTTGGTCACGGCCTTGGATGAGCTTCAAATGCGTGCAGACAGGGGTCAGGCTATGGCTTTGATTTTGCTTGACCTGTCTGCCGCATTTGATACAGTAAACATTGAGATCCTCCTGCATAGATTGCAGGAAGCCGGGGTGAGGGGCTGTGCCTTGCGGTGGTTCCGTTCCTTTCTGGAGGACAGACAGCAGGCTGTGGCCCTCCCCCCTTTTCAATCTGCATTTTTTCCAGTACCACATGGGGTTCCTCAGGGCTCGTCTATCAGCCCTATTTTGTTTAACCTCTATTTAAAACCATTGGTCTCCCTGATTATGTCCTATAAGATCAATACGTTTAATTATGCGGATGACACTCAACTGATCCTCTCCTTTGAGGGGGAGGATTCAACATCGGTTGAGGTTTTCCATGAGTGTTTGAGGGACGTTGCTGGCTGGCTACAGGTCAACTCCCTGCAATTCAATGCAGGGAAAACCGAATTGCTCTTCTATTCGGGGAGTAAGATTCCGTACTCTCTCCCTGATAATCTTTGGCCCCCAGAATTTGCCACTAGGGTGTCTCCTGTTAAAAAAAGTGCGCAACCTAGGTGTTATACTGGACAACAAGCTGTCTATGGAGGACCAGGTTGCAAAAACGGTATCCTCCTGCTTTGCCCTGATTAGGTCCCTTCGTAAGATCATGCCGCTTTTACCTTCCTCTTCTCGGGCCCTGGTGGCCAGATGTACAATTCTGAGTAGACTCGACTATTGCAATGCACTTCTGCTCGAGTCTCCCAGTTTCTTGCTTGATAGGCTTCAAAGAATTCAATCAGCGGCGGCCAGAATGGCCTTGGGGTGGCCTAGAAGAACATCAGCTTACGCGGCCCTGCCGAACTTCATTGGCTCCCCCTCAGGCAGAGAATACGATTTAAGTCTCTCTGCCTTGTTTTTAAGGCCCTCCATGGGCTTGGACCCAGAATGCTGCAAGCTAAATTTGCATGGTATACCCCTGCCAGGGCACTGCGCTCCTCGTCAGCACGTCTGGTGAGAGTCCCTAGATTTAAAAAAGTCAGGGCAGGGGGTAGATCTTTTGGGGTGGCTGCGGCCAAACTTTGGAACAGTCTACCTTGGGAGATTAGGCAACTGGATAAACTTCTCCCGTTCAGAAAATCCGTGAAGACTTGGCTGTTCCCTATGGTTTGAGTTGGCTGATTTACTGCGGTTCCCTCCGTTCATTCTCTGGAGCACCAGCGCCAGGATGCCTGCAAGGCGACAGTGCGCTTTATACGTTTTATAAATAAAATGGGTCCTTAAAGTGGTGGAGCCTGCCAAGGCTATTCTTGCCCATTATAGATGTAGCCATTGCTAATGCTTCTCCCAGCACTTTGTGAGCTACTTGGGCATCCTTATCTACATTGCCCTCCCATGTTCCTTGTGCTGCCATCTCAACTGTGATTTGGCAAATTAACTCACTCTTTTGGGTAGAATCATACTTAGCCATGCTGGATTCAACTATCGCACTCCCTATGCTTTGAGCATTACGTTTGAGCCTTGTTTTCTTTGTTTTTTCTTTTTTGAGTTTGAACGAAGAGTGACTAGCTCAGAAGTGTTTTAGTCAATATACTGAAGGATGCTGAGGTGGTTTTGCCCTTCCTTATATGCGGGGGGACTATCCTTTTTTGATTCCCAATTTAATGGCTTCTGAATTCTGGAGCCAGCCATATTGAGTGGCAGAGGTGGTGGAGTGGCATATTGTGTGGCACAGGTGGTAAAATGGTACTGATCCAGCCATGTACTGTACAGAACAACCTGTGAAAAGCTACAACTGCGTAGAACTCCTTGTACAACTCAACAAAGTAAACAGCAGCAGTAGTAGTTGAAAATATGGAGCCTTTAGTGTTAACCAACCTGATCACAACACCCACTGACAGAATAAGACCATTTAACTGTAGCCACTCAGCCTTGAACATAGCCACCACACTACTGATATTATAGCAGAACATCAACCTGTGAAGGCTCCTTAGAATTTCGGATTTCCTTTCAAAAATTGGAGGATCTACCACTATCATTCACTTCATCAGGCCTAAAGTCATTAACCACCTGGTATTTTGGTAGCCAAAGAGAAATTAATTGACAGTCTCGGTTTTTTTCCCAGTGCTTAGAAGTCAACCTGAAAATGAATGCACTGTCCACATTAACATCAATTAGAAATAAGAAAGTCATGTAGACACCCATCGGTGAGCCAATAACCCAGGAAGTGGTAAAGCCCAGTTCCTCTAGTCCAGCAACAAACCACCCAGCAAATCTAGAAATGTCGTATGACTTGATGTGATATTTTCACTAAACAAAATATCTATGAAAATTCAATCTCACCATCTCATGGCAGCCAGATCGCATTTTTTGTTTTGAACACGAGTATATTTTATGATCATGAAAATAAGCAGGGGCATTGCTACTCTGGAGTTCTCTCCCAGCAAATGAAGTTCATTGTTTTTATTTCCTGTATGTGGCAGCCATAGTTTACAGAACGACCACATACAAGAACAAAAAGTTGACGAAAGGCCCTCCCTAAACAGGTTGGTCCTTCCTCCACCTTGAGACCAGAAGCCCTGTTGACTTTGGATGACTGTCAAAGAGTTTCTCATGGTTGGCCCAGCTGTGTCTCCATCACCCCAATCTCAGCGGTTCCCCCACCTCTAAATGAAGTAGAGAAGCAACACACATGGCAGAACTCAACTTCCATTCATTTACAGCAGATGCCCCACATTCTTATAAAATGACCCTGTAAGTCTCGGATAAGAGGCCTAGGTTTGAATGAGCATTAATACGCTTGAACAGGTTAGTGGCACGTTGATGACTAAAGTTTAGAATTTCTGCTCTGCTATAAGAGACCTTGATAAACTGGGCTACTTAGCTGGCTATTAATGATCATTAATTTTACACAATAAATTCACAAAGTGACTACCTCCATTCGCAGTATGTGGGTACAGAACACCTGACTTACTTGAGACCAAATCTTAGCCTCTGTCTTAAATCTGAAATTGTTGGAGCATCTACACATATTTATCGAACAAGTTGTTACAAATGAGTGTGCAACTATTTATAGCACAGAGTACACATGTACACACACAGCTGTGTCCTTGTGAAGGGGGATGCTGTGGAATCCCAAAGCCCTGGTGACATTGCTCTGCTGTTTTCGATGCTCAGTGTGTTTGTAGCCAAGCAGGCAGGACCGCCGTTGCCTCCACTACACCTTTCAATATTCTTTCACTCTGGGTCTATACATGTAAATACAAAAGCCAGCTGCTTGTTTTCCATTCCACTCGGAAAGCCGAAGCCTTCAGAAAGATCTGTTCTATTTTCTTAACAGAATTAGGCTGTGCATAGTTAACCCATTGAAACAGATTGAGCCTCTCGTCTAATCCCATTACATGCCATGGATTTTCTGGCTGCAGCATCTTCAGAATACAAAGGAGGCAGAGACAGCTCGAGAGTTTTGAGGCCTGTCATGGCCTATAAAAATCAGGGGGAAATGACAGCATCCTCTCCCAGGCACCTCCAGGTGGGAGAAGGGCTGGGCTCGTCGCTCGGATGCTCTACAATAAAAGCCTGCAACAGAAAAAAATAACATTTTACTGTTGCAGAAACACAGCTGCTAATTAGTGACGTGAATTCCTTGCAAAGCACTACAGAAAATCACCTCTCCAAAACGTTATTGAATATCGTGAATCATAAATGAGACCAACACCGCGTTCAAGTCTCAGTTATTGTTGCTGTGTTCATGAGGACTCCTTTTTCCACAATTTACGCCATTTTGCCCACCATGCCATTTAAATAAGGGTACATTTTATTTAAAGTAGGTCATTAATTTGTACCACCCCCTTCGTTTCCTTCAAACCATGCTAAAGCATTCATTTGTTTCCAGGTTCGTCATATAGTACAAAAAACTGCAGAAAATCAAAAAATATAGTGGGCCCGAATGCCTTTGTAAAAGAAATACTGACAAGAAAGGAACAGAATTGCCAACAATTCAGGAGCCGAAACGGTGGTGTTATCGCGGGAAGAAGAAAGAAATAAGTTAAAAAACCTAACAAGATGCCTCATCATCATTTTAGTGAATACCCAAAATGGAGGACACCAAGCAGTTGGTCTCAATTTTATTACAGGATTGAAATGAAGTAAAGTTTTTTGGCCTGAAATTCCTAACACATTTCTACAAAAAGTTTTTAAACAAAAATTTAAACTTCCTAAAAATAGTGGATTAGTATTAAAACCCTTGAAGTAATAAAGATTGATAGCTAATTAAAAAGAATACAGACACAGGGAAGAATGCTCTCTCCAGTGATTCTTTCAGCGTGGGGGCCAACTGGCCACGCCCACTTTCCCTCACCATGTCATGCAATAGCAACGAGGACTGAGTGTGAGAGAAAGAAGTTTGAAGGAGGAGGCAGCTACAGTAGCGGCTGGCATCTACCAGGAGGGGGGGTGGACGCGTGCGAGCGGGCGCAAATAAAAGAAATAATACAAAATAAACACTTACAGGGACGCACTAGACCTCTTCTTTCCTCTTATTTCTTCCACGGCAGCCCAGCCACCAGGAAACCCGCTTGTCCAATCCTGGCGGTGCAGCAGCGCTAGGATTGGTGGGGCGGCCTCACTCAGAGCTCCACAGCACTCTGGCGGCTTTGGCTTGCTCTACAGCTGGATTAGGGAGGTTTAAGGTACGCATGTGTGACTGGCCTTCGCAAGATGGCCGGCCAAAACGGCATGCACACTTTAAACAGTGCTTTGCTAGCCCACCCTCCTCTCTGCTGAGTGACATGCTGCTGTAATTCAGATGCAGCCCTACCCCCATCCTGACGCTCTGTTTGGGACGGGACATGTTAAATAAAATGGTAATGACTTACCATTTTATTTTTCATCACGGGGGCTTTGGGAATAGTTTAAGTGAGGTGGTGCTCCTCTGCTCCAACGGAGGAGCCGCCCCATGGCATCTATTCTCTTCATCAGGCTAGTGCTACATGAGGAGGGGCAGAGGGAGCTAGCAACATCAACAGTAGAAGACACCGAAAGACGCCATGAAAGAAATATCTTCCTCAATGCAAAGGGCAGGAGGTTTTAGTGCATTTGCCTGTACCCAGGTATAATACAAATGGCTGATCAGACCAGGGTAAGTGCCTAACCTGGCCCACCTGTGGATGCGGAGGTGCTCATGCTAGGTCGCTAACCGAGAATTGAGCGGTGTACTCTATTCAGCTGGCACCGATTTGGCTTGTCTTTTAAAATCTCCTTACAAAACTCAATATATTGCTGCCAAAACCAGAAAAAATATTTAAACGGCTCCAAAACACCGAAATATACAAGATTGTCTGGCCGTCTCCCAAGAATGCTATGATCCTCTATTAACCAACTGTTGAGTTGGCAAGTATGACATCTGGCATCCACCTTTAACTTAAATGGGGTAGGTTCCTTCCACAGGGAGGTGTTTCTGACATAATGAGGCCATCCCTAACATCTGGTGCTCCCTCCAGCCATAACAGGGCATCACTCGCATCAGGTGAGCATCCTTACCATAAGGTAATCTATTAGCGTCATATGGATGGGAACTCTGGTATGCAGTGAGGATCTCTGACATCATGTGACCATAAATGATATGTGTGGCAATGCCTGACATAAGATGAATATTAAAGGCAAAAGGGCAGGTTCTCCTGAACACCTGGTGGGCACCTCTAAAACTGATGGGCATTTCTTGCATCTGTTGTTGGTGCATGAGTATAAGACCAGTTTTAGCCACGTTGGATAATACCAGACATGGGTTCTTATTAAAAATTAATTTATTCAGAAAAAAATGAAAAAGTGCCATATGGGAGAAACTAGTTTTATTTATCTAAAATGAAAAGCTGATGTTTGAAGACAAATTAAGTGAATATCCCACCTGTAGATAAAGCAGTGCATGGCTATTAATTCACACTGGGGAGACATACTGCTGATGCTGTGCTTCTGTAGGAAACCTATCACATTAACAACCAGATCAAAATCTTGTTATTCACTGCAATGACATTACATCATTGGGTAAACATAGTGGTTAACCACTCTTGTGATGTCAGTAGGGGAAGCACTTGTTTCACCTTTGTTCCGCCGTCTTACGTGGGTTTCCAGAGACCCGACAGCAGCGTTGGTATGGTGGTCTCACCTGCCTATTCTGCCTCTCCTGGTTCTGCTGCCACCAATCACCTTCTCCCCTGTTAACATGTCTCTATAGACCTGTCCTGAAGAGAAATCAACCTGTGCTGGCAAGCTCTTCTCACAGAGCTGCTGTCAACACAGCAGCAGCTCTCTGCTCTCGGAGGGAGAGGGTATATGTCGAAGATGGTGAGGGTGGGTGGCAGAAGGTTGGGTGACCAGATGTCCTTGTGTCCCGATAGGATGTACATTGTTACAATGCATGCTTTTACCACGCATGCTGTTACAACGCAAGTTTTACAACGCAAGCCTTTACAACGCATTGCTTTGGGGGGTGCTGGATAGTGAATAGTTTAATTTACTATTCCAACTCCAGTCCCCGTGGATAGTAGGGAAGGTGTTGGATAGTAAATTAAAACTATTCCCTATCCTAGAGCGCCCCCCAGTGCAATGCGTTGTAATGGTTTTCGTTGTAAAACCTGCGTTGTAAAAGCACTGCGTGGTAAAAGTTGCGTGGTAAAGGATGTTTCCCGTCCCGATACTTTCCTTAATTACAAATACATGTCCCAGTTTTTTGGACAAAGGACAAGGCAGCCTGCACAGGACAATGGCAAGGTATACTAATATTAAGTAATTTCTCTGTTCCTTTCAGGTAGGGTAGGAGGAGGTCAGCTGCATGCTCCCGGTATAGGGGAGGAGGTCAGGAATTTAGGTAACATTAGCTATGACAGGACCTCTACCCTGAGATCTCCTGCCCTTCTCCCCACTCTGTCTCCCCTCTGCTGGAAGCATGCAGCCAACTTCCCCCTTCACTGCTTGAAAGAAACAATTACTTAAGGATACTGTATTTCTACTGAAAGAGGAGATACACACACACACACACTGACACCCACTCCTACCCCCAACCCAATGCAAGACTCGGGACGGGCCGGACATGAAAGTAACAAAACTCAGGACAGGCCAGACATGAAAGTAAGGCTAAATGCTTTAGTCCTACTTTTATGTCTGGCCTGCCCCGGTTTTCACTCCTCAAAATCTGGTGACGTTACATAAGGCCAGTTTTTTAAACATTGTTTACATAATATTTATGGCTCCCCCGTTATTGCTCTTCCCCTAAATATAAGTTGGAAGCAGAAGCAAATGATTTGGTGGTGGAATATACAACTGCATGACATCATAGACAACTTGAGCCACTCAGAATCCTTTGGTGATAAACACCCTTGCTAATCAGCTACCCATCTGTCATTCTATATCCTTTTTCTTTGTTTTCAGAGGACACTTCTACGGCTGTGATTCTGGACCAGCACATTTTCCAGAAAAAAACCTGGAACAATAGCTCTTTTTCGCAGATAGAGAAGATAGACAATTCATCCGGTGTCTTTCAACCGGGGAGTCAATGGTCAGAATTTAGTCCATTCAACCTGGACACCTCACTTGCTGATCTAAACAGCATAAGCTCAGGCTCACCTATGGATCCATGTCCGGCCAGAGTTTTTAAATCATTAAGTACGGTCCTTAATCGTGTCCTCAATGCTATCTGGAACTCCTCCTTAAGATCAGGCTCCTTCCCTGCACCCTGGAAGACAGCATACGTGAGACCCATACTAAAAAGAGAAGATGCTGATCCTGCTGTTCTCAAAAACTATAGGCCGATCTCGCTTCTACCCATACCGGCAGAAATCGTGGAGAAAGAGGTCCAGAGACAGTTAACAGCCCATCTTGAATCCAATGCCCTTCTTCACGATTCACAGTCAGACTTCAGGGCTGGCTACAGCACCGAGACAGCTCTATTGGAGGTGGCAGAGACTGTGCGTCCTACAATCGATCAGGGAAATTGCACCATGCTGGTGCTTCTTGACCTCTCTGCTGCCTTCGATACAGTCTCCCACCGGATATTGATTAAAAGGCTAGAAAAGATGGGTATAGGGGGCACTGTGCTTGCCTGGTTCAACTCATTCTTGGAGGATAGGCACCAGTTAATTTCCCTCCATCCCCACATTTCATCAGCAAAATCTCTTACATGTGGAGTGCCTCAAGGGTCGGCATTAAGTCCCACCCTTTTTAATGCCTACATAGCTCCACTGGCCTATCTGGTGGAGGAATGGGATGTCAAGGCTATCTCCTACGCGGAAGACACCCAGCTGGTGTTCTCCTTCAATGAGCACACGGAGGCAGCTTTTTCCAACTTCGGGCAGTGTCTGCTCAATATCGCATCTTGGATGAAAGACAACTGCCTGAAGTTAAACACAGATAAAACTGAGGTGCTATTCTTTAATCAGGCACAACCACCAAGAGCAGAGATGTGGTGGCCGAGGGAGTTGAACCCTCCACTTGAACCTGCGTAGGTTGCAAAAAACCTCGGCTTTAAATTTGATTCTGCTCTCTCTGGCAAAGCACATGTTAATTATGTATCCTCGCAATGTTTCTGGAAACTAAAAACGCTCCGTAGATTTCTTCACTTTCTCCCGAAGGACAGCAGGAAGACAGTGGTACATGCCCTGATCACTTCACAATTAGACTATGCCAACAGTCTTTATCTGGGCCTCTCTGCCTATTTAATCAGGAAACTACAGATTATTCAAAGGAAACAGGAAATGGTGCAAGATCAGAGAATACAGAGGAAGTAAACAGATCAAAACTATCTGTGAATCCAAGACAGGCATTTCAAACTAGTATAGAGGATAAGCAAGAATATCTGCCACACAGTACAGAATCAGTCCCATCCTGAACCTCAGAGAGCAGGCTGTTTGGATGCACCCTTATACTTCTTATATCAAGACACTCAAATGTGGGGTGCCGCAAGGATCTGCTCTGAGTCTGACCTTGTCCAATATATATATATATATATATATATATATATATCCATCAACAAAAGGTTTGCCCCCAAGGAAGAGCCACAAAGGTGGGTCGATCTCTCACTTATTTTAATGAAGGCAGCAGGCAGTGTAATGTGAAACCAGTCCTCGTGCTTCACCGCCAGACGCGTTTCGGGCTTTGACCCTTAATCATTGGCGCTTCACTCGAAAAGCAGGGCTCCAATGTGCAACTCTTGTATTCGCCTCGAACCAGCCCCAGTGGGCGTGGCTGCGCCTGCAGCCTTATGGTTCTGGTAGTTTGCACCACATAAAATCTCCAGTGAGTGTTGCCTTGCAGTTCATAATTAAAGTGTCCTCTAAAATCCCCAGTGGGATGGTACTCAGTTCACATAAACAGCGCTGCTTGATTTCGCCATCCATTAGGAGTCACCTTCCGTTTCTTAGCGAAGTTGATTAACCTCACCACGGATCCGCAAACATGCAGCTGGGCTCTTCCGCGGCCGGGCAGCCGCTCATATCCATCAACAAAAGGTTTGCCCCCAAGGAAGAGCCACAAAGGTTTATGCGAACTGAGTACCATCCCACTGGGGATGTTAGAGGACACTTTAATTATGAACTGCAAGGCAACACTCACTGGATTTTATGTGGTGCAAACTACCTTATGAGTGGATTCTTTTGGCATTAAAATCATCTTATATGCGGATGTTACTCAGTTATTGCTTTCTTACAAGGGTGATTCTGCATCAGCAAAGGAGGCTTTCCTTGCTTGTATGGGGGCAGTTATGAGTTGGTTGAGAATAAATAATTTACAGTGCAACCCAGGTAAGACAGAAGTTCTGTTATTTGGCCCCAACCCATTTGAATCAGGAATAGGCCAAACATATTTCTGGTGCCTCCTCCACCAACTGAGGTTGCTAGAAATGTGTGGATGTTGTTTGATTATCACCTCTCTTTTAAGGCTCAGGTCTTTTCAGTGGTGAAGTCTTGTATTTGGATAATGAAAGTGCTGAAAAAGTTCCTGGCTTTTCTCCCTTGGGAAGCACACAGATCAGTTGTCCAAGCTCTGTTCATCTCCTGAATGGACTTTTCTAATGTACTTTACTAGTTCTGCCAGACCACCTGATTCAGCGTATGCAAGATGTGCAGAATATAGCATCCCTTCTTCTATTTAAACTTTTCAGACGGCCCTCCATTTCTTTGTATTTATAAAATCTATATTAGCTCCCCTTTGGAAAGATAAATTTGCTTAAAGCTCTGGTGTTAGCTCACCAAGCATTTTATGTCACAGGCCACAATATCTCATGGCCAGGTTGCAGCAATACTTTCCATCCCGCACTGTGCACTCTTGATGGTGATTACTCATTTTAAACTGATATGAAGAGGAGGGTCTTTGATCTATAATCCTCACTCTATGCCACTAGGGATGCTATCCGTGTTTTGCTGGTCATGCTGCACTTTTTAAACTCAGCCAATTTCTGATTTTGCTCATTATTCTGAATTGTCCTATTACTGAGAGTCTTCATGGTAATGCATTTATGCATTAAAATGAGACTTGCTGCATCTGCATTTACTATTTCTATATTACACCTTTTGAATTTTTATAATAAACGTTCATGTTTTTTCTAAATTCCTCAGTAGAACTGAATTATTAAACAAGTCTTTCATTAGCTTACTTTATTTTGATATGCTGATTCGTACCTTGTATGTGGGGATCTGTGCCTCATGAAATTTAGGTCAACACCATCCCCTATCACTCCAACTAATGGTCATGCTTTTGATGTTTAGAAATGTAAGGGTACGCCCACACAAGCAAAGGAACAGAAACCACAAATTAGTGTAGGATTTGGGAAACAGAAGTAGTAATAGCACCAAAAACTGGGCTCAGAAAAAGAAGGAACTATCGCACCACAACACCATTCAAGAAAGGTGCAGCTATAGCAGCAAAACGGGAGCCACGAAAATCAATTCTCCAAAGCATGGCCTTTAATCAGACCAGCAAGCAAGCCAAGTTCAAGCAGCGTCTCAGGAGGGCAGTCATACATCAGAACCAATTACTGTGCTTTACCTTTTGTCCCACAAAACCTCACTATACATGAGATTTCAAGTTTAACAGCTATCTTGAATCCTATTCTGAAAGAGGCAATTCCCTGGAACGTCTGGAGCTCAAGACTAGAGGACCAGCCCTAAAACATTGTTGTTGGAACTCCGAAGATATAATTTCTAGCCAGGCTGTACCAAGTTCGATTGTCAGTGTGTTCAAAATTACTTCTCTGTCAGCAAATATTTGTGAAGATGAGACACTTTGCAATCTCCAAAGTTGCACAACTTCACAAAGGAGTCTGTCATCATTGTGAAACTTCCAACATCATTTGTTGTAATAGATTTTTCTCTAAAAATCATCTATTTCTGAAAAGTAGAACTTGCTTATTTCTTTAGGCCATAAAAGCTACTTTGTGTAAGATTGTTCACCCACTGTGTTTCTAAAAAATAATCAGTGGTAAATAAAACTACGAGATGGTGGCAAAAGGCAACGCAGCAAATTTCACACACACCACAGATGTATTGATGGCAGGGGCGGCCTTAGGCATGTGCAAGCTGTGCACCTGCGCAGGGCCACCAAACCCCAGGGGCCACCACGCCAATATATATCCTTAATATAATATTCCTCTGAGGATGGATACATATTTGCGTGGTGGCCCCTGGCAGGGATTTGGTGGCCGCCGGCTCTGTTCCACTTCCAAACACCCTGACCCCCCCTCTTCACTGGCCTCCGTGCTCTGCCCCGCCCAGACCCCCTCTTCCGGGGCCCCCTACCTACCACTCCCTGCCCAGGGCCACCATGAGCCTAGAGCCGCCCCTGTTGATGGGAAATGTCTGATTCCAAGTCTAGGTACATGCCCTTCTGTGTTAGCAACACTGCAGTGCCTATCCTCCCCAAGCCCAATTAGAGCGCATTCAAAATGCAGTATTGATAGGAGCGGGCCGCCTTATCAGAGTTGTCAGCTCAGGAACCTTCCCACATCAGGCCCTCCATACAACACTCCCCCTAATCTGCAGACATTAAAGCAATGTAAGTAACTGAGCTAGCCTCCTGTCAATATAGGGAGATCAATGCACAATTAATTACTATCATCAAGCACTCTGCTCAAGCACACTTATATTTATCAATTGCTAATTAGGAGCTTGTGCTATAGTAGTGACTGTCAGCTCTGCTCTTCTAAAGGACCAGGAGCTGCACGTACAGTATGATGGTGAACTTACAATACACAAAAGTAGGCCCTTTGTTTTATTCAGTGATGAGCGCATACAATGGAGCATGATAGCTTTGCTAATATTTTAGATTTATCCATTTCCGTTTTTCTCTACATTGAAGGTCAAACGTAAAGGAGACTTCTAATCTCACATCGCAGCAAAATTAACTTTCAGGGAGCACAGTTTATAAAGCAGATGTCCTTCACCTTCAAGAATTGCTTTCAATTCCACCCTGACATTTTTATTGAAATGGCCGCCGTGATTGCATTTGAGCAATACGAGCCGACGTGATGTGCTTTGCCGCCCTCCTCGCGCATTCCGCGCATGCCTAGGAATGCGGCAGCCAGAACATTCCACCCAGCTGCCAGGCCGCACTGGCGCCTTCGCCTCAGTACATTGTGACACTGGCAGACACCGTACACTTTTACAATTGTAATCAACTTAGGTATCGATTTCGTGTCATCTAAAAACATAATCGTGAAAAAATAAGAGGTTCTGGATGTTTTTTTGTTGAATTTATTGAGATGCTCATTAGAGTTGCTTTTAGGACTTTATATGGTAGAGGAGAAACTGCCTTGTAGGGTTTGACTTTGATTTATTTATTTCATGTCAGAGGAATGAGCTTGTTGGTTAAAAGTTTGTCCTTGAGGTTGAACAGGATAATACCTAATGATGCATAGTTCCATAGTTTGCCTTACAGCATGCTATTATCATTTTCTGGTAGTCCATATAGGATTCTATTTGATCTATTTTGATCCTTTCTCTAACGACTGTTTTTAAAGCAAGAAATGTAATTAATGATTCTCGCCACAATGTTTTCTGTACCACAAGGTCTTTTGGTCGATTGTCTTACTGCATAGCATTTCTCATCCTCTATGCCTGTGGGATCTGTGCTGAATGGACAATACCCAGTTGCAAAGTTAGGGAAAATAACTTCCCTTATTTTGTTGTCATGTAAACATTGTTTTCTCGATAAGCACTGTATTTCCATGCAAGCTCTGAAGGGGTCTTACCAGCAATTGCTCACTTACACTACACAGCTTACACCTATGTGGCAAGTAAGGGATGGTCTTTGCTAAGGTTCATGAGTATCCCTCAATGTAGAACTGTTCTGTGTTCATCACTTTTGTAACGCCAACACTGATAAGAATATCAATGTAATTGTGCATTTCTGTGGTCGTTTTGTACACATCTGTGTGTTGTTGTGTAGTTTTTTAGGAACACTTGGTTCAACTAGATTGAAGAAATATAGAAAAAATTGAAGCCAGCTGTAGTCCAGTTGAACACAAAGGAAACTCTTCAAAAACTACTTTATGGTTAGAACTCCAGTGCAATGATTGTCCAAACAATTCTTTGTATAGGAGAGATATTCAGGAAATACTTATTGATAGAGAAAATGTAGACGATGGATGGTCATATTTCAGCATTGGATAAAGCTCAGGTAAACTCTTTATGAAAGTGCAGTTGGAGATAGACTTCAGAGTTTGGAGATAGACAGCCCTGTCTGATTTTCACAGGGGGAACATTCCATGTATTTGGTTTGTGTCCAGAGAAAGATTGTTTGATGGTACAAGTTTTTTTCAAATTATGGGGGTTTCTAGTTTTAGAAGAGTACGCCTTATTAAGAATTTGTTTCTGCTTGAGATATGGAGTTTTTGAAACAGTTATTACCTCTTTGTCGAACTCCTCATTTCAGTTATTTATGAGGATGGCTAACCTCCTCAGACAGACCCCACTGTCTTACTTCCTTTTCACAAGCTCAAAGAAAAATCCTCTCACAATAACATGCAGAAAAAAGAGCTGCCCATCCAGAAGGCATCCTGTTTTTTGTCTGTCTTCTGCACAGCCTTCTTCAGTCTGGTCTGGACTATTGGATTGCTGTCTCTTTTATAATTTTTCTTTTTAAAGTTAATGTACCTATTTGTATGTTTCATGTGAGGAGGTGCAGTATGTTACCAGGCACGGATCCGTACCGACTAGGAAATCTCTTTAAAATTATCAACGAACGGGTCAGCTCCAGCAAGCCCAAAAGGCTTACGAACACCTCAACAGAGAACTGTGAAGCATGTGCATTAACCCTGGGCGTAGGATTACGCTACGCTCGCGGAGCGTGCATAGTTTGCGCAACTACGCACTAAGCGAATTGCACGTAGCACAGTGCAAAAACGCACAGCGTAACAGGCATTTTTTGCTTGCTCGCGGTCCTCAATGTCAAGTTGGCGACCGCGAGCGAGCAAAATAGCATCCCAGCAAGACTTTTTCCTCGTTCGCGATCAGCAACATCAAGTTGCCGATCACGAGTGTGGAAAATAAACCTCCCGGCGAGATTCTCAACGTGAGGAGGTCAGGTTTCTCATTGCGAGTGGTCACGTATGCTCGCGACCGCTCGCGATGATAAACTACCAGTCCGCGTTGAGAAAGCTGCCGCTCGAGTACAAATCTGCTCGAGCGGCAGAAAACGACCGCTTGCACTGTGCAAGATGCGGTTTGCAATGATTGCACAGGGCGGACAAGCATCCTGCACTGTGCAATCAGCATTCTTCCTACCGCACTATGCAGTTTCCGTAGTGCAAAATGCACTTTGCTTAGCCACTCGTAGCACTACTACGCGAACTACGCCCAGGGTTAATGTGCATACTTCTTGAAGATAAATTATATAAAATTAAAAGATCAGTAACCATTGACAACAAAAGGCAAAGGGTTTCAAACAGCAACATACAATCTTCGTATACGCAGACTACTATTAGTACTCAGGTTTCCTTACATCCTAGCAAATTGGTTTCCTTAAATCCTAGCAAACCTAAAATTCCAAAAGATCATAAAGATCCAATCGCCTCAACAATCATAACAGAGATCAGCAAACTTGTCTTCCACGCTTGTACAAAAATCATAAACGCTTTGCTAACACAAGGCACTATCCCCGACTGCTTAAAAAACGTGCAAGTGATGCCTTACTTGAAAAAATATGATGTAGATCGGTTAGATCGAAATAATATCCGTCTGATGTCTAACATCCCTTCCTAAAGTTTAATGGGTTTGTGAGGAGCACTCCGATATAAACAATGTATTCAACCTGTATAATCGGTGCTGCAACTAATCAGGTGTGTCACGCCTGGGACTAAATTCTGGTTTAAGTGAGAAAAACTCTCAGCTAGTTGCGCACTGTTCACTCAGTGTTATCCAACACTCATCAATGTAAACACAAAACCAAACTGAAACTTCAGTTATTTTAATTCATAACCTATTACTTCTCTGAGCATCTAAACGTTTTTACAAAATGCAAATAATGAACCAATTGAACATATAGTTTTCTGATTTTCAATTCAATTCATAAAACATTTTCGTTTTCAAATCAACACAACGCAAAACATTTGATAATTAATTTTCACATTTTCATTTCATGCCCAATGCATTTCGGCACAACGGGTGTGCCTTCATCAGGGGCTGATCTGTAATAAAAGTAGAAACAATGGAACAGGTGAGTGTATTGTGTGTGATGAATTCCATGGGGGTGTGTATTTACAAATGAAGCATCATCATACCTCTGATGGACGTTAATTCCTCTTATAACTCTGTAAAAATGAGACAACAAACCGAAGAAGAAGCCAGTATTAAAATTGCCTAAACCAGATGAAAAACAATAATGCCATTCGTACAAAAATATTAATGCCAATTCAACAAACACAAGATCCGCTTACCTAGATGAAACTGAGATATGTCGCCCTGTAAATACAAGTAACAGCCACTATATATACACCTATTAATTCGCATGGTATTCACAATGTAAACTCTCCATAATAAAGAAACTTGGTTCCTACCTGATTTGCAATGACTCTTCCAATCTAGAAAATATACATAATATGATATTATTGAAAATTATCCAAAACGGACTCCAGGTGTCCATAAGCGCCGCTAGATATCAAATCACCCACCTGATGCTCGCTAAGGTCTAACCTAAAACACAAAAACGAGTAGTTTTTAGCTCCATGGTGTCTCACTGCGACTGTTCTACAACAGTAAAACTAATGTTACTCTCGATCCCATATATGACCAAAATACCCCTTTACCTTCTAATGATGTCGTCAATGTATTAAACGGTAGTACTCTGCCTCGTCAACCGCTATAATCCAAACTGCACTGAAACAAGACGTCGCGCGCCATTGTCTAAATCCTCCGCGTTTGTAATGTGTAGTTGTCACCAACACTGAAAACGGACTCTATCACCAAATGTACCGATCACCAAAGTAACCACTGTGGCCATTTTCAAAGGGAGTAAACCCAATCATTCAAACGCTATGTCCCAAAGAACAATGCGCCGTGCGTTACATACTGTGATCAAACACCATCTAAATATTCGCGCTAATAATGTTCACTGAAGTGCCACCACGTTCGTCGGCTCTACTCTCACGATTCCATCTACAACACTAATAACGGACTGACACCTTCGTAGTCAGCCCAATCCACGCTGTCCAAAACTCTACATGCTCCCCAAGGTGCATAAACACCTAACAAACCCACCCTGCAGACCTATTGTCTCGGGATGTGGGTCTCTTTTTGACCCCCTTGGGAAATTCTTGGATTTCTTTTTGCAGCAATTTGTTCAAAATTGGAGATCTTACATTCGAGATACGAGTGATTTTTTATCAAAGATTTCAGAAATTGGAGGTGAAACAGACGAGAACTGGATTCTGTGTACAGTAGATGTAGTTTCCCTCTACACTTCGATTCCACACTCAGAGGGATTAGATTCAGTTGAATGGGCTCTTCTACAAATGGAGGAATTACCCACGGAGAAAGTGTTTCTCTTGCAGTTACTGAAGTTTTGCTTGAACAACAGCTATTTTGAATGGGACAAAAGGTTTTATGCTCAAATGACTGGTACATCAATGGGCTTTGCAGGGGCTCCTGCGTATGCGAACATCTTTATGGCGCAATTTGAGGCTGAACATGTGTTCGACACAGCAGCATGGACACAAATTAGGATGTATTGTCGTTTCATAGACGACATCTTTTTAATTTGGCGAGGCACTGAGAAAGCATTACTTGACACGATACTGTATTTGAATTCTGTAAATCCTAGGATTCAATTTACTTATAAAATTGATTCTAACACAATGGATTTCCTGGATGTGAGAATTCGAAAAAAACCCTCAGGATTTGAAACAGAATTGTTCACCAAGGACACTGATCGAAATAGTGCTTTACATTATGCTAGCTTTCATCCACGAAAATTGATCGAGAATTTACCCTTGTCTCAATTTATTCGAATTAAAAGGATCTGTTCACTGACTACTACAAGTGAAACTAATATTGAGAAGTTTGCACAAAGATATCAAAGTCGTGGATATCCTGATACCATCATACAACGGAGCAGAGAGCGAGTGGCAGAAATGAATAGAGACACATTGTTACAACCAAAACTGAAAACAAATCAGGACAGAGTGGTATTTGTGTCCAAGTTTACCACAGTTTCAACAAAGATTAAACGCATTGTTAATCAACGTTGGGAATTGCTTTCCACAGAGACAGAGTTCAATGGGATATTTGCTCAACCCCCAATGCATGCATATAAAAGAGGACCCAACATACGACAAATCCTGAAAGGGAGAGAAGATGACCAACATGGAGACTACAAAGGAACAACTCGTTGTTTGAATTGTGTGAACTGTAATAATATAATCACTGGTAATGTTTTTTCGCACCCAACATCTGGCCAGGCAATCAAACTCAGACACAGTAGTGATTGTAACACTCTTAATGTAGTCTATGGCATTAAGTGCCCATGCGGCAAGTTATATGTAGGGAAGACAGAGCGCAAGCTTAAAACACGACTAAATGAGCACAAGAGTCGGATACGGAATCAGAATCTTTCATCTCCTTTAGCTACCCACTGGAAAGAGTCCAATCACACAATTTCTCAATTACGATGTTTCATTATTGAGAAGGTTGAGATTAAATCAGGCACTGACAACAGACTCCGCCTTTTACAACGTGAGTTGTACTGGATCAAATTTCTACAGACAATGCAGCCCAAGGGACTAAATGACAGATATGACCTTTCATGTTATCTATAGCTTCACACATGATATTCAGATACAGCAGTTTTTACTTAAGTTTATTTCATCACTCTACACGTTATTTTGAGTCAGGTCAGGGTTTCTTTCGCATTATGTTAAATGGCTTACACCCGTAATACATAGCAATAACATTGACATTGCTATAAGTTTCCCTTATATCATGATGTAAATCCTATTTAATGCATTACCTATATTCGAATGTATATACTCACAACAATTATTACTGATTTGTGTCTTGATCATAGGTTTAGAACTGTTTAATCAGGATGATATTTGTATATTGAGATGTAAGTTTAAGTACTGTGAAACAATGGTGACTAATGAGCTGGTAACGTTGTATTGAATGTATTATTTTCAAGTTGAACATGTCCACAAACAATCATTAAGCAGAGTGTTCACAGAGTGAGTTAAGTGAGCATGTAACTCTATTTATCACTGGAATAGTGAAAGTGAAAAGATATTAGTACTGTACAACATTACCATGTATCCCCTATTTTTCATTATTTTTATGGAATTGATCATTCAAGGATTATTATTAGGATGCACTTTTGTATCTATCATTCATCTGGTATGTACACATTTTGGAGTTTCGTTTTATGACGTGCACCGCCGTCTCGTACCTGATAACACTTGACACTACAGCATATTACACCGTTTTATAATTGGGATAGGATCCAAGTGATAAGGCAATCCAGATTGTGTACAGGACGTGAAAGAACAGATGATGAGGCGGCAGTTTGTCCTCAGTGTTGGTTAGGTTGGTGAGAGCTTAAAGTGGGCTGACTACGAAGGTGTCAGTCCGTTATTAGTGTTGTAGATGGAATCGTGAGAGTAGAGCCGACGAACGTGGTGGCACTTCAGTGAACATTATTAGCGCGAATATTTAGATGGTGTTTGATCACAGTATGTAACGCACGGCGCATTGTTCTTTGGGACATAGCGTTTGAATGATTGGGTTTACTCCCTTTGAAAATGGCCACAGTGGTTACTTTGGTGATCGGTACATTTGGTGATAGAGTCCGTTTTCAGTGTTGGTGACAACTACACATTACAAACGCGGAGGATTTAGACAATGGCGCGCGACGTCTTGTTTCAGTGCAGTTTGGATTATAGCGGTTGACGAGGCAGAGTACTACCGTTTAATACATTGACGACATCATTAGAAGGTAAAGGGGTATTTTGGTCATATATGGGATCGAGAGTAACATTAGTTTTACTGTTGTAGAACAGTCGCAGTGAGACACCATGGAGCTAAAAACTACTCGTTTTTGTGTTTTAGGTTAGACCTTAGCGAGCATCAGGTGGGTGATTTGATATCTAGCGGCGCTTATGGACACCTGGAGTCCGTTTTGGATAATTTTCAATAATATCATATTATGTATATTTTCTAGATTGGAAGAGTCATTGCAAATCAGGTAGGAACCAAGTTTCTTTATTATGGAGAGTTTACATTGTGAATACCATGCGAATTAATAGGTGTATATATAGTGGCTGTTACTTGTATTTACAGGGCGACATATCTCAGTTTCATCTAGGTAAGCGGATCTTGTGTTTGTTGAATTGGCATTAATATTTTTGTACGAATGGCATTATTGTTTTTCATCTGGTTTAGGCAATTTTAATACTGGCTTCTTCTTCGGTTTGTTGTCTCATTTTTACAGAGTTATAAGAGGAATTAACGTCCATCAGAGGTATGATGATGCTTCATTTGTAAATACACACCCCCATGGAATTCATCACACACAATACACTCACCTGTTCCATTGTTTCTACTTTTATTACAGATCAGCCCCTGATGAAGGCACACCCGTTGTGCCGAAATGCATTGGGCATGAAATGAAAATGTGAAAATTAATTATCAAATGTTTTGCGTTGTGTTGATTTGAAAACGAAAATGTTTTATGAATTGAATTGAAAATCAGAAAACTATATGTTCAATTGGTTCATTATTTGCATTTTGTAAAAACGTTTAGATGCTCAGAGAAGTAATAGGTTATGAATTAAAATAACTGAAGTTTCAGTTTGGTTTTGTGTTTACATTGATGAGTGTTGGATAACACTGAGTGAACAGTGCGCAACTAGCTGAGAGTTTTTCTCACTTAAACCAGAACTAACATCCCTTCCTGGCAAAACTATTAGAGAAATGTGATCACAATCAACTATGTCAACCTATTGAATAATTCAACCTACTTGATAGGTTACAATCATGTTTTAGACCTGGACACAGCACATATTCGGCCATCTTACACATCATTGGCAATGCACTCAAAATAATTGATCAGTGCAACTCATGTGTTCTCATCCTCCTAGACCTATCCACGGCGTTCAATACCATCAATCATGATTGCCTTCTGGAAATACTTGAACTCAAATTGGGGCTCTTGGGCAACATTCTCAAATGCTTCAACTTTTCTATGCAATTGATTGCAAATCAGATAGGAAGGCTCACTATGTAATGTGTATCCAGTGAGTGTGTGGGTATCGCAAGGTTCCACCATACTCCCCACACTTTTCAGCCTATGAATAGAACCACTGATGGAAATGCTTACTCAATCGAACCTCACAAACCACATGTACGCACACAATACACAGCTGTTCTTAAAGATCTCCTCCCAGGGTGATAACAAACGACTAAAGGAGATTCTGGTGAAAACTAAAACGCCGTTCTCACGTAACCAGCTACTATTCTCCGCTCCCTGTAGTACCGTACCTATACAAGAATGGCTGAGCCAACTAAATGCACTCAATTGCAAACCTGCCACTGTTGAATCTACAAAATTTCATGGAATAAAACTAGACACAAAGCTTAACATGCAAACACACAAGAGCGCATCTACATGCAGTGCGGTCCACCAATTCAACCTCCTAAAAAAGGTTAACCATTTTTTACCACTGCAAGACTTCAAGATCATGGTTCAATCCCTCGTAGTGTCAAGACTAGACTCCAGGATTGCAACTTTAGCTGGTCTACTAAAATCACTCACAGCATCACTAAAGGCAACCATAAATGCCACAGCAAGATTAATAACAGGTACATGGCACTTCAACCCACATCACACGGTCTCTAAAGTACCTAAATTGACTTAGAAGCCAGGATCCAATTGAAGATAGTGTGTCTGACGCACAAAGCCCGGAACCATGAGGCACCCAGATAAGCTTAATATCTCAGCAGCTGTGGCTCTCTTTGGAGCATGAGATCCCTACTGCTGGAAACTCCCATATTCATAAACAAGCAGACCTATGCAGGCACCTTCTCCAGGTATATGGAACTCTCTCCCATCGGAGATCAGGTCTAATCCATTGACAGCCATCATCCATAAGAGGTCAAAAGGATTTTAGAGGACAGATCCCTAACACAATGTTCTAGACTATGCTCTATCTTCCTTTCCTGGAGAGACTCAGCCATCTCATCATAAGCACTCTATCATTACGACATAAGAGAGGGTGAGGAAATCTTGTAACCACACCCTTACAGATTGATTTCAAATCTTGCATTTTATTTGAATGTCATGTTACGGGCTACTTGTGATACTGATGATGAATGCCATGAAACAGGATAATGTTGTTTATGTACTGCAATCTAATACCCTTGGATCATGTTTGCGCTTTATAAAATTATTGAAATAAATAAATAAAATTTGGGGAACAAATAAATATTTAGAGAGGTTTATACCTTGCTTTCTGCGTGGCTGGGAGAGTCTACGCCATAAGTGGTGGAAAGTTTGTGGCTGGAAATAATAGCACTGTGGATAATGCGGGGCAGGAGGACAATGGGAATGTGAAGCAGGACTGCGTATCCCAGGCCTCCATTTTTGGGTCATGCACAACAGAGAGAAAAGGGAGTGAAGTGTCAGAATGAGTTATCCTATCCATTCCAATCTCCGAGCCAGTAACAGTTAGGGAAATAAGATGTTTAGGTGATGAAGCAAAGAAGTTTCACCTCTTAAAGAAAAAATACAGTTTTGAAATGTGTGTGGCTCAGTATTTAAAAAAAGAAGAATGTATATTTGTAGAAATGTTTTTTTAGGGGATTGTGATTGGGAAATGAGATTCGTCCAATGGTATGAACTATTAATAAGGAAGCAGATTTCTATATTTTGTTTAACTTAATGAAGTTTTTGTTCACTTTGGTGGTAGGAAGATTGGGAGCAAGAGAGTGACCAAGTGACAGCATTGTTAAGTCCATTTTTTTTAAAAGGACCTGGAAGGATGTAGAAACAGACACAGCTATTTTACCTCTAGCAGTAGTCTGGGTAGGTGCAAAGCACAGACATCCAACAGGCTTTGGCCAGAGCCTTGACACCGGAGAGGGAGAAGAAGTTTGAGCAGGATAATAAAAGGGTTTGTTCATGTTCCCCTTCCTCCTCACCAGAGAAGAAAATATGCATGTAGAGAGGGGGTTGAACATATCCATGTTCCTTTATGGTCAATTTGAGTTTCTTTTCAGGAAAAGCAGGCAAAAAAGAATTAATCTAGCCTTTTTCCACAATGTAAAAATGTAAAAAATGTAAATTGATACTTATATAGCGCACTACTCACCCGCAAGGGTCTCAAGGCGCTTGTACGAATACCGCTGTGGAACCCATCCTGGCTTTCCCTGTGAGGTGTCCACTCCTGGGCATCCCCAAGGTGGAGGCCAGGCATCCTTAGCGTTGTGGGGGCCGTTGTGGAGATTAAGCAAGCTATTGCCCAGAGTTGCAGAGTGGGACTCCATGATTGGAATAGGCACAGAGGCGAGAATTATCAGGTCCGTGGAATTTAGAGCCCAAGACCCGCCAAGGCGGGGAATTGAACCTTGGTCCCGGGCTAGACCTCTGCATCAGGGTCTGCCGCTCTAAACATTGAGCCACACTTCTCCCTTGGGCCAGCTCTTCTATTACACGATGAATTGCATTTCTTAAGTCCTGGGTAATGGAAGGATTTCGAACAATTGTCGCAGTAAATGCACATCCTGGACGAAGCAGACTGAGTCCTCCCTCATTCAATTAACGTGGACTTCATGTTGATCATATTAGCTGAGATGATAACAGTGAATCTAAAAGACTGCAGTACATCAGATGCAGAGGTCAAGACAATAGAAGCAGCTTTAAAGAAGGCCTATGCATGTTGCAGTTTGGCTCTTAGTGCAATTAGTAATGCTGCATACTCAACGTAATTTCTAGTTAAAGACTTTGATACAGTTAAATCAGCCATGCAGGATGAGGAGGACTGCTTGCAGTCATAGGCAACTATGGAGCAGCAGGCAAGGTTCCTGTCACATATTGCATGGGCTCAGGGTGTCTGCAATGGCAGTTGTCTGCACTGTTTTGGGCCCATCATCAAATTTGTTTGAGATACTGAAAGGCCGAAAGTTCTGAGAAGTCAATTTTACTAAATATCCCATTTTCTGGTCTGAGACTGTTTAGGGATCAGTTAGATACCATGGTTAATACTGCAGTTAAAGACAGAAAGCATGACCTTCCCTACAATGGGAGAGGGTCTTTTAATTCTTGGGTTACTACCCAGGATAGCCACAAACATTCTAGAAGGAGAAAAAAAATCCAGCCATGTCAGTCTTCAAAGATCCTTCATCTAACCAGAAATCATCTGGTCAGGAGATGAGTGCTCCTGAGTCTTGTGGTATAGTGGACACACCCGTGGCAGACTGCATCTAAGAAGTAGATGTCTACGATCTTTGGGTGCTGAATATTATTTAGCATGTTTAGATAATCGACATCTCAAGCAAACCTCCAGATTCTGTGTTTATCCTTACTCCTGTTTTCAAGCACAATGGGAAGCAGAAGCACTGTGGAAATGCCTAAAAGATCAGGTCCACAAGAGGGCAATAATACCAGTTGATGTTGGGGAGAAGTGTCAAGAATGTGTTCCATTCCTTTTCTGGGTGAAAAGGCTTCAGGAGGATACCATCCAGTTCTGGATCTGAAGAAGGTGAATACAAGGGTGTTGACAATCCATTTAAAAAATGATTTCTTGCTAAAGATAATTCCTCTAATCCATCCTCAAGAGTTTGTGGCTAGTGTCAGTGTGCAAGATGCATATCTTCTTATCCCAATTCACAGGCTCACCAGAAATATATCAGATTTGCCAATTAAGATCAGGACTTCCAGTTTTGTGTCCTACCATTTAGTGTGCCAATACCCCACGGTATTTATGAAAGTATTCACTAAACTGTTGGGAAATCTCATAAGCATACATCCATAACTGATCCATTGGCTTGTTCACTCACCATTGAAAAGGTCAGACCATGAGCATCATCAGATGGTCATCAGGCTTCTTAAGACACATGAGTTTCTGATCCCTTGGAAGATACCCAATCTGACTCCAGTAGAGGACATGGAGCTAATAGGGGCCAGGTTTCAGAAAAACAAAAGTATGATCATTCTTCTGGAGAGCAAAGTCTTTAAGATATAGAGAGATACGTTGTGTTTAATGGCGAAGGATTCTCCAAGGGCAAACTTGTGTTATAAGGTCAAGGGGGATTGGTCAGCAACAGTAATGAGATTTGTGCACCAGCTGCTGCCATCTTGGAATCCAGTCTCTTTGAATCTCAAAGACTGATTCTATTGAGGCCTAGTGTCAGTGTTGGCGTCTTCCAATGCATCCGAGGGCAGGGGCTCCCCAGTGCATGCCCGTTCAGCAGATCATTACAACAATCACCTGCAGTTATGGATGGGTAGCCACATTAGATTCTTGTGCCCTCCGGCACAAGTGCTCCTACTTGGACAGAATGCACTAATTGACCTGGAAATAATTAGGAGGCAATCAGGAGGGTTCTTCTAAGGTTTGCAGCTCAGATTCAACGATCTACAGAATTAATTAGGACATACATGATGAATGGCAAAGCCTGTAGAATTAGGCAATGGGGGACTCGATACATGCACCCGCTTCTCAGGGCATATTACATTTTACTTTGGGCAAAGCACCATCTTTTTTCCCTAACATCAGTTCATATTAAGCATTAAGCATTCTTTTATCCTCCCAGGATTATTGTCTGTGTTATAAGTTTAAGGAAGGAAGAAATGGATGCAAAAAATTGGGTCGCCCTTTGATAGATCTGTTTGCCAGCGAGGAGAATTCTCGCATTCCGAGGTTTTGCTCTAGGACCAGACAAGAGGGTGCATGCACAATAGAAGCTGATGACCTAGTATTTTCATAAATCTTTCTCTTTGTATTGATAATTGTGAATCTGTGTTAATACCTACTTAATGCACTAAAGCCAGTAATGGGAGAATTGGATGGGTCCATTAGATGATGCTGATTGAGGGATGCCTGTATGATGCCTCGTAATATTGCTATTTCTTCCCAACTCTGACTTATCCAGTTGAAATATTTGCATATTACATTTCTTACCCCCTGCTACCTCTGACATACCCACATAGTGTCCACTCCAGCTTGCTTTAGATGCACCTACTGGGACGCAAATTTCTTCCATAAGGTATGGAGGTGCCTCAAAATTGCGGCGTACCGAGGTACAATTGAGAGGGTGCTTACTTGAGTCCTGGCAACTCAAATAACATTAACCTTGGTCTTTTCAGCTCACACTAGTCAGACTATACTCCGGGTTGTTTGCGCTTAACAAAACACAATTAATAATAATAATAATAATAATTAACCTCTAAAATAGCGCTATTAGGTATCCTAGGGGAACAAGAGCTGAATTAATTAGATGGGACTAGCCATAGTTCTAGCCACAAGAGACATTGCCGCTGTTAAAAATCTCTACAAACACCCGAACTATCAGGGTGGATCAAAAAAAACGACAGTTCCTGAAATCCATGAAGTGTCAATGCACAGCATGCTACCTAGTCCCTATTCTTTTCCATGTTTCAATTCTCCATCTTGTACCATCTCGGAAACAGGCTCAGCAAAGTGGAAGCATTCTCGAGACAATCAGAAAAGGGGAAGAAGAACACAACCAGTCTCTTGAACTCTAGCACCCTCGACTCATGAAAATCATGTAGAACCCTATTTTCTACAATAAGTCAGTGTGGGGTAAATCACAATGGATCAAGAAAAATGGCTCTCAGAGGATCAAGTGAAGATTACTCACCAGTATGCACTCGTTTTTCATGAGTATGACCATTATCTTCCTATTTGACAGGGCTGTATAATTGTGCCCTGATTCGTGGGTGGTGTGACATCCAAGACAACGCAAGACCAAGACCGTAGTTGAAATTTCAAGATACCAAAACCTTGCCAAGACTGTCAAATCTATGTGCAAAAATCTGTTGTGTGCCCAGGTAAAGACATCTCAATAAAGACCAGAAGCTTTCTGCAGCTACTGGCCACACCAGACTACCTCGACACTTAGGGGCCGATTCCGATCCGGTAAAAATCTCGTCCGTACAATTTGCATCCGGAGCGGTCTCCGTACGACTCGTACACACACCGTACGACTCGACGAGTACGATCCGGACCGGGGTATCAGGACGCGATTCGTACGGTCCACGTCAGGTAAGGGCGATTCGTACGGAAAAGCGCACATTCACATACACACCGTACGGTGCATACCCCCCATGATCGCAGGGGTACGCACCGTACCTCTGCGATCATGGGGGGTACGCACCGTACACCCAGCGGACATGGGGTACGCACCGTACACCCAGTGTACATGGGGTATGGTGCGTACACCACAAGATCGCGGGGTACGGTGCATACACCCCGTGATCGCAGGGGTACGCACCGTACCCCTGCGATCATGGGATGTATGCACCGTACCCGGGGGGGGCGATTCCGTACCTGTTTCAGGGCGAACTCTGCTTTTACGGCTGTTTTCAACTGCCGTAGAAAAAGGGTCGTACGGTGGGTACCCAACATGAATCATACTTTCCGGTTCAGAAAAAGCAGCGGCGAACCGTACAGATGTCACGTACAGCAGGTTCCGAGGGAGATTCGTACGGGGATTTGATTCGTACGGTCCCTGTACGATTCGTACGGAGACCAGCTCCTGGTACGAATCGTACTTCATCGTACGTACGAGGGACGTTGCAGGGTACGATTCGTACGGGAAAAAGGCTCCGAACGGCAATTCAGAGCGCTTTTTACCGGATCGGAATCGACCCCTTAATCTGCATGGAATTTATTGTGGATCTTCCTAACTCTCAAGGATATAATACCATTTTAGGGGCGGTTGATTGCCTAACTAAAGTTGGCATTTCATTGCTTTGAATCATCTGTCAACAGCTCCCGCTTTAGCTAAAATATTTTTAAATGAAATTTTGCTTTTAAATTGAATTCACATAGGGAATATTTCTGGTCAACTTGTATCTAGTTTTTGGAATGAATTTATTAAATCTGTGGTGACCCTGTGTCACCTGTCTTTTGTCTGCGGGCTATCGCCCTCAAACAGTTGGGCAGACTGAAAGGTTGAACCAGTCATTGAAACAGTTCCTAAATTGTGTTATTATGTTCAACGGCAGGATTGGGTCCAGTGATTAGCGTTAGCAGAATTCATCTATAACAACTCCCTTTGGGTTCTCACCCCCTATTGTTTGTATAGACTAGTGACTTCCTTACTTAATTGATATATTAATGAATCTCTGCCTCCATGATATTTTAGAGGTGATTGTGCTTTCACGTGCATATACCTACTGTATATTTGATTTTTTAGAGACCATGTATTGCATAGTTATATTTCATTTACAATGAGCTTTGTCTGTCTGTCTACCTTACTGGTTCCTTCAGAGATTGCAGCTTCTCCTCTTTCGTAGTAATATGAAAGGCTATTCATCTAAGTTCATCAAAGCAACACCATGGAGAGGAGTTGTAAGTCACAGATACTAAGTGTAATATTTTAGCTGGGACTGCTTATATTATTGCAGTCCTAATGAATCTCTGCTCACATGTCATTCTAGAGGTGGTTGTGCTTTCACATGAAATACCTTCCTTGATGGCTCCTTCAGTGACTCAAGCAGTTGCAGCGTGATGCCTCGCTGGTGGGGGGGCGGGTGCGTGGATTCGCACAGGGGTTAAATAATATTTTTTTTAAAGAAATTTACCTTCCTGGGTCCCGTGACGTTGTGGTTCCAGGCCAAGTCACGTTTTCCTGCTCTCCTGCTGAACAGAAAGCAGGCAGCCTCCCTCCCCTCCCCTCAGCCAATCACAACGCTGCAATTGCAGGATGGTGATTGGTGGGGATGGTGCCCAGCCGGGCACCTATGGGGAGACCATTTTCTCCATGTAGGCTGCTTTCAGCCTACATGGAGAAAAGGGAGAGTGGCATGACTGGTTTGGTTGGCCCCAGGGGACCAACCAAACTGTCAGGGCTTGCAACATTATTCAAGCCGCTCCTCCCCAACTCGCCCACCCCCAACCAGGCATACCCTTGTTCTTTCTCGCAGTCCGAGAAGCAGAAACATAAAATGGTAGTTTTACCATTTTAGGTTTCTGCTTCTCGCACTGTGAGAAATCAGTGGGGTGATGCTCCTCTGCCCTAATGAAAAAGCCGCCCCTGGACTCAACCTGAACCTTCTACAGCTAAGCTATAGACAAAAGACCATACTGTGCCTCCAGTTTGTTAGTCTCAATCCCCTACTTGTAGTGATCTACTGTATATTTGCAGCACTTACGATGGAGAACAGATTCAACCAGGTGGAAACCTGATAAAAGAAACTCATGTAATCATGGTTCTGCAGTTTAGGCCACACTTTTCTTAGTTTCCTCTTCTTTACCAGATAGTGAAAGGTCCAAACTGGATGTCTTTGATTCATCCTTCACTCTGAGTCAGGGGGTGCTGTCATGTCTACACTTGGTGGCCTTGAGGTTGCTCATCACTGTTCATCTTTCCAGAAATGGTTTATTAATGAAGGGAGGGGATTTAGTCTCATGTGAAGAAGTATTACTTATTTCCTTCTTCCAGGATGGGTTTTCTTTGGAATTAGCTGAAGGCCTTCTCAGAGTCCAATGGTCAGCCATACAGAAAAAAAATAGTGAGCCTGGGAGAGGGGTTTGTTTTTTGGCTCTTTATGTTATCAGACTGGAAAATAATTTGTACCTGTTTTGTTCTGCTGTGAAAATGTTGGTGCCTAGTTAGTGCCTAGTTTGCTTCTTTTTTCTCTTCAGTCTCACCCTTTGAGCCATTGTAGACAGTTCTTCTTCAATGTCCTACCTAGAAAGCATATTTAGGTTAAGCATTCGAGACCTCTTGCATATATTTTAAAATATAATTATATATATACTTATGAGTGGGCTTACAGCCCACCCCCACTGGTTTCATTTGTCTGTTTTAGCCTCCTTTAAATATACTTGCTTGCTAATGGTCAATCCTTCCTCTTGTCCTTCCTTTTTCTTTTGTTTCCTTCCACAGGAGCAGGGACTAACTACTCATTTGGGAGGGCAATTTTATTTCTTTGTTTCCCGCTCTCATGTCTCTCACCCATCCTACCACTCTCCCACATCCTCTCATGTGCTGCATGTCTGCCACTCTTACCCCACCATTGGTTGCTTTGACTTGGGTTAAGACTACTGGTAGGGCTAGGGCCTCTATTAGACGCAGAGATCAGGGTTTTTGAACTGATTGGGTGCTTGGACTAGGGCTAAGATTGGCTGTAAGTTCCTGGTCTCCTATTGGTTCTTAGATATTTAGGGCTAGTGTTGTGATTGAATAGTTTTAGGGCTAGGGTTCCCATTGGCTGACGGGGTCACATGATTACTAGGGCTATAAAAGGTCAGGGTTAGGGCGTTTCAGCCCGGACGTCGAGGCTAAGGGGCGAAGAGGACAAGGGCAGTTGCCTATTTGAGCCTGTTAAGGACGGAGAGGACAAGGGCAGTTGCCTGTTTGAGCCTGTTCGAGACTGACCAGGCCAGGGCCAGAAATGCTGCTCAATATACATACCTCCTTTATGCATCTATGTACTTTCAATGTACTTATGGATCTATATCATTATCACATTATTCTAATTTAGCATTTCCAATGCATTTCCCTATTTCTCAGCATAGACTTAGCTCATTATATCTTCTAGCCCAACCTTCTGACTCATCTCAAACTTCGTTATACTTCTCTTTCCAATGCACTACCCTATCTCACAGCCTATACATCTATCAATATATACTCTACATCCTCTCTCTCATTTATCCCAAACCCCCTACCACTACTATGATCCCCAAAAAACCCTTTCCATACTCTCTCCTACTCTACCCCTCCTTGCATCATCTGACACCCCTTTTACCCAACTGATCCCCCAAAACAAACCTTTCTAAACTCTTCCCTCTTTTCTACCCCTCCCCAACCCTTCTCAATCCAAATAACTAACTGGCATATCACCACTAAAATTACTTTCATGTTTCACCATATTAATTCAATACTAAACCTGATGGGTTCCAGAGTAGCGTGCTACTTGCGCTATATAAATACAAACCTCTTTCCCTTCACTATCCTGCCATCTATCCTTCTCTACCCAAATAACTGAATAACATATCCACTACTCAAATTACTTCATATTTTACTGTACTAATTTTCAACGCTAATCCTTTATGGGTTCCGGAGTGCCGTGCTACACGCCAGAAAAGCGCTTGAACATCCATCAAGGGTAACAAGTGCTATAGGAATGCAAACCTTTCTTCCCCTTTTATCCCTCCGCTATCCTTCTCACTCCAAATAACTGACTAATATCCACCACTGAAATTACTTTCATTTTTCACCATATTAATTCACCACTAATCCTTTATGGGCTTTGTTGGACCTGTCAGCCTTAGGGTGGTCTTCCCCTACCTTTTTGCCCTGACGCCTCCCATTTTCACTGTACCTTTTTGTTGGATCTAGGACTCTGGGCTCCTCACTACTGCTAAACAGTGCTGAGGTGCAGGTGCTCTCCCCTAAAAACCTTGTGACGCTGGCATATCTGCCACAAGCCCCTGCTACTGCAGTAAGGCTTAACTCTCCATAGGCTAGCATTGGGAACCCCCCTTATGGGATAATGTCTGACAGGGACCTAATAAGTCTGTCATGTTTGGTCTTGTTGGACTCGGGCGGGGAACCCTTTCCAATGATATATGGGGTTTGGAACTACTACGCTAGGGATCCCACTTTTAGAAAGTGGACCTTTTCCTCCCTACACTTAGATTGGGCACTGCAGACTCATCCCTCCCCTCTGCATACTGATAGCTGCCTGGGTTGAGAGGTGGGAGTGGTTATTCACACCTTCTCCCCTTGGATGGGCTGTGATGGGCTGCCCATTGTATCTCGTCACGGTGACAGCTAGGTCAGGGAAGGCAGGGTACTTCCCAGAACTCCCTGGACTCTTCCAGAAGCCCCTGCCCCCAGACCCTTCCAGAGACTTCTACCACTTTCTAGCCCCTAGACTGAAGGATATATAAGGTAGGGTCCTGGCCTCACTTCTTTGTTACACTGCTGGACCTGGAAGAACCCCTGCGCGAGTGAGGACTGCTGCACCAGGAAGGATTGCATTCTGAAGGAGGCTGACTGCTGCCCCTACCTACTGAGCTGCCCTGCTGCCTGCTGATCCTGCCCTGCCAGGGAGACTGGAAATAACACCACCAGAGTGTTTCCACAAAATCCCTAAGAAACTACCTTTCTTTGAACCCCATCGTGTTAAGGACTGTCTTTTTGGGGGGCAGCAACTCTTCTGAGGACTTGGCTCTGCACCTCTGTGCCTGCAATCAACATCACTGGCCCAGGAATCTTCATCTACTGCCTCTGCAGCCCTGCGAGGGTAAAGGAACTGTATGCCCCCTTCTGAAGTCACCGCCGCCAGCCCGAGCGGAGCGCGGTATTTAAATCACCCCCTGAAGCACGGAAAAGCTTTGTGAGCTGTAAGCGCTTAGAATCCAAAATCACCGCCGCTGGCCCTAAGGGGGCACCTCCCTGGAAGCAGTCCCACAGCACTGGTGGCCAACGGACTTAAAATTGCCCCCAACTTCACCGCCGTGGGCCCGAGTAAGAGGGCACCAGGATCGCCGTTGAAAACACCGCCAGCGGCCCGGGAACCTAGGGAGGCCGTTGCCTGCCTCGCTGATGTCACCCCCGGGCCACACTGTGATTGGCCCTAAGCCTCAGGGATTCCCTCCACGTCATCAGGGAGCTGCGCCGGGATTGGCTCCAGCTCTCCAGGAGTTCAGTGACATCACTCGTGTGCCGCTCCCATTGGCTTTATCCCGAGGGCTTCCCCAGCTTTGGCCGGGACCGGGAGAGTTGCACCGAAGGCCGGAGCATGTCCGGAGGGGAAGGAGCCTCGCCCCAGCACCGCGATCGCTTCCCAGGTAACGCCTCAGCATTAATAGTTAATGCACCAAGGGTAGTGCTCTCAGAGGCGGGGCGCAGGTTGCGGGCATAAGGCGGTGTGACTTCGCTAACGTGCTCACTGGTACTGGGGCCGGACTGTGCACTTGGGCGGGGAAACAGGAAGCCTCCTTTTTGGGAGCCACGGCAGCGACTGTGCAAGCTGCTGCGCGGCTGATTGAAGTACACGGCTGGAAGTGAACTGACGGGACATTCAGCTGGTAGTGAGCCCCACTCCTGGTGACCCTCATGTAGCGGGCCCACTATCTGTAAGTTCTTCTGCCTCACATCATTCAAAACACCCTTCTCCAAAGGATCAGGGTGGAAGGGACTGGCATTCTTTGCACTCCAAACTGGGTACATCACTGCTTGTGCCGGGGGACTTGTTCTTGCCCTAATGTTTTACAACTGAGCCACAGACGATTACCGGGATCTCTGTGACAGCCGTCCCCCAGACATTTGACGGACACCTGTGGTTTTCTATGTGTGGAGTCCTAGTAGTTTTGAACCTTGCGCAATTTCTAGATAAGGGTTACTTTACGTTCTTTATATGCCACTGGATCCACCTAATTTTTGATCTTGTCAATTGTCGACTGTGCATACATTTTAGATAAAGATGTTCCTATTTTTATATAAAACTGGTGTGGTGTCCCTTTTGTGCATGATGGACTGTGTTACTGTTGATGTGTGTTACACAAATACTTTACACATTCCCTCTGAAGTTAAGCCTTCCCGCTCTGCAGCAGACTACCCTGTCGGAAACGGTGGTCCCTACTTGGACTAGGGTACATACCCCTGCCAACCAGAGACCCCGGTTCTAACATTGGTGATCGAGCAGTGGGATAGGACTTGTGCTTGTGTAACACCACGCAGTGACTCAGTGTACATCACAACCCTACACCTGACTCCACTGAATTTTTGTCTACCCTCTCCGATTGGCATTTTTATTTTTAAATTCTCCCTGACTGACTGCTCTTTTGCAAAGTCCTATTTGCCAAGTTCCATTGGTTTTCTCTACGAACGTCTGAGGTCCTACCTGCAAAATGGAATTTGAGCTGGCCAACCTTGAAGCTTACACGACGGCGCAGCTCAAAGAATTCTGCGAGGAGAAAAGGGTGCCCTTCAAGCGAAGCGCCAATAAGGCAGAGCTTCAGAAGGCCTTGAGGGCATGGGTCACGGCCCACCCAGAAGGAGAAGGGGACGGGCAGGGATCGGAGCACGGCGCCGCAGGATAACTTAACCTACTGCCTTTGGTGGAAAATGGCAATTTGTTACCAGGTACAAGGGTACCTTCCAGGGCAGGCAGTAGTGTGTCAGTAAGGACCCTGTCCTCAGAGGAATTGGAGGGCAGGAGAGAGGAGAGACAGTTTAAATTGGAACTCGCCAAGTTGGAAAGGGAGTGTGAGAAAGAAAGGTGGGCCATGGAGGAGAGGAAATTTACCCATGAGCTCAACCTGAAGGAACTGGAAATTCGAGCCCCACAAGTAGGGACCAACAGCAACAAGAATGGTGGCAGCGTACCTACTGAAGCTTCATGTGAGTCCAAGTTCTTTATGCCTAAAGATGTGATGGCCAGTTTTAAGGTGGGGGATAATATTGACAAGTGGTTGTCCTTAAGAGCCCATGGGGTCCCAGAGAGTTACTGGGGGGTGGTTTGTATAAGTACATACCTCCAGAAGTTAGGGACACACTCCTTTGCCTAGAAAAGGAAGACCAGACCAACTATTCTGTCATGAAGGAATCACTGCTTAAAAGGTTCGGTCTTACCCCTGAGAGGTATAGGCAGAGGTTTAGGAATAGCCACAAACTTCCCACACAGAACTGGGTAGATTTCCTGGACTACGCTAGTAAAGCTTTGGAGGGCTGGGTGCGGGACAGCAATGTGCATGACTAAGAAGGGTTGTATGACTTGTTTTTAAGAGAGCACCTTCTAGAGAAATGTTTTCCAGAGCTGCGCCAACACCTGGTTGACCGTAAGTTGACCAATCCTAGGAAGCATGCGGAGGAGGCGGACACATTGGTGGAGGAGGAGGAGGGGTTCTGGGGGACCCCCAAAGGGGTGGTCAGGGTTCCCACCTGAAGAAAGAGGTGGAGATAAAAAGAAAGAGTTCTCCAAAGGCCCCCAAAAGAATTCGCAAGGGAAAGGTTATGGGTCCCAGCCCCAATCTGGCCACCAGAAGCCCACATATCCTGACAAAGGTCAGCAGCCCAGAATTGTCTGGTGCTATGAGTATGGTGAAATTGAACACTACAAGGTGGATCCCAAGTGTCGCAAGAGAGCATCACCTCCCATTGGAGGTAAAAAACCCCGGGTGGCTAGTGTAGCGCTTGGGGAGGAGCTGTCCTTAGATAATGGGAGTGAGGGGGCAGGGCTTGTCCTAGTGTCTCTGGGAGACAGTGAGATGGTTCCTAAGGTCCACGTGCCCTCCAATACTACTAAGTATAGGCAGTGAGTCACCCTCAATGGTCAGGGAGTGGAGGCCCTGAGGGACACAGGTGTCAGCATGACTATGGTAAGGAGTCAGCTCGTGTCCCCAGAGCAAATAATTCCCGATGCATTCCATCCAGTTGTGATGGCTCACTATCCCGTAGCATAGGTTCCATTTGAGTGGGGAGGGGTTTCAGGCCTGCTAAGAGTTGCTGTGAGCCCTGCCATGCCAGTGGACTGTTTGTTAGGGAATGACCTTGAGCACACTGCCTGGAAGGAGGTAGAGCTCAAAGCATATGTGGAGATGCTGGGGTTACTGAGTGGATCTGTGCTACCACACGGTCCATGGCTGCCTGGAAAGGGAGTCAACCAGGGCTGGAGCCTGGAACAATGGCCCAGCCAGCTGCTAATTAGGGAGGAGCCCGAGGGCGTGGGAAGCCCGCCCCGGGGCGATCACCCCGTGAGATGGATGGGGTACCTGAGGAGGTCGCAACGGAGTCCACGGAGGGGGACGTTGCTCCCTTGGGGGACCTACCTACCCTGCAGAGTGATAAGAGGAAGGGGTTCCAGCTTAATCGGACAGTTTATAAAAGAATTTCAATTACTGATTTACACAAACACTAGATCCGACCACATTGTTTTAATCACAATGGGGAAAAAGATACATATCATATATTAAACAATCAATCAATATATTGAGCAGTGCCCCGGTTAGGGAGGGGGGAGTGAGTGATATCAAGTGAGGAAAAAGTGATGGGGAGTGAATATCGTGACAGAATAATCAATCAATTGAAAGTGAGCCATTGAACTGTTACATATTCTGTACAAAAAAGACTTAAAAGTACAAAATTGCTGTATTTACAAATAACATACTCCACATAAATTCAAATAAATGAAGAGTTAGGACATGGAGTTGTCATAGAGAACAAGCAGGTTGTCGACGTTTCAACCCCTCAAGGGATGCAGGTAATTCTTATTATCCTTGCCGTGGGGTCTTCATCAGGACGGGTGGTGGGGCAGGTAACCTATTTAATATATACATTTGGTTAGTTGACTAACAAAGGATGTGTGTAATAACATCATCTATTGGGAATAGCAACACAATTAATTAGCGTATATGGCCAGTAGGGAGCACAGGAGTATAGGGGAATTAGACCAAATTGCAATTGACTCGGGCCAATACGTGGCAATGAATCAGAATTTAATTGATTAGGTATCACTGAGTCGAATATCAAAAGTTATTAATAGTTATGTACATAAATTGAGAATTATGAAGTCTGGAAACAAGGAGCGGCGCGAAGAAACTGGCAGCAGGTTGGAATGGGTGGGCGGGACAACTACAAACAAGAAACCATTACCTGTATCATGAATGGATACGGTATCTTGGTAAGGAACCTCTATATGCTGGTTTCTGAAAGGAGCATAAAATAATCAAATCATCACTACAACGTGGCATGGTTCTGCACGTATTGTCCGCATGTTGATTTGACAGCATGTTGTAAATGTAGCGAAAAACAATTATTGGGACAGAGACTCACCAGGATCAAGCGTTCGAGACGCCTACCTCGGAGGTAATTTGGTTGGTAGAAAGACGTACAGCCGTATGTGTCATGTACTGGAATGATAAAAAAGAAAAGAAAAGAAAGCACGTGAGTGCCAGCCGACCGCAGAAACACAATCTGTATCTGCCAATCATTTGTACCGACACTCGTGGTGCCTGTGGTTCAAATAGGCGGCGGGGGTATGCCTCGCATCTGAAAAAACAGCGCTGGTGGCGTTCCTAATGAACTTACCGAGTGCCGAATCAATCGGGTATGATGACGGTCGACTTCGCAATGGCAATGGCGAGTCGGTCTTCCTGGTTAGTTTAGTTTCCAAGGTGACGGGGTCACGCAGGTGGAAGGAGGGCCCACCAGGGAGGAGTTTTGCCGGGCACAGAAGAAGTGCCCCACCCTTGAGGGCATGAGGCGACAGGCCGAAGCCCAAGCACCAGGCAATGCCTCCGCAAAGTATCATACTTACTGGGAGGATGGGCTCCTTTACAGTGAGCTCAAGGCTCCTGTGCATGGGTCATCAAGGGCCTTAGTTGTCCCCCAATGCTACAGGGCCTTTTTTGGGAATTGGCTCATGAGATCCCATTGGCAGGACACTTGGGCCAATACAAGACCTTTGCTAGGCTTGTCCCACATTTTTATTGGCCGCAGATTAGGATCTCCTCAGATACATTCTGCAGGACCTGTCTGATCTGCCAAGCTAGTGGGAAAACAGGGTCTAATCTGAAGGCTCCCTTGGAACCACTACCTGTCATTAGCAACCACTTTGAGAGTGTGGGCATCAACATTGTTGGGCCTATGGATCCATCGACTTCTTCTGGCTACAGAATTATCCTGGTTCTGATGGACCACGCCACCCGGTACCAAGAGGCTATTCCTCTGAGAACCATCACCGCACCTGTGGTGGCCCAGGCTCTGGTGGAGATTTTTACCGGAGTGGGTTTCCCCAAAGAGGTGGTGTCCGACAGGGGCACCAATTTTATGTCTGCCTACATGCAAGCCATGTGGAAGGAGTGTGGGGTCACTTATAAGTTCTCAACCCCTTACCACCTACAGACCAATGGTCTCATGGAGAGATTTAACATGACCCTTAAGGACATGATCAGGAGTCTGCCTGAGGAAAAAGTGGGACATCCTTTTGCCCTGTTTGTTGTTTTCCTAAAGGGAGGTACCGCAGAAAGGGGTCGGTTTCAGCCCCTTCAAACTCTTGTAAGGTCACCCTGTTAGGGGACCTCTCAGTTTAGTGAAGGATGGGTGGGAGAAGACTCCAAGGAGGCTTCCCCAAGATGTAGTGAGCTATATGCTGGCCTTCCGCAGCCAAATGGCTACGTTGTGGAAGCAAACTTCTGACAACTTAGAGGCCAGCCAGGTGGTGATGAAAGAATGGTAGGACCAGAATTCTCACCCTGTGGAGCTAGAACCTGGACAGAAGGTGTGGGTCATGGAACCGGGAGAGCTTAGTGCCCTCCAGGATCGCTGGACAGGCCCTTATGAGATATTGGAGAAGAAGGGTAAGGCCACTTACCTAGTGGACCTTAAGACCCCCAGGCAGCCCCACAGGGTACTACACGCCAACCGCCTCAAACCCCACCATGAGAGGTCTGAGCTCACCTTACTGATGGTGGCGGACGGGGCAGAGGAAGAGGAAAGTGAACTTCTCACGGACCTCTTTGCTTCCAAAGAGAAGGATGGATCGGTGGAGGGAGTGGTCCTCTGCCCATCCTTGACTCATGAGCAACAGAGGGACTGCCGCCAGGTCCTGGGACAGTTCTCAGTGTTTTCCCTTATCCCTGGGATTACCCACCTGTGTACCCATGATGTGGACACAGGATACAGCCTCCCTGTCAAGTCCAAGTCTTACAGGCTGTCAGATAAGGTAAAGGCCAGCATCCAGAGTGAAGTCATTAAGATGTTGCAGTTGGGGGTGATAGAGCCCTCCAACAGCCCCTGGTCCAGTCCGGTGGTTCTGGTACCAAAAGCTGCCCCACCGGGCACCACACCAGAACTTAGGTTCTGTGTGGATTACAGAGGACTGAATTCTGTGGCCAAGACTGATGCTCATCCTATCCCTAGGGCGGATGAGCTCATTGACCGGCTGGGGCCTGCCCGATACCTGAGTACCTATGACCTCACGTTAGGGTACTGGCAGATCGCCCTAACGGACGGAGGCAAAGAGAGGTCTGCCTTTTCCACCCCAGAGGGCCACTACCAGTTTAGAGTGATGCCCTTTGGATTGAAAAACACTCCTGCCACCTTCCAGTGGCTGGTGAACCAGGTCCTCTCCGGTTTAGAGGCCTTCTCTGCTGCCTACCTGGACGACATAGCTGTCTTGAGTAGCAGCTGGGAGGACCATCTGGGTCACCTTCAGGAAGTGCTTCAGGCCCTGCAGCAGGCAGGCCTGACTATCAAAGCCAGCACATTTCTGAGTAGCTTGATCACAAAGCATGTCCCTACCCGCAATCTTCGATCAGCCCACCTTCACTTACTCACCATACCGGCCATCACACTGAAAAGGCAGGGAGGTCGCAGGTTTTCCTACCTTGCAGCCAGATTCTAGAATTCCATTCCCCTTGCAATTAGGTCCTGTAACAACCTACGGGGCTTTAGAAAGGCCCTAAAAACCTGGCTATTTGGGCAATCTTGCTAACCGCCCTTCCGCATTTACACCACATATGACTACGCCATGAAACCTTTACAAGCTTCTATTAACATAACATAACATAACAAATGCCAGATAGGGCAGGGGTCGGTAGTCTAGCTAGGACACTTGGTGGGTGGGGGCAAGGTACAGCCCCGACAGGCCAAGATAGAAACCATCCTGGCCTGGGAGCCTCCCAAAACACAGACTGAGGTCAGGGTATTCCTGGGCCTCACAGGGTACTACCGCAGATTTGCCAAGGGTTATGGAACCATTGTGGCCCCCTTGACTGAGCTAACCTCTAAGAAACACCCTAGAAAAGTGATTTGAACAGAGGCTTGCCAAAAAGCCTTTGACTCTCTAAAGCAGGCCATGTGCACAGCTCTTGTGCTCAGGGCCCCTGACTTCTCCAAAGAGTTCATTGTCCAAAAGAACGCCTCAGAGCATGGCATAGGGGCAGTCCTTTCGCAACTCAATGAGGAGGGCCGGGACCAACCAGTGGCTTTCATCTCCAGGAGGCTATTCCCCCGGGAACAGCGGTGGAGTGCTATAGAGAGAGAAGCCTTTACGGTGGTCTGGGCTGTGAAGAAGCTGAGGCCATACTTGTTTGGCTCCCACTTCCTGATTCAGACTGACCACCGGCCCCTCAGGTGGCTCATGCAAATGAGGGGCGAGAATCCCAAATTGTTGAGGTGGTCAATTTCCCTACAGGGGATGAACTTCAGGGTGGAACACAGACCCGGAGTAGACCACGCCAATGCTGACAGTCTCTCTAGGTTTTTCCACCTTAGTGATGCGGACTCCCTAGAGGTTGGGTAGTTCTCCCCACTTTCAGCTGGGGGGACACGTGTTGGACATGTCAGCCTTAGGGGTGGTCTTCCCCTACCTTTTTGCCCTGCGCCTCCCATTTTCACTGTACCTTTTTGTTGGATCTAGTACTCTGGGTGCCTCACCACTGCTAAACAGTGCTGAGGTGCAGGTGCTCTCCCCTAAAAACCTTGTAATGCTGGCATATCTGCCACAAGCCACTGCTACTATAGTAAGGCTTAACTCTCCATAGGCTAGCATTGGAAACCCCCCTTATGGGATAATTTCTGACAGGGACCAAATAAGTCTGTTATGTTTGGTCTTGTTGGACTCGGGGCAGGGAACACTTTCCAATTATATATGGGGTTTGGGCACTACTACGCTAGTGATCCCACTTTTAGAAAGTGGACCTTTTCCTGCCTACACTTAGATTGGGCACTGCAGACTCCCCTCTGCATACTGATAGCTGCCTGGGTTGGGAGGTGGGAGTGGTGATTCACACCTTCTCCCCTTGGATGGGCTGTGATGGGCTGCCCATTGTAGCCTTAACAGCCTGTCTCTCATCACGGTAACAGCTAGGTCAGGGAAGGCAGGGAACATCCCAGAACTCCCTGGACTCTTCCAGAAGTCCCTGCCCCCAGACCCTTCCAGAGACTTCTACCACTTTCTAGCCCCTAGACTGAAAGATATATAAGGGAGGGTCCTGGCCTCACTTCTTTGTTGCATTGCTGGACCTGGAAGAACCCCTGCAGGTTTGAGGAATGCTGCGCCAGGAAGGATTGCCAATCTGACGGAGGCTGACTGCTCCAAGGAGCTGCTGCCCCTACCTACTGAGCTGCCCTGCTGCCTGCTGATCCTGCCCTGCCAGGGAGACTGGAAATACCACCACCAGAGTGTCTCCACAAAATCCCTAAGAAACTACCTTTCTTTGAACCCTATCGTCTTAAGGACTGCATTTTTGGGGGGCAGCAACTCTTCTGAGGACTTGGCTCTGCACCTCTGTGCCTGCAATCAACATCACTGGCCCAGGAATCTTCATCTACTGCCTCTGCAGCACTGGGTGGGTAAAGGAACTGTATGCCCCCCTCTGAAGTCACCGCCGCCACCGGGGACTTGTTCTTGCCCTAATATTTTACAACTGAGAGACAGACGATTACCGGGATCTCTGTGATAGCTGTCCCCCAGACATTTGACTGGCACCTGTGATTTTCTACGTGCCGAGTCCTAGTAGTTTTGAACCTTGCGCAATTTCTAGATAAGGGTTACTTTACGTTCTTTATATGCCACTGGAGCCACCTAATTTTTGATCTTGTCAATTGTGGACCGTGCATAAATTTTGATAAAGATATTTCTATTTTTATATAAAACCGGTGTGGTATCCCTTTTGTGCGTGATTGACTGTGTTACTGTTGATGTGTGTTACACAAATACTTTACACATTGCCTCTGAAGTTAAGCCTTCCCGCTCTGCGCCAGGCTACCCTGTCGGAATCGGTGGTCCCTACTTGGACTAGGGTACATACCCCTGCCAACTAGAGACCCCGGTTCTAACAGGCTTCCTGAATAGCGTGCTTCAACACCCCATCAGGGGTAACAAGCGCTATATAAAATACAAACCTTTTTATCTCCTCTATCCTTCTGCTATCATTCCAAATCCAAAAACCTAACTAACGTATCCACCACTTAAAATGTACTTGCATGTTTCACTATACTAATTCAACACTAATCTATGGGTCCCGGAGTAGCGTGCTACTCGCCGTAAAAGCACTTTGACACCTCGTCAGGGGTAGTAAGCGCTATATAAATGCAATTACAATACAATACAATATTCATTTGCCGTTCTCCTCATCTCACTGCAGCCCCTCGTCTTTTCACATAGTTGCATAAATCAACTACTGTTCCACTGATATACTGGTGCCACAGCAGAGGATCACAGAGGAGGCGGCTGGCACCCAGGAGCAGCAGCAGGTGGCAGCGCAACACGGTTCGGCTGACCTGTTTTCAGCAGTTGCTTCCTCCCTCCTCCTCCTGCTGCCTACGCGGCTCTGCCCAACCTCCTCCCTCCGCTCCTGGAGGTCTCCCCCCTCCACCATGGCCACTAAAATATCGGGCTCCCGGCTGGAGCTCAAGATCGAGTGATGCCGCTGAAAGTGCCAGTGAGACTCTTGTCTCCATAAAAGTAAATAATGGCTTACTGGTCGCCTTATTTTTTTAATACAAGTGAGATACTGAGGTTTTTGAGATCTCAGTTATCCAGCAAAAAAACACCGTTGACTACAGCCCACTTTCCTAAAGGTTACTCTTTGTGGAGGGGGAGGGGGGCACATCTCCAGTAACGTGTTTCATGAGGCAGGGTGCAGCCATATGCCTAGCCAGAAGGTGGAGTGTTTTTGTTTGTTTGTTTGTTTAGGAACTGCTTTGTTCAATAAAACGAGAAAACAGGATTTTTCTAAAAAAAAAGATCCCAGCCGCTTCCCTTTAAGCGTATGTTTGAAGAGAGTATTACATCAAATCCAATTAACATTTCACATGCAGTTAGTGCACATTCCCTAGGCAACTACTACCGTAGCGGTCACTAGTCACTCAACAGTCATCAATAACTGAACCTCTTAAAACTTATACTAAAACAATATATGGAGAATTCCTCATGGTTATTAAAATGACTTTCTCTAATTTCTATACCTTTTCGCAAACTACTACTGTTTTTTCTGAAATAAATCATCTAAAGCATTTTTCATTTTCAAAAGGTAAATAAAGTTACAGAAATGAATTTGGAAATAACATGGAAGACCTGCATACTTTAAAATTTGAGTGTATGAGCAAAACAAATGTAATTGTTAAACCCAGCATGTCAGATGGATTTAAACTTCCATGTACAAATAAATGAGCCTGTTTTTGTTTTGATGGAGTTTCCACAAGTTAAAGTATATATTTTAAAACTTTTTGTATGCTACGCAGCCTAGGTTCAAACAGAGTCATGTGCCCTTCGTTGCACCCACAGCTGCCGAGAAACTAGGGAAAGGGCATATTTGTACTACTGACCAGGATTTGAAAACACTGCTATGGCAAAAAGCACAAGGTCGGAGTCCTCCCAAAGTAGGACAAGAATTGTCCATCTTTCTCCACTTCGCCTTCTCACCCCAGTAGGATAGCATTAGAACTAGACTGGTAAGGCCACGTCTAACTAGCCACTTCCTCCCCACGTTTGTTTTTAATCATTCCTCTCCTCTCCCTCCCCTCCAGAAGCTGTACATTAGGACCATCTGGTACTTTGCTTGGCTGCTGGCTGAGGAGGTCGAACTCTCCCCTTATTGGTTTACTACTAAAGCCAACATGTTTTCTTCTACTGGAAGAATGTCCCCTATAAATGTGCATTGTTCAAGTCCTCCCCCAGAATTCATGAACACAAATGTTGCAGGAGTTGACTTCACATGTTTTTGTCTTGATATTTAGAAAAGTCTATGCATATTATAAGGTTTGTAAATTTGTGCGCAATGAAATGCCATCCTTCTTTGTAATTATGTTTCATCTTTTTTAAACTTGGTAACAAAATCCACACAAATACACTCCACACCATGCCACATAATTCCAGTCAGCATAATATCACTCAGTGCCATACACTTCCACGCCACACAATTCAACTCTACACATTTCCATTCTACACCACATAATTCGACAACATACCACATATTTCAACTCAATAAAACAATTACACAACACACCACATACATCTAATCCACACCACAGAATTCCCCATCATGCCACATAATTTATTAGCACGCCACAGAAGTAAACTCCAAAGCGTACCGCTATACCACACAAAATGCCATTCCATATAATTATATTCTGACACACACTCCCACTTCAAATAACTCCAGGACACTCAATACCACATAATTGCTAATCTACATGTACATTAGACCCCATGTCACATAATTCCACTCATCAAATCCACTCCACACAATCCCACTCCACATGATTCCACAACTAACAATTTCAAGCCACATAATAAACTCAACACCACATATATCAACTCCAATCCAAAACACAAGGGCAAAAGTCATTCTCATTTACAACGTCAATACCTCAAACTCTTACAAATTCGAGACCAATTTTAATTGCAAATGCTTGTTTCTGTTACTTCAGCTGAGGGAACTATGATCTAGATGTATGAAGCACTGGTCGCAAAATACTGGTCACAATTTGTGACAAGTATTTTTGTGACTAGTGTGCTAGTTTATGAACTAACCAAGGTACTAAGATGTTGGTTGGCAAAATAGTGAGTCCTAGTGGGTCGCAATTCAACCTACCTCTTGAATATTAATAAGGTCTATTGCAAATTGTGGCCCACTATGAATCACGACCACTGCAGGGATGGTGGCCTGCGGAAGTCAACAGACCACCATGTCTGTAATTGCTTTTAAATAAAACATTTTTTTTAATGCAACCAGTTTTCCTAGAAGGAAAATATATACATTTAAGAAACAAAAGAAAAGTTTAAGCCATGTCATGCGTCCACCTCCTACTCTTAACAAATGTTTTTTGTCGACATTCACAAAGGGGATGGGGGTCTCATTTGCAAATGCGTTACCACCATATGTTTGCAATCAGTAAGGTATTAATTTTTTACGACCTGTTTTCGGAACCATTCCGAATCAGTATTTGAAAGGGACACAATAAAAATGCTCCTTCCAAATACCGGACTGGTATTTGGTGGTAAACCCAAGTTCACCTCTAATATTTAATCTCCTTTCAGGCTAGATCAAGATGTTATCCTGTCAGAATTCATGCCTAATCCTTCCACTTCAGAACAGGAAACTTTGCATTGTCTTGATGTCAAAAAGGCTGTTCTATTTATAGACAGTAGCCTTTTTTAGGAAGGTAGATTCTTTGTTTGTCAACTATGGACCTGTGAGACAAGGTTTATCCATCCTTAAGTTGTTGGGTTCACTCAACAATTACTATTGTTTATAAGAAAAACCATATACATTGTCCATAAGGGGTTAACGGGAGCTCAGTCAAAGCCATGTGCAGAGATGTTTTAAGGCATGGGAAAAGTGGGCCCTAGCCCAGGACCTCAACCTTTCAGGGGGGGGCTTGATAGAGCTAACTGTGTTCTGCAGAGAGTTCCCTGATGACCATGAATACTTCTTAAACAGATTGCTTTAAATACCATTTTCCTATAAAAAATGTTTAATGTGGGTGATGTATGGGATTCTATTACAGATATTTTGCAAAGAAATGTTTGTTTTTCAACAACATGCAAAAGTCATAAAAAAAGTTTCTTTTAGATAAAAGGAGTACCTTACATAAAAGAAATCTGAGGGCATCACAAAGATTATTTGAAATAATATTAGTGAGCTGCTGCAGTATTATAATATTGAAAACACACATCACTAACCCTAAATATTAAATACAAATACATATAGAGTTTGGACCAGTGGGCCTGTGCACTGACGGTGACCTGGCCAAAGAGGGCATGGATTCAAAGCTGTTCTGAACAGGGACCCCCAAATTATGTTTGGCCCAGGGCCCCGAAATCATTAAAATGTCCCTGGCTATGTGTTCATCATGGGCAGAGAATCAGGGTGCATCAGTGTTGGAGGTTTGTAGGACTGCTCTGTCCCTTCAACAGTTGCAAATTATTATAATATCCAGTATGATGATTTGTAATACTGTGATTTTGGTTTAAAGAATATTTTATCTAGAACATAAAGACTATTGTTTTTAATTCGTTCAGAATTGTAATATTGTAATAAAGTTTATAGGCTGCAATTATTGAATGTCAATATGATCAATCTTGATGCATTTTTGGCCCGCATTGCTTTTTGCTTGGGTATTCCTCATAGAACGAGTAACTGGACAAAGAGGAAATGTTTCAATTACTTACTTTCAATTCGCTGCACTGAGTTGATTATTTCTCGTTCCAGTCATTAAGCCACACACAAGTAGGTGGCAAAGTCAGGGCATATTCTGGGTAGGTAGGTCTTTTAGCAAATCAGTATACTGGAAGATATTTTTTTTGAGGGTGTGAAAGAGAAATAGGACAAAAGTGTCTGTCTGAGCAGTGGGACTCTCCTCATAGGCTAACGATAAGTTCAAACAATAATGGATTCAGAGTAATAAAATTACGAGTTAGCAATTGAGACATTCAGGTTTTTTTTCAGGTGGGTTTTCTTGTGGATAATATGTGCAATGCTGTATGCTAAGTGGCATTCTAGGAAAAGTACAGCTAGTGATAGGACAGGTAGGGAGGGACAGGTTTAATGCTCTGAATTCTATTTGTATTTGAGACACAGCGAGCTGCCACTTAGAAGACCACTTTGAGATGTTACCTCTCATATGGAGGTTCTTTTTCCTATTCATTCCTCTCCCTATGATGATGTTCTTGTTGTTAAGCTTGACATTATATACTTATTTCATTGGATATTCCGTTCTGTACGGTATATATTTATTTCGTTGTTTCATATATTTTTTAAAATAGGTTCTGATATTTTCTTATATTTCTCCTCCCATGCATTATCATATGTGTTTCCTCTCCCTTCTTTTCTACTTTCTATTTCTTTCTCTCTCCCCCCCCTTTTATGGTGATATTGGATCTATCTCTTCCTCTATTTTATCTTTCATTCTTCTTTAACGCTATCTTTCACACCTCTTCTATTATGTACCATGTTTCTCTTTTATTTCATCTCCCTTGCTTTCATTTCTTCTCCTCATGTTATTCTCTTATTGTATGGTTCTCATGTCATGTTTTTACTGATTTTTCTACTTTCCTGACTATATTTCGTGACAATATCTTATGGTTTCTTACGATTTTTGATGAAGTAACTTTATTCCATTGCGCTTCACATATTGCGTATTATCTTTTGTCCCTTAGATCCCCATTCTTCTTTACTCGGAGGGGGTCCGGCCTCCCTTGGCGCTGCTTTAGGTGCGCCCAGACCCGTAGTTTACTAGTCTTTCTTTCTTTACTCTTCTCTTTATCTTTTTCTCTTATCTCCATCCTTAATACTTCTTTCCTTCTATTTCTACTTACTTTGTCTATTCCAGATCTTCACTTTGCTTTTCTAACCTACTTTTCTTTTTCTTTTTCTCTTCCTTTTTCCCTCTTCTTTCTTTTTTATCTTCCCCAATCAGTTTTCCAACTTCTATACACACTTTGTCTTCTGTTTCCCAGAGTAACATCTTTCTTCTCTTCTCTCTATTTATTTATTTATTTTCCCTTATTATTTTTTCTTATACTTTGAATCCTATTGTCATGTCTTCTATTCATCCGCTATCGGTGATTTCCTGGAATGTTCATGGCCTCACCCATTATATAAAACGCAAGAAAGTTCTTTCCTATTTGAACTCTAAACATGTAGACGTTGCTTTACTGTAGGAAACTCATTTGGACGATGTTGAATCTAGTAAACTCAGCAGAGGTTGGGTTGGTAAAGTCATTCACAGCAGTGTTCCTAAGCCTGATCCCACCAACCCTAACCCTTTTCGTAAATGTGGGGTAGCCATCCTTTTTCGGAAGTCACTCCCTTTTACGATTTCCAAAACATGGTCTGATCCGGATGGTCGGTATGTATTTGTTAAGTTGAAACTTGGGAACTCTTTCATTTGTCTTGGTTCTGTATACGCTCCGCTATGTCCCAAAAACAATTTTTCCTTCAACTAAATCGTCTTCTCACAGAAATAAATGCTTCTCAATTTCTCTTTGGAGGTGATTGGACTTTGGCTCCAGACCCTGCCCTTGATAGAACAGGTTGCCTTGATACCGTCAATGCCTCAGATAGAGCCATTTTGCGTGACATTATTACTGATAGTGGTTTTGTTGATCATTGGAGACTCAGTCACCCACAAGATAAAGAATACACGTTCTTTTCCTCTACTCACGGTACATTTTCCCGTCTCGACTACTTTCTTCCTTCGCAACAAACAGTCCGGTTAGTTACAGAATCGAAAATTCTAGAAGCAGCCATATCTGATCATTCTCCTGTTCTCTTATCTCTTGATTTGGGTCTTTTCAGTCCGGGGCGCAAGTCATGGCGTTTAAACATAAACAAATATAAAACACCAACAGGTAAACCTCTTTTACAGTCACACCTACGTGATTACCTTATAAATAATGAGGACTCAATCTCCTCTAAGAGAATGGTCTGGGCAGCTGCTAAGGCAACCATCAGAGGTCAACTTATGCGGGACGCAGCTCTTTATAACAAGAAAAACGCTGCCAAACAAGTTGATCTGGAGAAAGACATTTGCCGGCTTTCTCAACTATATATTTCGAACCCAACCCTCCGAAATCGTAAATTATTGGAGCAGGCGCGCATGTCCCTTAATAGTCTTTTTACTTCTAAGGCTGAATATGCCTTACAAAAGATGAAAGGTCGTCACTACGAGCAGGGGGAAAAGGCTGGCCGGCTACTGGCTGCGCAACTGCATCAGAGGGAGGCCGCCATGGCAATTCCAGCTATCAAATTAAGTTGTGGTGATATACTTACTCGGCCGCAAGAAATCGTTGAAGAATTTGCTTCATTTTACAGATCTCTCTACTCCCCAAGCACTCACGTAGATACACTAGAGATGTCCACATTTTTGGATGCAGTACATCTTCCGCGACTCTCAGATGATGGTAGAGCCCTACTTGAGGGTGTTATTACGAAGAAAGAAATTTCCTCAGCTATAACTGCCTTGCCGTACCATAAAGCTCCGGGTGATGATGGTTTTCCTCCTGAATTTTTTAAGTGGACTGGTCAGAGTATGATCGATACTTTACATGCCGCATTTGGGGAAGCCACGGAGGAATCTTCTCTTGGTTCTATTTCCAACAAGGCCATGATAGCTGTTTTACCAAAACCTGGTAAAGATCCTTTGTTGTGCGGTAGTTACCGCCCCATATCTCTCTTAAACTCTGACGTTAAGATTCTTGCTAGCATTCTCGCATCACGTCTTCGTAAGGTTTTACCTTCTTTAATCCATAATTCACAAGTAGGTTTTTTTCCCGGTAGTTCATCTCGGAACCATCTACGTACTCTCTCTCATGCTTTATGGTCAGCTAAACATCTTGCTGATGATGCCCTACTTCTTCTCTGGATGCTGAAAAAGCATTTGATCGCATTGAATGGGAGTACCTTTTTACCATAATGCAACGATTTGGATTAGGCGATCAATTTATAGCTAAAGTACGACTGCTTTATGACAGTCCATCAGCTCAAGTTAACTGTGGTGGTTTCCTTTCTACTCCATTTCCAATTAGACAAGGTACTTGTCATGGTTGTCCGCTTTCCCCTCTTCTTTTCCTTCTGGCAATGGAACCTCTGGCTGCTGCAATACGTCAATCGGCTGCAGTGGTAGGCGTTCCTCTTCCAATTGATCATTCTAAAATTTATTTATATGCGGATGATATTCTTCTCACACTTACCGATCTTCCCCGTTCTCTTTCTGCTTTCCTTCGCATCATCAATGAATTCTCTTCCTTCTCCGGCTATAAGATAAACTGGGATAAGAGTGAAGCATTACCCATGTCCATTGGTTCTACACAAGCTGCAATATCTGGTTTTCCATTTCATTGGCAATCATCCCGGCTTAAATATTTAGGGATATTGATTAACAGAGGATTAGATAATATAGTTATGGACAATTTAACACCTTTAATCGTGCAAATGCAAAGAGACTTTGATAAATGGAAGGTCCACGGTTTATCCCTCTGGGGACGGGTTCAAGCGGTTAAGATGGTTATCCTACCGTGATTTCTTTATGTTATAGGTATGCTCCCTCTAAACATTCCCTTAACTACTCTTCGGTTCATTGACTCAAAAATTAAACTTTTTATCTGGGGTACGGCTAAACCGCGTCTTACCTTGGCCAAATTAAAATCTCACCAATTGCACGGGGGTTTGGGTCTTCCCTCTATCGAGCATTACTCACTTGCCCTTCATCTTTCACAACTTTGCTTCTTTTTGCCTAAGTCTAAAGACATTCCTCAATGGGTCCCACTTGAACGCCACTTTAACTTCCGGTCTTGGTTTGTCCCATTTATATGGCAAGGGTTCCAGGTCTTCCGATCCTAAAAATCCTATCTTATCTGCAATGTATGAATCTTGGCAAAGAATTAATCGTATACTTAATTCTAATTCGCGGCTTCATGTCAAAGCTCCTTTATGGTTCAAATCAGCTATTCGTGTTCGTGGTCGCATTCTATCCTGGCCTCTGTGGCAGGAAGCTGGTGTTCATTCTCTAGAGCAACTGTTTCATGATGACAACTTTAAATCTTTTTCCCAACTTAGTGAGGAATTCCATTTACCACCCACACAATCCTGTAAATATGCTCAACTTCAACAAGCTATCACAAAACATTTAGGTTCCCCACCTGAATTGTTACCCGTGTCTCCTATTTTGTCTTATTTGCATTTGTGGGGAAATTTTAAAGGTGTAACCTCTGGTCTTTATAAGACTTTCTTGCATCCTCTCTTTTTGCAACCCCTCTCAAAAGCTCTTCAACTGAAATGGCAATCGTGCTTATCAGTTACATATTCCAATACTCAATCTGATCAAATTCTAGAAGGATTGCATAAAGGTGTCCGAGAAGCTCGCCTCAAATTTTGCATTTTTAAAATCATCCATGAATGGCACTGGTCTCCAGTTAAACTGCATCATGCTAAGTTGATATCACACTCTTTGTGTTGGAGATGTCCTGCTTTGGGTTGTGATATTACGCACATTATTTGTGAATGCCCCCATACTAGATCATTTTGGCTTTTTATACGAAAGACTTTGGCTAATACCATGTCATTACCTCTACCCTTTACTTCTGCAAATATTATTTTACATGATTTTTGTTGCCTTCCGAAGCTTTCTAAACCACAGCTTGTCTTCTCTCTACTGCTTTGGCTACGGACAAAATTTGTATATTACGTCATTGGAAGTCTTCCTTGTCTCCTTCTCAGGAAGCGTGGCTGGTGGCAATGGTACAAACAGCTTCTCACGAACGTATAATCTATAATTTGCAGGATCAGGCTTCCATTTTTCTTCAAACATGGTCCCCATTCCTGGAAACCACGGTGGATAGTGAATCTGTCTCCACTCCTTCCTCTCCGACGACTGCTATTCCTTCTTAATTTTATTCTTTTTATGGTTCCCTTCTCCTGTTACTCTGCTCTTCAACTCTTCTCATCTTTCTTGGTATCATCTCCCTTTCTCTTTGTTCTTGTTACTCTGGGGTTCTTCTTTCTTCTCTTTTTCTTCTTTCTTTCTTTATTTTTCTTTTTCGTTCTCTCTCTTTTTTCCTTTCTTTCTTATATATCCTTTTTCTTTTCTTTTCTCTATTTTCTTCTCTTCTATTACACATCTCCTCGTATCTTCCTATTCTCTTTGCTTTATAGAATATGGAATATTTGCTATTTTTTTCATATCTTATGTTAAAAAAGGAATTTTCTCATTTGTACTATGTTTCATTTATCAATATCTTATTATGTTCACTCCTTGTATTTGTATGTGTATTTGTATTTTCATCTAAAACTCTTTAATAAACAATTTCAACACAGAAGACCACTTTGATGTGCATTGACATTTTGGCAGGCTGTTTCCATAGTTTTTACCGGAAATTACTATGGCCTGAATGGCTAACTTCAGGTCTTGTTTTGGAAGGAAAGGTGAACTGAGACTATGCAGATGTTTTAATTCGAAGAGTACATTTCTGGCCATCTCTTAGATATGGAGATCAAAGTTGGTTGGTTAGTCAAGTTTGGAGCCAAGGGATTTGGTGGAGGTGATGGTTTCAGATGTAAAGCCTGTGTCCTTAAGTTGATTTGTCCAGACAAGGAAAGCTCCTGCCTTTTTTTGGGGAGAACAGGCAAAAATCTGTCTTCCATGGATTGGTCTTTAGTTACATCTTAATCAACCTTTTTTGAATTTGCTTAAGGGTGGTCCTTAAGTTATTGACACTGTTTGAGCCTTTCATCTTAAGAAATAGTTAGGTATAATTTACATATTATAACAAGTACTGGCAAAGCCAATAACTCTGACTCGCATTTTCCAGACCTATTAAATTTGCCAATGCTTGCTGTATTAGCTGTATGCTCTATGTTTTTTTAGATACACAAAAACAAAACATGGTTAGAAGTATCTGTTATAATCTCTTTCAGACAATACTTAGATGCACAAAATCACTAACTGATATGCATTAACCCAGATGTGCATTTTTACCTTTTGACGGTCATCGTTTGATAAGCATACATATGTTACATGGACTCTGGATTCCCCTTTGCTTAAAAAAAGATTGTTTGGTCTTATTTCATGGAATTACGAGCACATTTTAAAAGGTCTGAAGTATTTAAAAAATATGTAGTATTAATGCTATTTATGTCCAAATCGCTATTTGAGATGTGGTAAAAGCATAGCACCTACGGATCCAGTCACGCATGGAGTTGCTTTTCATGGAGATTTAGCGCCAACACAGAATAGGATTTAGGCCCAAAGATGTATAAATCATTTTGCACTTGCAAAACCCTGCGAGTTGCCAACTCACAGGGTCTGCAATTGCAAAATGGTGTTTTGCTATTTACGAAATCCATTTTGGGAGCCAGAAAAGCCTTGTGGACTTGCAAGATGGGTTTGCAAACCATTCTGAATGACAATTAGGAGAGCACATGAAATGGGCGCCCCTTCCTAATCTATAGTGGGAATTGTATGGATCAATAGTTTGCAACCACATTTCCAGTTGCAGACCATTGATCACTTAATGACACCTCAAATCAGGTCGTAAATGATTTGCAAGGGGACACCTTCCCCTGTTAGGTGACTTGTAAGGAGCAGGAAGTGTTCCAGCCAGTCACTGGCTGTTCCTCTTTAAAACCGTTTTTAAAGTTCCTGGGGTGCTTTAAAAAAAATATTTCTATTTGGAATGCAGCACAAGGATGGTGATCTGCTGTTCCTTGCAGGTTACCATCCCTGTGTTTGTAGGCAATCACAGGAGGTGGTAAATAGTAACTTGCCTGATTAATATTCATTAGGCAGGTCGTTCTGCCCAGGGCCGGACTGGAAACCACAACCGGCACTGGCAAAGTGCTCGGCCGCCCCCTCCCCCCTTCCCCACTCTATGGGGGGGTGATATGGAGGTGCCGCCAAGCTCTTTGCTGGGGCCGGTTTTCGACCGATTTTGGTACAGGGCCGATTTTGCAAAAACGGCCCTGTAACAAAAACGGCCCCCAGGGGCCCAAAACCGGCCCCCACCCATGCGTCGCACCGGGGGATAGACCGGTGCCCAATATGGCCAGTCCGGCCCTGGCTCTGCGACCCCTTGCGACTGGAAATTTTAAGAAGTGACCTATTAGCATGCAGGCTGCATCACAAAATCAGAGACAGGCCACAAAACATCATTGCACAATTTGAAAGCACTTTTTGCGAAGTATCTATTAGTAGATAGGTCCCTAAATTCGTTTCACTTTGATTCTTTTTCTAAGCACACCTGGGTCACATGTTTTGATTTTACATGGATACTTGCAGAATGTCAAAATGGACTGATAAACTAGGTGGGATAGTTAAGTAGTGTTTACAAAGCTCGTAAATCAATGAAAAATATGATTTACTACCACTCAAGCAACATTGTTAAAATATGTATCAGAATACATATAAACTGCATGAGACTGTGTCTTCCATTATTAAAAATCACTAGAGGCTGTTTAGTCCATACTTACTGAGGCTCTGTTCCCAACACTGCAGGCCCACTGCCTATTGGCCTGCTAGGCCGATCATTCCCAACCTCGTTGAGTTACTGGGCAGGAGAATGCCTATAGATGTCAGTGACACGTTTTGTACAGTGCTAATACTAGCGCCACATTGAGTTTTTTCCTGAGGCCTTGCCAGTGTGACGTCAACATGGTGGCCCTAGATGGACCTACAGCCGTGGACACAAAAGGGGCAACCCTAGATGCCCCGCAGCAAGGGCGGCCCACCTGTGACCTGCAGACACTAAGGAGGTGATCCAGCAGCACCCCAGGGACTGCAGATACTCACCGGCTGCCCACCAACTGGACCGATGCCTGACAACATCAGCAGCACTTAAGCGAATATTCTTCAGAGAGCATGAGGAGGTGATAAGCAGCTCTCAATAGACTGACACTGGGCCCCTGGGTGCCTGGAGGACGCATTCCCTGCAAGCTTATGGGTCCATTGCACCCTTCCGCTGCTTGCCCCTGGATCTAATCTCCCAAACGGGGTTCCCTGCAATCTACTGGCACCCCCCAACTGCTTCCACGTGAATGGCTAGATGCCTCATTCATCCCAAAGGGAGGGCCTCAAATTCCCAGATTAAGGACAGACAGCCACTTCTGATGCGAGGGTTGAGCAGCTTGGGGGGAGGCAGAGTCCGCCGTTTATATAAGAATCAGATCTTTTTTGCCTCTTTCTGGGTTTGTCCTTATCACTGGGATCACCACACCAATGCCCTATCTTGGCATTACGACACTCTGTGAGTTCATGGTCATTGCAGAACAGCCCAGAACGATCCTTTTGACTGCCAGATTCCCGTCTCTTCTCTATTGGCGGCTGTGCCCCACTTTGATGGAGTGATGGTGTGCCTGTTTGTCCTGCAACTTATCAGCTTCCTGCCTACACCGCCCTCACAGCCTGAATTCCACTGACTGTCATCATGGACATGGCCCTACATCCTCTCTCTTCCTGGAGAGGCATTCCAGCTGGATGTTTTCTGGTCTACCAGTTGATGGCCCACTGCTCAAGGACCCTCAGCCTGATGCTACCAGCAGCATACATCCACCACAGAGGACACATTCCAATATGGTGTCAATTTATATTTTCCAGCAGTATCTAAAGATTTGAGTGAAATTTCACACTCTGGCGAGACCATGAACTTGACAAAAGATGACCTATTGTCCTCTCTTTGTGACTTTAAGAAGGAACTCAGGTAGGAACTGAGGGCAGATTTAACCTCCTTTCTGGAGAATCTTAGGGCAGACATCAAGGCTAGGTTTTCTTCACTACAAGAGGATATCGACTTAGTAGGACCACACACACTCAATCAATCAATCAGGCATTTATAAAGCACGCTACTCACCCGTGAGGGTCTCAAGGTGCTGGGTGGGGAGGGGGGGGGGGAGGGGGCAGCTCCGGTTCAGTCGAAGAGCCAGGTCTTGAGGCTCCTCCTGAAGGCGTGCAGGGTGGGGAGCGTCTGATGTTGACTGGGAGCTAAAACCATGTTTTGGCTGTGACGTAGGAGAAGGCTCTTCCACCTGCTCTGGTTCTGCAACTGCGGGGCGGCTCTGCGAGGGCGAGAGTTTGGCGGAGCGCAGGTTTCTCTTGGGTACTTGGAAGAAGACTCTCTCGTTGAAGTATTTAGGTCTGATGTTGTGGAGGGATTTGTAGACGTGGGTTAGCAGTTTGAAGGTTATTCTCTTCTCGATGGAGAGCCAGTTTGATCTTGCTCCAGTTCCTTCATTGCGGGTGCTGGGCGGGTTTGGGTTCGTTGGTGGTGTTGAAGGTGAAGTGTACGCAGTGGTGGTCCATCCAGGGGGGCTGGGAAGTGTGGCTGAATTTTATCTTTGCCCCTCCTGTGAAGATGGCGTCGAGGGAGTGTCCTGCTCTGTGGGTGGGGGTGGTGAGAGCTGTTTCAGTCCTAGGTTGGAGAGGAGGGTGATGTAGACGGGGTCACTGCGGTTGTCGGGGTGGAACTTAAGGTCTCCGAGTAGGATGTAGTCCGTAGAGGTGATGGCAAGGGGTGCAACGAGGTCGGCAATGGTGGTTGCGGACTGGGTGCGAGGTCCGTGGGGTCTGTAGGCGAGGGTGCCACGTGGCGTAGTACTGGGCCATGTGGCGTAGTCCTGGGGATGGTCTGGATCTGGAAGTGAAGGTGTTCAGTGTTGGAGTGGGGGTCAATTGCTTTGGAGGTGGAGAGTCGAAGGGAGGTCTCGTGTGCGATGGCGAGTCCTCCTCGGCAATGGGGGTGGTCCCTTTTCAGGATCTTGTATCTGTCACGAATGGCAGTGGCGTTTGTCCAGGTTTCAGTGTAGAAGTTGATATTGGGCAAGAGGGTGTCAAACAAGTCCCAGATCTCTATGGCGTGTCTGTGTAGGGAGCATACGTTGATGAGGATGCATGTCAGGGCTTCGGTGGTGCAGGCATCCAGTGAGTCTTCGGCGGTCATGGGGATGGTAAAGGATCGTCTGGAGTGTTTGCAGGAGAACTGTCCCTGGGTGGTGTTCAGTGTGGCTCTAGAGCAATTAAGGGGATTTGTTTTCTCTTGTTTCTCTGTTTGGGGAGTAGGGGATTGTGTCCTAAGCCCATTTGCACCTTCGTTTGGTTGAATATTATTGCTTTGGATATTAGGACTGGTGCATGCATTAATGCTTTGATCCCCATCTTTGTGTGCTCTACTTTGTTACAATGGCGATGAAGGGAAGAACTTATGTTCAAAACTTACAGTGAGCTTGAAAATGAAGAGCAAATCGCTGAGCTTGATGTAATGTAGAGTTACATGAGGCTGTTAAATCGGCTCCAATGAAGATTGTGGAAACTGTTAAGTAAACAACGGTGCGCGCAAAAAAAGGGGAAGAAAACAAGTGGTGAGTGATAGACACAGTCGGTGTTGAAAAGGAAGGCAGCCGTGTATTGGGAGCATGCGTGAAAGCAATGAAGACATTTTGAGCACCATTTTGAAGTCAGGCAGTTTTCAAAAGAGCGCATGAAAATCAGAAGCGAATAAAATAAGTGGGTGAAGCAAATACGAACGCGGGAAAGCGTTAATTAAAGTGTGCAACTGAAAGTGTGCATATGGGTGATTAATTTGATAGAAAGCACAATAAGTGTAAAATGTGACAGATTTACGACTATCTAAAAAGCATGTAACATCGTTAGAGTTTGTACAAATTTCGGTGGCCATCTTAAAATCAGGCATACATCTGGACATTATAATAAAAAGTTTAAAAAAGGCCATTTTAAAGTTGGGCAAAAAAGGAATTCACCCTCGGAAATGTTAAATTGGTTAATAAATTGAATACATAGATAAAAGAAACACATAATAGGGAAAAGTAAGAGTCATGTCGATAGAAGATACAAGCAGTGAAGTGACAGTAAACTTGAATTCAGAGATATATGAAGAAGATATTACCGGAAGTGTTTCAAATACAATTTTTAGGAGACTATTACCTTTTGACTTTTTGGCTCAACAAAATGTTGCTCAAAGGTGGGAAAAATGGAAGAGAAGATTTGGGCACTTTTTAAAAGCCACATATAAAAAAGACACTCATGAACAGGCAAAAGACGTGTTGCTAAATCATGTGGGAGATGATATGGAAGACTTGATAATTACTTTCCTGAACAAGGATGAAATACGTACAAAAGGCATATCAAATGTTTGAATGATAAATTTGATCCACAAAGTAATCAAGATTTTGAAAGGTATAATTTGAATATAACATTTCAACTGGAAAATTATACAATGGCTGTCACAAGGTTAAAAAAATGAAGCTTTTTGTGAGTTTAACAGATTAAGCAATGAAGAAACAATGAGATTGAGAGTGATGTAGGGTTGTCACTCAGTGAAGTTTAGGAAAAGGTTTCTAGAAAAAACGTATTAATTACAAGAGACTCTACACATGGCTAGAACAGAAATACAAGCTCAGAAACATGCTACGAACATGGAAGAAGGAAGAAGGAAAACTATTTAAAAAAGTAAGACAGATGTCAAGGAAAATGAATAGTTTAGAAAGAATGGAACCACAAAACAAAGAAAGAAGATTGTGTTACAGGTGCGGTTTTCAATTTCCACATCAGCAAACCTGCCCAGCGATAGGACAACAATGTAAGGAATGTGAATAGCAGAATCATTTTGCGAGTGTCTGCAGGTTTAAGAAAGAAAAGAAAAAAATCTGGCATGAAAAGAAAAACTGGAATAAGCAAACTACTTTAGCTGCTAAACAAATACTAGAAACACAAAGTATGTAAGGAAATTGAAGTAATAGAAGAAGATTCTGAGGAAGAACTTAAGCAATCTGAAAGTCTTTACATGATGCAGGAAGAAAGTGAAGTTCAACATCTTTAAATGATAAAAAGGGAAAATATAAAGAAAAAACATCTATAGATTTAATGGTTGGTTGGTTTTCAAAAGGTCCCCTTTGTGCTGGATTGTGGAGTGCGACATAATGTGCATAACAGAATATATGAAATGAACAGCCCTCTTCAAGTCCATCGAATGACAGTGTCTTTCAGTGGGGAGCTAAGCATTCTGTTTCTTATTTAGGGAAATTTGAAGAAACACTGCGGTATGGAGATGCAGTTAGCAAAGAGGAAATACATGTTTTAAAATGTGAAGTTCCATGACTGTGTCTGTTAAATAATGCTACTGCTCAGGTTATTGGTTTGTTAGCAATGACATGTAATATAATTACGGATCATCCAGTGCTGAGAAAATATTCAGAGTTATTCAGTGGATTAGGCTAGCTAGAAGATAGAGCAATTACCCCGCATATAAATAAAGCAGTGAAGCCAGTGGCACAAACACATAGAAGAGTACCAATCCGCATGCGAGTTAAGGTAGAGAAAAAGATAATATTATCACTTGAACAAGATATAATTGAGGAATTTACAGGTTCAACACCTTGGGTGCCACCCACTGTAATTGTTCCAAAGAGAGACAGTCGGGACATCAGGATCTGTGTTTATATGAGGATTCATAATACAGTCATTGAAAGAGAAAGACATCCAGCTCCTCATTTTAAAGGATATGATTAGTAATATCAATGATGCTGTTGTTTTTTCTAAACTTGATCTATAGAAAGGATATAATCAATTAGGAATTAATAATCAGTTGAGATACACCACAACCATCTCTATGCATCTAGGACTACTTAGGTACAAACAATAAAACAAATGTAATATGTTCTGCTGCTGAGATTTTCCAAGAAATTATAAAAGATATCATAAGGCAAGTACAAAATAGCATGAACTATAGAGATGACATTTTAAATTTTGGCAAATCACTGGAGGAACATGACCAGGTGTTAAATGTAGTATGTCAATACCTTCAGAAAGCTGGGTTGGCGCTCAATATAAAAAAATGGGAAATAAATAAACCAGAGTTGACATTCTTTGGACATATATTTTCTCATGAAGGAATGAGGCCAGATCCTTTCAAAGTAGTAGCTCTAAAAACAATGCAAAGGCCAAAGGATGTAACAGAGTTTTGATCATTTCTGGGAATGGCTAGTTATTGTCCACAATGTGTTAAAATGTTTGCAACCATAAGCTCACCACTTAGTTAACAAAGAAAGGACAAATATTTCATTGGAATGCTGAACGTGAACATTCTTTTAAAGAACTAAAACTAGAGATATCATTTGCAGTAAAATTTAAATTATTTGTTCTATATCTGAGTACAGAGTTGGTGGTGGATGCCAGCCCTTAGGTCTGGGTGCAATTTTGGTACAACATAAACCTGGGAGAGAAACTCCTAGATATGTGCCAGTAAGAATCTATTTGAGGGTAAACAAAAGTACTCAGCCTAAAAAAGAAAGTTTGGCAGTGGCATGCAAACATTATCTGGATTGTATATGTGGGAAGCATTTTTGCAGTTATAACATACCATCAAGCTTTCACTTCTATCTTTGGGAATCCAAAAATAAAAATGCCATCAAGGGTATTAGTTCACCAACAACAAATAGGGAAGTCAAAAAGCAGATTTCACCCTATGCGTATAGAGATAACAAAGGTTCAAGGAACAGCATTCACGTGGTAGATGACAAAAGAGTAATAATAGGAAATAAGATGTTTTTCAAGAAACTCAAACCAAGTAGTGAACAGGAAAGTATACAATTGAGCAATCAACAAGATGAGCAGACGCTCAGAAAATCTGAAAGAATTTTAGGAAAACCTGAACAGTTGATTGAACATTGTTGAATTGATGTGTTATTTTCAATTTCTCTCTCTTTGTTTTTTTCTCTTTTCTTATCTCTCTTCCGTTCTTGATTTTTTGGATTTGCTTAGTTACTAAAAAAAGGTGAAGAAATGCGATAATGTGATGTAGTGACAGTGTGATGTCACGTAGAATGATGAGGGGAGAAAGCTCTGTGCTGAAAGGAAAAGGTTTTTAGGGGATTACAGGGCAGTTAAGACTCGGAATGGAAAGAAGGACAGCACAATATGCGAGCTCTATTAATTACAATGTAGTTGCTGTCTACGATTCCGGAGCTTGCCTTCTTTGTTACACCTTGATTCTATTTTTCTCAATCTCTCCTCCCCATTGAACTGGTAGTGCATGAAAATAAAGCACATTCTTGGCTTTGCGTTACTCATTAATATCCAGGTTCACTTCTTCTTAATGCTATTTATAAGGCATGAAGTATCAGGAAGAAGTAATTTTCTAACTCAGATCTCTTATCTCAGAACAAACTCTTAGTAATCTCACTCCGCGTCATGAGAGATGTCACCTGGTGGCACTCTTACAAATAGATGTCAATAAATAACTAATAATCACATTACCATTAACATTTACATTAGGAGGAAGTTTCTACCGTCATGGGTGCTTATCAAGAAGAATATATATATTATTATGAACATCTGGCAGGAAAATGGTGGCATGGTCCAATAAGGGCGTTCTAATGTAGTGTTTTCACTCAAGTTAGAATTCCCTGGGCAGGGAGGTGGTGTGTACTCCAGAGGTGAGCCTCCTTGGAGGTTTCGCCAGACTTAAACTCAAAAGGTAGGCATTAGATTCATTGACTTACCGATTGATCTTAGCCAGAAGACTGATCAGGGGTGGCTAGAATGTACGGAGGGTGGTGGAGCGGGTGGGACAAAAATAAGAGTAAATAAATAAGTATAAAAATAATTTCACTTACCTTCCTGGAGCGGCGTCCTCCTCTCTTGGTTCTTCTCCAGGCAGGCAGGCTCCAATGAGGGACCCAGGAAACTGCACTAAACAATCCTGGTGCTGCTTTCATGCTGCATGAGAAAAGCGCCAGGAATGGAGGGAGCGACCACCTTTGGCGCTCTGGAGGACACTGGTGCCCTTTGCTTTTACTAACCCAGCTGTCTTTGACAACTGGGTTAGAGAGGTTTAAAATGTGCATGTCTGGCTGGTCGTCGCAAGACAGCCAGCCAAAGAGACATGTGCACTTTAAACTTAAAGTGCCCTGCTCATCACTGCTCTCTGCTGTAGCACTGCTGTCAGTCAGCAGTGTCCCCGTTCCCGTCCTGACACTCGGCTCAGGACGTGGTTTTGAAAAATAAAATGGTAAAAAGTGAACGTTATTACCATTTTATTTTTCAACTCTGTGGGTATTTAGTTAGTGAAGCCACACTCCTCCGCCTTAACAGAGGGTCGCCCCTGAGACTGATCGTTATTTATTGCAACGCTGCAGGTGGGCCTTTGTATGGCCAGTGAAGGAGGGACATGGTGCAATGGGCAAGGGCTGGTGAAGCCCTACGTAGGGAAGAGGGAGGTGGTATGCATATGCGCCTAATAACTGATCTCCGTGAAGTGTCGTTTTGCAGGCTTTTGAAGAAGCCATCATGGAATTGAGAAAACTTTGAAGACTGCCCCTAAAGATGGAAGTTGCATCCCTCTTTTATTTCAGTGTATAAGAGCAGGTTTACTTAAATGTAGTGTTTTGCTGCTGAATGGTCCTGCCCTCGTTGATTACCCTGAGATTAACTTAAAACACGTATATCTTCATACCGACAGGTGTTGTATGGATCTGGTCTATCTTGCTAATGTTTGTTTGGATAAGTTTCCATTTAATTCAAGCCTCACACTGTCGTATTGGATACATATTCAGTGCTTAATACTGTGAAACAGATATACATGGAAAAAGAACAGGAACATTTGTGTTCTCATGATATATAGATGGCTTGTGAATGATGAATAGTTTAAATAAAAAGATATTATAAATAAGAAGTTGAAATGAATGACCTCTGTGACCATTAAGTTTTTCTTCAAAATTCTGACATCTGTATGATAGCGAGAAGACCTCAGTTGATTTATGTATTTATTTTAAGAGTTTTATATAGCGCTGGTCAGACCGGAGGGTGTCGGAGCGCTTTACAACATACGTGTCAGAAAACCACACAGTAATGCAGTAGTATCAAGGAAAAACATACAGTAACGGGGTAGTATACATAGTGGTTCATAACGCAATGGAGGTCTGGGCACGCTGTACCGTATTAAGTCATGGAGGTCTGATGAAGTTCAAGCAGTGTGCACTTTGGCTCGAGCCAACCTCTTTAAGGGATGGGGGTGCGAGGGAGGTGTCCGGTGGCTTTGTCGAGGTAGATGTTTTGATGTTGGAGAATCGGGCTGCTGCCAGGTTCCAGCTAGTGAGCTCCGGCGGCAGCTAGCGATACGGGAGCGAACGATTGAGAAAGAGGTCTTTGAGCTGCATTTTAAATTATGTGAAGGATGAGGTAGTTCTGATGTGGACTGGGATGGAATTCAAGATTTTGGGCGCACTTCCTGAAAAGGAGCGGGCTGCGGTTTTTTGTTGACGGGTTTTCGGCGTGATGAGGAGGAGCGTATTGGAGCTCCTGAGGGTCCTTTTTCTGACCGGCCTTCTTCAGTTTGGAGGCCAGGTAGGCAGGGCTTTGTGAATGAGGCAGTTCTGAAGTTAGCATGCATTTCGACTGGGAGCCATTTTAGCTCTTTGAGTGCTGGTGATATGTGATCGTATTTCTTTGCTCCTGTGATCATTCTGGCTGCTGCATTGAGCGTTGTTCTGAGGGGAGCTAAGTGGCATTGAGCTGTGCCTGAGAGGGCTGTGTTCCCATAATCTGGTAGGGACAGCACCAGAGATTGAGTGGCCTGTTTGACGTCCTTGGGTGGGATGAAAAGCTTTATTTTGTTGAGTAGTTTCAGGTTGAGGAAGGCGCTCTCTGCGGAGTTCTTGATGTGCTTGACCATGTTTAGTTTGGATCGAGAGTGATTCCCAAAGATTTTTTATTAAAGTTGAGGGGAATGAAATGACCCTTGGGGGACACCTCTGCTGACGGGGTGTAGGTCTGATGAGACGTTTTTGATATTTATTCTTTGTGTGTGGTTCTGGAGAAATGAGGAGAACCATTGTAGGACCATTTCTTCTGCACCTAGCCTTTTTTGAAGTACTTTGATGAGTAGCTTGACGTATGAGTAGGCAGCATTGGTCTGTGTCTAGTGACTGGTGGATGTTGTCTATGATATCAATGATTGCTGTCTCTGTACTGCAGCCTTGTCGGAAGTCCGATTGGTGGGGGTCCAGGAGGTCCATGTGTTGGGTCAGATGTAGGAGCACACACCTTTCCAGGATTTTGGATAGAAGAGGAAAATTGGAAACGGATCTGAAGTTGTTTAACTCGTTAGTGTCCAGTCCCATTTTTTTTAGGACTTGGCCGACTTTGAGGCAGTCTGGAATGGTTCTGTTTTTCAGGGAGCTGTTTATGGTTTTTCTCCAGAGCGGGGCTAGGGAGAGTTTTCGTTTTTTAGCTAGTTGGCTGAGTATAGGATCGAGGACATGTGAAGAGGGTTTGGAGGTGGAGATTAGTTTAATTATCACCAATTCGGACATGGGGTTGAAGGATTTCCAAAGTTTTGATGGGTTTTTGGGTACGATATCATCTGTCCTTGGGGACAGGCTCTTGTGAGGGGAATGCGGTTGAGATCCAAGGAGAGTTTATTCTTGGTGATTTTGTCGTTGAAGAAGTTGGTGAAATTATCGACAGGTCTTTGGAGGCCATAATCGAGGAGTAGGGGGCTTGGAAGTCTGTTGCTTGATGAGGTTGAAGGGTTCCTTGGCCCTGTTTTTTGCGTTGTCAAGAATAGTGCAAAAGATGGAAGTTTTTTCATTAATGATGTGTTTTTTGTATTTCCTGCGACATGATTTGAGTTGCTCGCGCAGGATTGAGGTTAGGTTGTTCCGTCAGAGTCTTTCTGTGGCCCTGAGGCGTCTCCTTTCTGAATTTATGTCCGTATTGAACCAGGATCTGGATGGTATGTTTCTGGCTTTTTTAAGTTTCAGAGGGGCTTGTTGGTCCAAAAAGGAAGTCATGGTTACGTTATAGTGAGAGGTGAGTTCAGTTGTGGAGAGATCATCCGTGGAGATGGGAAGGAGAGATCTCATCTTTTTCTCCAGGTTTGCCAGGGGGATCTGAGTTAGGTTTCTCATCCATTTGGGGGGGTCCAGCATGGGGGGTTTGCATGCGGAATAAGATGAGGTGGTGATCAAGGTGGTGATCAGACCAGTCAACAGGTAGGATGTGGCAGTAGACCTTACTCAGACACCACAACAGCAGACACCAGGTCAGGCAGCGGACTGCCAGAATTTTAAAACACTTCTCTTTTGTATTTTGTTTTAAATAACTGTTCATATTTACCTGTTCTTCTGGTGTCCCCCTGGTCCGTCAGGGCGTGTGCCGATTGTACGGATGGGCCAAGCACCATCTTGCTCTCAAGATTGATACACTTCCTGGAGCATAGGGTTAGCGCTCCACACACAACAGCATCCCTGCTGCGGTCCCGCCCACTTCCTGCTTATTAGCAGGTGAGCCGAGCAGACGCGCGCAGTAGACCTTATTCAGACACCACGACAGCAGAAACCAGGTCAGGCAGCTGACTGCCAGAATTTTAAAACACTTCTCTTTTGTATTTTGTTTTAAATAACTGTTCGTATTTACCTGTTCTTCTGGTGTCCCCCTGGTCCGTCACGGCATGTGCCGATTGTACGGAGGGTAGGGGTGGGTGGAATTTGTGTAATTGCGTTACGCGAATCTCCGCGAAATGGTAAAAAATTTCCGCGAACACGCAGAAATTCCGCGATATGCGGAATTGCTTTTTTGCAATGCTTTTTTCCTGTTCGGAATTGCTGTTTGCGTGCTCGGGGGAAATATCTTGCGAACACGCATTTGAGAACGCGACCAAGCAAAAAAATTTGCAAAGTTGCGGAACGCAGAATTTTGGGCAATTTTGCGCTCTCCGCGGAACGCAAAATTACCCAAATTCTGCAGATTCCGCAAGCAGAAAGGAATTTACTGCCCAGGCCTAACAGAGGGGCTAAGCACCATCTTGCTCTCAAGATTGACACACTTCCTGGAGCACAGGGTTAGCGCTCCACACACAACAGCATCCCTGCTGCGGTCCAACCCACTTCCTGCTTATTAGTAAGTGTGCCGAGCGGACGCGCGCAGTAGACCTTATTCAGACACCACGACAGCAGAAACCAGGTCAGGCAGCTGACTGCCAGAATTTTAAAACACTTCTCTTTTGTATTTTGTTTTAAATAACTGTTCATATTTACGTGTTCTTCTGGTGTCCCCCTGGTCCGTCACGGCGTGTGCCGATTGTATGGAGGGGCCAAGCACCATCTTGCTCTCAAGATTGACACACTTCCTGGAGCATAGGGTTAGCGCACCACACACAAGAGCATCTCTGCTGCGCTCCCGCCCACTTCCTGCTTATTAGCAAGTGCGCCAAGCGGACCCGCACAGTAGACCTTAGTCAGACACCACAATAGCAGAAACCAGGTCAGGCAGCTGACTGCCAGAATTTTAAAACACTTCTCTTTTGTATTTTGTTTTAAATAACAGTTCGTATTTACCTGTTCTTCTGGTGTCCCCCTGGTCCGTCACGTCGTGTGCCGATTGTACAGAGGGGCCAAGCACCCTCTTGCTCTCAAGATTGACACACTTCCTGGAGCATAGGGTTAGCGCTCCACACACAGCAGCATCCCTGCTGCGGTCCCGCCCACTTCCTGCTTATTAGCAAGTGGGCCGAATGGACGCACGCAGCGGCGAGCCGGCGGCCCGCCGAAGGCAAGCCCGTCTGCGCCCGTCCGCGCCTGTCCGACGCCAGACGCCAGGTACCTTGTCCGTTTCAAATCCTACTCTAGCTACCCTGATAGCTGATGGCTATTATACAATATACTAGTAAGGAGCTCCACTCCTTAAACTCTGCACCTCACCCCCGACAGAGAAACCCCCTATCCTTACAGACCAACACCAGCGCTGACAAGGAACCTTCCCCGCATACTCGGCAATATCTAAAGGCTCCTAGCAATATCAGTCACAGTCAAAACGGGCCTTCGTCTCACTCGCTGACAAACCTGACTTGCCTATACTGCAATGCCCGGTCCCTCCCTAAGCACACCCTAGAAATATGGTTGCTACTAGACACTGAAAAGCCAGACCTACTCTTCGTTATAGAAACCTGGCTCCAAGAATCTTCTACACCAGATATCTCTATAGCCCTACCCCACGACTACAAGATATATAGACTGGACTGACCCGGGAAAAGAGAAGGGGGCACTGCAATCATCCATAGGTCACATATTAAATTACACATCATTGACTCCCACTTAGAAATCTGGGGCGAAATGTGCATCGCCACCATAAGAACTAGTAACGAGGAGTCATGGAAGGTTGCCCTCATCTATAGACCCCCAGGTATTAAAACCCACTTTGTTAACACACTCATGGAGATAATAGCACCACATGTCCTGGCCTCTGGCAATTTCCTCCTATTAGGGGATTTTAATTATCACACGGAACAATCCCAAGATCCTCACACCAGCGATCTGATTACCAGCATTAACTCCTTAGGATTAAACATGTTAGCCACCGGTCCTACTCACATTGCAGCCACTCACTAGATCTACTATGCACAAACTCCCCAAAAGTGAGGATCAGTCAAATACTCCCGGTCCTATGGTTTGACCATTATGTCATCAAGTTCCACATTTCAGGAATCCCCACACAGCCCCAGACTAGAAAACAAGTAAAACTGAGTAGACCATGGAACAAGATCAACCTGAACTCCTTTACCACTCATTTCACCTCCCCCCTCATCACCGAATTCGCCAACCCTAATAAAGCAGCATTAGACCTAGAACTCACCATCACCTCGACTTTAGACATAATTGCCCCCAAGAAAGCATTTAGACCATGTAAAAAACTTTCACCATGGTTCACCTCAAACCTAGAAAAAATAAAACTCTCTGTCAGGTCAGCCAAACGGAAATGGCGACAAACTAAGTATGTAGCAGACAGACAACAATACAAAGCTGCACACAGACAATACATGAACGAGATCGCCATGGCAAAAAAAAGCCTATCTAGGGAATAGAATAACTCAGGCAGCCAACTCTCACAGAGAGTTATACAAAATAGTTAAAGAATTCACGAACCCCCCCCCCCGTCTGTCAGCATCCACTCACTGAGTCCCAAGATTGGGTCAACTCTCTTTCATCCTATTTTTATGAGAAAATAAACGACATCCTCAAACTTTTCCCCCAACAAACATACCCTATTAAGACCAGTCCACCACCAAAAAAGACTAACATGGAATCCTCTCCCCTAGCCATAGCCCCTAAAGAAGTTCAACCTTTTTCAGAAACAGAAGTAGCATCCACTCTGAACAAAATTAAATCTGGATCCCCTGATGATCCAGCCTCTTCTCAGATTTGAGCGAAAATAGCACCTGTCCTGATTCCCGATTTAACAAAAACCCTTAACCTTTCTCTAGCACACTCCTCTGTTCCCACCAATGGAAGGAGGCCAATTTCGAAGAAACCCACTTTCTAATTATCGGCCCATCTCCCTTTTGCCACTGTTTGGAAAGATCATGGAATCCTTGATAAACAAGCAACTAGGCAAATATCTAGAGACAAACAAACTCCTAGATCCTTCTCAATCAGGATTCAGAGCGTTTCATAGTACTGAAACTTCCCTACTTGAGATAGTTGATAATGTCAGGATGACCCACGACGCCGGACAATCCGCCATATTGATCCTGCTCGACTTGTCGGCGGCCATCGACACCATCTATCACCGCATTCTTTTAGAACGTCTTGAGGAGAGTGGTGTCGAAGGCTCAGCCTTACTCTGGATCAAAAGTTACCTGATTAAAAGGCACACAAAGGTCCAAATAGGATCATATACCTCTATCAACCAGAAAAATGATAAAGGTGTACCCAGGGATCTATACTGAGCCCTACGCTCTTTAACCTATATGTATCCCCCATGGCACAAGTAATCAGAGCACATGGTTTTGGAACTGTGTCATATGCTGACGACACTCAGCTACTGATCACCATTGGCCCAGACCCCAATGACATCAAACTGAGATTCCAAAAGTGCATGGTCTCAATACAAGATTGGATGACCAACTACTTTCTGATGCTAAATGCTAGCAAAACAGAGATCGTGCTCTTTGGAAATGCTGACAAATACTGAACAGGCGAATGGTGGCCATCGGCACTGGGACCTTGCCCCTCTCCCAAGACCTCTGTCAGGAATCTAGGGGTGACAATTGATAACAGGCTGTCCATGACTGAACATGTCAACTAAATAGTACACACAAGCTTTGGACTGATGCACAGTCTGAAGAAAATGTTTTAATGGATCCCCCTTCCGTCCCGCATGCCCTTAGTCCAAGGCCTAATCATAAGCTGTATAGATTATGGAAATGCTCTGCTGGCCTCTATAAATGAGAATCTCCTGGCAAAACTTCAGGTTCTACAAAACACCGTCACCAGAATGGTACTTGAACTTCCTCCCCGCACCCCCTCGGCGCCCAGCCTTAGAACCCGGCACTGGCTCCCTATAAAGAAATGCATAAAATTCAAGTTATGCTGCCTAGTCCATAAAACCATCAATGGACAAGAACCAAAATACCTAGAAATAAAATTTAAGAACCACTGTCCGGTCAGAACGCTGAGATCCTCCAGCAAGCTGTTGCTAACTATTCCCAACGTCGACACAGCTAGAAATGCCGACAGGGCCTTCTTCAAAATAGCCCCTGAAACATGGAACGACCTGCCCTAACATATTAGGGCTGAACCCAACCATATGAGATTCCGAAGAAACCTAAAAACCTGGCTTTTCTAATCATCTGACCACTGTCCCTAATTGAGGTTCTGCAAGCGCTCTGAGACCTACGAGTGATTTATGCGCTATATAAATACAATTACAAATTACAAATTACAAATAAGGATTATGTCTTGTTGGGCAATCATGGCATCCAGGGTAGATCCTTTGTCGTGTGTTTCTTCAGAGCAGTGTTAGATAAAGTTGTTGTCATTTAGGCGATCGTTCAGGGATTGGATTAGCAGGTTGTTTTCCTCATTCCAGTGTGGGTTGAGGTTAGGAGAACTAAATAGTTTGAGTCTCGGAGTGAGCAGTGGGTAATCAGATCGGACAGGTGTTCCCTGAATGATGTTGTGTTGCCTGGCGCATGGTAGAGGAGGTGGAAGAGTAGAGATTTGTTGTCATTTGTCTTAATGTTGGTGGTTAGTCATTCAAAAGTGTTGTATTTGAAGATTTCTGTTTCCTTCACGGAGATGTTGACCTTGTGTATGATTGCAATGCCCCCTCCTCATTGATTCTTTCTATCTTTGTTGTTGAATGCATAGCCCAGGGGCACAAGCATGTCCAGGCTTGGAGAAGAGAGTTTGTTAAGCCAGGTTTTAGTGATGAAGGTAATGTCTATGTCATGGGTGAGGATGGTTTCTGCCAGCTCAGTTGCATATTTGGTGCAGTTAATGAGCATGCATTTGGTGAGGAAGACAGGGGGTTTAAAGTGTCGCGGAGGGGAGTGGTCTCTTCTGAATCCCGTGATAACTTCGGACTTGGATTTTGGAGTGGCATAGGTAGGGGTTTCATAGGAGGCAGCAATCTTCGTCACTACACTTGGGGACATATCCAGAGTTGTTCTTTTGGGTCTCTGTGATTTGTTTGAGAGGGGGGGTTGAGATCCAGCTAGGATTCAGCTAGGATATAAAGCCTTGGGGGGCTGTTGCTGTCTGGTGATGGGAAAAGTGGGAGTAGAGAGAGGGAGTTGACTAGGCTCTCTGAGTGTGGAGAGGCTTAGTAAGATTGTGTTAAGACCTAGTACTACAGTTTCTAGCTGGCTTTCCAACAGAGCGAGACGCTGCGTCATTTCTACAGAGGGGGGCATGGGGTGTTTAGTGCAGGGTCATCCCGCAGGGGAGAGACCTTGTCGTTGGTATGTTGGCTTTTGGAGTTCAAACTAGGCAAGTGGGACTAGATGCACAGCGTACTTCAGATATGTTAACTTGTTTTTAGGGTGCTGCCACAGTATCGTCGCGTGTCCCGCGGCGTGAAACTATGAACTGAAGGGTAGTGGGATTAGCGGATCACTAATCCCATCCTGTGGGGCACACACATATTCCTCTCCAATGAAAGAGGTTCCACAACAATTTCTTCAATTTCTTCAATAAGAAATTGTTGTGGAACCTCTTTCATTGGAGAGGAATATGTGTGTGCCCCACAGGATGGGATTAGTGATCCGCTGATCCCACTACCCTTCAGCTTTTGGAGTTCCTAATGCCGGTGTTGACTATGTGTGTAGCCGTGGGAAAGGGGCATGGGGGATCGCGTGGTGGAACCTCGTCCTCTTGCGTGTGGAAAGAGATATGAGTTTAGGTGTCATAGATAGTGGGTTGTGGGCGTTAGTGGTTGGTTGGGTGAGGTGTAAAGGGAGGGAGGGGTGGGTGGTGATTGTCCGGGGGATGCGGAGCATCCTTGGCATCATAATTCCTGTGTGTGTTGGAGTGGAAGAGTGTATTGTGGGTGTTTTGTGTGAGGAGGGCAGGTGCGAGGTAGTTGTGCAGGGGGAGAGGATGACGGGGTTGACGTAGGGTGTGGGATTGGTTTGTGGGGTCTCTTTTGGGGTAGATCTGTCAGGGGATGGGGAGTAGGTCAGGTGTGGGTGAGAGGGACGATACGTGGTGAGGGGAAGCGGGTGAGGGTGTTGAATGCTTCTAGGTTGTCATTGTTGGCTTGAACCAAGACTGTGCCGTTGTAGTAGATGGTTGCAGAGATGTTGCCCTTATGCATAGTGTGGTTGGGGATAGAAAACGTTAGCTTGCAGCTGTCGGGAGTGTTGTTGATTTGATTATGTGGAGCTGTGGTCTGAGCATGGAATTCCAGTTTTCTGGTGTTTTGGTATGGAAAATTAGAACCATTTGCAATTGACCCTTGGAGTTGCAGTGGTAGAAATCTGCAGCTAGATTTTCTGGGTGTTGACAAATCAGTCTGTGTTTCAAGTTTCTTTTCGGTTTCGAAGAGGGGTTGTGAAGAACCTCAATGTAAATGAACCTGAGGGCACCAGTGAAGAACCTCAATGTCAATGAACCTGATGGCACCAGTGCACCACACCACAGATAATAAAAATGAAGTATAATACATGTCACTGATATCCTGAGGGGCTGGTGTCTCACGTCCCCCTGAGCCTTCACTTGGCATCCTTTTCCAGGGTACCAGATGCCAACGTCGGGTGAAAAGCTCACTGTCAAAAAGGCCCTAGAACCACTGCAGGATTCCTCCAGGACTGGCACAAATATCAGGTGCCCCTCATCATAAATGTGTTGGTGCCAGTTTTAGCATATTTTGTGTTGCGCTGGTGTAATGCCCTCTCCCCCCCCGCCCCTCCCCCGCGGCTTCTTTAACATTCTCCGGACGCAGCTGACTCCCCGGCCAGAGCTATCACTCCAATTGAACATTAAGCACAAATACGCACTTGCGGTGATAGAAGAAAAGGTGCGTTTGCATGCCAGAACACAACAGAGCTGGGCACGAACATTGAAAAAAAGAAGAAATGGTTTAAGAGACTGCCGGGTAATCTGCGTGCTCCCACGTCCTGATACCTGAAGTGTGAACATTAATTAAAGGTCACGAGGAGAGCTTCAGTACATTATCACCGGCTGACCTTCCTGCGCCGGGCGCGCGGGCTCCAGGGCACGTAGATAATTGATTGTGGCAGTCACTGCGCGTCCATGCCAGGCTGCTAATCCGCGGGGCTCTTGTTGATTCAGACATAAGTCAACACGTTATCGTCGCCGCACTCTTATCTCGGCTGCGGACAATGGGCTAACACAGGGCCCTGACTACCACTCCCCGCGACTCCTGGGAGGCAAGGTAAGTCATTACTTGTAATTAACATTATCAAGTAAATGAAAGTGGTAAATCAATCAGCCGTGGCTAATAAATAAATCTTTAATCTGCCACTATCTACTTGACGAGTAGCCATGAGTTTTTTAACGCCTACCACCCTCCCCCCCGCATCTCCCCCATCACCTGACTCATGCTAAATAGTCACTGACGTAAGCCAGGTATGCCCACACTTTAGTCATGTCTGTGGCCATAAGTGGCTTTTTGATGGGCATTCCAACCCTCTGTTCATCCCTACTTGTAGCCGTTCATGACAATGATCTGGCATCCCTCTATTGCTCTGCTGTTGTTTCACTTTACAATTCATACAGGATCGACCCCCTCACCTGTAATACACCCCCCCACCTGGAGCAGGTAAAATCCATTCTCGTGCACACACTCCTCCAACGCACAAGTGTGGCCTCCATCGCCCCTCGATGCATCCTGTTGCTGTCGCTACCAGCCTTGCATGTGGGTCCGAACTATGAACACGTCTTGCAGACTGCCTCGGTCTAGAGTCCAGCCAGCAGAACAACTTTCATCACTTGCTTTATACCAACCGATGACTGTTGCCTAAACTTCACCACTCCCCTCGCCCCAGCCGAGCTACCTACTTCCCAAAACCATCACTTCAAATCAGCCTTCTGGCATCTCCCACACCACCGACATCAGGGCACAAGACCTTAAAAAAAGAAGTGGGAGGACTAACCTAGTTAGGCAGTATGCAAGTGACATCCCGGCACACATCATGGTGCGCGACATCACGGCGTGCAACATCACAGAGCATAACATCACAGAGCATAACATCACACGTGGCACCACAGGACTTGACAGCATAGAAAGTGGCATCACAAGCCACGACTTTACAGGAAGTGGCATCACGAGAAGTGACATCAGATCCAAAGCCCTCACATATATGTTTAGCAGGTCTATCATGTGTACATCTGAGGGCATTGCGAGGATAATAGCACAGTGAGCTATGGAAGAGGATATGTGACTTCTACACCTTGCAAAACCTCTCCTAAAAAGATCAGTTTCAAACAACACCTTAGTCTACGTCTTTGTTCTTCCTCTACGTAAAGTACGTGTGTGTAAACAGCTTTAGTGATTCATTAGTTAGCATCATACGCAGCCACCCACACATCACAATCCTTGGGATCTTCAGCACATTGGTTCAACGCCATGCACTTTGACCCCCAGCACTGGAACAACGCAACAGTGGTAATTAATCAAAGGCTGCACACACTCATGAGCTAACCTTTAGCACAGAAAAGCTGTGAATGGCTGCACACTGCCCCCCTTATCGGAGGAGGATCATTAGGCATTCCTTGCCATTTCATTTGGTTTTAGTCATGAACAAGGACTGAACCTGACTTTCGGGCTCTCTAGCTGGGAGCCTTTGTGCCTGGAAAGAGCATGCGCCTGAGACCTTCCCACCCCCCAACCCCACCCTCCCCGGTAACCCTTCTTGATCATTCTGGCCCAAGTCTTCCAGAATATCCTAAAAACGATCTTAGATGTAAAGGCACCGCTTAAGAACCACCTGATGTGCACTCACAATGAGAGTCACTCGAATGGATTACCACATTGTTTGCAGACCTGGTGACGTTAAAGGACACCCTTGTGCCGAAATGGTGCTCTACATCTCACACATAGCACATCAAATCTAGACTTTACAAAATGCCAGTGCACAATGCCCAAAACTCACTGCACTAACATGATTGCATTCCTCACCCCTCTGAGAGTTGTACCCCGTTGTATGCTTGTTGCCCCTGCATTCCTGAGAACAGCACCTATTTAAATGGTTGATGACCCTGTACCCCAGAGATGCTTTCGCAATTGGATGTTTGCTGCACCCTAGAACTGTGCTCTGTCGAAACGTAATGCTCTGCAGTCCCAGAGTATTCAGACACACTGAAGGCTTAATGACCCTGCACCTGAGAATATCCACAGTCCTGTATAGCTCTTCATTTCACACAAAGAGCTGATGCACCTGCACAGACGTAACGTTGTAGCTATTTGACATTATGTTATCTTGGGGTGGGCAGAATTTGCGTAATTGTGTTATGCAAATGTCCGCGAAACGGTAAAAATCTCTGCGAACACACAGAAATTCCGGGAACACGCGGAATTGCTAGTTCGCGATGCTTTTTTCCTGTTCGCAATTGCTGTTTGCGTGCTTGGGGGAAATATCTCACGAACACAGATTTTGAGAACGCGAACTAGTAAAAAATTTCGCGAACTCGCGGAACACAGAATTTTGGGCAATTTTGCGTTCTCCGCGGAACGCGAAATTACCCAAATTCTGCAAATTCCGCGAGCGGAACGGAATTTACCACCCAGGCCTAATGTTATCCAAACTTCCTTGGTGATCAGTGTACCCACACTAGCAGTCTCCCCGCAGTTTAGAGAAATTGGAGGCCCCATATCACAAGGACACCCTGACTATATTATCATACTGTGCCCCAATCTTCAAGTGACTGGTCCATCCCGCACAACTCTTTGACATGTCTCTACAATCTTCTCCTCCAAGTAAAGAAAACTTCAAATCATCGGTGACCAATATTTCCTACGACTAGTATTGTCCTCCCATTCCTATTCCTATCACTCCTCAAACTCCCTTGGTTCTTCTGTCACTCTCTCTTCCTGCCAACATACCTGACCATCAGTTGCTTAACATCACCATGCCCACAAACTTCACAGTAAGTCACTCAAAAACCATTATCCTACCCTATCACTTCAGTATCTTGGCTACCCTAACAATGCAATTAATTAAACTATCAACCCACACTGTTTTGTTGTTTCTGGAACTTCAATCAGTTTAAACTGCTCAAGGGTCAAAGATCCGTCCCTGGGAAGGTGAATTGGAGCAGCTCCAACTGGCCCAGGTCTTGCGCCCCATTTCACAAGATCACCTTCCTGGAAGACATATGATGGAATCTCTAGATAGTCCATAGCAGCTGAATTGTGGAATTAGTTACCCACCATATCCTTTTCACATATGATCACTTAACCTACTCAACATTTAAAAAAAGCCTTCAAAGCATGGCTGTTCACTGAACTGACTAATGGAATACTCCAGTCAGACAGAAGATTAGCAATACATTGGGCCATTGATGGGACAGGAAGACACAGGCTCCTGGACTTACTGACGAGGACACCACCACAGAGAAAGTCAAGCTATGGACTAGTAGGCACAGATGCTTGGACTACACAAAAATGGACACCTAGGGAAATATAACCATTGGAAAAATGAGTCATGGGCATTGGCGCAGGTCACCGCACCGCTATGAGAGAGAGATACAGAGTGAGCAACAGGGAGATGAGATGCTCATTGGAAAAAGGAGACTGTGACACATGAGATACAGTAACTGGGACATGGGGACTTGGGTGCTGTGATACAGAGGTATGGACTGCAACTTGGAGTCATTGCATTGTGATATATTGGCGCAAACTCCAGCAGATGTAGATATTGACAGGGACAAATTGTCATGGACACATATCCTATGATAAGGAAAAGAGAACAGTGATGGACTACGGGCCTGATTACGAATGGGACGGTTAATTCCAGCCCACACACAAACCCCTGTTTACACATGGGTCGGAATTATGAGTTTGGAGGCATTTAAGGCATCGGATAATTATCGTATGCGTTATATAATGGAACCTTTATTTCAGCGGGTTAAACCTGCCAAAATTGAATGGGGGAAAAGCATACGGTATTTACATTATCATGCAGATTTTGGTGACTTAAATTCCCCACAAACTCATAATAGGTGTTATTTATTGCACCCGATAAATAACGTACTCTGTGGTATCATTATTTATTAGGGTGTAGTCACCCTAAGGTCAGGAGCCTATTGGATACTATCTCAAGAACCCTAAAAAGCTCCCTAAATGCAATATTTAAGGGCAGCCTGAACCCAGAAGGGAGATTCCTGCAAACTACAAAGAAGAAGGAAGGAAGAAGTCGCACAGCAGAGGAGACTACAGGGAAGAACTGAATTGGCCCCAGCCCTACAAGCCCGTTTGCAGTTTCTGGAGATCCTGTGCCAAAAGTCAACCTGTCCTGCAGCCAGCGATCTCTGTCTTGATGACTGTCTTCAACAACGACCAGATCTTCTGCGCGCAGCAGCTCTGTTCAAAAGAAACTCCAAAGACAGACTCTGAGCCTGCTGAGAATGAAGAAACTCGACGCCTGGAACCACCACTGCAACTGTCGTCTACGGCCCGAGTCCAAGTGGCCCACCAGTCCCAGCAATATCCCCCAAGGTTCCATAGTCCAAGTCCACTGTGGGTTGACCCCTCCAGGACTCCCCGATGTCACCTGCAGCCTCTTTACAAGGACAACCCCCAACCACAAGTTGACCGGTAAGGTGAAATCCGATCTCAAAAGGCACCCTTGCATCCTGCCACCCTGTGCCCTGGAGAAGAGGATCTGAGGTGCACTTACATCCCTGAGGCCTACAACTTACCTACCCTGCAGTTGGTTCCTCCCGGAAGACTTCCTGGACTGAGCCTGCAGCCAAAATCCAGAACCGGCAACCTTCATACGATTGCTCTGGGCTCCCGACCCCTCCTAAGCACCCTGCACCCGGCTGCCCCTGCACCGCTGGTGGTGTGTACTTGGTGTTAACCTGGGACACCATTTGCCCTGACCATAACCCTAGGAATTTGGCTCCCAAGATCGAGTGGCCTGCCAACTGAGGTGCCCCCTAGCCCCATTGGCTAACATTGGTATCCTGCACTCTGCACCCGGCCGTCCTAGTGCCACTTGTGGTGCAATTTGGATGCCTACCTGAACCTTGGGGAACCTTGATCCTAACCCCCAAAACTCCCACTTGTAAGACGTTTACCTACCTGGAAAATCAATGACCATTTTTCTCCCATTGGAACCCATGTTAAGAGATTTTGAGTCTAAAATGTTCTGTGTTGAACTGATGTTTGTATGGAGAAAAGAGAACTAAACTGCAAAGTATAACAAGTCTTACTTACCTTGTATTGTGAGATCCTAAGGTGTGGTATCTAGGCATACCACCCCAGTACAGGAAGTAATCCAAAAGTAACTGAAAAGTAATCTGAAATTAATTACTGTGTTATTCAAACTGCATTTTTAAATTATACAAACCTGTAACAATTACAAATCCATCCTCAATTGCATTTTTGTTTGAAGATCTACAAAAGTAGAAAGTATATTTTACCTACCTGTATCAAGTCCTGCTTGGTTCTAGAAATAAAATACAAGTATACCTTTTTTTATACTCACGCAATTGGTCTGGATTTACTCTCCGAGTATGTGCATCAGTCTTCATTGAGTGAATACAATAAATGCTTAACACACCCTCTGGTTAAGCCTATCTGCTCGCCCACTCCACCACAAAGAGAGCTGTTAGTACTTACCTAATTTAGCCTCTGCTATACCTCTGGGGACTCCCTGGACTCGGTTCACACTATACCTTACTCTACTATAGTATATACAGAGCCAGCTTCCTACACCTTTGCAACCTAAAGTTAATATTCTACGGCATACCTTCTGCCAAGAATAATAATTGCCTGTTTGACCTTGCTACCCACTGAAAGGTAAAGTGTATAAAGGAGGTAATTCAGTGATGTTACAGTAGTACATGGCAGCCATGTTTCCACAACAGCGTCAATACTTGTTATAAGCACAAGCCTCTAGGCAGTTGCATCATTAACCACCAACCACCCTCACCTCCCCCCACTTCAGCAGCTTCTGTGGGTGTGGGTGTCACTGGACAATTCTGTGCAACAAAAGCATTAAAGTTGTTTTTATGGCCCCTATAACTTTGATTGGAGACTCTTGTCTCCAAGAAACTCATAAAAAGGACCTCCTGCAGTGGAAGGAGGAAGGGAGGAAGAGTCAGAGAGATGGCGAGAGGATGAATGAATGGATGTAGAGACGGATAGATGTAGAGAATAATGGTGAGATGGAAGGATGTACAGATAGATGGAGATAGGGATGGAGGAATGGATGGAGAGAGGGATGGAGGAATGGATGGAGAGAAGGATGGATGATGGATGGAGAGAAAATGAATGAAGAGAATGATGGAGGATGGATGGAGAGAAAATCAATAGAGGGACGAATAAATGGAAAGAAAAGATAGAATGACAGATGGAAATAATGAATGAACATAAGATACATGGATGGGTTTACGGCAAGAGAAAAGGAAGGATGAAAAAGGAAGGAAGAAAAAATAGATCCGTAAAGAGAAAAGGAAGGGTATATACAATAAAAATGGAGAGAAGAAAGGATGGATCGAAAACACATAAAGAAGGATGGATGGATAAGTAGCTGGATGGATGGGAAAAAGTACAGCAAAAGAGATAGCATTATGGGAAAAGTCAAAAGAATGAAGAGTGTAGGAAGGGAAAAAGACTGAAAGCAGAAGAAAGATGGAGAGAAGGAAGGAAGGAAATGTAAGAATTTCAGAATTCCATTAGGAGGAGCAATCTCCTTACAACCCCGGAAAGGTGTGCCTCACTCAGCCCTTTACTCAAAGGTATTTAGGACAAGGTTCAAAGTGGGGGTATTTTACTTTTCTCGCTCCTCCCTTGCTCCTCAGCCACATCTCCACAAGTTAAAAAAAGGCTTTTGGTTCAAAATAATGACAATATTTACTAAACTTAGAGTTGAAATTCACTTCATGCCATTCCTCCTAACACACTAATGGCTTTGGAATAATGGTCGCTCGACTTTAGGCAATTTTAAGCACTTCACAAAATATCTGTCTGTCCTAAACCGAACTCAAAAGGGATGCCAATGAGTGTCCATTAACAGAAAGAGTGGACTTTTCAGATTTGTTTCATTGGCATTGTAAAAACGGCAAGGGAGCATTGTAAGGGGGCACTGACAACGAAAGGGATAATAAATAGGGGTGAGCTCATTAGCAGGTAGATTCATCATGGTCCCGATTTGCGAGTCCTTAATAGCGATTATTAAGGAATCGCTATTAAGGACTCTCAAATCGGGATTCATGTAGAAATTGCAAAATAAATTGCGATTCCTACAGCCTCCTTATTTGCGATTAGCAAATTGCTAATCGCAAATAATGAATAACTCCCCATTCATTCCTATGGGCCTAAAGACCCATAGGAATGAATGGGGAGTCAATCCTTATTTGCGATTAGCAATTTGCTAATCGCAAATAAGAATGCGATTTCAAGGGTGCCAGGGGGTAGCACCCCTGAAATGGAAATGTAGCCTGATGTTGCGCACACACATGTCCAAAGGACATGTGTGTCTGTAACACACAACTTAGAAAAATGCACTAAAGTGCATTTTTCTACGTTGTCGCTGTTTACCACGAAGTCAGACTTCGCGGTAAATAGCGGCCAGAAATTGCGAATTCGCATATTTTAAAAGTTTCATGAATTGCATTTAAGGAATCTCAAATAGAGATTCCTTAAATGCTATTCCTCGCTAAAATGCAAATTCTGTAATAGCGAATTTTGCATTTGGGATGATGAATCCCAAATGCAAAAATTGCGCTTGCAAAGGGCCAGATTCTCAGAATCTGGCCCTTTGCGAGCGCAATTTCCCTTGCTGAATCTGGCTGATAGTTTCAATCCGCGGAATTCTGTGAAGTTACGCATTGCTTGCGCTGCAATTTAGTGCAGTAATGCGCGCAGCGTTGACAATCAGCGTGTACCGCAACATGTGTTGCACAGGAGTGCGTGGCCTTTCAAGTTTATTTTTCTGCCGCTCAAGTAGAAAATCTACTTGAGCGGCAGCAAATCTACTCGAACAGTGGGCCTCTGATCGCGATTACTCGCATGCGCCGGTGAACCCCCGTGTTAGAAAATCATGATAGGGGACACCAAATCTTGCTCGCACGTGCCAGCTTGCAAACTCTCGAGCCTTGCAGGAGAAACATTCTACCACACGGCGATTAGCAGAATTTGGCCAGATCTCTGCCTTAAAGAGTAACGAGAAGAGGCAAAATTTCGCCACCTCCGCAGGCAGAACAGAACATTCTGCCAACCCCCTAGTAATAAATTGTAAATGGTATCTTCGTGCTTTTCAGCAATCCGGTGTTTTAATCTCTATGTCACTTATTAAAAACAGCCTCATGGAGTGTCGCAGGCAAACCCTGCAATGTTCGAAATTAGAGAAAATTGCTGCAATTAGGCATCACAGCGTAGCTTCACACCAGTCACAGTGAGATGAAATCCTGACAGAACCTCAGTACATAGCACTGCACGATTACCATAACAAATTAAATGCTAAATACTTGTATGTAATTACCTAAGAACAGCGCTGCTTCCGATGCTTCGACAGAAACCCACAGAAGTTAGAAGAAATTCTGCTAATGTACTAGGGGCCATATGTATCAAGGAACCATTTTGCGATTCTGTAATAGCGATTTTTAAGAAATCGCTATTTCAGAAGGCATTTTGAAATTTTTCTTTGCTTAATACATTGCATTTAAGGAATCGCAAAATTTGTGATTCCTTAAATGCAATTGCAAAATAAGGAATGGCAAATTTTGCGATTCCTTATTTTGCACCCAAATACTTTCATACATACCATTTTGCGAAAATGAGTTCGCAAACGCCGAAATTCTGCGAATGTCTTCCCTGGACCGGAATCAAGCTTCCCAGGACCGGTTTCTGTCAATACAGCCGTCTTCAGCCGGGCTTGCTTGACTCCAGTGGCAAAGTGAGCAAGGGACTCACGTCTGAGCATACTCTGCCAACTTAGGGCGAACAAAGAAAAAACAAAGGTGGTGATGGACCCATCACCACCTTTGGTTTTTCTTTGTTCGCCCTAAGTTGGCAGGGTATGCTCAGATGTGAGTCCCTTGCTTGATTCTGGTCCAGGGAAGACATGGCTTGGCAGTTCGGGCTGGACTGTTCCCATGAGGCACAGGGTCAGACTGATTTGCATATGGCCATGTCTGAACTGGGGTGGCGGAGTGAGCTAATGAACGGTGATGGATTAAACCCAGATCAGTTGACTGGGGGTGAGTGTTTGTATTGTCAACGCTCCGTCCATCACCACCTTTGGTTTTTCCATACCCACAGCATGCCAGCACTCTCACACGTTAAATCGCGTATTGTTATGCAGCTGTGGTGCAAGCCTGGAATCGTCCAGCTCGTTAATACTGGTAAAAATAGGAGTAAATTCAACTGGGATAGTATGGGTTGTGGCACACACATATCTCTACAGCAGGCACATTCATCCCCTGCGCTTCAACCATCTCTGCAGCAGGCACATAAACCCAGTACGCTGCAACCATATCCCTGGAGCAGGCACATAAAGCCACTGAACTACAACCATATCTCTGCAGCAGGTTCTTACACCCACTGCGCTACAACCATATTTTTGCAGCAGGCACATAAACTACTACGCTACAACCATATCTCTGCAGCAGGCACATAAACCCACTGCGCTACAACCATATCTCTGCAGCAGACACATAAACCTACTACGCTACAACAACCATCCTCAAATGGTCCGTGCCCATCAGCGAGTGCAGGCCCGTCGAGGCGCCCTGTGTGCCTTTAACAGGACATGCCTGCTGCTCCTTTCCCCTCAGCTCTGTTTGTGATTCATCCGCGGGGGTGGCTGCGCCTCCCCAGCCCCTTCCCTGGCACAGAGCTCCGCTGATACCGCCTGTCATTTGTCTTCCTCCGTCGGAGCAGCATTTCCAGGAACCGAGCAGTGGAGTTAAAGCGTGTCAATCGGCAGCACTTACTGCGGGTTCTGTTTCAAGCATTAACGCGGAGCGGGTGCGTGCGCTAATGGGGTGATGCGGGGCCTCTGGTACAGCAACATCACGACATGATCCCTGTCAGACCTCGAGCCGCGACGCTGGCCCCGCGCGCCAAATGAACATGCAATGCAGGCTTACTGTAAACGTATAAATAAAGCTGGGTTTAGAGAAAACCGTTTAGCAATACAATATTGGGTGTTATGATTGCCAATACAAAGTAGGAAACTGCTGTACTAATAACTAAACTAATGGAAAATAACCCTAGATATGATATAATATAATAAACACAAAATGCAGGGATCTATATATGTACAAAATACCTAGTATAACGCACTCTCAAGTCACAGTATGAGTTGCTGCAAATAATCCAATGTAATTCATCTTCTCATTTTATATGTGTATATATATATATATATATATATCTCAAAATATCCCTGCATTTTGTGTTTATTATATTATAATATATTATATTATATTATAATATATTATATTATATTATATTATTTATTACCCAGTGGCGGTTGCCAGTGGGTAGTTATAGTTAGGATCGTGTTTCCATAGGAAATGCATTTTTCTGTTGCCAATAACTTTGGCCCCGTTTGACGAATCTCCACAAAACCTTGGAAAAAAGTGCTCTTTTTTGCCTTGTTTGACCATGGAAAGTTTCAGTGTGATCCATCAAGTGGGGGCCGCGAAAAATGGGGTGTTTCAAAAGGTGTTTTCCCTATTCAGTTTCCCCATTGGAACTTTAGACCCAGCTACAGCCTAAACCGCTGCATGGATTTACACCAAATTCGACAGAAAGCTTGATCTAGATCCAGAAAGAGTGTTTTTTGTGCAAATCCGTCCAATAGTTTTTGAGCAATTAATGATAAAATAACTTTGTATATTTCGCAACATGGAGACTCAGCAGATCCCAAAAGATCTCAAACTGAGATCTGATTGCCTGCTACCACCTCAACCAGGAAGTAGTGGCAGCAATCTTAGGACTTGGGAATCAGTCCTGAAAAGCAAATAGAAAAAATACACAAGGGGGGCAGGGTACGAATACCCTGACCCTCTAGGCCTGGGTGTGGGGTCCAGAAGAACCCCACCAGGGGCCAAAATCGTTCGTTTTTTTAAAAAAATTGCTGCAAACTCAAAGAAGATTTGCAAATCCTCAGCAAAGTTTTAAAAAAAACCTAGCACGGTCTCCTGCGCTTGTTTTTTTAAGCCCCTGCGTGGGCTGGGGAAAACATATTTATAGTTTGGGGGATGGGGTGCGCATGGCCCGCCCCTCTCCAGGCCTTTTTTGTCCCTAAGAACCTCATCATCCATGGCCGGGCTCATTGATGAAGGGGGGCACACGGCCCCTCGCAGGGCTAATTTTGGCCCGGGAAGTTCAGCCCCCAGGGGCCTGGCTGAATTTTGAAAGGAGGAGGGGAGCCACACAGCCCTCCTCTCTATTTCGGCCCTGCAAACCCCATCCCTCATGGCTTGGCTGTATTTGAAAATGGGAGGGGGCAGTTTGGCCCCCACCCTGAGCCATTAATGGGTTTGGGGACCCTATCCCCTAGGGCCGGCTCATATGTTTGGTGCCCACCCCCAGGATGTAGGCAGGGAAACCTGTCTTGCTCTCGCTTGGCGGGAGCAATTTCAAACCTCTCGCCAAGCAGGAGTAAACATCAATTCCACTCCCAGCAGGCCTGGAACTTGACAAATGTTACCACCTGCTGGGAGCAGACTTTTAATCTGCTTCCCTGCCTGTAGTGAAGCTGGCAGGGACACAGATGAAACGATTGCCCCTGCCCACAGGGATCAGCATTTTTAGCTGTTCCCTGCGGGTGGAAGCAATGCCGCTCCCATTGGATGCAGGTAGATGGCTGGGGCTGTGGGGGAGCCCCGTGGCCTCCAACAAAAGTGTGATGGGTTCCCTGGGTGGGCAACAGGTCATCCACCCTTTGTTGGCCGGTCCCGGTTTGCTCAGAAGCCAGCAACCAGGGGTATTGAAGGTTGTGGGTGCATAGATTTGATACCACTGCATGCCTCTTTAACCCATCACCAGACACACGCTGCCTCTTTATCTCACCATTGTTACTTGCTTTTTATCCCTGCTTTCTACCTTTGTCACAATTTTTCAGTCTTTCTCTTCTTCCTCCTTTCCCCCTTCATGTTTTTCTCTTTCTTCCTCTGCATCAAAGTCTGTTGCAGAAAAATAAGTCCCGATCCCCGACAATGAGTGCCAACTCAAATTAAGCAGTGGCAGGCATAATGAATCTATGGCTTGGCGTTTGTATTCTGTTCTAGCTAGAAGTCGCTTACCCAGATATTAATTTCCAATATTTGGGAAAAAAATACATTTTTTGTGCCTTCTCCACTGTTTGCCATGCACCTACAATCCTTCACCCAGCTTCTGCTTTAGAATCCAAGGGGGAGGGGCAAATTGTTTCACACAGGGAAGCATCCCATGGAGAAATGGCCAAGCCATATCTGCACTGAGTACAATCTTAGTATGCCAAACGTACTTGCTTTTTCCAGTCTGAAAATTTGTGCTGCAGGTGTGTGTGTTGTTGACCAGCTGCAGCACATCCTTTGTTCTCTAACAGGACACCCACAATTGTTCCAACAAGGCCATAAAAATACCAGCGTGTAAGCATACACATACTATGCATTAACATTAAGTCGATCTGCAAATGTTACCATTCTTGCAATCAGCAACAACCCCGACATACCCAGCTTTGTTGATACATTAGGTATTATTGGCCTCAAGCAGCCAGTAACTTCCCCTACACATATCGCAGGACATGCCCTGGACGGGGTTTGTTCTAATAACCCCAATTTGGTAGCAGAAACTCCTGTTCACCAGGATTGGTCAGATCAGAATCTGATCTCCCTCAGAATTCTGATTAACTTAGACGCCCCCCTGTCCACCATGACTATGGGGCCTCACACCCTACGTAAATAGGGAAAGATGATGACTGACTCAACCTAACCTCACGTCTATCCACCTCCACTTCAACCCCCACAGAAATCTTAGTTGAAGGCCTCACTCTATTGAATAATTGGATTACTAATACAGCTAATGATTTAGCTCCTGTAATACTTCTAGCGAAGCACAGATCCCACCCCTGAGCTCCACTGTCCTCTCTGATCGGAGCAGCCACTAGTCTGCAAATAATTAGAACACAATTGGCGGCAGACATACAGTCTCAAGGACCTGTGTTGCAGGGATTCTGCACAAACACAGAACTATGCGCAGGATTATAGGACCTAAGTACTCATGAGCCCAGGACCGACTAGCTATAGTGTCTCACATGCTCTCCTACTCACTCACAGAGAAACAAATGATTAGACACCCCAGAACACAACACTCCCATATCTCTCAGGAATCGCGGTAAAAAGACACATCTTTTCGCTCGCACTCTTGTACTTGTCCACAATAAGATCTGACAGACACAAGAAATAGAATAAAATATTTATTTTAACTAACATGTCCTAACATGCAGTATATGTGCCACAACTTTGTCAGCAGACCCCATACCTTAGCCTATAAATGATAGATCTACATCATAGGTGCTGTCTCTCACTTCTCCCTGGAAATATCCCTCTCCAAGTGTGTGCTACCTATTCATGTACCCCACTAAAAACCAAACTATGTTGTCCAAACAACAGCTGGGCTAAGGCCTGGCCAGAACAAAATAACAATGGGCATTGTTTTTTGACCTTGCATATAATGTTCAGTAAAAATCCCAGGAACATGCAGAGGGTGAATACATCGATGAGTTCTCATGTGAAATCAGCCATAGAAAATATTGCAAAAAATAAAGACGTGTAGTAACGTGCGCAAAGCAGCAGACAGGCTGTAACGTGCTCATGTTAACTCAGTGAAGACGACAATGTTCCTATGAGCCACATGACAAATGCACCACTTTAAAACTGTGCAGAAAGCTTATCATGTCCAGATCAAGGCAGACAATAAAGTATACTTTACTACCAAAATTGAAGAGGCCCAGTTTGATCCTAATATTATTTTTAACATCTCCAAATCCTTTTTTCAACCTAAGGCACTTGTTATTATTATTATTATTATTATTATTATTATTATTTATTTAACTTGTAACGCGCAACAGCTACCCGCAGTGGGTTTCGCGGCACTAGGGATAGACTCAAGAAGAAAGAAGTATCAGGTAATATCAAGCAGACCAGGACAATGGGCAGATCACTCAAAAAGCAAGGTCTTAAGTCCCTTCCGGAACCGCAGCAAGTTATTCTCCAATTTTAAAGCAACTGGTAAAGCGTTCCAGAGCTTGGGACCTAGATGAGCGAAAGACCGCCCACCCATTCTGGCAAGTTTAAATCTTGGGATAATAAAGTCTCCATTCCCAGAAGATCTAAGGGTTCGATGAGTCCTGTATGGTTGAACTAAATTCTGTAGGTATTTAGGGGCTGTGCCCTGCCTAATCTTGAACAGATAACATAAGGCTTTAAATTTAATCCGGCTTGAGATTGTAAACCAGTGTAAGTCACGCAGAGCAGAAGATGCTGAAGTTCTCCTAGGAACCTTCCGAAGCAGGCGGGCAGCCGCATTGTGGACTACCTGAAGAATCTTAATGGTTGCAGCATCAGCTCCCAAATAGAGAACATTACCGTAGTCCAGGTGGGAAACAACCAACGCCTGGACAACAGATCTCTGAGTGGATAGGGGCAGCATCCATAAAATTTTCTGGAGCCATCTTAAGGTGGAAAAGCAGATCGCAGCAACCTTTGTAGCCTGCTGCCTCATAGATAACTTGTCGTCAACAAGGAAACCAAGGTTGCGAACCACTGTGGCTGGTTGTGGAAGTGGTCCCATATCACTAGGCCAATGTTGGGGGCCCCATAGATTTTTATTCTTGCCCAATATCACCACCTCTGTCTTCTCCCCGTTTAATTTCAGACAGTTCTGCATCCACTCGGCCACGCGTACCAGGCCGAGCTTCAGAGCAGAGGGGCTGTTCTCATCTCTGCCTGACAGAGAGAAGACAATTTGGGTGTCATCGGCAGGGGAGAAAAGCGTCAGCCCCGCTTCCTCCACAATGGTGGCCAGGGGTCTTACGTAGATATTAAACAGTAAGGGGCTGAGTATAGACCCCTGGGGAACACCATAAGCCAATGAGCAGATTGTAGATGTAGCTTTGGCCGAGAAAACTTGGAAGGTACGCCCACTAAGAAAGGAGGCAATCCAGGCTAAAGCCGGGCCTGCCACTCCCAGGGAGCGGAGAGATCTCAAAAGGATGGAATGGGACACGGTATCGAACGCGGCACTCAAATCCAGCAGGATGAGTGCCGATGTTTCACCTTGATCGATACCGTGTCGTAGACTCTCCGTAACTCCGAGAAGTGCTGTCTCTGTGGAGTAGTGAGCTCAGAAGCCGGACTGGGATGAGTGTAGAAAACCAGAACTCTCGACTAGATGGTTCAGTTGAGTGTTGACGTGCCTTTCCAGGATTTTCGAAAAGATGGGCAACAGGGATATGGGCCTGAAGTTAGAAGGATTAGAAACATCCACACCAGCCTTTTTTAGAAGGGGCACCACCATTGCATGTTTCCATGCCTGGGGTACATGAGATTCCTTTAAAGAGGCATTTAACAGTTTTGTAAATACCTGATATAAATTAGGATCTAACGTCTTCAGGATTTTGGCAGGTAAAGGATCGCGGGGAGACCCTGATTTCACACTATTCAAGCACGAAAGGAAGGAGGCATCATCAAATAGTTGCCATTCCGTGAGCTTCACTGAGGTGACGGGAATTTCAGGCAACAACGAAAATCCAGTCTGGGATTTCTCTGCCGAAGGAGTAGAACTCAGTGAACCTTTGAAATAAAAAACTCCGCCAGCAACTGACATTGAGCCTCATCCAAGGAAGGGGGAATTGGAGTAGTTAGGGACATTCCCCCCTCACAAGCCCTATGTGACCAGATCTCTTCATTCTTTGTAGAGAAAATTGATGCCATTCAACAGGGCTTCCCAACCACTACACTCCCTTCTGAATGTTTTTTACTAGATACCCTTTCCAAGACGGGGATTGCAAGTTTGGTAGCCTTTCTTGAGGTCTCACTGTCACAGTCACGACAGGTCATCCTTTCATGCAAATCTGGTCCCCGAATGACCCCTGTTGCACAGCCATTCTTCACAAGGTTGTTGACATTGTCAACCCTTTTATCAATAAAATTCTCAACACCTCATTATCAACAGCTGCGGTCGCTAAAGTTTGGAAATTGGCAGTTGTGAAACCCCTGCAAAAGAAATCACTCGCAGACCACACCACACTGTCCGACCTTTGCCCCATCTCGTTGCTACTTGCATTAACCAAAGTGCTTGTCAATGCCCAACTAACTACCTTTCTGGAACATTTCAATGCATTTCATCCTAAGCAATCTGGCCTTTGCCCCAGACATTCAACAGAATCAGCTCTGTTGGAAGTTTCTGATACCATAAAATTTACCTTGGATGCAGGAAATAAAGCAGTGTTGATTTTACTGGACCTCTCCGCCGCATTTGATACCATCTCACACTCCAAACTCCTTCACTAAAACAAGGATTGTGGCATTTCCGATAAAGCCCTGTCCGGGAATAAATCTTTTTTAACCAGTAGGAAACAAGTAGTTACATTAGCACCTTTATCCTCTACAGAAAAACTTGTGGCATCAGGAAGACCACAGGGCTCATCTCTCAGCCCAGTTCCAATAATTATATACATGGCCCCCTTACTCTCCTGTCATAGCTTCTTTTGGAATTGCCTCTACATCATTTGTAGATGATACACAGCTGATTCTATCACTGGACAAGTGGTCCCTTGGCACAGAACTAATCCTCCAAAATTATCTCACTGAAGTTGTCCTGTGGATGCAATCAAACCATTTAAAATGCAACACAGATAAAACAACAATTCTGTTATTTAGCAAGCTAAACTGCTTTCCTCCAATCCATGGTGGCTGAATTCTTCCCCCATCCCGCTACAGTAAACGTTGCAAGAAATCTAGGAGTAAAATTAAACACCTCACTCTCATTCCGCCCTCAAGCTCTTGCTGTGGCAGGAACATGTTTCAATTTAATCAACTCAGGAAAGCAGTTGCTTTCACTCTTATTACTTCCAGACTCGATTACTGTGATAGTCTCAAAGCAGGATCTTCAAAACCAATCCTCCACAAACTCCAGATGATGCAACATGCGGCGACCAGACTTGTACTCAAACTTCCCAGATGGAGTTCTGTTTCCACTGCTCTAAAAACTTTACACTGGCTTCCGGTACGCATAAGGATCCTTTTTAAGATCCTTAAACTGGTCGTCAGAGCATTTAAAGTCACCGGACCAAAATACTTAACTGGCAGATTCATGCACTATACAACCCAAAGAACCTTGTGATCATCTCACATCAATCTTCTCAAGTTGCCCCTAATTAGACTTAAAACCAAAGGTGGCAAGTCCTTCTCAGTACTAGGATCCAAGGCATGGAACCAACTCCCCAGTCCTTTTCGGTTCACAGAATCGAAAGCCCTTTTCAAGAAGCATTTAAAGACCTGGCTCTTCCTGGCCCCTAATGCACCCTGTTACTCCCTCATCTAGTCATCTTTACTCTTCCTCTTACTTTCCCTCTCATCTTGGTTATCAGATTTAAACTGTAGCGACAGGATGCTCCATTGTGATTGGCATTGTGCTTTATAAGTTTAATTTATTCATTCATTCATTCATCTGAATGGAAATCATTTACAGTCAGTGGTTATCTGTCATGGACTAATATCAGACAGTTTCGGAAACAGGGTTCTGTGGTTGTGGTTGGACAGCATGGTCTACTTTGTAATAGGGTTGTGCCTCTAGTGGAACTGGGCTTTAATAGAGCTTTTTTTTCTTCATTCGCATTGCATTATGGTATTGTGGTCTTACATGTTTTATTAATTCACTTCATCAGTGTTCGGACACGTGTATGCCTCCGGTATGGGGTATTTTTGTCAACTATTGAATTATGGTGTTTACCGTCTTGAATTAGTTAACTCACTCATTGATAGGCTGTTGGTACTGTTTAGCTATATGCCGTTGGTAATACCTCACTTCAAAGAGAGACAAAACAACCCTCTTTCTGCATTTGATCTATGGGCTTCCAGAGGTTGTTGGCAACACATCTGTGAGGTGGGTTGGGAAATTGGGCACTTAGAGGTGCTGGTTTTTACTTACAGCACATTAACTGTGTGATACATTCAAAATGGCATTTTTATACTAGTTACATTGCACTGATAAAATCAAACAGGAGCAAAAACACGTGCTAGGACTTTTCCTATGATGTGTCTTCATATATCTTCTATACCGTCTGCTCTTCTTGGAATGTTAGGCATGCCACTGCGAGGGAACTAATTAATCAGATGCCGGGCAGAGTCTGAGCAAGAAGCTATGGCTGCTTGTGGAGGCATTCCATTTTAATGCACACTTTTGCACCTGATAATAGGAAGTGTGCTTAATCGATACGATGTAGAGGCTGTTTCCTGCAAAGACTTTGGAGCATATTATCAAGGGCAGTATCGCCGCTTTAGCGGCATATTCTTATTGCCCGATTAACAAGGCGGCGCTAACATGCATCAGCGCATGTTAGCAGCCGAATTCCTAACGCTATGCATCTTAGCGATATACATCGCTAATCAGATGCAAAGTATCGTTCCATACAATAACTTCATTGAATAACTTCGCAAACACAGCTTCGCTGTATTATCAACGCTGCCTCGGACCCGCGAAGCAAAGAGAAAAGGCGCGCTAAGCCCCCATTATCGCATGATCCTAACGCCTGAATAAAACCTGACTTAGCATTAATGCCTATGGGAGCTGGATTGGTTGGTTAAGTACACACCCCCCTATTACCAAGCTTTTCATTAGCGCTGTGAAATCGTCGCTGGATTTCACACGCTAATGAGCATTATCGCAGTCCATTGCTAGATTTGTTAGCGCCTTTGAGATAAGCGTTGATAATAACACGCTAACTCGGCTATGAAATCCAGCGATAGCCGGCGTTTGGGAAAAAACACGCTAAGCGCGCTCAGCGATATTTATCGCAGTTTGTTAATAATATGCCCCTTTGACCCTAGTGTTTGTACTACCATGTGTAGAGAATGGCAGACCGGGTTGGACGGGGGTCAGACAAGCAAAAAGTCTTACCATCTGACTCAGTCTTTTTTGTGGAAGTTCAAATACATATGTGGGGCAAGGCAGGATCCTGGGCCACCAATGTCCTAATGAAATCATATACTCAGTTTTGAGTGTCCCGCTAAAGACTTGATTCTTATTTACAACAAGGGGTGGTGAGGGACAGAGTCTCTGAATTAAGCAGAATACTCTCACCAAGTCAAGAGATCAGGGCTAGATCCAACACCGTTTTTTAGCTCATTGCACCATCCCAGTTTCAGACCCTGGCTGTATGCAAATTAGTCTGTTCCTGTCCCAGTGCATGATGGGAACAGGGCAAACCAAACTACAAAAGCCAATTCTTACACTGGGAAGGAAACAAGCTTCCGGGGACCGGTTTCTGGCATTACAGCCGTCTTCGGCCCGGCTTGCTTGAATCCTGATGGTGCAATGAGCAAGGGACTCATGTCTGAGTATACCCTTCCACGCTTAGGGTGGACAAAATTATTTACAACAAGGGGTGGTGAGGGACAGAGTCTCTGAATTAAGCAGAATACTCACTTTGTTAGAGCTCATAATGCTCTAGCAGGGCAAGGGTGAATCCGATAACGAAGCAGGGCTCTACAAAGCCAGATACCTTTGTTAAGCAGTCTTGCTGAGACATTTTTCTTCACAGAAAATAGCTCTGAGCAAGACGAAATAGGAAATCTTGCCCATCGAAGTTGCACCTTCCTCAGCCACATGTACAGTTCATCCAAGGACCAAAAATAACCAACTTCTCACAGTTTCTGGATATCTTTTTTCTGGTAGCTCCTAAAAGTGACAGACTGCTAGAGAAGGCTTTAAGGGGACCAGGTCGCAGACGGCAAAGGAGGCAAGGGCTCTCAAGTAAAGTCTAATCCAGTCAATCTCCTACTGGTTAGTTGCTTCTTCCACGGAGAAGCCCTTCTTTGTCCTTTTCATCATTGAGACTAAAGAAAAACAGCTAGTCTGGCCCTTGAGAATCAGGTTCAAGTCCTTGGGTACAAGAGGATAGCATGAAAATGTATCTGAATCTGTCAACACCTACAGTGCAAGTTGCATGCAGACATTAGGAACCTTTTCTTATTAGGAGCTTGTGTGGAGGGGGGCATTCTTAAATCCTAGTCCAATCCCATGAAAATCACCACAGTCCACCCTGCCCTATTTGCAATAGAGACTATCTTCTTTGTTGCGAACATTCCTGCTCCTGGGTTCTCTCAGGAAGGCAGTATAGCTGTGCCAGTGTGTAGTGCTCTGACACTCCACCTACAGATAGTCTTATTAAAATGAGGAAACTCAACGAGAAACATTACCCTGATTCGTTCTGAATTGGGGTCACCTCGTGGTGGCCATAGATATCCTGGCTGGGAACAGAGAAGTGTCAAAGCTACTTCTGCTATTTGGCACTAAAAAGACCATGTTAACTAAAAAGTATATTTTCAAACCTTAGTTATCCACATAAATAGGGATTATATCACAGACCTCCAAAACACAAACTTTATATGGCAGGGGACGAAAGCTAGGCTCAGTAAGGGGCAGTGCTTGCTGACAACTAGAAAGAGTGGAACTGGGGTACCACTACCCGATTTGTTTAAACAAATCCAAGCCTCATATTTGTAATACCTCTTTAGCCGGACCAGAGAGGAGGAGAGGAGTTGGCCTAACGGCTAGGGCGCTCGACCTCGGACCTGGGGATCTGGGGATCTGGGTTCGAGTCTCGGTAACGATGCCAAAACCTCCTGTGATTCTGGGCAAATCACTTAATCTCCCCGTGCCTAAAAAATGAAAGTGTGTCGTAACGTAACTGGAAAAATATGTAAAGCGCTCTGATACCTGATTCGGTTCGGGTCTAGTTCGCGCTATATAAAAAACTCTGAAAGGCAAGGGGACACAAACGGTGATGATGGACTTGAGCCAATTTGGGTGACACAATAAGAAACAATCATTTGCACTGAAATAGGACTCGCATTGACGCAAGACCTATTGCATTGCAAACGGTAGTGATCACGGGAGGCGCAGGGAGGGGGTCAGAAGGCATGGACAACGGGATGGATGGGATGGGGGAGGAGAGAAGGCAGTAGGAGAACCTCCTTAAAGAAAATAGTGCTCACAGTCTAAATAATGGGTACACTCGACGTAAAGGGGGCAGTAGCCATGGGAGGATGAAAATGAGAACACGGCTGTAATAAACGAATCCTAAGGCAGCATTTACATTGGACAAAGACTCAAGCCAATGAAAAATCTGAACTACCACAGATCTTCCTCATTTAGGCTCGACCTAAAAAGAAGAGTAGGTTTAAATATCAAGGAAATCCAAAACCTGTCTAAGGAAGGGTTCATGGGGTGGCTGTTGGAGGAAGGGAGCATAAGTGTATTGTATATTCAGAAAACCAATGAAATCAAATATAAAACTCAAAAGCACTACTGACAACAAAGAACTTTTTATCACACATAGGCTGCACTGTAAGGTTTTTGCCAGTTAAGTTTGAGGGTAATTTCTTGTTTCTGTCCACACTGCACTCCCACATTAAAGTTAAAGAGCCAGTAACCAGATCATTTGTTTAAAATTTCAACCTCTGTCTTCTGCTGTGGGCTATGCCCTGCTAAACAGGTTCAGCCACATGTGGTCTTCCAAAAGGATGGGGAGAGGGTGTAGCCTTACGGCAAGCAGTCGTCCTCGAAGCTGGGGAACCAGGTTCGAGTCTTAGCAACGACGATCAACATCTTGTGATTCTGGGCAAATCACTTAGGGGCGTATTCTCAAGGAGCTATCGCCAAGTTAACGGCACTTTATCACAGCCAAGGTTGCGATAAATTTATCGCTCCATTCATAAGCTGGTGCTAACAGCCCATAGCACCAGTTTACCTGCGATAGCAGCCGCAAAAAACATCGCCACAGATGACCCCTACAAATTGCACTAATGAGATGCAGAGTAGTCATTACCGAGCAAAAAGCTGTGACAACACCACTCCGCAACATTCTCAACGACCAGCCGGTGCTCGATAAGAACACAAAACATGCGATAAGGCGCGTTAGCATGAGGAAATTAACACCTGCTCTGACCTTGTGCAAAGTCGGACCAAAGCCTGCACCACAGACAGGATCCCAGCCCAGAGCCACACTTGACAGGACAACAGATGACATGGAGCCACTGATCATGCAGCCCCTGACACCCAAGAGGGCCACAACACCCACCTCCAGGACCCCCCCCTCCCCGGCCCCACTCCCCCTGACAAAGACATTGAAGTAAGTAAGACCACTCCACGATAGATGATGAAGGTGAAGTTTATTAATATTGACAGGTGCTGCGCAGCAGCCGGCTCCAACAAATGCCCAGTCACAGTAGCTGTCACCTTTCAAAGCACATCATTCTAAATAGAATGCCTGTGGCCAGAACATCATGGCGCACGCATTCTAAACCTGGAATAAAGACACTACATCATCCTCCTCCTCATAAACAATAAAATGAAGAAGATAGAAAGAATAGAAGAAGAGACTCAACGCGAGTCTACTGGGTTTCAGGAAGGAGCTAAAGTCCTGACTCTTTGTCCAGTAGGTCCTATGCTCGGTCCCTTTTCGCCCCCGATGTCTGTTTCTTAGTTTCTATTAAAGCGCCGGGACACTCTCCGGAGTAGCTGTGCACTATATAAAACTATTTTAACAACATTAACAAAAGAGAACAAAGAAAAAAAGAAGAAAGAAGAATAAAAGTTCTAACGTTACTTGGCAGGAACAAAACGTTGGCGGCAACTCCTGCGTAAACCCACCATAGTGGGAAGAGATGAAGAAGGAACATCATTTTGACTACACAGTGGATTTTTATTGAAAGAACCATCATTACGACTACACATTGAATTTTGATTTTATTGATAGAATCCTCATTACGACCAGACAGTGGATTTTGATTGACATGCCCAGTGATCTTTACAACTCTAGATACATTCCACCAGTTCTTTAAATTAACTCTTACAGCATTACCATATACTTTATCAACAGTGAAAGGTTCAGAGTATGTTGAGCCCCCCTTTTTACTATGGACAGGAATCTTAATATGTACAATATCACCAACAGCAATTAGTTGAGAAACAGATCTTTTCCTGGAGTTAAAATTAAGTTTTTGGCGAGATTGAGCTTGAGTCACATTATATCTCACAAACTCATCCACATCACATACAGAGTCCATTTTTACACATCTGGACATCCATCCAGGACAAACCTTTGAGCAGGGTTTCCTCCCTCGTAGTAGTTCATAAGGGGACACTTTGGTCAAAGAGTGTGGCATGGTGCGATAGAACCATAACATGGACCTCACAGCATTCTGCACATTGCACCTTCCAGCCAAAGCCCACTGTGCACAGTTGTTAAGTACTCTATTCATATGCTCCACCAAACCTTCGCTCTGTGGGTGACAGAGTGCACTTTTGGAATGTGTAATACCACCTTGGCGCAAAAAACAATCAAACTCCTGGCTAACAAATTGAACCCCATTGTCCCTTACAATTGTGGAGGGGAACCCTTCTCGCAAGAAATTATCTTTCAAGAAATCAATATCATTTCTTGAATTAGGTTCATTAATAAAACGTATTTCTGGCCATTTCGAATAATAATATATGGCCACAATTGCAAATCTGGAATTAGCAGGAAGCAAATTGAAAGGTCCAACTAGATTAATCCCAATCTTTTCCCAAGGCATATTAGGTAACTCGATGGGTTGAAGAGGTGGTGTAAGAACTTTCAAACTCTTCTCTGAGTTAGAACAGACAACACACTCCCTTTGTAAATGTTTTCCCCAAATGACCTTCATGTGCTCCTATGATTAACCTAGCTCTTAGCACATCAGGAGGAACCAATCTATCACCACGTACAAGCAGATCATCCTAAACAGAAAGTTCCTGAGAAACTTTAACAAACGTCTGCAGAGAAAAATGAGAATTTTTCTCCCTCAGTCAACCCCCTTTCACACAGTTAATAACTTCACCAAGTAGAACATCTTTGGATCGTAGATCCCTCCACTCTGTTTCACTAACAGCACACATATCATCCAGCACAAGAGAAGCAACAAAACAATATTCGTCATCATCATCATCAATTTCTTTGTCACACTCAACAGGGTGCCTAGAAAAATAATCTGCTTTCACATTCTTGTTTCCGGGGATATAAGTGACCTCAAAATCATATTGTAACAGTTTAGTTGACAAACGTGCAATCCTCGGGGTATGTTCTCTCAGTCTATCACCAGACAGAATAGATACTAGCGGACTATGATCCGTGCGCAATTTGAAATGTTTTCCCCAAATGTACGGACTAAATTTTCCTATAGCCTACCAGCACGCCAACAACAGTAAAATTAACCGTAACAGTAAAATTAAATTCTGAACCACGTAATACCCTAGAGGCATAACCTAAAGAGTACTCATGACTGTTGATGTTTTGGGTGAGGACAGCACCCAAACCCAGGCCGCTGGCATCAACCGTGATGGCACATGTAACATTTGGGTCAAAAGGTTTGAGTACCTTGGGACTAACTAGCTGATGCCTAATCCACTCAAAAACATCTTTGCAATGATTATCCCAGAGGAAAGAAACACTTTTCTTGAGCATATTGAAAAGAGGTTGAACTCTGGAAGCATAGTCTGGTATAAATCGTGAGTAAAACTCACACAGGCCAATAAATGACTTGAGGCCTATTTTGTCCTTGGGAGCAGTACATTCCACTACAGCTTTAACAAGGCCAGGTCTTGGTTCAATACCATGTTCGGAAAGAACATGCCCTAAATACTCCACTTTCTGTACTCTGAAAACACATTTTTCTTTTTTTAAAACAACCCCAGCATCAGGCAAAGCCTCCAACACACAAAACAAAGTGTCATCATGTGAGTCACACGTTTCACCATGAACTAATACGTCTTGGAAAACAACCACACTTTCAATATATTTAAGCACATTTGACATAATTCTCTGAAAAACTGCTGCCGCGGAGGCCAGCCCAAACGGCATGCGGCAATATTGGAAAGTCCCAATAGGGGAAACAAAAGCAGTGAGATGCCTAGATGATGGATCCAGACCACCTGATGATAAGCTGAAGTCAAATCCAGTTTGCTAAACCACTTTGAACCATTGATTAACGATAGCATGTCAGGAATCTTTGGGAGGGGATGAGAATCTATCCAAATAATTTTATTAAGACTGCGTAAGTCTATGCAAACACGAAGCTCATCATTTTATTTTTTTAGCAACGACCAAAGGAGATAACCAAAGAGACGATTCCATAGGTTCGATAATTCCTTTCTTACAAAGACCATTAAGCTCTTGTTCTAACTGATCCCTCACACTGAATGGTACATTTCTAAGTCTGTGCTTAACAGGTATAGCGTTGTCCTTGACCTTGATATCATGGGTAAATCCTTTAACCTGTCCAAGACCATCACCAAATAGGGTTGGAAAATGTTCAGACAATATGTCAATAAAATCATCCGAAGGAAGGATAGAAACTTGGTCCCTTGTACCTGGTCTAAGTACCATTTTGAAAAGTCCCTGGTGGAACCATCCAACGTTGTTTAAAGCATTGATAGCTACATAAACCTTGCCAAAAATCTTCCTTCCCCTAAATTCTAGAATGTCCTCAAAGTATCCTGCCAGTTCAATTTTCCTCCCTTCGTATGAAACTGGAGATCTATCTAGAGGTTGTAATGAACGGGACCCCCAAACCTCTTTACATTTTTCCTGAGTTAACATAGTTATTCTCGCAACCGAGTCAACTAGCAAGAAAACTCTCTAACTACCAATTTCCACATCCACATAAGGATCCACACACTCAGAGAATCTGTTAGAGTCAGTATTCTTTTCTCCAACCACAACAACCATGTCCCTTAAATCATCCTGTATGTTGTTGAAGTCATCAGGCTTGGATTTAGACACATAAACATTTGCAACAGGAGAAGAAGCACTAGTGACCTGTTTAGCATCCTGGGGAAAAGAAAAACGTCACCTCCCATTCTGACAAACTTTTGAGAAATGTCCCAGTTTCCCACATGTTCTACAAATGAAATTTTTAGCAGGACAAGGACGTCCTGATTTAAAATGAGGGAAATTACCACATTTAAAACAAATGTTCGTTTGTATGAAAAACCTATTTTCATTACTTATAAAAGTGTTATTTTTTACTTCTTTAGACCTTACAACATTGACAGAATCTTCTTTCATGGATGTAGATGAAGATTTCTCATCTAGTTCCTTCACGGAAAACCTGGAAAGTACGATGCTTTTCGCGACACGAATAATCTTCTCCAGTGTGGGATTACCCAAGGAAGTAGTTTCTGTTGAATACTCTTTTCATTGCACTTACAAATATACTGGTCTCTTATTAGTTGATCTCTCAATCCCTCAAACTGACATTCTGCACTCAAAATGCGCAGTGCACAAATGAAATCCTCTACCTTTTCTCCAAGTCTCTGTTCTCTCTTAAAATACTTGTGCCTCTCGACAACTAGACTGGGTTGAATGTCAAATCGGAATTCCAATTTCTTAACTGTCTCTACACATTCGTCAATCTCCTCATCATCAGCAGCACGTACTAAAGGGGGTAAATGTTTAAAGATAGATATCCCTTTGAACCGCAAAACATTTAGCAAGAGACATTTCTTTTTCTCAGCCCTGTAGCGTGAACCACCTATGGCACCAATGTAAACAACACACAAACAGTAGTAACAGTAAGGTGGAAAACAACAGCAGATCTTATATTCTCAAATTCTTCAAAGACGTTTATTGGATCCACATTCAGCCGACACGTGTTACGTCGTGTTCAAAAGTGGAGTCAACACGACTCTTCAGGGCTGACAAAAGATAAAAACAACATATGTATAGGACATTTGCTTACAGCACATCTTGTACACAATTCAGTGTTCCAGGTGAGCACGGTAGTGACAGTGAGGTTCCTTCCACGGGTATTACGTGCCTAGCGTCCGTATTCGTGACTACAAAAACAAAAACAAAAAACCGTGCACATCTGCATGCCTATAAGGTGATGATGGTGCAAGCCAAGCGTGAGGCAAAACAAAAAACATAACTATATGTTTATTTGTTATTAATTCTGGGAATCGCGTCACCTGTATTGTCATGCTCACGAAGATCCGCATTTGAAGAGGGATCAGGGTGCAAAAGTGTTCATTTTGCTCCAACATTAAAAAGGAGGTGTATCGTGCTCAGTGTTGAGTGAAGGGTCTGTATACAAAAGGGTTCTCATGCACATCGGATACATCACTGTTATCGATTCTCGCATACCTGGTAAATAGACCCAGGCATCTATGGGTCGATGCTACAACGTAGGTACGGTTGAGCGAAGAATCTATTTAGCACAAGAGTGAGAGACTTCAGTTACGAAAAAACGGGAGGAAAAAGCTCAGAGCGGTCACGTGATTGTAATTACAGGGTGCCTACACATGTATGGTTCACTATCGCTTACCCTGTATATGAATTGACGAGTAATCAAAGTCTGAAAAGATCCAAAGAACCCTGGTTCCGGGTTGGGAATTAGGAATACGACTAATTTTCCGACGTAGGCGCTCAACGAGGCGCATTAGTATAAAAGACAAAGAGACTGTAGAAAAAGTGGGGAAAGTGCAACAGACTGTAAGCACACAACATGTTGAATGGCAGTAGAAATGCCAGATTCAGTTCGAATGGACACAATTGTATGAACCAACTCCTAATAAAAAAAAATATAATCTGACATACCTAGACACGTGTAAGTGTCTGATTCTACCGGGAGGGGATCCAATAGGAGTTAAGGGCTGGATTTTTATTCCGTTTTCTTCACGCAAGTAGTGCACTGAATGGACAAAAATCAACAAAGAACAAAAGGAAAGGGGAGTCAAGGGTCGCAAGAGTAACGGGCTGCACAACGTAACTGGCAAGTCCACAGTGTGCCGTGGTCTCACCTGTAGTTTGGAATCCCTCCTCTGTGTGTTCCCGGTCGCCGTGTTCCAAAGACGGACACGTGACCGGAAACCGGCACCAAACAAATAGTCTATGTCAAAAGGCAACAGGACAGTTCTAAACAGGGGCATTACAGACCCAAAGCCCACAGGGGGAAACGTAGTCTCAAACGAGGAATACCGGAGGAAACTCAGGTCAGGCACACAAAGGAACTGATCGTTTCTGGTGATACTGTCCAAGTAATCAACCTTTCTTCCTTTCCCCTAACTACTGAGATGGTTTCATTACTTAGCAAAGGTTTGAATTTCAACCCATACACTACTGGTGATATCTGTCAAAGTAAAATTGATATTTTCAAATTTGTACGGAATTTAAAATTGAAAAAACATTTTGCTTGTAAATCCAATGTACCCAGTGTCTCTGTACCTTCTCACACTACCTTTGATAAAGAGATTTTGACCATTAAAGATGTTCAAGCAACTCATCTGCTTCTTTCTTTGACAGATAGAGAGGATAGCCCCTATGACATGGAGAGGCTTCTAGAAGAACTTGATATTGAAACTGATTATGGAATGGCCAGTGGTCTAAAGAATAAATCTAGGTGGACCCCTACTCTATCTGGGGGGAATGCTAAAGATAATTTTCATAGGCATGTCCTGGAAGATATAAACAAAGTGAACATTAAGAACCTTAATGACAAATTTAAATATAAGGACAATCTGACCAAAGGCGAACGTCTTGCACTCTCGACTCTCAGTGATAACCCTAATATCATTATTAGGGAGGCAGACAAGGGAGGTAATGTGGTTGTGATGAATCTCGTGGATTACAATAACGAGATTTTTACACAACTGAGTGATCATTCTTGTTATGAACAAATTTCCCACAACCCTATGGGTCCTCTAACCATCCTAATTAACAAATTACTACTTGAATGGAAACAATCAGGCCTTTTGAACGATGACGAATACCTATATCTAAAGGTTTTCAGACCAACATTTCCATGGTTGTACACACTTCCTAAAGTACACAAGAATTTACCATTCCCGCCAGGCAGACCAATAGTCTCGGGTATTGGAGGCCCTACGGAGAGACTAGCGGAGTATGTGGACTTATTCATAGGCCCCTTGGTCAAAAATTTACCTTCTTACATTCAAGACTCCAAACATATTCTAGGAGTTATGTCGGATATTGATTGGCAAACGGACACCATTATAGTCACGTTGGATGTGGTGTCGCTGTACACCAGCATCAATCCTAAATTGGGGATGCAAGCTATGGAGAAAATACTCTCCAATCGACCAGCTTCGTTGTGGGCTCACACGAAGATGTTATTACATATGATGGAAATTATTTTGAGCAATAACTTTTTTATCTTCGACCGTAAATGGTTTCGGCAGACAAAGGGGGTGGCGATGGGTTCAAAATTTTCCCCCTCGTTTGCTAACTTGTTCATGGGGGCCCTCGAGTCCGACCTCATCTGGGGCCCCAAAGGTTCTGTCTATATCGACTCAATTCTGTTTTGGGGTCGATATATCGACGATTGTTTTCTACTTTGGTCTGGAACTTTAGACTCTTTGTCTACTTTTTTCAAACATCTCAATGACAACACATGGGGTATACAATTCACCATGCAATACAGCAAAGACAAGATGGAATTCCTTGACTTGGAATTTTACGTAAAAGAGAATGAACTCCACAGTAGACTTTACAGAAAACCAACCTCATGTAACTCTATCCTCCATGCTTGCAGCTCTCACCCCACACACCAAATAAAAGCTATACCTTATGGTGAATATTTGAGAGCCAGACGCAACTGTAGTGAATCTAGAGAATTTGACAACTGTTTAAACAATATGGAAAATAGATTTCTCGATAGGGGCTACCCCCTTAAAACTCTAAAATCTGCAGAGAAAAGGGTTTGTCGCGCCTCAAGGCCTGATTGTTTAAAGAAACGTACCGAAATAGAATCCTCTACCAACAAAGTCAGACTCATTACTGAGTTCAATGCACTGCACCACACAATCTCTAGAAGTTTCAACAAACATTGGAAACTACTAACTGAGGATGCAACCCTCAAAGGATGGCTACCAGTAAGACCGGCCATTACATACAAAAAGGGTTGTACTCTGAAAAACAAACTCAGTCCCACAGTCCCGCACAACACTTCAGCCTTAGACTGGCTTACTACGCGGAGCCTAGGCTTCTATAAATGCGGCTTTTGTTCTCTATGTGTTTGGGCTAAACATGGAACTACGACTTTCACAGGACATGATGGTGTCACTTATAAAATCAGACACAACATCACATGTCTTACCAGATATGTGGTCTATATCATTGAATGCCAATGTGGCAAGTTATATGTGGGCAGTACCATTAGACCCCTTAAAGAAAGATTAGCAGAACACTTGAGAGCTATTCAAAAAAGGGATCCCAAATACCCGGTTGCCCTGCACGTTGCAACTTGTCAACCACTTGAGGATGAAGTGAAGGTACGTTTCTTCGGTATTGATCTAATCCCTCCAAACATTAGGGGGGGTAACAGGGAACTTACATTGAGACGTAGGGAGGCCACGTGGATCATGCGTTTGCAATGCGTGGAACACGGGCTAAACTATGACCCAGAGCTTCAATTCTTCTTGGGGAACTGAATACTTACTTCTCAGTTATTCTGTGTTTACATGAACTTTGGGTAACTGATCTTACTTACTTTGTTGGCTTACATGAATTCGTTTGTTTGAGAAGAGGAACTGTAATGATGTTTTCATTGTAAACAATGTTTTACCACTGTATTGTAGCATTAATCAGAAACTCGAGTTCATTTTGCCTTATTGTCACTATACTATGTGATTTTATGGTGTATGAATACGTAAGCGATTTGTCGTAATTGATTATACATATGGACACAAAGGTGTGACTATAATTTTAAATCTACCTACGGTGAATTAAGTCGCACTAACTAGACAGGAATACGTACCGTATCGTAATGTAATGTAATGTATACATATATGTTGTCGTGTCACCAGTCACCGCGTTTATTTCTTAGCTACACTTATGGGTGCACCAATCGGGTTTTCAATCCAATATGACAGTATGCACGTATTGGGGATACTAACATACATTTACATTACCCTATCATTACTATTAATAAGAGAGTCCTCTCTCTTATTCTTAATGATCTGTGAACTTGTAGATTTATACCGACAGGCGTAACCAACCTTTTGCCCCTTGGTCTTACTCTCATATCCGTATTTTGTTACATCTTAATTTTTCAAGTGTTAACCTGAACAAGACCCGTCCAGAATATGGGTCTACACGTTCACTACCGTTCATTAATATACGGTGGTATTCTGGCTTACTTGATACTCTACTCTTATTTGTGCTGAGCCAGTTAATTTACCACAGGGGGCGATTCACCTTCACCCTCATTACAAGATGGGTGCATATGTTTACTGCCGTTCGTTGTTAGACGGAGCTATTCTGGCTCACTCGATACTTATCTCTTGTTTGTTTTTAGCCAGTGTATTTACCAAAGGAGGCGATCTGCTTTCACCCGCTAGTGCCCCATTAGTGTAGTAGTTTTTTGCACTTCTTTCCTCACCTAAAATGGTGGCTGACGATGGTTCCTCGCTACTCATACAGCGCGTTCTAGCTGTATTTTGACATAGACTATTTGTTTGGTGCCGGTTTCCGGTCACGTGTCCGTCTTTGGAACACGGCGACCGGGAACACACAGAGGAGGGATTCCAAACTACAGGTGAGACCACGGCACACTGTGGACTTGCCAGTTACGTTGTGCAGCCCGTTACTCTTGCGACCCTTGACTCCCCTTTCCTTTTGTTCTTTGTTGATTTTTGTCCATTCAGTGCACTACTTGCGTGAAGAAAACGGAATAAAAATCCAGCCCTTAACTCCTATTGGATCCCCTCCCGGTAGAATCAGACACTTACACGTGTCTAGGTATGTCAGATTATATTTTTTTTTATTAGGAGTTGGTTCATACAATTGTGTCCATTCGAACTGAATCTGGCATTTCTACTGCCATTCAACATGTTGTGTGCTTACAGTCTGTTGCACTTTCCCCACTTTTTCTACAGTCTCTTTGTCTTTTATACTAATGCGCCTCGTTGAGCGCCTACGTCGGAAAATTAGTCGTATTCCTAATTCCCAACCCGGAACCAGGGTTCTTTGGATCTTTTCAGACTTTGATTACTCGTCAATTCATATACAGGGTAAGCGATAGTGAACCATACATGTGTAGGCACCCTGTAATTACAATCACGTGACCGCTCTGAGCTTTATCCTCCCGTTTTTTCGTAACTGAAGTCTCTCACTCTTGTGCTAAATAGATTCTTCGCTCAACCGTACCTACGTTGTAGCATCGACCCATAGATGCCTGGGTCTATTTACCAGGTATGCGAGAATCGATAACAGTGATGTATCCGATGTGCATGAGAACCCTTTTGTATACAGACCCTTCACTCAACACTGAGCACGATACACCTCCTTTTTAATGTTGGAGCAAAATGAACACTTTTGCACCCTGATCCCTCTTCAAATGCGGATCTTCGTGAGCATGACAATACAGGTGACGCGATTCCCAGAATTAATAACAAATAAACATATAGTTATGTTTTTTGTTTTGCCTCACGCTTGGCTTGCACCATCATCACCTTATAGGCATGCAGATGTGCACGGTTTTTTGTTTTTGTTTTTGTAGTCACGAATACGGACGCTAGGCACGTAATACCCGTGGAAGGAACCTCACTGTCACTACCGTGCTCACCTGGAACACTGAATTGTGTACAAGATGTGCTGTAAGCAAATGTCCTATACATATGTTGTTTTTATCTTTTGTCAGCCCTGAAGAGTCGTATTGACTCCACTTTTGAACACGACGAAACACGTGTCGGCTGAATGTGGATCCAATAAACGTCTTTGAAGAATTTGAGAATATAAGATCTGCTGTTGTTTTCCACCTTACTGTTACTACTGTTTGTGTGTTGTTTACACTGCTTTGTGGTTGCGAGAGCATTGCTCCTATTTCATTAATGAAGGTCTTTTAGATTTTCTTAGAACGGTTTAGGGTTATTCCGTTCGCTCTTCACGCACCACGCCACAGACACTATCTCCCTACGAAGCGTAACGTTTACTCTAGGTAGAGCGCCTTCTATCTATATTCACTTTAAACCCTTACAGCTGTCTCCTATGGCACCAATGTAGGTGATGAAAGTATCATGCCATTTTTTCCATGAGATGGGAGGCTCACCTGGAATCTCAAGAAAAGGTGGAGGTGGGGAGACAGACTGCATATTAAATGCACAACTTTGTAAAGAAACTGGTTTGCAAAAAATACAAAAATATTTTTTTTTAAGGTATGCACAATTTTTTTTTCCCGTTAGGGTATCACTGTGAAACAAGAATAATTTTCATTAATTTCTTTTAAATATGCACATTTTAAGATATGCACACAATTAGTGGTGTGCGTATCACCCTGAAAAAAGAGATTTTTTTACGAGCTTGGTGTGCTCATCACCGTGAATAAATAAATAAATAAATATCATGCACTTGGTGTGCGCATCACCGTGTTGAAAAATTATTCACTTACAAAATAACCCCATGAAAGAACTTTGTTGAAATGCTAAATGCTAACTGTTCAATCTTGTACTGCAAGTCTGATGTTGAAGATTTGTTGTAAAGAGTTACCTAAAATGAAAAGATGTGCTTGTCACCGATAACAAGCACCTAGAATCTTCACCTTTAATGACGAAAGGAAACAGACAAATGAAATGGTGTGCGTGTCACCGATGCCAAGCAGGCAGAGTATTAATAATGAATGACGACTAGAAACGGACTCCCCGGCAAAAGGATGACGCATAGAGTGTTTATTAAATTGATCCGACGGAACTGTAGTCAGGCCAACTACAAGAAGGCATCAACGTTGAACGTGAACTTACACGTCATTAATTCACAAGATGTCGGATCCTTTTTGATGCGCTACACAGTGTTGCGTGAAACATCAAAGATGGTGTATGTAGGGAAGACTGAAACGCCAACCTTCTTTAATGCACTGTGACGCGCCGTGACGTGAGGGTTAACTCAATGCCCTCTTTCTGCCACTGCCACAATAAACTTAAATAGAAACAACACAGTACTTCATTGAATTCAGCTCCGGCGGGAAAATCTTATGATCCAACACCAAACGAGACAACATGAAGACAGGATCGTTTTGATGCGCCGATTTGCTGATGAAGCCTGGATTTTCATACTTACTTTGTGGGTTCTGCAGTTACCTGTAACCCATCGTCGCCACGTATTATGTAGTAAGTATGACCACTCCACGATAGATGATGAAGGTGCGCAGCAGCCGGCTCCAACAAATGTCCAGTAAGAGTAACTGTCACCTTTCAGAGCACATCATTCTAAATAGAATGCCTGTGGCCAGAACATCATGGCGCAAGCATTCTAAACCTGGAAGAAAGACACTACAGACATGCCACATCAACTACAAGGAATCATATACCAAATAATACTCCTGATGTCGCACAATCACATCTGGTTACATGCATGTGTCGATACAAAAATGAGCATCACACATTCACCTTTGAAGCAACAAATGAAAATGTTTCAAAAAACAAACATAGAACAGAAATGAAGACACATGGCGGCACCCCTCGGGACAATCTGTAGGTCACAGCCTGCAAGACAAAAACCGTGAAGAGAAGGTGTGTCCTGCGCACATCAAGGGACAGAGAGACCTCGAAGGAGAGAGAGAAAGAGAGGGAGAGAGGGAGATAGATGAACAGAGAGGGGGAGAGAGAGATAGACAGACAGAGAGGGGGAGAGAGAGATAGATGGACAGAGTGGGGGAGAGAGATAGACAGACAGAGAGGGGTAGAGAGTGATAGACGGACAGAGAGGGGGAGAGAGAGATAGACGGATAGAGTGGGGGAGAGAGAGATAGAGAAAAGAAGAGAGGGACAGGGAGAGAGAGTGCCGACACTGCGCACCCAGGCCACACTGCTCACCTGCTGCCACCGGTGTGTCTCCAACCATGTGTCAGTACGTAGTGCAGCTCACCAGGTCCCACATCTGAGACAGACCCGTCATCGGAAACTGAGTCCAGAGTCATGAATGGCAAAGTACATACAATTGCATACGACATCATCGCCTGTCCGCACCTGCGCACACACACAGCTGCACCCCAGCCCCTACCGCCGATCAGTGGTGCATACCACCCCCAGCGCACCCTTGCAGCTGCACCCCAGCCTCTCCCACCGCCCAGCTGTGCATGCCCTCCCCTGCACACCCAGGCCTCACTGCTCACCTTCTGCCACTGGCGTGTAGAAAAGAGGGCCCACCACGTACCGCTGCAAGCCACAAGCCCGGGGCCCCCGGACATGGCCCCTCCACATCATGCAGCTCTGCCCCACAGGCCAACAAGTCTCACTTTTGATGCTGCATCTTGATTTCGCCATGGCAGAGGATATACCAGTGCACAAGGCGTCATCGCAGGCTGCACACCCGCTCTGCACCTGAGGTGCCACTAACTCTGTGACCAGCGAGGCCACACTACGTGGCAGTAGGCCCTGCTGTACGCAGGCTCAGGCCTACACTGTGGTCCAGCATGGCACACAAAACCTGAGCAGTCCGGACCGCCGGGACGGGGCATCAACGCAGGCTGCACACCCCCTCAGCACTTACGGTACCCCTACCTCAGTGCGTGGAAAGTGACTGTCCCGTGGCGGTGTGCCTGTGCTGGCCGCAGTGCATCCGGTTCCATAAAGTCTGTGCCCCGCTAGTCATGGACCCTAGTCATGGATTGGGTATCGTGGTACAGACGCCATCATGTCACCTCTAGGTCTAGGGAATGTGATGTCGCAGGCCCTTGGGCCCCCAAGCCTACATGAACACCACACAGATACACCCTGAGAGAGGTTGGAAATGGCGTTGTGCACATGCGCCCGGCCCTTTTTATTGGCAGGGTCAATGTGCTGTGACGCGGGTGCTGGATGGGTGTGGTATGGGTGTAAACCAGCTGAGAGGGAGTGGCAGTGGCATGCTGACAAATAGACCTGTGATCAGCAGATCACTACAGGGAAGTCCTGGCACATGTAGTGTTGTTGTCCCCTCCTGGAGCATAAGCGTAGTGGGCTGGCCTGGCGTATGCCAGTCCAGCGTAAGGGTTTGAACAATGACCCCGGGGCTCTGGCCGTTGTTCCGTACGGGGCTGGACAAGGAAGTAACTAATGCGTGTGTCACTGTTGTTGCGTCGGCACCACCTGGACAACATTCAGCAATGTGTCACCCTGTGACCCAAGTCCAATGACATGAGCCACATGTATGTATGAGGAATTCACGGACCCTACATTCATCCATACTACCACACTTGAAAGACCATAGATAGAACACATCTGTGTGATTTGGAATGTTTAATGAACATTCAGTGGAGTGTTGCATCTGGAGCAGTACAGGGCCATGCAAACCCCACTTTACAATGTTGGCCTGCGGAGGGCCAGCCAGAATCCTTCAGGGAATGACAAGTCCAAAGGAAGAGGAAGAGTTCAGTCCGCAGTCTGTTTGCTGTGTCATTGGTGATCAAACAGAATATGGCAGTCCATTACGAGGTCCAAGGTGAGTGTCGTAGAGTGTATCGAGGGACAGTGGAAGGTGATGATGCAGGGGGCAGAACCAAGCTGAAGAAGGCCAGATGGCAGACATGAATGCTATTGCGTTCTTCTTACCACGATGGCACTTTCATCCACCTCTTTGTCCTCTGCTGTTCCATGTGCCTCACGTGTGGGTGGTGCTAGCCTTTCTCCAGCACTGTGTGGCAGTGACACCTCAGGGGCCGGAGGTGGAATGTCTGCCGCATTGTGTGGGGCTGACACTTCAGGGGGCGGAGATGTGGTTGTAGTGGTATCAGCAGCATGCATCAGCGCCAGGCCTTGCGGCAGCAATGCCAGGAGGATGGTTTTGAGGTCATTGAGGAACCCAGCTACCCCTCGCTGGTGTGCAGCCGTGGATACCGCTCTTTCCGCATTGGCCCGCTCCATGGTCTCCATGAGCTTCCGCATGTTTCCCACCTCCCGGGCGAGCTCGCTGGAGCCACTCTGAAAAGTCAGTCATTCTTGTCTCTGAGTCAAGACCGTGGTGATGTCGTCCATGGTCCGTTGGAGAGAATGGAGCGGATTATGGGTGTCCGTTAGGGACTGTGAGTAATCCCTGATGGGACTTAGACGCCAACGTATGGCATCTAGTTTGTCTGCCATGCGGTCGAAGCCCACCCACACCTGTTCAGCCAGCTGCTCCTGGCATCCCAACACACGGCGTGGGAAGGCCATGTGTTCTTCGTGGGGGTCCTGGGAGGCAGCCGTGGTGGTGGGTGCTGCCTGCTGTGTAGTCTGTGCAGGCGGTGGGGTCTCCTCATTGCAGCTGGGCTGGTCTTCTCCTGGAGGTGGGCTGCGGTGGCTGTCAATAAACTCTTGGAGGGCATCAGAGTCGAAGCTGTGGTGCTCCTCTTCGTCATCAGAGTGCCTTCTGTGAATACCAAAGTGAGTAAGTGCCTTCTGTGAATACAAACATTTTGGTAAGTTTAGGATTTTGTCTTAAGTTAGTTCTGTGAATCGGGCCCATTGTGTTTGGTAAGCATGGTACGCACCGAGTGATTGAATGAAAAATAGTGGCACAGGCTTCTTGATTTCAGTTTAGAGGCGTCTGGCCTTTTTAAGTGCACGTGATGGAGGTAAGTTTACTTTCCCAAACAGTGGATGTGTAGCACTGACATTCCTGAGACTGAAGTGAAGAAGCCTAGTTAATACAATGTGTAAAGAGGAGTCAGGCTTCCCCTTAGAAATTCAATTTGATCCTTTTGACACATAGGGCGGCTGTTTAGTAGTCCTGAAGACGGCCATTTGGTGGATGGTAGGAGTTATGGGCAGAACTGAAGATACTGTTGTCAAAGTGTGAAAAGTCAACCTTTTTGTCCCTCTTCCTGATCACTGCCAGCTGTGGTGGTTGATTATTAGGTGCAGACTGCTCACACCTCCAGCCTGGAGATGACCCTGCTGTGCAGACTATCACTCTTTCCAAAGGTTGTCTCTAGCCTGGGATGGACACATGAAAGGTGAACCAACATAAATCAGTTTGCTAAGGGCAGAAAGAGATTGCACATCCCCTGCCTTCCATCCTTGCATAAAAGTGGGAGCTGTTGATCCAATTGTTGTTCCACTTCCAGGTTCTGTTTGATCAAGAAGGGGATTCTCCACAGGGTGCTTAGAGGACTACTGCACAGCCAAAGCTGGTGTCTGCCTGACAGACAGCTTCACTGGGGTGATGGGACATCACTTGGATTCTGATCTAGATGAAGAACTGTTTTCACTGCCATGAAAGACCTGACGATTCCTCCCTGGAAGAAAAGGAAGGGAGTGAGCTACCCATGAAGTAGCTGACTAATGGTGTGGACACGAAAAGTTTCTCTTGATGCTGTGGGTTCATCCACTAGAGACTCATGATACTCAAGAGCATGACTGGTGGCCTCCCAAGCAGTCTTAGTGCTGAAGAAGGGGCCAAACCTGATCTGTGGCCCTTGCTCATGTGGTTGAAGTGACTCATCAGCATAACACTGGCACTGGCTATTTGAATTGAAGCAGTTTGCAAATCCAGAAAAAAACACTTGTGATGCTATGGCATCCACCCAAGTGTGCCGAGTGAACTAAGATTGTGATTAGCCCCTCGCACTTGTCAATTGTGTGCAAATACTTACTGTCCCACAGGATGCAGAAGCTGCTACTTTGAAGAACTTGCAAGTGTGCTGAAGTGAGTGAGGTGCTACCTCAAGTGCTATCCCAAGTGTGCCTGATCGGTTCTAGCTACCACTGCCCAGGAGTGCCTTAAGTCGACCCCAGACTTTTGCCTGAAAGAAGACTGCATTGACTCCTTGATCTCTGGAGGCCCGAGAGACTGACGACCAAAGGGCCACCTGCTGCAGATGCTGCTCAACCAGAAGTAGGCTGTCGTCTGAAGTCAGCCACATGCCACTTCTGCCTGAACGTGGCGGATGCGCCTTCTCCCCAATGAGGGACACAGACTGAAGTGCGGAAAGCTGAAGTGACACCTACTACTAGCCCAGAACAATGGTGAGAGACTGAGTACTATTACTGCCAAAAACTGATACCTAGGGGGGAAAAGTACTGCACCTTTACTACTACCTGCACCAGACCAATCCTAGTGTAAAAAGGGGAGAGTTGAAGGGGAGAGAGGGAGAAAGGCGACTGCCTTACTTGTAAGTATTAGCCTTTCCCCGTGACCCGGGTATTTGATACTTTTTGTGTTAGTATGTAGTAGTAAGTTTCATTGTGCAATAAAGTACTTTCTTTTTTATAAAACTAAGGACTGGGCTGGCAATCAAATTATTAAGCTGTTGGTTATCTGTTGTAGTCTCACACTAGCCACTCTGAGAAGTATGTAACTGCTCACCATCACTACCACTGAGTGTCAACTGAAGGGGTTGTACTTGGCCCAGTTTTTCAGAGCCATTTTAGAACAGACCCTGGGACATCAAATGACCGCAACCACCACCATGGCTGTAGCCCAGTGGTATCTGCTGGATGCATGCACCCCAAACACAGATTTAGTTAGACTGTGGATTCAACCAACAAAACTTCATAAAACAGGGACTGAGTCTTCTTATATCATTAGTAAAGGTTGAACCGGCTGGACTACAGTACCGCATCTAAACTCCCAAACATGTGAGTTAAAGATGCTGTCAGCAACCTCATACATGTCCACCCTTATTCCCAAAGAACTCATGGAAACAGCACTAACACTTTTGTTTGTCACTTTTGCGTGCCCAAGGTTTCACAAAGAGAAGAAACAATAATGCATTTCCAAATATTTATTGAAAATATCTAATCCTTGTATATAAACCATGAACGGTGATTATTAGACAGATGCGACACATCATTGTTATAAACATTGTTAGAATGGTGAAAAATATGAATAATTCGACCATGTTGATTATTTCTAATATTACTCCTATCTATCACTAACTCCTCTACACTAGCGAGAGCATAGTGGGAGTACCCTTCTGCCAGGTACTGGAATGATTCAGTTTGAATGATCTAACCCTTTACCTTGGGGTGATGTCTCACTCTGCAGGGCCGGACTGGCAGTAGCGGGCACCGGGCGTTTTTCAGATGGGTCGCTAGGGTGGGGGCCGATTTTGGGCCCCTGGGTCCGTTTTTGTTACAGGGCCGTTTTTGTAGCATAGCTGCAGTCGGCCTCTGAAACAAAATTGGCCGAAACCGGCCCTGGCAAACAGCTCGGCCGCTCCCAGGGAAGCCGGCCGAGCTCTTTGCCATGGCCGGTTTTGGTTCCAAGTCCGGCCCAGGCACTCTGTCTTAGTGTGCAAGCCTATACACCTGTGCCAGTGCAGCTATCTTCCTTCTTAGAATGTGTATCAGGGCCTGCAGAGATGCATCTCATTTACAGCTCTCTACAGTATCCATGATAACTCCAGTGTGAAGTGCCTCTCTGCCTGAATTCAAAACGAATGCTGTTTAAATATAAAAAACAGTGGCCTTATCTCATCCTGCAAGAGAGGCAGAAAAATAGGTTTACTTAGTCTGGGGTAAAGCATAGTCTCCTATGAGCACGAAAAAAAGAAAAAAGTGTTCTATTATGTGAAACCAACAATGCAGACTACAGAACTAACATCTAACTATAATAAATGCGTATGTGGTGTTTTGACATGTTAGTGAAAAATATGCTCAAACTACCATCCAAGATGCTAAGTTAAAAAGGAAAACTAAAATGGAGACAAAATGTAATCCCTATAACACAAACTTCATAAAACTGTTTTTTTTTTCAAAAAATGACAAACGCCTCACTGTGGAACCCTGACATATGGCTGATAGTTACACTTAAAAAAGCTTGACTTAGGAATTTCCAATATTTGTTCTCAAAATATTGCAACGTTTATGCTACTGATGACAGAGGGACATATTTTCCTTAAGCTGTAGAAATGTGAGTCTGCCCATCAAACTGGAGTGTTTGCACCTCACGTGGAATCCTAAAACAGGCAGGAGTGTTTAAAACATCCATAATTTGTATCTATTTATTTGCAGTTTAATATAGCGCCTACCTCGTCCAGAGATGTCAGAACACTTTAGAAGAGCAAGCAGACGCAGACTTTGCATATAAGTATACAAACTAGGACAATTATTGTGTGAGACATTTGATTCTAAAGATGATTCATTACATTAGTTACTAATATAGCATTCTAATTATAATTTTCTAAATACGTTTTTTGAGAATGATGCTATCTCATTTTTGTAGACATTCTATGAAAAAGTAATGTTCATACATATATGTTCATATCTTAGATGTAATGTTTATGCACTGTTTTTATTGGTTTCAGAACTGAAGGAATTGCCCCCTTGCGAGAGGCTTTTGTCAGACTCGAAATGCATTGGAGATCAGGGACATTGGTGTTATCTATCGGTATTGATGTTAAAACCACTCATGTGGAAGCACTGCAGATCAGGATTTAAAAAGAAAAATGAATGAAGAATACAAGAACGAAGTATGGTTCAATTGTTTACAAAAAGGAGTGCATGTGAACTTCTCATGAAAAGATGCAAAACAATTTCACAGATCCGGGGTAGTGCACCGTAAGAGTGTCAAGCATCGATAGTGTAGAGAGCTACTCCCAGGGCTCGAGTCGGGGTACCACGCAGGTGGACGGCGTCCCCCCACTTATTTTACCGGGAGCTCTGTGCAGAGTAGGAAAATTATTCAGGTTAATCATTACTGGCAAGTAATCGAAGCTTTACTACTTCAATCTCTCTCATTCAGAACGCTACGCACGCGCTGGCTTCTCTGATGCAATCGCATCTAAGGGGCGAGCGAGGGGAGGCAATGAGTCTGATGGTGCAAGCCACCTTTCGTGACGTCACTTCCTGCCGTGACGTCAGCGTCCCCCCACTTCTTTTTTTAGGACTTGTGCCCTGGCTACTCCAGTTGGTGTGTTCTAGACTTGGAGCTCGGGCGATCACCTGTAGAAGAGACCATGTCCACCAGTGAGTGGATAACACCAAACTGGTGCAGTGCCCAGTAAAGAAAAATGCCACAAAGGAAAAAATGCCAGCAGCGGAAAAAAAATCTCCAGAAGACTGCAAACGACAATATCATACAGATAAACAGGAGTCCTAAAAAACAGAGGAAAAAGGCACAGGAATTTCTTTTTGGCAAGAACAGGCTGACCTTAGACGTGGGAGAATTGTGATACACCAAAGAAACAGACAGCTGGGCTTAAATAGTCAGCCCAGATATGGACGAGAATCAACAAACAGGAAGGAGGGAAAAAAGCCATCTCCATTTGGGCAGGAGGAGCCCACAACCAAGAAACAGTGGCCATGGTGGATTGAGAAACATAAATCCCAGCCATGATGGTTCTCTAGCCCTCCAGGAAGGATTTATGTTGCCAAAATAAGGACCCGACCCAAGCTCAACAGCAGCTCTAGCATCCTCCATCAGCAACATGGTCTCCAAATCAAACAGCAACAGATGCCAGTGTAAAAGGAGCACAGCGTTGGCGTGGTATGAAAACACACAGAGTGCGTTTGCGCCCTCAGGAAACTTTAACAGTATACACCCTGCCTAAGGCTCCACGTTTGTTAGGGTGGAGGCTAAATGCTTATTTTGACCAACCTTGGGGCATGGACAGCAGACGCTGGTTCTAAGGCCTGTTCACTAATAGGATAACCTTTCCAAAGAATCAAAAACTATAGTTTATGATGAATATAGCAGGAATCAAAAATGTCGGCAGCCTCAAATTCCGGGAATCCCTATACTAGGATGGGGCATGTGAGGCATGGGAGACAGAATCAGGAATTAAGGGTTTTAACTGTGAGACATGAGAAATTAGATGTACCTACAAAGAGGTAGGCAACTGTAAGCATTTGAGTTCACAACTTTAGTAATGACAAATAGCCCAAGGAAGCATGGACCAAGTTTCAGAGGCAGAAAACAGAAACACAGGGAAACCCTATCCCTAACAATATAGTTAGGCTCAGAGAATATACGTTGATCAACCTGTTCTTTAATCTTATTTGTCCTCACTAAAGCCTTTCGGACCTGTTTTCCGAACATTCACTAAATGTTGCAAACATTCTTAGACTGCAGGTATTTCAAAATCAATGGGAATAACCTCCAGACTCATCCTAGAATGATATCCCTGGGTACAAAAAAGAGATGAAACTCCTGAGCACTGCATATGCTATTGTTGTAGGCTAACCAGCATAAGCCAATAAAATGTCCAGTTGTCACAGGTTACGTTGCAAAAGCATTGTAAAACCACTCCAAAGTTTAATTGCTACCTTCAGTTAATCCATTAGTCTTGGGTTGAAATCTTGAGGTTAGAGCTCAAGAGATTACTAGAGCTGCACAGACTGCTTTCCAAAACTTTTAAATGTATTGCAGATCTCTATCAGAAACAATTGTTTATGGCAACCCATATGTACATAAAATGTCTCTAACAAAACATCGACCCATAATTTGATCGGATAGTATCTTCTTGAAAGCAAAAATATGCTCCATTTTGGAAAAAGTATTCACTTGGGCCATAATGGTAGTGTTGCCTTCAGAAGTGGGTAGTTCCAGAATTAAATCAGTTAAAATATTATGCCATGACCTAAATGCCACTGGTAGTGTACGTGCCTGGTAAGGGAGAGGCTGAGGTTTACTGGGAGCTCGTTCTAGGTCTTGGCTGCGATGTAGGAGAAGGCTCTCCCGCCCATTCTGCTTCTGCAGATGTGGGGGGCATCTGCCAGGGCGAGGTTGGCAGAGGTTCCCCCTGGGTACGTGGAAAGATACTCTCTCGTTGAGGTAGTTGGGTCCGCTGTTGTAGAGGGATTTGTAGGTGTGGGTGAGGAGCTTGAAGGTGACCCTCTTCTCGACGGGGAGCCAGTGGAGGATTTCTAGGTGTTGGGTCATGTGTTTGTGATGCGGGGTCCCGAGGACAAGTCTGGCTGCGGCATTCTGGATGGTTTTGAGTTTGTGTTCCGGCGTAGAGGGCGTTGCCGTAGTCCAGTCTGCTGGTTATGAGTGTGTGGGTGACGGTCCTTCTACAGTCGGGGGATCCATTTGAAGGTCTTGCTGAGGATGCACAGACAGTTGAATCAAGTAGAGGTCACCGCGATGATCTGGCCGTTCATGGAGAGTGAAGAGTCGAGGATGATGCCGAAGTTTCGTGCGTGGTCAGTAGGGGTGGGTGGGTTCCCAAGGACGGGGGCCACTAGGTGTTGTCCCAGGCAGAGGTTCAGGATCCGAGGATTAGGACCTCAGTCGTCTCTGAGTTGAGCTTCAAGCAGCTGTCTTTCATCCATGCTGCCACGTTCTTCATTCCTTCCGGGAAGCAGAGTCTGGTGTCTTCAGGGTTTTTCATGAGTGAGAGGATGAGTTGCGTGTCATCGGCGTAGGATACAATGCTGAGCCCTTGCTGTCTGACGATGGCGGCAAGGGGGGTCATGTAAATGTTGAAAAGCGTGGGGCTGAGTGAAGATCTCTGGGGAACTCCGCAGTTGATCTTGGTGGGTTTGGAGAAGAAGGGACGGAGTCTGATCCGCTGGGTTCTCCCGGTGAGGAAGAATTGGATCCAGTCGAGGCCGGTTCCTTGTATCTCTGTGTCATGAAGCCTGGCTGCAAGAGTGCGATGTGAGATGGTGTCGAAGGCTGCGGAGATGTCTAGAAGGATGAGGGCGGCTGTTTGTCCCTGGTCGAGGAGAAGGCGGATGTCGTCAGTGGCGTCGAGGTGGGCGGTCTCAGTGCTGTGGTTGCTGCGGAATCCAGCCTGGGAAGCGTCTAGGATGGAGTTCTCTTCGATGAAGGTGGTCAGCTGGGCGTTTGCAAGTCTCTCAAGGACTTTTGCCGCAAAGGGGAGGCGAGAGATGGGCCAGTAGTCCTTCAGGTCTGTGGGGTCGGCTGTTGAATTCATGAGTAGGGGTTTTACCTCTGCCCGCTTCCAGTTGTCAGGGCAGATTCAGGATGTGAAGGAGGCGTTGATGGTCCGTCCTAGTTCGAGTGTGATGGCGGCTGAAGCTCTTTGGAATATATGTGGTGGGCTTGGATCCATTGGGGCTCCTGAGTGGGTTTTCTTCATGGTCGCAGTGATGTGTTCGACGGTGGCGGCGTCCCAGGTTATGATGGTAGGTTTATCGGCGGCGGCGGGAGGGGGGGGTGGTGTCTGGCACTGGTTCACTGAAGTTGTCATAAAGGACCTTGATCTTCAGATGGAAGTTCGAGCTGAGTTTGTCGCAGAGTTCCTGGGAAGGTGTGATGTCCGTGGCTTTGCTGGCAGCTTTGCGAACTGCTGTATGACGTTGAACAGTTCCTTGGCGTTGGTTGCGTTGGTCTGGACTTTGTCTCTTATGAAGGTCCGTTTGGTGTCTCTAATGAGCTGGTGGCATTCCGTCAGGTCGCTCGTGTGGTTGTTCTGTGCTTCCGTGGTTTTCTGGTTTTGCCAGGTTTTTTCTAGGCGTCTCTAGGTGCGTCTGGCTTCTGGTAGTTCTGTGGTAAACCAGGCAGCTTGTCGGCGCAGCAGGGGACCCAGCAGTAAAATTCTATGGCGTTGGTGTCGGTGGTGGCGCCAGGGGGGTTTTGGAGGAGAGTGGTGTTGAGGAGTTCCTCTGTGACCTTGCTCCAGTTTCGTTGTGGCGGGCGCGGGTGCGTTGATGGTGTTGAAGGTGCAATGGACGCAGTGGTGATCCATCCAGAGGGGCTCAGTGGTGTGGCTGAAGCGGATGTTTGTTCCTCCCGCGCAGATGGGGTCGAGAGTGTGTCCCGCTCTGTGGGTGGGCGCGTTGACCAGCTATTTCAGTCCGAGGTTGGCGAGGTTGTCAAGAAGAGTGGTGGAGTCTGGGTCTTTGCCAATGTCGAGGTGGAAGTTCAGGTCCCCAAGTAGAATGTAGTCCTGATGACCAGTCCTGATTTCAAAAGGATCCTGTGATCTCTGTAGAAGATGTCTCCACTCATTACAGGTATCCTTTATAGCCAATAGTTTATGTTCAATGGATGAATAATTCTGTTCTAAAAGTAACAGGGTTCTGGAGAAGTAAAAGTTGAGATTCTCCAGGAAATTCTTATTATGAAGATGCAGCAAACTGCCCCAATAGTACTTTCTGAGCTGGCTTTCATCACAATGAACTTCTTGTTGTCTGACTCCTGAAGCAGGGGTGAAGGCTCTCTTTAGGGTGGGAAAGAACACTCCATCATATCATCCTAAATGAATCCTGATTTTAGACTCTCAATCAATCAATCAGAAGTTTGTATAGCATGGCTAGTCACCTGTGAGGGTCACAAGGTGCTGGCTGGGGGCAACTGATCCATCTGGGCACGGAGGTTCAGTCAAAGAGCCAGGTCTTGAGATCCTTCCTGAATTGGGCCAGCAACAGGGATTGCCTGTATTGGAGGGGCAGGGTGTTCCAGTTCTTGATGGTAAGGTAGAAGAAGGATCTTCCTCCAGTTCTGGGCTTCTGAATCCATGGGACGGTGACCAGGGCAAGTTAGGCGGAGCAAAGTTGTCTGGCGGGTACGTGGAATGAGAGTTGGTGGTTCAGATATGCTGGTCCTGCGTCATGTGGAGCTTTGTAGGCATGTGTGAGGGGCATGAAGGTGATTCTCTTATTGACTGGGAGCCAGTGGAGTTGTCGGAGGTGTTGAGTGATGTAGCTGGGCCTGAAATGTCGAGGACCTGTCTTAATGCAGTGTTTTGAATGTTCTGTAGTTTCTTGAGCTGTTTCTGGGTGACGCCTGCATAGAGTGTGTTGCCGTAGTCGAGCCTGTTGGAGATGAGTGTGTGGGTGACCGTCTTTCTAGATTCTGTGGGGATCCATCTGAATGTCTTTCGAAGCAGGTGGAGCATGTGGAAGCAGGATGAGGCGGTTAATTGTGAGAGGAGTCCAGCATGATAGAGAGGTTACATATGTGGTCCATGGGGGTAGGAGGAGTTCCCAGTGCGGCAAGCCACCAGGAGTAATCCCATGCTGAGGGGGCAGGTCCCTGGATGAGTACTTTGGTCTTGTCCGAGTTGAGCTTGAGGCAGCTCTCTTTCATCCAGGTGGCCACGGCCTTAATCACGCTGTGGAAGTTATTTCTGATGGCTGTGGGTTTATTGGTAAGGGAGAGGATCAGCTGGGTGCCGTCGTCTAGGAGATGATGTTGAGTCTGTACTTTCTGACGATGGCTCAGAAGGGGGCATGTAGACGTTCAAGAGGGTGGGGCTCATGGAGGAGCCCTGGGGCACTCTGTAGCTGATCTCTGTAGGCTCTGAGAGGAAAGGAGTTAGTCTGACTCACTGTGCTCGGTCAGTAAGGAAGGAGTGGATCCAGTCCAGAGCCTTGTCGTGGATACCGGCGTTGTGGAGTATCGTGATTACGGTGCGGTGGGATATGGTATCAAAGGCGGCATAGAGGGCCAAGAGCCGAGGGCCGAGGATGAGTGCTGACGGACTCTCCTTCTTTAAGAATCTAGTTATGATACATGAATATCCAGAGACAGTTTGGAGAATCTGCTGGTAAAAGTTAGCAAATCATCTAAAACTTTGAATTTCTTTCACAGAAGAAGCTGATGGCTAATTTACACTGCCTCTGTCTTTTTTAATTCCACAGACAAACCTTCAGGAGACAAAATGAATACTAGATATTCAACCTAAGATTGTTCAAATAAGCATTTTTCAAGTTTACAGGTTAAAATGTTTTGCTCACTATCTGCAGTACTCCTCGAACATGATCGTGGTGTTCTTCCACAGACTTGGAGAAAATAAAAATAACCTCGAGTTATACTATCATGTGACTATTCAAATGATCAGAAAAGATGTTATCAATGTGCCATTAGAGTATAGAGGGAGCATTACTTAGCCCAAATGGCATGACCGGGTATTCAAAATGGCCGACGGATGTCTTGAATGCCCTTATTCATTCTACCACAGCATTGATCCTTAGTAAATGGTAGGCTCCTCTAAGATGGACCTTAGTAAAGACTGGCAAGCCTCTTACCAATTCAAGAATATCTTTAAAGAAAGGTAAAGGATAACAATCCTTGATTGTACCTCTGTTCAACTCTCTAAAGTCAATGCAGTGTCTTAATTCATTTGATTTTTAAGGAACAAAAAAAGAGGGACTCCAGCTGGAGACGTTGTTATTGCTATTGATCGAGTATCTAAATTGTTATCTAGTTATTTCCTTAACACCTTATTCTTTGACTTGGATAAGGAATACATTCTTCCATAGGGACCTTCAGCTTTAGAAATTAGATTGAAGGCACAGTTAAATGCACGAAGTGGAAGAATTAATTTTCTGAACTTTATCAAAAACATCTCTATACTCCTGATATTGCAATAGGACTAAACAATTGGTTGCCACTCCCATTTGAGATTCCTCTGCGGGATGAAGCTTTCCTTGAACTCAAACTTTGTTGACCTTAAGGAAATTTTGTACACAGTATTCTGAGATGAGCAACAAAATTCTTATGGACTGTGTAGAATTGACTAAGGAGCACAAACTATCACTGGATGGTTGGGGGTGGCAATCAAGTCAAACAACAATTCTTCATGATGCTTAAAGCATGAAACTAGCAGTAGAACCGTACATTGTGTAACTGGCCAAGAAACTAGAGATGTGCCATCTACACTATGAATGAAACCCCCCTTTTCTTTAGCTTGACTGGATCTGCTGGTTACTTCTATTGATCCTGACCAAGCAGCTGCAGACTATCATTCCAGTCTTGACTCTGCAATGCGGCAATTAGCTCCTCCCAGTAATGGTCGGTCATGCAGGTGTTCTCCTTCAGATCCCCGGTTCAAGGATACACTCAGAGCCCAGAAACAACTATGTCACAGATTAGAGAGAAAATAGAGACTAGTTGATAATCTATACACCAAAACAGATTACAAAATAAATGTCTCTTCAAGTATGTAAGAACCTTATTCTGAAGGAAAAGACTTCTCATTTTACTGAGAAAATTAAAACGGCCAATGGATGTCCAAAAGTCTTATTTGCTACGATCAAAAAGCTTGTCCAAACATCCAGTATCACAAAACCTCTGTATCAGTCAACAATTCTGCAACTTCTTAGCTGAATAATTTCAGCACAAGGTCAGGTCTGTTTATGACACCTTTTTGCTTCAAGATAATCGCTTGGCACAGACACCAACTCGGCAGAACAAAGTACAACCCTCATTAGGATCTGCAGTACCTATTCTTTTGTCTTTTACCACCATGGCCAAAAATGAAGGTCTCAATCAAATCAGGGTTCCCTTCAGATCTGTGTCCTCCCAGAATTCTTCACATGTCCCCAGAAACTATAGCTATCCCCCTTACTGCAATTTCCAACTCAATGATCAAGCTGGGACACTTTCCAATGGAGTGGAAGAAGGCTGCCATACTGCAGCTATTGAAAAAACCTAATCTGGACTCCAATGACACCCTCAACTACAGACTCATATTGAGACTCCCTTTTACTTCAAAGGTAATAGAAAAAGCCATCAACATGGAACCATCTGCCTTTATCAATGATTACGCCCTTGATCCATCTCAATTTGGATTTCGTGCTCATTATAGCACGGAGCTGGCTCTCATTACCGCTACTGAAGAGCTTAGACAGACCCAGGATGAAAGGGGAGTGCTGCCTGATCCTTTTATACTTATCAGCAGCATTTGACACGGTTAACCTCAAGCTGCTGATGAGTCATCTAGCTTCTCTTGGGATCAGGAATAAAGCACTCTCCCTGCTGGGCTTCTTCCTGTCAAAACGCTCTCAAGTGGTGGCTTTGGAAGACTATGTCTCCCCTTCCTTTTCACTTCCCTGTGGCATTCCCCAGGGATCTTCCCTGAGCCCAACACTATTTAATTTGTATGTCAGCCCCCTGGCGAAACTGATCAAAAGTTATGGTTTTGCGTTAGTGTCTGACGTCAGCGACACGATAACTGTTTCTGTGAATTGTCCATCTAGCTCTGCAGCTGCCAGATTTCATGACTGCATGAGTCACATAGGAAACTGGATGTTAGACAATTGTCTAAAGCTTAACTTCTCAAAGACCGAGGTTCTCTAATTTGGTAACAGCTCCTCCATCTGGACAGATAGTTGGTGGCCTTCTCAACTCGGCCCACTGCCAACTCCAGCGAGCAAGGCTAAAAACCTAGGAGTGATTTTCTGTACAATACTGTCATTTGAAGCCCAAATTAATCATACTACTTCCACCTGCTTCTTTATCCACAAACGTCTGAGAAAAATACTTCCCTTGATTTCTTTTGATCTAAGGAAAACAGTGGTATCTGCACTCATCTCATCCAGATTGGCTTATTGCAATACCCTGTTCACCATCACACTAAAATGCAGTATCAACACGCCCCAGATTGCACAAAATGTGGCAGCTAGAGTGTTTTTGAGGATCACTAGATTTTTATCCGCCTCTAAAGACCTGCTTCAACTGCACTGGTTGCTGGTGTCCAAGTAGATCCAGTTCAAATTCCTGTGCATAGCTTTTAAATCCTTGAACAAGCCATACACCCCGGCAAGATCTCTTAGATCAGCTGAGTATGGCAACCTTGTTGTCCCTAGAGTGCGCAAGGTCAACTGGGGTAGCTGGAGTTTTGCCACCCCCACTGCCAAACTCTGGAACTCCCCGCCAATTTCACTTAAAAAAGAAACTAATCTGATGAAATTCAGAAAGGGCCTAAAAACCTGGCTTTTTAAAGGCTGAGTCTTAACCATTCCATCTAGTCTGTCTGTCTGAAGGTAGCGTCTAGACACCTCAGGGTATAAGTAGCGCTTTATAAATGCATCATCATCCTCATCATCATGTTGCTGTGGCTGCCAAACTCTTAGATCAGGTTACAAAGGTTACCACATTATCAGGACCCTCACATAAGACTTCTTCTGCTGAACATTACAATATTGATCAAAAAGCCAATAGGAAAGTGGATATTCAAGCTTGCTTCAGTTAAAGTCCCTAATAGGGTGGCCCAAGCCGGGGCAAATCCAGACAGGCAGCTGATTGATGACCCCTTCTTAGTCTTGTCCAGAGAAAATTGGGTGAGTCAAAAGGCAAAATGAATGATTGAAAAGCCTAAGAATTCTTTCAATTTGTTGGGATCCCCATCAAAACACAAGACTCCGGCAGGAACTTGCTGTAATTCCGAGGGCGGATAGAGCTTGGCGCAGAACAGCGCTGTCATTATGTAATGTTTCCATTTCTGCACCCTTCTGTTGAATTGTACCTGGCAAGGTTTGGGTAGGATTCATCTTCGGTCAAGCAACGTCAATAAACTTGCAATTTTTGAAGTGCTGTCATGCAGCGCTTTGCCAGTCAGTATTTTCTCGATTTGATGCTGGGGCGATCTCCTGCAGAAACCACTGGACCAGCCAGTGAGTGGATAAAACCAAGCTAAGGTGGTGTCCTCTGAAAAAAATGCTATGGAGGAAAAAATGCAATTGGCAGAAAAAAAACTCCTAAAGATTGCATAAAGCAATAGCGTACAGGTAACCAGGAGTCAAAGGAGAACAGAGGAAAAGCCACTGGAAATAGAATTCGGCAAGAATAGGCCAACCTTAAACCTGGGGCATTGTGACACACTACAGAAACAAATAGGTAGGCATGACCTGGAAGAGAATCAACAAACAGGAAAGAGATAAGTCGCCATCGTCGTTTTGGCAAGAAGAGCCCACCATTGGGGTATAGTAGCATAGATGGATTGGGAAACATATATCCCAACCATCATGGCACCACAGCTCTCCAGGAAGAATATATGGCACCTGCACTCTAGCACACACAATGAAGTCAGATAAACAGAAACTGATGCCAGTGTGGGAAGAACACAGCATCAGCATGCCTGCACTCACCCGCCCAGAAATAAAACCCATGGAGTGTGTCAGAATCCGCTGGAAACTTTAATGTAGGAGGACACCTTCCCATGCAAGGAGAGTGCTTGAAAATAAATATTTCTTTGCTGCAGCCAGATTCACTTAGAGGCACATACAACTGAAAGAAAAACAATTATCACAGGAGTTATTTTTTGATCAGTAAAAGCTTTAAGTTCTTCTCGAATGTTTCAATAAGAGAGATGTGTGCGTATCTCAAGTGGAATTGAGTTCCAGATTCTGGGTGTGCTTCCAGCGAATGAACAAGGGATGGTTATTTGTTTCTTATACCTGGTCCAGGACTGTGGATTTTTCACTTCAGAGAAAGAAGCTACCTCAAGACAAATTACGTATTTGTGTCGGGTGGATTGGAGTGCCACAATGCATGGATTTGTGAATGATGAAGGCCACTCTAAATATTCTCTTTCAACTTATGGAGAGCAATCTGAGGGTGATGAGCACTGTAGTGATGTGTTCAGGGTATTTCATGTCTGAGATCAGAGACTGAAGTCTACAGCAGTTGTGCTCTGAGGATGAGTAACGAATTACCATAGTCAAGTCTTAAGATGACTGGGAATTGTAGCACTGACTTAAAATTGGAATCTGAAATGACGAGATTTGATACTTTTGAGAAGTCTGGGTTAGTATGTTGTGTTCTTTGTTTTGGTATTTATGTGTACCTATAGGCTTATATTCTAGTCAAGAGTGATGCTGAGGGGAGTAGATTAGAGAAGGAGAAATAAACAGCGAGGTTGGTCACAGGTAGTCCTGGTCCAACTGCATGTTGTCTTCTGTCTTAGTAATGTGAAATCAAGTGTGTCTACTGATGATTGCTGTAATGTAAAGACATGCATTAACTTAGTGCCCTGCCTAGTTCTCTATGCTACTCTAAGGTTATTATACTTATAGAGTGTTATCTCCTTCCTATGTACCTAGTCACCCACTGTTCCCCACTGTTTGTTCTACTGCATAATTTGGTTTCTGTCCATGATCTTCATATCTATAAAATATAAGGCGGCATGAGTACTAGCAATTATCTTTGAAAATAGAGTTCTGCCTTTCTGCCTTTCAACTCTATTACCTGCTATTTCTTCTTTCCTGTTAAAAAATCTTTAGGGATTCATTCTTAACTCTTAGACAGTAGTTCAAGGTGTCTTCGAGTTAACCTTACTCATTGGCGTTCTGAGCATTGTTCACACATTCACAAAACATCCTAAGATCAATCGTCTATTCCTTGACATGAGAATGATCCAACATACTGAAAAATGCTATCCTAATGCAATCATTATGGTTTCTTTTCCCTGCAATCTTTAGAGAAACAATTGCCAAAATGTACAAGATCTGTGTCGTTCCACTCACATTTCTACTTGTAACAATGTGTTTTTTTTCTTTTCAGAAGCCTTTATATTGCCCTTTTCACAAAACCCTCAGGTAAATCGCTTTACTCTTCAGGCGCCTGAGCCTTATCCTATTCAAGAAATGGCTCTGTTCTTCTTGTTCTTTTTGTTTTTACCGGTATCCGCCACTTATTGTTTGCCACGGTGTAGGATTACCACCACTGGTTGCAGAGAGAAGCAGGTAGGTGGATTTGCAATATCATGCATTCTAAAGCAAGTAACCCATACTGCTCAGAAGATCCCGGAGAACGAGCGTGGTTGGATGTTTGGTCATGACTTAAATAGGAGAGCCACACCCAAGATGGCCGCCAACTATCAAAAGACTTCAAAGCCTCTTGATACAAGTTTCCAGGATTGAGGATCTTTTAAGAATGATGATCCTTAAAGCACATACACTAATGAAATAGTATGTTTCTGTACTGGCACCATCTACAACCTATGCTTAGTGCTACCTATGTCGGGTCTGGTGGCATAGTGGACTAATGCATCCAATGTTGGGGCCTGTGTTCGGCCTCATGTTCATCGGTTCAAATCCCAGTGGGTTCATTCAGCCTCTCATCCTTTCTGGGGTCCATAAAATGAGTACCATTGAGTTGGGTAACAATAAACATCTGTTATTCAGCGCCAAGATACCCTGTTGGGGGTGAAAGTGTGCAAATACACATGGTATGCAGGCGCATAAACCTGCATTCTTGGGTCTTGGATACCGACATGAAGTTGGATTCTCAGGGGGAGACAAAGAGGAATTCATTCTTCTAAGGGGTTTAGTTTCGCCTGGTGGAAGGACGGCCAAGACTGAGTGTCCTTTGGAATTTTATCTAACAGGAGTATGTCCTCTTGAGAAGAGATTTGTAAATACAACAGCTGTCATCTGCATAGAGATGATAAGAGAAGTTGGCTTATTTAGAAGGGTGGGCAGAGGTTTCAGTAACACTATGAAGAGAGCTGGAGATAGACTGGAGTCTTAAGGACAACCTTAAGACTCTAGTCTGATAGGGTCATATTCAACTTTATTGGTTGCAGTTGATTTTCCATGTATGAGAAGGACCAACTCAGAATGTATCTCAATTCTCTCCTTGAGGGCATGGAGTAGGATGTTGTGATTAGCCATGTCAAACACTATACATAGGTGAATCACAGAGGACAGGTAGACATGAATCTCCATTGTCCACCTACCGGTGCATAACGCATAATTTGCAGAATAGCTGTGTCTATGCTACAGACGAATCTAAAATCAGTTTGCAGATTTCAAGTAAGTTATAGCCTTCAATTAAATGCTTGAGTTGAGTTAAAACTCAGCTATACAGCACGTTCATTAAGAAAGGGAAAAGAGTTATTGGGAGGAAATTGTAAAGTTGTTAAGGGTCTGTTCCTGGCTTTTTTGGCAGTTGAGAGACTTGTCCATTTTTCAGACAGTCTGGAAGTTTGGTCTTGGGACAGACAGGAGTTGATCAGCTGTGCCTAGTAAAAGGCGTTGTGAGTGCTCATCTTTTTCATTATTGTGTCAGGGATTTGGATCAGCATAGTGCATAGCTGGTCAACTTTTTGCTGCTGTCTTAAGGAGATCTCGCTCAGTAATCTTCATGTACTTGCACCAGACTTCAGTGATCTAGACGAGTATTTTCCATTGACTTGATTGGAGGACAAGCTCAATCTTTTTATTCTTCCCTAATAAGAATTCAGAACATTCTCCACATCTGCCTTTTGAGGTGATAACATCCAGCTTTGTGGGTGGATTTGTGTGTTTTTAATAAGGTCAACCCGTTTTCTGGGATGATTTCTATCTTACCCAGTTGAAGTAAGACAAATGAAGCTTTGACCTCAAATATGTTGCTTTAGTATGTTTTTCCTTCAGTGTGCAGTTTGGCCAGATTCCTCCAGTGGACAGTGAAGTTTCCTAAGAATATATGTTTCGAGGATGAAAGAGCTTGTTTTGAGATAAGCTCCATTAATCGCTCGATAAATACCTGATTGGTTCAATTGGGGTGCTGAATAATATGCATTTTGGATGGAATTACTTCTGGTTTGCAGATTTCTGTTTTCAGACATTGTACGATAGATTAGTCATCAACTTTGAAGGCTTTGCAAAGGATAGAGGGGCATTACTCCCTTGGGCGGCGAAGGTGGCAGAGGCTCATGTTAACTTGGCCCTGTCAGATCATCTCGCCCGGGCCGATGCCCTCGACCCCACGCACAGCACGGAAACGGCTCTTCTTGCGTTGGTGGAACATCTGCGGATGGTGCTGGATGCTGGTCAGACGGCGGCGCTGGTATTATTAGACCTCAGCGCCGCCTTTGACACGGTGTCTCACAGTATTCTGTTGCGCCGGTTGGAGGAGATAGGTGTTGGGGGACAGGCCCTGCAGTGGTTCCGCTCCTTTCTCGACGATCGTTCCTTTTGCGTGGCCATCCCTGCCATTCAGTCCAAATTCCATCCTCTGGCCATGGGGGTTCCGCAGGGATCCTCGCTGAGCCCCACGTTATTTAATCTATACGTGAGACCGCTGGCTGATGTCGTAAGGCAGTGGGGCCTTACTATGGTCTCGTATGCAGATGATACTCAGCTGGCGGTTACTCTCAGCGGGGATGCGGAGGTTGATGCCCCCAGGTTTCAGAATGGACTGAAGGCGGTGGCCAGCTGGATGACGGCGCACTGTCTCCAGCTCAACGCATCTAAGACCGAGGTTATGATCGTCGGAAAGAGAAAGGAGCTCTGGGGGGACAGCTGGTGGCCCTCGGAACTGGGACCATCTCCTACCCCGGTCTCAGAATTAAAAAACCTGGGAGTCTGGCTGGATAGTAGCCTTAACTTTGTGGCCCACACCAAAAAAAACGCGGCCTGCTGTTTTGGCGTGCTCCGGGGCCTAAGACCAGTCCTTACATTTTTCGATGCCCCGACCAGGCAGCTGGTGATTCAGGCAACGGTAATTTCCCGGCTTGATTATGCCAGCTCTCTCCTGGTTGGGGCTAACCAGGCAGAAATTACCCGTTTGCAGCGGGTGCAAAACGCTGCGCTAGAGCTATTGTAGGTCTGCCAAGATGGTGCTCTGTCTCCAATGTTCTTCGTTCCCTGCACTGGTTGCCGGTGAAGATGAGGATCCACTTCAAGGTGTTGTGTCTGGCTTTTAAAATTCTGAAAGGTACTGCCCCTCAGATCCTGTCCGATCTCTTGTCTCTGTATGTCCCGGCACGCTCTCTTCGATCTTTGGGCCAGGCCTTTGCCGTGGTCCCCCGTTTTAAGTTGTGTCGTGCCGGTGGTCGATCCTTCCGTGTGAAGGCTGCGGCCATTTGGAATTCTCTTCCGGCTGAGATCCGTATGCTGGAGGATCTCCTACACTTTTGGAAAGCCATTAAAACTTTTTTATTCTAATTCCCCTGTAGGTGTTTTTTCCCTGCTTTCTGTTGGCAGTGTTATGTTTCTCCTTGTCGGGCGCCAGGACGCTCCTTTGCTGGAGCAGCTGTGCGCCTAATAAAAAAACATTAACATAACATAACATAACATATTATCAAGGGATTTATCTCCGCTTTTTTGGCTTTAAAAGCCAAGAAAGCGGAGATAAAATTATCTCCCTATCAGCAACAGGGCGCTAACATGCAAATTTGCATGTTAGCACCCTTTTTCTCTACGCTTCCCCTTGCATCTCTAATGAGATGCAAAGGGGGCGTTCCAGAGAAAAATAATTGGAGAAATGTTGTTAAGCGACATTTCTCCTATTAGCAAGGATTTCGCTAACCCTGTTAGTGATAAAAATAGCAGCGCTACCCGCGGTTAGCACTGCTTTTTTTACACCTGGTATTTTCCTGACTTAGCCATGATATCCTATGGAAGGTGGATATCATGGCTAAGTTTGTGAGTCCCTATCATCAAGCTAACGCCAAACTTCAAGAGATTATCATTGGTTTTCCAGCGATAATCTCTCATTTGGCAGTTAGCGCGAGGATTTTTATCACTTTTGAGATAAACCTTGCTAATAGCAAGTTATCTCTGCTATAATTTCCGGCGATGCTTAGCGTTAAAAAATTCGTTGCTAAGCCTCGTTAGCGATAAATATCGCTAATCGTTGGTAATATGCCCCAGAGTCTCTGTGGGTGAAGAGCACCTCCTCCTCTACAGCCTTCACAGCTGCATGATCAAGGAGTTTAGAGGGACAAGTAGATCAATTACAGGTTTAGAAGTTCACTTAACCAAGCTTTTGTGAGGAAAAGAATGTCAATATTGCAGGTGTAAATGGTTTCAGAAACCTCTGTGCAGTAGTTAGCTAAAGATCTGCAGTGATATATAAGGCACTTCATGCAGGATTATAAAATGTTAACAGGTAGGGATGGGGTAACAAAAACAGTTAAGAGATTACTTGGATTCATTCTTTTTTTCCATCTGATTGGAAGCTTGCTTCCTTTTGCCCCTGAACATCGAGATTTTATGGAGTCTTGAGAATGAACGGACAGTGTTTGCAATGTTGTACTCTTCAAATAACATTTTAACATCTTCTTTAGAGAGAGAATTGCAAGCTGTACAGCATTGTCACCTGTGGGTGGGTGAGGCTACTTGCTGCTACGAGCACGCGCTCCCAGTGACTACTACTAGACCCAGATCGCGAGTCTGTCTAGTCAATGTGGTTTAGTATACCCCAATTTACACTGTGGAGGAAAGTGTATACTCAGCTGAAGTTTCTCCTCGTCCTCCCAAGTTTCATTTATTTATTTATTTATTTTTATTTGGAAAGTTCCATATAGCGCGAACATGATCATTTTGGGCATCAGTGCGCTGTACATCAGGTAGCAAAGGGTGAGCACACAAGGGTATACAAATGTGGGGGAACAAAAACAAACAAAAAAGACCGAAGATCATATTCAGAGAGTCCGGATTCGGATTATTCATCTACGAAATATAGAAAATGGCATCATAGAAAAAGCACTAACGATAGGTATGTGGTAGGACCCCCGAGTCTTGTGGAAGGGCAAGCCATGGAAGTTAGAGTATGAGAAAGTTGCATATTCATTGTGGGAGGACTCTGTTGATTAGTAGAGACGTTGCTTCGCGTTTGAAGAGGACAGTGAAAGGATTGGATCAGGTCTCAGGGGAAGCGAAATTTTTGTAGGTTTTCATTTTTATTAACATGCAGGGCTTCAGTAGAAGGGAGCCTGTTTTTCGTAAAGATCTATTCCCGCCTGATAGGACAGGTTTGTTGGCCAGGTAGGTTGGAGTGATTTTTAGGTGGATCTTGGCCTCATAGGGTAGCCATTTCAGTACTTTGATATCTGGGTTAATGTGATTGCTTTTTTTCAGCTTGTTATTTATCTAGCCACAAGGTTGAAGGTTGCCTTCAGAGATGGCAGTTTTTCTTTAGATAGATCCACGAGGGTAGCACTTCTATAAAATAGTTTGGCGATAACTAGTGCTTGAACTGCCATTTTGAACTGCCATCTTGAGATTTGCAGGCGACAGAAAAGGTTTTATTATCCTTCGTGCCTGCAATTGGTAGTTAGCGCCCCTGGTGGTGGAGCAGATGTGATCATGCATAGAGAGATGACTGTCCAAGGTTATTCCTAATGATCTTGCTGTTTGCTGAGGTTATGACGTGTGGGGTGCAGTTCAAGGCTGTTAGATGTGAGAGCCATTCTTTGACGTTTGGAATGTGATTGGGTGGAGAGATTAAGAGGAATTCAGTTTTGAGAGCGTTCAGTTTAAGGTGGTTTAGAGTCAACCAGTGTTGAGTTTTTGTCAGAGTGTTATTGATGATGCTGCTGTCTTTTGGCGAGCCGATTTTCATGTACAGTGATGTATGCATTTTTCCAAGAGTTTGGCCAGAGTTGGGATATTGGAGATTGGGCGGTAGTTATTAGGATCTGACTGGTCAGTGTTGGGTTTTGTAATATAGGTGTAACCTGGCCACTTTTTAGACTATCTGGTATGCAACTTTGTGTTAAAGGGGAGCTGATAATCTTTGTCCATAAGGAGAGCAGGGGGTGTTTGATCTCGCTGAGTATTTGGAGGGTAAGGGGTCATTGAAGTGGTTAGAATGTTTCAGCAGTGATAATAATTTTAAGATGCCAGATTCATTGAGAGTCTCAAAGGTGGAGCAGGAGGCATTGTTTTAGGTTTAGGAGACGTGCAATTTCCTTGAAGTATGGGAAAGTGAGGTGGAGGCGCTTTGATAGATAAGAGCTTCATGGCGTTTTGGAGATCAAAGTCAATTAGTTTAGTTTTCTCGATAAAGGAGGAGGCAAATACATCGCAACTGGGTGGAGTTGAGTTCTCAGATGAGAGGGGATTACACTGCCTATTTGTTTGATTTTTAACAATTTCAAACCATTTCTTGGGATGGTTAATGTCCTTGTCCAGTTGTTCTCTGGAGAAAGATGCTTTAGAACTTCTGATAAGCCTGTTGTAGGTTTTCCTTCTTTGTATCAGTAGATTGAGGTTAGTCGTTGAGGGTGAGAGTCAGGGATGGACAGGGAACCTACAGTAGCCCTAACAATTTTGTCAGGCCGGGAAGTACTGCTGCTTAACAAAACCTGCCCCGCAGCACTGCTGATTTTGTTACTGGGGGCAGATATTGCAGCATTGCTGCAAAATCGGCCCCAGTAACAAAACCAGCCACTACTGCTCCAAAACCGACCCCACCCTTTCAGCCTCCTGGGCAAATTCCCAATGCCTGCTACGGCCAGTCCTGCCCTGGTGAGAGTCTCCAAGCTCTTTCCACAGATCTTAGAGCGACTTTCTTCATTGAGGTCGCAATTGAACCATGGGTTGCATTTTTTGATCTGGACTCTATTTAGATGTTTGGGAACGATGGTGTCCATAATGTCGGAAATGTTGTTGATATAGAGAACTGTGAGGTCTTGCATGTCTAAGATGTTAGTGGATGGAGATAAAATGGTGTTACTGAGAGCAGACAACATGAGAGGGCTGATATTTCTGGTGTCTCTAACCCAGCATTTGACTTTAACTGGTTGTCCTTTGGAGATGAATACTCTTTCTGTTATGGAAAACATGATGCAGTGGTGGTCTGTCCAGTGGCATGGAAGAATGAATTAAATATGGATGACACTGTCTTTTGCTATAGTTACGTCTAGTGTGGCCCTTTGTTATGAGTCGGGCTGTTGCAGGCTTGAACCAAGTTGAGGTCCTGAAAGAAGGATTTGAAGCTATTCACCAAAAGGTCATTTATATAATTCCAATGGATATTGGAATCGCCAAGAAAGATCTGACTTTGTGTGATCCGCTGTTAGTAGCGATGACCTCCATGATTTGTTTGATAAATGTATGGTTATCACATTGAGGGTGGTAGACCGTCTCCAATGTGCATAATGAGCTGTCTTTTGTTGAGATACTGATCCCCAAATATTCACAGAAGAACAGCGGTTGGGTCTGGGTTTGTTATTATTGAGAGAGTGATCCAATGGAGAAAGGTAATGTCACAACCAGCCTGAGTGGTCCAAACGAAGGATGTCATCGCTGGGAGGGACTGAAGAGTCCAGTTTGGGGAGGAAGAATCGTTAAGCCATGCTTCAGTGAGTAGTTGGAGCTCCAGGTCAAGAGTGATGATGAGATCAGCAATATCGGCGTATGTGTCACAGAAGACCGACAATTGAGTAGAGCGCATTTTAGGTTAGTTTTGGTTACAGTTGTGAATAAGTGAGATATGGGGACTTGTTTGAGGTTAGATTTATTAATGGATCTAAAATTGGGTTGAGGCTCCCTATGTGGGTGGGTGATGATCATCTGTAATTTTCCCACAGGCATTGCATGCGTAATAGGTGCATGATTGTAGGAGGCGAGAAGGGAGAGGCTATCATTGTTGCCTAGGTGCCTGACCGATCTGTAGGGTTGAGAGGACAGGTATAGATTTGGTTTGCATCTTCATTTAGGTAGAAAGGACAGATGTGTGCAGGGCAGTTGGCTGTTTGGGTTGTCGGCTAATCTGATTCAAGTAATGCTCTTTGTGATTCGCAATCTTATGTTCCAATTTAGAAGTCCAATGTAATACGTTCTCGTTGCCAGTCCTTAGCGGATGTAAATCTATTTTTTATCATTGAGCATTGACCAGAGAGGGGTAGTACTGTTGGGTTGATTTGGAGGGGATGCGTGAGAGGTTTTGGGGGCAAGGTGGGAAACTGGCTGTTTGGGGCAGCCCCAGGATAGGGGAATGGGTTTTAGTCAATGGCTGTGCAGTGCTGTATGGCCAGCGGGTTAGGTGGTGGGAGGATATGAAGATTGGAAGAATAGTTGTGAGTCCTATTTAAGACTTGCCTAGGGAGAGTGCTGTTGCGGAGGGGTCTTCAAGTCAAGTCAAGTCAGGAACATTTGTATAGCGCACATATCACTTCCAAGAGTCTCATGGCACTTGTCTTGTCTAAGGAGGTGGGGAAGTGTGAATAATTGAAGTTGCGTGTGGCTTCATAGTGTTGGTTACTTGAGCGCAAAAGCAGTTGATCCTGTCACTCATAAGATCAGAGATGAGATTCTGTTTAAAGTATGGGGGTTGATAGAGAAATAGTGGCTTGTGGCAGGTCGGCATTCTCAAGTGAGGAAGTAATATTCTGTGCTGTGGTGATGTAGTGAATAGGGTTAGGGTCATCACTCTCGAGTGGGGAGGGAACTAGCTGGGAAATAACGTTGACATGAGAAGGAGAGTGGGTATGAGGGCCACAAGAGTGGTGGGATGAGGCGAGGAAAGGAGTGGATGTGATGGGATGATCATCATTCACTAGGGTAGTAGTTGGTATCTGAGAAAGGGGGGATTAGTTTCTTTGCCTATCATATCTTTGATGTAGGGGTAGAGATCATTAAAGAGTTCCAAATTGCGATTAGAGGATTGGATTAGAACAGTGGTGTTAAAAATGGTGGTGGTATTAGCGTTGTACACAGGTGAGTGTGCTATAGTCAGTTGGAAACCATGCAGAATCTTCTTGGCGGAGATGACCTTGAGTACGGAGAATAAGGCTTTACTCCATTCAGCGTGATGGTTATTGACGAATACTAGATCGTTGATTATCGAATCCTTATTGCAGCAGAAGTAGGAGTCTAGGCAGAGTGATTCAGTGTTCAGTTTGAGCGTTTTATGTTTAAGATTTTTTGCTGCATTTTTGGTTAAGCTTGGGGGATATATGATATGGAGCGAATTGCGTCCAGCAGGGGATAGTAGAGGGTTCAGTGCCTTGGTGTGGGATAGTTCCATGGTGAGGTCACTGGGCATGGAAGTGCTAGAGTGATATGGAGAAGATTAGATGTGCAATCCTGATGGTGAGAACTCATTCCAAGATGTCTGCCACTTTAGAAGATAGATGAGTGAAGTCATATTGAGCAAAACTAAAATGAAACACACAGCCTTGGTGTAAGCAGCAGAAACAGTTTAGCTTGAAATCCAAGCAGTAAATTATCTCCTCCCAGCCGAGGTTGGCTGAGGGATTCAGGAGTTCCCTGCCTGTAAACATCCTCTCATAGGGAAAACAGGACTGTGTCAGAACCCTTTCCAGAGAGACCCGGGGCAGGCCGTAGTTACTGGGCCCAAATGTGAGGGTTGTGGCCTTTTACTCCTTCTGCCCCGAGGCCGACCTACTATGGGTCCTGACCAGCAGGGCCAAGTACTGCTTCTTCAGCACTTGAATCTCAGTGGGAGCACAGGTTGGGCAGTCAAGGCTTCTAGGGTGTAAATAGGTGCAAGGCATACACAGGCACAAGACTCAAAGGTTGAAATAGCAACCCTAATAAATTGATAGTCCAGTCGAATACTCACTTGTGTGATTGAAGTAGTATTTAATATAAGCACACCAAGTACATTCACACCACTCTAAATAGTATCCACAGTCTCTTAAGGTCGACACACTAGCGTCGTCCTGGCCAGAGTCCACGAGTCTTCCCTTCTCATGTAATGGAGCGAGTTATTCCCTATTCAATAATGGAGGTGATTAGCAGATGTGTCCCATGCTAGTCAACAAAGTCTCATTCTGTTATTAAGAGTCCTTTAAGCAGCACTAAGTTTGTGCAAGTCCCAGGAAGGCCTGGCAGCTTAGAAACAGTCTTATTCAATCAAGGACAGTCAGTGAGGTAAAGGAGGACCAGGGCATCTTTCCACACTCCGGCCTCTCAATTCTAGAGGGTCACAGCATCTAATAGTCTCTTCTGGATTAAGTGTTGGAGCCGTCGCAGTCTCTGGACAGTGTGTGGAAGTGTCAGGCGTCTCCTCCACTGCTTCCTTGGCTTTTGATAAGTACTACCACAAGCAGTGGTCTATACAGAAGGTCCTTCCTTGTAGGTCTTTTGTGAGGGATCTTCTTGGCATGATTTTACAGGGCACTGACCCTAATATTCAAGGTGGCACCTACCTGGCAGTTGAGGGTCGCAGGCTTACAGCACAGCAATGATGATGGCCCTAATCTTTACGGTGACCCCAACTTGGCATACAGGGGTCACCGACTTACCAAGGTGAGAGGCAGACGGCTCAAACTCTCTCAAAAGTTCTGAGCGTCTCACACTTTACTCACTGGGATGCACTCTACAGGATCTCTGCTGGGCCTCGCTCCCTCCAGGTGCTCTCCTCCTCCTCACAGGGTAAGCTGACTTTAGCAAGTAGGCAGAAGGCTAGTGCTTCAGGATTAGGGCAAGTGGTCTTGATTTTCTGGGTAATGGCCCCTCATCAAGCAGGGAGACTTGCAAACATTGGTCCCCTGTCCTGGTTGCAGCAGATCGAAGTCTTGGTGATCTTCTTTCCACGCTGATGAACAGTTTGTGGGTCTCATGCTCCCACTTTAATAGTCGACGCCCAGACACAGATGTGATTTAGTGTCTGATCTTTTGAAATTCATGTTTTGGGTGTTGACTTCTTTGACATGCCCTCTCCTCTGTCCTGTCCTTTGTCAGAGGGAAAGTCTGCCACAGCAAGAGCATCTGCAATTCTGATTGACTCACAACACTGGCCATGGGGGTAACCAGGGATCACTCCTGGTTGTCAGTCTCCACTGAAATATGCCTCACAAAGTTTCAAAGGCCCAAGCCCTCATCACTATTATGATTCTCTGGTCCTACAATGCTAAACTGATCAGACCCACTCTCCTGATAATGAGCTCAAGTCCTCTGACCACGAATTCTTTCTGAATCAAAGAAACCTTTGATGTGCACAAACAATGCTCTGCTCTCCTCCTCCAGACTGTGTGTTTCCATCCCAGCCCCCAGGAGTGTCAGCAATCCACATCTCCTGCCAGGGGCTGCAGCCCGCATCTCCGCTGAGCCTTTCCAGGCCCTGGGCTTCCAAAATGGAACCCACACGCCTTCACATTATGCACCAAGCAGAGACACACATACAACACAAAAACATGTGCATGCATCATGCGCTGCATGGAGCAACATAGCCAACATGTAGGAAAAGCATGACTTAAATACACACTGGAGGAACATTTCCAGAGTGGCCTGTTAGGCACCACTCCAGTGACACAAGTCAAAAGGCCTGTTCACACTACTGACTACTAGGTAACACAAAATGGGTATGCTGCCACGATCGTGCCCATGTAACTTAACTCCTGGCAAGGGCAGTATCCCTCTGCCACTATGAGGGTAGTGCTTGGTGCACCACTATCAGTCTAACACAACTACATTACCATGAGACAGGCCTAGGTCATGGTGCATAACCAGGAACCGGGTTCAGACATCCATGCAACTGAGGCACTCAGGGTAGGGGTGCACTTCTGTCACCATACAGGGGACTTTTCCATCCCAACAGGCTGCCTGGTCATCCATGGGCTGTTCTGAATCTCTCCACTGGGTTTTTGCTGGAGCTCAGCTTGTTTCTGGGACTAGCGAATGGTGGAGGGTGGGGTAGATTTCTGAGTCGTGCCACCGAGAGCCGATACAATGCACAGGCTGCATCCTCGTATTGGTCATCTCAGAGCTGTCTGGCATCAGAGAATTTCTGGCTGACAGGAGGTCCGTGGGACCTCTGGAACACATCATCCCACTTGGATACTTCTGGATCGTGATATCCTGTCCTGTCCCTGGATGCATCTTTATGTGGTACCCATGCCAAACGCAGTGCGTTTCATGCAAGACACAGGCCTCTTAAACAGTTTTTGTTGTTTTTATGGGGCTCCTGATGTGGTGTAGCAAGAGCCACCAGGGAAGGCATGGGTGACTACAAGGCCGTTGTATTGCGCGATTTGCAGCAGTCCAGTTTGGAAATCCTTGTTGTCGGGGTGGTCCTCGTTGTTCAATGTTCTTGCTTGAAGTGTGAGGCTGGATGGATCCAGAGCAGCATTCTCTTGTATTGAGGGTTACATCAGGTACGTCAACCTTTCGATGCTGGTGAGTCCTTGTTCAGTCCTTGCTGTTCATCTATTATCTATAACGTTTTATTTTAGTGATTGTTTACTCTTTATTAAAATGGACAATTATCTGCTGGAACCACCAAAGAACTGAAGACAAAATAATTGTTTGAAAACAAAGGACTTGCACCTCACATCATGCACTTTGTCGTTCATATAGTAGATTTGCTTCTTGTCACCTGTGAGGGTATCCATGCTTCGGTATCACCTATATTAATAGAGGCTTGTTGCCATCGGTCTTGGGCCGTAAAGTCTTTCTGGTAGACCCAAACCAATCAGTGAACAAAAGATTGCTATGGGGCAGATTTACAAGCCCCTTGCACTGCCAGTATGTCGATTTTTGTGACGCACTGGCAGAGCAATACATTGCCTCATATTTACAAGGACAGGAAAAGCCACCCTGTGTGGCTTTTCCTGTTCTTGTAAATATAGCCCCTTAACATGCAGCACTTTGCATGGAAGAGGGGTTCCATGGGTGTTGTTGTGGGTGTTCCTACGCAACACCCATGGAACGAGACACATTTCCAGATTTACGAGGAATCGTAAATCTGGAAATGCGTGTGAATGCTACACCTCCCAGGGGAGGCGCAACAAGGAGAAATGTATTAATTTCTCCTCGTTTTTGTTTCCTGTTTCTATGCATGCTGCATTCTGCAGCACACATTGAAAGAGGTAATCACCTCTAATGATTGTTTTTGTTCAGGAAGGGTTCCCTTCCTGCACATAAACAATCATTGAAAGAATACTGTTTTTCAACTTCTATGTGTGCTAATGCAGCACACATATAAGATGAAAAACGGCATTTCAGATTGTTTTTGTGCGGGAAGGGAAACCTTCCTGAACAAAAACAATCTCCCCACGACTCAGGCATCCTTGCATCATGGTGCAAGTTTGCCTGCATCTGCACATGGCAGTAGTTTGTGCACCAGCGCCGCAGGCGGACGCACAGAGATGCAACATATTGATGTAAATTTGTCGCATCGCTGTGCTTTCCAAACTCACGCAGCACAACGCAGCAAAATGACTTTCTGCACCGTGCTGCATTCGTTTATTGTAAATCTGCCCCTACTTTTTTTACTTCAGCAGATTCACAACATTATCTCCCTCAAAACATTAATGAAACTCTACCAGAGCGCCGTGCTTTCATTCATTTGTTTATCAGCCCTATCTGACGTGTTCCCATTGCCGAGTGTCGTTACCACTAAGGCCCCGAGGGGGCTGTAAATATATCTTCGCACTTTACCTTTTCACCTCCTCTTAACCTTTGCCTCTGGGTTCCCGGCAACGCCTGATATCAGGGAGCCCAGAGCGAGGGCTCTAACGGGGTACTTGATGCTTATCATTACGGCATCGCAGAGGAGACAAAGAGAAATGGCTTTGCTTTCACATTCCGGGCCTGCTCCGAGAGGCTCCCTCTGCAAACACGACCAAAGACTCGACTGAACATTGAGAGAAAAGCGAGACTGGGTGAGAATGTCTTCCTCCCACAATGTCTTATCTTCCCTTAACATGGTATGCACATGTGAATACCTCACAGGTGTAAATATGAACACTCTGATTTTGGCGCTAAACTATTTTCACCACTATTTCATTTTTTTCGCGATCTTGAGGAATTTCGCAAAAAATAGATCTACTGCTTGTTAACCCCACTTTCCTCAATTTCGCTCCAGTTTCATAGTTTGCCATGTTTGCGTTGCACATGAGAACACCCTACTGGGATGACCAACTGGCATGGGTGCAAATTCAGGACAGTGAGTGTAAAAATTCAGGACATAGGGTCAAAATTCAGGACAAAAATTCAGGAAAGGAGGTAAAAATTCAGGACAAAAGGTACGTTTTACAGACACATCAGAGACGGTTGCGCAAAAGTATATAAGTATGTAAATAGACAACCACTAAAGTACAAGTAAAAATATGTTTATATTAAGTTTTGACAATTGTGCACTTCATGGTTTGTCAGTATGCGCACAGCTTTAAGCAAATGTGCAGGTCTTTTTGTGGCAACAAAACCACCCCCGCCTTTCCAGCTCTCAGAGAAAACGCCTGATGCCCTGTCTGGCCAGTCTGGCTTTGATACAACCCTCCAATGGCGCCCGTCATCTTCACATAGACCCTCTCTCATGTGTATTTAATTTCTTCTATAATGCTACTCATCCCAAGTATGTGGGGCAGAGTGTTGGAGTGCGTTACAACACACACATATTATATAGAGACAATCACTCATATAAATGTGAAAGTCAATGTATAGGAAATGTTGCTTAAGATAATGGGGCTTACAATGTGTAATCATACTTTCATCCATCATTCAGTTTTTCACCGTTCATTCTGTGCTTCCATATGTGTGTCCATCCATGTCCATATTCAACCATTTACAAACCTATCCATCACGTATCCTTCCAACCATCATTTCACACATCCATCCCTCAATCCACCTTTTTACTCATCCATTATCCATCCATCCACCCTTTCACCCAATCCATCTGTACACTCATCCATCCACTCTTCCACCCATCCATCCATTTACTCATCCATCCAGCCATTTACCTATCCAGCCATCCTTTCACTTATAATTCATCATCCAGTCACTGATCCTTCCACCCATTTACCCGTTCAGTCATCCATTTATGCATCCCCCTTTCTCTTTCAATTCCCCTTTCACTTAGCCATCCATTCTTCCATCCACCCACCCATCCATCTACTCATCCACTCATGAATCCATCCATTGAACCTATCATTCATCCATCCATCATTTCACTCATCCATCCACCCATTCACTCGCCCATCATCCACCCTTTCATTCATCCATCCATCATTTCACTCATCTATCCAGCCATCCACCCACCCATCCCTTCACTTACTTACTCACTCACCTTTTCACATTAATTATGAGACCCATCAAGAACTTCACCCTCGCTGTAGTACCTAAAGCAAGGGGTGGGGTAGGGCGGGGTTGACTATGCCCCTGCACTTAGGCAATCTGAAAAAGTGGAAGGCATGAGTCATGCATGATGCACAGTGCCTGGGCGTGGGGCGACTGTGACATGGTGTTGTTTCCAGAGCTTTAGGTGGGATGAAAAAACTAGGGGGGTCTCCCCAAAAGGGTATTCGATGTAATAAAATGCGTGGCTTAAAACACATAAGCTAAAAATCTGTGCTTAATATAATGTGCCGCCCTACTGGTATTTTTGTTGCTTCTGTCATTGCATTCAGATATATAATACAACAAGTAACATTACAACTAGAACAAGTAACGTTGCACCTACAACAAGCCAGAACTATTGGCTTTGTCAATGGTTGTTAGTTGCATAAAATAAAAAAAGCAGCAACCATATCTGCTATACGGTAACTATAATCCTTTCCTTTTAACTTCTTTCACCGCCTTCCTCTGGTTAACTGGATTCTCACCTAGTAGCAGCATGGGCGTTTTTGCACTTCCATGTGACAGAATGCCCTGCCCTGGACCTAGGCTGGAGGAGGCCACCACATGCTGTGCCAGCCCAGACTGACCCTTTGTCATTCTGTATGTGGCTGTATGTGACAATCAGCCCCACACAGAATGACAATGGGCGGGTGGGGCTGCTCTTGTGCTCAGAGGAGTGAGAGGCAGCCAAATCAGGGAGGTGAGACCTTTTGCAGGGGAACAGCTCTGTTCCCTGTAAGGCCCAAAATTACGAACAAAAGGCATCCGTAAAAAGGGTCCTCACGGACAAGGGACGTGAGGTCCAATTTACGGACTGTCTGTGAAATTTACAGACAGTTTGTCACCCTACACCCTACCAGTATCCAAAGTACATTTTGGCACCGCACTGATGTTTTTTCTAGCCAAAACGTGCTAAAAGCCCCCTTCGAATCCCATACATGAGCTTTTTGTTCTCCACTAAGGAAAAATGGCTGGTCCATTTATGTGGTGGGCATTTCCTTCTGCCAGCACTTCTTTCCTGGCTATAGATATACACTTCGGCATTGGTCGACTGGGCATATACTCTTAAATACATGTCCAAGCACCAAATTATAGAAAGTGTCACAGAGTCGCAACGGGTGTGAGCCCCAGTTTTAGAAACTGGGCTGCTACTGGTTGGCTGGGATGTGAGCTCTGGTAAAGTAGCAACCACAATCCTAGTCAGGGCAAGGCACAAGCAAACCTCAAATTAACACATCCTGGTAGCTTGGCACAGAGCAGGCAGGCTTAACCTAGAGGCAATGTGTAAAGTGTTTGTGCAACACTACTGATGGGGCCGGGTTCCACGTTCTAGATTTACTCGGCAACCTCTGATCACTGGATCAATGGTTCCAGCTTAAAAGTGTAGAGGGGAGAAATATCTTATCTATTTAGATTTCACAATCTGAATAAACCATGACTCCTAAGAATCACTGACTCCATGTTTTAAGTTTAGTTAGTTTATTACAAAGCCAAGAAGAATTGGACATACAAACACCTCAAGATACATAGGAACTAATACAAAGCCAAACCTACGTGCCAAATTTAGTCCATGAAGCAAACAAAGAATAAACAGTTCGAGAATCAAGACACAGAAAATGACTGCGAAGACATCAAGAGTCTTCATTAGAGGTTCGTAAGTAAAAAGTATTAGTCTGTCCCTACACTACCACTAACTTGACATCCCTATTAAGCATTTCCCCAGGCAAGATCAGGAAAAGGTGTCAGTGGGTGAAGACTTTTTAAGAAGTACACTCACGTTGAATTGGTTAAGTAGAATAAAGCTACGGAGCTTGTTCTATGATGCTCCTTCTTCTCTTCCGATCAGATCTCCTGTCCTAACTCAATTCCCTGCAGTGATCCATTTGTAGATCTTGCGAAGAAACGGAGGGTGTTAAAGCATTTAAGAGCAAAACGGCACTCTATCACTTCAAACAGTAAAACAGTAAAAACAAAACACCACTCAAAAAGTATCCCATACCAAGTTAGAAAAATAGAGCAAAGTGTAATAAATAAAACAAGATCAAAACGACTAAAATCAAACATTAGAACCTGAGTTATGCATTTTTAAAGAATAAACTGCAATGTAGCTCCTAAATGCATAACGCGCCAATCTTAGCTATCTGGTCGCACTGGAACGGCTCAAAGTCAAAAGTTCAGGCCCACCACAATAGAGCGTGGGTCATATATAGTTCCAGATGAGTCCAGCTGCAGTTTTACCTTCTCAAGTTTTTGTACCAAGAGGCCCGTTCGCGTTGGAGAGGGTCGCAAGGAAAATGTCCTGGGCATTGGACGGTTTGGTGTGAGGAGCAGGCCAGGCATCACGGATCAGTGGACTAGTGCTACACGGTGGCGGTCCCCTGTGAGTGGTTGATGCTGCTGTGTGAAGAGATTGGCTGACGGCAGCTTGCACTAGTTTGCGGTGTGTGTGGCGCAGTTCCAGTGCAAATAGGCTCACTCGCGGTCATGAAGATCCCAAAAGCTTGATCTCAAGAGGCTGTGAGCCACATCAAGCAGCTCCACTTGGGGGGTCAATAACTCGCTAATGACGGTCTGGGAGCTGTTGGCGAGCCTTTTATGTGCTTTGGGCTAAGATCAGGATATTATAAACTAATGGGGTAACCCAATGACTGTCTGCAGACCTGGGTATCATATAGTAAAAATAACAGTTGGTCCTAGACTTATTTAGCGTGCAATAAGTCAAAAGAATTCAAAATGTGAGTACAATTTTTTGCTTGAAAGTATCAGCTTATGATAATTACTATGTATCAAAGTAACATTATCAAACATGCACCATGAGAAAGAGAGAGGCGCACCCATTTTTTTAATAAAAAACGTTGCGGTGTACTTTTATTCTTAAATGAAACACACAGAAATAATACTGAATTTATACCAATTAGAAGGTTGCCAGGGGAGAAAAGGGTGTAAGGAATGGGTGCTCTTGAGTGCAGCAGATGGGAAAAGGAACTGGGGCTTCAAAGTGAAGATAATTTGAGCGTGAATAATTGCAACAATTTTACAGTTCACAAAATTGTACTCAAAGATCAGGAGGCCAGCAGATTAGCAGTTTGAGGCACTCTGGGGTACTGGGTTCAGGATGGGTTGCAGGTCCAGTTCTTCCACCCCAGGCAAAAGGTCAGCAGATCAGTACAGCAAGGCATCAGCTCCCTCAGAATAGCAGTCCAGCAGAGTGCCAGTCCATTCAGCAGCAGCATAGCAGTCCATATTCCTGGCAGTGTACCCAAAGGTTCAAAAGTGTACTGAAGTGGTGGTGGTGTCTGAGGTCCTTCTTTTATACACAGTTGTATCTTTGAAGTAGGGAGACACTTCTAAGGGAATGCCTTTGAAATCCACAGATACCCTGCCTTCCTGGCCCTGGCTTCAGACTACCCACCGGGGGTATGCAGCCCTTTGTGTGGTGGCAAGACACATCCTATTCAGATGTAAGTGAGGCTGGGCCCAGCTCCTCCTTCCCATCCTGCCATTGATGGCCCATCTAGTCACACCTAAGCTCCCAGAGTGTGTGGCTGTCTATGAGGAAAACACAACGCCCAACTGCCAACTACACCCACTCAGGTGACCAGAGACAGGCTGCAGGCATCAATAAATGCCAACTTTCTAAAATTAAACACAAGGAAATGATGGACGGAGCGCTGAAACATTTCAGACACTCACCCCCAGTGACAGATCTGGGTTGAATCCATCATCATTCTTTAGCTCATTTTGTCACCCCCAGTTTACCCCCAGTAGACACAGCTATGTGCAAATCCGTCTTGACCCTATGCCTCATAAGAACAGTCCAGCCAAAACTGCCATGCCATGTCTTTCCTGGACTGGAAACAAGCATTTTGGGACCAGTTTTGGGCTAACAGCCCTCATCAGCCAAGCCAGCTTGAATCCAGTGGCAAAGTGAGCAAAGTATGCCATTGTTTTCAAGCTAGCCTGGTTGATGAAGGGTGTTACTCAGAAACCAGTCCCAGAATGCTTGTTTCTGGTTCAGGGAAGACCTGGATTGGCAGTTCGGGCTGGACTGTTCCCATGAGGCACAGGGTCAAGACTGATTTGCATATGCCTGGGTCTGAACTGAGGCAGTGAAGTGAGCTAAAGAATGATGATGAATTCAACCCGGATCTGTGACTGGGGGTGAGTGTCTGAAAGGTTTCAGCGCTCCGTCCATCATCTCCTTGTGTTTGCTTTGTCCACCCTAAGTTGGCAGTGTATGCCCAGACGTGGCTCCCTTGCTCACTTTGTCACTGGATTCAAGCTAGCCTGGTTGATAAAGGGTGTTACCCAGAAACCGGTCCCAGGTAAGCATGGGCGTAAAATCCGTTCCGCTCGCGGATTTTGCGGATTTTCGGCAAATTCGCAATCCGCGAACTCTCGCGAATTTGTCGAAAATCCGTGAATTCACTCGCGGCGGATTTTTTGCTTGGTGATACAATATTGCGGCGCGCGGCGTGGTGCACGGCGTTCACTTTCCGTCATTAAGCGTTTGCCGAGTTGTTTTTCTCGATCATATTTTGCGAGTGCTGCGCCATTTTGGATCTTGCTGCGGGATCCCACGGGAGTTTGGCGCCCGCGAATACGTAATCGCGGCTTGCCACCTTGCAGAGCACGCCTCGCGAGAGTTCGCAATTGCGAACACGTAGTTGCGGCGGACAGGAACAATCTCGCACTCGCGAAATAGAGATTTTGCAATTCCGCACAAGAAATCCACCAGCAAACAGCATAAACCTTCAGAAAATGATGATTTGTATCAGAATCACTCCTCAGGTTGACATTTGCATGCACTTTGTTTTTGCAAGGAGTCCATTTTTTGGGGGGGGGGGAGGAAGTGCCCCACAGTCTCCAACTTCCTGTTCCTGTCCAGCAGGCTCCTCCCAGTGCTTTCTTCATGTGCTGGTCACTTTCATTTGGACCTTGACCTGGAAGGATTACTTTTTGTGGGTGCTGCTGGATATTTGGATTTGAGGCCTTTTTGACTTTCTTTGGATCACTTTTGGATTAGAAATCAACTTTCACAAGTAAGTTTGTTTGGGGCATTACAGTTGCTGCAACTTCAATTTTGGAACTTTTTCAGAACATTAAATAAAATATATTGTGGGCAGCCACAGTATCCAGTTCAACCAGGGTTGGTTATGGGTGCATGATGCAACTGTTTTGTTGAATTTAAACACCATTGAGGCCATGGATGGGCTGGGATTGTGCAGATTTTTGTTGTTTTTGTCATTTTTTTGGGGCTGCTGGTGGGGCCCTTTGCCCAGGGGTGGTGAGTGTTGCATGGGCCTAGTCTTTCTGTGGGGTGTCTTCTTGAATTTAAACATCATTGAGGCCATGGATGGGCTGGGATTGTGCTGATTGTTGTGTTTTTTGTCGTTTTTTGGGGCTGCTGGTGTGGCCTCTTGCCCAGGGGTAGTGGTGCATGGACTGAGTGTGCCTGTGGGGTCACACTCTCTTTAATGTAAACATCCTGGATGGCATTGGATTGTGGTGATTTTTGGGTGTTTTTCGGTTTTTTGGGGGTATACTGTTGATGTGGACTGGCCATGTGGGTTGTGGTGGTGGCCATCTTGAGTGCTGGTACAGGCAACATGTGCTTGGGGTGCAAGGGGCCATTTTGAAGAGAGGCAGTGTCTGAGGCCTGCACTTATTTTGCCTACTTTTCATCCATTATGCCCAGGGGTAGTGAGTGGTGCATGGGCCTAGTCTTTCGGTGGGGTGTCTTCTTGAATTTAAACACCATTGAGGCCATGGATGGGCTGGGATTGTGCTGAATTTTGTGGTTTTTTGTCGTTTTTTGGGGCTGCTGGTGGGGCCCTTTGCTCAGGGGTGGTGAGTGTTGCATGGGCCTAGTCTTTCTGTGGGGTATCTTCTTGAATTTAAACATCATTGAGGCCATGGATGGGCTGGGATTGTGCTGATTTTTGTGTTTTTTGTCGTTTTTTTGGGGCTGCTGGTGTGGCCTTTTGCCCAGGGGTAGTGGTGCATGGACTGAGTGTGCCTGTGGGGTCTCACTCTCTTTAATGTAAACATCCTGGATGGCATTGGATTGTGGTGATTTTTGGGTGTTTTTCGTTTTTTTTGGGGTGTACTGTTGATGTGGACTGGCCATGTGGGTGGTGGCCATCTTGAGTGCTGGTACATCAGGCAACATGTGCTTGGGGTGCAAGGGGCCATTTTGAAGAGAGGCAGTGTCTGAGGCCTGCACTTATTTTGCCTACTTTTCATCCATTATGCCCAGGGGTAGTGAGTGGTGCATGGGCCTAGTCTTTCTGTAGGGGATCTTCTTGAATTTAAACACCATTGAGTCCATGGATGGGCTGGGATTGTGCAGATTTTTGTGGTTTTTGTCGTTTTTTTGTGGCTGCTGGTGGGGCCCTTTGCCCAGGGGTGGTGAGTGTTGCATGGGCCTAGTCTTTCTGTGGGGTGTCTTCTTGAATTTAAACATCATTGAGGCCATGGATGGCTTGGGATTGTGCTGATTTTTGTGTGGTTTTCGATTTTTTGGGGTGTTCATGGGGACTGGCCATGTGGGTGGGGGCCATTTTGAGTGCTGCAACAGGCAGGCCCTCGCCATGTGCTGGGAGGCAGGCGGACATTTTGAATGCAGGCAGTGTTCTTAGGTCTGCAACCATTTTGCTTAGCTTTCAACCTTTATGCCGAGGGGTAGTGAGTGTTGCATGGGCCTAGTCTTTCTGTGGGGTGTCTTGAATGTAATGTATAGTGACTGACCTGCACTCCTCTTTTTAAACAATTAAACATGTATCTCCTATTGTTAACTTTTTTTAGGAGCTCCCCGGTTCTGAGTTGTGCCCACAACTCTCTGTAAACTAGCCCTGTCGAGGCCTGGCAGCAACCAGGTCTAACCGGGAGCTCACCCTTAGTCCCTTGGGTTTCAAAACATATAAATCATCTTACACAATATGGTCCCAAATCATCATGACAAGTAAATCAGACTATTCCATGAATAACACTTGTTTTCAAAGACAAATTTTTGGAATTTTACTCTTATAAAGTATTTATCATTCCAGCTGTACTTAATGTGCACAACATAAGTAAACCACAGGTAGATTTCACTTTATACATGAATATAAACAATGAGATAATTTACAACAAAAATTCCCAATGCATTTCGGGTCTCTTTGACCCTTCTTCAGGGGCAGGTAACTTAATCTTAGTAATAATGAAAATGATATTCATTCCGATGATTTGTACTTCAGTTCCGTGTCTGGGCACTACAAAAATAATATAACATGATATCACTAAAAATTCTCGCATTGTACATATTGCCGATTTAGGTTTGGCTACATTTTCTCAGTGCGTCCAGAAATAATAACATGTGCTGAACCCGTAATTAATACCAAAACCTACTATGAGGTTAATAAACCAGTGCCAATATGTGTAAGCAAATAGAAACAAAAGTTATAAGTGAGCTACCAAACAGTCACCATCAATGTGTCATCTTGCCAACACCCAAGTTTCCCCCACAAGTACCAAATTGTGTCTGAACACCAACCGATTCCCGTCAAATACAATATATCACGGGTCTAAAGCCCACTCACCATGACCGTCTATTTTGGAGAAATAATGTCATACGCTGACAACGATAGTAATTTTCTGCAATTAATCAGAAACGAATTAAAGGCTCTCCTACTACTTAAGTCACGATTAAGTTAGGCATTTGAAGAACTTAAAATCATGAATCCTTATGGACGCTTACCCCAATGTTAACGATACAGCCTCAATGTGGTTGTTCTTAAGTGTTCGTCCTTGAATGGTCTCCTCCTAACAACCGTCTGCAAAGAGCTGCAAACCAACAGGTCCGCATGCATCTTATTAATATGCGTTTATACTAGTAAGAAGAAATTAAAGCAACTCTAAAAGTCTAAAACAGCAGTTACCTGGCAGTCGTGTGGTGACGTTCCTCCAGTCGTGGATTGAGTCGGCGTCTATGTCCGGTCCGTCATTGGTTTCTACAGTCACTAGCCTAAATGCACCCGGCTATCATAGAACTAGAAACGGGACTTGTCGGACTGTGTGTAACAAGCATTACCATGTAATCCCCTACGAAACCTGTACAAAATGAACGTCAAAAATAACCTAGTGTAATTATTATCATACGTGTGTGATTGTTTATATCGTGCTCAGATAGGAAGAATAATTAAAACCATGAAATCAAGATACTGTGAAATGTGTGTGCTTAGGGCTCCCTCATTATCAAAACACGAACAGAGAAAGTGTAGTCAAAACCTGTACACAAGACGTAAATAACATATATACAATAATGTCTATTGCTCACAAGTGACTATGAGATTCAGAAGTGATCGTTAATCAATTTGATGAAAAACAACAAGAATAAGAGTCATCAACATGCGTCAATGTATGCTTTGTTACATGCATGGTTATATCAGTAGGTTATCCTGATCTCCTGTTGGATAAACTACTCCTGGTCAATCAAAACTAAGGATATGGAATACACCCACAATACACAAAACAATACTTAAGTGTGAAACAGTGTCAATGTGCATTCTGGCATAGTTACTCTAGATATTAAGTACATGAGACAATCGCATCAATTACCGCGAATTAACGTGAGGGGTGAACATGCTACCCAACCAAATGACGTTATATCACTGCGTTTTAAAGGAAACATAGCATCTCATACTGATCATTGAGCCCCCCCGGTGTCATGGTCCCCAGTTTCTTAATCCAAAATGTTTCTCGTCGGGCTAAAGCTGTATTATGATCTTTGCCTGTGAATTTCTCAACTACTTCTAATACTGTGAATCTAATTTGTGGGATTGTGTGATTGGACGTGGTCCAATGCATAGCTAAACTGGAGGTGGATGACCTGTTGCGGATTGTGCTTTTATGCTCAATGATGCGCGTTTTTATTTTTCGTGATGTTCTTCCCACATAAGTTAAACTGCATGGACATGTTATGGCGTAGATAACCCCTGTGGTGTTACAGTCAGCATTATGTTTAAGAGCTATGTCTTTGCCTGTATGTGGATGGTGAAAAGTTTTGCCTACTGTAACATTGTTACACTGACCACAATTGTAACATTTTCTCATGCCTTTGAAGGCCCTTTCTTGAGTTTGTCTCGGGTTCTTCAATATCTCCCTGATGTTTTTGGCGCGTGTGTGTGCTATGATAGGAAAGTTTCTGAACAAATTAGCAAAATCTGGCTCATTAGCTATCATTTCCCATCGCTTCCTCAAAATACGTTTAATCCTTTGGGATTGCGTTGAGTGTTTCATCACAAAGACAATGCGGTCATTTGTCAGTTTTTCTGTCTTTTTCAAAAGACTCTTCCGGTCCATCTTCGAGACTTTTAGGACGGCGTTCTGAAGTATTTGCGTAGGATAACCTCTTGCCTTGTACCTTTCTGTTTGTCCTTTAAACAGTTCGTCACATTCAATTTGATTAGATGTTATTCTTTTAATGCGTATAAATTGAGATGTCGGTAGGTGGTTCTTCAAGTTCAAGGGATGTGCACTGGTGTAATGTAACGCATTGTTCACATCTGTAGGTTTGCGATGCACAGTGGTAGAAATCCCTTGTGCTGTTTTACAAATCTCTATATCAAGAAACTGTATCTTCTCTTCTTGGATGTTGTGTGTAAACTTGATTCGCGGGTTACATTCATTGAGTTCCCTAATGAGGTTTTCCAGCTCTTCTTTGCTGCCACGCCAAATCACCAGGATATCATCAATGAATCGCAAAAATAAAATAAGGTGTTCTGTCCAATCTCTGTTAGACAAAATGTATTGTTGTTCGAATAGTGCCATGAAGGTATTAGCATAAGACGGGGCACCAGAAAAGCCCATGGATGTCCCTGTTTTTTGTAAAAAATATTGTGATTTCCAACTGAAATAGCTATGAAATAGAGAGAAGTGCAACAGTTCCAGTAAAAAAACACATAGTGATTGATCTAAATCGGATTGTAACAATCTCCATTCAATGGCTTCTAGGCCCTCTGTGTGTGCTATCGATGTATAGAGTGCCACCACGTCAATGGTGCACAGAATGGTAGTATTGTCGATTAAATCATTCACTTCTGAAAGTTTTACCAAACAGTCAGTAGTGTCTTTCAAGTAGGTTGTCCAGGATTGTACCAATGGCTGTAAATAATAGTCAACAAAGTGTCCGATAGGTTCATGGATAGATCCACATCCTGCCACGATGGGTCTAAACGGAGGGTCTTGAAGAGTCTTGTGAATTTTAGGCAACATGTAAATATGTGGCACTTGTGGAAAATCAGTTCTTAAATATTTGCCAGTCTTAACATTAATGATGCCTGAATTTTCTGCTTTAGAAATGATCTCATTTAACAGTTTGGAAAGTTCATCTGTAGGGTCACAATCCAGTTGAATGTATGTCTCAGTGTCTTTCACATGATCATTGACTTTTTGATCGTAAAATGATGTGTCCATCACCACGAGGGCACCTCCTTTGTCCGCAGGTTGAAACGTTATCGTAGTATCCTGTTTCAATTTGTTGAGTGTCCGTTTCTCGCTTGTTGACAGGTTCTGTTTCTTAGGAGGTTCATACCTAATGGCTTCCAAATCTTTTTTTACTAGTATCTCGAAGTTGTCTAGTATTTTGTGTGAGATGGGGGACATAAATTTGCTCTTAGGTCTAAATTTATCAATCGGTTGTCCGCTTCCATCAGTAGTGGTTGAAGAAAAGAACCATTTGAGACGTAATTTACGTAAAAACTTAAATAGAGCAATTTCAGTCTCTAATGCATTTGAAACATAAGTAGGTACAAATGACGTGCCTTTATTCAAGACACGTGTCTCTTCTTGCGTTAATTCCCGTTTGGATATGTTTACCACTAAGTTAGTTTCTTCGTTACCGTGCGTTGTGGTCGTCCGCCTTCTACTGGTTTTTTTGTGGTTTTGTCCCCTCCGGATGCGTCTGGTCTTGTTTCTAACAATGGGTCTGGCGGATGTATAGAGGATTGGCCTTCTGCTAAAAAAGACGGTTGAATGCTTCTAGACGTTCCAACCACATTTGTTGCTGTTTGGTCGATGCTCCCTTGCATGCTTACAGGTGCTCTTTGCAATGAAAGTTCATCCTCCTGTACTACGCTCTCTTCGGACGACGTTTGTCTTGGGGTCGGTCTACTGGTGTATCTCTTCTGTGCGTAGGCCTCCGCCCACGTGTAAACTTCATCCAGTTTGTAGTCGATCGTATCTCTCCGAAATTTTCGAATTTTACGATCATGTACCTCCTTCGCATGCACATCCAACCTAGTGTTAATATCTTCCAATATCTTCGTCCAATCCTCAGTTGGTATATTTTTTGTGAGATCTTGCTGGAGCTTGAATATATCTTCTTGCAAATCTTTTAATATTTGCGAAAGTTCTTCTATTATCAAGAGAATCAAGTCCAGTGAACATTTGTTCAATATAGCCTGCCACTTAATCATGAATACCTTATTAAACTTAAACAACATCGGTTTTAAAGCAATGCGTAATCCTCTAGGTATTCTCTTGACCTTGTGATATTCTATCAATGTTGTCGCATGTAAGCGTTGGTTCACCTCCTTACGCATAGTATATTCAAGTTGCTTCAACATTTGTGAAGTAGTGCCCTTCGATGTACTGAAAGTGCGGACTTGTTCGATCAGTGCATAAATGTCTGCTGCTTCTTCTGTTGCATAAACTTTGGTTTCAGCCTGATTCAATGTGAGGTTGGATATCTCTCTAAACGAAGCCATCATCAATTAATGGGGTGGGTGCTGGTCTGTGGGGTGGGCTGTGTATAAACTGCAATGTATAGTGACTGACCTGCACTCCTCTTTTTAAACAATTAAACATGTATCTCCTATTGTTAACTTTTTTTAGGAGCTCCCCGGTTCTGAGTTGTGCCCACAACTCTCTGTAAACTAGCCCTGTCGAGGCCTGGCAGCAACCAGGTCTAACCGGGAGCTCACCCACAACTCAGAACCGGGGAGCTCCTAAAAAAAGTTAACAATAGGAGATACATGTTTAATTGTTTAAAAAGAGGAGTGCAGGTCAGTCACTATACATTGCAGTTTATACACAGCCCACCCCACAGACCAGCACCCACCCCATTAATTGATGATGGCTTCGTTTAGAGAGATATCCAACCTCACATTGAATCAGGCTGAAACCAAAGTTTATGCAACAGAAGAAGCAGCAGACATTTATGCACTGATCGAACAAGTCCGCACTTTCAGTACATCGAAGGGCACTACTTCACAAATGTTGAAGCAACTTGAATATACTATGCGTAAGGAGGTGAACCAACGCTTACATGCGACAACATTGATAGAATATCACAAGGTCAAGAGAATACCTAGAGGATTACGCATTGCTTTAAAACCGATGTTGTTTAAGTTTAATAAGGTATTCATGATTAAGTGGCAGGCTATATTGAACAAATGTTCACTGGACTTGATTCTCTTGATAATAGAAGAACTTTCGCAAATATTAAAAGATTTGCAAGAAGATATATTCAAGCTCCAGCAAGATCTCACAAAAAATATACCAACTGAGGATTGGACGAAGATATTGGAAGATATTAACACTAGGTTGGATGTGCATGCGAAGGAGGTACATGATCGTAAAATTCGAAAATTTCGGAGAGATACGATCGACTACAAACTGGAGGAAGTTTACACGTGGGCGGAGGCCTACGCACAGAAGAGATACACCAGTAGACCGACCCCAAGACAAACGTCGTCCGAAGAGAGCGTAGTACAGGAGGATGAACTTTCATTGCAAAGAGCACCTGTAAGCATGCAAGGGAGCATCGACCAAACAGCAACAAATGTGGTTGGAACATCTAGAAGCATTCAACCGTCTTTTTTAGCAGAAGGCCAATCCTCTATACATCCGCCAGACCCATTGTTAGAAACAAGACCAGACGCATCCGGAGGGGACAAAACCACAAAAAAACCAGTAGAAGGCGGACGACCACAACGCACGGTAACGAAGAAACTAACTTAGTGGTAAACATATCCAAACGGGAATTAACGCAAGAAGAGACACGTGTCTTGAATAAAGGCACGTCATTTGTACCTACTTATGTTTCAAATGCATTAGAGACTGAAATTGCTCTATTTAAGTTTTTACGTAAATTACGTCTCAAATGGTTCTTTTCTTCAACCACTACTGATGGAAGCGGACAACCGATTGATAAATTTAGACCTAAGAGCAAATTTATGTCCCCCATCTCACACAAAATACTAGACAACTTCGAGATACTAGTAAAAAAAGATTTGGAAGCCATTAGGTATGAACCTCCTAAGAAACAGAACCTGTCAACAAGCGAGAAACGGACACTCAACAAATTGAAACAGGATACTACGATAACGTTTCAACCTGCGGACAAAGGAGGTGCCCTCGTGGTGATGGACACATCATTTTACGATCAAAAAGTCAATGATCATGTGAAAGACACTGAGACATACATTCAACTGGATTGTGACCCTACAGATGAACTTTCCAAACTGTTAAATGAGATCATTTCTAAAGCAGAAAATTCAGGCATCATTAATGTTAAGACTGGCAAATATTTAAGAACTGATTTTCCACAAGTGCCACATATTTACATGTTGCCTAAAATTCACAAGACTCTTCAAGACCCTCCGTTTAGACCCATCGTGGCAGGATGTGGATCTATCCATGAACCTATCGGACACTTTGTTGACTATTATTTACAGCCATTGGTACAATCCTGGACAACCTACTTGAAAGACACTACTGACTGTTTGGTAAAACTTTCAGAAGTGAATGATTTAATCGACAATACTACCATTCTGTGCACCATTGACGTGGTGGCACTCTATACATCGATAGCACACACAGAGGGCCTAGAAGCCATTGAATGGAGATTGTTACAATCCGATTTAGATCAATCACTATGTGTTTTTTTACTGGAACTGTTGCACTTCTCTCTATTTCATAGCTATTTCAGTTGGAAATCACAATATTTTTTACAAAAAACAGGGACATCCATGGGCTTTTCTGGTGCCCCGTCTTATGCTAATACCTTCATGGCACTATTCGAACAACAATACATTTTGTCTAACAGAGATTGGACAGAACACCTTATTTTATTTTTGCGATTCATTGATGATATCCTGGTGATTTGGCGTGGCAGCAAAGAAGAGCTGGAAAACCTCATTAGGGAACTCAATGAATGTAACCCGCGAATCAAGTTTACACACAACATCCAAGAAGAGAAGATACAGTTTCTTGATATAGAGATTTGTAAAACAGCACAAGGGATTTCTACCACTGTGCATCGCAAACCTACAGATGTGAACAATGCGTTACATTACACCAGTGCACATCCCTTGAACTTGAAGAACCACCTACCGACATCTCAATTTATACGCATTAAAAGAATAACATCTAATCAAATTGAATGTGACGAACTGTTTAAAGGACAAACAGAAAGGTACAAGGCAAGAGGTTATCCTACGCAAATACTTCAGAACGCCGTCCTAAAAGTCTCGAAGATGGACCGGAAGAGTCTTTTGAAAAAGACAGAAAAACTGACAAATGACCGCATTGTCTTTGTGATGAAACACTCAACGCAATCCCAAAGGATTAAACGTATTTTGAGGAAGCGATGGGAAATGATAGCTAATGAGCCAGATTTTGCTAATTTGTTCAGAAACTTTCCTATCATAGCACACACACGCGCCAAAAACATCAGGGAGATATTGAAGAACCCGAGACAAACTCAAGAAAGGGCCTTCAAAGGCATGAGAAAATGTTACAATTGTGGTCAGTGTAACAATGTTACAGTAGGCAAAACTTTTCACCATCCACATACAGGCAAAGACATAGCTCTTAAACATAATGCTGACTGTAACACCACAGGGGTTATCTACGCCATAACATGTCCATGCAGTTTAACTTATGTGGGAAGAACATCACGAAAAATAAAAACGCGCATCATTGAGCATAAAAGCACAATCCGCAACAGGTCATCCACCTCCAGTTTAGCTATGCATTGGACCACGTCCAATCACACAATCCCACAAATTAGATTCACAGTATTAGAAGTAGTTGAGAAATTCACAGGCAAAGATCATAATACAGCTTTAGCCCGACGAGAAACATTTTGGATTAAGAAACTGGGGACCATGACACCGGGGGGGCTCAATGATCAGTATGAGATGCTATGTTTCCTTTAAAACGCAGTGATATAACGTCATTTGGTTGGGTAGCATGTTCACCCCTCACGTTAATTCGCGGTAATTGATGCGATTGTCTCATGTACTTAATATCTAGAGTAACTATGCCAGAATGCACATTGACACTGTTTCACACTTAAGTATTGTTTTGTGTATTGTGGGTGTATTCCATATCCTTAGTTTTGATTGACCAGGAGTAGTTTATCCAACAGGAGATCAGGATAACCTACTGATATAACCATGCATGTAACAAAGCATACATTGACGCATGTTGATGACTCTTATTCTTGTTGTTTTTCATCAAATTGATTAACGATCACTTCTGAATCTCATAGTCACTTGTGAGCAATAGACATTATTGTATATATGTTATTTACGTCTTGTGTACAGGTTTTGACTACACTTTCTCTGTTCGTGTTTTGATAATGAGGGAGCCCTAAGCACACACATTTCACAGTATCTTGATTTCATGGTTTTAATTATTCTTCCTATCTGAGCACGATATAAACAATCACACACGTATGATAATAATTACACTAGGTTATTTTTGACGTTCATTTTGTACAGGTTTCGTAGGGGATTACATGGTAATGCTTGTTACACACAGTCCGACAAGTCCCGTTTCTAGTTCTATGATAGCCGGGTGCATTTAGGCTAGTGACTGTAGAAACCAATGACGGACCGGACATAGACGCCGACTCAATCCACGACTGGAGGAACGTCACCACACGACTGCCAGGTAACTGCTGTTTTAGACTTTTAGAGTTGCTTTAATTTCTTCTTACTAGTATAAACGCATATTAATAAGATGCATGCGGACCTGTTGGTTTGCAGCTCTTTGCAGACGGTTGTTAGGAGGAGACCATTCAAGGACGAACACTTAAGAACAACCACATTGAGGCTGTATCGTTAACATTGGGGTAAGCGTCCATAAGGATTCATGATTTTAAGTTCTTCAAATGCCTAACTTAATCGTGACTTAAGTAGTAGGAGAGCCTTTAATTCGTTTCTGATTAATTGCAGAAAATTACTATCGTTGTCAGCGTATGACATTATTTCTCCAAAATAGACGGTCATGGTGAGTGGGCTTTAGACCCGTGATATATTGTATTTGACGGGAATCGGTTGGTGTTCAGACACAATTTGGTACTTGTGGGGGAAACTTGGGTGTTGGCAAGATGACACATTGATGGTGACTGTTTGGTAGCTCACTTATAACTTTTGTTTCTATTTGCTTACACATATTGGCACTGGTTTATTAACCTCATAGTAGGTTTTGGTATTAATTACGGGTTCAGCACATGTTATTATTTCTGGACGCACTGAGAAAATGTAGCCAAACCTAAATCGGCAATATGTACAATGCGAGAATTTTTAGTGATATCATGTTATATTATTTTTGTAGTGCCCAGACACGGAACTGAAGTACAAATCATCGGAATGAATATCATTTTCATTATTACTAAGATTAAGTTACCTGCCCCTGAAGAAGGGTCAAAGAGACCCGAAATGCATTGGGAATTTTTGTTGTAAATTATCTCATTGTTTATATTCATGTATAAAGTGAAATCTACCTGTGGTTTACTTATGTTGTGCACATTAAGTACAGCTGGAATGATAAATACTTTATAAGAGTAAAATTCCAAAAATTTGTCTTTGAAAACAAGTGTTATTCATGGAATAGTCTGATTTACTTGTCATGATGATTTGGGACCATATTGTGTAAGATGATTTATATGTTTTGAAACCCAAGGGACTAAGGGTGAGCTCCCGGTTAGACCTGGTTGCTGCCAGGCCTCGACGTGTCTTGAATGTAAACATCATGGATGGCATGGGATTGTGCTGATTTTTCTGTGTTTTTTGATTTTTTGGGGTGTATAACTGAACTGATGTTCCTCTGTCTTCCATTGCTTTTAGGTGCACAAGACTCAAGAGAGCCACCAGTGCCAGGAAGAAGTCCTGCAGCGGTGTGTGTGTGCAGCATAACGTCACGCGACGTCACGTCTGGACACAGACAACTCTGCAACTCGAGCAACTGCTGCCTGCTGTTCTGACCTGCTCTGAAGAAGATGGCCCCAAAAAAGTTACCCGTAGCTCCTCTAGCAAGAAAGTTGCCAGTAAGGAGCAGAAGAAGCAAGTTACCAAGGAGACTGGTGTGCCGGCCGCCCCTTTTTTTGGGAGTAAAAAAAAAGTATGCCTGCAGCAGCAACGGGATCTGCTGGGGACCAAGCTGGGAGCAGCACCCCCGCTCCATTGCGCTCAGTGCCACCACCACCACCACGCCAACTTAAGTCCAAGCCCTTCACTGCTGCAGAGGCACTTAGTCTAGTTGTTCAATCACCATCGACCAGTGATGTTGGCTCATCGCAAGAAAGTAGCAGCAATGTCCCTCAATCAACACAGGTTGTTGTAACTCATCTGACGAGTGTTGAAAAACCACAGCCGCAACAAAAACCACATGTGCAAGTACAAGCCCAAGTACATGTGGAAGGAGAGGCAGCGCAAGGAGATGCGCAAGGAGAGGTGCATGGAGGGTCACAAGTGCCCACAATAGTTGTTCCTCCCGAAGTAGGGGCACATCAGGAAATCGACAATCAAGGCGAGGTATCATTTGAGGAAGCCACTCCTCCTGATGATCATTCATTGTCTTCCACACCCCTAGCAAGGAAGAGATCAAGGGTGGTGTCGACATCTTCTTCAAGAACACCTCCTTCTGATGATACGGATCAAAATTGGGAACCAGCACCACTGCCGTCTGAGAGTGAGGCACACCATGATCTGACAAAGGTAGTTAAGCGTAAAAGGAAGCTCGTCCAAAGTCTCAGAGTTATGGAGTGTGATGAGGCTCAACAAGAAGTGGCGGATACTGCTGCTGATGAAGACTCTGACAACGACGACCCAGTCATCATAAAGGTCACTGCAGCCCCAGCGGGCATGCAGCAAACAGACATTTTGACCCCAGCCCGAAGAGCTGCTGAGCGTGATGATGATGATGTTATCGACGAGGAGGCAGTGGAAACACCACAATCATTTGATTTAAGTAGTACACCAACTCGTACCGCTTCCATATTTCTTTCTCGCAAGAAGGGACCTCCATCCACCTCGACCTTAATTAGTGGCGGTGAAAGTGCACAACGTACTAAAGTTCGGCAATCCACATCCTCCACTTCATCTGGCATTAGCAGCATGACCACCACCACCAGTACCGCCGCCTCCTCCGGCCCCCACAGACAATTCAAGTCCCCAGTTTGGGACTTCTTTACTGTTTGCCCAAAAAGGGAAAAGTTCGCCATTTGTAGCATTTGTAAGATTGCAGTTAGTCGTGGTAAGTTTGGTACCAACTATGGTACCGGAGGCCAGAGAGGTCATCTTAGGAGACAGCACGCTGTCCAATGGTTTGCGCACCTGAAGGAGATCAAGGAAGCCCGAATTGGAAGTCACGAAAACGTTGATGTTTCATCTGATGATGACGAGGAGGAAGAAGACGTGTCAAACACTTCACTTACACCCAGTACCCCTGTCAGCAGCACACCCCATGTGAGGCACACTAAGAGTGTTGGAGCGAGTGAGACACCAATGCGAAAAAGTTCACCAGCGAGCAAAATTGGGTCAACGAAGTCATTATCATCCCGTAAATGCTTGGTCCAGGGCAACATTAGAACCATGTTTTGTTCAGACGCGCCATATGAACGCAACCACCCACTGACGCGTCTGTATAACACTAAGCTGGCTAAAATGCTAGCTCTGGACCTTCTCCCTTTTTCTTTTGTAGAAGCGGTAGGTTTTCTAGAATTAGTGGCAGCGCTCTACCCTAAATGGAAGGTTCCTAGCCGGTTCTATTTTGCCCGAGTTGCTGTTCCAGCACTACATGAACATGTGCTGGAGGTGATTGGGGCAGCTTTGCAGAAGAGTGCTGTTCACACTATACATCTGACAACAGACATGTGGACCAGTGGCGCAGGCGCTGATTACATGTGCATCACTGCACACTGGGTCTCTTTTTCAGGGGTTAAAGCAAAGCTAAACGCAGGTGTTGACCCGGACCAAGTTTTTAAAGCTGCTCGGAAACATGCAACACTAGCCATGTTTGGCTTGGAGAAACGTCACACAGCACGAAACATTTTGGACGAGTTTAACAAAAAGGTCTTTCACTGGCTGTCCCCAAAAAAACGCCAGATTGGTTATGTTTCCACGGATAATGGCACCAATGTAGTTAAGGCCATGGCGCTGGGTGACTATTTCAGAGTGCCGTGTTTGGCGCACTGTATCAACCTGGTAGTTCAAAAATTCTTGAGTGATAAAGACAGTCCAGCGTGCGAGGTAATGGCCACCTGCCGAAAAATGTGCAACCATTTCAGCCATTCTTTTAAGGCCCGGAAGCATCTGAGGAGCCTGCTACATCAACGTCGAATGCCAGTGAAAGCACTCATCCAGGAGGTGTCAACACGTTGGAACTCAACCTTCTACATGCTTGAGCGTCTGTATGAGCAGTATACGGTACTCGATCACTATTTCTTAAAACAGGGTACAGCTCAGAAGGACCTGAGGATGGATGTGGCGCAATGGGACATAGTTAAAAGCATGACAGAAATGCTTCGTCCTTTTGAGGTCTTCACGCGTGCAGTCAGCAAGGAGGACTGTAATTTGGGAAAAGCTATCCCATTGTTGTGCATGCTGGAGCACCAACTGAAGGCGGTGTCTTCTGAGTTAGAAAAAGATGAAAAAAACAAAGACCCTTTTGTTTTGTCGGAGAAATTATTAGAGCGCCTACGTGGTGATGAACGTCTTAAAATGATCAACTCAGAACAGCATTACATTTGTGCTACTATTCTGGATCCACGCTACAAAAAGGCGCTGGCAGGCCAAGCATTCTTTCCTTTTGCTGATGAAGATGTTAAAAAGTACAAACTTTGGCTAGCCAGGTCAGCCAAGAGGTTTGAAAAAGAACAGCAGGATATTGAAGGAGAAGGCAGTACATCAGCATCAGCATCAGCAGGCCATCCCCAGTCAAAAGAATCCACTTCTGCACCTGTGGCTGTGGCACAAGTGACCTCTCAGCCGTTAAAGACACCGGCAACCGGATCATCTGCACCACACACAAGAGTAAAATTGGCTGCTGAAGAGGATTGGCTATCTTGGCTTGGGTATGGTTCTCGAAAAAAGGTCACAGGCACAGCAAAAAGTAAGCAAAGTGGAGGAACCTTTGAGGACCTTGAGTCGATGGTGCAGGACTATCTGAATGACTCAACAGAGGTCTTTCTTAATGATGAGCCATTGGAGTATTGGCATGGGAAAAAACAATTGTGGCCACAGCTCTCCAACCTGGCTATAAACTACTTGTCTTGCCCACTCGCAAGTGTGTCTTCTGAACGTGTTTTCAGTGCTGCTGGTGGCATTGTAACTCCCAAGCGGAGCCGCCTCTCGCCCAAAAATGTGGAGAGGTTAACAATGATAAAGATGAATCAGCATCTCATACCACCAGATTACAAAGTACGAGAAACCACGCCGCATGAAGACGAGGAGGACAGCAACGTAGATGAGGGAATTTGTTTTCTCTTCGGTGACACTGACCGCATCCTGCCTGAATTCGCAGAGTATGATGACGAACTCTTATTCTTATTCCCTGACACCGAGCCCTGAAAATGAGACAATGAATAAATAACTTTCTTTTTCGTCCTTATTCACTTTTATTCCTGTGTGTCTGTCTTTCTTTGTTTTGCACAGTTAATTTAATTCAAACTTTAATCCCCTAATGACAAAAACAAGCCGATCAGCAGAACTGTCTTCACTTGTTTGCTTATTGATTTGAAGGTGCCGCAGTGTACATTCCTCAGGTTCACAAGTTCAGAAGAACATGCTCCTCTATCCTCCTCCTCCAGACTCCTATTTCCCTCAAAGCAGAGGGCTGGATTATGCCCAATGAAGAAAGACTCAGCACTTGTGGGGGTGTTCTACTTCTTTGCGGGTGAGTTGAGGGCTCTGGGGCCATTGCTGTGAAGCTCTAATAACGGATAAAAGTGGTTTGGACCAAATATGAGGCGGAAATTTCTTGCCGTTTTTGCTGACTTGCTTGCCTTTGAGGTGCTCTTTGGCGGGGTTCCGGGTGTTTGTGGGTGAGTTTTGGGGTCTGGGAACACTGCTGCGACAGTCTAATCTAGATTGCATTTGCTTTTCAGGAAATCCGTGGTGGAAAACAGGAGTTATGATGATGACCTAGCTGCACAGCGCGTTTGGACCGAAGGCCGAGAGATATTGTAAGTATGAGATTTTGCTTTTTGGCTGTTTGGGGGTGTAGTCGCGTGCTTTTTTGCGGGTGGGTTGGCGGGTCTTGGGGCATTCCTGGGAAGGTCTAATACCGGATAGAAGTGGTTTGGACAAAATCCATGCAGAATTTTTTTTTTGCTATTTCTTCTGACATCTTGCTCAATGTAGCGTTTTCGGGGGCCTGTTTGGGGGGCTTCCTGGTGTTTGTGGGTGGGTTTCGGGGTCTCTGTCGGAGCACTGCTGCGACAGTCTAATCTAGATTGCATTTGCTTTTCAGGAAATCCGTGGTGGAAAACAGGAGTTATGATGATGACCTAGCTGTACAGCGCGTTTGGACCGAAGGCCGATAGATATTGTAAGTATGAGATTTTGCTTTTTGGCTGTTTGGGGGTGTAGTCGCGTGCTTTTTTGCGGGTGGGTTGGCGGGTCTTGGGGCATTCCTGGGAAGGTCTAATACCGGATAGAAGTGGTGTGGACAAAATCCATAAGGAAAAGCCTTTTGGCACTTTTTGTAACTTAGTGTTTGTTAGGGTTAGCCCTAGCAGCAGGATTGCATGTGTTTCGGGGTGTTCTAGATTTTTGCAAATGAGTTCTGGGGTCTTAGAGCACTCTTGGAGCGATGATGGCTATGGATACTTTTGCTTGCTTGAAAGTGGTTTGAATACAATCCACGGTGGGTAAGGGGGTATTTGGGCCTACTTTTACTTTCAAGGTACGTTTTGTCACCAGTTTTCTGCTAGGCCTCGTTTTTTGAGATCTGATTGGGGGTCTTCTACATTTTTGCGACTGGCTTTAGTAAGGGTCTGGGTGGGAGCACTGCTGGGAAGGTCTAATTTTGTTCTAAAACACAGTTTACAGTACACCTAGCTTGAGGGGAAAGATCCGCTAAATTAATTTGGCCATACTTATTTATCCTTCAAAAGGTGACTCAGACAGAGTACGCACTTTCAAAAATATTGTACTGTCTATTAGGAAAATCAAAGTGTGACTTTTTGCACCACACAGCGTACATACCTTATATTTATTTATCAGTGGTATTGTAATAGCACTTACTGTTTTCCGTTCAATAATTACAGGCCGGGTTTCAGTCTGTGCAATGGGGAAAAAAGATGGAGTCAGGCTTCACATTAACGAGCCGCAATTCAACACCTGCCAGGCAGGCAGTGGACAGGGTGTCTTCTGTCAGTGGTCACCAACATTGATGGACGAAGCGTCAGCTGGAATGGAGGAGTGCCGCTAATAAGAGGAATTGTTTGCTGCATGCAACTTACTTACCAAATTCAACAGGACAACTCCAACAACATACAGATACAGTATCCATTGTTTTCTTCTATGAGTGTGACTGCATTTCTTGGATCTCTCTCTGCTTCTAAATTGATCCCTACAGCCATTCTATAGGTTTTACTTCGGCTAATTATTAAACCTAATTTAATGTAAGAAGTGTTTCTCTGAGTGCAGAGATAGGCTAGTGAAAACGCTGCAGCCCTGTACTGTCGCATTCTAGTACTACTTACTTTTCAGTAACAATGCATGCAGTAGGGCATGCACTTCCTTTATGTCACTTAAAAGATTTGTGGTTAGCTTTAGTTTGTACCCAAAGATTTCTTTATCTTCATTTATTGTTTGTCCATGCTGTGCTTTTTTTTTCTTCTCTCAACAAAACCTACCCAAAAAGAAACCCCCATTCCCATCCATTTTCCAAACCCTAACCCTCTTCCCCCGGGCTGTGTGGTTTTGCTTGATGTGTGACTAAATGACATCAATAATTCCACACACTTGCTGGGGAGGATAAGGTCATAGCAACAGGCTGGTGAAGGAATCCGAGGATATATTCTAGACTTACTCAGCTTCAGTACTATTTCTTGTAGTAGTAGGAGCCAATGTCAAATAAATTCAACGCAAGTACTAGTTATACTTGCAATACTTTACCATTTGTTAGGCTACATTGTGGAACTGTTCTAGTGTACTGTCACCTGCTATATTCTCTATCGTACCGTAACCGTTGTAATGCTACAGTAAGGACAAACCAGGTTTCGTTTTCTTTTTTTCCATATGCATGCAACTGCCACTGTGTCACACCACTAGTACCACCGCAATGAGGACATTTCATCCGCCCAGGATTGCCAACCTTAATCCCCATTTCCCGTGGAGCCAGCCCTGGGCCTAGCCCTACTTTCAAACACAAATTACAGGTAAGATAAGCGTTTGGTGGGAGGTAGTATAATGGAGTATTAGGACTAGACGAGAGATTGACGGTAGTACTACTAAAGTCCTAGGACTCTTCAGGAAAACAAACTTACTGTTAAACCCCCACCCACCAGACTCAAAAGCAGTAAAAAACAGGTATGGTCAGATAAAGTTTAAAAAAGTATATTTATGTAGCCCTAACAAAATAATCTCCCTCAAGACCCTCCCTAACCCCAACGACTGTCTTTCAAAAGTCCCAAAAAGAACCCAACTCCCAAATCCCACCCCCCAAAAGTCTCTAAAAAAAGGGCAAGGGACACTACACTACTGGAGGGTGCTGTTGAATTTAGCGGCCAGGGCATCATACTCCTTGCGGAGGGTGGCATGGTCGAAGCGGAGGCCCTCCACCAAGTTCTTGTAGCTATGGACCTCCTGCTCCAGGTAGGACACTCTGAGGGATAAGCGGCGTTGGCGTGCCTTGCAACTCCTGTGGGGGGCAGCTGATGTCTTTGCTGCTCGGCGGTGGCGGTTGGCTTTGGTAGCCTGGCTCCGTACCGCTGGAGCACTGCGCTGGCTGGCAGCCCGTGGGGGCACGGAGGAGGATGCAGCTGTCCCAGTGGAGGATGTTGTGGTTCCACCGGTTGACTGCGTGTCCTCCTCCTCCAGGGCCACCAGCCGCCGATATTCGGCGACAGTGGCATCCAGCCTCCGTTGCCGGGCCATTCGAGCCTGCTCCCTCCGTGATGTCGATTTGGAAGGAGCAACTATATGAAGAAAGAAATACATAGTCTGTAACCAATGCTCCTTAACATTAATAACACAAAGTGATTGAGCCGAAAGTTGTGTCACAGTACAAGTAGCAATTGAAAGCACTGTACATAACTATTGAGGACAGTATCTATCTAACCTCCCACTTCTGCATCCTTGCTCTAACATTAGTGGGAGTTTAATGAACAAATTCTACGACCACTATGGACTTCCATTACAGTCGACTATGACAGTACACCAGTCTTATTCTTCTTCTCCTCTCTTGTTTAGGAAAATTGGTACGTTATCTTATGCAAGCCGGCAGAATGCCAGCGCAGTGAACTTGCACCCGAGAAAAACAGACGTACACCATGATGAGTGAGATAGACTTGCGTTACTGTACCGGTCCAGTACATGCAGGTGGTGAAGCTATTACTTTTCTATTACGGGTGGCACTGAGAATACTCTGTTACAAGGGCTACAGCTTAATTAATTTAGCTTTCACCCTACAGTGCAAATGAGTACTAGCAAAGGAAAATGAAGAAGCTAAATAATTTGATTATCTATCACTTCACATGGGATGTATTTGATGACATATGGGATGACTTTAGGTGCTTTGCTTATTATTGAGTGAACAGTGATACACCCACACATGAATGACGTACTACTACGAAACTAAAGTTATTAAGAGAGGTACGGAGTGTCCACCGTAATAACCGGATATATGCTGTACTTGCAGTTGCAATACAAACTACTGCTACTATTCATGGTAGTATTTGGACAAATTTACAACTTCTTTTCCTTGCCTTCCCTACACTGGAACGGACGTGCGGGTGCGGTGTTACATGCGCTTCAAGGTAACACTTAGTTCATCCAGTGCAGTGACCATCTACTCTCTCTAGATACACATATGCTATCTAAGAGTCAGATAATACCATGCTCCAGGCATCCATCCATTCAAAGTATATGCACACATACAGTTTCTGTTTCACCCACCCAGGCTGTTCTCCTTCCACCCATCCTTGCTTCATCATTGACCCAGCCATGCACCATACCATATTCTTTCCTTCCCAGCCACCTCGGGGACCAAGCAAACACATATCATTCTTCTTTGCCAGCCATCATAAAATTTCTCGTCCTTCCACACTTACTTACACCCTTCTTTTGCTTTTCGTTCATCCCATCCATCAAGTTCATCTAAGATCTTATTGGGATTCTTCTCACCAAAAACTTCACAGCTGAGTCGAAGTACATTTAGAGGAGGCTACTACCTGGTTGATTTATAATACACCCGTGCAGAAAGCACACTATGCAGTCTTCAATCTCAATAAGTAAGGAATATATAGCTTACCTCTTCCCGCCACCACCGTGTGAACCCTCACAGGAACGTCCGGCACTTGCACCGCCTCCTCCCCAGAGTCCTCCTCCAACACCACCACCTCCGCGCTGGCCCCGCCACCAGATGTTCCACCTACAAAGTACATTTAAGAATGTTAGAATACACCACTCACTACTATATAATATTTGGTCTAGGAGGAATAAAGAAATGTTAAAAAAACGAAATACAATGTAATAATTTGTAACTGTCTACTCTAAAGTAAAAATGTCCCTTTTTCCAGGGAAGGCTGTTGTCTTGCTGCACTTTTTGGCACAACTGATGAATGCTTGCTTTTTATTTTTAACACACACCACTTTTTCTCCTAACAGAAGCTTGACTTCTAAGAACACGATCAGGGTCAAGCTCAAGTTCAAACCAGGTGAGAGCTCAGCTCGACCACAAGAAATGTGTCCAATTAATTGTTAGCACTAAGCACTTTTCCATTTTCAGTTAAACGTTTACTTTTATGACAAAGTTGATTTTAATAAATGTGTTTACTTTTAATAAAGCTTTTAAACTTAAATAGACTCTGTGGTTTTTGGTCCTCCAGACTAGAGTGGATGAGCTAAAGGTTTTGGAATTTTTGCAAGCAAGAGTGCCTCTGACACTTCTTGACTCTGACTCCGTACTCTTGTCCTGCGTTGGATAATCTAATCATCATTGGGGATCAATCATCGGTGACTTTGGGAGCTAAATGACTCTGCCACACTATCTAGTCAGTAAGGAGTTTGGGGGTTCTTCAAAGTCTGATATCACTGAGGTATGTGGAAAGAAAGTCTACCTGCGCCTATTATAATTGATAAACAATGCACTATTTAGTGTTCATAGTTCGGTTTGTGCAGATTTGTCCCTGCAACAGTAGTAGAATGGATTGTCCTCCTATCCAAACCAAAAGTAAAGTAGTATCTTATTCTTTCTTGGTGGTCATTCACCTTTTTATTGTTGGCAATTGTCAAAGCATAAACATTTAGAAGACTTGAAAAGACATTATGGACAATCCCAGAGGACTGCACTCAGTGCATAGAGCTATTGCTGACTAGAATGGGAGTCCAATGGAATTGCCAAATGTGCAATCTTAGTTAGCTACACAGACAGACTAATAAGAATAATCTAGTAATACCACAGGGAGTCATAGTCGAGGCAGGATAAGAATTTAGATCCAGTCTACAAGAAGATCAAAGACGATTTAGAAAAAATCGAATGAGGAACGCTAGGAAAAAATAGGTACTCTATATTGAAATTAAAACTTACTGGGGCCAGCAAAGGAGCCCTCGCCTGCCCGATCCTGGCCTGCATCCTCCTGAACAGCACCCTCCTCCTCCTGTGTCCTCTTGCCCTTGGGGGGAGCTGATGTACAACATGAAAGAAAGAAAGACCAGAAAACATGGATGATATTTGTCAACCAAATCAAAAATTTCAAAAGAACAATAACAAAATATTTTGGCGAAATAGCAAATAGATAGACAACTATTCCACGGGATATATTGACCAATCTCATGTGGTATACTACGTTATTCGTATTGCCTGATTTGCGGACCGTTGACTTTGAAAGTTCCTATGTAACTCACTAAACAGACTACTAAAAAGGTTTGCCTAGGCCTGGCAGGCAGCAGTCCGCAGCACGCGAAGTGACAGACAAAGTCCATCGTGCTTGCAGATCAGTGAATACTCAAACTATCAATCCACCGACCACCACCACTATTTCTTCTTATAGCCATGTGTCTAAAGGAAGTACTGGACTTCAGTCTGTTGGGGCTGATTTAGAAGTCCCTTGCGGCTCATTTTCCTCCATTGTTGCGTGACTTTTGTGACGCAGCGGCAGAACAAAAGAGGCGCCATGGTGCGGCGAATATCAAAAAAAAAAATGACGCATATGGGAGATGCATCACGTTGTAAAGCCCTGCGCCATCAGGGGGCGTTCCGGCGCAAGGGAGGGCGTTCCTGCGCAGGAACGAATCCTAAAAGTGGCTGAGGGAAATCTACAAGATGTCAATCAGTCACTTTTAGGACAATGATGCGTGACTCAAACCCTGCGCCTGCTTGAAGCCGACGTACGGCTTGATGCAGCATTGGGGAGATAGGGCACCCCAGAGCATTGCTGGAGCTGCGCCATCGTTGGCACGCAACTCCAGCAATGCGCCGCCTTTACGGCACAGATGCGTAAGGCTTCTGTGACGTTTTGGGCCCATGGGTGGTGGTGGTGGCATGGCGCACAATTACTGCTGCATCCCTGCTACTTTGCAGGGATGCGCCAGTAATTGAAAATATGACCCTTAGTGTCTAGCATTACGCAGTTCTTTACACTACACTCATACATAATTTCTCAGGCCAATGAAATGAACACAAAATACAAAACAAATAAGCATAGTAGCAAGGCTACTGAGAAGGAGAGCAGTGCACCTGAAATGCATAGAAGATTTTGAAATATAATTTACCTACAATGTAATCGGCAGCATTATTGCTCTTGGTAAAGAACAAAGATTTGCAAATAACAGAGCCGGATAAAACAGAGTAGTGATGAAATAGCTAGAAATAGCTACTACTACTCACCAAGCCCGGGGACTTCTACGCCGAGCACGTCCAGCAAGTCGCGTTCCCGGTCCATGACATCCGTCCAGCGGTGGGTGGCCTGGTTATAGGTGCACCGGACCCCAGAGAGTTTAAACATGGCCCGGCACACCTTCTCCCACCGCTTCCGGCGCTCCCGGATGCCGTAGCCGGTTGCGATCTTGCTGCCTCCCAGGATGGTCTTGGGGAGGCGGCGCTGGACGTGGAATATTAGTGCGGCCACCTCCTCCGCACTAAAAATCTCCCGGGCTGTCACTGTCTCCCCCCTCAAACGCCCGCACGGGAGCCGGGCACGGGGTGCGGGACCCTACCCCTTCTCAGGGTGCTTCCCGGCTCCCTTTACCATGGTCTGGGCAGAAATGAAGTTAAATAATAAAGAATAAATAGAATAGGGAAGAAGAAAAGAAAAGAGTTTAAAAAAGTAGTTTAAAATTAACAAAAAGTAGCAGAAAACACAAAAATATAGAGCTAGAAAAATAGAGGGATAGATAATAAGTAAAATAGATCAAAAAAACTTCAAACAAGCAAAGGATGGCAGAGATTCAGAGAGGATACAGAAAGCATGCCCAGAACCATAGCAATGAATGAGAAACAAGATGGCCGCGCCCGTTCACGACCGCGTGGGTAAGTTCGTGCGAGATTTTCCTCACGATCACGCGCGAAATTGTACTAGCGAGCCGCACACTTTGCGAGATTACACATAGCGGCCGGAAACGGAATTACGTCACGCAAACAAGATGGCCGCGCCCGTGTACGACCGCTAGGGTAACTTGGCAAACGTATCGCTACAAGCGCCTTGCGAACACGGAAAAAAACACGCGAACATACACGCCGCAAAAAAAAAAGTGTATTCGCACGAATTCGCGGCTTCCGAAATCGATCTCGCACGGATTCGCGCCCCGCAAATCGCGCGAAATTGCAGAAAAACGATTTTAGCAAAAATGAAAGCAATCAGCAGGTGCAAAAGTTCAAACTTAACATTAGTAACCATTCACTCTAGTGCTTCCTGAGGGGCCCCTCCAGAGTTCAGTTGCCTATTTGCAACTATTCTATGACCCTGCTATGACCCAAACAGCAGGCTCATAGAATAGCTACAAGTAGACCATAAAGGTCCTGTGAAAAATAATTGCACTGCAACAGAAAGCAAATTACAGATAAGGAAGGAAGCAGGTGCCAGCCAGACTGGAAGTTTCAAAATTACTGACACATTAATCAACCCCAAATTAATTCATGGCAGTTGAAGAAGGGCAGGTGTGCTTGCTTTCACTGCAACAGAAAGCAAATTACAGATAAGGAAGGAAGCAGGTGCCAGCCAGACTGGAAGTTTCAAAATCACTGACACATTAATCAACCCCAAATGAATTCATGGCAGTTGAAGCAGGGCAGGTGTGCTTGCTTTTTTTCACCCCCATAATCTACAGTGATAAACAAACCTAATGGGTGGCAGTGAGGATGTACCAGAGGGTGGCATGGGTGAACCAGAGGGTGGCAGTGGTGAAACAGAGGGTGCTGTGAACCTGTGATGATAAACCAGACGTAGAAACAACATAGTCGCGGCCGTTGCGAGCCGAAAAGTAAGTTCGCAATTGCGAAATGGTCCACAAATCCTCGCGAACGCTCGCCAACACAAAAAACATGAAAATCCGCTAATCCGCGAGAGTTCGCGGATTTTGCGGATTGCGAATCCATAAATTCGCAAATTCGCGTACGCCAGATCCGCTAGATCCGCCCATGCTTAGTCCCAGGATGTTTGTTTCCGGTTCAGAGAAGACCTGGTTTGACAGTTCGGGATGGACTGTTCCCATGATGCACAGGGTCAAGACTGATTGCATATGGCTGGGTCTGAACTGAGGTGGCGAAGTGAGCTAAAGAATGATGATGGATTCTACTCAGATCTGTGACTGGGGGTGAGTGTCTGAAAAGTTTCAGCACTCCATCCATCATCTACTTGTATTTGCTTTGTTTGCCCTGAGTTGTCAGGGCATGCCCAGACGTGGGTCACTTGCTCACTTTGCCACTGGATTCAAGCTAGTCTGGCTGATGAAGGGTGTTACCCAGAAACTGGTGCCAGGATGCTTATTTCCGGTTCAGGGAAGACCTGGTTTGGCAGTTCGGGCTGGACTGTTCCCATGAGGCACAGGGTCAAGACTGATCAGTGCTCCGTCCATCATCTCCTTGTGTTAACATTCTAAAAGTGGTATTTTCAGAATTTTTAATTGTGATTCCCGAGACATCAAACATGCACTGGTTATCTCTTCCCATTTGGAAATTACACTTATGAAATGTAATCAGGTATCACCAATGTTATCCTATGGGAGAGCTAGGTCCTGCTGCAGTGAAAAACAAATGTAAGAGTTTTTCACAACCATGACATGTAAAACTTAAAAGCACATGTCCTATGTTTTAAATACACTGCACCCTGGCCGTGGGGCTCTCCAGGGCCTCGCCTACCCTAGGGGTGATTTATATATATTAAAAAGGAAAATGTGGGCCTGACAAAAGTTTTATTTTGCCACATCGGCATGGCAGTTTAAACTGCAGTGGCAGGCCTGAGAAATGTTTAAAGGGCTACTTAAGTGAGTGGCACAATCAGTGCTGGAGGCACACTGGCAGCATTTAATTTACAGACCTTGCGCACATGTAGTTACACCTTACTAGGGATTTACAAGCAAATTAAATGTGCCAATTGGAAATAAGCCAATCTAACATGTTTTAGGCAGAGAGCACTAGCACTTTAGCACTGCTTAGCCATGCTAAATTGCATAGAGTGCTAAGGACAACAAAAACTAATTGAGCAAAAAACTAGGAGGAAGGAAAAATGTTTGGGGCTGGTCCTGCAGAAAGGGTCAGGTCTGAAACATAGTTGTTTGTATCCCGGGGCGCTAGTTAGTGCAGAAGATCGCTGCATATGTTTGAACAACCCTTGTGTAATGCAGCACATGCTGATACAAAATATGTGCCAGTGCAATCATAGGTGTATGATCCCTTCTTTGCATGTGGGCTGTCTTATTACAAATGTGGGTGCATTTGTAAAAGAAGCTGCTAGGAGGTACATTTGCAATGTTCCCCCAAAGGGAAAAAGGAAAGGGTGTACCAGGTATCCGCAAAGTGCTCATTGCACCCATCTGCAGAGGCATCCCTTTGAAACTCCGGCCAGGACTCTGCCTGCAGTCAAAGGAAGGTTGGTAGCTTTAAACAGCCGATCTGGCTTTCAGTAATGCACTGTTCAGAGTAAGGCATGAGTTTGCAGCCTAGTTTAGGGTGGGCTGCGTCACAGAGTGAAACTGGGTGAGCTACCCACATTATGATCCCTGGGGTCCATCTATGACCACGAATGATGGGCAGTGAGATGCTGCTACCCTTTCCACATATGCATCAGCTCCTGTTTCTTTGTGCTCCTACTTGTTGCTCTGCAAGAGGTTAAATGGGGTTAACAGGTGATGTGGGTTCAAAACAGGTGCAGCACTGCATTATTTTTAATTTCTACCTCAGCACAGTGCTTCACTGTATAGTCAATATGGAGGCATAAAAATACGTGATTACTAAACACCACTGCTCACATACACATATGTACACACACACACACACACACAAACCCTTATCAACTTAGCTGCATTGCAATAAATGGTGCAATTAAACAAAATCCAAATGGTGCCAACACATATGTAGCTTTTTGCAGTTTCTGCAGTTGGTTCTTTTTCAACAACTTTGATAATGATAATGCAACAAAAAAGAAATATCATCCACACAGTCAAGATTTCATACAATACAATAAAAATAAGTACAAAAAGCAAAAGCCAATAGGTCTGGTTTTCATTTTCGATTATAATAAGTCAAACCTATTTATTTTGCAAAAGCCACCTGGCACGCTCAATGTCATCAATGGCTTGGTAGCACACTCAGAGGAAATTTACTTTTCGGCACCCATTCAATGGAAGTAGTAGAAGTGGAGCCGTCAGACGTGCTGAATCTCCTCAGCGGCCAGGCAGTAGCAGCATGAAGGACTAGCACATTGACTGTGGTTGCTAGGGATACCAAAAAGTTGTTCCTGTGATGGAAAGTAAATCTACCATTAGAGAAATTAAACTTTAGCATCCCTAGTAGCAAAACCAGGCTATTGAAGGTAGGTCCTCTGAATGGAAAGGGGCACAGACAGCATTAAAAACAGGGCAGGGTGGTGGATGAGCATGTTGAGAGGAGGGTAGAGCAGCAGGCGTTGGAGCACCATGAGGAGAGGAAGAATAAACCATCCCACCAAACTCTGTAACAGCTGCAAGAACTCCTTGATGTACCATCACCAGAACCGTAATGAAAACTCAATGATACAATGTGAAAATCTTCAAAGCCCATTGAAGTAATGGCAAAGCATGAACAAGCATTGGGTTATACATCTGCTTCTCCTATGTAATGAATAAAGAGCTGTTTTCATAAATCATCAGCCGGGAGAAGGAAAGAGCTTCCTAACAATTAACACAGTAGTAGGGAGGATGTGGCACAGCGGCCAGAGCTGCTGAGTTGAGAGCTGGGGATCCCAGTTTGAGTCTCAGCGGCACTGCGCAACATCCTGTCATTCTATGCTGGTGATACATTTTATATAGATATGCTGAAAAAGTCCAAAATAAAACTTTCTGAAAATATAGCTACACCAAAGCGGATGTTAACAGTATTTCGGTGGCGGGAAACTGATAAGAGAAGCTGATGAGGTACAAGCATTGGTATATGCAGGGAAATATGCTACAGCCATTAGAAATGGAGGAAAGGTAAGTGGCACGCACAGTAACCAATAAGAAGCCAGGAAAGGGAGGAGGCAGGTTATAAATCCCTTTTAAGTTTATATTAAAAACAATATATTTCTCAAGCACAGCGCAACCGCTGTGTAGACGAAACTTAAAAATGCAGGGAAGGCAATGGATGAAGAGGGCTGACCCAAAGAGCACCCCCTCTCTTTAAACTTCTTTTAGGTATTTGTTTTAATGAATTTATGACCCTAGATTAACCCTGGGCAAAGCACTAGGCTGCGCTCGTGTAGTTTGCAAGTTTGCGCTACTTTGCACTATGCGAACTGCACGTACCACAGTGCAAACACGCGTAGCATAGCATAGCGTAGTGCAGCTGTCATTTTTTGCTTGCTCACGGTCCTCAAAGTCAAGTTGGCGACCGCGAGCAAGCAAAATGACATCCCGGCGAGACTTTTTCCTCGTTCACGATCAGCAACATCAAGTTGTTGATCGCGAGCGTGGAAAATAAACTTCCTGGCGAGATTCTCAGCGCGGGGAGGTCAGGTTTCTCATTGCGAGTGGTCGCGTATGCTCACGACCGCTCGCAATGAGAAACTACCAGCCCGCGTTGAGAAAGCTGACGCTCGAGTAAAAATCTACTTGAGCAGCAGAAAACTACAGCTCGCACTGTGCAAGATGCCAATTTCAATGATTGCACAGTGCCGGATGCTTGTCTGCACTGTGCAATCATTGAAAACAGCACATTGCACAGTGCGAACAGGGTACTACGCAGTTCGTGTAGTGCTACGCGTAGCCCGCGTAGTGCAAAGTGCACTTCGCGTAGCGCTACTTCGCGAACTACGCCCAGCCCTACCCTAGATTTTACAGAAAGCAGCAAAAGCTGTTTTTAGCCAGGTATAAAAAGAACAGGCAACAAAAAGTCTAGCCCTAAAGCTGATTAAGATAATTTCCCAGATAAGAATGTTTTTGGACTTTTTGTGTATTGAACTTTTTATCTGACAACAAGCTGTGGTTCAAATACATATATTTGAAAATGTTTGGAGAAGCAAAGCACTTCCTAAAGCACCTCTACAATATGTATGAATCTGTGAAAGTTTTCTATTGACCCAACCAGCAAAAGGAGTGAGAAAAAAAATTATTGAGGCCGAAAGTCAGGCACACTTTCTTCTGCTGCATGTGTGCATATACGTTATTCATACAAAGCGCTTGACACATTGGCTTAATAACAAGTGGCATGTAGGTGGAATACCCCCATTATTCAGATTTTTGTGGGATTAAGAGGGTAGTCCCTCTTTCACTTTTAACACTTTTCCAAATTACAGAAAAAATACCCTCTGCAATACGGAATGCACTTGTGTAAATGAGGAAGTCGCGCATTTTCCACAGAATGTTTCTTCATTTTCATGAGTCATGCCTATGCAAATACTGTTCCAATAAGTGTTTTCAGTCAGACCTACACGCATTCCAGGCCAACCCAGTTCCATAGGAATTCAGAGAGTAATGCTACTTTGGCGCTCTAGTCTGGGGGTTGCCTGGTGCCAAGCCAGCTGGCATATTCTGTGCTACATGGCTGTGCCCAAGGAAAGGACTGCAGTTGCCTTCTGTGCACCAGGAGCGTAACGTAGGTCCTTGAAGCCCTGCTGCGCAGGGGGGCCCTCGCCCCTTCAGGAGCCCTCAAACCCTTCAGGGTGGCCCCATTCGGCCCACGCCTAATGAATATCTTTGAGATATGGGAGACCCAGGGGGCCCCTCTATACATTCTGCATGGGGGCCACATCATGTTATGTTACACCTCTGCTGCGCAGCCTTCGTCATCAGTACGTTCTTTGCGGCCCCCATTAAGGGCCACCATGTTGGATCACAACAAACCTCTCGGAGAGGCGCAGTAATTGCCATTTGCCCAGGGTTGGATTAGGAATGAAAATCTGCCCGGGCACGCAAAAAAAAATACCCGCCCACATTTGCATAAACACTCCTCATATCACTGCTTTCGTGTAATCTTATAAAAAAAAACTTTAGGGGGGGGGTAAAAAAATGCACGCGTTAGTTTACACTGGTGAAACAAGTGAGGCCACTTCTATGAAGGCCCCCTGCCCCGCTCAGTATGTGCACACATTAATGTACCGGCCCCAGAGACAAAGGGAGTGATACCTCTGCTAAACGGAGGTAATGAGCGCCCATCCACCTCTAGAAAGGCCACGCAGACACCCACTGGGCCGCTGGCTGTATCAGAAGAACAGAGACAGCGCCCAAATAGCCCCCCAGACTGCTCAAAAAAGCAGCCCACAGCAGAACTCGGACACCGGCCCCTCGGGCATTGCCCGAATGCCCGCGTTACCAATCCGACGCTGCATTTGCCCAATCCACTGGTGCTCTGCATCTGATTTACAAAATACGGCCTCTTAGGTCGAATCCTTGCTTCCCTACTGACTGTTTTGTAATACAGGGCACATCACTTTGTCTCCTCTGGTCCTTATTATCCTAGAATGGTCTTAACAGCGATCTTTTGGCGGTTGAACTGCACATTGTTCACCAACGGGTCCGCTTCAAAAGTGGTGCACTGGTGCATTAGTGTGGAAGGGCGAGATTTTGATCGATACCTTAGCACTATTAATCCAAACCTCGTTCTGGTCGACTGAACCTTTGTTGCCTGTCTTTAAGGTACAAGGTACACCTATTTCCAAGTTAGTTCACCCAATAAAGGACTCTACTCCCAAAGATCACAAACAACTTCTAGCTTTCAAAAGTTTATTGTAAGGAAATGATTAGCTGCAAATACAGGCATCTCAGAATGAGATTCACGAGATACACAGGTCCAATTACATACATGTGCTCTCGGAAAGCCCTCAGACGAGCAACGGAAATCACTAACACAAGTTCTAAGAATAATAAAGCTATTAGCATCGACGCATATCGCTCCTTCATTTAAGTTGGAGGAAAACGCACAGGTTAGGCTGTCCCTACCCTGCTCTAGATGGTATCCCTACTTAACCAAGTCCCAACCTAACAAAGGTGTCAGCAGTGAATGACCCCCAAGGGAAGTCACTCACTCTAAGTCTCTTGGTGAAAACCTATAGTTCTCCAGTCATGACCCCTCTCTGCCTACCCATCTGCTCTCCTAAGGGTCCTCAGGTATCTGCTCTAACTCCACCCAGGGGTGCTGTCCCTAATACAAAACAGTCAACAACATTTGAGACGCCCCTCTCGAGACGCCCCTCACGTGGTGTAGCTTCTGGTTTTTTCCATGATGCTTTGTATTGGGCCTCGTACGTTAGAGTTGACCTTGCTTCTCAGACTCTTCTCCGGCCCGCTGATACCCCTTAAACATTCCAGAACCCTCCTCCATGTCTGGGCCGTCTACTGAACAGACCTCTATTCATTCATTTATAATTGGATCCCCCCTTTCCTGTTGCAGACAGATATCTGCCGCCAAGAACCCAACTCTCATAGACTTCCAAAAAGGCTTGCAACATTTCTCAGCCCAGACATGTACGTGTAAATCAATGTTAAAACGTTTCAGGCCTACAATATTTCTCATAACGATTATAGCATTCAATTTCTTCATTAATTAAAGCATGTTAATACTCTTATTCTATTATTCAGTAAACATCTCTATAAATCCTGGCCCATTAATGCAATGACCAAAACATTAATACAATCTGTGTCGTGAAAAGAAACACCTTCCCTTTCCCTCCAGCTCTGGCCCTGAGGCCTACCACATTCTGCGTTTAACCACCTACCATCTTATTTTTTTTTTTTGACAGCTACACGACATAGATTCAAAAATAATCACATCTAATAAAATCATATAATGTCACACATTTCTGTATTAGTTCCACTTCTACTTAAATCTCTATATTAGCTATACATTTAGAATATAATTGCAGATACTATTAGCACTCATGGCATTTCTCCTCATGATTTGTGCTTGCTACAGGTAAGTGTGATGCACTCATACATTTAGGTCAGTTTGCGCTCTCTCAGTTCCCCCCTTTGATGACCTCTCGGGGTCATCACTAACATTTAAACTGCAGTTATTGCTGGCATTCTCTGCGCTTCCAGAGCCCTCAGACTCCTGTACTGATTATCTTGTATGGCTGCCAATCTCTGCAGCTGCTCTCTTTGGGCTCTTTCTGACCTTCTTGCTCTGTACCATTTGAATACCCTCACCAGTCCCCACAATATGATCCCACAGATCAATATTATGATGACAGGTTTTAGAATATACCACACAAAGCTTTTGCCTAAGGTGGAAAACCACCCACCAACTGCACTCATTCCGTGGCCCACCTTTTCCCAGACATTTTCTCTACTCAAGTCTTCGATCTCCTTGTGAATATCAGTTATGTTCCTAATAACCTTCTCAAGGGGTTTTGAATTATCTGGAATGTAAGTGCAACATTCCTGGACCTTCAAAGCCTTACAGACTCCGCCCTCTTTTGCTAGTAGGACATCTAATGCAAGACGGTTCTGAAGAACCATAGCCCTTATCGATTGCATCTCTCCTTCTACCAGCATTAAGGACTGAGCAGTGCTGGCAGACAACCTGTCGACAACTGTTGCCAGTCGTCTAATTTTAACATCATTAAGGATTACTCCCAAAAGAGGGAACATAGCTCCAAAGACATCTCCAACCATTTCTGCATCGCCTATATCTCTCCTTCCCCTCGAAGATGTCTTGCCCTCAATGCTCACTAAGTCTTGTGCATGATATATTTTGGGGAAGACAATTGCTAAGTAACATGATCCATACCAGTTGTCAGGTAGTCTCACGTAGGCATTTCTTCCACATACAAAATACACATTTGGAATCACTTGCATTCCCTTCAGGAAATCTTTAGTATAGTACTCTATGTTGAAAGCATGTTCACAGTCAACTTCTCCAACGTATACATTTTCATAATACGTTTTGGCTCGGTGAAGACATAGCTTTCCTCTCTGCGTTTTATCTAAAGCTATTGGACCGCTACTACCCTTTCTCTTGTGTGCCTTCTCTTCCTCGGTCCAATCTGTTTTCCATTGTCCTGATTTTTTCAAAATCTTTTGTCTCCTGTAACGATCATCCACCTGCCCTATGAACTTCTTCTCGACTTCTGACACCTTGCATGTCAGGTTATTTCTACGGGCATGTGAAGTATCTAAGGTAATCCAAGGAATGAAGAACTTAGCCAATCTGTCTTCACTCTTCCAGTAATCCCATTTGTTCATCTGCTTATAATTTGGGACTTCTGGCAGCACTGAATCATAATTGGAGAAATAGTATTCAAAACTATCTCTTTCATAAAATATACTAAGCAATAAGCTACATGTGATGCCATATGTCAGCGGGAGGTGATGATATCGGATTCCTTCATCTACAGATGCCGGCAACTGCATGCAGACATAACAATCCTTAACCTCCATGGCATCCACGTATTCATATAAAAGTTTAGCATAAGCATTTGACCTAAAGTCTCCTTGGGACTCGTCTACGTGTAACCTGCGGGCTTCTGCAGCTAATAACGCTTTCTCTTGATTGTTTTCCCCTTTTTCAACTGCAACAGTGGGTGTAAGCGTTTCTACAGATTTCACATCTGTTACCTTTGCCTCTTCCTCATGTCCCTTTACATAAGAAATTGTTACCACTAAAGCTATTAATATTATCACTCCTACTATTAGTGTACCTATTATACATTTTGCTCTGCGGTTCGGGGTGCCGGCCTCCATTTCGTCAGACAATATGGCTCTCTCTTATCTTAGCAAAAAGTTCTTTTCCTCTCGTTCCTTTACAGTCTCTTTTTAATCCTTTTTGTCTTTAGAATCCACACAACTGGAAGCTGACAACCTTCTCCGCAAAAGTCCTTTAACAGTTCAATAAAGACAACCCTAGCCCTTCTCCATCAACTCAAGGGAAGTTCCCTAATATTCTCTGCTTCCTGGGCGCTAGGTAATCTTCTTTCTCTGTTTGCTTTATTTACAAAGTCCTTAACAGTCTACTATCAGATTTGTTGTTGCAGCTTCAATAGCATAGTTCAATATTTCCAAACGAAGATTGTGCTCTTCATGTGCTGTTATCGTTGTACCAAAGTCGGGGAATTGCAATTCTGAAAGAAACATGTGTTTTAACTTGCTGAGGCGGGGAGGTCTGGGGAGCATGAATGTTAGTGACCCTTCTTGTTCGACACCGGGTACCAACAGTCGTATTTCCACGGTGATAATGGGCTCAGAACTGGACACCACCACCGCACGGATCCTCCCTGTCTCCGGTTTCACAGACATTTGTCGCCAGATATGTCCACTCAGGTGTGGAGTATCTTCTGTTTGGCACACGCACTCTTCTTGACCTTCTTCGGTCTGGTGCTTCAGCGCCCTGAGCACCTTCTTCCGGATCTGAGTCTTCTGATATCGGAGGAAGGGTTGCTTCTGGAGTTGACCTCAGGCTAGAGCTCCTTCTTTGCGGCCAATTAGCTTCTCCACGTGCCCTTCTACTCCTTCTCCTTCTTGTCTGTTCTCTCTCTCTCTCAGACCGGTCAGTGTCTGACTCGTACTCCCAGCTACTTCCTCCTTCTGTAGCGTCGTCTGTTTCGCTGTTGTACTGACCGTCCTCAGCTTGGTCAGACTCTTCCCCTGCTTCCGCTGGCACCTCTACAGCTTGGCTAGCCCCCTCTCTGGCTTCTCGGTCCTCTGCTGGACGTCTATCCGAGAGAGGAGCTGTTTCTTCCAGAGGTGCTGGAACCCTTCTTGTATGTGACGCGTGGATCCAATTGGGCAGGCCTCCCACCTTCACAGCTGTGTTCGTGATCAGGATGATCTGGAAGGGCCCACGCCAACGAATATCCAGACAGCTTCTTCTCACGTGTTTCTTCACCAGGACCCAGTCCCCAGGATACAGGTCATGGCACGGGCCCTGGCACGCTGGAACCTCGGCAGCCTGCACCTGAAGGGACACAGAACGAATGGCGTCAGACAGCCCCTTACAATAGTCCAGGATCATATCATCTGTGATATTCAACAGTGCAGCAGTTGGGATAGATGGCAGCCTCATTGCTCTCCCCATTAACACCTCATGTGGTGACAACCCTGTTCTTCTGTCTGGGGTACTACGAAGACTCATGAGGACCAATGGCAGGGCGTCAGGCCAACTCAGGGTCGTTGAGGAGCACACTTTCGCTATCCTGGCCTTGATTGTGCCATTGATCTGTTCCACAATCCCTGAGGCTTCTGGTCGATAACTGCAATGCAACTTCTGGTCGATATTAAGTGCTACACAAATCATCTTCACAAGCTCGCTGTTAAAATGCGTTCCCCTATCTGATTCCAAAAAGGCCGGCACCCCGAAGCGAGGAATGAGTTCTCTAAGCAGTATCTTGGCCACTGTGAGGGTGTCGCACCTACGTGTAGGGTATGCCTCAACCCATCTGGAGAACACACAAACAACCACCAGGACATAGCGAAGGCGGTTGCATCTTGGCATTTCAATGAAATCTATCTGCATTCTGTTGAATGGACCTCCAGACCTTCCTATGTGACTCAGTGTAACTGGTGTTCTTTTTCCTACGTTCAGCTGCTGGCAGGTCACACAACGCTGGCACACTGCTTCTGCTGCTATTCTAAACTTAGGATTGTACCAAGTCTGTCTAAACACTCTCAGCATAGCATCTCTCCCTAAGTGTACGGGACCATGTATGAGTCTAGCCATTGGACTCACCATCTCATTGGGCAACACTGCTCTGCCATCTGCTGAGACCCAAAAATGGGACTCACCCATTACACATCCTGCCTTTTCCCATGTTTCCTTTTCAGAATCAGGAGCATTTTCTTGCATGTTTGACAGTTCATCCCAAGTATCAACAGTTTCCAATATCATGGCTAATTCAGTTCTTACATTTATTCCGCCCACTTCCACCTCTGTGAAAGAGTACCCTTGCTCTGCGCAATACCGCGCAACTTCATCTGCATATCTATTGCCTTTTGAAACAAAGTCCTCATTTCTGGTATGTGCGGTGCACTTTACAACTGCGATACCTGCTGGGCATTGCAACGCCTCTAACAACAGGCGCACAAACTCTCCATTGCGAATGGGAGAGCCTGAAGAGGTCATGAACCCTCTTTGAGACCATAACTGCCCGTAATCATGAACTACCCCATAACCATATTGGCTGTCGGTGTATATGGTGACTCGAATTCCATTGCTTGCCAAGCAAGCACGTGTCAGGGCAATAATCTCGGCTACCTGAGCGGAGTGTACTCCTTCCAGGCACCCAGCTTCCACAACTCCAGCAATTGTACAAACAGCGTAAGCCGCTCTCAACTGCCCAACTTCGTCTCTTACACATGAGCCATCGACAAAGAAAATTTCGTCTGGGTCAGTCAGTGGCTCATCTACGATGTCGGGTCTGGGTTTGGTGCATAGTTCAGTCACATCAAGGCAGTCATGGTCTGTACATTCATCATCATCCTCGATATCATTTGGAAGTGGCATCAAGGTGGCAGGGTTCAAAACAGAGCATCTTTTGAGGGTCACATTCTCTGCAGCAAGAATAACTTGCTCATATCGCGTGAGCCTGCTGTTGGTCAGATGCTGTGTTTTGGTCCTGGTCATCAACAGTTCAACAGAATGGGGCACGCACACCTCTAACGGGTGCCCCATGACGATATTTTCACATCTTTCAATGCTGACACCCGTTGCAGCAACGGATTTGAGACATCCGGGCAACGCTGCGGCTACTGGGTCTAAAGTAGCCGAGAAATAAGCAACTGGTCTACGGGCATTCCCATGGATTTGGACTAACACAGACAACGCACAACCTTCTCTCTCACAACAGTAAAGAAAAAATTGTTTATTGTAATCAGGCATTCCCAATGCCGGAGCACGACACAGGTCCTCTCGCAGCTGTAAGAATGCCATCAAACAGTCTTTGTCCCATGGTACCGGATCGCTCACCTCCTTGTGCGTCAGTTTTTGCAAGGGTTTTGCTTTCAATGAAAAGTTCGCGATCCACTGTCGGCAATAACCCACCATCCCTAGAAACATCCTGACCTCTCTCTGTGTCCTAGGCGCATTCATTTTCATGATCGCCTCTATCCTGTCTGGTGACACCTTTCGTTTGCCTTTCTCTATTCTGTGTCCTAAGTACTGCACTTCTGTCAGGCAGTACTGCAATTTTCCCGGGGACACCTTGTGCCCATTGGCAGCTAGGTGATTTAACAAAGCAATGGAGTCCTCCCTGCAAGCTTCTTCTGTTTCTGACGCCACGAGGAGGTCGTCTATGTACTGGACCAGAACTGACTTCTGGGGCAGCACTAGACTTTCAAGATTTTTCTTCAAAAGCTGGTTAAAGATCGATGGACTCTCTGTATACCCCTGAGGGATACGACACCATGTTAGGACGCGATTTTCCAGCTTAAATGCGAAAAGAAAATGGCTTTCTTCGTCCAGAGGGATCGAAAAGAAAGCCTGACAAAGATCGATCACTGTGAACCACTCTGCTTGGAATGGAATCTGAAACAGTATCACTGATGGATTCGGTACCACTGGACAACACGAAACGACTATGTTATTAATCTTTCGAAGGTCCTGCACTATCCGAAATTTCCCATTTGGTTTCTGCAGACCCATAATCGGGGAGTTGCATGGACTACCCACGATTTCTTTCAGTATTCCCTGTTTAATCATGGACTCGATCACGGGTTTTATGCCTGCAATCGTTTCTGGAGTCAATTTATATTGGGGTGTTCTTGGGAACTCAGCATGCGGTTTCACTACAATTTTCACTGGGTCCACCCCTTTGACCAAACCTATCTCTTCCCCAGTGAAATCCCATACTTCTGATGCCACTGTCTCTCTCAAGTCCCAGGGGAGCTCATCTACTGTCAAAGTAGGATACAGCTCCACGCATATTCTTGAGTTTGCAACTTTGAAATCTGCATCATCATCATTGGTCAATACCTCCACTCCCTGAGGTGTACAATATATAGTACAATTCAATTTACACAACAGGTCTCTTCCTAGCAGACACACAGGGCTTGAATCGCAAACCACAAATTGGTGCTCATCGCTGTACTTCCCTATTTTCACCTGTACCGGTTCTGTCAATTGGCTGGTTATTCTCCTATTTGCGACCCCTACCACTTGTATGGTCTCTCCAGACATGGGCAGGTCTGGAACTGCAGCTGATCTGATCGTGGACCTAGTGGCTCCTGTGTCCACCAGAAATGTCGTAGGGCACCCTGCTACTTCTGCTTCCACATAGGGTCCCCTCTGGTCCACCTCTAAGGCTGCCCCGAGGGTGCAGTCTTCTCTTTCCACTCTCTGTCCGGTTAATGGGTCCACATAATAGCACTCTTCACCTTCCACAAACAGGGGCATTTGTCTATAAGTCTTACCCACAGTCCCTACTCGAGGAGGTTGCGGGAACTGGGCTCGGGGAGGAGCCCCCCCCCCTTTGAGCACCTTCCCTTGGTATGGCGTCACCCCTCTCGTAGGTGCGCTCTGGACCTCTTCCTCCTCTATCTCTTGTTCTCCTATCTCTACATTGTAGGGACACTCGCGTTTCCAATGCCCCACCTCGTTACACTGGTGGCACCTAGTCGTTTTCTTCAAGGTAGCTATGTCTATTCTAGGTCTAAAGGTAGAACTCTCCTCATTGCCCTTGTTCTGACTGTACTGCTTCTTTCCTCCTGTACCTGTTCCTTGCTGCTGTTGCTGCGGTCCCCCCTTTCCTGCTGCCTGCATCTGTACCACCATCAACTTTTCTTTTAGTTTCTTAGCCTTGGAGTCTATCTCATCACAGCAGTACCTGGCATATCTCAGTATTTCGTCTAGGGGTTTACTTTGCCAACAAATCGAGTGTTGCTGAATCATTAAACTAATATCCGGTCTCAGTCCCAGGACGAACTTGGACACAAATTGCCCTATGTCCTTTGGATCCATTACATCCAAGCCGCTATAGTGTTTAAACGCCTTCAGCAATCTCTCGTAATATTCGTGGACTGTCTCTTTGGGTTCCTGTCTGGTTCGGTCTATTCTGACCCAATCTATGTCCTGCATTGGCACTTTCTCTTTCAGCCAAGTCATCACTCTCTCGAATTTTGCCATCACAATCTCGGACGGCCCATTAGTCTTAGCATCTCTCTCTGGCTCCGTTGTGGGCCACTCAGCGCTAACCTTGCATGCTGTCCACAGATCTCCTGGTACTACAATGTCAAACAGCGTGTTCAGATCTATCCATAGGACCTTTGAGATTTTTACAAACCTCTCGACTTGCTTGTACCACTCCACAGGGTTTTCCCGCAATTTGGGGAAGGAGGTGGTAAAAGCAGCTAAATCTCCCCTACTCCAAGGGACATGCACATAGTTCCCATTTGCGACTTCCCGCAAAGGGTATGCTTCTATTCCCTGCAGTCCTGGTGTCATACCAAGCGTGCTTCTCCTGCCGGTCCCTTTCTTGGACCACCTCTCTTCCCACTTATCTAGTGCCCTCCATGTCCTTATTCCAGCGATCAGTTCCCTTATGTGCGTTTTCAGCCCAATCGTTCTCCTCTCATCTAGGTCTCGATCTGTGTAATGTAGCCTGTGGTTACCCTGTAATGCTTTGGTTCTTGACAGATCCACCATATATTTGCCTGCTAGTTCGACTAACTTCTCATGGACTGCTCTCGCCTTTCGAGTGATGTCCTTTGCCATATACAGTATTTCATCCTGCTCATACATTTCCATTCTTTCTAAAGGCAGGGTACCATCTACCATGTCATCCAGGTCTGACCTTAAGCTGGTGACATCAAGTCTCTTGGCTTTTATCTCAGCTCGCAATATGTCTTTCGAAGGGGGCTCACTGGTCTCCCTACCATCCCAACTTCGAGCTCTGCGTTTGGGCTCGGGAGAGTTAATGGGTGGCCTCCCTTGCTCCCATCTCTCCAGGTCCCATGCTCGGCCATCCTGTCTTGGAAGGTGATGGAACACGGGCCTGTTACCCCTACTCTTGCTCTGCCCACTCTCTTCTTCTTCTCTCCTCTCACCGTACACCTCTCTGTTATTTTCCCTCTGGTCGCTACTCTCCCTTTGCCTCGTATCGCTCAGTATCCGATACGATCCTTCCTGGTTCCCCATATTCCCTGGGCTGCGCTCATTTCCGTCATCACAGGGTCTATGGTGCGACCTCTCACAACTCCCATTCAGTTCTCTGGTGCCAGGCACACAGTGTGGACACTTAAAGCTGTTTCTGTACTCTTGTGCTCTCCTCTCCCCTTCACTGAGTATTGGGCGCGCCACCCCTCCTCTCTCGGGGCCCCCGTTTTCCAGATCTGTTCTATCTCCACTCCGGGCCCAATGGGTGACTCCCCTACTCTCTCTCTCTCTACAGTCCCACTCCGGGCTGCTCTCCCCAGCCCCGCAGTGAGTCCGAGCTCGGCTGTCCTGACTTTCCCTTTCAGCTTCCGCAGCTATGATGTTCTTTTGGGCCTTCACTGCCTCATCCCACTGCTTCATGTACTCATTTAGCTCTTGAAAGGATTTTCGTCCAGATCCCCTCAGATCCGCTGGCCATCTAGGGCCCCCAGGATCTCCTCCTGGGTCCCCTGCTGTGTGCATCGGGGTGCTCCACTCTCTTGGTATCGGCATCTGACTTGGGGAATTAATCGTATCGCTCCTCCTTGCCATCTCTGCTCTTTCTCTGTCCTTCCGTACCCGTTCTTCCCCTTTTGCTCTCTCTTGGTCATATATCGATATTATAGGACCTATGGTAACAGGTACCTGTAGTGCATCTGGTAATGTGTAGGATGTGGCTCTCTCCGTTTCCGGCGCTCTTTGCACCACAAACCTACCGACTACCTGCTGCACCTGACTAGGCTGGGACAGCTCTTTCTTTGGCTCAGGATCCCACTCTGAACTGGGAAGCGGTCTATGCTCTCCTGCATTGCCCCCCTTTTCTCCTTCGGTATGCTCGACCTCTCCCCCTGCTCTATTATACGGGGGTGGCCTGTCTGTCAATAATCTGTTTATCAGGCTGTCCTCTGTTTCGCTCTCATCATCTTCTTCTAGGGGGCTTTTATTTACGGGCACCTCTAACACTGGGTACAGTTTATTTACTTCCAGGTTATGCACTCTCCATCTTTTAGCATCTGCATCCCACCTGGCATCCTGCACTGCCCTTACCGAGCGTTTCACCCTTTCTTGTCGTCTGTTCATATTCTTTTCATGCGCTGCCCTAATCCATGCTTCAAGGGCTTCAAACTGGGTCGGTCTAGGCAAGGGTCTTATTGAGGTCATGACTGATTTTAATCGATGTAACACCTCTAATCTGAACGTCCCGTACTTCGGGAACGTCAGTTCCTCATTTCCTTCCGTAATCTTACTCCACTCTGATATCCAGAGGATCGTATGCAACCCAACATTCACTGCCATGTAACGAGCTGGCGTACCCTCCGGCGGGGCTTCTTCCCCTTCATACGATCCCCGCTTCTCTCTTTTAAACACCGCTTTCAACCATTTAAAACACTTCATAATTATGCGCACAATATCCAGCCTCGCTACTCTGTTTACTTCCTGATGACAATCCACCAATCCTGTCGCGGCTTTGCTAACTTGGCCTATCACAGCGCGGTCTTTCTCCGGTCGGCCAATCACGTCGCGACACTTTCTGACGTCACTTTTCTCCGCTTCGCAGCAGCACCCCTCCTTTCTCAACTCGTCTCCCGGTTATGCATGCGTCCCATTCATACACCGAAAAATGACTACTTCCGACCAAGCGGTCACTTCTCTCGACTGTACGTCCACAGTCTATCTGTAATTGTCAACACAACTGACGAAATGTCTATCGTCTCTCTGATAGGTTGCTTACACACACAGTAACTTCCGACCAGCGTCCGTTACTCACGCACTCACTCTTACGTTCCCCCTATCTCGGTCTTTCGGGTGATCAATGGTACCTCATGACCCCCTTCACACTAGTTGACAATTACTCTGGGTGTCCGATACACCCGAACCACTTAAGCTCTCCTTGAACTTAAGATTTCCACCGGTTGCGCGCGCTCACAACCTGTTCCACAGTCACTCTACAGACATTCAACTCCGCCAGACATTACAACATAGATACAATACAAAACACCGCAATCTAACACGCATAACCCTTTATACTCACTCTCGACCGATACTGCTGCTTTTTCTGTCTCACGTCATCCGGATCTTCTTCGGCGGGCTGTTCTTCCGATCATCGATTTCTAGGGGCCTTGGGGTAAGCTAACCTGGCCTAGGTTACCGTCCTCAAGAAGGCAACCATCCTCTATAGCTACCAACTGGAAGGGCGAGATTTTGATCGATACCTTAGCACTATTAATCCAAACCTCGTTCTGGTCGACTGAACCTTTGTTGCCTGTCTTTAAGGTACAAGGTACACCTATTTCCAAGTTAGTTCACCCAATAAAGGACTCTACTCCCAAAGATCACAAACAACTTCTAGCTTTCAAAAGTTTATTGTAAGGAAATGATTAGCTGCAAATACAGGCATCTCAGAATGAGATTCACGAGATACACAGGTCCAATTACATACATGTGCTCTCGGAAAGCCCTCAGACGAGCAACGGAAATCACTAACACAAGTTCTAAGAATAATAAAGCTATTAGCATCGACGCATATCGCTCCTTCATTTAAGTTGGAGGAAAACGCACAGGTTAGGCTGTCCCTACCCTGCTCTAGATGGTATCCCTACTTAACCAAGTCCCAACCTAACAAAGGTGTCAGCAGTGAATGACCCCCAAGGGAAGTCACTCACTCTAAGTCTCTTGGTGAAAACCTATAGTTCTCCAGTCATGACCCCTCTCTGCCTACCCATCTGCTCTCCTAAGGGTCCTCAGGTATCTGCTCTAACTCCACCCAGGGGTGCTGTCCCTAATACAAAACAGTCAACAACATTTGAGACGCCCCTCTCGAGACGCCCCTCACGTGGTGTAGCTTCTGGTTTTTTCCATGATGCTTTGTATTGGGCCTCGTACGTTAGAGTTGACCTTGCTTCTCAGACTCTTCTCCGGCCCGCTGATACCCCTTAAACATTCCAGAACCCTCCTCCATGTCTGGGCCGTCTACTGAACAGACCTCTATTCATTCATTTATAATTGGATCCCCCCTTTCCTGTTGCAGACAGATATCTGCCGCCAAGAACCCAACTCTCATAGACTTCCAAAAAGGCTTGCAACATTTCTCAGCCCAGACATGTACGTGTAAATCAATGTTAAAACGTTTCAGGCCTACAATATTTCTCATAACGATTATAGCATTCAATTTCTTCATTAATTAAAGCATGTTAATACTCTTATTCTATTATTCAGTAAACATCTCTATAAATCCTGGCCCATTAATGCAATGACCAAAACATTAATACAATCTGTGTCGTGAAAAGAAACACCTTCCCTTTCCCTCCAGCTCTGGCCCTGAGGCCTACCACATTCTGCGTTTAACCACCTACCATCTTATTTTTTTTTTTGACAGCTACACGACATAGATTCAAAAATAATCACATCTAATAAAATCATATAATGTCACACATTTCTGTATTAGTTCCACTTCTACTTAAATCTCTATATTAGCTATACATTTAGAATATAATTGCAGATACTATTAGCACTCATGGCATTTCTCCTCATGATTTGTGCTTGCTACAGGTAAGTGTGATGCACTCATACATTTAGGTCAGTTTGCGCTCTCTCAGTGTGCCCGAGAAAGGGCCCTGGGAGAGAGTTTTCATAGCATCATAAGAGTCCTAGTGAGTCTATGTTTAGGAAAGCCACTGGTGGGAAGATCCGTAGCCGTGCTAAGAACATGACCCCAGAAGGAGAAGGAACCGGCAGAAGCTACTGTATATTGGAAAGATACTGAAATCTGCGTGTTACGGGGCAGAAAAGTGCTTCTATACCCAAACACACTGTGCCGGGGCGAAATTATCTATTAATTCACTCATTCATGGATGTAATAGTTCTCGGTGCACTGTTGGAAACCCTCTCGTGCGATGCAGCGCTTACAGTAAGATTTAATTCTGCAGATAAGACATTTTCACATGAGGAGTGTTTGTGGCACCAGAGCTGCGTGCAGCCACAATAGACACTGAAGGGGCTCTTCAAATGAATGCAGGCTTGGGAGCCTTTATGGACGCACACCGCATCCAGAGAGTCACGTGTTACGTTTTTTTGTATTTTCTTTCCTCTGCTGGCGATGCCATTTATCTTGCTAATATCCCTCGCTAAGTGGATGGTGCTGGGGGACCGTCCCCGGTGGGAGTTAATCACACCATTCTGAAAAGCCTTCTCCCTCGGCCTCGGTGCGTTTTTTTGATTTATGCTGTGTAAACCAATAGGAAATGGGGAAGGCAGCTTTCAGGCGCGTGGACAGGTGGCCATTAAGTGGATAGCGCATAAAATATTCACAGTCGTGCGGCCTCCAGGCAATGGTGCAGCTGGGAAAGCATGACGATTAGAGAGAAGGAGCCCCCGATTGGCTGCACACAACTGCCTGGGCTACAAACAGGGCACACTGGGTCTGTTTGTGCTATGACACACTGCTATCTGGCTGTGCCAGGCGCATGACAGCGCGCGCTATGACGGCGAATGCACTGTTCACATGCACTTTTGCAGGCATGAACAGTCTGTCTTTCACCACAGACAGAGGGCCCGCCCTCCCTTTTAAAGAGGGCTGGAATATCACCGCAGGCAGCGGCAATGAGGACCTCTCGCACCTGCACGGTGATACCTGGGAGGTTCCTTAAAGCGCCTTGAACCCCCTTGCAATGTTTGCCCTCAGGAACTCACCGACTGTCTGCCACCCCATGTATAGCCCACACTCAGTGCTCCTCCTGAAGCTTCTTTTCTCCGGGTGCTCAAAAAGCAAATGCAAAAATGCCTTTGCTCCCATTGGGCACTCTGCATAATATGGCCTTTCATGTGAAGATAAGCACAGTACAGAATATATTTTACCGATACACATACAGTGGCCCAAATAAGGAAAGGATATATACTTGGAAAAACCCACTCATGATCACATGTAAAACAAACATATTTTTTATTTGCTGATATTTTTGGCTCTTCTCCCGCTTGTAAGTGATGTAAATACCATATATTAATATTGACCAATTCATGGCAATCAATTTACCCACACTGGAAGGATAGAAAGCTGAGTTTGTCTTATTGGAACTGATCCAGCGCTAATCCATCAGGGTTTGATAGTCAATAATAACACAAACAATGGCCCATACTCATTCACCCAACTCAAAACTCCTGATGCACTGTTTTCAAGTTTGACAAAATCAGTTGTTCATAATACAGGTTCATATCCGACACACTAAATACCTAACTGAACCTATATATATCAAACTTCTTTCCTCTGGTCGATGGACCTAAAGTTGAGAAGTTGATGGCAATAATTAGAACTAACTATCTATCTATATTGCTAAATAAGCACAAACTCAGTGTAAGGTTAACAATGTTTATCGAGAAATAACGTGAAAATAGAGTGCTCATCATGTACAGGTTTACAAGGCAAACAGAGAATAAATCACAGAGAGAGAACTTTAGCTATGAAAAACGTGTCAAACTCATATCAAATTAACAAAAATGCAATTGAAAGATAGGATAGGTGAAGAGACAAAAGTTTCAGAGACAAATACATTTGTAAATAATTATGAAAAGTAAAGAACATTTAGCTATACAACCCAAGAGAGTCAGAGAAATACCACCCCCTGGCAACGGGGTTACTGGGGGTCTCCTGAGATAGAGTCAGGGAACAAAGAATAATCAGGATACTGAAATACATGACAGGAACAGGTTAACAGCTAGGCCTCTATCAGCAAACCGACGGACGGCGACGATCTCCCTCTAGCTCTGAGCAACAGCTAATAACCACACCCCCCAGGGCACCTCAATTATACCCTAAAACCTACATGTCCAACCCACAGTTGTTGAAACATTTTCAGAAACTCAATTTCTCATTAGCTAATTTAGGGGGTGTTCTAGCACACCACCATCGTCAGCATTCTTTGTGCAATATTTTTCTCATTACTTTAACCACGATTCATGAATACACATTTCCTTAGACAAGCAACATGTTACAAGTCTCTGCACTTCCATTGTTCTCCATGGCCATTTCTGCAGAAGAAGTTTGCACACTTCACTTGGTGTCAATGCCATCCTTCCGTTACTTGGCAGTCATACAATAGTCCTTGAAGGTTGTCAGCCTTTGCCCTCCTTCACTCTCTCTCGGAGCTCGATTTTCAGCTTATTTATTTATTTATTAATAATAAATAATTAAATAAATTGCAGAAATTTAGGCCCAGACTTGTTTCACTATGATGAATAAATCACAGAAATTATTAATTTCACGAAATGTATTTCTCTCTGTTCACCATCCACCTTTGCACTATCTCACGTTATATTCCTACCAAGAGCATTAGTATGCAAAGCAACATTATTTTGTTTAATTTCAAAGCAGAAAATAAATGGGGCCTAGTCTTTTCATACATAAGTCCACACATTAGTGCACACATGCGCAAAGCATTTCCCCCATGTTTACGTGTTTTTGCACAATATTTTCACAGCACACTGTTAGTAAATGTTACTGAGGACTCAAGCAGACCAGGTTTCTTTTTCTCAAAAGCCTGCTCCATCAATTCCCCCCTTTGATGGCATTTTTGAGCCGCCACAACATGTCCATCATACCAATTACCATCTTTATTTTTATTTATAGTTCTGTACTTCTTTCTGTCTTCATAATCCTCTCATCTGAATCTTTCATCATTTCATAATAGTTTCCGCTCATGTATTCTAGCTCTATTTCATCTCTCTTTCTCTTTCTGGCTCTACGTTTGTTATCTGACTCTGTCATTTTCTTTCCACATCTACACTGCCAACATTTATATGCCATTGTTATTGATAATGTCACTACAGCTATTGAAATAATTGGTATTAGTATTTTTCCTAATAAGCTACTCCTAAATGTAGAAAACCATTTACCTATAGAGGAAAAACTCTTACTAAATTTCTCCCAAACACGGTCAACCTCCAGTTGGGTCAAATCTTCATGTAATTTTGTAATATTCTTAATATACCCCTCAAGATTTTAACTTTTGTCAGGGATATAAGTACAGCAGTGTTGTATTTTCAACATGCCACAGACTCCACCCTTTTTTGCCAATAAAATATCAAGGGCAAGTCGATTTTGCAAAATCATTAATCTAATTGCAACCATTTCAGTATAAATCATGAAGAACCCACCAGCAGTATCTGTTGATAAACAATCAACCACTGTGGACAATTTTCGAATTTTATGCGAATTTAGAACGACTCCAACTGACGGTATCAGTGCACCAAAAATATCACCTATAATTTCTGATAAACTCGCTCTCTTTTTACGTATGAGACCATGTTTTATTTAATTGATTTTAATATTTTGATCTACGTAATATACCTTGGGAAATACAATTCCAAAATAACAACTACCATACTAATGTGCGGGCAACCTATAATAGGCATTCTTACCATACACATATTAAACTCCTGGGAAAACAGGATCAGTTCCGCCCTTTAATCCCCGTCCACCAGTAATTAGAAAAGTATGTTCACATTTACTAGTACCAATGAAATAATTATTACAGTCAGTTTTTAGTCTAAGCAAACAAAATTTTCCTTTATGATACCAATCAAGAGACATTGCAGCGTAAGTCTCACCTCTCTTATAATTTCCCTCTCTGAAAGCCCATGGTGGTACATGTGACTTCTGTGCAGCAGCTTTTCTTTGAAGATCCTGTCTTCTGTCTTCTACCATGTTAATAAATTCTTTCTCATCAGCCCCTAAACTGCATATAAAATTATGTCTATGTGCACATACCGTGTCCAGTACTTGTGTAATATGAAAACATTCTCCCATATACTCTGCATTTCTATTACTATACACCTTATTCATGTCTTATCTAATAGGAATTTCTGAAAACACTAAATCCATGTTTGAATAATAATACTGTAACTTCACCGTCATGTAAAACAATCTCGTTTATACACTGCATGACACACCATATGTAGGCGTATTTATAGAGCGCACTAATACTCCGGATTCCGGAGTGTCCTGGCGCTGTACTCATACCGCTAGGGAACCCGTCCTGGCTTTTCCCCGTGAAATGTCCACTCCTGGGCATCCCCGGGGTGCAACCAGGCATCCCCAGCGCTGTAGGGGGCCGTTGTGGAGACTAAGCAAGCTATTGCCCAGAGTTGCAGCGTGGGACTCGTGCTCAGAGTAGGCACCGAGGCGAGAAATCAGGTCCAAGGAATTATGAGCCCAAGAACCGCCGAGGTCAGCCGAGATCAGCCGAGGCGGGATTTGAACCCTGGTCCCGGGCCAGGCCTCTACACCAGGGACTGCCGCTCTAAGCAGTGAGCCACACTTCTCCATATGTTAAAGGTAAGTGATGGTAGGTCACTCCCTCTGAGACAGACGAAGGTAATTGCATGCACATGTAACAATCTCTCACATACATTGTGTCTACATATTCGTAAAGTAATTTGGTAAAGACTTTTAACGAGAAATCATTAATCGATTTATCATGAGGATACATGCTTTCCTCTATCTATTCTATATTAGTATTAGGTGTTTCTTTATTAACAGAATCCACTCTTCCACTTATTACATTATTAGTATTATTTGTGTTATTAGTTACCATAAAAACAGTCACAAAGATAGTCAACATAAACCACATTAACATTAGTAATAGGACACTGCATAAGCAAGCTTTAATACATCTACATTTTAGACTAGGTTTTTGATGTCCAGTCACTGTAACGTCTGCCATTTTGTAAACTATAAACAATACAAAACTAAAAAAATCTAAGAAAAACTCTAACTCAAAACTTTGTCCAAAAACCACCAGAAAATAGTGTATCCTACACTTCACTTCAAGGCTTTCTTCTTTGCCCCCTTCTTTCTTTTTTTAAGAGTCTTCTTCAAATCTTCCTGGACTTTTAAATGTATTTTGACTGAAGTTGTTGCACATTAACTTTTCAACAGTTCTTTTTAAGGCGGTTTCAATTTGCTTTCATCAGTTTGCTCAATACCAGTACCATTGTCTCTCTTTATTGGATCTGTGCTTTACATTTCTTCCAATATTATATAGGTCCATTCTGGAGCTGTGTATTTCTTGCTCGGAATTCTTATTCTTTTTGTTCCTCTGACTCATTCTTCTTCTGATTCTTCTTGCTCAGTATTTGCTTGTTACTTCTTTTATTTGCTCTGGATTTCTCTTCTCAAAGTGTAGTTCAGTCTTTTCACTTCACTTAGCCAATTGTCACCCTTTCTTGCTCTCTTGACTTGAACCATTTCTTCACCTTCCTTTTCTGCTTCACAAGTTCTTTTATTCAACCCTTCTCTTAGTTGAACTTGCTCTTGATTTTTAGTAACTTTCTTTTCTTTCTGCTCAACAGCAGTCTTACGAGACCTAGTAGCTGGTGCCCACTCTACTTGTGCTTGGTTGTTCATCATCCGCATGCTTCTCAGAATCCGTCACTTCAGACTCTTTAGCTTCACAACCTTCAGCTTCTGGTTCTTTTCTTTGCTTTACCAGTTGCTGCTCTTCTTGTTTTTCAAGCGGACTTGGGACTTTTTTTGTATGACTTTCATGAATCCAATTAGGCAAGCCACCACACTTCACTGCTGATTTGTCACCAAAATAATCTGACATGGTCAATACCACCTGGGTTCTAATCACAACTTCCTCACGTGTTTCTTGACATGAACCCACTCTCCAGGACTCAAATCATGTGGTTGATCCGGCTGTGTTGTGGTTGCAATTTATCCAACCTTATGAGACACAGAACGCACCAAATCAACCAATCCTTTGCAATAATCAAGTACTAGATCATCAGAAATATTCATCAATTTGTTTGCTGGTACAATCGCTTGTCTCTTTGCTCTTCCCATCTGAACTTCATTAGGACTCAATCCATTCTTTTTATCAGGAATGCTTCTGAGACTCATCATATACTAGGGGTAAAGCATCATGCCATTTCAGTGTTGTGGATGCACACACTTTTCTCAGTCTAGACTTTATAGTGCCATTGATTTGCTCAACCACTCATGATGCTTCTGGTCGATAGGCACAATGCACCTGTTGCTTAATTTGTAATGCTGTACAAATCATCCAAATTATCTCATTATTGAAATGTGATCCCCTGTCTGTTTCTAAAGTGACTGGAAAACCAAAACTTGGCATGAACTCTCTCAGAGCAGTTTTGCAACGGTGAGGCTATTGTTCCTTCTCATTGGATAGGCTTCTACCCAGCGAGAAAACAAACTAACAACAACCAACACATATTTTAGTCCATTACATCGGGGAAGCTCAATAAAATTGAGTTGAAGCCTCGTAAATGGTCCTGCTGCTTTTCCAATTAATCCCCAACTAACAACTGTCTTTCTGCCTGGATTTTGCTGCTGACATATAACACACCTCTGGCATAGGCTCTCTGCAATGACCCTGAATTTAGGATTATACCATGACTGCTTGAAGAGCCTAATCATTGCATCACTTCCAATATGTGCAATTCCATTATATACCCTTGCCATCTGAGAAAGTAAAATATCTGCCATGACAGGTCTCTCATCTGTGTAAACCCACACTTCATCCTCTGCTCTCTTTTTGCAGCATAATTTTATCCAAAGTTCTTTTTCTTCATCACTTGCCTCTTCAAGCAACAGCCTAAATTCATCCCATGTTTCCAAAGTTGAAAACATCAAGTGGCAATTAGCATTTTTCTTTTCCACCCCTCTGTTGATGGCCATTGAAGTTTGTGCACAGAAACGCGCAACTTAATCAGCATATCTGTTACCTTCCATCACATAATCATTTCCTAACTTATGTGCAGAACATTTGACTATCTCAATCTTTTTGTGCAATTGCAAAGCATCCAATAGATCTGTCAAATTTTTCATATTCCTGATTGGAGAACCTGAAGAAGTCAGGAATCCCCTTTGCATCCATAACTGTCCGAAATCGTGAACCCCCCATAACCATACGGACTGTCAGTAAATATGGTTACTCTCAGATGTTTTTGCAATTTTGCATGCTCTAATCAGAGCTATTAATTCAGCAATTTGTGCAAAGTTTACCCCTCTTAGAGAGGATGTTTCTAGAACTGCGGCTACTGTACATACTGCATAAGCAAAACTCAATTCACCTCTTTTATTTCTCAAACATGATCCATCAACAAACATCACACTATCTGAACCCTCTAACGGTGAATCCTTAATATCCGGTTTTGGTTTTGTGCACAATTCTGTCACATCCAAACAATCATGATCTGATTCATCTTTCACTTCTTCACAGAATGGACTAGGTAACAGTGTTGCCGGATTTATTGTCGTGCATCTCACCACAGTCAAATTCTCAGCACCCAAAATCCCTCTTTCATACCTAGTCAGCTGACTGTAGGTCATGTGCTGTGTTCGAGTTCTTGTTAAAAGAATCTCAACTGAGTATAGCACATATACTTTGACTGGATGTCCCATCACAATCGCTTCACTCTGTTCCAGACCCACACAAGTAGCAGCTACTGCTTTCAAACAGCGTGGTAATGCTGCAGCCAAAGTAGCAGAAAAATATGCCACTGGACGTTGTGCTATTACATGTCTTCAAGTTAAAACTGAAAGTGCACACCCATCTCTCTCGCAACAATACAATGCAATATCCTTTGTATAATCTGGCATTCCTAATGCAGGTGCTCGACAAAGACTGTCTCGCAACTCATATGAAAAGCTTTCATGCTTTCTTCATCCAACTCAATCGGATCAGTCACATCTTTGTGTGTCAACCTCTGTAGAGGTTTTTCAATAAGTGACTGTCTGCAGTATCCAATAATTCCTAAAAACATTCGAACTGCCTTCTGAGTCTTTGGAGGACTCATCTGTTGAATCACATTGATCCGTTCTGGTGTCATCTTCCTGATTCCCTTCTCTATTTTGTGTCCCAAATATTGGACCTCCTGTTTACAAAATTGTAATTTTGCTGGTGACACTTTGTGCCCACCTTCTGCCAAATGGTTCAGTAATGTAATTGTATCTGTCACACATGCCTCTCAATTTTTGGATGCAACCAGTAGGTCATCAATATACTGGACTAATGCTGATTTTTCGGGCATGATGAAAGTCTCCAAAATAATTTTCTGTATCTGATTGAAAATTGAAGGACTCTCTGTGTACCCTTGAGGAACTCGGCACTATACCAAAACACGGTCTCCGAACCGGAAAGCAAATAAATACTGGCTATCCGGATGTAAAGGAATTGAGAAAAATGCTTGACACAGATCAATTACTGTGTACCATTCTGCATCACAGGGAATTTGATAAAGAATCACTGCTGGATTTGGCAATATTGGACAACATGGTACTACAATCTTATTAATCTTTCGTAAATCTTGCACTCTTCTATATTTTCCACTTGGCTTTTTAATACCCATAATAGGTGAATTACACAGACTGCTTCGTATTTCTCTTAAAATCCCCTGCTCAATCCTTTGATCAATCACAGGAATAACTCCTGCCTTTATTCCAGGACTCATTTTATACTGAGATGTGTTTGGATAAATTTCACCCTGTTTCACCGTAACCTGAATAGGATCTACACCTTTCATCAGACTAATCTCTTTTCCTGTAAAATCCCATACATCCAAATTTACTGTACTCCTCAATTCTGCAGGTAAATCATTTTCTGTAATCATTGAATACAACTCATCTACTACTGTCCCTTGCTTCGCTAACATCACAACATCCTCATCCGGTGTTTGGAAAGCAATAGCATCTGGTGTACAATAGATGGTAAATTCATCTTGCAAAGCAGATCTCTCCCTAAAAGATTCACCACACTTGTATCACATACCACAAACTGATGCATATCTTTAAATCTTCCAATATGAACTTCTGTAATTGGGGTTTTGATATACTTATTTGAGACTCCTACAACCTGGATAATTTCTCCCGAGAGGGGTAGGTTTGGATTTTTTGCTGCTCTCACAGTAGAACGGGTAGCACCAGTGTCCACTAGGAATGTAATATCATTACCTTCCACTTTTCCATCAAGAAATGTATCTGACTGATCTACCTCTAGAGTTGCCCCAAGCACGCACTCTTCCTCCCCTCTCAGGCACCGTCATTGAGATGAGTCTAAATCACTAATATTGCACGGCAACAAGTATTGCGAAACCATTTGCACATTTTGATTCTTACCAACTTGTTCACCTGCATGAAATCCAGTGTTCGCACTGTACCTCTGCACTTGAGCAATCACATTATTTGGCATAGGAGCGTGTGGCACCTGTAATTGTGGAGTAACTGCTGCTGCTGTTGTTGATTCACAACCAACTCATTCTGCATCTGTGGATTTACATTTTTATTCATCCCATTATTCTTCTGAACAGATCTACACTCGTTCTTCCAATGTCCAAACTTTCCACACGCACGACAAGGATATTTCTTTTTCATTACAATGACATTATTCATTTCATGAAATGTATTTCTCACTTTTTACCACCCACCTTTGCACTATCCCACGTTATATTCCTAGCAAAGCATTAGTATGCAAAAGCAACATTATTTTGCTTTAGCAGAACGTAAATGTCTTTTCATGCATTAATCCACACATTAGTGCACGCAGGCACAAAGCATTTTCACCATGTTTATGTGTTTTTGCACATTATTTTCACAGCACACTGTTAGTAAATGTTGCAAAGGACTCAAGCCGAGCAAGTTTCTTTTTCTCAAAACCCTGCTCCATCAGAATTCAAACACATGCCCCACGGAACACTGCATTTGGATGTGGTGCGAGTTCAGTTCACTGATCTACCCTCCTTGTTCAAAAAGTTTAAACGTATTTTTATGTTTTTTTTTTTTTTTCATTTTTGTTTGAATATCTTTATTGGTTTTTGCAGGTAGTGCACAGCATAAATCACAATGCGAAACAAAACAGAAGAAACTCAGCCTAGCATCCCGTGGTTGTACAGAGTTATGCAGTAGAAAATAACAGGGTGTCACAGGACATTATACATTTATCGAATCACAGGAATCAAAGACAAAGCTCGCAGGGATACCTTGGCTGCAAAATAAATCACATATCGGAGAAGCGACAGGTTCAGCTTCAGAAAAGGAGGATGTCGAAGGAGCTAGTGAACCGTGACTGGGCCCAAGGCGTGACGTGAGCAATTAAGGAGGTTCATGTAGCTGAGGTGATTTTAGAGAGTGTACAGCTACATGGTCATAATCACTGTGTGGCTGTGGTTGGTGGGTGTGGTGCAATGAGGTATAATTACGTGCCTATGCATATCCATCTGCCCATATCGGTAAACATGTATGTGACGTAGCGTCCGGGACTGTGCTACTAGGAAAAGCGTGCTGGTATTAGGCAGCACGTGCGCAATTCGATATTCAAACTGTTTAGTAATAATGTGAAACTGTATGAACAATAAAATACTAAAGAATAATAGCAAAATAAAAGATACATTTAATAAGTAAACAAAACGAACGTCTGCGTGCTGTCGCTCGTGTGTACCGTCGAACCAAGGAATAGTCAGTGTGGGAGTTTGCAGGCAGTGTCCACCGCAGTCGTGGAAGGAATATCCTAAATTAATAAATGGCTTGACAGAAATGATAGCTATGTCCTGGGAACTTGAAAACTTTGGGTTCTTCAGCTTTGGGATACATCAGCTGCCTGGTCTGAGATGGAATCCTCATAAAAGTTTATTGATGCCTTATCTAAATATTTTCATGAAATCATCCATGATTATTGACAAGGCCAGACTCCATCTTGGGCAAGACTCGACTTTTTATTTTTGCAGAATCTTGAACATGTCTACCGTTGACACTGATGTCACCTGTTCTTATCTTCCCCAGAATCTGTGAAAGTGTCAAGTCACTCAGACAATGACATTGCGAAAACAGCTCATGCAAAATCAGTCAGAGACAAGTGCCTTGTTATCTCTATTTCAAGCACAGCCAAGAACAGTAGCAAAAGCAGTGCAGTCTGAATTGGCGTGTTTTTACCTTATTTGTTTATAACAATGCATCTAAGACTAGCATCTTGATGCACATGTTATGTTGGGCACTCCTGAAGTTATGTTGGAAATTCGCCTCTTAGATAAGATACTGTATGAAAGGGCTGCTGCCACTTGACCCCTTGTCAAGTGAGGTCCTTCACCAAAGATTATCGCGCATCATAATACCAGAGAAGATCTTGACTACCAGAGAATCTGCTGCATCACCCTAAAAACTGATATCAAGCCAAGTCCGGAAGGAAAGGAACTGATGCAATGCATTTGCCTTTTTCAGGGAACACAGCCTCCAGACTACTGATAATTACAGCTTCTAGCTATAGACAGGTATACAGTGCACTGTTTCTCCCCAAGAAACTCTAGACGCAAGTTATACTACTCCAAGCTCTCCTAGCGTGGTGCATAGAAGCAGGTTTTAGGTTATTAGGTTTTTCAATGACATTTTAACAATGGTAGAAATGTTAATTTAATTCTGGTTGTTCGCAACATTTATTTGTGCTGTTAATATGATATTTTGTGTGGTAATTTTAGATGTGCTAAGCAACAGGTTGAGACTGTTTTAGGTAAGGTGTCTTTTTCTTAGTCCAGTTTGTGTGTGTGGTTTTGAGGAAAATTAAATAGGATTGTTTCCAATCACCACTGTGTCCCTGGATCCCTGTTTAGAGTCTATTAATAACCCAAAATCATAGACACTACTTCAACTGTGAATTGGGTGGGGTTCTGAGGAGCTACACAAACCTGTCTTTCACGTTCAAGCATTGGTGCATTGAACTAAGTTCACTTGTGCCACCCATGGGTGTGAACACAACCCTTGTAGAGCTAAGCCAAAGTCTTAGTTTATACAGAAATTGCTACTGATTATTGGAAAGCTATTGGTTCTGGTTATTAGGAAGATATTGCTTCTGAAGTGATTAACAAACTTTCCTTATTATTGTAGAACAGTCTTTGACTCTGTATATCACTTCCCAGCATTTGGCTAGATCGACACTATGTAGATACCATACACAACCATACATAAATATACCAGATCACCCTGTCTCCAGTTGTGTCAAAATGTTCTAAGATTTCAAGGAATTGTTGTAAGCCCTCAGATGCAGCTAGAAAGCCTCTTCTTTGAAAAACTCTAGGTTCAGTGAAAAAAGTGGCTGGTCTGCTACTCCTCTGTGGGGAAGCACTGTGTACTCAATCCTATCAGGGGTTGGTAAAGCACAACCACTCACCCATGAGGGTCTCAATGTGCTGGGAGGGACAGGGGGCGGCTTTGTTGAATGCTAGGGTCATCCAAAGAGCCAGCTCTTGAGGTCCTTCCTGAACTGGAGCAAAGTGGGGGCTTGCTGGAGGTTGAGGGGGAGGTTGTTCCAGGCGTTGGCTGTGAGGTAGGAGAAGGTATCACCTCCCGTTCTGGTCTTTTAGATGCATGGAACGGAAGCCAGAGTGAGGTCGGCTGATCGGAGGTGCGTAGAAGGAGAGGCAGTTGTTCAGGTATATAGGTCTGGCATTGTGAAGAGCTTTGTATGCATGGGTGAGGAGTTTGAAGTTTATTCTTCTTTCGACTGGGAGCCAGTGGAGGTTTCGGAGGTGTTGGGTGATGTGACTGCGACGGGGGATGTTGAGGATCAGTCTGGCTGTGGCATTCTGGATGGTCTGGAGTTTGCGAAGGAGTTTCTTGTTGATTCCGGCATAGAGGCTGTTGCCGTAGTCCTTTCTACTGCTGATGAGAGATCAATTCCTTGATGATGGAGAAGAGTTCTTTAGAGTTGTGAGCATTGGTGAGGATTCTGTCTTGAAGGGATTTCTTCCTTGTGGATTTGATAAGATGGTGGTGTGTGGTAGTGGCTACTTTGTAGGGGGCACATATTTCCGAGGTTTTGTTGTTCCTCCATGTTTTTTTGAGTCATCTACAGGAGCGTCTGGATTCTTGGAGTGTAGGGGCGAACCAGCTTGGTTTCTTGATGTGACTTCCCGTCACTTTCTTGAGGGGGACGAGTGTATCGGTGCAGTTCGTGACCCAGCGGTGGAGGTTGCGTGCTGCGGTGTTTGTGTCTGGTGGGGTGCTGACGAGGGCGGAGGTGACTTTGTTCCAGCTTCTGCGGGGGTGGGTGCTTGGCGTGCTTGTGTACGGTGGGCTTTTTGAAGGAGATGTGGATGCAGTGGTGGTCTGTCCAGAGAAGTTCTGTGGTGTGGGCTTTATGAGAAGCTGTTTACTAAGGCGATGATGGTGTCGAGTGTGTGTCCCGCTGTGTGAGTGGGTGGGTGACTAGTTGCTTCAGTCCTATGTTGGTGAGATTCTCTAGGAGGGAGGCAATGTTAGAGTTGTTGTGGTTGTCCAGGTGGATGTTTAGGTCTCGGAAGGAAATACGCTATGTTTGCCCTTTACTGAAAACACAAACACTAAACCCAAAACTCAGCAATCCTTCAACCTATGGCCTTGCTGTCCTTCACTGCAAAATTGTTGTAGGATAGTGCCTACATAACTGCAAGATTTTGTTGCTCCATTCTCTTCTGATGGATTTTTACCTAGGGCATTGTGACCTTGGTTGTGGATGACTTAAGCAAATTATGTATGGCAACAGTGTTTATACCCCGATTTTATAGATCTATCAATGGCATTCGACCCAGATAAACATCTCATTTTGCACTTAAACAGATCTCCCATTTTTGTCAGATGGATCTTAGGTGATTCGGTTAGGTTCCTTTTTTGTAAGGGCCCATGCCTGTGTTGTTGGGTGTTCCTTAAAGTTCTTTGTTCTCTCCTCTTCTATTAAGTTGTATATTCTACAATTGACTCATCTGCTGCCTAGTTTAGCCTTTGACTTTTACATGTACGTAGATGAACCTCAGATCCTTCTTTGATTCCAGGATAAGGAAGAGACAAGAAACTCGTCCCTCTCATCTCATCTCGTCATGGTGCAATGGTGGATGAACGTCAACTATCTTCAATTGAGCCCTTCTAACTATGAGATTTTCTTGACAGACACATACACTTGGGGCCAGATATACGACCATTCATTTTTGCGACTCATAAAAATGAATTTCCAACAGTGTCTCAGACACTGTTTGCTATTTCCAATGGTGTCGCAAACTGCATGCCTCATTAATATTCATGAGACTGTCACAATTTGCGACCCCATTGCAAACGGCTGGCACTCACAGGGATGGTGGCCTGCTGGGGTCAGCAGACCACCATGTCTGTGACTGCTTTTTTAATAAAGCAGGTTTTTAAATGCAGCCCGTTTTCCTTAAAGGAAAATGGGATGCATTTAAAAAAAAAAAAAAATCTTTTCAATTTAATTTTTTAAGGGCAGGCAGTGGTACCTGCGACCACTGCCTGCTCTTAAAAAACATTTTTGCACCCATTCACAAAGAACTTCCTGTTTGAGAGTGGCTTAAGGGTGGTAAACTGCAAGTGTTTTGCGACCGCAAATGCGGTTGCAAAACAATCTTAAATGCCATTTGCACTCGCTATTAGGAAGGGACGCTTTTGGTACGCCCCTTACTAATAGGATATTTTGTGCAAACGTGGGTATGAGGCCATTGTAAGCTTGGTGAAGGACGTCTGGAAGCGTGTCAGGTAGTGTTTCTCCAAGAGAAATGGATATTCATAGAGAAAAGGGGTAAAAGAGGAGTGTAGACTGTCTTGTTTATCATGTCATAATCTGATGGTAATGGTGTGATAGCAGGGTTTATGTGTTAAATATGAGCTTCAAATTTAGGGGTTTGCCGAGTCCGTAAGTAAATGGGATATATGTGTTGATTAAGACGTGGTCAGAGAGAAGATGAGAGAAGATGGTGTATTGTAGGTGGAAAATAATCTTGAGGAGGAAGTCATCAAGAAGTATATTTGGAGTGTTGGTAGGAAGTAGGTCAAGGATTGCGTTGAGTTCTTTAAAATAGTAATGTATTTTTCTTGGTGGGTGATAGAGGATAATAATGTTTACTTAGACCCTCCCACGCTCATGACGAGCTCAGCTCGTCATGATCCACGGTTCTCATGTGCTCATGACGAGCTAAGCTCGTCATGACCGTTAGAACGCTCGCACACTGGGGAAATTCCCCTGCTGTGCGAACGTTCTACACAAACGGGTGTGGTCATGAGCTCGTCATGAGCACACGAGAACCGTGGCTCATGACCAGCTGAGCTCGTCATGAGCACCGGGGCGCTGTGCGCGCCCCCCCTCCCCCCAGCTCGGCAGGGGAATGACCCCAGCAGCCAAGGGGTTAATTTGAGAGGTGATTGTTTTGCCGTTGTACAAAAAAGATGAAGGGTAGGTTAAAATGTGGGGATCAGGATAGCGTTGAGGTCCTTGTTAAGTAGGATGCCAACTCCACCAGCTTTCTCGTTGGTGCAAAGGGTGTATGAGCATGAAGTGAGGGCAGTGTGAAGAGCTGCAGGTGTGGCAGAGTCCTCTACATTGAGTGAATGAGGGTTTGCTGCAAGCAGATCTACCATTCTACAAGCTGAAGGAGATAACATGATTATTGTGGGCCTTGAGCTATAGGTCAACAGTCTGGTGGCAAATCCTAATGGGTAGATATTGTTGTTGGGTTTTGGCTGACTGTTGCACAATGTGCTAAGGCAAAGAGGTTGGTGAAATTTAAGTGTGATGCCAGTGATATGTTGTCAGTTATCGTATCTCTCTCTCTCTCTCTCTCTCTCTCTCTCCCTTCCTTACTTCTCTATTTTCTGCATTTCTATTTCTTGCTTTTAGATAAAGTATAAAGATGAAATATAATTGCAGTTCCCAAAAGTTAGGAGCTGGTAGCCACAACCTGCAAACACAGCCATAAATTAAGCTCTAGATCCAACAAACTATCGGTAGTAAAGCAATTATGGCAAAAAACAGGACCTATGTCCATGTAGATTCAAGCTGTGCATTAAATCAATGATGTTTTCAAGATGGTCATATTGTGGCAGATAAAAACAGCTGATGAAGGATTTTTAAAATGTCCGGAACGGAAATCAAAAGGCGCAAAAGTAAATGAGCAAACAAAACAAACTTTTCAAATATGCAACCAAATTCTGGAATAGCAACCTCCCCAAGATGGGACGTGTTCTGTCTCAAGACTCCAGGATAACAAAGCATTCCCTGGCCCAGCCCGTACGTTGCATCAGCCACACAACATGTTTCAGTGCCCTGTGCGTGCTTCACTCATTAATGCTGAACTGGGTCGCAGAAGTAGGGCATGTTGCAGACAGGGCACAGCTGGAGATGCTCAAAACCAAGCGCTGATGTTGTGCTATTTTTGTAATGCTTCACTATCTTTAGGACTACGGAAAAAGGAAAATCTGGATTTTTTTTAAAGGCACCGAATTACAATTGTCTATTTTGCGCAGCGTTAGTGTTTCACTGGACTAATGATTTCACGGTAGAGCTCTTATTGTAACCTGAACGTCCAGGTTACTTATTGTGTTTCAGACACTTCGCCTTTTATCTCATGGAGGTCGATAAAATGAGTATAATTTAATTGGGTAATATGTAACACTTCATATTGGAAGAGACAAGTCTTAAATTGTCCTATAGGACTGTTCTAATTATTATCCCCTCTGTAAAACCCTGGTTTTGCTCCGGTGTAATTACAGACTCTGGAGCTCTGCACAAGATTTGCACCAAATTGGTAAATCTCACATGGAGTACTTACTTTTGTTACTAATTGATAAGGGACGTCGGGAAATTGTTAAGTTGTCCTTTAACATGCAACTTTTCTGACACAGGTTTGAATGACAATTTAGGTGAACAGCGTCTATTGCATGTGTGGGCAATGCGCGCAATTATACTAAAAACGTGGGGCCAGATTTATCAAGCCTTTGAGCTGGTGCAGTGTCATAAAAAGTGATGCAAAGAGGTGCCTAGGCTCGGAGTGGGAGTTACTTTTCACCTCAAATCCTGTTCTGTGCTGGAAGGTAGCATAAAAGTAACACAAAGTGGCATTTTGCACTGTTTTGGGCTACTTTGAGTCAAGGGGGCATACCATGGGTGGTGCATTGACGTTCAAAAGCAACCACCAATAGTTTTTGATGCAAAAACCTAACTACAAAAAATGGTAGACAGGGTCTGTGCTAAAAATGATACAAACTTGGAAACTTTTAAAGTAAGTCAAATTATTGTATTTTGTACTGAAAGCGTGTTATTTACCTTGCAGTACAAATCCTTTGCTAGACATCAACCACACACCCTTGTGCTATGGTGCCAGGGTTGCCTGAAGTGTGCCAGCACAGAGGAAGACAGAATCAGAGCTATATCTTAGTAGATATGGTGCTGTTCTGCTCTCTCTCTTTGATGCAACACAAAGCAGTGGAGCAACTTTGCTAGTTCGCTGCTGCACTGGTGAGCATATTAGTCAAAGATAGAACAATGGTATAAAAACTGCAGCTCCGTCTTTAACTAGAGGTGAACGCCCTTCTGTTTAAAAAGAGGAGAGCTGGCTGTGTGCCTGGTGTCCATTTCCACCTGTGTGCCACCTCAAGTGGTGCACAATCAGTATGCCTTCTGACTCCCCCATTTAAATAAAGGGAATTCTCAGTGACCGCATCAAAATGATTCATATTATAGATGGAGCCACAAAAACATCTGTGGTTCCTTCTATAATACCAAAGTACCTGGAGGGCACAAGCAGCAGCGCAAACGCCTGGTGCGCTCCCAGACACTTCATAGAAAACTTTTGCGTAAGTCTAAAAGTGTATAGTTAATAGCTAATAGTTTTTAACAGTCTCTAATTATACTTTATTGTACTGCGGAATATTTGTAACGTATTCCAGGATTAAGTGAGACTTTCTATCTAATTTTTTTTAAATCCCACAAATTTACTCTTAATAAAGTCTGGTGAATCAGCTCCTAAACTCCTTGTGCTGTTTAATCTGTTGTCTGATTCACAAATGCCATTTGAAGTAGATTTCTGAATTTGAAGGAATCCATTAAGAATCCTAGGGATTGTTCTGGAAATTGACGACAATCATAAGATTGATTCACGAAGAAAGGCGTATTTAACTTTTACCTTTGAGAGAAGAACCACCATCTCCTACCCCCACATAATATGGGTGTGTTCCCTTCTATCTCCCATCCTTGAATTTACGCCTGCCTTTAACAACAGCAGTGTTACGCATTCCTGGAGTGAGCAAACTAGTCTACTAGTGGGCTGTAGGAAAGTGGAATATTATGTGGTATTGCTGGGTAGCCTTACCATGTAATATTATCACAATACCCAAAAGATAGTCCTTGGATTCACACTGATAAATCCTTAGCTCAATACTGGTAGAATTGCAAAGAGCAAGTCAGGCTTTACTAGAGGAACATGTGTTAAGCATTTCAGAGTACCAACATGCATAATAAGAAAATGACACTACTAGAGAAAAATCCAACACCAATTTATAAAAATAGAGTGTATTTTTATCTTATTTTTGATACCAAAATGAAAGGAATAAAGGAATAGCATACTGTTAGACCTGACATCTTTGGCATGGTTTCCCCTGACTTTTTTGCCTCTGCCTCCTGTATTTTTGACGCTGTGCTGGATTTCGTTTTTGCTGGTTTAGATGCTTTTGGAATTTTTCCACTGCTGATCAGTGTCAAAGTGCATGTCCCCCCTGGGAAAATTGTTATTGTGATTGGTTATACATGATTGGCAGATTTGTTTCTTCAGTAGGTCCCTAGTAAAGTGCGCTGAGTGTGGTGATTCAAATGCTACTAGTGGGCCTGCAGCACTGATTGTGCTACCCACATGAGTAGCCCTAAAATGGTGTCTCAGGCCTGCCACAGCAGTGCTTGTGTGCAGTTGCTAACTGCCATGCTGACCTGGCCAGTGTCCCCACTGGCCAGACCTAACCCTTCCCTTTCTGTACACATTGGACACCCCTATTTATTTTATTTATTTATTTTAAGAGTTTTATATAGCGCTGGTCAGACCCGGAGGTATCAGAGCGCTTTACATGAGGCGCCACAAAATTACAAGATTACATCAGTTCCAATTTACATCAGTTGCTAGACAAACAATTACAAGAGTATAGAAGACGAGATAAGTGAAGTGTAGAGGGTAAGGATAAAGGGGTAGGAGAGAGATAAGGCAGAAAGATGGAGGAAAGTCTGCCTAAAGTCCGCTGGGTAGGTGACGGTCGAGGGGGAAGTCTCAAAACCCATCTCCTCTATAGCTATCAGGTAGCTCCACCGGGCATTGGCCAAATAGCTAGGTCTCAATGGGAAAACATTTAAAGAACATGGAGGGCAAAATAAATGGAGCGTAGAGGGGAGGGGGCAGGGAAGGTGAGAAAGGGAGGATAGAGGAAGAGACAACAAGGAGAGACGAAATGAAGTCTGTCTAAAGGCCGATGTTTTATCTCACTTTGCTCTTTGTAATGACAATTTTGTTTATTTCAATAAAATATTCTTGAACTTAAAGGCCGACTGGGTAGGTGACGACCAAGGAGGGAGTCCACGGCCCACCCCCTATAGCTAAACCAGGTAGCTCCATCAGGCATCAGACAAAATAGTTCAGTCTCAATACATTGAGATAGGAGAGAAGGAGAGACATAATAGAGGGAGGATGCGGGAAGAGACAACAGAAGAGACGAAAGGAAGTCTGGCTAAAGACCGACTGGGTAGGTGACGTCCAAGGAGGGAATCCCCGACCTGTCTCCCCTATAGGTAAACCAGGTAGCTCCATCGGGCATCAGACAAAATAGCTAGGTCTCAAATGACGAGGGAAAATTCACAGATAAGCAGGGTGGGGACTAAGGGCCAGGACAGGAGAGGGCAGAGGTCAGTAGCAGGAAAGTGGAGAGGAATAGAGCGGGGAGGAGGGAGATACAGCGGAGAGACGAAGGAAAGTCTGTCCAAAGTCCGGCTGGGTAGGTGATGGCCGAGGGGGAAGTCCACAGTCCATCTCCTCTATAGCTATCAAGGTAGTGCCACCGGGCATAGGTCAAACTGCTAGGTCTCAACAGTTGGCGGCAAGTTCGCAGATTCACTGTCTTGATGGATGAGCCGGATAGGGGATATGCTTGAGGACTGGACTATGGAAGGCCCAAGGTTCCCCCATGGGCAGGGTGCAGTGCATGTGAAAGGTAGAGCATGGAGTAGTATGGGTGACATGCACTGATAGTGAAATACTGTCAATTTCGTTTTTCACTATTGAAAGGCCATCTTGCCCATAGGCTAGAATGGGAAATCCTGTGTATAATGTTTACCTGCATATCTTCCCATAGGAGCCAGATGGAAAATTGAAGTCTGTTATCCCTGAACTCTGAGTGTAATAACCCATCTTTTAGGAAGGATTATTTTTAAATTCTGTATTTGAAAACAGCACTTTTAGAAAATGGCTGTTTTCTTGTCTAACCTTTCTGTGTGCCTCTGCCTGTTTGTGAATTGACTGTCTGGTTTTTTGAGTGACAGGGGCTGGGGGTGGCTCCAGGAGGCTGGGTGAGTCAGCACTTGCCTGCGTACGGCATACTCCGTTGCTGCAAACATCGTCGCAGAGTCCAATACCAATGCATCGAGGGGCTCTGACAGAAGCGGATCAACGCTGCGCCATGCATCACCGCTGCACCGAAGATCGTTGCCGCCCGGAGATCATCGCATCGTGCCTGTGTGAGTCGTTTCCCACCGGAGAACCTGCAAATCGGAATCCATACAAGGTATCGCATCATCCCCGTACAGACCGGATTCATCGCAACATGCCCGATGCGTACATCGGGATTGTCGCATCGCCGTCCCAGGGTCTCATGAGTGACACATGGCTTGTTTTTCGACGCGTGTTAAAAACTGAGGAGGACCCCTTGTACCAAAGGAATAGGGTGCTATACAATTATGTCAATAAGAAATGTTTTCTTTGGAATTAACTCAAGAGCTAAAACTATTCACTATGTGACCTGTTACACACCAAACTTACATTCTTTCAAACTACTGTCACACATGGAGAGAGCAGTATAACTGCACGCCCAAAACCCTTTTTTTAACTAGTCAGAAGCAAGTGTTGCAAAAAAGTATGTAACTTAATCAATTTCACCCAGGTTCATGTTAAAAACACATAAGCTTGACAATAAGTATATTATCAGCATTTCTGTTAAGTCAGAACATCATTTATATTAAAAAACATCAAATGTATACAATTCAATTAAAAAAACATATAACACATAAATCTATGTCTTTAAACAGCCCACATCCGTGTTTACTTGATTTTAGGGCTGGGACCCAATACCATGTAACTGATGGGTACTCAAAGGTCCCCGTCTCTTCACAGATTGTGTTCCTTTAGTAAAGCGTTGACGCGTTTCAATGGGGACTTTATATTACCATCTTTGTCAAGACTGAGATTTTACTGTGACTCTCACAGACATATAAGTTAAAAACTGTTGGGACCACCTGTTGCTGTAGTCAGGTGAAAACAAGAATACTCCAGGAATAAAAGTGCTCTTGGAATTCAGGAGCAAATGCCTCCGTGTATTCTACTAGGATCCAAATTAAAGAATTGTAAATTATCTTAAAAAAATATTTTTATTTCCTTTCTGTGGGGCACCCTGTTATAAACATCAACGGGTCACGGACGTGGTTGGTCTCGTTCTAGTGATTGTAGTAATTCTCGTGATACTCTGGTTGTCGAGAAGGAGGCAGAAGTAGGACTGGTCTTATGTGGCCTTTGGTGCACTATATATGTTGTCCGATGCACCAACAACAAACCCTCTCATAATTAGGGTTGATTTACCGCTGCTCCTTACTCACATGTTGCTTATGGCGTCGTCCGTGTTCAAATCAACGCTGCAGTTGCCGCTTCAAACTTTTTTCGCATCTACAGGTACTCTGGCCTAAAAGTGACACAACTGTGAATTATTTTGATGCAAACCCTTGAACTCTTTTAAAATCATATTCTTGAACTGTGAATGTTGGATTTTTGTAATTTTGCTCTTGTGTAGTTTCGATAAAGATACTTTATTTTTCTGAACTGGTGTGGAGTCCATTTGTGGTGTTTTCACTGTGTTACTGTGAGTGTTGGTATAAATACTTTACACATTGCCTTTGATAAGCCTGTCTGCTCGTGCCAAGCTACCAAGCGAGTGAGCAGGGGTTATCCAAAGAGTGTATCCCCCTTACCCTGACTAGAAGCAAGGGTCCCTATTTGGACATTGGTGCCTACATTTGCCAATTAGAGAACCCCAGATCTAACACATAAATATAAATGGAGTTATAGATTTTTGAAGCAATATTAAATCAGTGTAGAAAAATACATAGCCAAAATAACATTGTGATTAATGGCAAAATCCACTAATGACAATAGGTCACTTGCAGATCAAATTACTGGGAACCCTTATAGGGTTATGGTCATGTAGGCCACAACAGTCAGATCGATTTTACCTAACCCATGCAGTCCTGGTGCAGAGTTGTTCTGGCTATCCTTGGTGCTGAATGGGAGCTGCAGTTGGTGCTGATTTTACCACTTACACAGTGCTGCAAGAAACAGAATGCAAAAACACTACAAGATGTTCCCTGTAGATGCAGCCTAAAGTGTGGGGACCATTTACCGGATTGCTGAATAACAAGCCTTGGCAGTGGTAAGCACAAAGAAAGTTGCTGGAACGTCACAGGGTCTGGGGGAGTGAGGTAGCAGCCTGAGACTTCAGGACAGGTGGGACTACTCTGCCACAATGCGAAGGGCCCAATGGTCAGTGATTCTTAGGATCCAGTGAGTGTTTTTACCTGCAATTTACAGGGTACTAGTGCCACTAGTCCAGGGCAGACTGATAGTGTTTCTGGCTTCCACAAGGGCTCTTCTCTTCGGTAGTGTTGAGTGTTAGCCAAGGATGTGTGTTGTTCACTTAGTCTTTAGACCATTGCCTCAGGGACAAAGTATCCCTTGTTTGCTTTGGTGCTGTGGGCAAAGTACTGTTGTCAGGGACACATGTCTCCTTTGTTCCTTCCTTAAAGTAATTTAGTCTGATCTGAGGTTATGGTGTCAGGGGGTCCCAGCATCTAGTCCGCCCCCGATGTGACCACATCTGGTGGTGTAGGTCACCTTTTCAACCCAAAAACCACTATTCCTGCCCTCACAAAGCTGGCAGAAGTCAATTTTAGGTGTACAGATTAGGCTGCCCACCCTAGAGGTGTGGTCAGCCTTTCTGGAGGAATACACCTCATGCAAAGTTAATTTCCCACCTTGCCGTGGCGCAAGTGTTAGAAGACAGAAGCGAGACTCTTGAGGCACAGCCGGGAGTCAGGGGCTTTATTTTAAATCGCTTTTAACTCTGGGAAATTACTTCACCCGTTTTAATCTTATTATGTGAAAATTTGTGCGCTCTGTGTAAAATCGCATCTTTTTAATTTACTCTGTGCATTATTTTTAAGAAACTCACCTACCTCTCCACTCCCTTCCCGAGGGCCCACACGTCCTTAGGCAGCCGACTCAGGGCTCCTGGGACGCGGGCTGAGGATCACGAGCGCTGATACACAGGCGCCATCTTGGGGGTAATTTCGCTCAGCGGTCTAGTGGTGAGGGCGATTTAGGCCCTCCCACTACATATAGGACCGAGTAGAGCCCGCAACTCAGTGTTAGAAGACAGAAGCGAGACTCTTGAGGCACAGCCGGGAGTCAGGGGCTTTATTTTAAATCGCTTTTAACTCTGGGAAATTACTTCACCCGTTTTAATCTTATTGTGTGAAAATTTGTGTGCTCTGTGTAAAATCGCATCTTTTTAATTTATTCTGTGCATTATTTTTTTAAAAAAACCCTACTTCTCCACTCCCTTCCCGAGGGCCCACACGTCCTTAGGCAGCCGACTCAGGGCTCCTGGGACGCGGGCTCAGGATCACGAGCGCTGATACACAGGCGCCATCTTGGGGGTAATTTCGCTCGGCGGTCTAGTGGTGAGGGTGATTTAGGCCCTCCCACTACATATAGGACCGAGTAGAGCCCGCAACTCAGTGTTAGAAGACAGAAGCGAGACTCTTGAGGCACAGCCGGGAATCAGGGGCTTTATTTTAAATCGCTTTTAACTCTGGGAAATTACTTCACCCGTTTTAATCTTATTGTGTGAAACTTTGTGTGCTCTGTGTAAAATCGCATCTTTTTAATTTATTCTGTTCATTATTTTAAAAAAAAAACCCTACCTCTCCACTCCCTTCCCGAGGGCCCACACGCCCTTAGGCAGCCGACTCAGGGCTCCTGGGACACGGGCTCAGGATCACGAGCGCTGATACACAGGCGCCATCTTGGGGGTAATTTCGCTCGGCGGTCTAGTGGTGAGGGCGATTTAGGCCCTCCCACTACAAAATGTCCCCTACAACCCGTACGCGCAGCGGACGAGCGCAGCGGGCGCGCCGTTGGCGCGCCGGAGGTGCGCCAGAGGTAAGCCCGTCTGCGCCCGTTCGCGCTCGACCGAGCTCAGAGCCCAGCCCTCTGGTAGTCACCCCCCAGAATCCCCTTACATATTCTAAAGAAGCTCTACTCCTCATGAGACATAAGACCTCCCCACCCTGCTCCCACTCTATCCTGGTGGACGGTCCAGCCAAACACTGTCATAATTGTCCCTTCAAACTCACCACCAATGCTCCTAGCCCTTCCCCCTCCACGGATGTTCGCATGGCCCTAGTGAATTGCAGATCACTCCCTAAACATGCCGAAGAAATTTACTGCATGCTAGAGGATCTCCAGTTGGAGGTTCTCTTTTTGACAGAAACCTGGTTAGGACCTTCATCTGATCCAGACATCGTTAGGTCCCTCCCACCAGGTTTCCTCATACAGCATCTAGACAGCCTTAAGGGCAAGGGAGGGGGAATAGCCATCATTCATAGGGACCATCTCTCCTGTCGCCTTCAAGGCAATCCCCTGTCAGATTGTGAAAATACTCTATTCACAATCCAAGTGTCCCCATGCAAATCTCTATCAGGCCTTCTTATATATCGCTCCCCGGGCTCGGTAGGACAATTTTGCAGCTCACTAGTGGAACACTCCTCTACGATGGCCACCACCTATTCCAACTTCATGATCCTAGGAAACTTGAATCTCCATTTTGATAAGAATGAAGATAAGTTGGTCTCGGACCTTTCTTTAGATCTTGCATCCTATCACCTACGTCTGGAAAGCCGCCTTCCAACCCATACGCTGGGACATCTCCTAGATCCTATCTTCTCTAATGTTCCCGACCTTTCAATCTCCACTCCATCTCCGATACATTGGTCAGACCATTATGTAGTTACATTTAAGTGGCAGATCCCAACCCCCCCCGCCACAGACCCCCTCCGAGCCGACCTACACACCCTTGGGCTAAACTCGACCTAGAAATCTGGAAGCACCACTTGGAGCGCACCGCTCCAAGGGGCGGATCAGATCCCGTATTGGCCGATTCCGAGTTCTCACTATGGATAGGGGACTCATTGGACACTACCCTCCCGAAAAGATTCACCTGCAAACCCCAAAAAAAATGTCGTCGCCCTGGTATACAACAGAAGTACGCCTTCTAAAAAAACTTTGTAAAAAAGCTGAAAGGGCTTGGAGAAAGGACTTTGACCTTGCAAAGAAATTAGAATACAAGCGCCTGATGCTCAATTATAAAAAAGCCCTTAAATCTGCACAGTCCACGTACTTCGACGATAAAATCAGGTCATCCGCGAACTCCTCCAGGGAGACATTCAATATCGCGAAAACCCTTTTAAAAATCCCCGACCCAGCGTCCCCCGTGGAACCTTCGGTCAGCCGCTGTAACGAACTGGCTGAATTTTTTGACACCAAGATCAAAAATATTCTGACCTCGCTCCCATCGCTCCCCCCAGAGATTACTGAACCGCTTGAACAGGTTGAAGTCTTACCCCAAGCACAAAAACCTAAATTAGACTGGTTTGTCCCGACAACAGCAGACAAACTTTTACCTGTCCTTCAGTCAATCAAAAGTGGTTCCCCACTGGACCCTGCCCCTCTAAATATCCTAAAATTAGTTTCCCTGACCATTATGCCTCAGTTGGTCAACCTGATCAATATTTCATTCTCCCATGGAATGGTCCCACCCAGTTGGAAAAGGGCAATTGTTAAAGCTCTGATTAAAAAGCCAAAGTTGGACCCCCTTGAATTAAATAACTACCGCCCGATTCCCCTCCTGCCTGGTGTTAGCAAAATTGCAGAAAAGATAATTAATCAACAGATCTCTAACTATCTAGAGACGAATGGCCTACTTAGACCCTCCCAGACAGGCTTTAGGCTAGGCCAAAGTATGGAGACCGCTATTGTGGCGGTGGTCGATGAAGCCAGAAAGATCATGGATGAAGGAGGGTCAGTGGCAGTGATCCTCCTGGACCTTAGCGCGGCATTCGACACCGTCAACCACTCCATACTGATCCGTAGGCTCAGGGACCTGGGTATCTCCGGGGTTGCCCTGTCGAGGCTCGACTCCTTTCTGAGCGATAGATCTTTCCAGGTGGCGGACGGGGACTTACTCTCCAATAGCACACCGATACACTGTGGGGTCCCCCAGGGCTCGTCGCTTAGCCTGACCCTTTTTAACGTATATATGTCCCCCTGGAGAAGATCGTCGCTCCATTCGGGATCAAGCTACTCACCTACGCTGATGACACCCAGATGGTAGTGTCCCTCAACCAGCTTAACCACTCCTCTCCTGATCTCTACACTTGTCTCGGAGAGATAACCAAGTGGATTGATGGATCCCACCTGAAGTTGAACAGTGGAAAAACCGAGATCATGGTTCTGGGCAATCAATCTCATTTTCGCCCGGAGTCTCTCTGGCCCCCATGCATGGGTCCCCCTCCAACTCCCAAATGCGCAATCAAAAGCCTGGGGATCTGGCTGGACGAAGGGCTTACCTTCTCCACCCAATCTCGGAAAACAGCTGGCATCTGCTATGGCCTCCTACGGACCTCCAGGAAAATTCTTCCGCTGCTGCCCCCTCAGTCCCAACAACTCCTGATACAGGGATTAATACTGTCCCGTCTGGATTATGGTAACGCCCTGTATCTCGGAGCTCCTAAAAAGGTGATCTCACAACACCAAGTTGCACAAAACACGGCTGCACGCCTCCTCACGGGCACGAGCAATTGCTGCTCGGCCAAATCCTCCCTCAAGTCCCTACATTGGTTCCCGATCCAGGAAAGAGTGCATTTCATGGCCCTCTGCACCACCCACAAAATCCTGCACAAGAAGGCCCCTCCAATATTGAAGGATCTCATCACTCCTCACACAACCAACAGAGCACTCCGTTCATCCCACCTCCACCTCACCTCCACACCCAGGATCAAGAAAGCTCGCTCAGGTGGCCGTTGTTTCGCCTACAACGCCTCCAAACTGTGGAATTCTCTCCCACTGAACATTCGGGCTCAATCTGACATCCTTCCCTTCCGTAAACTTCTCAAGACATGGCTGTTTCCTTAAAACTCCCCCCCCCCTTCTTCTTCTTCCTCACTAGCGCTGGGACGCTTATGGGCAGCCATGCGCTCTGTAAGTCTGTAATAATAATAATAATAAGTGCACCTGGGGCGAGGGGAGGGATGTGTCTTCCTCAGGGACAGCTAAGATGCATATTAGAGGTGGTGCAGTCTTTTAATCTCAGTGTTCTGATGTGCCAATTCACAATCCTGCTGGAGAGGAGTGACCACCTTCCTGCCAAGCCTTTATTCCTGACTCCCAGGAGCGATTACACCGCCTGGCAGGAGGTCAGAATCCTTTCTTGGCAGCAGCAGGTGCAGGAAAGCACAGGCTTGTCAGCCAGAGCACAGTGAAGCTTTGGCAATCAGGTGGGTAACCTCTAAGGTGCCACCTCAATGCATGCCACATCACCCAGGGCACAAGGATCATGGCAGGGGTGAGAAGGCATGATGTTTCATACCAAACATGACATATTTTAGCGGTACCATAATGGAGCTGCCAGTCTCGAGTGTGCCCGGTTGGCAGTTTTCAATAGAGAACGCTACTATAGCGACGTATAGGCTTACACTTATATGTCCATACCTTCAATATAATGCACCCTGCCTCCTGGACCGAGGAGCCCTACGTTAGAGGTGCCTTGTATATATATATATTAGAGGCAGTGTATTTGGCTGTGCCACACATTATGAGTGCATATTTGAGTGTGAGCAGTTGCACTGCTCTTGTAGTCTGCAATGGCAGGCACACTGTCAGTAGCTTGCTTGGGTCACCCATGGTGACAAGAAACAGTGCCGCAGCCCTGGGGGACACCTTTGCCACCAATACCCTGGGTAGCCCTGGTACCATATACTAGGGGCTTATAAGGGTGTCAAGTATTTGCCAATTTGGAATACCAAATCAAACATAACAGTTTTAGGAGAGAATACAGGCTGTGGAGGCTGGCCAGCAGACTCCAGTGCATTATCAGAGTCTTAACCATCAGCATTTGGAGTAAAAAGTGGGGGGTGACCATGCAAAAAGGGGCTCTTTCCAACATGCACTCTCTGCTTTTTGACAGCCAATACCATACAGTCCTTTCCTTCTGAAGCTATGCGTCCAGAATCCACCCTGCACGCCACAATAAGTTCCCCTTATGTTAGAAAATTCCAACTTCTCATGATTACGTCAGTTATGATGAGAAACTTTGAATCATCATTTTTTTATGTTTGGGAGGGTGGGGATTCTCCCATAGATTAATCGAGCCCAAATTGAAGTGGCTGTGGCATACACAGGATAGTTTGATTCAATTTACAGAATAATGTAAATGTAATGTAATGTAGACATAGTTTAGGAATATGGCGAGAACATGGCTAGATCAAGGTCTACACAAAACATTTCTAAGGATAGACCTCGGGTACTATGACTCCAGTACTGTGTTGAGGCAGCAAAAGTGATTCCACTTAGAGAGAGGTTGAATTCGATATTTTAATTAGGACAGCAGAAATGCTTGCAAATGTCCTGGGTGGGGAACTGGGTCCATAGAATGAAAAGGGTTCCTGTCACCTCTGTTCTCACATAGCTGCTATTGGACTCCTCTTCTGTCTGATGTGTCCACACTTATAGATCTGTTAAAGAAAATAAGTAATGTTTTTGTGTTTTAAGAACGGAAGTACGTCACCTGAAACGGGACCATCGCATAGGGCTAGAATGTAGGATTTGCCCACATGGCAAGGTAAAGCAACGATCTTTCTGCACCACCTACTACTGGTGATGCAAATTGCTACGAAAGGCCTGAAACACATTTTATTTGATTATGGGAGTTCTCCAGCAGGCGAGATGCTATTTTGCCCAGAGCACTAAAATCCCAACACAGTTTCTTGACGGAAATTAAAGTTTGGATGCTTCTGAGCATCTGAGGTAATGCACATCTGTTGCTCCCTTGCTGATTGGTAGTAGCATTTGCCAGTTGAGATCATTATCCCAAGTACATGTCATCTGCAGTGTCATTATAATCATAGGAAATTGCATCTAATGTGCCTTAATGACTACTCCATTATCTAGACCTCAAACAAAGGATTTGTGTTCAGCACATGAATAATTATTCATTAGTGGAAATTAAACTGCATTATCTGATTACCTAATTTGATCATTGTTTTGCGGTAGACTGCATTTATTTATTGGTATTTTTATTATATTTCGAAAGGTTTTTAACAGAGCAAGCTGTACCGGAGGTTATACGAGTGCGTAAAAAACATCTATAAAGTAACTGTTAACACCAATAAAAACATACTCGTGTTGGCAATCTGGAAATACATCAATCAGTTTAAACAGTGAGATATGGTTGTCTAGCAACTTCAATAGGAATATACTATATAGGCGACGTTGGAGAGTCAGATAGAGTACTTTTAGAAGGAGGGAGGGCATGGGAGATTCAGAAAGTGGGATATATTTGTATACTTTTTGTGTTCCTAAATTGAATGTGAGTGCACAGGCAGCTATCTGAGACTGTAATTCCTAGCGGAGTTGTGCACCTTCTGTTGACACTTCAGACTAAGAAGAGTCTAGGACCACTGCATATTTCTTGCAGTTCGAAATTTGGGGTTAGGAGAAGGAAATGGGGCTTCGTGAGGTCTGCCAATCAAAATTCATGCAACACCCACAAACTCGTGAACATTTGCAAACATTTTGCATGCTGTTATAACTCTTGAAGCATTCAGAAAATAGAAAGGAAAACCTCAAAATATAAGGGGTGCGTCTAAGCGAATAGAAAATATTTTCCTTCAAAAGGTAGTAACAAAGTTTGTATGCTTAAATGCATAATTTCTGAATTGTTACCCTGTGCCCACACTCTGACCAGCGCAGTAGTAAGGAAAAATGTAATGGACAGTTTTGACTTCCCAAGATATCTGTTACTAATCCAGCATTTTTTGTGACTCCCCAAAAAGTCTGTAATCAGTTGTATGGTGATACAATGTATTGTATTGTGTTGTGTTGTATTGTAATATTTACATAGTCCTTACTACTCATGTGTGGGGTGCTGAACCTACAGAGTGTAGGATGTGTGGTTGGAAGGATGTTGTGTTTGTTTTGATACTATATGGGAAGTGTTTCCATGTGGGGCGAGTTCACCACAAAGGTGTGATGGATGAAGAAGTGGGAGAGATAGGCGCACAGTTTATGGTTTTTAGTAAACTGGCAGCTATGAGCAGCTCTGCAAGTTCATTTATGTTATTTGTTATGATCAAAGTTCATTTGACTGATTACGGCACTGTATAACTCGCACAGCCGCAGTGCACTGCTTATGACCTCACATATTACATCACTCATGACATGGTCAGTGACATCACTGATGACATCACTGATGACATCACAAATGACATCACTAATTACATCATCCACAGAATCTCTTACGTACCCACTCATACTCCCATATAACATTTCAATCACCCCTCCAACTTCCACACTACCATTCTCAAAACCATTGACACATCCATACCAGTACTTACACACCCACTCACTCATTCATAGATCTACACACATATCCACTCAGTTATCCATACAGCCACTCATATACCAACTCACTCACTAATACAGCAATTGATATACCCACTCATACACCCATAAAGCCACTCACACACTGTCAGTCACTCATAGAGCTACTCAAACACCTACTCATTCACCTAGAGTCAATTGCACAGCCATTCACTCACCTATAGAGTTATACACACATCCATTAATGTATTCATACAGATACTAACACAAACTCCCTCACCTATACAGTCACTGACACAAGCACACACTCACCCATACAGCCACTATCACAATCCCTCACTCACACTTACAGTCACTCATATATTCCAACACTCACCTATGGTGCCTTTCACATATCCATGTACTCACCCATATACCACTGACACATTCATTCACTCATTGACACAGCCATCCACACACTCAGTCCTCACTACACACTCACTAACCCATACAGCCACTGACTCACACACTCACTCATCCATACAGGCAGTCACACACCCTCTCACCCAGCCACCCAGACACGTATATACCCATTCATATACTTAAACACCCAACCAATCACCCATACACCCAATCATGTACCCACTCACTAACCCATAAGGTCACTTAGACTAGATTTCTAAGGTGGGTTTTTTAATTCCATTTCCAAACTATAACGTCCTTGTAAGCTTTGGGTTTTTTCTGTGAATATATAAATATACATGAATCTTCGCAAAACGTTTCAAACAATATAGTTCATCCACCTCAGCTCCTCACTTGAAAGTTTTGGGATGATCCATCAAATGGGGGCCAAGAAAAAAGGGGGACCCCAAAGCTTCATTTGCCCATGCAATTTCCATAGGGTTTTAACAGTCCTACAGCCCAGACTGCTTAATGGCATTACACCACATTTAGCAAAAAGCTAGATCTTTATCAAGAAAACATGCTTTTTTGTGATTTAGTGTAAATCGTTCAGTAGTTTTTGAGAAATTAAGGTTTAAAAACGTTATATATCGGGATAGTTCGCAGCACACTCACACAACTTCAAAAAATAGAGCAACCTGATTGGCTGAGGGGAGTGATTGCTTTGGGTTGACCATGTATGGATGGTTGACCTTGTAGCTAACCGACGCAGGACACAGTAGAAAGCCATGCAATCTGGTGGGTGGCTTCCCGCGGGAGGGGTTGAGCCTCAGGTTGGCATAATTTCTCATGGTAATAAAACATTACTTTATGTTAAAAACAAAATAGAAATTAACTGAAAAAAACAAAGGTTAAAGTAATGCTATAGTTAGATATGGTCGTAATAGCTAACTTTGCATTAAAAAACTGAAATTCACTGAAAAACAGAATAAAGTCACTATATAGTTAGGTGAAAATGGCAGGTTAAACGTAACATTTTTAATAAGAAATACTGAAAATCGCCAGTTATAGTTACTTAAAGTAACTATAAATCACACCCTCAATATGCACTGCTTATGCCTTCCCATATTGCATCATTCATGACATATTCTATCACATTACTGATAACATCAACATGACATCTGAAATGGCATCATTGATGACAAGGTTGTACACAGTGGGGGCACAAGTTATAGCTACTTTATATAACTATAACTGGTGAATTTCAGTGTTTTTTTGTTTAAAATGTAATGTTTATGCTCACATTTTCATCTAACTATAATATCCATTTAACCTTTGGTTCTTCCAGGGAGGTATATATATATATCACGTTATATATCACGTTAGAGTCCCTGTAAACTTGGCCTTTTCAGTGAAAATATATATATGTGAAGATATATATCTTCACTGAAAACCCCATAGGTTCCTGGGATGTTATAGTTAGAAATTAGCATTTAAAAAACCTTTGAAATTCACTGAAAAAAACATAGGTTTCAGGGGCGTTATAGTTAGAAATTAGCATTTAAAAAACCTTGGAAATTCATGGAAAAAACTACTGGTTTCAGGGACGTTATAGTTAGTTGGACATTTCCGTCATACAAAACCAGAGAAATTCGGCCGTTATAGTTAGTTGAGGTAACTATAACTCACGCCCCCCCCAATGTGCTGTTGATGATGTCACATATTACATCACTCATGACATGGTCAGTGACATCACTGATGGCATCTCACATATACGATTATTCGCACACCACCTCACTTATTCATACAGATACTAACGCATACTTACTCTCTTATACAATCACTGACACAAGCACATACTCATCCATACAGCCACTCTCACAATCACTCGCTCTCACATATAGTCATTTATATTGTCCAACACTCACATATACTGCCTTTCACATATGGAGTTACTCACACATGTACCACTGAGACATCTAAACACTCACCAACACACCCATACACACACTCACCCACCCATACAGCCCTTCACAGATGCACTCTTGAACCCAGACATCCAGTGAATCACCCACGCACACATCTATGCACAAAGTCACATACCCCCACCCACACAAAAGAGGTACAGAAAGAAGCAAGAACAGAGGTGAAAAAAGAGGCAAGAAGGGTGCTGAAAGAGGTAGGAGAGATGCACACACTGGCAAGAGAGGTACAGAAAGAGGCAGGAGGCGTGCAGAAATAGGCAATAGTAGTTCAGAAAGAAGCAACAGATGTACAGAAAGAAGCAAGAGAGGTGCAGAAACAGGCAGAAAAGGTGCAGAAAGAGAGAACAAGAGTGCAAATAAGGCAAGAGAGGTACAGAAAGCGGGAAGAAGGGTGAAGAAAGAGCCAAAAGGGGTGCAGACAGAAGCAAGTGAGATGCAAAAAGAGGCAACTGAGGTGCAGTAAGATGCAAGAGAAGTGCAGAAACAAGCAAGAGAAGTGTATAAAGAGGAAAGGGAATTCCTGAAAGAAGCTACAGAGGTGTAGAAAGAAGCAAGAGAAGTGCAGTAAGAGGCAAGTGAGGTGCAGAAAGAAGCTAGAGCTGTGCAAAAAGAACCAACAGAGGTGAAAAAAGAGGTGCAGGAAGAGTCAAGAAAGGTCTAGAAAGAGGAAGGAGGGATACAGAAAGAAGGAAGATAAGTGCAAAAAGAAGCAACAGAGGTGCTGAAAGAGGCAAGAAGGGTGCAGAGAAAAGTAGAAGAGGTGCACAAAGAGGAAAGACAAGTGCAGAAAGAGGTAGGAGGGGTACAGAAAGAAGGAAGAGAAGTGCCAAAATAAGCAACTGAGGTGCTGAAAGAGGCGTGAAGGGTGCAGAAAGAGCAAGAAAAGTGCAGAAAGAAGCAACAGAAGTACAGAAAGAGGCAAGAGAGGTACAGAAACAGGCAGGAAAGGTGCAGAAAGAAGGAACAGGGGAGCAGAAAGAAGGGACAGGGGTGCAGAAAAACGCAAGAGAGGTGCAGAAAGAGAAAAAAAGGGATGCAAAAAGAGGCCAGAGGGGTGCAGAAAGAAGCAAGTACGGTGCAGAAAGAGACAACAGAGGTGCAGAAACAAGCAAGAGAGGTGCAGAAACAAGCAAGAGAAGTGTAGAAAGAGCAAGAGAATTGCTGAAAGAAGCAAGTGGGGTTTCGAAAGAAGCAAAAGAAGTGGAGAAAGAAGCAAGTAAGGTGCAGAAAGAAGCAAGAGCACTGCAGAAAGAACCATCAGAGGTGCAAAAAGAGGCAAGAGGGGTGCAGAAAAAAGTAGAAGAGGTGCACAAAGAGGCAAGGCAAGTACAGAAAGAGGCAGGATGGGTACGGAAAGAAGGAAGAGAAGTGTAAAAAGAAGCAACAGAGGTGCTGAAAGAGGCACAAAGGGTACAGAAAGAGCGAAAGAAGTACAGAAAGAAGCAGCAGAGATACAGAAAGAGGCAAGAGAGGCGCAGAAACAAGCAGGAACGGTGCAGAATGAAGGAACGGGGGTGCAGAAAGACGCAAGAGAGGTGCAGAAAGAGAAAAAAAGGGATGCAAAAATAGGCAACAGAGGTGCAAAAAGACGCAAGAGAAGTGCAGAAACAAGCAAGAGAAATGCAGAAAGAGGCAAGAGATTTGCTGAAGGAAGCAACGGAGGTGTGGAAAGAAGCAAGAGAAGTACAGAAAGAGGCAAGTGAGATACAGAAAGAGAGGAGCAGAAAATGGCAAGAAAACAGCAGAAAGCGGCAAGAGGGATGCACAAAAGGCCAGAAGTATGCAGAAAGGAGCAAGAGAGATGCAGAAAGAAGCAAGAGAAGCACAGAAAGAAGCAAGTGAGGTGCAGAAAGAGGGAAGACGATTACAGAAAAAGACAATAGGGGTGCGGAAATAGGCAATCGAAGTGCAGAAAGAGGCACGTGAGGTACAGAAGGAGGCAAGAGAACTACAGAAAGAGGCAAGAGAGTTGCAGAAACAGCCAAAAGGGATGTAGAAAGAGTCACTCCAGGTGCAGAACGAGGCAAGAGAGGGACATAAATAGGCTCGAAAAGTGCAGAAAGAGGCGAGAGAAGTGCACAAAGAGGCAAGAGAGGTGCAGAAAGAGGCAAGGGAACTGCAGATACAGGCACAAGAAATGCACAAAGAGGCAAGAGAGGAGTAGAAAGAAGCAAGAGAGGTCTAGAAAGAAGCAAGAGAAGTGCAGAAAGAGGTAAGTGAGGTGCAGAAAGAGGAAAGAGAGGTGCAGAAAGAGGCAAGAGAGGTGCAGAAAGAGCAAGAGAAGTGCAGAAAGAGACAAGTGATGTGCATGAAGCAGACAGTGAGGTGCAGACACAGGAAGAAAGGTGCAGAAAGAAGCAAGGGAAATGCGGAAAGAGGCAAGAGAGGCACAGAAAGAAAAGATGTTTGTGCACCATTACTATCAGTTTAACACCCATATTTTGCAATAAGTAACACATGACCATTCTAGCTTTGCAAAGGGCTTTCCACCACGCTGTAACACGTGATGCTGCATTATTTAGGACATTTAAGCCGTTTGAGCTAGAAACAAGGCTATTTTTGTTTAAATTTGCAGATTAGGCAGCAGATGATGGAATATTTGGCAAATGCGGAAATGTTTAATTAAGTGAAAATTTGTACTGCCGAAAAGTCACATAATTCCAGTGGCCCTGCTCATACCTCCAACTAGGTCCAGAAGTGCTCCTTAGTGGTTCCTTCTTTTTTTGTGTCTCATTGAGTTTATAGTTTAGCTTCTATGGAAACAAGGAAAATTAAACCTGAGGTTACCACTCAACAACACAGACTACAATACCACATAATTACTCTCCACATAATCCCACTCCACATAATTCCTATACACTAAATACCACATACTTTCTATTCCCATCATTTCACTGCACAATATGCCACATAATTTCACTACACACAATGTACATCCACTCTACACCCAAAAACATTAGTAAGAAACTTTTACAACGCCAATAGCTCTAACTCTCGCAAATGCGAAACCTATTCCATTGTAAATGCTTCTTTAACTAGTAGTCGTGTTTGCAGAGTGGTGGAGAAAGGCTGCTGGGCCTCCAACCAGTGTGCAGGAATTATGTTCCTCAGGAGTAAAGTGGACTTCATCTCCCATCTCATAGTCAGCCAGGAGGCGCATTTGCAGAGTGGTGAAGAAAGGGGGCGTGGCCTCTGAAGGCGTTTTTAGCAATCCCACTGTGAGGAATTTACTGGAGGTAACAAGAGGGGTAGTTGGCCCCCAAGGACACCCTTGGGGGCCAACTACCCTTCCTATTACCTCCAGTAAGTCTCACACAGCAGGACTGCTAAGTTCTCATAGCAGGCCAGGACGGGCTAGACTGTTCCCATGAGGCACGGGGTCAGACTGATTTGCATATGGCCATGTCTGAACTGGGGTGGCGGAGTGAGAAAAAGAATGATGATGGATTAAACCCAGATCAGTTGACTGGGGGTGAGTGCTTGCAATGTTTAACACTTCGTCCATCATCCCCTTTGGTTTTGCTAAGTTCGCCCTAAGTTGGTAGGGTATGCCTAGACGTGGGTCCCTTGCTCACTTTGCCACTGGATTCAAGATAGCCTGGCTGATGAAGGTTATGAACCCGAAACTGGTCCCAGGATGCTAGTTTCCGGTCCAGGGAAGACATGGCTTGGCCGTGCGGTGCTGGACTGTTCCCATGGAAGCAGCCGTCTGCAGTCCTCGCAAACAATTGAGATAGACACGGAGAGATTGTGGTGCCGTGAACAGATGTGCAAAGGAATTACATACGGCGCTAGAAGCCATGGCACATTGGTGATTCCCCCTCAATGCAAGTTGAAATCATAATGTCGAGGACCTTTGGCGGCATTTGAATATCCCGCCTGGCTAATAATTGAGGCAGTTTTGCCAGTAGGAATATAGATCGGCTGAACTATAGAAAAAAAGAGAGAAAGCTTATTGGTCCTGAGGAGAACACCGTTTACTTGGAGTGTTCGAAACGCATTGACCTTCTTGTTGTGACCTATAGAGTGACCTTGAATCATTTAAAAAGTGTTTGATTTCTCAAATAATTTTGTATTTCAAGCACCATAGGTCTTATGATTATTTTTCAAACTAAAATGTTAATGTTCAATATGTATATACACTGTTTTTGGTAGTATGTTAGGATGAATGTGTGTGTTAGCTGAATATGGTTCGAAAGAGTATACGTTTTTGGGGATTTTAGGTAAATATCAAATGTACAGCTGGGGGATTGATTGTTCAATGTATTTTTGTATTGTATAATTTGTGATAAGTATTATGGAATTGTTCATTTAATTTTGACTATAGATTAAAGAATTTTCAAAATAAAAAAATAAGAATTAAATAAATAGGTAGTCACGTTTGTTTAGGTCAAGGTGGCTTCTTGAAAAGAAGGTTGTAAGTGTTGATCAGTAGTGGCTTTTTGTTGTTTAGTATTTGATGTGGCTCAGCCCTACTGACTATGAGCCCAAACCCTGGTTGTTTCGGACTGTTCCCATGAGGCACAGGCTCAGACTGATTTGCATATGGCCATGTCTGAACTGGGGTGGCGGAGTGAGCTAAAGAATGATGATGGATTAAACCCAGATCAGTTGACTGGGGGTGAGTGCTTGCAATATTCAACACTCCACCCATCATCCCCTTTGGTTTTTCTAAGTTCTCCCTAAGTTGGTAGGGTATGCCCAGGCGTGGGTCCCTTGCTCACTTTGCCACTGGAGTCAAGATAGCCTGGCTGATGAGGGTCATGAACCTGAAACTGGTCCCAGGATCCTTGTTTACGGTCCAGGGAAGACATGGCTTGGCAGTTCGGGCTGGACTGTTCCCATGAAGCACAGTGTCAGACTGATTTGCATATGGCCATGTCTGAACTGGGGTGACCGAGTGAACTAAAGAATGATAATGGATTAAACCCAGATCAGTTGACTGGGGGTGAGTGCTTGCAATGTAGAACACTCCGTCCATCATAACCTTTGGTTTTGCTAAGTTCGCCCTAAGTTAGCAGGGTATGCCCAGACATGGGTCCCTTGCTCACTTTGCCACTGGATTTAAGATAGCCTGACTGATGAGGGTTATGAACCGGAAACCGGTCCCAAAATGCTTGTTTCCGGTCCAGGGAAGACATGGCTTGGCAGTTCGGGCTGGACTGTTCCCATGAGGCACAGGGTCAGACTGATTTGCATATGGTCATGTCGGAACTGGGGTGGCGGTATGTAGCTAAAGAATGATGATGGATTAAACCCAGATCAGTTGACTGGGGATGAGTGCTTGCAATGTTCAACACTCCATCCATCAATCCCTTTGGTCAAGCCCCCTTTTCCCACCACTTTGCAAACGCTCTCCATGGTGCGTTCTTGGATGGGAATTGAAGTCGCCTTCACTTCTTTTTACATTTTTTTATTTTATGGGTGGGGGCTGCTTGGCCTCCCTTTCCTGGGCAACTTCTGGCCCCGGGGAACCCATCCCCCAGGGCCTAGCCAGCCTTTACTTTGTTTAATTTTAGAGGGGGCCCATCCTCCTGAGGCCAATTATCTGGCAAAGTCCTGGGGTGGGCACTCCAGGACATTGCAGGAGGTGGCCCATGGGGTGGCAGTCTCCAGGGCCATCAAGGTCTCCATGAGGGGGGCCACGGGTCCCCCCTCCAAACATTTAATATAGCCCCGGGGAGTTGGTGGTCCCTGGAGCCTAGGGGTCCGTAACAGACCCCCATATTAAAATAATTTGTGCCCTGGGGAGGTAGTGGTCCCCTGGGCAGTGTGGGGAGGGGCTAAAGCCCCTCCCCACACTTCTCTAATTAATTGGAGCCCCAGGGAGGTGGTGGTCCCTGGGGTAGTGTGGGGGGCAGGAGCCCCCATGCTTTTTAAAAAAAAAATCCCCGGGGGGTGGTAGTCCCCTGGGCTGCGGAGGGCCGCATGCCCCCGCACATTATGAGGAAAGCCCCAGGGAGGTGGCAATCCCCGGGGCTGTGGGGGCCCCCAGAGGACCCCACACCATAATTATAAATTGTCCCCGAGACCTGGCCCCCGGGGGCTTGGAAAAACAAGAACGAGAGTCCGCACTTTGTTTTTTTATTTTTTTCCTCCGGATTCAAGAACCCAGTGTGAATTTGACCGATTTTTTTAAAAAACAAAATGCTTTTTTTGGCCCTGGGGGTCCTTGTGGGACCCCCTAAGCAGGCCTAGGGGGTCTGGGTGTTTCTACCCTGCCCCCTTTTCTTGATTTTTAATGTTATTTTAAATGTTTTCTTGTGACTCGGTTACCAAGTCACAAGATGGCTGTCAACACATTCTGGTTTGGAGTGTTAGCAGCCATTCAGAAGTCAGCTCGTGCTCGGGAGGAGTCGCGACTCCTCCTCGGTGCTCAGATATATACATTTTTATTTTTTTAATTTCTCAGCAACTACTGAACGGATTTACACCATCTTTTTAAAAAAAGGTCGCGTTCTGGAACAAGAGTTACTTTTTGCCACACTTGGTGTAATTCCGTTCAGCAGTTTGGGCTGTAGATGTGTCTAATGTTCCTAAGGAAATTAACATGGGGGAAAAAGCACTTTGGGACTGCCTTTTTTCTCAGCCCCGCTTGAGGAATCACCTCAAAACTTTCAAGACAGGAGCTGACCAGAGTGAACCTTTTTTTTGGAAACGTTCGTGAAGATTCATCAAACAGCGCCCAAGATATTGGAAAAAGAAAAAAACACTTTTGAATAGAAACGAGGTCCTAACTATATATATATTCATTGAAAAAAACATAGATTTCACACAGTGATGTCATTTGAGATGTCATCAATGATGTCATGAGTGATGTCACTGACCATGTCATGAGTGATGTAATATGTGACGTCATCAGCAGTGCATTGCAGGCGCGCGAGTTATAGTTAGCTGATCTAACTATAACGGGGGAATTTCAATGGTTTTGTATGAGTGAAATGTCCAGCTGACTATAACATGTGTGAAACCTATGGTTTTTTCCAATGAATTTGCAAGGTTTTTTAAATGCTAATTCCTAACTATAACGTGTGTGAAACCTATGGGTTTTTTCAGTGAATTTGCAAGGTTTTTTAATTGCTAATTCCTAACTATAACGTGTGTGAAACCTATGGTTTTTTTCAGTGAATATATATATAAATATATATATATATATATATATAAATCTGCCTTGAAGACTGAGTGGATGTATAAGTGCCTGAATGGAGGATTTAGTAGCAATGTGATTGACTGTTTAAGTGACTAATTTAAAGTGTCTGACTAAATATATGGGATAGTGATTAAACTGTGTGAATACCTGTATCACTCTATCTCTTGTTGTGTAAACTACTACATAAGTTGGTTACTATTTTATTTATTTGTGTATTTTATAAAGCGCACAGCTGCCCCAACGGGGCATCCCGGTGCTGATAAATCGAGAACAGGGGGCGTAGTGACAGAGAGAGCATTATATGGAGAAAAGGTGGGTCTTAAGAGACTTTCGAAATGCCGATTCCGTTTGGCAGGCACGAAGGGCAAACGGAAGCTTGTTCCAACACTGAGTAGCACAAACCTCAAATGTTCTCCCTCCAGCACGAGTTCGCTTAAATCTGGGAGTTGCTAGGAGAAGTAAAGAGTTAGAGCGCAATGCCCTGGTATTGGCATACCGCAGAGTGCTTTTCAGATGGGCCGAACCGCTGCCCTTAGAAGCACGAAAAGCCAGAGTCATGGCCTTGAATACACATCTCTTAGCGATGGGTAACCAATGCAGTTTACGGAGATGTGGGGAAATGTGATGTCTAGCAGGTATTCTCTCCACCAGCCGGGTGGCACCATTTTGGACAGTCTGTAGTTTATGACGTAAGCCTGCTGGGATGCCAAGATATAGCGCGTTGGCATAGTCAAGATGAGATGTTATCAATGCTTGGACCACAGTCTTACGGCAGTCCACCGGCAGATAGTTAATAAGCCGGTTAATAATCTTGATCTTTGCAAAGCAGGATGCTGCTACTGTTTGAACCTGGGCATTAAAATTAAGGTGATTGTCCCAACGCACTCCCAAATTTCTCACAGAGTCTTTGGGCGTGGGGGCTTGGCTCAGATCCTCAGGCCACCACAGACTGGAATCCAGAAGGGATGGTGAGTTAAAAAACAGGATCTCCGTCTTTCCGGCATTCAGTCGGAGGGAGTTGGAGTCCATCCAGCTGGAAATATCTCTGAGACAAGATTTCAATGGATCAAAGGCAGAGGCGGAAGGTGTATCAAAGGTAAAAAGTAGCTGAATGTCGTCAGCATAGGAGGTGGATATAATCCCTGTTTGCACAATCAGTTTAGCCAGGGGGGAGAAGTAAACATTGAACAAAAGCGGGCTCAGGGATGAGCCCTGTGGAACTCCCCATTTGAGTGATCTGGCGGAGGAGGTATAAGGAGAGGTATATACCTGCTAAGTGTGGTCGCATAGATAGGAAGAACGCCACTTCAACACAACACCGCCTATCCCCAGGTCCCCCAGTCTTCTCAGCAAGATCTTATGAGAGACGGTGTCAAATGCCGCTGAGAGATCCAACAGCACTAACACCACCCTCGACCCCCGGTCCAGCGTCCATCTCACCGAGTCAGCCATTTCGATAAGGGCTGACTCCGTGCTGTGGCCCGACCGAAAGCCGTGCTGAGGGTCATGCAGGAGCCCATTGGGTTCAATGTAGTTTGCAAGCTGGGAGTGTACCAGTTTTTCCAGGATCTTAGCTGGAGCGGGCAGAAGAGAAATAGGCCTGTAATTACTGGGATTGTCGGGATCCAAATTGGGCTTCTTCAGAATGGGGACCAGGGAAGCGTGCTTCCATTTGGCCGGGAATCTACCCGTTCTCAAGGAATCATTCCAGATATGGTTCAGGTAAGGATTGAGCAAGGGTGCCAGTTTCTTATATTGTTTGGCTGGCCAGGGGCCATTAGGAGAACCAGATTTACATTTGAGTAATTCTACCATGGAGGCGGTTTCAGAAATGTCAGCAAATTCTAGCAAAGCGGAAGTCTGTAAAGAGTAGGTAGTGGATTCCTCCTCTGATCCTTCCCTGTTAGAAATAGGGAAGGAGGTATAGATATTCTCAATTTTTTCCTCAAAGAATTGCGAAAGTTTATCGCACAAGGACTGGGAAGCAGGCTGAGTCCGAGTCAGCGCAATAGGGTCTGTAAAGGATCTGACTATGTTAAAAATCTCCCTAGCGCCATTGCTAGCTTGTTTAATTCTAGAGGCCAAATAATCCCTTTTGTGCTCCTCGATCTTTCTACGATATTCTTTGAGGGCTGTCTTATAGGTGATTTTACTATCCAAGGAATAATTCTGCCTCCAGGCACGTTTGAGAGATTTACAGGAGGCCTTTTTCTGACGAAGCTCGTCGGAATACCACGGTGCAGATGGTGCAGCCCTATATGTTTTAATAGGTTTAAGAGGGGCCAAAGCCTCTAGTGCCTGACCGATCCAGGCGTCCAGGTGGTCAATACCCCTGTCGGGGTCAGACGACGGGATGGGTTGGGAGTTTTTTAAGTATTCCTGGAGCGTTTCTAGCGTAATGCGGCTCCAGTTTCTGCCTGATGCCTTAGAAGTGATAATAGGCCTAATGGAACAAGGGATAGCAATCTCAAAAGGGATGAGGAAATGATCTGACCAAATATCCGGAATAGGGGAAGCTGTCAGAATATTTGGCAATTTAGAACAGATCAAATCTAGAGTATGTCCCGCTTTATGCGTAGGTAGGGCTATTTTTTTAGCAAGATTGCAGGCCGCCAGTGTAGGGACGAAGTTTTTGCTGTGCAGACAAGATTCCTCATTTACATGGAGATTAAAGTCCCCTAAAGCCGTGAAGTTGGCATAGCGTGTGCTAAGCCGAATGATATAATCCGCCAGAGCCGGCAGATGTGAGGTGTTGGAATGGGGGGGGCGGTAGATTAGAATTCCCGAGCAGGAGATGGACGGGGTGATTTGAACACTAAAAGGCAGTCCTTCTATGCAGTCAATCTGGTCATAAAGAGGGAAGGTAACCGTCCATTTGGATTTGTGGATTAAGGCAATGCCCCCCCCCCCAGTTTACCAGCTACTAGCTATGTGAAAGTCTATATTAGTTATTAATTAGTTAAGTGAGTATTTGTATGGGATTGTGAATGTGTGTGTGGTTGAGTGGGAGGTGTGTGACTGTCCAAAGATGTGTAAATAGTTGATTTACTAGGTATATGAGGTTAAGACTGTATGTGGAAACAGTTGTTTGGGTGAGTGAATCTCTTTATGAGTATGATGATGAGTAAATATATTTCTCAATGATACATGTCTAACAAACTAGACATATAAAAGGCAGTGTATGTGACAGTTGTATATAAATAAGTATATATAAGACTCAGTGATTGTATGAGTGACTATCGAAAACTGTATACTTGTAATAGTAATTTTATAACACACTAAGTATGAGTTACTATCTATACGAATACATAAAGTGGTGTTTGTATAAGTGTGTAGCTTAGTAAATGTAAGTGTGATCAATTGTTTGCATAAGTGAGTAGAATGACTGCATAAGTGAATAGGATGTATGCTGGTGTGTAATGTCGATGTAGGTGTATAAGTATATTTAATAGTGTTCTATTGATCATTGACAGCATGTATGAGTGAATTTATAGGTAAGTGTTTAGATGTGTGGGTAGATGTAGGAATCACTTAGTGGTTTTTTTGAAACTGGTATTGGTGTGTCAATGGTTTCAAATATGGTACTCTGTATTTTACAGTGAGTGATGAAAGGTTATACTTGTGTATGATGAGGTGTATCAGATTGTCACGTGGATGATGTCGTCAGTGATGTCATTTGAGATGTCATCAGTGATGTCACTGACCATGTCATGAATGATGCAATATGTGACATCATCAGCAGTGCATTGCGGGCGCACAAGTTATAGTTAGCAGAACTAACTATAACGGAGGAATTTCTATGGTTTTGTACGAGTGAAACGGCCAACTAACTATAACACCCGTGAAACTTATGTTTTTTTCTGTGACTTTCTAAGGTTTTTTAAATGCTAATTTCTAACTATAACGTCTCTGAAACCTATGGTTTTTTCAGTGAATTTCAAAGGTTTTTTAAATGCTCATTTTTAAGTGTGATAGTAGTTATACCTATTTTTTTGTACTGATTTTCTACAGTTTTTTAGCTGTTTATTTATAAATATTTTATTCATTAAATAACATTATATATTTTTCTGAAAATTGCAAAAAAAAATTAAACAGAAATATTGATTCATTTTTTTGTTTTCATTTTTTATTGTAATATATTTATATTATTTTCTTTTAAAAAACAAAAGTTGCCAAATTTTTTTCGGGGTCGCGCACTCAAAGTGTACACATCACGGTGGGTGCGTGGATTCTAAATGCAATTTTAGAAAAGTGTGCGAAGGCTACGTGTTTTTCAGTTACATCATATACATTTAATATTACGTGATGTGCATGATTGGTATGCGACCAGCCGCGACTCCTGCTCCCACGCATTCGCAACACACGCATTACGGTACGAGACGCTTCCACGGTGGCGGGTCCCGCGTGACGTCATATACGTGCTGGGGCACGCTGGGTGCGCAACTCCCGCAAAAAAAATTATGTTCCAAAATTATATGTATGTGTCTTTAATATACATATTAGGGCAAGAGATTATCTAAGATATTCATAAAAATAATATATTTGTACTTAAAATAAAATATTATTTTTAAATATATTTTCGAGAAGTCGGGTGCGTGCATCGTGAGCGCAGAGAACCAGGTCAGCAGAGCTGCTGTAGAGCCCTAGAAACCAGGTCAGCAGAGCCGCTGTAGAGCCAGAGAACCAGGTCAGCAGAGCTGCTCTAGAGCCTAAGAAGCAGGTCAGCAGAGCTGCTCTAGAATCAGAGACCCAGGTCAGCAGAATGATGTAATATGTGACATCATCAGCAGTGGATTGCAGGCGCGCGGGTTATAGTGAGTCCAACTAACTATAACGTGGGAATTTCAATGTATGAGTAAAATGTTCAGCTAACTATAACTGGTGTGAAACCTATGGTTTTTTCAGTGAATTTCAAAGGTTTTTTAAATGCTAATTCCTAACTATAACTAGCTAATTCCTAACTATAACTAGTGTGAACCTATGTTCTTTTCAGTGAATTTCAATGGTTTTTTAAATGCTAATTCCTAACTATAACGATTGTGAAACCTATGGTTTTTTCAGTGAATTTCAAAGGTTTTTTAAAAACTAATTCCAAACTATAACGTTTGTGAAACCTATGGTTTTTTCAGTGAATTTTATAGTTTTTTTAAAAGCTAATTCCTTTGTTTATCAACTTTGTAACCTACGATTTTTTTTTATTAGCTGTTTTTTACAATTAATTTTATTTTAAAAAAAAATTATTTGTTCAATGTATATATATTTTTTTTACATTTTTTCCTGGTGCGCTCAGGGTGCGCGCACCGGTAAGCTCTCCTGAGAGCGCTCCGAGAGCGCTATTTCTGCGTTCGTAAAATAAAATATGTATGAAAAGTAAATAATAATGCAAGACATTTAGTACCATACTTATAAAAGCAGTATTTTTGATTTACGAAATGAAAATGGTTTAGCATTTCCGTAAAGCTATCAAAACGTCACTCAGGCGCGCCGCATAAGTGCCCCCGGAAGCGCCTACGTTCGCGCCACGTAAGCGCCCCCGGAAGCGCTCCGGTGCGCGCAGCGTAAGCGCGTCAAGTCATGTGACCTTAAAATAACTCTTTTCATTGGTTGCTAACAGTTTATTTTTACAAAGAATGAAATCCCCACCCATTTCCTTCACTTCTTCTTTCACTTTTGTGACTGCAAGACCTGTCTTTTTGATCTCGAATCTTTCTTGGATTACCATGGCTGCCAGAGCATCCAGCAGCGAAGATGACACAGATGGATTTATAGATGAAGAGGTTCCTCAGCCCAGGGTAAAAGAACACTTCATATGGAAGTTTTTTTCCCTTCCAGATGATAAAAGAAAGTAAATGCTCCAAGGTGGAGTGCAGGATTTGTCACACTGTCCTGTCACGGGGTGACCCCACCAGAAAATATTCATTTGGAAATTCCACTATGATTCGCCACGTCGAGAGGAGGCACCCCCAGAACTATGCCCGGGAGAGTGTCAGGGCTCTGGCACGAGAGGCTCCCAGGGATGGTGCCTCTACTTCAACCAGAGGACCAACTATATCGGTGAGGGGGCGACCAGAAGAGCTGATCCCTAATATTCAGCCTGCTTTTAATGAAGCCGTAATTAAATGCAGAAAATGTGATCAGCTACTTTGTTATGGGGAACAAAGTGTTATGCTCACGGTTCGAGCATTAGACAACCACCGCTGCCGTCCCCAGTCCTAATTTTGATTATTTTTTTTTTTGCTCCTGTTGAGCAGTTTCCCATTCCCTGTTTTTGTTTTTGTTCAAAAAAAAGGAAAAAAGAAGAAAAAAAAAAGTTATTTTCAGAACTACCTCCAATTCTCATCAAAGAGCTGTATTCTTAAAAAAATGAAAAAGAGTAACTGAAGTGGAGTGCAGTGAGAGAGGAGAGGAAAATGAGTGAGAAAGCAAAGAAAGGGACGAGAGGGGAAGGGAAGTGAAGTAGGGGGACTGAAAGAAGGGGAGTGTGGGTAAGGAGAGTGAGGAGAAGGAGAGTGAACATGGGGAATGTGGATAAGTGAAGAAAATGTAGTAAAAGAACGGTGGTGTGGAAGGGTAAGAAAAGAGCAGTGATGTTTAGGAAAGAGTGGAGATACAGACTGGATAAAGACAATTGAGTGTGAGACAAGGTGAGTAAGGCAGTGAAGAAACAGAGAAAGTGAAAGAAAAAGTAAGAGTAGAAGACTGAAGGCCTCATTTATGAGGCCATGCGTCACTTTTACGCCGCTAGTGCGTCACTTTTTGTGACGCACCAGTGGTGTAAAAAATGCACCTTGTTGAGTCATATTTACAAAGTGACGCATCTAGGTAGATGCGTCACTTTGTAAACCCCTGCACCACATTATACCTGCGCCAGGTGTAATGTATGCAAAGGGGGCGTATTGACGCAAGAAAGGGTCGTAGAAGTGACGCAGTGAAATCTATGAGATTTCACTGCGTCACTTTTAGGACACCGTTGCGTCAAAATCTTACGCCTGCCTCACAGCAGGCGTAAGACTGACACAGGCCCTTTCACATGGGGCTGGCCCCATGTGAAAGGAAGCATTGCTGGAGTTGCGTCACTTTTGTGACACACTCCAACAATGCATCACTTTTGCGCTTACAGATACGTCAGAAATACCGACGTATCTGTAACTCCTTGCGACATAATGCGTCATACATTAAATATGACGCATGAGTAGAAGACTGAAGGCCTCATTTATGAGGCCATGCGTCACTTTTACGCCACGCCACTTTTTGTGACGCACCAGTGCTGTAAAAAATGCACCTTGTTGAGTCATATTTACAAAGTGACGCATCTAGGTAGATGCGTCACTTTGTAAACCCCTGCGCCACATTATACCTGCACCAGGTGTAATGTATGCAAAGGGGGCTTATTGACACAAGAAAGGGTCGTAGAAGTGATGCAGTGAAATCTATGAGATTTCACTGCATCACTTTTAGGACACCGTTGCGTCAAAATCTTGCGCCTGCCTCACAGCAGGCGTAGAACTGACGCAGGCCCTTTCACATGGGGCTGGCCCTATGTGAAAGGATGCATTGCTGGAGTTGCGTCACTTTTGTGACACACTCCAACAATGCATCACTTTTGCGCTTACAGATACGTCAGAAATACTGACGTATCTGTAACTCCTTGCGACATAATGCATCATACATTAAATATGACGCATGAGTAGAAGACTGAAGGCCTCATTTATGTGGCCATGCGTCCCTTTTACGCCACCGGTGCATCACTTTTTGTGACGCACCAGTGCTGTAAAAAATGCACCTTGTTGAGTCATATTTACAAAGTGACGCATCTAGGTAGATGCGTCACTTTGTAAACCCCTGCACCACATTATACCTGCGCCAGCTGTAATGTATGCAAAGGGGGCGTATTGACATAAGGAAGGGTCGTAGAAGTGACGCAGTGAAATCTATGAGATTTCACTGCGTCACTTTTACGACGCTGTTGCGTCTAAATCTTGCGCCTGCCTCACAGCAGGCGTAAGACTGACGCAGGCCCTTTCACATGGGACTGGCCCCATGTGAAAGGATGCATTGCTGGAGTTGCGTCATTTTTGTGATACACTCCAGCAATGCATCACTTTCCTCTAAACACTCTACTTTATTTTTTTACTCTATTTTTTTACACTGTTTTTCCCCGTGGTGCGCTCAGGGTGCGCGTACTGGAGCGCGCACCTGGGAGCGCACCCAGCGCTTACCCCGCAAAAATTTCAAAAAATAAAAAAAGGTTTTTTGCCCTTTAGGGTCCTTCTAGGCCCCCCTCAGAAAACCTAGGGGGTGTCTACTCTGCCCCCTTTTAATTATTTCCCCCTTTATTTTTCACCTCTTGTGTCTCGATTCTACCGAGACACAAGATGGCGGACTCTCCGGTCTGTTTAGAATGTTGACAGACACCCGACAGCCAATCAGCTTTCCGCTCGCGCACTCCCGTAGCGCGCCGGGTGCGCTCCCCGGTACGCGCACCTGTGAGCGCTCGGAGAGCGCCTATAGATATATATATGTCTTTTTGAAGTTAATTTTCAAAAAAACCACTGGAGCAATTTTCACCTAATATAGCAAAGGCACATCTGGGTACCAGTCCCTACAATTTTGCCAAGTTTGGCGTACTTCCGTTCAGCAGTTCGGGCTGTATACTTGTCAGACCGTCCTATGGAAATTAACATGGGGAAAACACGTTTTGGGACCCCCCCTTTTTTCTCAGCCCCCACTCCACGAATCCCCCCGAAACTTCCAGGGAAGGAGCGGAGCGGAGCTGGCCAAAATTTTGGAAAATTACACGCAAATTCCTCAACCGGCGCCAGAGTTATTCCCAATAGAATGTTGCGGATTTCCTATGGTAGCCAATCCTAACTATAACTACCTACTGGCGACCGCCAGTAGGTAATATATTCATCTATATATATATTTTTTTACATTGTTTTTGACTGCCTGAACACATCTGTCTTCTTTACAGGAAACGTATCATGTGAATTATACACGTCCCTCAATTCTGTTTTTCAGTTTTATTATGGTTTACCCACTATTTTTGTTGAAAATAAAGCACTTCTGTGTTTGAATAGTAATTCTGACAATGATCGAATAGGTCGAAACACGTCAGTCCATCAAATTCTTTTCTTTGAATTACTGGAGTGCGTTTCTTCTTTGTGCAGCAGCATGAGGCTTCTGAGAATATACATATATATATATATATATATATATATATATATATATATATATATATATATATATATATATATATCCATCCATTGCAGTACCCAATTTGGAAGAACCATACGGAGACCTTCGTGGCGCTTTAACTATTTTATTCACAGCATGCCAGCAGAGCGTTGTTCAAGGGGGCAGTCTCAAATTAGGCCAGACGCGTTTCAGGAGGTGTACTCCTTTCTTCAGTGGCTTTTGACAGACAAGGGGAAGCATAGACAGCGCAGACCGTTCTTTAAACATCATACCTGCCCCTTGTGGGCGTGGCCATACGGCATTCTGGGTGATACAGTCCGCGATGTCATGAGTGATGTCACTGACCATGTCATCAGGGATGTAATATGTGAAGTCATCAGCAGTGCATTGCGAGCTAACTATAACAGGGGAATTTCAATGGTTTTGTACAAGTGAAATGTCCAGCTAACTATAAGGCCCCTGAAACCTATGGTTTTTTCAGTGAATTTCTAAGGTTTTTAAAATGCTAGTTTACAACTATGCCTACAGAGATTAGACATGTGAAGAAAGTAGAAAAACCACACAGAAAGAAGAAAAAGAAATGCAGAAAGAAGCAACAGAAGTCCTCAAAGACGAAGAAAAGTGCAGGAAGAAGGAAGACGTGCAGAAAGAACAAACAGAGGAGCAGAAAGAGGCCTTGTTACAAAATCATCCTGTGCCCACAACTTTTTCAGACGGGTACTGGTGTTAACTGATGCTGACTAACGAGTCTTAGAGCCAGTGGTATGCTAAAAGACACTTAGAATACAGTGAAAACACCTACATACACTAGGGAACACTATGCGTTGGGGTACCCCTGTGATTAGCATGACCTCCTCTGTAAACCCCTAGTACATAATAGGGCAGGGGGATTAAAACTACCTCTTAAAACGTGCCACGGGGTGCGTTTGCACACTGATGAAGGGAGGGGGGGCTTGAGGTGACATGTGTGCAAACCCCCTGTGGGCGCTTTAAGTTGGGGGATAAAGTCCCCTTGAATCCTGAAGGTCTCTGGGGGGCAACTAACTCACCAGGTATGTCCAGTAAGTGCCACAGGGTTGCATTGAAGAGAGGTGTAAAAAGGGACATGACCTGGACTACCTCTGTGGAACGCTGTGCAGTGGCGCTTACTGGTTGTACCTGGTGGGCTAGTTGGCCCCTAGGGACCCTCAGGATTGAAGAGTAATTAATCCCCCAACTTAAAACACGCCACAGGGCTTGTTTGCACACATGTCACCTCAGGCCCCATCCCCTCCCTTCACCACTGTGTAAACACGCCCTGTGGCTGTTTTAATTTGAGAGATTAAGTCCTCTTGAATCCTGAGGGTACCTACGGTCAAACTAGCCCACCAGGAACCTCCAGTATGCGCCACAGAGCTTCGTTGCAGAGAGGTGTAGAAAGGGGCGTGGCTTCTGAACACCTCTCTGCAATGCAGCTCCCTGGCGCATACTGGAGGTTCCTGGTGGGCTAGTTGGCCCCCAGGGACCCCCAGTATTCAAGGGGAATTACTTTCCCATCTTACAAAACGTTTTGCAGAGTGATGCAGGGAGGGGGCATCCTCTTGTTTTTAAAAGAAGGGGGGCTGTGTGGCACCCCTTCCTTTTCTATTTTATGGGCCCTGGGGACCCCATCCCCCAGGGCCTGACCCCCATTTTAAGCTAAAAAACTAAATGTTATGGGTAGGGGCCGCTAGGGCCCCCATCCCATGGCTAATTCCGGCCCTGGGGACCCCATCCCCCGGGCATGGCCAAATATTTATTCTTTCATTTATGGAGTGGGGCCTGTGTGGCCCCCCTCCTAAGGCCTCTATTGGCCCCTGGGACCCCATCCCCTGGGGTCGGCCTTTATTTATTTTATTTATTTATTTTTCTTTATCAAATTTTATTCATAGGCACAGAGAGAATACATATGTCAAGTGTAAGCATTTCTTGGAATTCCATTATAATGTTGTAGCAAAATCACTTTGTTAGATGGTGTTTCCAGGAAATCACAAACAACAGAGAGAAGCATCTTCTTGCTAAAAATGTACACAGAAGCTAAACATGGGCATTCAGTGCAGAAACGAAGAAGAAGGGCCATTAGTCTAAATGCATCATCCACGTGACATTAATGTTCTGCATCTTCCCATCAAAATTAATCAAACTAATGAAAGTCCTTTATGAGGAGTATATATTCAATGCTGGTATTTGTTAACCTTACATATTGATTTACGTTTCATATGATCTTTCCAAAAATGCAATGCCCACATTTAATGATATTAGTGGATTTGAAGTAGCAATGTTACAGAATATATTGCAAATAAATCCAGCTGCTAAATTCCAGGAATCCAGCATCCAGTTTAGTGTGTAGCAGAAAAGAAATATTGCATGCTGTTAGATGCCCCAATGCAGCTTGTTATTTCATAATTTCACTTCACAATCGAAGCAAGAGGGCTGGATTTGGAATGTTGATTTGCCCTGATAAACATCCAGGGCCTGATTCATGGATGTCAATTCACCAAAATGCCTGGGGTAGCGGAAGTGACTTCACATGCCCTTTGACCTTCACTTTCACTCACGCTTACAAATACACATGCTTAAATATACAAATACTCTGCTTACACATACACAAACATTCACACATACACACTTACGTAAACCCACTCAAAACTGCAAGCACGCACTCAACATACACACATTTAAAAGCTTTTTTTTTTTTTTTACTTACCTCAGCTGGCAGTGAAAGTCATATTCCAGCTATTTGTGCTTCATTTTTTAATAAACTAATAGCAATTAACGTGATATTATTCACCTTTAGTTTAATAAAAAATTGACAGAAAACAAGGAAAGTGAAGCCCCCACCGACGTCCATAAGGACGAGCTGTTTCTGTTCCTGGCACTGATTTTGCCACTGCTGACGCTACGGGTCGCAAAGGTAGTGCCAGGAGTCACAAGGGGAATGCCAGGGGTCACTCCTGCGACCCCTCCCGACCCCTAAATGACGTCCATGGCCTGATTCCCTAAAACGTATGGATGTACCCATTAACATGTAGTCCTACACGGGGATGTAGAGTAGGACTCTTGGGAATCACTAGCATTCCCAGTGGTATTTCTGGAAAGCTGTGTTAATTGCAGCTTTCCAGATATACTAGTGGGAAAGTCTTGTCACATTTTCCCATGCCGATATTCACAATATGTGAAATTATGCCTACAGTACAACTATGCATTGGGGAATGCCAGCACCTACGAGCACAATTTTTTCCAGTTCCATTTTTTCCACAGAGTAAACACTTTTGCCCAAAGAGAAACCACTTCCCCTGCACAATGCCCAAAGTTTGAAGGGTCTCCTGTTTCACTTCCAACCATGGGAAGGGATTTGCCCCAGCCCTTTTGCAGGAGCAAATCTCCCACCATTTCTAAAATGCGAACGCGCAGAAAGATGTTTGTGAATGGTCAAAGGCGTGTTTGTGGACATTCGCGAACTCACAAGGCTAATAACACCTCATGTTACCCTCTTCGCTTCTCTTGAAGGGGAGTTACCCTTACATAAATGTAGGCAGTCGTGACAGACAATGCTGAAATAAATGCATTTACACCTAGTCCACTATAATTCGTGAATACCTACAAGAGCTAAATCCAGCCATGTTTAGACATAATCATTCATTTAAGCAGAGGCTTTATAAGGCATGGACAAAGTGGGCATTTACTGTGGGCTGCCTCCTTACAAGGGTCCCCTGGTAAAGTGAGTGGGGCAGCTAAACTTCCTGCCAAAATAACAATGCTCATCTAATCCAGCTTTGTCTTCTAATTTAACAGCTGAGCATGCTTAACAGAAACATGGGGCAAATCTTACTATTTCTCCTAGTACAGTAAGCAAAGGTGCTACATTTCGTGAAAGGGATAGAGCAGGGCAGTTAAATATACTAAGATATGAAACTGCTGCTTTCTTCCCAAGAAATCTCACACAATTTGGCTGCAAAGGTGTGTACATGAGTCTAGCATAGGGTTTATTCTGTACATGTACCCTACCAGTACAAAACACCATGATTAGAATAACTTTAAAACTTTTTTCACTTTATGTGGGTGTTGTACTGTTCAGCACACATGCAAATTTGGAGAAAAACAATTTCGCCTGCATTATTGGTGTAAAGCTCTACCTACATAGGTTAGTAGATATGGTTTTGGGTAAACAAAAATGGGAGCAAGCATCTATCACCCCTGGGCACTCTTCCTTTAAGCAAAGAAACAGAAAGTAGCACATAGGGCTGTTTTGCTAAACGTTTAGGCAAGATTTCAGTACAAAATAAGTTATCTGCTGGAAAGTAAATTCCATATGAACACTTTGCCCAGTTTGCATCACCTTTGTTGACTTTGCACCGGCTTAATGTGTTGATACATTCTGTCCTTTGTGTGTGATCCAGAGCTCTGTTTGAAAAACTGTCTCAAAAATGCTACCTATCACCTCAATACTCACCATTAATCATGAAACACTTATAAAGGACCATAACACCAATGAGACAATGTTTGAGCGACTGAATCAGGTGGTATGATTGATAAAACTACTCACATATTATTTACAATATTATATACAACTGCAGTTTATCTATTTTCACCATGGTTTTAAACATCACTTATTTATTAATCAAGCTACTAAGGCGATTGGATCAACTGATGGAAACTAGACCATGAATAAACAAGACCAGCTTGTCATTTCAAATCTAATTTTATTAACTTTATTTTCCATAAAGAAAAAGCATTTACGTTTTAAAATCTTTATTTTATAGCAATTAAGAAAGCAGCATTTTAATGAGGAAATGAACTAATAAACTGACATTTCCAAAGCAAGCTCAGAAACATGAAATATTAGCAAAATAACAGTTTCCATTCCCTAAATCTATTTCCCTGTCTATTTCTCTCTTCACCTAGATAGGAAAAATCAATTAAAGTCGCCAAAAGTCCAACAGCATGTCACGTCATTCAGGAATCGGAAAGAAGCAAGAAGCAGCGAGCCTCAGCAAACGAGAGTTTTTTCCTGCTCATGGTGTCAGGTTTTATACCTTTCTTTCTAGCTAAACTTTCTACATTTTACATTCTTTAAAGCAAATCCGAGCTTTTCATTGGCTGTCCTGTGTCAGTCCATGATTAGGTCATCTCCGATTCTTGACCAAGTTCAGGCTTCACATAAGCCCTATTGTCTTTCATTTCCACATCTTTCAGCTACCTCGAGTTTCGAACATTTACTTCCTAGCCTTGGCAGACACTTTACGTTTCTGTCCTTGAGCCTTTTCTTCATGAGCACGTTCAACTCAACCAAAGAACTGCTTTTTCAATTAACGATGACAATGCAGTAAAAATCTTCACAGCTACGCATGTGCAAAGACTTCACTCTGGACAAGCTTTTGTGTCTGCAGCTCTGTCAGCCATGTTTTCTGAACCACCTTTAGGCCTCACTTTGGAAACTATTATTAAACAAACACACAACATCAATTAATTAAAGAATTGAGACCCATTCTGTTACCCGCCCCCATTACTAATGAATCCTGTTAATTATGTTACCTAGCAAAAGCACAATCAAGCAGCATTATATTTACCTCTCCCTTAGGGACTGCCAAACTCCTTGAGCTTTCATCACAGAAAGAACATAACATAAGCACACAAAAAAGGGAAAATGCCATTAGTTAAACAGCCGCATTTAATACTGACAAAGACAATAGACAAGGTTAGTTTATTATTTTTTCTTTGCGTTTGCAACATAAAGCACATTAGGTTATCCCACGTGTATTGATGAATGTATTCTTAAACTAAGTTGATTAGTAATTTCACCACAAGCTTATTAATTTAATTACTTGTTATGGGAGATTAACTTCACATGTTTGAACAACATTTTGTTCTTCACCTTGCTTCATCAACTCCCTCATCTGGTGATTTCTAAATCACCAAATATACCCAAAATGTATACATTTTCAACCCTTGAACATGTTTTGGACTTTCTTAATATTAGTATTTATAAACTTTAGATTCATCTGTTTTTCTGCATTTTTCATATTGAGTTCTCCGAAACTCTTCTAATTCTATTTCTTTCTCTTGTTCTTTTCTTAATTTGTAAATTCTTTTCTTTTCTATTACATGTTTTCTTCTCTTGTGTATCATGCAACTAATTTTTAACAAAAGTATCACTATAGATATGACTATTAAAGGAAAAACTATTTTACCTATAATTGAACTACCAATCTCTTGAAACCAGTGTTTAATTGCTACAAATCTTTTACTTAAACAATCTGAAAAACTTTCGTCTTCTAAGGGTTCAACTTCATTATGTAATTCAGTAATGTTCTTTATATACATTTCTATATTCTGACTTTTGTCAGGTATGTAAGTACAACAATGTTGAACATGCAAAATTCCACAGACTCCACCCTCTTTTGCCAGCAAAATGTCAAGAGCAAGATGATTTTGCATCACCATAGTTCTCATAGCAATAAGCTCTGTATTCACTAATTGAAATCCACTTGCAGTATCTTTTGACAATCTATCAACAATTGTAGACATTTTTCTGATTTTGTTTGCCTTTAGGGTTATTCCTACCATAGGTATTAATGCACCAAATATGTCTCCCCTTATTTCTGTAAAGCTTTCCCTTCTAAATCTATTCAGGTGATTGCTAATTTCAAATGAACCTTTTGCATTTCTATCTACATGAAAAAAAATTGGAAAAACTAAACCTACATAACATGTTCCATACCAGTGGTCTGGGAGATTGTAATAAGCTTTATTCCCACAAACAAAATAAATTCCAGGAAAAATTGGATCTTTGCCTCCTTTAAATCCCCAACCCCCTATAATACGATAAGTGTCTTCACATTGACTTGCACCAACAAAATAATTATCAAATAAAGTATTATCTCTTCTTATACAAAATTTTCCACTAACAGGTTTATCTATATGAATTGCAACATTTTCATTTCTACCATTAAGCTTTTCGTCTTTCATCTGCCAAAATTTAGACTTAGTATGTTTCATCATCTCATTTCCCTTCTCTCTTCCACCATATTTAAGAACGTCTTTTCTTCTGTTCTCAGTTTATATGTTAAATTATTTCTAAAAGCATACTCATAAGTGAGTTCACTTGTTACTAGGAAAAATTCCCTCATCTGTTTAGCATATTTCACTTTATTCAAGCTATCTTCAACTTTTAAGTTTGCAAAAATCTCACCAAAATCTGAATAATAATATTCCAAACGTCGAGTTTGATAAAACAAACTAGCTATTACACTACATGTTATGCCATAAGTAAGAGGAAGCATATTATACGTAACACCTTCAGACACAGAAGTAGGTAATTTCACACAAATGTAGCAGTCTTTTGCGTCCATCACCTTAACATATTCAGATAAAAGTCTTGAAAAGGTATTACTAGAAAAATCTCCCACAGATCTATCTTGATGAATCTCTGGTTTATGTACAATAATTGTATCAGTCTTATCAACTTTATCATGATTAACCATAACTTTACTAGTCATGTTAGTTTTATACATCTCTTTATCTATTCCAAAAGGAAAAATGACAGCTAAAATTAACCAAACTAAAATTATCAAGATTACACATATTGAAGACAATTTGCAACATCTTTTGAAAATTGAGCATCTCGAATTCTTATTAACATAAGGCATCTTTACTTTCAAACAAGAGCCTTAAAAAAAAATGAAAAATGAAAAATTACTAAAATATACTCCCCTCTTTTTTTTTTCTCTTTTTCTCTCAACAGATAACTTTATTTTCTAACAGCTTTTCTTTGACCTTATGTCATACATCAATGTGTTTTCTAGCTAACACAATTTCTTCAACCTTGTGTCACCTAATGAACAAAATCAATCATTATCACTTGCATCATCAAAATTTCTTTGACTACTATTCACTTCTATCACTGGTGGAATTATAATATAGGTCCACTCAGGTGATTTGTACTTCTGATTTGGCTTTATTACTCTTTTTGCTCTGCTGTTTATCACTTCTATTTTCTTTCCTGAGTCTTCTTCCTTTTGACTTGTGATCTCATTCACCTGCTCTTTTGTTTTATTCACTAATGTAAATTTTAGGCCTTCGTTTTCATTCGTTCCAATTATCTCCTTTTCTTGATAATTTCTTTTTCGGTTCCGCTAAATTATACTCCACTCTCCAAGCTCTTTTCCTTGATCTTTTCACTTTCGATTCATCTCCACTTTCATCTGTTTCACTTTCTGTGTTATCAGCTGATTCATTAATAATCAGTTTTATTGTATCAGATTCTTCTTTAGATTCAGGTTCTTCTTTACTCGGCAATTTCACTGTGTTAGGTACATCATCCTTATAGCTGGTACTTGGGATTTCTTCTTCTTCTTCTTCCTCAATTACTTCCCTATTCACCAGTTTCAGAATTTTCGTTCCTTCTTCCAGAGCTTCCAATCTGCTTTTCAATACTCTCCTGATCTTGTTCATGAATCACTCCTTGTTCAATTTCCTTTTCTGCTTCTTGATCTAGCAGATCTTCATCATTTTCATTTTCTTCAGAATCTTGTATCACAATTTCTTCATTTTCTTCATTCAATGCCTCATTCGCATTTGAATTTTACAGATGTCGACTTTCTTGTCGATCTTCAGGATCTGGATTTCTTTCAGGTTCTTCTTCTGAATCTGAATCAGCTGTTGTTTTACCTTCGTCAGGATTCTCAGGTGCTGGCACACGTATTGTGTGACTAGCATGAATCCATCTCTTTAATCCCCTACACTTTACAGCATTTGTTGTGACTAATATCACCTGTCTTGCCTTCTGCCACCTTGGTACTAGGCAGTTTCTTCTTCGATGTACTTTTGTCCTTACCCAGTCTCCTGGTAACAGATCATGAGCTTGTTCTTTCTCTTTTGTAATCACTTCAGTTCCCACCTGATGAAACACAGAAGTCACCACATCAGATAGAGTTTTGCAGTAATCCATAATGATGCTACCATTAATGCTCAACAGTTTATCAACTGGAACAAATGCTTGCCTCATGACCCTACCCATTAAAATCTCATGAGGGCTCAATCCTTTTTTTCTATCTGGAATGCTTCTCAAAGACATCAAAACAAGTGGAAGAGCATCCGTCCACTTCATTCCTGTTGCTAAGCACATCTTTGCTATTCTGGTTTTCATTATACCATTCACTTGCTCAACAACACCTGATGCTTCTGGTTTGTAAGCACAATGTAATTTTTGCTTTATATCCAGTGCTTCACAAATCAATTTTAGCAATCTGTTTTCAAAATGTGTGCCATGATCTGTCTTGACCGTCACTGGAAATCCATACCTTGGTATGATTTCTCTCAAAAGCAATTTTGCCACAGTAATTGAATCATTGCGGCGTGTTGGGAATGCTTCTAACCATCTTGAAAACAAACAGATTATCACCAGGACATATCTGAGTTTGTTGTGAGGTGGCATGTCAATGAAGTCAAGCTGTATTCTGGTAAATGGACCACCCCCCCGTCCTATTGTTCCCATGCTCACAACAGTTTTTCTATTTCGGTTAATCTGTTGACAGATAAGAAACCTTTGACAAAAAGACTCTGCAATTATTCTGAATTTTGGATTGTACCATGTTTGTCTGAATAATCTATTCATTGAATCTCTACCAATATGTACTGGACCATGGTACATACGTGCCATGTCAGAAATCATACTGTCTGGCATTACTGGTCTGTCATCTTTGTAAACCCAAACCTCATCTTCTTCTCTATGTCTGCATCCTGCTTTTAACCCTGTGTTTTTCGCCTCATCATTTGCCTCATCTTGTAACTACTTTACTCCCTGCCACGTCTCAACTACAGATGTTAGCATAAGTGAGTTCAAAACATGTTCATTTCCTTTTTCCCAATTAAGACACATTTTGTTTTGCACAGAAAGTTGCTATTGTGTCAGCATATAAGATTCCTTTTGTTATGTAATCCTCACCTTTTTTATGTGCTGTGCACTTTACAACTTCAATTTGTTCTGGTAGCTGAATTCCATCAATCAATCTTTTGATCAACTGTGCATTTCTTATTGGCGATCCCGCAGAAGTTAAATAACCTCTTTGAGACCAGAGCTGGCCATAGTCATGGACTACGCCATAACCATACTGACTATCAGTCACTATGGTAGTTTTTAACTCTTTTCCCAATTCACATGCACGAATCAGAGCAATCAATTCTGCTACTTGAGCTGAACGAATTCCTTTGAGACAGGAAGCTTCAATTACATCTGCAACTGTACATACCGAATATGCTGCACTCAGAACACCTTCATCTGTTCTTAAGCATGAACCATCATGAAATAAAACATAATCTGATTCAGCTAATGGGACATCTTTTATATCTTCTCTTGGTTTAGTGCAATATTCTAATACATCCAGGCATTCATGATCAACCTCAACCCTGATTTCTGTTTCAGTAGTGTCAGGTAATAATATGGAAGGATTTAAATTCACACATCTCGCAATTGAAACATTGTCCGAGCCAAGATTAACTTTTTCATATTTTGCTAACCTACTATTTGTCAAATGTTGTGTTCTGCTTCTGGTTAGAAAAATATCAACTGAATGTGGTACGTATACTTTTACAGGAAATCCCATTATTATTCCTTCACTTTGTTCCAAACTCACACTTGTTGCAGCTACTGCTTTTAAGCAACCTGGTAATGCTTTTGCAACAGGGTCAAGAACAGCTGAGAAATATGCTATTGGCTTTCTCAGTCTTCCATGTCTTTGAATCAGAACTGATAATGCACATCCTTCTCTTTCACTGCAATACAGGTCAATTTCTTTTTCATAATCAGGCATTCCTAATGCTGGAGCTTCACACAAACTTTTCTTTAACTGTTCAAAAGCTTCTAATTCAGTTTTTGTTAGGCTAATCGGGTCTTTTATATCTGCTTTTGTCAGTCTCTGCAGTGGCTTTGCGATTACTGAAAATCCACTAATCCATTGACGACATTAACCTACCATTTCTAGAAACATTCTAACCTGTCTCTGTGTTTTTGGAGGTTGCATTGCTTGAATCATTTTTATTCTTTCTGTTGTCACTTGTCTGACTCCCTTTGCAATTCTGTGACCAAGATATTTTACTTCTTGTTTGCAAAACTGTAATTTTGCAGGAGATACTTTATGTCCCTCATCTGCCAGATGATTTAAAAGAGTAATGGTATCTGTTACACAATTATCTCTTGTTTTTGCAGCCACAAGAAGGTCATCAATATAATGCACTTAACGTAGATTTTCCAGGTAAATCTAGATTTTCCAATGATTTCTTTAGCAACTGATTAAAAATAGATGGACTTTCAGTGTACCCTTGAGGGATTCGACACCATGCTAATATACGCTCTTTGAACCGGAACGCAAACATTTGTTGGCTTTCTGTATGCAATGGAACAGTAAAGAATGCATTACACAAATCAATAACTGTATACCATTCTGCATCATGCGGAATCTGATATAAAATTACCGCTGGATTTGGTACAACTGGGCAACATGGAACAACAATTTTAGTAACCTTTCTCAGGTCTTGAACAATCCTGAAAGTTCCGTTTGGCTTTTTAATTCCCATAATCGGTGAATTACATGGACTACTCTCGATTTCTTTTAGAACTCCTTGTTTTATGAATTTGTCTATTACAGGGGTAACACCTTCAATCACTACTGCTTTCATTTTATACTGAGGAATGTTTGGATAATCTGCTCCTTGTTTTACTGATATTCTTACTGGATCTACATTTTTCATCAAACCCATTTCATCTCCAGTGAAATCCCAAATTTTAACATTCACTGTGTCTTTTAGTTCTTCAGGTAGATTATTCTTATCAAACACAGGAAATAATGTACTTTCTTCTGCCTCAACTATTGACATTGTTAATTTGTAAAGCCCATCCTCTTCTGGAGTTTGAAGCTCTATACCATCCAGTGAGCAATATATTTTACAATTCATTTTGCAAAGGATATCCCTACCTAATAGATTTACTGGACTGCTATCACAAACTACAAATCTATGCATGTCTTTAAATGTACCTATTTCAACTTCAACTGGTTCAGTTAAATCTGTTTTTATTTGCTGATTAGCTACACCTACTACTTGGATTTTATCTCCAGAGAGAGGAAGGTTTTCCATTTCCACTGATCTAACAGTAGAACGGGTAGCACCTGTATCCACTAGAAAAGTAATTTCTACATCATTCACTTTACCATTTACAAATGGACCAGATTGATCTACCTCAAGAGTGGCTCCAAGCACACACTCTTCCTCCTCTCTCAGGCACCGTCAAAAGTAATCTTCAGATTCACTCCCTCCATCTTCTTTCAACCAATATTGTTGAGACACATTCGACACATTCACTCTTGGCGAACTGTTCACCTGTTCACCTCTGCTGAATGCTGTGTTTCTGCACTGTATCTCTGCACATTTACACAGTTTGGAAGTGGCGGTTGTGGTAACTGACTTTGCTGAATCACTACCTTTCGCTGTAGCTGTTGCTGCTGATTTATCTCATTCTGCATCTGTGGATTTAATGTGCATTTTTAAAATAATTTCTGGGCGGATTCTTGCATTCACGCTTCCAGTGTCCAATTTCGCCACAATTAAAACATGGGAGTTTCTGTTTTAACTCTTCTATATTTCCCATCAATTTTGGTTTATTATAATTACCTTTAAATTTCCCTTGATTCTGATCAACATTTTTATTTCCTAAAGTTGCTATTTGTTGTTCAGCCAATTTTACCTGTGCCCACATAGCCTTTTCTTTTAACTTCTTTTGTTTAGCATCTATTTCATCACTACAGTATTTTGCTTTTCTCAAGATATCATCTACTGTGTGTGATTGCCAACCAACTATTCCAGTTCTTACCATTTCACTAATTTTAGGTCTCAAGCCATATACAAATCTGTATATAAAATGGCTCATGTCTTTTTCACTTAAATTTTCATAACCACTGTATTGTTTAAATACCAGCAGTAATCTTTCATAAAATGAATGTACTGATTCCTTTGGCTCTTGAGTTGTTCTATCTATTTTAACCCAGTCTATCTCTTTTGGGGGAATCTTGTTTTTCAAAAACCCAATTACCTGTTCGTACTTTCTCATTACATCTGGTGAAGGAGCACCTGTTACTTTATGTCGAGGGTATTCTTCTCTAGGCCAATCTATAGTAATTTTACATTCTGCCCAAAGATCTGATGGGACAACTATGTCAAAGAATCCATCAAGGTCAATCCATAAAACTTTTGAAACTTTCACAAACCTGTCTACCTGTCGATACTATTCTACAGGTTTTTCTTTTAATCGAGGAAAATAATTTGTAAACATTAAAATGTCCTGGCTGGTCCATGGGACATGCACATACCCTCCTCCCGGTATTTCTCTCATTGGAAATTCATTTATTACTTCTTCTTTCTTTTCTCTGATAGGAAAAGCTAAACTTGTTCTGTCTTCATCTCTTTTCTTTGTCCATTTCACTCTCCATTTACTTAATTCGCCCCATTTTCTCAAAATCTTAATTAATTCTTTTATATGAATGATTCTTCCTGTGGTATTCATATTTTCAATATCTTTTTCAGAAAAATCCACCCTATAAGTTTTCTTCAAAATCTTCTGCTTACTTAAATCTACTTCTAATTCAACAGCCATATCCTGTAATTGATCATATTTGTTTTTCGTTTTCAATGTTATGCTTTTGCAAATAAATAATAATTCATCATCCTGATATGCCTTCAAACTGTCAGTTCCAATCGTTCCAATTATTAATTCCTCTAAATCCGCTTTCAATTTTGCAACATCAAGTAATTTACATTCTGGGGTTTGCGTTAAATCTATTTTACTCAGACTCTTTTCCGGAGTTCCAGAGTCAGATTCTGCACCAGATGGAGTTTAATTGACAAACTTTGATTAAAAGTTAAATCAGGTATCATTATTTTCTCTCGATGTATTTCAGACAAATCTGAATAAAAAATGTCAGTCACTTTCTGTATTTCTGAATTTAATGGAACAATTAAAACTGAATTCCTAATTTCTTTTTGATCAAATACTGAAAGAACAGGTCCAATCGTTACAGGTACTGTTACTGCTTCCATGCTTTTAGTTAACTGCTGTATTAATTCATTGGTAGAACGATTATATTCTGAGGTATTTGGTAATGTAATTCCTCATACCTTTCTGTTCTTTTTCCATTTCTTGGGGTTTCATTTCTTTGAACTGGAGTTTCAGTATAATTTCTATTTTCTCCTGATATATTTGAATTACATCTTGTTTCTACTCTTTCAGGTGTTTTTCTATAATTTTGATGTGTTTTAGGAGATGTCTCATCAATGATTTCTCTTAAAGGGGCATTTGGAGAAGTCCATGAACAAACTGGTTGATAAGGTGGCGGTCTTCTAGTATAAATTTCTTCTAAAACTGCATCTTATGAATCACTTTCCTCACTATGTTTATTTTTCTTTTGGGCACTCTTTTGTCCAGTTACCTCATCAATTAGTCTCACTGGGTACAAGCCATCACACATGTCTGCACTTCTCCATCAACGCATTCTATCCTCATGTGTTTCTCTATCAAGACCTAATCCTGTTCTCCTTGATATTCCTCTACTCTCTCGTTGCAATTCAAACATTTCATCTTCCCATTCAACTAAAGCTTCAAATTGAGTAGGTCTAGGCTTTGGTACGAGTTTCATCATTTTTTCTCTTAAATTTTTCAAAACTGCCATGTTAAATGATCCATCTTCCGGCCATGCTAATACACCATCATTTTCAGTATACTTCATCCAATTCTCAATCCAAAGACAAGTATGATAAACATATTCACCCAACATATAAGCTGCAGGTGTTTTGTACTTATGAAGTAATCTTCCACCCCGCGTTAACATTTTCTTGTCAGGTTTAAGTTTGTTTTTCAATTTCTGAAACCATGAAAGCTTCTTTTTCTCCTTCATGTAATAGTAATCCATGTTTTTAAACAATTTCCCTTACTTCGGTAAAGATCGTAACAACTTCCTTGTTATTCCACAACACCAACCAATCCGTGCGCGAAACTTACCAACAAGCCAATCAAGTTAAGCTTCGTCACTATTTTGCTCAACCAATAGAATTACTCGTTTTCAGGATGAGCCAATCAGCTGTAAGCTTGCCTTAGTCACATGAACCAATCTGTGCGCGAATACTGTGACGTATGTTAGCCAATCACAGCGCGACACTTGTGACGTATGCTACCGCTGCAGCTGCTCTGTCCCTCACTCCACTCCTTAAACTAACACCTGCTTTACAAATTTTTTCAAAGCGCCATATTTACAAATCTTTCAATTGAATTCAGTTGATAACTCCACAAAAAACAAACAATTTGTCTGTTTCACTAAAGTAAAGTGATAGCTTTCCCAATCATTCAAGTATTCTTTTCACTTGAAATAGACAACGCTATTTTCACAGAATATTAAATTTGTCGATAAAGTAAGGCTACTTTACCCTTCTAGCAAGTAATAACGAACTCGTTTCTCTCTAAATACACATACAGAGATATTTTACACCTCCTTAGAGACAATTCAGAGTTTAACTCGATTGTATATTACAAATTCATTTACGCACATTCATACAGAAAAATCCCTATCCATGCATACATAAATCTTTAGTAGGACTTTAACCCACTAATAGAAATCCTCACTCGCCAGTAAGATAGACGATGCTTCCTTACCCTTCACTCAAGCTTAGATAAATTCTACTACTCTTTTCGCAGTGAGTTTTAAAACCGGACAGAAATCCCTATACTCGAAAGCTACGATTTCATAGACAATCCTCACTATGCATTCTACCTTACACACCTAAATTCCCTAAACTTGTGCTGTACGACCACAACACTTGTGATATACGGCGATACCACTATTTCGAAACAGAACAAATGCACTGTGTAACTTCACCTGTCACACTTCTCATGCCGGCACAAACCAGGAATTTTCACACTGCTGGAAAAAACCTTTCGCTAACATATAACAACTGAACAAACTTAACATGTTTTAGACATTAATCCTATGTATTACCATGTAACATACTAGTTACCATAGAAACCGAACTCTACTACCAAGAAATTGATCCAGCGCTCTGTTTGAAAAACTGTCTAAAAAACGCTACCTATCACCTCAATACTCACCATTAATCATGAAACACTTATAAAGGCCCATAACACCAATGAGACAATTTTTGAGCGACTGAATCAGGTGGTATGATTAATAAAACTACTCACATATTATTTACAATATTATATACTACTGCAGTTTATCTATATTCACCATGGTTTTAAACATCACTTATTTATTAATCAAGCTACTAAGGCGATTGGATCAACTGATGGAAACTAGACCATGAATAAACAAGACCAGCTTGTCATTTCAAATCTAATTTTATTAACTTTATTTTCCATAAAGAAAAAGCATTTACGTTTTAAAATCTTTATTTTATAGCAATTAAGAAAGCAGCATTTTAATGAGGAAATGAACTAAACTGACATTTCCAAAGCAAGCTTAGAAACATGAAATATTAGCAAAATAACAGTTTCCATTCCCTAAATCTATTTCCCTGTCTATTTCTCTCTTCCAAAAAATCAATTGGGGAAGTGTAGAGGAGATGATAGAATCACCCTCCTGAAAAAGACTTGTAAACAATGGGATTCTATCAATGTGAGTGGTGACTAATTTTATATGATATTCTCTAAACTTGTGAAGAACTACAATGTGAAAATTAGGCCTCTCTGCGGGTGGCAGAATGAGGGCACTGTGTGTTTTTAAAATACCCCTCACACACTATGAATCCCGTAGTGTCATTCTCCCATCATTGGGGTCTTCCCGTCCCTCTACGGGGCGGGGCGTGCTTCAACCTACGAGTGACGCGGGAGCACTTCTATTTTTTGACAATAGGCTATGTGATGTGATAAGGATGGTGATATGTGTTAGGGAGTGTAGGGACCTGTTTACGTGAATAGTGGTGTAAAAAAAGGGTAAAAATTCCCTGGCTAGTCAAAAAAATTAATTTTAATGGCTTCGCAAGCTGGGAACATTAAAAAGGGGTTAGTAAGTAGAATTACAAGTGTAGTCTACTTTGTCGACATTACATGTTTCATAGGCAGACCCCTCCTGTCTACTCACCAGGACCTCTGTTGATCCCTACAAAAATGCTCAATTCTAAACTAAATGTAAAATGCCTATGGTCCTAAAACTTAACAGCAAAAATCGGCTGCTAGGTTTTGCCTCTGGGCTTGAGTTGGCCCTTAGTGAGGCATTATCATGAAAAATTTTCATGAAAAATGACCTAATATGGTCTATTTGAAGCGTGGTGATAGGACCTCATGAGCCTGCGTCTCAGGGTGATTAGTTGACTGGTTAGTGACCGCATGCCTAATCTGGCTTCATTCCATACCCTTCAGCAGCTCCGTGGATTTCTCTCTTCACCTAGAAAAGAAAAATCATTTAAAGTCTGCTGTCCTTACGTGCGCCAAAAGTCCAACAGCATGTCACGTCATTCAGGAATCGGAAAAAAGCAAGAAGCAGCGAGCCTCAGCAAACGAGAGTTTTTTCCTGCTCATGGTGTCAGGTTTTATACCTTTCTTTCTAGCTAAACTTTCTACATGTTACATTCTTTAAAGCAAATCGGAGCTTTTCATTGGCTGTTCTGTGTCAGTCCATGATTAGGTCATCTCCGATTCTTGACCAAGTTCAGGCTTCACATAAGCCCTATTGTCTTTCATTTCCACATCTTTCAGCTTCCTCAAGAAAGTTACTTTTCCTCGAGTTTTGAACATTTACTTCCTAGCCTTGGCAGACACTTTAAGTTTCTGTCCTTGAGCTTTTTCTTCATGAGCACGTTCAACTCAACCAAAGAACTGCTTTTTCAATTAACGATGACAATGCAGTAAAAATCTTCACAGCTACGCATGTGCAAAGACTTCACTCTGGACAAGATTTTGCGTCTGCAGCTCTGTCAGCCATGTTTTCTGAACCACCTTTAGGCCTCACTTTGGAAACTATTATTAAACAAACACAAGACATCAATTAATTAAAGAATTGAGACCCATTCTGTTACCCGCCCCCATTACTAATTAATCCTGTTAATTATGTTACCTAGCAAAAGCACAATCAAGCAGAATTATATTTACCTCTCCCTTAGGGACTGCACGAACTCCTTGAGCTTTCATCACCGAAAGAACATAACATAAGCACGCAAAATAAGCACATGCCATTAGTTAAACAGCCGCATTTAATACTGACAAAGACAATAGACAAGGTTAGTTTATTATTTTTTCTTTGCGTTTGCAACATAAAGCACTTTAGTTTATCCCACGTGTATTGATGAATGTATTCTTAAACTAAGTTGATTAGTAATTTCACCACAAACTTATTAATTTAATTACTTGTTATGGGAGATTAACTTCACAAGTTTGAACAAAATATTGTTCTTCACCTTGCTTCATCATGTGCATGCCTGGCCTGACCAACATGAACCCTTCGACTCTAAGGCAGTTGGTAGCAATTACATTGAAAAATAATCTTATCATGTATCTCTCCTTGTTTATTCACCTTTTCTCTCTTAACCCTCTCTCCTAACCACTCTCTCTCTTCAGCTCTATATACCTTTATCTACTCACTGAATCTCAGCTCCCTTGAGCTCAAGTTTGTCTGTAAAGTCTTGATGTTGTGAGCATTAGGACCCTCACAGTTCTGAGAGGACTTCAAATAGGAGGTGTTAAAGTGTGGTTATTAAAGTCATGACGTTACTCGTACCATTAAGGGGGGGTTGTATGATTGTATGGTGAAGAATAAAATCTGTTACAGATCTCTGTGTGTGGCGTGTTTCATTTACAGACTCCCATGCTGTGGAGAATGCAGCATTGTCTACCTTACATCACTTGCACTATACCCAATGTAACTCACTCAACTTCATCTCTATGCCATTTTCTCATCACTTTGCCTCTGCTAGACGCTGTTCTTACCTCAATAACTATTACTATCAATACCCCCTCTTTACTTCAACTTTCTCTGTACCTCACCCCTCCCTCCATCTGATCTCCCTGTATCTCTCCTTCATCTACCTTTCACACAAACGTATTTCTATCTCTACCTCACCATTCCCCTCACACTTCTATGTCATTTTTCTCACTACCCAACTTCTCCTTTACTACCTCACCCAGCAGCTCTCTGGCTACCTTTCATCTGTATTTACCTCACCATACGTTTATTAACCGCATCTCTTCACCCTCCATTTGTGTCATTCTACCATTGTTTCCTTTCCTTCACCTCTTATTAAATATCTTAATCCTTTCTGGCTACCTCTATTCACTCTCATCAACTTCTTTTGTTCTTTTCTCTCTCTCCCTTTCTTTCATAAACATCGCTCTCTGGACCTCCACCTCCATTTTATATCAACCACACCTTAACTATATTTCTACATATATTATACCTTCCTTATAAATATCTCTACCTCAAAGTATCTTCCTCTTTCTCTATCTCACAACTCTGTCTATCTCTGTATCACACTCACCTCTCTTTCTCTATTTCAGATATTTCTCAACTTCCTGTTTTCACTCCACACCAAATTTCACTTTCTACTCTTTACCCCTCTGTCCTTATCTCTTCCCCACTTCTCTCTTTACCAGACCCTTCTTTCTATACCTTTCTATACCTAATCTCATTTTGCTTTCTGCCTTGCATCTTTGTGTTTCCGCAAGTCTCTACCTTCATCTCTCTCTAATTCACCTCTTTTTTACATTACCTCCCTCAACCTCACTCTGTTGGAGCAGTGTACTCCTCCGCCTCTTTGCATTTCCTGATCCCTTTCTGTATTTCTCTGCCTCAATTTGAAGCCTTATCTATTTCCCCACCACAGTTTCTCTACCTACATCTTTCTCTTTCCTTCTGGCTACCTCATCTTTTTCTGTATAGTTTACTTCTCTCCTTACCTCACATATCTTTCTATATCAACGCTATCTCTACCACCTTCTTCCTTTACTTCACACCATGCCCTATACTTTTCTATTTATGTTTTCCCTGCTGCTGTATCTTGCCCTCTCCAATTTCTATTACTCAGCAGGGTCACAAGTAACTGTCTAGCCAGAGAAATGTGCACATATAAAGAGGAGAAGAGGGTAAGCCAAGGGAAGATAAATTAGAAGACAATTATCAGATTTTATTCAATGAAATGGTTAAAATCCTCAGAGCAGCACTCCGATTTTCACTATATGCAACAAGAACCCAAGTATGGAAGGCTGATATATTTGTGAACACAAATATCTGGCAAGTAAAGCTGTGCACATAGGTCTTATTTTTTTTTTATCATGCACTAAATATCTGCCGAATCACTCTTAGCATGTTTTTCTACAATAGGAGTTACAGGCTGGTTAGACAATGAACTCCACATAAAATGTTGTTGCAAGCACAAAACAATCTAGATTCAGGCTCAATAAGAACTAGCGTTATCAATGTTTGTTCGGGCTTTCTTCTGGAACTGTTTGGTAGGCAGACACCAGGCAACTTGAGCTTTTGGCTGTCTTTTCCTGCTCTCATTTTTAACATATAATTACATTTTGTTTAGAATCACGAGGGCTTGAATGAGAAGAAAAGAGAGGTAACAAAGTCAAAGCTGTTCGTTACATGGTGCCCCAGAATATATCTTGCCAGGTGTTCCAAAAATTCTTTAAGATGTGATGCCACTGCATTTAAGGCCAGAAATGGCTTGGTGAATCAAGGCCTCAGTTTGCTGCAGCTGCAAACTAAATGTAATGTTGTGAGAAATCGGGTTGTTGATGGGGTGGGCAGAATTTGCGTAGTCACGCTACGCAAAGTTCCGGGAAACGGTAAAAAATCTCTTCGAACACGCAGAAATTCCGCGAACAGGCGGAATTGCTTGTTCGCAAAGCTATTTTCCTGTTCGTGATCGCTGTTTGCGTGCTCGGGGAGAAACATCTTGCGAACACGCATTTTGAGAACGCGAACAAGCAAAAAATTCCGCGAAGCTATGGACGCATAATTGTGGGCAATTTCGCGTTCTCTGCGGAACGCGAAATTACACAAATTCCGTGAGCGGAACAGAATTTACCGTCCAAGCCTAGTTGTGGGTGGAGGGAGTGTGAGCCCTACTCAAGCAACAGCCACAATACTTGTCAGGGTGAACCACAAGTCACCAAATTAACCTTTGGTTAACCCACTGGTAGCGTGTTACAAAAGGAGCCAGGCTTAACTTAGAGGCAATGTGTAAAGAATGTATGCCACATTTAAACAATAATAAAGTGACTGCACAACACAAGAAGAATCCCACAATAATTTAGAAAAATAGAGTAAAATGTAATACATTATTTGAAATCAAAACACCAAAAATCCAATCAGTAGAACCAGAGTTATGAAGTTTTAAAGTTTGGTGTGAAAAATAGCACATACAAGATCAAAGCACCAACCGCGGACTTCTAGTCATGCATGGTTGGGGCAAAGTCAAAAGTTTGGGCTGACCACGATGAAGCGCAGTTCAGATAAACAAGGTGGATTGGGCCTGGTCTTCGTTTACCTTTCTTGAAAAGTACCAGCGGGACAAAGCTCCAGGCTGTGGCTGACAAGGGCTCCACAAGACCAGATACCTCTTCTGCAAGGAGCAGGACTTGCAGGTCGACCACCAATGTACCTTAGGCGGATAAGCAAGCTGGTGGGGCCTGGTCTCCTCTCTGTTCTCCAGACACTTTTTGGCTGAAAATGTGTTAAGTTGCCAAGGTTTGGATTTGGGCTATCTGGGCCCCCTTAGCACAACTTCAAAGGGTCTAGGACTGGAGGGGACCCTCTTGGAGGGTCAGGACTTAGTCAGGTTGGGTCTAGGTGTGGTTTCAAGATGGTTGGAGCCTTTTCTGTGCCAGAGGTTCTAATCAGGAGGCAAGGCAACTAGACCTTGGAACCAGTCACATAGTCCTGGGTCCAATCAGAAAAGCAGGTCTTAAGCAGCAGGGCAGTCCTCTGAGGGCACAGGGCAGGCTTCAGGCAGCAGGGCAGTCCTCTGAAGTACACAACAGGCCACAGGTAACAAGGCAGTCCCCTGATAGACCTCCGCGGATCTAGAAGTAACCTGAAGAGTGGGTCCGAGGGTCCTAATTTTGTATGTGTTACCACTTTGAAGTGGAAACAACTTCTAGAGTTTCCCCCGACAGATGGTGTGGGAATTTCCTTCCTCCCTGCCCTGGTCATAGGATGTCTGGGGGCATAAAAGGCTAGAGTGAGGCTCTTTGTGTGTGGGATAAGGCAGCTTCTTGAAATGTAAGTAGGTCTGTGCGCAGCTTAAAATCCGACTTTACCATTAAAGAGGGTTTTAAGTTACAATTATTTAGATACCAAACATGAAAATTCTACCTACTTCCAAAGAAAAGTTTTTATTAAATGTAATACGGTAACCTGATGTTATCCTATGGGAGAGGATGGCCTCACAGCAGTAAAAAACTGATTTGGGAGTTTTTCACTACCAGGAGATGTAAAACTAAGCACATATCCAAACTTTTAAATACAATGCACCCTGCCTTATGGGCTGTTCACGGTCTACCCTAGGGATATGTATTAATAAGAGAGTTTGAGGTTTATTTTGCCACATTGAATTGGCAGTCTAAAACTGCACACTGGCTGCAATGGCAGGCCTGAGACATGCTTTAAAGGGCTATTTTAGTGGGTAGCACGAAAACTGCTGCAGGGATGCTAATTGCATTTAATTTAACAGACATGGGTATATGGTATACTATTTTGCAAGGGACTTTGGAGTAAATTAATTATTACAATTAGGTGTAAGTCAATTTTACCATGCCTTAAAGAGTGAACACAAGCACTTTAGCGTTGGTCTGCAGTGATACAGTGCACAGAGTTGTCCCCAACACATAAGATTGTAATAGACTTGGTACTCTTAGAATTTTTGTCCTTCCTGACATAGCGGAGGCCTAATCTCCATCTGTGGTTGAGTTCTTCCAGTCCTGGGTACCCTCCAAATATCATTTCGTAAGACTTTGAAATAGAACGTGCCTACCGGATGCCTCCCTTCCAACGTAAACAATCTACAACCCCATGTCCACACAGTCCTTAAACCTTTTGGGTCTCCAGCATGTGGAGATCATTCTTGCACATGTGAGACAATGTGAGACAATCCAGGGGGATTCCATGGCAATGGGACTAAGATCTCTGTTTTTCAAGACTTCAAGAGTGATACAGTGTTAAGGAGCAAGCATTTTCAAACCCTACAGAATAGACTGATTGAAAGGAACATCCCATTCCCATTCACTGGTCCCTCCCATTGCAGGATCGCCTTCAAGGGCAAACCACAAGTCTCTGATGAGCCAGCAGAACCTGTCACCTTCTGGGACAATACCTCTGAGACTCAAATGGAGGAGGGTGGCTCTGCTGGCTCCTTGCATTTCACTCAACCTTGACACTTGCTGGGTTTTACTAGTATATGTATATATCCTTTTTATTCGTACAAGGATCATTGCCTTTGCACTCATTAATACTGTTAGTTCATTTCTACCGGTGTGTAACAGTTTTATTTTGTCATTTGTGGAGATATCACAAATCGGTTATGTATCTGAGCTAAGCTATGTCTAGTTTAATGATTAGCTCGTTGCCTTTTTGTATGATATATGCTTTCTTTTTGCGTTTATTTTATGCTGAATTCTAGTTGGATACCTCTCTCTTTCACAATAGAAAGTGGATAATTGGTTGGTTTACGTATAGATAACCCTGCTAGTGCTCATCTGTTTTTTTCTGTACTCCTTTGTAGCTCTGTGTTGCATTCGCTATGTTTCCTGCTTGCAGTGGCAGGTTATTACTGTATTGGCGCTGTCCCTCTCTATCCTCCCCTCTATTTATTGGCGAACTCGACCCTTCCAATGTGTAATAGATTTTCAGCGCGGTGGATTGCTCTGCGCCCATCGGCTGCATGGGTGCTACCACAGCCTCCCAGGTTTGTACTTCATTCCTCAAGACTTGTCATCTCTGTTTTCAAAGGTGACCCCTGGGTAAGTGTTCTTGTTTGTGTTTTCTTTTATGCTATTGTTGCTTCTCTAACTCTTTTTTCTTCACTTTTTTAATTTACTCTTTGCGCCATGGGGTTTTTCTTTTTCAGCGTAGATGCTCTTTGTTGTGAGCGACAACGAACCAATTAATACTTGGACCTATTATTACCCTCTAAATGCCTGATCTGAAGGTTATCTCTCTTAATGCTAAAGGCTTAAACTCTGTAAAATGTAAAAAGATACAAGACTACTGTACTGGTCTTAAAGGGGACATTATTTTTTTTCTAAAAGTAACCAAAATCGATCACAAACATGCCCTTCCCTATGTTCTGGCCCGATCTCTGATTTAGCTTGTTCCCCAGCTCGTTAAAAAAACAGAAAGGTGTCCTTACATTCCTCACAAAACGGTCCAGTCTTTCTATTATCTCAGTAGAACAGGGCAACGAAGGCAGATGGACTATAGCCTGAATTGTGCATGATAATGGGCGAGCTCTATGCCGTTAATATCTATGCTCCTAACAATGACAAACTACAATTTTGGCATAATATCAGCTCCAAACTAAACACTTTACCTCAGTCCCTGCAACTTGTTGTAGGGGGTTACTTCAATCTTCCCATGAACGTTATTCTTGATAGACATTCAGCTTTTCATTATAGCCCTCCAAGGGCTCACAAGGCAGTGCACAATTTATGCACAACACATACATGAATGGACATCTGGTGCAAATAGAACACCACAGGTAGAGACTTCATGTTTTTCTCCTCTCTTCTCATAATTCTTTCTCCAGGATCAATTATATTCTGCTTAGCCCTGGTCTAGCTCAAGATTTTCTGGATTCCTCAATAGAACCCTTTCAAATCGCGCTGCTGTCACTGTATCCTTTACGTTCTACGCCATGTGCCCCAGGCGGGGTGCGTGGAGAATAAACAACGAACTTCTAGAATCTGAGAAAGACAGATTATGAGTGAGTAAGGAAATCTCCCAATTTTCTTAAGAAAACTTTGGATCTGTATCTTCTCCAGTAATCCGGTGGGATGCTCTGAAATGTACTGCCAAGGGCTTCTGTAGTAGTTGATGCCTAAAAGAAATAAGGACATCAAGGATTCTTTGGCCGCTCTCAATAAGTTAATTAAGGACAAGACCTCTCAAACGACTCAAACTAGAATACAACTCTATCATTAGTAAGAGACCACACTCTATAAAACAAGGTACTCTTCTATTTAAGCAAAGCCAGTAAGTCTTTAGCTGTATATCTTAAATGTAAGCACAACAATTCCATTGTAAGGGCGCTAAAAGACTTTCAAGGTGTCATCAAAACAAAAGCTGAAGATATACTGGAGATTTTTTTAGAGTTTTTATGCTGCTCTTTACACCTTGAAGATCAGAGCCACAGTAGATGCATATGCGACCTTTCTTAGTCAAAAGGTAAATAGTCCCCGAGCACAAGCAAACAATTTCCAGTAATCAGAAGAAAAGATAAATCAGATCAAATTCTTTCTTTTGTAAAGTTCATAAACCAGTTCTTTTTTATTTTCTTTATCTTTTCTTTGTTCTTTATACATCAAGTGTTCTTCACCATATCCTCAATCTTCATAATCCAACAAGATGTAGCCAACAGAACAGAAACCAATGCCAACACATGTTTCGTCACGGGCAACAATAACCCAATGACTTCTTCAGGGCTACAATAAAACAAAAAAGTGGTATATAGTGTAAACATTTCACTAAAAACTCTATAGAGTCACACCGTCACCAGTAGTAACAGAAACACACCAAAACACCAACATAGTTTTAGTCTACAAGAGACAGAAAAGAAAAATGCACGAAGGACAAAAGATCACCTAAGTATTAGTGGATAGTAAGGCAAAACCTCAACCGAAGGCAAAGTCCGACAAAGAACTACATCATTCAGTCAATTACTAAGTAAGGACATAGTGGTAAACAATAAATAACACACAATCAAATAGATATCAAATAGAAGTTCTCCCAAATTATAAACAGAAACCATAAACCCAAGGAACTGACAGAACTGGAAACAAGAGATGAGGGGAGATCACAGAATCACCAGATCTGAATATTCACCCCAAACAAAGTAAGGACCTAAGTATCACAGTTTAGGTCAAATGATCTCCTTTCGAACTTTAATAAAAGGAAGACCAACATCACTCTTAACCACACGTAATCCATCTACAGTTCAGACATTTACTCACCAAAGATATTAATCTGCAGATATACAATAGTCAATTCCAAGAAGCAAGTGGTTCTCACATAAGTAGTATAAACTAAAGTGAAAGAAAGAGTGTGAATTTAAAACCACATACAACTATGTGTTCATAATCAAAACACGTTTTAAACTCAATAAATCCTATTCAGCCCCTATTTTAATCAGATATAGGTGAACATAATTAGTCAAAGCTAAAACTTGCGTAATCAAAATGAATATTTCACCAACATAGGCCGTCATTTACATTAATATTGTTAGTATTGGTCCATTTAAAATAAGAAAAATACAGTAGAAACGCCCCTAGTAATACAAAATAAGCTCATTACCTCTATATGTTTTCACAAATCTAAAGTTGTCCAGGAGAAATAGTAAATTCAAAATTTCTGTAAAGGAGGGAAAGGCAAACGATGTGTGTATCAAACAGTAATGTCGCTAGGGTATTACATTGCTCTAACGTATGGGTACAACTACTCAAATTGTCGTGAACATCTTAAAACCAGAGACATAACACCAAAAATACATTAAAGGCACAGAGAGTAAAACGAGTCCCTAGCTATGTAGCATTATCTTCAAATTACAGGAGTAAATTATCTAACACCATGTTCCAAATGCGGCATAACAAGTCTTGCATTCGTAATCTTAAGAGGAAAATAGATATACCCAAATCGATATATTCCATAAGGTTAAAATGTAGGCACTAGCCTATCCACAAATCTCGCAACGTAATAGGTTACAATGAGGTCCCATTAAATAAGCGCATTGGTCGTTCCCAACTCCCAAGCATACTATATAGTAACCAACACCCTCCTTCGTGTGCTCACCTGGGAGAGTACTCCCTGCGCCATCTATCGGGTTCCAAATCGTAATCAAACAGGACCACCATGATCCCGCGTTTAAATATCCGACACGCTAAAGTTCCAAGTAACAAAATAAACGGCGGACTAACAATGTAACAGTCCGTCCTAATAGCGAGCGCCATCTTGAAGGTATAACTAGCTTCAAAAACGGCAGGTTTGTTTCACTTTCACACAATCTTTCATTGAAATCGCTCAGTTTGAACTAAAAGTCCTCACTGGTTCTCATAAATAAGTAAATGGGCATTAAGAATGGCCACCTCAGCGTGTTAAAGTGACTACAATGTTAAGTTCCGTATTTTAGAAATAGACGACGGACCAATCACGCATCGCCCAATAGGGTCACATTTTCAAGGGTTAGAATCATTTCACCATTATACTAAATTCAACATGACGCAATAATCCCAAATTTACAGCCAAGTTGGAGAGTCAAAATTTAATGAAGTTAAGAGCAAGTCATAAGAAACGAAAAAGAGAGTTAAAGAGAAGACATGCAAAAGGCGAGAGGGACACCCCAAATAAAAAAGATGTTATACATAGACAAATTTTCATACATTTTAGCAAATTGAAGCCTCAATTTACAACAGGGGGCGTGACACTATAATTGTCACATATCATAGAGACACCAACATATGTAATATTGAATTCACAATTATTCATAAGAAATTTCTTTGTTGTTAAAACGTTTGACAGACATTATATACAAACTGACAATGAACATCCATGAATCAGAGAAAGTAATGCAGTTCTTGATCAACATTAATTCCGCTTTCCACGGCACGAAGTTTGAGGATCCATCTAGCCTCACATTGTCTAAGTTTCTGTTCTTTATCCCCGCCCCTTATATCAGTATATATGGCTTCTATACCATGGAATTGAAATCCCAAGCTCTTCTTATACTCAGCACAATTAGCTGCATGGCAACCAATTGGATACCTTTGGTCCATATTTTTAAGGGCACGGAAATGTTCTATCATTCTTTCTTTAAGTGGGCGAATAGTACTTCCCACGTAAATTTTCTTACATTTACAAATTATGACATAAACTACATATTTGGTCAAACAATCAATATGTTGGTTAATTTTGAAGGTACGTGAACCATTATAGCTAAATTCCTTAACCCCCTTAATTGCCATCCGGCACATAATGCAGCTTCAACAAGGGAAAGAACCAATGTTAAGTTCTCTCAGCCACATTCTCCATGTACCTAATTGCTTAGGATAACTGGGGCTCACAATATTCTGAATAGTCCTTCCCTTTCTATATGTAATCCCCGGTGAACTGGGGATATAATCCAGCAGAGTCTTGTCGGCCATTAAGAGAGGCCAATTTTTCTTAAGGATCATATATAGTTTATGGTACCATGGGTGATAGTTTGTCACAAATCGTATTTCACTGTATCTATTCAATCTGGACTTTTTAACAGTCTTCAAAGTATCCGCATGATTCATTTTTAGTCACCCTAGCTTGTGTCAGTCAACACATTATCAGGGTAACCTCTATTGCGAAATCTCCTTTCAATATCTGTCACATTCCTTAGAAAGTCCCCATCCAAACTACAGTTCCTCCGTGGCCTTAACATCTCACCATAGGGAATGGCATTTTTTTGAGTCCTTGGGTGTGCACTATCTGCACGCAATATAGCATTACATGCCATGGTTTTCCGATACATTCTACTATGTATCCTACCCTCATGGTGGAAAAGTTCCAAATCAAGGAACACTATACTATTAGGGTCAGATGTCATAGTGAAGGTCATATTACACGCGTTGTCATTCATATAAGCAAAGAAATCTGACAGGTCATCGTCCGAGCCTGTCCAGATTAGTAGACAGTGGTCAATGTAACGACCATAATACAGGATGTGTTCCTGCCTCTTTGCCCCCGATGGGCCCCAGACATGCCCCGCCTCAAACCATCCCATAAAGAGACATATCGACTTGGGTATATCTATTTTCCTCTTAAGATTACGAATGCAAGACTTTGGAACATGGTTTTAGATAATTTACTCCTGTAATTTGAAGATAATGCTACATAGCTAGGGACTCATTTTACTCTCTGTGCCTTTAATGTATTTTTGGTGTTATGTCTATGGTTTTAAGATGTTCACGACAATTTGAGTAGTTGTACCCCTACGTTAGAGCAATGTAATACCCTAGCGATATTACTGTTTGAAACACACATCGTTTGCCTTTCCCTCCTTTACAGAAATTTTGAATTTACTATTTCTCCTGGACAACTTTAAATTTGTGAAAACATGTAGAGGTAATGAACTTATTTTGTATTACTAGGGGCGTTTCTACTGTATTTTTCTTATTTTAAATGGACCAATACTAATAATATTAATGTAAATGACGGCCTATGTTGGTGAAATATTCATTTTGATTACGCAAGTTTTAGCTTTGACTAATTATGTTCACCTATATCTGATTAAAATAGGGGCTGAATAGGATTTATTGAGTTTAAAAAGTGTTTTGATTATGAACACATAGTTGTATGTGGTTTTAAATTCACACTCTTTCTTTCACTTTAGTTTATACTACTTATGTGAGAACCACTTGCTTCTTGGAATTGACTATTGTATATCTGCAGATTAATATCTTTGGTGAGTAAATGTCTGGACTGTAGATGGATTACGTGTGGTTAAGAGTGATGTTGGTCTTCCTTTTATTAAAGTTCGAAAGGAGATCATTTGACCTAAACTGTGATACTTAGGTCCTTACTTTGTTTGGGGTGAATATTCAGATCTGGTGATTCTGTGATCTACCCGGGAAACATCACTTACAACGCAACTTTTACCACGCAATGCTTTTACATCGCAACTTTTACAACGCAAACCATTACAACGCATTGCGCTGGGGGGGTGCTCTAGGATATGGAATAGATTTAATTTACTATCCAACACCTTCCCTACTATCCACGGGGACTGGAGTTGGAATAGTAAATTAAACTATTCACTATCCAGCACCCCAAAGCGCTATGCGTTGTAAAGGCATGCGTTGTAAAACTTGCGATGTAAAAGCATGCGTGGTAAAAGCATGCGTTGTAATGTCATACATCCGATCTCGCCTCATCTCTTGTTTTCTGTTCGGTCAGTTCCTTGGGTTTATGGTTTCTGTTTATATTTTGGGAGAACTTCTATTTGATATCTATTTAATTGTGTGTTATTTATTGTTTACCACTATGTCCTTACTTAGTAATTGACTGAATGATGTAGTTCTTTGTCTGACTTTGCCTTCGGTTGAGGTTTTGCCTTACTATCCACTAATACTTAGGTGATCTTTTGTCCTCCGTGCATTTTTCTTTTCTGTTTCTTGTCGACTAAAACTATGTTGGTGTTTTGGTGTGTTTCTGTTACTACTGGTGACGGTGTGACTCTATAGAGTTTTTAGTGAAATGTTTACACTATATAACCCTTTTTCGTTTTATTGTAGCCCTGAAGAAGTCATTGGGTTATTGTTGCCCGTGACGAAACACGTGTTGGCATTGGTTTCTGTTCTGTTGGCTACATCTTGTTGGATTATGAAGATTGAGGATATGGTGAAGAACACTTGATGTATAAAGAACAAAGAAAAGATAAAGAAAATAAAAAGAACTGGTTTATGAACTTTACAAAAGAAAGAATTTGATCTGATTTATCTTTTCTTCTGATTACTCAAAATTGTTTGCTTGTGCTCGGGGACTATTTACCTTTTCATTATACTCTCTGCCTGCAGAGAAGCTTTGGGGACGTGAGTGGCCGTTTTTCCCTTGTTCCCTTGAGCCACTTACTTGGAGAATACTATGCTGTTTGGTGCTGCGCAAGAATAACCCAGCCACTATTGTGTACCTTTCTTAGTCACGTCCCCATGAAATCTCCCTCAGATTATGAGAATAGCCCTCTTAATAAACCGATCGAAATAGGCAAAATCTTACAAGCAATTAAGCTTATTCCAGGGAGCAAGGCCCCCGGGCCGGATGGAATCCCAGTTAATTCTATATATCCATTTCTGACACAATTCTGTCCCCTTTGGAGACTCTACTCCAGCACTTTATCACGTCCGGTGCTGTTTCAGGTACGTCAGCGGAAGCCACTATCGTTGTAATCCCTAAAGAGGGGGAGGATCATCAAAAATTCTAGACCTATTACCCTCCTAAACACGCAGAAATCAACACCCTTCTGAAGAAACCCACAGCGGACCCCAAAGATCTCAAGAACTTCCGCCCCATCTCTCTCCTTCCCTTCCCGGCTAAAGTCATCGAGAAGACCGTCAATAAACAGCTGACTGCTTTCCTCGAGACAAACAACTCGCTCGACCTGTCCCAGTCCGGATTTCGAGCAAACCACAGCACCGACACCGCCCTCATTGCAGCCACCGACGACATCAGGACCCTGATGGACAGTGGAGAAACAACCGCCCTCATCCTCCTAGACCTCTCGGCAGCCTTTGACACCGTATGCCACCGCACCCTAACAACCCGCCTCCTCAACACTGGGATCCAAGGAAAGGCCCTGGACTGTATCACCTCGTTCCTCTCTGACAGAACCCAGAGAGTCCGCCTCCCTCCCTTCCACTCAGCGGCCACCGAGATCATCTGCGGAGTACCCCAAGGATCCTCGCTCAGCCCCACCTTCTTCAATATCTACATGAGCCCCCTCGCCGCCATCGCACGCAAACACAACATCAACATCATCTCCTACGCCGACGACACCCAACTGATACTCTCCCTCACCAAAGACCCAGACACCGCCAAAACCAACCTCCAGGAAGGAATGAAAGACATCGCAGAATGGATGAATCTCAGTCACCTGAAACTGAACTCAGACAAAACGGAGGTCCTCATCCTCGGACAATCCCCATCCGCCTGGGAAGACTCCTGGTGGCCCACAGCACTGGGCTGCGCGCCATCACCCACCGACCACGCACGCAACCTGGGATTCATCCTGGACTCCTCCCTCATGATGACCAAGCAAGTCAACGCCGTCTTGTCATCTTGCTTCAACACCCTGCGCCTGCTCCGAAAAATCTTCAGATGGATCCCCACCGAAACCAGAAAAACCGTCACCCAGGCCCTCGTCAACAGCCGACTGGACTACGGAAACGTCCTATACGCAGGAACCACAGCCAAACTTCAGACACGACTTCAACGCATACAGAACACCTCCGCATGACTCATCCTCGACATCCCTCGCCACAGCCACATATCCGCCCACCTGAGAAACCTGCACTGGCTCCCCGTCTGCAAGAGGATCACGTTCAGGCTCCTCACCCACGCACACAAAGCGCTACACGACAAGGGCCCCGAATACCTCAACAACTGCCTCTCGTTCTACATCCCCACCCACCAGCTCCGCTCCGCCAGCCTCGCCCTCGCCACCGTCCCACGAATTTGCAGAACCACCACCGGAGGAAGATCCTTCTCCTACCTGGCAGCCAAAACATGGAACTCCCTCCCCGCGCACCTACGACTGACCCAGGACCATCTCACCTTCAGAAAAACCTCAAGACTTGGCTTTTCGAGCAGTAGCGACACCCCCCCTCCTTTCAGCGCCTGGAGACCCTCACGGGTGAGTAGCTCGCTCTATAAATATAATGATTTATTGATTGATTGATATATCGGGACATCATTGCCAGGATATGGGTTAACAGGGCTCCCTCTTGCTCCTTTTTTTCTATGTCAAGGTACTCATGAGGGCTGTCATTTATCTCTACTGTCAGTTCTTTTAGCCATAAATCCTGTACTGTTGTTGATTAATGATTTTCCATACATTAATGGTGTCACTTTCAACTCACATACATTTAAAACAACTTCCTGTGAGGATGATATCCTTATTTTCACTGAAGACCCTGACATTACAATTACCAAAGTTCTCACTCTTATCCAATATTTTGTGGAATTCTCTGAATATTAGTTGAATAGAGACAGGACGAAGGTTATGCCTCTCACTGTTTACTGTCATTCTTCTTGTATTGGGCAATTGGGTCTTCAATGGCAACCACAAATGATTAAATATCTAGGCAACTTTCTTCCTCGTCACCTAAATTTACATCTTGGTCAGGAAAATTGGAGACTTTAAAAATGATGATCACGCACCTTGTGAACTTCTTGGCCATGCTGATCCCTGTGCAGTTGTCTCCTAATTTTTCTCTACCTTAGAAAAATGAGCATCCATTTTTTTAAGTCAAATAAAAAGCCTAGAATGAATCTTAGGAAACTTAGACTTCCACCTTCAATGGGAGGACGTCACCTGCCAAATTGGCATGATTTTCAAACAGCATTCCTTTTTACCCGTGGAGTGGGTTGGCTTGATATCTCAACTACCATAGTGGCCTTTTGGCTTTTAATTGAGCGCCTTCTCCTATCTCCATACTTTCTGTCTTCAGCTTTAACCATGAATGCCTTGTCTTTGTCCCATAGGTTATCTAAATCTTCAGCCTTCTCCTTACGGAATAACTCAAAAACATCTACTATAGTTTCAGCCGGTAAAGGCTCGGATTGTGCCACGAAGGGTGTCAACATAGTGTCTGATCTGATGGAAGATGACACCCTCTTTCATTTGCTCTTCTACAAGCTAAGTACTCACTGTCTAATATAGAATTCTTTAGTTTCTTAAACATGAAAGCAAAAATTTCAAAACTTGGTAACTCTTTCAAACTTTCCTCTCTTTATCCAACAATTGAGTAGAGGGGATCACGTTGCGTTGAAAATATACAAAATATATAAGACCTTGCAGAGCATTGCTCTGGTGTACTCTTCTTCACCTCTACAACAACGATGTGTGACATACCTTCAAGAGCCATTTCTTTCCCTGATTCCTGACGATAGTTGGTTAAATATTTCTTCTAACATTTTGATTAATAAATTAATCTTATCCCTTTCACAGGCACTTTTCTATACTGCGCATTTTCTCCACTGGGCCCCGTGTAAAATGTTTAAACTTGAGTCTGATCTTTGCTAGTCCTGTAATGAAACTACCAGTTGCCGTTGATCCTATGTTTTTCACATGTAAACCCCTCTCTTCCTACTGTACGTAAGTTCATGATCAAATGTCTACTATTTTTAAGGTATCCTTTTCTCTATCTTTTCCTCTCATCATGTTGGGTCCATATGGCTTGAACCCCCCTGGGGTTATCTGATAATTATATATGGCTTTATCAGACCCTCTTTTGACAGTGGCAGTCAAACTTATTTTGATAGAAAGGAAAGCACTGAACAACGTTTCTTTTCACATGCTGTGGGCATGGGTCCTTATCTTAGGAGCACACAGAAAAGTCTATCATTCTCCCCAATGACACCTGTCCCATCACATTCGCTCTGGCATACACTAGATACCTTCATGACCGTAGCATAATGGACTTTTCATTACTACTATATCTTTTTTCCTCCTGAATGAAGTGTTTCGTTCAAAAATGCGCTCTACACCCTGTAGCCATTATTCTTTCCCCTCTCCTATCCCGTCCCCCTCCTATTCCTTCCTTCAATCCCTATTGTTTGAACTATTCTTTCCCCTTTTTCCTTCTATCTTTTTTCCTTTTCCTTCTTTTGTTCCTTCTATTCCTCTTATGGAGTTTACTCTCGAGACCTACGAATCTTTGATTCCTATATGCCTCCTTTCACGTTACTAGGCTGAATGTATAATATCAGTATGATTGAATGGGGCTATTTATTGCTGTTTGTACATTTGGATAACATCTCCTAATTTCAATATTCTGGATTTTTGGCACAAAGATATCCTTTGGACAACTCTTTGCATATATGTTTGGACATATCTTTTTGATGCTTTTCAAAATGTGTGGCATACTCATATTTGTTTGGGAATCATGATACTTATTGTATGTGCTGTTCTATATTGTTTTTGTAACTTCTTGTGTTTTCTGAAAACTAATAAAATATTTGGAACAAAAAAAAACAATGTCTGAGATCCACCCAATGTTTGGGCGCCCAACCATAATGGACCTTTCCTAGGGCCCTGCACGTCTACACAGCTCAGACAAAAAAGGAGGGGATTGCATTGGAATTTTTCTATGACTCTTTAGGGAATTCAGCCAATCCCTAGTGCATCAACCTTGTAGAACACTGCTGAAAAATAGTCATGAGGACTGCCTTTTGGAGATCAGCTGTCAGTGGAAAGTCTGAAAAGTGTATTTTTGCTCCTCCTCCAATCTCTGACTCTGGAGGATTACTGTCAGTATCAGTAAAGGGGACCTCTTGTTGATGCACATGTAGAAAAAGGTTCACAATATCTCTGTAAGAAAAAAGCAAGACCAATTGAAAAAGGACTTCCGGTTGTGCTACTGACTGGAAGATATCATTTTTTCCACCTCAAGCCAATATCTGGTGACTTAAGGAGATGTCCCACAACATTTGGAGGTATTATGAGTCATGAAATTCAAGATACATATACCTTTTTTTCTGCAAGGTCTAAACTTTTGTACAAAGAGCCTCTTTTACAACCTGGGCAACCAGACGAGATGTCAAGGATCCCTGAAAAAAAGACGCAACCTTGGCGTGAAGAAAATTCCTTTACTTCTGCTCAGAACGTTTTGTTGCAAGAATAAGGCTTCAGTAGAACCTTGCAAACAAGGTATTCAACCTACTAAAGCCCTACAGCCTGTAGGCCTGTCTGGCTCACAGATTTCAACAGCCAGAAATGTTTGCAGTGTGATGGTAAACCACAAATGCTGAAAAAGTCAGCAAAGTGTGCCCAACAATGACACAGCTTCATCTGCTATAATTTCAACTCTAAGCATTTTGCAGCTTAACTCGGAGCTTCAGCAAACTACAAAAGCAATATACCCAAACCTGTAGAGCTCATTGCAGTTATGTACTCCTGCTTTGCAACTTTGAAGGTTCTCGACCTCGAGAAAAGCAACTAAGCCACAAAATAAGGCTACTGACTGGGGACAGCTGCAAAGCCTTTCACGACCTCTTTCCAGCTTCTGCAGGCCGGCCATGGAGAGTGCTTAGTTTAAGACTAGTCAGTCATACTCCTTAGGATGACAATGACGTTTTAGATTTCTATGTTTTTCTAGCGAATTTGTTTCATACTTTTGTACCTGATCTCTAGATTCTATTTTATCATTTTTGTGTCTTCTTAATCAGTACATTTTACTATGTTAACTGAATTAGATTGTAATGTATTTATTAATTAAATGTTGATTTAGTGTTGCAGAATACCTGCTTTTATATTTAGATGCTAGATTGTTCGGCTATGTTGGAGCTCAGGCACAGATAATACCAAGACTGTGGTTTAGCCCCGTATGGCTGTCTGGTTCCAGGTGGTGGATTCACTGTTAACCCATGCCATCCCTAAATAACTATGCAAATGTATCACTGCAACAACAAGCAGTAGGCACTGGGGACAATTAGGGACAAGGGTATGAGAAACGCATTAAACTGGAACTGCACCCTTCTGATACATTTGTCTCAGGCACCGGTAAGTAATAGAACCCAGGACCAGCTGGACCGCAAAAAGTGAGAACAGTATAATACTTATTGGTCTTGTTTAAGAAAATCACAAGCATGACCTGGATAGCAGTCAGCTGGACAGGAGCGGAGCATGCAAAATATAAGTTGCCATCTGAAGTTTCCAAGACACAGACAACACAGACATATGTATTGTGGGAAGTGACATAACCAGCAAAGGTAAAAACAACAAAAGTGGGGGAGCGCAAAGGCCGGGTACAAAACTGTACCAAGTCAGAGAGCTACAGCCCCAATGGCACATTGCCAGCTACATATGTCAAGTTGCTTTGGCCTCTAAATAGTAGTTCTGCTCACTCTGACACAGAAGCGTACTAGTAACCCAGAAATTAGTTACCAAGTGTAAAGATATGTTGATGTATTGTGTTTATGAGCTGTCGTACTCCCTACTCCTATTTGACACAGTTTTCAAGCCCTTCCAGACTTACTCAAAACACAATACCTTTATTGTGTATTGTTTGATAATCTGCTTTCCTACAGTAGGCCAGTTAAAAAGAGATGACAAAAGAAACCAGGCAGTCCTGACTTCTTAAGGAGCTGAGACGTGACACCAAATCATATTTAAGTGCTTACGCTATAATTATTCTAACCTCGGAGCCTATGGACAATGTAAATCTGTGGAAAGAGAATTAAAGACTATCCAATCTTTGTATCATGTGAAGCTACTTTAGATTAGCAAACAGTTCTGGTTTCCATGCTCTAATCAAAGAAGGGAAGATATAAGGAAAAGGGCTTCAATGTGTGAAACTGGCTATAATGTTTCTGGCCTTACTCTAGTCTCTCCGCAGTTTGGTTTTCAAAACCAACACAAGGAAGGTTACTAGTTGGCAAAGGATAGCTGGACCAAGTCTTAGGTTTATGGGGATTATGAAATACCAAGGAGAGTCCTATGCTTATAATGGAGGATTGTGTGGGATTAACCAGATACACTTCAAGGGACCAGTTATGGCTCCAATAGATTTACTTCAGCATTTCAGGTGCTTCTGTGACATTGGATGGGTCCTTACACTGGGCACCTAAAGGTGCTCCAAAACGTCACCTGCCCATATCTCAAAAGGACTAGTTTCAGTCAAAGTGCTTGGTGTTAGGGGACACCCAAGGGCAAGGCCTCCAGCTGTACAAGTTAAACTTGTCAATGCAGTCATTCAGTAGTCCCTGGTTTAGATGGTGGTTTGGTTTTTGAAGTGATTCTAAACTCAGAATGTCTTGGTTTACTCAATGAAGGACACCCCATAGATACTCAGTCAAAAGCACAAACTCCTTGTGTTCCTCTTGGGGAATAACACAGGAAATACATAAATAATAACTATGTGTAATTGGGTTGTAGCGACCATGGCATTGCCACACTCCATGTCCTCAATAACAACAGAAGAGTGACAAAAAACTATGCACTAGAAGAAACACACAGATGTTTATAGAAAGACCCTCACTAACCAACCTGGTTGGTGACCTGCTTCATCATAGGGTCCCCACCGGCTCAGCATAATGCCGTTCCGGTGTGCTACGACGCCTGCAGTTGCAGCGGAGCAGGTTATAATTATGTGCAAGGGCAAGTGATATCGTGCAGTTTAAGAAGTAACCAAAAACAACCTGTCAAAATACTTTATTTATAGGTGATCTGGTTAGTGATTAAAACAAGTGACGGGGGAGGAGCTTCGCGTGCATCCGAGATGGCCACGTGAGCACTGGGCTCCCGAGACCCTCGCCACCTCCCGCATCTATCCTGAATTTTATCCTGACCACCAAGACGGGTTATTGAAGATGCAACCCAGCTGATATATTAGATGCTTTCAAAAATCAATTTGGCTCCGGGAACCGCAACTACGATACTTTGAACTTTTGTGGCCTGCTCCACCGAGCTACCCGGGGCTCGAGTCATCATGGTGCCCAGGCAGAAGTTGAACAACAACGGCCGGCGGGGCTCTGTTCATAACCTTGGAGTTAACTTTCAGTTTCGTTTTTGGTTCCTTGGCCTCCTCCTATCTCAAGATCGCTCTGGTAGCCCGGGATGCAGCCGAACCCCCCAACTTCACCGTGTGCCAACTGCTGAGTGTTTCTGGTTGTGGTACTATCCTGCTGAAATTCGCTTTTGGAGAACCCGGTGGGTGATTCTTGTGGGCCATTTTTACCAGGGCTCAAAGGCCCCTCTGGGGCGCAACACCCACTATGGCGGGCAAACCCGATAGCGAGAAACGAAAGACCAAGACCATTCACCGGGGGGGGTACCATTCAATCGAATGTTATGGATCGCTATACCCACCCTAAGGGGTCCCCCGGTGGGGCGAGTAGGTCTCTGGAAGAGGCAGGTGACGGCTCGGCCGCGGTGGATGATTTGACTCTACAGGATGTCATGGGCGCCATTGCTAGCATGAAGATCTCCATTGCCAGCAATGTGAGGCTCTGGCCCTCAAGCTTGACACTGTGGCAATCGATGTCAATTTGATCAGGATGGACTTTTCAAAGATTAACGAAAAGGTCAAATCCTTAGATTTGAAGACCTCCAGCCTTACGACTGATGTGTCCGATTTACAGACGGAGGTTCGCAACCTACGATCCTCCAATGATCTCTTTGCTCGTCGGCTGGAGGATTTTGAAAGGCGGGCCAGACGCAATAACGTACGTATTATTGGGGTCCCTGAAAAATCGGAAGAACCTGCTGCGATCTCCTTGTGGAGGACCTCATTCTAAACCACCTCGCCCCCAAAGGCCTGAGCAACTTCTTTGCGGTGGAACGCGCACACAGAGTACCCGGTGAGAAGCCGAAGCAGGGTGCCCCTCCGCTGCCTGTCATCGCCAGGATTTTCAACTTCAGGGATAGAGACGCTACCCTGCAGGCATCACGGGTGGGAGGCCCCACGAAGTTCGAAAACACTACGGTGAGCTTCTACCCAGACTTCACCCAGTTCGTTCAGAAGCAAAGGATGGGGTTTCAGGGGGTGAAGCGACGACTGAGGGACATGGGTATGAAATACGCAATGCTCTTCCCAACTCGGCTGCGTGTTGAATACGAGGATCGGACGTTTTTCTTTGACTGCCCTGAGAGAGTGAGTGACTGGCTTGATACCTTGCCTACGCAGCGTGATCGCACGGAACATTCTGGAGGAGCTGAAGGTGGCCCGTTGGAGCAGGAATGAGAAATGGTTTCTGGTTTCCGGACATTGTGCATAACTTGCAGCTGTGGTTCGATGACTTTTACACTTGCGTTACTTATGGTGGTATACCCAGGGGTGGCGGGGGGAGTGGGACTCTTTCCTCCTCCGGGTTTCTTTTTGTAGAATATTTAATGTTAGGGCGACAGGCACACTGCAAGTTGGGGTGGCTATTGAGTCTAACGCAGGGGTGCAGGGTGGGGGGGTTGTATCGGGTATTTGTTGGGGGGTGGGAGGGGGGGTTGGGTGTGTTTCATTTTTTCTCAAGGCAACGTATTGTTTTACTTCTGGATCTGGGTGTTGTGTTCGTTGTGGGGTTATTCTGCATTCACTTCTGGGATGGGGGATAGGGGGTTGAAGTTACTGTGTTGGAATGTTAACGGGCGGTGGATACGACGCCACGGAGCCAGTTGTCTGATCAAATACAATATGTTGGACATTTAATTTAATTTAAATAGCATTTGTAGTGCGCAGCTATGCCCAGTGGGCGTCAAGGCGCCTAAGTCAAATAACAGGCTGTTAGCAGACAGGAACAGGGCCTACTGATATGCATTAATAAAGAGCCAAGTTTTCAATGACTTCCTAAAGAGGTCGAGGGAAGGCAATAGTTTAATTTCCAGGGGGAGTGAATTCCACATCTGAGGTGCCAGTATGGAAAAAGCTTTGCTCCCCCATCTAGCCTTCTTGGCTCTGGGGATTACTAGTTGGTTAAGCTCACTGGAGCGCAGGCATCTGCTCGGAACATATCTAATGAGTAGCGCCCCAAGAGCATCAGCTGAGCCTGCGGTTAGAGCCTTATATGTTAGGCAGAGGAGTTTAAAAGTGATCCTTGAAGGAATGGGGAGCCAGTGGAGGTTCTTCCTCGCTAAGGTCACAGATGCCAACCAAGGCAGAGCGAGAGCAAACCGAGCTGCCGCGTTTTGAATAACCTGCAAACGCTGGAGCAGGCCCTTATTGGCCCCGGCGTACAGTGAGTTGCAGTAATCTAGCCTTGAGCTAACAAGGGCGATCACCGCCTGTTTCCGAGCTTGTGGGGACAGATAGTGCACGATCCTTTTCAGGGTCTTGATGACACCCCAGCAGGTAGCCACCGTTCTATTGACCTGAAGCTCCATAGAGAGCTTAGTGTCAAAGATGACACCAAGGTTCCTGGCAGATTGTGTAGGTATAGGGCAGTCACCTAAAGAAGGAGGCCACCAATCACCCGACCACATGCCCTGGTCTTTGCCAAAGACCAGGACCTCTGTCTTATCCCCGTTCAACTTCAGGGAGTTGGAAATCATCCACTCTGCAACAAGTTGCATGCAGGCCCTAAAGTTCGATGCGGTTTCATTCACAGAGTGGGTCAGGGATACCATGATCTGCGTGTCGTAGGCATACGACACTACCTCCATCCCCTGAGATCTTACTAGTCTTGCAAGGGGGGCCACGTAGATGTTGAACAGGGTCGGACTCAATGCCGACCCCTGTGGCACCCCACATTGCAAAGACTTGGCAGGGGAGAGGTACTCACCTAGCATGACACGCTGCTCTCGTTGATGTAAAAAGGAGCTCAGGAGACTAAGAGCCGGGCCTTCTACTCCTGCCTCCCTTAACCTAGATGTTAAAGTAAGGGGAGACAGGGTATCGAAAGCTGCTGAAAGATCTAACAGCACCAGTACGGTGGTTTGACCCGACATATAAAACCCAGCGTACTACAGTTCCTACGTCAATCAAAAAACTTAAGTGATGTGTATCAGGAGAAATATCACCCCAAAAAAAAAAAAACAAGTGACGGATCAATGCCAGCTGAGTGATGAGGCTAGAAGATCCGATTAAGTGTAATAATTGGTCAACATGAACATGTTTCTGCTTATGTGTTAGTGCATGTTCTGCTAAGCATTCTTCAGGACCTCATAAATCGTGAGACCATGGCGGTATACGCGCGCTAAAGGGTACCCTAACCTATGGTCAAGTGCAAGTGGTAAAAACTCACGGTGTTACCATGAATGATGGTCTTCAGGTAGTTCTCAGACCGGTAGTGACTTGTGTCAAATATGAGAGTCACTTCATGGAACTCAGACAGAGGACCCCACTAGAAGTTTTCCAAAATGTTAGGGTCCCGCCGGGTACCTAACCGTGCACGTCTGGCTCCATGTCCACCACTGGGCCCCAGGTCAGTTTATCGGTACCAGACCACAAGGCAAACTATAAGAAAGTCTACACAGTAGGTATGCTATGCGGCAAGTTAAGGGGGTCAGAGCAGATTCAGTAGGTGGTACAATATATCCAGGTCTTCAGCATGTTCATGCCCATTTAGTCTGCCTGATGCTGATCTTTGCTCTGAAACTCTATCCACATCAGCTGGGCTTCAGGTACTTATGAATCCTTGACAAGCATTCACCTTGAGTTGGCAAAGTATTCAGGCCTCAGTCAGGTGTCAGTCAGCTGGGCCTTCACTCTGTCTTTCTAGTTCAGAAGAGCTCCACTGTACATGAAGTTGGGTCATAGTGTTATGCTACCCCGAATTATTTGGGTCATGCCTAGTAGAATTCCTAATCCCTAAAAGGAACCTATGAAATTTTTAGAGGAAAAGGAAAGTGGCAGATGTCTCCCACTCCTTCCCTACATAGTTATTGTTGACCCTTTCTGCAGGGTCATTTACAAACATTTTGCCTTCACCTTCCTGTTTTCTGAACCTGTTTTGTTTGTTGCCATTGCTAAAGTGCTTGTGCCCTCTCCCATAAACATGATAACAATGGCTTGCACCCAACTGGCACATTTAGTTTATTTGTAAGGCTCTACTAAAGTGGTAGAACATGTACCTAGGGATTGTAAATTAAATGCTACTAGCGGGCCTGCAGCACTCATTGTGCCACCCACTTAAGTAACCTTTTAAACATGTCTCAGGCCTTCATTGCAGCCTGTCCATGAAGTTTTAAATTGCCATTTTGACCTGACAAAATAGACCTTTTGCCAGGCCTAAACCTTCCTTTTAATACAAATTAGTCAACACCAGGATAGGTGCTAAAAAGCCCGTAGGGCAGGGTGCAGTGTATTTTAAAAAAGTGGACATTTACTACTACGTTTTAAATGTTCTGGTAGTGAAAAACACTGAAATTCGTTTTTCACTATTGCAAGGCCTACCTCTCCCATAGGATACCATTGGGGGAACTTATTACATTTAATAAGTGAGACCTTTTGATTGGGAGCAATCCCATGCCATAAAAAAGTTTGTCAGGAATTGTAATTTAAAACCCTCTTGAATGGCAAAGTCAGATTTAAAGTCACAATTCTGAAAATACCACTTTTAGAAAGTTGCCATTTTCTTGCCATAACCATTTGATGCCTGCACCCTGTTTACTGGGTCATATGACTAGGTGTAGCTATCATTGGGCCTTTGTGTATTCATCCTAGATAGTCTCACAATGGAGGGTTTGGCTGTTGGCAGAATGGGCCATCTCTGACTGGGTAGGGGGTAAAGTTGTCAGCAACCACACTTTCACTTCAAAGACAGTGGTTCAGCTCACAAACAAAATACTTCACACTAGCCTATTGTCCCCCCAAACAAAACTGAGGGCAGAGAGGCAGGAAATTCCAGACACCTCTTTAGGGGGGAGCATCTGAACCGATCAAATATTGAGTGGGCTACAGAACGGTGATGGATTAAACCCAGATCTCTTGACTGGGTGTGAGTGTTTGATTGGTTCAGATGCTCCATCCATCACCAGCTCCTTTGGTAACACTTTGTTTGCTATAAGTTGGCAGTGTATGCTCAGACGTGAGTCCCTTGCTCACTTTGCCACTGAATTCAAGCAAGCCGGGCTGAAGACTGCTGAAATGCCAGAAACCGGTCCTCGGAAGCTTGTTTCCGGTCCAGGGAAGGCATGGCTTGGCAGTTCGGGCTGGACTGTTCCCATGAGGCACAGGGTCAGACTGATTTGCATATGGACATGTCTGAACTGGGGTGGCAGAGTGGGCTAAAGAACGGTGATGGATTAAACCCAGATGTCTTGACTGGGTGTGAGTGTTTGATTGGTTCAGATGCTCCGTCCATCACCACCCCCTTTTGTACCACTTTGTTCGGCATAAGTTGGCAGGGTATGCTCAGACGTGAGTCCCTTGCTCACTTTGCCACTAGATTCAAGCAAGCGGGGCTGAAGACGCCTGAAATGCCAGAAACCGGTCCTCGGAAGCTTGTTTCCGGTCCAGGGAAGGCATGGCTTGGCAGTTCGGGCTGGACTGTTCCCATGAGGCACAGGGTCAGACTGATTTGCATATGGCCATGTCTGAACTGGGGTGGCAGAGTGGGCTAAAGAACGGTGATGGATTAAACCCAGATCTCTTGACTGGGTGTGAGTGTTTGATTGGTTCAGATGCTCCGTCCATCACATCCCCTTTTGTACCGCTTTGTTCCCCATAAGTTGGCATGGTATGCTCAGACGTGAGTCCCTTGCTCACTTTGCCACTGGATTCAAGCACGCCGGGCTTAAGACGGCTGAAATGCCAGAAACCGGTCCTCGGAAGCTTGTTTCCGGTCCAGGGAAGGCATGGCTTGGCAGTTCGGGCTGGACTGTTCCCATGAGGCACAGGGTCAGACTGATTTGCATATGGCCATGTCCGAACTGGGGTGGCAGAGTGGGCTAAAGAACGGTGATGGATTAAACCCAGATCTCTTGACTGGGTGTGAGTGTTTGATTGGTTCAGATGCTCCGTCCATCACCACCCCCTTTTGTACCACCCACTTCAAAGCTGGCACCAGGTATAAATATTAGACCCTTAGACTCACTCTTGAGTACACACTGGTCTTCGCACTACAGCAACGACCATCCGCAGTTCTCTCCCTGCTCCTCGCACCCTCCTCCACGTGAACGGAAATCTGTGCACTGGAATTTACAAGGTAGCTTTTTTACTGGAACTAACCTGATTCCTGTATTCAGCCTGTGCTGTATCGTGGTTGGCCTGAACTTGTGACTCTCACCCGGTCTTGCACGACCAGATAACTACGAGTGGTGCTTTGTGCTTTTAGGTACTATACTTACCTTAAATACTTGAAGCTGCATAACTCCAGTTCTACTGATTGGATTTTTGTAGTTTTGGTGTCAACTCATTTATTCAAATTTACTCCAGTTTTCTAAATTTGTGTGGGATTTTTCTGATGTTATGTTTTCACTTTATTACTGTTTGTGTGTTGCATAAATACTTTACAAAGAAAAGAACGTCCCTACACGGACATACAATGACCCTGCCACAACCTTAATTTCTATTGCTAGGCACTACTTTACAGCATGATATGCACCCAAATATTACACAAAAACACTAGTACGTCAGTAGAACACAGTAAAGCAACCCAACAAAGCAGTATTGACTTAAAAAATATACTGTTTTTATTCTAATCACAATAAAAAGAGGGGTTAACCTCCACAGTTTAAAAACAATATACATTCCATGTACATAAAACAGAAAACAGAAGGTCGACGTGGCGTTTCAGAGAAGTTTGGATGTATCAGTGTGGTCGCAAAAACTTAGAGATAGCGGTTTAGGAATCCACAATTAGGTGATTTTTATCCTAGTATGAATAGTTGGAGGTTTGACCCTTTGATCGTAGCTTTCTACCATAATTCTTGTAGCGGGACATCCTACGAGTATAAGTACCCCGTTCCAAGATGGCCGACAGATTTGAGTGCCTCTTATTATGATAAATAAATAAATGACAACAAAAACGTGTTCTTAGGGAATTTATAAATATATACATATTGGAAATATTTTTAATTGGGAAGCCATAATCGAATTAGGACAGAGACAAAACAGGGATTTTGTATAGTTGGCGGAGAGTTCACGACCTTTGACCCGATAGGTAACCATTTCAATACAGCTCCGGTCGGAAATACTTTAATTATCCCGACCAGGAAGCTGGGTGTGTGGAAGCAGGGAGGCCGTCCAATTGCCACAAAGTGGTAGGAAATGCTGCCTTGTTCGGGGTTGTAAACTAGATTCCTGAGCCAGAGCCTTAGAAGGGGTGCCCGGGAGGTTTCTCACCTTATGCTTACCGTGCTCTTGTAAGTTTAAATTAAATATTAGGCTAAGTGTTCTCGAATAAGTGCAGTAAAACGGGAAAAAGTTGGGACGATTGTTATTCGATATATTGGTAAAAATGGGAGCCCAACATTACATAGATTTTATAAAATAGTCCAGACGCTCCACATAGTAGTTCGTGGTGTTGAGGCAGTTATTATACAACACGTAATGGGTGAGTAAGTGATGGGCTCATACACAAGTGATTGTTAGTGCCCAGTAGTAGTTTTCAATGTCACAGACCATATCGTGAGGCATAATTTACCCCCTAAGACTGTGGCTCTACATGCAATAGGTTATTTGGAGTTAGAACCGATTTACCATAAATTTTGTTATACCTGTCTCTGTCACTCTTAGAAATACAGAACGGGGTGCATAAACTAAACTCATAGAACGAAAGGCTTTTATATGCAAAAGCAAAGGGCAGGACATGACTCAATTCTCACTAGGAATTTGGAGAGTTGTTATTCTGATCCGACAAAACAGAAAATCCTATTATCTCGGTTGGCCGTAGATAGGGGGTCATTATGTAACTGCTCCCAGTACGTTTAGACAGATACCATGCACTTATCATAGTATTGAGGAGTACATACACAAATAGTAAATAAACCTTTGTATGTATCGTCTTTGCAGGCCCTCAAATAGATAAAGCCGGGCGGGCCGTTCTGCATTCATCTATATATATTAAGTGCGTGCATATTCCAGCACGATAAAGATCAGACACAGCAGAAATCCAGATACGACACATCACTATATATCTAAGGAATTTTCTGATTAGGTACCTTTTAGTTTTGCTGTCCTCTTTGAGAGTCTAGATTATGACTTTCTTCTCTTAAATTTGTGTTTTATTAGCAATGGTGTGCAACATCTGAATAGACTTAATACAGTGCATCCCACGCACAGGATATTCCATTGCATTGCTTTTATTATAAGGTATGTTATGTTTTTTATACTAGACAAGATTTCAAGTGGACGCTCCCGCGCCGCACGGCCACCAGCTGCTGCGTGCGCTCCCCCTCCACTGTGCCTTGCTGCCCGACTGCCGCCTCGTGACCACGCCCCCTCCTCCGAGCGGCGTGGTCCGTGATCGGCGCTCCCCTCCTTGTGCCCCTGGTGTATCTACTGTACTGCCTAAATAGAATTGGTATTGTCTTAACTGCTGTTTCCCCCGCTGGATTTGCTATTATTGTGCTTTCTCCCGCTGTATTTGCCAGTATTGCTGTTTCCCCCGCTGTATTTGCTATTATTGTGCTTTCTCCCGCTGTATTTGCCAGTATTGCTGTTTCCCCCGCTGTATTGTTATTATTGTGCTTCTCCCGCTGTATTTCCTGTTTTGCCGCCCTCCGTCGTCCCTCCCCGCTCCCCGCTTCCCGCCACCACCGCTGACCCCGCCCCTTTTTTTCCTTCTGTTCCCTCCCCGCTCCCGCCTCCCAGCTGCTCCGCCCACCCGCGCACTTCGCCATATATGGCGACCGTGCGAACGCGCAGCGGGCGCGCCGATTGTGCGCCGAAGGCGCGCCAAAGGTAAGCCCGTCTGCGCCCGTCCGCGCCTGGACCGCGCCCAGTGCCAGGACCCCTGGCCCCCACCGACGGAAGCCGACCCGCCGAGCCTACAGCGCCGCCGACCTCATCGCACTCAACACCGGCGCCATCCCGAGATGTCACCGCGCCTCCCCGAGGCACACCCACGGACCCTTCAGCTGCCACGCCTGCAAGTTCACCTGCATCCGGAACCACCCTGCACCAGCACTCGCCAAGCCGAACACCAGCAGCAACCACCTCAAGTGCATCCTGCTCAACACCCGCTCCGTCCACAGACACGCTGTAGAACTCTGGAACCTCCTCGACACCACCGCCCCCGACGTCGCCTTCCTCACAGAGACCTGGATGAACGCCTCCTCAGCGCCCGACATCGCCATCGCCATCCCAGAGGGCTACAAGATCACACGGAGGGACCGCCCCGCCAACCAGACGGGAGGAGGCATCGCCATCATCCACAGAGACACCATCCGCATCACGACCACCACCGACGACACCCTAACCACCGCCGAACACCTGCACTTCCAGATCCACACCGACCCGAAGACCACCCTCAGAGGCACCCTGATCTACCGACCCCCGGCCCACGCACACGATTCAGCGAGGACATCGCCGACTTCATCAGCCCGCATGCCCTCCCCTCCGCTGACTACATCCTCCTGGGGGACCTCAACTTCCACCTGGAGAACAACAGCGACCGCAACACCAGCACCCTGCTCGACAACCTCACCAACCTCGGACTCAAGCAACTGGTGACCACCCCCACCCACCTCGCCGGACACACACTCGACGCCGTCTTCTCATCCAGCAAAGACGTCACCTTCAGCCACGCAACAGGACTCCACTGGACGGACCACAGCTGCGTCCACTTCACCTTCAAAAGAACGACGATCCACCAACACCAGCAACAGGTTGCCCGAAGAAGCTGGAACAAGATCACAGCCGACCAGCTCACCGCTTCCCTGAGCCAGCACCCTCCCGCCAGCTCAGCGAACCCCAGCCAGGCCGCCGACAACCTCACGAAGTGGATCAACAACTGCGCGGACAAACTCGCCCCTCTGAGGACCCCGCCCAGCAGACCCGGCAGCAGAAAAACCCCATGGTTCACCGACGAACTCAAGAGCTCCAAGAAGAACTGCCGAGCCCTCGAGAAAGTATGGAGAAGGGAACCAACTACGGACAACATGACCACCCTCAAGCTCGCCACCCGGAAACACCACCAACTGATCCGCGCCACCAAGAAAAATACATACAAGGACCGGCTGGACAACAATGCACACAACTGCAAGGAACTCTTCAACATCGTGAAAGAGCTCTCCAACCCCAACGCCGGAAACAATGACATCACCCCGTCGCAAGACCTCTGCAACTCCCTCGCGTCCTACTTCCACAACAAGATCACGGACATACACAACAGCTTCAGCATCCAACCAACGCACGCCACAACCGCAACAACGCCACCCACCACCACCCTCCGCACCTGGACTCCGATCAGCACCGAAGACACCATCCGCACAATGAACTCCGTCCACTCCGGATCTTCGACTGACCCCTGCCCTCACCACATCTTCAACAAGGCCGACGCTGTCATCGCACCCCACCTGCGGGACATTATCAACACCTCCTTTGACACCGCCACCTTCCCGGAGAGCTGGAAGCACGCAGAACTCAGCGCTCTTCTCAAGAAACCTACAGCAGACCCCACCGAACTCAAGAATTACCGTCCCATCTCGCTCCTCCCGTTCCCGGCCAAAGTCATCGAGAAGACCGTCAACAAACAGCTGGCCGCCTTCCTCGAGACAAACGGATCCCTCGACCCCTCACAGTCTGGCTTCCGAGCCAACCACAGCACCGAGACCGCCCTCATCGCTGCCACCGATGACATCCGAACCCTGATGGACAACGGAGAAACAGCGGCCCTCATCCTCTTGGACCTCTCCGCGGCCTTCGACACTGTCTGCCACCGCACCCTAATACAGCGCCTCGGCAACATCGGAATCCAGGAGAAGGCACTGGAATGGATCACCTCCTTCCTCAACGGAAGAACACAGAGAGTCCGCCTACCACCGTACAAGTCAGAAGCCACCGAAGTCATCTGCGGCGTCCCTCAAGGATCCTCGCTGAGCCCCACCCTCTTCAACGTCTACATGAGCCCCCTCGCGGCCATCGCACGCCAACACAACCTCAACATAATCTCCTACGCCGACGACACCCAGCTGATCCTCTCCCTGACCAACGACCCCGCCGCCGCCAGAGCCAACCTGCACGAAGGGATGAGAGAGGTAGCCGAATGGATAACGACCAGCCGCCTGAAACTGAACTCAGACAAGACGGAGGTCCTCATCCTGGGCTCCTCGCCCTCCGCCTGGGACGACTCCTGGTGGCCCCCCGCCCTGGGCACCGCACCCAAACCGACGGACCACGCACGCAACCTGGGCTTCATCCTGGACTCCTCCCTCTCCATGACCAGACAAGTCAACGCCGTCTCCTCGTCATGCTTCAACATCCTACGCATGCTACGGAAGATCTTCTGGTGGATCCCCACCGAGACCAGGAAGACTGTCACCCAGGCCCTCGTCACCAGCCGACTGGACTACGGCAACGCCCTCTACGCCGGAACCACCGCCAAGCTCCAGAAAAGACTCCAGCGGATCCAGAACGCCTCAGCCAGACTCATCCTCGACATCCCACGAAACAGCCACATCTCCGGACATCTGAGAGACCTGCACTGGCTCCCCGTCAACAAAAGAATCACCTTCCGTCTCCTCACCCACGCGCACAAAGCCCTACACGACCAAGGCCCGAGCTACCTCAACAACCGAATCAACTTCTACACTCCCAAGCGCCACCTCAGATCAACCAGCCACGCCCTCGCCGCCGTCCCCCGCATCCGAAGAGCGACAACAGGAGGAAGGTCCTTCTCCTACCTGGCCGCCAAGACCTGGAACTCACTCCCGACCGACCTGCGCCTGACCCAAGACCACCTCTCCTTCAGGAAGAAGCTCAAGACCTGGCTGTTCGAGCAGTAACGGCACCCCCCCCCCCCCCACCTAGCACCTTGAGACCCTACGGGTGAGTAGTGCGCTCTATAAATGACTTGATTGATTGATTGAAGAGCAAACAAAGTCAAAGACTTTGAATGAGACATTCACAAATGTGGTTGTATTTTTGTTCAGTTTTGTTTTTTTAATACAGAAGATTATCCGGAGCCAGCACCAGGCCATATCACATTGCTGACTTATTGTTTATATTTTTAACATCTTGAAAACTAGCCCCTATAATAAGGCTAGAGGTATGGAGTTTATACTGTTGTAGCAAAGCTTAATACACAGTTTTTTCTTTAGCTTGGTTTAGTCATAATCAAGTTTAACAAAAACATGAATACATGCTTTTTTTATATGCAATTTGTGGGGGATACATGTACATCGAACACAATGAGTCAATTGTTAAACTAAGACCATGAAATTAGAGGGGGGTGATTAGGTGTTGTAAATCTATGTTTAGCGTAAAAACATTGCGCCTTTTAATCTGCACATCAGTATAATATTGAGCCTGTAAATAATCAATTTTTTTATTGTATAGAAAACTGTTCTGAAGAAGGTGATACATCGAAACTTCACCGAAACGCCACGTCGACCTTCTGTTTTCTATTTTATGTACATGGATTGTATATTATTTTTAAACTGTGGAGGTTAACCCCTCTTTTTATTGTGATTAGAATAAAAATACCATGTTTTTTTAAGTCAATACTGCTATGTTGGGTTGCTTTACTGTGCTCTACTGACATACTAGTGATTTTGTGTAATATTTGGGTGCATATCATGCTGTAAAGTAGTAACTAACAATAGAAATTAGAGTTGTGGCAGGGTCATTGTATGTCCCCGTAGGGACGTTCTTTTCTTTGTAATACCTCACCCTGTCCCATTTGGATTCATGGGTATCTCCCTTTTCTTTGGGGCATAAATACTTTACACATTGCCTCCAAGTTAAGCATGTGCCAAGCTGCCAGAGGGTTAATCACAGGTTAATTTGGGGTTAGCTTGTGTTTCACCTTGACAAGAATAGTGGTTGCGGCTTGAGTAGTGTTTCGCCCCCTCATCTAGTAACCCAATTTCTCACAGTTATGCTCATGTAAGTATGAGTGTTAGGTGTCAGACAAAGCCTGAAAGAGAATCTCTAATCTGTAGGCAGTATATAGAGCCCCAATCTATGTCCTGAAATCAGTATGCACACACAGTTGTTGGTATCATAATTTGCAAAATCATGTAAAGCCTCCCACTTACCTGATTTTCACCAAGTCAGAACATTGCATTTCAACATCTTTCCAGCAACCCATCATTGTGGCTAACATGCATGCTACACACATTTGTTATACATTGTGGTCTATCAAGTTAAGAAGGGTCACCTCATACTTGTCTTCTGTTTTGTTATACAGGACAACAAACAATACTTGATGTTTTAAATATAGGAAGTACCCAGAAGCTTAATGCTGCTTTTTCCTCTTTCCTGGAGATGAAAATAGCATGGTCATATTTCCTCATAGCCACTTTATAGCTGCCCTGCTTATGAAAGAGTATCAGAGAAGGGACATTTTACTTCTCCAGCCATTTAGCATGAGTTTCAGAAAAATCATGGCAATTGAGCACATATTTTATGAAATGAGCAAGCCTGCTTTCTAAACCCTGCACTCACACACTCTAATATATTTAGTTAACGCAGGGCACAATTTGAAATTAGCTACGTAGTTACTAGAAGCACACCTGTAACACAAAAACCCTTGCGATTCATTAGATTTCCTGTTAGGAATACTCTCCGACGTTTTAGGAGTCATACAAAGCCTGGAAGAGAATCTCTCAGCTGTAGGCAGTATATAGAGCCCCATCCTATGCCCTGAAATCAGTATGCACTCACAGTTGTTGGTATCATAATATGCTAAATCATTTAAAGCCTCCTGCTTACCTGATTTTGCCATCAGGCACATCACCAAGTCAGAACATTGCATTTCAACATCTTTCCATCAACCCATCCTTGTGGCTAACATACGTTACATACATTTGTTATACACTGTCCTCTATCAAGTTAAGAAGGGTCACCTCATACTTGTCTTCTGTTTTGTTATACAGGACAAAAAACAATACTTCATGTTTTAAATATAGGAAGTACACAGAAGCTTAATGCTACTTTTTCCAAAACTAGGTCATATTTCCTCATAGCCACCTTATAGCTGCTGTGCTTATGAAAGAGTATCAGAGAAGGGAAATTTTACTTCTCCAACCATTTAGCATGAGGTACCAAAAATCATGGCAATTGATCATATATTTTATTAAATGAGCAAGCCTGATTTCTAAACGTTGCACTCAAACACTCGAATATATTTAGTTAACGCAGGGTACCATTTGGAATTAGCTAAGTGGTTACTGGAACCACACCAGTAACACAAAAACCCTTGCAATTCATTAGATTTCCTGTTAGGAATACTCTCTGACGTTTTACTATAACCTTTACTTTTTGTCTTGCTATCTTTATTCACAACACTAACTTAGAGTTACTATTTTCATTCCCCCCTCACTCTTTTCATTACTCACCTCACGAATGCATTGATCCAAAACTTCAACACCCCAGGCAACATCAACAGCATCTTTCTAGGAAATGCTACTACATGACCATAACTTCTCTTGAATCTTCTTAGACTTAGTCTTCATCAAAATCTGATCACTCAGAACTTGATCATAGGGCATACGATCAAATTCACATGTGACCCCTAAGCCTCTCAAAGCAGAGACAAATTGATCAATAGATTCATCCTATTCCTGCACTCTAGAATAAAACTTAAATCTATCCATAACTAGGTTAATCTTCCTACCGAATCTCTTTAAAAAATGGTCTGGTGTGCCTGTCACTGAAATCGACAAACACATGAAGCATCACTGGAAAACAGACAATAGCTGAGTATCCCAGGTGTGGCTGTCACCGAATAAAACAGCCCTGAAAACAATTACCTGAAGGAGCAACAGTACTCAATAATTACTCCAAACGCCAACGCAGCCTCCTTTGTGAAGCTGTTGTGAAGAGCCTCACTGCAGAGCAACGTCAGAAGTGCACAACTGATCCCGAAGCTCCCGATGGACGAGGATGAACCAATTCAAAATGGCTGCCAACGTTATGCAACAAGATGACAAACACTCCACAGAACAACCACGTCGATTCCTTTGGTTGCTAAGGAATGTTGAAACGCTACAAGATGGCTGCCAACATAATGCAACAGGATGACGAACGTCGATTCCTACGGTTGCTATAGAAATGTTGAACGCTGCAACACAGGGTCGTTGGCTGACGTCACAACCAAATTTCGCAACCTCCAGAAACCGGAAGAAAAGCCACAAAGAGTGACTATGAAGACATCCAGAACAATGCTGAAGTGCACACAAGGATCGCTGACATCCAGTCAGCTAATCCGGAAAGTTCAACACGCAACTCATCAATATTGCCAAATTCAGGATTAATGACGAATTACACAAAGTCACTGGTGCCGCAATATTCCCAACATGTCACCATTGTGAAGAAGCAGGTCTCCAGACGGTAAGATGTGGGTCATAAGTTCTTTATTAGTAGAAAGGCATAAGCGACACCGGAGACAGCTTCCTCCTCTTCCAACACCAACCGTCATCTAACGAATAACCCGGCTCCACATTCTACCACACACATTCTACATACCTCACTCGACCCTCATACGACATGCACTAACAAGCCAATACCACACTTTCTAAACCCTGCATTCACACACTCTGTTATATTTAATGTACAAAGAGCGGCCACGTTACCTACAACTAGGTCTGTATTGTATGTAACTTAAAAAATGCAAGAAAAGAAGTGTTGCCTCACACATTAGCCCCCATTTTTGTGAAGGGAAAGTGTTAGGATGCAACACTGGACTCACTTATCTTTATGAGTTTGTCCCAAATCTTGTAAACGTGCATGCCTTCAGGAGGAGAAGAGGATGAAGGACTGCACAGAGTCTGGCCATCATCTGGACAGACGCCTTGTATCTCAGAAGGACACACTATGTTAAATGCAAGAAGGTCTACATGTCCCATAGAACCACAGGTCTCTCACAAGACTTCCCATTGATGATGGCCATCTCGAATGCCCAGAGTATAAGTCCCTCATGGTCCATAACATCTTTGATAGGCAATTGGAATACATGATTTCTGCAGCTGGGACTTGCTGTTGGAAATTAGAATTCTTGTGTCCTGCTATCCTGAGAAGTCAACAAAAGACATCAATGATATCAGAGAGGTATCCTCGCACCCCATTTCAACGTGCCCATTTTTTCACACAAAATCATCTGTACGATTATGAACTCTATTTTGTGTTTGTTCTTTATCAAGTAATCATTTGTCAAGTTTATGAACTCTATTATACTTATTTTCATCTGGAGTCATCCATTAGGATTACAAACTTTATTGCACTTGTTTTCAGCAGGAGTCATGCTTTAGGAGTCCTATTAAATTTGTTTTTTCCACTTGGTTTGATTTATTACATACCACATTAATATAAAGCACAAGACCAAGAAGAGGGTGGGACAAGTCGTCCTCTTCCTGGTTTTGTGTTCTACTGAATTAATAAACAGAAGACTGGTGGGAGCAACAAAAACAAACCTGCACCCAGCCATGCACCGTTCCTTGGTCAAAGTCCTTAGGCAGAGGTGTATATTAGGTAAGTAAACAAAGCTAAATGAACTAACAAAAAATAAAGCAATGATCAAAAAACGAATTAAAATAACAAAGTATCTACCACGGTGCCTGTATTTATACAGCTAAGATAATAGATTAACAGAAGAAAAGAGGAGTGGAGCCATGTAACCCCAAGTGAGCCACGTAACCCCAAGATACATGGCAGGTAAAAAACGAGGGCAAATAAAATGTATTTGTCAGGGACTGTCCGGGACTAAGTGGGGAACACAGTCAGGGACTTGGACAAGGACTGGGAACTGGGTAGAAGACGTACACAGAAAGGAGGAGTACAGTGCTGCCCAGGATCATACAGGGAGTCAGAGGAGAAAAATGGATCCAAAGGGGTAGCCTGTACAAGGGAACAAGATGGGTAAGACTCGGAAAGGAAGGGCACTCACAAGGCAATTTAGCATTCAGACTAACTACACCCAGGACAGGCGTGCAAGACATATATATAATACAACATTAACCATAAAGGGGGGTGTGGGGTAAAGCACTCAGGAGCTCCACATGGTAAGACTGAAGCTCAGTAAGTTTCTTACCCGCAATTACTGTTACAGATACTGACTGCAAATACCCACATGTAGGATATGCATGCAAAGGCAGGGTCTGTGGAGCTTATACCTATAGTGATGTTATAAATGTAACTCAAAGACAAAACTCACAGTGAACAAGAAACACCACCTAGGTAGTCAGCTGAGCCCACAGATCCTGGCGATCAAACAGTAACGCGTAAGGTAGTAACAGCAAAGGGGTAGAACTAAACACAAGCACAATAGACAAGGAGCTAGAAAGGAGGAGTGCTTAACAGGAAAGGAAGGAAATGACAGGGCACACTTGGCAGAAAGCAGGTAACAAACATACAAGGTAACAGAAGTAAGACAGCAGACTAGAAAGGCAGCAAACTAGAACTGGAACCAAGGAAATGGGAAGCAAGGCAGGGACTGGAAACGGATATACAGAAGGGGAGGCTAAAAGGGTATACTAGAATAGTACAGGTTAAGGAATCAAGAAAACAAAGTAGCATAGAAGGCAGTGCTGGGGCAGTAACAAGAAGTGAACTAAGGCTCAGGAGTTAAGGCAACACTGCAGACAGTGCTGGTTCAGGAACAGGGAACTACCAAAGCATCAGGAGTCAAGGTAGCACTGCAGGCAGTGCTAGTTCAGGAACAGGGACATTACTAGAGTTCAGGAGTCAAGGTAGCACTGCAGGCAGTACTGGTTCAAGGAAACAGGACATAGCTACAGCTCAGGAAATGAAAAGTCTATGGGTCGCACACTTCTGACCTCACCAGCGGGTGTAACCCTCGAGCATCATGGTAAATGCAGTCTTTAGGCGTGTGCGCCTTTCGTAGCTCTGGACGTGTAACAGGCAAAGTTGCAGCACCAAATCTGTACACCGGTGTTTCGGAATTGTTGTTCCTCATCAGCAGAGTGTAGGTTTATTAAGGGATTACTGGATAGGTCGCCAAAGTATTAACAGGTTTGGTACCCCTCGTGGCGCGAAGATGCGGTGTCCGAGCTCGTCAGCTCCAAGGTTCAAGGGAACCATATAAAGTGAAAAGTCTATGGGTCGCACACTTCTGACCTCACCAGCGGGTGTAACCCTCGAGCATCATGGTAAATGCAGTCTTTAGGCGTGTGCGCCTTTCGTAGCTCTGGACGTGTAACAGGCAAAGTTGCAGCACCAACTCTGTACACCGGTGTTTCGGAATTGTTGTTTCTCATCAGCAGAGTGTAGGTTTATTAAGGGATTACTGGATAGGTCGCCAAAGTATTAACAGGTTTGGTACCCCTCGTGGCGCGAAGATGCGGTGTCCGAGCTCGTCAGCTCCAAGGTTCAAGGGAACCATATAAAGTGAAAAGTCTATGGGTCGCACACTTCTGACCTCACCAGCGGGTGTAACCCTCGAGCATCATGGTAAATGCAGTCTTTAGGCGTGTGCGCCTTTCGTAGCTCTGGACGTGTAACAGGCAAAGTTGCAGCACCAACTCTGTACACCGGTGTTTCGGAATTGTTGTTCCTCATCAGCAGAGTGTAGGTTTATTAAGGGATTACTGGATAGGTCGCCAAAGTATTAACACGGTTGGTACCCCTCGTGGCGCGAAGATGCGGTGTCCGAGCTCGTCAGCTCCAAGGTTCAAGGGAACCATATAAAGTGAAAAGTCTATGGGTCGCACACTTCTGACCTCACCAGCGGGTGTAACCCTCGAGCATCATGGTAAATGCAGTCTTTAGGCGTGTGCGCCTTTCGTAGCTCTGGACGTGTAACAGGCAAAGTTGCAGCACCAACTCTGTACACCGGTGTTTCGGAATTGTTGTTCCTCATCAGCAGAGTGTAGGTTTATTAAGGGATTACTGGATAGGTCGCCAAAGTATTAACAGGTTTGGTACCCCTCGTGGCGCGAAGATGCGGTGTCCGAGCTCGTCAGCTCCAAGGTTCAAGGGAACCATATAAAGTGAAAAGTCTATGGGTCGCACACTTCTGACCTCACCAGCGGGTGTAACCCTCGAGCATCATGGTAAATGCAGTCTTTAGGCGTGTGCGCCTTTCGTAGCTCTGGACGTGTAACAGGCAAAGTTGCAGCACCAACTCTGTACACCGGTGTTTCGGAATTGTTGTTCCTCATCAGCAGAGTGTAGGTTTATTAAGGGATTACTGGATAGGTCGCCAAAGTATTAACAGGTTTGGTACCCCTCGTGGCGCGAAGATGCGGTGTCCGAGCTCGTCAGCTCCAAGGTTCAAGGGAACCATATAAAGTGAAAAGTCTATGGGTCGCACACTTCTGACCTCACCAGCGGGTGTAACCCTCGAGCATCATGGTAAATGCAGTCTTTAGGCGTGTGCGCCTTTCGTAGCTCTGGACGTGTAACAGGCAAAGTTGCAGCACCAACTCTGTACACCGGTGTTTCGGAATTGTTGTTCCTCATCAGCAGAGTGTAGGTTTATTAAGGGATTACTGGATAGGTCGCCAAAGTATTAACAGGTTTGGTACCCCTCGTGGCGCGAAGATGCGGTGTCCGAGCTCGTCAGCTCCAAGGTTCAAGGGAACCATATAAAGTGAAAAGTCTATGGGTCGCACACTTCTGACCTCACCAGCGGGTGTAACCCTCGAGCATCATGGTAAATGCAGTCTTTAGGCGTGTTAAAGACTGCATTTACCATGATGCTCGAGGGTTACACCCGCTGGTGAGGTCAGAAGTGTACGACCCATAGACTTTTCACTTTATATGGTTCCCTTGAACCTTGGAGCTGACGAGCTCGGACACCGCATCTTTGCGCCACGAGGGGTACCAAACCTGTTAATACTTTGGCGACCTATCCAGTAATCCCTTAATAAACCTACACTCTGCTGATGAGGAACAACAATTCCGAAACACCGGTGTACAGAGTTGGTGCTGCAACTTTGCCTGTTACACGTCCAGAGCTACGAAAGGCGCACACGCCTAAAGACTGCATTTACCATGATGCTCGAGGGTTACACCCGCTGGTGAGGTCAGAAGTGTGCGACCCATAGACTTTTCACTTTATATGGTTCCCTTGAACCTTGGAGCTGACGAGCTCGGACACCGCATCTTCGCGCCACGAGGGGTACCAAACCTGTTAATACTTTGGCGACCTATCCAGTAATCCCTTAATAAACCTACACTCTGCTGATGAGGAACAACAATTCCGAAACACCGGTGTACAGAGTTGGTGCTGCAAATTTGCCTGTTACACGTCCAGAGCTACGAAAGGCGCACACGCCTAAAGACTGCATTTACCATGATGCTCGAGGGTTACACCCGCTGGTGAGGTCAGAAGTGTGCGACCCATAGACTTTTCACTTTATATGGTTCCCTTGAACCTTGGAGCTGACGAGCTCGGACACTGCATCTTCGCGCCACGAGGGGTACCAAACCTGTTTATCCTTTGGCGACCTATCCAGTAATCCCTTAATAAACCTACACTCTGCTGATGAGGAACAACAATTCCGAAACACCGGTGTACAGAGTTGGTCCTGCAACTTTGCCTGTTACACGTCCAGAGCTACGAAAGGCGCACACGCCTAAAGACTGCATTTACCATGATGCTCGAGGGTTACACCCGCTGGTGAGGTCAGAAGTGTGCGACCCATAGACTTTTCACTTTATATGGTTCCCTTGAACCTTGGAGCTGACGAGCTCGGACACCGCATCTTCGCGCCACGAGGGGTACCAAACCTGTTAATACTTTGGCGACCTATCCAGTAATCCCTTAATAAACCTACACTCTGCTGATGAGGAACAACAATTCCGAAACACCGGTGTACAGAGTTGGTGCTGCAACTTTGCCTGTTACACGTCCAGAGCTACGAAAGGCGTACACGCCTAAAGACTGCATTTACCATGATGCTCGAGGGTTACACCCGCTGGTGAGGTCAGAAGTGTGCGACCCATAGACTTTTCACTTTATATGGTTCCCTTGAACCTTGGAGCTGACGAGCTCGGACACCGCATCTTCGCGCCACGAGGGGTACCAAACCTGTTAATACTTTGGCGACCTATCCAGTAATCCCTTAATAAACCTACACTCTGCTGATGAGGAACAACAATTCCGAAACACCGGTGTACAGAGTTGGTGCTGCAACTTTGCCTGTTACACGTCCAGAGCTACGAAAGGCGCACACGCCTAAAGACTGCATTTACCATGATGCTCGAGGGTTACACCCGCTGGTGAGGTCAGAAGTGTGCGACCCATAGACTTTTCACTTTATATGGTTCCCTTGAACCTTGGAGCTGACGAGCTCGGACACCGCATCTTCGCGCCACGAGGGGTACCAAACCTGTTAATACTTTGGCGACCTATCCAGTAATCCCTTAATAAACCTACACTCTGCTGATGAGGAACAACAATTCCGAAACACCGGTGTACAGAGTTGGTGCTGCAACTTTGCCTGTTACACGTCCAGAGCTACGAAAGGCGCACACGCCTAAAGACTGCATTTACCATGATGTTCGAGGGTTACACCCGCTGGTGAGGTCAGAAGTGTGCGACCCATAGACTTTTCACTTTATATGGTTCCCTTGAACCTTGGAGCTGACGAGCTCGGACACCGCATCTTCGCGCCACGAGGGGTACCAAACCTGTTAATACTTTGGCGACCTATCAGGTAATCCCTTAATAAACCTACACTCTGCTGATGAGGAACAACAATTCCGAAACACCGGTGTACAGAGTTGGTGCTGCAACTTTGCCTGTTACACGTCCAGAGCTACGAAAGGCGCACATGCCTAAAGACTGCATTTACCATGATGCTCAAGGGTTACACCCGCTGGTGAGGTCAGAAGTGTGCGACCCATAGACTTTTCACTTTATATGGTTCCCTTGAACCTTGGAGCTGACGAGCTCGGACACCGCATCTTCGCGCCACGAGGGGTACCAAACCTGTTAATACTTTGGCGACCTATCCAGTAATCCCTTAATAAACCTACACTCTGCTGATGAGGAACAACAATTCCGAAACACCGGTGTACAGAGTTGGTGCTGCAACTTTGCCTGTTACACGTCCAGAGCTACGAAAGGCGCACACGCCTAAAGACTGCATTTACCATGATGCTCGAGGGTTACACCCGCTGGTGAGGTCAGAAGTGTGCGACCCATAGACTTTTCACTTTATATGGTTCCCTTGAACCTTGGAGCTGACGAGCTCGGACACCGCATCTTCGCGCCACGAGGGGTACCAAACCTGTTAATACTTTGGCGACCTATCCAGTAATCCCTTAATAAACCTACACTCTGCTGATGAGGAACAACAATTCCGAAACACCGGTGTACAGAGTTGGTGCTGCAACTTTGCCTGTTACACGTCCAGAGCTACGAAAGGCGCACACGCCTAAAGACTGCATTTACCATGATGCTCGAGGGTTACACCCGCTGGTGAGGTCAGAAGTGTGCGACCCATAGACTTTTCACTTTACATGGTTCCCTTGAACCTTGGAGCTGATGAGCTCGGACACCGCATCTTCGTGCCACGAGGGGTACCAAACCTTTTAATACTTTGGCGACCTATCCAGTAATCCCTTAATAAACCTACACTCTGCTGATGAGGAACAACAATTCCGAAACACCGGTGTACAGAGTTGGTGCTGCAACTTTGCCTGTTACACGTCCAGAGCTACGAAAGGCGCACACGCCTAAAGACTGCATTTACCATGATACTCGAGGGTTACACCCGCTGGTGAGGTCAGAAGTGTGCGACCCATAGACTTTTCACTTTATATGGTTCCCTTGAACCTTGGAGCTGACGAGCTCGGACACCGCATCTTCGCGCCACGAGGGGTACCAAACCTGTTAATACTTTGGCGACCTATCCAGTAATCCCTTAATAAACCTACACTCTGCTGATGAGGAACAACAATTCCGAAACACCGGTGTACAGAGTTGGTGCTGCAACTTTGCCGGTTACACGTCCAGAGCTACGAAAGGCGCACACGCCTAAAGACTGCATTTACCATGATGCTCGAGGGTTACACCCGCTGGTGAGGTCAGAAGTGTGCGACCCATAGACTTTTTACAGCTCAGGAAACAAGGAGTCAAGAGGGCACTGCAAGCAGTGCAAATCAGGAACAAGAAATAGCTAAGCCCAGGAACAAGAACAAAGAATAACTATAGTTCTGGAACTCAGGAAACAAGGTAGCACTGCAGGCAGTGCTAATTCAGGTACAAGGAATAGCGATAGCTCAAGAACTAAGGAACTATAGCTCAGGAATCAGGAAACAAGGTAGCACTGCAAGCAGTGCTAATTCAGGAGAAGGGAAACTGCTGTAGTTCAGGAATACTAAGACTTAGGGGTCAGGGTAGCACTGCAGCCAGTGCTAATTCAGGAACAGGGAAAACAGCAGCAGATCAGGAACAAGGCATAATTAAAGCTCAGGAAACACTGGGAACAAGAATAGCAAAAGCTCAGGGAACTCTGGAACCAAGGATTGGTCTCACCAGTAAACATCTACAATTACCAACCTTTGCCAGAAGGGAGCTGGGGCTTAAAAGAGCTCACAGTAATCACATGCAGCTGGTGTGAGCAGGCTAGCAGCAGCCAGCAACAGGTGAGCTGAATTCCTCCACCCATCCTGGCCTGCAGGGTGGAGACAAAGCAGTGAGCAGGGAATTCTGGGTAATGGAGTTTCAGGCATGAGTAGGCTGGCTTTAAGTCTAAGCAGGCTGGCTTTCACAAAACCCGGCATGGATTGGGAATGGATGTCAATTCCCAAATGGTGTCTAAACGGCTGGAAGTCAAGATATGCATGCAGGGGTGTCAGGAAGCATATTAGAACACTGGAGAGTCCCACAGTTCAGCCCCCTGGTGGTGGACACGAGAACATAGGGAGCGAAGCGTGACAGTACTCCTTCTCCAAAGACCGTCTCCCGGAGTCTGGAACTGGATCTAAAGCCTTTGCTCCTAAGAATTAAGTCAATTCCCATCATAGATTCAATGCACGCTATCAGAGGACTGAAGGTAAATTGTGATGTCCTGGAGAGTTGGATAATACTCTGTAAATTAACAGCAGTATTGAAGGTAGAACTTGAAGAGTCCAAATCCAGTGACAAGGGCTTAGAAGCCTGCATTAAATGTGTTTGAAGTCCTGATGATGACAGGCTAGAGTAGCACTCTGCAAACAAAGGCTGATTGACTGTAGGGTCAAAAGCGGATAACGGATTGGCAGGAAGCACAGAGGTCAAAGACAAACTGGCTGAAAATGAAGGAGGTGATAGGAAGCAGACCTGAAGTTCTGGCCCCGGAAGAAAACATACTAAAGATACACATGCAGGAGACTTAGGAAGCAGGTATGCAGGAGACCCAGGCCCTGGAGGCTTACATGTTGAGAGTTTTGTCTCTGGTGCTGGAGGTTCAGTCTCTGAATGTATATGTATTGAGACCTCTGAAAGCTGGGAAACTGGAAGCACAGGGTCAAAACGTTGGCACAGTAGAGGCTCAAGTCCAGAAGGCAGGGAGCCTGGAAGCTCTGCTGCAGAAGGGAGGGAGCCTGGAAGCTCTGCTGCAGAAGGCAGGGAGCCTGGAAGCTCTGCTGCAGAAGGCAGGGAGCCTGGAAGCTCTGCTGCAGAAGGCAGGGAGCCTGGAAGCTCTGCTGCAGAAGGCAGGGAGCCTGGAAGCTCTGCTGCAGAAGGCCGGGAGCCTGGAAGCTCTGCTGCAGAAGGCCGGGAGCCTGGAAGCTCTGCTGCAGAAGGCCGGGAGCCTGGAAGCTCTGCTGCAGAAGGCCGGGAGCCTGGAAGCTCTGGTGCAGAAGGCCGGGAGCCTGTAAGCTCTGGTGCAGAAGGCAGGGAGCCTGGAAGCTCTGGTGCAGGAGGCAGGCGGCCTGCAGGTTCTGGTGCTGGAGGCAGGCGGCCTGCAGGTTGTGGTGCTGGAGTCAGGCGGCCTGCAGGTTCTGGTGCTGGAGGCAGGCGGCCTGCAGGTTCTAGTGCTGGAGGCAGGCTCTTTGGAAGCTCTGGCTCCATAAACAGGCTTTTAGGAGGCGCCGGCTCTATAAACAAATTGGTTGGAGGCTCAGTAGGCAGGTAGACTGCAGGCTGAAGTTCTGTAGGTAGGCCGGCTGAGGACTCAGGCTCTGAAGGAAAGGAAGGTCTGGAGGCCCTGGTACTGATGGCAGGAAGACTGCAGGCTTGGGCTCAGATGGCAGGAAGGCTTGCGGCTGAAGTTCAGGAGGCAGCAGGCCGGCTGAGGAATCTGAAGACTCTGAAAGCAGACAAGCTGATGGCAGAGAGTCACAAGGATGACAGTCTTTGAATTCTGAAAATGGCGATTGCCCTTGAACATCCCTGTTGACAATAGTGAAATCTTCACAGTTCCTTGGCCCATTAAAACATACTGAAGTGCTTTCTTCGGGATGGCTAAGAATACTGCTTATTTTAGAGTCTTTGTTGATCAGACTTCCTTTACTTTTTAGCACTCCACATCTCTTAGTCAGAGGAAGTAGGTCGGAGACTTCATGGTCATGAGAGATTTGTTCAATTCCTTCAGCATTATAAGGTGGTACAGATGCATCAGAGCATAGAGTAATATTTCCTTACTTTTCAAAATGTGGCAAGCTTGAAGGTGGAAGAGCAAACAAGGGGTCAGGATTTTGTTCCTTCTCAGTGAGGTTGTCTTCAGTTGTAGTAGTTAAATCTAGAGCATGGTCTAAGTCACAGGACATTGTCACAGAAGGGATTATGTGGATCACCGCTTCAGGTTTTGTCTTTATGTCAATGACCTGTCCCTGGCTTATCTCTGGGATAGAACGGACCACATTACCAGGAAAAGAAAGCAAAGAGATGAGTTTTGTCTTGCCTGGCATTTGGGGTTCCTGAAAATTGGAGGGACACATCTCAGAGGTAGCGCCTGGATGTAATTTAGTACTAGAAGACAAAACAGAGGAGTTAGACATTTCAGGATTCAAACAAATACTTTCCTTAGCTGGACTGTGAGACAAGGTACTATGGTTGTTCTGAATGGTATCTGAGTGATCAGCCACAGAATTATTAACACAATTGCTGGACCAGCTCAGAGGGGAACGCAAAAGAGGGCAAGGCTTCATTCTCCATTTCTAAGGAGGCTAACATAGAGGTGGAAAAATTGTTTCCTACAGCGGTTTTAAATTCCCACTTGAACTCTGGGTTATAATTTTTTAACAGAGTCTGAAACATTTTATTCTCTTGTTGTAATTCAAGAATCTTAGCTGAAAACATATCCTGCGAGGACTGCAGATCTTTCTCTATAAGGACAGTGGCAGACTTGGCAACTTCACAAGCAACAGAGCTATACCGTGGATTTTGTTCAAAGTGGCTATTAGCCTCCTGTGTTCTAGTAGGTCTTTTCTCTCTTTTGTTGAACTGATTATTGTTTACTTTGAATGTGGTATTTAACAAGGTCCCTTTAGTATCCAGGACTGTGATTTTTACTGGACTACAAGACTGGGTAACATTATGTGAATGGAAAACCGAGGTTATGAAATGGATCTGCTCTTTCTTTGGTTGTGTGGTTGAACATTGTATTTTACAACCACTGTCAGCAGACATGCGAGAATCAGAATTTTTGTTCGGCAAACTGAGTAAGGTAATATTTGCCTTTTGCAATTCTGACACAGACATTGAATCTGGATCAGAACAGAAGAGCAAGTCAGGATCTGGCAAAAATGTGTTTGAGAGCCAATGAGTAAAATATTCAGAACGTAAATGTCCATTTTTCATAAGAGGATTAATTGTTTCAGGACTAGGGTGAACATTTTCAAACTGGAAAGTAGACAATAAATGTCTCTCATTGGTGAACACTGGGGAACTGCCCTGAACAAACTTAAATGATGCACTGGTGTGTCTCTTTCTTAAACCTCTCATTATGACACACTTAATATTTGCACACACACATGAAAGAGAAAAAGGTAGCTAACTGAATGCAAAGAAACCTCAGAAGTGACCCTGGAAAAATAAGGTTGGTCATTCTGTCAGGGACTGTCCGGGACTAAGTGGGGAACACAGTCAGGGACTTGGACAAGGACTGGGAACTGGGGAGAAGACGTACACAGAAAGGAGGAGTACAATGCTGCCCAGGATCATACAGGGAGTCAGAGGAGAAAAAGGGATCCAAAGGGGAAGCCTGTACAAGTGAACAAGATGGGTAAGACTCAGAAAGGAAGGGCACTCACAAGGCAATTTAGCATTCAGACTAACTACACCCAGGACGGACGTGCAAGACATATATATAATACAACATTAACAATAAAGGGGGGTGGGGTAAAGCACTCAGGAGCTCCACATGGTAAGACTGAAGCTCAGTAAGTTTCTTACCCGCAATTGCTGTTACAGATACTGACTGCAAATACCCACATGTAGGATATGCATGCATGTGGAGCTTATACCTATAGTGATGTTATAAATGTAACTCAAAGACAAAACTCACAGTGAACTCACAGTGAACAAGAAACACCACCTAGGTAGTCAGCTGAGCCCACAGATCCTGGCGATCAAACAGGAACGCGGAAGGCAGTAACAGCAAAGGGGTAGAACTAAAGACAAGCACAATAGACAAGGAGCTAGCAAGGAGGAGTGCTTAACAGGAAAGGAAGGAAATGACAGGGCACACTTGGCAGAAAGCAGGTAACAAACATACAAGGTAACAGAAGTAAGACAGCACACTAGAAAGGCAGCAAACTAGAACTGGAACCAAGGGAAATGGGAAGCAAGGCAGGGACTGGAAATGGATAAACAGAAGGGGAGGCTACAAGGGTATACTAGAATAGTGCAGGTTAAGGAATCAAGAAAACAAAGTAGCATAGAAGGCAGTGCTGGGGCAGTAACAAGAAGTGAGCTAAGGCTCAGGAGTCAAGGCAACACTGCAGACAGTGCTGGTTCAGGAACAGGTAACTACCAAAGCATCAGGAGTCAAGGTAGCACTGCAGGCAGTGCTAGTTCAGGAACACTGAAATTACTAGAGCTCAGGAGGCAAGGTAGCACTGCAGGCAGTACTGGTTCAAGGAAACAGGACATAGCTACAGCTCAGGAAACAAGGAGTCAAGAGGGCGCTGCATGCAGTGCAAATCAGGAACAAGAAATAGCTAAGCCCAGGAACAAGAACAAAGAATAACTATAGCTCTGGAACTCAGGAAACAAGGTAGCACTGCAGGCAGTGCTAATTCAGGTACAAGGGATAGCAATAGCTCAGGAACTAAGGAACTATAGCTCAGGAATCAGGAAACAAGGTAGCACTGCAAGCAGTGCTAATTCAGGAGAAGGGAAACTGCTGTAGTTCAGGAATACTAAGACTCAGGGGTCAGGGCAGCACTGCAGCCAGTGGTAATTCAGGAACAGGGAAAACAGCAGCAGATCAGGAACAAGGCATAATTAAAGCTCAGGAAACACTGGAAACAAGAATAGCAAAAGCTCAGGGAACTCTGGAACCAAGGATTGGTCTCACCAGTAAACAGCTACAATTACCAACCTTTGCCTGAAGGGAGCTGAGGCTTAAAAGAGCTCACAGTAATCACATGCAGCTGGTGTGAGCAGGCTAGCAGCAGCCAGCAACAGGTGAGCTGAATTCCTCCACCCATCCTTGTCCTGCAGGGGTGGAGACAAAGCAGTGAGCATGGAATTCTGGGTAATGGAGTTTCAGGCATGAGTAGGCTGGCTTAAAGTCTAAGCAGGCTGGCTTCCACAAAACCCGGTATGGATTGTGAATGGATGTCAATTCCCAAATAGTCTAAATGGCTGGAAGTCAAGATATGCATGCAGGGGAGTGTCAGGAAGCATATTAGAACACTGGAGAGTCCCACAGTTCAGCCCCCTGGTGGTGGACACGAGAACATAGGGAGCGAATCGTGACAGTATTAAATAAATCACTATATTATGCTCACAGCTAGTGTACCATGAGCTCTGTGCATGCCTGTGACCTTTACTTCTGGCACCCTCAAGGAGGGAAGATGTGATGATTGCTTACAGCAGTTGAACGACTGTCATGCCAATGATTCCTAAATCTGGTTGAGAAATGGGTCCATCACAAGACCTGGCAGCAGTAGCTCAACTGCAGGCTCAACAGTTGAGACGTGATAACGCAGTAATTAGACTGACATTGGCCACTTGAGATATCCTTTAGCCCTCCAAGAACTCCTTATTACTCTGGAGAGTCAACCAAATTGAAAGAATGTCGAGATTCACTTCTAGTTCATTTTGCCTTGCATTCCACTCAACGTGACTCTGATCATTCAAAGGTAGAATACATTATTGATTGTATGTCTGAAATTACTCTAGCGTGGGCTGCTCCATTGGTAGCAGAGTTGAACCCATTTCTGGATAGTTATCAAACTCTTTTGAGCTCTCCCAAGAAGATGTTCGTGAGATCAGTCACAGCACTTTCTGCTCAAAAAGCTTTATGTGATTCAAAAAGGAAATGCTGATATTCTTTCCTGTGTGACATGTTTTCATCAGCTGGCTCTTGAGACCAGATGGACTGAAGGAATTGAGATGAAAGTTGTAGGTATGTCCTTCGGTTAGTAATTCAATGTAAGTTGGTTCACTCCACATGGCCAAGATACATTTCTTAGTTAGTAGAGACTGTACTTCTCATTTTACCTTGACTCCTGAAATCACAAGAATGAAAGGCAAAAGAGTTGAGTCTGGGGGCCAGTTCATTTGTCTATAACCATTTTTTCCTACAAGATGGCCGTCAACTCCTCTGCTGTTTTTGCCATTTAAGTCGAACCTATGCTGATGTGTGCTGGGACGCTCTGTCTGAGCTGGAGAAGGAACAATGCAATCGTACCATGTGACTCATTGAGAGCGTTTCTTATAGTATCACTAAAAAGTAAAGCTAGAAATCATGTGTATGACTCATAACACAAAATCATTAACATACATCAAATGACTCACTCATATGGCAATAAATCAAATGGAAGCCACTTTTCTCTGTTGCCCAGAACTGTAATTATTCCTATAAAAATAAAGGTGCAGTATGTACAGTGAAGACGTTTCAGTGCTCATAAAGGTGAACATACATGAATACAACATATATAAAAGAATGGGAAGAAATACTGGACAAAAACACAGGGCTGATATTTTATCAAGAAAGCGTTTTGGATACTATACAAAGTCTCATAAATGTGTCTGATAAGAGTAAATCATAGCTCAACCAATTGAGGTTTTGACCTAATGCAATTTACCGGGTCTGATCAGGACCTTGTCATCTACCTAATGCATCACTATATTAGCGCAGAGTTCTGAACAACCAACTTGTTGCATGGTACATTATGGGGCATCTCATCTCTCTTGCACAGTGATCTCTTTGGTAGCCATTTGTGAAGTTAGATGTTCAATGATATGTAACTCCTTTTGCGTGGTCAAGGGAAGGTTCAACATATGAAATGTTTTGGATACCTGCTTCCACTGGCAGTTCCAGCAGAACCATGGCACATTATATCCACAGACGTTATTGTTGTTCTTCTTTCTAATGGATACTACTTTTTAAAGGTTACTGTGAATGCCTTTCCTAACATGGCCCACTTATTTTCATTTAAAGTTCCTTCAGTTGTAATTATGGCTCAAAATGTGTCTCAGACATTTTTTGTTTGCCTGGTCTTCCTACCACAATCATCATAGGTCTGGGATTGCAATACGTCTCTAGTTTTTGGACAGCAGTGTGGTCTGCTGTTGGAAACCATCAATCTTTATCATCTGGTTAATGTAAAAAATTGGGGCAATAATTGGGGGTCGGTGGTGGTAACACCGCTAAAATAATAAACACAATCCATATCAGGGTGAACCCCGAGTCGGGATGAACCACAAAAGTCACTAGCTTGGCACAAAATCAGTCAGGCTTAACTTGGAGGCAATGTGTAAAGTATTTATGCAGCACTCATGCAGTAATAAAATGAACACACAACACCAGAAAAATCCCCAAACAAAAATAGAGGTAATTTTAATAAATAACAGAACAGTAAAAATCCAATCAATAGAACAGAAGATATTGAACTGTAAAGTTTTAGATAAAAATAGTGCCAAAAGCCACAAAGTACCAACTTTGGGTGTGCGGTTGCAGAAGGCTGGAAAATAGTCACAAGTTCAACCTGACCACAATGGAGCGCAGGCTAGACATATGACTGACTTCGGTCCCCTGGGAGTTGGTCCTTGTGTCCTTGGAGTGAGGTCTTCGTGGCGGCGCTTTGTGAGGCTTCATGTCACTCCACGTTGGTTCTGATAATGTTTTTAGATGTGCTGTTAGGCTTTGCGGGGCTTGGCATAGCTCGGTTTGGGTTCCAATGAAGCTCTTGGCAGTGCAGAGAGGCTTTGCGAGGCTTAGCATCACTTGGTGTTGTTCCTATTAAGGTCCCAGCTGGGTGGCAGGGATATCGAGGCTTCGCATTGGAACCAGTGCAGTTGTCAGAGGGATCTGTGCAGCATGGACTTGCGAGGCTTTGCGTTGCCGGGCGTTAGTTCCAGTGTAGTCTTTGGTTTGGGCTGCACAGCTTTGCAGTGCCCTGGGTCCCTTTGCGCCAGATCCAATGAACTCTTCAGTGAGGCAGAGAAGAGTTCTCTCTGATGCCAGACAAGGGTCCAGGCCCTGGGGGGCATCTCTTGGGGATTAGGACTCATTTCAGCAGACACCAATAGCAGGGGTCAGGCAGGTCCAGTTGGTGCTGGTCAGCTTGGCAGTTGCAGTGAAGGCTTCTGGAAGACTGTTGTGTCCATGTAGCTCAAACAGGAGGTCAGCCTACTGACCCTTGGAGTCACTCTGGTTAGCCTGGGACCAAAGCAAGCAGGTCTAATCTTCCTTCTTCAGATAGCAAGGCAATCCTCAAGGAGCAGTGCAGTCTTTCTGAGAGTAGGGCAGTTCTTCTTTTGAATCTTCCACAGGTCCAAGAGTGTTCTGATGGTTTTATCCTTTATGTGGGGGAATTCCCTGACCTACCCCAACATTGGTTCTGGTCAGCTCTCACCCCTCCCCAAGGTCCAGGCTCCAAACGGTCTCTGGTGACAAAAGGCAGGGAAGGCCACGTCTCAAGCTCCTTTGTGTGTCTGTTGTAGGCAAAGCCCTTTGAAGTGTAAGTTAGACTAGGAAAGCCCCTTTCCAACCATTCTGCCAGGAACCTATCCTGTCCAGACATAAGCCCCCTGTGTATAACTGTCTGGAAGCAATACTCAAACCCCAAAAGCAGAGCCATTCACAGTCATGTGGCCCAAGACACTGGCAAAAAGGCACAGTTGGTTGTAGCAAAAAAATGCCAACTTTCTAAAAGTGCCATTGTCAGAATTGTAAGTTAAAATCCTCCTTCACCATTAAAGAGGGCAACCTCCCTCCCAGCTACGCCACTGAATGAGGATTTTAAATAAAAATTAATGTGAGTTTAAACAGCATATCTCTATCTGTTCTCCAGCTGAATTTTTGTATGAACCACAGAAGACACCTGTAAACCTAAAAGGGCAAGAGTATATGACATCAGCATTCAACAATGTCCTATCAGGTATCATTAGAAATTGTAGTTTATGATTTATGCAAAACAAAGAATGTATTGTAAAGTGCCACAAGTCAAAAAAAGAAGATAGTACCAAAACAAACCTTTTCATATCCCAATTCTCAAATATTACTAATGTGTTCTGAATGTGATACAGCTTGCATCACTCCTGCATGTTGACCAGCTTGTGGTGCCCCAGCTGGACTGTAGAGGATGAAGGTCACGATATCGTTTTACTGAGTCAATGGACACTTGCTGCTTCATCTTCATTTTGGGCAACGACTATAAGATCAACATTCTTGTTTCTTCCAATTACTTATTTTGCTTGCTACTTCTCAGCTTCACTGACCTTGATTGACCAGCCAATAACCCCAGACGTGGTTAGGGCTGCAGGTTCTTGCACATCACTCAAACTGTAACTGACCGAGGCTTGACTCCTCATCAGTATTTTCCACTCTTAGAAGGTAAGGCACGTACACCTTCATGCCGAACAGTGTTTCATAAGGCATGCTGCTCAACAGTAAATTTGTTGATATATTATTCAAAGCTGTTTGTGCGCTATATAGGTTATTTCGCCAGGGTGCACCTTACTTAAGACTCTTGCAGTCACTGCTTGACTAATCATGCAGCAAACACAGGAGGATGATGGATGGAGCGCTGAAACTTTCCAGACATCCCAGTCACAGATGTGGGTTGAATCCATCATCGTTTTTTAGCTCACTTCGCCACCACAGTTTGGACCCAGCCATATGAAAATCAGCCTTGACCCTATTCCTCATGGGAACAGTCCAGCCCGACCTGCAAAGCCAGGTCCTCCCTGGACTGGAAACAAGCATCCTGGGACCGGTTTCGGGGTAACACCCTGTGGTATCTTCTGCCGTGGGGGGAATCCTGATTATGCCACACACACCCTCCTCTAGGTTCACATTGGTTGACACCACTGTGACATGCCTCAGAATGTCACAGTGGCGAACATTCCGAAGCGAGCGCCCTGTGTGGCAAGAGAACGAGAGTGAAGACAACAGCTGTGGCTGGGGTCGTTTTTCCCTGTAACTCTTTTAATGAACCCAGACTTTGGTTTACGAGTGTTTCCTGTGTGACCAGCTTTTCTACACTGGCGATGAGGACGGGATAAAGGAACAGAGGAGAACGATAAGGAGACCTCAACACACTGGAGGAGAAGCTAGAGCTATACAATAACAGCACTGTGAGTAGAAAAAAAAAGAAATAAAGGAAGATTTTCCTCTCATGTGCGAGTGAAACGCTTGTGGGACAATAGGAGCCCTCGTTCCTGAAGTATGTAGAGGGACGCAAAAATAGCCAAGAAGTAAAGGCACCTACATACCTCTGGTAGCGTGGTTATCTGCACCGCAGAAAGTACCGGGTATCCGCCGCTGGTGTCGGGGAGCGATGACATGGACTCTCACCTGGGTGTGCTGGTGTGGGGGAGGAAAAACAGAGATTGAAACCACCTCACCAGGTGCGGACAGGAGCGGTGTGGCGGAGCGTGAAGGGACGGAGCCGCGTAGTGGTGAAGGAACTGCTGAGGCATTCTAGTTCGGGACTATAGTCTCGGTGGAACTTCTCTGGGAGAGACTTCTGTCTGCCGGCAACTGACGCAGCCTTGCTTTGATGAGAGGACACGTTGTAGCCAGTACGAGTGTGCCGAAGGACAGGGGGTGCACTTTTTGACCTGCGTTGGTAGGCGGCGAAGAAATAGGCTATCCCGATCGCGGATTGCCAGGAAGCATTTACTGGATGCGCGGTCTCCTGTGACCCTGACAGGAACATATGGTTGTTCGTGCATTTTTACTGGTACAAGTTTCCCCCTCAACGTTTGTGTAAGTGGGACACCTCGCACAGTAACAGCGCGAGGAATCCTCTGAAGGAACTTTTCTGTCTCGAATCTTCAGCCCTGAGGTGGGCGCGCGTGTGGGTCAACACTCGGTTCAGACAGACTGCCTGAATCACCCCATCACCTAATGAAACAAACTCGCTGAAGGAGAAGAGGAGGAAAAATATGAGCAGGGCGTGAGAGTGACTCTGCCATTGACTGGAACAGCCCAACAGTGCAACAGCGCCATCTAGTGAGCTCCAGTAAAAGGTTTTGCTTCAGAGACACTCATTTAACTAATTCCGGGTACTCTTAAGGATTTTTTGACTGCCCCCCACTTTTCGTAGCTTTTCAAGGAAGGTGAAATTTAGGTTGACAAAGGTGCATTGTATATTTGAAGTTTTTTTCCTACTGGAAAACTTATAGGTTATCCTCTATTTTAGGTGTCAAATAATCACAGCCTCAGCATAGCCATGCAGAATGTCACAGCTCCCCCATTCTTCTTACCCACCCCAGGGGAGACAACCCTCAAGTGGAACAAATGGAAAAAAGTTTTTCAAAATTATGCAGTGGTGTGTGGACCGAATTTAGGGCTTGAAAGGAAAGTTGCTTTATTAATGCACTACCTGGGTGTGGAAGGACAGGAGGTGTTGGAGCATCTTCCAGAGTTGAACGCAAATGACGCGAGGGGGTTGAATGAGTACGAGATAAGACTGAAAAAGTTAGACATACATTATTTACCAAAGATAGGCACCATCATGGAGCGTTACCATTTTGGTAAGAGAGGGCAGAAGGAAGGAGAAACCGTAGAAGAGTTTGTCTCAGAGTTGCGCCAGCTGGCAGCTACGTCCAAGTTCGGGGGAGCATGTGAAGAAAGAATCAGAGACCAGTTTGTCTTAACATGTAAAATTGAGCGTGTACGAGAGGAGCTGTGGCTAAAAGACGACCCGCCCCTGGGGGAGGTGCTCATTGTGGCGAAACAAGTGGAACACATGATGCAATGCGTGAATGAAATAAAGCAAGACGTTGAGGGTAAAGTCAAGGTGAGTGAAGTGTCTGTGGAAAGTGACAGTGTGCTCGCAGTCAAAGAACAGAAAAAGGAACAGAGAGAGGTCAAGGGGAGTTACAGGTGTGGCAAACCAGATCACATGGCGAGTGACAAGGAATGTCCTGCCCTAAAATCAACATGCAGTAAGTGTGGAAAGAGGGGGCACTTCAGACAATGCTGCAGGAGCAATAACTAGTAGGGATGGTACCACCCGTATTTGCGATGAAATTGTTTTACAGGTACAGGGTGAGTCGGTGAGCAATCCTAAGGATCTAATAACTGGAAGAGACAGGAGTTGAAGCAATGTTTGATTCATGTTCTAAAATAACGATCATATCTGCAGAGGAGTTTGAGAAAGTGTCAAATGGGTAAACTGATACTGCGTAAAATGGATGTACGACCGGGAGGTTATGGGGGGCAGCCCATACACATGAAGGGTTATTTCTGGGGCACGGTTGGTTACAAAGACAGGTTGACGGTTGTCAAGATTTATGTGTCTAAAAAAGGAACAACATTCTGGGGTGGCAAGCTCAAAAAGAACTAGGTATATATCTAAATCCCAATAAGAATCCCCAGATACTAGTACAGGAGGTAGGGAAGACCCTGGTAGGGATAGAGGAAGAGTTCAAAGAAGTCTTTGCAGAGAAATTAGGATGTCTCAGAAACCATTCCCATAGAATAAAGCTCAGGGAGAATGCGGCGCCCTTTTCAGTCAAAGTCATAAATCTCCCCATTGCCATTCAAGAGGCTGTGAAGGAGGAGTTGGAGAAGTTGTGCAGGTTGGGGGTGATCGAACCAGTGGAGGCCACTGAGTGGCTGGCACCGATTGTCGCAGCCAAAAAGGGGAATGGGTCTGTTCAACTATGCATTGATCTCAGGGCATTAAACAAAGAAGTCAAAGTCGACAAGTTTCCACTTCTGAACATTTTACAAATGATGAGCATGTTGGAGGGAGCAGAGGTATTTACCACGCTGGATTTGACCTCAGCCTACTACCAGGTCAGGCTCCACCCTGACTCGCAAGAACTCACAGCATTCATTACGCCAATGAGGGCATATAAATTCAAGCGGATGCCGTTCGGGCTAGTCTCTGCCGCGGCAGTATTTCAAAGGATAATGAGCAACCTACTAAAAGGCATTCCCGGGGTCATGTGCTACCAGGATGATGTGCTGATCTTCGGCGAGGATGGCAAACAACATGGGACCAGGCTGAGGCAAGTTCTGGAAATATTCAAAGAGCAAGGACTCACTGTGAAAAAGGAAAAGTGCAAGATTGACTGTGCCAAAATATAATTTCTAGGTCACAAAGTGACGGCGGTGGGAATTCGCCCCAAAGCAGAACTACAAAACACCATCATCAACCTCGCTCCACCCGAAAACAAAGATGTGATATTCATGGGGATGGTGGAGTTTTATAGTAAGTTTGTGCAGAATTTTGCCAGGCGCACATATGCCATACGCAACTTACTTAGGAAAGCGGTGTCTTTCGAATGAAGTGCCAGAAGGAGTTTGAAGATACAAAAAATGCACTAGCTGAAGCCCCGAGTCTCAAATCCTTTATACTGAGGTGAAAGACAGTGCTGACCACCGACACAAGTTCAAAAGGAATGTGAGCAGTCGTCATGCAGATGGGTGAAAGAGGAGAGGAAACAATAGCGTTTGCTTTGCGATCTCTCCGCAAGGCCGAGTTCAATTACTCGGTGATCGAGAAAGAAGTGCTAGCGTTGCATTGGGAAATAAACAAATTCAGAGACTTTGTGTGGGGAATGAAGTTTAACCTGAGGACTGACTATAAGCCTGTGGTGTCTTACGTTGGGTGTTTAAGGAGATCTCTAGCGCTCATTTAGGAATTCTGGGGCAGATTTATGATGCCCTTGCACCTCCTTGCGCCGCAATTGCGTCACTAAATGTGACGCAACGGCGGCGCAAACAATGCGCCCTATTTACAACGTGACGCATCTAAGAGATGCGTCACGTTGAAAAGCCCTGCGCCATAAGGAGGCGTTCCTGCGCAGGGGGGGGCGTTCCTGCGCAGGAACGCCTCCTAAAAGTGGCTGAGTGATATCTATGAGATTTCACTCAGTCACTTTCTACGTCAATTCCTTACGCCTGCTTGAAGCAGGCGTAAGGGTGCGCAACATGCATTGAATAGGAGGCTCCTGTGCATTGCAGGAGTCATGTCGCACTTGTGACATGACTCCTGCAATGCGCCGCCCGTACGCCGAGAGATGCGTCACGCATCCTCACTGCCTTGCACCATGGTGCGCCGCATCATAAATGCGGCGCACCATGGGTGGCGGAGAAGTGGCGCACTGTGGCGCATGTTAACTGGCGCATCCCTGGGGATGCGCCAGTTAACATAAATCTGCCCCACAGTCTTTTATAAACCTTCAATGCAGTTCCTTTGGGTGCTTGTAAACTAAATGGGAGAAGTGAACACCCCATTTCTCTCTATACAATCCTAAGATTGAACAATATTTCAAGTATTGTTCACAGCACACCACTTATCACCATCTATATCAAACAATAATTTTCACAAAAACATAAAACAATTCATTGGGCTCTTGATGAATCCTTGTTTCTTTTCAATTTATTTTCTTTACTCCAATCCCTTCTGCCAACGCGTTTCGCCGTGGTTAAGGTAACCCACCGGCTTCCTCAGGGCTGGAAATTATACAAAATGCGGTTTTATAATTTCATCCCATAAGCGCTACAAAAACTGTTACAGAGCACCAACAATTCACATTAATTATACAATCATCAGATACTCATATTGCCTTATCTGTCAGGGTATAATGGTGTTTTAAACAAATTTCGTTTTACACCAGGTATCAAGAAGTAACGCAAAGTTGAGGTAACTACATCTAAGGATGTAGCTTTATTTAGCTCTTTCACAGTGGTCTCAGCTGGTTTAGGGTTACGGTTGGTCACCTACACTGGATTTGATTTGAGTTTTTTCAACATGTGGCAATATGAGTATCTGATGATTGTATAATTAATGTGAATTGTTGGTGCTAAAAAAGCTCAATGGCTCTGTAACCGATGGAATAGCATGGCAATATATTTGTTAGTGTCATGCATGCTGCACACAAGAATTTCATATAAGCCTTTGGTTGAAGTCTTCAGCAAGAAAGGGCTAGACTCAATTTCAAGCAGGATCAGGCGATGGGTCGTGAACCTCAAAGAGTACACATTCGATGTCGAATATGTATCGGGAGTAGGGAACCTGGCAGCTGACTGTCTTTCGCGCCTCGTGAGTGAGGTGAAGGAGGAAGTGATCGCTGGAGAGGAGGTTGATGAGGATGACAAATAGATGCAGGCAGAGAAGGTGTGCATCGTCACCCAAGGGGCCATCGAAGAAGGAAGCTGGAAGGAAGCTCTGAGAGCTGATGTGCTCCTAAATAAAGTGTGTGAGAAGACCAAGGAAGGATGGAAAGACAAAGACAAACCGAAAGAGGCACTAAGATCGTTTTGGATGGTCAGAAACGAACTATCATTCACTGATGATTGTCTGTTCAGGGGCACAAGGTTGGTCCCACCCGAGACCTTAAGAGACTGTTTAGTCAACTTGGCTCACGAAGGGCACTTAGGGATCACCAAAACCAAAAAAAGGTTGCGGGTAGACTACTGGTGGCCCAGTATGGATATCGAAATCGAGAGGAAAATAAGAGACTGTGTACCGTGCTCAGCCAGCAACAAGGTTCTAAAACAGCACATACCCCCATGCGGTGTAGGCCATTCCCTGTGGGTCCGTGGGTGGATGTGGCATTGGACATAGTGGGCCCCTTGACTGGAGAACATCGCACGCCTTACATTATGGTACAGATGGATCTACACTCAAGGTGGCCAGAGGTGAAATTAGTGTCTGCGATCACAACAAGGGTTGTCACAGATTTTCTACAAGAGGTATTACTCAGGGAAGGGTTGCCAAGCAGCTTATTGACAGACAATGGGGTGCAACTCTGCTCTAAACAACTGAGAGATTTCCTAGAAAATAATGGGATTATACACAAGCGCTGTGTGCTATATCATCATGAGACCAATGGAACGGTCATACGGTTCAACAAGACCATCAAAGAGGGGATCCAACTAGCGAGGGCTAGCGGGTTGAGTTGGAAGAATGAGATAGTGAAACGTCTGGAGGCCTACAGGCTGACCCCTCATCAAACCACAGGTGTCACACCATTCGAACTACTAAGAGCGAGAAAACCCAACACAAGGCTAGTACCAGGGTGGATGGAGTGGTACAAAGGTTGTACAGGCCACTCTAGAGAGTCACAGTGGCAAGACAGAGAACACAAAGCCGTGAGGAACAGTAAGACCAGGTTCGATAGGTTACATACCATCAAAGATGTGAGGTTCCAAGTAGGAGATGTGGTCAAGATTAAAGCACCCAGGGTAGAGCAAATTGGTCCGAGTTCACTAGGCTCACCAACATTGTAAAAGCATTCAAGAATGCTGTCAAAACACAAGAGGGGAAGATTTGGAATTTGGGGAGGGTGGTAAGGTACCCCGCTCCCACAGCGGACAGCAACAACAGACCAAGGGGTGGGGGTGAATTCCAGATAAGAGGTGACCCACCCGAGCCGGGGTGTTCAGGACAAGTCAACTCCTCCCGCAGGACTAGCCACAGGGTGGTTGACCACCCGAAATATTTGGAGCATTATATCATTAAGTGATCACTCTGTTGTGTTTATTTCATACTCTGTATTATTTGTTCTTGGTTGTGTAAAGGAGGGTATGTGTGGTATCTTCTGCCTTGGTAATCATGATTATGTCATTCACCCCCTCCTCTGGGTTCACATTGGTTGACACCACTGTGACATGCTTCAGAATGTCACAGTGGCGAACATTCCGAAGCGAGCGCCCTGTGTGGCTAGAGAATGAGAGTGAAGACAACAGCTGTGGCAGGGGTCGTTTTTCCCTGTAACTCTTTTAATAAACCCAGACTTTGTGTTAAGTAACCTCCACAATCCATGAAGGTTTGAAGTATTTATTCATGTGAACATCAATCAAGGAGCAGCTTCCTTCCAGTCCTTCCTTCAGCAGCAGCGCAGCGAACTGCCCGAACTGACCAAGGAACAACCGAAGGAGCTGGAATGTATATTGAAAATAAACATGCAATGCAACTTACAATCCTCGTGCTAATGAACTCTAAACAAAACATCCCTCGTGCTACTGCACGAGAACACAACACATCTTCCTCCTTATAATACAAAATAACAAACAAAAACACATTAAGATAAAATTTAAGATGACTCATTCTCACAAATAAAATCTTTTAACCATTTTGGTTTGGTACGAGTACGTACTGTGCGGTCATTAACCAAATTACTATTCCCAGAGACTCCATTAGTAATATTGCTAACATCTACCATTTCAGAAATCCCAGAACCAACACCTGTGTCACCCATCCTGCTCTTCACAGAGGAAGAATCCTCAGCAGAGTGTTCACACGTGCCAATATCCTGAGACACCTCAGTAGGATGATAAGTACCACTAGGATTACTCTGAGAACAATCAATATCACCAGAGTTACCCACATTATTTTTAGAACTCCTATTGTTACTAGGAACAACATCATCATCAATATAAAAATATTGAAATGTGCTCTTTGACAAACCTGAATTCTCACGATTATTATATAAGTGAATGTCACTCTTAAGTACAGCAATACGCTTTAGATTCCACACCTTTCCATCACTCAGTTGTACAGCATTACGGAAAATCTTAGTGACCTTTAGAGGTTCAGAGAATTGACTCTCACCTTTCTTTACCTTCCAAAGTTTCTTAACCTTAACCCATGAACCAACACTAATGTCACAAAATTTGGTATTATGTTTCAAATCATAAACTTCTTTGATTTTCAAATGTTTACTTTCAATTCTAGACCTTAACGTGTCCATAAATACGCTAGACTGATCATCAGTAAACAACCAATCCGGATTGCATTTGGTGCAGACAACTCTCCCCCTCATTACCTCAAAAGGCAAAACACCTAAAACTTCATGCGGAGTAGTTCTGTACATCCAAACAGTTTTAAACAGTTGTTCCTCCCAATTGTAATTATTACTTTCAACTTCCACCTGGAGAACAACAAGGACCGCAACACCACCGCCCTGCTGGAAAACCTCGCCAACCTCGGACTCAAGCAACTGGTCAACACCCCCACCCACTACGCCGGCCACACGCTTGATCCCGTCTTCTCTTCCAGCAAGTACATCACCTTCAGCCACGCCACCGGACTCCACTGGACCGACCACAGCTGCGTCCACTTCAGCTTCAAAAGATCCACGACCCACCACCACCCGCAACAGGTACCTCACAGGAATTGGAGCAAGATCACCGCAGACCAGCTCACCACCTCCCTCAGCCAGAGCCCACCCGCCAACACAATGGACCCCGACGAAGCAGCCCGCAACTTCACACAGTGGCTGACCGCCTGCGCCGACGACCTCGCGCCACTAAAGAACCCTCCCAGCAGACCCAGAAGCAAGAAGGCATCCTGGTTCACCGACGACCTCAAGGACTCCAAGAAGACCTGCCGCACCCTCGAGAAAGCCTGGCTCCTCGACCGGACCACCGACAACATGACCGCCCTCAAACACGCTACCCGCAAGCACCACCAGCTCATCCGCACCACCAAGAAGAAATCCCTGAAGGAACGACTGGACAACAACGCCCACGACAGCAAAGAGCTCTTCACTATCGTCAAGGAGTTCTCCAACCCCAGCACCAGCACCAACGACATCACTCAGTCACAAGACCTCTGCGACTCCCTCGCCTCGTTCTTCCACCGCAAGATCGCCGACATCCACAACAGCTTCGGCGCCCCACCCACGCACCCAACGGTCGAACCAACGCCCCCCACTGCCACCCTTCGCACCTGGACCACGGTGACCACCGAAGACACAGCCCGCACGATTAACACCATCCACTCCGGATCACCGACCGACCCCTGCCCACACCACGTCTTCAACAAGGCCGACTCCACCATCGCACCCCAACTCCGGAACATCATCAACGCCTCCTTCAACACCGCCACCTTCCCGGAGAGCTGGAAGCACGCCGAGATCAGCGCCCTCCTGAAGAAACCTACATCGGACCCCACCGATCTCAAAAACTTCCGCCCCATCTCGCTCCTCCCTTTTCCTGCTAAAGTCATCGAGAAGATCGTCAACAGAGAGCTGACCGCCTTCCTCGAGACGAACGGATCCCTCGACCCCTCGCAGTCCGGCTTCAGAGCCAACCACAGCACCGAGACCGCCCTCATCGCAGCCACCGACGACATCCGGACCCTGCTCGACAAGGGGGAAACAGTGGCCCTCATCCTCCTGGACCTCTCCGCTGCGTTCGACACGGTCTGCCACCGCACCCTAGTCCAGCGCCTCAGCAACATCGGTATCCAATAGAAGGCACTGGAGTGGATCATCTCGTTCCTCGCCGGAAGAACACAAAGAGTCCGCCTCCCCCCGTTTCGCTCCGAGGCCACCGAAGTCATCTGCGGCGTCCCGCAAGGATCTTCACTCAGCCCCACCCTCTTCAACATCTACATGAAACCTCTCGCAGCCATCGCATGCCAGCACAACCTCAACATCATCTCTTACGCCGACGACACCCAGCTGATCCTCTCCCTCACCAGAGACCCCGACACCGCCAGAACCTGCCTACACGAAGGGATGAAAGACGTCGCCGAGTGGATGAAGGACAGCCGCCTGAAACTGAACTCGGACAAGACGGAAGTCCTCATCCTGGGATCTTCGCCCTCCGCCTGGGACGACTCCTGGTGGCCCCCAGCCCTGGGCACCGCACCCAAGCCAACCAACCACGCACGCAACCTGGGCTTCATCCTGGACCCCTCCCTCTCGATGACCAGACAAGTCAACGCCGTCTCCTCATCGTGCTTCAACACCCTGCGTATGCTTCGCAAGATCTTCCGCTGGATCCCGACCGAGACCAGGAAGACTGTCACCCAGGCACTCGTCACCAGCCGACTGGACTACGGAAACGCCCTCTACGCCGGAACCACAGCCAAACTACAGAAAAGACTCCAGCGCATCCAGAACGCCTCCGCCCGACTCATCCTGGATGTCCCCCGACGCAGCCACATCTCCAGCCACCTGAGGAACCTGCACTGGCTCCCCGTCGACAAGAGGATCACGTTCCGGCTCCTCACCCACGCACACAAGTCTCTCCATGACCTGGGCCCCAAGTACCTCAACGACCCTGACCTTCTACACGCCCACCCGCCAGCTACGGTCCACCAGCCTCGCCCTCGCAGCCGTACCACGCATCCGAAGAGCCACCGCCGGAGGAAGATCCTTCTCTTACCTGGCTGCCAAGACTTGGAACTCCCTCCCCATCCACCTTTGGCTGACCCAGGACCATCTCGCCTTCAGGAAACAACTCAAGACCTGGCTGTTCGAGCAGTAGCATACCCCTCCCCCGAGCGCCTTGAGACCCTCCCGGGTGAGTAGTGCGCTATACAAATGGCATGATTGATTGATTGATTGATTACTAATTGCAGACTGTATAGCATTCTTTAAAACCCTATTAAAACGTTCAATCATTCCATTTCCACTTGGGTTATAGACAGAAGTGGTACAGTGCCTTATACCTACCTTCTCAAAATACTCTTTACTAAATCTAGAAATAAACTGCACCCCATTATCACTTACCAAAAGTGCAGGAAGCCCCTCTTCAACAAAAATATCGTCCAAAAACTGTACGACGACCTCAGAATTGATTTTCTCAACCACCCTCAAAATAGGCCACCTCGAAAACAGATCAATAACAGCAACCACATACTTGTTCTGAGATCCAATAGCTCCCATTATATCAATAGCAATGCTGTGCCGTGGAGATTTTGGTATATTCGGCTCAGCCATTGGAGGTTTCAGAGTGTTTAGAGTTTTGTCAGAATTTACACACCAAACGCAATTTCTAACAAACCTTTCGATGAATAAATCCATCCGAGGCCACCAGAACCATTGTTTAATCTTTTGCTTTGACTTAACAATTCCTCCATGTCCCTCATGACATATCTTGACTATTGCCTCTCTAAGCCCATTCGGTGGAATAACCTTATCATTTCTCAGAATGTTACCTTTAGAAATAGACAATTCATTACGTACCTCCCACAAGTGCTTTAAATCATCAGATAAAGAACTTTTAGATGGCCAACCATTCGTGATAAAAGAAAACAATTTCACTAAAATGTTATCTTCTTTATAAAATTTCTCCCACACAACTCTGTCAATTTTGGGTAAATCTTGGTCATGAACTAAAGCCACTTGTGTATTTTCCCATTCATGATCCGAGCTGTCGGTGAGACTAATTGGCATACGTGACAAGAAGTCAGCCTCGGTGTTCTCCTTCCCAGGTACATACACAATTTTGTATATATAATCCTGTAGCCTTAAAGACATTCTTGCAATTCTTGGAGAGGCATTGAACAACCCTTCAGTTGTCAACAACTTCACCAAGGGCTTATGGTCCGTTCTAAGGACACATGGTCTTCCCCAAACGTATGCCCTCAAATTTTCCAAAGACCGAATGCAAGCTAAGGTTTCTTTCTCGATAACCGAGAATTTCTGTTCTGTGGGCGAAAGTGCCCTGGAGGCATGAGCAATAATATGCTCTTCCCCACAAGAGTCAATTTGAGAAAACACTCCTCCCAAACCCTTGTTGCTAGCATCCACCGTTATGCAATTCTCAAGTTCAGGATCAAAAGCAGATAAGGCCGGTGCAACTGAGATAGCTTTCTTAATATTCTCAAATTCTCTGTTACAGTCCTCAGACCAAATAAATTTAGAATTGTTTTTTAACAATTGGCGAATATTAAAAATTCTACTCGAAAAATCTTTTACAAACTTCGAATAAAATTCAACCAAACCAACAACAGATCTCACTTCATCTTTGTTATTACGATGCGGAGCACCCAAAACAGAGTCAACCAGAGCAGGTTTGGTAGAGATTCCCTCACCGCTTATCACATGCCCCAAATAAGTGATGGATTTCTCCGCAAACTTGCACTTAGTATGCTCAACAGTCAACCCTTTCTGTTCCAGAATACCCAAAACTTCCTTGAGAATTTTGTCATTTTCTTGTCTATCTTTACCATAGACGAGGAAATCATCCTGAAAACAACGTACATTATCAAACTTATTAAAAAGTCGATGCATTAACCGTTGGAAAATCGCAGCCGCAGATGCAAGTCCAAAAGGTAACCTTTTGTACTGGAAACACCCAGAGGGTGTGATAAACGCCGTCAAAGGTTTACTCTCCTCCAAAAGACAAATCTGATGATACGCAGCAGATAAGTCAATCGTGGAAAACCAATGTGCATCTTTGATTAAACTAAGCATCTCAGAAATTTTCGGTAAGGGAAATTTAGCCACTAAAATATTATTATTGAGATGCCTCAAATCGATGCATAGCCTCAACTTACCATTGCTGCGGCGTGCTACCACAATTGGAGAAATCCAGTGTGAGGATTCTATTGGTTCAATGATGTCAGCTTTAACAGGTTTCTCTAACTCAAGTTCAACCTCTTTTCTCAAGCAAATAGGATTGTTTCTTACCCTAAGGATTTTTGGGCAGGCATCTGGTTTTAAAACTATATTATGAGTAAAATCATTTAATTTGCCAATACTATTACTGAAAACCTTCGGGAAAGTGTTCAAGATATCCTCACAAAATAATGAGTTGTCATCCATGAGCATGACAGGATCATCACTATTGGGATTGAGTATAATGCCGAGATCACCTTGATCCTTCCATCCCAATACCGAGGGTCCTTTCCTTGACACATATAACTTCCCAAATGATTCCCTTCCTTTAAATTTAAAAAGAAGTGGTCTGAAACCCACCATATCTATTTTCTCTCCAGAAAACCCTTCAGGGTGGATATCAGAAGGAGATAATTGACTTCCTACGTTCTTGACAAACTTTTTATTCCAAACATCCTCGTTAACTATTGTCCACGGGGATCCGGAATCTGCATATATTTGAATGTCAATACCACCAAGAGACAACAAACACAACGGTTTCTTTTTCTTGTCTCCTGACTTGTCAATGATATTCATTAAAAACATTTCTTTATGTTCAAAACGATTGCTGTCAAGACCCATGCTATCAGCAACTGTATGTAAAGAAAGTTTCTTAACTAAACTGTTATCCTCATCTGAACTGGAATCAACATCATCAATACATTTGACCTTAACAGACTTCTTCCTATGTCAAACTTTGGCAAAATACCCAGTAATGTTACAATTTGTACACTTATGTTTCAAAGCAGGGCATAATTTGTTGGATGCCAAATGAGAACTGCTGCCACAACGGTAACATTTTAAGTTCTCATTCTTCTTAAATGTATCCTGCTTAGACGATTTAAAGTTGGAATTTTTCCCCTTGTCATAGGATTTGTCCTTAATCTTGCTAACGGTTGTTTTTTCATTTTTTGCACACTTTTCTTCAACCTTTGCTTCACTCTTCAATGCCTTGGCGCTACAACTAGATAGTTCCGCCTTTCTCACATCCTCGTCGCCACTTTGTTAAGTAAACTCCACAATCCATGAAGGTTTGAAGTATTTATTCATGTGAACATCAATCAAGGAGCAGCTTCCTTCCAGTACTTCCTTCAGGAGCAGCGCAGCGAACTGCCCGAACTGACCAAGGAACAACCGAAGGAGCTGGAATGTACATTGAAAATAAACATGCAATGCAACTTACAATCCTCGTGCTAATGATCTCTAAACAAAACATACAACAGCAACAAAAAGGGGTGAAAGGGGATAATATGCGCTGGGAAGAGAAATATAAGTACAATCACAATATTTGGTAAGCTCAAAGGATCAGATCCTGGTCACCCCACCAGAATCGAAACCTGCGACACCTAGGGGCCACAGTTAGTCAATACAAACGTGCACCGGATCCTGAGCTACAAAAAGTTCAAGTAAGTTTGAAATATCAAGTCCCAATATTTAGGTGCTCTTCATTTTATTCTTCATAAGAAATTTTTTTCTTTCATTCAAATGATAGTGTCCATTCTTCATACATAAGGAAGAGAAACAACCGCCGCCAACACGTGTTTCGTCTAGGTCGTTAAGACCACTAGACTTCGTCAGCGTCTTGCTCCATATAATTATCACAGGGGAAGGACATCCAGTCCTTAGAGTCGTTAGCAAATATCCACCCAATCCATAAGGTGCTCGTAATATCTCCTCCGAGTACGGGGTCCTGGTCAGGAAACAGTGTGTTCCTTCAGCGTGTCTCAGGCGTTCAGCTGTCTTTTTGGAGATTAAATCTAGAGTCTGAACAATACGCCCACGCTTACCTATTGGAAGTTTGCAGTAGATAGTTTTTGCCCTGACGAAGTCTAGTGGTCTTAACGACCTAGACGAAACTACTGCACGAGAACACAACACTTTGGTTTACAAGTGTTTCCTGTGTTCCTGTGTGACCAGCTTTTCTACACACCCCTCATCAGACAGGCTAGCTTGAATCCAGTGGCAAACTTTTCAGAGACTCACCCCCAGTTTCATCACTCCGTCCATAGCTTAGTTACAGAAAATACTACATGTGCTGAACACATCCCCTCATGTGATACTTTCATCAATTCAGATCTAGGCAATTCATTTTGTATATCTCGATAACCCGATCCCCAGTATTACGACTTTAGGGAGGCCATCCTGTCCCAGGAAACAGCTGTTCTTCACTGAAAACCTGCAGGAGCGCCTGTCGTTTTGTGTGATGATTGTATTGCTGAATATATTTTTGGGTCTAACTCAGTTCGCAACTTAAAAATTGCTGCTACCTTGTGCACCTGTAGCACAGATTTCAAATCTTGGTCAGCAGCAGCATAGTGTTTTGAGTAGATTCCCTCACTCTGGTGTACCAACATGTGCAGTACATCCACCAATGGCAGCTACCACTTGAAGACATATATCTGTACCTACGCCTGCTTCGCTCTTACTATCTCCCCTTGTGAGTCTCTGTAATCAGTGTTTTAAGTCGACAGTCTACACCTGCACACAAAATGAGGCATTATTGTATTAGTCCATAAGAATAACTTAAGTCATGTAAATCCTCTCTGCGTACTTTATTGTCTCATCAGGTCTGAAGTCGGAACATTGAATGCCAGCATCCCTCTAGCAGAAACATAATTTGTCTAACCCTGCCCTTCACTGATATCTTATATCCCTGCCTTGTACATTGTGCTCTATGGAGTGAGCAGGGGTCAGTTCATGCTCTGCTCCTGTTCTTGTTCTGTTACAGAAACAATTTATGTTTGTTCAAAATAAACAAGGGACATGGAAGCATGAAACTGCGATTTTTCCTTTCTTTCTAGCAGACGGAACGTGCAAGGTCATATTTACTTGCAGCCACATTGAAAGAGCATCATAGTATGGACATTTTCCTTCTCTGGCCTTTAGTGCAACTCTAAGAAAACATATTGCAGTCAGGCACACATTTTATTAACTGCACCATTTAAACAAGTCTCATTACATTCATTCTCTATCTCTCCCTCCTCCTTTACATACACTCCCCCTCCACTACATTCACTCATGCTGTTTCTCTGAATCTTCCTCTTTTACCTTCCTACCCATTCCTTTCCATCGTTCCCATTCTTTCTCTCTTTTCGTTTCCTTTATTCCTTTCTACTCAGATCTATTCAGATCTTCTTGATATCTTCATCTCTCTTTCTCACGGTCTCTCACTCTCTATCTTTACCGTGCTTTTATTTCTCACTTTTTTTCTTTTTACCATCACTTATCATTCCCATTCTTTCTACAGATACCTCTTTCTTTAATTCCTAATACATATCCAAGCATAATAGATTTGGGGGGTTTTGTTTGGATCATGCATCAGCAGAACTTGAATATCACCAGAAAGTATAAAAAGGCATCATATTTCACAATACAGATGAATGGCTTCTACTTAGATTGCAAAATGTAATCGAAGAAGAAGACAGGTTTGTCCTACAGCCCCGTCCTTATGTGTTTTCCGTTAAGGAGATCACACAGCACTACATGCAAATAAATTAGGAGTACTGTAATATAGTAAACATTTGATTAATGAAGAGTACCCATAATGAAAACCCTTACTATATGAAAATAGATGGTGTAAGCGTATCTTACTGCACATTCGCAGGCTCTGGTATATCTCAGGAGTGTAACATTTAACTGAACTAAGAAAACATGAAAAACAGACTAAGGGCCTCGTTTAGAGTGCCGTTACTCCGTTAGGACAATGGAGTATGTTACTCCATCTCTATGATGGAATAACAGCACTCTAAATTAAAACATGTCCGCTGCCCCAGACGGCATCTCTAACATTGACAGGTTCCTGTCAATGCATTGAAAGTGTGCCATATGGCTCTGACAACATGACGGAGTCATACGACACACTTTCAATTTCTTTATTTTCAAAAAGAAAATCACGAAGCGGGATTTAATTTTTTTAAATAACAAAAGCAAAGCCCCGCTCACCATCAGAGTTTTCCACCTTGACGTTAGGGTCATTGTAATATTTTTTATTTCACTTATCACAATGTTTTGGATGGCAGTAAGCGAAGGTAAAACCTTGTCATTTGTTCACCCACCCTATATAGGGTGTGTGGACAAAAGGCAAATCCTCCGACGGCCCTTACTCCATCGGGTGGTTGGACGTGTGTGTCAGTGGCGGAGACGGAGTAGTCTCCGCCATACTGAAGGTCCATCCAACCCTAATAGAGGCAGGCGGACCTTCAGTCCTGCAGAAAGAGGACTCCATCACCAGGGGCAAATGACTGTCCTTTCCACCTCACTCTAAATCAGACCCGATGCAAAAAAAAATAGGTTAACAGAGCAATGACAGTGGGTGACATGTTTAGTTCTGTCCTGGTGCCTGAGTCACCAGAGGGTATTCAAAATAAATGTTGCAAGAAAATCTAGCAAATTGCCCTTGGCACTGATGTGTTAAGAAGCATGGACTTGGTGTGGTGGTTCTGATTTATTTTTTATTCACTTGGCTGTCATGCTGAAGGCACCCTTGCTACTGACCCATATTAGTTAGGTGGTGTTCCTATCTGGGCCTATAATGTGGCTGAATAACAGCGCCTGAAGCTAAAGGGAACTTGTCCTACAGAACAGTAAGTGAATTTAGTAGAGTGAATATGCTGTTGTGTTCTTTTAATAGGATTAGAGCAAATTTAAAGCTCTGGGAACAGCAGCCAGGTCAAGTCTAGTAGTGATATCAATGGGAGTAAAGGATCAGATGAAGCACACATGGGGGTCAAGTAGGATGGCAGACGGATCGCCACCGCCTACATGGCGGTGGCCAGGGTGGCGGTCACATCCTAATTCCAATGGAGGGACCGCCGCTGCCCCTACAGATAGTCCCTCCGCCTCGGGGGTGGCGGACAGACGCAGATCCGTCCGCCATCGTAATCGACCCCATGGTTCGGTTATCATTGAATTGGAATCAGTTTCAGGAAGCCAGGATGAAAGAGTAGTTGGACTGAGTAGTTGGGAATGAAATTAAATGCGTAGGAGAATGATGGAGAAGGGAGGAGATGTGAGATGAATGAGAAGTGTATTTTCATAATAATAGTGTTAGAAGACAAGTAGAGTACAAATCGCTATCAGGTTGAACAGGGTGTGGTTTTAGGGAGAGGAGATTGTGAGGGGTAGTTATTGGAACACGATTGGAAAGAGGTGATAAGAGTGAGGTTATATATTAATTTGGTCAAAGTAATGGCTGTGTTTACTGTACCAATTGGCAATTTGTATGTATCAAGGTCCTCCTGGGTGCAGGACCTTTTCATCTGCTCCCTGCTCTATACTGCTGTAAAGTGTCTGTATGGCAGGTGTGATAAAGTGTTCTGAACATGTAGCAGACAGGTTAAAGGTTTGATGGCAATGTTAAGAGATGAGTGTGAAAAGGGTCATTAGTCAAAAAATTGTGTGCATGAGTGGACACGTCATGAGTGGATACATGTGTGTTCAGTTTATATAGTCTGGAATTGAATCACAATAGATTTGACTTTCTGCAAATGGGGGTCTTATTGTTTGTAACTTATTATAGTGAGATGTTGATGGGCATGTGGAGAGAACTGTGAGATGGAAACTAGGATAAAATCAAGTGATTTGCTATGCATGTGAATGCATAGCAAATATGTGTTGCAAAATGAGTGGTCAGCTGACAACTGGTTAAAAAGTGATGTTTTGATGATTTTTTACATCAAACCTGAAATCTTTAAGGATCATGAGAGGGAAAAGTCCGGAGATCAAATTCCATGATTAAGTAAATTTCTCTAAAGAAGATATTGGTTGTGAAAATGAGAAGTTCAATACTACAATCTGTGTCAATTACTGTGATTTTGACCTGCTCAAGGTTGGGTGAGCGTCAATGCTTGTGTAAATATATGTAATGCAAGCATAATAAGTGAGCAAAGACAATTCTGTACACAATGTAGGAAATGGTGCTGCAGCAGGCAAAGGAAAGCGCCTGTTCCTGACCACATAACAACTTCCAACAAAACCACAAACGTCACATGTGCGCATTTAAACTATTAAAAGCAAAAAACAATTGGCCTATTGTGAATTAATGCTTTTAGAAGGGGAAGCAGAGTTTTATGCTTCTCCACTAAGGTTATCAATTGTATTGTATTGTAATTGCATTTATATGATATGCTGCAAATAAGTGGATTCATATGTTTAAAAATGGAGAGAGTTGTATGAAAGTGAATATATTTAACTTTTAAAAGAGCAAATATGTGTGTCTCTGTGTGTGTAATATAAAATACAAAAATGGTAGCTGTGTAACATGGGCCTATATTGTAATCAATGGGTTTTGGAGGAATTTATAAACCACAATGCTGAAGGAAGGACAAGTAGTTTTAAATGCTACCTGAGATATCAGACTATGGTACACGTTACTCGTTACGTATTTATTGTTTGCCTGAGACTGGAGACATATCTGTCAGTGTTTTGAGAAACATGCATTTTTGTTGAGGGCGGGAAACAACATTCACAATGCAGTCATTACAACGCACTACCTTTACAACTCAGTCATTAGAACGCAACATCCTTTACATGGCATGCCATTACAACGCAGCCATTACATCGCATGTCACTACAACGCATGTCATTACAATGCATGTCACTACAACGCATGCCATTACAACGCAATATAAGGTAAGTAATGGGGAATAGTAATTTTTACCCCTACACTATCCAACACTTACTCTACTATTGCACTCACTGGAGTAGGAATAGTTATTTTTACCCCTACAGTATCCAACACTTACCCTACAGTTGCCCTATAAGTAATATTTGTTGTAATGGTATGCATTGTAATGGTATGTGTTGTAATGGAATGCCTTGCAAATGTAGTTTCTAAAAATGTGTTGTGATGGCATGCGATGTAAAATCATGCGTTGTAATGGAAGTTACGATGTAAAAACTGTGTTGTAAAGGCATGCATTGTAAATGTTTGCGTTGTAACGTCATACATTCGCTGAGGGATAATGTGCCTACATTGAAATGTATTTTATGCAACTATGTGTATTATTGTAAGTCAATTTTGGAATGCAAAACACATTGTAAGGATGTTAAAAACATCCATACTAAAATGTGCTTTTCTTTTGTAGCACAGTGACACTACAGTGTAGGTTTAACAAGATATATAAAGAATATAAAGTGGAATGTGGGACAGTGTAGTTTTTAGCTGAAAGGGTTCTGTGTTTACAATGTTTATTTTCAAACATTGGGGGTGGATTCTTTGTTAGTTGCTTGCATCAAGGATGGGCGTGCAAGGGTGAGTTTTTCATGTGCGCTGAACAATGCTCTGACAGAAGTGTTGCCATTTTTATTTTATTTTAGTTTTATATAACGTGAACTCCAGCCGAAGGTATTAGAGGCCTACATTATCACCATTTGCGGTAAAGACCGACACATTTATTTTGTTAGGCATGGGAAGATTAAGGGGCATATTAAAAACGGCCAGCGATAACTATCGCTGGCTGTGCTTAGCGATAATTATATTATCGCATGATATCTCTGGTATTTATTGCCCTGGTAGTGCGTAATTAACAACGCAAGGTTATTTCCCTTTTGCAGGGAACATCGCTGGTTTTCCAGCGATGTTCCCTGCAAAAGGGCGATAACCTTGCTGATACGACACACAGGGTCGTATCAGCATAATCCACCCCCTATGTTAGGGATGGCTAAGTCAGGATTTTAGCAGACGTTAGATTTTGGCAAAAACTGACGTTTTCGCCAAAATCTAATGTGTGCTAAAATCATGTGGGCTGCCTTGTAAATATCGCTATGTAAACATCAGCGATATTTTCAAGGTAGTCCATCTGGGGTACGCCCAGTAATGCCCACTTTGCATCTCATTGGAGCTGCAAAAGGAGGCACTGGGAAAAAAGGTGCTAACATGCGATCATGCATGTTAGCACCCTCTTGTAAATAGGGCGCTGGTTTTATCTCAGTGGAGATAAAGCCCTTGTAAATATGCCCCCCAGTGATTTGCGCAGAATCACAGGATGTTGAACGCCCCTGCCAAGACTCGAACCCGGTTCCCAGCTTCAAGGTCAACGCTCTAACCGCTAGGCTACATTATCAAAGCATTTTTTACCAGCACTGAAAGGTAGATGAAATGCTGTGTTGGCTATCCATTTACATTTTTTATTTGTTTAAGGAAGCTTAATACCCTGCAGATTGATTCAGCACTGCGAAATATGGGAAATCATGCTCTGTCAGGCCTCATTTAGTGAAATCCGAGCTTTGTCCAATGCTGGTTTTGGAGCATCATTGAGCCAAGTGTATCTTTTTGGTAGAATTCAAGGGTGCGATGTGTGGTCTATGTTTGGGGGAGGCATTTGCAATAAAAAGTTGGTAACACCACGCTCCGACATTTTTTAAATGCAGGATGTGCCATATTTACAAAAACATGGCGCACCTCTGTGTTTCCCTAGCACTGGTGCAAAAAAATCTACCTAGCACCAACGCAGGCACCTTTGCGCCATGTTGCAAGGGTGCCTTCAATTGTTTATGTGCAGAAAGGGACACCTTCCTGCACATAAACAATTGTAGAAGGCGATTTGCTTTTTCTATGTGTGCTGCATTATAGCACACATAGAAAGAGCAAAATACGAGGAGAAATGAATGATTTCTCCTCATATCGCCATCCTAAGACCAGGTTTTACCTGGTCTTAGGTTTTGGTGCTGCCCCATCCTTGTAAATATGGGTCTGCATCAAAAAGCAATGGGTGTTTCGTCAGAACACCCACTGCAACACCCATTCCACCCTCCATTCACACTAAGGGGCCTTATTTACAAGGCGGTATTAAGCCCATTAAGCGGCTTAACATTACTTGGTAAATAAGGAGAAAGGGATATCACCAACCCTTTCTTGTGGCGATATCCCCTTGTAAATATGTCCTTTTGAGATGAACTGAAAACCATTCCTAGTGAGTACCACGCACTGGATGTCTGTAAGGCTGCTTCTGCTGCATCTTGTGTTCAGCGTGAAGCTGCTCTCTGTTGACCAAGATGGCAGCGATTTCGGAGATTTCTCGGCTAGGACTGTGGGCCCCTCTCATCATAGACAACTAGAAGATACTTAATAAATGTATGTGATAAGCTTGATAAGGCTCTCAATTCAATTCAATTCAATAAAACTTTATTCAGATAACAAAGTATCCATAAAAGTACAAATCAGAAAAAGAAACAGTTTTAAAAGACACAACATAAAATCACTTGGTACATACAGATTCATGAATCAAGCATAGTCTGTCTAGCTCGGACGGCTATTCGCAAAAAAGTGCTAGTGCGAAATATGAGTTCATCATTATCCATAGTTAAAATCATTAGATATGCATTAACCAAGCTAATAGGTTTGAATTTTTTTAAATACGGAGTTAAAAACAATTCAATATATTTCATATAAAATTTACAAAAGAATAAAAAATGCAAAGCAGATTGACTGCTCAGGCCATCACACGGGCAAGGGAGGGAATCAAGATCTTTCTGATGGCCAAGGGGAAAACAAAGTACAAATTTGATTGAGCCTGCCCTTAAACGGAATAGTAGTCCCCGCACCCAGTGGCTCATCGGAAGTGTCAGATAGTGAGGGAAGGGGGAAGTGAAAAAGTCAAAAGCCAGATATGTAGAAACAGTGGTCTTAAAGGATTCCCGGTTTTATCTTTCTTCAGCAAATAGTGTATATAAAGCATTTCTTATTTCATTTTTAGGTGGGAGATTATCTACAATGTGCTTAGTAAAAACATTCCCATAGTTAATGCTACAAAAACTATTATGCACTCCAGAAAGCCAGGGAATATCCAAACATTTATCACAGTTCCAACAATCAGTAATAATATCCCTGGTAAGTGATGCCGCCGGGTTATTCCAAATGGAAAGCCAAAACAAAGCGGGTCGGGCACGAATGAAGTCCTCGATAAAATTCAAATTTAACTCCTTATGACAAACATATTGTGCAGTGGAGATAGGAACACAGAGTATCTTCCTGAGAAATCTATTCTCTTCCAGTTGTATAGGTCCACATTTAGCCACACCCCAAACCTCTGCGCCATAAGGGGCAACAGGAGAACACTGGGCTTTATAAATTTTCAAAACAGCAGATAAAGTGCCATTGTTCTTAGAGCGGGTAGGCTAAGAATTGAATTAATGGCCTTTGAGAACCTACCCCTGGAGTGAGCAATATGCCCAGTCAAGGAGTTGTTTGAGGCAAAGACCACCCCTAAGTAGGGAAAATTGTTGGTGGACCACAATTTGTCTGCGCCTACCGAGATACTGCCTAACTGTCGTTTGTTAGGGCCACCTGACATGATAAAAGATTTCTTAAAATTAGTTTTTAGGTCGGGAGACTCCATGTAGTCGACAAATCCCTTCACCAGAATGCGTAAAGCATTAGGGGTGCGGCCCATAAGGACCGCATCGTCTGCGTAGAGCAGAACAGGGAGGGAATTGCCCAGAAAGCAGAACAGGGAGGGAATTGCCCAGAGATAAGGCTCTCATTGTTCATTGACCTTTGACCTTGCATGTAGTGATAGTATATTTTGCCTACGCATGAAAAAGGCGAGAACCTGTGACACAAAAATTAGCACAGCTCAGCATATACATAGGTTGTTTCCTAAAAATAATGCAAAAGGAAACATCACCATTTTAGATTTAAAAAAGATGAGAAACCTTATTTTAGGGACATAGGAGGAGAAGGGTGCTGAAGTGGTAACAGTAAAGGCTGGTCAACAGGCATATCTAATTCAAAATCTACATCCTGACAACTTGCAATACTCTCTAAACTAAATGTAATGAAACTACAAAAAAGCCCAGTTGCGTTATGTACTGAATGTCCTTTTCAGAAGTTACTTGTGCACGTCACCATGCACCAAGGTGCAGCTCATTGTCGCCTGAGGCAAAATGCCAGTCTCTTGTTATATGTCATTGTCAGATCTTCCAGGGTCCCCTCTTTCTCGGTCTCTCGCTCTCTGAGCATACTGAAGAAGTGGTGTACAATGACAAATGAAAACAATAATTGGACACTGCAGTTGGTCATTGGTAATCCAATTAGACGCAGCGGTCAGAAGATGCTAATCACATCTAGGAACGGATGAAGTGTTGTGCCATTTAATGTATCATATTCAGCCCTATAATTACTACAGTGCCAACTTCCAGACAAGAAGCCTCCTACTATTAATGTTCAGTATTTATATAAGTTTAAATATTGTTCTCTAAAATGCACCCCTATTTCCAGAATGCATGGATGTCACGTGGGTGTCCTCACGGCATGTGATTGGTTATGTTTTTTAGGTGATGATCAAGCAGTACCATTGGTGACCCAGTTACATACTGTTGAAGAAAGAGACACCCTCTCTGAACAAGTTTTTGCTGAGTGTGTAATACAGAATGGAGCAATTAGAGTTTACTCCATTACACATTACATAGTGGGTACATAGTGGGTAACATAGTGGATAATGCATTGTCGTCTCAACAGCTCATGGTGATACTCGCGAGACCATGCTTCTCGAACACACACATAATACTGCAATGAAGTTAACAATGCTGGTCAACAAAAAAGGCCATCCAGGCAAGCAATGGGTATCCCTTCATTCCAGTGAAACAAAATAGAGAGGGGTGTAGGGTCCCGATGCGGCTGACCATAGCAAGTTTTGGTTGCGCGCAAACATCCAAGGAAGGTATGCCGCAGTAGTGTCAGAGAGTGGCATGTACAGTGTGCCACCTGGCAGAGCCATCACAGCAGGCATGCACTTACACACCCTAATGGCAGTGCGGTGACATGTCTATCAACATGGAAATGTCAGTATCCTTTTTGTTCACCTTTCCCACCAACACTACACCATGGAGAGATCCATCAGCTGACCACTCTATACTGAGGCTTAGAGTAGTGTTCCTGTGGGGTTCAGGTTTAATAAATTATTTATATTGTGTTGATCAAGGTCTGGGTAAGGTTAGGTTTACATTCTGTGACGCAATATGGAATGTGGGGTTTGGAATGTGAGGAGAGAGACAGGAGTTGATGTTCAGCGGTTGGTGTGGATCTGCTGGGCCTTTCTGATCTGCACTGTCAATCTGTTAATAAACCTACTCATCCAAACAACGATTGGAGAAGCCTCTTCACAGTTCTGTCAGCATGCAAGGTATTGTTGGTAATAGGTTTATTGACATGCCCTTGCAGCAGAAGGAACTGTTAGCATGACTGCAGAAGCTCAAGGAGGCTGCGCGGATAACCGTATGTCCAAGCCGCAGAGCCCTGCAGTTTAACACGCTGGTCAAGGCTACCCACAGAAGTCTCCACAGATAATCATTTTCACTGTTTCATCGACTCTGATTCTTCTGACCTCTTTTAGGAAACAATCTGAACCGGTATTTCTCTCACAGTGAGACAAAATCTGATTTTGGTCAGCTCGTTTGCTTGAACATTATGTACCTCTGAAACTACTTCAGAACAACCCAGTCAACTGTCTCACTGCGCCTGACTGGTCACAGCGGGCAGGGGTTAGAGGCCATGGCAGCGGTTTCATGGACGCACAAGGGTGGCCTGCGTTAGCTGAGATGGCTATTAGTAGAGATCAGGGCCGGACTGGGAATGCAAACCGGCCCTGGCAATTGAGTCTGGCCAGGCCGCGGAGGGATGCGGGGGGGGATTGGGCGGGTACACATGGAAAGCACTGCAGCTGCTTTTGTTACAGGGGGCCGATATTGCAGCTATGCTGCAAAACCAACCCCCAGTAACAAAAACTACCCCCACCATGGCAGCCCACCGGGGAAATGCCCAGTGCCCGCTATGCCCAATCTGGCCCAGGTAGAGATTATATGTAGTCCTCAGGATTGTCTTGACTCCCCTATTAGCACCATCCATCCTGCGTCAGTGCTGACGCATAACAGCAAGATCTTATTGCTTGTTCCCAGTTATTGGTTGTTGGCCCTGACCCTCTCTGCAGAGTAACCCTAATCATTTTGCCCTCACTCCCTTCCTTTGCTGAGCCCGTTCTTGTTGCCTTTAAGGACTCTGTATACATGTAATAGTGCTAAATTTGGATTGGGAACAGATAGAGATATGCTGATCAGACTGAAATGAATTGTAATTTAAAATCGTCTTTAATTGTGGTCAGGTTTTAAGTCACATTTCGAAAAATGCCACTTTAAGTTGGCATGTTCTTGCCCCAATTGTTTGTGCCTTCTGCCAGTATCTTCAGTCACATGACTGCTCTACTGTTGGGGTTTGTGTATTCATTCCTGACCCATACACAAAGGGGGCTTAGGTGTGGACAGGATAGGCCATCCTGGCAGGATAGCTGGGTAAGGATCTGTTCCCAGCCTCAGTTACACTTCCAAGTGCTTTGCAACCTGCACCCACAAAGAAATCTGACACCAGGCCTGGTTGCTTTTTGTCACCCCTAGAGAGTTTTGAGCCTTGACAGCGAAAGGGGAAGAACATTACAGAACCAGATGTGGGGTTAGGACACGGTGTCCCCCATACAACAAGGCTGGCAGCAGGTATAAATATTGGACTCTCAGAACCACTCTTCAGAAAACTCCTGGACTTGCGGAAGTTACAGAAGAAGGACTGTCCTTCTGCCAGAGGACCGTCCTGTTACTTGAGGACTGCCTTGCTGTCTGAGAAGGAAGACTGGACCTGCTTAAGACTCGACCTGCTTACCTTCGTACCAGACTCACCTAAGTGATTCCAAAAAAGTTGGCTGACCTCAAGTGTGAGCTACAAGGACACAACATGCTCAACATACCTGCCTGCAGCTGCCCATCTGACCTGCCTCAACTGAACCTGCAACCAGACCTGCCTCAGCCCTGCTGGCCTCTGCTGGGCTGAGTCCATGATCTCCAAGATGTGCCCCCCCCCCGGTCCTGGACCCGTGGCTGGCATTAGAGTGTACTCTGCAAGAAAAGGTGAAAATCATGAAGCTTGGGCTCCTCACGACTGTGATCTGGCCTGTTTGCGCCAAGACTCTTCTACCTGCGATGACTGCCAATGGGAAGCTCCAGTGAGTCCTGCTCTTTGGGCCATAGCGACCACCAGCGATGACCGACGACGCTAAAGCAGCACTTTGAGCAACAACAGCCCGTGGTGACCACCAATGCAGAGCTACAGCAGTGACCGTCTGTGATGCCCAACTGACTGTCCGAACTACAGTGATGACAGCCCGTGACTCCAGGCCTACTCTTCTTGCTACAGCGATGACCCTCTGCAATGCTCTCCCTATTCCTTGCAGTTTCCTCCACCTTGGAACTCTTCGTGCCAGAACCTGAAGGTAACTCCTCAGCGGGACTAACTTGGTCCCTGTGCTCCATCACTGTCAGCCTCAACTTGCGACTTTCCCTTGGTCTAGTGTGGCCAAATGACTGGAAGTGGCACTTTGTGCTTTTAGGTGCTATTTTCCCTCAAAACTTGACAATTGAATATCTCCGGTTCAACTAATTGGATTTTTGTTGTTCTGGCATCATTTTATTTATTAAAATGTACTTTATTTGTCTAAAATAGTTTGTTATTTTTCTTGTTTTGTGTTTTTACTTTATCACTGTTTGTGTGTTGCATACATACATTGCCTCCAAGTTAAGCCTGACTGCTTTGTGCCAAGCTACAAGAGGGTTGAGCACAAGTTAATTTAGAGATTTTGATGGTTCACCCTGACCAGGATTGTGGTTGTTGCCTAAGTGGGGCTTCCAACTGCTCATCTAATTACCACATTTCTTACACTGGCACAGAGCATGTATAGGGTAGGGGTGGGCAGCCTGGCAAAAATCTCCAAACCAGCATGCTCCATTCCACTCACTTTCAATTAGTTTTTGTTCAATCAATCAATCACTGCATTTCTAAAGCACGCTACATACCCGTGAGGGTCTCAAGGCGCTGGGGGGGGGGGCTGCTACTGATTGAAGAGCCAGGTCTTGAGAAGTCTTCTGAAGGCCAGAAGGTCCTCAGTCTGTCATAGGCTGGTAGGGAGAGTGTTCCAGGTCTTGGCGGCGAGGTAGGTGAAGGATCTGCCGCCGGCGGTGGCTTTCCGGATACGAGGAACTGTGGTGAGGGCGAGGTTGGCTGATCGGAGGCTTCGGGTGGGGGTGTGGAAGCTGAGTCAGTTGTTGAGGTATGTAGGTCCGGTGTTGTGTAGTGCCTTGTGTGCGTGGATGAGGAGTTTTTGAAGGTGATCCTCTTGTTGACGGGGAGCCAGTGCAGGCCTCTCAGGTGGGGTGTGATGTGGCTGCGTCGGGGGAGTTCGAGGATCAGTCGTGCCGAGGCGTTCTGGATTCGTTGTAGTCGTCTCAGGAGCTTGGTTGTTGTTCCTGAGTAGAGGGTGTTCCCGTAGTCGTGTCTGCTGGTGATGAGGGCCTGGGTGACGGTTTTTCTTGTGTTGGAGGGGATCCATTTGAAGATCCTGCTGAGCATTTGGAGGGTGTTGAAGCAGGACTCGGAGACAGCGTTGACTTGCCTGGTCATGGAGAGGGTGGAGTCGAGGATGACCCCCAGGTTGCGTGCGTGGTCTGTGGGTTCCGGGGCTGTGCCTAGCGATGTGGGCCACCAAGAGTCGTCCCAGGCTAATGTCCCACTCTCTCTTGTCTCTCTCGTTCTCTCACTTATGCCCACACTGTACTTGCAATTTTAATCCAGAGGAATCTGGTGAGAATGACACTAGTGACCGTGAGCTCCAAAAACTGGATCCAACAGCAAAAGCCTCCTGGGTAGTGACCAAAGGTCAAAATGGCCAATCTGAGCATGTATCTCTATTTCCAGGCACAGGGAGTGAATGTGGCTATTATAGCATCTCAAGGAATCACCAAGTGAAATTTGCAAAAGATTGTGGCAACAAAGGATCATAGGACAACCTGGTACGTAGAGCACCCCATGGTCCACTGTATTTGGGAGAATGAGATAAAGGATGGGAAAACTGTCACAAAGCGAGAAGCCAGGAACCTTGCAAGACTGAGTTACAGGGGCAGGAAGAGTCTGGTTGTTGGTTTAAAGAGGCATCGAGTGGATTCAAGACTGTGTAGCCTTGGCATTCAGAGTGCCAACAAATAATAGCACCAGCTATTCTGAGCAAAGCTTTGGGCACCGGCATTCGTTAAAAAAAGATGATGCACTGCTTACAAGCAATCTTCTTTACACTGAGTCCTACTTTTCTCGTCATAGTCCTTCTTTATGAAGGTGGCCCACTCCAAACAGCCGCAACTCTTTTTTTAAATTTTGTTTAACAAAACTCCTCTTCCCTAATGGGAGGAGTACAAGTGCAACAGTCTCCCACATGAACTTCTGAAAAATAAGAACCACCCAATATATCAGTGCCACCACAACTGCCAGGAGGGTGGAAGAGAAGTAGTACTGTGACTAGGAGGATTTTGACTAACTGTAGTGATTACTGGTTATTGCCCAGACATTACCACTTTGTTCCCTCTTCGTTGTCACATTTCTTTCTAAAGTATCAATGAGGACATAATAAGCAATCAAACATTTGATTGAAATCCAAAGAAGAGGAAAACCAGTAGTGGCACAGAAGACGGGGCCAGGTGCTAGAAGTAAGTGTTGTAAGAAAAACGGTTGCAGCCACGCTGGCCACTACTAAGGGGGTGTCTCACCGTTTAGAATACATGAAGCAGAATACAAGGGCTTGGCAAACCCATCATGATGGGCAACACATTTAAACAAGGAATATTTGAAAGCCACCCACAGTAAGAGGATGGAGAAACTGCCCAATCCCAACCTAGAACTGAAACCAAGAAAACCCTCACCAGACGATTAATTCCAGGGGAAGAAGCCCATCACAATCAATCAATCAGCATTTGTAGAGCATGGCAACGTCAACCCTGGGGGGTATCTGGACGCTGGGGTCCAGGGTCTCAGTCAATCATTCAATCAATCAATCAATCAGAGTACTTGTAAAGCGTGCTACTTACCCGTGAGGGTCCCAAGGCGCTGAGGGGAGAGGGGGGTGCTGCTACTGCTTGAAGAGCCAGATCTTGATGAGTCTTCTGAAGGTGAATAGGTCTTGGGTCTGCCGTATGTGGGTAGGGAGCGTGTTCCAGGTCTTGGCGGCGAGGTAGGAGAAGGATCTGCTGCCGGAGGTCGTTTGTTGGATGCGAGGGAATGCGGTGAGGGCGAGGCTGGCGGAGCGGAGCTGGCGGGTGGGGGTGTGGAAGCTGAGTCTGCTGTTCAGGTAGGCTGGTCCGGCGTTGTGGAGTGCTTTGTGTGCATTGGTGAGGAGCTTGAAGGTGATCCTCTCGTCGACGGAGAGCCAGTGTAGGTCTCTCAGGTGGGGGGTGATGTGGCTGCGGCGGGGGACATTGACGATCAGTCGGACGGAGGCGTTTTGGATGCGTTGTAGTCGTCGTAGGTGTTTGGCTGGGATTCCTGCGTAGAGTGCGTTGCCGTAGTCCAGTCTGCTGCTGACGAGGGCCTGTGTCACTGTTCTTCTTGTTTCGGTCGGGCTCCACTTGTAGATCCTGCGAAGCATGCGGAGGGTGTTGTAGCAGGAGGAGGAGACGGCGTTGACCTGCTTAGACATGGAGATGGAGGAGTCGAGGATGAATCCTAGATTGCGTGCATGGTCGGTAGGTGTTGGTGCTGTTCCCAGTGTGGTTGGCCACCAGGAGTCGTCCCAGGCTGAGGGGGTGGGTCCGAGGATGAGGACCTCCGTCTTGTCCGATTTCAGCTTCAGACGGCTGCTCCTCATCCAGTCGGCGACGGCCTTCTGGAGGTTGGTTTTGGTGGTGTGTGGGTCCTTGGTTAGGGAGAGGGTGAGCTGGGTGTCGTCAGCATAGGAGATGATGTTGAGGTCGTGATGGCGGGTCACTTGTGCGAGGGGGGTCATGTAGACATTGAACAGCATTGGGCTGAGGGATGAGCCCTAGGGAACGCCGCAGATGATGTCGGTGTCTTCGGATCGGAAGATTGTGAGGAGGACGCTCTGGGTTCTGCAGGAGAGGAAGGACGGGGTCTAGTCAAGAGCCTTCTCTTGGATTCCAGCTTCTAGGAGGCGTGTCTTTAGAGTGCGATGGCAGACCGTGTCGAAGGCGGCTGACAGGTCCGAGAGGATGAGGGCTGATGTTTCGACGTTGTCTAGTTGGCGCCTGATGTCTGTGGAGGCGATGAGGGCTGTCAAAAAGTCAGGTCGTAGGAAAAAAGGCTGTGAGAGGGAAGAAACAAGCATTAAAGGTAACAGAGAGGGCAGAAAAACAAGCAAGCAGAAAAGACAAAACAGAAGTCAGAAAAACAAAAAGAAAAAGGCGAAAGAGCAGAAGAGGGCAAAACAAAGGGTAGAAAAACAAGCACAAAAGGTCAAACAGAAGGCAGAAAAAAAGCTGAAAATGACAAAACAGGGGGCAGAAAATTAGCAGAAAAGGCAAAACAGAGCAGAAGAGGGTAAAACAGCACGCAGAAAAATGAGTAGAAAAGGCGAAACAGAGAAGAAGGCGGCAAAACAGAGGACAGAAAAATTAGCAGGAAAAAGCAAAACAGAGAAATGAGCAGAAAGGCAAAACGGATTGCAGAAAAACAAGCAGAAAAGGCAAAACGGAGCAAGAAGCGAGCAGAGAAGGCACAGAGGGCTATCTGGATAGGAGACGGGGAGATGCCATGAGGACCTGCTCGAAAGGGTCTTGCTGCGGCCTCCATTAAGTAGGTCCTGAGGAGGGCTGGGCGCTGGGAGGAGGGAAACAGTGGGAAGAGGGAAGAAACGAGCAGAAAAGCAAAACAGAGGGCAGAAAAACAAGCAGAAAAGGCAAAACAGACAGCAGAAATATTAGCAGAAAAGGCAAAACAGAGGAGAAGAGGGAAAAACAGAGGGCAGAAAAACATGCAGAAAGGTAAAACAGAGGGCAGAAAAATGAGCAGAAAAGGCAAAACCGAGAGAAGAAAAGGCAAACCTGAGCAAGAAATGAGCAGAGGAGGCACAAACAGAGGGCAGCAGGTAAAAATCCAGCAGAGGGCAGCAGACTGCTGGCAAGCTGGACAGGAGAACTGTCGTAGGGGGAGCTGGCTTGAGGACCAGCACCTCAAAAGGGGAAGCTGACACGAGAACCTGCTCACAACCAAAACAGAGGCAAAGACAAGCAGGTAACCACAGGCAGAACTGAACAACCCAACCTTTTGGTAAGAAATATGTTAGGGATGCAGCCGAGACACATACCAAGACTAGCAGCTCAAGGCATAGATGAAACAACAGAAGACTCAAAATGAGTCAGTTGAGCAATCATCAAAGCAAGCAGCAAACATACCCAGAACTGTAAACACCAAAAGACAAGAGCAGCAAAGGCATCTGAAGACGGCATCAGTGCCTGATAACAGAGCATGTGAAGCCAAGAAGGGGAACATTTATCAAGATAAACTGTCATATAGGGAATGGAAGAAAATGATCTCATACACAAGAACCAACCTCAACAACTTACATTAAACACATGAACCCTTCAGCTGGCTACACCAAACATTAGAGGCAGAGGCTCAACCGGGGAGTCCAGAAGAACAACTGAAGATCTACAAGGAACACAGAACCAGAATGCTCATCCAACAACCAAGCCAGAAAGCTGGTGCCAAGCAACGTAATAGAGCTTAGAAGAACACAAGGGACAAATTGGCACCTCATTTAACACACAGAACCCACAGAAAGATAAGAAGTAGCAGATGTTTCATGAATGACCGAAAACAGGATAGGCAAAGCCCCCAAGCTAAAAAATTCCTGCCAACAGAGTCCAACCAACCAGTGGAACAAAATAGTAAGAAAAGACATCCAGAAAATGCAGGTCCAGGAAACTCTAGGAAAAGACGTGAAAGAGACTTCCAGCAACCCAAGCTCAGAGCATGTCCAGGAAGGAATCCTCACAGAGAACACCATGAACACCTATTAACCCATGGAACAGGTGATCAATAAAAGGAACCTAAGCAAACCTATCAACTCACAGAAAAAAATAGTTAAGACAACACTGACAACACAGCAGACCGCCATTGGCTGAGAAACGGAACCCAGAAGACTTAGACTTCAGAGACCACCTGCTTGTAGAAAAAGTAGCTAAAGAAGAAGAATACAGCTGAGCTGGATCGCAGACCCAGAACAAAGTAATATGACCAAAAGGACTCAAACAAGGGTCCAAGAGGTCAATGGGTATGGAGGTCAGGGAGCCACCGGAAGTGGCCTGCAGAGCAGGAAGAACCAGATAAAAACCCCAGGCCAACAGTATCATATGGAACCTGAGCCAGCACATACCACAATACACATAAGAGTCAAGCAAGCCCTCACCTAAAGCCACATTCTCGAAGGGAGCACTGATTGCCACCAGAACTGGAGGCACAGCCAGGCCACCTGTAACAAAATATGCCATAGGAGCTAGGGTCCAAAAGTAATTACTGGATTGGATGTATCTCAAATAGCAATGGGCTTGGAATCAGCATACCAGTGGCCTTTGGGAGAGAAAGGGAGCACCAGGTGCTCAGGACCGGCGATATCAAGGTGTATTAAACCAAGCTGAGCACTGGAAGTGAAGTATATAGCATGTCCTGCACGGAGGCAACAAAAAAGTACAAGTAAAGGAGAAGACACTCATTGACAGAGACCATACAAGTCGTAAGGAGATGAGGATAAGTTGGGCAGCCTCCCACAGGAACCCTTATTTTTTACTGTCTACCTATTGAGGTAGGAGCCTTGTACGATGCCCTTGCCTGGGTTTTCTTACTGAAGGAGGGCAGGAAAGGTATGTTCTAATGTTTCTTCATTCCCTTTCTCTTTCTGCTGTTGGGTGGTTCTGTTTCTCCAAGCTCTCACTGGGCATGATATGGTTTGAATTGCAATAATATTCCTGTCACCGTTTGGTACTCCGTCTCTGTCCACGTATTTGACTATCCTTCACACTTACCCTTCTCTGCCCCTCATCTTTCCTACCAAACTTTTCCTTTTATAGTAATAGTCCAATCTTTCACCCTTAAATTTCTTATCTGGACATTTTTGTGATGGTGGTGACATTTTCCCCTTAAACCACCCCATACCTTCTCTGGTTTTATTGATGCTATTGTAGTAAAATAAGGACTTTCCCTTTGTATCCCTTGTTTTGTTGTACACCCAAAATGGGGGCAAATCCACAAGAGGGATTTATGAATATGCTAAATAGAACAACAGGAATAATACTTCAAGCACTCAAGAATGCCTTTGTGAATTGGCCCCTGTGAGAGATTACATTATTATTTGAAGTGATTGCCTGCCCACTTCAAGTAATACGTACAGCTTTTGTTAGGGTGAAGCCTCCAGGTCACTCAATTAAACTGAACTCAACCCCCTGGTAGCAATGACACTGAGCAGGCAGTGGATAAAGTATTTATGGAGTACCAAAACAGTAATTCATTCAAAATGCAAAAGCATAGTAATCCTAAAACTAAAAAACAAAATGCAATAAAAATGACAAAAATCCAATAAGGGGAAGCAGAGATATAAACTTGGAAAGCTTTAAGTAAAAATGGCTTTAAAAAAAAAGGAAAGAAATCACCATTGATAGTCAAGGGTCATGGTAGACAGGGACTTAGGTGCGATTTGAGGTTGACTTCAATGGAGTGGAGATTGGATACTCCAACCACATTTGTCTTGGTGAAAGATTATGCCTTCTTATTATTTCTACGTACCAACCAACCACAGGTGTACACTTCTAAAGTTTCCATGACTGTAGAGGAGGGCTTTAGAATGATCTCAGTGCATCAGGCAGAGGATACAGCAAAGTCCAATCCAAGTCCTGTTGTCACTGGTCAGATGGCTTCTTTCAGCTTGTTGTCTCCATCTAGTCTTGGAGTCCTTGGTGTCCTTGGAGTCTATTTCTTTTCCTGGATAGAAGAGAGAGCAGATCCAATCCTTCAGGTTACTCCTGGATCCTCTACAACCTCTACAACCTATGGGGTAAAAGCTCACAGGGTTGACACTACTCACTTTCGCAGCAGTTCCTATTTGCCACTTTGATGTGTGTCAAGGCATTTTTTAAGACGTACAGGAGTAATACTTCAAATCTTCATATATACCTTTTAGAAAGTGCTCATATTATAAATATGGATATGACCGATGTAGCCAAATGGATAAGTGACAGCTGCCTCGAACTCAACTCCAACACAACAGAATTACTGATCTTCATGAAAAACATTTCTGCATGGGACCACAGCTGGTGGCCAGCAGAACTCGGAACAAACAACCCACACTAACAGACCACGCTCTCAACCTCAGCATCATCCTCGACAGCCATCTGACTATGAAATGACAAGTCAACACAGTTGTCTCCTCCTGCATCCACACCCTGTGCATGCTCTGCAGAATCTTCAGATGGATCCCTTATCACCAGCCGCATTAACTATGACAATGCTCTCTATGCCGTAATCTCCATCTAGCTGCTCAAAATACTCCAGACCATACAGAACACTGCAGCAAGACTCATCCTGGACCTCCCCAAATGGACCAGCATTACCCCCCACCTCAGAAACCTCCACTGGCTTCCAATCCAAAAGAGATGCCAGTTTAAGATCCTCACGCATGCATACAAAGCTCTCCACAACCAAGGACCATCCTACATTAACCATCAACTGAGCTTCTAAATGCCTACAAGACACCCGCACTCTGCCTCGCTCACCCTCGCCCACATCTACCCCATCCATCGTAGCTGCAGAGGGGATCGCTCCTACTCCTAGATCGCTGTCAAGACCTGGAATGACCTGCCCCCTCCACCTCCGTACTGCACTTTCCCAGGCGGACTTCAGAATGAAACTCAAGCCCCGGCATTTTGACCGGGACACAGCACCATCAGTGCCCAGATATCCCTGGGGTGTCAGGGCTGCGCTATACAAATGCTGATTGATTGATTGATTGATTGATTGACAAGGAAGACGTGAACTCAATGTAATTATGATAGCCAGTGACTAACTGTGGCATTTGTTTTCATCAGGGCAAAAATAGTGACAACTGATAGCAAAACAAATGCAGCTATTATATAAGATTTCCCTTGCTTAAAAAACATTAATGGAGTTTGTAACAAAGAAAAATATACCATTGGACTTAGCATTGCTTACAAAAAGTGTTGTTCATTAGTAAATCTGCATTCACAACACAAAGCACCACAAAGAATAAATATTTTAATTGTTTCATTCCTTATTATGTAAACACAGCAAAAACAAAGACAAAACAGTATAACATAAAGAAGCATTCGCTCTATGGGGCAGATTTACAAGAAAATAACACAGCTTGGTGCCGCAAGACATTTTGCTGGTGTAAGGATACCTGCGTTGTGGGGAGATTGTTTTGATTTAGGAAGGTGCCACCTCCTGCACAAAAACAATCAATTGATGTGATTTCCTCTTCCAATGCATGCTGTAGAATGCAGCACGTACTGAAAGAGGAAAAAAACGAGGAAAAATGAAAACATTTCTCCTCGTTGCACCGCGCTACGCCACCACTAAGGTGCGTAGCATACTGACGCATTTCCAGATTTACATTTGCTCGTAAATCTGGAAATGCATCAGTGGACATGGGTGCGTGGGAACACCCACAGCAAACACCCATGTCACGCCCCTAACACGCAAAGTGTTGCATGAAAAGGGCCGATATTTACGAGGACCGGTAAAGTCAGGCAGGGTGGCTTAACATGTGCTTGTAAATATCATTCAGCAGGTTGCGCCACTGGAACGTCACGCAACATGACGCAACGGAGGCGGAAGGGGCTTGTAAACCTGACCCTATATTCGTACAAGTGTAATGTGGCCCAGACGTATTTCTCACAGTATCTACTTCTGTGGGTCTAACAAAAATCTATCTTTTTACAAATCACTTCAGAGACGAGAGATCTCATTTACATATATGCCACTCCACCCCTTGGGGATTAGGGTTCTTCAGACAATGGACAACTCTGGTATGGGCTGTATTTCTATTCCACTGGGAGGGCTGCTGTCCTGAGACGCCATTAGCTAATAGGATTCTCATTGCACTCTGCAAGCCAGTGGCAGATTCACCTGTCAACATATTTCAGGCACAGTCATTCCGAGCACACACTGCGGCCGCTGCAATGATTTGCCATCTCTCTTACTTTTTAAAGAGCCTTCGCCTCACTCGTCCTCTTTCAATAATTTACATATTTAATGTCAATATATATATTTCTTTGCTGATGAATGGCAGCTTTACCCTTTTCAAAAAACAAAACACCAAAACAAAGGAGGCAATCCACCTTTAGCATGTTCATGCATTCTAGTCAGCAGGAGACCTTTTCAACATATAGCGTGTGCCGTATAAAGGCTATAATTCATTTATTAATTAATTCAATGAGAGTTCTGTGTCCGCTCTGTCCTGAGCTCTTCTTGCAATCCTTTAAAAATAGGTCGCAAGTCTGATAATATGCCGCTGGAAGTTGAGTGCAGCAGATCAGAATCGAATCCTGGCAGCCCAGACTCATCCTTTCATCATTCCAAAACGATAAAACGTTGAGTGAAATTATCAAAAGGACTTGGTTTATTCAAGATATTAAATCCTGCCTGCGGTGGCACAATTTAATGGAAGGACATGTAATACCAAACAGTCTGCAGGGCCGGACAGGCACCGGGCATTTGCCCGGTGGGCCGCCAGGGCTGGGGGCCAGTTTTGGGTCCCTAGCGGCCGATTTTGTTACAGGGCCATTTTTGCAGCATAGCAGCAATATTGGCCGCTGTAACGAAATCTTCCGAAACCGGCCCTGACAAACTGCTCTGCCGCTCCCCAAACCCCAGGGTGGCCGGCCGAGCACTTTGCCATGGCCGGTTTTGGGTCCCAGTCCAGCCCTGACAGTCTGCCCCATCCTCGTTCCTCTGAAAGATATAGGCCCATATGTATAATTTTTTCACACAGTGCAACTCAGCAACAGTGCATGCTGTTGTTGCCAGGGAATGAGGTACCAGGGGTAAATGTAGGCTAGGGGAGGGTCATTGCACGCCCTCTCCCCCTAATAAAGAATACGGCACTGGGTATTGGGTCCCCAGGGCCAGTGTTGGCTCAGGAAGCGGAGGACTACACATTCTCCCACCCAATATTACAAAATAAATAAATAAATTATTGCCGGGTCCTGACAACACCCAGAATGGGTGCTGGCAGGGGAGTTGGGAAGATCCTGGACCCCAGAAGCGCTCATAATATTTTTCTAAAGCACTCCTGGCTGTAGCTCTATGCTTTTTAAAGGGTGTGTAGAGCCAACTTGTGTTTGGTTCTATTGTTGCACTTTCTAGCCTAGAAATGTTTTTAAAAGACTCAAGGATGTGTTGATTATTTTTTATAAAGTTTCATGAAGACAGTCACTTTTAATAAACATTGAACTGTGTGAATTAATAAAAAAATAATTTAAGATAATTATCGGTCATTTTTTGACAACGACTTTAGATGTGCTTTATACATGTTGTTAATCTGACCCCTTCATAAAGCCAATAGGCTGACCTTCGTATATGTTCTTGTTCTGTACCTTTGATAAAGTCAGAAGCTCTACCTTATTTAAAATGGCACCGCCTATGTTCAGCCATATGTGCCAGTTGTAGTTTGGGTGCCAGGCCGTTTGCACAACACCCCCCCTTTAGGCTGCCCATGGCTTGTGCGTAGTGGTGATGTTGGGCACTAGTGGAGGTTGGGCCCAGGGCCTGGCTCCTAGCAAACCCTACGCAACATGTGGCTGAATGCGAGTTTGGGGTTAGCTGCCTGGTAGAGGGTGGACACAGGGCCATGTCACAGGCAAGGCCCTGCGGCCAACCCCACACTGTGCATGGTTGAAGGCAGGCGCGACTTGGGATTGGCTGCTCACGAGGAGTGGATGTACGGCGTGGGCCTGGCTGTGGGCCAGGCCATGCAACCAACACCACACTGCGGACAGCCAAAATCCTTGTGAGGCGTGGGTTTTTCATTGAAAAAAATAAGGTTAAAGTGGTGTTATAGTTAGGTGAAAAGGTCAGTGACAATGTAACATCTTAAACAAAAACAAAAAACTGAAATTTAACAGTCATAGTTATCTCAAGTAACTATAACTCGTGCCCTAAGGTAACTATAGCTAGCGCCCCCGCCATACACAGATTTGTCATCAATCCTTTAAATGGAAATGTTGTAATGATATTTTCAATTATATCATAGAAGATGCCATGAGTGATGTAATATGCAGGGTAATTAGCAGTGCATGGCGAGGGCACCAGTTATAGTTACCTTAGGGCACAAGTTATTTGAGATAACAATACATGGTGAATCCCAGTGGTTGGTTAAGTTTAAAACGTTGTCACTGACATTTTCAACTAACTATAATGTTGTTTTAACCTTTGTTTATTACAGTGAATTTCTAGATCTTTCTTAACATAAAGCAATATTATATTACCCTAAATGAAGCCAACCCTCTGCCGTGCACGGTCTTTGGTCGTGCATGGCAGGATGTGTTGCTGCAGGACCTGAATCCAGCCCCCCACAGTCAGCTAACCTCATGTGCACAGCATTGGGTTGGCCACCGGGTTGGCCTCTGAACAGCCAACCCTACGCCACGCACAGCCTTCTGTAAAACCAAAATATAACAAGCATTGGAAAAGCCAATCGGTCTCTGCAATACAAGAGCTAGTGGCCTTGTCAATGTCTTTTAGCCATGTTGAATAGTAGCACAGCTGCTGTTAAGCATGGCTGATAGTCAAGTAAAAAAACCTATGGCCCAGCCTATGCTGTATTTAAAACTCACATATTTGAAAGTGCTGCACAATTGTCACTACACCACATCGACGCAGCTCAATTATAAATCATATTTTGGGATCAATTCTTCAGAAAATGCACTCTCTCCCGCTCTGCCTCCATCTCTCTCACTCACTCATACACACAAAGCAAGCAGGTGGGCAAGGAAGGTGGATGGGAGGGGGAGCAGAACAAGCCTTTATGTGTACACAGATATCAACGCAGGTGCCTATGAGCTTACTGAAAATAGGAAATCATGATAAAATAGAACATTGAAAAATGTTTTACCTAGAGGAGGCAACCCGTTGTTTAGCAAATGAGAACTTCCCATTGAAGTGTGTGTCCAGACTCCTTACAGTGAAGAACTTGAGGGAAATGTTTAAAAAATCCCAAGCATATGGAAGCCACTTCAGTTTTTTCCCTGAAGTGGCCCATGAGCGTGCACACACACCAAAACCCCAGCGCGGCTGTCTCTGAAAGTGGCAGAGGCAAGGCAGATGGAGTTTGGCTTAGGTTGGATTTACCTTCTGTTTAGTAGGCATGAAAGAGCAGTAAAAGATGGGGAAGGAGGCATAACATAAAAAGCGAAATGACAAAACAATCTCCATTTGCGATAACTACAAAATGGAGAACTGTGCAGTTTTCATGTTTATATTCTGTTGGGTGGGGTCAAATGCATAACACGAGCCTTCAATTTCCCTGCTTTGCAGTTAGTGCAGTTTAAACATCTTTCTACAGTTTGTATTGAAGCATGGGTGGGAGGAGACGGATCTTGTAAAAACACAAGCACCTATGTGGATTTACAACCTTTGTGCTTTGTGTTCTTGATAACTGCTTTGTTTGAAATAAAGCCTGGGTAGGAGGAGACTGAGCTTGTAATCACACGGGCACTCATGTGGGGTGCTCAAACACAAAGAAAAAAGTAGCTCCTAAAACAGGAACAGTGGATGAAAACAAGTGCTTGGTCCATGCTCTGGGGTAGGGCTAAACACAAGAACAGGCATGAGGCATGCATGCCATGGACAAATGGGGACCAAGGATATGAGACAGATGATGGAGCATGTAAATGGTCAGCCTATGGGCGGGATAAAGCCCACAGATTAAAAACAACATGTTTCTTTGAGTCAGCACATGCGCTGGCTAGCCAAGAACTAAAAAGTGAGCATATTGGCTTGATCTAAGAGGTGAACATATCAATATATATAAAGCAGATCTGTCATCGTTCTCCTAAAAAACATCAATATTTTTAGTCAAACGTATATGGTTCAATAATTTACACAATGCAATGTTCATTAATATGAGTATTAAAAAAATATTTGATAAAGTGTTAATAAAAAATATCTGTGACTCTTTCTTTTCACATACTATTTAATATTGTAACATTTTACAATACCCAGAAATTGCACTCATATAAAATAACCACAAGAGGACCTTGCATTCCAGCTGAAGACCATAGAGCTCCAGCTAGTAGTGCTTTAAAAACTATTGTAAGTTCTCTTGGGGTCATGTATACAATGACCCAGGATTCTTACTCTTTTTTTTTTACTTCTAATGTTTCTAGGGGACTGCAGAACACCCTGTGGCCCCCCACAACATTTAAAATAAAATGTTTAGTGGGGCTTCTGCCTCTTCTAGTAAATGTAAATAGCCCTTGCTCCATAGTAAGAGCAGTTAATGATAATTGAGTGGCTCTAGTTGCTCATTTATCATTCACTGTTTTTCACAGTTTCAGTGGTTTAGTTGGGTATCTCGGTCATACCTGGAACCCCCACTGTCTTTCTTTTTACTTTGTATGCTGCAGGGGAATCCCAGGGTCGCCGCGGCTGGCAAGCTCCTTGAAAGCGGCCCAATTTCACGGGACCGCGAAGGACATGGCCATTGTTTTATATTAAAGTTGCCCCAGTGCCCACCCGGGGCACCCCACACCATTATTTTCCTTGGTGGCTCTGGAGGGAGGCCCAGGGACCTCGCATTACATCAAGCTCCCTGCTCCTGTAGGAGCCAACATTGTTTTATTATTTAACGGGATACCCTACAGCAGGTCCCTCATTAGGGGTTGTGGGGAGAGGCCCAGGTCTGCTGGCTCCAATGCCTGTACCTATCCCAGGTGCAGCGGGAGCTGGCATTGCTCCCACCCAGTAGGAGCTGTTTTCTTTGCTCCAGCCCGGCAGGAGCAATTCAAACAATTTCCTTGCCCAGGAGCACGGGCAGGGAAAACGTTTTACCCTCCCACCTGGTGGCAGCTGTTTGTGCTCCCACCTGACTGGAGCTGCTTTGTTAAGCAACAATAGGAGGTGTTCTGGTATTACGTAATATTCTTGAAGCACTGGGTGCAGTTCTTAGTTTTTCACAAGCACAGCCTGTAGCGGTCTAGTTGTGCAGGGGCCGCCGGCCCACCCCGTAACAGAGATCACACAATGTATCACTCTCTGGCCAGGCGTGGCCAGAGAGCATGAATAAACAGGCCGGGGTCGCTCGTGACTTTCGGCCGACACAGTATGCCAAGTGTGTGAGGTCCCATAACTGTATGCGCTGCGCCAGGCCCACGATCCAGGTGATTCACCCCGACTACCCACAGGCACTGAGGGGAGTCGTCACACTGGCGACGAGGGTGGGATTGCAGAAACACACGCCCTACTTGAAGCGTGACGTCCATCGTGACTGTGGACCTGCACCGACTACAGCGAACATCGCGACCAGCGAACTGGTACGAGGCGCAACGTGATCAGTTTGTGTCAAACCAGGCAGCGCGTGATCCTGTGTGGTACCCCAAAATTCACTGCGGGGAGCGGAGCGCGATTCGCGCCAGCGGCAAGCCCGGTAACACAGCCGGAGGCCCCGGAAGTGAAGAAACATCACGCGCATGCGCAGAAAACAACGGGCAGGAGCCGACGCCCAGGTACAGCATAGCGCGAGGAGAGACGCACGGAGGCCCAGCGAGACACCCTCTGAGAGGACGTACTATGGAGCAGAGACAGGCCCGACCCAAATAGCAAGTGAGTAGACAAAGAAGCATTGGCAAAACCGACGGGAGGCCCAAAATAATAAACAAGGAAAAACAAACAGGAAAAAAAGCAAACACCCAGAGACAATCAGTCTTGAGGACAGGGGCATTATGCAAGCAACCAACCGCCTCAACCACCACGATAAAGAGGACAAATAAGCACTGGCAAACACAGTAAAAGAAAGAACACACGTGTACACAAGGTCAGGAAAAGGCGATCACAGAATAACACTTGCTGGGACACCGACAAGTGAGGCTACATCATGTCAAACCCGGCAGCGCAGGCGACCCAACAACAGGCAGCACAAGCAGCTCAACCTGCGGTTCCAGCAGCGCAAACAGGTCTACAACAGGCGATCCCCGTGGCGTTTCCGCGTCCAGTCTACACGCAAATCACGGCGCTCCCGCCATTCAGTGAACTAAAAGACCCAGCAACTGCCTCACAGAGGTGGAAGGTATTGGTAAGCCGCCTCAACAACTACTTTATCACGACGAGAGAGACAGATGGAGCCGTGAAAAAGTCACTGTTATTGCACTTCGCAGGCGGTGAAATATACAAACTGTTCGCACACCTTCCGAACACAGGCGCAGCCACCGACTATGATGCTGCAGTCCGAGCATTGGATGCCCATTTCGACCCTCAACTCAATCCACACTATGAAAGATTCAAACTTTGACAAGCCAAGCAGCGTGAAGGTGAGACAATGGATGCATTTCATGCGCGCCTCAGGGAACTAGCGAGCACATGCACCGAGGATGATCACACAAAGGAGGTCACGGCACAACTTATCCAAGGCTGTTGCAACAAAACCATGCGAACACTTATCCTTCGACAACCCCGAATAACCCTGGAGGAAATCCTGATCCTTGCTCGGTCCCATGAGCTTTCAGACATAAGAGCGACAGCGATGGAGTCGGCCCTCAACCAACAGCCCGAACAAACGGTGACAGTCAAGAAGGAGCGGGCAGATGCAATACGCACGTCATCCCGAGGTGGACGAGGTAGATGGCCCACCCGAACAACGCGGCGATTGCAGTGTGGGTACTGTGGGAGAGAAGAGCACCCGCCAGAGAGTTGTCCAGCGAAAGGAAAGACATGCTCCAAGTGTGGAACTCCCAACCATTTCGTGAGTGTATATCACGGAGGCTCACGAGGCAGATATAACTCTGGAAGGAAACCACCCACTGGAGCCGTGAGGCACCTGGCACTGGAAGAACCAGCGACGTTGAGGTCAGGCAAAGCCTCAGCTCGCCACACCCAGTGTTTGGAAGACTCCTCCACAGAAGATGATGAAGAGTGTTCTTTCGTATCATTCGCAGAAGATCTGAAGAAAAGACGACGACCACAACCCAAATTCAATATTGAAATAGACGGATCCCCTGTCACTGGCCTGATTGACACCGGGGCAACCGTCAACGTCATGGGAGCACAACACTACAAACAGCTGAAATCAAAGCCTGTGTTGACTCCATTCAAAGTCCGTATATTTACGTATGGAAGCCAAACGCCGCTCCCGTTGAAAGGAAAGATGTCAGTTTGAGTGAGATCCAAAGCACAAGAGGTAATGACCACGTTTCATGTCATGGATAGAGAGGCAGACATCCTTGTTGGAAGCCACACTGCCGAAGATCTTAATCTCATCGCGTTTGCTAACGCAGTCAACCTCCTCCAGGTTGACGACATACTGGACATGTTCCCTCGGCTATTCAAAGGGCTAGGGAAGATCAAGAGACCCCCAGTGAAACTACATATAGATCGGGCAGTTCAACCTGTAGCATTAAGACACCGACGAATCCCAATTCACCTTTGACCACTGGTGGAACAAGAGCTCTTGAAACTTGAGCAGCAGGGCGTGATCGAAAAAGTACACAGGCCCACCCCATGGGTATCCCCCATGGTAATTGCCGAAAAACCGAAGCAACCGGGGAAGATCCAGATCTGCATTGACATGAGAATGCCCAACAGAGCGATCAAACAGGAGAGGCACCTAACGCCAGCAGTCGACGATATCCTAGCCGACCTAAATGGCTCACAGTGGTTTTCAAAACTTGATCTCAACGCCGGATATCATCAACTAACGCTGGCAGTGGAGAGCAGATGCATTACAACTTTTTCAACCCACCTGGGGTTGCTTCGGTACAAAAGGTTAAACTTTGGATATCATCAGCAGCAGAGATTTTCCAAAACACTGTAAGGGAACTTCTGTCAAGCCTCCAAGGCATGCTAAATGTGAGTGATGATATCCTCATTGACTCCAAAACCCTTGAGGAACATCACAGGTGATTTCGAGCCACGCTTCAGAGACTAGACGAACATGGGGTGACACTCCACAAAGAAAAGTGCAAGTTTTTTTGTAAAACTATCGACTTCTTTAGCTATGTATTTAGCTCAGATGGCGTCAAGGTAGACCCCCCGAAAGTCTCAGGCAATACAACTGGCTCCCGCCCCAACCAACGCATCTGAAGTGCGAAGCTTTCTAGGAATGGCAAACCTGGCAACCATCGCAGAACCACTAAGAAACCTAACGAAGAAAGACGCTCCCTGGGTCTGGTCCACGGAGGAGGACAAAGCATTCAAACAGGTAAAGTCGGCCCTACTAGCCAGCATAACCATGGCCTACTTTGACAGCACTCGCACCACAGAGCTACTAGTAGATGCTAGCCTGGTAGGCCTTGGGGCGCTGCTTACCCAAGAGACTGAACCAGGAGCCTGGGTTCCTTTAGCTTTCACCAGCAAAGCGCTTACAGCCACAGAAGCCAGGTATTCACAAATAGAATGCGAAGAGCTTGCAATCAAATGGGCATGCAAACATTTTCACTTATACGTAAGTGGGCACCCGTTCCGAGTCATAACAGATAATCAGCCATTAGTTCCACTGTTCAGAGGGACAGCACCTAACCCACCCCCCAGAATTGAAAGATGGGCAATACAGTTGCAACATTATCAGATGTCGTACCGGCCACGTGCAAAGAATCCGGCGGATTTTCTGTCCAGACACCCGGCACCATCAGCAGGCGAGGCTGATGAGCAGGAAACGAAGACAGAAGAATTCGTCAACATGGTCACTCAGTGGTCATGCCCGCGAGCCCTCTCGCTAGAAGAAATAAAGGAACAAACGGGGCAAGATGCAGTGCTTCAACGGGTGATTAACGCTCCCTCCAGTGGCACATGGGAAGGATTCCTCAAGAACATTCCGGAGTGGAGTGAGCTCGACAGGAACCGCCTGGGAAAACTGTGGAGAAGTCAAAACGAACTCAGCTTGGCGGAGGACGGCGTGGTGTTGAGAGGAAGACGCATCGTCATTCCACACAGCTTGCAGGAACAAGTAACAATACTTGCCCACGAGGGACATCAAGGCACTGCGAGGATGAAATCGAGAAACAGAGAGAAGGTGTGGTTCCCAGACCTCGAGAGCAGTGTGGAAGCAGTCGTGCGCAGCTGCAATGCCTGCCAGATTACCAGCAGTGCAGAAGTCTCAGCACCGGTAATCACCGAAGACCCTGCTCCATCACCGTGGTCATGGGTGAGCCTTGACTTCGGAAGCTTCCCGGATGGGAGAGTCACCGCCGTCCTCATTGATGGCTATACCAAATATCCAATTGTCAAAATCCTGCTGTCCACCGCATTCGTCAACCTGCAGCCGATTCTGGAGAAATACTTTGCTATGTTTGGATTGCCACACCTCATCAAGACCGACAACGGGCCCCCTTTTCAGGGCAGCGAATTCAAGGAGTTCATGACACGTCTAGGAATCAAGCATCACCGGATAACACCTCAGTGGCCACAATCAAATGGTGAAGTCGAGCGGTTCATGCGCACCATCAACAAAATACTGCGCATAGCTGTGGCAGAGGGCACCGATTCAGAAACGGTGCTACAACAGTTCCTGAGGGAATACTGCAGTACACCTCATTGCACGACACAACGGTCCCCGTGGTCGTTGATGCTCAATGGCACTCGGCGAGACTTATTGCCGATGACCGAAAATTGGAGGCCGGAACCCTATGACCCAGCGTATGCCCAAGCAAGACGGCAGCAGACTAACGAGAAAGCCAGTTGCCGACGGAGAGTGAGACCTTGAGTGTTAACCCCTGGATGCAAGGTGATAGTGCGGAATCGGTGGAGTGGAGGAAAATTCCGAACTCCCTACGAACCGGGTCTGTGGACCGTCAAGTCGACCCGGGGGACATCTGTCTCTGTGGAACGCAATGGAGAAGTAATCACTAGGAATATCTTGTGGTTCAAGGAAATCCCGTCTCCTGTCAGGACAACCAAGATAGGAGGCCGACCAGCGACTCCCGAAAGAAACCCGGTCATAGAAGAAGGTGGCGCTGGCCACGGGTCGCCGCCCCAGGATGCAATAGAGCCAGAATGTTCAAGTCAGCATAACACGCAAAGGGCGGAGTGTGGTCACAGCCCGAGAAGTCCCCAGCATGAACGAGGACTCAACCGGCATCATTACAACCTCAGGCAGAACCCACAGCCCAACAGGAAGCAGTCTGACTTTGTGTGCTGAAGTGAACAATATCTCATGAGTGGGAGAAAGGGAAAAAAAGGACCACGTTGGGAAGGGGTGTAGCGGTCTAGTTGTGCAGGGGCTGCCGGCCCACCCTGGAATAGAGATCACACAATGTATCACTCTCTGGCCAAGCATGGCCAGAGAGCATAAATAAACGGGCCGGGGTCGCTCGTGACTTCCGGACGACAAAGTATGCCGAGTGTGTGAGGTCCCATAACTGTATGCGCTGTGCCAGGACCACGATCCAGGTGATTCACCCCGACTACCCACAGGCACTGAGGGGAGTCGTCACACAGCCCAACCGCTTAGAGCAACAAAACATATTGTGTCCACTATCTTAATTGGTACTAGCGGAGCCAACCCGCATTAGTCTTTACAATGCATTGAGTGTTCAGATAAATAAATAGTGGAGCCACCGCTCATTTCCTCTGTTCAATTGTACACATCAACTATGTCCAAGTTACTGGTTCAGATTAACAAATAGCAGAGCCCACCTGCTCATTTCCACTGCTCAAGAAATATCAAGTTTGTCCAAGTTAACGGAGCCCACCCGCATTTACCAAAATAAAAGCAGTTGCCTGTTCAGACGAGTTTGAGGTGAGTGCCTATCTCGGGTCGGACGCCATCTATGAAGTAGTCTGAGTGAGCGCCACCCGTGGTGCAGGTGCACTCTCACTGCTCTGGTGACTTGTCATCACTGCCTCGGGTGATGCGTTGCTCTGCCTCTGGTTACACCTTACTCCTCCAACACGCTGGTTAAGTTCCCTGACGTCACATAATAACAAGCGACGATCGGCAGGGTGGAAAACAGTTTATAGAAGTGCCCCACCCAATATTGCTGCCTGTTGCTGTGCTTCCTGTAAGTTACCACAGACTCATGGGTATTCTAGTTTTATCTGTGTTAGTTATTTATGCACACAAGAGAGACAGGAGTTTTTTGGGCAGACCTCGGACATAGCAAATTCTGCTCCATCTCCATGTGATGAAGATATATTGACATCCCATATGCATCTGGGCATCTCACTATGTAACTAGACAAGCAGTCTAAAACAACAATGTTAATGCATCTACAAGAACGCTTTCTCAGGAGTGTTAATGTTGTTACGGTAACAGCGTTCCTTTATGCTGGGGGAGGGGGCTTCACAATTATCCACGATTTTGCCTCAAAATGTAAAGAAAAAATGTATTTGGGACACCACTACAAGGCTGAGGGTTCTTGTTGATGTGGTAACAGTCAGTCAGCACTAAGTACTCTTTTTGGACAAGATCTAGCTTTTTGCAGAATTTGGTGTAAATCCATGTAGTGGTTTGGGCTGTAGCTGTGTCTAAAGTTCCTATGGAAAAATTAAGGGTGAAAATATGTTTTGGCACCCCTCTATTTTCTCGTCCCATGCTCGACAAATCACTCTGAATCTTTCACTGCACAAACTAGGCATGAAAGCGCAATTCTTTTGAATGTTTTTGGAGATTTGTCAAACAGTGCCAAAGTTATCAGCAACACAAAATAAGCATTTCCTATGTAAACACAATCCTAACTATAACTTCCGAGTAGCAACCATCACTGGGTTACAGACATATATAGTTAATGTAGTCTGGCTAGCGAGTACACAACACTGTATATGTATACGGATGTGCAGAAGTTACAGTATGTGTTGGTAGGTGTGCAAATTATAACTTTAGGTTATAACTATAACTTTTGAATTGTAAGCTTTGTGTACTTTAAGTTGGTTTTGAATAGAAATAATAAATGAAGTTTTCCTAACTATAACTAATCTTGAACCTTGGATTCTTTCATTGAATTTGCATATTTAAAAAAAATGTTTCTAATCATATAATGTTGTTGTTAGACCTTGCATCTTTTGGCATGATTTCCCCTGTCTTTTTGCTTCTGACCTCCTGTGTTCTTTTATGTGTGCTGAACTTCATTTTTGCTTATTTTAGGACTCTGGGCACTTTACCACTGCTGACCAGTGCAAAAGTACAAGTTCTTTATGCCTAAAGTCTCATGGTAATTGATTTCTCCATGATTGGCATATTTGATTTACTAGTAAGTCCCTAGTGCAGAGCACTATGTGTGCCCTGGACTTGTATGTCAAATGCTACTAGTGGGTCTGCAGCTCAGATTTTGCCACCCACACGAGTAGTCCCACAAACGTCTCAGGCCTGCCATTGTAGAGCCTCTGTGGGCAGTTTTAAACTGCCATGTCGACCTGGCAAGTGCACCCACTTGCTAGGCCCAACCCTTCCTTTTTATTACATGTAAGACATTCCCTATAGTAGGCACTAGGCAGCCCCAAGGGCAGGGTGCAGTGTATTTAAAATCTATGACATGTATGTTGGTGTTTCACATGTCCTGGTAGTGAAAAACTGCCAAAAGTATTTTTCTCCACATCAAGGCCTATCTTTCCTATGGGTAAGCATTGGAGCTGCATTGTAACGTTTTATAAGCGTATCTTCCAATTGGGAGCTGATAGAAAAATGGAATTTGGTATCTCCTGACTCCCAATTTAAAAACACATCATTTAGTGAAGTTGGTTTTTAAATTGCAGCTCTGAGAATGCCACTTTTAGGAAGTGAGTGAGATTGTGGTAGGGGAGGTTCGATTTGGAAGAATGATTCCTTTTCTTCTTTCTTTGTTTAAGCGAGGGCAGTGGATTGTGGGTGTTATAGTTTCTTAGAGAGGTGGGAGTGTTTTGTGTGGATGGACGGTTGAGGATGATTGAAGACACGTGTGTGGGGGTAGTATTGTTTATAAGGGAGTGTTTGGGAGAGCGACTGGGAGAGCAGTTTGTGGGAGAATTCAAGAGGAAATCATTTGTTTTAAAAGTATAGGCTTCTGTTTCAGGTAAATTGCGGGCACATATGAAGAAAATTGTTTGTTTTCTAAGTATTGGTTTTTGTTTCAGATTAATAGTGGGTATACACTAGTGGGTTTTCTGTTTTTTAGGATTAAATACAGGACAGTTTTGGTGTTGTTATTAGTTGAGGGGCTGCAGTAGGGGGCCGTACGATGATGGGGTTAAAATAGGGTAATTAGTTTGCACATCACCTTGGGGTAGGAGGATAGTAGGTTTCAGGTTATTTTGTCGATGTTTAACCAGCACTATTGTTTTTACATATATTGTACAGCTGATCTCGTTGTTTTTTTTCAGAAACCCCTGATGAAGAGCCAATGACTCGAAATGCATTGGGTTGTATGAACATGGTCTACGGTGGAGAAGTGTGGCTCAGTGGTTAGAGGCGGCAGACCCGGAATCTGAGATCGACCGTGGACCAGGGTTCGATTCCCCGCCTCGGCGGGTCTCGGGCTCATAAATTCCACGGTCTCGACAATTCTCGCTCCGGTGCCTACTCGACTCACGGGGTCACACTCTGCGACTCTGGGCAATAGCTTGCTTAATCTCCACATCGGCCCCTCGCGGCGGGATGCCTGGCTTTCACCTTGTGGATACCCTGCCGGGGTATCTCACAGGGGAATACCAGGACGGGTTCCCTAAGCAAGCGCGGAGATGCCCCAGGGTAAGTCCTGCGCTATATAAGTTTCATACATTTACATTTACATTTACATTTACATTTACATTTACGTTGAAGTTTATTTGATTACACGTGCTGTTGTTTTAAAGCCTGGATCGGTTTGCAGCAGCATTTGAAAATGCTTAATAAACATGAAAATGGGATTTCGCTGTCACCGTGGTTTTTACAAAAAGAAGATGGATCAAATGAGTGATTACAAAGTTAAAAGACGTGATAAAACATGGATGAAAACTACATATTATAAAGGGAAAAGGTCCCACTCGAAGCAGTGCATCAGTTTGGTCGCATCAGGTACGCACCTGTGTGTTTCACTTTTAGGAAGTTGGCATTTTCTCGCTTAACCATTCTGTGCCTCGGGCGTGGCCGTGCCGGTGTCCAAGATGGACCTTGGGATGTGAAGCTCAACCTACTGGAGGCCCCTAAATCAAGAATTTTGGCTGTAATCGCTCTTCTACAGCCATCGAACACGCGGCACATTCTACAACAAAGAAGCACATATATGCTGAATATAATTTTCACCAAGTGTTGAGAGGGGATGATACCTCACCCATAGGGTGGTGCCTGGCCTGAGTCTCTGAGGCCCCGCAGTGACAGGGGTAGCGGGTGAGACTAAGATGAGGGCTATCGAGCACTGCTGGAGGCCCCTGCAAAATCGCTGGCATTTGGCCCCTGCTCTCCATGTGCCTTCAGAACTTCAGGGACTCGGTCCCGCTCACCGGGGTCAGCTTTGACTGCATGTGGGGGGCAACATGCCCTCGACAGAGCGGTGCATCTGGGTCCTTCTGCACCGCGATGTGCGGAACATCGCGGTGCAGCTCAGGTGAGGCCCAGCGAGTGTAGGGCGGTCAGCGCTGCCTTTAGGCTGTTGGTTTGGCTCCTGAGCATGGCTGCAGCCATCCGGCGATGGCATGAGTAGTGGTGACTTCCTGGGCAGGAGGTGGTCAAACCGCAATGCCTGTACGTGGGTGCAGTGAGTGCCCCTGTAGACACCTCTACATTGCTGCCGTCCCAGATCCAGCAGACCTCTTGACCTCCCTTTTTACATCGCCCCATTGCCCGATTTGAGACCAGCGTGGATACCTAGTGGTGCATTCAGGGTCCCGCCTGCTGTTTGAATTGGGATCACAGACTTCAGTATTCCATTCAACGTGCCCAATTGAGGCGATAGCTACTCTGTGGTGGTGCTGTCTTAAGCTAGACACTGGGTGACCGCCTGTAGTGGGGTACTGGGGTGCAGGCTTCCCCCATCTGCTGTCTGTATGTCACAATTGTTAGTGGACTAGTCCCACCCTTGTGTCGACACCTGGGAGTGGTTTCCCATTAGGCCCTACAGACGCGCCTTATCCATAACTTTGGTTTCCAGATAGCCCAGTGCTGTGTTTCATCGGAAAGTTGTCCTCCACGTGGGCATAGACCTCACATATCCCCTTTCAACTCTCTGTGCCTACCTATTGGGCTGACACAAAATGGGTTGTGGAGACCTGAAGCAGAGAAAGCTACAATTCGAATGTGCCAGGGATCAGGATGGATCCGAGACCACAGTAGACATGGCCTATGGGTCAATTGGGGCCCCTGACCAAGATAGGCCAAACAGCACGGAGATCCGCTCTGGCTTCCGGGCCAATGACAACCAGTACAACACCCTGATCAGCAATCTAGATGGCAGGAGTGAGCGCCTAGATCAACATCAGACCCACTTAGATGGTGCAGAAGAACACCTCAAGACCCTGGGGCTGGGTGGGGCAAAGGCGTCAAAGCAACTGGACAAATTAGAACGCCTCCTCAATTCAGTTGCTAAAGAAAATGAGGATTTGGAAACCCGATCACGCCATAATAACCTGCGCATAGTGCGTTGTGTGCACAGATTCCCTCTTATCCACTCGCCCACGCAGAGTATACCTCACTGACTGTAGTAATAGATAACGCTGATGGGGGCACCTGGTTTCCAAACTCTATTACACCAGCCTGGCCCTTCTCCCAATTCGGTACAGGCATCTTCGGGAACACTGGGAGCAAAATCTGCTTTGGCCCTTGGCAGATTAGATTTGGTACTACTGCTATCAGCAAACGAAACTTGTTTCTCCTAATCAGGCACAAGCTTATACATTTTTTATTTTTTTAAGTGCGCTTATACTACACCTCGCTACTTGGCTAAACTTGACTCTACTAGCTCTTCTTGCTGTCCTAAATGCCACCTTGATGATGCCAACTTTGCGCACCTTGCATGGACATGCACCCATAAATGGAGATTCTGGACAGAGGTTTTTTCACAGCTCTAATTAATGATAGGGCTCACTCTATCTCCAGACCTGCTCCTGGTACTGTTGGGATATGTCCGGTATGTGCCTAAAGGGTTCACAGATTTACCGCATTGATACTATTGTTGGTAAAGCGAGAAATTCCTCTGCATTGGGGAAGCAAGCACTGTTCCACAGTTAAGGGATGGATAACCAGCCTTTCCTTTTTGACACCACTAGCAAAATGTATTCTTCAATGCAGGCAAACATTATGCGACTATTTGCTGCAGCAAGAACAGCTAGAATATGTGAGTGTACCTACTGTACAATAATGTATACTCTGCGAATTCCATTGGTCACATGTGCTCCAGATACCAACATACCTATTATGATGCTTATATGTCCACTACCTGGGGTTCCTCCCATACTTTTATTCCTTTTTCTTTCCGTCTCACTATTATGACTCAAATGCTTTGTAACGTGTGATATTATTGATAAATGCATTCTCGTCCAAAACGGATGGTTCTTCCAATTATGTTGCTTTCGATATTGTACGTGATTATTTCCCCTGATTACAGGGTATAGAATGTGAGTTTTGTGTATAAGTTAAAATGATAAATACAAATAAACATTAAAAAAACATTATGTGCCTCTGCCTGTTCCTAGAATACACATCTGTGTTAGAGGACAGTTGGGTTTTGTGAATTCACTCTAGACAGTCACACTAAGGGAGCTGAGGTGTGCCATGCATATCCTGAGGACACTTCACCAGGATGAGGGGTCTTCCTGAGCTAGAATGGTGGGAGGGGTTGACACTGACACCTGAATAAGGCTGTGCCTGTCCCCACACAAAGCAGCCCACTGTAATGTGTCTGGAGCTAGGGCCAGGAACGGCAGGGTCTTGTTCACTACAAAGACCTTTCTTTGATGTTTGCCTACTTCAAAGACCAAATTGGATATAAGTACTGGGCCTCTAACCCATATCCTCTGAACACTTGTGGATTGAGGACATTCTGCCAGTAAGAAGAGCTGTGTTGCTGTCAGGAGCGACTGCCACTTGCTGTGCTGGCCTGCTGCTTGCAGCTTCTGTCCTGGGACTGAAAGAACTGGACTTTGCTTTCTCACTTCCCCTGCGCCACTCATCGTCTTTGATTTTTGATGCTTCAAAGCTACTTTGTCCTGGTGAAGCTCAAACATTGATTTCTAAGTGCTATAACTTTAATTAATCTTTGAAAATGTATATCTTGACTTTTGTATGTTGTATTTGTGTCATTTTCATCTTGTTTTATTCAGATCAATATTGGCTATTTTTCTAAACTAGTGTGGAGTACTTTTCTGGTGTTTTCACTGTGTTACTATGTGTGTGTGTGTTTGTGTGTGTGTACAAATACTGTTGCAGGGATTCTGCTCAGACACAGAACTGTGCACAGAGACTCAGGACCTCAGTGAATTAGGGTGTGCCAAAAACTCACCTTAGTACCCAAAATCCCCTACCAGACTAGGATACCTGAGGTAAGGTGGGAAACCTGAGCACTCTTTCGTTATACTCTCATACCAGTCCAGAACAGGGAGTAAAGGGAGACACATGCAAGTTTAAAAGCATCTTAGCTAATACAAGGAGACTTATGATAAGAAATAAGATTGTCAGCATAGTTACTATTCCATAAAATACATAGGGAGAAAGCATGTTATAATGCTAAATGGAAACAGGTTAAATATATACCTATATTTCACCCTTCCTTGCTAATAGGTTATTTTATAACTAAAGAAACTCTCTTAGGCTTGCATAGGTGACCCCATACCTCAAAGATTAGCAGGAGTGAATCACATCGAGTTCTGCACAAGCTCTCAACATACAAAAGTTCTCCAAGTGTGTTCAATCATGCCTACACAGTGCATTGTTAAAGGCACCAGTATCTGAGTTGGCCACAGCTGCATATATGTTATGGCCAGAACGTGTGTTGATCAGTTCGAACAACAGCTACAGTGTTGAGATAACCTTGAAGGCCTCGTCACTCACTGTTCAGACTAAGCTTCCGAAGCAAGGGTAGCAATGTAGAAAAACAAGTTATTCTCATCTGAAGCAAAACACTCAGCCTAACTCTAAACAATAGCTAACGTGTGCCGTGTGCAAAAGAAAGCAAAAGGTAAAATGGCGTTTAAACTTCTAATAAGCTCATGCTAACTTAACACTGTATGAATGCAAGACTAAGCCCCACTACAATAATTTACACATTTACTCTGAGGATAAGCCTGACTGTTCTTGCCAAGCTACCAAGGGGGCAAGCACTGGTTTTTCTGATGATGTAACTTACTTACCCTGACTAGAGTGAGGGTCCCTACTTGAACAGGGTACAAATCCCCGCTAACTAGAGACCCCAATTCTAATAGTTGTTTATTATGGTATTGCTTCTTTTTCATGTTGATTGAGTACCGCCGCATTTTTGCAATAGGTCCGAGTTCATTATGAACTTCTGAGTCATATGTGTGATCATTTTGTTTTCAATAGTGTTTTCTCAATAGTACCGTGGTACCTTCATAACATTTGAAAAATATATTTACACTAAAGTATTCTTTTTTATCTAAAATATAGTTTCAGGGTTTCAGGGCTAGTTTTGTTTTTTATTGGTATAGGTGTTAGTATCAGGTTGTGTTTGTCAAATATACGGGTACCGTGATAGTTATGTGGTTGTATCAAGAGGCGGTACTTTTGCTTTTGTAAAAGATCATTTAATTGGCTTAGAACTTTGTCAATTGTATGAAACAGGAAGGATATACTCCTTATCCCCATTTAATTTGATATCTTCAAAGGAGAATGTTGTGCTCTTTGGAAGAGGGAACATCTTTTGTTCAAAAGCCACCTTGGATGACTTGGACAACGGCAATGGCTGAAAAAGATGATCAAGAGGAATCAAAAGAAGAGGTGGCACGGAGGAAGAAATTGAAAGACTTTATAGTAAGGGAATTTCTTTTATTTGCCAAGTGGAAGGAAAAAAAGTTAATTCCAAACTTGCAACCTGTGTAACAAGGTTATTTCCTGTGGGTACCTTAAACAATACTTCTGCAGTACCACGAGAATGAGAAACCTCCTGCAGGCAGTTCATTCATTCCAATTTACTTCACCTGATTAACCCTGGACCCCGCCACAAACATTGCTGCCAAGCCAATCCTCAGTCTACAGTGGGCCCCTTTGCCTGCTCGCATTGCTACTTCACATGACTCCACACACCTGTTCCCACCACCCACACACACCACACCCCTCACCAAGTCAGAACTCAAAACTCTCACTCACACAGCACTACACACCCACCCCACACAACAACACTCATTCGCCTACATGCTCCTCAACACATGCTCACTCGGCAAGCACTCCACAGAGATTTGGGACCTCATTGATTCCAACGCACCCGACAAATGGCTCAACCCCATATCGGCACTGGACATCCCTGCACCTATTCCTACTGGATACAAACTCCTGCACTAGGGCAAACCCCATAAACAAGGAGGAGAACTCGCCATCATCCACAAAGCCACCATCAAGTGTACCTCTTACACTGACCCAGAAGCCACCTTAATGAAACAAATGCACTTCAAGCTTCAGACAGACAGTAAATAATAATAATAATAATAATAATAATAATAATAATCCGGTATTTGTAAAGCGCAATCTAATCACCCCTAAGGGTCTCTAGGCATTGAAGGCCGTCAGGGAGATTAAGCGAGCTATTGCCCAGAGTCACAGGGTGCTGAGCTGAGCTGCCGCCAGCACCGGGCCGGGAATCAAACCATGAGCCCCGTGCTCCAGTGTCAGCCACCCTGGCCACTGAGTCACACCTCTCCCACTCTCCCACAGTAAAACCACTATATAAGGCACCCTTGCCTACTGGTCCCCAGGACCTCCCATCCACTTCAGCAATCTCCTCACTGACCTCACAGCAACCCACGCCATAGGTAAAGACTTTGTCCTAGGATTTCAACTTTCCTATCAACAACCCAATGGACTCCACCTCCACAGACATAATCAGAAGTCTACAGAACATCGACCTCACCCAAGTCATACAAGGCCCTACCCACATCACCGGACACACCCAGGACTGCATCTTCAGTGACAAGTTTTAAAACAGCCAACATCAATGTACTCCTGTGGCCAACTTGGAACCCCAGCCACTCCCCATCAACTTTCTCAGCCTGCTAACCTTATCTACCAAGTTCTACCAATTGGAACCCAATAGCCATCAAAGGCACTGAAGCAATATTAAAGACAGTCCACTCAGGGCCGCCCATAGACCCCTTCCGTCACCAGAGCCACAATCAGCGCTACACTCACTTCCCTCTAGCACCTCCCACAAGACAGTCACCTTCTCAGATAGCTGGCAACGCACAAAGTCACTGCCATCCTCAAAAAAACCTCAGCTGACCCAGAAGTACTCAGCAACTCCCGACCCATATCACTGCTTCCCTTCCCAGCTAAAGTTATTGAGATGATTATCAACAGACAACTCAATGACCACTTAGAACTCCACAAACTCCTGGATGACTCACAATCAGGATTTGGAAACAACAGCAGCACCGAAACAGCCGTCATCACTGACACAGAACACATATGCACCATCCTCGACTGTGGACAGACAGCCGCCCATATCTTTCTTGACCGCTCCAGTGCTTTCAACACCATCTCCCACTACACAGTCAGTGTCACACTACACAAAGCGGGAATACAAGAACCAGCTCTCAAATGGATAGCTTCTCCCTCTCAGGAAGAACACAACCAGTCAGGCTCATGCCGTTCACATCAAAACCCAAGGACCTTATCAGTGGAGTCCCACAGGGATCTTCACTCAGCCCCACACTTTTCAATATATACATGTCTCCTCTGGCTAATATCATCAGATCCAATGGAATCAACATCATCTTCTACGCTGAAGACACCCAGCTTATTTTTTGCCTCTCAAGCAACATCATGACCACCAGGACAAACTCAAACTATGCATGATAATTGTTGCCAATTGGATGAAAGAAAACTGCCTAAAGTTCAACACCGACAACACTAAAGTGCTGACCTTTGATAATAGGAGACTCAACTTGGTGGCCAGCCGAACTCGGACACACACCCACCCCAATGGACCATGCTAGGTACCTAGGCCTCATCAGGGACACCATCTCCCCCCACACAGTCATCGTCACACTACACAAAGGGGGAATACAAGGACCAGCTCTAAAATGGATAGATTCTTCCTCTCAGGAAGAACACAACCAGTCAGGCTCATGCCGTTCAAAATCCAAGGACCTTATCAGTGGAGTCCCACAGGGATCTTCACTCAGCCCCACACTTTTCAATATGTTCATGCCTCCTCTGGCTAACATCATCAGATCCCACAAAATCAATATCATTTTCTACGCTGAAGACACCCAGTTAATTTTTTTGCCTCTCAGACAACATCATCACCACTAGGACAAACTCAAACTATGCATGATAATTGTTGCCAATTGGATGAATGAAAACTGCCTAAAGTTCAATACTATGGAACTTGGCCCTTTTTTGCAGGGTCATTCTTGAACTTTTTGCCTTCCTTCGGTATTTTGTCTGACCTGTTTTTGTTGGATTTATGACTCTGGGCACTTTACCACTGCTGATCAGTGTTAAAGTGCATATGCTCTCCCTATTGTACATTGATGCATGGATTAGAGCTTGCCTCCTGCTGAACTCTCAGGGACACCATACTTCAACCCCCAGCACCCCAAGAGTTCTTTGGAAGTGCCTGCAGTTGTGTTGTTCTTTCTGAGGTACTGCGTGTCGCAAGGAGCTGGTAGCGCGACTCACGTGGAAGAAGCCTGTCGCTGCCGCAGCCGCTTTCGTCACCTCACTGAAGAAGGGTGTCGCCACTGTAGCTGTTGCATCGCATCACAGAAGTGTTTCGCAACACTGAAGAAGTGTGTCGCCGCCACAGCCGGTGTCGTCGCATCACTGAACAAGGGTGTAACCACTGTAGCTGTCGCATCGCATCGCAGAAGCGTCTCGCATCACCGGAGAAGAGTGCCGCCGCCGCAGCCGGTGTCGTCGCATCACTGAACAAGGGTTTCACCGCTGCAGTTGTCGCATTGCCTCGCTGAAGCATCTAGCATCACCGGAGAAGAGTGCCGCAGGGCCTGTCGCAGCTCAGAAGAATCGTTGTGTCGCCGCACGGCCATCGGGCATGCATGCATTGTGTCGCATCAAGGAGAAGACGCCATCTTTGTTTTCATCACAACGGATCTTCATCGAATCGCCACGGAAGCACAGTCAGAAACCGACACATCACCGTACCTGCGTGTCAGGAACCGACACATCACCTTCCCTGCAACACTTTTGTTGTATAGCGTTACACATCCAAATGTACATTGAACTCAAAGTGTCGCATTTACCATCTAAAGAGAACTAAGCTAATTTTACCATTTTTAAAGTACAGTATTGTGGATTTTTGTCGTTTGTGGTCTTGTGTTAAGTCTATATAAAAATACTTTTTTTTATACTACAACTTGTGTGGTGTCCATCTGTAGTGTTGTCACTGGGTTACTGTATGTGTTCACAAATGCTTTACACACAGCCTCTGAGAAAAGCCTGTCTGCTTGTGCCAAGCTACCAAGGGGGTAGCAGGGGTTATTTTAGGAGTGTACCCCCTTACCCTGACTAGACGCAAGAGTCCCTATTTGTCACAGGTACCTACCTATGCCAACTAGAGACCCCCAAATCTAAAACAAACACCGACAACACTAAAGTGCTGAACTTTGAGAATAGGAGCTCACTTTGAGTCTCAACCTGGTGGCCCGCCGAACTCGGACCCACACCCACCCCAATGGACTACGCTAGGAACCTAGGCCTTATCAGGGACATCAACCTCACCATGACGTGTCAGGTTAATGCTGTCCCCCCTCATGTTGACCTCCTCATGCTTCTACATCCCCCGCATGTTACATAAAATCTTTAAGTAGCACCAACTGTACAAGATACATACCATCATTCAGGCCCTAATCAGATTGGACTATGCCAACGCACTCTAAGCCGGCATACCAAACCATCTTCTTCACAGACTTCAAACTATCCCAAACACCGCTGCCATACTCGTCCTCAACCTCCTGCATCAAACCCACACCGCACCACTCCTGAGAGAGCTTCAGTGTCTCCCCTTCCAGAAGGCTGCCAGTTCAATGTTCGCTTTCAACAACCCAGCAGGCAACTTTACTCAGCATCACTCTCACTTGCACACACATCTCGCATCTGCAGAAGTAGAACGGGAAATCGATCATTCTCCTACTAAGCTGTCAAAGCTTGGAACAACCTCCCCAACACATCAGGGCATCCTCTTCACTTCTTGAATTCTGCAGGAACCTGAAGACCTGGCTGTTCAATTAGTGTGCTTGCAGAACCAGTGAGACTGCCTGTACATGGGGCCAGTCTCACTATAAGCCTACTCTCACCTTCTTAGCTCCTGGATGTCTTCACAGGTGACAAGCAGGACTTTACAAATCCACCTTACATTACCAGTTTGGCAGGTGCAGACATTTGGCGTCAGAAAGAGATAGAAGAATCCGAAGCATGAAGATCTGCAGCCGCCACTTCTTCAGTTACTGCAACACCCTCCAGTAGCACCTTCTACTTTCCTCTGCTCCATCAGCACTTCCACCAACACCTGATGCATCTGTCCCTCCAGCAAGTCCTGCTCCTAGTACCGTGGTGCAAATACATCTTGTGAGGCAGAATCGCATTATAGTAGAGCAATATGGTAGTACTGCGGCATACTGAAAGATATGACCATCCATCATGAGCTTGTCATGGCTCACCAGTGTCCTTCCGAACACTCTTAGTTTTTTTTGCCTTTGTTGTCCTTCTTTGTCCTCTTCAGTCTACTGTTTTGGTAAGTTGCATTCACCCTGTCATAAAAAAAAGAAAGACAACAAAAGTTTATTTCTAAACTAACCAAATGTCTCAATAGATAAATACCAATATTAACCATATTGTTTCAGAAATAATAAATTGCAATTATTATGGAAATAAATGATAAGTGTAAGGTAAGTTAAACATATGCCTTTTGGTGGCTTCATACTAAACACTAAGTTAACCTTAGAGTACTACAGTGATATTGATTGTATATAATAAAAATAACACAAAGTCAATCATTCATTGCTTACCTTTGTTTGCAGACAAAGCTATCATTTCTCTTACACTACTGTGCCATCCTTTAGAACATTTACAGTTTAAGTTGATCATATGGTAGTAGCCATCATGTCGACCTGGCAAGTGCACCCACTTGCTAGGCCCATCCTTCCTTTTTATTACATGTAAGACATTCCCTATAGTAGGCACTAGGCAGCCCCAAGGGCAGGGTGCAGTGTATTTAAAATCTATGACATGTATGTTGGTGTTTCACATGTCCTGGTAGTGAAAAACTGCCAAAAGTATTTTTCTCCACATCAAGGCCTATCTTTCCTATGGGTAAGCATTGGAGCTGCATTGTAACGTTTTATAAGCGTATCTTCCAATTGGGAGCTGATAGAAAATTGGAATTTGGTATCTCCTGACTCCCAATTTAAAAACACATCATTTAGTGAAGTTGGTTTTTAAATTGCAGCTCTGAGAATGCCACTTTTAGGAAGTGAGTGAGATTGTGGTAGGGGAGGTTCGATTTGGAAGAATGATTCCTTTTCTTCTTTCTTTGTTTAAGCGAGGGCAGTGGATTGTGGGTGTTATAGTTTCTTAGAGAGGTGGGAGTGTTTTGTGTGGATGGACGGTTGAGGATGATTGAAGACACGTGTGTGGGGGTAGTATTGTTTATAAGGGAGTGTTTGGGAGAGCGACTGGGAGAGTAGTTTGTGGGAGAATTCAAAAGGAAATCATTTGTTTTAAAAGTATAGGCTTCTGTTTCAGGTAAATTGCGGGCACATATGAAGGAAATTGTTTGTTTTCTAAGTATTGGTTTTTGTTTCAGATTAATAGTGGGTATACACTAGTGGGTTTTCTGTTTTTTAGGATTAAATACAGGACAGTTTTGGTGTTGTTATTAGTTGAGGGGCTGCAGTAGGGGGCCGTACGATGATGGGGTTAAAATAGGGTAATTAGTTTGCACATCACCTTGGGGTGGGAGGATAGTAGGGTTCAGGTTATTTTGTCGATGTTTAACCAGCACTATTGTTTTTACATATATTGTACAGCTGATCTCGTTGTTTTTTTTCAGAAACCCCTGATGAAGAGCCAATGACTCGAAATGCATTGGGTTGTATGAACATGGTCTACGTTGAAGTTTATTTGATTACACGTGCTGTTGTTTTAAAGCCTGGATCGGGTTGCAGCAGCATTTGAAAATGCTTAATAAACATGAAAATGGGATTTCGCTGTCACCGTGGTTTTTACAAAAAGAAGATGGATCAAATGAGTGATTACAAAGTTAAAAGACGTGATAAAACATGGATGAAAACTACATATTATAAAGGGAAAAGGTCCCACTCGAAGCAGTGCATCAGTTTGGTCGCATCAGGTACGCACCTGTGTGTTTCACTTTTAGGAAGTTGGCATTTTCTCGCTTAACCATTCAGTGCCTCGGGCGTGGCCGTGCCGGTGTCCAAGATGGACCTTGGGATGTGAAGCTCAACCTACTGGAAGCCCCTAAATCAAGAATTTTGGCTGTAATCACTCTTCTACAGCCATCGGACACGCGGCACATTCTACAACAAAGAAGCACATATATGCTGAATATAATTTTCACCAAGTGTTGAGAGGGGATGATACCTCACCCATAGGGTGGTGCCTGGCCTGAGTCTCTGAGGCCCCGCAGTGACATGGGTAGCAGGTGAGACTAAGATGAGGGCTATCGAGCACTGCTGGAGGCCCCTGCAAAATCGCTGGCATTTGGCCCCTGCTCTCCATGTGCCTTCAGAACTTCAGGGACTCGGTCCCGCTCACCGGGGTCAGCTTTGACTGCATGTGGGGGGCAACATGCCCTCGACAGAGCGGTGCATCTGGGTCCTTCTGCACCGCGATGTGCGGAACATCGCGGTGCAGCTCAGGTGAGGCCCAGCGAGTGTAGGGCGGTCAGCGCTGCCTTTAGGCTGTTGGTTTGGCTCCTGAGCATGGCTGCAGCCATCCGGCGATGGCATGAGTAGTGGTGACTTCCTGGGCAGGAGGTGGTCAAACCGCAATGCCTGTACGTGGGTGCAGTGAGTGCCCCTGTAGACACCTCTACATTGCTGCCGTCCCAGATCCAGCAGACCTCTTGACCTCCCTTTTTACATCGCCCCATTGCCCGATTTGAGACCAGCGTGGATACCTAGTGGTGCATTCAGGGTCCCGCCTGCTGTTTGAATTGGGATCATGGACTTCAGTATTCAATTCAACGTGCCCAATTGAGGCGGTAGCTACTCTGTGGTGGTGCTGTCTTAAGCTAGACACTGGGTGACCGCCTGTAGTGGGGTACTGGGGTGCAGGCTTCCCCCATCTGCTGTCTGTATGTCACAATTGTTAGTGGACTAGTCCCACCCTTGTGTCGACACCTGGGAGTGGTTTCCCATTAGGCCCTACAGACGCGCCTTATCCATAACTTTGGTTTCCAGGTAGCCCAGTGCTGTGTTTCATCGGAAAGTTGTCCTCCACGTGGGCATAGACCTCACATATCCCCTTTCAACTCTCTGTGCCTACCTATTGGGCTGACACAAAATGGGTTGTGGAGACCTGAAGCAGAGAAAGCTACAGTTCGAATGTGCCAGGGATCAGGATGGATCCGAGACCACAGTAGACATGGCCTATGGGTCAATTGGGGCCCCTGACCAAGATAGGCCAAACAGCACGGAGATCCGCTCTGGCTTCCGGGCCAATGACAACCAGTACGACACCCTGATCAGCAATCTAGATTGCAGGAGTGAGCGCCTAGATCAACATCAGACCCACTTAGATGGTGCAGAAGAACACCTCAAGACCCTGGGGCTGGGTGCGGCAAAGGCGTCAAAGCAACTGGACAAATTAGAACGCCTCCTCAATTCAGTTGCTAAAGAAAATGAGGATTTGGAAACCCGATCACGCCATAATAACCTGCGCATAGTGCGTTGTGTGCACAGATTCCCTCTTATCCACTCGCCCACGCAGAGTATACCTCACTGATTGTAGTAATAGATAACGCTGATGGGGGCACCTGGTTTCCAAACTCTATTACACCAGCCTGGCCCTTCTCCCAATTCGGTACAGGCATCTTCGGGAACACTGGGAGCAAAATCTGCTTTGGCCCTTGGCAGATTAGATTTGGTACTACTGCTATCAGCAAACGAAACTTGTTTCTCCTAATCAGGCACAAGCTTATACATTTTTTATTTTTTTAAGTGCGCTTATACTACACCTCGCTACTTGGCTAAACTTGACTCTACTAGCTCTTCTTGCTGTCCTAAATGCCACCTTGATGATGCCAACTTTGCGCACCTTGCATGGACATGCACCCATAAATGGAGATTCTGGACAGAGGTTTTTCCACAGCTCTAATTAATGATAGGGCTCACTCTATCTCCAGACCTGCTCCTGGTACTGTTGGGATATGTCCGGTATGTGCCTAAAGGGTTCACAGATTTACCGCATTGATACTATTGTTGGTAAAGCGAGAAATTCCTCTGCATTGGGGAAGCAAGCACTGTTCCACAGTTAAGGGATGGATAACCAGCCTTTCCTTTTTGACACCACTAGCAAAATGTATTCTTCAATGCAGGCAAACATTATGCGACTATTTGCTGCAGCAAGAACAGCTAGAATATGTGAGTGTACCTACTGTACAATAATGTATACTCTGCGAATTCCATTGGTCACATGTGCTCCAGATACCAACATACCTATTATGATGCTTATATGTCCACTACCTGGGGTTCCTCCCATACTTTTATTCCTTTTTCTTTCCGTCTCACTATTATGACTCAAATGCTTTGTAACGTGTGATATTATTGATAAATGCATTCTCGTCCAAAACGGATGGTTCTTCCAATTATGTTGCTTTCGATATTGTACGTGATTATTTCCCCTGATTACAGGGTATAGAATGTGAGTTTTGTGTATAAGTTAAAATGATAAATACAAATAAACATTAAAAAAACATTATGTGCCTCTGCCTGTTCCTAGAATACACATCTGTGTTAGAGGACAGTTGGGTTTTGTGAATTCACTCTAGACAGTCACACTAAGGGAGCTGAGGTGTGCCATGCATATCCTGAGGACCCTTCACCAGGATGAGGGGTCTTCCTGAGCTAGAATGGTGGGAGGGGTTGACACTGACACCTGAATAAGGCTGTGCCTGTCCCCAAACAAAGCAACCCACTGTAATGTGTCTGGAGCTAGGGCCAGGAACGGCAGGGTCTTGTTCACTACAAAGACCTTTCTTTGATGTTTGCCTACTTCAAAGACCAAATTGGATATAAGTACTAGGCCTCTAACCCATATCCTCTGAACACTTGTGGATTGAGGACATTCTGCCAGTAAGAAGAGCTGTGTTGCTGTCAGGAGCGACTGCCACTTGCTGTGCTGGCCTGCTGCTTGCAGCTTCTGTCCTGGGACTTAAAGAACTGGACTTTGCTTTCTCACTTCCCCTGCGCCACTCATCGTCTTTGATTTTTGATGCTTCAAAGCTACTTTGTCCTGGTGAAGCTCAAACATTGATTTCTAAGTGCTATAACTTTAATTAATCTTTGAAAATGTATATCTTGACTTTTGTATGTTGTATTTGTGTCATTTTCATCTTGTTTTATTCAGATCAATATTGGCTATTTTTCTAAACTAGTGTGGAGTACTTTTCTGGTGTTTTCACTGTGTTACTATGTGTGTGTGTGTTTGTGTGTGTGTACAAATACTGTTGCAGGGATTCTGCTCAGACACAGAACTGTGCACAGAGACTCAGGACCTCAGTGAATTAGGGTGTGCCAAAAACTCACCTTAGTACCCAAAATCCCCTACCAGACTAGGATACCTGAGGTAAGGTGGGAAACATGAGCACTCTTTCGCTATACTCTCATACCAGTCCAGAACAGGGAGTAAAGGGAGACACATGCAAGTTTAAAAGCATCTTAGCTAATACAAGGAGACTTATGATAAGAAATAAGATTGTCAGCATAGTTACTATTCCATAAAATACATAGGGAGAAAGCATGTTATAATGCTAAATGGAAACAGGTTAAATATATACCTATATTTCACCCTTCCTTGCTAATAGGTTATTTTATAACTAAAGAAGGTCTCTTAGGCTTGCATAGGTGACCCCATACCTCAAAGATTAGCAGGAGTGAATCACATCGAGTTCTGCACAAGCTCTCAACCTACAAAAGTTCTCCAAGTGTGTTCAATCATTCCTACACAGTGCATTGTTAAAGGCACCAGTATCTGAGTTGGCCACAGCTGCATATATGTTATGGCCAGAACGTGTGTTGATCAGTTCGAACAACAGCTACAGTGTTGAGATAACCTTGAAGGCCTCGGCACTCACTGTTCAGACTAAGCTTCCGAAGCAAGGGTAGCAATGTAGAAAAACAAGTTATTCTCATGTGAAGCAAAACACTCAGCCTAACTCTAAACAATAGCTAACGTGTGCCGTGTGCAAAAGAAAGCAAAAGGTAAAATGGCGTTTAAACTTCTAATAAGCTCATGCTAACTTAACACTGTATGAATGCAAGACTAAGCCCCACTACAATAATTTACACATTTACTCTGAGGATAAGCCTGACTGTTCTTGCCAAGCTACCAAGGGGGCAAGCACTGGTTTTTCTGATGATGTAACTTACTTACCCTGACTAGAGTGAGGGTCCCTACTTGAACAGGGTACAAATCCCCGCTAACTAGAGACCCCAATTCTAATAGTTGTTTATTATGGTATTGCTTCTTTTTCATGTTGATTGAGTACCGCCGTATTTTTCCAATAGGTCCGAGTTCATTATGAACTTCTGAGTCATATGTGTGATCATTTTGTTTTCAATAGTTTTTTCTCAATAGTACCGTGGTACCTTCATAACATTTGAAAAATATATTTACACTAAAGTATTCTTTTTTATCTAAAATATAGTTTCAGGGTTTCAGGGCTAGTTTTGTTTTTTATTGGTATAGGTGTTAGTATCAGGTTGTGTTTGTCAAATATACGGGTACCGTGATAGTTATGTGGTTGTATCAAGAGGCGGTACTTTTGCTTTTGTAAAAGATCATTTAATTGGCTTAGAACTTTGTCAATTGTATGAAACAGGAAGGATATACTCCTTATCCCCATTTAATTTGATATCTTCAAAGGAGAATGTTGTGCTCTTTGGAAGAGGGAACATCTTTTGTTCAAAAGCCACCTTGGATGACTTGGACAACGGCAATGGCTGAAAAAGATGATCAAGAGGAATCAAAAGAAGAGGTGGCACGGAGGAAGAAATTGAAAGACTTTATAGTAAGGGAATTTCTTTTATTTGCCAAGTGGAAGGAAAAAAAGTTAATTCCAAACTTGCAACCTGTGTAACAAGGTTATTTCCTGTGGGTACCTTAAACAATACTTCTGCAGTACCACGAGAATGAGAAACCTCCTGCAGGCAGTTCATTCATTCCAATTTACTTCACCTGATTAACCTTGCTGCCAAGCCAATCCTCAGTCTACAGTGGGCCCCTTTGCCTGCTCGCATTGCTACTTCACATGACTCCACACACCTGTTCCCACCACCCACACACACCACACCCCTCACCAAGTCAGAACTCAAAACTCTCACTCACACAGCACTACACACCCACCCCACACAACAACACTCATTCGCCTACATGCTCCTCAACACATGCTCACTCTGCAAGCACTCCACAGAGATTTGGGACCTCATTGATTCCAACGCACCCGACAAATGGCTCAACCCCATATCGGCACTGGACATCCCTGCACCTATTCCTACTGGATACAAACTCCTGCACTAGGGCAAACCCCATAAACAAGGAGGAGAACTCGCCATCATCCACAAAGCCACCATCAAGTGTACCTCTTACACTGACCCAGAAGCCACCTTAATGAACAAATGCACTTCAAGCTTCAGACAGACAGTAAATAATAATAATAATAATAATAATAATAATAATCCGGTATTTGTAAAGCGCAATCTAATCACCCCTAAGGGTCTCTAGGCATTGAAGGCCGTCAGGGAGATTAAGCGAGCTATTGCCCAGAGTCACAGGGTGCTGGGCTGAGCTGCCGCCAGCACCGGGCCGGGAATCAAACCATGAGCCCCGTGCTCCAGTGTCAGCCACCCTGGCCACTGAGTCACACCTCTCCCACTCTCCCACAGTAAAACCACTATATAAGGCACCCTTGCCTACTGGTCCCCAGGACCTCCCATCCACTTCAGCAATCTCCTCACTGACCTCACAGCAACCCACGCCATAGGTAAAGACTTTGTCCTAGGATTTCAACTTTCCTATCAACAACCCAATGGACTCCACCTCCACAGACATAATCAGAAGTCTACAGAACATCGACCTCACCCAAGTCATACAAGGCCCTACCCACATCACTGGACACACCCAGGACTGCATCTTCAGTGACAAGTATTAAAACAGCCAACATCAATGTACTCCTGTGGCCAACTTGGAACCCCAGCCGCTCCCCATCAACTTTCTCAGCCTGCTAACCTTATCTACCAAGTTCTACCAATTGGAACCCAATAGCCATCAAAGGCACTGAAGCAATATTAAAGACAGTCCACTCAGGGCCGCCCATAGACCCCTTCCGTCACCAGAGCCACAATCAGCGCTACACTCACTTCCCTCTAGCACCTCCCACAAGACAGTCACCTTCTCAGATAGCTGGCAACGCACAAAGTCACTGCCATCCTCAAAAAAACCTCAGCTGACCCGGAAGTACTCAGCAACTCCCGACCCATATCACTGCTTCCCTTCCCAGCTAAAGTTATTGAGATGATTATCAACAGACAACTCAATGACCACTTAGAACTCCACAAACTCCTGGATGACTCACAATCAGGATTTGGAAACAACAGCAGCACCGAAACAGCCGTCATCACTGACACAGAACACATATGCACCATCCTCGACTGTGGACAGACAGCCGCCCATATCTTTCTTGACCGCTCCAGTGCTTTCAACACCATCTCCCACTACACAGTCAGTGTCACACTACACAAAGCGGGAATACAAGAACCAGCTCTCAAATGGATAGCTTCTCCCTCTCAGGAAGAACACAACCAGTCAGGCTCATGCCGTTCACATCAAAACCCAAGGACCTTATCAGTGGAGTCCCACAGGGATCTTCACTCAGCCCCACACTTTTCAATATATACATGTCTCCTCTGGCTAATATCATCAGATCCAATGGAATCAACATCATCTTCTACGCTGAAGACACCCAGCTTATTTTTTGCCTCTCAAGCAACATCATGACCACCAGGACAAACTCAAACTATGCATGATAATTGTTGCCAATTGGATGAAAGAAAACTGCCTAAAGTTCAACACCGACAACACTAAAGTGCTGACCTTTGATAATAGGAGACTCAACTTGGTGGCCAGCCGAACTCGGACACACACCCACCCCAATGGACCATGCTAGGTACCTAGGCCTCATCAGGGACACCATCTCCCCCCACACAGTCATCGTCACACTACACAAAGGGGGAATACAAGGACCAGCTCTAAAATGGATAGATTCTTCCTCTCAGGAAGAACACAACCAGTCAGGCTCATGCCGTTCAAAATCCAAGGACCTTTTCTACGCTGAAGACACCCAGTTAATTTTTTTGCCTCTCAGACAACATCATCACCACTAGGACAAACTCAAACTATGCATGATAATTGTTGCCAATTGGATGAATGAAAACTGCCTAAAGTTCAATACTATGGAACTTGGCCCTTTTTTGCAGGGTCATCCTTGAACTTTTTGCCTTCCTTCGGTATTTTGTCTGACCTGTTTTTGTTGGATTTATGACTCTGGGCACTTTACCACTGCTGATCAGTGTTAAAGTGCATATGCTCTCCCTATTGTACATTGATGCATGGATTAGAGCTTGCCTCCTGCTGAACTCTCAGGGACACCATACTTCAACCCCCAGCACCCCAAGAGTTCTTTGGAAGTGCCTGCAGTTGTGTTGTTCTTTCTGAGGTACTGCGTGTCGCAAGGAGCTGGTAGCGCGACTCACGTGGAAGAAGCCTGTCGCCGCCGCAGCCGCTTTCGTCACCTCACTGAAGAAGGGTGTCGCCACTGTAGCTGTCGCATCGCATCGCAGAAGTGTCTCGCATCACCGGAGAAGAGTGCCGCCGCCGCAGCCGGTGTCGTCGCATCACTGAACAAGGGTTTCGCCGCTGCAGTTGTCGCATTGCCTCGCTGAAGCATCTAGCATCACCGGAGAAGAGTGCCGCAGGGCCTGTCGCAGCTCAGAAGAATCGTTGTGTCGCCGCACGGCCATCGGGCGTGCATGCATTGTGTCGCATCAAGGAGAAGACGCCATCTTTGTTTTCATCACAACGGATCTTCATCGAATCGCCACGGAAGCACAGTCAGAAACCGACACATCACCGTACCTGCGTGTCAGGAACCGACACATCACCTTCCCTGCAACACTTTTGTTGTATAGCGTTACACATCCAAATGTACATTGAACTCAAAGTGTCGCATTTACCATCTAAAGAGAACTAAGCTAATTTTACCATTTTTAAAGTACAGTATTGTGGATTTTTGTCGTCTGTGGTCTTGTGTTAAGTCTATATAAAAATACTTATTTTTATAGTACAACTTGTGTGGTGTCCATCTGTAGTGTTGTCACTGGGTTACTGTATGTGTTCACAAATGCTTTACACACAGCCTCTGAGATAAGCCTGTCTGCTTGTGCCAAGCTACCAAGGAGGTAGCAGGGGTTATTTTAGGAGTGTACCCCCTTACCCTGACTAGACGCAAGAGTCCCTATTTGTCACAGGTACCTACCTATGCCAACTAGAGACCCCCAAATCTAAAACAAACACCGACAACACTAAAGTGCTGAACTTTGAGAATAGGAGCTCACTTTGAGTCTCAACCTGGTGGCCCGCCGAACTCGGACCCACACCCATCCCAATGGACTACGCTAGGAACCTAGGCCTTATCAGGGACATCAACCTCACCATGACGTCTCAGGTTAATGCTGTCCCCCCTCATGTTGACCTCCTCATGCTTCTACATCCCCCGCATGTTACATAAAATCTTTAAGTAGCACCAACTGTACAAGATACATACCATCATTCAGGCCCTAATCAGATTGGACTATGCCAACGCACTCTAAGCCGGCATACCAAACCATCTTCTTCACAGACTTCAAACTATGCCAAACACCGCTGCCATACTCGTCCTCAACCTCCTGCATCAAACCCACACCGCACCACTCCTGAGAGAGCTTCAGTGGCTCCCCTTCCAGAAGGCTGCCAGTTCAATGTTCGCTTTCAACAACCCAGCAGGCAACTTTACTCAGCATCACTCTCACTTGCACACACATCTCGCATCTGCAGAAGTAGAACGGGAAATCGATCATTCTCCTACTAAGCTGTCAAAGCTTGGAACAACCTCCCCAACACATCAGGGCATCCTCTTCACTTCTTGAATTCTGCAGGAACCTGAAGACCTGGCTGTTCAATTAGTGTGCTTGCAGAACCAGTGAGACTGCCTGTACATGGGGCCAGTCTCACTATAAGCCTACTCTCACCTTCTTAGCTCCTGGATGTCTTCACAGGTGACAAGCAGGACTTTACAAATCCACCTTACATTACCAGTTTGGCAGGTGCAGACATTTGGCATCAGAAAGAGATAGAAGAATCCGAAGCATGAAGATCTGCAGCCGCCACTTCTTCAGTTACTGCAACACCCTCCAGTAGCACCTTCTACTTTCCTCTGCTCCATCAGCACTTCCACCAACACCTGATGCATCTGTCCCTCCAGCAAGTCCTGCTCCTGGTACCGTGGTGCAAATACATCTTGTGAGGCAGAATCGCATTATAGTAGAGCAATATGGTAGTACTGCGGCATACTGAAAGATATGACCATCCATCATGAGCTTGTCATGGCTCACCAGTGTCCTTCCGAACACTCTTAGTTTTTTTTGCCTTTGTTGTCCTTCTTTGTCCTCTTCAGTCTACTGTTTTGGTAAGTTGCATTCACCCTGTCATAAAAAAAAGAAAGACGACAAAAGTTTATTTCTAAACTAACCAAATGTCTCAATAGATAAATACCAATATTAACCATATTGTTTCAGAAATAATAAATTGCAATTATTATGGAGATAAATGATAAGTGTAAGGTAAGTTAAACATATGCCTTTTGGTGGCTTCATACTAAACACTAAGTTAACCTTAGAGTACTACAGTGATATTGATTGTATATAATAAAAATAACAGAAAGTCAATCATTCATTGCTTACCTTTGTTTGCAGACAAAGCTATCATTTCTCTTACACTACTGTGCCATCCTTTAGAACATTTACAGTTTAAGTTGATCATATGGTAGTAGCCATCATGAAGCACTGGGGGAAAAACAAATCAATTGCATGGTGAAAAACTCATAGATGCTGTGCACATCTATCTGTTAAAATATCTTACTACGTCATTTGAAAATATGTGAATACATAGAAGACAATACTTAGAGAAGATTGTTACAAATGCCATCACCTTGCTAGGCCACAACGTGGCATATCTCCTGAATTACCTAACCATGGGGCATATTATCAAGGGCTGGCGATATAATATGGCCGCTTTAGCGTCCGTTTTTTGGGTGAAAAGCGGCGATAATTATATTGCATTATTTACAAGGACACGCTATCGCGTGTTTCCTTGATTCAGCTCCCGTTTTGTTCACGCCTCTCTTTGCATCTCTAATGAGATGCAAAGTAGGTGTTCCCTGCGAAAACTAATGGAAAATGATCGCTAACTGCCCTTCTCCGTATTTACAATATGGCCCAGGACAGGACAGCGATATTAAAAAAAGAGTAAACTGCTGTTATCGCCGGTATTGTACTTCTTCTTTTTTTTATGTCTACCCTATCTTTGACATGGGAGGTGGATTCAGTGGCTGAATCCACATCTTCCTATTATCAAGATTTTCCCTATCGCTGTGGGAATATCGCTGGATTTCCAGCAATATTCCCGCATAACGCCGCTTTTGCTTGATTATTTATCGCCCTGGAGAAACGCGTTGTTGATAAGGAGTTATCCGGGCGATAAATTCCAGCGATAAATATACAAGCGCTAAGCATGCTTTGCGATGTTTATCACCATCTGTTGCTGATATGCCCCTAGAACTCATACGTGCCATTTTTGCGTTCTAATAATGGTACTATTGTAACTTAGAACTTTTAACGTCAAATAAGAAGGTGATTGTCTAGCAAATTGTTAGGCAGTCTATGCTTAAAGGTAAGAGTAGCAGTGTTGCATTGTATCCAACCTGTGTTATTTTGTGCATTTTATAGGTTGTAATTAAACGATCAAGGGTTTTGAATCAATTCATTATAAAAATGAAGAGGTTTCTTTTGAAATGAAATGCTTTTTCAACAACGGTGGATAACCATAAAGTGGGGATGGCAACGTCACCGCCCCCCCTGCTATCCATTCACCAACATTCATAACAACAACCACTGCGGCATCAGTGCCAACAACCATAGAGGCCAGTGTGGTTTGTACCACATTCCCCTATAGCATTACCGCTGTAATCAAAACATGCACAGTCATTACCACCTCGGCAGACCCAGCAGTTTGCACCACTGAAATGGCTGCTTAGACATTGGAAACTCTACTATGGTCCCCGTTCAAATGATTCATGAGAATGAGGCTCATACCTTTTCCAGGTGGGGTCATAGAGGTAGAAACAGTGGAGGCAATGGTTCTGTCAGAGGCGCATGAGGATTGGAACACCCTCATATCACTCCTGGAGAAGATGGTGCTGATGTCTCCGAGGATGAAGTAAAATCACCTTCTGACTCACAGTTGGGCACTGTGCAATTATATCAACACATGCCGAACACGAAGGGTGGACAGGTGACTATGCTTGAGTTATTTGTCCAAAATGTAGAATCCCATTCAGCAAATCCCGGGACCAAGGACACCCTAGATGATCACTGACAGAACATCGAGGGACATAATATCGACTATCAAAAATATTGGCGACAAAATATCGACAGACAGAATATCGACTTTGTATCTACAAACAGGTAAGTACAAAAATATCGAGTAAAAAATATCGTTTACAAAAATATAGTTTATAAAAATATCGATTTTATTAAAAACAATGTTAAATTAAATTAATATTAAAAACTATTTACTAAAACATACTTAAAAATACTTAAATTACCTTATAATAATTAAATAATTAATGAAAGTTATAAAAAAAATGTACAATCATATTTGTTAAAACATATATATATTGTAACTTAATATAATTAAATATTATCCAATATTATTACCGTAGGATAGCGGAAGTGTAAAAATTACTATTCCTACTCCAGAGAGTGCAACAGTAGGGAAAGCGTTGGATAGCGTAGGGGTAAAAATTACTATTCCCACTCGAGTGGGTGCAACAGTAGGGAAAGCGTTGGATAGCGTAGTGGTAAAAATTACTATTCCCACTCGAGTGGGTGCAACAGTAGGGAAAGCGTTGGATAGCGTAGGGGTAAAAATTAGTATTCTCACTCCAAAGAGTGCAACAGTAGGGAAAGCGTTGGATAGCATAGAGGTAAAAATTACTATTCCCACTCCAGTGGGTGCAACAGTAGGGAAAGCGTTGGATAGCCTAGGGGTAAAAATTACTATTCCCACTCCAGAGAGTGCAACAGTAGGGAAAGCATTGGATAGCGTAGGGGTAAAAATGACTATTCCCACTCCAGTGAGTGCAACAGTAGAGAAAGTGTTGGATAGCGTAGGGGTAAAAATTACTATTCCCACTCCACTGGGTGCAACAGTAGGGAAAGCGTTGGATAGCGTAGGGGTAAAAATTACTATTCCAACTCCAAAGAGTGCAACAGTAGGGAAAGCGTTGGATAGCGTAGGGGTAAAAATCACTATTCCCACTCCAAAGAGTGCAACAGTAGGGAAAGCGTTGGATAGCGTAGGGGTAAAAATTACTATTCCCACTCCAGTGGGTGCAACAGTAGGGAAAGCGTTGGATAGCGTAGGGGTATAAATTACTATTCCCACTCCAAAGAGTGCAACAGTAGGGAAAGCGTTGGATAGTGTAGGGGTAAAAATTACTATTCCCACTCCAAAGAGTGCAACAGTAGGGAAAGCATTGGATAGCGTAGGGGTTAAAATTACTATTCCCACTCCAAAGAGTGCAACAGTAGGGAAAGCGTTGGATAGCGTAGGGGTAAAAATTACTATTCCCATTCCAGTGGGTGCAACAGTAGGGAAAGCGTTGGATAGCGTAGGGGTAAAAATTACTATTCCCACTCCAAAGAATGCAACAGTAGGGAAAGAGTTGGATAGCGTAGGGGTAAAAATTACTATTCCCACTCGAAAGAGTGCAACAGTTGGGAAAGGGTTGGATAGAGTAGGGGTTAAAATTACTATTCCCACTCCAGTGAGTACAACAGTAGGGAAAGCGTTGGATAGCATAGGGGTAAAAAGTTACTATTCCCACTCCAGTGGGTGCAACAGTAGTGAAAGCGTTGGATAGCGTAGGGGTAAAAATTACTATTCCCACTCCAGTGAATGCAACAGTAGGGAAAGCGTTGGATAGCGTAGGGGTAAAAATGACTATTCCCACTCCAGTGGGTGCAACAGTAGGGAAAGCGTTGGATAGCGTAGGGGTAAAAATTACTATTCCCACTCCAAAGAGTGCAATAGTAGGGAAAGTGTTGGATAGCGTAGAGGTAAAAATTACTATTCCCACTCCAGTGGGTGCAACAGTAGGGAAAGCGTTGGATAGCGTAGGGGTAAAAATTACTATTCCCACTCCAAAGAGTGCAACAGTAGGGAAAGGGTTGGATAGAGTAGGGGTTAAAATTACTATTCCCACTCCAGTGAGTACAACAGTAGGGAAAGCGTTGGATAGCATAGGGGTAAAAATTACTATTCCCACTCCAGTGGGTGCAACAGTAGGGAAAGCGTTGGATAGCGTAGGGGTAAAAATTACTATTCCCACTCCAGAGAGTGCAACAGTAGGGAAAGTAAATACTTCCTATATTATTTAAAAACAGTATAAATTAATATCTATAAAAAATATATAAAAAGTAATTACCAATTTAATATAATATAATAATTAATCAATTAAAATTACAAATTACAAATAATTTTTACTATTAGTTACCTATTCAAATTAATTACAAATTAACAAATATTTAATTAACAATTAAAAATTAATTAACAAATAATTCAAATTAAAAACAATTAAATAAATTGAATTATTTAATTAATTATGAATAAATTACTTCCCACCCTATTCCCCTATAAACTCCCAACCCGCTACAGAAAATAAATTAGCAAAATTAACATAATTAGCAATTAATCAATTAAAATAAATTAATTGGCAATTAAAATTTAATTAATTACTCATAAAAAACTAATTTACAATTAATTCTAAAAAAATACCAATAAATATTTTTACATATTTAATTAATTATAAATAAATTACTTCCCACCCAATTCCCCTATAAACCCACAACCCGCTACAGAAAATAAATTAGTAAAATTACCATAATTAGCAATTAATCAATTAATTAAAATTAATTGCCAATTAAAATTGAATTATTTACCAAATATAAATTAATTAACAATTAATTAAAAATGAATACCAATATATAAATTTACATATTTAATTAATTATAATTAAATTACTTCACACCCTATTCCCCTATAAACCCACAACCCGCTACAGAATTAAATTACGCAAAAATTAAAAAAACAAAATTCATTAATTAAAATTAATTATAACATAAATACACACTTTTTACACATATAATAACATAACAAACACTATAAAAAATTCGATATTATTAAAAATTCGATAATTTTAATAACCTATATTATATACTTCGATATTTTAACTTTCTATATTTTTAACATTCGATATTACATTACTTACCTTCAAAACGATATTTTTGATGTCTATATTCTGCCCATTCGATATTTTGTCCAGCCTATATTTTGTACTCGATATTATGTCCATTCAATATTTTGTACTCTATATTATGTCTGTTTACCCACCCTAGAGACACAGCTGCTGCACATGTCTGGCACAGAGATGCCTCATCCGCTCAATATTGATGCCCTGAACCACCTCACTGTGTCCATACTGGCACCAAGTCGTCTGATACTGCAGAGACATACATCTACTGGCGGGGAAAGGGCCTAGCCAAGCTGTTGCAGACAGAAAATTACATTGTTGCAAATGGCACAAATGTTATGACAAAGGACAGCATAACACCCTTTGTAACTTCTAGCACGGGTGCCTCACCATCTTCACAGAGCTTCCCATGGAGAAAAAGGAGGTGATCGGCCCATCGAACGGAACAACCAGGTCATCCAGTCATTTAAGTTTTTTAGTTGTACAGTTTGTTCTTGATTTATGTTTGTGGCATTACTTGTGCTTTAATGCACTGTACGATGATGTGGTTGCCCTCAAGTCTTGTTCCTGGACTTCATCTCTTTCGCTGCCACCACAGGAAGGACATCCTTGTTTGCCTGAGCACACACCAGATATACTTTTTTGTTGTGACATCCCGAGTTAAAAAAAACCTCACAATGCATACAACTACGCCATGTGGTCTTCATTTTACATGTGTGATATTTGTGTTTTGTGCTTTTTTCAGACATTTCTCATCACAGCAGGGTTGGGTATGTCGGTGACAATGAGGTTTATCATGCAGGTTCTGCACTGTTGTGCCATTCAGGAGTAACAAGTGTCTAGTGCTGCATGTTGTCTTCATGTGTATGTGTATTGGTGTTATTTTGCAGTTTGTGGATGTTTATGACTTGTTATTTGGTATTTGTTGATGGTGCCTGTTAGATCTGGTGGTCTCTAGTTGGCAATGGTTATCACCTTTGTCCAAATAGGGACCCTTACTTCGAAGTCAGGACAAGGGGATTACTCTCCTTAATAACCCCTGCTCACCCCCTTGGTAGCTTGGCACGAGCAGACAGGCTTATCTCAGAGGCAGTGTGTTAAGCATTTGTGAATATACACAGTAATACAGTGATAGCACTACAGATGGACACAACACAGGTTTTATAAATATAAGTATTCTTTATAAAGACTTAAACACAAGACCATAAACAACAAAAATCCACAATATTATACTAAAGGTTACTTAAAGGATGATAAAAGTCTCTTAGTTCAAGTTGTTGGTAAATGCGACAAAGTTCTCAACAAGGTTCTTGGATGCGGCACGTAAAATAAACAAAAGGCTCGCAGAAGGGGAGATGCGTCGGTTCCGTGACCCGGGGGAACGGTTGCGTCCTTCCTCAATGCTTGCGCAGAGTAGGGGACTCGTCGTGAGCCTTACCGGTGCAGAGGTGATGCGGAGATTCTCGACCTGATGCGGTGCGCAAGATGGCGCCTTGATGTGATGCGATGCCGATGCGATGATCCAGTTGCGATGCGAGAAGATGGCGCCCTTGATGCGGCGATGCGATGATGATGCGATGACGCCCTGGCAGCCTTGCGACGACTCTGTACTTTGGAGCCGCGACAGGCCCTGCGATGCACTTCTTCGGTGATGCGAAGACAGCTCTCTCGATGTGTCGCGCTTCTCCGGCGATGCGACAGCAGACAGCTTCGATGAACACACGCTTCCAGGGAGATGCGACAAACTCTCACTTCTCCGGCGTTGCGATGATTTCAGCTGCGGTGGCGACACGCTTCTTCTCGATGCGTCGCGCTTCCAGCTCCCAGCGGCACGCAAGTGACTGGAGTCAGAATTCCCAGCAAGGAAATTCAGGAGGGAGCTGGAGGTGAAGTCTTTTGGCCCTGAGACTTCAGCAGGAGGCAAGCACAGTTCAAGCCCTTGGAGAATATTCTGTAGATAAAAGTCCTTACAAAGTTCCTTCTCCTTTCCCTTGGCAATGAAGTAACCACTGCAGGCCAACCCAGCAAACAGAACACTGGCAGAGGGGCAGTCCAAACTCCTGCAGCCTCCTTGGTTCTTCTCCTTGGCAGAAAGGTTTCTTGTTCCAGAAGTGATCAAAAGTCTGTGGGACTGGGTCCCAATATTTATACCCCAAAATCCTTTGTTCTCTGAAGGCAGAGAGGCCTCTGCCTAGTTCAAACCAGTTCCTGAGCACTGTGTTTACATGACTCTTCTCTTCCTTTCACTTTGCAGGGCAGAAACATCAGACGCCCCACAGGAGGTGGAGCCAGCACAGGGGAGGGAAGATGCAGCTTTGGAGCATTCTGTTGACAGGATTTCCCTTCTCCTTTCACTGTGCAGGGCAGAGACATCAGACAAGCCACAGGGGGTGGAGCCAGCATTGTGGAGGGAAGGCCCAGCCCTATTCAGGGCCCAGGTGCACTCTTCCCCTTCCATCTGGAGGTAAATCTCCCTATTCACCACTGGGCTGTCCCAGACTGTCTCCTGGAATTTCCCCAGCCCTGTCACACACAAACCCAGACAAGGAATACACAAGTCAGCAGAGGCGGGCTCAAATGGTTAGGCAAGCAAATACCTGCTTTCAAAAAGTGGTATTTGCAAACACAAAGTATTAAAATAAACTTTACTAAAAGATGTATTTTATTATTCTGAGTTCAGGCATATTAAACTCTAATTTCTACCATGTTCCCTGAGTCAGTTAGGATTGTAGGGATGTAACAATCTTCACTGCCCATTCTAGTCTATGAGAACAGGTAGCCTTCCATAGTGAAAAATGAAAACAAAATGTAATTCACTACTAGAACATGCTACACACATCAGAACATATCCTACGTTATACTTACAATGCACCCTGCCCTTGGGCCTACCATAGGGGTGTCTAATATGAAGCAAAGGGAAGGTTTAGGGACTGGCAAGTGGGTGCACTTGGCCAAGTCGACATGGTAGTCACAGACTACACACAGTCCTTGCGATGGCAGGCCTGAGACACACTTTACAAGCTGCTTCTGTGGGTGGCACAACCAGTGCTGCAAGCCCACCAGCAACATTTGCTCTACAAGCCCTGGGCACACATGGTGCACTGTACTAGGTGCTGACAGTAGATCAAATAAGCCAATCATGGAATCCAATCAGTATATCAATTTAACATAGGGAGCACTTGCACTGTGGCACTGATTAGCAGTGGCACAGGGCCCAAAACATACAACCAGCAGAAATAGGTCAAAACAGAGGAGGCAATCCGTCAAAAATGGAAGGGAGACTCACGCCAATGATGTCAGGTCTAACACGTGTCCCCTCCAGCTGAAATGTGGGGAGAACTATCCTTCCCCTTGGGAGTTCTCTTCACTAAGGCGGAAAAATCTGGACAGACCATCAGCGTTGGCATGTTCTGTAACAGGGCGGTGTTCCACCGTAAAGTCCATACCCTGTAGGGAGATGGACCACCTCAACAACTTTGGGTTCTCACCCCTCATCTGCATCAGCCATCTGAAGGGTCTGTGGTCGGTCTGAACCCGGAAGTGAGTATCAAACAAGTATGGTCTCAACTTCTCAAGCGCCCAAACCACAGCAAATGCCTCATGCTCAATTGCACTCCACCTCTGTTCCCGTGGAAGTAACCTCCTACTGATGAAGGCTACAGGTTGGTCAAAGCCCTCTTCAGTAATCTGTGATAGAACAGCCCCCACACCATGCTCTGAAGCATCTGTCTGTACAATTAATTCTTTTGAGAAGTTGGGTGCCTGAAGCACGGGTGCTGTGCACATGGCAGTCTTCACGGCATCAAAAGCTTTCTGACAGGTGTCAGTCCAGTTCACTTTCTTGGGCTGCTTCCTGGAAGTCAGCTCAGTCAAAGGAATAACAATGTTGCCATACCCTTTGACAAACCTCCTGTAGTACCTCGTGAGTCCTAAAAAGGCTCTCACCTGTGTCTGAGTCTTTGGGGGTTCTCATGCCAGGATGGTATCAATCTTGGGTTGTAGGGGCGCCACCTGGCTGCTTCCTACCTGGTGACCCAAGTACACAACGGAGCCCTGCCCGATTTGACACTTACTTGCCTTGATCGTGAGGCCTGCCTTACGCAGTGCCATCAACACTTCCCAGAGATGCTGCAAGTGTTCCTCCCAACTGGCACTGAACACTACAATGTCATCCAGGTAGTCAGCACTGAAATCCTCCAGTCCAGCCAACACCTGGTTGACCAACCTCTGAAAGATGGCAGGGGCATTGTTCTTCCCAAAGGGCATAACCCGAAATTGGTAGTGCCCATCTGGTGTGGAGAATGCTGACCTCTCCTTAGCCCCATCGGTCAAGGTGATCTGCCAGTACCCAGACGTCAAATCAAACATGCTGAGGTACCGTGCAGCTCCTAGCCGATCAATGAGCTCATCAGCTCTGGGGATGGGGTGTGCGTCAGTCCTGGTGACTGAATTGAGCCCTCTGTAGTCCACACAGAACCAGAGTTCAGGTGTGGCACCCGGAGAGACAGCCTTTGGGACCAAGACCAGTAGGCTGGCCCAAGGACTGTTGGAGGACTCAATGACCCCTAAAGCAAACATCTTGGAGATTTCCTCCTTAATGTAAGCCCTAACCTTGTCAGTCAATCTGTAAGCCTTGTGCTTCACAGGAGGACTGTCACCAGTGTTCACATCATGGACGCACCAATCTGTGACACCAGGAACCAAGGAAAATAGATCAGAGAATTGCCCCAACAGTTGGCGACAATCTTGCTGCTGATCAGGGGTCAGTGTGGCAGAGAGGCTGACACCATCCACTGACCCATCTTGCTCTGTTGCAGACAGGAGGTCAGGAAGAGGCTCAGTCTCCTCCTCCATTCCATCATCTGTCGCTAAGAGCATGCCCAGTTCGGACCTTTCTAAGTGGGGCTTCAGGCGGTTAACATGAAGGACCCTCAAAGGGTTCCTTAGAGACCGCAAGTTCACCAGATAGGTGATATCACTCTTGCGCTCCACCACCTCATATGGACCAGTCCCACCTGTCTTGGAGTGCACAAGGCTCCACAGGGGCCATGACCCAAACTTTCTGTCCAGGCTGACGCTCAATCAGAGTGGCATTCTGATCGTACCACCGCTTCATCTCTTCCTGGCTGGCTTCCAGATTCGCCTGAGCGAGATCCCTGAAACGCCTGGTTTGGTTTCTGAAGGCCAGCATGTAGCTATATGCATCCTGGGGAGGTTTCCTGGGAGATTGCTCCCAGCCTTCCTTTACCAAACTCAAAGGTCATCTTACCAGGTGACCATACAAAAGCTCAAAGGGGCTGAGCCCTAGAGACTTCTGCGGCACCTCTCGGTAGGCAAACAGAAGGCATGGCAAGACGTCGTCCCATTTACGCCTCATTGGTTCCTCAAGACCCATGATCATGCCCTTAAGGGTCCGGTTAAATCTTTCCACCAGCCCATTACCTTGTGGGTAGTAAGGAGTGGTGAACTTGTAGGTAACGCCACACTCCTTCCACGGAGACTTCATATAATTGGAAATGAAGTTTGTACCCCCGTTCATACACAACCTCTCTGGGGAACCCCACACGGGTGAAAATCCCCATCAGTGCACGTCCCACCACGGGGGCCGTCACTGTCCTGAGTGGAATGGCTTCCGGGTACCGGGTAGCATGGTCCACCAAGACCAGGATAAACCTGTTGCCCATGGCTGTCTTGGGGTCCAGTGGCCCCACAATGTCAATGCCAACCCATTCAAAGGGGGTACTGACTACAGGAAAAGGTTGGAGAGGGGCATTGTGCCTCCTTCCACTTTTCCCACTTGCCTGGCGAGTTTGAAAAGTCCTACAATGAGTATCTGAACTCTTTCTCATCTGGGGCCAATAAAAGTGGAAGACAAGCCTTTCAAATGTCTTTTTCTGCCCCAGATGACCAGCTAATGGAACATCATGAGCCAAATCCAGTAGGAAGGCTCTGAAGCGCTGGGGTACCACCAGCACAAGGGCTGACCCAGGTTCAGCAACCTTAGGCTCGTTATACAGGAGACCATTCTCCCAGTAGATCCAATATGATCCAGAATGATCACCTGCTGCCTAGTTTGTGGCCTGTTGCCTCAAACCCACAGGAGAGGGTACTTCTTTTGCTCTTCACAAAATTCCTCCCTGGAGGGACCCCCTTCTTGCATCCAATGGGTCAGCTCAGGTAGGTTCCCCAGTTCCGAAACTTGCTCACCAGTGGGTTCCAGGGATCCCCCTCAGGGTCTGCCTCCTCCTGGACCGTGGGAACAATAGGGGTTGGTTTCCCACGCCCCTGACCTCTTCTCTTTAAGGCAGATCCCTGGGCCCTACTTTAGGCTCCAGGGTCTCTTGAACACCCTTAGCTGCCAAAGATCGAGTGGTCACACATGCCCACTCAGGCAGACCCAACATCTCCAAATGTGCCTTCCTCTCCACCTTAGCCCAAGGGGAGCTTTCTAAATCATTGCCTAACAGACAATCAACAGGCATGGACAGCCTCACAGCTACTTGAAGAGTACCAGAGACCCACCCCACTCAAAGGGAACTTGAGCCACCTTGCAATGGCTCTCTGTGTTGTCAGCGGCAACAACTGGGAAGAATGCATGAGGGACTACCTGCTCCTCAGAGACCAAGTGACACTTGACAGCTGTCACACTTGCTCCTGTGTCTCTGAGAGCCTCCACTCTATGGCCATTGATGGTCACCCACTGCCTGTATTTTTTAGTGTTATCAGGCAGCTGAGTTTTTTGGGACCATCTCAAAATCTCCTAATGAGACAAGGGACATTTCTGCAGTACCCCACCCACCTTGGGCACCCATCTCCTCCCCACCCAGGGCTACACTGGCCATCTGACGGGGTAGTGCACGGGGTGGCACATACTGTCCTTTCTGAGGACACTGGGGATCATACCAACGGTGTCCCACCTGCTTACACTGAAAGCAGGTAACAGGCCCCCTATGAACAGGTTTACCTGTTGGGGTCCTGACTTCTTTTCAGGGGGAGGCTGGGAACCTTTAACCTGGTTCCCTTGGGAATTACTTTGGGGACCTTTTTGGAACACCCTCTGTTTACCCTTGTCTCCCCCACTCTTCTGCTGGGGACCCTGCCCACCTTTGGCGGAGTCTCCCACAAGACCCTTGTGGACCCTGGTACTGACCCAGCGGTCCGCCTCCTCAGCCAGCAAGCTTTCTAGGATTAGTCAACTTGCTATCAACAAGGTGCTGGCGTAGCTCTGGAAAACAATTAGCAGATAAATACTCTGTGGCAATCAAATCATAGAGAGCTGAAAAATTATCAACATTGCTACCCCTCACCCAACCATCCATGGCTCTGCAAAAGAAAGACACATATTCTACCCAAGTGGTTCCCTCCAGTTTCTTACAATTCCTGAACCTCTGTCTATAGAGCTCTGGAGTTAACCCATACCTTGTCATCAGTGCTTCCTTCATGTGGTTATAAGACATCCTATGCTCTTTGGGCAGGTCTAACAAAGTGTCCCTACCTTCAGTGACAAAGCGGCCCCACAACCCCCCTCCCCAATCCTTCTCAGGGACGTGGTGGGCCAACATTGCTATCTCCTAGGCTGCAAACCACTGACCAATATCTTCACCTTTGTGAAAATCTTTGATGACATCCTTGGGAATATGTACCCTGCCTTCTGAAGGCACTGATGGTGCGCTGCCACCAGAGGAATTGATCTCTAAGCCCTTGGCCTTGATCTCTAACTCCCTCAACATTCTCTCATGCTCCATTCTCATTCTCTCTCTTTCCAAAGACAACCTGTTATTCTCTGCTTCCCTCTGACCCTCCATCTTAAGCTTAGCCAGCTCCAGCTTCAGTGCTAGATTTCTCTCCCTGTCTTCCAGTTGTCTGGGGGACAGGTCTTTGGAAGAGATGCTGCTGCCAGGTGGGGACAGCACCCCTCCCCTGGCTGGAAATTCTTGCCCATCAATTTGCCCATCTGCATCCCCAACAGGCTCCACAACAAGATCAGGGACATTTCTGGTTGCTACCCAGGCCCTCAGCGCCTTTTGGTAGTCTTCCTTTTTAGAAATGCCTGGTGTAGCAACTTTCAATTTCCTGCAGAGATACTTGAGCTGTTTCACAGAGTAGGTTTCCAACCTCTCTTCCTCAAAATCAAGATCCATAGATGCAACAGATGCTGGTTTTCTCATGGTAGTAAGAATTGGGAGTCTTTAGAAAAAATAAAAGTTCCAAGGAAAAAGGATTCTATAAAAAAAAATATGTGGTAGAGTTTGGTCTGCAATCACTAGTAGTGTACACCAATTACTGTATATGAAACACAAATGCGAAGTCCAAATCCTCACCGCTGACCACCAATGTTAGATCTTGGGGTCTCTAGTTGGCAATGGTTATCACCTTTGTCTAAATAGGGACCCTTACTTCGAAGTCAGGACAAGGGGATTACTCTCCTTAATAACCCCTGCTCACCCCCTTGGTAGCTTGGCACGAGCAGACAGGCTTATCTCAGAGGCAGTGTGTTAAGCATTTGTGAATATACACAGTAATACAGTGATAGCACTACAGATGGACACAACACAGGTTTTATAAAAATAAGTATTCTTTATGAAGACTTATAAAGACATAAACGACAAAAATCCACAATACTATACTAAAGGTTACTTAAAGGATGATAAAAGTCTCTTAGTTCAAGTTGTTGGTAAATGCGACAAAGTTCTCAACAAGGTTCTTGGATGCGGCACGCAAAATAAACAAAAGGCTCGCAGAAGGGGAGATGCGTCGTGTCCGTGACCCGGGAGAACGGTTGCGTCCTTCCTCAATGCTTGCGCAGAGTAGGGGACTCGTCGTGAGCCTTACCGGTGCGTAGATGATGCGTAGATTCTCGACCTGTTGCGGTGCGAAAGATGGCGCCTTGATGCGATGTGATGCGGATGCGATGATCCAGTTGCGATGCGAGAAGATGGCGCCCTTGATGCGGCGATGCGATGACGATGCGATGACGCCCTAGCGGCCTTGCGACAACTCTGTACTTTGGAGCCGCGACAGGCCCTGCGATGCGCTTCTCCGGTGATGCGATGACAGCTCTCTCGATGCGTCACGCTTCTCCGGCGATGCGACAGCAGACAGCTTCGATGAACACACGCTTCCAGGGAGATGCGACGAACTCTCGCTTCTCCGGCGTTGCGATGATTTCAGCTGCGGCGACGACACGCTTCTTCTCGATGCGTCGCGCTTCCAGCTCCCAGCGCCACACAAGTGACTGGAGTCAGAATTCCCAGCAAGGAAATTCAGGAGGGAGCTGGAGGTGAAGTCTTTTGGCCCTGAGACTTCAGCAGGAGGCAAGCACAGTTCAAGCCCTTGGAGAATATTCTGTAGATGAAAGTCCTTACAAAGTTCCTTCTCCTTTCCCTTGGCAATGAAGTAACCACTGCAGGCCAACCCAGTAAACAGCACACTGGCAGAGGGGAAGTCCAAACTCCTGCAGCTTCCTTGGTTCTTCTCCTTGGCAGAAAGGTTTCTTGTTCCAGAAGTGATCGAAAGTCTGTGGGACTGGGTCCCAATATTTATACCCCAAAATCCTTTGTGCTCTGAAGGCAGAGATGCCTCTGCCTAGTTCAAACCAGTTCCTGAGCACTGTGTTTACATGACTCTTCTCTTCCTTTCACTGTGCAGGGCAGAAACATCACACGCCCCACAGGAGGTGGAGCCAGCACAGGGGAGGGAAGATGCAGCTCTGGAGCACTCTGTTGACAGGATTCCCCTTCTCCTGTCACTGTGCAGGGCAGAGACATCGGACAAGCCACAGGGGGTGGAGCTAGCATTGTGGAGGGAAGGCCCAGCCCTATTCAGGTCCCAGGTGCACTCTCGCCCTCCCATCTGGAGGTAAATCTCCTTATTCATCACTGGGCTGTCCCAGACTGTCTCCTGGAATTTCCCCAGCCCTGTCACACACAAACCCAGACAAGGAATACACAAGTCAGCAGAGGCGGGCTCAAATGGTTAGGCAAGCAAATACCTGCTTTCAAAAAGTGGTATTTGCAAACACAGAATATTAAAATAAACTTTATTATTCTGAGTTCAGGCATATTAAACTCGAATTTCTACTTTGTTCCCTGAGTCAGTTAGGAATGTAGGGATGTAACAATCTTCACTGCCCATTCTAGTCTATGAGAACAGGTAGCCTTCAATAGTGAAAAACGAAAATGGCTGTAATTCACTACTAGTACATACTACACACATCAGAGCATGTCCTACCTTACACTTACAATGCACCCTGCCCTTGGGCCTACCATAGGGGTGTATAATATGAAGCAAAGGGAAGGTTTAGGGACTGGCAAGTGGGTGCACTTGGCCAAGTCGACATGGTAGTCACAGACTACACACAGGCCTTGCAATGGCAGGACTGAGATACACTTTACAAGCTGCTTCTGTGGGTGGCACAACCAGTGCTGCAAGCCCACCAGTAGCATTTGCTCTACAAGCCCTGGGCACACATGGTGCACTGTACTAGGGGCTGACAGTAGATCAAATAAGCCAATCATGGAATCCAATCAGTATATCAATTTAACATAGGGAGCACTTGCACTGTGGCACTGATTAGCAGTGTCACAGGGCCCAAAACATACAACCAGCAAAAATAGGCCAAAACAGAGGAGGCGACGGATTGCGATCCTGTATTAATGTATTGATATCTCGCAGATACCTCTGGGATACAGAGGTCTGTGGCTCCGTATGTGATCTGTCAATAAAATCTGTTTTGAAAAAAAAAAAAAAAACAGAGGAGGCAATCCGTCAAAAATGGAAGGGAGACTCACTCTAATGATGTCAGGTCTAACAGTGCCTGACACTAACATGTTTTACCACCTGCTGTTTAGAGGAGGCCTTTTTCAGTGCTGAAGTCCGCTGCTTTTAGGACTGCCTGTGTTCTTTTAATGGCTCTATATTTATCACATGCTTTAAATATCACATACAGTAATACTGTGCTTTGTAATTATTGCTAAAGATATTTTATGCAATAGGGTTGTACACGTAATAGCGCAATAGGTTAATGCATGCTGGTTATACCGATGTATGCGGTAATGGCAATTATAAGCTACTTGTAAATCCAGACCTCAGTTGTTTCTGCATGTGGAGTAGTTGGGCTTGTTCACCTCTGCTTCCATTTGCTTCCACACACTTCGCATGCTCTGCAGAATCTTCAAATGGATACCAGCCAACACCAGAAAGACCGTCACTCAGACTCTCGTCACCAGCCGCCTTGACTACGGCAACACCCTCTATGCCGGCATCTCCACCCAGCTCCTCAGAAGACTCCAGACTATACAGAATACTGTAGCCAGACTAATCCTGGACCTCCCTAAATGAACCCATATCGCCCCCCACCTGAGAGACCTCTACTGGCTCACCATCCAGAAGAGATGCCAGTTCAACATCCTCACAACTCCTACAAAGCCCTCCATGACCTAGGACCTGCCTACATCAACCATTGACTGAATTTCCACCAACTCTCTAGACACCAACTCTCCTCTTCATTCAACCACGCACACACAGCCTGCATCCGTCGCAGCTACATAGGTGGTGCACCTTCTCCTACATTGCTGCCAAGACCTGGAATGACCTTCCCCTCCAGCTCCGTACAGCCCCCTCACTGGCAGACTCCAGAAAGAGACTCAAGACATGGCTCTTGGACAGAGACACAGAGCCCAGATACCCCTAGGGGTGACAGTGTTGCGCTTTACAAATGCTGTTTGATTGATGCTGGGGCATTTTAAGGAAATTATTGTGATTGTGCAAAGCACAAGGGTGTACCCTTTCAGTGCAATATCGTTTTGCTTTTACTTACATTACATGGCTGACCTAGCATTCTGTTTATTATCATACCAAAATACCAGCCATTCTGTAGTTATGTGAGACCAGTGAAATGCCCATATCTCACATTGCACCAACATCCATTATCAGCCCACCGAAGTCTTGTAAGACAATTTGGGAGTCATTAATATGCAACCAATTTGTCATCAAGGCTGCAGCAGCATGTTAATGGATAAAGCACCTGCCCTTTTCTCTGCTCTTAAGAAAAATTGCTTCATTTGTTTGAGGGATAGTTTTGATTCCTGTAGGATGCAAATATGCTTAAGCATCTGCAGATTTTACTGGTCATAAAGAGGTACACATTTCTGAGGTAGAAGGGTATGCGTGTCTGCCATATGGACCTTGATAATAGCATTTTATTAACTCTACACATATTAAAATGTGAGTGTTCATCCCAACACTTGGAATACACAATAGACAGAAAGCTTTTTCAGAGGACACAAGCTGCATGTAAAATAAGAGTAACTTTGTACACCTATTTATCTACAGAATGGTGATGTATCTTCTGTCCAAAATTCTATTCATTCTTTAAAAAAATAACCATATGCTGTAAATAAAGACAGAAAAAATAGAGGATGCATCGCACATCAGATGTGAATAGGAAGCATAGAGAATATGAATTTCTCTTGAAACGTGACTACACTTCTAATTGTCATGATACAAAAATATTCTGGGCAAGGCATCAAAGACCAACATACCGAAATTTAAGTGCATATAAAGGAAGTGTAGAGTTACTATTTCTTACTCCGCGAGTACTGTGCCTTTGAAGATACCTATATCATCAAGCTGCATATATGTGGAGTTAGGTATAGAAAAGTGTACACTAATCTTTCGATGTTTTTAAGTCTATATTTTGACCTCAATATTCTTATGCCTTGATATTCCAACTTAGATATTCAGGGCACATAGCTTAAAACATACAACAAAACAATGTACAACATAAATGTAAATGTAAATGTAAATGTAAATGTAAAATGTAAATGTACAGGAATTTATATAGCGCAAATCACCAAGCGGTTTCTAAGCGCTTGCTTAGGGAACCCGTCCTGGTATTCCCCTGTGAGATAACCCCGGCAGGGTATCCGCAAGGTGAAAGCCAGGCATCCCGCCGCGAGGGGCCATATGTGGTGTATATCTGAGAGTTTTTAAAGTAATACACTGGAAAATAAAAGGTGTGCTTTCTTTAATAATGTTCTCTCCTACAGGGCATTAACTGATGAAAGCTCGGACATGTCTCCACATTGGAAACACCTCACAATCAGGTAGATAATATCTCTGAATAAAACACCAACAGCAGAATGCGTTATCTTTGTTTTATTCATTTAAAAACCTGACATGTTGCAACAAAAATCATGGCAAGACAAGAAATGACTGCCCCTTGCATTTCAGTTACTAGTCTTGGCTTCAAACTGATTTGAAGGTAGCAGTGGGGGGGGAATGGGGGGCACACATTGGACCACACATACAACTTGTGGGCGACCTACAGAGGTGTATCTCAAATTTCATAATTGATGAGATCACTGAATTAATGTGACAGTTTGGTACATGCTAATAATACTGGAAGGTATTGAGCAAGATACACCTAGACCTAATTTTCTAGAGCCTCTTTACTGCTAATTGGTGTATGCTTTTGTAACATGCTTGGCCTCCTAACATGCCTTCGCAAGGGAATGAGCTCTCATTAAATGGTTGTGCACAGGGTGAAGACTGCAAGGCAGAGACTTGCTGACTCATATCTCGTTGACGGCCCACACCTATCTTTAAAAGCTTTGCTACAGGGAGTATGTAGTAGGTGCTTACTCCAGGAAAGGTTCCTTGAAACTGTGCCTAGGAGGGTCTTGGCCACATAATGAGGCTTGGGTGTCTGGGTGAAGTGGGCTCTTCAACTGGCTTAGACCATAGGGAGCAGAAGCTTGTCCACCTGTGCCTGGTTGATTGCCCACATGAAGTCAACTATCCACAAACTGTTTGTTACAGGTCAAAGTCTGAGCGCAGGAGGAATTCGGTTCACTTAAGGGAGCTCCTGTAAAGGTCACAAAGCAAGGGGTATGGGGTAATTACAAATGCACCTATCTTGATGTCCACAAAAGTAATATTTATTCTTTCAATGTATGTGGGTGCAAAGAATCAGAGGCTCAAGACCCCTTAAATCTCCAAGGATATACATCCTACACATTTACAGAAAAAACAATGATTCAGCACTCCAATAAGTATATGAATTAATATTTTCCACTAATACGTACAGAGTGAAGAGAAACACATCAACTCAGCAGGTTCTTTTTTCTCTTTGTTTCTTTATTGTGAACATTTCTTCTTTAAAATGACCGTAGCCAATGCATTTTGACCCGAAAGGGTCTTCTTCAGGGCAATAGTGATAGCAATGTTCTTATGACAAGTCATTAAGATCCTTCTCCGAAATATAATTTGGTCCCTCACTCTATCTAGGGGTACCAGTCAGACCTCTTATTTTGGTAAACACCAGCACAGTAAAAAAAATCTGTTTCAATTACTTCTTTTTTATATAGAGCTATTTCTAGTGGGTCATGTCGCTGTGGGAACAGGTTTCTTAACCCCCTGCGCATCTTTGTTCAGTATAAGAACTGCTCCCACCACGTAGCCGTGATCGTCCTGAGTAATTGAAACAGAAAATATTTACTATGTTGGTGTTTAACAGAATAAGAGCTACCCCTAGATAGTGTGAGGAACCAAATTAAATTTCATTTGAGATGTCAAGTGAGCTCATTGAACATATCATGAGTGTATGTAATATGTGAGGTAATAAGCAGTGCATGGCCATGGCGCATGTTATAGTTAGGTCAGTAATCTATAACTGGTGAATTTGAGTGTTTTATTGTTTTGAAAGGATAGTTTTTATATTGCTACAAGGCGTAACTACAACGTCACTTTATCTTTTGTTTTTTTCACTGAATTTCTAGTTTTTTTTTATTAAAGCTAAAATCTTGGTACCTTATCTATCTATAATATTACATTAACCTATTATTTTTTCAGTGGATTTCCAAATGTTTTGATGTAAAGTAAGACATATTACCAGACGTAACTATAACGTCACTTTAACTTTTGTTTTTTCAGTGAATTTCTTTTTTTTTAACATAAAATAAGATGGTGTTACCTTACCTAACTATAATGTCACTTAACCTTTGGATCTTTCAGTAAATATCTATGTGTTTTCAGTCATATTAACCAACTCCTTGAGAGAGCATACTTTTTTACCCCTCTAAACCCACACGAAGTCCCAGGCCACATTTTCCATTTTATTGTCCATTTTTAAAAACATTTATAGGGTCCTTTGGGACCATAAGAGGGTCCGCACTGGGTGCCACGAGAGCCCTGCGGTACCTCACAGAGGCTTCTCCAGGTCCTGTAGGAACCCCAGCATGATTTTACTTTTATCGCTTGATATTATTTTCTGTTCAGTAATTTTTTCTGTATGTGAAAGACATGTTTTGGGACCTCCCCTTTTCATGGTGCCCATTTGACGGACCACCCTGAAGCTTTTGAGGAAGGAGCTGAGGTGAATGAACTTTTTGTCGAACATTTTGTGAAGATTAATATAATTAATTCATAAAAGATTCATTATATATATATATATACATATTACCTACTGGCGGTCGCCAGTAGGTATATATAGTTAGGATTTTTTCTCTATGGGATTTTTGAAAATTCTATGTCTAATAACTTTGGCGTTTGTGGACGGAATTGGCTGAAATTTTCAGGAAAATGGCACATTTTGTTTCTGAGCAGCCCTTGAAAATTTGGGGGGGTTCGTCAAGGGGGGGCTGAGAAAAAAGGGGGGTCCCAAAACGTGTTTTTAACATTGAGTTTTCCATAGGGCGGTTGGCCTCACTTTTAGCCCGAACGGCTGAATGGATTTGCACGAAACTTGGCAAAATTGTAGGGACTGGTAGCCCGATGTGCCTTTTGTAGGTCTCAATATATGTGCTACAGTGGATTTTGAGAAATTAACGTTTAAAAAAAGATATATATCTGTAACAGCGGACCGGGCAGCGCTCCAGGACGCGTACTTTTCGCGCAACGGAGCTTTGTGAAGCGAAGCTGATTGGTTCTCCGGCGTCTGTCAACATTCCAAACAGTCCGTAGCGGCCGCCATCTTGTCTCTCGGTAGGATCGAGAGACAAGAGGAGGCCAAAGCGAAGGGGCAAATGACCATAAGGGGGAATAGTAGATCCTCGCTGACCCCCTACGTTTGATGTGGAGGTTTTAAAAGGGCCCCGCGGGGCAAAAAAAATAATAATAATAATAATCGAACGGCTGAATGGATTTGCACGAAACTTGGCAAAATATTAGGGACTGGTAGCCCGATGTGCCATTGCTAGGTCTCAATATATGTGCTCCAGTGGATTTTGAGAAATTAACGTTCAAAAAAAGATATATATCTGTAACAGCGCTCCGCTTCGCGTACTTTTCGCGTTACGGAGCTTTGCGAAGCTGATTGGTTCTCCGGCGTCTGTCAACATTCCAAACAGTCCGTAGCGGCCGCCATCTTGTCTCTCGGTAGGATTGAGAGACAAGAGGAGGCCAAAGCGAAGGGGGAAATGACCATAAGGGGGCATAGTAGATCCTTCCTGACCTCTTAGGTTTAATGTACCATTTTGCCAAGTTTGGTGTAATTCCGTTCAGCCATTCAGGCTGTAGACGTATGTAAATGTCCTATGGAAAATTGCATGGGGAAAACACATTTGAAAGTGTTGAAATTTAGAACCAATTAAAATGTTAGTTTGGTTTTGTATTTGTGTGTGATGAAAGTTAATTGGTTATGTATATATTTCAAATGAGAGGAAACCACAGCCATTTTGTGATACTACTGTCTGAGGTACATTTGTGAGGAATTTTTGGTGGTGAATTTCTGGTGTTTGATTTACACAGTACTAACACTTCTCCTACTTTTAAAAAGGTGAGTTGTTAATTTGTAAGGGGAACTATGTTGTACACTTGAAGATAATTTGAAAAATGTTTTCTGTTATTTATTTGCAGTCCTTCTGTTATACTAAATACTTGATAAAGTTAGTTTTATATTATGTATTACTAAAAACGATAAATGAAAGTGATTATTTTTTTCTGCAATTTACAGCAAGCAATTTCAAAATAAAATGGCTCACAATGAAGAGACCGTGGCAATTTCTTTTGAATTGTCCACTACATTGATTGAAATTGAGAGCACCAATAATGAAATATTGTCACAAGGAGGAGATGACTTGTATGATTCCATTAGATTGATTGAAATGGACAGCACCAATAATGAAATATTGGCACAAGGAGATGACTTGAATGATTCCACTACATTGATTGAAATTGAGAGCACCAATAATGAAATATTGTCACAAGGAGGAGATGACTTGTATGATTCCATTAGATTGATTGAAATGGACAGCACCAATAATGAAATATTGTCACAAGGAGGAGATGACTTGAATGATTCCACTACATTGATTGAAATTGAGAGCACCAATAATGAAATATTGTCACGAGGAGATGACTTGAATGATTCCACTACATTGATTGAAATTGACAGCACCAATAATGAAATATTGTCACAAGGAGGAGATGACTTGAATGATTTTTTTGATCAATCTCTTGATGGCGAATTTATCGAATGTTTGGAGACCATAGAGTTACAAGAATCATCATTGCAGACTTTTCATGAGGACATTGCTGATGAGGACATGTTACTAGTTCTTTCAAATTTAGAAAATTCTGAAGAATAAATTTATATTTAGAAATCAAAAATTGTTTGAGACATTATTCATTTTTATTTTTAATTTATGAGGTTGTAGCGAAGTGATTGTAGTATAAAATGAGACTTATAGTATAGAGTGCAACATTTTTATGTTACATGGTAAGTTTACTCATATTTACTTCCCTTCTGCCACTATATTATCTCCAATGTGTATTTGACATCTCTTCTTCATCTCCGGCCTCCTTTCTCTCACTGTGGGGCATATTATCAAGGGGGTTTATCTCCGCTTTTTTGGCTTTAAAAGCCAAGAAAGCGGAGATAAAATTATCTCCCTATTACCAAGCTGTCGCTAACACCAGTTAGTGACAGCTAATAGGAGATAGCGACCATCTTGGGCCCCGCTTTGCATGTCAGTGATATTTATCACTAATGACATGCAAAGTGGGCGTGCCAAGATGTTAGCGACTGGAAACAGTCGCTAACATCGCTATCTCCTATTACCAACTTTTGGAGATATTCGCGCTAAGCGCGAATATCTCCAAAAGCTAACACCTGCCCTGAGCAGTTCTTCACCATGTTATCCAATGGGAGGTGGATAACATGGCTAAGAGCATTTGCTCGATAATGCATGAATATCGCTGACTTTTCAGCGATATTCATGCATTGCGGCCGTTTTTTATCGCATTTGCGATAAACCTTGCTAATAGCAAGGTTTATCTGCGATAAAAATCGCCGATGTGCGGCGATAATTTTTGTCTCTAAACAAGTTAGAGACAAAAATTTTCGCTAGTTGTTGGTAATATGCCCCTGTGTGTCTCCGATGCATCTTATCGCTGCTATTTTGTGTAATTACAGAAGAGAGTAAAATAAAATAGTTCGGAACGTGAAAAGGGGGCAAAGTAGAGTACTCCTCACCCCCTAGGCCTTTTTAGGCAGTCCCAAAAGGATCAGTTTCTGCTTTCCTGAGAGATTATGGTATGAGTTCCATATACCACAATAACTTGCATTACAACATGCAAGATATCTATCTCCTTTTGGAGATATTCGCGCTAAGCGCGAATATCTCCAAAAAGTAACACCTGCCCTGAGCAGTTCTTAGCCATGTTATCCAATGGGAGGTGGATAACATGGCTAAGAGCATTAGCTCGGTAATGCATGAATATCGCTGAGTTTTTAGCGATATTGATGCATTGCGGCCGTTTATTATCGCATTTGCGATAAACCTTGATAATAGCAAGGTTTATCTTCGATAATTTCTGACGATGCTTAGCGGTAAAAAATTTGTTGGTAAGCATCGTTAGCGATAAATATCGCTTAACTTTGGTAATATGCCCCAACGTCTGTTAACGTTCGATTCGAAGGAAATGAGGAAGTGTTGAAAAACATTGTTTGCGCCATCTTGCCTTTTTTGAAATGCCACACTTTTGTGGTGCACGGCAGCCATTTTAGATGTCTTGACCAGACCCACTCTCTGCACGCTGTCGATTCGTAGCATGGCTCCTCACCCTCGCAAGCATCTTCCCCAGGCACTGGTCACCCCCGCTCTCTGTCTTATGCATGGGCAATAAACCTCCCCCCATCTGCGCTGCTCTTCCCTGAGAATCACACTCTGTGCCCGCCCGACACCTCCCTTTCGCCCTATTCACTACCGCACCCTCTGACACTCCTCTTCCTCTGTGTCCGATTGTCCAGGCTATCAGCTAGCCCTGCAGATGTAGTTTATGGCCCCAGCTGTAAAGAATCACCCCTCTTCAAAGGAGTTATAGTAGATCAAGGCCCACACCCGATGAGATCCGTCACACCACACGTGTTCCTACTATCTGAAAACCATCCTGTATTGTGATTGGGGAGGGGACCGAGCCTGAAGCGGAAGATTCCAGGAATGACTCTTGGTACATCAAAGTTTTTACAATTATGTGTCACATTAAAAATATGTAGCACTCCAACAAAGTAGTAGGAATATAAAACTTTAATAACATATAAATATATACAACAAAACAAAAACAGTAAAAACATTTAAACAACGAAGAGACCGTGGCAATTTCTTTTGAATTATCCAATAGATTTATTGAAATTGACAGCACCAATAATGAAATATTCTTGTCAGTAGCGGTCTGTTGTGCGAATAGTTCCAAGGCAGCAGAACGCGCTGAAATCTAGATGGCACGAAAGTGATGTCTAGTAAGTTGCCGCCCAGCAAATAACGGCGTGGGGCGCCGCGGGGGTGAGTGAGTCCAGTAGGCACCACAGCTATTCTTACCGGCATCGCAGAATTACTGCTGGGGACAATGCCTGTGCTGTAGCAGGGTCACAGCAGAAACAAAAAGGATTTTGTTGAAGATGTTGTTGGTTTTAAATTTGAAAACAGTTCTGGTGTCAACTGCTATGCTAATGTAGTGGTTAATGTTTTGTTTTCTCTAGAAAATGTAAAAGAGGGGGAGGCAGTCCAAAGTTCCGTTAAAAGGGCAAAGGAAAGGATCGGTGGTTTGAACTATCAGTGAAAAAGGGGAGGGGGTGCAACAATTTTTCCTACCGGGTCACACTGTGCTTTCACCGGAACTGAGGTCTGCAGGATTCTAGTAATTCAAAGTGAGGCTGGCGCCAGCATGGGAGCGCCGACGTCCCGCGGATACAGTTTCGTCACTCCACGGGCGATCATGGCAGTCATTCCCCATCGGGGGTCGGAGACTCCCGCGGCTCCTCTAGAATCTTCAAGGTCGTGGAGGACTACGGTGGTGGAGTCAAGCAGTGACCGGGCCATTTCTTTATGCTGGGCCCGCTCTTGCCAGGTCGACCGCCATTTTGAGAGTTCGGTAGCTACTGGCGATCGCGGGGTCAAATGAGCGGACGGGCTCCACCCTGCCGGGCGAGACGTTGCAGCATGGCCACAGTGGAAGAACCCTTTTCCGGGCGCCTGGAGCGCTGAGGGTGCAGCTGGGAAGCCTCCACCTGGGGAGGCGGGAGAGGCCTGTTCGCACCGTCTCTCCCTCCCAGTGCACCCCACGGCGTCTCGCTTGAGATTTGTTATGGCCGGACCAGGCGATGAGGACGAGGGGGGGGGGGGTCGGAGGCATGTGCAAGACATCCCCCCCCAGTGTTGTCGCAGCCATTATGTCGGCCGGACACCCCTGGCTCTGGCCCCATGAACGGGTTTCTTGGTTTATCGGCTGCAGCCGGATCCCGTCGTCCTCGGCCCCCCGACCGTTGGTGGTGGACCGGAAGAGCATGTGGCGGGAGTACCTGCAACTCTCAAGGGCCACCGCGGCCGGACTGGGAGAGAGAGGGGAGGGTCGAGGAGACATTCCCCCCCCCTGCAACTGTTCAGCGTTGTAAAGGCAATCCCCTGGCCGGGTCCCGCTGGCCTCGGCCTCTCCTCCGGCTACACCCTACGTTAGGATCTCCTGGCCGAGGCGTGGCAGCAGGACCTGCCTTATATGGGCTGCTCCCGGCTGGGCGTAGCCGCAACCCTGCCCCACCTTGGAAGTTTCCAGAGTGGGGGCGGATGTTCTACTGACTTGCATTTTCCCTAGTCTATCAATTTTTTGGGCGTGGCAGGCGGTGGGACAGCGAGGGGTGATTTGGTTTCTCTTACTGTTTTTCTGGTCTCTCACCACTGGCATATTTTAACGTTTTCTTGTTTCTAGGACATTAATAGGTTTTATCATTACGTTATGTTATCGTTTCTTTGTTCGTTGTTTAATAAAAGTTCATGTTCATCAGTGGCCTACTGATTTTCGTTTTCCTATTCTTTTCTTTCCAGGTTGTTTCATGCTAAAGTTTCTGTTAACAGGATACAGTGATCACTTCGTTATTATTGCATATGTCCTTTTCACTAGGGGTGCTCTCTGGTCGGGCCAGATGACGTATCTCTAGTAAATGGTCCGGGTGAAACAGGTGCATCAATCAGTGGGGAGTAGATAGGCATGACAGATTACAACGGGGGAGAAAGGTCAGCATTACGTACCCTTTCACTACTTGCAAAGATTTTCCTACGTTTATTTGCAAACAGGGAATACCTCCAAAAAGAACTAATTCCCAAACAGTCAATGTTCGGACAATCAATCAATCAATGAGGAATGAAATAGGTACGACGTGTTAAAGGCTTGCGTTACCTACCCTTCACTATCTGCAAAGGGAGAGAGAATATTCCTATTCTTCCTCGTTTGCAGGCAGAGAAGATCCTTAAGAGAACCAACTTCGAACAATTCAATGCTCGATTGAAACAATCAACAAAGGGTACTGTGAACACAAATGAACGCCGCTTATGTACATACGCATTGCTATTTTCAACAGGTTGTTCCTAATGTTTCTATTTTAGCGAGGTCAAAAAGAGATCCCATTAGTGGCCTACTGATTTTGTTCGATTCCTTTTGTTTTTTTACACGATTTTTCGCTATCTGCAAAGACTAAACAGAGTATTGCGACTCTGTGCTTGTTTGTAAATAGAGAATGAACCAAAGAGAACAATCAATCAAATGGAGAGAGAAGCAGGCACGACGGATTACAAAGGGGGCAAAGGGCTGCGTTAACTACCCTTCACTATCTGCAAAGAGAGAGTACTCCTAATAGAAATGAGGGGTGGGGGGCAGCATTCAAAGCAGATCAGTGTGCATAAACACGAAAATGTTTTTACTTACCACGTACTTGACATTCGACAGCTTATGATATTTGCTATTAAAAAACCATTGAAATTCACTGAAAAAACCATAGGTTATAGACCATATATAGTTAGGAATTAGCATTTACAAAACCTTGAAAATTCACTGAAAAAACCATAGGTTATAGACCATATATAGTTAGGAATTAGCATTTACAAAACCTTGAAAATTCACTGCAAAAACCATAGGTTAGAGACCATATATAGTTAGCTGGACATTTTATTGACATAAAACCAATGAAATTCCATATATAGTTAGTTGCACTAACTATATATCGCGCACCCGCAATCCACTGCTGATGATGTCACATATTACATCATTCATGACATGGTCAGTGACATCACTGATGACATCACTGATGACATCTCAAATGACATCACTGATGACATCACTGATGACATCTCATTTGACATCAATGACCACATCACTGATGATATCATTCATGTGACAATACAATGCATCTCCTCACATTTTAATATAACCTCTGTTTCACCCAGTGTTAAAAAGAGTATAATTTTTGAAACCATTGACACACCAATACTAGTTACTACATACGCACTCACTGATTGCTACGTCTACACACGCCTTCACTCATTCACCCATATAATCATTCATACATACAATCACTCATCTTTACAACACTATCATATGCACTCATACACCTATACAGACACTCACAGTCTGCCACTCATCCATGGAGTTACTCACACACCTAGTCAGTCCTGTAAAGAATCAATGACACTTCCATTTTCTTGTCTATACAGTTAAACATAGAGCACCTTACATTTTCAAACATATACTAACACATACTTACCTTCTTATACAATCATTGATACAAGTACAGATTGATCTGCACAGAGTCACACACCTCCCAGCTAGCCACACACACACTCAGTCTCCCATACAAATACTTGGGCAATCAATCAATAACCCATATAGTTACTCATATAGCTACTGATCAACACATGCAGCAGTTTACAGAACAACAGACATAATGATGCACAAATTAAGACAGTTTAGTCACTAACCCATGCACTCAGTGAGACACATTTAATCACTCACTCATACAGTCAGTCATGCACCTACTAAATCCTTCGTCCAGACACTTACACATCCACTCATTCTTCAATATGTAAGACATATTTAAACTTTATAGAAACAAAAAATCACTGGATGTTGTTATCAGTGATGTCATCCGTGATGTCATTTGAGATGTCATCAGTGATGTCATCAGTGATATCACTGACCATGTCATGAATGATGTAATATGTGACATCATCAGCAGTGGATTGCGGGTGCGCGATATATAGTTAGTGCAACTAACTATATATGGAATTTCATTGGTTTTATGTCAATAAAATGTCCAGCTAACTATATATGGTCTCTAACCTATGGTTTTTGCAGTGAATTTTCAAGGTTTTGTAAATGCTAATTCCTAACTATATATGGTCTATAACCTATGGTTTTTTCAGTGAATTTTCAAGGTTTTGTAAATGCTAATTCCTAACTATATATGGTCTATAACCTATGGTTTTTTCAGTGAATATATATCTATATATATTTTTTTTTTCCTTTTTTTTTTTCCACACAGGTCCTCCACCGCCGTCGCTCCACAGCGTCCCGGGTGCCCAAAGCCAGCGCTGGTGAGACGCTTACGATGCAAACACACAATCCAACCAGTCCTAGTCAGAAAAGAACGGCCAGCACTCCGGTGTGAAGATGTTTACAGTTTATTTGTTCTCCAAACCCCCTTCACCCCCGACAGACGCGTTTCGCAGTTAAGCTTCGTCAGTGTCAGTTTGTGCAGACATTCAAACGCCATTTTAAACCCTTCGCCCTTACTCATTTCATTGACATAGAAGATGTTCCCTCTATTACAACGGCGGCCATCTTGTAGTGTACTATTTACAACAATTTACAATGGTGAAAAATGGCAAAAAAATTAATAATAAAGTGCTCTAGTGCAATATGAAAATCATTGACAGCAACAAACATTTATATATTTCTCCTGCACACTTCATTTGTGTATCTAATTAACACAATGTCTTTTCACTTAATATCTGTACAGTTCAGTTTAAGGTTTCGGAAAGCTGGGTTCGTATATGTGCCTATATCGGGGTGTATCCCCTAATACAACTCTTTTCTTTTATACAGTACTACACATTCCAATGCTTATCATTATCGAGCCCTATATGGGCTTTAGTCCCAACTTACTATCATACAGATATTTACATATTTACAAGGCTTGGCCTAGGGATCCTGCAAGTTTAGGCTGATCTATTGCCCTCCTGGATAAATGCACTCATGAATGTTATCAGTATCATGTTATAGGTGAACCCACATCTCTGCATCATTATTGAGACCCCATGGTGTCATCGTTTTGAGGTCCATAATGTCGTTTGAATGTCTGCACAAACTGACAAAGCTTAACTGCGAAACGCGTCTGTCGGGGGTGAAGGGGGTTTGGAGAACAAATAAACTGTAAACATCTTCACACCGGAGTGCTGGCCGTTCTTTTCTGACTAGGACTGGTTGGATTGTGTATGTATGTATATATATATATATATATATATATATATATATATATATATATATATATATATATATATATATATATATATATATATATATATATATATATATATATATATATATATATATATATATATATATATATATATATATATATATATATATATATTCACAGAAAAAACCATAGGTTATAGACCATATATAGTTAGGAGTTAGCATTTACAAAACCTTGAAAATTCACTGAAAAAACCATAGGTTATAGACCATATATAGTTAGGAATTAGCATTTAGAAAACCTTATTTTACTCACACAAAACCATTGAAATTCCATATATAGTTAGTTGCACTAACTATATATCGCGCACCCGCAATCCACTGCTGATGATGTCACATATTACATCATTCATGACATGGTCAGTGACATCACTGATGACATCACTGATGACATCTCAAATGACATCACTGATGACATCACTGATGACATCTCATTTGACATCATTCTTGTGCTAATACGATAAACCTCTTCAGACTCTAATATAACCTTAGATACACTCAGTGTATACAGACACTCACACACTGTCACTCATCCATGGAGTTACTCACACACCTAGTCAGTCATGCAAAGAAACAATCTCACCTCCATTTCCTCAACTATACAGTTATACACACCTTACTTATTCAAACATATACTAACACATATTTACTCTCTTATACAATCCCTGATACAAGTTCACAATGATCCATACAGCCACTCACACATTCAGTGGCTCTCATGCACAGTTATTTATATATGCCAACTCTCACATGTACTGTGTTTTACATATGTACTTACTATGACATGTAGCATTGAGATATCCATTCACTCATCAATACACTCATGCACACAGTCAACCGCCCATGTAGCTTTTTCCACATGCACTCTTGAACTCATACACCTAGTGAATCAACTGCTCACACATCTATGCACAGAGTCACACACCTCCCAGCCACCCCCACACAAACTCAATCTCCCATAGAAATACTTGGGCAACCAATTAATAACACATATAGCCTCTCGTATAGCTAATGATCAACACATGCAGCAGTTTACATCACAACAGACATAATGATGCACAAATTAAGACAGTTTAGTCACTAACCCATGCATTCAGTGAGACACATTTAATCACTCACTCATACAGTCAGTCACGCACCTACTAAATCCTTCATCCAGACACTTATACATCCACTCATTCTTCAATATCTAAGACATATTTTAACTTTACAGAAACATACAGTCACTGGATGTTGTCATCAGTGATGTCATTTGAGATGTCATCAGTGATGTCATCAGTGATGTCACTGACCATGTCATGAATGATGTAATATGTGACATCATCAGCAGTGGATTGCGGGTGCGCGATATATAGTTAGTGCAACTAACTATATATGGAATTTCAATGGTTTTGTGTGAGTAAAATAAGGTTTTCTAAATGCTAATTCCTAACTATATATGGTCTATAACCTATGGTTTTTTCAGTGAATTTTCAAGGTTTTGTAAATGCTAATTCCTAACTATATATGGTCTATAACCTATGGTTTTTTCTGTGAATTTCATTGGTTTTTTAACAGCTAATATCTGTAGCTGTAAAATGTATTCTTCTTTAAATCCAAAAATATATTTTATATGTTTATGAATAATTTTTTTTTTAAATATTTTTTTTTCTTCGTTCCCGCTTCGCGAATCGGGAAGCTTCCCGTTAGCTGACCTTGATGCCGCGAAATAGACCGCGAGCCGGTAAACGTTTCTTTACCGCAAGTGCCGCGTTAGAAAACAACATCGTGACGCCTCCCGTCCGCATGACGTTCCACGTTGTCGCGTGATACGTCATATGACGTGCTACGTTAGCGAACTGGTACGCGAAGCGAGTGCCAAAGCGCAGGTTTCTGGAAGCAAACCGGGAGGCCCTGCAAAGCGCTTAACGTAAACACAGCAAGTCATGTGACTTGGTAATAACACTTTTCATTGGTTCATTTCACTTTTGGTTTCCTAATGATGTAAGACTAGGTCATATAATCTAAAATGAACACTTTTGATTGGTTGAGAACTCTTGTTTTTCCCAAATGATGAAAATCCCTCCTTCTTTCCTCACTCTGACTTTCATCATTGTGAGAGAAAGACCCTTTGTGATCACTGAGCAATGGCTTCTTTAGTAGCTTCAGCTGGTGCTTCCCCACCACCTCCACCACCTCCAAGGAAGAGAGGACCACCTGCTCAAGTTGTAATTCAACAAGAAGAAGAAGAAGAGGAACAGGAGGACGAGCACGAAGAGAGGCAGTTTTTGCCTGAGCAGCCCAAGACGTCTCACCGGAAAGAAAACTTCATTTGGCAATTTTTTAAAATTCCCAAAGGTCAGAAAAAAGTAAATGCAAGATACGTAACTTGCCTTATATGTCAAGATAGACTGTCCAGAGGGACCGACAAAAAATACAGTTTCGGAAACTACACAATGCATCGCCATATGACTAGGTGGCATCCTAACAACTACAGTGCTGCACAGTTTCGGAACGACCTAGATAATCTCCCTATTATGGCCAGAAGATCTGTTGTACCGGAAGTAACGGGACCAGAGGGCAGGGAGATGGTGCCAAATATACAAATGAGATTTGGTGAAGTAAAACACACCTGCGTATTTTGCGATGGATTCATTTCCTACGGAGAAAGAAGCATCACTCTGATCAACAGAGCTATTGACTATCATATGCAAGTTTGTCCGAAACGCCCAAAATAATAAATACTTCTTTTTTTTGTTTTGTTGCTCCTGTTGAGCCCTTTACAATGAATCGTTTTCATTGCCCCCTCCAAGAAAAACCCAAAAAAATATAAAACTGTTCCGAAAAATTCAAAAACATTAAAAAAATGTTCAGAAAAATAAAAAAAAAGTTCTTTTCAGAACTACCTCCCCGTTATTAAAAAATTGGTACAATATTTGGAACTGTGCCAACCTCTATTTCTCTTAGTTCGCTTCCTAGTTCGCTCGCTGGTACGCGAACTGGAAGCGAACCAAAAACAGTAAGTATAAGGGAAGGAAACACACACTTATGTTAAAAGAAAGACAGCTATAGGGGAGTAAACTAGAGATACTATTACCCATAATCCACTACTGATGATGTCACATATTACATCATTCATGACATGCTCAGTGACATCATCAGCAGAGGATTGCGGGTTTTTTGGCAACATGCCTTATCCACGGTTTAATAACGCTGCCTTTTGCTTTATATAAGTTTTCAAATTGTATGAAATATATACCAATAGGTCTTTATGAACCTTTAGGTAGTGCTTTTGTTCATGAGGTCTGGTCGCTTCCATACACATACAGATGTTTCAAAGATGATCAAGAAGTTTATCTGAATGGAGAGGAATGCACTGAGACGCCAGATCATTCACTAATGTGTAGGCACATACAGTTACACGATTCATGCAACAAACACCGACCAAATATGGCTTGCGTGTTGCAAGGCACGCCAGTTCCTGCTATCATCCCCACGTTCAAGTTGTTGGAAAATGGTAGTTATTTGATGCTCAATAATGAAGATTGTTCTGAGTTAATTAAAAGTATTCCTTTTATCGTAACAGTAAGTGAACGGGTTATTTGCTGCAGAAATGTTCTATTTCCTCCCACACATGAACATAGGGAGTTTTCAATCTGGCCACAAATACCAACCTTGGGACACGTTTCAACGGCATGACAAGAATAAGAGCTCTTTTGTCTCAGAGAGAGGTGGCCTTGAGTTCGGCCCGTGAAACTTTCGTACTTCACATAGCGAACACCCGTACACAGGTTTGCCTTTCAATTTCAGCAACATGTTTCCGACTATCTTTAACGCATCCTCCACAAAATCCCTGGCACACTTTTTTAAAGTTGTTACCAGTGGTCTCGTGACTTCATTTGAGAAAATCTTTGGAGTCATCCCTGCTCCCTTTCATTCCATTTTCTCCACTCTGGTTCGTGGATTGCATTTTTACTTGCATTACCAGCGGACGCTCTTGTGCTTTTTTACATTTTTAAATATGGATGTCCCTCCTATGCAACCTCCGACCCTGCAGCTGCTGACACTGTTCCGCAATCGCATGCTAGAATATTATGGCACAATGCCGTTGGCGATATTAAGCACGGCATATGGATTATCTTTTCGGTTCTCCTACTTCACCTGTGTCCAGCCTGTATTTCACTGCCTGACCTGTGATTTCGATTGGGCCATTGATTTGTGTCTCTGCGGACCGGTTTCTCCTGACGTCGACTTTAATCAGCTGATGACTCCTATCATTACTCACGAGTTGGTTTGTCCTGGCGAAAGGATTATGGCTGTGGCATTGATGCATGGACTACTTGGTCCCTGGAATTTACTGGCGGCAGCACAGTCTTTCTTGGAACACAGCTTTCTTGAAAACCCACCGAGCTGTCCTCTGATGGTGATAGAGGATCCGGTGCTGGGAGAGCACGTATGTTCTTTTCCGCTTTTAAATTGGATGGCTGAACTGTTTTCGGATGAAGACGGTGACTTCCTGTTGGAGGCTGTTGCAGCTTATTTTGCATACACAGTTATGTCATAGACCTTTTTCATGTTTCATATGCTGAGTACTAGCATTTCATTGACAATTCATTGACTTAATTGTCAAGTTTTTATTATTTACCTTGCCTATTGGCTTAAGACTCGATAAAGTACTTGGCTGTTTTATTTTTCTTTAGCATTGAATTTTCCTAGTTTTTAATGCTTTACCTTGCGGACCGTCCACATATAAACTTGCAATCTGCTCTCATGAGATGGCACTTCTATTATCTTATTCAGTTCGTTTCCGGATCATGGGGAGGTGTCATCTAGGTCCTGGATATCTTTACACCGTGTTAAGTTAGCATGGGCTCATTACCGGTTTAAACGCCATTTTTCCTTTTTTGCAACTTCTGCACACGACATTTAGTTGTTGCTTTAGCTTTCCACCTAGTAGTTCATCGTGGTTTACATGAGAATAATATGTTATTGGTCTACTATCTGCTTTACTTGTTAAACTATATCTGTACAGCGAGTGCTAAAGTTTCAAGAACAACACGATACAGAATTGTTATGAGGTCTGATCTCCACGACTTCATACTCATAACATAAGTGCAACTTCTGCCAATTCTGGGCATGAGGCGGGTTTTATATTGCTTTGCCGAACACACATACACAACAGTTGATGCGGTTCACATGAAGAGAGAGCTGGTGTATGCTGATGTGATTCCTTCAAATCTAAGACACTAAAGTATGGGCACGCCCTAAACCAACACAAAGAGACCTTCTTAGCAAATAATATAATATGTGTATTAGGGAGGGTGAGATATAAGCAGCCGCGGGCCGTGGAGGGAGTTACGGTGAGGCAGGGAGGCGGGGAGGGGGAGAAGCAGGGTGGAGCCCTCTCTACCTTGCCCCTCCCCCTCCCCGCCTCCCTGCCCCACCGTAACTCCCTCCACGGCCCGCGGCTGCTTATAAGTGTTGCTAACTCTTATTCATTTACAGCATGTTAACATACTGTCACCATTCGCTTTTTATGTACTAGTAACTATGCTGGTAATTTTGCTACTGATAATATGTGTACTTGTATTCTCCACCCTGCTTCTCCCCCTCCCCGCCTCCCTGCCTCACCGTAACTCCCTCCACGGCCCGTGGCTGCTTATAAGTGTTGCTAACTCTTATTCATTTACAGCATGTTAACATACTATCACCATTCACTTTTTATGTACTAGTAACTATGCTGGTAATTTTGCTACTGATAATATGTGTACTTTTATTATCTAAGGTACTACGCCTGAGAAGACGGCATTAGTAAATAAACATTTCAAATACACATGTGTTCTTCTTAACTCCATGTTCTGGTTTCTAAGAAATATATAACGACCGACTGTTCATGAGTTCCACGTATCCTGAGGTACTATAAGTTCATATTCTGGATTGTCTAAACATTGAGAGTTTGTTATATCCAATGTGACACTGTACCTAGCTTGCTAAATAGTTTTTGATTACTAACGTGAGTTTTGGGACACCCTAATTCGCCGAGGTTCCAATCCTCTGTCCACAGTTCTGTGTGAGAACAGAAACCCTGCGACAGGGGCACCCCCGACCCTTGCTGGAGCTTCATCACACTTGCGATACAACTCCAGCAATGCATTCGCCGAGGTTCCAATCCTCTGTCCACAGTTCTGTGTGAGAACAGAAACCCTGCGACAGGGGCACCCCCGACCCTTGCTGGAGCTTCATCACACTTGCGATACAACTCCAGCAATGCGCCACCTTTACGGCACAGATACATCACGCATCTGTGCTGTTTTTGCCCCGTGATGCGCCGCATTGTAAATGCAGCACACCATAGGTGACGGAACAGCGGCACAGAATGACTAACACATCCCTGGTGATGCGCCAGTCATCATAAATCTATCCCTATGCTTCTTATCTTGTTAGAGATGAACCGCCATATGTATCATCAAAGTTATTTGCATTTCCTAAATAGCGAACTTTAAGGAATAAATAGCGATTCTTTACCATTCCTAGTTTGCGATGAGCTATTTGCTAATTAGCCGAATGTAGCCCAATGAAGCCCAATGTAGCCCAATGTAGCCCAAAGATGGCCGCCAGACACACAAAAAAACAAATGTAGCCCAAATATCAGCCAGATGTAGCCCAACTATAGCCCAGTGACAGAATGACCAATCAGCTTCGCAAACCTCCGTTACGCGAAGCGGAGCGCTGTTACAGATATATATCTTTTTTTGAACGTTAATTTCTCAAAATCCACTGGAGCACATATATTGAGACCTAGCAAAGGCACATCGGGCTACCAGTCCCTAATATTTTGCCAAGTTTCGTGCAAATCCATTCAGCCGTTCGATTATTATTTTTATTATTTTTTTTTGCCCCGCGGGGCCCTTTTAAAACCTCCACATCAAACCTAGGGGGTCAGCGAGGATCTACTATGCCCCCTTATAGTTATTTCCCCCTTTGTTTTGACCTCCTCTTGTCTCTCGATCCTACCGAGAGACAAGATGGCGGCCGCTACGGACTGTTTGGAATGTTGACAGACGCCGGAGAACCAATCAGCTTCGCTTCACAAAGCTCCGTTGCGCGAAAAGTCCGCGAACCAGAGCGCTAACCGGTCCGCTGTTACAGATATATATCTTTTTTTAAACGTTAATTTCTCAAAATCCACTGGAGCACATATATTGAGACCTACAAAAGGCACATCGGGCTACCAGTCCCTACAATTTTGCCAAGTTTCGTGCAAATCCATTCAGCCGTTCGGGCTAAAAGTGAGGCCAACCGCCCTATGGAAAACTCAATGTTAAAAACACGTTTTGGGACCCCCCTTTTTTCTCGGCCCCCACTGGACGAACCCCCCCCAAATTTTCAAGGGCTGCTCAGAAACAAAATGTGCCATTTTCCTGAAAATTTCAGCCGATTCCGTCCACAAACGCCAAAGTTATTAGACATAGAATTTTCAAAAAACCCATAGAGAAAAAATCCTAACTATATATACCTACTGGCGACCGCCAGTAGGTAATATATATATATATATATATATATATATATATATATATATATATATATATATATAACATACCTGCACTGCAATAAACTGTAGGAGAACTTCTGTGGTCCGTGTCCGTGAGCTCTTTTTGTGTGCCCTGGCTGGTTATTCCGGAGCGAGGCAGCGGAGTGTTGAATATATATATATATATATATATATATATATATATATATATTCACTGAAAAAACCATAGGTTATAGACCATATATAGTTAGGAATTAGCATTTAGAAAACCTTATTTTACTCACACAAAACCATTGAAATTCCATATATAGTTAGTTGCACTAACTATATATCGCGCACCCGCAATCCACTGCTGATGATGTCACATATTACATCATTCATGACATGGTCAGTGACATCACTGATGACATCACTGATGACATCTCAAATGACATCACTGATGACATCACTGATGACATCTCAAATGACATCACTGATGACATCATGACACACCAATACCAGTTACTACATACGCACTCACTGATTCCTACGTCTACACACACATTCACTCATTCACCCATACAATCACTCATACATACAGTCACTCATTTTTACAACACTATCATATGCACTCATACACCTATGCAGACAGTCACACACTGCCACTCATCCATGGAGTTACTCACACACCAAGTCAGTCCTGTAAAGAATCAATCACACTTCCATTTCTTCATCTATACAGTTAAACACAGAACACCATACTTCAGTGACATCACTGATGACATCACTAATGACATCTGAAATGACATCACTGATGACATCTCAAATGACATCACTGATGACATCATGACACACCAATACCAGTTACTACATACGCACTCACTGATTCGTACGTCTACACAGACATTCACTCATTCACCCATACAATTACTCATACATACAGTCAGTTATTATTAGAACACTATCATATGCACTCATACACCTAGTCAGTCCTGTGAAGAATCAATCACACTTCGATTTCCTCATCTATAGTTAAACACAGAACACCATACTTTTCACACATATACTAACACATACTTACTCTCTTATACAATCACTGATACAAGTACACATTGATATGCACAGAGTCACACACCTCCCAGCCAGCCACACACACACTCAGTCTTCCATACATCCACTCATTCTTCAATATGTAAAACGTATTTAAACTTTACAAAAACACACAGACACTAGATGATGTCATCAGTGATGTCATTTGAGATGTCATCAGTGATGTCATCAGTGATGTCACTGACCATGTCATGAATGATGTAATATGTGACATCATCAGCAGTGGATTGCGGGTGCGCGATATATAGTTAGTGCAACTAACTATATATGGAATTTCAATGGTTTTGTGTGAGTAAAATAAGGTTTTCTAAATGCTAATTCCTAACTATATATGGTCTATAACCTATGGTTTTTTCAGTGAATTTTCAAGGTTTTGTAAATGCTAATTCCTAACTATATATGGTCTATAACCTATGGTTTTTTCTGTGAATTTCATTGGTTTTTTAACAGCTAATATCTGTAGCTGTAAAATGTATTCTTCTTTAAATCCAAAAATATATTTTATATGTTTATGAATAATTTTTTTTTTAAATATTTTTTTTTCTTCGTTCCCGCTTCGCGAATCGGGAAGCTTCCCGTTAGCTGACCTTGATGCCGCGAAATAGACCGCGAGCCGGTAAACGTTTCTTTACCGCAAGTGCCGCGTTAGAAAACAAAATTGTGACGCCTCCCGTCCGCATGACGTTTCACGTTGTCGCGTGATACGTCATATGACGTCCTACGTTAGCGAACTGGTACGCGAAGCGAGTCGCAAAGCGCAGGTTTCTGGAAGCAAACCGGGAGGCCCTGCAAAGCGCTTAACGTAAACACAGCAAGTCATGTGACTTGGTAATAACACTTTTCATTGGTTCATTTCACTTTTGGTTTCCTAATGATGTAAGACTAGGTCATATAATCTAAAATGAACACTTTTGATTGGTTGAGAACTCTTGTTTTTCCCAAATGATGAAAATCCCTCCTTCTTTCCTCACTCTGACTTTCATCATTGTGAGAGAAAGACCCTTTGTGATCACTGAGCAATGGCTTCTTTAGTAGCTTCAGCTGGTGCTTCCCCACCACCTCCACCACATCCAAGGAAGAGTGGACCACCTGCTCAAGTTATAATTCAACAAGAAGAGGAAGAAGAGGAACAGGACGACGAGCACGAAGAGAGGCAGTTTTTGCCTGAGCAGCCCAGGACGTCTCACCGGAAAGAAAACTTCATTTGGCAATTTTTTTAAATTCCCAAAGGTCAGAAAAAAGTAAATGCAAGATACGTAACTTGCCTTATATGTCAAGATAGACTGTCCAGAGGAACCGAGAAAAAATACAGTTTCGGAAACTACACAATGCATCGCCATATGACTAGGTGGCATCCTAACAACTACAGTGCTGCACAGTTTCGGAACGACCTAGATAATCTCCCTATTATGGCCAGAAGATCTGTTGTACCGGAAGTAACGGGACCAGAGGGCAGGGAGATGGTGCCAAATATACAAATGAAATTTGGTGAAGTAAAACACATCTGCGTATTTTGCGATGGATTCATTTCCTACGGAGAAAAAAGCATCACTCTGATCAACAGAGCTATTGACTATCATATGCAAGTTTGTACGAAACGCCCAAAATAATAAATACTTCTTTTTTTGTTTTGTTGCTCCTGTTGAGCCCTTTACAATGAATCGTTTTCATTGCCCCCTCCAAGAAAAACCCCAAAAAATATAAAACTGTTCAGAAAAATTCAAAAAAAGTAAAAAAATGTTCCGAAAAATAATAAACAAAATATAAAACAACAAAAACAATAAAAAAAAAGTTCTTTTCAGAACTACCTCCCCGTTATTAAAAAATTGGTACAATATTTGGAACTGTGCCAACCTCTATTTCTCTTAGTTCGCTTCCCAGTTCGCTCGCCGGTACGCGAACCGGAAGCGAACCAAAAACAGTAAGTATAAGGGAAGGAAACAGACACTTATGTTAAAAGAAAGACAGCTATAGGGAAGTAAACTAGAGATACTATTACCCGTAATCCACTGCTGATGATGTCACATATTACATCATTCATGACATGCTCAGTGACATCATCAGCAGAGGATTGCGGGTTTTTTGGCAACGTGCCTTATCCACGGTTTAATAACGCTGCCTTTTGCTTTATATAAGTTTTCAAATTGTATGAAATATATACCAATAGGTCGTTATGAACCTTTAGGTAGTGCTTTTCTTCATGAGGTCTGGTCGCTTCCATACACATACAGATGTTTCAAAGATGATCAAGAAGTTTATCTGAATGGAGAGGAATGCACTGAGACGCCAGATCATTCACTAATGTGTAGGCACATACAGTTACACGGTTCATGCAACAAACACCGACCAAATATGGCTTGCGTGTTGCAAGGCACGCCAGTTCCTGCTATCATCCCTACGTTCAAGTTGTTGGAAAATGGTAGTTATTTGATGCTCAATAATGAAGATTGTTCTGAGTTAATTAAAAGTATTCCTTTTATCGTAACAGTAAGTGAACGGGTTATTTGCTGCAGAAATGTTCTATTTCCTCCCACACATGAACATAGGGAATTTTCAATCTGGCCACAAATACCAACCTTGGGACAGATTTCAACGGCATGGCAAGAATAAGAGCTCTTTTGTCTCAGATAGAGTTGGCCTTGAGTTCGGCCCGTGAAACTTTCGTGCTTCACATAGCGAACACCCGTACAGAGGTGCAGACCCTTTTCAATTCAGATTTGCCTTTCAATTTCAGCAAGATGGTTCCGACTATCTTTAACGCATCCTCCACAAAGGCCCTGGCGCACTTTTTTAAAGTTGTTACTAGTGGTCTCGTGACTTCATTTGAGAAAATCTTTGGAGTCATCCCTGCTTCCTTTCATTCTATTTTCTCCACTCTGGTTCGTGGATTGGCATTTTTACTTGCATTACCAGCGGACGCTCTTGTGCTTTTTTACATTTTTAAATATGGATGTCCCTCCTATGCAACCTCCCACCCTGCAGCTGCTGACACTGTTCCGCAATCGCATGCTAGAATATTATGGCACAATGCCGTTGGCGATATTAAGCACGGCATATGGATTATCTTTTCGATTCTCCTACTTCACCTGTGTCCAGCCTGTATTTCACTGCCTGACCTGTGATTTCGATTGGGCCATTGATTTGTGTCTCTGCGGACCGGTTTCTCCTGACGTCGACTTTAATCAGCTGATGACTCCTATCATTACTCACGAGTTGGTTTGTCCTGGCGAAAGGATTATGGCTGTGGCATTGATGCATGGACTACTTGGTCCCTGGAATTTACTGGCGGCAGCACAGTCTTTCTTGGAACAGAGCTTTCTTGAAAACCCACCGAGCTGTCCTCTGATGGTGATAGAGGATCCGGTGCTGGGAGAGCACGTATGTTCTTTTCCGCTTTTAAATTGGATGGCTGAACTGTTTTCGGATGAAGACGGTGACTTCCTATTGGAGGCTGTTGCAGCTTATTTTGCATACACAGTTATGTCATAGACCTTTTTCATGTTTGATATGCTGAGTACTAGCATTTCATTGACAATTCATTGACTTATTTGTCAAGTTTTTATTATTTACCTTGCCTATTGGCTTAAGACTCGATAAAGTACTTGGCTGTTTTATTTTTCTTTAGCATTAAATTTTCCTAGTTTTTAATGCTTTACCTTGCGGACCGTCCACATATAAACTTGCAATCTGCTCTCATGAGATGGCACTTCTATTATCTTATTCAGTTCGTTTCCGGATCATGGGGAGGTGTCATCTAGGTCCTGGATATCTTTACACCGTGTTAAGTTAGCATGGGCTCATTACCGGTTTAAACGCCATTTTTCCTTTTTTGCAACTTCTGCACACGACACTTAGTTGTTGCTTTAGCTTTCCACCTAGTAGTTCATCGTGGTTTACATGAGAATAATATGTTATTGCTCTACTATCTGCTTTGCTTGTTAAACTATATCTGTACAGCGAGTGCTAAAGTTTCAAGAACAACACGATACAGAATTGTTATGAGGTCTGATCTCCACGACTTCATACTCATAACATAAGTGCAACTTCTGCCAATTCTGGGCATGAGGCGGGTTTTATATTGCTTTGCCGAACACACATACACAACAGTTGATGCGGTTCACATGAAGAGAGAGCTGGTGTATGCTGATGTGATTCCTTCAAATCTAAGACACTAAAGTATGGGCACGCCCTAAACCAACACAAAGAGACCTTCTTAGCAAATAATATAATATGTGTATTAGGGAGGGTGAGATATAAGCAGCCGCGGGCCGTGGAGGGAGTTACGGTGAGGCAGGGAGGCGGGGAGGGGGAGAAGCAGGGTGGAGCCCTCTCTACCTTGCCCCTCCCCCTCCCCGCCTCCCTGCCCCACCGTAACTCCCTCCACGGCCCGCGGCTGCTTATAAGTGTTGCTAACTCTTATTCATTTACAGCATGTTAACATACTGTCACCATTCGCTTTTTATGTACTAGTAACTATGCTGGTAATTTTGCTACTGATAATATGTGTACTTGTATTCTCCACCCTGCTTCTCCCCCTCCCCGCCTCCCTGCCTCACCGTAACTCCCTCCACGGCCCGCGGCTGCTTATAAGTGTTGCTAACTCTTATTCATTTACAGCATGTTAACATACTATCACCATTCGCTTTTTATGTACTAGTAACTATGCTGGTAATTTTGCTACTGATAATATGTGTACTTGTATTATCTAAGATATTACGCCTGAGAAGACGGCATTAGTAAATAAACATTTCAAATACACATGTGTTCTTCTTAACTCCATGTTCTGGTTTCTAAGAAATATATAACGACCGACTGTTCATGAGTTCCACGTATCCTGAGGTACTATAAGTTCATATTCTGGATTGTCTAAACATTGAGAGTTTGTTATATCCAATGTGACACTGTACCTAGCTTACTAAGGAGTTTTTGATTACTAACGTGAGTTTTGGGACACCCTAATTCGCCGAGGTTCCAATCCTCTGTCCACAGTTCTGTGTGAGAACAGAAACCCTGCGACAGGGGCACCCCCGACCCTTGCTGGAGCTTCATCACACTTGCGATACAACTCCAGCAATGCGCCACCTTTACGGCACAGATACATCACGCATCTGTGCTGTTTTTGCCCCATGATGCGCCGCATTGTAAATGCAGCACACCATAGGTGACGGAACAGCGGCACAGAATGACTAACACATCCCTGGTGATGCGCCAGTCATCATAAATGTATCCCTATGCTTCTTATCTTGTTAGAGATGAACCGCCATATGTATCATCAAAGTTTTTTGCATTTCCTAAATAGCGAACTTTAAGGAATAAATAGCGATTCTTTACCATTCCTAGTTTGCGATTAGCTATTTGCTAATTACAAATTACCCATTCATTTCCTTCATTTCCATAGGGCGGTTGGACTCACTTTTAGCTCGAACGGCTGAATGGATTTCCACGAAACTTGGCAAAATTGTAGGGACTGGTAGCCCGATGTGCCTTTGCTATGTCTCAAGATATATGCTCCAGTGGTTTTTACGAAAATTAACTTTGAAAAATATATATTGGGCTACATTGGCCTATATATATGTTGGAGCCCAAATGTAGCCCAATGTAACCCAATGAAGCCCAATGTAGCCCAATGTAGCCCAAAGATGGCCGCCAGACACACAAAAAAACAAATGTAGCCCAAATATCAGCCAGATGTAGCCCAACTATAGCCCAGTGACAGAATGACCAATCAGCTTCGCAAACCTCCGTTACGCGAAGCGTAGCGCTGTTACAGATATATATCTTTTTTTGAACGTTAATTTCTCAAAATCCACTGGAGCACATATATTGAGACCTAGCAAAGGCACATCGGGCTACCAGTCCCTAATATTTTGCCAAGTTTCGTGCAAATCCATTCAGCCGTTCGATTATTATTATTATTATTTTTTTTTGCCCCGCCGGGCCCTTTTAAAACCTCCACATCAAACCTAGGGGGTCAGCGAGGATCTACTATGCCCCCTTATAGTTATTTCCCCCTTTGTTTTGACCTCCTCTTGTCTCTCGATCCTACCGAGAGACAAGATGGCGGCCGCTACGGACTTTTTGGAATGTTGACAGACGCCGGAGAACCAATCAGCTTCGCTTCACAAAGCTCCGTTGCGCGAAAAGTACGCGTCCTGGGACGCTGCCAGGTCCGCTGTTACAGATATATATCTTTTTTTAAACGTTAATTTCTCAAAATCCACTGGAGCACATATATTGAGACCTACAAAAGGCACATCGGGCTACCAGTCCCTACAATTTTGCCAAGTTTCGTGCAAATCCATTCAGCCGTTCGGGCTAAAAGTGAGGCCAACCGCCCTATGGAAAACTCAATGTTAAAAACACGTTTTGGGACCCCCCTTTTTTCTCTGCCCCCCCTTGACGAACCCCCCCCAAATTTTCAAGGGCTGCTCAGAAACAAAATGTGCCATTTTCCTGAAAATTTCAGCCAATTCCGTCCACAAACGCCAAAGTTATTAGACATAGAATTTTCAAAAATCCCATAGAGAAAAAATCCTAACTATATATACCTACTGGCGACCGCCAGTAGGTAATATATATATATATATATGTATATTCGCAGAACTTCGTTGCTTCCTCTGCTGTGTTCAGGAATAAAACGAAACCGGACCCATTCAGGTAGTTTGCGAAGTCTTTATTTGTGCAACACTTTCGCCGCCATGACGCGTTTCTGGCCCTCGAGCCCTTGATCACATGACGTAGATAAAAAAATGCCACCGCCTTTTAAGGTGCAATCATGAGTCAGCTGACCATAGAGTCTAAGAGCATAAACAACAGACTACTCCCTGATTTCAAATATAATTACAAAAAGGAGTAAAACATCTCTTTTGCGCAAGTAATATTGCCTTTAAAAAGTTTAAGCTCCTCCCAAAAAAGTCCATAGTAAAAAAAAAAAAAACATTCACACAACCCCAATAATATTGCTGCTCACGTTATACTTATCAATATCCATTCATATTGCCATACACCTTAATTCTGTGTGCAAATATTCGCAAATGAATAAATAAGAATAAAATCACAATAAATATATAATCATACATATATACATATCTTCATATATATCATTCATATTGTGATTTCACTAATGTGCAAATCTGCTGCTATAAGTGCAAAATTACATTTAGAAAAGTGCAAGTGTGCTTATAACGATTGTAAACTTTGGGGTTGGGAAATGGCGGGTCAAATATATAGATAGATAGATAGATAGATAGATAGATAGATAGATAGATAGATAGATAGATAGATAGATAGATAGATAGATAGATATCCATATACATAATATATAATTGTTTATAATATTTAGATATCTACATATATCACCTAGTGGCGGGCACCATGACAGTTGCTAATAACTTTTGCACCATTTGTCAAATCATGAAACTTTTTTTTTAAATGCTACTTTTTGACTAGTTTGTGCATGAGCCCTGTGATTAAAAGAGATGCCCATTTTTACCATGAGCCTTCATGCTCTTGTGGGGCCATGACGCTCCTGCAAATCCCATGAGAGTGAGCGCTTGGACTGGCTGGCTGTTGGGATTTTAGAAGTAAATTGACCACCATTGCTGTGTACTGTGAACATTTTGAAGTGTTGTGGAAATGAAGTAAAAAGGCTATATAAGGGGGAAGCAGAAAGGAATGCTGCCTCCTAGATTTAGAGAGGAGGTGTCTAAGGTATAACTACTGTGATAAACCTAAATGTATATTGTTCTGAAAATACAATTACATTCTGGTGGAGCTCACGCAGGATCATGAATAGTAAAAAGGAGTAGGTGAGTTCTCCGTACACTCTACTAGTAGGAATGCATATTGTGACGTTTGTTATCATGAGGAAGTGTGTATGAGATAAGTACTGTGATGAATAGAAGGTTCATTCTTTTTAAAAAATATTTTACGGTCTCATGAGAGTCTTGCGGGATCATAAAAAAAGTAGGAAGCAAGAGGTGATCTTTGAATACACTCTGGTATGCACACTTGTTACTGTAGAAAGGAGTCCTACTGGAGATGGTGTTTATTAGAGTCTACTATTTATTCCCATTGGCTTGGTAAGAGTTGGGAGTAGAGTTAAGGCTCTTCCCACAGCTTACTACGCACACCAATCGTCTGAGAGAAAGGTCTGAAGGGAAAGGCCAGTCTATCCACATACCCTATTGTGCACACCCGTCATCTGAGAGAGAGGTCTAACAGGAGAGGGCAGTCCCTCCCCACACTATACTGCGCCATCTGTCATCTAAAGGAGAGGTCTGAATGGAAATGCCAGTCTCTCACCACACCCTACAATGCACACCTATCATCCAAAAGAGAGGTCTCAGTGGAGAAGCCAGTTCCTCCCCACACCCTACTAACCACAGCCGTCGTCCAAGAGTCTCAACAGAGTGACAAGTCCCTCTCCACACTCTTTAATCACACCCATCGTCCAAGAGAAAGGTGTCAGTGGAGAGGCCAGTGCCTCCCAACACGCTACTACTCACACCGGTGGGGGGTGTTGTATTTGCGTATAGTAATTAAGTATCACTTTACATAAAAAAAACTAGAAATTCACAGAAAAAAACAAAGGCTCAAGTAACATTATAGTTAGGTGTGATAAAAGGATCTGTTTTTTTTCTTTAAACCTTAGAAATTCACTGGAAAAACAAATGTTAAAATAACGTTGTAGTTAGGGGAATCTGTCAGTGACAACATTAACGTTTTGAACCAAAAAAACCACTGTAATTCACCAGTTATACTTAGCAGTGCTAATTATAACTTGCGCCCCCGCAATGCACTGCTTATAACCTCACAAATAATCTCACTGATGACATCACTAATGATATTATTTATGACATCACTGATGACATCTCGAATGACATCATTGATGACATTACTGATGACGTCATCCCATGGGTGTGCTAGTTTGTTTTACAGTTTCCATAGTGGCCGGTAACTAACATATTACTTTTTAAAATACATTTGTACAGCTTGAAGCCATCTTATGGCTGTAACTGCTCCTAACACTGCACCACAGCTGTGTAAAGGTATTGAATATGTTATACCCTGTTGGGAAAATCATGCATGCAACCAACTTTAACCATTAGGGCTAATGTACTAATGTCCTGGAATGTGCGGAGTCTCAACGGGTATCCAAAAATATATAGAGTATTATCCTATCCTAAACGGTATAAGACCTGTATAGTTATATTGCAGGAAACACACCTCCTACAGAATGAGGTAACGAAACTAGGCAGATGGTGGAGAGGCCATATGTATGCTGCTACATATTCTAACTATGCTAGAGGGGTGGTGACATGGATACTGCCAGGTTTCCCCTTTGACAAGCAAGCGGTACATGCTGACCCTAAATGCATGTACCTGATAGTGGTAGGCTGCTGGACGATTTTGAGGCCTTCCTGGTGGATACGTTTGCCCCTAACATGGATGATGGTTTGTTTTTCCTAGATATGGTGTGCCTAGTAGCCTCATACATGGCTATTTAAGTTATTTGGGCTGGAGACTTTAACTGAATAAAAGATTGGCGGGTGGGTAAACCCCCTCTAATAGACTGTTGGCTTGGTTGGTGCACAGGGAGAAGCCCCAAATGCATTGGCAGGGGACACCTCGGAGCGGTTCCCAAATGGGAGGGAGTTAATAAGACTTACAGAGGACCAAAGGCGCAGCCTTAATAGCCCCCTTGAGATAGGGGAATTCAATGAGTTGCTCTCGGAGATGAAACAAGGAAAACGCCGGGAGCAGATGAGCTGCCAGCGGAGCTGTACCAAACATTACCTGATTTAATCCTTGAAACAATCCTGGGTGTGTTTGTGGAGGCACAGGGAAGGGGAGTGCTCCCCCAAACTATGAGAGAGACAGTAGTGGTTCTGATTCCCAAGGGAGGCAGAGAACTGACACACCTCACCTCCTATTGCCATTATCTATGCTAAATCCAAATGTCAAGCTGCTGTGTAAAGTTCTGGTGAATAGGCTGCTGTGAGTTCTATGCAAGCTGGTCCACTCAGACCAGACAGTTTTTATCCCAGAAAGAAGTACTGTTTATAATATCAGCAGGCTGTCCCCTGTTAAGCACGCCGTTGCAGAATTGGAAGCAGACTTGGCATTTGCTGCAAAGGATTTGGAGTTCACCTTTGACATAGTTGACTGGAATTATATGCAGTGATTATGCACTGAATGGGTTTTGGGCCAGGGTTTAACAGATGGTTTCAGTTATTGTATACTGAGCCAGTCGCTAGAGCCTGAACGAGGAACTTGATTTCTGAACCATGGTGCATGGGCAGGGAACTAGACTGGGCAGCACTCCATTCCCAGTGCTGTTTGTGCTAGCGGTGGAACCATAGGCCTGCAATCTTTGGAAATCCCTAGGACCGTGGAGTATATGGACTGCAAATGTTGTCCATGAAGTATCAATTTATGCAGATGGCCTGTTAGCTGCATTAATTGATACTTAGTGCATTCAGTGCCTCGGCTGTTGGAGGTGATGCCTGACTGTGCTGAGGTGTCAGGGCTATGGACTAACAGAGACAAACCTAAACCGTTCCCACTGGGTGGACTGGGATGGGAGGGAGCCCCTTTGCCAGTGGGGCTGAGGCACGGCTAGGGGAGCAATTCATTCCGATACTTATGGACATGGGTCACCCGAGGCCGACAGGAACAATACGATATGAATGTAGGAGGGTGATAGAAGGGCTGACGAGATCCATCAGCTTTTGGATAATGCTTCTGCTGTCCCTGAGGCCCTGACAAAGATGGTGTTTTTTCCCTGGTGCCTCTACGTTTTGCAAAATGTGATGTGTCTGATGCCTGCAGAGACATTTTCTCTATTGGACAGGTTGCTGACAGATTTGATGTGGGCGGGCAGGAAAATTTAAGTGTGCATGTCCACGTTGAAACTCCCAATGTCTGAAGGTGGGATGGGGATGCCAGATGTGTTCTTCTATTATGCTGTGATGCAGTTGCAATATGCATTGCATTGTCTGGACGACTACCTGAACTTGGAAAAGGCACTCCTGGCCAACACAACAGCTCTTACATGCTCCCAGAGGTGCTTTTAATGGGGATAGGTGTTCTGAGTGAATTTCCATACCTCCTCCGGCACGTGGCAACAGTATGGTCATGATTCAAGCTTATACATTTTCATTACTTGCATAGGATGTACCTGGCCACACAGAAGCTTGCTAAAATATATTTGGAGTCCCCAACAGCTTGTGGATGATGCGGTCATGTCACTAAGGACTTCTTTCCCATGACTTGGGGATGCTTGCGAATAGTGGGGTTCTAGGGAGAGATATAATTGTATCAGAGAAGGATTATGGGGCTGGCACTGGAGTTGTCGATTAAACAGTGCCTGTCAGGCATTGTCCCAAGGAGGCAGCAGATAAAGATGGAAGCCAGAATGTTTGAGCTCGGAGTGCTGTGGGTGCAGCACAAGATAGCGATACACTGGGTGTTGGCAGGACCACTGGTTTATGAGGCAAGATGAGACAGCGGAGGACAACTTAGTAACTTGGGGGGGAATTAATAGAATGACAGAGCCCTCCGATGACAGGCCCCCATGAGACCAGGGGTGGGGGGAGAAGGGAATAGGGCAGATAATGGAAGGGGGCAGACCCTGGGAGAGTTGGAATTAAAATTTGAATTTTTTGTACGTTATGCCCAGTGTGATGTGAATCAAAATTGAATGGATATTGATGTATATGCAGTACCCACTTGAACGATGTGTTGCTCCATTATTCATAAATATTAAAATGGCAATAAAGGTATATTTTATTAAATATGTAAATTGTGGAATACTTACTTAATTTAATTTTATTTTAATTGCCAGATGCTAGTGTATAGAGGTCTAGGGTGTGAAGTTAATTAAGTAATAATTGATTAACAATTACTTATTAATTTGTAATTAATTATTTAATGTATTTGAAATATGTAAGTTACGGAATAGTTATTTTTTAAGTTAAGTTTTACTTTAGGTGTGGACTGCTAGGTTTGTAGGGGTACAGGGTACAAAATGAATCAATTAAAATTTGAATAACAATTATATAATAATTTATGTAACACAATACACAGTTTTGTACGTAAGGTCCAACTGTACATATCGGTCCCAATTTGAAATTAGAAGTTGTATGCAGATTGCTCCATGCCAGTCTAAGGAGTTTATGAAATCTCTGACTGTTTGAGAGGAGTTAATCAAGTCTCCAGAGTATGTAGCACCGTAAACTCTTAAATTGACTGTCTGGTCAGACTCCATTTTGTGACTACAGTGCTTTATGATGTCACCTACTCCATATTGGTGCTGTGATTAATGATGTCTCCTACTCTATACTGATAAACATTTCAACTTACACATAATAAAGAGACTTGAATTCATGCATACTGGATTTCTTACTTAATGGACCATGTACTGTTGGACCTTACGTATGAAATTGTTAATTTTGTTACTTAATGAGTGATGTGATATCTCTTTTGTAGCTCAGGACACACTGCAAGTTTGGCACCTTTGGTAGTAGGATGTCTGGATATCTTGATAGAGCACCATTGCTGTAACCTTCGGAAGATATTTAATTAGCCACAAAGACTATGTACTATCAAGAGACATGACTCACTGACCACTACTACCACTTTGTTTGTTTATGTGTTAATTTATAATTCGTGTTTTAGTTAATAGCAATTATGTAAATTGATACATTGGTTTTCGTTTTTTAAATGCACGTGTGTATATAGCAACATCTGCCCTTGCTCGCAGGCAGGTCGCTCCCCACGCTGCTGCAGGGCTCTGCCTGCATTGTTTCTGCATAATCTTGTATTTTCCCCCTGTGCCTAACTTGCTCTCTTGCCCAGACTTGTTTTTAATCCTTTGTGCCTGTACTTGTTTTCTTGCCCAGACTTGTTTTTATTCCTCTGTGCCTGTACTTTCTTTCTTGCCCAGACTTGCTTTTATTCCTCTGTGCCTGTACTTGTTTTCTTGCCTAAACTTGTTTTCCTTCCTGTGCCCAGTTCTCCCGGGGGCCCCGCCTGTTTCTCCCGCCGCTGCGTCCCTGTGGCCCGACCCCCTGCAATCCCATTTGGCGCCCGCTCCTGCCTCCCAGTTGCTCCTCCCTCCCACATCCCCTCATATGGAGGCCGCGCGCAGCTGCCACGCCACTGGTGCGCTGAAGGCGTGCCTAAGGCAAGCCCGTCTGCGCCCTTCCACGCCTGGACTGCACCCAGCCCCATGACCCCTGGACCCCACGAACGCCACAACTCCCAACACCACTACGATGCCAGAACCCTCCACACACTCAACACCGGACGATCACACACCTGCTAACTGGCCGCCTCGAAGCACACCCACGGAGCTTTCACCTGCCAGAACTGCAGCTTCACAAGCATCCGCCCCACCATGTTGCTGACCAGGAAAGAACCCAACCACCTCAGATGCATCCTTCTCAATACCCGCTCCACCTGCAAACATGCCGTTGAACTCTGGGAGCTGCTCGACTCAGCCTCCCCAGATGTCGACTTCTTGACGGAGACCTGGCTGAACCCCGGCTCGGCACCCGACATAGCCATAGCCATCCCGGAAGGCTACAAGATTACCCGCAGGGACCGCACCAACAGAGCAGGAGGAGGAATCGCCATCGTCCACAGGAACACTCTCAATTTCTCGACCAACACCGACGACACCCTCAGCACCGCTGAACACCTGCTCTTCCAGATCCACACCGACCCCAACACCACCCTCAGAGGAACCCTCATCTATAGACCCCCCGACCCCAACCACAGTTCAGCGACTCCATCGCCGACTTCGTCAGCACACACGCCCTCGCCTCCACGGACTACATCCTCTCGGGGACCTGAACTTCCACCTCGAGAACAAGAACAACACCAACTCCACCACCCTGATCGACAACCTAGCCAACCTCGGACTCAGACAACTGTCACAACACCCACCCACTCCACCGGTCACACGCTTGACCCCATCTTCTCCGCAAGCCCCCACGTCTCCTTCAACCACACCACCAAACTCCACTGGACCGACCATCGCTGCATCCCCTTCACCTTCAAGAAAAGCACCACGCACCACCGCACCCTACAGATGCCTCGCCGCTGCTGGTGCAAAGTCACCGAAGGCCAGCTAACCACCAGCCTCACCCAGAGCCCACCCGCCGACCCCACCGACCCCGACACCACCGCCAGCAACCTCAGACAGTGGATCAACGACAGCGCCAACACCCTCGCCCCGATCAAGAAACGCTCCAACAGTCACACCAACAAGAAAGCCAGCTCGTTCACTAAAGACCTCCGGACCTCCAAGCAAACCTGCCGAAAGCTGGAGAAAATCTGGCTCCGTGAACGAACACCGGACATCCACGCAGCACACAAGAACGCCACCCGCAGACACCATCACCTCATCAGATCCGCCAAGAGGGCCTCCTTCAAAGACCATCAAGACAACAACGTGCACAACAGCAAAGAGCTCTTCAACATCGTGAAGGAACTCTGCAACCCAGCTCCAACACCAATGACATCCCATCTTCACAAGACCTGTGCGACTCGCTGGCCACCTTTTTCCACCACAAGATCGCAGTCATCCATGACAGTTTCAACGCCACGAACGCCCCGACAACCACTGAGACCTCCGCCCCCACGACCACCATCCACACCAACCACCGGCTCTCCTGGGCCCACATCAATGACAACGACACCATCAAGATCATGAACACCATCCCCACGGATCTCCGTCAGACCCATGCCCACACCACATCTTCAACAAAGCCAGCATAGCCAACGCACCCCATCTCCGGAAAGTCATCAACACCTCCTTTGAGACAGCCACCTTCCCGGAGAGCTGGAAGCACATCAAGAGCAATGCCTTACTCAAGAAACCCAAAGCGGACCCCAAGGACCTCAAGAACGTCCGGCCCATCTCCCTGCACCTGTTCTCGGCAAAGGTCATCAAGAAGACCGTCAACGAACAACTGACCTGCTACCTCGAGGAGAACAACATCCTGGACCCTTCCCAGTCCGGGTTCTGCAGCAACCACAGCATCGAGAGTGCCCTCATCGCCGCCACCGATGACATCAAGTCCCTGCTGGACAATGGAGAAACAGCGGCCCTCATCCTCCTGGACCTGTCAGCCGCCTTCGACACGGTCTACCACCACACACTATGAACACACCTCCACAACGTCGGGATCCAAGAGAAAGCCCTGGACTGGACCACCTCCTTCCTCGCCGGCAGAACACAGAGAGTCCGCCTTCTCCCCTTCGGCTCCGCCACCGAGATCATCTGAGGCGTACCCCAGGGCTCATCCCTCAGCCCAACTCAGTTTAACATCTACATGGCACCGCCCACGTCTCCCGTCTGCATGACCTCAACATAATCTCCTACGCCAATGACACCAAGCGGATCCTCTCCCTCACCAAGGACCCCCACACCGCCAAAACCAACCTTCACGAAGGAATGAAGGCCGCCGCTGAATGGATGAGGAACAGCCAACTGAAGCTGAACTCGGACAAGACGGAGGTCCTCATCCTCGGATCTACCCCTTCGGCCTGGGATGACTCCTGGTAGCCGACCGCACTGGGAACCGCCCCAACACCCACTGACCATGCATGCAACCTAGGGGTCATCCTCAACTCCAACCTCTCCATGACTAAACAGGGCAACGCCGTCTTCTCCTCCTGCTTCAACATGCTCCGCAGAATCTACAAATGGATCCCCACTGAAATGAGAAGAACGGTCACCCAGGCCCTCGTCAGCAGCAGGTTGGACTACGGAAACGCCCTCTACACAGGTGCTGTGGCCAAACTCCTGAGACGGCTCCAACGCATACAGAATGCCCCTGCATGCCTGATCCTCGACATCCCTTGCCGCAGCTACATCACACCCCACCTGAGAGACATGCGCTGGCTCCCAGTCAACAAGAGGATAACCTTCAAGCTCCTCATCCATGCACACAAGGCACTCCCCAACACCGGACCAACGTACCTCAACAAATGACTCAGCTTCTACACCCCCACCCGCCAGCTCCACTCCGCCGACCTAGCCCTGGCCACAGTCCCCCGCTTCCAAAGAGCGACCTCCGGCGGCAGATCGTTCTCCCACCTCGCCGCCAAGACCTGGAATACCCTCCCCATCCACCTACGGCAGACCCAAGACCTGCTGACCTTCAGAAAACTCGTCAAGACCTGGCTTTTCGAGCAGTAGCAGCATTCCCCACCCCAGCGCCTTGAGACCCTCACGGGTGAGTAGTGTGCTTTACAAATGATATGATTGATTGATTGTTAATTAAGATTTTTTTATTAAGAGTTTAATATTTTTCTACATTATTGGGGTTACTCATATACGTTATGTTATGTTATGTTATGTTAATTGGGCTCTTCTATAGCGCAACGGCTACTCACAATGGAGTGTCCCGGCGCTTTGGCGAAGAGGACCTTTATTGGAAAGGAAACATAACTGAGAATAAAAGACATCACAATTCATAAGTAAAAAGCCATGTTTTTAATGCCTTTCTAAAAGACAACAGACTAGGGGCCTGTCTAAGAGCAATCGGAAGTTCATTCCAAGCACGTGGGGCCAGGTAATGAAACGAGCGCCCCCCTTGTCTGGCTCGTTTGATGGATGGAACGAACATTTTGGATAAGGAGGCGGAACGAAGAGCTCTACTCGGTTGGTACAAAGCAAGGCGCTTTCTAATATACCTAGGGCCCGAGTCATGGAGGGCCTTATAGGTTAGCGTCAAGCTTTTAAACAGCACCCTTTTGGCTATGGGAAGCCAGTGCAATTCCTTCAGCAAGTTTGAAGCGCTAGCTCGTCTAGGAAGACCATAAATAGCCCGAGCAGCTGAATTTTGCACAACCTGGAGTCTCCTAACAAGATATTTAGGAAGGCCTAAATAAAGGGCATTAGCATAGTCCATGCGCGACCCTACCAGTGCCTGGACAATAACCCTTCGATGATTCACAGAAATCAAAGGGAGGAATTTCCTGAGCATCCGCAGGATACCAAAACACTTCCCTGCAAGACAGGCTATTTGAGGTCCAAAAGTCAACTCATTGTCAACAATGATGCCAAGATTTTTAGCCTTGGTACTAGCATTGGTAGGAGGAAAAAGATCCTGAGGCCACCAACTTTTCCAGTTTGGTTCAGAGACACATCCGAAAAAGAGCAGCTCCGATTTGTCGGAGTTGCATTTCAGGCCGTGTCTCTTGAACCAATCAAAGACTGCTTCTAAGCAGCCTCTGATACGGGTCCCATCAAACACCTCGTTCTTATTCTGAGTGAACAAGAGCTGGGTGTCATCAGCGTAAGACACGATCTGGGCGCCAAACAACTCCGCAACCTCTGCAAGGGGGGCCATAAAGATGTTAAAAAGCAGGGGACTAAGAATAGACCCCTGAGGGACCCCCACTTCCAGGGCTGACATAGCTGCGGAGTGAGGTGGCACCCAGATCGTTTGTCGACGGTTGGCTAGAAATGATTTAAGCCATTTCCACACCGTCCCCCTAAGACCACAATCCCAGAGTCGAATTAGGAGGGTGTCATGGGGAACGGTGTCGAACGCCGCCGACAAGTCTAACATAACCAACACGGCCTTTCCTCCCGAGTCTAAAACCTCTCTAATGGCGGTGGTGACTTCCAGTAATGCGGTCTCTGTGCTATAATTCGCACGAAACCCAGATTGAGTACTGTGCAACAAGTTGTTATTCTCGATGAAGTCGGAGATGGATCGGTGCACATGTCTTTCCGCCACCTTCGCCAGAGCAGGGAGGAGAGAAATAGGCCTATAGTTGGCATGTATGATGGGATCCAAAGTTGGTTTTTTGATTAAAGGAAGAATAAAAGCGCTCTTCCAAGCCTGAGGGACAATGCCAGAAGACAATGAGGAATTTAGAATGGAATTAATAGGACTATTTAGCACAAAGGCTATTTTGTTAAGACAAGAGACCGGGCAAGGATCAAGAGGGGAGCCCGATTTCAAGCCTGTCAAGTGATCTAATGAAGCAGCAAGGCTTAACTGCGGGAATTCCCAGAGAGTGGGGTTTACAGAAGAGATAGCATCAGGATCAACAGCCCGAGGCTGGTTGGAATGAGTGGCAAGGTCGGCTTGAATGGTGGTTATTTTCTCGACAAAAAAATGTGCAAGTTCATTCAGCCAAGATTCTGAATGGCACTGAACAGAGGTGGCTAAGGATGGAGAAGTGAAGTCTCTAACAATTTTAAAAATCTCCTTACAGGGATTATCCGATTCGTCTATCCGACGTTCAAAATAGGATTTTTTTTCGCTCCAAATCATCCTATGATAGGATTTGGTCAAATCTTTAAATTTTTCTCTCTCACGAGGGTTATAGTCTTTCCTCCAAGTTCTTTCTGCTCTCTTGCAATTTTGACGTACTTCTCTAAGCTTAGATGAAAACCAAGGAGCAGAAGAACGTTTCATTCCAGGTTTGACGACTTTCTCAGGCACGAGATCCGCCAATATGGCTGTGAGCCACTCCGTATAAAGGGGTAGGTCAGTTTCCACATCACCGGACAAAGTGCAAGGTGAACGAGCCAAAGCCTGGAGTAACGTATCACTAGATAACAGATGAAAAGGCCTAAACAAACGTTTGGCAGAGGTAACGGGGTTCAATCTGGAAGAAGAGACACTAGAAAGACTAAAAGTGATTAGAAAATGGTCCGACCATAATACAGGTTGAGGAACTAGTGCGTTGATCGGAACAGTGGAAAAAACTTGATCCAAAATATGACCCTTATTGTGTGTGGGATCATGAATGAAAGGAGTGAATCCTAGTGTTGCCGTAACCTCCATAAGTTTCGTCGTATCGGGATTTGCAGCCTCGTCCATGTGTATATTTAAATCGCCCAAAAATAAGCAATGTTTAGATTTAAGACATGGAACTGAAAGAGCAACCTGTAGCTCGTCCACAAAAGAGCCTAAAGGACCGGGGGTACGATATGCCAAAATGCCGGTACAAGCATAATGAGGAGACAAATGAAGAGTGAAGCCCAGCGCCTCGGTGTTCTGAATATTATCTACCGAAAAGGTAGTGCAGTGCAACTTATTATTGACTACAATAGCTACACCGCCCCCACGCCCAGATGTTCTATCTCTCCTAATGATGGAGTAATTAGGTGGGATGGCGTTGGCTAAATCTGGGGCCGAGGTATCACTCAGCCATGTCTCCGTAAGAAAAAGGCAGGATATATCGGAATTATCAAGCAAATTCCATATATCTAGGGCATGACAGCCCGTGTATTGAGAAGTAGACAGGTGATAGTAGTCTCCGGATAAGTATGTTTTGGTCTATTACATAGAGGGGCTCGCCAGCCACAAACCTGACACCCTTTTCTAAAAGCCCGATGTCCCGGAAAAACCGAGTGGCAGCGCCCTAACGGCGGACGAAGATTGGAAAGAGTCTCTGAAGAGTAAAAGTAGCACATTATGAAAGTTAATAATAGTACAATACCAGCCACTAAAAAGAGCCTGCCAGCCGTCCTGCACCGTCTGCTGCCGGAACGCTGACGGGCGCAGACGGGCAGGACTCTGGCACGACTCAGGCGCAGGGAAGGCGCCACCTTGCGCGTCCCCGCTGCGCGTTGAAAAAGTGGAGCTTTAAGTAGGCCGGCGGAAGTCAAGAGAACCAGGCGCCACGACCCGCACCAATATGGCGGCGTCAGGCTTCAATGGTAACACCAATATGGCGCTCCCTCACCACCCCAGAACCGGGCCCGCAAAACAGCGGTGCAAGGTATTGTTTTAACGTGCAAGTGAGGGGCCAGGAGAAGCGCTAAGGCACACAAGATAAATTCTTTTAAAATCAGAAATACCAAAAGAAAAATACAACGCTATGCGAGCAGTTTTAAAATCACCGCGTTAGCGCAGAATCGCGCAGTCCTTAAGCGCAGAATGTACAGCCTGACCTTACAGGCACCTAATTGCCAGGGAAGATCGTCAAGCGAGTTCCGCCTTAAGTAGGCCGGCGGAAGTCAAGAGAACCAGGCGCCACGACCCGCACCAATATGGCGGCGTCAGGCTTCAATGGTAACACCAATATGGCGCTCCCTCACCACCCCAGAACCGGGCCCGCAAAACAGCGGTGCAAGGTATTGTTTTAACGTGCAAGTGAGGGGCCAGGAGAAGCGCTAAGGCACACAAGATAAATTCTTTTAAAATCAGAAATACCAAAAGAAAAATACAACGCTATGCGAGCAGTTTTAAAATCACCGCGTTAGCGCAGAATCGCGCAGTCCTTAAGCGCAGAATGTACAGCCTGACCTTACAGGCACCTAATTGCCAGGGAAGATTGTCAAGCGAGTTCCGCCTTAAGTAGGCCGGCGGAAGTCAAGAGAACCAGGCGCCACGACCCGCACCAATATGGCGGCGTCAGGCTTCAATGGTAACACCAATATGGCGCTCCCTCACCACCCCAGAACCGGGCCCGCAAAACAGCGGTGCAAGGTATTGTTTTAACGTGCAAGTGAGGGGCCAGGAGAAGCGCTAAGGCACACAAGATAAATTCTTTTAAAATCAGAAATACCAAAAGAAAAATACAACGCTATGCGAGCAGTTTTAAAATCACCACGTTAGCGCAGAATCGCGCAGTCCTTAAGCGCAGAATGTACAGCCTGACCTTACAGGCACCTAATTGCCAGGGAAGATCGTCAAGCGAGTTCCGCCTTAAGTAGGCCGGCGGAAGTCAAGAGAACCAGGCGCCACGACCCGCACCAATATGGCGGCGTCAGGCTTCAATGGTAACACCAATATGGCGCTCCCTCACCACCCCAGAACCGGGCCCGTAGTGTGTTTCAAGTGAAGTATTTTTCTTACTCTTGCTTAGACTGCAGTGGGAATAGTCAAATTGACCTCTTCGCGGTTCAGCACTCTTCCTACTGTTGCGTTGTTTGTGTTGGGAGCAGTACATTTTACCCTTCCACAATTCCAAAACTTTCACTACTGTTGCGCTGACTGGAGTGGGAATAGTAAATTTCACCCCACCGAAATCCAACGCTTTTCCCTACTGTTGCACAGAATGGAGTGGGAATAGTAAAAGTCCAATACTTTCCCTACAGTTACCCTATTTGGAGTGAGAATAGTAAATCTCACTCCTCTGAAATACAACACTTCCCCTACAGTTGCAGAAACTGGAGTGGGAATAGTAAATGTTACCTCTCAAAAGTCCAATGTTTTCCCTACTGTTGCACAGATTGGCGTGGGAATAGTAAATTTTACCCGTCCGAAGTCCTAATCTTTCCCTACTGTTGTGCTGTTTGGAGTGGGAATAGTACATTTTACACCTTCAAAATCCAACACTTTTCCTACTGTTGTAGTGTTTGGAGGGAGAATAATAAATGTAACCTCTCCAATGTCCAACAATTTTCCTACTGTTTTATAGACTGGACTGGAAATAGGAAGTTCAACTTTTTCCCTACTGTTGCACTGACTGGAGAAGGAATACTAAATATAACTCCTCTGAAGTCCAACAATTTCCCTAATATTGCTGTGATTGGAGTAAGAATAGTAAATCTAACCCCTCCGAAGTCCAACACTTTCTCTACTATTGCATAAACTAGAGTGGGAATAATTTAGCTAATATTTGTAGACTCCAATAGCTTTCATAATATTGGTTAAATAGATTTTATCTCACAAGAATAGGGGCTGCCAGGAGCGCTTATAAGTCCCATGAGATCAAATCTATAACAAGAGTATGCAGTTCTTTCCAAAAGAAAAAGAGGTAGGAAAGAGAATAGGGGAGCGGAAGGGGGTCCTGCTCACTTAGGAAAAGGAGCCCTCACACACCCAAATGAGTGTCATGCTTCATCATAGGGCTTGCTTGTCGTCGAGCCGGTGCAGCAATGCCTGACAGGCATCCACAAGGGGGCTCTACGTCAGGGATCTTTTTTCCAAAAGCCGTAAGTGAAGTGTGGGTGTAGAGCCCTTTTGTGTAGATTGGTGTATGAAAGTGAAAGTATAAAGTAAGGAGCGTGTTAAAATAGACTAAGGAGTCCTCTAAATGCAATTTTTTAATAAGTGAGTTTACTTGTCTGCTAAAAATGTCGGGTTGTCACCAAACACAATGATCTATGATAGCTATATTTGAAAGGTCAACACGTTTCTTGCCATTGGATAGTTGATAATTCGTGAGGACAAAAGGTTTTCCCAATCTACCTACTGGTCGAAATGTAGTTATATAAAATGATATCCATTCACAAAATTACCTAAATGTGGTGAGGTATTTGACACTTTAACATTGTTCCTTGTAAAAGGAGTGGCAGACCCAATTTGGGCTGTAATTTTCTCTCGAGTAGGAGCATTGGAAACGCTAATTTAGCATGAAAGTCGAATTGTGGACTACACCTGGTGACCTACCCCAACACTGTTGTCTCAGCAGGCTCCGTTTCCTAATGTATCGGTTGGAATCCCTTCCGCTCCCCTAGTATCTGTCCGACCTCTTTTTCTTTTTCTCTTAGAAGTAAGTTCATATTCTTGTTAAAGATTAAATATATTTTATGACATTAAATGTTTTATTATTTGTACATTTTATATTATTAGCTTTTATTTTTAAATGTATTTTAATATTTATAGTATTATTTAGAAATTTATTTTTTGGATTGGATCAATTTTAATATTTTATTTTTTGTCTACATCAATTTATATATTTTTTCTTATTCAATTGTTTATATTTGTTATGGTTTTATTGCATATGTAGTTTTATATATGTGTATATATATATATATATATATATATATATATATATATATATATATATATATATATATATATATATATATATATATATATATATTCACTGAAAAAACCATAGGTTTCACCCCAGTTATAGTTAGGAATTAGCATTTAAAAAACCTATTAAATTCACTGAAAAAACCATAGGTTTTACACCAGTTATAGTTAGCTGGAAATTTTACTCGCATAAAACCATTGAAATTCCCACGTTATAGTTAGTTGGACTCACTATAACTTGCGCGTGCAATGCACTGCTGATGACGTCACATATTACATCACTCATGACATGGTCAGTGACATTATTTATTTTATTTATTTTGCGATTTATAGAGCGCCTGGTGACCCGGAGGCATCCCTGCGCTGTAGCATTTGTGGAGGCCAGAGGGGAGAGGGGACTTTATTTTGGGAACAGCAGCGTTTTCAATTTTTTCCGGAAAAGGAGATGGCTGGGTTCCTGCCTCAGGGGGCGAGGAAGTGAGTTCCATCCTGAGGATGCTTTTACAGAAAAGCGTCTACCGCCGGTGTTTGCCTTCCTGTATCTGGGGACGTTGGCCAGACGCTCATTGTTCGAGCGTAGGGATCTGGGGGCCTTGTAGGGGGTAACCAGGTCTCTCAGGATAGCAGGGCCGAGACCGTTGAGAAGTTTGTGTGCGGTGCACAGGGCCTTGAATTCTACCCTTTGTCGTATTGGAAGCCAGTGGAGGGCCTTGATCGCTGGTCTGGCTGAGACTCTGGAAGGGAGATTCATAAGGAGCCGGGCAGCTGCGTTTTGCGTACGCTGAAGTTTAGCCATAGTGGCTTCAGGAGCTCCTAGATAGACCGTGTTACTGTAGACTAGCCGCGCAAGGATCAGGCCTTGGACCAAGAGTTTCCTAGATAGGGGCGGAAGTAGTGGGATGATCCTGCGGATGGAGCGCATGAGACCAAAACAGGTGCCTGCTGTTTTGGTTGCTTGGGTTTTCAGAGACAGCTCGGGTTCCAGCCAGACTCCTAAGGTCTTAATTACTTGTTTCGGGGTGGGTACTTCCCCGAAGACGTCTGGCCAGACCGAAGAGGGGATGGTGGTCCATTGCTTGCCCAAAAGCATGACTTCTGTCTTTGATCCGTTTAGCTTGAGCGATGACTCGCACATCCAGTGGTGAATTTGTTGGAGGCAGTTCGGCAGATTGTCTGGGTGATTGTCCAGATGTGAGAGTGAGACGACCAATTGCGTGTCGTCCGCATAGCTCACTATCTTAATCCCGAAGGGGGCGACGACATCCTCGAGGGGGGCCATGTAGGCGTTGAATAAAGTGGGGCTTAGGGATGACCCTTGGGGGACTCCGCTCGCAAGGGGGAGGGAGGCAGAGTGGGAGTTGCCATCCCATACCTGGAACGAGCGCCCTGAAAGGAAGGATTCTATCCATGTGAGCGCCGAACCTGCGAGCCCTGCCACGGCCAGCCGATGGAGTAGAACACGGTGGTTAACCGTGTCGAAGGCTGCGCTGAGGTCCAGGAGGATCACTGCCACTGACCCTCCTGAATCCAGGATGCACCTTGCCTCCTCGATGACAGTGAGAAGGGCGGTATCTGTGCCGTGGCCCGGGCGGAATCCAGTTTGTGACTGCCGCAGAAGGTTGTTTGATTCAAGGAACTGTGACAGTTGCCCATTGACCAGTTTCTCGGCCATTTTGCTGACGCATGGGAGGAGTGAGATTGGCCGGTAGTTCGCCATGTCGGCGGGGTCCAAATGAGGTTTTTTTAGGAGTGCCTTGACTACTGCACTCTTCCAGCTTGGGGGGACATCACTCATGACATCACTGATGACACCATCCAGTGAATGTGTGTCTTTCTGAAAAATAAATAATAGTGAGTAATGTTTAAATATTTAAATATATGTGTTATTGTTTATGTATATGGGTTATTAGATGTTTTTCTTAGTATTAGTATGAGTGTTTGTATGGTTTGGTGGGGGTATTACTTAGCACATAGATGCATGAATGACTGACTCTTTCTTTGTATGTGTTTTGAAGACAGCATATGTGCAGGACTGTATGGGTGGATGAGTGTGTATATGTGTGTGTTAGTGAGTGAATGACTGTCTCAATAGTGTCTTTATCAGTAACTACATATGTTTTAATCTAGTATATGTGAATATTGATGTATATAAGTGAGTATATGTGAGAGTGAGGGATTCTAAGAGTTCCTGTTTAAATTAGTATGTGTTTCTATAAGTGATTGTTTAAGAGAGTAAGTATGTGTAAGTTTCCTTAGAAGTAAAGTGGTAGTGTGTGTATAGCTATATATGCAAATGAATAGATGTTCAATAGTTTATTTGCATGTGTGAGTATGTGTGTGAGTAACTTTTGGATGCCTGTCAGTGTGTAACAGGATGTATAGGTGTATCACTACATATGATGAGTCAGTATATGTATGAGTGACTATATAGAACTGTTGGTGAATGAGTGGATGTATATATAGATGGTGGAATTATTGAATTGGTTGTTGTAACTGGTATGGGTATCTCCATTTTGTTTGAAAATTTTAGTTTCTATTTTTGAATATGTGTTTCAAGGGTTACATTACAGTGAAAGGAGGTCTGTCACTCTGTCACAATGATGGTGTCATCAGTGATGTCATGAGTGATGTCACTGACCATGTCATGAGTGATGTAATATGTGACGTCATCAGCAGTGCATTGCACGCGCAAGTTATAGTGAGTCCAACTAACTATAACGTGGGAATTTCAATGGTTTTATGCGAGTAAAATTTCCAGCTAACTATAACTGGTGTAAAACCTATGTTTTTTTCAGTGAATTTAATAGGTTTTTTAAATGCTAATTCCTAACTATAACTGGGGTGAAACCTATGGTTATTTCAGTGAATTTCATAGGTTTTTTAATAGCAAATCTCTATAGGTATGAAAAGTAATAATTTTTATAACGAATTTTAAATTGTGTAAATATTTTTTTTTTTTATTGTTTGCCCTGGTACGCGCCCCGGAGTGCTCCCGGGGCGCGTACCGGGGAGCGTCCCGAGAGCGCTATTCCAGCGAACGAAAACATCATCATGACGTTTCGCGTAGTCGCGTGATGCGTCATATGACGCACTGCGTAAGCGCACCCGGAATCACGCGATCGCATACGATCGCGCAACGTCATGACGCGCTTACGTGACGCGCCCCGGGGCGCGTAGCATAAGCGCATCGGGTCATGTGATCTGAAAATCACACTTTTCATTGGTGCAGATCAGTTTTGGTTTCCAAATGATGAAAGCTTGGATCATGTGACTTGAAAATAACACTTTTCATTTGTCCAGAACACTTTTTTTTCCCAAATGATGAAAACCCCACCTTTTTTCCTCACTCTGACTTTCATCTTTGTGAGAGGAAGACCTGTTTCTGCTTGTTCAGTCATGGCATCTGTAGTAGCTGCAGCTAGTGGACCCCCACCACCACCATAACCACCTAGGAAGGAAGGACCACCTGCACAGTTCCTTCCAAACCCAGAGGAAGAGGAAGAAGAAGAGGAAGAGGAGGTAGAGCCGAGGCAGTTCTTGCGTGAAGAGCCCCGGCAATCCCACCACATAGACAATTTTATATGGCAATTTTTTTCTTACCCTCGAGAGCAAAAAGAGGTCAATGCCCGGTACGTGACATGCCTCATTTGCAATGCAGTTCTGTCCCGAAGCACAGACAAAAAGTATAGTTTTGGAAACTATACTATGCACCGCCACATGCAGAGGTGGCATCCAATCAATTATAGCGTTGCTGAGGTGCATCACCTCCAGGATAACCCACCAACTCCTGTGGCCAGTATATCGTCACAGGAAACTCTATTGGGACCAGAGGCGAGGGAGACGGTCCCAAATATTCAAAAGAATTTTGTGCACCTGAAGCTAGTGTGCATTTATTGTGGTGCACTAATTTCTTATGGGGAGAGGAGTATCATTTTAATTAATAGAGCATTTGAAAACCACAAGTGCTCAAAACACCCCAAGAAGTAATTTTTTTTTTTGCTCCTGTTGAGCCCTTTCTAATGCCTGTTTTTCGTTGTTCCGCCCAAAAAAAACAAAAAAAATATAAAATTGTTAAAAATATACAAAAAAAAAAATGTTCAGAAAAATAAAAAAATATATAAACAACAAAAACAATTAAAAAAAGTTCTTTTCAGAACTACTTCCCATTTATAAAAAATTGCTAAAATGTTTAGCACTCTGGCAATCACTTTTTTTTTATTCGCTCCCCGGTGCGCGTACCGGGCGCTCCCCCCGCGAAAATCGAAAAAAACCAAAATTTTTATTTTTTACCCGAGGGACCCTTTTATGGCCCCCACATCAAACCTAGAGGGTCAGGGGGGGTGTACCCTGCCCCCTTTTCATTATTTTCCCTTTTGTTTTTACCACCTCTTGTGTCTCGATCCTACCGAGACACAAGATGGCGGCCGCTGCGAACTGTTTCGAATGTTTACAGACACCCGAGAGCCAATCAGCTTCCCGTGCGCAGGTCGCGTGGCGCGCCCGGAGCGCTCCCCGGGAACGCGCACCGGGGCGCGCTTACAGATATATACATTTTTTTGAACCTAAATTACTCATAATCCTCTTGACCACATATCTTGAGACATAGCAAAGGCACATCGGGCTACCAGTCCCTACAATTTTGCCAAGTTTGGTGAAAATCCATTCAGCCGTTCGAGCTAAAAGTGCGACAGACCGCCCTATGGAAATTAACATGGGAAAACACGTTTTGGGACCGCCCTTTTATCTCGGCCCCCGCTTGACGAATCCCCCCCAAACTTTCAGGGAAGGAGCGCCGCGAGGCAAAGTTGGTGAAACGTTCAGGCTGATTCCTCAACCGGCGCCAAAGTTATTCCAAATAGAATGTTGCGATTTCCCTATGGAAATCGATCCTAACTATAACTACCTACTGGCGACCGCCAGTAGGTAATATATATATATATATATATATATATATATATATATATATAATATTTTATATAGTGTAGCATAATTCATAAACATTTATTTCACATTATATCAATTTATTAATATTTTACATTTATTACTGTGACTATATATATATTCATATTAATAACTGTAATATTGAACAATTAAAATAATGTTAAATAAGTACTTTATTAAATATATACATATATATATATATATATATATATATATATATATATATATATATATATATATATATATATATTACCTACTGGCAGTCGCCAGTAGGTATATATAGTTAGGACCTAGTTACCATAGGAAATTCTGAACATTCTATTAGGAATCTGCGCTTGAACCAACTGTGATTGCGACTTTTGGTTTTATTTTACATTCTTTGGACTCGCTCTTCGAGTCAGTTTGTCTCACTGCTGGGGGCTGCTTAAAAATAGTAAAAACGTTTTGGGGCTCGTTGTCAGACCTACCTGACTTCTACTGTGTGTGGAGGTGAGCCTACCCGGCCCCGTTCCATCGCGGCTGTGTGCCGTTTGTGTGGAGGGCGGGCGGCCATCTTACCAGGAGTCCTCTCCCCGGCTGAACCTGTGGCAGTGGTCTAGCTGGGGGAGTGACGCGCTCCTATAAAATCAGCTGCTGGACAAAGAGCTGGGCGGTGAGAGTGGGTGGTGGCAGCACTCATGCTGAACCGCTTTTCGTCTGTGCACGCATCTGTGATAATTTTTAATAATTTTATTCTGCGCTTGAACCAACTGTGATTGCGACTTTTGGTTTTATTTTACATTCTTTGGACTCGCTCTTCGAGTCAGTTTGTCTCACTGCTGGGGGCTGCTTAAAAATAGTAAAAACGTTTTGGGGCTCGTTGTCAGACCTACCTGACTTCTACTGTGTGTTGAGGTGAGCCTACCCGGCCCCGTTCCATCGCGGCTGTGTGCCGTTTGTGTGGAGGGCGGGCGGCCATCTTACCAGGAGTCCTCTCCCCGGCTGAACCTGTGGCAGCGGTCTAGCTGGGGGAGTGACGCGCTCCTATAAAATCAGCTGCTGGACAAAGAGCTGGGCGGTGAGAGTGGGTGGTGGCAGCGCTCATGCTGAACCGCTTTTCGTCTGTGCACGCATCTGTGATAATTTTTAATAATTTTATTCTGCGCTTGAACCAACTGTGATTGCGACTTTTGGTTTTATTTTACATTCTTTGGACTCGCTCTTCGAGTCAGTTTGTCTCACTGCTGGGGGCTGCTTAAAAATAGTAAAAACGTTTTGGGGCTCGTTGTCAGACCTACCTGACTTCTACTGTGTGTTGAGGTGAGCCTACCCGGCCCGTTCCATCGCGGCTGTGTGCCGTTTGTGTGGAGGGCGGGCGGCCATCTTACCAGGAGTCCTCTCCCCGGCTGAACCTGTGGCAGCGGTCTAGCTGGGGGAGTGACGCGCTCCTATAAAAACATCATGCCTTTTCTGACGCGCAGCGGTCACGCGTGGCGGGCGCGCCTTAGGCGCGCTGATGGTAAGCCAAAGGTCAGCCCGTCTGCGCCCGTCCGCGCCTCGGCCGTGACGGACGCAGGACGGGCTGCCCTACAGCCTCGGACTGAGCTTGGCGCCACATTTATGTACACGAGAGAGCAGTTGCTATCTTTGCGTTCTGTAGGGTGTCTGAATGTTGGCGGTGGCACTGGGAATCGTCCATGGCTTAACCCTTGTTCGATCTGTGGGTTTTGTTGTGTGGAAACACTCCCTGCCCCCTCTCCCCAGGAGCCGGCCTCCCATGTTTTCTCGGCTGCCTTAGTTAATGCGCGCTCGATGTGTAAGCATGCTGCAGATATTTTCGAGCTTCTTGTGGACAGCTCGCTCGACTTTTTGTTTGTGACGGAAACCTGGCTCACTGCGGCCAGTGCTCCGGATGTCGAGTTAGCTGTTCCCCGCGGCTATAAAATATACAGGAGGGATAGAGCGCTGGGGAGAGGAGGAGGTGTTGCTATTATTCTCAGAGATTCACTAACTCTTCATGTTGACCCCCCGGTAATCCTTGAAGGGGGCGAAGCGAGGAATTTCTCAGTTGTCCTTTCCCCTCACTTTACTCTTGGGGGCACTCTAATATATAGGCCTCCGGGATCGGCTGGGTCGTTTCTTACGGCTTTGAGTGATCTTATTACCCCCCGTGCCCTCAGATTTCCCAGCTTTCTACTTTTGGGCGACTTTAACATTCACACTGAGGAAGCGCATCTTCCAGAAAGTAAAGGTTTGCTCGATTTTCTGGATATGGCACACTTGTCTCAGTGGGTCTCCCTACCCACGCACTCGGGTGGGCACACCCTGGATGTGATTTGCTCCAATTTTTCTCTCCAGGTTGATGCCCCGGAACCTCTGCCGTGGTCTGACCACCAGCTAATTAGATTTGCTTGGTCAACTTTGGGTACCTCCAATGAGAGGGTCAAAACACTGTGTGCCAATAAAATTAATAATGAGACTCTGGCGGCCACCCTGACCGAAAGCCGGCCCGCGCTGGGAAGCGACCTTACCATAGCGGTGTCGTCTTTCAATGATTGGATGGCGTCGGGGGTTGCAGCCTCCTCCAAAGGGAGAGTTGGCAGACTGCGCGCCACTCCCTCTAAACCTTGGTTTTCCCCAGAGTTGCGTGTCCATAAACAGTCCTGCAAAAAACTAGAGCGTGATTGGCGCCAATCATACTGCCCTTTGGCCAAGGAAATACTACGTAAGGAACAGAGAAATTATTATGCTTGTATTAAAAAGGCCAAGGGTATCTATTACGCCAATCGAATCGCCAATGCCAATAATAGCAGCCGAGAGATTTTTTCGATTGTGAATAGCTTTCTTGCCCCTCACGCGGAGCAGCGGATAGTTCCAGCTTCAAAAGACTGGTGCGAGAGTCTGTCCGGGTTTTTTGAGGACAAGATAGCTGCTATTCAATCTAATTTTGCTGCCATCAGTCCTTTAACAGCCTCGCTTGATATCTTTCTCCCTCTGAGGGTTCCATCGGCCAGGTTGACGGAGTTTGTCCCGCCTACAACTACTGACACTCTTGCTGTGATCAAATCTTTGAAATCTGGTTCACCATCTGACCCTTGCCCAGCTAGAGTGTTGGCTGCGGTTGCCGATGTGGTTGTTCAGGAGGTGACACACTTAGTCGGCCTTTCCTTTAAATCTGCCAGTTTGCCTTCAGAGTGGAAACAAGCTAAACTCCTGCCTTTGCTCAAAAAGGCCGGAGCCGACCCTGCGGTACTGACCAACCACCGGCCTATTTCGTTGCTGCCTGCTCTGGCAAAAATTGGTGAGAAATTGGCTTTCCAGCAGCTTAATGAGTTTGTTGAAAGATCCGGAGCTCTCCACGAGGCCCAATCCGGGTTTCGCGCTGCTCACAGCACGGAGTCGGCCCTGGTGGAAATCTCAGAGGCAGTCAGGGAGTGTCTGGATGGTGGCGGCAGAGCGGCTCTGATTTTATTGGACCTCTCTGCCGCGTTCGATACGGTACCCCATCAACACCTCCTGGCCAGGCTCGCCGATATCGGTGTCAGTGATCTTGCATTAGATTGGCTGAGTTCATTTCTGACGGCAAGATCCCAACAGGTATAGCTCCCTCCTCATTCATCATCGGCTAGACCTCTCTTGACAGGGGTCCCTCAGGGCTCGACTTTGAGCCCTCTGCTTTTTAATATATATCTGACCCCCCTGATTGAATTAGCCGAATATTTGGGTGCCAAAATTATAGCATACGCTGATGACACACAGCTGCTGTTCGCCTGGCCTGGAGAGGCTCTGGAAACAGAGCAGATTCAGAACTGTCTGTCCTCTGTTTTCAATTGGTTAGCATCATCTCAATTGAAGTGCAATGAGGACAAGACCGAAATCCTGCTCTACGGCCAGTTCCCTCCTGATTTTAGGATCCTGTTGTGGCCGGACGGCTTCCCCACCCCAAGTACCTCAAATACCTTGGCCAAGAATCTTGGGGTTTGGTTTGGGGAAGACCTTCGATTTGAGGGGCATATTAAGAGGCTTACTGGAGGCTGCTTTGGGACCTTGAAGTCTCTTAGAAAGTTTTTTCCGTTTTTGCCTGCCCCTGCACGCGAGTCAGTCGCGAGAGCTTTAATTCTCTCGCGACTGGACTATGCCAACGCTCTGTTCAGTGGCTCTCCGGCCTACCTGATAGGGCGGCTCCAGATTATCCAGAACGCTACCGCCAGATTACTGGGGAATATCTCCAGGCGGATCAGCGTTAGGAGTTACCTGGTGGGTCTGCATTGGCTCCCGGTGCCGCACAGGATCACCTTTAAAATTTTGACTCTGGCCCATAAGGCCATCAATGGGCGGGGTCCCGCTTACTCCCCCAATCGAGAATTGCGTTCAGCAGCTCAACATCTGCTGCAGGTTCCACGCTTTCGGCGTGTCCGGTTGGGTGGACACTCTGTGGCAGTGAAGGCCGCGCGCGCTTGGAATGCGCTCCCGGCTTCTCTGCGTAGTATTGCTGACTTCATGGCTTTTAAGAAAGCGCTAAAAAACCATTTATTTAGATTGGCTGTCTAGTTTGTTAGGTCGGTTCAGGGTTTTGCTGTTCAATTCTTTTCCATTCCTCTCTTTTCGCGCCAGGATACTCCGGAGTAATTGAGCGCGCTATAAAACTGCTTAATAATAATAATAATAATAATAAAACTGCTTAATAATAATAACTTTGGCGCCGATTGAGGGATCTGCCTGTAATTGTCCTTAAATTTGCCTCGCTCCGATCCGCTCCTTCCCGGAAAGTTTCGGGGGGATTTGTCAAGCGGGGGCTATGTTAATCTCCATAGGGACATTCTGACAAGGCTACAGCTCGAACGGCTGAACCGAATTACAGAAGATTTGGCAAAATGTTAGGGACTGGTATGCAGCAGTGCCTTTTGTATGTTTAGTGTAAATCCCTCCAGTAGTTCTTGAGAAAATTGAATTTGAAATTTTTCAAATGGCATTTTCTATGGGACCTTCAGACACGGCTACAGCCCGAACGGCTGAACGGAATTACACCAAACTTGGCAAAATGGTAGGGACAGGTATGCAGTAGTGCTTTTTCTATATTTGGTGAAAATCCCTCCAGTAGTTGTTGAGAAAATTGAATTTGAGCAAATGATATATCTATATGCGCTCACCCTACGCGTACGGTGCGCGTACCGTACGCGTACGTGTGCGTACCCTTACGTGGGCAAGCGAGTTTCTGATTGGCTGGCAGTCGACTGTCAACATTCCAAACTGTCCAAACCAGGAAGTGTTGGCCACCATCTTGTTTTTCAGGAGAACTGAGGCACAAGAGAGCCCAAAACAAGAGTGGAAAACACGAAAAGGGGGCAGGGTGGAGACCCCCCAACCCTCTAGCCCTTCTCAGGGGGTCCCAAAAGGACCCCCAAGGGCAAAAAAATAAATAAAAAATCGCGGGGTACGCGCACCGTACGCCTACGGTACGCGTACCGTGTGCGTACCCCACTATTTAAAAAAATAAAAAAAAGGTTTTGCACTTGGTGGTCCTTCTGGCACCCCCTGAGAAGGGCTAGGGGGTCAGGGGGTCTCAACCCTGCCCCCTTTTCGCGTTTTCCACTCTTGTTTTGTGCTCTCTTGTGCCTCACTTCTCCTGAGAAACAAGCTGGCTGCTCAGGTGGTCCCAGAAGGATAATAACATATATAAACGGTATCTGCTAATAGAATTAGCATTTACAAAACCTTTGAAATTTATTGAAAAAAAATATAGGTTTCACGCCTGATATAGTTAGGAATTAGCATTTAAAAAAACTTGCAAATTCACTGAAAAAACATAGGTTTCAAGCCTTATATAGTTAGGATTTAGCATTTAAAAAACCTTGCAAATTCACTTAAAAAACCATAGGTTTCAGGCCTTATATAGTTAGGAATTAGCATTTTAAAAACCTTGCAAATTCACTTAAAAAACCATAGGTTTCAGGCCTTATATAGTTAGGAATTAGCATTTAAAAAACCATTGAAATTGCTCCTATATAGTTAGTTGTACTAACTATATTTCGCGCAACCAATGGGCAACCAATCAATAACCCATATAGCCACTCATATAGCTACTGATCAACACATGCAGCAGCTTACACAACAACAGACATACTGATGCACACATTCAGACAGTTTAGCCACTAACCCATGCATTTAGTAAGGCACATTTAATCACTTACTCATACAATCAGTCATGCACCTACTAAATCCTTCATCCAGACACTTATACATCCACTAATTCTTCAATATGTAAAACATATTTAAACTTTACAGAAACACACAGTCACTGGATCATATCATCAGTGATGTGATCAGTGATGTCAAATGAGATGTCATCAGTGATGTCATCAGTGATGTCATTTGAGATGTCATCAGTGATGTCATCAGTGATGTCACTGAATGATGTAATATGTGACATCATCAGCAGTGGATTGCGGGTGCGCGAAATATAGTTAGTACAACTAACTATATAGGAGCAATTTCAATGGTTTTTTAAATGCTAATTCCTAACTATATAAGGCCTGAAACCTATGTTTTTTTAAGTGAATATATATATATATTACCTACTGGCAGTCGCATAGTTAGGACCTAGTTTCCATAGGAAATCTGCAACATTCATTTTGGAATAACTTTGGCGCCAGTTGACGAATCTTCGCAAAATTTTCCAAACTGGTGGGGCGCTTCGGTCCGCTTCTATCCCAGAAGTCTCGGAGTGATTCGTCAAGCAGGGGCCGAGAAAAAAGGGGGGTCCCAAAACATGTTTTCCCCATGCAATTTTCCATAGGAACCTTTAGCCGGGGCTACAGCGCGAACTGCTGAATGGAATAGCACCAAATTTGGCAGAAAGGAGACCTTGGTTCAGAGTCGTGCCTTTTGCTTAAATGGTGTAAATATGTTCAGTAGTTCCTGAGAAAATCACAAATAAAATCACATATATATCAATGGCCGTGCAGGATCCGCACACCCTGCTGAGCACAAGCTGTATGCTAATTGGCTGTCAACACTCCAAACCAGGAATTGTTGGCAGCCATCTTATGCCTCGGTAGAACCAAGGCACAAGAAACCTAAATAAAAAATGCGAAAAACGCAAAAAGGGGGCAGGGTAGAAACACCCTGACCCCCTAGGCCTGTTCAGGGGGTCCCACAAGGACCCCCAAGGCCCAAAACATTTTTTTTTTTTAAATCGGCAAACTCCACGCAGGATCCTGCCAATAAAAAAAAACGAAGCGCGCTTCTTTGGGGCCAAATCCTGGGGGCAATACGTATGTAAAGGGAGGTCCAGAAGGGCCCCCTGGCCCCAGGGACCGCCACCCCCGGGGCGTTTTTTTAATTATGTGCGGGGGGCTCTCAGGCCCCCCCAGCCCTGGGTGCCCACTCCTGGGACACAGTAGTTTGCTATGGCAGGGCGGGAGCCATAGTAAACTTGGTTTGCATTTTGAAAGAGAGAGCAGAGAAACCTGCTCTCTCTTTCAAAATGCAAACCAAATTGCTTTCCACATAGGGAGCAGCATGTCAGCTGCTCCCCATGTGGAAAAGCAATGCCGGCTCCCTCATGAGGCGGCGAGCCGGCTGGGACCGTGGTGGGATTGGGGACCCACCCACGGTCTCCAACGAGTGGCCAGGCCCCGGGGATGGGGTCCCCGGGGCCATAAGAGGCCAGGGAGGTGGGCCACGTGTCCTCCCGCCCCAAAGTAAACATTTTGTTTTAAAATAAAAAAAGGGTCGGCCCCGGGGGATGGGGTCCCCGGGGCCATAAGTGGCTTGAAGAGGGGGGCAACGCAGCCCCCTCCAAAAGATTAAAAAAATAGTAATAAAGGCAATGCCCCGGGGGATGGGGTCCACGGGGACCATTAAGGCTTGCGAGGGGGCCACACGGCCCCCTCCCAAATTATTATTTTTTTAAATTAAAAAAACTGCTCACGCCCTGCGGGATTTCCCCACGGCCAAAAAAATAGGAAAAGAAGGGGGGTCATACAAACTCCCTTCCTAAATAAAAAATAAGAAAAAAGGCATTGCGCTGAGGCCCCTCCCCCTCGTAACAGCACTATGCAAACGTGCCCCCTGGCGCGTTTGCAGATGGGGAACGAATTCCCCTGGAATACTGGGAGTCCCTGGGGGGGGGAGAGGTGTTCTGAGGCCACGCCCATTTTTACACCTCTCTGCAACACAGCTCTGTGGCGCTTAATGGAGGTAGCTAGTGGGCTAGTTGCACCCCAGGGAGCCTCAGAATTCAAGCGGAGGTAATCCCACAACTTAAAACGTGCCACAGGGCGTGTTTGCACAGTGGTGAAGGGAGGGGGTGGAGGCGGGGCCTGAGTTGTTAATTGTGCAAACACGCCTTGTGGCACGTTTTAAGTTGAGGAATTAATTCCTCTTCAATCCTGAGGGTCCATGGGGGCCAACTAGCCCACCAGGTACCTCCAGTATGCGCCACGGAGCTGCGTTGCAGAGTGTTGTATAGAGAGGCGTGGCCTCTGAACACCTCTCTGCAACGCAGCTCTCTGGCACATACTGGAGGTACCTGGTGGGCTAGTTGGCACCTAGGAACCCTCGGGATTGAGGAGGAATTAATTGTCCAACTTAAAACGCGCCACATGGTGTGTTTGCAGACATGTCACCTCAGGCCCCACCCCCTTCCTTCACCATTGTGTAAATATTCCTTTAAAATCAGCCAAACTACGAATTCCGATTTACTCACCTGTTATCAGGAAAGACCTCAGTGCTGCATCTTGAGCCCAGTACTAATCCTGAAAAGTACATTTAACCGTACTTACCAGTCACTTGAATTTCCTTCCATAGGATATCATTGCCTGCTTTTTGCTGAAAAAGTTTCTGAGTCGATTTTTGAAACGTACAAACATTCCTCTAAAAACAGCCGACCTACGAATTCCGATTTACTCACCTGTTATCAGGAGAGACCTCAGTGCTGCATCTTTGAGCCGAGTACTGATCCTGAAAAGTAATTCTAACCATACTTACCAGTAACTTGAATTTTCTTCCATAGGCTAATATTGACTGGTTTCACTTGGAAATTCTTCTTTAAAATATTCACCTAAAATCATCCGAACAACGAATTCTGATTTAATCACCTGTTATCAGGAGAGAACCCAGTGCTGCATCTTTTAGCCCAGCACTGACCCTGAAAAGTAATTCTAACCGTACTTACCAGTAACTTGTATTTCCTTCCATAGGAATCCATTGTCTGGTTTTCACCAGAAGAGTTTCTAAGTGTCGATTTTCAAAAACTACAAATATTCCTTAAAAATCGCCTGTATGGCTTAAATGCATTCTTTCAACTGTTTACAGGAGATGCACAATTGCTGGATCCAGGATCCACCACTGAGTAAGAAAAAGTAATGATAACACTACTTACCTGCTACGTGAATTTCCTCCCATAGGATAACATTGGTGATTCTATGTGAAAAGATTTCTGTCAACTTTTAAAATACAATAATATTTCTCAAAAATCACTACTGTAACCAAAACGCTTTTACTCAACTGTTTACAGGAGATGTCCCAGGACTAAATCTAGGATCCAGTCCTGTGGTAAGAAAAGTAATCCATAAAGTAACTAATTGCATTTAACTATGCTCAATGTTGCAATGTGTTTGAAATTGTGTTGCCCATTGCAACAACTGTAACTACTGTACTAAAAAGTCTATTGCCTATTTGCAAAGTATTTAAACTAAAGTAATTCATTCTGAGAAAGTATATTTTGTAATGTAATGTATAATGTAATTATAATGTAATTTAAAAAATAAAATATCTAAAAATAAATAGTTTAAATACATTTAGTAAATAAGTATCAAAAAAATAAATATAACAAGTAATACATTTAAAAATTGTCATTTACAAAACCTTTGAAATTCACTGAAAAAACCATAGGTTTCAGACATGTTATAGTTAGGAATTAGCATTTAAAAAACCTTAGAAATTCACTGAAAAAACAATAGGTTTCAGGGGTGTTATAGTTAGCTGGACATTTCATTCGTACAAAACCATTGAAATTCCTCTGTTATAGTTAGTTTTACTAACTATAACTCGTGCGCCCGCAATCCACTGCTGATGATGTCACATATTACATCATTCATGACATGGTCAGTGACATCACTGATGACATCTCAATTGAAATCACTGATGACATTGTCCACGTGACAATCTGATACACCTCATCATACACTAGTATAACCTTTCAACACTCATTATAAAATATGGAGTACCATATTTGAAACCATTAACACACCAATACAAGTTTCTCAAAACCCACTCAGTGATTCCTAGATCTACACACACATCTAAACACTTACCTATAGATTCACTCATACATGATGAACGATCAATAGAACACTATCAAATATACTTATACACACCTACATCAACATTACACACCAACATACATCCTATTCACGTATGCAGTCATCCTACTCTCTTATACAAACAATTAATCATACTTACATTTACTCAGCTACACACTTATACAAACATCACTTCATTTATTTATATAGATAGTAACTCATACTTAGTGTGTTATAAAATCACTATTACAAGTATACACTTATCCATTCAGTCACTCATACAATCACTGAGTCGTGCGTATACTTATATACATAAAACAACCTTCACATACACTGCCATTTATATTTCTACTTTGTTGGACATGTATCATTGAGAAATATATTTAATCATCACTACACCCATAAAGACATTCACTCACCCAAACAACTGTTTCCACATGCAGTCTTAACCTCATATACCTACTGAATCAACTATTTACACATCTTCGGACAGTCACACACCTCCTCCCAACCACACACACATTAACTCTACCATACAAATACTCACTTAACCTATAAATAACTAATATAGACTTTCGAATAGCTAGTAACCAAATTATGCAGTAGGTTATACAACAAGAGACAGAGTGATACAGAAATTCACACAGTTTAATCACTATCCCATATATTTAGTGTGACACTTTAAATTAGTTACTTAAACAGTCAATCACACTGCTAGTAAATCCTCCATCCAGACGCTCATACTTCCACTCATTCCTCAATGCAGATTGCTATATATATAATACTTATTTAAATATTGAACCAAACCACATTCACTGGATGATATCATCAGTGATGTCATCAGTGATGTCAACAGTGATGTCATTAGTGATGTCACTGACCATGTCATGAATGATGTAATATGTGACATCTTCAGAAGTGGATTGCGGGCGTGCGAGTTATAGTTAGTAGAACTAACTATAACGGAGGAATTTTAATGGAAATTCAAGTGAAATGTCCAGCTAACTATAACAACCCTGAAACCTATGGTTTTTTCAGTGAATTTCTAAGGTTTTTTAAATGCTAATTTCTAATTATAACATGTCTGAAACCTATGTTTTCTTCAGTGAATATATATATATACATACATATATATATATATATTCTCACAGTCCTTTGTTCCCAAAAGACAAACAGGTCGCACTCTTGCAGTTTCCTTTAAACACAGTTAATTTATTCTTAAAAATATAGTTAAGAATAAATTAACTGTGTTTAAAGGAAACTGCAAGAGTGTAACCTGTTTGTCTTTTGGTAACAAAGAACTGTGAGGAATTAATAACGGTTGTGGTTCTACAGTGGAGGTCCCGCACCTAAGAGAGCGCCATACAGCCAGACTAAAGAGGACCGAGCAAGGGTGGATATATATATATGTTACCTACTGGCGATAGCCAGTAGGTATATATAGTTAGGACCTAGTTACCATAGGAAATCCGCAACATTCTATTGGGAATAACTTTGGCGTCGATTGAGGAAATTGCGTGCAATTTTCCAAAATTCTGGCCAGCTCAGTTCTGCTCCTTCCCTGAAAGTTTTGGGGAGATTCGTCAAGCGGGGGCCGAGAAAAAAGGGGGTCCCAAAACGTTTTTTCCCCATGTTAATTTCCATAGCACGTTCAGACACGGCTACAGCCCGAACCGCTAAATGGAATTACACCAAACTTTGCAAAATTGTAGGGACTGGTACACAGAAGTGCCTTTTCTATAAGGGGCCGTGGATGGGGTCAATTCGCAAGCAGAGCTCAAAGCGTAAAACCAGCAGAGGAAGAAAAACAAAGATACCAGCTGCGCAATAGGACAGTGATAAGAAAGTGAACACTGACAATGAAATTAATACGGAACAAAATCTTATCATCAATCTGTCCAGTTACAATCTTTCAAAAACGGAAAAGAGTGTGTTAAATAGAGGGCTCACTTTTTGTCCCGAAAAACATCAGGACAGCGTGGAAACGAAAATAGACATGTATAAATATATTCGAAAGCTAAAGCTTAAAAAATTCTTTGCAAGAAGACCTATAGGAACATCAGTGTCAGAACAAAATAACTCCAATGAGCAACCAGGAACAATGGCCATATCTGAAATACCGAGTATAAGAATTGCGTATGAACTTGCACATGAAATAGAGGAAACTTAAACAACAGACACTCAACTCCTAACAGACATGGGAATAGAATCTGATACTCATTCGAAAACAAAATTTAAGAAAAAAATCAAAGTTTTGCCCAGTACTCTATCCTGGCAACGTATAGATGTAGTCCATGATCTAGTAGTTGCAGAATTGGATACCATGAAAAATATAAAAACAAACAAACCAGAAAATCTTTCATGGAATGAACGACAGGCACTATGACCTTTAAATGATAACAACACCATCGAAATTAAACCAGCCGATAAGGGCGGAAATATCGTGATTCAAGACAAACAAGACTATATAGAGGAGGCCAACTGACAATTGAATGAGGGAACACACTATACAATAATATCAGGCAATCCAATCCCAGAGATGATGAGCAAAATACACAACCAGATTATGGAATGGCATGAAAGAGGATTACTAAACCAAGATGAAAAAAACTTCCTAACAGTAACTAATCCAATAACTCCAACGATATACTTCCTGCCAAAAGTGCATAAAACACTACAGAAACCACCAGCACGTCCAATAATATCAAGTTGTGGCTCACTATTCGAAAATATAGCATCATATGTGGATTTCTTTTTGGCTCCTATAGTCCCTACACTAAGTTCTTTTATAAAGGAGACAGGCGATTTTCTAAGAATTCTGATGGACACAGCTTGGCAACCTGAATATTTACTGGTGACGATTGATGTTGTTTCATTATATACATCTATTGACCATGAAATAGGTCTAAACGCTATTTCATATTTCTTGAAACAAAGACCCGTTGGGGAGATCCAACACACCAGAATGATCATGAGTATGATCAAAACATATCTTACCAACGTGTTCACTTTCAACAACGTAATGTACTCACAAAAACGTGGAACAGCTATGGGAGTTTCCTTCTCTCCAAGCTATGCGAATCTCACCATGGGTTGGTGGGAGAGATGCGTAGCTTGGAGAGAAGAAAACGATCCATATACCACCAACGTGGTACTATGGTTAAGGTTTATCGACGACCTGTTTCTTTTATGGAAGGGTACAAAAGCTCAACTCCTGGAGTACATCGAGATCCTCAATAACAACGAAGTGGGCCTCAAATTCACATTTAACATTCAACGAAAAGAAATAGACTTTTTGGATACAAATGTATACATAAAAGACAGCAAACTTCAAACCACAGTATTCCGTAAAAAACCATCAACGAACAGTATCCTGCACGGGTCTAGTTTCCACCCAGTATCATTGAGACAAAGCATTCCTTACGGAGAGTTTCTCTGAATGAAAAGAAACTGTTCGGAAAGCACTGAAATAGAGAATACATTTAAGGAAACCAGAATGAGATTCTCCAGAAGAGGCTATAAGTATAGTGACATCATTCGTGGAGAAAACAGAGCTAGAACAAAAACAAGAGGTGAGATATTGATTGCTAAGAATAAATCAGATCAACAAAAGGATGAGGACATACCTCGATTGATCTTAACTTATTCAAAAGAAAGTTTTCAAATAAAAAAAACACTAATAAAGTACTGGAGTGTTCTAAAAAAAAGACCCGGACATTGGAAATCGGATTGGTGAACAACCATTGATCTCATATTTATTTATTTATTTGTTTATTTAGGAGCTTATAAAGTGCGCGGCTACCCCCAACGGGGGTGTCCCGGCCCTGCAGACACACGGCAACCAGAGGAAATAAATGATAACTAGATTATAGAGAAGAACCATGTCTTGAGTTTTCTCCGGAACAGAGACTCTGAGGTGGTAAATCTAAGCTCCGTAGGTAGGTGGTTCCAGAGTTCTGCACTGTCTGTAGTCAATGGATGAGGTACGCCGGGGCTCCCACATACAGACTATTTGCATAGTCCAGGTGAGACGTTATTAGGGCATGAATCACCGTCCTCCTTGAATCAGGTGGGAGAAAGGGGACGATTTTTTTGATCATGCGGAGTTTTCCGAAGCATAGAGCTGCAACTTTGTTGACTTGGGCTTTACAGGACAAGGGCGTATCAAATTGGAAACCCAAGTTACGGGCAGACACTACTGGCTTCGGAGGGGGGTTGAGTTCTGACGGCCACCAGATATTGGCTGGAATTGGGGATTTCTGATTAAAGAATAGGACCTCCATCTTATCTGTATTAAATTTGAGATTGTTGGTGGACATCCAGGAGGCGATGTTCCCCAGACAGTGACGGAAATGTGCCATGTAGTTATCAGAGTGATCTTTAAATGAAAACACAAGCTGCATATAGAAAAGCACCATCCATTCAGGATACCCTGGTGAACAGTCACTTTACCATGAAAAAACAGAAACCTGGCTGCAAAAGTGCCAACGAGGGTTTACGAAATGCATGTCATGCTAAGCATGTAAGGTAGGAAGGAATTTGAAATCCTTAAAGGACCCGAATGGAAATATCTTCGAAGTAACAACTAAAATTACATGTGAATCACACTTTGTAGTGTATCTAATCCAATGTGAGTGTGGCAAACGCTACATTGGATCAACCATTTGTACCATTAGAATATTGGAGCACATTAGAGCGATCCAAAATAAAGACACATCATATGCCGTAGCCAAACACATGATGAGCCACAAGAACAAAACATGGCAAAACATCAGTTATTCGGGTTTAGCAATGGTGATGGAACATGAAAGAGGAGGCAACCAACTCCAAAAATTAAGACGCTTGGAATCAAAATTGATAATTCGTTTTAAAACTAAGGTCCCGAAAGGGTTAAATGGCGATGAAGAAATGCATGTACACTTATGAGACACCCTGAAGTATGTGAACGATCAAAGTGAAGGCCACTTCTATCAAAATAAACTCTCTAAATATACATAAATCGTATGTACATGCCTGAACAGACAGAAAAAAGAAAGAGATTTCCAAGACTTTGATCTGTAGAAACTTCTCCGTGTACTAAAATGTTTAGTATTTAATTTACAAGAAGAAAATTGAAATGTAATTATATATCTCATACTTTGTTTAGTAGTAGTTAAAACCCCTTTTTTTAAATTCTTTTAATCTATGGTTCATGCCCTGAGGTGAGACGTTAAGTACACACTAAGATGACTGCAAAAAAGAGCACTCACCTCATAATAACCATCTCTAGACCCTGCTATAAAGCGGGCCAATGGCACTTAGCCATTTATCTGCTGGCTTACAGCCTGCAATTTGCAGCATGATGCTTTGTTAATCATGCAAATAAACGCAATAACATTAGCCACGCTACAACACCACTCAGGTAACCATTATCAAGCAATGACCAGTGTTTGGAAAAACGTCAAACTGAAAGGCGGTGTCACAGATAATTTGTGAAACTTATTTCTTAAACTACTTAGCCCATAATGCTTCATAATGTCAAATATGGTGACTCAGTATAAAATGATAGAAACTAATGTAGGACTTGTAATGCTACCGTGAACAGGAACTGTAAAGTTCGAAACGCGTAGGAGTAAGAGGACGTTAATGGGTCAATAAACCTGTTTGAGACCATCGAGGAAGAGTGCGGCGTATTTTTGTTCTTTGCTGATACATATATATATATATATATATATATATATTGCCGCTCACCACGCACCAATGCGCGGCACTCTCAGGTTAGGAAAAGGTTACGACCGAAACGCGTCTGTTTGCTATTTGCTGTGTTTGTTGCGCAATAAATTAATTCAAATGGCCCCGCGAGTGCTTTTTTCCTGTGGATGTAAATCTACCTTGGATTTTTGAGCGGCAATATATATATACTAGCAGCCCGTCCCGACCTTGTCTGGCAGCAATCAGGCTTCCCCAACCCCCGCCTGCCCCCACATTGCCCAGCAGCCCGTGCCCCGTTTACTTAGGCAAGCCACAAATTGCACGTTTTAATCCTTTAGTTTTTGTCAGCATTCAGATCTAGATTATATGTCTGTGACTGAGCGCATGCACTTCTTTTACCTAAATGCAAGCGAAACAGAAAAGAACTGCTTTAGGGTAGTAAGTGCCTGCACTTTAAATTTGTATATCTAGCTCTGGCTCTGAATCACTCCTAGAGGTGCGCATAAATCAGTGACAACAGCGTCATATTAAACATATCGGTAAAAAGACTGACATACTAATGAGACTGTCGTTATGCCAGTTTCGTTAAAATGACATAACGACAGTCCAAAGTCTTCGGGGAAAAATGTTGTTTCCCGTACAGCCTGCCTACAGCCGAGAGAGATGACAGGTGTGCGCATCTCACTGTTCCAAAATTCAGAGCGAGGGATTTCCATGCGAGAAGAAATAAGGATGGGACTGTTGGCTCACTTCCTGAGGCACCTTCTACACTGTGAATGGAAATGGAATCAGATCTGGGCGCTGAGCGAAAGGGTCCGAAATTCATACATCACCACACAGGACCATGCATGTTTCGAAGTAGTTGCGTGCGTGCCCCGACCCCCGCCTGCCCCGACATTGTCCCCTGGAGCCTTACCTCAGCCGCCGCTCCTCAGTTCACTGCTCCTCGCCGCTCCGCTGGTCCGCTGCTGCTCACCGCCTGTGTGCCGCTCGTCTCGCGCTCCTGGACGCCGCTCCTCCCCGCGCTCCTTACGTCAGCATGCAGGTTGCGGCCGGCGCTACTTCGAGGGGACTACTTTTTTTTAAATTTAAATTTTTTAAATATAACGTATTTTTTAAATTTATATAGCCTATGTCCATCTGCACACCCTGAGGATTCCAACGATGTATCGGGTGTGTGGATTGGCGCTGTGGTTCCCGAGTTTACCCGCCTCAAAGCCTCAAAGTTCTTCCTTTCTAATAGTAGTGTATATATATATATATATATATTACCTACTGGCGGTCGCCAGTAGGTATATATAGTTAGGATTTTTTCTCTATGGGATTTTTGAAAATTCTATGTCTAATAACTTTGGCGTTTGTGGACGGAATTGGCTGAAATTTTCAGGAAAATGGCACATTTTGTTTCTGAGCAGCCCCTGAAAATTGGGGGGGGGTTCGTCCAGGGGGGGTCGAGAAAAAAGGGGGGTCCCAAAACGTGTTTTTAACATTGAGTTTTCCATAGGGCGGTTGGCCTCACTTTTAGCCCGAACGGCTGAATGGATTTGCACGAAACTTGGCAAAATTGTAGGGACTGGTAGCCCGATGTGCCTTTTGTAGGTCTCAATATATGTGCTACAGTGGATTTTGAGAAATTAACGTTTAAAAAAAGATATATATCTGTAACAGCGGACCGGGCAGCGCTCCAGTACGCGTACTTTTCGCGCAACGGAGCTTTGTGAAGCGAAGCTGATTGGTTCTCTGGCGTCTGTAAACATTCCAAACAGTCCGTAGCGGCCGCCATCTTGTCTCTCGGTAGGATCGAGAGACAAGAGGAGGCCAAAGCGAAGGGGCAAATGACCATAAGGGGGCATAGTAGATCCTCGCTGACCCCATAGGTTTGATGTGGAGGTTTTAAAAGGGCCCCGCGGGGCAAAAAAAAAAAATAATAATAATCGAACGGCTGAATGGATTTGCACGAAACTTGGTAAAATATTAGGGACTGGTAGCCCGATGTGCCTTTGCTAGGTCTCAATATATGTGCTCCAGTGGATTTTGAGAAATTAACGTTCAAAAAAAGATATATATCTGTAACAGCGCTCCGCTTCGCGTAACGGAGGTTTGCGAAGCTGATTGGTCATTCTGTCACTGGGCTATAGTTGGGCTACATCTGGCTGATATTTGGGCTACATTTGTTTTTTTTGTCTCTGGCGGCCATCTTTGGGCTACATTGGGCTACATTGGGCTTCATTGGGCTTCATTGGGCTACATTGGGCTACATTTGGGCTCCAACATATATATAGGCCAATGTAGCCCAATATATATTTTTCAAAGTTAATTTTCGTAAAAACCACTGGAGCATATATCTTGAGACATAGCAAAGGCACATCGGGCTACCAGTCCCTACAATTTTGCCAAGTTTCGTGGAAATCCATTCAGCCGTTCGAGCTAAAAGTGAGTCCAACCGCCCTATGGAAATGAAGGAAATGAATGGGTAATTTGTAATTAGCAAATAGCTCATCGCAAACTAGGAATGGTAAAGAATCGCTATTTATTCCTTAAAGTTCGCTATTTAGGAAATGCAAAAAACTTTGATGATACATATGGCGGTTCATCTCTAACAAGATAAGAAGCATAGGGATAGATTTATGATGACTGGCGCATCACCAGGGATGTGTTAGTCATTCTGTGCCGCTGTTCCGTCACCTATGGTGTGCTGCATTTACAATGCGGCGCATCATGGGGCAAAAACAGCACAGATGCGTGATGTATCTGTGCCGTAAAGGTGGCGCATTGCTGGAGTTGTATCGCAAGTGTGATGAAGCTCCAGCAAGGGTCGGGGGTGCCCCTGTCGCAGGGTTTCTGTTCTCACACAGAACTGTGGACAGAGGATTGGAACCTCGGCGAATTAGGGTGTCCCAAAAGTCACCTTAGTAATCAAAAACCCCTTAGCAAGCTAGGTACAGTGTCACATTGGATATAACAAACTCTCAATGTTTAGACAATCCAGAATATGAACTTATAGTACCTCAGGATACGTGGAACTCATGAACAGTCGGTCGTTATATATTTCTTAGAAACCAGAACATGGAGTTAAGAAGAACACATGTGTATTTGAAATGTTTATTTACTAATGCCGTCTTCTCAGGCGTAGTATCTTAGATAATACAAGTACACATATTATCAGTAGCAAAATTACCAGCATAGTTACTAGTACATAAAAAGCGAATGGTGACAGTATGTTAACATGCTGTAAATGAATAAGAGTTAGCAACACTTATAAGCAGCCACGGGCCGTGGAGGGAGTTACGGTGGGGCAGGGAGGCGGGGAGGGGGAGGGGCAGGGTGGAGAGGGCTCCACCCTGCCCCTCCCCCTCCCCGCCTCCCTGCCCCACCGTAACTCCCTCCACGGCCCGCGGCTGCTTATATCTCACCCTCCCTAATACACATATTATATTATTTGCTAAGAAGGTCTGTTTGTGTTGGTTTAGGGCGTGCCCATACTTTAGTGTCTTAGATTTGAAGGAATCACATCAGCATACACCAGCTCTCTCTTCATGTGAACCGCATCAACTGTTGTGTATGTGTGTTCGGCAAAGCAATATAAAACCCGCCTCATGCCCAGAATTGGCAGAAGCTGCACTTATGTTATGAGTATGAAGTCGTGGAGATCAGACCTCATAACAATTCTGTATCGTGTTGTTCTTGAAACTTCAGCACTCGCTGTACAGATATAGTTTAACAAGCAAAGCAGATAGTAGAGCAATAACATATTATTCTCATGTAAACCACGATGAACTACTAGGTTGAAAGCTAAAGCAACAACTAAGTGTCGTGTGCAGAAGTTGCAAAAAAGGAAAAATGGCGTTTAAACCGGTAATGAGCCCATGCTAACTTAACACGGTGTTATGTTATTTTTGATTTGTAGCGCGCTCAATCACCTACAGGCCTCTAAGCGCTCGGGAATCGATGGTAAACAACAACTTTGACAGTACAGAGGGCATCCACTGGCCTACGTGGCTCACAGGGCTCTCCTGAACAACAGCGTTTTCAGCCCCTTTCTGAAACGTAGGAGGTTTCCTTCCTTTCGTAGTGGCTCAGGTAGTGTGTTCCATAAATGCGGAACCAGCACCGAAAAGGCTCTACCGCCCTTGGTGGCAAGTTTGTTGTTTGGTGTAAAGATATCCAGGACCTAGATGACACCTCCCCATGATCCAGAAACGAACTGAATAAGATAATAGAAGTGCCATCTCATGAGAGCAGATTGCAACTTTATATGTGGACGGTCCGCAAGGTAAAACATTAAAAACTAGGAAAATTTAATGCTAAAGAAAAATAAAACAGCCAAGTACTTTATCGAGTCTTAAGCCAATAGGCAAGCTAAATAATAAAAACTTGACAAATAAGTCAATGTATTGTCAATGAAATGCTAGTACTCAGCATATCAAACATGAAAAAGGTCTATGACATAACTGTGTATGCAAAATAAGCTGCAACAGCCTCCAATAGGAAGTCACCGTCTTCATCCGAAAAGAGTTCAGCCATCCAATTTAAAAGCGGAAAAGAACATACGTGCTCTCCCAGCACCGGATCCTCTATCACCATCAGAGGACAGCTCGGTGGGTTTTCAAGAAAGCTCTGTTCCAAGAAAGACTGTGTTGCCGCCAGTAAATTCCAGGGACCAATTAGTCCATGCATCAATGCCACAGCCATAATCCTTTCGCCAGGACAAACCAACTCGTGAGTAATGATAGGAGTCATCAGCTGATTAAAGTCGACGTCAGGAGAAACCGGTCCGCAGAGACACAAATCAATGGCCCAATCGAAATCACAGGTCAGGCAGTGAAATACAGGCTGGACACAGGTGAAGTAGGAGAATCGAAAAGATAATCCATATGCCGTGCTTAATATCGCCAACGGCATTGTGCCATAATATTCTAGCATGCGATTGCGGAACAGTGTCAGCAGCTGCAGGGCGGGAGCTTGCACAGGAGGGACATCCATATTTAAAAATGTAAAAAAGCACAAGAGCGTCCGCTGGTAATGCAAGTAAAAATGGGAATCCACGAAGCAGAGTGGAAAAAATAGAATGAAAGAAAGCAGGGATGACTCCAAAGATTTTCTCAAATGAAGTCACGAGACCACTGGTAACAACTTTAAAAAAGTGCGCCAGGGCCTTTGTGGAGGACGCGTCAAAGATAGTCCGAACCATGTCGCTGAAATGCAAAGGCGAATCAGTATTTAAAAGGGTCTGCACCTCTGTACGGGTGTTCGCTATGTGAAGCACGAAAGTTTCACGGGCCGAACTCAAGGCCACCTCTCTCTGAGACAAAAGAGCTCTTATTCTTGCCATGCCGTTGAAATGTGCTCCCAAGGTTGGTATTTGTGGCCAGATTGAAAACTCCCTATGTTCATGTGTGGGAGGAAATAGAACATTTCTGCAGCAAATAACCCGTTCACTTACTGTTACGATAAAAGGAATACTTTTAATTAACCCAGAACAATCTTCATTATTGAGCATCAAATAACTACCATTTTCCAACAACTTGAACGTGGGGATGATAGCAGGAACTGGCGTGCCTTGCAACACGCAAGCCATATTTGGTCGGTGTTTGTTGCATGAACCGTGTAACTGTATGTGCCTACACATTAGTGAATGATCTGGCGTCTCATCTTTGAAACATCTGTATGTGTATGGAAGCGACCAGACCTCATGAAGAAAAGCACTACCTAAAGGTTCATAACGACCTATTGGTATATATTTCATACAATTTGAAAACTTATATAAAGCAAAAGGCAGCGTTATTAAACCGTGGATAAGGCACGTTGCCAAAAAACCCGCAATCCTCTGCTGATGATGTCACTGAGCATGTCATGAATGATGTAATATGTGACATCATCAGCAGTGGATTACGGGTAATAGTATCTCTAGTTTACTCCCCTATAGCTGTCTTTCTTTTAACATAAGTGTCTGTTTCCTTCCCTTATACTTACTGTTTTTTTTTTTTTTTTTAATTTTTGGTTCACTTCCGGTTCGCGTACCGGCGAGCGAACTGGGAAGCGAACTACGAGAAATAGAGGTTGGCACAGTTCCAAATATTGTACCAATTTTTTAATAACGGGGAGGTAGTTCTGAAAAGAACTTTTTTTTTTATTGTTTTTGTTGTTTTATATTTTTTTTATTATTTTTCTGAACATTTTTTTACTTTTTTTGAATTTTTCTGAACAGTTTTATATTTTTTGGGTTTTTCTTGCAGGGGGCAATGAAAACGATTCATTGTAAAGGGCTCAACAGGAGCAACAAAACAAAAAAAAAGTATTTATTATTTGGGGCGTTTCGTACAAACTTGCATATGATAGTCAATCGCTCTGTTGATCAGAGTGATGCTTCTTTCTCCGTAGCAAATGAATCCATTGCAATGTACGCAGACGTGTTTTACTTCATGAAATCTCGTTTGAATATTTGGCACCATCTCCCTGCCCTCTGGTCCCGTTACTTCCGGTACAACAGATCTTCTGGCCATAATAGGGAGATTATCTAGGTCGTTACGAAACTGTGCAGCACTGTAGTTGTTAGGATGCCACCTAGTCATATGGCGATGCATTGTGTAGTTTCCGAAACTGTATTTTTTGTCGGTCCCTCTGGACAGTCTATCTTGACATATAAGGCAAGTTACGTATCTTGCATTTACTTTTTTCTGACCTTTGGGAATTTTAAAAAATTGCCAAATGAAGTTTTCTTTCCGGTGAGACGTCCTGGGCTCCTCAGGCAAAAAGTGCCTCTCTTCGTGCTCGTCGTCCTGTTCTTCTTCTTCCTCTTCTTGCTGAATTATAACTTGAGCAGGTGGTCCACTCTTCCTTGGATGTGGTGGAGGTGGTGGGGAAGCACCAGCTGAAGCTACTAAAGAAGCCATTGCTCACTGGTAACAAAGGGTCTTTCTCTCACAAAGATGAAAGTCAGAGTGAGGAAAGAAGGAGGGGTTTTCATCATTTGGGAAAAACAATAGTTCTCAACCAATGAAAAGTGTTCATTTTAGATTATATGACCTAGTCTTACATCATTAGGAAACCAAAAGCGAAATGAACCAATGAAAAGTGTTATTACCAAGTCACATGACCTGCTGTGTTTACGTTAAGCGCTTTGCAGGGCCTCCAGGTTTGCTTCCAGAAACCTGTGCTTTGCGACTCGGTAAGCGTACCAGTTCGCTAACGTAGCACGTCATATGACGTATCACGCGACAACGCGAAACGTCATGCGGACGGGAGGCGTCACGATGTTGTTTTCTAACGCGGCAGTTGCGGTAAAGAAACGTTTACCGGCTCGCGGTCTATTTCGCGGCATCAAGGTCAGCTAACGGGAAGCTTCCCGATTCGCGAAGCGGGAACGAAGAAAAAAAAATATTTTTTAAAAAAATTATTAATAAACATATAAAATATATTTTTGGATTTAACGAAGAATACATTTTACAGCTACAGATATTAGCTGTTAAAAAACCAATGAAATTCACTGAAAAAACCATAGGTTATAGACCATATATAGTTAGGAATTAGCGTTTACAAAACCTTGAAAATTCACTGAAAAAACCATAGGTTATAGACCATATATAGTTAGGAATTAGCATTTAGAAAACCTTATTTTACTCACACAAAACCATTGAAATTCCATATATAGTTAGTTGCACTAACTATATATCGCGCACCCGCAATCCACTGCTGATGATGTCACATATTACATCATTCATGACATGGTCAGTGACATCACTGATGACATCACTGATGACATCTCAAATGACATCACTGATGACATCACTGATGACATCTCAAATGACATCACTGATGACATCATGACACACCAATACCAGTTACTACATACGCACTCACTGATTCCTACGTCTACACACACATTCACTCATTCACCCATACAATCACTCATACATACAGTCACTCATTATTACAACACTATCATATGCACTCATACACCTATGCAGACAGTCACACACTGCCACTCATCCATGGAGTTACTCACACACCAAGTCAGTCCTGTAAAGAATCAATCACACTTCCATTTCTTCATCTATACAGTTAAACACAGAACACCATACTTCAGTGACATCACTGATGACATCACTAATGACATCTGAAATGACATCACTGATGACATCTCAAATGACATCACTGATGACATCATGACACACCAATACCAGTTACTACATACGCACTCACTGATTCGTACGTCTACACACACATTCACTCATTCACCCATACAATTACTCATACATACAGTCAGTTATTATTAGAACACTATCATATGCACTCATACACCTAGTCAGTCCTGTGAAGAATCAATCACACTTCGATTTCCTCATCTATAGTTAAACACAGAACACCATACTTTTCACACATATACTAACACATACTTACTCTCTTATACAATCACTGATGCAAGTACACATTGATATGCACAGCGTCACACACCTCCCAGCCAGCCACACACACACTCAGTCTTCCATCCATCCAGTCATTCTTCAATATGTAAAACGTATTTAAACTTTGCAAAAACACACAGACACTAGATGATGTCATCAGTGATGTCATCAGTGATGTCACTGACCATGTCATGAATGATGTAATATGTGACATCATCAGCAGTGGATTGCGGGTGCGCGATATATAGTTAGTGCAACTAACTATATATGGAATTTCAATGGTTTTGTGTGAGTAAAATAAGGTTTTCTAAATGCTAATTCCTAACTATATATGGTCTATAACCTATGGTTTTTTCAGTGAATATTACCTACTGGCGGTCGCCAGTAGGTATATATAGTTAGGATTTTTTCCCTATGGGATTTTTGAAAATTCTATGTCTAATAACTTTGGCGTTTGTGGATGGAATTGGCTGAAATTTTCTGGAAAATGGAACATTTTGTTTCTGAGGAGCCCCTGAAAATTTGGGGGGGGTTCGTCCAGGGGGGGCCGAGAAAAAAGGGGGGTCCCAAAACGTGTTTTTAACATTGAGTTTTCCATAGGGCGGTTAGCCTCACTTTTAGCCCGAACGGCTGAATGGATTTGCACGAAACTTGGCAAAATTGTAGGGACTGGTAGCCCGATGTGCCTTTTCTAGGTCTCAATATATGTGCTGCAGTGGATTTTGAGAAAATAACGTTCAAAAAAAGATATATATCTGTAAGCGCGGACCAGGCAGCGCCCCGGTACGCGTACTTGACGCGTAACGGAACTTCGCGTAGCGAAGTTGATTGGCTCTCCGGTGTCTGTCAACATTCTAAACAGTCCGGAGCGGCCGCCATCTTGTCTCTCGGTAGGATCGAGAGACAAGAGGAGGCAAAAGCGAAGGGGCAAATGACCATAAGGGGGCATAGTAGATCCTCCCTGACCCCCTAGGTTTGATGTGGAGGCTTTAAAGGGGCCCCGCTAAGCAAAAAAAAAAAAATTTTTTTTTTGTTTTTTTTCGTGGTTAGCGCCCGGTACGCGAACCGGGAAGCGTTCTGGGGAGCGTATCACAATGAAAAATGAATGATAGACTTTTCAAATGCTGTATGTTAATTGATTGTTGGTTTTGTTGATTATTTTTTTTTTTTTAACCTTTTTTTATTGTGTTTCATAATTTATTAAACTTTCTAACATTTCATTGTCAGAAATTTCATAATCATGGAATATAGATTGTAGTCTCTGAGGTTGTAAAATGTCCTCATTTGCAAGGAGGTTATCTACTGCTTGTACACATTGCAGTAGTTCTTGGTCCCAAGTTTCATCCATAAATTCAATCTCATTTGGATCAATGATTTCTGTGTTGGACTCTGGAAGGACAATTTCAAATGAAATGTTTTGTTCACTTTCCATTTTTCCTGAAATTTGCATAAAAAAAAAATATATTAGTAGAGGTAGGGCACTGTTGGGATTAATTTTAGATAGGCAGTTTTTAACAGAGATTTTATCTTTGGGCAGTGTATAGTATCAGAGTGGAAGTAGGAATATAAAAAAGTGTATCTAAATTTATAAGTACTACAGAGGGATAGTATATAACTAACAGAAAAAGTTTGCCATATTAACTTAAAGTGCACAATATACTTCAGTTTTAAAAATAACAACTTACCTTTAAAAAGAAGTTGAAGTTATTAATGAAAATCCTATTGAAATGTACACCAGGAAGTAGTAGTCAAAATGGCTGTGTTTCCTTCTCTTCCTTTATATATATTCGGGTACATAACCAATCAAATGTGAGGTAAAAAAAGTAGAAAATGAAAGTAACATTTTAATTGGTTGTCAATTCCAACACTTCAGATGTGTTTTGTGAAGTAATTTACCTCACGGTATTTAGAGAGGTCTACAGGCTAAATGGCTAAATGGAATTCCAATCAAATTTGTGAAAATGGTAGGGATTGGTATGTAGTATGAGCTAATCGATATTTGGTGAAATTGTCTCAAGTGGCTTTTGTGTGAACTACTTTCCCACCTTTTTTGATGGTGCGCTTCCCAGGAAGCGACCCGGTACGCGAACCGGTGAGCGCCCTGGTACGCGAACCTTAAGCGTAACGGGAGTCCACCATTTTGTGTTTCGGTCGAATTATGATACAAGATGGAGGGCAAATAATGTTCAGAATAGGTAGAAGGGGGCACGGTAGACTTATCTTGACCCCCTAGGTTTTGTGAGGGTGGCTGATGAGGCCCATATGTGCGAAAAAATAACATTTTTTTAAAAAATTTCGCGAGGTTAGCTCCCGGTACGCGTACCGGGTAGCGCCCCAGGGAGTGTACTTTGTTGAAAATTAGTGAAAAAAGTTAGAGTAAAATAATAATTGTGAGTGATTAGATGTAGGGTAGCTCTGAGAAGAGCTTTTGGGTTTATGGTACATTTAGGTACTTATAAGTAGGTACCAATGCACATTCTTAAATTCAGAGTGAAAATTCTGTTGCCCTCATCTGAGAAGTGAACTCCATCTCCTCTGTAGATATCTTGCATGTAGTAACGCAAGTTATTGTTGTACAGGGAGCCCATTCCATGGTCTCTCATGTAAGCTGAAACAGATTTGTTTACATGCTTCCTCGACTTCTCAATTTGTGGACAAAATTGGTTTGACCACCTCCATTTCTGTCTTTGGCATATATTTGAATATACCAAGGCAGTCTGAGGAAAAAGTGCCATTAATTGCTCAAAGGTGTCCTTTAAAAGCATTTCCAGACCTACACCAGTCAAAGTGCCCAAGTCATTACCTCCACAGTGCACAATTAACAGGTCAGGTTTTGGCAAATGCATAAAGGTTTTCACCAATGGTATCAATTGGTGACATTTTAATCCTCTGTGGCCAAACCACTTAATTTCCACATCTTGTAAATTGAGGTTAGGTAAATTCCTGCTTTCAACGTACCTTTGAGCCCAGTGAATATAACTATGACCAACAATCCAGACAGAAAACATGTTGAGAGAAGGTTCTCCTGCAGTCAGATGAAGTGTGGCAATGAAATGGTAGTTGAAAAAATGTGAGTTTGAAATGAAAAAAACTGTGGAGTTTCTGTGTTCATGAAGTAGTAACAGTGATTGGTGGATTTTGATTGATGAAAACAGAAAGTTAGGGTGTACAGATGTGTTGTTTGAAAGATGTATTTTGAGTGGTCAATAAAAAATCATTAAATGAAAGAAAGCACTGGATATGCAGGTGCACTGAGAGTTCAGAGTTCAATTGCAACATTGTTGTGTGAATTTGCAAACACCAGAGTTTCTCCAAGAGCTGGTTGCTATGGAAAATAGGCAGAAAGGGCAGAGGGGGAAGGGTTTTCATTTGAAAAAAAGTGAGGGAAGAGTTTTGATTGGGTGACATGAGAAATATGTGTGAAGAATTACACCATTTCTGTGCTTTTGATAGCTGCAGACTCTGGAGTGCATACCTTTTGCTCTGCTGAAGACAAATTGGTGTGTTTCTTAGACTGTTTTCAAACTCAAAGTATTTGCTAAGGTGAGAAAATATTTCTTTACTTTAGATAGAGAATAGTGTGCTTTAAGGAGAAAATTATGATTTATGTGGCGCAAATTGCTTGTAAATATGATCTCACATGTGCATGGAAAATTTTGATTCTGAATGTTAGTGTTATATAGCCATGTTAAAAGTGACGCAACTATGCTGGAAAGCCAATCAAAAAATGATTTCATGTGTTTTAATGACATTTTAAGTCATTTTCTGATGTGCAGTGTTTAGAAATTATGATTTGAAAATCGTTTTTGTGGAAAAGGAATTGTTTTTAAATTCATGAGAAGGATATAATGGTGTATGGTTCTTTATAAGGCAATTGACTGTTCCTGATGTTATTTTTCTCATTTTAGTGTAAGACCTTTCTCTGTGGCGCAAATTGCTTGTAAATATGCTCTTACATGTGCATGAAAAATTTAATTATCAATGTTTGTGTTACATAGCCATGATAAAAGTGAATCAACCATGCAGGAAAGCCAATCAAAAAACGCTTTCATGTGTTTTAATGACATTTTAAGTCATTTTCCCATGTGCAGTGTTTAGAAATTATGATTTTAAAATCGTTTTTGGGGAAAAGGAATTGTTTATAAAATCATGACAAGGACATAATGGTGTATGGTTCTTTATAAGGCAATTGACTGTTTCTGATGTTATTTTTCTCATTTTAGTGTAAGACCTTTCTCTGTGGCGCAAATTGCTTGTAAATATGCTCTTACATGTGCATGAAAATTTTAATTATAAATGTTTGTGTTACATAGCCATGATAAAAGAGAACCAACCATGCAGGAAAGCCAATCAAAAAACGCTTTCATGTGTTTCAATTACATTTTAAGTCATTTTCTCATGTGCAGTTTTTTGAAAATATGATTTGAAAATCGTTTTTTGGAAAAAGGAATTGTTTTTAAATTCATGAGAAGGACATAATGGTGTATGGTTCTTTATAAGGCAATTGACTGTCCCTGATGTTATTTTTCCCATTTTAATGTCAGACCTTTCTTTGTGGCGCAAATTGCTTGTAAATATGCTCCCACCTGTACATGGAAAATTTTGATTTTGAATGTTTATGTTACATAGCCATGTTAAAAGTGACCCTACCATGCAGGAAAGCCAATCAAAAAACGCTTTTATGTGTCTTAAGGACAATTTAAGTAATTTTCCCATGTGTAGTGTTTTGAAGTTATGATTTGAAAATCGTTTTTGAGGTAAAGGAATGTTGTTAAAATTTATGTTCGCCATATGCCCCAAAATTTCTTTTTCAGGGTTGCAGCAGGGTGTTCTTGAGACACCCCTGCACCTTTGGAATAAATTCCTAATTTGTGATGAGCAAATTGTTAATCGCAAATTGCACCTTCATTTATATGAGCCTCCTAGCCCATGGAAATGAATGGGTAATTTGCAATTAGCAATTTTCTCAAACAAATTTGGAATGGTAAAGAATCGCTATTTATTCCTTAAAATTCGCTTTTTTGGAAATGCAAAATAGTTATATGATACATATGGCGGTTGATGTCTAACAAGATAAGAAGCTTATGGATACATTTATGATGACTGGTGCAATGAAGTAGAAATCACTTACTTCATTGGTAGGCCTTTACAATAAATTATCTCCTCTGTATTCTTCATCAAGCGTAACTTTAATCTGCAATCCTGAGTAGGCCTCACCTTAAACAAACCTCTGGATAGGCCACATCTTATTGTCATCCTGATTTAATCATTTATAATGCTAGGGACAGATTTATGATAGGTGTATACCTCTTTTGTGCCACTTAGAAAACATTGTCCATGGGGAAATGACTTAAAATGTCATTAAGACACATGAATGTTTTTTTTTAAAACGTTTGCAATTTTTTTGGGTCACTTTCAACATGGCTATGTGTCTGAAACAGTCAAAATCTAAATTTGCAATGCACAGGTGGGAGTATATTTACAAGGAATGTGCTTCATGGGGAAAGGTCTTATAATGTAATATGGGAAAAATGACATTAGAGATACTGAAATGCCTTATAGAGAAGCATACACCATTATGTCCTTGTCATAAATTTGCAAACCATTACTTTTCCCCAAAAACGATTTTCAAATTATATTTTGAAAACACTGCACATGTGGAAATTACTTAAAATGTCAATAATTCAAAATTTGTGATTCCTTAAATGCAATGTATCAAAAAACAAATATGTAAAAAATGATATTAAGGATTTGGAAACTACCACCAACTTCTAGTTTGTGGTAATTTGCGAATTCTTTTCAAAAAGCATTTTTTTAAAAAAAAAAAAAAAGGTCCCATATGACGCCCATACATGCCATTAGGGCATGTAGGTGTGCCATGTGCTCCCAAATTTCTTTTTCAGGGGTGCAGCAGGGTGTTCTTGAGATACCCCTGCACGCTTGAAAAAAATCCTATTTTGTGATGAGCTAATTGCTAATCACAACTTGCAACATTAATTCCTATGAGCCTCCTAGCCTATGGAAATGAATGGGTAATTTGCAATTAGCAATTTGCTCATTGCAAATTAGGAATAGTAAAGAATCGCTATTTATTCCTTAAAATTTGCTATTTTTAATATGTAAAATATTTTGATGATACATATGGCAGTTCATCTGTAACAAGATAAGAAGCTTAGGGATAGATTTATGATGAGTGGCGCATCACCAGGGATGTGACAGTCATCCTGCGCCACTGTTCCGCCACCCATGTTGTGCTGCATTTACAATGCGGCGCAGCATGGGGCAAAAACGGCACAGATGCGTGACGCATCTGTGCCGTAAAGGTGGCGCATTGCTGGAGTTGTATCGTAAGTGCGATGCAGCTCCAGCAAGGCTCAGGGGTGCCCCATCTCCACAATGTTGCATCAAGACCTATGCCAGCTTCAAGCAGGCGCAGGGTTTTGAAGCAGCTTTCTCCTATCTGATTGTAAATGCGGCACACCATGGGTGGTAAAGCAGTGGTGCACATTAACTGGTGCATGCCTGGGGATGTGCCATTTAATATAAATCTGCACTTTAACATTTGAGTATGTGCAGGGGACACAGAGTCGTTGAGGCTTATCCAAGGTTAAGAACAGATAAGTCCTGTTCAGTGAACAATTAGACATAGGCTTCACCTGCTCAGCATCGCTGGACATGGCTAAATAATAGCTGCAAAATGTTACTCTTGTTAAATAATTTTACTATTATAATCTGTGAGATTTGTCTCTTACTCTGCAACATCTCATTGTTGTTATCTTTATTTAAAGATAAAGACAACCTCAACATGAGCGACAATCTGCAATCAGTTGATTTTGACCTCATCATTGAACTTGTAATTGAAACATCAGTGGATGTTGATCCATTGGATGATTTAAATCCTGAGGATGAAGAAGAGCGTGATGAGGATGCAGATTTGTCCGAATTATATGATATAGGATGGGAAGCTGACCTGCTTGAGCCTTTGGAATTATAAACATTTATTTTTAAAATTTATAATCAATAAAAAGTAAAAAGGTAAACCGTTTAATTTAAAAATAAAGACACCTTTAAAAACAGGTTATGTGTAGTGTCTTCAATAAAATATTAAAATATGCTCATAAAATTAGATCAGATTCACATATAAAATAGCATAGGTAACATAAATATAAATGTCATTTCTTTTCTGGTATTTCTGTATTGTAAAAATGGCAATGACTAAAAAATCTTCAAATTAAAATGACAAGTAGTGTGTTATGTTTTTGATCACTATTACTGATTTACTGTTTGATAATAATGTTTAATAACATTTTTTATTATATTTTTCCTCAGATTCAACTGCAGATCATTTCAAGATTACAATATGCCTACAAAAATAAGAGAGATGAAGGCTGCAAAACGTCAAAGACAGCAGGAGAAAAAAAAATGCAGCAGTCCTCTAACAAAAAGATTTCTCAAGCCATGAAGAAAGCACCGGGTAAGAGCTCTAAATATTTCATAAGAAATATTTCTAATAAAAAAAATATTAGTACAGAAAATGTTTCAATCCATAACATGACAAGTAAATCAAATGGAAAGAAAAGGACAAATGAAAATGTTACTGCTAGAGCAAGAGATAAATCTGTGCATGATAGTAGAAGGAAACAACAGTTTACGGAGATTCGTAAACGAATGTTCCGTAACAGGATAATTGGCAATTTGTTAAAAAATATTAAGAAAGGTCAACAGAAATTAGTTTTTTATAGGAGAAAAAAAAAAGTTGAGAAAGTTATTGATCAGGCTTTTGAAATTAAACGTAAGTTATTTATTTTGATAATCAATAGAATTAGGAAGCTAAACAAGGCAATTTTTGATTTCAAAAGAAATAGTAGATGGAAGAGAATAGTTAATCGTAGTAATTTTTGTGAAGTTTTTTCTGGAGAATGGATACATAGTTCAAGCTGTGAGGCATTTTTTAATGAAGAGAGTTATTTCCAGGATAATGATTTGGTGCATGCAGTTGACATCAGTGGTCGTGCTTATGAAGTGAAAGATGGTTGTCCAGTTGAAAAAGAAAAACTTGTGACAACAGAGGCAGAAGAGTTGTTAGGTAATGAGGTTTTAGGAAGACGTGCTAAGGGTCCTGTGTACTCCTGGAAGTGTAGTAGTATTTGCAGTGTGCGACAGGATTCCATCAATTTGCTTTGTGATTTTGTACGGACATTTAACAAGAAAAGTTTGAAGCAGAAAATAAGGTTGTTGCAAGAATTAGATCCTTGCAGAGTGAGAGAAGTGACAGGTTTGCATGGTCATTCACTGGCTTGTCTTTCCAGGAGAGTATGCCAGAGTGTTTTTCATCATTTCAGGATGCTAGCAGTGCATCATAACAAAGTGAGGAAGTTAGTTAGACTGTTGTATTATGCTAAGAGTCCAGCAATTATGCTGAAACAATTATGCGCTGCTCTTTTGCATGGTTCTGAAATAGATGTGAAGAATATATGTGAAGAAATTGAGTTTTGTTACTTTGGAAGTAAAGAGGAGAATGTTGAAATTGAGCAAGAAGTAGAGGGTCATTTGGAAGATAGTGTACAGGTTTCCAGTACAGATAATTTCCAGAGGGAAATTGCGACGTTTGACATGAAATCAAGTGAGAGGCCTAATTTCACTTGTGTGTGTTGTAGACGCACTTATTATAAGAATCAGACTAAGTTAGTGGATTTATATGCAAAAAGTGAAAGGGAAAATAATAGTGAATGGAAGGATTTTGCAACATACTTGATGGTAGAAAATTGTTTTGATTTGGGATTGGATCAACGTGTGTGTACTTATTGTTGTAACAAATTAAAACAAAACCAGATGCCTGCTAGAGCAGTTCATAATAATCTGGAATTGGTTGAGATTCCTTCTGAATTGAAGGACTTAAATACTTATGAATCTATTTTGATTCAAAGTATCCATCCCTTTCAGGCTATTGTAAGAATGGAGCCAAAGACAGGGAAATTGCCTCCATCAGATTTACAGAGAGGATTAAAGGGAAGAGTTGTTTATTTGCCTCTAGATTTCAAGAAAAACATTAACACAATTGGAGTAGAAAAAGTGGAAGAGGAACCTCTGGTTATCTTAGTTAATGGGGTTCCGACAAAGAATAAGAAAATATGGCAAGATTTAGTAGATGTTAGGAAAGTTAAAAAGGCAACATTGTATTTGAAAAAAAATAATAAATACTATAAGAATGTATATGTTGCAGAAGAGGAAGTAAGTGAGGAAGAGGATAGCGATTTGTGTGCTGGTCAAATTGAGAAAGTAGAACCCTCTACTAGTGAGGAAATATATGAACATTATAGTGTTCATCCTTTGCATTCCAAGGAAGTCATGGGGAATGCTATTGAGTTGTTTCAAATGAAACAAGCCAAAGGGAGTCCCATTAGTGTTTGGGAGGAAAGTTTGGAAGCTCGGTGTTTCCCACAGCTTTTTCCAACAGGTCAGGGAGGAAGATATGATGAGCGACCTCATCAAATTCCTGCTTCTGAATACCGGACTTTGCGATTGTATGCAGGAGATGCTAGGTTTCGACAATGCATTCCTTATTTGTTTCATCTCCTGTTTGAAAGCGATCTGTCTGGACTGTCATATGCAGTGAACCACATCTTGAAAAGTGGTATACACATGCAAAACATCTCGGCAAGTGATTTTATGGATAAAGTGAATGTCCAAGATAGTATTTTGGATTCTCACCTGATTAATCTCATGGCGTGTCAGCGTGGTACTAATGAGTACTGGTACCGTCGTCATGGTGATTTAAAATGTATGCTGAGGAACTTAGGTACTCCCACATGGTTCCTCACTCTGAGCTGTGCCGAGTATGGCTGGGAAGACTTACTTGAATTTCTACGAGAGGCAAATGCTAACGTAGAAAACATCGAATTCAAGACACCCGGAGAACTGTGCTCTTTGGATCCAGTCAATGTATGTAGGTACTTCAATCATAGATTTGAAGCTATGATGTCTTTCATCATGAATAAGAAGAATCCACCTCTTGGAGAGGTGTTGGATTTCTTCTGGAGAAAGGAGTACCAAGCAAGAGGTGCTCCTCATATACATATGTTGCTGTGGATCAAGGATGCACCTAAATTTGGAACGGATCCAGAAGACTCAGTGATGAGTTTCATCCAACAGTATTCTACGTGTGCTGTTCCAAACGCAAAGGAGAAGAAAAGCCTAAGAGAAAAAGTTCTGCGTTTCCAAAGCCATCGATGTGGAAAGTACTGCCGTCGTAAATTCCGAAAGAAAGACAAGTTCTACACCAAATGTCGTTTCGGCTTTCCACGACCGGTGATTTCTAAAGGAAGAGTAAACAGTTTGATGTCTTCGCTGCGACATAATGTGATGAAGAAATCACCTAAAAACACTTACAATTTGAAGAGGAACGAAGAGTCCAAGTACATCAACGACTACAACCCGGTGATTTTGTCCATGTGGAATGCTAACATGGATATACAGTTTGTGGCTGATAACTGTATGGCTGTGGCTCGGTATGTGACGTCTTACATCACCAAAAAAGAGAAGACAGAATTGAAGGATATGTGGGAGGACATTTCCCATGAAAAGAGCCTCAGCAAGAAGTTGTACAGTTTCAGTCTGAAGATGTTGTCGCATCGAGAAATCGGAGCGTACGAATGTTCTGACCGGTTGTCTTCAGCAAGTCTCTATGCCAAGTCCAGGAGTATCGTTTGGGCGAGTCTTGGTCTTGCTGCAACGCGTAATCGAGTTCTCAAACCTGTGCGGGAAATTGAGTATTTGGCGGAAAAGGAGCCAAACAGTACCGACATTTTGAAGACAAACATGTTGGATACATATTATCCAAATCGAAGCAGTCACCTAGAGAATGTTTGTCTGTATGAGGTTCTGCAAAATTACATGTTCAAGAGGAACATCAAAGAAGATACTGAGAAAGGAGTGTATGCTGTAATAGGAAGTGAGGGATGTCTGGTCAAGCAAAGAAAATGCCACTTGATAAACCATCGAAAATTGAGTGGCGAATCTCCTGAAAAAAAGGAGTTTTTCTATTTAGCACTTTTGCAACTTTTCAAGCCTTGGCGTGCAGAGGAGGAACTGCTTGGAGATTTCCTCTGTTATGAAGACTCTTTCAATGCCGCCAAGGAGACCATAGAATGTCCTGCTTTTCCCAAATATGTAGAAATGTTGAATGCGGAAATTGAGCAGGAAGCAACGATTGCAGCCGAGATTGCCAGAGACAGTTCTTAGGACAGTCAGAGTTCTGCTTCATTGAGTCAGGATCCACTAGGAGGACCTCTTATTGAAAATGAAGCTGCCACTGCTATGAATGAGGTGGAAAGAGCCATGGCACATGCTCAAGAGGATGCGGTTAACTTAGAAGAGTTGGAAAGGCAACTCAACGTTGAGCAGAGGAAAATATATGACGAAGTTACCATGCAAATTGATCATGGATTAAGTCATGATAAGAAAGAGTGCTCATGTACGTCGTTGAAGCCTGTCCGACTGTACGTGAGTGGAGAAGCGGGAACTGGAAAAAGTTTCCTCATTAAAGCAATTTCATGCTATTTGCAAGAAAGGACAGAGTCATCGCTGTCTTGTGTTGTCACTGCTCCAACTGGACTGGCAGCACATAATATTAAAGGGATTACTTTACATCGTTTACTGATGCTGCCAGTGGAGCATGACAACAAATTAGAATATCACAAGCTATCTGGAGATGCTTGTTTTGAAGTTTCAAGAATCTTGAGGAAAATGAAACTTCTTATCATTGACGAAGTAAGCATGGTTTCCAATGTCATGCTTGCCTTTGTGCATTTGAGGATGCAAGAAGTTCTCAAAACAGAGTATGATGTGTTATTTGGTGGCAAACACATCATTGTTTTCGGAGATCTTCTGCAGCTGACACCAGTGAAAGGGCAACCTGTGTTCAAAATGCTCACGCATGAAGATACCAGGAAGTGCCTAGGCAGCATTGGCAACGTCAATATATGGTTAAACTTCAATTATGCTGAACTGCATGAAAATATGCGTCAGGCAAAGGATGAAGTTTACAAGACTATTCTACAAGATGTTAGAATTGGAAAAGTGACCGAGCATGGGAAAGAAGCTTTACATGCACGATTACTGTCAAATTTATATCCAGAACAAGATGTTGTGCCTGAGAATATTTTTCAGAAAATTACTGATAAGAAATCTGGAATATGTTTGATGCCAACTCTTGCAGAATGTGCCAAATTTAACAACAAAATGTTGCATTTAGAAAAGCAAGAGATTGTGAAAGTGGAAGCTATTGATAGAGTAGAGCATATGGGATCAACAATTATTTTGTCTGAGAATCTGAAAACAAAATTGGATTCATTAGAGAAGAGTATATCTAAAACTGCAGGTTTTGAAAAGACTCTGAATGTGTGCTTGAACTGCCGTATAATTTTAAGAAGGAATTTACATGTTGAAAGAGGTCTGGTAAATGGATCAATGGGTAATGTTGTTGATTTTGTGAAATACAGAAATAGAGATGGAATTGAATTTTTAAAAATTAAATTTGATGGCATTGAGGAAGTACAGCTAATTGCTCGTTGTTCTGCTAGATTTTTGCTTGTAAAAGACTTATATGTTCGCCGTAAGCAGTTCCCTGTTTGCTTGGCATATGCGGTGACAATTCATAAATCGCAAGGTTTAAGTGTAGACACTGCATTGGTGAATATTGGCAGTTCTGTGTTCAAGGAGGGTATGGCATATGTGGCATTGTCACGAGTTAGAACTTTATCGGGATTGTACTTGATTGAGTGTGATGTCAGAAACATTTGTGCAGATCTAGATTGTGTTAAGGAATACAATAGGTTAAGAAGAGAGTATGCACCACATTTGCCTCAGTTTCCTTTGTTTGAGAAACGTCTGGTAGGCCGGAAACGAAGAAATGAGAACAATACTGGAGAGGTTGTAGCAAAAAGACAAAAAGTGAATGAACCTAAAATTACAAGCAGAAACAAAGAGGATTCTGTTGAAGATGTTGTTGGTTTTCAGTTTGAAAACAGTTCTGGTGTCAACTGCTATGCTAATGTAGTAATTAATGTTTTGTTTTCTCTAAAAAATGTAAAAGAAGAGATTGTGGTCAATTCTGATCAAAGATTTTGCAGTTTGTTAAATTCTGTGTTAGAGAAATGTACCACTGATAGAAGAAACATAGAAAGTGTGTCTGAAATTAGAAATCTGTTAGATAGATGTTCAGGCCAAACACAATTCTCTCAAAATATTCAGCAAGATTGTCAGGAGTTTTTAATGTATATGCTTGATGTATTACATGGTGAAGGTGTAGATGTAGATCAGCTGTTTGGGCTTTCTTATCAATGGCAGCATGACTGCGAGAACTGTATGGTATCAAGTACTACTAGTGTAGACTCAGAAAGATTTATATATTTAACTTTGCCAGACAGTAAATCAGTCTCCTTTAATAAGCTAGTAAAAGCTGCTAATCACAACATGGAGTGTAGCCAATGTAAATCTGAAATGATGTCCACATTATTTATACGAACATATGGCCAGTACGTCATTTTAATGTTCCAACGATGTAGGCCTGATGGAACAAAATTGACAACTTTAATAAAAAATTTTGTAGCTTCGCAGTTGTCAATATCAGGAAGGACTTTTGTAACTACAGCAATTATATATCATGACGGCCCTTCAATATCATCAGGACATTACACAGCTTATTTAAAGTCTAGAAATGGCTGGTCATTCTGCAATGATTCTGTTTTAATTTTCAAATAAAAATTGCCGTATGACCTTAAAAACTCTTACCTGGTGTTTTTAAAACCAAAATTTTAGGAAAATAATCTCGGGATATGATCTGTGGAATTTCAAGAAGTTCTAATGGCTCCTACACAATTTGGCCTTGAGGATAAGTGTAGTTCAGAGACATAACTTCTAATCATAGGATTGGACATCATGGAGATGTATGTGCACTTTAAATGAGTTCAGAAAAACTGTTTCTTTTCATAAGCTAATTGAAGCAGCCAATCAAAACATGGAGTAGAGGGAATGTAAGTCTGCAATGCTGTCTACTGTTTTACATTGCTTTGTGATTAAAAGTGATGTAGAGAATTAAATAATTGTAGTACTCATAGAGGTAGTGTAAGTCTGCTTCATATTAAGCAGTATCAGTGTCATAGGAAATGTAGAACATGACTGAGCAAGAAGGGGAAGATATTACTATTCCAGGATTGTGAAAATGATCTTCAACATTTTAATTCTGAAAGTTGCGGAAATGCCAAATGATGGGATTGGCTTACAAGAAATCCAAGAGTTATAAATATCTCTGACTAGATTTGGCCTTGTGGAAAATAGTGGTAGAGAGCAAGAAGTCATTTATTGCATGTAACGTGTTTTTAAAAACGATGGAGGTTTTCTTTCAGAAAGTGGCGGGCTGAAAGTAATAACAGCACAAAAGAGTGTAAGCTGTTCATAGGACATCCTTGGACGTCATGGAAAGTAAGTTAACTTTAAGGAGTTCTGAATTTTAATTTCTGATGTTGTATGGGTTTTTTAAACACAATCATTTTGATTGTGTTTTTTTTTCCCCGCTGTTACATGATGAATACCTTCAAGTCACTGTTTTTAGTGAATTTTGATACATTCTGAGAACAGCAAAAATAAACCATTTAACATGTATAATTAATTCTGTACTGTTTGCATTTATGATGTATATGTAGAACTGTGTAGGAGGCATGGAGAAGGTGAGTTTTCTGTAAGTGTTAAATTTATTGTATGCAGTGCTGCACTTCTACGTATTCTTTCATATGCTGGACTACATCTGCACAATGACATACCTAAGCAAAGGAAACACAAGTGATGTGATTGTGAAATGAGCAAAATAAATTGCACATATTTCAATTACATCACCTGTGTTTCCTATCATTACGAATCACATTGTGCAGATCAAGTTTAGGTCTGTCCAGGGAAACATAGGAGGTTTCTACTTTGTTGAAGAGTGCAGTGGACATGACTCACTTCATTAGTAGACTTTCACAGATATTATCTCCTCTGTACACTTCAACAAGTGTAAATCTCATCTTGAACTCTGAGTAGGCCTCACCTCAAACAAATCTCTGGATAGGAGACATGTTATTGGCATACTGAAGCGACACTTTTCTGAAACAAGAGCAATGCAAAAGATGCACCATGTTTTAAGATAGGCCTCACTTCATCTGCATCAAGATACTGTTAGTTTAAAATGTATATCTTTAGGATTGTGTAGAGGACCTGGAGAAGCAGAAGCTTCTGTCAGTGTCAAAGTTGTTGAAAAACTATTTGTCCTTCAATATTTTCCCTTGTCTTTTGTAATTTTTAAATACATATTTTAATTTTTTTCAAATGTTGGTTCTCTCTTTCACAGATTGAAAGTATAGAAATAAAATGTGATTAATTTAACGGCAATTACAAGGTAAATAGTTGTACTCTTTTCGTTACATTTCTATCACATTCACCTACTATTAGATCCACTGCTTCACTTCTTTAATCCTCAGTTTCCTGCCTTTGCTACTTTCCTCATTCCTTTCTCTATTACCTATTTACTCAACTCCTTCCACTCTTTTTCTCAGTCCCTCTGTTCTCATAGTTCCTCAGTCTTGTTCACTCACTCCATCTCTATTACTCTTAGTGTCTGTGAATTACTTTCCCAACTTTTTTTTTTTTTTGGACCGCTTCCCGGGAAGTTGCCCGGTTCGCAAACCAGCAGCGTTATGGCAGTCCACCATTTTGTGTTTCGGTCGAATCAAGATACAAGATGGAGGGCAAATAATGTTCAGAATGGGTAGAAGGGGGCACGGTAGATGTATCTTGACCCCCTTGGTTTTCTGAGGGTGAGTGAGGAGGACCATAGTTCTTCACTCTTGTTCACTCTCTCTGTTTCTATTAATGTCACTGTTTATGACTGATCAAAAAAATGTTTTTTAAAAAAGAACAGTAACTATAAGGGAAGGAAATAGACAGTTATGTTAAAAGAAAGACAGCTATAGGGAGTAAACTAAGGATACTGTTACCCACAATCCACTGCTGTTGATGTTACTGACCATGTCATGAATGATGTAATATGTCACATCATCAGCAGTGGATTGTAGGTAACAGTATCCTTAGTTTACTCCCTAGAGCTGTCTTTCTTTTAACATAACTGTCTGTTTGCTTACCTTATACTTACTGTTCTTTTTTTTAAAAAATATTTTTTTTGGTTAGCTTCCGGTACGCGTACCGGGTAGCGCTCCGGGAGCGAACTAAGAGAAATAGAGGTTGGCAGAGTTCCAAATATTCTACCAATTTTTTTATAATGGGGAGTTAGTTCTGAAAAGAACTTTTTTTTTTATGTTTTTGTTGTTTTATATTTTTTTTAGTATTTTTTGAACATTTTTTTACTTTTTTTGTATTTTCTGAACGTTTTTAAAATTTTTTGGTTTTTTTTGGGGGGGGGGGGGAAACAAAAACGATCCATTATAAAGGGCTCAACAGGAGCAAAAAAAAAAAAAAGAATTTATTTTTTGGTGCGTCTCGTACAAACATTAATATGATTTTGAATTGCTCGCAAAATCAAAGTGATGCTACTTTCTCTGTAGCAGATGAAAGTGCCACATTCCACGCACACTTGCTTTACGTGCCCAAACAACATTTGGATGTTTGCAATCGTCTCCCTCGCCTCTGGTCCCGACACCTCTGGAACCAAAGATCTTCTTGCCATTGGGAGGGGATTTTGTTGTTCGTCACGTAGCTGGGCAGCACTATAATTATTTGGGTGCCACCTACTCATATGCCGATGCATAGTATGATTGCCATAACTGTATTTTTTATCAGTGCCCCTTGACAATCTATCGCCGCATATGCGGCAAAACACGTAACGTGCATTGACTTTCTTTTGCCCCTCAGGAATTCTGTAGAATTGCCAGATATAATTCTCCTTCCGATTGTACCTCCTGGGCTCCTCTGGCAAAAGCTCATGCTGTTCCTCCTCTTCCTCCTCTTCCTGTTCTTCCTCTTCTTGCAAAATTACTTCTGCAGGTGGTCCTCTCTTTCTTGGATTTGGTGGAGGTGGTGGGCTAGCACCAGCTGAAGCTACTAATGAAGCCATCACAAAGTATCAATAAAGGGTCTTTCTCTCACCAAGATGAAAGTCAGAGTGATGAAAGAAGGAGGGGTTTTCATCATTTGGGAAAAACAAAAGTTCTAAACCAATGAAAAGTGTCCATTTTAGATCACATGACCTTGTATTACATCATTAGGAAACCAAAAGTGAAATGAACCAATGAAAAGTGTTATTACCGAGTCACATGACCTGCTATGTTTACATTACGCGGTCGGCGCCGCGCCGCGGATCGCTTCCGGTTCGCGTACCGGTGCGCTTCCGGGTACGCTAACGTAGCACGTAATATGACGTATTACGCGAGAACGCGAAACGTCATGCTGACGCGAAGCGTCGCGATGTTGTTTTGTAACGCGAGAGGTGCGCAAAAGGAACGTTTACCAGTTCGCGTACCGGGTCGCGCCTCCGGATTGAGCTAACGGGAAGCTAACCGGTACGCGTACTGGGAGCGAAACAAAAAAAAATTTAAAAAAAATTGTATAAAAAACATGTAAAAAATATTTTTCTTTTTAAAGAATAATACATTGTAAAGGTTTTGATATTAGCTATTAAAAAACCAATGAAATTCACTGAAAAAACCATAGGTTATACACCATATATAGTTAGGAATTAGCATTTAAAAAACCTTATTTTACTCACACAAAACCAATGAAATTCCATATATAGTTAGTTGTACTAACTATATATCACGCACCCGCAATCCACTGCTGATGATGTCACATATTACATCATTCATGACATGGTCAGTGACATCACTGATGACATCACTGATGACATCTCAAATGACATCACTGATGACATCACTGATGACATCTCAAATGACATCACTGATGACATCACTGATGAAATCATTCATGTGATAATACGATGAACCTCTTCAGACTGTAATATAACCTTAGATACACTCAGTGTAAACACAGACTCACAGATTGTCACTCATCCATGAAGTTACACACACACCTAGACAGTCATGCAAACAATCAATCACACCTCCGTTTCCTTAACTATACAGTTAAACACACCTTACTTATTCAAACATATACTAAAACATATTTACTCACTTATACAATCCTGGATACAAGTTCACAATGATCCATACAGCCACTCACACATTCACTGGCTCTTATGCACAGTTATTTATATATGTCAACTCTCACATGTACTGTATTTTACATATGTACTTAATTTGACATGTAGCACTGAGATATCTATTCACTCACCAATACAGTCATGCACACAGTCAACCGCCCATACAGCTGTTTCCAACATGCACTTTTGAATCCATACATCTATGCACAGAGTCATACACTTCCCAGCCACCCACACACACACTCAGTCTCCCATACAAATGCTTGTGCAACCAATCAATAACCTATATAGTTACTCATATAGCTACTGATCAACACATGCAGCAGTTTACAGAACAACAGACATAATGATGCACAAATTAAGACAGTTTAGTCACTAACCCATGCACTCAGTGAGACACATTTAATCACTCACTCATACATTCAGTCATGCACCTACTAAATCCTTCGTCCAGACACTTATACATCGACTCATTCATAAATATGTAAGACATATTTTAACTTTACAGAAAAATACAGTCACTGGATGTTGTCATCAGTGATGTCATCAGTGATGTCATTTGAGATGTCATCAGTGATGTCATCAGTGATGTCATTTGAGATGTCATCAGTGATGTCATCAGTGATGTCACTGACCATGTCATGAATGATGTAATATGTGACATCATCAGCAGTGGATTGCGGGTGCGTGATATATAGTTAGTACAACTAACTATATATGGAATTTCATTGGTTTTGTGTGAGTAAAATAAGGTTTTTTAAATGCTAATTCCTAACTATATATGGTGTATAACCTATGGTTTTTTCAGTGAATATATATATATATATATATTTCCAAAGACTTGCTCTTCATCCACTGCCTGTGGCCCCGAGGGAGGTGCCATGGACCCCGGCAGAGCACGCCGGTAATCAAAATTCCAAAGTTTTTTACCACGTAATGTCCCGTGCTCTCAGAAAAGTATTGCACATCCACACCAAACAGGTTCCAAGGGTGTTTATTCACACCAACAACATGTTTCGGCTGCGTCCAGCCTTGATCACATGATAAAGGCTGCACGCAGCCGAAACATGTTGTTGGTGTGAATAATCACCCTTGGAACCTGTTTGGTGTGGATGTGCAATACTTTTCTGAGAGCAAGGGACATTACGTGGTAAAAAACTTCGTAATATATATATATAAATATATATATATATACACTTTCAAGGCGACTGACTGCACTAAATAAAAAATCTCACTTGCACGAATTTTGGGTCTGTATCCGCTTTTTTGCCTGGATTGCTTCGAGTGTTCAGGAGATCGTAGTTTTGGAATATATATATATGTCCGGTAATCAAGAAATAAGCGATAATGAATCACTTACAAGTAGCCCCACATCTGATGAAGATGGAAACACTCCATGGGAAAGTAACTCCTTGATCCTGGATTTAGGGGAGGAGGTCGATTTTCTAGTCTCAGATAGACTACAGTCTTTAAGGCCTCGGACCAAATACCAACACAAGGGACAACAGCAGCAGTCAAACGAATCAGACGCAATAAAAGGAGGAGCGAGCGCCGGAAAAAGCGTAAAATCGCCAAAAAAAACGAAGCGACAGTATTGGCGCAAAAAAAGATAAGTGACAATACCATCATTAATTTGTCTAATGTTACCCTAACTGAAGCAGAGAAACAACTTTTAAGTTTAGGGTTAACATACTGTCCGGCATCTGATTTCAACTATGCAAAGACTCGCATTGATGTCTACTTATACATTAGGAAATTAAAAATCAAAAAATTCTTTAACATTAAGGAAGGACTCAATGAAAAAGAAAAAGAACGTTTTCGTTCAAATGACACCGAAAATTTATCTTTAGCTCTACCATCGAGATACGCTAAATCTCTATTAACATTACATCATTTGGCTTTTGACAATGCAACACCTCCTGATTCAGACTCAACTCAGGAGGAACTTAGAGCAGCATCCATTCCACAGATAGGGGCTAACATCAGCCCTTTTAAGCCTAAGTCGAAATTCAATCCCACCATGCCTAGGGATTCAATTGACGTGTTCCAGGACGTGGTGGTCGAGGACCTTAAAAAGTTACACCACAAGGTGAAGCACAAAAAACGCTACAAAAGTAAACATGAAAATGACTATTTTTCACTTATTAAAAAATTGGGTAACGACCACAATATCATTGTTACTACTGCGGACAAAGGGGGGAATATAGTTATTTGGCCCCAGGAAGCCTACATTGATGAAGCGAAAAGACAACTGAATGATTCAACATGTTATTCTAAATCCAACATCAAACATTTTAATGATGCCAGAGATGTGTTGAAAAAGTTGCTATATCAATGTAAAAGAGATGGTATGATTTCATCTCAGGAGTTTGATTTCCTCCATATTGAGTTTCCTACCTTGCCCAAATTATATCTACTCCCAAAAATTCATAAGCAGGTTAAACCAGTCCCTGGCCGGCCTATCATCTCGGCCATTGGGGGGGTGGCAGAACATGTCACACAATATATTGACTATTTCTTGCTGGACTTGGTCAGAGATTTACCTACTTATGTGAAGGACACCACTGACTTCATTGCCAAAATCAATAACATTCCATGGAGCAGTGATATGTTAATGATTACTTTGGATATCGAGTCGCTCTATACGAGCATAGAGCATACTTCTGGCTTGACAGCGCTCGAATTCTTTCTTGGCAAAAGACCTATCAACTGTTATTGCCATAACAAAGTATTAATTGAGCTAACAACTTGGTGTCTGAATAATAATTTCTTCTTATTTGGGAATGATATTTATGTTCAGAAACGTGGAGTTGCTATGGGGGCCTGTTTTCCCCCAGCTATGCGTGTTTACACGTAGGCTGGTGGGAGGAACAGGTCCTCAGGCGGCAACATGCGTTTACTTTTGATACACATGTTTTGTTGTGGATTCGTTATATAGACGATGTTTTTGTTTTGTGGCGTGAAGATCTTGCCAGTGCGAATAACTTTGTCACCAGTCTGAATACTAACCTTGAAAATCTAAGGTTTACTAAATCCATCAGTGATTGTGAGGCTGAGTTTTTGGATGTAAAAATCTTTGTACACAATGGACACCTGGCTACTAAACTACATAGAAAAAGCACTGCTGGCAATAGTATTCTTCATGCCAGTAGTGCACATCCTCGACATGTAGTAGATAACATCCCATTAGGCGAGTTACTCAGGATCAAAAGAATATGCAGTTCAGAAATTGATCTTGATATCTGCACCAAGGAAGCCTTGGATGGATTCAGGCAAAGGGGCTACCGTGAATCTACCCTCAAATTGGCACTGCAGAAAGCAAACAACAGAACTCGTGAATCTTTGCTAGACCAGACTTCCAACATCAGATCTGTCAGTGTCCCTGATGATAACACTGGGGCACCTAGACTCATTACTGCCTATAGCAGGCAAGCAAGACAAATAAGATCTATTGTGACACAAAGGTGGCCGGTCTTATTAACTGACCAGGTGTTAAGACCCAGACTGCCTGATGGTCCCACTGTGACCTTTCGGAAGGGCCCTTCCCTCAGATCACATATCTGTTATGATTTTCCGGAACTTAGGAAGAAACAAGAGTGGATGAAATCTCGCTCTGGTTTCAAACACTGTACCTCTTGCAGGGCGTGCAAATTTGGCAAAACTACCACTCAGTATTATACACCTTTTAGTCCTGACCCAGTTAACATCAGGGGTCAGTTCACCTGTAAAACTGAGTTTGCCATATATGTCCTGACATGCACATGTGGACTTAGATATGTCTGCAGTACACGACAACCAGTGCATGTCAGGATTCTCCAGCATCTTCGTGCCATCGTGAACAACGATCCATCATATCCGGTGGCCAGGCATTTTAAGAGCAATCACAAAAATGATTTACAATGCCTATCATACTTTGTCATCGCCTCAGTGGACAAGCCTGTGAGGGGCGGGGACAGGGACAAGATGCTTAGGAGACTTGAGTCCCAATTCATTTTGGAACTAGACAGTAGATTTCCAAATGGGCTCAACAATACAGAAGATTTGCACGTTTTCTTGTAAACCTTTGTTGCTGATTATACTGATTACTGTCATGATTATCTGCCAGTAATATCCTTAGTTTGATATATCTTTTGTATATACAATTTCTTAGTTATATTTCATTACCTTCCCATCACATATTGATTCTTGGTTGTTACCATACAAGCTTTTTCCCATTTTTTATTATTTGGGTTTCACTTTCTTATTTTATCTAGACATAGCCATATGAGATTATTTGATATTGTCTGTTTTCCTCACCTAAATCACATTAGAATTTTCTATAGTGGTTTATTTTCTACTCATCTATTTCCTTTTTTTAATATACCACTTTTGGCCTTTTGCATTTCAAGCATTCAATTTTTGTGGTTGTTGCCATGTTACATAAGAAGACATATAGAACCCGTTCATCTTGGATTTGATCCAATTGTTTACATCTTTGCATTGTTTACATCTTTGCATTTTTTGCACAAATTGCATTTTGTCACTTTATAATGTTTACATAAACAGCATATATTTGCACATTGCATTTGCACTTTAGTAGGATATTAACTATAAATTTTCACTTGATTGCATAATTTGCACAATGAATGGGTTTTATTTAAACAGGTTGCATTATCTTTCTAATGGATTTTAACATGGTTTTATTTGCTTGAATTTGCTAGCATTATACGCAATTATACCAAATGTGTCGGATTACATTATGTTTGACGCATTTCATGGCCACTAGATGCATTTTTGTTAAACAATGGATTATAGTCATTTTCGTTTGGTATAGTGGATTTTAACCAATTCAAATGCAGTAGTAAACAACTGACGATATTAATGTTTGGAAAACAGACTTCAAGGTGCTCGGAATGGAGTGTGTCCTTTCTTTTCATGATCACATGGTGTAATGTTTGAAAAAAAGAAAAAAATGTTAACTGAAAGAGAAAAAAACTGTGAAGCACTGGGTACTTAAATGAGAATGTCGCATTAACTGACTGTCTGTGAGCAAGGGCGGATGCCCGAAACGCGTCAGATTTTGTTGGACTCAAGCTTTTAATAAACTCTGTGCCTTTATCTACGTTTGGATTCGTGTGGTTTTCCTGGGTCGATGTAATGCGGAGCCTTTGAACTGCTGTTGCTGTATATATATATATATATATATATATATATATATATATATATATATGATCGCTCCAAGGTTGTCCACCTTTGAGTAGCACACGAGCAGCAGCTTGATTTATGTGTAGGTGAGGACGGGGATCCACTTGCAGATGCCGCTCCGTAATGGATCTGCCCGACGCGTTTCGAAGCTCCATATGCTTCTCTTCAGGGGCTTTAACGCAAGTGGCGTGCGTGACCGCTAACCCACTTCTCCATTTTCCATATGACACACCCACCAATGGGAGGCTCGAATGAGACTGTGCATTATGGGAAGTGTGGTGCGGAAAGCACAAATCAAGTCCTGTATGGACCCCGCAAGAGTGCCCGTCGTCGATTCCATGTACGGCTGCTGCTTCACTGCCGTGACCCCCAAGGATAACGGGGTGGTGCATACTCTGCGGCTGGACGGCCGCATGTAAATGATCGCTCCAAGGTTGTCCACCTTTGAGTAGCACACGAGCAGCAGCTTGATTTATGTGTAGGTGAGGACGGGGATCCACTTGCAGATGCCGCTCCGTAATGGATCTGCCCGACGCGTTTCGAAGCTCCATATGCTTCTCTTCAGGGGCTTTAACGCAAGTGGCGTGCGTGACCGCTAACCCACTTCTCCATTTTCCATATGACACACCCACCAATGGGAGGCTCGAATGAGACTGTGCATTATGGGAAGTGTGGTGCGGAAAGCACAAATCAAGTCCTGTATGGACCCCGCAAGAGTGCCCGTCCTCGATTCCATGTACGGCTGCTGCTTCACTGCCGTGACCCCCAAGGATAACGGGGTGGGGCATACTCTGCGGCTGGACGGCCGCATGTAAATGATCGCTCCAAGGTTGTCCACCTTTGAGTAGCACACGAGCAGCAGCTTAATTTATGTGTAGGTGAGGACGGGGATTCACTTGCAGATGCCGCTCCGTAATGGATCTGCCCGACGCGTTTCAAAGCTCCATATGCTTCTCTTCAGGGGCTTTAACGCAAGTGGCATGCGTGACCGCTAACCCACTTCTCCATTTTCCATATGACACACCCACCAATGGGAGGCTCGAATGAGACTGTGCATTATGGGAAGTGTGGTGCGGAAAGCACAAATCAAGTCCTGTATGGACCCCGCAAGAGTGCCCGTCCTCGATTCCATGTACGGCTGCTGCTTCACTGCCGTGACCCCCAAGGATATCGGGGTGGTGCATACTCTGCGGCTGGACGGCCGCATGTAAATGATCGCTCCAAGGTTGTCCACCTTTGAGTAGCACACGAGCAGCAGCTTGATTTATGTGTAGGTGAGGACGGGGATCCACTTGCAGATGCCGCTCCGTAATGGATCTGCCCGACGCGTTTCAAAGCTCCATATGCTTCTCTTCAGGGGCTTTAACGCAAGTGGCGTGCGTGACCGCTAACCCACTTCTCCATTTTCCATATGACACACCCACCAATGGGAGGCTCGAATGAGACTGTGCATTATGGGAAGTGTGGTGCGGAAAGCACAAATCAAGTCCTGTATGGACCCCGCAAGAGTGCCCGTCCTCGATTCCATGTACGGCTGCTGCTTCACTGCCGTGACCCCCAAGGATAACGGGGTGGTGCATACTCTGCGGCTGGACGGCCGCATGTAAATGATCGCTCCAAGGTTGTCCACCTTTGAGTAGCACACGAGCAGCAGCTTGATTTATGTGTAGGTGAGGACGGGGATCCACTTGCAGATGCCGCTCCGTAATGGATCTGCCCGACGCGTTTCGAAGCTCCATATGCTTCTCTTCAGGGGCTTTAACGCAAGTGGCGTGCGTGACCGCTAACCCACTTCTCCATTTTCCATATGACACACCCACCAATGGGAGGCTCGAATGAGACTGTGCATTATGGGAAGTGTGGTGCGGAAAGCACAAATCAAGTCCTGTATGGACCCCGCAAGAGTGCCCGTCCTCGATTCCATGTACGGCTGCTGCTTCACTGCCGTGACCCCCAAGGATAACGGGGTGGTGCATACTCTGTGGCTGGACGGCCGCATGTAAATGATCGCTCCAAGGTTGTCCACCTTTGAGTAGCACACGAGCAGCAGCTTGATTTATGTGTAGGTGAGGACAGGGATCCACTTGCAGATGCCGCTCCGTAATGGATCTGCCCGACGCGTTTCGAAGCTCCATATGCTTCTCTTCAGGGGCTTTAACGCAAGTGGCGTGCGTGACCGCTAACCCACTTCTCCATTTTCCATATGACACACCCACCAATGGGAGGCTCGAATGAGACTGTGCATTATGGGAAGTGTGGTGCGGAAAGCACAAATCAAGTCCTGTATGGACCCCGCAAGAGTGCCAGTCCTCGATTCCATGTACGGCTGCTGCTTCACTGCCGTGACCCCCAAGGATAACGGGGTGGTGCATACTCTGCGGCTGGACGGCCGCATGTAAATGATCGCTCCAAGGTTGTCCACCTTTGAGTAGCACACGAGCAGCAGCTTGATTTATGTGTAGGTGAGGACGGGGATCCACTTGCAGATGCCGCTCCGTAATGGATCTGCCCGATGCGTTTCGAAGCAGTCCAGCCGCAGAGTATGCACCACCCCGTTAACGTGGGGGTCACGGCAGTGAAGTAGCAGCCGTACATGGGATCAGAGGACGGGCCCACTCGTGGAGTCCATACAGGACTTGATTGTGTGCTTTCCGCACTACACTTCCCAGAAGTCTCATTGGAGCCTCCCATTGGCGGGTGAGTTATATGAAATTGGAGAAGTGTAGCGGGTGCGCACACCGCTTCCGTTAAAGCCCCTGAAGAGAAGCAGATGGAGCTTCGAAACGTGTCGGGCAGATCCATTACGGAGCGGCGTCTACAAGCGGATCCCCGTCCTCACCTACACATAAATAAAGCTGCTGCTCGCGTGCTACTCACAAGGTGGACAACCTGGAGCGTGAATCTATATGAGGCAGTCCAGCCGCAGAGTATGCACCACCCCGTTAACGTGGGGGTCACGGCAGTGAAGTAGCAGCCGTACATGGGATCAGAGGACGGGCCCACTCGTGGAGTCCATACAGGACTTGATTGTGTGCTTTCCGCACTACACTTCCCAGAAGTCTCATTGGAGCCTCCCATTGGCGGGTGAGTTATATGAAATTGGAGAAGTGTAGCGGGTGCGCACACCGCTTCCGTTAAAGCCCCTGAAGAGAAGCAGATGGAGCTTCAAAACGCGTCGGGCAGATCCATTACGGAGCGGCGTCTACAAGCGGATCCCCGTCCTCACCTACACATAAATAAAGCTGCTGCTCGCGTGCTACTCACAAGGTGGACAACCTGGAGCGTGAATATATATATATATATATATATTGAAAAGTCCATAAATTTGCGCGCTCTCAGGAAAAACCAAACTATGCAAAGTTAAGAGTTCATTATCTAGTCTATTCATATTGAATAAACTAGGAGGTGAACGCTTAACTTTGCAGAGTTTGGTTTTTCCTGAGAGCACGCAAATTTATGGACTTTTTAAGCTGTATTTCCCCAGCCGGTATACTCCGCCGGCGTGCACGCCACTCTCCATGGGTCTAAGAAGTCCGGAAGGAGTGGCTCTTTGTTTGGATATATATATATATATATATAACCTACTGGCGGTCGCCAGTAGGTAGTTATAGTTAGGACCTAGTTTCCATAGGAAATCCGCAACATTCTATTGAGAATAACTTTGGCGCCGGTGGACGAATCTTTGCGTATTTCTCAAAGAAGATGGCTCGGTCCTCTGTGCTCCTTCTGTGAAAGTTTCGGGGGGATTTATCAAGTGGGGGCTGAGATAAAAGGGGGGTCCCAAAACGTGTTTTTCCCATGTTATTTTCCATAGGACGTTTAGACACGGCTACAGCTCGAACGACTGAATGGATTTATAAGAAATTTGGTAGAAAGGTAGAGTCCGGCTCGCAGATCACGCTTTTGTTTAAATGGTATAAATCCGTCCAGTAGTTGCTGAGAAAATTAAAGTTGAAATCAATTATATATCTGTAAACGCGCACGGGTGCACGCACTAGTGCGGCTGTGCGCGAGCGGAATTCTGATTTGCTGTTTAACGTCTGTCAACATTCGATTCGGAGGAAATCAGGAAGTGTTGACCGCCATTTTGTTAGTGCGAGTGAATATTTTGTACAGAACAAAGGGTTAGAACTTGGAAAGGGGAGAAGGTAGAGATTGTCTGGCCGGGTAGGTTTTCTCAGGGGGTGCAGTAAGGACCCGGAATGCGAAAAGAAATTTTGTTTCTTGTGAAAAAAAGTTGCGGGGTGCGCGCACTCGCTCGCGCATCCCTATTCACAAGACTGTGAAAAACTATAGTAGAGAGCATGGAAAGGGAGTAGGGTGGAGACTGTTTGATTTCGTAGGTTTCCTCAGGGGTTTATTAAGGACGCTGAAAGTGTAAAAGTAGCTCTTTTTTTGCAAAAAAGTTGCGGAGTGCGCGCACCCGGTCGCGCACGGCGAACAAAAAAATAAAGAAAGATGGAGATAAATTACAAGTTTGAGTGTTTAGATGTAAGGTGGCTCTTAAAAGAGCCTTTGTGTTAATTGAGTATTTTCTGCATTTATAAGTAAGTACCGATGCAGAGTCTCATGTTACAGAGGAAGATTCTGTTTCCCTCATCCGTGAAATGAACACCATCTCTCCTATAGATGCCTTGCATGTTGTAACGCAAGTTGTTGTTGTATATAGAACCCATGCAATAATCTCTGAGGAAAGCAGAAACAGATTTATTTACATGTTTCCTTGCTTTCTCAATCTGTGGACAACGTTGATTGGACCAATTCCATTTCTGTCTTTGGCATATATTGGAATACACCAAGACAGTTCGAGGAAAAAGTGACATCAATTGACGAAAGGTGTCTTTTAGAAGCATTTCCAGACCTACCCCTGTTAATGTGCCTAGATCATTCCCACCACAGTGCACAATTATAAGGTTAGGTTCAGGGAGATGCATAAAAGTTTTCACCAATGGTATCAATTGGTGACATCTCAATCCTCTTTGGCCAATCCACGTAATGTGCACATTTGATAAGTCAAGGTTAGAAATTCGTCTGTTTGCAGCATATTTTTCACTCCAGTGAATATAGCTGTGTCCTAAAAGCCAAACCTTCATTTTCAAGGCAGATGCAGTAGTACTCCGATGGGTTCTGGAAGTGGAATGGCAGTTAGAAGGTGAAAGTGATGATAAAAAAGTGGATGAGGTTTGGTGTTGATGAAAAACTAAAAATGATTGGTTGATTCTTATACCTCAAGATTGAAGACTACGTTGTATGTTACTGTTTTTTTTTAAACGAAAACTTCTATTGGTCGTGAAAAAAAATGAAATGTAAAAAAATAGTGGATAGGCAGGTGTGTTTGGAAGCAAATGAGCCTTGTTGCTTTGATTTAGAACGTTGAGATATGAACTTTTGACCTGTGCCTTCAGCCAGGTGCAGAATGAGCTGTTACCATGGTAACACCCAGAGAAAGCAGAGGGTGAAGGGTGACCTTTATGTGACTTTGAAAATATTGAAAGGGATAACCAACTGAAATGTTAATTTGATTATGAAATTGTGCGGGAACAAATATGATTGGTTGAAGAGACATATATGAGTGTGTATTGACAGGAAATCTTTGCCATTAATTTTTGGTTGCAGTGATAGAAGCATTACTGAGAGTTCCGTCAAACGACTATCTGTTTTGTGAATATCATTGTTCTACATCTTATAAAGCATTGGTAAAGGTGAGTCTCTAACTGTTTCTATTGTGATGTATCGTAAAATGTGGTTTGGTCACTACAATTGTTTATTTCCCTCACAGTCTCTGAGTAACCGCATTTTTGACTTTGGCACTGTTTTCTATTTCTTCAACTACTGTTCCATTTCATTTAATCACTCTTTATATACATTATTTATTTGCAATTAATAGTTTTAAATTACGATTAATAAATTTGATTAAGCACAGTGGACTTCAGGCATGTTCTTATGTTATCCCCTACTGTTAGTTCTTTTAATGCAATGTCAGTCAGAGACGGAACTGCAATGAAATTTCGGGGGGGGAGAAAAACATTTTTTTTTTGTTAAGGGGACATGAACGTTTAATCAGTAGGTAGAGTAAAGCTGGAGGGGCTCTTAGAATGGGTCAAACAAGTGCAAGGCCTAATTAACATTCAAATGGTTCTTTATAGAGATGTGAAACGTTCAGGTGCGGTTCTGTGTGTATCTGGGATGTATGTTATCTTGGGCTTCCACAGCAGACGGGAGGGGGCTGAAGTCCTGTGAAGTTAATGGAGGTTGCGCGCCGTTTTTTCACTTTCTTTCAAGTGTGAATTATAGTTTTGGAAATATTTTTGGTATACTGAATAAATGGTATATAAAATATGTTAAAATAGACAGTAATTATTTGACTGATTTGGGAGCGTTTCCATAAAATCTGTAAAGTTGGTTGAAGATTAAAAAATGGAATTAGCAGAGACACAGATAATGCAGGTAGAGAGAGAAATGGTAGATTATATGTCATATCGTCGTCAAAAAGTGCTAATGCTTAAGGTATTTATAAACTTTATGTTGGAGGATAAAATTACAGTGTGGTTTGTGGCCGAGGGCTGCACTGGTGGGGGTGGGGTGAGAAGGGGAGGGGGTCGAGTAAAATAAAATGAAAACTTGTGACCATGAGGTTGTACACAGGTTCGTGGAGTACATGTCTTCATACATTGAGGTAGCAGACCGAGTACACATAGAGCTCTCTCCCTCCTGCCGTCTGAATCCATTTTCATTTCCCTCCTGCTTTCTGTATCCGTTGCTCTGTGTTATCTTAGTGTGTGTGTGTCTGTCTGTGTCTGCGTTCAGTCTGGGCTGAGGAAGTTTGTTCTGCTGGCAGACACAGATAGTCGCATCAAAGTACTTGGCAGGTTTTCAAAATAATATTTATATAATTGAGATGCTTTTTGGAAGCACTAGTCAGTGACTGACTACTTTCAGAATTACCGCTCGGGCGGCTCCATAGAGCAAAGGGTTTGTCGTATTTCACTTCTTAGTCCGTTTGGTTTTCCACTTTGTTCTTTGGTGGCTGGCGAAGAAGTGTTTGTTATAGTGGAGATGAAAGGGTGATAAGTAGTGAAATACGACATAGCGTGTGCTCTGTAGAAGCGGGGGAGCAGTGATTATGAGTGAAGCGCAACAGCGGCGGTGCTTGGTAACAGTAATACATTTTTTTTTTCCAGAGGTACGATTGTTTGCATGGTCCGCGACCCGCTAAGAAAGGGTTGACGAGCCGTCACAGGCCAGCGGGTTGCAGTATGAGTAACTCAGGTTGACAAAAGAAAACATGAACTTAGTATAGCTGAGATTACGTTGAACACATGAATACTCTTTTAGTATACAATAATTTCAGTTATGAATATGGATTAAAAGAGGGAACGTATATATTTGAAATGTTTATTCACTAATGCAGTGCTTTGTAGCGAAGTTTATTAACTAATACGAGTAAAGATATTATAAGAAAGAAAGTAATCGGCATAGTTACTAGTCCATAGAACACAAATGGTAGAAGCATAGTATGATGCAAAATGAATAAGGTTTAACAAAATATATTCTACAGCCTCCTAAGCAAAAATATTAAATTATATTAAATCTAAGAAGGTGTCTTTTGATTTTAAGTTCAGTAATCATATATGAAAATGCTTGTGGTTAGACATCATCTCATTAACAATTAGTTGTGTGCATACGAAGCACTATCAAGTTTGTGTTATGGTATTGTGTAAGGAAATACAAAACACTCCAAAAGTGAGAACTTGGCTGGAGGTGCATGTATGTTATCTGTAGGGATGTCGAAAATCAGTGTTCAAAACAACTACTGTATTGAGATATCTTTTGAAAGGTTTCAGTACTCCATGTCAGATACAGCTCGATAAGCAAGGGTAATATCAGTGTAACCACATATTTTTCTGTTATGAATCGAACATGTTTCACTAGGCAGAAAAGAAAAGCAGCACATGTGTGTGAGGCGGAAATAAGGAGCAGAAAGGGAAAATGGCGTTTAAACATAAAAAAGTCATTGTAGCTTTACACATTTATCAGGGTACATTTAACAATATTTTACCCAGCCTTGCTTCGAGAACGTTTGAAATAAGATAAGATAAGCAAGTGATTTGTTCAAATTAGAGTACAATGAAATGTTTTGAACGAAATCGAGTAGATGAGGAAAAAAAATTAACTGCACATAAAACACGAAAATCTCACCAGTACGAAATTGTAATGTCCACTGTTAGTAAAGCCAATAGGTCTGTTTATATAAAAAAATAAAGTCCAAAAAACGTGAGAAAGATAGGGAGGGAAAAAAAACTTAAGACGTCAATGGCTTGCATAAGAGTCATCCAACAACTGAGTAGGCGAAGTAAGCAGCAACCGCTTCTAAAAGGAAGTCAGTGTTATCATCCGAAAACAAGTCAGCCATCCAATTGAAAAGAGGAAATAAACATACATGTTCTTTAATTACCGGAGCCTCTAGTACCATCAGAGGACAACTCGGTGACTTTTCTATGTAGCTGTGTGCCAAGAAATCTTGCGCCGCTGCGAATATATTCCAATGACCCAGAACTCCATGTATCGCTGCAAAGGCCATTATCCCTCCGTCGGAACAAAGCTGTTCATGATCAATTAACGGATTCATGAGATGATTGTAATTCACTTCAGGAGACACCGAATTTGCAGAGACATAAGTCCAGGGCCCACATGAAATCACAGCTCAGGCAATGAAATACAGGCTGCACACAGGTGAAATAGGAAAATCGAAATGATAATCCATATGATGCACTCAAAGTTGCGAGTGGCAGGATGCCATAGTACTCAAGCATCCTGTGGCGAAACAGTTCTAAGTGCTCCAGCTCGTTTGCGAAGACAGGACGGACATCCATTTTGTAAAGAAGAAAATAGGAACAGAAAAGTAGCAGCTACTGGTAGTAGATCAGCAAGTTCACAAAAATAGGTCAGAGAATATGGAGTGAAGAGTAGCAGAATGACTTTAAATAATTTGGGGAAAGAAATCACAAAACCATTGGTTAGTAGTTGCAAAAAAAAAGGCCAGCTGTGAAGTGGAGGATGCGTTAAAGATTATGGGAGTCACCTCAGGAAATTGTAAAGGAAGGTCACTATTTAATAAGTTATGTAGTACTCTGCGAGTGTTAGCTAAGTGAAGGAGATATGTTTGTGAACAGATGCTAGGGTAACTTGATTTTGTGACAATAAGGCTGTTGTTCATGTCTTGGGATGGAACTTTTAATTCAAGGCCGGAATTCGCAGCCAGATGGAAACATCAAGGTTCCCATGCGGGGGTGGATAAACTACATTCTTACAGAGAAGCATATGTAGAGTGACTATTACAGAGTAAGGTTTGTCGTTTAATAAGTCATAACAATTCTCATTGCTTGAAAATAAATAATCACTGTTGAGTATTAAGGTAAAAGTAGGCTTTATAGGAGGCACCGGTGTACCTTTGAAAAAAAACGCAACATCACAGCGGTTCTAGTTAAATAAGTCATGCAATTGGAAGTGCCTGGGTGTGAACGACTAATCCCATGTTTCAGTACGCTCATCTCCATGCAAATATAATTTTTTGCCGTCTCTAAGGGATTTGTAAGTAAAAGGGAGGGACTTGGTTTCATGTTACTAAAAGGTACTGAGCCGGTGGTATGTATTTTTGTGAAAAAAATCTGTGGAATTTAAACATTGAAAAAGCGCGAAAGATAGAGTAATTAATTTGTGGATTGGGCATGTTGCAGCTGTGGCTTCAAACTAAAAAGGGTAAAGTGTCTAGGCGTTGAATGTGGAACACCGAAAAAGAATTGTGTGTGATGGAAAGGAAACGTGGTTTGAAAATGAAATTTAAAGGTGCAAAGAGAGAGGAGACATTAAGATAGTTTCAGGGCTTTAAGTGTGCCGGGTCTTTTCGGGTCTCATTATAGGCAGTTTCTTAAAGCTAGGCTGGGTGTGTATCGGGGTGCACTTTTGAGCTCTGGCATAGGTAGACTGTTTTTTTTGCCGGCGTATCGTGAAAGCATGCTGTTGCAGTACTTCAAGAAAAAGTGGTAGAGCAAAAAAGAGAGTGCAGAACAGACACGTTCAGAAACTGCAGGTAGATTATGTGTGGTATTGATATTAATGCTTATTTAACTTGTGCAGCTATGAATGTGTGTCAAAGGCAATAGTCCACAGTTGCTGTAGGTATCATGTTATCTAGTGTACCATACCCTCATGCTTTGAGATGTAGGGCAACATTTACAGTGTGGTTTGTGGTTCTGGTGGGTGAGAGGTCAGAGGGGAAAGGGGTGGGGCTAAAGGGAAACAAAGAGTTTTGACTATGACGTTATACAGAAGTTCCAGCAGCAGATGTCTTCATGCACTAAGTAACTGTGGAGTTAGCAAACATATATCTGTCTTCTTCTTTCCCTTTTCTCAATATCTCTATCTTTGTGCGGGTTCCTTCATATATTTCAGTGTGTCCGGCTAGTTCTCTGTATCTCTGTCTATTGTACAGTTTTACTTTATGTTGTGTACTCTCTGAATTCTACACTTCTTGTCTCTCATGTATTTTCTCTCTATCCTCTTTTTGTTCTCCCTCACTGTTTGTTGTATTCTTTCTGTTTCTCTTGTTGTCCCTCTCTATTTTGTCCTTTTTACTATTCTTTTTTTGCCATCTGTGCTTCTTTTACTTTGTGGCCTGATTTATGCCCTTGCTTTCCCTCTCCCTTGTGATCTCTCACTGCTTTCTATGGTCGTTTTGTATCTTTCTCTATCTCCTGCTTTCAGTCTTTCTCCTGCATTATCTCTATGGTGGTGTATCTCTCTCTCTCTCTTCTATTCAGCCTCCTTCTCTCCATCTCTCTCTCCCTTCTGCTCTTCTTGTCCATCTCTGCGTTCCTTATGCTCTCTTTCTCCCTATTGTGCTGTTTGCCTGGTGTCCTCTATTTCCATGTGCCTCCTGGCGTTTGTTTCTTTTGTGCCCTGTCTGTTGTTTCTACTCTGTCACACCCTGTCTATGTTCATCTTTTTGTTTTTTGTAACTTCCCTCTTTTTGTTCACTATTCTCTGCTTTCTGTTATTTTTTCTTTTTCTCTATTTGTGCTTTCAAAGCTGGTCTCTCTCTGCATGTTGGTGTCCCTGGTACTGTGTGTCTGTCTCCTGTGGTCTGTGTCCCTTCTATTCTGTGTCTCTTTCGTATTGAACATCTCTCTCTATCTCTGTCATTAGTTTTGTGCAACTAGTGATTATGAAAATGTAGGAAGGAAAACGAATCAGTATAATTACCAGAATTCAAATATAAAACTCAAAAGCAAATTATTCACTCAAAATTATGTAAAAAGAAGCTTTATTCACAATGTGATGTTGATGTTCCATGCTGATATATTTTGCCAAGTAAGATGGGTAACAGATATACTAAGTAAGATTGTGTAGCAGTGCATATCATAAATATTGCATGTAGTATCCAGGCAATGTGTGGGATATTACACTGTAAATGAAGTTTGATTTTTAAAAAAGCTGGGTGAAAAATGTGGTTATTGGATGTGTTTAAAAAACAAATATTAAAGTTAGTTAGGCTTTAGGATATATAATGGAGAGAAAATTAGGGAATGTATCTGTTAGGCTTGTTATTTGGCACAATGGGTGTATGTTGTGTAATAAATATGTCTGTAATATGTTAACTAAAAATCAGTTGTTTATTTTTTATTCTTAGAGTGTTTGGTGCTGAAAAGCAACAACCTGAAGTCAACGTGATAGACTTTACAACGATCAAATTCTTTTTTCCAGTTGAGTTGGTATTTTTTAAAGGCAATTTATGTTTGTGCAGATTAAAATAATAAGTAAGATTTTTTAGAATATTTGCACTGCTTCTCTTTTGCTGGAGGATTTTATGTTCTATTTTTACCATGTCTGTACCTGCTTGCACTACATATGTATGTTGAGATAGGTTTCCACTGTCTGTTGGCACTATCTTTGTATGGGCCGGGTCCATGTGTTATTTCCTATGCAGTTCTGGTTCATCTATTCTTTGACTGCAAGAGTTTGCTCTTTACGTGGATTAATTCTTGCTAAGTTATCATTATCACTGTAACTCATGCTGTATCATTTGTGTACAGTCGTTTTTCTTGAATTATAGAGGTGTATTATGATATGGCTGTTGGCATGATGGGCATTTTTTGTGCATATCTGTGACTGTACTATCTATTTGCACCCTATTATATGCATTTGCAGAGGTCTATTATGATGTGGTTCCTCATGGTTAGCATGAAATGTTCTACATTCAATGAAATTCACATGTTGAGTATGCTGTTGAAAGGTAAAAGCAACTGTCTATGTGGGAAGTAGTAATCTGTTTAGTGAATGTTTTAATTGGTATATTGTGAGTCCCCCCTTCAGTCTGCATACAGTTTGAATCGTAGTTTGTAGTGGTGAACTCAGAAACTAGATCTCTAAAAATAAATTAGAAAGTCTATCAACAGTTCTACAGTCCAAAAATCCTAAAAACAAAATTCACAGTAAGATGTGTTTTTACAGCACAATTTACTTAAAAACATTGAAAGGGATAGTGTTAATGTCTAGGATCATAGTGTCAGTTTCTTTCAAAACAAGAGGAAGGTGCTATCTTAATATATGTACTTAATGTGTTAAAAAGTATGACAATGTATGTAGTTTAAAAATTAGTAAAGGTAATTTTTGGTTATCTATTCATGAAAAAGATATAATTTAGTCTTTAATTTTTTTTAAAAGGACACAGAAGACAGAAAAGGAATACTAAAATGGAAAATGATTCCGAAAACATAAATTTACATTTTGAATTTGCAAATTAATTTATAGACGAATTACTAGATGTAGTATTTGAGGAGGAAAATTACACAGAAAATGTGGACTTTATGGACCACACTTTTAACAGTGCTTATTTAGAAATGGTGGAAGGGGAAGAAGAGAATTTGGAAGAAGAAAATTACAATAATGAAGAAGTTCCTGATGATATTATGCTACAAGTGATTTTACAATATGAATTATTAAATGAATAAAATTATTTATATTAAAAAAAAATCTTGAAGGCTCTTTTCTTGTGCTATTGGTCGTTGATCTGCTTTATGAGAATGAGAATAAAAGTTTTCATGAACTGTATAAGAGATTACATTTTAAAAAATTAAAAGCAGGAGGAACACCTACAGTGCTTGAAAATTAGTATAGTGTTCATATGCCTGAAAAATTAGAGTCATAAAATATGTCTATAATGGTGACACAGCTATGGACTGTTATACATTTAGAACCAATATTCACTACAGGATTTCCTACTCTGTTCAGAGACTGTTTCTTTGTCTTTAATCTAGTTATAAAATAAAGCAGTGGTTATAATTTGTATGTTATATGGTAGTAGAGGTCTATAATATTTTTTTACTTTTTTCCAAACAGATTGTCATTTTTAACACAAACATCAATCAGTATGCCGACCAGAAATGAAAAAAGAAAGCTGTATGAACGGACATACCATTTGAAGAGGAGAGAAGGACAAGAATTACATAATCAACAAAGGACGGAGAAAAACAAGAGTGCTCCTGGTAAGAGCAGCAAGGATTTTATAAAAAAGTTGTGTCAAAGGAAAAGTAAATTGGATAATGTTCAAAAGGAAAAGCAGTTGTCAGTATCTACAAGGAGAAATGCAAGAAAAAAGAAAAATGTGTCTGAAATCAGCGGTGAGGAAAATATGTACAGTAAAAGACGTACTAATCAGTTTGCGGAAATCAGGAAGCGTATGTTTCATAAGAGAGTAGTTTCGAATTTATTAAAAAAGGAAAAAGTTTCTAAAAGGAAATCTGCTTTTTATAAGAAAAAATATATAGAGGATGTTGTTGAACACGCGTTTGAGACAGAAAAATAATTATTTATTTTAGTACTTAATAGAATAAATACACTAAATAAGGCAATCAGAGTTTAAAAAAGCTAAGAGTAAATGGAAGAGACACATAAATAGAACTAATTTTTGTAAAGTCTTTTCTGGAAAATGGATGCATACTTCAAATTCTGAGCCATTTTTTAATGAAGAGAGTTACTTTCAAAGTAACGATTTGTTGCATGCAGTTGACACCAGTGGTCGAGCGTATGAGGTGAAGGATGGCTGCCCTACTGAGAAAGAGAAAATTGAGGTTAGAAATCCGGAAGGGGCAATAGGTGGAGAAGTTTTAGAGGGACGTGTTCATGCTCCTGTTTATAGTTGGAATTGTAGCAGTATTTGCAGTGTACGACAGGATTCAATTGATTTCTTTCGCAATTTCTTACGTAAGTACACTAAGGAAAGTCTAAAAAAAAATTGTAATGTTGCAAGAATTAGATCGTTGCAGAGTGAGAGAAAAAACAGGTTTGCAAGGCCATTCTCTGGCTTGTCTTTCTAAAAAAATATGCCACAGTGTTTTTCATCACTTCAGGATGTTAGCAGTGCATCATACCAAAATGAGAAAATTAGTGAGAAAGTTGTCTTATGCAAAAAGTCCAGCACTTAAACTTAAACAGTTAAATAGTGCTCTTTTGCATTGATGTGTATTAGATGTGAAGAACATTTGTGCAGAAATTGAGGTAAGTTATTTTGCTCGAGAAGAAGACAATGCAGAAACTGATATAGTTATAGAAGGAAATGTGTTAGAAAATGTTGGAGATTTTAATACTGAAGATTTTGAACAGGAAATAACAAAGTTTAAGGTCATTGCAGGTGAAAAACCAAATTTTACTTGTGTGTGTTGTCGACGCATTCATTACAAAAGTCAAACTAGGTTAGTTGATTTATATTTAAAAAGTGAAGATGAAGATAATACTCAGTGGAGAGAGTTTGCGACTTATTTGTTGGTAGAAAACAATTTTGATTTGGGTTTTGAGCAACGTATTTGTAAATATTGTTATAATAAATTAAATGAAAATAGAATGCCTGCTAGAGCTGTATATAATAATCTTGAGTTGATAAATATTCCATCGGAACTGAAGGATTTAAATACTTATGAGACTATTTTGATTCAATGTGTACATCCTTTTCAGGCTATTGTTCGTATGGAGCCTAAGACTGGGAAATTAAATCCTTCAGATTTACAAAGAGGATTAAAGGGTAGAGTTGTATATTTGCCACTTGATTTAAAAAAAAAATATGGAGACAATTGGTATTGAAAATGTAGAAGAGGAACCTCTAGTTATTCTAGTTAATGGTGTACCTACAAAGAGTAAGAAATCTGGCAAGATTTAGTGGATGTTAGGAAAGTCAAAAAGGCAACGTTGTATTTAGTCAAAAATAATAAATACTATACAAATGTGTACGTAGAAGAAGAGGATGTAAGTGAAGAAGAGGATAATGATTTGTCTATTGGACAAATTGAAAAAGTCGACTTGTCCAGAAGGGAAGAAATTTATGAACATTACAGTGTTCATCCACTGCATTCGAAAGAAGCAATGGGGAATGCTATTGAGTTATTTCAGATGAAAAAAGCAGAAGGAAGTCCTATTAGTGTATGGGAAGAAAGTTTGGAAGGTCGTTGTTTCCCACAGTTATTCCCAACAGGTGAAGGTGCGCGATATGATGATCGACCTATGCAGATTCCTGCATCTGAGTACCGGACAACAAGATTATATGCAGAAGATCCGAGATTTCGTCAATGTATTCCATATTTGTTTCATCTTCTGTTTGAGAGTGACTTATCTGGTCTTTCTTATGCAGTAAACCATATCTTAAAAAGTGGAGTGCATCTGCAAAATGTTTCAGCAAAGGAATTTATGGATAAAGTGCAACAGAAAGACAGTGTTTTGGATTCTCACCTAATTAATTTAATGGCATGTCAGCGTGGTACTAATGAGTATTGGTACCGTCGTCATCGAGATTTAAAATGCATGCTGAGAAACTTAGGAGCACCTACATGGTTTTTAACTCTAAGCTGTGCAGAGTATGCTTGGGAAGATTTACTTGAATTTCTTCGAGAGGCGAATGCAAATATTGAAAATATAAACTACAAGACACCTGGAGAATTGTGTTCGTTGGATCCAGTTAATGTTTGCAGATATTTTAATCATAGATTTGAAGCTATGATGTCTTTTATTACAAACAAGAAAAATCCACCACTTGGTGAAGTTCTGGGTTTTTTCTGGAGAAAAGAGTATCAAGCAAGAGGTGCTCCTCATATTCATATGCTATTATGGATCAAGGATGCTCCCAAATTTGGAACAGACTCGGATGACACTGTACTGTCTTTTATTGAACAATATGCCACTTGTGACATACCTAACAGTACAACTGATAAGGACTTAAGAGGACAAGTGTTACGCTTTCAAAGACATCGTTGTGGAAAATATTGTCTGCGAAAATTCAAATCAAAGGATAAATTCTATACTAAATGTCGTTTTGGATTTGCACGACCGGTGCTTTCAAAAGGAAGAGTCAACAATTTGATGTCATCTTTGCGACATAATATCACAAGAAGATCACCCAAAAATACCTACAATTTAAGAAGAGGTGAAGAGTCCAAATATATAAATGACTACAACCCAGTCATTTTGTCCATGTGGAATGCTAACATGGATATACAATATGTTACGGACAACTCTATTGCTGTGGCTCGATATGTAACGTCTTACATCACGAAATCTGAAAAGACGGGAACTGAAGGAGATGTGGGAAGATATTTCTCATGAAAAGAGCCTAAGCAAGAAATTGTATACGTACAGTTTGAAGATGTTATCTCATCGAGAAATTGGAGCATATGAATGTTGTGATCGATTATCATCAGCAAGTCTTTATGCGAAATCTAGAAGTGTCCTGTGGGTGAGTCTAGGTCTTGCAGGAACACGAAACCGTGTTTTGAAAACTGTGCAAGAAATTGAATATTTAGCACATAAAGAACCAAACAGTACAGACATTCTGAAAACAAATATGTTGGATACATACTATCCAAATAGAAGTACTCTGCTTGAAAACATTTGTCTGTATGAAGTACTTGAAAAATACATTTTTAAAAGGAATATTAGAGAGAATATTGAAAAAGGTGTATACGCTGTAATTGGACAGGAAGGATGTCTGGTCAAACAAAGAAAAGGACACTTGATTAATCACCGAAAACTGAGTTGCGAAAGTCCTGACAAAAGAGAATTTTACTATTTAGCTCTTTTGCAACTTTTTAAACCATGGCGTACAGAAGAGGAACTAGTTGGTGACTTTGATAGTTATGAAGATTCATTTAACGCATCTAAAAGTAGTATAGAATGTCCTGTTTTTAGTAATTATCTCAAAATGTTGAACGACGAAATAGAGCAAGAAGCAACAATTGCAGCGGAGATTGCTAGAGAAAGTTCTCAAGACACTCAAAGTTCTGCATCGTTGAGTCAGGATCCACTGGGACAACCAATTATCCGAAATGAAGCAGCCACTGCCATGGATAAGGTGGAAAGAGCAATGCAGCAAGCTCAAGAGGATATAATAAACTTAGAAGAATTGGAGAAGGAACTTAATCTTGAGCAAAGACAGATATATGATGAAGTGACAGAGCACATTGAGCATGGTTTTCGTCATGACAAAAAAGAATGCTCATGTATGTCATTTGAACCTATTCGACTATATGTAAGTGGAGAAGCTGGAACTGGTAGAAGTTTTCTAATTAAAGGAATTACTACATATCTACAGCAAAGAACTGAGTCACCACTGTCTTGTGTGGTTACTGCTCCACCTGGATTGGCAGCACATAATATTAAAGGTATTACTTTACATCGTGTACTGATGCTGCCAGTTGAACATGAAAATAAATTACAATATCACAAGCTATCTGGAGACGCTTGTTATGAAGTTTCTAGAGTCCTTAAAGAAATGAAACTTCTCAATATTGATGAGGTAAGCATGGTATCCAATTTAATGCTTGCCTGGGCAGTATTGGAAATGTTAATATATGGTCACATTTCAAATATACTGAACTGATTCAAAATATGTGACAGGCAAAGGATACTAAATATGGAAATATTCTTCAAGATATAAGGATTGGAAAACTAAGTGAAGATGCGAAAGAAACTCTACGAACACGATTACTTTCTAAGTTGTTTCCCAATGAAGAAAATGTACCTGAGAAAATATATAGTAAAGAGGTAGAAGAGAAGTCAGTCATATGCTTGATGCCAACTCTCAAAGAATGCTCTGTTTTCAATGAAAAAATGTTGAAGTTGGAAAATCAAGAAATTAAGAAACTGGAAGCTAAAGATAAAATAGAGCATGAAGGAAGTACTATTGTTTTGTCTGAAAAATTGAAGTTAAAATTGGATTCTCTTCAGAAATCTATATCTAAAACTTCTGACTTAGAAAAGAATCTGTATGTATGTTTAAATTGTCGGATTATTTTACGGAGAAATTTACATGTAGAAAGAGGTTTGGTGAATGGAGCAATGGGTAATATTGTCGGTTTTGTAAATTACCCAAATAGAGATGAGATTGAATTTTTAAGAATAAAATTTGATGGAATTGAGGAAGTTCAACAATTCAGTCGCTGTTCAACTCGTTTTTTGCTTGTGAAAGACTTATATGTCCGTCGGAAGCAATTTCCAATTTGTTTGGCATATGCAGTGACTATTCACAAATCTCAAGGTTTAAGTGTAGATTGTGCTTTGGTAAATATTGGAAGCACTGTATTCAAAGAGGGTATGGCATATGTTGCTTTATCTCGAGTTAGAACTTTATCTGGACTTTATCTAATTGATTTTGATGACACAAAGATTAGTGCAGATTTAAAATGTGTGAAGGAGTATAATAGGTTAAGAAGAGAATATGCTCCAAATTTACCTCAATATCCTTTAATTAAAAAGAGTATGGTTGGTCAGAAAAGGAGAAATGAGGAAAAATGTAGTGAAGTAGTAGAGAAACGAAGAAAAAAGGATGAGGCTGTCATTGGTAGCAGTAAGAAAAAGGTTAGTATTGAAGAGATTGTTGGATTTAAATTTGAAAACAGGTCTGGTGTCAACTGCTATGCAAATGTAGTGGTTAATGTTTTTTTCTAAAAAATTTACAGCAACAGATTGTACAAAATCAGGAGCAAACATTTTGTTGTTCCTTAAATACTATCTTTGAAAAATGTAGCAGTGGTAATAGTGAAGTAGCAAGTATTTCAGAAGTAAGGAATGTTTTAGACATATGTGCAGGACTAAATCAATTTTCTCAGAATATTCAGCAAGATTGTCAGGAATTTATTATGTATATGCTTACAGTTTTGGAAGAAGAAGGTGTAGATATTGATAGTCTTTTTGGCCTTTCTTATAAATGGCAACATAATTGCGATAATTGTTCATTTGCAAGTAGTACTGAGATACACACAGAAAGATTTATATATTTAACATTACCAGATTGTAAAACAGTGTCCTTTAATAAACTAGTTAAATATGCGTATCAGAACATGGTCTGCTCTCAATGTAACTCAGAAATGTTATCAACATTATTTATCCACAGATATGGACAGTATGTAATTTTAATGCTTCAACGATGCAGAGCTGATGGAAGTAAATTGTCAACTTTAATTAAAAATGTTGTGGCTGCTCAAATATCTATTTCTAGAAGAACATTTGTAACTGTAGCAATTATTTTTCATGAAGGGCCATCAATATCAACAGGCCATTACATAGCTTATTTGAAATCTCCAACAGGTTGGACGCTCTGCAATGATAGTCAATTGAGTTTTAAGAAACGTTTGCCTTTTGACTTAACAAATTCTTATCTGATATTTTTGCAACCTAAATTTCAGTAAAATTACATGGTGTAGTAAGATTAATACTGTAAAAATATGAAACTGTGTTGTTTAGAAATATGATGTGATTGAGGGTGTTCAGATCTATAAATGAAACTTTTATGTGGCATAGTGATAGTATCAGGTAAGGTTTCCTTAATGTTTAATGGTACAGAACACGTTGGAATTAACTCATACTATTTGGCCACGCGGAAAAGAATGAGATATCAAAATGTGGACTTGAGATAAATGTTTTCAGAACATACTTGCTCGGAAGTTTGTTGAGAGGTACTCAAAAAATAACGAATTAACTCATACTATTTGGCCACGCGGAAAAGAATGAGATATCAAAACGTGGACTTGAGATAAATATTTTTAGAACATAGTTGCACGGATATTTGTTGAGAGGTATTTAAAAATAAGTGGTATAGTTTAATTAGTTTGTAACTGTGGAGTATGTGCTGTGCTTACTCAAGAAATTGCGAATTAGAGAAAAACATTTAAGACATGTTTTTTTCAGGTATTTATATTATGTATAGAGATCTTGTACGGGTTTTTTAAACACAATCATTTTGATTGTGTTTTTTTTTCCCCGCTGTTACATGATGATTACTATTGAAATCCCTGTTTATAGTGAAAATCAATTTATCTGAGGACAGCAAAAATAAACCATTTAATATATTGTCTAAGTTATTTTGTTACATTGGATTTAGAAATATGTATTATAACAGATTTCTTTATTGTCTTCCACAGATATTACATTTATAAGGTAAGTACAACTAATCATATCTGAGAGTTTCGTGTACCTCCCTCGTATCCTTATTTCTTTCATCCTCTTCCTTTGTTAGTGGTGTTTAGACATGGTTATTCCCTTTAACTCATGCACATTTTGCATTTTTAAATTTTCTATCCTGTTTCTCTTACATCTTTTCTGTTAGTATTCTATTCAGTCTATCTAACTCTTCAGTTTGTTACTTAAGTTGTTTTATACTGAGTCACCTTTATTGACCCTGTATCACCTTTGTTTCCTGAATCTTAATTTCTTTTTCTTACTGTACCTTACAATTTGTTCCCTTACTCTGCTTTCATTAATTATGCTCAATTTCCAAACTTAAATCTATAGTTTAGTTCTCTCACCCTACTTCATTTCTCTTTATCTCTCTCTCTCTTACACTCCTTGTCTGTTTCTATTCCATTCATCTTCTGTTACTCATCCTTTTTCACTCTGTGTCTCTTAGTGTTGTTCCTTTATTTTATCTATCTCTTTAAGACATTTCGGTACTCTTAGTCTGTTTATTTTACAGACTGTTTGTTTCGTGTATTATCACTGATCATACTCTCATTTTGTCTCTCACTTTACTTTCCTTTAGACAGTCATTCTTTGAGTGCTATTATTTCTTTCAATTAATTATTTTATTTATTAATTTATATACTACATATTCTGTCTCGGTCTCTTTCTGTCCCTCAGTCTTCTTTTCTTTCACTTTCTGTTTCAATCACTTCTACTTTGTTTTGTTTTATGAAATGACACTATAACCTTATTTTTACTTTTCTTCCACAGATACCATGTTTTTTTAAAGATTTTAAGTTTTTCTTTATTACTATTTCTTAGGTAAGTATAAAAAATAAAAATACTTTTTCATCACTGTGTCATTTCTTTGAGTATCCTGGTCATACCAGTGTCGTGTTTTATGTGAGCACTTCCACGGAGGATTGGCTGCACGGTCACAAGGAGCCTCTTAAAAATTAATTTAAGAAATCAGCAACATTTCACTGAGTCAGTTCACTAATGCGGATGTGTCAAAACATTGCAGGTAAATGATGTGTGTTAAAGAACTTTGGGGCATATTATCAAGGGGGTTTTACTCTGCTTTTTTGGCTTTAAAAGCCAAGAAAGCGGAGATAAAATTATCTCTCTGGTACGTAGCTGATGCTAACACCAGTTAGCGGCATCTAATAACAGATAATGACCATCTTGTGACCCGCTTTGTTTGTCTGTGAAATGTATCACTATTGACATGCAAAGTTAGCATTGCAAGATGTTAGTGACTGGAAACAGTTCCTAACATTGCTATCTCCTTTTACCCACTTTTGAACATATTTGTGCTACGGTCGAAAATGTCCAAAACCTAATAGCTGCCCCTGAGCAGTTCTTAGCTATGTCATGTAATAGTAGGTAGATAACATGACTAAGACCAATAGCTTGGTAATGCAAGAATATTGCTGACTTCACAACAATATTTATGTATTTGGACCGATTTTTATCACTTAGGACAGTGGTTCGCAAACTTTGTTGACCTGTGGTTTCCTTGACCTACTCAGCAGTTTACAGTGGCTCCCCACCATTTTTTTTAACGGTGGGTAGGTGGTATGTACGTCCTGTTATCTTCCTTAAAGTAATTGGGACACATTCTTTCACTCATCCAATCATCCGTTCACTGATCCAGCCATCCGCTCTCTTATCCATCCACCCTTTTACTTCACTGATGTATCCTTGCTTTTGTCCATCTACCCCCTTTCACTTACTAATTAATCTTTATAATCCCCCTTTCAGTTATCCATTCTTTTACCATTTCACTTATCAATTTATCCATCCACGCATTCACTTGCCCATCATCTACCCTTTCATTTATTCATCTATCTATCCTTTCACACATCCATCCACTAAATCACTGATCCATCAGGTGCTCTTTTACTCATGCATCCATCCTTTAACATATCTATCCATCGTTCTAGCCATTTATGCACCCTTCCAGCCATACATCCATCTATTTATCTTTTCTCTCATCTATACTTCCACTCATTCATTTATTCATCCATCTTTTCTTTGATTATCTAACTATTCTCTTTTCATTCATCCATACATCCTTTCAGTAATCGATCCAGCCATTTAGACATTCCAAACTTATTTACTCACCCAGCTTTGTACTTTATGACCTGAGTCTTTGTCTGCAGAGTTGTAGGGAGAGAAGGCCTGTGAAGAACAAACTACAGCAAGGGGTGGGGTGCGGTGGGGGAGAGTTCACAATGCCTCCGTACATAGGCAGACGTAGAAGTTATCAGTCACACATGATGTACAGTAACAGGATGTGAGGTTACTGTAAAATGGTGTTGTTTCCAGGGCTTTAAGCAGTGTTAATAAAAATGGAGGGGTCTCTTGAAAGGGGGTGTTGGATGTAATTCCGTGGGCAGTTGAAAACACCTAAGCTACAAATATGCGTTTAGCATAGTGTTGTGGTCGACTGGTGTTATGTTGTATCTGTCATTGCATGCAAATATATAAAACAGCAAGTATGTTTACACCAACAACAAGCAAGGACTATTGGCTTTGTCAATGGTTGCTAGTTCCTTTAAGTACAAAAGCAGTAACCATGGCATTGTTGAATATAATATTGAAAATACTTCTGTTCAAAAATGATGAGAGAATGAAAGAACGTTAATCTGTTTTTTTAAACTTATTTCATAGCTTTCTTTAAAGGAAGTGTTTTCTAACATTCCAGCGTGGGCGTTTAACTTTTTTTTATCTAACAGAATCCATTCTGTACGTTGAGGCAGGAGGAGCGCTATGTGTTTGAACAACCTTGACTGCCATATTCTCATTCAATAAGTGGCAATGACGTCCATAGAGAATTTCAATGGGCGGGAGGGGCTGCTTCTGTGCTCCTGGAGGAGTGCGAGGCCAATCCAACAGCGGGGGTGAGGCCTCTCGCAGGGGAGCAGCACTGCTCCCTGTGATGGCTACAATTATAGATAACAGGGTAGGGACGTCCGTGGAATTTACGGACGGTTGGTTAGCCTAGTGTGCGCCGCGCCCTTGGCATCTCATTACGGCGTACTGGGGAGCCGCGGTGCACAGTTTGTGAATCACAGGCTTAGGAAATAAACCTTGATAATAGCAAGACTCCTAAGCGAAAAAAAACACCGCAGCTCGACGAAAAAAATATCGCAACTAAACCAACATAGTGATAATTATCGCTAGTTGTTTAGGGTAACCAGATTTTTAAAGCCAAAAACCGGGACATTTCAGAAAAATAGAAGAAGGAGAATGATTTTACTTCAAGCGATGAGAGTGCTGGTTAGCAGAGAATTACAGAAGAGGCAGTAAGAACATAAATAAAATGTAATTTTTAAACCGTGTACCTTGCCTGTCAATTACATTGCATTGTAGAAACAACAGGTAACTTTAACTGCTTTGTAAAACATAAAATAGATTTCTCCCCGTTTTCAGTCGACCCTCTCTAAAAACGGGGACATGAGCAATATTTCTTGAAATTTGCTGGGATAGCTGGTTAAAAACGGGGACCGTCCTGGCAAAACGGGGACGCCTGGTGAACCTATAGTTGTTGTTAATATGCCCCGAACATCGTACATTTGACTATGGCCGGCTATCGCCAGAATTTTCCGGAGTGTAACTGCGTTATTATCAATTAGAATACATATGTGATAGTAAATCCTGTAACAGCCGGCGGCAGTTAACATTACCGCGTGAAAACAAGTGTTGTTTTCACGCACTAATGTGTGCCTTGTAATTAGGAGAGGGGGTTGATTTAGTTTTATTTTCCACACCCCCATGTTAACGCGGCCAAATGCTTGATCAGAGCAGGCCGTGGCAGTCGTACGATAAACAAGTTTCTTCCAACTGATTTTCTCGTAGCGGCTGTGTTCGTGATAGTCTTTTCCTCTCCAACCACATTTTGCTTGTGGTTTGACGTACGCCTAGTATGCATGTCATTAACTTTCTGTGTGGCAGACATGGAAAGTTCTCTTACGGCAGGCGCTGTTATGACGTTTTCACAAAGGTGCTGAGGAATATTTACAAGGATACGCAAAACATTATCGCCGCTCTTAACGGCAGGAAACTGCTGATATAGGGGCGAAAACGGCCATCATAATATGCTCTATGAATTGCAATCGAACGTAATGATAGATATAAAGACATCTAACATACGTTTCGATTGGAATTTATAGAACATATTATGAAGGGGATTATCGTCGCTTTATTAGCAGTGTTCTGCCGATAAAAGCAACGAAAATGTATCACGTCTTCTTCATAATATGCCCCAAGTATCGCCGCTTTTTTAAAAAATTGTGCTGAGGAGGAGCTTGGCGGGCATCCGAGATGGCCGCGTGAGCACAGCGCTCCCCGGATCCCCGCCGCTCCCGGCTTAATATCCTGCTTTAATCCTGATTTTTTGCGAGGATTCATATAGAGGACGTTGGGCTGATCTACCTGGACCTTTCAGAAACTGATTTGGACATCGGGTGCCTGAATTATGTTCGATTGAACTTTTGGGCTCCGCCCTCGAAGTGCGCCCGGGACTGGGTGAGGTTCTATGGCCGTCTTGGAGTTGAACAACAACGGCAGGGGGATTGGTCTTGTGGGTCCCCTTCTTAAGTTTCGGTTTCGTTTCTGCCTCAGACTGGGACATTGGTGAGAGGGTCGGGCCAGAGCTGCAGCCGGGACACGAGTAGGTTGTCTGGCCCTTGGCTGCACTGTTCCTGGAGTGGGCTGCCTCTATCCTGGTGATACCCCTCTTGTGGTCCTTTGGTCCCGGGGCCTCCATTTCTGGTGCCCGGTCCGTCGACCCTGGTGACTTTACTCGTGACGCATCTTCAAAATGGCAGGCAGAGGGGACCGAGAGACGCGCAAGACGAAGACGCCTCTGCGCGGGGGTCCGGTTCAATCTAATGTTATGGATCGTTATACCCACTCTAAGGGGTCCCCCGGAGCTGCCCTGCCCGGTCCCATTGCGTCCGACCAAGTAATGGATGCGTCGATGGAGCCCTCCTTGCAGGACATCATGGGCGCCATTTCTGGCATGAGGGAATCCATAGGCCAACAGTACGAAACCTTGGCCCACAAACTTGATACTGTGGCAATTGAGGTGAACTTGATTAGAGCCGATCTCTCCAAGACGAACGAAAAGGTGAAGTCGTTGGATATCAAATCATCCAGCCTCACGACGGACGTCTCTGATATTCAGACGGAGATTGGCAATCTCCGTAGGGTGAACGATTTCATGACCCGGCGCTTGGAGGATTTTGAGAACAGGGCACGTCGCTGTAATGTTCGCGTGGTTGGTGTGCCGGAGAATCCAGAACCCCACTCGGTTGATCTCCTGGTTGAAGACCTCATCCAGAACCACCTTTCTCCGTCTGGCCTTAGTAAATTTTTCACAGTGGAACGCGCACATCGTGTTCCCGGGGGCCAGGGCAAGCCAGGCGCCCCGCCGAGACCTATTGTTGCAAAGCTGTTCCACTATAGAGATCGGGACGCTATCCTGCAGGCCTCGCGGGTGAAGGGCCCGGTGGCCTTTGAGAATGCCACGGTGAACTTTTATCCGGACTTTTCCCAACAGGTCCAGAAGCAGCGTATGGGATTTCGTGGTGCCAAGAAGCGTCTTAGGGACATGGGGATGCGTTACGCAATGCTCTTTCCGACCAGGCTGCGGGTGGACTATAATGATCGAACTTTCTTCTTTGATCGGCCAGACGCTGTGAATGACTGGCTGGACTCCCTGCCTCATCGACCTCCTGAGACTGAGTCCGAAGCCCACCCGGGCGGTGCTGAAGGTGGCGTAGAGAGCTGAACATTTCATCTTTGACTGAGGCCTTGTTTTGTATATCTTCTCCAGGGATGTAAGCCTATGTTCCTCTACCTCACATGTGTTTTGATGTACGATCTTTTTCTCGTCCCTGTTTGATCAGGGGGCGGGTGGGACGGAGCCTTTCCTCCTCCGGGGTCTTTGTGTAGAATAGGGGTTCTTGGGCGACAGGCACACTGCAGGTTGGGGTGGCTTTTTAGCTTTTTGCAGGGGTGCAGGGTGGGGGGTGTTTTCTTGTTCTTTGGGGGGTGGGTGGTTGGGAAGTTCGTTGTTTGTGTGTTCTGTGTTCAAGGCGACTTTATTCTGTATTTGGACTGCTGTTTATGGTCATGCTCATTGGTGGGGGGTTTGGGCTTTTTCGGGTGGGATGGGGGGTAGCGGGTTGAGATTTGTTTCGTGGAACGTTAACGGTCTGGGGGATCGGATCAAACGAAGTGTGGTGTTGAAATGTATACGACGTTTATCTCCTGACATTGTTTTCCTGCAGGAGACTCATTTGATAGGCAATGTTTGTCATGCAATGAATAGGTGGGGCTATCGCCTCGTAGCACATTCGGGGTTTACCTCGGGTTCCAGGGGTGTGGGTATTCTTATCCGGGCTTCCCTCCCCCTGGCTATTGATGATGTTATTCAGGATGACCGGGGGCGGTATGCTGTTCTTGTGGGTCGATATGAAGGCCGTGCCCTCTCCTTATTAACTGTTTATGTGCCCCCCGGCTTACAGACTTCTACCTTTTCGGATTTGGGCCGTGTCTTGTTGGACCTCCCTGATAGTACTCTCTTTCTGGCTGGTGATTTTAATTCGGTAGTCTCCGGCCTCCACGATCGCCACCCCCCTAGGGACACCCCGGCGGCTCAGCAGTGGTTGGGTGGATTTCTGGATACCTTTGGCCTGGTGGATTGCTGGAGGCTTTTGCATCCTACGCAGCTTCAGTACACCTTTCACTTTGGGGCCCATGGGAGTCTGTCTCGGCTGGATTATTTCCTGATGCCTGCGGCTCAGTCCCCGGCGGTGCGTGAGATTGTGCACCTGCCCAGGGGTGTCTCTGACCACTCTCCGCTCTGGCTTCGTTTTGAGGTTGGGGTGGAGGCAGTGGGCCGGGTGGCCCCCATTAATCCGTGGTACCTTACCTCCCCCGAGACCCGCACCCTTTTGCTTAAGTCCTTGGACTCGTATTTTCTGGATAACGAGGGGTCGGTTTCCTCTGCTGTGTCCCTATGGGAGGCCTTTAAGACCGTGATTCGTGGGCAGGCCCTCTCCCTTATCGTTGAGGCTAAGAGAGCGAGGAATAGAGAGGTGGTTGATCTTGAGGGGGAGATTTCTGCATTGGAGGAGAGTTTGGAATCTGGTGTCACGCCTGAGAAGCTCCATGCCCTGGGTCTGAAACAATTTGCTTATAAGTCCATGGTCACAGATGCCGCCAAAGTGATGTTTCGGGAGCAACAGGGTCGATTGTATGATGTGGGTGACAAAGCGGGTAAATTGCTGGCATGGCTGGATAAGAAGGAGAGAGCTAATCGTGTGGTACCCGTGATTCAGTCTGCGAGTGGTGTGAGTGTGACGGACCCGATTGGAATAGTTGACCGGTTTGCCGATTATTTCCGTGTGGTGTATACCCCTGTGTCTGTGAGGGATGTGGTTGACTCTCGCCTTCTGTTGCGTGATATAGCCCTGCCCATTGTTTCCGATTTAGACCGTGTGGCGTTGGACTCCCCCTTTACGATTGATGAGATAGCTACTGCCATCCGTTCCCTCCGTTCGGGCAAAGCATTGGGCCCGAACGGGTTGCCAATCGAATTGTACAAGTTGCGTCCCGATAGGGTGGGTCCGTATCTTCGCGCCATGTTTCTGGAGTCCCGTGAACGGGGTATTCTCCCTTATGATCAGAGACTGGCCACAATAGTTGTCATCCCCAAGGAGGGTAAACCACGTGATCTTTGTTCCTCCTATAGGCCCATATCCCTGCTAAATGTTGAACCCAAGGTATTAGCGAAACTCTTGGCATCTCGTCTCCTGACGGTCATTAGTGACTTGGTCCATCCGGATCAATCTGGATTTATCCCGCATCGCAACACAGCTCTGAACCTGCGTCGTCTTCACGGCGCGGTCGCGAGGGCGGGGCTTCTGACGGAGCCGGCCATTTTGGCATCGTTGGATGCTTCCATGGCCTTCGACACGCTGGAGTGGCCTTATCTTTGGGCGGCTCTTGAGAAATTTGGTTTTGGGCCTGAGTTTATTGGTTGGGTCCAGTTACTGTACGCGGAACCTCTGGCGCAAGTAGTGGTGAATGGTAGGGTCTCGGCTCCTTTCGCCCTTGGTAGGGGTACCCGTCAGGGATGCCCCTTGTCTCCGTTACTGTTTGCGCTCGCCTTGGAACCATTGGCTGCTTGGCTTCGGTGGGAGCCTTCCCTTAAGGGGATCCGCTGGTCGCCGGACTTTGAGGACCGCGTTTCGCTTTACGCGGACGATATCCTTTTATATCTCACCTCCCCGCGTAAATCTCTGTCTGTTCTGTTTGACGTTCTTGCTTCCTTTGGAGCCAACTCGGGCCTTGTTATTAACTGGACCAAGTCCTGTGTATATGTTCTTTCGGGGGTTTTGCCCCCCTTGCCGAGCAGACTTCCTATTCAGGTGGTCCAATCGGGTTTCAAGTATTTAGGGATTTTTATTACGTTGGACCCGACGCTCCGCTTTGAGCGTAATCTCCTGCCACCGTTACTTAGATTGCGCCTGGATGTGGCCCGTTGGCGTAAGTTTCCGTTGTCTCCTCTGGGCAGGGCGGCCCTGTTTAAAATGATGTCCTTGCCGCGATTCCTTTACGCGCTCCAAAACTCCTATGACGCTATTCCTAAGACCTATTTCCAAGAGATTGAGAGTCTTCAACGGCAATTGATATGGGATGGGCGTCCACGTATCGCACTCGCAAAGCTCACCATCCCTTGGTATGACGGGGGCATGGCGCTCCCCGATATCAAGCGATATTACTGGGCTTCCCAGTTGTCTGCCATTAATCACGTGATGTTTTCCCCGGGTCGTAATCCTGCATTCGAGATGGATAGACTTCAGCTTCCGGGTGGGGACTTTACCAGAGCGCTTTATTCTCGATCGGCCGGGCGCCATCTTGTGGGCCCATCCAAGATCGCGGTAACTGTATGGCGAGCTGCGAATGTGAGTTTGGGGTGGGAGGATCGCTTGACGTTGGCGACGCCGCTTTATGCCTCGGAACGTTTGGGCGGACTTTGGTCTACCAAGGGTTTCGACCGCTGGGATGTGATTGGGATTTGTAAGGTGGGTGATGTGTGCTCGAACGGTTGTGTGAAGTCGTTCCAGGCCCTCCAGGCGGAATATGGTTTGAGTGGTAGGGAATTTTTTCGCTACCTGCAGGTCCGGCATGCCCTCGCCTCAGTCTTGGTTCCTGATGAGGCCCTGCCTGAATCTTCCCCCCTCGAGGACCGCGTCCTTGATGGGCATCTTCCCGATAGTACTATTTCTCTGATTTACAAGAAATTGATCAATAATCGGGCGGACTTATTGGTCCGACTTCGGGAGGCTTGGGTTGGCGATGGGTTGGAACTGGACGATGAGGATTGGCAGTCGGCACTCTCTTCTCCCAAGGAGGTGGCCATTCCTGCCCGTCTCCGTTTGGTTCAACTTAAGATTCTTCATCGAGTTTATGTCACGGGTCCTCGTCTGGTGACGATGGGCTTTTCTTCGGATGGGCTATGTAAGCGTGGTTGTGGTTTGAGTGCGACCTTTTTACATATCCTTTGGGAGTGCCCGGTTGTAGCGGCCTACTGGACTGCTGTGCTTGAGGTGATGACTGCTGTGACGGGTGTGGCCCTGCGGCCGGAGCCTCGTCGTTGTCTGTTGAATGTGTGGGAGCCCACTGACTACTCTGTTGCCCAGACCAGATGGGCTACCCTGGGATACATGATTGCGAAGCGGGATGTTGCGCAACTCTGGGGCGCTTCCAGGCCCCCTGAGGTCTCGAAGTGGGAGGACAACATGGACTGGTCCATGTTTCGTGAGAAGACGGTTTATGTGGCATGGGGCAGACCCAGGGCGTGGACGAAGGTTTGGGGTCAGTGGAATGATTATCGTGGGGATATTTGCACCCCTCCCCTGGTAGGCACTGCTGAGATTGTCCTATCCCCCTAGACGAGCGTTCCCGGAACCTTCCCATACGGTTTTTTCTATATTTCAGGTTCTCCCCGCTGCTCCCCTCCCCCCCCTCCCGACTTGATTGGAGCCTCTGGGCTCTGGGTGTGTTCTCCTGATCGTGGACCGTCCCCTCCGTTCTTTGGGCTGACCTTAATTATCGTGCATTCGCCTTTTAGTGTTTGTTTTTCTTTTTGTAAAATAAAAAATTCAAATTGATCTGTGATATATGTAGAGTAATGCTTTGTGCTCGAGCTGTACCTGACCACGGGTGTACATTTCTGTTTCATGCATTGTGCCTTATTATTAGCGGCCAGCCCGTGAGGTTGTAGGCCCATTCTTGTACTTTTCTATGCTTGCTCCAATAAAGGTTTTTGAACAAAAAAAAATAAAAAATTGTGCTGAAAAAGCGGAGAAACTTCAGTTTATGAATAGAGCTATTTTTGGTACAATGAGTTAGTTCTTAAAAAAACTTTTTTTTTTTGGTTTTGTAGTTTTTTTTTTGTTTGTTTTTTTTGGAGAAGTTTTATATTGTTTGTGATTTTTTAAACTGGAGCTGAAATTTTGGACTGTGAAACTGTAAAACAGGAACAAAAGAAATTGTTAAAAAATTATCTTCTGTCGGAGCATTGATGTTCATTAATTCTTCTTTCTATAAGAGTGAGGCTCTGCTCTCCGTACACAATCATTCCTGAACACTCGTTGCATTTCATATGCATTGACGACAAATATGGTCTCAAGTCCAACTGTGCAGTAGATGGAGAAGCAGGTTGTCTTCTAGATGAAGTACTGGCCACAGCTGGTGGTAGTTGTGTTGCCAGAGCTCTTGTAGATGCCTGTGCAAATTGCACAGGATGAACTTGGCTGACATGCCTCTTCATCGTATGTATCGAAAACAAATATTTTTTCAAAGGATTTCCTCTTGAAAGCACTGCGTCACAAATTGTGCAAGTAACTTTCGGGGCATTTACTTTTTTTTGATCCAGAGGATAAGCAAAAAATTGCCAGATGAAAGATTCATTCCTTTTTTTTAAAGGTACTCGATAACTTTCCTCAGATTCCGAAGAAGAATTGCGTGCGGCAGCCATTTCACCAAAGTGTTCGGAAAGATGTGAAAGGTTCTTCTCCCTTGAGAGGAAAAAAGATAGTGAGGGAAGTGGGTAGTTTCTGGAAAATTTCAGAATAGAAACTACTATGAACCAATAGGAAGTGTTCTTTTCAAGTCACATGACTTAACATGTGCGCATTAGGACGTATACGCGGTGACAGTATCCGGTCACGTACGTCATTTGGAAGTATCGGTTTAATTTAATGAAGTTTGAAAACGTGAAAAGGAGGAAAGGTAGATAATCCCTGAAGTTGGACACCTTCATATGGGGCCCCAAGAAGAATACTGATAAACTATAAAACCTTTTTCAATCTTTAAAAATATCGGGGTGCGGGCACCCGGTCGTGCACGGAAGTATAAAAAGACGTTCTCCGACATTTAGTGACAAGTTTGAAAACGTTAAAAAGAAAGCAAGGTAAAGACTTCGTAAACCTCTAGAGATTTACAAGGAGTCCATAAACAATTATGCCAGTCAATAAAACTTTTTTAGCGGATAAAAACATTTGTCGAAATTCAATGATGAAACTATAGGTTACAGTCAAGATATAGTTAACAATTAGCATTTAAAAAACCTTTGAAATTCACTGAAAAAACCATAGGTTTTAAACACGTTATAGTTAGGAAGTAGCATTTAAAAAACCTATGAAATTCACTGAAAAAACCATAGGTTTTACACACGTTATAGTTAGGAAGTAGCATTTAAAAAACCTATGAAATTCACTGAAAAAAACATAGGTTTTACACACGTTATAGTTAGGAAATAGCATTAACAAAACCTATGAAATTCACTGAAAAAACCATAGGTTTTACACACGTTATAGTTAGGAAATAGCATTAACAAAACCTATGAAATTCACTGAAAAAACCATACGTTTCGCACTAGTTATAGTTACCTGGAAGTTTTACTCGCATAAAACCATTGAAATTCCCACGTTATAGTTAGTTGGACTCACTATAACTTGCGCGTGCAATGCACTGCTGATGACGTCACATATTACATCACTCATGACATGGTCCGTGACATCACTCATGACATCACTGGTGACACCATCCTTGTGACAGAGTGAAAGACCTCCTTTCACTGTAATGTTACCCTTGAAACACATATTCAAAAATAGAAACTAAAAATTTCAAAAAAATAGAGTTACCCATACTAGTTACAACAACCAATTCAATAATTCCACCATCTATACACACATCCACTCATTCACCAACAGTTCTATATAGTCACTCATACATATACTCACTCATCATGTGTAGTGATACACCTATACATCCTGTTACACACCGTCAGACATCCAACGGTTACTCACACATGCAAATAAACTATTCAAAATCCATTTATTTGCATATAGAGCTATGCACACACTACCACCTTACTTCTAAGGAAAATTACACATACTTACTCTCTTAAACAATGACTTATAGAAACACATACTAATTTAAACAGGAACTCTTAGAATCCCTCACTCTCACATGTACTCACTTATATTCATCAATATTCACATATACTAGATTAAAACATATGTAGTTACTGATAAACACACTAGTGAGACAGTCATTCACTCAGTAACACACACATATATACACTCATCCACCGATACAGTCCTGCACATATGCTGTCTTCAAAACACATACAAACAGAGAGTCAGTCACTCATGCATCTAAGTGCTAAGTAATACCCCCACCAAACCATAGAAACACTCATACTGATACTAAGAAAAACATCTAATAACCCATATACATACACATGTAGCTACTCACCAACCCATGCAGCCACTTATACACAAAGTGAAACACTAATACATATATTTAAATATTTAAACATTACTCACTAATATTTATTTTTCAGAAAGACACACATTCACTGGATGGTGTCATCAGTGATGTCATGAGTGATGTGACTGACCATATCATGAGTGATGTAATATGTGACGTCATCAGCAGTGCATTGCACGCGCAAGTTATAGTGAGTCCAACTAACTATAACGTGGGAATTTCAATGGTTTTATGCAAGTAAAACTTCCAGGTAACTATAACTAGTGCGAAACCTATGTTTTTTTCAGTGAATTTCATAGGTTTTGTTAATGCTATTTCCTAACTATAACGTGTGTAAAACATATATATATATATATATATATATATATATATATATATATATATATATATATATATATAAACCATATATATATATATATACACATTTAAAATATAAATAAATATATTATAAAATAGCTATTTTACTAATTATGTTATTATTATTATTATTGGGTTTTATTAAGCGCACATATCACCCAGAAGGGACTCATAGCGCTGTAGCAGCTTCATTAGAAAAAGCTAACCATGGCGTAGATGGTGATAAAAACAGCCCGGTTTTCAGCTCTATTTTGAATAGTCTGTGATGGATCGGAAGTGCGTCAGGAGCTCGTTCCACTGTTTAGGGGCTAAGTGGGGAAAAGATCTGCCACCATTTCTAGCAGTTCGGGCCCTAAAGGGGATCAATAGATGTTTTCCTCTTGATTTAAGATTTTCTTTTGGTACATACCAATTGAGTTTCTTAGCCAGATACCTCGGCCAATTTCCAAAAAGGGACTTGTTTGTAAGACAAATGAGCTTGATACAAGTATGTTTCCTAATTGGGAGACAATGTAGGAATTTTCCTAATAAGAAATGTAAGGGCTGACTATTGAGTGAATTTAATTTTTGCACAACATTGTATTAAACAAATGAATTTTCTTAGCCCCGAAATTCCAATTAGAAATGTATTAGTACTTATATATGTTAATTTCCAATGATTAATTGATGAACTAATCAATTTGTAGAGTGTTAAGGTGGTCGACATCATTTCTAGGCTAATGTCACGACTTATAAGTTCCCTTTTCTATTTCTTTCTATTTTTTTTCACTTCTACTGCGAACCAATTGAATGCAATTTTGCTTAAATAGTGATTTAATATGTGTATTCACTGACAAAGGCCAGGAGGCTGAAACGCGCTTGTCAGTTTGATCGTGTTTGTGTAAAATTTTGAATTTAAATACCTTTAATCAGGGCCTGAGTGCGCAGCAATCTTTAACTGTGTTTTTTGCATATTCCGCAAGTTCGTCCTCGCGGCTGCTGCACCCGCTGTGTTGAGAGCGGGGGAATTGATGAAAAACGTGGCATCAGTTTATCAAAAAATCTTCTTTTCGATTCAAGGAATCATCAAAGCATTACAAACAGATCTTTATACACATTACAATATTGACCCATCTGGTACAGACATTTTAAAAAAATGTGATGACAAAAAACTTAAATTCAAGGCGTATGTACAATTATGATTTTCTACTTTTGGGTTTTACACCAATAACATGATTTCATTAACGGAGGTCCGGACAGCCACCCGCACGAAGACACACTCAATCAATCAATCAATCAATCAATCAAGACATTTATAGAGCGCACTACTCAACCGTAGGGTCTCAAGGCGCTAGGAGGGGGGTGCCGTTACTGCTCGAACAGCCAGGTCTTGAGCTTCTTCCTGAAGGAGAGGTGGTCTTGGGTCAGGCGCAGGTCGGTCGGGAGGGAGTTCCAGGTCTTGGCGGCCAGGTAGGAGAAGGACCTTCCTCCTGTTGTCGCTCTTCGGATGCGTGGGACGGCGGCGAGGGAGTGGCTGGTTGATCTGAGGTGGCGCTTGGGAGCGGAGAAGTTGACTCGGTTGTTGAGGTAGCTCGAGCCTTGGTCGTGTAGGGCTTTGTGTGCGTGGGTGAGGAGCCGGAAGGTGATTCTTTTGTTGACGGGGAGCCAGTGTAGGTCTCTCAGATGTCCGGAGATGTGGCTGTTTCGTGGGATGTCGAGGATGAGTCTGGCTGAAGCGTTCTGGATCCGCTGGAGTCTCTTCTGGAGCTTGGCGGTGGTTCCGGCGTAGAGGGCGTTGCCGTAGTCCAGTCGGCTGGTGACGAGGGCCTGGGTGACAGTCTTCCTGGTCTCGGTGGGGATCCACCAGAAGATCTTCCGTAGCATGCGTAGGATGTTGAAGCATGACGAGGAGACGGCGTTGACTTGTCTGGTCATGGAGAGGGAAGAGTCCAGGATGAAGCCCAGGTTGCGAGCGTGGTCCGTCGGTTTGGGTGCGGAGCCCAGGGCGGGGGGGCCACCAGGAGTCGTCCCAGGCGGAGGGCGAGGAGCCCAGGATGAGGACCTCCATCTTGTCTGAGTTCAGTTTCAGGCGGCTGGTCGTCATCCACTCGGCTACATCTCTCATCCCTTCGTGCAGGTTGGCTCTGGCGGCGGCGGGGTCGTTGGTCAGGGAGAGGATCAGCTGGGTGTCGTCGGCGTAGGAGATTATGTTGAGGTTGTGTTGGCGTGCGATGGCCGCGAGGGGGCTCATGTAGACGTTGAAGAGGGTGGGACTCAACGAGGATCCTTGAGGGACGCCGCAGATGACTTCGGTGGCCTCTGACTTGTATGGTGGTAGGCGGACTCTCTGTGTTCTTCCGTCGAGGAAGGAGGTGATCCATTCCAGCGCCTTCTCCTGGATTCCGATGTTGCCGAGGCGCTGCACTAGGGTGCGGTGGCAGACAGTGTCGAATGCCGCGGAGAGGTCTAGGAGGATGAGGGCCGCTGTTTCTCCGTTGTCCATCAGGGCTCGGATGTCATCGGTGGCAGCAATGAGGGCGGTCTCGGTGCTGTGGTTGGCTCGGAAGCCAGACTGTGAGGGGTCGAGGGATCCATTCGTCTCGAGGAAGGCGGCCAGCTGTTTGTTGACGGTCTTTTCGATGACTTTGGCTGGGAACGGGAGGAGCGAGATGGGACGGTAATTCTTGAGTTCGGTGGGGTCCGCTGTAGGTTTCTTGAGTAGAGCGCTGAGTTCTGCGTGCTTCCAGCTCTCCGGGAAGGTGGCGGTGTCGAAGGAGGTGTTGATAATGTCCCGCAGGTGGGGTGCGATGACAGCGTCGGCCTTGTTGAAGACGTGGTGGGGGCAGGGGTCGGTCGGAGATCCGGAGTGGACGGAGTTCATTGTGCGGACGGTGTCTTCGGTGCTGATCGGAGTCCAGGCGCGGAGGGTGGTGGTGGGTGGCGTTGCTGCGGTCATGGCGTGCGTCGGTTGGATGCTGAAGCTGTTGTGTATGTCCGCGATCTTGTTGTGGAAGTAGGAGGCGAGGGAGTTGCAGAGGTCTTGTGACGGGGTGATGTCGTTGTTTCCGGCGTTGGGGTTGGAGAGCTCTTTCACGATGTTGAAGAGTTCCTTGCAGTTGTGTGCGTTGTTGTCCAACCGGTCCTTGTATGCATTTTTCTTGGTGGCGCGGATCAGTTGGTGGTGTTTCCGGGTGGCGAGCTTGAGGGTGGTCATGTTGTCCATTGTTGGTTCCCTTCTCCATACTTTCTCGAGGGCTCGGCAGTTCTTCTTGGAGCTCTTGAGTTCGTCGGTGAACCATGGGGTTTTTCTGCTGCCGGGTCTGCTGGGCGGGGTCCTCAGAGGGGCGAGTTCGTCCGCGCAGTTGCTGATCCACTTCGTGAGGTTGTCGGCGGCCTGGCTGGGGTTCGCTGAGCCGGCAGGGGGGTGCTGGCTCAGGGAGGCGGCGAGCTGGTCGGCTGTGATCTTGTTCCAGCTTCTTCGGGCAACCTGTTGCTGGTGGTGGTGGATCGTCGTTCTTTTGAAGGTGAAGTGGATGCAGCTGTGGTCCGTCCAGTGGAGTCCTGTTGCGTGGCTGAAGGTGATGTCTTTGCTGGATGAGAAGACGGCGTCGAGTGTGTGTCCGGCGAGGTGGGTGGGGGTGGACACCAGCTGCTTGAGTCCGAGGTTGGCGAGGTTGTCGAGCAGGGTGATGGTGTTGCGGTCGCTGTTGTTCTCCAGTACATGTCCTGTTACATTATCTTCCTGGCCCCCTTTCGCGGCGTCGCTCCCTTAGGTACACTCTCTCTCCCCACCCCCCTCCCACATAACCCCCCCGTTTAACTGTTCTGGATTCTTGTCTCCCGCACATAGCCCCATTTTTTTTCCTCACACACATCGTCCAGGAGGCACACTCGGACACCCGACCGGCCATGAGTACTGGCGAGGACCGTGTCTCCCCGACTTACAGACAGGCTATAACAGTTATCCGTATGGAGCATCACACACTGCAGTAATAATCCGTGGGGCTCTGCCGTCCTTACTGGATGGAATGACTCGCGGCGAGGATAGACCGCACACATATATCGGATACCTCTACTCTGTTGACACGCAACCGAGGTCTATCCGTGACCCTTATGGGTTTCAGTACAATAGTCACTGAAATGTTACTTGGCGACACGGCCAACAATGTGGGACACACCGATGAGAACCGTTCAGTTCACAGAGTTAAATTGTTTTCTTATAAAATAATAAAATAAGACGTCCTTTAAAGGCACGATTGTATTATGAGCACCTGTACTATGAAGGATACCGTTAATGACCCATATTCCATGGTCATAGCTGTGGCAATGTATACCTGTCTCTTGCACCCTTCTGTCCTTAATATACATCGCAATGTTGCGGCCGGCCCTATGGGTTGTAGGCTGCGCTATATGTACTGCTCTGTTCATCACTAATAAACGTCTTACAAAAAAAAATACAAAAAAAATAAAAAATAACATGATTTCATTACGGTTGTTGCCAATACATTAAAAAGATAACTATTCCATTAGCTCGTGCTGTGCCAACTTGAGCTCCAATGCGGCTAATTTAATTAGATGATTCAATCTAAAACCATTAAAACTATTAAAAAAGATCCTAAAAAAATGTATTTAAGAAGTTTTACCATTTCGTTTAGGACTCCTAGAATCTTAGCCCTTTCTTATTTCTTATGAAATAAAAAATGTACAGACACCAAATACAATAAGTTGGGAGCTGTCAGATTTTAGGATTCTGAACAACTCTAGGTAGTTCCTAATATTCAGACTTCTGCACAAGGGCTTGATCGACTTGCATCTAGGGGCTGCGCATGCAGCACAAAAAAATAAAACATGTGCTATGTCCTCATTTACATCTAGTAGACACAGCGAGAATTTAGGATCTCTTGCCATCAATTGAGACTTTGTCCATTTGGCTGTGAAAACATATACATAGAGCCTCGGTCAGCTGACCAAGAAGACAGCGGGCACTACAGTAGCAAGATTAGATTATTTTGTGTTTCCAAATTACATGCACTGAAGTGTTTCGACAAAAGACATATATACACACCCAGTTCAACGGTGGCACCTCTTTTGGGATCCTCTGCATCGGATCTCAGCTCTATGATGGACAGCGGATCAGAGACCGAGGGAGCACTGGGTAACCCGCGTTTGGGGTTTACTCGATTCTCATTGGCGCAGGAGGTGGATTGCCTGCGCCAGGACAGACGGGAAAAACTCCGCCCAAGAAGGCCAATTCAGCCAAATGCAAAACCAGCAGCACAAAGCGGCGTGAGCGGAGGGCAGCTGGCTCATGGCGCCAAATCCAAAAAGAAAACTTACCCCAGAAGGTGGAACAACAAGCAATAGCACCCATTAGTGTTAGCAGCAATGAGCCTTCCATCATTAATCTCACTAATATTGCTCTAACTAAGTCGGATATGCAGACAGTTTTCTTTGGGGTTGTCCTACTGTCCAGCCAATAACTTGGATTATGCCAAAACAAGAATTGATTTGTTTAAATTCACGCGCAAGCTTAAGCTGAAAAAACACTTTCTCTGTAATAAAATCCAGCCCAACCCTGTTCGACCACCGGACATCAGTGCGCAAGTTGGCCTCCAAGCGCGTGATCTAAGCCTAGCACAGGATCTAAACGCCTTGAGGGTTGAACAATCTGCTTCACAGAGCATACAGGAACCATTGTCTCTAAATTCGGCGGGATTTACAAAATTCAAGCCTCGGTCTACATTTACTCCCCTGATGCTCCATGACAACATTGACATATTTCACGAACTGGCCATTAGGGATATCAAAACCCGACACACTAAGACTCTGAAAACACCTTGCCAGTATCGGAGGCAGAACAACAACTATGCCATACTAGTGAATAAAATACAAGGCAATGATACCATCATGGTCCGCCAAGCAGACAAGGGCGGGAACATTGTTCTTTGGCCACGGTCTCAGTATCTGGAGGAAGTCTATCTCCAGTTAAATGACCCTCAATGCTACAGGCGCTGTGATGTAATATCCATGAGGAAAGCACAAGCAGATTTTTATTCGCTGCTAATGGGGTGGCGAAGTCTTGGGCTCCTCAGTATGGACGAGTTCAAATATCTTAAGAATGATCATCCAGTTACACCAGTTATGTATCTGATTCCGAAGATACATAAGAATGTTGACAGGCTGCCCGGCAGACCTATCATCTCTGCTCGTAATGGGCTGTTGGAGAACACCACAGAGTACATTGACTCGTTCTTTTTTTAATTTTTTTATTGCAGATTCACAGTGATTCAGTGACAAACACTCAGATACTTCAAACAAGAGCCGCTAATAGCGCATCTCACTATCAGCAGATGGATACACGGCCATTTAGCCCACACCCCGGAGGTTGGGCGGCAAGTTTTGGTAGAGTGCAGCTGGCGTATCCAATATACAGTTCTGAGCATTCAAGGGGGATTCCGAGCCTCTGCATTTTTCTCTTTTGCTGAACCCCCCCCGCCCCCATGGACAATAAAACACAGGTTATTTTCTTCCATCAGATAACATACAAAAACACTGCAGCAGCCACACTTTCCCACCCACTCCCCCCCCGCCCGCGCACATTGACTCGTTCTTACAAGAACATGTTTCAGATTTGCCATCCTTTATCCAGGATTCGGGTGATTTTCTGAGGAAAATCTACAATGTATCTTGGAACACTGATTATTGGCTGATCACATTGGATGTTTCATCCTTGTATACTAGTATTCAACATCAAGACGGCATCAGGGCAGTCCAATACTATCTGGGCTTTAGACCATTACACATGTCAGAGCACAATAAAATGCTATCCGCCATGATTACCTACTGCCTACATAACAACTATTTTATGTTCAATCCTCAGTATTTTCAACAGATTAGGGGTGTTGCCATGGGGGCCTGCTTTTCTCGCAGTTATGCCTGTCTCCATATGGGCTACTGGGAGAGGCAGGTCCTCCATGGTGAGCACAATGAGATCTGTAAAGAACATATAGTGCATTGGTCTAGATATATCGATGATATATTCTTAATTTGGCAAGGTTCCTATGAACAAGCAGCAGCATTTGTTGATGTCATCAACTCTAATAACTACAATTTGTCTTTTACTTCCAGTATTAGCCAGCAGAAAGCTTTCCTTTTGGATGTTGAAATTATGATCATTGATGGCAAACTGCAAACTCGGCTCTTTAGGAAACTTACAGCTGGCAACACTGTGCTGCACGCCACCAGTTACCATCCGGCACATCTGATACGCAGCATCCCTTACGGGGAGATGTTGCGTATCAGGCGTATCTGCAGCACAGAGGTATTGTGTCAGAAAGCACAGGAGGACAGCAAGATCAGGTTCCTAGCTAGAGGGTACAAGGAGTCTGACATCACAAATGCCATAAGAAAGGCTAATGCATTTTCTAGGCAGGAGGCCCTTGTACACAAGAAGAGTCATAAGGTCAGTGCAGCAGATGGTCAGCAACCAACCAGATTAATCTGGACGTATAATAAACAACATGGGGCACTTCGCAAGATAAAGCACGCTCGTTGAGCGATGCATTGGTTAAATCCAGTCCGGAAATGGCTATTGTGAAAAACTGGTTACATGGCAGTAAAGGATTCAGGAAGTGTGCTAGTTGCAAGGCTTGTAAACAGGGAGTCAATAAAAGCAGCTTTGCCACCCCATTTTCCGATGTCCCCCGTACTATCATGAAACAGCTTACTTGTAAGACCGTACGCAGTTTATGTGCTGGAGTGTCCATGTGGCCTGCAATATGTGGGTAGCACCAATTTGCAGGTCCACAAACGGATACTCCAGCACATTAGGGCCATCAATACCACCGATGCATCGTACCCGGTCGCACGGCACTTTAAGGAAAAACATGAGAACAAAAGTGAGCTATTACGATATTTCGTAATAGATGCTGTGTATCCCCAAAAAAGAGGAGGTGACAGGGAGGCTACTTTAAGAGCTTTGGAAACCAGGTATATCCTGGAATTAGACAGCAAGACTCCTACTGGCCTTAACGCTACAGAGGATTTCCACACTTGCCTGTAGGTGATTTGTGGTCATAGTCTTCAATTGCCATCAACTGTCTTTATTCCACACATTGGATTTACACCTGACAAAGGCCACTTGGTAGTGTTTCAGTACAGGTCTTTTATGATCTTTAAATCATTATCTGAATTTAACTGGCAATGGTTACTTAAGGCCACCGCTCCTGGTATCTCTGCGCTGTTCACAGTTGTACATTTTCAGTTATATTTTAATTCACAGTTTTTTTCACCGGCTGCACTCTTTGTTGCACACCATTGGTTTGACACATAGGACTACCGTGTCATGAAGTATGCCTATAGCTACTATCTTAGGATTAACAGGGTAATCTTTGGCCATCGGCCACGACATTATATTTATCTAGGGCCAATTGATTTCTCATTTTGCTTTTGTAATTTGGTCAAATTTGAATGTGCAATAATGTATTTTACAGCTATGATATCGGTATGCTGGGTATATGTAAATCGAAATTTTGGCACATGAGATAGGTAGAGTTATTCAATTCGTATTTATATGTATCTATTGTTATCCCTATATGCAAGTCTCGCGTATATAACAGTATCTATTTTGAGCATCTTGAATTCTAATATGTAATTTGTGAGTTGCAAGTAAGACGATGTATTGAAGTTACAACTCTTTCTATAATTCAAACGCATGTTAAAAAGAGCAGTAAGGTAACAGCATTGGCTAGCATCCCCTTCTCTTCAGCGGGTATTTGCACAACAGCATTGTTTGCACATGTTCCAAAATGAATTGACTCAGTTACATTTTTCCCATAGCGCTTTATATTTCCCATAGCGCTTTTTTATCTTAAACTAAAATATATTGCACTGTTTTTTACCATAGGCCGTAAAATACTGTTTTACCCTGCTTTGTGAAGTCCCCTTTCTATTATGATTGTGTCATGGCTGGGTCAACCAATGGTTTGCGATTTTATTTCAGCACTTGCACTTTAAAAGCAGACTGCTCCCTATGTGGTGTCATGTGATCAAGGCCTTTGGGTAGGCCGAAACGTCATGCTGGCAGGGCGCTCTTTTTAAATAAAGACATTTCTGCTCACCTGCACATCGTGGTTGGCTCCTTGTTACTGATTCTCGTGTGGCCTCTGGGAGGGGGGTGCGGAGTTTTGGAGTGAGCAGCATGCATATATATATATATACATATATATCCACATTTACCGAACCACAACAGCATCCCGCTCCCTTGGAGACAGATACGGAAACAGACTCCTGTTTTCCTTTGTGCAATTTATTTTATTTATTTCATGCATTCAGTTTAAATCCTCTATGACGCATTTCAGCCCCTAGAGGCCTTGATCAAATGACGTACTGGTGTTTCCTGCGTTATTTAAAGTGACAGTGCTCATAACAACAACTGAAAACAGACTACCTGTCCATTCTCATACAGCTTTTAGCAACTTATAAAATCTTACTGATAAATACAACTGATGTTAATATAATAACGGTTTCAAATACCCATTTGCACCAGGATATAAAGCATCACATTCAAAGTAGTCCAAATTGAAATACCTTGCAAATTCGAACTTCTATTAGATTATGATTGCACCCTATGGATTGAACTATTCTCGTCAATCCAAAGTTGGCCTTTACGCCCCTCCTCTTATACAGTACACATTGATTAGGAAACAGATTAATGTAGTTAAAACTGTTCTCAAACTCATTGTTACTGCATAAAATAATTCATTGTACAACATAAAAACATCAATTAATGATCATTACGCTACTTGTGCAAAATTGCAACATTACAAATGTGCAAAACTGTAAAAGTATTTTTAAATTACAGTATAAATACTGGTTGTGCAAAAAAATACATTCCTATGTGCAAATTCCACAAATTACCATTATTCGCTAATGCTGTAAAGCTTCAATAAAGTGCTCAGTGCAACACCCAATCCAAGTGTATAATTGTGGTACCAAGTCCTGGTACCCAATCATGTGTAATTAAAAATCATTAGGAAACAGTTTCCGGGTGGAGTAGCTGCCTGGACGATCAGATAATGTTTCAATTCTTAATGTCTAAAAGAACTAATCGTTTATATGAATGTTAAAACTACAAACTTTGACTAACTGTTTTCAGAAAAACTTGTTAAGATTGCATATACAATTTAGATTTTAGATTTTGGACAATGCTAATTAATACTCAGAGCCATGTATGAAAATCCTCCGTAGTATTTAACCCATTAGGATTTTTACTGTCCAATTCCAGGATGTATTTTGTCTCCAAACGCCTGAGGCTAGCCTGTCTATTGGCCCACGTCTGGAAAAAGGAATATTGCCAATTACAAAATATTTCAGATGTTGCAGGTCATTTGAGTGTGTTTCTTTAAAATGCCTTGCAACAGGATAAGAATCATCTGAGTTAGTAATGGCCCTTATGTGCTGGAGCACCCTTTTGTGGACCTGCAGTTTGGTGCTCCCAACATATTGCAGGCCACACGAGCACTCCAGCACATTAATTGTATTTTCGAACTTGCAAGTTAGCCACTTGTTAATCTTGCATGGTCTATCCTTAAAAGGAGAGATGTATGAGGTTTTGTTAATCCCGTATTTACAGTCCTTACAAGACTGACATTTAGCAAAACCTTTATGTTTGGATAACCAATTGCTTTTAGGTTTCACTTCTGGGCAGTTGTTCACTACCAGATCCCTGGTGCTGGGAGCCCTTCTATAAGTGATAATTGGTGAGCTTGGTACGCTTGCACCAATAATGGGGTCACTCTGAATTAAATGCCAATTTTTCTTAAGTATTCTGAAGAGACTGTCCTTCTGTTTGTTGTACGTGAGAATTACAACTCATAACACTAGCTGTTGTTTGAGAGTTTTTATGTGCAGATCTGGGCTGTTGTTTAAAAATGTCATTGTGTGAAATAGTTCTAGTGCGTTTTATGGCATCATCTATAATGTGATTGGCACAACCCCTTTCACAAACTCTCTTCTTACACTGTTGTTCAGCCACCTTTAAATCCTCATCCCTACTGCAAATCTTGCGAATATGCAGCATTTCCCCGTAAGGAAGCTGCATATTGTGTGTTTGGGATGAAAGCTAGATGAATGGAGTATTGTATTGCCCACGGTTGTTTTGCGATGTAACCTGGTTTCCAACTTACCACCTGCAATAAATACCTCCACATCCAAAAATGTAATAGATTGATTACCAATGTCATGGGTGAACTGTAAATTGAGATTTTTGACATTCAGTTTTGCAATAAATTCCTCCGCACTTTTTTTGTCCTCACGCCAAATTACAAAAAGGTCATCAATGAACCTGACCCATTTCACAATATTATTCTTTAGATTCTCTGCAAATTCCGTAGGTAAAATCATTTGTTCCCACCATCCCATATGTAAGGAGGCGTAGCTAGAGGAAAAACTGGCCCCTACAGCTACGCCTCTTACTTGATGGTACACAGTCTGGTTGAACATAAAATAATTATTCTCCAAGCAGAATCTAGTAAGATCAATGAACATCTTGTTGTGAGTGTAGAATTCCATGGTTCTTTGTCCCAGGAAGTAACACAGAGCTCTTATCCCATCGTCATGTCTAATGGATGTATAAAGATTGGATACATCTAATGCAACAAGTAACAGATCATCGGACCATTCCAACTCATGGATTTAAAAAAAAAATCTGTTGTATCTTGTACAAACTATGGGAGCTTTCTCAAATGTTCTTGTAAAAAAAGAATCATACTCAGTCCAGCACCCCCCAAACACCCCCAACCACCCCCAAAACCCCCCCCCCAAATGTTCTTGTAAAAAAAGAATCATGTACTTTGGGTAACAAATACATAATAAGTAATACTAGATATTCATTTCTTAAAAATTTAAATTCATCTTGATTTTTAAGACCCATGTTCTTCCATGCTAGCAGCTTGGTAAATAGTTCATTTTGTACTCTCCTAGTAGTTTGGTGGTTGCTAGCTCTGCAACAGTCTCGATCTGATAGTTGGCGGAGAGCCTCTTCCTGATATTTCTTTAATGGCCAGATCACGGCATTGCCCCCCTTGTCTGAACTCCGCATAACTATGTTGTCATTGTCACGTAATTTCTTAATTAACTGATGGTATTTCTACTGGTGTCGTTTCCTATGGATATTGGACTCTGCTTGCATCCTAAGAATTAATTTCTTAATGTCTGATGTTACAAGTTCATGAAATATATCCACCGAGTCCTTTGGCATGACAGGGACAAATTTTGATTTTGGTTTACATGCCGTTGTGGGAATAACATTAATTACCATTGCTTCACTTTCCATAGTTGTTTGGGTGGAAACCATCTCATCCGTCCTTTGAATGTGCTCCAAATGATGTAAATTGCTGAGCACGTTGACATCTGGGGCTTCCAAATTGTTGTATTTGTTTGGTGGCGCAGAGATTGCCTTTTCATTTCTCTTAGTCATGCCATGATGGTATTTCCACAGCTTAAGCTTCCTGATGTACATATATATGTCTGCTCGAGTTTTCGAGTGACGAAGGCTAACGCCGAAACGCGTCTGTGCTTTTCTGTTCCCGAAGATTAAAGAATCTGGACACCTCTGTGGTTTGTGAGTGCTGCCTCTTTCTTTGGATTTGAGAAGAGTCTCGAGCGCAATATATATATATATATATATATATATATATATATATATATATATATATATATACCTACTGGTGGCTCCGTGGCGCGTTTTAAGTTGGGGGAGTAAGTCCCCTTGTATCCTGGGGCTCCCTGGGGCCAACTAGCCCACCAGGTATCTTTAGTAAGCTCAACAGAGTTGCGTTGCAGAGAAAGGGGTGTGGCCTTGGACCAGCTCTCTGCAACGCAGCTCTGTGGTGCTTACTGTAGGTACCTGGTGGACTAGTTGGGCTCCAGGGACCCTCAGGATTCAAGGAGACTTAGTCCCCCAACTTAAAACGTGCCTAGGGGCGCATTTGCACACTTCTCACATCAGGCCCCACCCCCTCCTTTTACCACTGTGCAAATAGGCCCTCTGGCACGTTGTAAGTTGGGGGATTAAGTCCCCTTGAATCCCGAGGGTTCCTTGGGTCCAACTAGCCCACGAGGTACCCCCAGTAAGCGCCGCAGAGCGGCGTTGCAGAGAGGTGTAAAAAGGGGCGTGGCCTTGGACCACCTCTCTGCAACGCAGCTCTGTGGCGCTTACTGGAGGTACCTGGTGTGCTATTTGGCCCCCAGAGTTCCTCATGATTAAAGGTGAATTAATCCCCTAACTTAAAACCTGCCAGGGGGCGCGTTTGCACAGTGGTGAAGGGAGGGGGCGGGACTGATGTGACATGTGTGTACTTATCCAATCACTCCACCAAAACCCAAGCACTTATAAATTCACCATGCACTCTCCTTGCAGTACTCTAATCATCCAGTCAGTACCCATGCACTCATGGAATGACCCATGCACTAACTCATGCATTGTTACAATCCCCTAAGCACTTCCCATGCAGATCTCTAACCACCTGCACACTACTGATTCACTTCTCCAATTACCCAGGTAGTACCCATGCACTCCAGAAATCCCTATGTCTCTACCCATGCACTCCTCCAATCACCCAGTCAGCACTATGTACTTATCCAATCACTCCGCCAAAACCCAAGCAGTTATAAAAGCACATTGCACTGTCCTTGCAGTACTCTAATCATCCAGTCACTACCCATGCAATCATGCAATGACCCAGTCACTAACACATGCACTGCAACAATCCATTGAGGACTACCTATGCAGTCCAGTAATCTCCCTGGTACTACCTATGCAGTCCTCCAATCACCCAGCCAGTCCTATGTCCTTATCCAATCACTGCGCCAAAACCCAAGCAGTTATAAATTCACCATGCACTCTCCTCGCAGTACTCTAATCATCCAGTCACTACCCATGCAGTCATGCAATGATCCAAGCACTAACACATGCACTGGTACAATCCCTGTGTACTACCCATGCAGTCCTCTAACCACCTACACACTTCTCATTCACTCCTTCAATTTCTTTGGTAGTACCCATGCAGTCTAGCAATCACCCCGTCACTCCCCGTGCAGTCCTCCAGTCATGCAGCCACTACCATGTACTAATGCAAACACTCCGCCAATACCTAAGCACTTATAAGTTCACTCAGGCACTCTCCTTGCAGTATTCTAATCTTTCAGTCAGTAGCTATGTACTCATGCAATGATCCAGGCACTAACTGATCACAGTTACAATCCCATATGCCCTATCCATACAGACCTGTACCCACTTTACACTTCTCATTTGCTCCTTCAATTCCCCCAGGTAGTACCCATGCAGTCCCGCAATCACACTGGCACTCCCTGTGCACTCCTCCAGTCACCCAGCCACTACCATGTACTAATCCAAACACTCCTCCAATACCCGAGCACTTATAAATTCACCATACACTCTCCTTGCAGTACTCTAATTATCTACTAGGTACCCATGTACTCATGCAATGACCCAGTCACTAACACATGCACTGTTGCAATACCTTGAGGACTACCTATGCAGTCCAGTAATCTCCCAGGTACTACCAATGCAGTCCACCAATCACCCAGCCAATCCTATGCGCTTATCCGATCACTGCGCTAAAACCCAAGCACTTATAAAATCCCCATGCACTCTCCTTGTAGCACTCTAATCATCCAGTCACTACTCATGTACTCATGCAATGACCCAGGCATTAACTCATGGCAAATACAGAGGAGGTCATGCTAATCACAGGGGTACTCCAACGCATAGTGTTCTCTAGTGTATGCAGGTGTTTTCACCGTATTTGAAGTGTCTTTTAGCATAGCACTGGCTCTAGGCCTGGTTAGTCATAGTCAGTTACCTCCAGTATCCATCAGCAAAACATTGGGGGCACAGGAGGACTTTCTGCACATCTCTTCTTCTCCCTGCACTTTTCTTCGTCTTTCTGGACTTATGTTGCCTCTTTCTGCATTTGTCTTGCTTCTGTCTGTGTTTTTCTTCCACTTTTTTTGCATGTCCTACCTTTGTAGGCATAGTTAGAAATTAACATTTAAAAAAACCTTTGAAATTCAATGAACAAATCATAGGTTTCAGGGACGTTATAGTTAGAAATTTTCATTTATAAAACCTTTGAAATTCACTGAAAAAACCATAGGTTTCAAGCACGTTATAGTTAGAACTTACCATTTAAAAAACCTTAGAAATTCACTGAAAAAACCATAGGTTTCAGGCACGTAATAGTTAGTTCGACATTTCACTTGTACAAACCCATGAAATTCTGCCGTTATAGTTAGCTGAGATAACTATACTCACCAACCCAGGCACCTACATGGGTTGGTGAGTAGCCACATGAGTGTCTATATGGGTTATGGATTGGTTGTCTGTGTATCTATATGGGTGCCTGAGTGTCTGTGTGGGTGGGTGGGGAGTGTGTGGCTCTGTGCAGAGATGTGTGAATGGGTGATTCACTGGGTGTTTGGGTTCAAGACTGCATGTGTGAAGGGCTGTATGGGTGGGTGAGTGTGTGAATGGGTGTGTTGGTGAGCGAATGGATGTCTCAGTCATACATGTGTGAATAACTACGTATGTGAAAGGCAGTATATGTGAGTGTTGGAGTATATTAATGACTGTATTTGAGAGTGATTGATTATGAGAATGGCTGTATGGACGAGTGTGTGCTTGTATCAGTGAGTGTATAAGAGAGTAAGTATGTATAAATAAGTGAGGTGGTGTGTGTGTAACTGTATAGGTGAGTAAATAGGAGTGTGATTGATTCTTTGCATGACTGCCTAGGTGTGTGAGTAACTCTATGGATGAGTGGCGGTGTGTGAGTGTCTGTCTAGGTGTATGAGTACATATGATAGTGCTGTATTGATGAGTGACTGTATGGGTGAATGTGTAGATGTGTGTGTGTGTAGACCTAGGAATCAGTGAGTGGGAATGTAGTAACTGGTATTTGTGTGTCAATATTTTTGAAAATGGTAGTTGGAATTTTAGAGTGGGTGTATAAAAGGTTATATTAGGGTATGAGGAGATGCATCAGATTATCACATAGATGATGTCATCAGTGATGTCATTTGAGATGTCATCAGTGATGTTATCAGTGATGTCACTGACCATGTCATTAATGATGTAATATGTGACATCATCAGCAGTGCATTGCGGGGGCGCGAGTTATATAACAGCTAGATTTCACTGGTTTTGTACGAGTGAAATGTCCAACAAACTATAACGTGCCTGAAACCTTTGTTTTTTTCTCATTGAATTTCTAAGGTTTTTTAAATGCTAATTTCTAACTATAGGGTGCTTTAAACCTATGGTTTGTTCAGTACATTTCAATGTTTTTTTAAAATGTTAATTTCTAACTATAACGTGCCTGAAACCTATGTTTTTTTCTGTGAATTTCAAAGGTTTTTTAAATACTAATTTCTAACTATAACATCCCAGAAACCTATTTTTTTTGTGAATTTCAAAGGTTTTTTAAATGCTAATTTCGAATTATATTGTTCATTAAACCTATGGTTTTTTCAGTAATTTTGAAAAAAATGTTGTGATATTTTAATACCCTAAAAATTGTTTTTGTAATTTTTTTTGTTTGTTATTACAATAATATAATGTCTTCTGTTTTCTTAAATATTAATATATATTTTTTGTTGTTGAAAAAAGTGGAGACACGCATCCATCATGTACCTATCTAGGTGGGTGCTCAGATTCAAACCGCCATATTGGTAAAGTCGTGAAGGATGTGCGTTTCAGCCAGCCCACTCCGCATACGCTTACAGGGAGGGAACTACAACGCTACATGTCCCAGGTCTTCCCTGTAGTGATCTGCTGATCACAGGTCTAGTTGTCAGCATGCCACACCACTCCCTCACTGCTGGTTTACACCAACACCACACCCATGCAGCACAGGCATCACAGGACATGTGCCCCTGCCAATAAAAAGGACCGGGCGCACATGCTCGAGGCCATTTCCATTCTGGAACTGGGTGTGTCCGTGTGGTATTATGTATGTATGAGGGCCTAGGGACCTACCACATCACATTCCCCACTGCCGAAGGTGACATGATGACGTGCGCACCACGATATTCAATCAATAAGGGCCTATGAATTGAGGTGCACAGAGTTGGTGACAGCCGAGGCACTTTGGCCGACACTGGCCTCCTGCAACGGGGTGATGACTTGAGGTACACACAGTTGGTGGCAGCCGAGGCATTTTGGCAAACACGGGCCTCCTGCCATGTGACGATGGCTTGGGTTATAATGAGTTAGTTGCACCATAGCTGAGCAGGTCGGCAGCCTGCGATGATGCGTAGGCCTCGATACACCATCCTTGCAATCAAGACCCAATTTGAATTGTGAGCTCAGCTGGACCGCGTGTACGCCAAAGGCAGCTGGCTGTACAGACATGACTCCTCGGCGCGGTGCAGCAGGATGTGCCGGGGGCATGTGCTACGCAATCCAGTGACGGCTGAGACGGTTGCTCCAGCACGTGGTAGGCCCTCTTGGAGACACGGCGGTGGCGGCAGGTGAGCATTGAGGTCTGGGTGCGCAGGGTCGGGCAGTCATCGCTAGGTGTCGGACTGGTCTTAGGACCAGGGCTCAGATGCTTGCAAAAGATCCAGGAATCATGCACACTGCCTGAGAAGTTTGCAATGACATTAGTGTACAGGCCACGTGGTCCAGTTTTGCCTGCACTTTGTTGGAATGCGTGTGGTTTCTTTTGCGGTGATTGTGTGCAGTGTTGGCAGGGGGCACAAGTAGTAAATGTGTGCAGTCAATTGCCCAAAACACATGCAAGAACCCTGCTTAGTCTCCAGCTGTTCCTGCGCAGTGTGGGGGAAGTGAACATGCAGGTGTATCAAGCTGAAACGAACCGTGATGCTTACAGGTATGATAAATCCTACATAATGAGACCGTAACAGAAGTTTGTGCGGTTGTAACGTTCCTTTTCTTTCCTAAGAAGGTTACAACCACACAAACTTCTGTTACAGTCATTTTGTGCAGAATTGCTTATACCTGTAAGCATTCCGGTTTGTCCAAGTGCAATACATTGATCCATATTACGTTTGTGACCATACTAACGCTTGAACATTGTCTTCATTTATCCAACAGGTTTCTGAACATGGAGTATTGGGATTTCCAGGATGATCTACAGTTATTTCGATCCACAAGTTGCCCTGATGATGTTCCCTGTTGGGAATGTCACTCGTTGTTTGATGTTTTTTCGTTTTGTTAATTTTTGTTTTTCTAATAAAGTACTGTTTTTCCATTACTGTCGACCACTAGACTTCATGACCTGGCGCACCCCCATTTCAGTGACTACAATCTTGGATCTGGAGCACAAAGGCATCAAGCAACAGCTGGGGTTAGGGTTGGGGTTGGTTGTGCAGTAATACTACGAATTGGGACGAGCGTGTGGTGTGGATACAGGGGCCCTATGTTGCTTTTGTAGACATGCATCCAAGACTTGTGAGGAAATTTGCAGGCTGTGAGACTCCTCCGACTCTGGCAGTTGTTAGTTGGAAGGTACCAGAGGCCAACAGGTGCAGCACAGCCAGCAGCTTTGTCTACGGCAGGATGTTGATTGTCCGCTGTGTTGGTACCGTCTGCCTGTGGGCAATGTGGCAGTGTGCACCAACTTGAGAATGGGGTGATAATTCTTTTGCCACTTTTTCTGCGCTAAAGTGCCGATAATTCGGCAATAAGTCCCCACTGTTGGGTTAAAGGGTGACTCTAAAACGAGCCCTTGTGTTTATTAGAACGTTGTTGTAGCTACATGCGAATCACAAGAAAAAAGATGAAAAAACAAAAAAAGTGGGTAGGGTACAAACACCCTGACTCCCTAGGCCTGCTCAGGGAATCTCACAAAAAACCCCAGGGCCAAAAAAATTTTGTATATATTTTTTTTTTCAGCGGCTGGGTGCATGAATCCAGACGAAAAAATAAAAAAAACGATGAGGCATATTCTCAAGGACTTATCGCTGATTTATCGGCACTTAAGCGCAGCAAAAGTGGCAAAAGAATTATCATCCCATTCTCAACCTGGTGCAAACTGCCAATATCGCCAGTTTTCCAGCGATAGCTTCCGAAAAAAAAACCATCACCACTAATGCTAATGATATGCAGAGTAGGCATTCCCGTGCAAAAAAACGAAAGCACCACTTCCCAATATTTTCAACGACCAGCCAAATCTGTGATGCGATCCAAAAACAGGCGATAAGCCGTGTTAGCAGTAAGGATTTAACATCTGCCTTTACTGGTGTAAAGCAGGGCAACTACCTACAGGATGAAAGGGAGACCAGCCCAGAGCCACATCCGAAGACCAACACATGTCATAGAACTACTGATCAGGCAGCTTCGACACCCAAGAAGGCCACAACACCCACCGCCACCACCCCCAGGACCTCCCCCCCTGACCACTCCCCCACTACCACCGAGGCAGCACACAACAGGACAGCGGACCTTCCGAAAACAGCATGGTCCCTCAGCCACACAATAGCTGAATGTTGGGAGAGGTGGGAACCAAGTATGTGTGAAGGAGGCAAGTCACCCATGAATAAGAATGCAGACAATGCCAAGTGTAGCGGTGATGTGCTGGACAGACTTCTCTATGCAAAGCACAGACCTCTCCATGTGGACATATACTGCTGGTATTTGTAGTGTTGTGGACAGTGGACGCAACCATGTTACCTCAGGCAGTAGGGAAGATCTCGGTCATGTAGCTGTGTCATCCTCCCTGGAAGTGGAAGCAGAGTGGGCTGGTCCAACGTACGCCACTCCAGCATAGGATTGTGAATAAATAGGCTGAGGCTCTGGGTGTGGTTCACTTCTGGGAAGGCCAACGCATCTGCCAGAGCAGCAGCCCTCACCCAGCCACGAGGCCGCCGCCGTGACCGCCTCCTTGACACAGGCCTGCTGCGAACCCAATGGCACAGCACCGCAGATTTATGTCTGTACAGATCACTGCCTTCGAGGTACACTGTGGACAGCAGGGCTCACAATTCAGATCGAGTCGCGATTGCAGATGACGCAGTCCAGTAGGCAGCAGACATTGCTACCAGTGCGGCCTGCCCGTACCACGCATCTTTGGAGGCTACCCACACGCTGAATGCTCTGGTGCCACTAACTGCAGCTCAACTCAACGCCACGTGGCTGTGGGCCCTTGCTGTGTGCTGTCTCTGGCCTACACTGCGGACAGCAGAGCTCACAATTGAGATCGAGTCACGATTTCAGATGACGCAGTCCAGTAGTCAACAGACATTAATACCAGTGCTGCCAGCCTGGTCCACGCATCATTGCTGGCTGTGCACACGATGAGTGCTTCAGGTGCCACTAACTGTGCAGCTCAACTCAATGCCACGTGCATGTGGGCCCTTGCTGACCACTGCCTCCGGTCTACGCTGAGGCGGTCAGCAGGGCTCACAATTCAAATTCAGTCTTGATTCATTAATTTCAGAGTCCAATAGGCTAACATGCAGCTCCCATTATCCAAAAGCAATCTTGCTTTGCTTCATTGAAGCGAGAGCAGGTTTTCCTGCTCTCGCTTCAATGAAGCGGAGCAGGGTTTGCTATGACAGGGCGGGAGCCAAGATCCTGCCCTGCCATAGCAAACAGCAATGTCCCGGGGGTGGGTACCTCAGGATATTGCAGTAGCCGGCCCTGGGGGGTGGCGGTCCCCAGGGCCATCAAGGGCCCCAGGAGGGGGGCCACGCGGCCCCACTCCCTCTATTTTCAAAGCCCTGGGGAGGTGGTAGTCCCTGGGGCTTAGGAGGTCCTCGGAGGCCCCCCACTCATTACAAATCAAACCCCGGGGAGGTGGCGGTCCTGGGGGCTGCAGGGGCACGGCAGGCCCCAGCAATATAATTATAGGATTGCACCTGGGACCTGGCCCACCCGGGGGCTCATTTAAATGAAGTGGGGGAGCCCCCGCTTTATATTCTCTAAATGTTTTCGTCCGGATTCGCGCACCCACTGCGCAGTCAGACATTTTTTTTTTTATTATAATTTTTGGGGGGCCTGCGGGTCCTTCTGGGGCCCCCTGAGCAGGCCTAGGGGGTCAGGGTGTTTCTACCCTGCCCCCTTTTCTTTTTTATTTATCTGCCAACACTTCCTGGTCGGAGTGTTGGCAGCCAATCACAGTGAAGCTCATGGTCAGGAGGGTACACGAACCCACTGCTGACCCAGATATTGAAACTATTATTTTTTTAATTTCTCAGCAACTACTGAACAGATTTACAATATTTTTTTTTAAAAAGGTCACTTTCTGAACCAAGCACTACCTTTCGCCAAATTTGGTGTAATTCCGTTCAGCAGTTCGGGTTGTAGCCTTGGCTAAAGTTTCCTATGGAAAATTGATTTGAGACTTTTATTTTTTTAATTTATCAGCAACTACTGAACGGATTTACACCATTTAAAAAACAAGGTCACTTTCTGGCCAAAGCGCTACCTTTTTGCCAAATTTGGTGTAACTCTGTACAGCAGTTCGGGCTGTAGCCTGTACTAAAGTTTCCTATGGAAATTAACACGGAGAAATCACTTTTTGGGACTCCCCTTTTTTCTCAGCCCCTGCTTGATGAATCACCCTCAAACTTTCAGGACAGGAGCTGACCTGGATAAACCTTTTTTTTATTTCGCGAAGATTAGTCAAACAAGGGCAAAGTTATTAGCAAATCAAAAAACGCTTTTCCTATGGAAAATAGTTTCTAACTAAAACTACCTACTGGCAACCGTCAGTAGGTAATTACTATATATATATATATATTATATATATATATATATATATATATATATATATATATATATATATATATATATACATACAAAAACATATACTTATGTGTGGTATATTTATATAAGTGTATATGTATATATAGCATTATAAATTAGTGGTTTATACTTAATGTACATTATTGTATATATATTAAAATATTTACCATTTACTACTTCAACCTCTATTTAGATTAAAATCCCAATATTTTTGGTCAGTTTTTGGACGATATTAGTGAACACTATATTTGCTTCAGATAATTTTGTACTTACCATAATAAGTGTAGGAGCAAGATATTGTGGTAAATGTTATTTTTGACACAATATATTTTTCAACTATATTGTTTACCACAATATTGTGTCAGTAATCTATGCTCCATCATCCGACTTGATCTCTGTCTAGTAGCCTTCTTTTTCTTCTTTTTCAGTACACTAATTGATGGACATTGCTAATACACAAGTCTATGTAGTTCTTTTGTATATCTGCACTATTTCTTTTTTTCTGTGTTATTATTACTACTTTAAACTCACCTACGGGTGAGTAGTGCGCTCTATAAATGACCTGATTGATTGAGTGATTGCTTTCATCTCATGTATATGGCCACACATAGCCTCCTCTGTATAGTAAATATGTCACAGCATTCTCAAAGTATTAATGATTGAAACATATCCTGTATGCTGGGAATTCAATGGACCTCCCACCCTCACAAGACCACACCTCCCAGCAACCTCTGCTACTGAGGGGGTTCCCACCTTCAGTGCCATGAAGCAGGGCGCCACCTCCTGCATCACGGGACTTCACCAAACCCTTCACCATCCAAGACCATGCCTCACAGGAGCCTCCGCTACCGGGAAGAAACTTGCTGCCTGTTTTCCCACCTCCAGTGCCATAAAGCAGGGTGCCACCTCCTGCAATGATTGACTTCACAGGACCCCTCAACCACACAAGACCACAACTTCCAGCAGCCTCCGTACTGGGAGGAGACTTGCTGCCTGTTATTCCATAAAGCAATGCATCACCTCCAACATCGCATGACACATGCAGGTGTGTAGTGTAGTTCCTATATTCCCAATAGGCTCTGCGCATTGGAATAATATCTTCAATAGTATAGATGTAGGACAGAGGTTAACTAGGTCTTCTACCGCCGATATTAGACTTAAATTTTTGTGTGCCAGCTAGCTCAGAGTTCACTAGAAACTTTCTCGAATAGGCGAGGAGGAGTTTAACCCTCCCTGGATAGACAAGAAGGGATTTAGTTTCTGACAACCATAGAACATGACAACTTTGCTCTCCCTAATCAAGAGTATATCTCCAGAGTCGTGTGAAAACAAAAGACAGCTATTTTACTCAGTCAGTACGTGCATACTTAGTTCCACCAGTTTGTAGAAAAAGAAGAGATGGGCGTGTTCAATAAAAGATGTTATTTATTGATCAGTCTCTTTTTCTCATACAAGAGAAATGAATCGCTACAGTTGCAATACTTAAGGTTAAGTAGAGTACATACAGTAAAAGCGAGATTATAAAATAATACTGTAAAAGCATTGATATGGTTTCTTAGCCATATGATACTTAAAATGGATAAAAGATATACATACATATATACATTGACTAATCGTACTCAACTGGTGCTTCTAACTACGCCTAGCCCGGTGTACCTGACCTAAGCCTAATACGTGGGAGGGAGTAAGTAAGTAGCAGTTTAAGTTAAGTTTGTTTTGCCAAGAATCTGACTCAAGAATTCTCTGTAAGGGGTTAGTCAGTTCAGTACCTGGGATTTAGAAGGCAGGAGGGCTGGTATCTCTCTCTCAGGACTCGATATCCCAGTTACCCGCGAAGGTAAGCCGGAAACACCGGAGGCTGGATTTCTCGGCATGAGAAAAGGCAGCGTCTCTCTCAGCGCGTCAAAAGGGAGGGGCAGCGTCCGTGGGCTTCCTGCATCAGCTGGGCTCTCCGGCAAGTAGTGCTGCTCCAAGCTCATCACCACCGTGTCGTTGCTTAGGGCAGCGTCGGTATATTTATACCTGAAAGGTGCCGAGTTTGACGTAAGGATGGACATAAGACGTCAGTAAGAATGTCATAAGGACTGGTCGTTCTTCCATTCCTTTTAGGAGTTCTCGAGCGAAATCAAAACAATAGCTGCGGGGGATTTCCCAGGTCTGCTGATAGTTTGGTTTGTTTTGAGAACTCGGTGTGCGTTCTAGGGGGCTGGAGAAATAGTGCTTGCTTAATGTGACAGCATGCGCTATGACCTAATCTGAAAACGGGTTTCTGTGCCGTTGTATGGACACTAGTGAATTAATAACCGGACAAGGGTCAGAAATAGGAGTATCAATATAGGTACCTAGATAAACACACTACACCCACTCCACAATTTTATGTACATATTTACTAACCTAAGCAATAGTAAACATAACTAACAATGCATGTGTATACCGAACCACCCCAAAATACTTTTTTTGCATTTGAAAAATGGCGTATGCGAAATACACGAAATGAGTATAGGTACTGTATGCATTCAAGCAGTATAATCATTCAAAAAGGAGATGCACATTTTATATCAGCACAAATGATTTGTGAAATTACACATGAAATGGCTCTTAATACAGAAGAAAAATTGCGAGACCATCTCATCACATATAAATCAATTACTTGCATATAAGCTAGAGGTTGAGGTAATGTATTGTCTCTACAGTTCCTAGGAATAGAAGCTCTGTTCTCTAAGAATAGTTTTACTTAAAGCAGAAGATAAGTGCCAAAAAGGTAAATATTTTGGATCTGGAAAAAACTTTTCGCTTTTCAGGGGAGGAGAGAAACAATAGTTCACAGTCACTTTGTTTTCAAAAACTGAAGGCCAAATTCAGAGTTCAGGGAACGCTGTGTGCAACTTTGTTTAAAGTCATTCTCTCTGTTCTGGTGAAAACATCATTTCAGACAGACTCTCGAAAAAACAGTCTACCGCTTCTGGTGAAAGTTCGACCAAGTTGGAAAATGTCGCTACCATGCAGTCATGCGCATGTTCGCTTTCAGTGATGTTTAGACCAGTACTGCTTACAGAAGGTCGTACCTGGTTGATGCTGTTCTCATCCTGTACTTCACTACCCTTCAATCGTAGTGGTGAAGTCTCCACGAATGCCGTCATCAGGATAGGTAGCCGCTGGGGACAGCACAATGCATGAGCCTTTACTGGACCCAACAAAGTATCTGCATCCAAAGGTACATCTGATTGTAGTGTAAGACAGGTGTCCAACACGCATTCTTCGGCGCATAACATGCATCTTAATACAGGTAAGACACAATTCTGCCATATTGGTCTGAACGAAAGAAACCAGGTCATATTCAGATTTCTTAGCCGGGCTAATCCAAGGACTTTAGTTATGCGGTCCCGGTAGCGTATAGCTAGGATTGTTTCTTCCATTGTTGCTGGAGTCTTGTCTGTGACATGGCTTGCCATAACGAAGCAAGAGTAGCAAAAATAGGATGCCTGCTACGAGTCCCAACAGGAGAGGAAGTCCGCCAAAGATGGAATGGACGAAATTTGGAAAAATACCCAGGACTGCTTTGAATGGGGTTAACAGTCCCGAAAAAACGGTCTTAAATACACTCGCGATACCATTTGTATCAGAAATATTTAAGATTTCGTTTAGCATTTCTGCGAAGTGTAGGGGGCAATTTGTTGATAGCAATGCATGTATCTCTCCCGTTGTCCTTGCAACTTGGAGATCATACGTTTCTTTAGATGACGTCAAATGGGTTGGCGTCTGTAGGAGCACAGTCTTCATTCTGCTTAAAGTATCAATTCGAATAGAAGAGATATTCAAACTGGGCCAAATTTTTCCCTCCCTGTCTGGAGTGTCATTCGGAAACAATACTCGTTCACAGCAAATGACCATGGAAGTCACGCTTACTAGATAAGGTTTTGCTGGCAGCAAGCCACAATGTCTGTGATCTACAATTAGAATGTAACTCCCGTTAGAAAGTCTTCTAAAGAATGGTTCTATTCGTGTTGCAGGTGTGCCGAGCTGGTGGCATGAAAGGTTATTTGAAGTACCCTCGCAGGCCCCATGTAAACTTATGCCCTGACACAGAAGTATACCACTTAGTGATTTTTCACAATTGTTACCACTAAGAAATACACTCTGTCCCTTATCACTGTAACATGTGTGTGTATAAGGTTAGTTCCATGTTGACTTAATGTATCCTTTACCCAACCTTTCATACTGGCCTGCCTGTATATATTTTTGACAGTATCGAAACTGGAAAGTTGTTATCGGAATAGTTATTATCCCATGTACTATCCATTCAATGACAGGTCGCTCTGACATTGTCAATGGTAATCTCTCAAGTTTTTCAATGCTCAGAATTGTATATTCTGCACCCTTCTGTGCCAAACTGATTTGTGTATCAGTAAGGTTAAAGATACTGAATAGTGACGTTGTGTTGATTAAACGCCAAGGCACGTAGCCTGAACGCAGATTTTGTAACGTCCAGCCAAGCTGTACAATAGAACGCAATTGGGACTGACCGTGTTGTAACATCAGTAAGTCTTGTTCTATTATATCGATTGCAGATGATACAATACTGTCCAGTGAATATATTCTGGAAGACAGAGTCATTAACCCATTGGCCACAACAGAAAGTGATTTTTCCAAATTAACACGGTCAATTTCCCGTATTTTCTCTGCTGTTTCAATTTGAGTTACTTTCCAAGCTTCGTTGTAAGCTGCATATATAGAGGCTGCTATGAAACGTTTTTGACGCTGTTTGCGTGGTCCCATAATGAAATCACGCAAGTCAGCACCTTCTTTAAGTAAAGTCAAGTGTTGCTTAATTTCAACCAGTGTGGATGTTTGTAGCCATTCGAGGCAGAGTTTCCCTACACTGTAAGTAGTTACAATCCCTGGATGTTGTCTCTGGGAGTATCTAGGGTCTGGCCTGGTCAATGTGAACCCCTGTTTTTTGTTCAGGAATCTATCTTGACAGTTATTTGTGTCTGTGGGCCAGATCAACCATTTCTTCCAATCAGGATGTGTTCTGTTTTGGTTTAAAATATGTGACACGTCTATCTCAACATCTGTAGTGCTATTACTGTCGGGTGTTGGTTTTGGAATAGACAGTTTGTTTAAGTCTTTAATTTTGGCTAGGCCAAGACAGGTTGTTTGTTGAATTGTGTCATTCAAAAATATTATTTGTTCTGGGATCAGGCAGGCTCTAAATAATGATTCTAAACCTTGCACTTGCCAATCTCTTGTACCCCAGATTGTCTTAGTTTCAATATTTTTGTTCCAAAAATCATAACCAAATGTTTTCATTTTTTCAAAAAATGTCTCTGAATAGATCAATTTTGTGTTCGTAAGCATGGTTTTCATTCCTGTCTTATTTAACAGTCTAAAATAAAACGTTTCTGCATCACTTGTGTTAAACCCTGAGAAGTATGAAAATCTATCATAAAATGTTTTTGAACTGCCTTTTGGTGGAGTAGCACAATGTTCCCATTGGTTGTAATTTAAAACATTTCTAGGTTGAGCAGATTTATGCAGAAAATGGTTACCATAGTGGTTATAACAATACATCTGGTCATATTTAGATGAACCCTGTAAATAATCATGTCCTGTAAATTTAGCTGACATCACTAGATCTGACATCATATCATTAATACTTTCAAAGTCCCAATCATCAGCGAATGTGCTTGGTTTTACAAAGACACTTAATGAAATCTTGAATTGATGAGGATACTTCAGGAGCTCAACCGGACCATAGATTTCGTAATCAGTTTTGTCCCATGCAACCCCACCGGGTATAGGATTGTCTGTGAAGTTTACTGAAGAAAGATCTCTTTTCTCGATGTGTGAAGACTTGTGTGGTTTCAGGACCAAGTTGATATTCTGACTTGCTGTGTCCATTGTAACATATTTTCCCTCAATGAAATGTCCCAAGCATAGTACCATGATGAGCCAAAGTATGAGGATGAATACTTCTAGTGCCACCCAAAGTTCAACCCATGGAGAAATCAGATAAGTTTCTTTTAGTTGATGAAAGAGTTCCTTTGCTTTGTTTTTAAAAGATTTTTTTGTCGGCTGTTCTCCACGTTCACTTGGATCTTCAGAAAAATCATCGAAGTTGATGAAGTAGCCTGATGCTGTTCTGTCAATTGTTTCAATTGCTACTGGATTCTTTTTTGCTTTTTGAATTTTCTTTGTTTCATAAGCATAATCTGTGGTTACATCATTGTAGATTGGTGTTTCTTGATTTAAGATTTTAATTTGGGTTTCAAGAGGTTTAAGTTCCATGGCTTTGTTGCATAGTCCTTGTTGTTTTACTGTAGGTTTATCAATTGTGATTAGTCTCTCAGTTTGAACCTCTGTATTTGTAGCAAACTTTGGTGTTCTACTACTTCTTGGGAGTCCACTTGGCCTACTACTTGTTATCGGCCACATGATTGTGGTTTAACCAGGTCGATGGATACAACTCGGTTCTCCTTTTTACCAGCAAGGGGCGGTAATACCACTGATCTTGTTCCGTAGACAGACAAGACAGGTAATGCTTTTCTGTAAGAAGGCCCAAATTCCTTCTTTACCGCGATCTTCTCTCTGACCAGATCCCCGGCTTTTGGAATCCAGACAGGCCTTGCTGGGACAGGTGGTTTCTCTTCAGTGGCTGTTGGCTGTTGCTTCAACTTTATGTTGCTCAGGTCTTTTCTCTTTTCGTTTAAGTCCTGTAAAATAGCCAAACGATCTTTGATATCAAAGCATTTTTCTTTAACCACTGAAGTTTGACTGTCGAGGTCCTGGATTAACATTCTAGTCCCAAACAATAGTTCGTACGGACTGAGACCTTTCAGAGAATTTCTTGGTAGATTGTTAAGACTACGTTGGACACTTATTAAATGTTTGACCCACCCAGCTCCCGAACCTAATACCTTTGCCGTTACAGATTGCTCTATGCCTTGGTTTTTTCTTTACACCATCCCGTTTCCCTCAGGAAGGAAGTGATAAGAGTCCCGCAATGCAATGCCCATGCTGGCCATACACCCCCCATAAGCTCGAGAGCTAAAAGCAGGGCAATGGTCAGAATGTAGCATGCCCCATGCGTATATGCCATTATAGACTTGCAAATCTTTTTATAACAGTTCAGACGTCAGCCGAGAGCTGGGGTCTACATTTTAAGTGATGATAGTCTCAAATAATATACATTGGGACGCATGTTTCTTGTTTAATCATGCAAATAGATTGCTTTATGCTTTCTATTATGTGTTCTGGCACTACCTCGGAAGGTTCGCCACTGCGATCTCTGTTGCAGTTTTCACAATTTTTTGAAAATTTGTGATTATCCACGCTCAAACCCGGCCACCAGTATTCTAATTTTAATTCTGTTAAAGATTCTTTGATTGTCTGATGCCTTAAACCTAATCCCATATGTGCTTCTTGTATTAAGAAGCCTCTCCTGTTCCTGTTTGGAATTACCCTATCCCCCACTCCAGGGATTTGAGCAAAAGGAACGGAGTTTGCGTCGATTATGTATGTATAATTGAGTAGATAGTTGATGGGTAGCGCTGAGCAGCCGCCTTTTGATGACGTTTACACCGCCATTGTTTCCCCGTCAATGTATTTTCCTGAACGCTTTTTTGTAGCTACGGGAGCCGATTTAGTTGCTTCCGCTGTGGCTGTCTCAGCCAATAAATTCCCTGCAGCGTGAACGCCATCACGCTGTTGACTCAGTGTATGTATCACGTGAGCCTTTTGTAGTTCTTTCTGTAAAAGAACTACTTGTTCCCAAAGCGATTTTTGCTTTATTGTGGCACCTGTGTCATCTTTGTAACCGTTTTGAACCCAGTTCTGCAAGTCGTTATTGTATGATTTGACGCAGTAATATGAATTGCACACTATTAGTGTCGGGAATTCGCGATCGGCATTATCTAGCGCCATTTTTAACGCTATTATTTCAGTCTGTTGTTCTGAATTATTTTCCACTGAGTGTGTTTTTGTAAACAGAGGTCTCAATTTACCTCCTCGCCACACGTCTTTTACAATCTCGCATGTGGTGTTGTAGGCTTGTTTTCCCCAAACCGAGGGTTCTGCATAACTGTTTGTGTATATTACGCAGGCGTAAAGTTGTATGGGCAGAATGTCGCTAGGCAGAGGATATTCTCTTTCATATTCTAGATTTTTTAATTTTTTCATTTCCGGGTCAAAATAGTATTTCACTCTGTCTGTAGCAAGAGAATCTTCCCATTGTATCCATTTTGGATTTAGTGCCATAGTAGGTAAATTACATGGGCTTGTTAATGCCTCAAAGGCCGATTCTGCTGTTCTGACTGTAATCTGTCTGCCGTCAGCTTGGTATCTTTCTCTTGCTACAGCTGTTTGAACCGCACGAACAATGTTTTCCTTAATGCTAAATGTCTTTTCAGCTTCTGTGTACAATTGTGATTTGTATGCTATTGGTACCATTTCTCCCTCATTAGAGGTTAGGTATGTGAATCCGCATCTTCCTGGGATGACTCGAATCACAAGGTTGCGTGTGTTGTCGCGTGTTTGTAGTTTTGTTTTAACTAACATGTCTGTTTGTAAAGATCTCAAAATTTCTGTGTGTTTTTGAGTCCAATTGATTCTTTTAAAATCTGGTTTTTTTTAAGTCATAGAGAGGTTTAACCCTCTCAGCGTAATTTATAATGTAAGTTCTTCCGAAATTCAGGAAACCTAGAATTGATTGTAAGTTTTTCAGCGTTCTTGGTGCTGGGATTATAGCACATTTCTCCAGGAAATTGTCTGCCAGGCTTTTGCCTTCACTTGATAATTCATATCCTAAAAATAGGACAGTCAGATGGGCAATTCTTGACTTCTTGAAGTTGAATTTGTAACCCTCTGCTGCGAACCCAAGTATTATGGTGTTCACTCTTTTCAAGTGAGTATCCAAGTCATCATCTGTTAGATAGATGTCATCGACATAAGATAATGCCTCATCATCATACATTTGTAGTAACTCTGTTACTCTCGCTGAGAATAATCCTGGGCTGTTCTTGAACCCCTGTGGCAAACAACAGAAATTTTCTGCGAGCCATTTATTGAGAAAGCGGTCAAATATCTGCTTTCAGGTGCTATATTTTGACAAAAGAATCCATTAGAGATGTCTAATGTTGTTTTGTATTTTTTGCGCACTATGCTATTCATTAGGGCTGCACTGTGTGAGTTTTGTACTGCAAAGGTTTTGCAACATGAGTTAAGGTGTCTGTAGTCCAAAACTAGACGATATGAATCATCTGGTTTGGAGACAGGAAACAAAGGATTGTTCATTTGTGAGGTGCATGTTTCAATCACCCCCTGGTATTCAAGTTGATCTAAGATCTCCCTGACCTGTTTTTTAGCTTCTTGCTTAATTGGGTACTGCCTCTGTGCAGTTGGTTGTGATTTTAACTGGATTTTGTGAGGAGGAGAGTCCTCATCCCATCCCACATGATTTTTATATAATGCAGGAGCTTGGGCTACTGCCCACTTTCTTGCAAGTGTATATTTTTTATGTATTGGAATGTGATTTGAGAAGGCAGGCATAATCATTTCTTCGCCATGAGGGCACTCCCTGACAAACTCTGGTGGCCAGTCTTTTTCAGCTAGAAGGATGTCATAACCTTTGGAGAGATTATCCCAAAATAGACCCCTTATTTTCCTAGTCTTATCTCCCTCTATACGTAAAGTTATTTCATATATTTTATGAGGTTTGCTAACTCTGGTATCTGCAGTTTCCACCTGAATGTACTCATTCGTGTCCACTGTCTCCAGATGATTCATCAGGATCTTGCGAGCTATGCTCACTTCTGCTGCGCTGTCTAGCATTGTCTGAGCCCACTCTCCGTTTTTCAGCTGTGTTCTCAGGATCCTCGGCATGTTTGATTACTTTAATACTGGCTACCTTCTTCTTTGGAAATTGGAAATTTTTATTTTGATGAGCAGGTTCCTTGTCTTTGGACTTGACGTGCTCTTCCCTGTGTTCTGACCGTCCTCTTCTTTCCGATTTCTGTGAGGAAGTCTGAAAAGATCGAGATGGACGTGTATCAATATCTTGATATCTATCAGGTTTCTTCAAATTATCTCTATTTCTAAGGTTGTATTTTTTCTCAGAGGGCTCCCTCTGGGGAGACTTGTGTCCTTGGTCTGGAGATCTTTCTCTCCGCCGAGGAGACCTTCCTCTGGACTGTAATTTCTTCTCTTTGGGAGTGGATTGTTTATTTCCATCCCAGCTCTTTTTTGGAGTGTTTAGATTATTTTTAATAAATACCTTTTCAGGATTTTCAATTAGTTGGGGTTTCACTGGTTTCCCACCCAAACTATCTCTTCCTAGTTCTTCATAGGATTTTTCTATGATTCTGGCAAGTTCAAATGGTTGGTCTGCTATATCTGTTTCCTTCAACCTTTGGCGGATTGCCACATTTGCTGCTTCCCCCTTTATGTTGGCTAGTAATATTGCCGAGACCTGCTTAAAGTCTTTCAGTAATTTCATACCCAGAGTTAAAGCAGGTTCTGGACCGTATTCATTTTGAATCTGCTTTAGCACCTCTGGTATTACCGACATGGACGGAACACCATGTGTTTTTGTGTAAATGGAAGCAAAGACTGTACCCCAAGAGTCACAGTCCTCCACATATGGTGCGATCCCCATTGGAAGACAGATAGTCAGAATTCTGTGTTTCTCAGTAGGGGTAGTATCCGGGAATACTGCCTCTATTTGAGTGATTTTTTGTGCTAACCAGAATGGAATTTGTTCCCTTTTAATGGGTACTTTACCTAGACAGGACTGTATGTTCTGTGGTGTGATCTTATTTGTGTTCCCCTGATGAGGGGTCAGCTGTGGAATTTTAATAGCTGGTTGGACTGTTGAAGTTCACATTACATATTGGACTAATTGTCTGTGTATTTTAATCAGTTGTTTTAACTGTGCTAATAGTTCTGGTACTGAAATTTTTTCAATGTCTGGATGTGGTGTGTAGCTGGCTAGAACCGGCCACGTTGCTCCTGGTCTACCTAGTGGACCGAGCCTGGTGATGTGATCATTATGTTTTAGTAAACAACAGAGAGGAAGTGCCACTACTGATCTTTTGTTTATCTTCTTAATAAACAACCTAGAGCAAAGACAACTTATCAAAGCTGGGGCAGACTATTCAATAGCTTTTTATTTTACAAATTCAATTTGAAAGTGCATTTATTTAAACTTTCATCGTATATTGTCAAAACAACAACATTTTTTAACAACAAAGAAAATTAGGACACAAAAATAGGACAATAATATCAACCATCCATTCCAAAGTCAGCCATATCACAGTCATACCACACACATTCATGCATTCATATCACAATACTTAGCCCGATTGAATACAGGTAAACAATGGGGCTAGGTATTTGGTCTGCTACCTAAGTATACAATTATATATTTGGTCTGCTACCTAAGTATACAAATATATAATTGTATACTTAGGTAGCAGACCAAATACCTAGCCCCATTGTTTACCTGTATTCAATCGGGCTAAGTATTGTGATATGAATGCATGAATGTGTGTGGTATGACTGTGATATGACTGACTTTGGAATGGATGGTTGATATTATTGTCCTATTTTTGTGTCCTAATTTTCTTTGTTGTTAAAAATTTTTGTTGTTTTGACAATATACGATGAAAGTTTAAATAAATGCACTTTCAAATTGAATTTGTAAAATAAAAAGCTATTGAATAGTCTGCCCCAGCTTTGATAAGTTGTCTTTCCTCTGGGTTGTTTATTAAGAAGATAAACAAAAGATCAGTAGTGGCACTTCCTCTCTGTTGTTTAGTGATTACGGCTCAGCCTTACTGATTAGAGCCCACCCCAGTTGTTTTTGCATTATGTTTTAGGGCGCCTTTAAACCAGAGCAGGTGCTCTTGGTATTTTAATGGTATTTCCACCTCCTCGAAAGGAGTGTACTCATCCGGTGGTTCCTCTATTTTGTAATAGTGGAACTCCTTTGTTACAGCGTTTGCTGCTGGAAAGTTTATCCATGAATAGAATACCTCTGTCTGCCGATATTCATGTGCCTCAATTACGAATATGACTGTACCACCTCTTGATGTAAGTCCATTTTCTATAAGTTTTAAAGTTATAGTTTTTCTTATGCTGACCGGGATGAGTATTGTATCCGGGTCTTGCTGTAGGAGACTTGTGTCATCCGCTAGGAGTTGAGCTGCTAATCTAGCTGTCTCCCTATCTCCTTCACCGTCTGACATTTTACTGACAGGAAGGTTTTTTGTTGCAGATCAGGTTTTCACGGAAACAAAGATTAGATGCACAATGTTTTGGAACAGTGTATCCTTCAACGTTGAATAAACCAAAAACTATACATAGGAGTCTCTTCCTACTAAGTTTGGCGGATTTAACCTTTGACCCACTCCAGACGTCTTTGGAGTTTTATGGGAGAAAGGGTCTGTGTGGAAAAGCACGACTGAGTTACTCTAATGCCTTGCGTTAGTTTTATCGTCTTACCAAACTGTCGGGCGCCATGTAGTGTAGTTCCTATATTCCCAATAGGCTCTGCGCATTGGAATAATATCTTCAATAGTATAGACGTAGGACAGAGGTTAACTAGGTCTTCTACCGCCGATATTAGACTTAAAGTTTTGTGTGCCAGCTAGCTCAGAGTTCACTAGAAACTTTCTCATGGGAACAGGGCAGACCAAACTACCAAGCAAATTCTTCACTGGAAAGGAAACAAGCTTCCGGGGACCGGTTTCTGGCATTACAGCCGTCTTCGGCCCGGCTTGCTTGAATCCTGATGGTGCAATGAGCAAGGGACCCTTTTTGTAATTATTTTGGCCACCATGAGTGTGGAAGGGTATGCTCAGACATGAGTCCCTTGCTCATTGCACCATCAGGATTCAAGCAAGCCGGGCCGAAGACGGCTGTAATGCCAGAAACCGGTCCCCGGAAGCTTGTTTCCTTTCCAGTGAAGAATTTGCTTGGTAGTTTGGTCTGCCCTGTTCCCATGATGCACTGGGCCAGGGACAGACTAATTTGCATATAGCCAGGTTCTTAACTGGGATGGTGCAGCGAGCTAAAAAACGGTGATGGATCAAGCCCTGATCTGTTGACTGGGTAGGAGTGTTCTGATTAACTCAGATACTCTGTCCATCACCACCCCCTTTTTGTAATTATTTTGGCCACCATGAGTGTGGAAGGGTATGCTCAGACATGAGTCCCTTGCTCATTGCACCATCAGGATTCAAGCAAGCCGGGCCGAAGACGGCTGTAATGCCAGAAACCGGTCCCCGGAAGCTTGTTTCCTTTCCAGTGAAGAATTGGCTTGGTAGTTTGGTCTGCCCTGTTCCCATGATGCACTGGGCCAGGGACAGACTAATTTGCATATAGCCAGGTTCTTAACTGGGATGGTGCAGCGAGCTAAAAAACGGTGATGGATCAAGCCCTGATCTGTTGACTGGGTAGGAGTGTTCTGATTAACTCAGATACTCTGTCCATCACCACCCCCTTTTTGTAATTGCTTAATGTGACAGCATGCGCTATGACCTAATCTGAAAACGGGTTTCTGTGCCGTTGTATGGACACTAGTGAATTAATAACCGGACAAGGGTCAGAAATAGGAGTATCAATATAGGTACCTAGATAAACACACTACAGGTGGTGCCCGATCAATGCATTCTCACTTGGAAAACGCGCTGCAGAAATCTGGGATACCATCACGACACACACCCCGGACTTGGCTGAACCCCGTATCTGCTTCGGACATCGCCATAGCCACCTCCGACAGATACAAGATCGCGCACTGGGGCCAATCCAACAGAAATGGCGGTGGCATTGCATAATCTACAAAGAGAACCACTAAATGCTCAACCACCACGGAGGAAGCCAACCCCGTCATAGAGCACCTCAACTTCCAATTCCGAATAAACAGCAAAACCATAATTGGAGGCACCCTCGCTCACAGACTTCCAGGATCCTGCCCTGCCTTCTAAAACCGATTCCTAACTTCATCTCCACTACCACCATCGACACAAATATGTACATCTTCCAAGGAGACCTCAACTTTCACTATGAGAACACCGACGATGCCAACATGGCTGACCTCCTAGAATGCATGGCCAAAATCGGACTCTAGCAGTTGGTCACCAACCCGACCCACACCGCAGGACACATGCTCAACCCTACCATCTCAACCAGCAACAGAGTTATCTTGGAACCCCTCCAATACCCCGCCTCCACCACCAGCAAGACACAGGGCAGCTGGTCAAAGGTGTCAGAGCAACGATGGACCAAAATATCAACTACCGCCTACCCACCACCACCTAAGACACAGAATAAGCGGCAGACAACATAGCGAACTGGATCACGGCAAGCGCTGACAAAGTCACACTGAGGAAACCCACCAACCCCAAGAAACGAACACAACACCCCAACTGGTTAATGGCAGAACTGAAAATCCAGAAAGTGACTGCAGACAGAAGGAAAGAAGATGGCATGCCAGTAAGATCCTGGAGGGCCAAAAACTCTTCAAAGACACCCTCAACTGATACCACCACCTCCTGAAAAATACCAAGAAGACTGCCCTAACCACCCACATCAATGACATCTCCAACAACAGCAAGGAAATTTTCAACACAGTCAAGGAGTTCCCCGACCCCTCGGCAACCGAAAACATCATCATACTCTTGCAGACATTTTCCACAACAAAATCAAAACCATCTACCAAGACTTTGCACCCCAACCCACCACCGAGAACAGGATTAACCTCCTCACACCGACCGACGTCCACCCACACCAGCTCACCTTTTGGAACACCCTCACCAAGAAGGAAGCAGCATCAAACATGAGATCGATCCACCCTGTAGCCCCAGCAGACCCCTACCCCACCACACTTTGAACCTCGGCATTCAACCATCAGCAAAGAACTCACCAAAGTCCTCAGCTCCTCGATTGCCAGTGTCCACTTATCCAAGAAATGGAAACATGCCGACGTGAAGCCGTTGATGAAGAAATCATCCAAGGACCCAGGAGAACCTAAGTGCTATCGAACCCATATCCCTGCTCCCCTTTCCATCCAAGGTCATTGAGAAAGCTATCAACATCCAACTCACTAGACATCTGGAGAAACTCAACGTTCTGAACCTCTCCTAAACTGACATTAGAGCAAACCACAACACCATGACAGCTCTAGTTGCAGCCACGGATGACATCAGAATGCTGCTAGATCATGGAAAAACAGAAGCCTTCGTCCACCTCGACCTTTAAGCAGCTTTCGACACAATATCACACCACCCACTGATCAACAGACTCCAGCAGATCAGGATCAAAGAAGCAGCCCTTAAGTGGGTTGCATCCTACCTCACAGGAAGAACACAGAAGATCATCCTCCCTCCATATTCCTTGCTCCCTAAGAACATCACCTGAGGTGTCCTTCAAGGCTCTTCCCTAAGCCCAACCCTCTTCACCGTATAGATGACACCCTAGGCCAATATTGTCAAGAGTCACAAATTTAACATTATCTCCTACACCGAAGACACCCAAATCATCCTCTCCCCGACAAACGACCCAACGACCATCAATGACGAATTCCAAAGATGCATGAAAGATGTGGCCATCTGCATGAACAACAACTGTCTCAAGCTCTACACCAACAAGACAGAAGCACTCATCTTCGGGAAAGGCTAGGACATCCTATGGAACAACGAATGGTGGCCCCCTGAGCTTGGCCCAACCACCAAACCCACTGAACATGCTCACAACCCAGGCATCCTCCCCAACAGCCAGCTATCCAAGACGAAGCAGGTCAGCGCCGTCTCCTCCACCTGCTTCCTCATCCTCTGAATGCTCAGGAAGGTCTTCAGATGGCTCCAACCCAACACCAGGCGAACAGTCACACAAGCTCTCATCACCAGCAGACTTGACTACAGCAACTCCCTCTACGTAGCAATCACAAGCCAACCCATGAGGAATCTCCAGACTATCCGGAACACAGCAACCAGGCTCATCCTCCACCTCAACAAGTATGCTGGAAGGGAGAACCCCTCCAAGCTGGATGGAGCACGTATCCAATAACAAAAAAATGTACTAGCAGCTTTAGCTCTATTTCAATCAGTTCATATGCTTTTAGTGCTGTTGTTCGAACTTCTTTTTAATTATTGGTTTTATTCACTGAAGATATAGTATTACATCAGTGGCTCCTTGGTAACCAAATCATGCTCAGTTGAAAACCACATTCATATATCCCAATGCATTTCGGGTCTAAGCATGACCCTTCTTCTAGGGTCACTTCAAAGAGTGTTAACAGAAAACAAAATGTGAGTGAACAAAAGATATGATGCGTGATATTCAAAACCCGTACTGGTCCTCGTAGACGAAAACAATCCTAAATATGCCAGGGTGATAAAATGCTCCTGCTGCTTAAGCTGTGACCACGTTATGCGTGCATTTGAACACTCGCTTGTTTCCAAAATATCTTGTTGAACTAGTGGTATACGGGATATGGCTATGAACTGCAAGCTTAAAATCAAAAAGTGCAGAGCTTACCCGGACGGTGAGAGAATCCTGACTACATCGCCAGGGATGTTGGTGACTCGACGTAAGTCGGGTTAAAGGTTAAATAGATGTCACGCTCAAAACGTCTTAAAGAAAAAGTGCTAATTGTGAAAAGGATACCATGAGTAATAAAGTTAATTGAAACGCGAACACAGTATAATGATACAAGCTATAATTAATGAAGTTTACCAGTGCCATGCAGTGATGCTTCATCACAAAATAAACGCATGATTATCAGACTGAATCTAATAACAGTCAAAAAGGACTGGTGTACCTCAACAAACAAATGAATTTCCACCAACCTACCAGAAAACTTTATTCTGGATCCCTCTTGCGAGCAGCAATCTGACACATCTCCTGGATGAACAGTGAAGGCCGCTCCTTCTTTAACCTGGCGGCTAAGGCCTGGAAAAACCTCCCCGTGCACCTCAGAACCTCACCATAACTCCAGTAGTTCAGAAAGAACCTCAAGACCTGGATGTTCCTGCAATAGGGGAACAGGCTGAATGATCCCACAGCATCTCGAGACCCTCACGGGTGAAGCAGCCGTACTCTACAAATTCTGATTGATTGATTGATATAAACTAAAAAGATATGCTTCCGAAAAAACACAATTAAAAAGCAACAGAGCACGTCACATTAAAACAGTCAAAGCAGAACACAACGGTGAACAACCTTTACAACGAAATGTTTACAACGCACTACCATTACAACGTGGTCATTACAACGCAAACCCTTACAACGCATTGCGCTGGGGGGCGCTCTAGGATAGGGAATAAGTTTAATTTACTATCCAACACCTTCCCTAGTGTCCACGAGGACTGGTGTTGGAATAGTAAATTAAACTTTTCACTATCCAGCCCCCCAAAGCGCTATACGTTGTAATGGATTGCGATTTAAAAACCGCGTTGTAAAGGCAGGCGTTGTAATAGCCTACGTTGTAACGTCATACATCCGAACACAACACAACAGCCACAGTACAGTACATCAGATTTCTATAATGCAGCAAAAAATACACAGAAGTACTAAAAAATACAATAGAACAAATAACCACCATAAAACAATGCACAAAAGTTCTTGCCACACATAACCACCTCCAGAATCATTTTTGCAAAATACGGTGGTAAAAGATGTTTGGAGCAAGCACTGCCATAACTCACCACAAAGACCATAAAAGAGCATGAGTCAAAAATATTTTGTGATCCGACCAATAGTGTCATTCACCAGTATACCCAACCACTGTCTGCTAGGGAACCACTATTCTTGTGTGTAACTATAGAGCCAGTACCTGCTCAGCTAGGGACTTTACACCCCAAACGTACAGTCAAAATGAGTCATTGAAAAGCATTTTGCCAACCCAGCACTGATCCATACTAGGGTTCTCACCCTCCTAACTCATGTTTACTTTGAGACTTCACCCTCCCACCTCATTTCTCTGTTAGAAACATCTCCACTCCAGCTCACTTCTACACTAGAAACTTCACCTTACTAGGTTTGGTCTATGAAATGCCCCACTCTACCCTGTATGGTTCATTCATCTGAGGGTGCAACATGTGGCCTGGGCTTGTCTCGAAGTAAACATAGAAATTCAGACTCTCAGCAGTGTCTAAAACACACTCCTGCTTTATTAATTCTAACAACATTTCTTAAATAGAATAAATGAGTTTATTGTTGAAACCATATACTTATCCAGGAGTCTTACACATTGTCCCTGGCACTCGACTGGGTTCTTTCACTCCATGGACCTTGACCCCCAACAGAAAAACACTACACTGAAATGCTACATGGAGATTCTCTGTGGCTACGGCGCCAACCGGGGCCTTTGTTGAGCGACCTGTTTTAGATTAGGGCACTGTGACCATGCTACAGGGCGGTCCCCTTAAGAAAAAGGATCCCCTTGCCCCATGCATCCAGGACACAGAATCCAGGAACAGCAGCTGGGAGCACCATTAACACCGACCGTGCTATGAATGGTCCATACAACAGATAGCTAGAGAATAATTAAAATAAATACAAACCATGGAAGGCTCATGTACATCCATATCAGGGATAAAGAGGCAATCGGCACACATCTACTTCTGCACTGCAGCTCTGAAAAGCACTGAGGCATCCATGACTGCTGTCAAGAAATGCTTATTGATGGTTTGCAGGGAGGTCATGTCTAGCTGTGATGTTGACTCTAGCCACACTTTGGGAAACAATGGACGACACCATGCTCTTGGAAAGAATCCCATCAGTGGGCAAGGTGTCCGATCAGGCAATCAAATGGTTTGACTCTATCTCGTGTAATCTTTTGATGAGCGACTCAATGTAATTAAGTGAAGCTCATCCCTCATTCCTCTGAGCTCCCCCTCCCGTATTTAATATTTATGTGCAGACCAGCAAGAAATGTTGAGACCAAGGGATGTTGGCTTGTGGTACAATGTGCAGCTATTTAACCAGATGTTAAAAGCAGGATTCATAGATCTTGAAAGATCATAAGTATGCTATCAAAGACTGTATGGACACAAGTAACTGGTGTAAGATTCTAATAAAATAGAACTAAGAATTTCTGTACCTATGGTCGCTTTTGATATTCTGATAATAGCGTAAGTTATTTCATGCTGACAACTGCATAATATCTTTAAAAATAAAAGGTAAAAACATTAAGGGCCGAATGCTTGAAATTATATTGCAGCTGCCAATCCCTCTAATATTCACTTGATACTTTGCTCTGAGACCCCTTGCTGCTGAAAAATTTGTAACGCAGCCTTTTGGTACATAGGTCACATCACGATATTGCAGATGGGTCACAAAAAAACAGTTTGCAATTTTCTACCGCTATTTATAAGCTGTCTGTATGCACATCTGTCCCTAAAATGTTGAAGAATGATTTCGAAGAAAATAGAGCAAGGTTAGCTAAGAACTGAATTGTGCTGTGCCCCCTGCTGCTGGAAACATTTTGATTCAACTTTTCAGCACATAGGTCACATCACAAAACTACAGGCGGGTCGCAAAAGTACAGTATGTAATTTTCTACCACTTTTAGAGACCTGTCGGTACTTACATCTGGCCCTAAAGTACCACCTAACACTTTTAAGGATTTAATTTGAAGAACATAGAACAACCATAGCTAGGGATATAACGGGATCTTGGCTCAGTCACTGCAATGCTTTCGTAATACATTTACCCAAACGCTGGCATTCATTCTACAAAAAGTTTAAAATGCTGCCGCTAGGAAGGTAATAGGAATTAAAGGTAGACAACACATGAAAGATGTCTTATCTAATTTGTGCTGGTGACTTTAAATTGCCAAAATGATAGAACCAACCAACCTTAGTATATGGAATCCTTTAGTCAACAGGGCATACATATTTAACAAAAAGACCCTTTCTTCCAAGTTGATCACTGCAATCAGAAGACCTTTATCAGCAATCCTCCTATGGATGCAAAGATTCTGCTAGATCAGAATAATTTTCCCCCGCCCCTTAACACAAGAAGAAAACATATTTATTTTTAGGGTTAAAAGTTAAAGACCTATCTATTTCCCATTTTAAATATCTGTCTGAAAGCCGGACCATGATCTAGGCTCAATACTCACACTTGTTTTTCTGCAAGCCTAGGGCCAGATGTACGACTCTATTTTACATGTGCAAACGGGTTTGTGACCCGTTTGCGCTTGCAAAATGTGAAAGGGCTATGTACAGTTCCTAAATAGCGAGTCGCAATTCATTTGTGACTCGCTATTTAGGAATTGCAAGTTGTATGAATGTTTTGCGACCTCAATTACTCGCAAATTACCACCCTCTACAAGAGGGTGGTAATGAAGTCGCAATTTGGAAGGCGTCCCCACGGGTCCCCTTCCCCTTTGTGACTGTCTCTAAAAATATTTTTAAGGGCAGGAAGTGGTCCCAGGGACCACTAACTGCCCTTAAAGAATGAAATGAAAACGTTTCATTTAATTTTTTTTAAATGCATACCGTTTTCCTTTAAGCAAAATGGGCTTCATTAAAAAAAAAAAGTGTTATTTAAGAGCAGTCCTAGACATGGTGGTCTGCTGAGCCCAGCAGGCCACCATGCCTGGGAGGGCCTCTCATTCCCAATGAGCTTGCAAATTGCGAGAGGCTCATTAATATTCATGAGCCTCGCAATTTGCAACCCTATTGGGAATAGCAAACAATGTTAAACACAGTGTTGTGCATTCGAAATAGAGCTTCACAAATGGCGAGTCGCAAATGTGTCACAATTTGCGAGGTGCTATTTTGCACATCGTACATCTGGCCCCTAGAGCTTAGATACCAAATGGTTAAAGCACTATATAAATGACAAATATCAACTGAAATAGAGAATATTCATATGCTCTCAACACGCACTTCACGGAATGCAAATGGCGTTTGTGTGTAGTTCTCTCTGGGCATATGATAGCAGTGACTGGCATATTATGGCAATGACTACTGGTGTATAACAGGGTGGCCTGGTCACCCCATAGCGTGCATATGGTGCAGTGCCTAGGCTTATGATAGCAATGGCTGGCATATTGGTAGGATGACAGCGCTCTTAATGGCAAAGCCTCTCCCAGGTCATTAGATGCTTGCCCTGGAGACCTAGAGCAATGACAAACATATGATGGCTTGCAAATTAGAGGTTGCAATATGATGACGATGACTGACATATGATTAGGGACCAATGCACATGACAGCAATAAAAGGATGCCTTTCAGTTTAGGGTAAGAGGGTATATATTAATAATAATAAAGACATTTATAAAGTGCACAGCTACCTCAGCTGAGGTGTCCCGGCACTAGAGTGGAAAACAGCAGAGGAGAGCAAGTGGAGTGCTAATCCCTTGCCTGAACAGCCAGGTCTTCAAAGACTTTCTGAACTCGAGTTCAGAATTCAGCACACGTAGATGAAGAGGCAAGTCATTCCAGCGTTTGGAGGCTCCCACCTCAAACGTTCTGCCCCCTAGCGTTATTTTGGCAAAGCGAGGGACGGTGAGGTAGCGTTTATGATTGGACCTCTGGGATCTACCCTGCTGGTAAGGGTGAAGTCTCTTCCTCCGATAGTTAGGGCCTCTGCCGTGGTAGGCCCAAAACGCGAATGTGAGTTCATTGAATTCAATTCCCTTGGTGACTGGGAGCCAATGTAGTTGTCTGAGGTGAGGAGGGATATGCTGGCAGAGTAGAACCTTACAGACCATCCTCACAGCAGCGTACTGCACTATCTGCAGCCTTCTGATCAAGCCACTAGGCAGGCCCAGATATAGTCCATTGGCATAGTCGAGGTGCGAGGTGACCAAGGCATGCACAACAGTTCTACGGGATTCCTCTGGCAGAAAGTCGATACATTTTCTAATAGTTTTCATCCTACCAAAGCAGGTCGCAGACACTTGCTGGACATGGGCTGAAAGGGACAGGTCTTTGTCCCAACGGACAACAAGGTTCTTAAATGAGTCCTTAGGTACAGGAGGAGACCCAAGTTCAGTAGGCCACCATAGGAATGCTGGAGGTGGCGCAGCTTGGTTGGAAAATAAGACCTCCGTTTTATCGGCATTTAGCTTTAAAAAGTTATTGTTCATCCAAACGGCAATGCTTTTAAGACAGTCTCTGAAAGAGTCAAAGACTGACGACGACACATCTCTAAAGGAAAACATCTGTTGGGTGTCATCTGCGCAGGCTATCACCTTGACCCCCATTTTTGCGATGAGATCCGTCACTGGTGTCAGATAGACCTTAAAGAGTAGTGGGCTTAGGGTCGAGCCCTGAGGCACCCCCCATCTGAGTGGTGTCCTGGCAGAGGTGAAGGGGTGTTGGTCTCGGCCATGGAGGTAGGAAGCGATCCAATCCAGCGCCTTCCCACGGATGCCTATTTGCTCAAGTCTATTAAGCAGGATGGGGTGAGACACTGTGTCAAAATGCTGCCACCAAGTCTAGGAGTACCAGCATGGCTGCGGAGCCCCTGCCAACAGCCTAGCAGATGAAATCAGCAACTTCAATCAGTGCTGTTTCAGTGCTGTAGCTAGTGTGGAAGCCAGACTGCGAGTCCTGCAGCAGCTTATTGGTTTCTATAAAGGAAGCCAACTGCTGATGGGCCAGATTCTCCAGGATTTTAGTGGGGGCTGGGAGTAGAGAGATGGGCCTCAAATTACTGGCAACTTCAGGGTCGGCATTGGGCTTCATCAGGATAGGAAGTAGGAAAGCATGTTTTCAGGCGGATGGAAATATCCCTAACCTAAGTGAGGAATTCCAGATGGGGTTGTGGGTTGGGTATAGCCACTCTGCTAATAAACTATATTGTCGAGGTGGCCAGGGATCTCCCGGTGACCTGGATTTGCATTTCCAAAGTTCCGCGAGTGAAGCATCGACGGGGACCATGGAAAATTCGGTGAACATCGGCTGGTTCTGGCCAATGCTGCGAGAGTCATCCTCCGCACTGAGGCAGGGGGAGGCATAGATCTGTGAGATTTTATCCTCAAACAAGTTTGCAAGTCTGTTGCACAGTTTCTGGAAGGAATAGCTGGGTGCATATGCGCCGTGGGGTTAGTAAAGGATTTACCAATCCTAAAAACGTACCTAGAGGAGTTACTAGCAACCGCTATGCGGGCAGCCAGGAAATCTCTTCTTTTGTTGTTGAGTAGTTTGTGATATTCTTTTAGAGCTACTCTGTAAGTAATTTTGGCCTCAAGTGCGTATGACCTTGTCCACTCACGCTCCAGTTTTTTGCAGTCACTTTTTTTTAGCTTGGATGTCCTCTGAGAACCAAGGAGCGGGGGGGGTAGGTCTGGAAGAGCTGACGGGTCTCTGTGGAGCAATTTTGTTGAGGGCCTCCGTGACCGAAGCATTCAAGTTCGCAATGCTGTCATCAGGGTTATTTGAAAGGGGGGGCTCTGAGTCCTTTAGGAGGGGGCCTAAGACTCTGGTGACACCCTACTCCCCCTAAGCTCTCCTTAGGGGGAGTAGTGACCCTGGCTGTGGTCCTCAGATGCAGCTGTAAGGGGACAAAGTAATGGCCCGACCAGATCACCTGTGTAGGTTTGTCCACTTTAACCTCCTGCAGATAAGAGCAAATTAGGTCAAGTGTGGCCTGCTTTGTGAGTGGGGCAGAAACTAGTTGCGTCAGGTTAAAACCAGCAAGCGACAAGATGAAGTTTGCGCTATTCGAACAGCATGCAAATTGAGGTCACCTAGGACCGTGAAGTTGGAGTAACGGGTACTGCCCTGAGCGATATAGTCTGCCAAAATAGGTGTGGAGCTGTGGCAGCAGCATGGGGGCCAGTAGAGGAGGAGCCCTGCGAAAGAGGCCGTTGGGGACAATTTTCTACAGAAAGGGAGTCCTTCGGTACTTTCAATTTGACCAAAATTGGCTGTGGTCATCTTCCAAGTGTCTTTATGGATAATCGCCACACCATCCCCCGGTCTGTTGTCCCTCCTATTAGCACAGACAATGCTATAGCTCTGGGGGATGGCTAAGGCTACTGCAGGGTTAGTGTCTTCACGCAACCAAGTCTCGGTGAGAAACATTAGGTCCCAATCATTGTCAACAAGGGATTGGTGTATATTGAGAGTGTGTTTGGGCAGCGATTACAATTGATGAGACAGGATTTTAAATCCACTGCCCTTGGCGACCTAGGAGGGGCATGACCTGTCTCTTAAGCCTCCCGAATGGCAGGACTGGGACTGAGGGTGAAGTTACAACAAGGGCAGCAAAAGGCCTGCCCCCCTCTCCTAGTAGGGCGCACGCAGAGCCAGGGCAAGTAGTGGGCCTAAGGGCTAGCAGCTCATCTATGCCCCAACATACTTTGCAGTCTGCCACAATTTGGGCAGCATTACTGGCGCTGGCTGCGGTTCCGGAAGCGGAAGGGCACAGACAGGCTTGCCAGCGGCGTGCCCACTGCGCGCATCTGCTGCTCGTCTGCATCACTGCGGCGATTAACTGGCAGCCTGTAAAAGAACTGGACTGCTAACCCCCAAAAGATGGCGGCGGAAAATGTCACTACCGGCGCGAGTCAAGATGGCGCTCGGGCGGTACCTCTTCAAGCCCCACTGTGTCTCAAGAGGTTAATGAGGAGGATACAGTAAGTGCCCACAAGTATGAAATGTATTTTTAAGGCTGCTGCCAACTATTAAAAACAAGGATCTGTGCACCCTGCCACACGCAACAGTGCACAGCCAGGCTAAAAACATACAAATCAGACTGCAGAAAGCACAAGCATACCCCCTTAGAGCAAGCACCACGCAGCAGTGGCCAGCAAGAAAGATTAAGGAGTAAATGAGCAGAATCATCTTACCGGCATACACGGACAGCATTACGGGCATCTGCTCTGAAGTCCGCTGCAGCTCGCCATGGCGATTAAATAGGAGCCAGTAAAAGAACTGTACTGCTAACCCCCAAAAAATGGCGGCGGAAGATGTCACCACCGGCACCGGTATATGATGAAACTGACTGACATATGGAGACCAATCCACATTACAGCAATACAAGAATACCTTTCCTTATAGGCAAATTATAGGCTCTGATGGTGATGACTGACATATTATTGGAGACCAAGGCACATGCGAATATGAAAAGATACCTTCCATAATAAGCACAATAAAGGCGATGAGAGTATATGATGATGATGACTGACATACAATTGGAGTCCACGGCACATGACAGCAATAAAAAGTTACCTTTTATAATCGCCACATTATAAGCTGTGAGGGTATATGATGATGAGGATAACTGACATACAATTATAGACCAAGGCACATGTCAGCAATGAAAGGCTACAGTGCAATGTTTTTGCAACTACTTCAGTGAGGAAGGTAGACAAATGATGAAAAGAACTAGCATACAAGGGTGTTACCTGGGCATGTAGTGGCAATGGGTATTGTAAGAAATTGGGTTGCTGGTTGACTGAGGTGTGAACCCTGGTGAAGCAGCAACCAGTGTCCTTGTCAGGATGAGGCACAAGCCAACTCTAAATAAACCTGTGCCAACCCTCTAGTAGCTTGGCACAGAGCAGTCAGGCTTAACTTAGAGGCAATGTGTAAAGTATTTCTACAACACTCCAAACAATAATAGAGTGAGAAACACCACACAGAAAGAATCCCACACCAAGTTAGAAAAATAGAGTTATTTTTAAATCAATAAAATAAGATCAAAACAACAAAATCCAATAATGTCAAGTCAAGTCAAGTCATAACATTTATATAGCGCACTACATACCCAGAGGGTTTCAAGGCGCTTAGGAAGGGGAGGAGGATTATTTGTCAAATATCCACGTTTTAAGCTGCTTTCTGAACGCTAGGTGATTCTGGGTGAGGCGAAGGTAAGCGGGGAGTGAGTTCCATGTTTTGGCAGCCAGGTATGAGAAGGATCTGCCTCCCATGGTGGTCTTGTTGATGCGAGGTACAGTGGCGAAGGCTTGGCTGGAAGAGCGAAGTTGTCGGGAGGGGGTGTAAAAGGACAGTCGAGAGTTGAGGCAATCTGGTCCGATGTCGTAGAGTGATTTGTGTGCGTGGGTAAGCAGTCGGAAAGTAATCCTCTTATTGACGGGTAGCCAGTGGAGGTCTTTAAGGTGACCAGAGATGTGTTCGTTGCGTGGGATGTCTAATATGAGCCTGGCTGAGGCGTTTTGGATTCGTTGTAGTTTCTTCTGGAGTTTAGCGGTGGTACCTGCGTAGAGGGTGTTTCCGTAGTCCAGTCGGCTCGTGACTAGAGCGTGGGTGACTGTTTTCCTTGTATCGGAGGGGATCCAGCGAAATGTTTTTCTGAGCATGCGAAGAATGTTAAAGCAGGAAGAGGATACGGCGCTGACTTGTTTGTTCATTGAGAGTGAAGAATCCAGGATGACGCCAAGGTTCCGTGCGTGGTCTGTCGGGATGGGTGCATTTCCGAGGGCTTCCGGCCACCAGGAGTCGTCCCATGCAGAGGGGGATTTACCTAAGATGAGGACTTCTGTTTTGTCTGAGTTTAGTTTCAGACGGCTTTGTTTCATCCATTCGGCGACTTCTTTCATTCCTTCGTGTAGGTTAGTTTTGGCGGTGCTGGGGTCCTTGGTGAGAGATAGGATCAGTTGAGTGTCATCCGCGTAAGAGATGATGTTGAGGTTGTGTTGGCGGGCGATGGCCGCGAGGGGGCTCATGTATACGTTGAAGAGGGTGGGACTGAGTGAGGATCCTTGTGGTACGCCGCAGATGACTTCGGTGGCCTCGGACTTGAAAGGTGGGAGGCGGACTCTCTGGGTTCTTCCGGTGAGGAACGAAGTGATCCATTCCAGTGCCTTTCCTTGGATTCCGATGTTTCTGAGGCGTTGTAAAAGGGTGCTGTGGCAGACTGTGTCGAAGGCTGCAGAGAGGTCGAGGAGGATGAGGGCGACTGTGTCTCCATTGTCCATCAGAGTTCGAATGTCGTCTGTTGCTGCGATGAGGGCGGTCTCAGTGCTGTGTTTGGCTCGGAAGCCAGATTGTGAGGGGTCGAGGGATTTGTTGGCTTCGAGGAAGGCGGCGAGTTGGTTGTTGACGGCTTTCTCGATGACTTTGGCCGGGAATGGAAGAAGCGAGATGGGGCGGTAGTTTTTGAGTTCGGTGGGGTCTGCTGTTGGTTTTTTCAGAAGGGCGGTGAGTTCAGCGTGTTTCCAGTCTTCTGGGAAGGTAGCGGAGTTGAAGGAGCAGTTGATGACGTCTCGGAGGTGCGGAGCTATGACGGAGTCTGCTTTGTTGAAGATGTGGTGAGGGCATGGGTCTGTGGGGGATCCAGAGTGGATGGAGTTCATCAGGCGGATGGTGTCCTCAGTGGAGATTGGCTTCCAGGCGTTAAGGGTGTTAACGGGGGGAAGATGGTCAGCTGATGGTAGGGTGGGTTGGCTTCCGGGTTGGTTGACAAAGCTGTTGTGGATGTCAGCAATCTTGTTGTGGAAAAAAGAGGCTAGGGAATCGCAGAGGGTTTGAGAGGGGGTGATGTCGTTGGAGTTGGCCGAGGGGTTGGAAAATTCCTTGACGATGTTGAAAAGTTCCTTGCTGTTGTGGGCGTTGTTGTCAAGTCGATCTTTGAATGCTGTTTTCTTGGCTTTTCGGATCAGTTGGTGGTGAGTACGGATGGCGCTTTTGAAGGCGTCCTTGTTGCTGGTGGATGGGTCTTTTTTCCAGGCCTTTTCAAGGGAGCGGCATAGTTTCTTGGACTTCTTGAGGTCGTCGTTGAACCATGCGGCCTTCTTGATGCCAAGTTTGTGTTGACGTTTTTTCAGTGGTGCTAAGGTGTCGGCGGTGTTGGATAACCAAAGGGTGAGGTTGGAGGCGGCTTCGTTGGCGTTAGAAGAGAGGGCTGGGGAGGTTTGAAGGAGCGATGTGGAGATCTGTTCTGTGGTGATTTTGTTCCAGTTTCTTTGTAGAGTTGGTTGGAGGTGGATGATGGGTTTCGGCTTGTTGTAGGTGAAGTGAACGCAGCTGTGGTCAGTCCAGAGGAGATCCGTAGTGTGGCTGAAGGAGACATGGTTGCTGGAGGTGAAGATGGGGTCGAGAGTGTGACCTGCGATGTGGGTGGGGGAAGTGACCAGTTGTTTAAGTGTTAAATAATGTGGGTCGGAGATATGCAATTTTAATGATTTTAGCGAAAATAGCAACAAGAATCACAAAGTGACAAATGTGATTGGGTCAGAATCACAAATTCAGGCCGAACGCCATGGAGAGCGGTCCAGCTACAGGGACCTAGCTAGGCCAACTGAACAGGGTACCGTAAATCCTAGTTTTCTGAGCATTGTGAGGATCCGCGTCGAAGATGTGTCACATAGCGGAAGCGATGCATCGGTTCCAAGTTGTAGTGGGGCTGAAGGGTGAAATCTTGCTTCATCAAAGAGGATCCCATCGACGGGGGCTTGCGAAGTGATGTTCGGCGTTGAGAATGCTGCTCGCAGTCTGGGTGATGTGTTGGTCCCGAGGAGCTGTGAGGCTGCAATGCATAGTCTTTCATCATCAAGGAGGCTGCCATTGAAGAGGGACGCCAGGGTCTGTACCATGGATGCCTCATGCAGTGGTGGTTCCGATGAGGCTGCAGAGCCGATTTGGATCGTTGCATCGGATCCAATCCACACAGAAGCTGTGATGCATCAGTTCTGCTCGGAGTTGCACTAAGCATCAAAGGAGATACATCTGTGCAGGACTTGGATGGCACCACTTGGCAGCGTAGACTCACAGATGACAGATTCCAGGTGCTGGGGTTGAGGTTATTGGAGCCTTCTGTCGCTGAGGCTCAAGTCAGGAGGCCAGCCAACTATCCCTGGGAGTCACTCTGATGGTCCTGGGTTTAACAGATGTAGGTCCTGTCCTTCTCACCCCAGCAAGAGGGCAGTAGGCAGCAGGCCTGCACAGCAGAGCAGCAGTCCAATGGAGTGGCAGTCCTTTCAGCAGCACTGTGGTCCTTCCTGGCTGAGTAACCACAGGTCCAGTATGTATATCCAGTTGTGCCTTTAAAGTGGGGAGAAGCTTCTAGGGTAGGCCTTTGAAGTGCACAGGTGCCCTGCCTTCCTGGCACTGGCTTCAGACTAACTACAGGGGGGGTGCCTATTCAAGTGTAAGTGGGGCTGAGCCCAGCCCCTCCCTCCCATCTTGCCAGTGATGGCCCATCCAGGCACACCCTAAGCTCCCTATTTTGTGTGGCTGCCTAAGAGGAATACACAAAGCCCAACTGTCAACCAGCCGCGGCACATGCAGATAAGAGCGGTGGGGCCGGCTGGGGGGAGGGATTTCGACAGACGATGACGAGGAATAAATAAATATTTAATTAATTTTCCCTCGTCAACGTATGCCCGAAATCCCCCCAGTCAGCCCCACCTCTCTTACCTGCATGAGCCACGGCTGCTTTCAACTACACCAGTCATGTGACCCAGAGACAGACATCAGGCACCAAATGCGTAAGGCAGGAAAATGCCAACTTTCTAAACGTGGCATTTTCAAAATGTTAATTTAAAATCTGACTTCACCATAAGTTATCAACTTTCATTACAATTCCAAAGACACCACACATGAACTGGACCACACATGAACTGGTTACCTGCTCCCATTTGAAAATTGCAGCTTATTAACTGTAACAAGATAACTCCAAAGCTATCCTTTGAGAGAGGTAGACCTTGCAGCAGTGAAAAGGAAACGTAGGAGTATTTCTCTACCAAGACATATAAAACTTAAAAGAACATATCCTACTGTTTAACTACATTGTAACCTGCCCTCCGGGCTGTCCGGGGCCTACCTTAGGGGTAACTTGTGTGTATTAAAAAGGAAGGTTTTGCCTGGACAAAAGGTAAAGTTTTTTTTTGCCAGTTCGAAATAGCAGTTTAAAACTGCACACACACAGGCTGCAATGGCAGGCCTGAGACATGTTTAATGTGCCACTTCAGTGGGTTACACAATCAGTGCTTCAGGCCTCTAGCAGCATTTAATTTACATGCCCTGGGCACAGGTAGTGCCAGCATACTAGGAACGTACAAGTAAATTAAATATGCCAATTGGGGATAAGCCAATTTCACCATGTTTCAATGAAAGAGCACAAACACTTTAGCACTGGTTAGCAGTGAGAAAGTGTGCAGATTCCTAAAGCCAGCTAAAATGAAGTCAGCAAACAGGAGGGTTGTAGCCAAAAAGTAAAGGGGAAAACCACATCAAGGATGCCAGGTCTAGCAGGTATCACATGATGGGATAACTGACAGAATGATGGCAATGGTTGTCATATAATGTGACATTTGGGCGCTTAATATGAATGTACTTGATGTCTGACTGCAACAACTGATATATGATATAACTGTCTAGACAACAGTGTCTTGCTGATTATGGTGGCTGAGGATATGATGAAATGTGTCATATGAGTGGGGTACTTGGATGTATGATTGGAGTGGAAGACATAGGCTATCTGTGCTCATGACGGGCAAATACGTGGCATATTGCAGCAATGACTGGGGTTACTGGGAATATGATGGTTATTATAATTGACATGTGACTGGGGCTCCTGTGCTTAAGGAGTCAATAATTTTCACGTTATGGAATTTTCAGGGGATAAAGTATGTTTATTTATTCATATAAACATGTAATACTTATGGCCAAAATAAATATATTTATGGGAAAACAGCAAGCTGCGGTTGGAGGCAAATTAGCCCATTTTCTAAAACATGCAAAGGTGACATCTAGGAGCAAATTTAGTACATTATCCAAATATAGAAACCCAATCTCATAGATTAAAAAAATGTTTATTTGTAATAAATGAAAGGCTGATAACTCCCTAAAATTATAATCTTGCCCTTTGGGTCACAATGAGTATATTTTCAGAAAATAAATACGCAGGAAAATGATTCGCTGAGCCATTTAGATTGCTCAGAGGGTTAAGAACTCTCTGCTGACATCTGTTGAGACTGGCATTAGTGTTTATTTTTTGTTTATCTAATATAAACTATAATTATTAGGAAAACCAGCATGTTTATGAATAAGTCAGCAATTATAAAGGTTTTTAGTGTAAAGCGAACATACACAACAATGATGGCACACCTTTCTTCATTTATTCTTTAAATCCACATTTGTTTTGTGGAATGATATGATTATGCCGCCTGTTGCGGAGTCAAGTAATACTACTGCATACAGTGTACCACAGGCAGGGTCTTAAGTTAAATATCCAGACAGGCAGCACATTCCCAAGTTACTGGTACTCTTCACTTCTCCTCATTAGAGGCAGCTTGTATACATTTCTTTATTCCACTTTTTTCAAATGTATCTGCGGTCTTGCCATCTTTCAATCTTCTGCACATACCATTTTGATTTCCACCAACCACCACTCCATTTGCAAACAAAAACACTGTTGAGAGCACAGCCCAGTGTACTCTCACATTGTCTGCAATGAGATAAAGTCACAGAGTTGTTCTGCGTGTACTGAAAGGGGTCTAATATTCTGTGGTAATGGTGTAGTTTATCTAATAAGAATGAAATCTACTGAAGCCCTCTATGTTCAGACTCAGAAAAATGGGGAAAATAAGAAAGCTAAGGCCGTCCGGCGATTTAACGTCAATGACTATGGCTTCAACAGCGATCCCTGTCTTTGTCAGTTCTCCAGGTTGGGTAGAAAGTTGGCAAAAACATTTTAAGTCCCTGTGGTCTAGTGTTTATGCCCTCATTCCTCTCCCCAGCAGAAACTTTAGCACCTGGCTGCTGTCCACTGATGACATGGTCAAGGCCTTCTCATTACCAAAGTGTGACATCTCGCCCCAGTCCCGTGATGGGATATTTAGAGTTTTTCTTTGGTCCCCTAATGGAAGTCCTGGCCGAGCTCCCCAAGCCTGGCCATGACAGAAGAAGATGAAAGGGCAAGCCTAGAAGGCCACGCAAAGAAAAAAGGGTAATCGCCCAATACCCACCTAAGGCCCGGAAGCACGCAAACAATAGCACACTCAGAAAGGAATATAAAGTAGAGAAAGTGAAAACGGCAAGATGTGTAACACAGAGCACTAATCGATGCTAAAGGGTGAACACTTGACCGCATTACAATCATACTCAATGCAAAGACTGTCTGATTGCAGAGACACACATACCTGGTTCCCTGGAATAACTAAAGAAGCACCCACCACCCTCCCACAGACCCTCCATTGAGACAACCAGCAGACTCACTCATCACGCACACATGGACTTGGTGTAAGGTCACAAGACCCACCCCTCCTTCAAAGCATCCTCATTTGGGACTTCTCAAAAACAAGCCACTGCACATATAATTTTGAGGGTCGCGAGTCTCAACAACCCCTTCGGACCACGTACTCCAATATAAAAAACAACCGCAAGTAAACAACAGTCTTCTCGCATAACACCCACCAGCCCCAAGAAGCCAGTGAGTTGATGTGCTTCGCACTTTTACATAACTCTTAATATAGCATGTATTTAACTGTAGCACATTTTACAAGGCTGTTGCATACTAAAACTGTGGCACCAAGAGCTACAAATACATGTTATATTTTTTGTATTTAAAAAAAGTTGCTATTATAGTATTAGCTTTTGATGAATAAAATTCATACAATCTATTTGGTTGAGTCCCGAGGGCGCTCAATCCACTCCCGTGGTGCATGGTGGAGGTGTGTGGGGGCGGGGTGCAGGGGGTGCCTCCATAGAATGATAACAGAAATGCAGTGCAGGTGTGCCAGCTGCCGGAAACTACTCCGCTTTTGCCGACTATTGATCCGGCCTGTAATAGGCTGTCATGTAGGAAAAACTAAATTGGAGTGGGACGGTGTGATGATGTGGGAGGTGATCCCAGGCCGAGCTGTCAGCAGGCCATGTGCTCCGTGGTTTCAGCACATCATTTGGAAAGCGAGCCGCCACCTGTGTCCAGCACTGATGCCGAGCAGGGCAAGGCTGTTAAAAATGCATTTCTTCTGATCTAGTTTGGTTCATTTTCATCTTGAGATGGGAGATACAGCTCCAGTCTTCTTCCAAAATGCAGATTATATCAGTTTACTAAACTGTTATTTTAAAAGAGCTAAAATGCCGAGAGAAGCAGTTTGTGAAATTACTGTCCCACAAAAAGGTCTCATTTTGAAACAGCTGACGATCTTCAATGCCTGTATCTGCTTTATGCACAAGGCTGTATTTCCTTTTCTGGGGGGTGGCCCGCACCTTCGAATGACAAACTGCCGAAATCCCCTATGGCTGTTCTTCTGAACAGTATAATTCGCTATATATTGGGATGAATGAAGTCCACTTCTACTCGGATGCCTTCCAAGCACTTTTTGACTCTGTCATCACATTTGGCCTCATACATCCTGCTCAGCCTGTGGTAGTCTTTCTTCCGGCTCGGTGTGCACCAGGCAGTACCACAGACATAGAGAACAGACTCCCACTGAACCGAACTCCTTAGTCGGAATCTGTAACTAGCCACTGGATGGCCATTTATTATACATTCCAACCGATCCATATAAGGCATATTCCATAACAATATGTACATTAAGTGCACACGCACAGATCGGCCTTAATTTACAGAAAATTGAAATAAAGCGACAAACTAAAGATTTCAGTGGGAAAGTAAAGACTGTATTTCACTCAGCCTTGATGAACATAAAACATGTATCTATTCTGGGTTTTACTTTTTCGCATGTCTGCAGAGACAATGTAAAACAGTGTGAGTGCCATGAACGCGTCCAATAATATTGATCACACTGGGCTCTTCTCTTCATCATGAAGGTGAGAGATTTCTTATCCCTTTAAATCTAAGATCGCCCACTTCAGGAACCACTGCGAAGTGCAAGCGGGGTCCACCCCGTTGAGCGAGGCCAATCCAGTGGGAGACAGAAGAAGGGGTGCCTGTGACTATAGAGAAGCAGGACTTGGGTTAAAGGGACCATCCTGGGAAGAGAAAAAAAGCATTTTCATTCCCAGTCTTGCATCACCAACAGCCAGCAACAATAGACATCCTGCAATCTTCTTTTGTTTATTGACACCTGCTTAAGTGACCAAAAACTCTGCTGTACAAACGGCAGAGTGCATTAATTTGCACCGTTTGCGCTGATTTTTTGCGCTGGGTGTTTGTCAGGTGCTGGAAAATCAGCACGAATGGCGCCATGAACAGTGCAAGAGGGCGCTGCTTCTTTCTGATGCTTGAGTAGATGTTCTACTCGAGCGGCAGTTTCCTTAGCACGTTCGGAAGATTCCTCAACGCAAGAGGTCACGACCATCCACGACTGCCCGCATTGAGAAATCTCGCTGGGAGTTGATCTAGCATTGAATTTTCCTCGCTCACGCTCGCCAACTTAACATTGGCAAGCACGAACAAGGAAAAAACTCCACGTGCTCTGCGGAGCGCTGAGTGCGGAAAACTCCGCAAACTCCACAAATGGAGCGGAGTTCACCGCCAAGGCCTAGTTTTGAGATCTATGTGACATCAATCCCTGGATAGCACCTTTAACAAATATTATTGGTGAGCACCCACGGATGCAATGGAGGTTCATCTCTTAATTAGATGCTATGTTGAACTCACTTCCCTCTCTAGTGCCTCTAAATTTGAATCTAGATTTGAAGCATAGACAATAAAACGTGTTCTGGCTGTGACTAAAGCGTCTCCTCCAATTTTTTCTCTTACAATTGGCCACTCACAAGAAAATATCAATTCACAACTCCACCTGAACTCTCCAAGACTGGCCACACTTCTGACATTCAAACAAAGCATACATATTAGATAAAGTCTAGAAAAACACTCACAACTTCTTTTTAATCAGGGAGCATAGAAATATTACATACATATAATTTTCGTTAATTCAGATTAATCAATTAATATGTGAAATGATGTGATGAAGAGGCGCAAAAACAGAGGCATTGTTCAAGAATTGGTCCTAAGCATACTACATCAGCCAATGGCATGCTGAAATACTCTAAACCCTCTCCATAACTGGGGATTTTAAGGGCATGTAATCTAGTCAAGACATTCCCTAGCTAGCCACCCACCCCAAAGCTCCAGGTGCATTTAATCTTTTAAACCAAACCCGGATGCCGATGTTTCCTTCATTTTCATAGCTTGCTCTATTTTAAGATGCCATTATATTTCTATCTGAGCATTCCTACTATTGCTGAGCAGTCAAGAGGCAGGCCACCAGAGACCCAAAATAAATTAGCTGATCAGAAGTCCCATCTATCCTCCCACTAAATCTTTGGTGATCCAGCAAACAACAGAGATCATGATTTAGCTTTATTACACAGGTTCCCTCCAGCTAAGAGAGTATAATTGTCCAAATGATTTTGAGCCTGGCAGGGCTCCACCAGTTACCCTCATAGATATTGCAACGAGTGCATATTTAAGAACAAGGGGATGATTTAGAGTTTGGCAGACAGGTTACTCCATCTCAACAGGGACGGAGTACCCTTTCTTCCAAACTCTCAGCCCACCCAATTTAAATATGGATGGACTGCCCGGTTTATGCCAATGGAATAAAATTGACTCCATTGGTGTAAGCTTCCTCTGAGGGTCGAGGGAAAAGGGCCAAGAGAGGTAAGTCATTTGACCAACCACCATCTTTTTTAGTGTCCAGATGTATCCTGGTGGTGAGGGGCCATAAAAATAGAACAATGACCTCCCACACCCTGAAAGAAAACTCCCAGGGTGCTGTGGTCTTTCTTTTTTTTTTAAACAAACTCCTGCTTTGAAAATCTGTTATATAAAAGTAAAAATCTGTGGTAAAGTTTGAGGGCCAGCAATCATAACTGACCAAGTCACCCGGCAAACCGGTTCTACATTGACGGGAACCGCCATGGACGTCTCTAAATTTGGCAGCCGTAGTAAAGGCAGGGTAGAAGAGTAGACTACATAGAGTCCTCCGCCACCCTGTCTGACTTTACTCCATCGTCCAAATCCTAGATCTGGCCCTAAATATTTAAAAATGTATGAACACGAGTATAATAAGTTTAATATTGAAAAAACTATTGAACTCAACTCAAACTGGAGCTAATTGCAGCTGGATTGTTTGATTTATCTGACCTCACTCCGTCTCATAGATGACCCAACCCAGGTTTTCAGCCCACTTGTTCCAGATCCTGGAACAGGTGAAAGTCAATTTATCCTGGAATGGGTCTACGTGGGTCCGCTCATGACCTCACATATTACATGTCTCATGAAATGTTCTATGACTTAATTGATAACATCACTGCTAACATCTGAAGTAACATTATTGATGACAACACTGTGCACAGCAGGGGTGTGAGTTATAATTTCTTCAGTTAACTGTAGCTGGTGAAGTTCTGTGGTTCTTAGAGTTTAAAGCTTTACATTTTAACTGACATTTTCTCATAGCTATGTCACTTTAACCTTTAAATTTTCAGTGAATTTCTAAGGTTTTTTTTTAAATGTAAAGTAAGATATTATTACCATACGTAACTATAACATCATTTTTAAATGGGCTTTAATCTTTACAACGTTTGCCAGCAGTATGTGTGCGAACATGTGCACACACAGATGCCATCTTTGAATGGGCTTCCAACCCATGTAATGTTGACCTCCTGTCCTAGTTCGTATTCACAAGCAGCCATCTATCAAAGTGATTCCTACCCATTCAAAAATAGCTACCTGTGTGTGAGCATGCACACATGGGCAGTCATCTTTAAATGTTTCTGAAGTTTTTTATTATAGAAACAAAGACATCCACCTGTGAGTGCACATAAATGACCATGCATGGGTGGTCATTTAAAAAAAATAAAAGATTGTTAATATTTACAGAAACATAAAAAAAATTGGCAAAGACCTATTGACTTTGCTGATGCTTGTTGTATATATGCGTTTGTATATGTTCACAAACATATGGCTGAGATGTCGCGCAATTAGTTGTTGTAGTTCCCTATGTTATTTATAGTTTAACGCCTTAACCGCGGCGAAACCGCGGCGAAACTGCCGCGGTGTGGGCGTTCTAATAGGTGGGCAGTGCTGCGTTGGCCGACGGCAGCACTAGCGAGGTAGTGCTCCCGTCGGCCAATGGCAGCACGCAAGGGGTTAATACGGTGTTATAACGGTGGCTATATTATCATTAATAGTCCTATTTTAGAAAAACTTAATCCATTCATTCTTGAACCAACAACTACTTTGTTGAAATCAAGCAAAGAATTGATAATTTTTCTTTGGGTAATGTCACATGTGGAATAAAATTCCATTCTTGGTTAGCAGCATACCACCTTGCAACCTCGATTTTGTTTTAAATCTGGGCTAAGGGCAGTTGCCTTAGTCATAGTTTTGTTGCATATGATCTCACACATTAGTCATCTCTCGGGCAGGCACAGGCCAGATTTTGAGGACCACAGTTTAACTTGTGAAATTCAGAGGCTTTCCTGGATGCAAACTGACTTAACCACAACAGCCCTATAAAAGTAAAGCACTACTTCTGAGAAGTGCTAGTGCAGTACCATTATATCTTCAGCCCCCCCTGCTGTCAAAGTTTTAGAACTATCCCATTCAACATATATCAAGCCTATTGAGAAGCAGCCTCATTAAAAGTGATATAGCACCCCGAGATGCATTTCCAGAGTCCAGGTAAAAAGTATATATTCTCCTGCTAAGAAATACCATTTATTATTACTTTTAAAGTTAATCAATTCTTCATTGAAGGTTTTTAACATGAACACGCATAGGATAAACAATACAATTTTCACAATTCATCAATATTCACTGGAGTTCATTTAACAAGAGACTAGGGATTTAGTGGTGGGATGTAAAGGGGGTAAAGGATGGTTGGCTTATTGCAAACAGTAGTGCAAAGCCCCAGGTCTAAGCAGTTATTCAGGGCACAGCATCAGGAAAACCCCCAGATTAGGCACTGATAGGAGCAAAAGCAGAGGGTGGGAGACCAGGGAGAACATGAAGATCATTCAGGCCACTTGGCATGACAAGAGCAGGAGTCTATTAACAGGTTCAGGCTCTGGGGCATAATTGAGGATTAGGCTACAAATTTGGGCAACGGTGCAAAGTCTTTCTTGCAGTTTTTAAATAACGCTTTTATAAGAAGCCATACACCGAAGCCATACACAGTAGTTGAAACAGTCATTTACGTAGTGTTGGGCCGCTTGACAATCTCCAGCGTCAGAGAATGTGCAGTTTCACCGCTCTGAGAAACACAGCAACCCATCTCCACTACTAAGGCCTTCAGGGGTGACAATGTCAACATTGGCCATATCGTACAGATCTGCCTTAGCTTACTTATTTATTTCAAAGTTTTACAATAGGTAAGAGGCTGGAGCTTTGGCATAATGTGAAGAGGCGACAAATATACGTGAAGGATTTTGAGATTTTAAATTTGGAGGTGCATCAGTCTCACCATCTTCCCTAAAAGCCTGTATTTTCCGGTTTCTCATTAAATATTAGGGTGCATCTGAGCCTAGCAGCAATTTAATTCCAAGAGAGTTCACGTACCTGCTCACAGATCTACACAAAGCAGGCTTCAGGGCATCTCTAGCCCAGATGAATGGCATAATCACATTATGAAGTTTTGGCATCAAATCTTTTCTGAAAGAAAGCGAAAAGCAGAGTAACGCGGGCAGCGACTTGCGCTGCCATGCATAACTCTAGATTGACTATCACACAAGGCTCAGAATATCTTCTTTTTAGAAAGCGTTGTAAAACAGATCTCTTCTGAGTCCTTGTCTTCTAGTCTGTACTGACTGCTACATTTCCCTTAGCGTGGAGATAGCCTTTCGGGGTGAATCAGGCGCTTTATAAATTAAATAAATAACTAAATAAAAGTCTAGGAAAAATAGACATTATAGCAACATCATCATTTTATGCAAATGAATCCTGCCAACTACAGAAAAAGAGAGATGCCACCAGGTAGCCAAACTCTTTCTAGCTTTAAAAAGTAATTCACGATAAAAAGCGAAATACTTTCAGCCTTTTAATTACTGACTTAAATCTCTAAGTGTTGGCCCACCTGAGTGTCCTCCCTAGATTGCAGATTAAGCAGTAGGGAGCATCAGAATTGACCACTAAGATTTCAGTTTTGGTGTTATTCATATGGTGCCACAACAATTTTAGAGAATGTGTCAATTACAAATTAAAGCATGACCTAAACTCAGTATTCTAGAGCCAGGCTAACACTGGTCCCATGATACTACATACATTTTCTGATGAAAAATTCTATAAATTGTGGTGATTATGAGAACCACTATGGCATCCTGCGCTATATTTCTATCTGACAAGCCTTCTCGCCAATAAATATTAAGGGATCGATTCCGATGCAGTTAGGAATGGCTCTGACCCTCGGTGGGAGCCATCCTAACCACATCAAACCTGCCCATTTGGATTCCTTTCCGACCGAGCCATTCCGAGTGCTCGGTCGGAAGGGAATCCGACTCAATTTTCCGGATGGCTTCCAAAAGGCTCAGAGAGCCTGTTCGCCATCCGGAAACCCTTTAGTACTCCCCCGGCCGGCTCTTTCCGACTGAGGGAGTACGATGGCAGTTTCCCACTGCCTTTCTACGCCGGCCTTTCTGACACAGTAAGGCAGTAGGAAACTGTCTTTGGGGGCCCCCAGCAGAGCCTCCATGGGTGCCCCCCGGTTGGTCCCAGTACCCGGTGGCAGGCACCCCAAGGTGCCTGCCATGGGGTGCAGGGATGAACTGCACCTCTGCACTTAAAGATGCAAGCATGCATGCCGTTCGGAATACATGCTCCCATTGATAAGGATAGGATTGTGACCGAACAGAGTTCGGTCGCATCCTATTTGCAGGCCTGGAACCGATGACAAGAGATCGTTCGGTTCCAGTTCCTGATCAATGTCTGACGGACTCCGGTCCGTCCGACATCAGAATCAGCCACAAAGTTGGCTTTGTAGCCAGATACAGCATTATCCTGATAAACTGGAAAGATAATTATATTTCCTGCATAACAAATGCAAATAATTTCCAATTTACAATGGCTTTTCCTGCTTCCAAAATTGAGGCCTCCCAGGGAGTGGAGGAGGTCTTCATAAAATGTAAGACTTTCATTATTTAATGGGTACTGTCTGTCAGAAACGCGGTTCACCTGTACAAGCCTGAATGCTTGTCACAGAAATTCTGAGACTCTAGCAGAAGCAGAATCCTAGCAAGTCAAGATTTGCTCAAGCTGGACCCACCCAAATTTAGAAAGACCCCTTGAGCAATCTTTCTCTTGAAATGCATCAAAAATATGGAGTTGACACACACCAAGTCAATCTCTACTTTTACAAGGAACCTAAAACCGCATTGCCTTAAGGACTATACATGAGCAGCACTAATCACCGGAACAAGACAGTTCAAAACCACGTGCTGAAGCCTCTCCATCACATATTACTATTTTTCTAAATCATCCTGATAAGTCACGTGCCTCATTTTCACCTGTGCTTTGTATCATTGTATTTGGCTGCAAAGCTCTGAGCATAGGATCTTGATCTGCTATATAAAGTACTAAAATAAATAAAGTGAATGAATAGATGGGGGTATGATATAAAGCATGTTATGATGATCAGTGGACCACCACAGCCAGTCTGTTGCGCAGAACTTTCACCAAGGTCTTATAATCAGCCTTAAACATCACAATAGGCTGGGTCGCCAATATCACTATTTGTTGTTGCGCAGAGATTGCATTGTGACCTGACCTCAATTCAGTGCTGCGACTGACATAAATCGCAGCACAAAGCTACCATTTCCAAGAAGTAGCAAAACGACCTGCATGATTATAGCATGAGACGTGCTCTCTTTTGTGACTACATGTCAATGCGGCGATTTGGCACGAGAACTGAGGTCAAGATGGCTTTACCTCTTTGGCTGCATACCGAAGTGTTAAAGCAAAACTTCATATGAGAGTCCAGCACTAATGGAAAAAATGTTCATTGCCACAGCCTGGAAAATCGAAGATTCTGAGCTGTGGGACTTTCAGGAAACAGACTCCAGACAATTGCTGATGCTGCAGCAAATTACTCTGTAATAGGGATGTGGTGCAAAGCATTCGCCAGCTTCCCTTCTCCGTTTTAGACTTTCCCTTGAGAACACACATGCCTCACCCTAAACTTTCCCCATTTTCCAAGTCAGTGCACTTGATGAGAGCTCTTCTTACTGCACTGTCTTTGATGACAGTCTCTGTAGGCCTGGATCTGTAGAACTGATTGCAGATTATTGCTGTATGAATTCATTTACCCTATGAGATCTGCCCTTGCCGCTCTGCTGAAAAGAACTCTTTAAACTATTTAATTTCAATTCACTGAGGACGGTGACTCACAAGCCTTAAATTAGGAAACGAAACTCAATATTGTCTGTAAATTCGTCGTTTTACATGTTACATGTTTTTAGTAAGCTTGTAACAATTCGATGTAATGCATCTCCACCCGCCATAGCCCCTGGAGATGGGACTGCCCGCAATGCATGCAGCGGTCCCGCACACACAATTAGGATGCGTCCGCCACACTGGCGGGCGCATCCTGCATTTTTAACATTGCGGTGGGTGGTGCTGCAAGCACCGCCCGCCCCATGCCAAAAATGCCAGTTGTGCATTGGAATGCACAAAGTACAGGCACCACGCGGTGCCTGGCACATTGTACATGCAAATGCAGGGGGGTACCATAGGTAACCCCCATGTGCACCCCCTCATCCCCCAAAATTCCTGGGGGCCCACTGCAGGCCCCCAATGTAAAGGACTGCATGCCTTTGCCGCCACGAAAAGGCAAATCCCCGCATGTATCATAATATCGATGGCGGTGTCTACTAGACACCGCCACCATATTAAAACCATTTCTGCCCTGTTGACTCATCGACCAGGCGGAAAACCGGCGGACGGTCTTTCTGTCCGCCGGGGCCCCCGCGCCATAGTAATATGGCGGGGGAATTGAGTGGCGGACGGTGGGTTATGGTGGGCGGATCGCCACCGCCATGTGGGCGGTGGCAATCCTCCCGCTATAGTAATCAGCCCCTTAGACTTTATTAATGGCCAATGGCAACTGCATATTAACTTTTCTTTTCTGAGGCAGAGGACTACGGTGGCCAGGACGGACCATACAAAAATACACATTCAAGTCCCGTAGGTGATATTCCAGGAAAATAGGAACTTTACAGATAGGCCTGATCATGCTTGCCTAAACAAACTAGGAAATAAACACATTTGCAAACAGTATCTTAAAACATTTGCTAATTCAATATGGTTTATATTGTCAAGTAGGTATTCGCTTATGGTGCAAAACTAATATGTAAGGCATCCGGAATTAGAAAGAAGAATCGCAGGACGCCAGAAAATGGTACTCCATATTTGCAGAAAGCTCTGATTTTGCCAACTCGTAGAGCTGTAGATTTGATGTTAGAATTTATGGTTTTAGGACCTCACAATATTCAGATTTCTGTTCACTTCATGTATACAAAGTATACACATAGGTACTCCTACTACGGTCATCAACACTATCTGAACAATCGTACATTTTAGAAAGTTATTCAAGTACTCACCACCCAGGTAAGAAAAGCAATGAGGTGATTGGTTCAACCTTGGAGGCAGTGCCCAGGCTGTCCTATTTTTTGCAAGCCTCATTTAAGGACCTTCCCAGGTTACATTGAGACCAAATGAACTACGGTTTCCGGGCAATCTAGTGGTACAGTAAAACCAATTTACCACATAATGTGGGCCAAAGAAGCAGGAATTAATTGAAAGCAAGTGTCTTTAAGGATAGATTGACTCATTAAGGATAGAAGGATTTATTGAAAGCAAGTGTCCGAAAGGATAGATTGGTCCCCCAACATTGCATTGTGTTATTTAAAATGGTCACTATTCAAGTCTTCACTTACGATACAGAGACGAATCTTTCTCAAAGGGTGGAGGGCATATCTCTTAAAAGATACCACTGATGACAGCAATTTTCAGGTCTATAGTCACCCCCCTCTTTTTCTGTAATCCTGTTCCAGAGCAGAATTCAAACTACATGAAGTAGTTACCAAGATGATGCTGCTGCCTATCTGATGTGAGACAAGGTTGAACTCTTCATTTGCCCCAAAAAGCTCAAGGCCAGCTTTAGCATGCAGCTGTTCAAATGTGAGAGAGCGGGCAAAGGTATTGTGTTGTTGTTAAGTTTGTATAGTGATTTCTGTGGGGACACCTCTAGCTGCTATCTGCTCACAAGATACCTCCTAGGATGTGTCTGCTGGCTATGTTTTATTTTCATTTACAATAAGGAAAGAGGAGGGCAACAGAAGAACCCATTGTAAGCTTGGGTACCAGTATAAGCTAAATGGTCAGCAAAATACTGTCATTTAAATCTTTGTGTTTAACAACCTATAACGCAATGAACAAAAATCACAAGAATCAATCAAATCACTGATGTTGCAGAGAAAACAATAGTAATAAATGAAGAAATAGGCGTACCAGCAATGTAATTACAGTCAGTTGATTAGATTTAAAACAAGATTCATACATAGATTCAGTGTGACAGAAATATGTTATCCACTCTTAATACAAGGAACAATCCCGGAGAGCATATCCCTGTAGTGTGGTGGTACCTCGTGGTTTGGTCTTACTGATGATCTGTTCTATGAAATAGGTGGGTTTGGTGATTTCCGCCTTTGCTCGAACCCGCTCCACTTCGGCGCCCAATCGATATTGCCATTACATTTTGTATTGTTGAACAATTTCATTCCCATCTGTTGTTCATTTTGGATTGCCTACACAAAGTGATGACCTTGATGGTTGAGGTACATTGGAGGATGTGGCCTCGATCGGGTAAGACACCAGTGGAACGTTATTTTGGTACCAATACTGGAGGAGTACAAGGGCAGTGTAAATATCAGTGACTGTGCATAGTTAGGTAGAGTCAAAGCGCCAGGATACCATTTGGGTGACAGTCGGCGCTATAAAAGTATGCGATACATACATACATTTGGGTATTCCACAAGGAGATAGTGAGAGAAACTTTATTTATTTACTGATACTGTCAAACATTAAACTTTACACCAGATACAAAAAAGAACGGGAATTCTTTAATAAGGACTGAACGGCAAGGTACGACTCCAATGGCAAGAAAAGAAGTCCTCTAAGAAACAGAGAGGACTTGAGTAACAAACTGTACAAATTGGAAAAAATATCCCGCAGTGAAATGGCCAAATGGTGGGAGAGTCCATACAGAAATACTTCTATGTGTTACGTATCTCACGAGGATTGAAGATATATTTGATTCTGAATTTTGAGAATCCTGGTCCAGTCATGCATGAAGAACGGGCGCAAAGCAATGCAATATCATCAGTCTGCTTCCCTCAGATTTTCACTAAATACACTCTCAAAGATTGCATAAAGATCCTAAATGAAATTCTGGATTTTCAGGATGAGCTAAACAAATACTCAGAACAAGATGTAATCTTAAATTTAGGAAAGAAATTAAAGTACGACTAATGAAGGAAGAAGAGAACATTACGAGTATGAAGACAATGCCCTAATCAGCGGTGGCTTCTCCATTATGGCAGAGGAGTGTCGCCCCACCTGCTGCGAGCGCAGCAGGCACACACATTAATAATAAAATGGTAATAAGTACCATTTTATTATAATGTGTCCCAGGCTCGTGCTGTTCCAGCACGTGGGCAGGGGTGGTGCTGATTAGTGAAATTACACTATTACCTCATCTTACTGCCAGTGCGCATGTCAAATTGACCGGCTGCCTACAGCCAGACCATCTGACATGTTCACTTCAAAGCCTGCAATCCCAGGGCTGCGAAACAGCCAGGTGATTGCAGCTGCAGGCCACCAGCCTCAAAATGAGCTCTGGGTTAGCCTGTTCACAGCCCCAGGATCGGCTGGTTTAATTTTTCCAGAAGGAAAGGGAGGAAGTCCTTCCCGTTCTGCAGGACCACCGCTAGTCACTGCAGAGAAGAGCAAGGAGCAACAGGACCCTGCTTGCCAGCACAACGAAAAGGGTGAGTTTATTGGGCATGGCACCTCACCACATTTTTTTTTTTCAGAACAATATTTTATTGCGCTGCTGAAGAGTTACATAAAACATACAGCGTCCCGAGCCCGGGGAGGCTGCGAGCATGAAGGCAAAAATCACATTGTGAGACAATTCAAACAGCCATTTAAACACAAAAACTAACCCTAAAGCCCTCCCCCCAGCACCCCCCTAGTCTCCCACCCAAAGTCCCCCTACCCCACCCCCTGCACAGCGTCGAATCAGTCTATACGTAGAATATAACAAAGTAGATGAAGCGTGTAACCCTCCTCACACGGGTTCAATGTCCAAATGTCTTTCCCCCGGTTCATCACGTGCTGGCGGCTCCAGCCAGAGCCCCCTGTACTCAGCCCACCTCTTCCAAATGTTGTAATGTTTCCTGGGGCAACCCCTGGCCTCAAATATCGGGCTTTCCAGGCCCATAGAATAGTCCAGCCCCTTCTTCCACACACCCAACAGGGGGGCTTTGGGGTCTTTCCAGGCACGGGCCACGTCCCTCTTGGCCACCACAAGACCCAACAACAATAAGTGGCGTTTGTAAACATTTCCTCCCACCTGTTCCAGGACATGAAGGAGGCCTAATTGTGGTGTGCGAGGAAGGTCCCAGCCCAGCACCTCTGATAAACAATTCCACACACCCGTCCAAAACTTCCGCAGACCATCACACGCCCAGACAGTATGTAGGAACGTACCTGTCTCTTTACCACACCTCAAACAGACGGGAGACGCAATCAAGCCCGCCTTCCATAACCTTTCACTAGTGTAGTATGCTCTGTGCAAGTATTTAAACTGTATAAATCGTAGCCGTACAGCAATGGCCGCTCCTCTGGGAGCCTCAAGTGCCTCCCTCCAGTCTTCCTCCTCAAATGCCCCCAGATCACATTCCCACTTGGCCCGTAGAGAGTCTAGGGGGGTCGAGCAGTGTGTAACTAACGTTTGATATATAGACGAGATTTTTTTGCACTCCAATTCTCCCATGAAGACCTTCGCCTCCAGGGGGCTGAACTCGGGCAGCGAGTCCAGACCTCGTAAGGTAGGGGCAATAGCGTGACGAAACTGCAGATATTTAAAAAATTGGGTCTGAGGCATGTCATATTCCTCGCGTAGTTCCTGGAATGACTTAAGAGTCGTGCCCCTGACCACATGACCCACGGCCGAGATGCCGATCGCATCCCAGCCCCGGAAACCCTGCAGAGACAGCAACTCCGGCAACTGCCCATTCCGCCACAACGGGGTCTCCCTCGTCAACCTGTTCCACCACCCCATTCTACGGAGCGCGCCGCGCCATATGCGGAATACGGTTTGCGTGGCTGCAGGGAGCCCCCTCCTTTTAACCGCCGAATACAGTATCGTATGCAGCGTGTCGGGATCCATCAGGAAGCGCTCTAGGGCGTAGGTAGGGTCACTCCGCTCCCCATACCACCATTCATTCAGCACCAAGAGGTGGGAAGCCTGATAGTAGGACAGAATATCTGACGTTGCTAGCCCACCGCAGTACGTGGACAAAAAGCATGTGCGGAGCGCCCACCTCACCACATTTTAATGTTGCCGGCCGCTACTGGAACTACTTAAGAAACAAAACCGGCTATGGTCAGGGAGAATTCTATACATCTGCCAGAGTTTACTTCCCCCTCCAAAGAAAAAAAGTAAAGTACAGAAGAGACTCCTTCAGGAAAAAAACGCATGCCGAATGAGAACCCAGATGCAAACTCTGGAAATGAAACTAATCCGGAACAACGTAGCTATAATAATCTAACACCCAAAAAAATTAGGCAAGTTTATTAGAGGAGTTTCGTCACTTGCATCTTGGCAAACATTTGTTTTTTTGGAACAGAACAAAAAAAGCCATGAAGAGAGAAAGTTAGTGGAGGAAATGACTGAGGCATTGGGGAAAGGAACGATGGAAGGGAGACAAATGAGAGCAAGGAGAACCTAAGACTAATAATGCATCACAATACAGACATGGTAATTAACTTAACTGAGATGGAATTGAGTTGGGCTGAAAAACTATTTTGGTTTATCATGAACATCCTGTGATTCTGGGCAAATCACTTAATCTCCCCGTGCCTAACAAAAAAAAAGGAATGTGTCCTCATGTAACGCAACTGGTGCTATGTGAAGCACTCTGATAGCCGATAACTACGGGTCAAGTTTGAGCTATATAAAACTCAGTAAAAAAAATTTTTTATCACGCATTAATGTGTACAACTTTATTCATAAACAAAAACGGATTACAATTTTTACACTATCTGTGACTAGAAACATGAAGTAGAAATGAGATCAAATCGAGCATAATTAATGTATTTCTGACATTGACACGCTGAATGACTTGTCTAGAGAGAGAGAATGATGTGAAAAATGATGGTACTCTTGGGGGGGACTCTAACGTGATAGATACTATTCCTGCATTAGGTCTATCTATTAATGATAATGCTGAAACGAATGTCAGGCCCACTTCCAGGTTTCTACCACAATTACCATGTAACGCTATTGATCCTTTCTTTAACTTGGTGGCATTTCGGCAGTACATGGCGAGTGATTGGCCACTAGGGGTGGGCGGAGTTCTTGGAGTTGTACTAAGCGGAATTCTGCAGAATTGCATAAAAACTTCATGGATTTCTGTGGAGTTCCGCTCTGCCCTACTTTAATTCAGTTTTCTTAACATGCAGTAATATATAGTGTGCACACCATACCCAAGAAAAACAAACAGTCTTAATTGCAGCAATAATTTAGTCTCAACTCAGGTATGGAGAGCAGAGCAGGACATCCGTAGACGCAGAGTCGCTCAAGGCAGTGAAAAGAGCCCAAAGTCAAATGGTACCCTATCAGTTTATTTCCTGGGACAGTAACTGCCCTCAATGTATCCCCTGTGGACACCTCAAACCCAGAGAAACCCCATGGATCATTGATACAACATCGACTCCTATAACATCAAACTATAAAAACATCGAGTCAACAATATTGTATGCAAAAATATCGACACCCAATACACAAAACAGAAATAACACGAACATTGATAAAAAATATCGTAAACATTAAAATAATATATAACACAACAAAAACATTGAAGAAAATAATATCGACAACACAAACATCAATAAAATAAATATAAAGAATACCAAAAATAACATTTAAACAGAAAATTAAACTATTTTCAAAAACATAATGAAATAACAAATGTAAAAAAATTATAAACAAACAAAATAAAAAATATTGAATAAAACAAATACAGTGAATATTCAAAAAGAAATATATAAACAAACAATACAACATTAAAAAATATCAGAACTACCAAAAATAAACAAACATAAATATTTATCATATAAAAAATTATAACATTTATCTACATACACATTTTAATAACAATAATACACAAAATAAAAACAAATATTAAATAAACATGATAAACATTAAACCAATTAAATGGTAACTGACAAAAAATTCAAAAAAGCTATCTCAACCAATAAATTTAAACTACACCAACACAAACCAACACTAAGTCCGCCCGTCATCCTAATGACCCCCATAATTCTACTCTTTTTTAAATTAATATTTATAATTATGTCATTTAAAATTTTTAAACGTACATATGAATATATGACATAATATAATTATTAAAATAAAAAAGAATCAAACAAACCAAATGTAACTAAAAACATTTCCCACTCATAACAATAAAAAATAACGTACGGTTATGTCGCAGTAGACGGTCATCAAAAACAAACAAATCCATAGTAGCTAAAATGAAAAACGAATCCTTTCGAAAACAAAGCCCCCATAAAAATGCAAAAAGACAACTGTAGAAAAAATGCTCCAACAATGCAATCCTTTCAATAACAAAACTCTCAAAGTACCGAAAATGTAATTTAAAAAAAATGCTCCAGCAAACCTGAAAAATCAAAGGAAATGTAAAAAGTAACTTGTTTCAAAGAAACAAAACATATTTTGCGTTTAAAAAAAAGAAGCGCATTGTCAGCACCATCCATTCACAAAACGGGAAACCTGAAAGAAAAAAAAAAGAACGCCCTACAACAATAACATGAACAAACCCACAGACATTAATATCAACATTAAATACTGGCGGGCGCATCCTGCATTTTTAACATTGCGGTGGGTGGTGCTGCAAGCACCGCCCACCCCATGCCAAAAATGCCAGTTGTGCATTGGAATGCACAAAGTACAGGCACCACGCGGTGCTTGGCACATTGTACATGCAAATGCAGGGGGGTACCATAGGTACCCCCCATGTGCACCCCCTCATCCCCCAAAATTCCTGGGGGCCCACTGCAGGCCCCCAATGTAAAGGACTGCATGCCTTTGCCGCCACGAAAAGGCAAATCCCCGCATGTATCATAATATCGATGGCGATGTCTACTAGACACCGCCAGCATATTAAAACCATTTCTGCCCTGTTGACTTATCGACCAGGCGGAAAACCGGCGGACGGTCTTTCTGTCCGCCGGGGCCCCCGCGCCATAGTAATATGGCGGGGGGAATTGAGTGGCGGACGGTGGGTTATGGTGGGCGGATCGCCACCGCCATGTGGGCGGTGGCAATCCTCCCGCTATAGTAATCAGCCCCTTAGACTTTATTAATGGCCAATGGCAACTGCATATTAACTTTTCTTTTCTGAGGCAGAGGACTACGGTGGCCAGGACGGACCATACAAAAATACACATTCAAGTCCCGTAGGTGATATTCCAGGAAAATAGGAACTTTACAGATAGGCCTGATCATGCTTGCCTAAACAAACTAGGAAATAAACACATTTGCAAACAGTATCTTAAAACATTTGCTAATTAAATATGGTTTATATTGTCAAGTAGGTATTCGCTTATGGTGCAAAACTAATATGTAAGGCATCCGGAATTAGAAAGAAGAATCGCAGGACGCCAGAAAATGGTGCTCCATATTTGCAGAAAGCTCTGATTTTGCCAACTCGTAGAGCTGTAGATTTGATGTTAGAATTTATGGTTTTAGGACCTCACAATATTCAGATTTCTGTTCACTTCATGTATACAAAGTATACACATAGGTACTCCTACTACGGTCATCAACACTATCTGAACAATCTTACATTTTAGAAAGTTATTCAAGTACTCACCACCCAGGTAAGAAAAGCAATGAGGTGATTGGTTCAACCTTGGAGGCAGTGCCCAGGCTGTCCTATTTTTTGCAAGCCTCATTTAAGGACCTTCCCAGGTTACATTGAGACCAAATGAACTACGGTTTCCGGGCAATCTAGTGGTACAGTAAAACCAATTTACCACATAATGTGGGCCAAAGAAGCAGGAATTAATTGAAAGCAAGTGTCTTTAAGGATAGATTGACTCATTAAGGATAGAAGGATTTATTGAAAGCAAGTGTCCGAAAGGATAGATTGGTCCCCCAACATTGCATTGTGTTATTTAAAATGGTCACTATTCAAGTCTTCACTTACGATACAGAGACAAATCTTTCTCAAAGGGTGGAGGGCATATCTCTTAAAAGATACCACTGATGACAGCAATTTTCAGGTCTATAGTCACCCCCTCTTTTTCTGTAATCCTGTTCCAGAGCAGAATTCAAACTACATGAAGTAGTTACCAAGATGATGCTGCTGCCAATCTGATGTGAGACAAGGTTGAACTCTTCATTTGCCCCAAAAAGCTCAAGGCCAGCTTTAGCATGCAGCTGTTCAAATGTGAGAGAGCGGGCAAAGGTATTGTGTTGTTGTTAAGTTTGTATAGGGATTTCTGTGGGGACACCTCTAGCTGCTATCTGCTCACAAGATACCTCCTAGGATGTGTCTGCTGGCTATGTTTTATTTTCATTTACAATAAGGAAAGAGGAGGGCAACAGAAGAACCCATTGTAAGCGTGGGTACCAGTATAAGCTAAATGGTCAGCAAAATACTGTCATTTAAATCTTTGTGTTTAACAACCTATAACGCAATGAACAAAAATCACAAGAATCAATCAAATCACTGATGTTGCAGAGAAAACAATAGTAATAAATGAAGAAATAGGCGTACCAGCAATGTAATTACAGTCAGTTGATTAGATTTAAAACAAGATTCATACATAGATTCAGTGTGACAGAAATATGTTATCCACTCTTAATACAAGGAACAATCCCGGAGAGCATATCCCTGTAGTGTGGTGGTACCTCGTGGTTTGGTCTTACTGATGATCTGTTCTATGATATAGGTGGGTTTGGTGATTTCCGCCTTTGCTTGAACCCGCTCCACTTCGGCGCCCAATCGATATTGCCATTACATTTTGTATTGTTGAACAATTTCATTCCCATCTGTTGTTCATTTTGGATTGCCTACACAAAGTGATGACCTTGATGGTTGAGGTACATTGGAGGATGTGGCCTCGATCGGGTAAGACACCAGTGGAACGTTATTGTGGTACCAATACTGGAGGAGTACAAGGGCAGTGTAAATATCAGTGACTGTGCATAGTCAGGTAGAGTCAAAGCACCAGGATACCATTTGGGTGACAGTCGGCGCTATAAAAGTATGCGATACATACATACATTTGGGTATTCCACAAGGAGATAGTGAGAGAAACTTTATTTATTTACTGATACTGTCAAACATTAAACTTTACACCAGATACAAAAAAGAACGGGAATTCTTTAATAAGGACTGAACGGCAAGGTACGACTCCAATGGCAAGAAAAGAAGTCCTCTAAGAAACAGAGAGGACTTGAGTAACAAACTGTACAAATTGGAAAAAATATCCCGCAGTGAAATGGCCAAATGGTGGGAGAGTCCATACAGAAATACTTCTATGTGTTACGTATCTCACGAGGATTGAAGATATATTTGATTCTGAATTTTGAGAATCCTGGTCCAGTCATGCATGAAGAACGGGCGCAAAGCAATGCAATATCATCAGTCTGCTTCCCTCAGATTTTCACTAAATACACTCTCAAAGATTGCATAAAGATCCTAAATGAAATTCTGGATTTTCAGGATGAGCTAAACAAATACTCAGAACAAGATGTAATCTTAAATTTAGGAAAGAAATTAAAGTACGACTAATGAAGGAAGAAGAGAACATTACGAGTATGAAGACAATGCCCTACTCAGCGGTGGCTTCTCCATTATGGCAGAGGAGTGTCGCCCCACCTGCTGCGAGCGCAGCAGGCACACACATTAATAATAAAATGGTAATAAGTACCATTTTATTATAATGTGTCCCAGGCTCGTGCTGTTCCAGCACGTGGGCAGGGGTGGTGCTGATTAGTGAAATTACACTATTACCTCATCTTACTGCCAGTGCGCATGTCAAATTGACCGGCTGCCTACAGCCAGACCATCTGACATGTTCACTTCAAAGCCTGCAATCCCAGGGCTGAGAAACAGCCAGGTGATTGCAGCTGCAGGCCACCAGCCTCAAAATGAGCTCTGGGTTAGCCTGTTCACAGCCCCAGGATCGGCTGGTTTAATTTTTCCAGAAGGAAAGGGAGGAAGTCCTTCCCGTTCTGCAGGACCACCGCTAGTCACTGCAGAGAAGAGCAAGGAGCAACAGGACCCTGCTTGCCAGCACAACAAATAGGGTGAGTTTATTGGGCATGGCACCTCACCACATTTTTTTTTCAGAACGATATTTTATTGCGCTGCTGAAGAGTTACATAAAACATGCAGCGTCCCGAGCCCGGGGAGGCTGCGAGCATGAAGGCAAAAATCACATTGTGAGACAATTCAAACAGCCATTTAAACACAAAAACTAACCCTAAAGCCCTCCCCCCAGCACCCCCCTAGTCTCCCACCCAAAGTCCCCCTACCCCACCCCCTGCACAGCGTCGAATCAGTCTATACGTAGAATATAACAAAGTAGATGAAGCGTGTAACCCTCCTCACACGGGTTCAATGTCCAAATGTCTTTCCCCCGGTTCATCACGTGCTGGCGGCTCCAGCCAGAGCCCCCTGTACTCAGCCCACCTCTTCCAAATTTTGTAATGTTTCCTGGGGCAACCCCTGGCCTCAAATATCGGGCGTTCCAGGCCCATAGAATAGTCCAGCCCCTTCTTCCACACACCCAACAGGGGGGCTTTGGGGTCTTTCCAGGCACGGGCCACGTCCCTCTTGGCCACCACAAGACCCAACAACAATAAGTGGCGTTTGTAAACATTTCCTCCTACCTGTTCCAGGACATGAAGGAGGCCTAATTGTGGTGTGCGAGGAAGGTCCCAGCCCAGCACCTCTGATAAACAATTCCACACACCCGTCCAAAACTTCCGCAGACCATCACACGCCCAGACAGTATGTAGGAACGTACCTGTCTCTTTACCACACCTCAAACAGACGGGAGACGCAATCAAGCCCGCCTTCCATAACCTTTCACTAGTGTAGTATGCTCTGTGCAAGTATTTAAACTGTATAAATCGTAGCCGTACAGCAATGGCCGCTCCTCTGGGAGCCTCAAGTGCCTCCCTCCAGTCTTCCTCCTCAAATGCCCCCAGATCACATTCCCACTTGGCCCGTAGAGAGTCTAGGGGGGTCGAGCAGTGTGTAACTAACGTTTGATATATAGACGAGATTTTTTTGCACTCCAATTCTCCCATGAAGACCTTCGCCTCCAGGGGGCTGAACTCGGGCAGCGAGTCCAGACCTCGTAAGGTAGGGGCAATAGCGTGACGAAACTGCAGATATTTAAAAAATTGGGTCTGAGGCATGTCATATTCCTCGCGTAGTTCCTGGAATGACTTAAGAGTCGTGCCCCTGACCACATGACCCACGGCCGAGATGCCGATCGCATCCCAGCCCCGGAAACCCTGCAGAGACAGCAACTCCGGCAACTGCCCATTCCGCCACAACGGGGTCTCCCTCGTCAACCTGTTCCACCACCCCATTCTACGGAGCGCGCCGCGCCATATGCGGAATACAGTTTGCGTGGCTGCAGGGAGCCCCCTCCTTTTAACCGCCGAATACAGTATCGTATGCAGCGTGTCGGGATCCATCAGGAAGCGCTCTAGGGCGTAGGTAGGGTCACTCCGCTCCCCATACCACCATTCATTCAGCACCAAGAGGTGGGAAGCCTGATAGTAGGACAGAATATCTGACGTTGCTAGCCCACCGCAGTACGTGGACAAAAAGCATGTGCGGAGCGCCCACCTCACCACATTTTAATGTTGCCGGCCGCTACTGGAACTACTTAAGAAACAAAACCGGCTATGGTCAGGGAGAATTCTATACATCTGCCAGAGTTTACTTCCCCCTCCAAAGAAAAAAAGTAAAGTACAGAAGAGACTCCTTCAGGAAAAAAACGCATGCCGAATGAGAACCCAGATGCAAACTCTGGAAATGAAACTAATCCGGAACAACGTAGCTATAATAATCTAACACCCCAAAAAATTAGGCAAGTTTATTAGAGGAGTTTCGTCACTTGCATCTTGGCAAACATTTGTTTTTTTGGAACAGAACAAAAAAAGCCATGAAGAGAGAAAGTTAGTGGAGGAAATGACTGAGGCATGGGGGAAAGGAACGATGGAAGGGAGACAAATGAGAGCAAGGAGAACCTAAGACTAATAATGCATCACAATACAGACATTGTAATTAACTTAACTGAGATGGAATTGAGTTGGGCTGAAAAACTATTTTGGTTTATCATGAACATCCTGTGATTCTGGGCAAATCACTTAATCTCCCCGTGCCTAACAAAAAAAAAAGGAATGTGTCCTCATGTAACGCAACTGGTGCTATGTGAAGCACTCTGATAGCCGATACCTACGGGTCAAGTTTGAGCTATATAAAAGTCAGTAAAAAAATTTTTTTATCACGCATTAATGTGTACAACTTTATTCATAAACAAAAACGGATTACAACTTTTACACTATCTGTGACTAGAAACATGAAGTAGAAATGAGATCAAATCGAGCATAATTAATGTATTTCTGACATTGACACGCTGAATGACTTGTCTAGTCTAGAGAGAGAGAATGATGTGAAAAATGATGGTACTCTTGGGGGGGACTCTAACGTGATAGATACTATTCCTGCATTAGGTCTATCTATTAATGATAATGCTGAAACGAATGTCAGGCCCACTTCCAGGTTTCTACCACAATTACCATGTAACGCTATTGATCCTTTCTTTAACTTGGTGGCATTTCGGCAGTACATGGCGAGTGATTGGCCACTAGGGGTGGGCGGAGTTCTTGGAGTTGTACTAAGCGGAATTCAGCAGAATTGCATAAAAACTTCATGGATTTCTGTGGAGTTCCGCTCTGCCCTACTTTAATTCAGTTTTCTTAACATGCAGTAATATATAGTGTGCACACCATACCCAAGAAAAACAAACAGTCTTAATTGCAGCAATAATTTAGTCTCAACTCAGGTATGGAGAGCAGAGCAGGACATCCGTAGACGCAGAGTCGCTCAAGGCAGTGAAAAGAGCCCAAAGTCAAATGGTACCCTATCAGTTTATTACCTGGGACAGTAACTGCCCTCAATGTATCCCCTGTGGACACCTCAAACCCAGAGAAACCCCATGGATCATTGATACAACATCGACTCCTATAACATCAAACTATAAAAACATCGAGTCAACAATATTGTATGCAAAAATATCGACACCCAATACACAAAACAGAAATAACACGAACATTGATAAAAAAATATCGTAAACATTAAAATAATATATAACACAACAAAAACATTGAAGAAAATAATATCGACAACACAAACATCAATAAAATAAATATAAAGAATACCAAAAATAACATTTAAACAGAAAATTAAACTATTTTCAAAAAAAAATGAAATAACAAATGTAAAAAAATTATAAACAAACAAAATTAAAAATATTGAATAAAACAAATACAGTGAATATCCAAAAAGAAATATATAAACAAACAATACAACATTAAAAAATATCGGAACTACCAAAAATAAACAAACATAAATATTTATCATATAAAAAATTATAACATTTATCTACATACACATTTTAATAACAATAATACACAAAATAAAAACAAATATTAAATAAACATGATAAACATTAAACCAATTAAATGGTAACTGACAAAAAATTCAAAAAAGCTATCTCAACCAATAAATTTAAACTACACCAACACAAACCAACACTAAGTCCGCCCGTCATCCTAATGACCCCCATAATTCTACTCTTTTTTAAATTAATATTTATAATTATGTCATTTAAAATTTAAAAACGTACATATGAATATATGACATAATATAATTATTAAAATAAAAAAGAATCAAACAAACCAAATGTAACTAAAAACATTTCCCACTCATAACAATAAAAAATAACGTACGGTTATGTCGCAGTAGACGGTCATCAAAAACAAACAAATCCATAGTAGCTAAAATGAAAAACGAATCCTTTCGAAAACAAAGCCCCCATAAAAATGCAAAAAGACAACTGTAGAAAAAATGCTCCAACAATGCAATCCTTTCAATAACAAAACTCTCAAAGTACAGAAAATGTAATTTAAAAAAAATGCTCCAGCAAACCTGAAAAATCAAAGGAAATGTAAAAAGTAACTTGTTTCAAAGAAACAAAACATATTTTGCTTTTAAAAAAAAGAAGCGCATTGTCAGCACCATCCATTCACAAAACGGGAAACCTGAAAGAAAAAAAAAAGAACGCCCTACAACAATAACATGAACAAACCCACAGACATTAATATCAACATTAAATACTGGCGGGCGCATCCTGCATTTTTAACATTGCGGTGGGTGGTGCTGCAAGCACCGCCCGCCCCATGCCAAAAATGCCAGTTGTGCATTGGAATGCACAAAGTACAGGCACCACGCGGTGCTTGGCACATTGTACATGCAAATGCAGGGGGGTACCATAGGTACCCCCCATGTGCACCCCCTCATCCCCCAAAATTCCTGGGGGCCCACTGCAGGCCCCCAATGTAAAGGACTGCATGCCTTTGCCGCCACGAAAAGGCAAATCCCCGCATGTATCATAATATCGATGGCGATGTCTACTAGACACCGCCAGCATATTAAAACCATTTCTGCCCTGTTGACTCATCGACCAGGCGGAAAACCGGCGGACGGTCTTTCTGTCCGCCGGGGCCCCCGCGCCATAGTAATATGGCGGGGGGAATTGAGTGGCGGACGGTGGGTTATGGTGGGCGGATCGCCACCGCCATGTGGGCGGTGGCAATCCTCCCGCTATAGTAATCAGCCCCTTAGACTTTATTAATGGCCAATGGCAACTGCATATTAACTTTTCTTTTCTGAGGCAGAGGACTACGGTGGCCAGGACGGACCATACAAAAATACACATTCAAGTCCCGTAGGTGATATTCCAGGAAAATAGGAACTTTACAGATAGGCCTGATCATGCTTGCCTAAACAAACTAGGAAATAAACACATTTGCAAACAGTATCTTAAAACATTTGCTAATTAAATATGGTTTATATTGTCAAATAGGTATTCGCTTATGGTGCAAAACTAATATGTAAGGCATCCGGAATTAGAAAGAAGAATCGCAGGACGCCAGAAAATGGTACTCCATATTTGCAGAAAGCTCTGATTTTGCCAACTCGTAGAGCTGTAGATTTGATGTTAGAATTTATGGTTTTAGGACCTCACAATATTCAGATTTCTGTTCACTTCATGTATACAAAGTATACACATAGGTACTCCTACTACGGTCATCAACACTATCTGAACAATCTTACATTTTAGAAAGTTATTCAAGTACTCACCACCCAGGTAAGAAAAGCAATGAGGTGATTGGTTCAACCTTGGAGGCAGTGCCCAGGCTGTCCTATTTTTTGCAAGCCTCATTTAAGGACCTTCCCAGGTTACATTGAGACCAAATGAACTACGGGTTCCGGGCAATCTAGTGGTACAGTAAAACCAATTTACCACATAATGTGGGCCAAAGAAGCAGGAATTAATTGAAAGCAAGTGTCTTTAAGGATAGATTGACTCATTAAGGATAGAAGGATTTATTGAAAGCAAGTGTCCGAAAGGATAGATTGGTCCCCCAACATTGCATTGTGTTATTTAAAATGGTCACTATTCAAGTCTTCACTTACGATACAGAGACGAATCTTTCTCAAAGGGTGGAGGGCATATCTCTTAAAAGATACCACTGATGACAGCAATTTTCAGGTCTATAGTCACCCCCCTCTTTTTCTGTAATCCTGTTCCAGAGCAGAATTCAAACTACATGAAGTAGTTACCAAGATGATGCTGCTGCCAATCTGATGTGAGACAAGGTTGAACTCTTCATTTGCCCCAAAAAGCTCAAGGCCAGCTTTAGCATGCAGCTGTTCAAATGTGAGAGAGCGGGCAAAGGTATTGTGTTGTTGTTAAGTTTGTATAGTGATTTCTGTGGGGACACCTCTAGCTGCTATCTGCTCACAAGATACCTCCTAGGATGTGTCTGCTGGCTATGTTTTATTTTCATTTACAATAAGGAAAGAGGAGGGCAACAGAAGAACCCATTGTAAACTTGGGTACCAGTATAAGCTAAATGGTCAGCAAAATACTGTCATTTAAATCTTTGTGTTTAACAACCTATAACGCAATGAACAAAAATCACAAGAATCAATCAAATCACTGATGTTGCAGAGAAAACAATAGTAATAAATGAAGAAATAGGCGTAACAGCAATGTAATTACAGTCAGTTGATTAGATTTAAAACAAGATTCATACATAGATTCAGTGTGACAGAAATATGTTATCCACTCTTAATACAAGGAACAATCCCGGAGAGCATATCCCTGTAGTGTGGTGGTACCTCGTGGTTTGGTCTTACTGATGATCTGTTCTATGAAATAGGTGGGTTTGGTGATTTCCGCCTTTGCTCGAACCCGCTCCACTTCGGCGCCCAATCGATATTGCCATTACATTTTGTATTGTTGAACAATTTCATTCCCATCTGTTGTTCATTTTGGATTGCCTACACAAAGTGATGACCTTGATGGTTGAGGTACATTGGAGGATGTGGCCTCGATCGGGTAAGACACCAGTGGAACGTTATTTTGGTACCAATACTGGAGGAGTACAAGGGCAGTGTAAATATCAGTGACTGTGCATAGTCAGGTAGAGTCAAAGCGCCAGGATACTATTTGGGTGACAGTCGGCGCTATAAAAGTATGCGATACATACATACATTTGGGTATTCCACAAGGAGATAGTGAGAGAAACTTTATTTATTTACTGATACTGTCAAACATTAAACTTTACACCAGATACAAAAAAGAACGGGAATTCTTTAATAAGGACTGAACGGCAAGGTATGACTCCAATGGCAAGAAAAGAAGTCCTCTAAGAAACAGAGAGGACTTGAGTGACAAACTGTACAAATTGGAAAAAATATCCCGCAGTGAAATGGCCAAATGGTGGGAGAGTCCATACAGAAATACTTCTATGTGTTACGTATCTCACGAGGATTGAAGATATATTTGATTCTGAATTTTGAGAATCCTGGTCCAGTCATGCATGAAGAACGGGCGCAAAGCAATGCAATATCATCAGTCTGCTTCCCTCAGATTTTCACTAAATACACTCTCAAAGATTGCATAAAGATCCTAAATGAAATTCTGGATTTTCAGGATGAGCTAAACAAATACTCAGAACAAGATGTAATCTTAAATTTAGGAAAGAAATTAAAGTACGACTAATGAAGGAAGAAGAGAACATTACGAGTATGAAGACAATGCCCTACTCAGCGGTGGCTTCTCCATTATGGCAGAGGAGTGTCGCCCCACCTGCTGCGAGCGCAGCAGGCACACACATTAATAATAAAATGGTAATAAGTACCATTTTATTATAATGTGTCCCAGGCTCGTGCTGTTCCAGCACGTGGGCAGGGGTGGTGCTGATTAGTGAAATTACACTATTACCTCATCTTACTGCCAGTGCGCATGTCAAATTGACCGGCTGCCTACAGCCAGACCATCTGACATGTTCACTTCAAAGCCTGCAATTCCAGGGCTGAGAAACAGCCAGGTGATTGCAGCTGCAGGCCACCAGCCTCAAAATGAGCTCTGGGTTAGCCTGTTCACAGCCCCAGGATTGGCTGGTTTAATTTTTCCAGAAGGAAAGGGAGGAAGTCCTTCCCGTTCTGCAGGACCACCGCTACTTACTGCAGAGAAGAGCAAGGAGCAACAGGACCCTGCTTGCCAGCACAACAAATAGTGTGAGTTTATTGGGCATGGCACCTCACCACATTTTTTTTTTCAGAACAATATTTTATTGCACTGCTGAAGAGTTACATAAAACATACAGAGTCCCGAGCCCGGGGAGGCTGCGAGCAGGAAGGCAAAAATCACATTGTGAGACAATTCAAACAGTCATTTAAACACAAAAACTAACCCTAAAGCCCTCCCCCCAGCACCCCCCTAGTCTCCCACCCAAAGTCCCCCTACCCCACCCCCTGCACAGCGTCGAATCAGTCTATACGTAGAATATAACAAAGTAGATGAAGCGTGTAACCCTCCTCACACGGGTTCAATGTCCAAATGTCTTTCCCCCGGTTCATCACGTGCTGGCGGCTCCAGCCAGAGCCCCCTGTACTCAGCCCACCTCTTCCAAATTTTGTAATGTTTCCTGGGGCAACCCCTGGCCTCAAATATCGGGCATTCCAGGCCCATAGAATAGTCCAGCCCCTTCTTCCACACACCCAACAGGGGGGCTTTGGGGTCTTTCCAGGCACGGGCCACGTCCCTCTTGGCCACCACAAGACCCAACAACAATAAGTGGCGTTTGTAAACATTTCCTCCCACCTGTTTCAGGACATGAAGGAGGCCTAATTGTGGTGTGCGAGGAAGGTCCCAGCCCAGCACCTCTGATAAACAATTCCACACACCCGTCCAAAACTTCCGCAGACCATCACACGCCCAGACAGTATGTAGGAACGTACCTGTCTCTTTACCACACCTCAAACAGACGGGAGACGCAATCAAGCCCGCCTTCCATAACCTTTCACTAGTGTAGTATGCTCTGTGCAAGTATTTAAACTGTATAAATCGTAGCCGTACAGCAATGGCCGCTCCTCTGGGAGCCTCAAGTGCCTCCCTCCAGTCTTCCTCCTCAAATGCCCCCAGATCACATTCCCACTTGGCCCGTAGAGAGTCTAGGGGGGTCGAGCAGTGTGTAACTAACGTTTGATATATAGACGAGATTTTTTTGCACTCCAATTCTCCCATGAAGACCTTCGCCTCCAGGGGGCTGAACTCGGGCAGCGAGTCCAGACCTCGTAAGGTAGGGGCAATAGCGTGACGAAACTGCAGATATTAAAAAAATTGGGTCTGAGGCATGTCATATTCCTCGCGTAGTTCCTGGAATGACTTAAGAGTCGTGCCCCTGACCACATGACCCACGGCCGAGATGCCGATCGCATCCCAGCCCCGGAAACCCTGCAGAGACAGCAACTCCGGCAACTGCCCATTCCGCCACAACGGGGTCTCCCCCGTCAACCTGTTTTACCACCCCATTCTACGGAGCGCGCCGCGCCATATGCGGAATACGGTTTGCGTGGCTGCAGGGAGCCCCCTCCTTTTAACCGCCGAATACAGTATCGTATGAAGCGTGTCGGGATCCATCAGGAAGCGCTCTAGGGCGTAGGTAGGGTCACTCCGCTCCCCATACCACCATTCATTCAGCACCAAGAGGTGGGAAGCCTGATAGTAGGACAGAATATCTGACGTTGCTAGCCCACCGCAGTACGTGGACAAAAAGCATGTGCGGAGCGCCCACCTCACCACATTTTAATGTTGCCGGCCGCTACTGGAACTACTTAAGAAACAAAACCGGCTATGGTCAGGGAGAATTCTATACATCTGCCAGAGTTTACTTCCCCCTCCAAAGAAAAAAAGTAAAGTACAGAAGAGACTCCTTCAGGAAAATAACGCATGCCGAATGAGAACCCAGATGCAAACTCTGGAAATGAAACTAATCCGAAACAACGTAGCTATAATAATCTAACACCCCAAAAAATTAGGCAAGTTTATTAGAGGAGTTTCGTCACTTGCATCTTGGCAAACATTTGTTTTTTTGGAACAGAACAAAAAAAGCCATGAAGAGAGAAAGCTAGTGGAGGAAATGACTGAGGCATGGGGGAAAGGAACGATGGAAGGGAGACAAATGAGAGCAAGGAGAACCTAAGACTAATAATGCATCACAATACAGACATGGTAATTAACTTAACTGAGATGGAATTGAGTTGGGCTGAAAAACTATTTTGGTTTATCATGAACATCCTGTGATTCTGGGCAAATCACTTAATCTCCCCGTGCCTAACAAAAAAAAAGGAATGTGTCCTCATGTAACGCAACTGGTGCTATGTGAAGCACTCTGATAGCCGATACCTACGGGTCAAGTTTGAGCTATATAAAACTCAGCAAAAAAAATTTTTTATCACGCATTAATGTGTACAACTTTATTCATAAACAAAAACGGATTACAACTTTTACACTATCTGTAACTAGAAACATGAAGTAGAAATGAGATCAAATCGAGCATAATTTATGTATTTCTGACATTGACACGCTGAATGACTTGTCTAGTCTAGAGAGAGAGAATGATGTGAAAAATGATGGTACTCTTGGGGGGGACTCTAACGTGATAGATACTATTCCTGCATTAGGTCTATCTATTAATGATAATGCTGAAACAAATGTCAGGCCCACTTCCAGGTTTCTACCACAATTACCATGTAACGCTATTGATCCTTTCTTTAACTTGGTGGCATTTCGGCAGTACATAGCGAGTGATTGGCCACTAGGGGTGGGCGGAGTTCTTGGAGTTGTACTAAGCGGAATTCTGCAGAATTGCATAAAAACTTCATGGATTTCTGCCCTACTTTAATTCAGTTTTCTTAACATGCAGTAATATATAGTGTGCACACCATACCCAAGAAAAACAAACAGTCTTAATTGCAGCAATAATTTAGTCTCAACTCAGGTATGGAGAGCAGAGCAGGACATCCGTAGACGCAGAGTCGCTCAAGGCAGTGAAAAGAGCCCAAAGTCAAATGGTACCCTATCAGTTTATTACCTGGGACAGTAACTGCCCTCAATGTATCCCCTGTGGACACCTCAAACCCAGAGAAACCCCATGGATCATTGATACAACATCGACTCCTATAACATCAAACTATAAAAACATTGAGTCAACAATATTGTATGCAAAAATATCGACACCCAATACACAAAACAGAAATAACACGAACATTGATAAAAAAATATCGTAAACATTAAAATAATATATAACACAACAAAAACATTGAAGAAAATAATATCGACAACACAAACATCAATAAAATAAATATAAAGAATACCAAAAATAACATTTAAACAGAAAATTAAACTATTTTCAAAAAAATAATGAAATAACAAATGTAAAAAAATTATAAACAAACAAAATTAAAAATATTGAATAAAACAAATACAGTGAATATCCAAAAATAAATATATAAACAAACAATACAACATTAAAAAATATCAGAACTACCAAAAATAAACAAACATAAATATATATCATATAAAAAATTATAACATTTATCTACATATACATTTTAATAACAATAATACACAAAATAATAACAAATATTAAATAAACATGATAAACATTAAACCAATTAAATGGTAACTGACAAAAAATTCAAAAAAGCTATCTCAACCAATAAATTTAAACTACACCAACACAAACCAACACTAAGTCCGCCCGTCATCCTAATGACCCCCATAATTCTACTCTTTTTAAATTAATATTTATAATTATGTCATTTAAAATTTAAAAACGTACATATGAATATATGACATAATATAATTATTAAAATAAAAATGAATCAAACAAACCAAATGTAACTAAAAACATTTCCCACTCATAACAATAAAAAATAACGTACGGTTATGTCGCAGTAGACGGTCATCAAAAACAAACAAATCCATAGTAGCTAAAATGAAAAACGAATCCTTTCGAAAACAAAGCCCCCATAAAAATGCAAAAAGACAACTGTAGAAAAAATGCTCCAACAATGCAATCCTTTCAATAACAAAACTCTCAAAGTACCGAAAATGTAATTTAAAAAAAATGCTCCAGCAAACCTGAAAAATCAAAGGAAATGTAAAAAGTAACTTGTTTCAAAGAAACAAAACATATTTTGCTTTTAAAAAAAAGAAGCGCATTGTCAGCACCATCCATTCACAAAACGGGAAACCTGAAAGAAAAAAAAAAGAACGCCCTACAACAATAACATGAACAAACCCACAGACATTAATATCAACATTAAATACAACATAACATAATTAAACAACACGTATCTAACACTACGTAAAACTCTACTTCTCTTCAACACTATGTCAAACACATAAAACACTAAACTACTAAAACAACACCTAACTACACCAAAAACAAACAATCAACACCCTAACAAATTTAATTACACTATTACTACCTCGTCCCAGCCTAAAACTACCTTAAAAGTAAATTAAATCAAACTTACCTTAACCGACGAAACACAACTCCCAACAGCGAGGTTCTGTCTAGCAAAAATAAATTAAATGTTAATTTTTATCATACAAAAAATTTAAAAATGTTCAACTAATTGTACAATATATATTTAATATTATGGGCCCGATGTAGGTAAAACGCATTTACCGATTTTAAAATACCGATCCGTACCGATTCGGTATTTCAAAATCGGAAAATGATATGTAGGAAATAATCATCGGAAAAATACCGATTCGGTAGCATTCGGTATCGAGAGTCGATACGTACCGATTCGCCAACTACCGAATCGGTATAGGCCGGGTCGGACAAGGCCGAATCGGAAAAAAAAAAATGCGGAACCAACCGAATCGGTAAACGCCGAATCGGAATAATAAATACGCCCCATGGGCCGAAAGGCCAATAGGAATGCATTATACAATCCGAATCGGTATTTACCGAACACATTCGGAAATTACCGAATCGGAAAATACCGATTCGGAGAATGCCGTTTTGCCGAGCTGGTTGAGTGACACTGAAGACATCAGCCAATGAGCTGTAAGCACCCTCCCCCACAGGGTGTGGCAACCCAGGCAGGTGCAACTCATCAGAACTTTCTGGAAAGCTGCATGAGTTGAGCAGACACAGAGAGAGCAGCATTGTGAGCAGGATCCCTGAGAGACATGGACACCAGCACAGAGAGCCAGAAGGCAGGGCGGAAGCGCAATCCTAAATTCAGCACCATGGAGCTACAAACTTTGGTGGAGGAGGTGGTGAGGGTGCACACCCAGCTATATGGCAGGCAGTCCCTGACTGTCCCGGAGAGCACCAAGAGGAGGCTGTGGCTCGACATCGGGGAGAAAGTCAATGCAGTTGGTGTCACCCACAGGAGCCTAGACGACCTCAAGAAGAGGTTTTATGACATCCGTGGCGTGACCAAGCGCAAACTGTCCGACCTGCACAAGCAGGCTGGACTCACTGGAGGAGGAACAAACCGTGCGCCACCCCTCACTCAGCTGGAGGAACTAGTGGCGACGACCATCGAGAGGGCCAGTGTCGTGGGCATTGGGGACCTGGATAGCTCATCCCGAGCTACAGCTACAGGTAAGAAGCATGCGCAACTTGACACACCATACCAGACACCTCCCGTACAGACCCAATGCACAGCCTAACCCCAGGCCAGTACAGATAGCAACAGACATGAGCAATGCATCGTGCTAAATGTACTCAGCAAAAGTTACCAATAATGCCACAGCAGAAGCATGAGATAAATAACTGTAATACAGCATCAACGTGTTTGTAATGAGATGTGCAATGCTTTAATAGTTGTGACTGGAACACATTAGCACCCACTTGACAAATGCTTCTTTGTACCTAGGGGCACCATCAGGCGGGGGAGCAGCATCAGCTCCAGCACCAGCTCCAGCACCAACAGCCAGTGCGGCAGTGGCAAGCACCAGTGCAGCAGCACAGGAGGAGGAGGACAACAGCTGTGCCCTGGCAAATGAGGAGGACACAGGACATTCCCTCACAACTCCACACTCCCCCCGACTGTCTCAGTCTCAGTCGCCCTCATTGGTATTCTCCCCGGACAACACACCACCACAGAGCCACCCTGCACCTGCCACTTCCCCGGCCCGGAGGAGAATAGTGGCTCCATTAGTCATCATGGAGGGGGCAGCGGGTCAGGCTCCTGCACAAGACCCCGTGACACCAGCGACACCAGAGCACACACAGCAGGGCAGCAGAATTCCACGTAGGCCATGTGCTACCAGCAGCCCAATAACAGCACCGGGAGGCAGCGTCTTCGCAGGGCTGGAGACCAGCATGGTCACAATACAGAGGATGCAGGCGAAATCCATCCTGGCCTGCCATCGCCAGTTGCGCCTGCACAACCTGCAGATGGGTGAGATGACACAGGGCTTCAAGACCTTCGTTGACAGCAACAAGGACATAGCAACATCAATTGGCCGAATGACCACTGCCATCACCCAGCTCTGCACCAGGTTGGATGACCATGAGCTGAGTCGTCGCAGGGATGCAAGAGTCACGAACAGGTCACTCACCCGCCTTGCGGCTGCGACTGCCCAGTCATGCCAACGTGGGGCAAACATGGAGGCCAGCCTCACACAGTCCATGTCCGAGGTCACTAGGGGCATGGGCCGTATAACAACAGCCATGGAGACACTACTCATCTCCAACACCGCAGTGAATCCCGTCCTGGGCGAGGCTGGGGACAGCAGCAGCCGCAGCAGCCCGGCCAGCGCTGCGTCAGAGCCGCGCCGGAGCACCAGGCGCTCAGCTGAGGCTGCAGGGCATTCTGAAGGGGGTGAGGTTCATCCCAGTGGGCCTGCTAAGCGCAGCAAAAAATAGGACTGCCACTGCGGGTGAGGCAACCCGGACATTGGACATTCCTACCCCTTGTTGTTTAACTTTTCTTTTGTTGCACATCAGTGCAGTAACGTTGATGCAACATTATTAAATTTAATTTCTGAACACATACATTGACCTGTTTGTGCATCTGTACTCACTCAGAAATAGTTGTCTGTGATCTCCTGACGCCTGTATCTGCCGTCAGATGGTGCAGAGACTCCAGCAGGTAGTGGTAGTGGGACAGCATTGTCATCGTCGGGGTCCTCGTAGTCGGATAACTCTACCTCAGTGCCTTTCCTGACTGCAAGGTTGTGCAACATTGCACAGACAGCAATAATCTTGCAGCAGGTGATGGGGGTATATTGCCTTGCACCTCCGCTCTTGTGCAGACATCTGAACCTGCTCTTCCAGATGCCAAAGGTCCTTTCCACTACGTTCCTCGTGCTTTTGTGTGCACGGTTGTACCTCCTTTGGCTGGGTGTTGAGGGGTTGAGGTAAGGTGTGAGAATGAACGAGTGTAGGGCATATGCACTGTCGCCTGGAAGGAGAAGGGGTAACATTACTCACATGCATACATGTATTACACACTGCAATTTTGGTAATGGGGGTCTGACACTGTGTCTTACCTAGGAGGTATCCTTCGCCAAATTCCCCTGCCATCAGCCGTGCATAAATCCCGCTACTCTGGAAGATGTAGGAGTCATGGGTACTCCCCGGAAACTTTGCAACCAGGTCAGTGATCACACACTTGGCATTGCATATCACTTGCACATTTATGGTGTGCCGTGACTTCCGATTGCGGTATACGTATTCGGTGTCAGCAGGGGGGCAAATCGGTATGTGTGTGCCATCTATGCAGCCAATGATGTGGGGGAATCTTGCCATCTGATAGAATTCAGCTTTTGTCTGTGCCAGTTCTGCATGGGTGGAAGGGAAGGAGATGTAGTGGGCCATCCTCTGGATCATGGCATCAAGGAACTTGTGGAAGAACCTTGACAGGCTGCTCTGGGTCACCCCTCCTGCCACAGCAACTACACTTTGATAGCTGCCAGACGCCAGAAGATGTAGGCAGCATAGCACCTGCACCTGCACAGGGATTGCATGTGCCCTTGGGGTGGGGTGCTGCAACAGGGGTTGGAGGTCCCTGATGAGGTCTCTGATGGTGTCTGCCTCCAGCCTGTACCTCTGTAGGATCTCTGGATCTGTCAGCATGCACAGGGTCACCCTCTGCCTGTACACCTGCTCCTGTCTCAGCCATTCCCTCTCACCTTCCTGCTGTAGCCGTAGCCGTCTAGCTATGACATAGAAAGCTGCCATGTTGCAAGTAGAACTGCATTTTGGCTCCTTTTTTATAGGTTGCACCTGGTTACCACCTGATTCCAATCCATGGTAATTTCCGAGTCAGAAATACCGATTTTTGAGCAAAATCGGTATTTCTGTGCTTACCTACATCTCAATCTTAGGGTTTTCGCATGGAATCGGATTTTCACCGAATCGGAATATATACCAATTCGGCGATTTTACCGATTCGGAAAGTCACCGAGTCGGTCGGATTCCGATTCGGAAAAATGTAGGAACCGGAAAAAATCTCCGAATCGGTAGATTACCTATTCGGAGATTTTTTCCGATTCCTACATTTTTCCGAATCGGAATCCGACCGACTCGGTGATTTTCCGAATCGGTAAAATCGCCGATTTCGCAGGATTTCGGCCTCCTACATCCCGTTGTCTGTATTCCGATCGGTAACGGCCGAAAATACCGATTTTCGGCCGTTACCGACCGACCTACATCGGGCCCTATATTATCAAAAAACAAACAATATATTTAATATATCTTAATTTGTATGTTTGTTTGATATACTTACCTTCAAAATATAAAATTACAATAAGACTATTGTAAACATGCAACCAATATAACAATGTTTAAGAAAAAATATATCTTATAAAAATATATTTGTAAAAAAAAGTAAATTATTTAATATATATATATATTTTTTAATAAATATATTTAATTTACAAAATAATAAATAGAAAATGTACAAAATATACCTTTGTAAAATATATATGTTTACAACAAAAATGAAATTATATAAAATGTATTAAAAAACATGTAAAAAGAAATTTACCAAAATGTTTTCTTATTTTCATAAAAAATGTTAAATAATAAAAATCTAAATGTTTATAATGAAAGAACTGAAAATATATTTACTTTACTATTACATGACTATACTTCAAAAACATGTACCATTTTTAAAAACTGTAAAAAAAATGTATGTAAAAATATATTTTTAATTCTGCAAATGTACATAAAAATATATGTTAAAGGGGGCGGAGCTTGCCAGCGTTGATGAAAGACGTGTGAGCGCTGGGCTCTGCGCCATCACCTAATAAATCCTACAAATTATCCTGCATCGACGGACCTAAGGGGCCACCAGGGTGTGTAATCGACGCACGAACACTGTCGACACACTCGGCGGGGCATTTGTCGACAATCGGCTGAAAATCGGTGAAGTTTGAGGACCGCGAGTGTCAGCCATACAGGGCCCAACAGCAGCGGACTCTCCTGTGTGCCTGGCCGGCGTACGTGACCTGACGTGCGGCCAGTGAAGGAACGCAGTCTCGGTGAACTGCGGGGCCCCCTCCTTGCACGGAACAGCGGACGACGGAGCTCATTGCCGGCAAAGCGCCCCGAGGTACGCAACAGAGATCTTTGCTCTGGACTGTAGCGGGTGTGCACAGGTCCTCGCGAGGCCAACGGCAATAGAAGCGGCCGGATTCACGGCAAGCTGCGGCCATATTGGCGGTTTGGCGGTAGCCCTTTCTGGGATCCTTGAACGCTGTCTTTGGCGACTGGGCGACCCCCCCCGGAACTGGTGTTTCCCCTAATGGATGTGGGGGTAAGCAGTAGGGCCCCCCCTAACTGCGCCGTGCATACTCGGAGGCACAGGCCTATCCCAGCGCTGTCCACAGACTAACTGGAGGAGCCCGAAGGAGTCGGAGCGTGGAAGGGCTGCTGAAGAGGGACCAGCAGGAGCGATCAGCCTGCAGCAAGGAGCTACCGTTTGTGGGATCCTCTGCTGGGACCCCAACTCCGGAATCCCGGACAGTGTAGTCAAAAGACTGCATAATATCCCCTCCCGTCAGGGCCGTCGCGCGGCGGTCATCAAGTGTGTGGCACAACACCCTCCAGGAAAGCACGTCTTTTTGAACATGTCAGCCAGCAGGGAGCTGCAACGAATGAGGTGACTCGTGAGAGGGGCGCCAGCACAATACAAGTGGTGGTACGGCGGAGGGGACCGCTCCGGGTGTCGGATAGTGGCCTGCCCCTGGTGGATGTGAGCTGCTGGCCTGGGGGCAACTACAATCAAGTTCAACTAGAAGCACGTGACTGCACACCCCACGGAGAGACGATTGTTCGCAACTGCGCCTGCTGGGACCTGGGGGCATAGTCCACCTGCCGGCGGAGTGGTGTTAACGACCGCGACTGGGCTGTGTCGCACTGTAAGGGAGGACTACTGTAGCGTTCAGTGTGCAGCAGCAGAGAAACTGCGAGGTGCGGTGAGAGTGCCACTGTGATACAAGCGCTGCTGGTTGAAGCACCCACAACGTCTAGAGCCAGTGCAGGGAAGCAAGGCATCTACCACTCACGGCAACGCAATATGGGCAAGAACGACAGGACCCAGACTAAGCTGGCGTTCGACCAGCGCAGGACGAAGGCACCTGAGGATTCGGTGCTGGACCCCTCCCCAAGGAACACTGGCCCGGAAAACACAATGTATACAGACATTAAGGACATGCTTGTGTCTATTGAGAAGGGACTGCAAGACAGCATGACGTCCATAGGTACGAAGATTGACGCCCTCACCTACCGTATGGATCGCATGTCGGAGCGAGTCGACAAACATGCGGAGAGGCTTGACATGTCGGAGAGGCGGATCACTGAGGTTGAGGAGGCGCAGACAGAGTGGGATAAAGACCGCAAACAGTTCTCTAGACTACTACAGGTCATTCAGGATAAGTCGGAAGACTTGGAGGCCCGCTCGAGGCGCTCGAACATACGAATCACGGGGATTGCGGAGACGACGCAAACCGGGAAGATGGAACTATTCGTAGAGAAGCTCCTGGTCACACTGCTGGGAGATGATATCTTCTCCCTGATGTTCATTGTTGAGTGAGCGCATCGCACGCTGGGTCCGCGCCCGCGCACGGGAGCGCCACCGAGACCGATTATAGCAAAACTGCTGAATTATAGAGACCGCGACACGGCGCTGAGGGTAGCCAGAGAAAAAGGGAAGCTACAATTAGAGGGCATGGAGGTTTCCTTGTACCCTGACTTCACGGCGAAAGTCCAGGAGGAGAGACGGCACTTCGCTCCATACAAGAAACAACTGCGGGAACTAGGCCTGGACTACGCGATGCTGTACCCGGCGAAATTGCGGATCAACAGACGGGGGCACTCACACTTTTTTACAGACCCTAAGGAACTTCAGAAATTGCTAAAGGAGTGGACCAAGGAACAGAGGAACAGCCCGCACAGACAGCCTGGAGACCAAGCAGAAAGCAGCCGTCTGGACGAACAGGAATAATCTCTCGAGTGGACTGCTGAGCGATCGGCTGAATGAGGCACCTAACTCGGTGCAGGGACGTACTTGTGAGACGCTGCTTTGGCATGACTCCTTGGTGCGATGAACTGCAGGGGTGGAGAGACAGCTACGCCCTGCGATCTGACAACGTTTGACGGCTGGGTGAGATCATTTCTTTTTGTATGCACCAGATGACTAATACGTGTTCTTTACGGTGTGGATTGGAGGAATGTTTCAGCGTTCTTCTAATTCCCACTGCCACAGAACATTGCTCCCTGAGATGTGTGGCGGGAGTGGGGAGGGGACTGATTTGGAGACGCCCTGTATCGTCACACGAGGCGCCCTTGATGGACATAGACTAGGGTGATGGCGGCTGGGGTCAAAGTTGCACGGTACACCGATGTCGCACACTTGTGTGATTCTTATGGCGACCTCTGCCCTAGCGCTTATAGCTCTAACTGCCCCTAGGTGGGCTTTGCCTGGGAATGCTCAGGGACATTTTCCAAGTTCGGAGTTGAAGGGTGGGATTGGGTCCTGTCAGGCCAGGTTGGGGGCGGTCTGCTGTGGGCGGGGGGGAACACGGGGTGATGGATGTTGTTGTTTTGCACAGGGGGTACTGAATGTCGAGCCAAGCAGAGTGCTGTCCGATTTTACTTGTAGAAGAACAATTGATGTTAACATAGCCTTGCAGAGACTGTTTGACGGTGAGGGGAGAAAGCGGTTCACTACCACCTCAGTTTCACTCATGGAATGGTTGCTGTAGATGGGGCGACCGCTGACGGCGGTCCTGACACGCTGAAGGCCTTGACCTGGAATGTTAGAGGGCTGAATGACCACCACAAGCTCAGGAAGGTGTTGAACTACCTACATAGGCATCACATAGATCTTGCACTCATACAAGAAACTCACCTCCCGCCTCAGAGTAAGTTGCTCACTGCTAAGGGTATAGGGGGCAACAGCCTGGCAGCAGGATTCACTACACACTCCAGAGGGGTAGTTACGTGGGTCAACCCTCGATCCCAATTGAAACTGACGTTGCTTGCGGCTGACTCGGATGGTCGCTATTTGATTGCAAGATGCGTTGGTAAAGGGCACGATCTCATAGTGGTCAACATTTATGGGCCCAATTACGACCACCCCGAGTTCTATGCGGCCCTGGCCACGTAATGCAGATCCTATGCTTCTTCTAAAATGCTTTGGGGTGGAGATTTCAACTTTGTATTTAACCTGGACCTGGACAGATCTAGGAGACCGTCTCGCCGGCCAGCTGCTGCGGCCCTCCTGATGCAGGCAGAACTGATTAAATTTGTCCTTGCCGACGTTTGGCGTTCCAAACACCCTACACAAGGGGGGTTTACGCACTACTCAGCCTTCCACAACATACACACGAGAATTGATTACTTTTTAGCTTCACAGTCTGTCCTTCCTTGTGTCCGAAGTTGTGTGGTGCTGCCTCGTACTCTCTCAGACCACTCCCCCTGCTATTGACCCTGGTAGTCCCCACGAAGAGAATACCTCCATTTACGTGGCGATTTCCCCCTTGCTCCCTATTAGACGAAGTGTTCAGAGGGGAACTGGCAGAAGACATAGACACCTTCTTCGAGACTAATCTGGGATCAGTTGATAGTTTTCAGACCATATGGGACACATTTAAAGCTTACATCAGAGGGATGGCTATGGCCAAACACTCCAGTGTTCTTAAGGCCATTAGACAAAGGTTGAAACACCTCGAAACCCAACTGAAGGACATCGAGGCGAGGCAGCGGAACGACCCGAGTACAGAGACCACGGAACAACTCAAAACACTACTTGCTGACTATAATGAGGAGGCAGATAGGGAGGTGCAGCACATGGGCAAGTATGCCACGGCTAGGACATACGGGGAAGGGGATAGGCCTAGCTCCGTACTAGCCAGGATAATGCGACAGGAAAGGAGACCCCTGGTGATAGATGAGTTGAAAACAGCCACAGGAGAAGTACTCACGGATGAGACAGAGATTCTTGATGAGTTAGAGGGTTATTATGCTGCTCTCTATAAGTCAAAATCCTCCCACATGGAGGAGGAGATCGAGGACTATCCCAGCTACATCAGGATGCCCTTCCTGACTGACGCGCAGAGGGAATTCCTGATGACGCCAATACAAGAAGATGAGATACGGGAGGCACTGGGAGGGATGCGTGCTGGAAGTGCCCTGGGGGCAGACGGCCTCACAGTGGGCTTTTACAAGGTGTTTATAGACAAACTAATACCGCACTTGATTACCCTTTTTGATGACATTTGCGAGGAAGGAAGTATGTCTCCCTCCATGAGTGAGGCACTGCTGATTGCAATCTTGAAACCAGGGAAGCCCCCCGACTCTTGCGGATCCTATAGGCCGCTTTCCCTGCTAAATGTAGATACCAAGCTGTATGCTAAGGTGTTAGCCACGCAGCTGGCTCTGCTTGTCCCGGACCTTGTGGCACCGGAGCAGGCCGGATTTGTCCCAGATCGAAACTTAACGTATAATATCCAAACAGTATTGGGAACAATGCAGCACGTACGGCAGGAAAATAAGGCGCTGGCCATATTCCTTGACATGGAGAAGGCATTCGACTCTGTGGAATGGCCCTTCATGCTGAGAGTACTGCGGAATTTGGGACTGGGCGAACCCTTCCTGCAAATGCTTGGGGCGCTGTATCACAAACCCACAGCTAGATTACGGATAGGGAACACCGTCACTGACTCTTTTGGAATAAGCAGGGGAACAAGGCAGGGATGCCCCCCTCCCCCCTATTATATGCGCTAGTTGCTGAACCCTTGGCATGCGCGATCAGGGAATACCATACCTCAGAAGGTATCAGCTTTCCGACGTACAAAATAGGTATCTCCACGTACGCTGATGACACACTGCTGTACGTTCGCGATCCGGAAACAAATCTTAAATCAGTGCTTAGAGAGGTAGTTAGGTTTGGGGCTCTCTCGGGACTGAGGGTCAATTGGGCCAAATCAGTAGCGTTCCCGTTAACCCCAGTTACAAAGCCATTCGAGATGGAATACCCGTTGCAGTGGTCCACGGACCCGGTTCGATACCTGGGGATACAGCTGCACACAGACCCTGAAAGACTGATACGGGAGAATTACGGGACTGCTTTTACCAGGCTGGTAGACGACGTTGAAAAATGGTGCAAACTCCCCCTGTCACTAATGGGTAGGATCGCCATCATGAAAATGGTTGTTTTACCAAGATTCCTCTTCCTGTTTACTAATATACCGGTGGTCCTTTCCAAGGTATTTTTCAAACAGCTGACACAGGTACTCGTACAACTTGCGTGGGGGGGTAAACAGCCTAGAATCCAATGGAAGATCCTGACACTACCATACGAAATGGGGGTGCTGGGAGCCCCGGACATGGAGAGATATTATAGGGTAGCACAGGCGGCTCACCTGCATTCATGGATACACGGAAACCCATACATCCCACATGTAATCCTTGAGCGCCTATTTGCGGACCCTTTACCGTTGCCAGCCACTGTCTGCCTGCCGGTGGACCGTAGGGTCGGTAAACTGGACTCCATACAGTCCACGAACCACGCTTGGCATGAGCTGACACAGGCACGGGACTGCGGGCTGCTGTATTCCCCGCAAATGCAAATTGAATGGGCAGTATGGCTCCCCCTACTGAAAGAGAGAGGAGTCACGAGAGCGTTGAACAAATTGGGAATCTCAAAGCTAGAGGATCTGTTCATAGACGGAGTGGTGAAAACATGGGAACAGATACCCCCCCCCCCGCAGACAGAGGCATCACTCTTGACACGCTTTCAGTACCATAGAGTCCGAAGTGCGCTGCAGGACCTTTTGGGCCCGGACCTGGCGGAGCCACCTGAGGTACCGGACCTCACTTATGTGATTAAGCGGTGCCATCTCGTAAGCTAGTGACTAATCTAAATAGACTGGTAGCCCGACACAAACAGCTCCAATATTCCAAGGCCAGGACGGAGTGGCAGCACGATCTCCAAACACAGATAGACGATGAGATGTGGAGATATTGTTGCGACAGTACTAAACGGCTGTCTTTGAATGGGAGGCACAGACTAGTGCATTTCAAATATCTGCACAGTGTCTACTATACTCCAGAGAGGCTGCATAGGTACGGGTTGAGACGATCTCCGGAGTGTAAACGCTGCCGCGTGCAAATAGCTGATTTTCTCCACATGGCGTGGAGCTGCCCTGGCATCAATACATTTTGGGTGGAAGTGTTCTCGGAACTTAGCCAGATATTGGGTGTAGAGATTACAGCCAACCCGGTACTAGCGCTGCTGGGATTTTCGAAAACTTTGCCAGTGGCACTAAGACGCTTGGCAGATATGGCTTTACTAATGGCCAGACGCGTCGTGGCCACTTGCTGGATGAGGGGTCCGTTACCTACCAAGAAGAAATGGGCCAGAGATATGTTGTATTGCTGCACGCAATCTGAAGTGTACAGTGAATTGCTCCCTCCTAAGAGTCGCCCCAAGAATTTCTGGAGTCTGTACCGGACACATGGTGAGGCAAGCGAGGTAGAGGAGGAGATAGAGCAGGGTGGGGACACGGATGAGCTAGCAGCACTTGAGGAACACGCTGTGGGGACTGCATCAGGGGTTGAGGAAGGCGCAGAGTAGACGGACCCAGGACGGAGATGCGAGGAGTCAGCAGGGAGAGCGTGGCTGGATTGCAAGGGCCGCAGTAAGGGAGGCAAGGGTATTATACTTGAGGGGCGCCCAGAGAGGAGCTGCAGGAATGGGATGGCAGTCTAGAGGCTATGCGGGGCACACACCTCCCCCTCATGTACCTAAAGGAGGGTTACCAGAAATAATGCTCTGAGACGTAGATTGGACAGGCAAACTGCTGGCAAGTTGTGGGTGGGGGGTTAGTTGGGGTAGGATTTAGGGAGTTTGTTTATAAATGAAGGATGTGTTTGCCCTGCAGCATGCCGGGTTTGGCGAGACAATTGCCTGTAGACATGCAACAGTATATTGGCAGATGACAAGAGGTGATATTATGGCAGTGGCACTTAGGTTACTCCTGGGCCTTTTTTATATCGTGACATGATTGAACGCCGCCGGGCCTCCGGGATGTCGGCTAACAGGCTGTGTAGGAATTTCCTAGTATGAATGGCTGTGTTTATTTAGCACCAGTTGCCGGCCCCCGGGCTGTAGGCAGCACATCCTGTACAATATTTGGCAACAGAATAAAGGTTTTTGAAAAATAAAAGAATAAAAAAAAAATATATATACGTTAAAAATATATTATACTTTAAAATAAATTGTGAATAAGATCAAGATTTCTGATTCATGTTTTTCAATATTTTAAAAAACTGTATGACAAAACCAAATAAAAACAATTTAGGGCCCGATTTCGAAGTAGTTTGGAAGGCCTCCAAATCAGATTTGGTTTTTCCGGATCCCATTCGAAGCCCTTGTTTCTGACCGAATCGTGCACAGGTCCGAGAGACCAAGTACAATGCTAAGATTGCGTACGCGTCAACCGAATCGTTTCTTGGACCGGAACTTGTCCGTACAACTCATTCGTAGCCGAATCGTGCCAGGCAATGGAGCCGAATTCCGAACGAGCGAGTACGATTAGGACAGCCGCTTTGCTTCGGTCTCAGTGAGACGAAACGATTGTCCTAATCGTAATTCAGGGGGCCGTAGCAGGCCCCCCTTCATCACGGGGCCCTCCGATTCTGTCAAGGGTGTGTGCCCATGGGTCCCCCCGATCCAGGCATGCACAGTGTGGCGGGCACCATGGGGTGCCCACCACAGGGTGTATGCTTTTCCCCACCCACCCCTTTATGCTATGGGAGCATGTGTACGCGTCCGTACAGAGGCACCCATAGAGTTAAATGGGAGTCCGAGCGAACCAAATCCGTAAGCATATGGCTGCATTGTACTCCCGGAGCATGTTTCACTCGGAAAGCCCTCCGGATCAGAGTCGTACGGAGGGCTTTCCTAGCAAGATCGTGCCCTTAATTGTAAACAACAACAAAAATACATGTTTGGAAATAAAAACGTTAACAATAAAATCTAACATGCGTCTCTTTTTATATTTCCATGTACATACACATTCTAAAAAAAACGACATAATAAAAAATTTGAAAATTACTATTCCAACTCCAAAATCAACTAAACTCAGGGAAAGTGCTGTATAATAAACCAAAATAACTTACTGTTCCAACTCCAAAAACAACTAAATTCAGGGAAGGTGCTGGATAGTAAACCAAACAAAATTACTATTCCAACGCCAAAACCAATTAAACTCAGGGAAAGTGCTAGATAATAAACCCCCAAAAAATGACTATTCCTAACTCCAAAACAAAAAAACTCAAGGAAAATGCTGAATAATTTACAAATTATAAATATATACAAATACTAACATTTCTAAACAAAAAACTGCAAAATTAAAAATGTAATGCAAAAGCAAGTGTTCCCCAAATTGTTTTTTATTTATTACTATGAAAGAATTTATTTTACCTTATTTTTAAAAAGTGTTAGATACCACTTCTTCCAAAAATGAACACATATAAGTATTAAATTCAAAATTGCAAGTAACATTTTTTTTACATTTAAGAATTCTAAATTATTCAAATACAACAAATATTACTAAAAATACTTTTAAAACCTATTATACAGTTATTTCAATATTTTTTCATTTACAAAATAATATTTCTAAAATATCTTATACAATTTACATTAGCACCCATAAAAAATGTTCACAATCTTTGAAAAAAAAATTAAAATGTTATTTAAAAAAATGATTTATATCCATCAATAATTATTTTATTAAAATGTATTTTAACCCTCATTATTAAATTACTCCCCCATCCCTATAATTCAACAACCCACTCCAAAATGTTTACATAAAATTAAAAACATATAAAAAATTTAAATAAATATTTTTAAATTACTCCCTACCCTAATCTGCTATAAACCCAACAGTCCACTCCTAAAATGTTACATAAATTTAAAAATGATTTAAAACTTTAAACAAATATTTTTAAATTACTCCCCACCCTAATCCCCTATAAACCCAACATCCTGCTCCTAAAAATAAATGACAGTACAATTAAAACAAACATTTGAACATAAATAAATAAATTAAAACATATAAAATAACTACTACCAGCAATATATCTGCCATTGATATTTATAAAATCGATATTTCTACATTACACAAAAATTGATATTTTAACAACGAAAAAACGTACCTTGATAATTTCCACCATCGTTATTCTTGACTCAATATTCATGCAATTCGATATTTCGACGTTGATATTCTGTCTCTGCACCAAACCCCATACATGTCTGGTAGCACCACCTTCAGGTAAAATAGAGCAATACTGAAGTGGGTCAAACTTTGGCAGGGATATATTCCTATGTTTTGGGGGAAATAAAATGCTATAAATTTAATTTAAAAAAAAGGTTCACTGCATTCTCCTAGCCAAGCAGTCAGGGCCAGAAGTGGGCTGGCACTCAGCAAAAGAAACATTTTGAAACTATATGATTGTTGCAGGTGTCCATCCAGCCCAGGCATAATAGCTGCAAACAAAACTAAAGTCAGACACCCTAAAAGGACACTCTGCTTTCAGTTCCTTTTACCATTTCCTGAATTCAGGGAATGTAGTTGATTGTCTTTGGGCATCTCAAAGTCATAGAAAACCCATAAGTGCCTTGTTACCCCAAACTCAAGAGAAATAAGGCAATACTGTTGTGGGTCAAACCTTAGTTGGGGTATATTCCTGTATGAGGAGGAATTACCATGTTTTGGGAAAAAAATTATAAAGTTCTCCTGGCTGACGAGGGAGATCAGGCACTTAGCACAAGAAAATTAGGATGCATTGATGGTGAAAATATATCTTTTGTGTAGGTTTTCATATAGTCTGACGGTCATACCGGCAACCAAAAGAGATGGACCATTAATCACCATTTCACTTACAGTTGCTTTTGACATTTCTAGAGCCAGATTAGATCCCGATTATTGCCTTCGGTCGCATCAAGAACAAACAACATAACATACGCTCCTGTTGTCCTCGTCCGGAGAGCTAGAGAAAAGCAGTAGAATAGGTTGCTGCTAGAGGGAGACTGGTGGCAATTACCATGTTCAGTAAAAACATTATTGCATTCTGAAAAAGGTCTCAAGCACATTTTCTTACACAGTTAGTCAGGGAAATGGCAACGTAACTTTCACCTATCTAGGGGGCTGATTAGGATGGCGGCAGACTTTAGTCCGCCCGCCACCCCAGTGCAAACGGGACCGGCCACCAGACATGCGCCGACCCCGCTGTCCTGATTAGGATGCGACTGCCTGCCCGCAATGTCATAGTTGACATTGCGGCGGGTGCAGCGTACAGCAGCACACGCCGCAATGCCAAAATGGCATGCATGCACAACGTGGCAGGCATTGCGCGGTGCCCCCAGGTGCACCCCCACTGGGCTCGCATAGGGCCTCCAAAGAACATCCCCGCTAGCCTTTCCATGGCAGCTTAAAGGCCTTCACAACACACCATCCTAATATGGATGGCAGTGCCTGTTAGGCACCGCCACCTTATTAGGGGCCATTTCTAGCCGGCCAGCAATTGGAACGATTGCCAAGCGGCGGGCGCACTTTGCGTCAGCTGCGAAATCCACCGCCATTGTAACATGGTGGGGGTTTCACTTGTTACCATGTCGTGGCGGTCGACACCGCCGGATCGGAGGTGGCGAATGTCACAACATCATAATGAGCCCCTAAATTCCTTATGTTGTACAGAATTAGAAAATACATAGGGGGTCATTACGATGGCGGGTGGACTGGAGTCCACCCGCCACCCGTAGCAGTGACTGGGACCGCCCACATGTAAGGCAGCGGTTCAGCACCACTGATTACAATGCGACCGCCACCATGGCGGTTGCATCCAGCCCATTTAACTTTGCAGCGGGTGCTGCTGGCTGTAGCACCCGCCGCAATGCTAAACAGCCATGTCGTGCATTTCCCTGTACTCCGTAGCCTGCCACTTAGTGCAGGCAAATGTTGGGGGGTACCATGGTTACCCCCCAGTGTACCACCACCACCCACAACACAAGGGGGGCCCACAACGGGGCCCCGAAGTCAATCACTCCAGCCTAGGCTGGCTTGAGCCAGCATTGTTATTTGACGAAGGGTGCTTGCTAGGCAACGCCACCATTTACAACATGCAGGCCAGTACGCCAGGCAATCAGAACGATTGCCTGTTGCAGAACCGCCACTGTACCACAACGATTCCCCCCGCCATCGTAATATGGTGGGGGGGAAAATTGCTGTCCGATGGCGGAGTGCCTGCCACCGGACGGCTGGCAGTGGCGGACCCTCTGCCATAGTAATCACCCCCATAGTTTATATAGTTTTGTTATATTTCTGAATTTGATCTGTCATCAAATGAATAGTGCACAATAAACAGTGATTCTGACCCAATTTAATTATATGCTTTTATATTACATAGTTTATTGTTCCCTAGGAAAACTCACATATATTTGGTAGTGCTAAATATTTCACAGATTCGGAGCAACATACCCTTGGCTAGCATTCATTAGCCATTTGAGAACTGCAACAAAATATTGAACAAACGTATTTTAAAAAAATTAGAATGACTCCATATTTTTCATTAAATCTTCAGGCTAAAAATGTACATTGAAGTAGAGTTTGCGCCAATACATTGCACTGACGGGCATATTTACAGGCTTTCAGTGACATTGTGAGAGCGATAGGGGCCTCGCCTCATTTACAAGACAGCGTTAAGCCACTTAAAGTGGCTTAACGCTGCCTTGTAAATAAGGCACCTTTTACGCTTTATTTAGCTTGAAAGGGAGTGTAATGGGTGTTGCGGTGGTCGTTCCAGCGCGGACACCCATTGATTTTGACCCTGCCTATATTTACAAGGGCAGCGTAAATGGGTGGCAGTGCCAAAATTAGGACCAGGGAAAACCTGGTCTTAAACAGGCAAAATGAGGTGAAATGCTTTATTTCTCCTCGTTTGTGCAGCACACATAGAAACAGCAAATTGCATATGATTGTTTATGTGCAGGAAGGTCCCCTTCTTGCACATAAACAATCATTTTTTTTTAAATGCCTTTTTGCAACTTCTATGTGTGCTGCATTAAGCACCACACATAAAAGTTACAAAACGGCATTTCATTTTAAAGGTTGTTCATGTGCAGGAAGGTGGACCTTACTGCACATAAACAATCTTCCCCTCAACACAGGCACCCTTGCACTAGAGTGCAAGGGTGCCTGCGTTGGCGCTAGGCATCCAAAGTTAGCACCAGCGCAGGGGGAAATGCAGGGCTGCACCATGTTCTATTAGATATGTTGCAGCCCTGCATTTCTAAAGTGACGAGGTGTGCTGTTAGCCTTCTTGGCTTAACAACACGCTTCGCCACTTTATTGTAAATGTACACTTGAGTTAGCATAAATTCATATAGTTTATATGGGTTCTGAGCCCAATGAGATACATGTGTTTGAACAACCTTTCTTCATTTAAAAAAATGTCTGTCACAGAGGTAAGTAAACTTCCCTGCAGGTAAAGGGTTAAGAGGCTTTGAAAAGAGTGAAGAATGCCACCGATGCCCTTGGGAACTATCCCAGCCAATCTCGAACAATGAACTCAAATTCATGGCAAGATATATCTTAAAATCAATTAAGCAAACACAGCGCGGTGGAACAAGAAACCTGACACAACCATATCAATATGACCACATGAAGGGATATAAGTAATCCTTGAAGTTCTAGCAAATGTCTCCAGCTCTGCTAATGAGTGAAGTTCTGCTTTTCTTGTAGTAAGCAACAAGCAGCAGTTGTTAGGTGGGGCTTCAGCCACCTGGCACAGATCTTGGCATGTATTGGTCTGAAACATATGGGGAAAGAGTTATTCATCAGCTGTGTGTTTTGTACCACTGTATCCATTAATAATGCTTAAAGTACTAACTTTGTTTCACACAAAAAGCGATAGAAGATGTGACGAAAAGCTATTCTCACCAAAAAAGAAAAGAAAAAAAGCACACATCAACGAAAGTAAGCTTGATTGACATTTGTTATGCTATTCAAAGAAGTGATAAACGGCATTTAAAGTCTTATTTTGACCCTTAGAGTTTAAAGGAGAACCCTTCACACAAGATATGTTATTATAGTAATCAAATGAGGGAGCTTTTACGAATCTTTAAACTATAGCCAATGAAAGAATTATCTGAATAGGAAAATTACGTAGTGAGAGAAGAAATGATAATGCTATATCTGTACATTATAGGAGGATGAGCCAAAGGGTGGTATGGTGAGATGGATAAAGGCGGAACCATGTGATTCAGCTGAAATGTTAAGGTCATCAGAGGAAGAAGTCGCAGACTGCTCTCATAGAGCCACATGTGTCAACAAAGCATTTTGCGATTACCAAATAGCGATATTTACCGAATTGCTATTTGGTAATCGCATAATGCTATGTATGTATGGAATAGCCAAAGATTTAGCGATTCCTTGATATTCCTAAACAGTGATTCAGTAAATAGGTAATTGCTATTAGATAATACTACTCCATTCGTTCCTCACAGGTGCAAATGGTTTTGCATTAGCTAATTTACAATTACCTAATTGGTAATCGTAAATTAGCTAATGTAAAGCTAAGGGTGTCCGGGAGCCTAAGGCCCACCTGAAGCATCCCAAAAAATAAAAAAGTGTAAAGCGTACACATGCTCCGTGTGTGTTACATGGTACATTAAACAAAATTCATTTTTGTGTATTTTCCAAATTTTGTGCATGGTTACCATTGACTTGAAGCTAATGGTAATAGCATTTTTCTAAATGCACAGTTTGCATTTAGGAAATGCATGGTACATGTGCTGAGGGAATCACAAATTACAATTCCCTATTTGTAGTCTTTATTTTAGGTAATCGTTATTTTTGCGATTACCTAAAATTGCGACTACAAAGCCTTTCATACACCTTGAAAGGCTACTTTGCATTCACAAACGGCCGAAATTTCCGATTCGCACCATTTGCGAATGTAAAATAGTTTGATACATGTGGCCCACAATTTCTACAAACATGGGGTGTGCGCTATGAAAAAAAAAATCAGTGCATAGTAGCTGCTTGCTTAGAATTTCTTTGATTAATTGTTCCTGTTTTTCAGAATGCGAAGACTCTTAGGGAGTATGGCTCAGAAAAGTGTGCAAGTCAGAGATTTTCTGTCTGCTTCCAGTGGCACAGGTAGGTTTTTGTGCTGTGTGGAGCAAAATACTCCACAAGGGGAGCCATTGTGAATCGCTGTGTTTGAATTATGAACAGAAGGAGATGGGGCACAAACGGCAGCTGTGAGCAATGGTGGCTGGTGCAAAGCAAGCAGGTCATAACTGGTACAGAGGTTTTTGGTGGGTGTATTCTCATCCCAAGAGCATTATGTGAAAATGGGGCAGGTTGTGCACAATATAGGTGTTACGGGCAGCTCAGGTTTTTTCCTTCCACACCATCCTCGGAACCAGTTGCATCATGTACAAATACATCATGATCAGCACCTCTTATTATCTTACAGACAAGCTCACCATCTCTTGTCGTTCTTGGCACACATATACAGACTAAAAAGTTATAACTTTCTTATGACATGAAAACACCATGATCTCCAACTGTACTGGCAATTGTAGCAATACCACCAGTTTAGGGCCATTTCACTGAGTCCTCCCAATTATTTGACTTTATAAAGTATTTGTTGCCAAAATAGAAATCTGTGATTCACAGAAAGCATAAGGTGACCCCTTTTACCGGCAAATGGAGACAAGCTCCCAGAGAAGAGGGAAGATGCAAATTCGCATTGCACTACAGCATGTTTCTAGTATGGATCACGACTGAATTGTCAGCAAGAATACGAGCAGGTGCACAGCTGAGTTCAGAGTAAAAATAATATTCAAATACAGCACCTCCAGCTAGTTTTCAAAATCTACATCTCGAGTACAAGGCGCGATTTGCCTTGGAGTGGGGCACACCCAATGAACAAAGCTAGTGTGAACAGAAAATCCAAGCAGCTACAGGTTATTACAGACAAATTTCACTCAATATTGTTGGTGCGGATGTATGACATTACAACGCATGCTTTTACCACGCATGCTGTTACAACGTGGTTTTTACAACGCATTCTATTACAACGCATAGCGCTTTGGGGTGCTGGATAGTGAATAGTTTAATTTACTATTCCAACTCCAGTCCCCGTGGACACTAAGGAAGGTGTTGGATAGTAAATTAAATCTATTCCCTATCCTAGAGCGCCCCCAGCGCAATGCGTTGTAATGGTTTTCGTCGTAAAACCTGTGTTGTAATAGCACTGCGTGGTAAAAGTTGCGTTGTAAAGGATGTTTCCCATTGGTGCATACCACTTTTTCTGGTTATTTTTTTCAAGTCCTCTAAGCCATGTAAACTAAAGGCAGCTGGTAACACACAAGCCGACCTTGAGGGGAAACATCTGTAGAGGGATAGCAGTCATTCTGGGGAAAAACTGAAGATGTCAATTGAGACCCTTTCTCACATGGTGGAATGTGAGGATGTCACTTTTACTTTTCGCTTCATATTATTTACAAGGCAGCGTTAAGCCACTTAATATGGCTTAATGCTGCCTTGTAAATAAGACCCCCTTTCACACTGTAATTAGCATGAAAGGGGAGGGCAATGGGTGTTGGATGGGCGTTCCGCTGCAACAACCACTGATTTTGATCCTGCCCCCTATTTAAAAGGGTGGCGTAAATAGGAGGCAGTGCCAAAATTAAGACCAGGGAAAACCGGGTCTTAAACAGGCAAAACGAGGAGAAATACTTTATTTCTCCTGATTTTGCTGTATCCATGTGTGCTGCGTTGTGCAGCACACATAGAAACAGCAAATTGCCATTGATCGTTTATGTCCAGGAAGGTGGCCCTTCCTGCACATAAACAATCCAAAAAAAGAAATGACATTTTTGAAACTTCTATGTGTGATGCATTAAGAAGCACACATAAAAGTTGCCAAACGTCATTTAAAGATTATTTATGTGCAGGAATATTTATGTTACCTTCCAGCCCAGAATCAACACAGACACCCTTGAAATATGGTGCAAGGATTCCTGCGTTGGCGTTAGGCTGCTAAGTTTATCTCAAGAGATGGCAAAAATACGGACTGCTTACTATGTGAAGTAGACCAAATGATGAATTGGGCGGTACAGGAAGAGTCACTGATGGACACTTTTCACATGAGGTAAATGTCCGGTTGTTTGCTCTCAGTTGTAAGCATACACATAGTCATCTGAACACACACATAGCTTTCTTTCTGTTTAAGACCCACAGTTACTTTTTGTGTTTTCTATAGCCTGTTAGGGGGAGTGTAACTGTTGAGGTCGTTAAATTTTCCCTCGGACCCTCTACCTATCTCTTTTGTGTGTTGTGCTAAGTTTAGCGCCAGCACAGGGGGAAACGCAGGGCTGCACCATATTTTTGTAGTTGATTAATACTCTTTAGATATGTCTGTGATGCTGATCTTCTGTAATTTGATGTGATAATACCAATTATGCTGTTTAGGCGATCAAATGTCTTCTATGGATATAAAACTATTTGCACACAGTGTGACTAACATCTCTCTCCTTGTTTGGGGGATGGGACAAGTTAATGAATTGTATTGTTATTTTGCTATTAAAAAATTAAACCTAAACAAAAGAAAACATCACCAATAAGTCAGCGGCAACCTGCAGGCACTGCTAAGTCTTCCACGTGTGGCTTACCATCCAGGTTAAACTCATCACCAATTCAGTTGTGTAAATCAAACAAATACACAACTTCAAAGTAAGTTTGCAGAGCCTGTATTCTCAGCTCTGCAACAACTGTGTGCACCCCAAGCGCTTGGTACAACTGTCCACAATGTCAGACCACAACCTCTCAGCCCTACATTCCAAAGATAACAATATAAGGCTCATGCGTAGAGTACAAGGTAACAAACACTACAGTGGCTGCAATTATCCCAAAGTAATGCTCTCCTGGGCGGCTATTAATGTGAGTATATGAATATTAAAATGTACTGCTGCCTGGCAACGAAAATGCTAGTTTGGCGTGCTGCAGCATAAGATAGATGTTTAAAATAAAGACATGTGCACTACAGTGACCACGCCGGGGTCCTAAATAGACCAGGCTTTGAAACAGAAACAAGAAGCGCACACGTCAGCAAGCTGTATTCACGACCTGTGCCTTCAAGAGCGCCCGCGCGCCATCTCCTCGAGCTGAGACGTCACCAGCAGCGCGTGCACACAATCCTGAGGTCTGCAGATCCTAATCCTTGTGGGGTCGCCTCCGACTTTCACCCTCTCACGCTTGAGGCTGGATTTATCGTCAGCCAATTACAGGCGCTGCTCATTACCGCGGATTAGAAATGTCCCGCGGCGAAGAAGGCTGTGATTTTATGAATTCTCCTGGCATCATAAACTGCAGGAGAGAATCTCAAGTGATTTGTAATTGTCACAAGAAACCACACAGTGGAATTACAACATGCATTATTAATTCATAGGGGACACGTTTTTTTGTTGTTTTTTTTATAATACTCGGCATTGTCAAGGCCTCCTGAACAGTAATGTGTTCCCTTTCAGTGCCTGGCTCTCTGTGGAAGTATTTTCCACTCTGGCCATCTCTGTGTTCTTTACTCCCTTTGTTCTCCCACACCCTTTGAAGCCAGAAATTGTGATGGTTGAAGAAATACTATCTGGATCTTACATTACAGGCCGAGTTATACACCTACAGTTAAAATATATGTTTACCTATTTATATTTCTGAAGTGTAGTGTTTCTTGATAAGAAGTTCTACTTCCTTCGTGTTTTACGGTTTTTTGTCGCACAAGGTCACACATCAAGGGTTTGACTCTCAAAGTGTTTGTGTGCGTAAATTCAGTTTGAGTGCACAAAACATCTTTTTACCGCAGCAAAAACTCTATCTCGTTTCATCGGATTCCGATTACTGAAATTAGACCCTTGTAAAAGTAGGTAAAATCAGAAGCATGCACACTCGTGGGTTCTCAGATGTTCCCTGCAGGGGTTCCAACCCTGGAGAGGCTTGTAAATTGTCCCCTTTCAAGGGTAAGAGTGATTGTGTTTCCAAGGTGAGTATGTGGAGGCCACAATTCCATATTTAATGTGGGTCTATGGGAAGATGTTCTCGCACAGAGGAAAATCTTTTCCCAAGTGAAGGTCGGACTTGTCGTTTATGCCATCAGGGGAACAATACTTTGCTCCACATTTTATGCATTTGTCCAGTATTGATCGACCAACCAAGAACTCTATTAAGACGAGAGTTCTTTGACCGGGGAATAAGGTCCTGTAGGTCTGTACTGGTGGAGTCCATGGACCCAAGAAACACAATGCTGAACATTAGACTAGTCCAGTTTTTGACCACTTTCAAAAAATCGATTAGCATATATGTTGAGTGTCGAGTAATCCTGAGGGGGTCCTTGAAACCGATTTTAGGATGTGATAAAACAGTAGTTTTAAGGTAAAACTCACATGAGTAGGTAAACCCCAAGTACGGGCTGCCAGGGACGGCTATTATATATGTTCCCTATCCCTCAATGCTTAGGTAATAATTGGTTTAACTTGGCAATTTTTTAATTTTCCCATTGGCATTCTAATTATGCATAGTTTTGCACATCACCACCTTCACAGGGGGAAAAACCATGGTCCATTTAACATGGTACATATACCCGCTTTGGTCCTGCATACAAGCACTTTAACTATATATAGTGATTTACTTATGTGAATTCCAACTGTCCGTATTGCAAATTTGCATTTTATCCATTAGGGAAAAGGCAGTTCCTGCTCAGTCATTTCGATCTATCTAATATCTATATTCGGCATCTTTACTTATATATTTAGGAAGGGGAGTTAAAAAAAATTTAAGGTCTAGTGACATGATGCCCAACGGCTGAAGTAGATATATGACAATTTTTTAGTCTTTTCTTTTATTTATTTTAAACCTTTTGAATTGTATGTCTGAATTGTGTTTATGGTTTTAATGACTAATAAACTAATTACTAATTAATTTTGCCAATGGAGAAACAAAAATAACACTTTTTTTAAAAATGCATATTAGGAGCCGATATCTTTATGCAAATTTTCCATCCAGTGGAAACTCACAAGTTATTCACTCCTGGAAAACTACAACATTGGGGCGTCAACATTTTGCCCTTGCAGACCTTTTACAGCTGTTATTCAGTAACATTCCTCAGGTCACTTCAATCCCACATCCTGGCCATCCGAACTGTTCACTTACTCTATTTTCTTTTCAACTTTGCTGTAATAAATTTAGTGTCCAATGAACTATGTCAGTCAGTAATTCTACTATCTTTCCATGCTTTTGTTAGACTTTGGTTAACCCAGCAGAGCCAGGGGAGTCGCGTGGAGCACTTGACCCAGCAGAGCCAGGAGGGTTGCGGGGAGCACTTGACCCGGGAACTCCAGAGAGTTAACCTTTAGGACAGGTGATCCTGCAAAGCTGGATTCCTTACAGTGCATTGCTCCAGCCCACTCTGAGATCATGGGCGGTGGCCCTATCTTTCTCATTGCTTTATGGCATCAGCGGGGTGTGGGTCATCCTGTCATGCCAGTGTATTGGGGTCCTTGTGGGTACTGATGTGGTCTGGTTGCAAGAGTTCTGGGATGAGAGAAGTCAAGGTGGAAGCCTTGACAGTGAAAGGAGGGGCCATTACGGTGGCCTTGCTTCCCGGACTGGTGTTGGGGAAGTGATCTTATTTCCGCTACCCATTCCAAGACGGAGGTACTGTTAAACATCGCACCAAAAATGTGCAATCTAAAATTGTGCAACTACATCCGTGAGGTGTTTCCTCTTCTTTCTTTCTTTACTTCCTCTACTCAATCTATAGAAATACTTAAAAAAACAGACAAGAACTGCACAGCCATGCAGTTGGTGAATTATTTTTCATCTGGTTCGTTGGCGTACTCTCTGACATTTTTGTACCTTGATTCCTACACTTTGTTCTGGTGTGTTTTTTTAAAGAAGAAGCTCCTGGAATTGTACTGTTTCCATCCTAGTCCCTGGTCATTTCTGCATTTAAGTCTGTTCAATGCCTTGTTATTCTTCTTTCAACTTTTCAACATCTAAGTCCTTTCCTGGAGTTTTGTTTTTGGCAGTTTCCTTTATGTGAGACCCTTCCTAGCACACGCCTCTTATTTCCACATATAATTGAGAAGTGCTTAGACACAAAAGGGTCGCTGAAGGGAGTCACCTTTTACCTTGTCAACCTAAATGAAGATTTTTGGAACGCTCCTTGCGTCCTGCTATTGGCAGCTGTCCTTTATAGGCCTATGTTTAGGACACAGAAGACTAAATCAATAAGGTCCCATCCAATGAGAACTTTTGGTCTGGGAGCCTCTCTATCCAAAGTCAGCATGTTATACACCTCCCTGTAGCTTTTGAGCAGAAGGAAAAAACTGTGATAATGTATGCAGATATTTGACATTATAACATTAGTAAAAGGTCTCTACAAAAGTAGATTGACCCTTTTTGCATGACCCTAGGGGTCGCCAACGATTTCGCTTAATTGTCCACGTGTAAGAAGATTGCTTCCGGTCAAGGAGGTCATCATGGCAATCACTGACTGGGTAGAAGAACTGACCGATAAAAATGGGCTCATCCTGGGAGGAAACGACTTGCTGTAAAGAAATATGGACATTGTTTGCTTAGACAGAGGGTTTTCTTAGATCTCCTGATCCAGAATCTACTAGTAGGTGGGAGGTGTTTAACAAATGTACCAAAAAGGCTATCAGTGTGAAGTACTACTTGTCCAGTCACTGGGCTGGAGTCAGTAGAGAGCGTCTGAGAATCCTTGATCAGAACTGCAAGGATATTTTTCATGGGTTCTGCATCACTATATGATCTTAGGCACACATTCTAGGGTCTAGCCTCATCTTGTCATCAGGATATTTACAGGGGACCATCAGGATCAGTTGGCACCATAGGTATTTTCAGATACGGGCGGCTGCCGTACAGGGCCATGGTCTGTCTTGTGAACGTCCATCTTCTCAGCACTGGAAAATGTCACAAAACCGTCCCAGACAGGCAGAGGGAAGAAGATATTTGACCTTGTATTCACACCACAGAAGGATAAATGAGACCAACTGTTACTGAAAGATAGTGGTAGCATCTAGGAGTATGTTAAGAGTGGCAAGGCTAGTACAATGAGGGTTCAAAAGGATATCAGTGCTGATTCAGCCAGAGAAGCTACAATCTACAACCCTATTCCCTATTAAACTAGAAGGAGAGAAACATACACTAAATCAGTGCAATCCTATTAAAGGCAAAGGGCAATGAGGCATAATATTGGACAATCACCTAGTAGATCCTGTTAAGGACCTCGGTGGATCATTAGATGCACAGGTGTATCTGTGTTGCAGAACTATGCTGTTTGTTTATAACAGCTTAATGGGTTGCCCTGCTCCATCCTTATCATGTAATGACTATAGGAAATAGGATGCACTAGGTGCTGATGTCTGATTAATTACATGAATTTTCATTAATCAGATCCTCTTCCACCACAGTCCTAAAATGCACTGAACCTTGAGTTGTGCCATGCATGGATACAGCCAGGACATTCAGTTAGAATTGCATGTCTTTATGAGGAATCACTGACAGAATATCCAGGAAAAAAATATCACGTGGACAGATTATCATGCCAAAAATATTAAGGAACAAAATATCAAGAAGGTAAGTGCAAATAAGTAATTATAGATTTACAATTCTTAACTCCAAATCTACGTACCTTGAAAATATATATAGATCGCCAAGGTACATATATTTGAAGTTAAGTACAGTCAAATGTTGCTTTCCCATATAAACTTACCTTCTCGATATTCTTGTCCTGGATATTCTTGAAATTATATTTTGTCCACACAATGTTTTGGACTTAATATCTTGTCCAAACACCCTTCGTGAGTAATAAAGAGTGCCATGCCAACTGGGCAGTTAAAAGGCAAACATGGGGAGGATATGTCAACAGGGCACTGTTGTCTCTGTCTGAGTCAAGATTCATCTCATAATTATGACGAGGAATGCTTTAGAACACAGCAATGACGTTTACCAGTATGTAATTGGCCATGTCTTCACTTAGAGAGAGTGAAACGTCACCAGGCATTATCTGACACACAGGTCTCTGCAGAGGATGCAAACTACAATAAGCTATTTTATCAATTCTAATAGGGTACAACATTTACTCCTTTGAAGCTGCAACGCCCTTTTGGTTTGCCTGGTAACTGATGGTTATGTTATCAACAAAAAAGGGAACCGTAACAGGGCTATTTTTAACGGTGGTCAAGTGTACAAGCCCAGAACAACTCAAACACAAGAAGGGTACAAAGTTCCCCAGGCAAATGTAAGGAGGGGAAGTGGTGTAAGGATAGCGTGGAAGCAACGGAAGAAAAGGCGGGGGAATTCCCTTTTCAGAACTAAAACCCTCACACACCTAGCAAGCTAGGTGTCATGCTTCATCATATGGGTTCTGCTCCTCGTCAGACTGGCGCTGCAATGTCTGACGGGCACCCGCGAAGGGGCTCTTTACCGGAGATCTTTTGTTCCTGCCATATGTTGCATGTGGGTAAGAGGCGAAAAAGTGATCAGGAACTGGTTTGAACTAGGCAGAGGCCTCTCTGCCTTCAGAGAACAAAGGATTTTGTGGTTTATATATTGGGACCCTGATCCCAAGAAATTAGATCACTTCTGGAACAAGAAACCTTTCTGCCAAGGAGAAGAATCAAGGAAGCTGCACGAGTTTGGACTGCCCCTCTGCCAGTGTGCTGTTTGCTGGGTTGGCCTGCAGTGGTTGCTTCATTGCCAAGGGAAAGGAGAAGGAATTTTGTAAGGATTTCATCTACAGAATATTCTCCAAGGGCTTGAACTGTGCTTGCCTCCTGCTGAAGTCTCAGGGACAAAAGACTTCACCTCCAGCTCCCTCCTGAATTTCCTTGCTGGGAATTCTGACTCCAGTCACTTGCGTGCCGCTGGGAGCTGGAAGTGTGACGCATCGAGAAGAAACGGGTCGCCGCCGCAACTGAAATCATCGCAACGCCAGAGAAGCGAGCCTTCGCCAAATTTCCTTTGAAGCGTGTGTTCATCGAAGCTGCCTGCTGTCGCATCACCGAAGAAGCATGACGCCATCGTGAGAGTTGCCATCGCATCACCGGAGAAGCGTGTCGCAGGGCCTGTCGCGGCTCCAAAGTACAGAGTTTCTGCAATGCTGCCAGGGCGTCATCGCATCGTCATCGCAACCGGATCATCGCATTGCATCATGGCGTCATCTTGAGCATCGCAACAGGCCCGCAGGACGAGAATCTACGCTTCACCTCCACACCGGTAAGGCTCACGACGAGTCCCCTAGTCTGCGCAAGCAATGAGGAAGGACGCAACAGTTCCCCCGGGTTACGGAACCGACGCATCTCCCCTTTTGCGAGCCTTCTGTTCACTTTGCGTTATGCATCCAGGTACTTTGTTGAGAACTTTGTCGCATTTACCAACAACTTGAACTAAGAGAATTTAATCATCTTTTAAGTAATCTTAAGTGTAGTATCGTAGATTGTTGTCGTTTGTGGTCTTGTGTTTAAGTCTATATAAAGAATACTTATTTTTATAAAACCTGGGTTGTGTCCATCTGTAGTGTTATCACTGTATTACTGTGTATATTCACAAATGCTTAACACACTGCCGCTGAGATAAGCCTGTCCGCTCATGCCAAGCTACCAAGGGGGTGAGCAGGGGTTATTAATGAGTGTAATCTCCTTATCCTGACTTAGAAGTAAGGGTCCCCATTTGGACAAAGGTGAACAGCATTGCCAACTAGAGACCCCCAGATCTAACAAGACAGATGGTCCCAAATGGATGAACGTCTCCTTGCAGTGGAACAGAGAGTCTCTTCACATAATGCCACTGAAAGCAAGGTTAACCTCTTACAATCACGTCTCTTCCCTGCAGAAGCATGTTGAAGATTTGGAGAACTGAAACAGGAAAAATAATCTACGCATATATGGCTTACCAGAGAACACAAAAGGGTCTGATCCTCGCACCTTCTTCAAAAGCTTTCTACCTAAAGTGTTGGCTCTACCTGAGGATACTATTTTGAACATTCAAGTGCACACAGACTGGGCCGTTTGCATATAAATACCTCTGGACCTAGCCCCCCAAGAGGTGTCATTCTATATATCTTGGAATATACAGATGTTCTTAAGGTCCTTTCAGCCTCTAAAAAGTCAACACGAATTTCTTGGTTGGGTCATACGGTGTCTTTTCACAGGACTATGTTACAAGCACTGCAGATAGACGCAGAGAATTTCTAAACATGAGATCGGATCTCTGTGCTCTTGGCGCTAGATATGGTCTCTTCCATCCGTGCCTTTTTAGGGTCACATATAAGAACAAGACTATCTCCTACGAAGACCCTGTTAAGCTAAAAAGTTTTCTCAATGCATGCAGAATTGAAACTACGGACACATCAGGTGCTTCAACTTCTCAATTTGGTTGAGAATATGCATGTATTCTAACGATATTGATATTTCTCTGTTATCTACTTGTTTTAATTCCTTAGTCACTTTTCTCAACTCATTTTTTTGTATTTCTATCTAGGACCCTAATTCAATATTCCTGATTTATGCCCTTATGTGGTTATAATAAATAATATCCTTATAAAGGCATAAGAATCATATCCATATTAAGTCGTAGCCCATGCAGTCCAAATTAAGCAAGGCTACTTCCCCAGACTCCTAGAGAAGTACAACAAGTTCTTTAAACAAAACAAACCTCCAGCAACCTGGGAAATCCCCATGCTTCTGTTTTGATTTGTCCTAGAACTCCTGCGAACACTCAAAGAACGGCCAGTTCTTAGTGACATCTTTATTGACGTCTTATGTCCAACCTTACATCAAACCCGGCACCTTTCAGGTATAAATATACCAACGTTGCCTTAAGCAAACACACGGTGGTTTGGAGTAGAGCGGCTATCTACTTGCCCGAGAGCCCAGCTGATGCGAGAGCCCACGGACGCCGCCCCTCCCCTTTGACGCACTGAGAATGATGCTGTCTTTTTCTCCAGCCGAGAAAATCCAGCTCCGGTGTTTTCAGCCGCCCTTGCGGGTTGCTGGGATATCGAGTCCTGAGAAAGAGATACCAGACCTCCTGCTTTCTATTACCCAGGTACGGAGCTGACTAAACCCTTAAAGAGAATTCTTGATTCAGATTCTTGGCAAAACCAACTTAACTTAAAACTGCTACTTACTTACTCCTTCCCACGTATTAGGCTTAGGTCAGGTACACCGGGGTAGGCGTAGATCAGAAGCACCAGTTGAGTACGTTAGTCAATGTATTTATGTATGTATATATTTTATCCATTTTAAAGTATCATGTGGCTAAGAAACCATATCAATGCTTTTACAGTATTATTTTATAATACTCCTTTTACTGTACACACTTTACTTTACATTAAGTATTGCAATTGTGGCAATTCATTTCTCTTGCATGAGAAAGAAGACTGCTCAATAAATAACACCTTTTATTGAAAACGCCCGTCTCTCTATTTATCTGCACTCTGGTGAAACTAAGTATGCCCGATTGACTGAGTAAAATAGGTGTCTATTGTTTTCACACGACTCTAGAGATATAATCTTATTCTGAGGGAGCAAAGTTGTCATGTTTATGGTTGTCAGAAGCTAATCCCTTCTTGTCTATCCAGGGAAGTTAAACTCCTCCTTGTTTATTCGAGAAAGTTTCTAGTGACTTCTGAGCTAGCTGGCAAAACTAATTAAGTCTAATATAGTCAGTAGAGACCTAGTCGACCTCAGTCCTACGTCTACACTGCTGTTTATATTATTCCAATGCGCAGAGCCTATTGGGAATATAGGAACTACACCACATGGCGCCCAACGTTTGGTAGGGCGATAATCTAACGCAAGACACTAGAGTAACTCAGTCGTGCTTTTTCACACAGACCCTTTTTTCCCGTAAAAACTCCAAAAGACGTCTGGAGTGGGTAAAAGGTTAAAATCCGCCGGAACTTAGTAGGAAGAGATTCCTATGTATAGTTTTTGGTTTAGTCAACGTTGAAGGATACAGTGTTCCAAAATATTGTGCACCTAATCTTTGTTTCCCTTGAAACTTGATCAGCAACAAAAAAACTTTCTGTCAGTAAAATGCCGGAAGGTGACGAAGAAAGAGATGCTACAGCGTCTCAACAGTTGTTGGATGACACGAATATCCAACAGAATGACCCGAATGCTATTTACATTCCGGCAAATATAAGAAGAACTATAACTATTAAACTTATAGAAAACGGACTATCATCACAAGGTGGTACAGTCATATTCGTGGTAGAGGCCCATGAATATCGGCAGACAGAGGTATTCTATTCATGGATACACTTTCCAGCAGCAAACGCTGTAACAAAAGAATTCCACTATTACAAAATAGAGGAAGCTCCGGATGAATACACTCCTTTCGAGGCGGTTGAAATCCCATTAAATTACCAAGAGCACCTGCTCTGGTTTAAAGGTGCCCTAAAACATAAAAATCACATCACCAGGCTCGGTCCACTAGGTAGACCAGGAGCCACGTGGCCGGTTCTAGCCAGCTATACACCTCACCCAGACATTGATAAAATGTCAGACCAGGAACTTTTAGCTCAGCCAAAATTGCTAATTAAAATACATAGACAATTGGTCCAATATGTAATGCGGACTTAAACAGTCCAACCAGCAATAATAATTCCACAGACCACCCCTCATCAGGGGAACACAAGCAAAATTACACCACAGAACATACAATCATGTCTTGGTAAAACACCCGCAAAACAGGAACAAATTCCATTCTGGTTAGCACAAAAAATCACTCAAATAGAGGCAGTATTTCCTGATACTACACCTACTGAGAAACACAGAATTCTGACTATCTGTCTTCCAATGGGGAGCGCTCCACATGTGGAGGACTGTGACACTTGGGGCACAGTCTTTGCTTCCATCTACACAAAAACACATGGTGTTCCGTCCATGGCGGTAATACCAGATGTGTTAAGACAGATTAAAAATGAATACGGTCCAGAACCTGCTTTAACTCTGGGTATGAAATTACTGAAAGACTTCAAGCAGGTCTCGGCTATATTATTAGCCAACATAAAAGGAGAAGCAGCATCTGTGGCGATCCGCCAGAAGTTGAAAGAAACAGATATAGCAGAACAACCTTTTGAACTTGCCAGAATCATAGAAAAATCCTATGAAGAATTGGTGTCGATAGTTTGGGTGGGAAACCAGTAAAACCCCAACTAACTGAAAATCCTGAAAAAACTTTTATTAAAAATAATCTAAATACTCCAAAAAAGAGTTGGGATGGTAATAAACAATCCACTCCCAAAGAAAAACGATTCCAGTCCAGAGGAAGGTCTCCTCAACGGAGAGAAAGATCTCCGGACCAAGGAAACAAGTCTCCCCAGAGGGAGCCCTCTGGGAAAAGATACAACCTTAGAGATAGGGATAAATTAAGAAAACCTGATAGATATCAAGATATTGATACACGTCCCTCTCGATATTTTCAGACTTCCTCACAGAAATCGGAAAGAAGAGGACGGTCAGAACACAAGGAAGAGCACGTCAAGTCCAAAGACAAGGAATCTGCTCATCAAAGTAAAAAATTACAATTTCCAAGAAAGAAGGTAGCCAGCATTAAAATAATTAAACATGCTGAGGATACTGAGGACACAACTGAAAAACGGAGAGTGGGCCCAGACAATGCTAGACAGCGCAGCAGAAGTGACAATAGCTCGCAAGATCTAGATGAAACTTCTGGAGACAGTGGACACGAATGAATACATTCAGGTGGAAACTGCAGATACCAGAGTTAGCAAACCTCATAAAATATACGAAATAACATTACGTATAGAGAGTGACAAGACTAGGAAAGTAAGAGGTCTCTTTTGGGATAACCTTTCGAAGGGCTATGACATCCTGTTAGCTGAGAAAGACTGGCCACCAGAGTTTGTCAGGGAGTGCCCTCATGGCGAAGAAATGATTATGCCTGCCTTCTCAAATCATATTCCAATTCATAAAAAATATACATTAGCAAGAAAATGGGCAGTGGCCCAAGCTCCTGCATTATATAAAAATCATGTAGGATGGGATGAGGACTCTCCTCACCACAAAATCCAGTTAAAAAGTCAACCCACTGCACAAAGGCAGTACCCAGTTAAACAAGAAGCTAAAAAGCAAGTCAGGGAGATCGTAGATCAACTTGAATATCAGGGGGTAATTGAAACATGCACCTCACAAATGAACAATCCTTTGTTTCCTGTCTCCAAGCCAGACGATTCATCTCGTCTAGTTTTGGACTACAGACACTTAAACTCCTGTTGCAAAACATTTGCAGTACAAAACTCACACAGTGCAGCACTAATGAATAACATCGTGCGCAAAAAATATAAAACAACATTAGATATCTCTAATGGATTACTTTGTCAAAACATTGCACCTGAAAGCAGGTATTTGACCGCTTTCTCAATAATGGGGTCGAAAAAACACTTCTGTCGACTCCCACAGGGATTCAAGAATAGCCCAGGATTATTCTCAGCAAGAGTAACAGAATTACTACAAATATATGATGATGAAGCATTATCTTATGTCGCCCGCCGGAGTTAAAAGTGGAGGTGTAACTCTACACTGTGTACCTGCTAAAGCGAGACTCTGCTCACTTGTTATCGGGTGCTTATTTTCCTGCTTTCTAAACCCACGACTCACGGCCCCCGCTTCGCGGGCGCCGTTCGAGTGCCTGTCATTTGCGGTCTCAGCGAGGCTGTAAGGAAACTGACGAGGGAATCTCCAGAGTGCTTCAGAGGGTCAGGGACTGCGAGGACCAGCGGGCGCTGCGGAAATCAATTCGCCTCAGCTGGACCTCTTCCCGCCCCCTCCCGCCGGAGTTAAAAGTGGAGGTGTAACTCTACACTGTGTACCTGCTAAAGCGAGACTCTGCTCACTTGTTATCGGGTGCTTATTTTCCTGCTTTCTAAACCCACGACTCACGGCCCCCGCTTCGCGGGCGCCGTTCGAGTGCCTGTCATTTGCGGTCTCAGCGAGGCTGTAAGGAAACTGACGAGGGAATCTCCAGAGTGCTTCAGAGGGTCAGGGACTGCGAGGACCAGCGGGCGCTGCGGAAATCAATTCGCCTCAGCTGGACCTCTTCCCGCCCCCTCCCGCCGGAGTTAAAAGTGGAGGTGTAACTCTACACTGTGTACCTGCTAAAGCGAGACTCTGCTCACTTGTTATCGGGTGCTTATTTTCCTGCTTTCTAAACCCACGACTCACGGCCCCCGCTTCGCGGGCGCCGTTCGAGTGCCTGTCATTTGCGGTCTCAGCGAGGCTGTAAGGAAACTGACGAGGGAATCTCCAGAGTGCTTCAGAGGGTCAGGGACTGCGAGGACCAGCGGGCGCTGCGGAAATCAATTCGCCTCAGCTGGACCTCTTCCCGCCCCCTTATAGTATAATAAGGCACTGAATGACGCGCTAGCGGGACGCGCGCGGATCAAAGCGCGGAGCTAAGCCCGGGCAAAGGGCGGGCCCTCTGTGGCCCTCAGTGGCCGAGGTAGGCCGGGCTGGGCCCCGGTATCTTGACTCTTCAGTCGTATGTGTGTATATACTAGTCTGCGTTATTATATTGGTTGGTAACGCTAATGCTGATAGAAATATTGGCATAGAGTAGTAGACTGTTAGTATCTCTCTCACTTCATTTCATTTTGTGTATTATTTTTAACTGTTATTTTATAAGTTTGGGACCTTTATTGTAGGCTTTGTTATATCTTTAATAAGATGGAGGCTAAGACATTACGATCTGGGAAGGTTGTAATGGAGAATCTTGGTACAACACACGGTCCGATTCATTTGAAAAAAAAAACACAAACTAACGGTGCTATTATGAAAGGTCAGTTGCATTTAAATCAAATTTGGGAAAAAAGCTTAGATAGATCGCTTGAAGCTTCCAGGAAATTTGATAATGATTCAGTACAGCAATTAAATCCCTGCATAAGTAAGGTGGAAGGTAGTGAGGTGACTCCCATGGTGGAAATAAAGAGATCACTAAGCCAGTCTAAGGTGGCGGTCCTGCCAATTAGTTCTGAACATATGGCTGTGGTTGATCCCCTGTTAACATCGCAATCACTGATACATGATGTCTACAAGGGGAATGATATTTTGGACGATGATAAGGGTGATGTGTCCATAGCCACTAGTATTGATCTTGAACTCTGTGGAAGATATGTGGAAAAGTCATCTCTGCCTCCCACTGTAGTTAATAAAACGCCAATTGGAGAAACACCGTCTGGTCTGCTATTATATAGCAGTACCCCTTCTGTCAAATCCACAGATAATTTATCTCCACTGAGCAATGATCAATCTCGTCATTTTAATCTATCGGGGATTTGTCCTCTTACATCTTCAAGTTACCCAATGAATGATAAACCCATCTCTGAGTCACTCATAGCCTTGGAGCAAATTTTGTCTTCCATTCTATTGTTAATGGGTAAATTTGCTGTAAATTCTGATTGTATTCTATCCTCTGTTACTGAAATACTACAAGTATTGTTGGCACAAAATGTGAAAAAGGTTGTAAATGAAACTGTGTCTTTAGTGGCCCCTTCTAACCCTGAGCCTGTTGTACATCAAGAGGCTATTTCCTCTACTGAAGGGAAGGGAATTGCGCCATTGGGATTACCAATGGAGCAGGAGACTTGTAAGCCCACTATTCCATGCTCTTCATCGGTCCCGCTTTTGGGAACGGAAACATCCCTAGTTGAGCAGGTAGAGAATGTGTGTCAAGAAGCTCAAACGGGGGCCCATGATCTCTTTCCCATTTTTGTGCCAGATAAAAAGGTGCCAGAAAGTCTCTCTGGGTCTCCCCGAGTTTCCAAAATGACAACAAGAGTAAAAAAGGGGAAACCGATGCGTAAATACAAAAAGAAAAGACCTAGACAAATTATTTTTCCAAAACATGTAATAACTGAAATGCCCGCTTCCATAGGAAGAGGGCATAGTCCCCGTTCTGTTATTCTGGATAATGTAGAGCCGGAAGGTATCTTAAATGACTCCAATGATACCCCAGCTGAAGTAACTACGAATGGGGTGACTTTTGGATTAGTAACTGAGGCCACAGATGATGCAACTCCGAATTTGTTGATTTCTGGGTCTGCAAGTGGTGCCCATGTTTTCCAACCTATGAATGTGACTGACAGACATTCTTCAATAGTAACAAGAGTATTTAATCCCACAGCCCCTATTTTTCTGCCTCAGGTGGAAGTACCCAGAAATGTTTCTCAACAGACATCTAAGGGTACTACTTCCTATGTGGATACTTTGTTACTGGATTTTTTGCCCTTACTTGATTCTGATTTGAGAATGAATAGATCTTGGCTACTAAGCTGTTTTAATGAAATTGAAAGCTTAAAGTTGGTCCAGACAAATGATATTGATTTAGTTTTTCCTATAAGAAATATAAATGGCCAACGAACAAGGGTCAAGTTTTATTCAAAAATTATTGCTAATCTGGTCCTTCAACAAGCAGAAGCCTTTCAACGTAGAGGCATTGACGTGTTACCTTTTGTTAACAAAAACATATGTTATTCTTTCGTTGAAGGAATCACAAGGTTATCCTCTGGTCAGGATGATTATCCTGTAGGTAATAATGACCTGAAAATTTGGCTTTCCAGAGGTAAACGTATGGTTTCACAGGTTTTGCCTTTAACGGGTAACACGGATAACCCTCTAGATGAAGATGCTTCAAGGTGGAACTGGTTACCGGGAGTTCTCTCAAACACCACCTCGAGAAACCCACGTTCATCTTCATATCTTTAACCAGTGTTTAAACATAGTGTCTTGGAATGCTGCTGGATTGTCTAACTGTCCGGAGAAATTTGATTATCTTCTCTCTCTGAAGGCAGATATGTACTGTATACAAGAAACATGGTGTGATACTCTCCCGTATGGGGGGAATGATTACTTCATCCTAGAAGCCGCTGCAACGTCTTCCAAAAGGGGCCACGCTAAAGGTGGAATTGCTTGTTTGCTATCTAATACATTACAATGGCAATTCTCACACCAAAAGGATGAGAGTAATTTATTTCAATCTATAACCATTTCTAATCTGGATACTGTTGTACAACGGTCGTCGTTTATAATATTAAATGCCTACATCCCTCCCGAAGATATTTTTACTCCAGTGTTAAAACGTATGTTTGCCTACATAAAGCAGGTATTAGAGGTGGATGACCCACCGTACTTATTACTGGTGGGGGACTTAAATTGTAAAGTGTCCAATACTTCCCTAGACCTGTTTCGTAACAAAGTAAAAGAAGAAGTTTTTAATATTCCCCAAGCTTGCTTGCCTAATAATATAAAAACGAATAAAAGGGGCAAGATCCTTCTTGGGGAGCTTAGTGCTATGGAGGGAATTATTATAAATGGTAGAATGCCCTCTGATTCCCCTGCTAATTATACACATGGCTCTATCAGGGGTGAATCCATTTTGGATTATGCAATAACAGATTTTGATACGTTCTCTTGCTTTAAAGACCTGGTAATTACACATACCCCTCTGAGTGACCATAAAATTATTAAACTAACTGTCTCATTAATACCCCCGGAATCTGACCGCTGGTCTCTAATGAATAAAGGCTTTTCTATCAATTGCGTTTCTGGGAGATGCTATTGGGGTATCAACTCTAATAATAATGTACAAAACATTCTTATTCAATTTCTAACTAATCTTGACTCTTGGCAAGGTAGGGAATTTATATTCCTTGAAACGCTTATCCTAAAAATCACTGAAATGGCTAGGAGTAAAGGAAAGATTAAAAAGAAATACTTCTCTCCTAGTCCTTTATTAAAGTTAAATAAAGAGATTAACAAACTTGTTAGGACGCAATATCTATTCAGATCAGGAGAAATTGGGAGACAGCTAGCGTTACTAAAGCGAAGGAGGGTGAGATTGAGAGCCAAATTAAAAAGAGACAAAGAAGATATGGTATGGATCAGTCTAAGAGAAGCATCTTGGGGTAAAAACTCTAGAGCTTTTTGGTCCATAATAAGACAAGGATGTGGGTCTGTTAAAACATCCACTCCCACTGTTATTACTGAAGATGTCTGGATCCAATATGTGCTCACCTTATATGCATCCAATGGAGCAGGCGGGGACACTTGGGTTCCAGACGGTAACATTGATGATAAAATGGAACTCCCCACTGAATACTCCATAGCCACCGCAATTAAGAGCATGCGTTCTTCTGGGGCTATGGGTCCAGATGAAGTGCCCATGTCTATAATAAAGCAAGACGTAACAAATTGGAGCAGGATCCTGCTTCCTGTGTTTCAGGCATGCTTCAAAAAGCGAACAGTTCCTGACTCTTGGCGGGGAAGTATTTTAATCCCAATTTTTAAAAAAGGAGACCGTGAGAATCCTGCTAATTATCGCCTAATTGCGTTATTAGATGCGATTGGAAAAATCTTCGCTAAACTGCTATTAATATTAATAACAGACTGGGCTTTTGTAAATAATGTTATTCCCAGGGAACAGACAGGCTTCCGAAAAGAGCATGGAACTTTAGATAACCTAACTATGTTGCATGTAATTACGGACAAATACGTGCGTGTTCGTGGTGGGGGCATATATGCAGCATTTATTGATTTCTCCGCAGCGTTCGATAGGGTTGACCGACCGACGCTGTGGAGAAAATTGATGTCATTTGGTATGCCGCGATACTTATTGGAGTTAGTTATGTCCCTGCACTGTAACACCTGGTGTAAGGTGCTACAAGGCGGAGAAAGGGGTCTTACGCAAGCAATCCCCTCACGCAATGGGTTAAAACAGGGTTGTATACTAGCACCCACATTGTTTTCCCTGTACATGGCCGATCTGCCTACGGTAATTGCAGAAAGTGATGGTTTCGCCCCAGTAATTGGAGGGACTGCCGTACCTATTCTAATGTATGCTGACGACATACTAATTTTAGACTTGACTCCTAAGGGTCTCGCTAATCGTCTCCATACTTTGAATGATTTCGCGGAAAAACACTGTATGAAAATTAATAGTTCTAAAACCAAGATCATGTGCATCTTTGGTAAAAAGAAGTGCAGATCGAGGAACTATAATTGGTCATTAAGCGGAGAAAAACTTGAAGTAGTTAACTCCTACACATTTTTGGGCAAAATTATATCTTCTAACCTTAGTGAGAAGCCTCACATTGAAAATAACTCTAGAAAGGCAACTGCCCACGGTATGGGATTATGTTCATTGTATAATGCGACAGGGAAGAGGCACTTCTCCTCTTGCTTGGAGGTGTTTCGTGCGAAGATTCCTGCCACCCTTCTTTATGGAATAGAATTGGTGGATTTAAAGCAATGGGATTTTATGCAAAAAGTGGAGGGAAAGGTATTAAGGAAAATCTCCTCACTTAATTCAGCCTGCTCCACGACTTCTTGCAGACTAGAATTTGGTCTGCGAAGTTGCTGGGCCCAAGGGCTGGCTGCTCTTGTGAGGTGGATAGCTTCCCTGGCCAGAGCTAAACCAGGAACCCTACGTGAACTCATAAAAAAAGAGCTTTTAGGTACCTTTAATGAGTTTTCGCAGCTGGTAAAAAATTTTAGAAAAGCTGTTGTACTACTGGAATTAGATGAAAGTATGTTATTTTCTCTTTCTCCATTAGAATTAAAGCAAAAGCTAAAAAGTAGGTCCTGGGAACTATGCTTTAAAATGGATATACTGGCCCAACAGAAGTATAAAGAAAGGGAAGCTCTAGTCCTAACTTATACACCTAAACTTGCACAACAATATTTAAGGTGGAATATACCTCATGGTGTCCGTAGGATATGGTTCCTCTTACGCCATAACTTGCTTCCACTTAATACACTTCTTGCAAAATGGTATGATGTGACACCTTTATGCAATCTATGCAATAATGCTGCTCAAGACCTCAACCACGTATTGTTTGTTTGCCCGATATTACATGTATGGCGCAAAAAATGGATAAAACCTATCTGTTTACAGTTGGGAATTTTGAATATAAAAATGTTTTGCCATGCTCTGTACTGTCCGCCTAACGAAATGTTCTGTTCCAGATTATTTAATTATTTTAAAGGATTTTTAGATATATATTAATATGAGTTTGGGAGATGCTGCGGAGTTTATTATTTGCTTATATTTACTTGTTACTTCTGAAGTTGTCTGTATCGTGTCCTTATTTTGTTATTTGATATTATGTATGTTATTTTATGTGGCCCTCGATGAGAGCCAAATCATAATAAATAAAACTTTGAAAACTATGTCGATGACATCTATCTCACAGATGATGACCTGGAGACTCACTTGAAAAGAGTGAACACCATAATACTTGGGTTCGCAGCTGAGGGTTACAAATTAAACTTTAAAAAGTCACAAATTGCCCATCTAACTATTTTTAGGATATGAATTATCAAGTGAAGGCAAAAGCCTAGCAGACAACTTCTTAGAGAAGTGTGCTGTACTCCAAGCACCTAAAACGCTGAAGAACTTACAATCAATACTAGGTTTCCTGAATTTCGGAAGAACATACATTCTAAATTATGCAGAGAGGGTTAAACCTCTCTATGAATTAATAAAACCTGATTTCAAACCAATCAATTGGACTCAGAAACACACAGAAATGTTAAGATCATTGCAAACAGACATGTTAGCTAAAACAAAATTGCAAACTCGCGAAAACGTACGCAACCTTGTAATCCGAGTCATCCCAGGAAGATGCGGATTCACGTACCTAACCTCTAATGAGGGAGAAACGGTACCAATAGCTTACAAATCACACTTGTACACACAAGCTGAAATGAAATTTAGCCCAACGGAAAAAGTTCCTCTAAAAAAATTCTAACTGCTGTAGCAAAAGAAAGAGCCCTAGCACAAGGTAAACGAATAATAATCGTAACACCAGTACCTGCCCTAGAAGCAGTAACAAAAGCAAGCATTCCAAATGCTAAAGCGCTACATCCAAGATGGATACAATGGGTTAATTCTCTTGCTGCAACAGACGTAGTATACGAATTTGATCCTAATTTAAAAACACAAGAATTTCTACAATATGAATATGAATGTCCTCTGCCGACCGAAATCCTGCCTCTAGAACATTACGGCTGCATAATATATACAGACGGATCAGCACAACCCGCAGTTGGGGGTAAACAAGCTTACAGTGCTGCGTGCGCGATTGTTAAAGGTCGTCGCGAAGGAAAATTTAGACCACTGGTCACTAAAACCCAATCTCTAGGAGATTGCACAGCTCAGCGAGCTGAACTATTAGCATTTAAGATGGCGCTTGAAAATACTGATCGCAAATTCCCCTCACTAATAGTGTGCGACTCATATTACTGCATTCAGTCTTATAATGAATACTTGCAGAACTGGGTTCAAAACGGTTTCAAAGATGCAAAAGGTGGCACAATCAAGCATAAAACGCTTTGGGAACAAGTAGTTCTTTTACAGAAAGAACTACAAAAGACTCACATGATACATACACTGAGTCATCAACGTGATGGCGTTCACGTTGCGGGGAATACATCGGCTTCTGTATCTGCTATCACCCGGTCAAAAACAAAAATAGACAGCGATATAATGCAAGCTGTCAGTGCTTCAGTAAAAGATGATATAAAAACACTCCCGAAAGGCTTTCCAGTAAAGTACTCATACATAACTGATGCGAATAATGTTCCTTTTGCTCGAATCCCTGGAGTGGGGGATAGGGCAATTCCAAACATGGAACACAGGTTAGGACTAATTACAGCGGCACACGAAGGGCTGGCTTCTGCACATGCTGGTGTTTCCGCCACAATGAAAACAGAGATATTGGTGGCCGCGCATGAGAAAGCAAACTAGGAACTATGTTCTAGAATGCGAAATATGCCAAAGAATGAAAGTATCAACAGTGAAACGACCAGCACAGACGCCCCTTCTAATCTCAGATAAACCATTAGCGTGTGTTTACCTGGACCATTGTGGTCCCTTATAAAGGGATGGTAACTATAAATATATCATGGTCGCAGTGGATTCCTGCATGAGATTCATTTGGATGTGGCCCCAGCGCTCGGCTGACGCCAGAACTGTTATAAAAGATTTGCAAGTCTTTATCGGCACATATGCAATTGGCATGCTACATTCTGACCAGGGTCCTGCTTTTAGCTCTCGCGCTTATAAGGAGGCCATGACCAGCATGGGCATTGCATTGCGGTACTCTTGTCCCTTCCGTCCTGAGGAAAATGCGGTAGTGGAAAGAAAAAAACGGGACATAAAGCAATCTATAACGGCGAGGGTATTAGGTTCGGGTGATGGGTGGGTCCAACATTTAACAAGTGTCCAACGTAGTCTTAATAATCTGCCAAGAAATTCTCTAAGAGGTCTCAGTCCGTACAAACTATTGTTCGGTACTAGAATGCACATTCAGGACCTCGATAGTCACACTTCAGTGGTAGAAGAAAAAAGCTTTGATATCAAAGACCGTTTGGCTGTTTTACAGCACTTAAATGAAACAAGAAGAAACCTGAGCAACATAAAGTTAAAGTTAAAGCAACAGCCAACAACCACTGAAGAAAAACCACCTGTCCCAGCAAGACCTGTCTGGATTCCGAAGATTGGGGATCTGGTCAGAGAGAAGATCGCGGTAAAGAAGGAATTTGGGCCTTCTTACAGAAAAGCAGTCTTAGCTGTCAGCGGAACAAGATCAGTTGTACTACCGCCCCTTGCTGGTAAAAAAGAGAACCGAGTTGTATCCATCGACCTGGTAAAACCACAATCATGTGGCCAATAATAAGTAGTAGGCCCAGTGGACTCCCACGAAATAGCAGAGTACCAAAATTTGCTACAATCCAAGAGGTTCAAACTGAGAGACTAATCACATTTGATAAACCTGCAGTGAATAAAAAAGGACTATGCAACAAAGCCATGGAACTTGTGCCTCTTGAAACCCAAATTGAAACAGTTCGTCAAGAAACACAAGTCTACAACGATGTAGCCTCAGACTATGCTAGTGAAACAAAGAAAAATCCAAAAGCAAATGAAAATCCGGAAGCAATTCCAACAATTGACAGAACTGCATCTGGCTACTTCATCAATTTCGATGACTTTTCTGATCCAAGCGAACCTGAAGAAACGCCAGCAACAAAAACTTTCAAAGACAAAGTAACTGAACTCTTTCATCAACTCAAAGAAACATATCTGATTTCTCCATGGATTGAATTTTGAATTGTGTTAGGTGTACTTTTCCTCCTGCTTTGGCTCATCATGGTTCTTTGTTTGGGAAAATTCATTGAAGGAAAATACAGTACAATGGACACAGCAAGTCAGAACATCAACTTGGTCCTAAAGCCTCACAAGTCATCTCACATCGAGAAAAGAGAACTATCATCAGTGAACGTCACAGCCAATCCAATAGCCACAAATACCCGGTGGGGTAGCATGGGCAGAACTGAATTTGACATTTTTGGCCCGATTGAGGTCTTGAAATATCCACATCAGTTCAAGATTTCATTGAGTGACTTTGTAACAACAAGTACTTTCTCTGATGATTGGGACTTTGAAAATATTAATAACATGATGTCAGATTTAGTAATGTCAGCCAAATTCACAGAACATGATTATTTACAGGGTTCATTAAATTATGAAGAAATGTATTGCTACAATCGTTTTGGTCATCACTATTTGCATAAATCTGCTCAACCTAGAAATGTTTTTAATTATAACCAATGGGAACATTGTGCAACACCGCCTAAAAGCAGCTCTAAAACGTTTTATGAGAAATTGCCATACTTCTCAGGGTTTAACACAAGTGATGCAGAAATGTTTTATTTTAAAATGTTAAATAAGACAGGAATGAAAACAATGCTGACAAATACTAAATTGATATATTCTGAAACATTTTATGAAAAAATGATTATATTTGGTTTTGAATTCTGGAAAAATAACATTGAAACAAAGACCATCTGGGGTACAAAAGAATGGCAGGTCCAAGGTTTAGAAGCATTATTTAGAGCCTGCATGATCCCAGAACAATTAATATTCCTGAATGACACAATTCAGCAAACCACCTGTCTTGGCCTAGCCAAGATTAAAGACTTAAATAAACCGTCTATTCCAAAGCCCATACCTGATAGTAATAGCACTACAGATGTGGAGATAGACGTATCCCATATTTTATACCAAAACAGAACACATCCTGATTGGAAAAATGGTTGATCTGGCACACAGACACAAATAACTGTCAAGATAGATTCCTGAACAAAATACAGGGGTTAAAACTGAACAGGCCAGACCCTAGATACTCCCAGAGACAACATCCAGGTATAGTTACAACATACAGTGTAGGGAAACTATGCCTCGAATGGCTACATAAATCCACACTGGCTGAAATTAAGCAACACTTGACTTTACTTAAAGACGGTGCTGACTTGCGTGATTTCATACTGGGACCACGCAAACAGCGTCAAAAACGTTTCATAGCGGCCGGTAAATACGCTGCGTACAACGAAGCTTGGAAAGTAATGCAAATTGAAACAGCAGAAAAAATACGAGAAATTGATCGTATTAATTTGGAAAAATTACTTTCTGTTGTGGACAATGGGTTAACGACTCTGTCCTCCAGAATATATTCACTGGACAATATCGTATCATCTGCTATTGATATAATTGAGCAGGACTTACTAATGTTACAACATGGTCAGTCCCAATTACGTTCTATTGTACAGCTTGGCTGGACGTTGCAAAATCTGTGTTCAGGCTACGTGCCATGGCGTTTAATCAACGTAACGTCATTATTCTCTATCTTTAACCTTACTGATAAACAAATCAGTTTGGCACAAAAAGGAGCAGACTATACGATTCTGAGCATTGAAAAACTTGAGAGATTACCATTGACAATGTCAGAAAGACCTGTCATTGAATGGATAATACACGGAATAGTTACAATCCCGATAACAACTTTCCAATTCAAATATTGCCAAGAATATATACCAGCGGGCCAGTATGAAAGGTTGGGTAAAGGGTACATCAAGTCAACATGGAAATTACCTTATACACACACATGTTACAGTGAAAAGAAAAAGAATGTATTTCTTAGTGGTAAAAATTGTAAACGATCACTAAGCGGTACACTTCTTTAAAGAGCTTTCTAACAGGAGCTATATTCTAATAATTGACCACAGCTGTTGTGGCATGGTGCCAGGAAAAGCCTATCTCGTCAGCGTTAGTTCCATGGTCACTTGCTGTATGCAAGTATTGTATCCAAACAGCAATCCAGACATGGAGGCGGCAATATGGCCTCATTTGAATATCTCTTCTATTTGAATTGAAGTCTATTCTTTTACAGACAACTGTGCCTTTGACCTCGTCTAAAGAAACGTATGATCTGCAAGTCGCAAGGACAACAGCAGAGATACATACCCTTTTATCAACAAATTGCCCTGTGCATTTCATAGAAATGTTAAGCCAAATCTTAAACATGTCAGATACCAGTGGCATCGCACATGTATTTAAGACAATTTTTTCGGGACTGTTAACACCCTTTGAAACGGTTCTGGGCATCTTTCCCAATTTTGTCCATTCTGTCTTTGGCGGCCTACCTCTACTTTTGGGACTCGTAGCAGGAATTTTATTTTTGATTCTTCTGCTCCGATATGGCAAGCCAAGCCGCAGACAAGACTCCAGCAACGATGGAAGAAACGATCCTAGCTATACGCTATCGGGACCGCATAACTAAAGTCCTCGGATTAGCCCGGCTAAGAGATCTGAATATGACCTGGTTTCTTTCATTCAGACCTATCTGGCAAAATTGCATCTTACCTGTGCTTCGATGTATGCTATGCGGAGAAGAATGCGTGTTGGACGTCTGTCTTACACTACCATCAGCAGTACCAATGGATACAGATACCTTGCTAGGTCCTGTAACGGCTCATGCATCGTGTTGTCCCCAGCGGCTACCCATTCTGATGACGGCATTCGGTGAGACTTCACCACTACGAGTATGTGGCAGTGGAGTACAAGATGAGAGCAGCATCACACAGGTACAGCCTTCTGTGAGCATTGCTGATCCTGACATCGATGATAGCAATCATTCTCACACATGCACTGTTTCGGCATTTTCAAACTTGGTCGAACTTTCACCTGATGTCGTAGACCAATTTTTTGCGAGTCTGTCTGAAATGATGTTCTCCCCTGAACAGAAAGAATAACTTTTTAAGCAACAAGCACACAGCGTTTCCTGAACTCTGAATTCGGCCTTCAGCTTTGATAAACAAAAGCTACTGAAAACATTTAGAACTATTTTTTTTCCCCCAAAAACCCATTATTTTTTTTTTCACTTCCAAAATATTTACCTTTTTCTGGCACATGTACTCTGCTTAAAGTAGAACTATTCTTAGAGAACAGAGCTTCTATTTTAAGAACTCTAGAGACAATATTTTATCTCAGCCTCTAGCACATGTACAGCATTTGTATTAATATGTGATGGAATGGTCTCGACCTTCTCTTCTGTATTAAGAGCCATTTCATGTGTAATTTTCGCAATTCATTCAGCTGATATATATATGCATTTTTAACTGAATGATACCACTGCTTGAAAAGTGTACAGTACCAATACTCATTTTCGTGTATTTACCATATACCATTTCAAATGCGAATTATGTATTTTGGGGTTGGTTGGAAAACACATGCACCATTATATGTTTACTATTGCTTAGTTTTAGTAATGAGGGACATTAGATCGTGGAGTGGGTGTTGTATTTCTATCTAGGACCCTAATTCAATATTCCTGATTTATGCCCTTATGTGGTTATAATAAATAATATCCTTATAAAGGCATAAGAATCATATCCATATTAAGTCGTAGCCCATGCAGTCCAAATTAAGCAAGGCTACTTCCCCAGACTCCTAGAGAAGTACAATGAGTTCTTTAAACAAAACAAACCTCCAGCAACCTGGGAAATCCCCATGCTTCTGTTTTGATTTGTCCTAGAACTCCTGCGAACACTGAAAGAACGGCCAGTTCTTAGTGACATCTTTATTGACGTCTTATGTCCAACCTTACGTCAAACCCGGCACCTTTCAGGTATAAATATACCAACGTTGTCTTAAGCAAACACACGGTGGTTTGGAGCAGAGCGGCTATCTACTTGCCCGAGAGCCCAGCTGATGCGAGAGCACCTCCCCTCCCCTTTGATGCACTGAGAGAGACGCTGTCTTTTTCTCCAGCTGAGAAAATCCAGCTCCGGTGTTTTCAGCCGCCCTTGCGGGTTGCTGGGATATCGAGTCCTGAGAAAGAGTTACCAGACCTCCTGCTTTCTATTACCCAGGTACGGAGCTGACTAAACCCTTAAAGAGAATTCTTGATTCAGATTCTTGGCAAAACCAACTTAACTTAAAACTGCTACTTACTTACTCCTTCCCACGTATTAGGCTTAGGTCAGGTACACCTGGGTAGGCGAAGATTAGAAGCACCAGTTGAGTACGTTAGTCAATGTATTTATGTATGTATATATTTTATCCATTTTAAAGTATCATATGGCTAAGAAACCATATCAATGCTTTTACAGTATTATTTTATAATACTCCTTTTACTGTACGCACTTTACTTTACATTAAGTATTGCAATTGTGGCAATTCATTTCTCTTGCATGAGAAAGAAGACTGCTCAATAAATAACACCTTTTATTGAAAACGCCCGTCTCTCTATTTCTCTGCACTCTGGTGAAACTAAGTATGCACGATTGACTGAGTAAAATAGGTGTCTATTGTTTTCACACGACTCTAGAGATATACTCTTATTCTGAGGGAGCAAAGTTGTCATGTTTATGGTTGTCAGAAGCTAATCCCTTCTTGTCTATCCAGGGAAGTTAAACTCCTCCTTGTTTATTTGAGAAAGTTTCTAGTGACCTCTGAGCTAGCTGGCAAAACTAATTAAGTCTAATATAGTCAGTAGAGACCTAGTCGACCTCAGTCCTACGTCTACACTGCTGTTTATATTATTCCAATGCGCAGAGCCTATTGGGAATATAGGAACTACACTACAATTTCTGTATTCTGGTGTTCTGGCAATATTATGATTGTTATTTTTCAGTCTTTTTTGTTTCACCTGTTACCCCACATAATTTGTAATTGTTAAGTAATAGTTTTGCAACCTAACTGTTTCTATTTCTTTTTATAGGCATTCCTGCTGTATGATTATCCTGTTGTCTTGTACCATGTCATGTCCAGTCACCCTTGTGCCTCTTTCCATGACATCTGGATGCACCGCTCTTCCATGTGGTTTCACCCCCTCACCCTCGTTTTTGAATTTTTATAGGTAAGTGTTTTTTTTGTGTTAGTCTTCTTCTCTCACTCTCTGTCACTTCTTATTTATTTTAGAGCTTCTCTTTTCCCTCTTTTTGTCTCTCTCTTGTTCACCTGTTATTTCTTTACCTTTTCACTTCTGAAATTTTTCTTGTTTTTCCCTAAGATAATTCACATCACTTATTTCCTCATTCACATTATGTTGTGATCTTTTCTCTACAAATCCTGTCTGATATCTTTTTCTTTTCTTTATGAGTTAATTCATACTACCTTTCTCTTCATCTACATGACGCTGTGGTTTTTAATGCATCAATCTTATATTCTATTTTTATCCTTTTTCATTATCTGGCTTCGTCTTATTTTTTTACTTCAATTGTTTATCTTCAACTTTTCATCTTTGTTATTCCTCTTCACACTCCCTTCTTCATATATTGTTACACTTTTTTTCTCTTTCTCCATTTACACAATGTTGTTGTTTATCATATACCAAGTTTCTATAGTATCTGGTCTAGTTCGAGCTGTTCTCTTAATTGCTATTAGATGTCATTAAATATTGTTACTTGGAATGTCTGAGGTTTACATTCACCGATTAAGAGACAACGTGTGCTGACACATTTTTCTAAATTGAAAGCTGATATAGCTATGATTCAATCAATCAATCAGAGTACTTGCAAAGCGCGCTACTTACCCGTGATGGTCTCAAGGTGCTGAGGGGAGGGGGTGCCGCTACTGCTCGAAGAGCCAGGTCTTGAGGAGTCTTCTGAAGGTGAGTAGGTCTTGGGTCTGCCGTAGGTGGGTAGGGAGGGTGTTCCAGGTCTTGGCGGCGAAGTAGAAGAAGGATCTGCTGCCGGAGGATGTTCGTTGAATGCGGGGGACAACGGCGAGAGCGAGTCTGGCGGAGCGGAGCAGGCGAGTCGGGGTGTAGAAGTTGAGTCTGCTGTTCAGGTAGGCTGGTCCGACGTTGTGGAGTGCTTTGTGTGCGTGGGTGAAGAGCTTGAAGGTGATCCTCTTGTCGATGGGGAGCCAGTGTAGGTCTCTCAGGTGGGGGGTGATGTGGCTGCGCCGGGGTACGTTGACGATCAGTCGGGCAGAGGCGTTTTGGATGAGTTGTAGACCTTGTAGGTGTTTGGCTGGGATTCCTGCGTAAAGTGCGTTGCCATAGTCCAATCTGCTGCTGACGAGGGCCTGTGTCACCGTTCTTCTTGATTCGGTCGGGATCCACTTGTAGATCCTGCGGAGCTTGCGGAGGGTGTTGTAGCAAGAGTCGCACCTCACAGAATCGGAATCTTTAACATTAAAAAGAGACTGGGTTGGAGAGGTTATTTTTTCTCCAGGTGATGGTAAGCATAATGGTGTTGTTACACTATGTCACAAATCTCTCCATGTTAAACTCATATCTCAAGAAAGAGATGATGTAGGTCGTTGGTTACTCACACATGTATTGGTTGGGAAGGTTCCACTCTCTTTGTTTAATATTTATGCACCAACCGCCGGTGATTGCCTTTTTTGGTCTCATTTTGCAGAAAAATTAATGCAACTCTCTCATGATAATCTGATTTTAGCTGGAGATTGTAATCAATTTATAGATCCTTTATTCCTCCACTTATTTTTTCATCCTCTAAAGCTCATAAATTATTCCTACGTTCCTTTCAACAGAGAAATTTAATAGACGCTTGGAGATTGTGTAATCCCACCCTGAGAGAATATACTTACTTCTCCCCAGTTCATCAGTCACGCATTGACCATATTTTTATTCCTCATGATATTTCGCAATCCATAAAATCTGCTGATTTTGGTTCTATCTTGATTTCTGATCATGCCCCAGTTTCCATTTCTCTAGACATCCTTCATAAGCCTTCTGTTCCTGTACGTTGGCGCTTTAACAATTCATTGTCGCTTGACCCTATTTTTACCTCCTCATTCACCTCTTTTTTTTAAAGAATATTTCAGTTTTAATGAATCAGATACCCTCTCTTTTCATGTCATATTGGACGCTTTTAAAGCTGCGGCCCGTGATTTATTCATTAATTACGTTTCCAAGAAACGTCATAATGCCCGAAAAATTGCCCCGAACCCTTTTGCCAGGAAAAATAAATTGGAACACCCCTATTATACTACTAAATCAAAGGGTTGTTTATCAGAGCTAATAGCCACCAAACTTCAATTCAATAGGGAATCTACTGAAAGTGCTTCTTTATTTTTGCTCAAATCTAGTGCAAAATTTTATGGCGGCCAAAATAAAGCAGGCAAATTATTGCCAAATTATCTTAAAGTTAAAAAACACAAATGTAACATTGAATCGATCCTTGATGAACAGCAAATACCCAATTTTAAAGACTCAGAGATTTTGCAAGAATTCTATACTTTTTACAATTCCCTAGATACGCCGGATACTACACCTACAGAAGAATCCATTTTGGACTATCTTTCTTTTATTAATAAACCTCTCGATATTCATTTAGATTTTGATTCTTTGTAATGTGATGTTTCATTGACAGAACTACGCACTGCTTTACTCACTCTTAAGAAAAATAAAGCTCCAGGTCCAGATGGTTTTACTGTTGTTTTATTTTTTACATTTTTCCCACCTTCTCCTTCCCAAATTGCATGAACTTCTAAATTCTTATTTGCAAATAAAAACTGCTCAGGTTCCTTTTTGCTGGCCCTGATCTGCTATATACCCAAAGAAAATAAAGACCCACGTTTATGTAAAAATTATAGACTGATTTCTTTGGTGAATATAGATTATAAAATGTTCTCAAAATCTCTGGCCTCACGATTAGAATCCCTTCTCCCTGATCTCTTAGGTAAAGAGCAGGTTTTGTGAAGGGTCATTTTCTCATGGATAATACACGTCTATTTTTTGACATACTCTCTAAATCTTCTCATTCTTCCAAATCTCCGGCGGCTATAGCTTTAGACGCGGAAAAATGTTTTGATAGAGTGTATTGGCCTTTTTATTTTTTCAACACTTAAATGGTTTGGCTTTGGTCCTAAAATTATTAATTTAATTTCTCTCTTATATTCAAATCCTAAAGCTATATTTCCTAATGGCCTTACCTATTCATATTTTAATCTAGGAAGAGGCGTTAGGCAAGGATGCCCCCTATCCGCCTTTTTGTTTAATTTAGCTTTAGAACCCTTCCTATCTAGACTTCGTCAAAATCCTTAGTTCCAAGGTTTTAATTATGAAAGCACACACATTGAAATTGCAGCATATGCAGACGATATTTTGTTATTCCTCTCGAATCCTCACTCTTTTCTACCTGCTTTTCTTTCTGATACTTAGGCTTATTCTTCTGTCTCTGGTTATAAACTAAATAGTGACAAATGTGAAATTGTACCCTTAACTAAATGTACTTTTAAATATGATTCTAAAATAACTAACTTCAATTGGAACTCTAACCATATAAAATACATAGGTGTATATTTCTCTACCTCAATTAACTCATCAATTTCCATTAGGCAAATGTTCCTTAAAGATTTTTATCATTGTCGTGGTGGGGAAGGTGGGATACAATAAAAATGATGTTATCTCCGATTGTCCTTTTTATTGTTTCTAACATTCCCGTGGCTATACCCCAAAAGTTCTTCAAAAAAATAAATTCCTTACTATCTTCCTTTCTTTGGAATAAAAGAAGAGCAGGTATGTCATTGACAAAACTTATTGGTCCTAAATCAGAAGGTGGTGTCAACTTTCCTGATTTTACTACTTATCATAAAGCCTTTAATTTACATCAATCATTTCATTGGCTCACTGATCCCTCACCAGACTCTCCTCTTTGAGTTATCCTAGAACACTCATATCTAACCCCCTTCTCCTTTCAAGACTATTTATCATTTACTCAAAAACCTCAGAAGTTATCAACTCCCATTGTTAAACATACAAACAAACTATTAGATACCTGCCTATTAGATAGTTCCACCGTCATGAAACCACTCTTATAATTCTCCATATGGCACAATATTAGGATATCGATTAAAGGCAAACCCATTTATAGGAAGTCATGGAGACAGAAGGGTCTTCTCTGGGTCCATCAGCTAATTCAAAAGGGTGTAATTATATCCTTTTGCCAAGCTAGAACTGTTTTTGGCTTTCCTCTATCATTTTCTAATAAGTATCATTCATTGCAATATGCTTTGAATTTGGCTTTTAACCAATCTGTTCTACCTTCAGATTCTTCCAATACTACCTCCACCATTACCCATGATGTTCTGATTTCGGGTCCCAATGCATCACAAATTTACACCTATTTACGTAAATTGACCCCCTCCAGAGATAAAACTAAAGTGGAAATGGATTGGGAATGAGATTTAAATTTCAATTGCTCCATTCAAATATGGAATAAAATTTGGCTTAAGATTAGAAATACATCTATGTTATGTTATAGCATTTATTGAGCACACTGTTACCCGTAGGTGTCCTGGAGCTGTGTGAACGTTCCTGAGGAGCGAAAAACCGGCGTCAAGCTAGTTCGCAAACAGCCAAGTATTTAAGGCCTTCTGAAAAGCCACAAGGTTCGACATACCTCTTAGGTGCAGAGGGAGCTGATTCCAGGCTTTGGCTGCATTAAGTACAAAGCTTTTGCCGCCCCATGTGGCTTTTTTTGCAAGCGGCACATGAACCAATTTGGCATCCGATGAGCGTAGAGGTCTGTTTGGAATGTACCAGTACAGTCGCTCTTTTAGATATGCCGGTCCTACTCCGTAAAGTGCCTTATGCACATGACACAAAGCCTTGAACCGTGTACGCTTTCTAACTGGGAGCCAGTGCAACTTCTTTAACTCTTTCGCTTAAGGGGCATATTTTGGGATGCTCAACACCAGTCTGGCTGCTGCATTCTGCAGGAGCTGCAGCCTCTGCAATAGTCCTTCCTGCATGTTAAAATAAAGACTATTGCAGTAGTCTAACCTCGACATGGTGAGGGAGGTGATAACTGTTTTTCGGCAATCTGACGGTAGATATGACAGGATTTTCTTGCAGGACCTGAGCACAAAGGACGTGGCCGAGGTCACTGCGTTTATCTGACCTTTAAAATTGAGCTTCTGGTCCAGCAAGACTCCTAGGTTTTTAACCTTCCTGTTTGGACAGGGAGGGGACCAAGGGCATCTGGCCAACATTCTGGTGTCCAGAAATTAGGGTCATTGCTGAAGCATAGCGCCTCCGTCTTGCTATAGTTTAGTTTAAGGCAATTTTGGGCCATCCAGGATCCGACGGCATTCATACACTCTTTAAAACGGCGAGCCGCACCTTTTGCATCAGCTGGAAGTAGAGACACCACAATTTGCGTGTAATCCGCATATGTGGTCAAACTGAAACCAAATGATCGAATAAGGGGCGCCAATGAGGATACCTATATATTAAATAATGTCAGACTGAGTGAGGACCCCTGCGGGACCCCACATGACAATGCAAACGGGTCAGATACAAATTCTCCCAGCGCCACCTGCTGACGCCTGTTCATCAGCAATGATTTCAGGAGACTCCATGCTGCCCCCCGTATGCCAATCTCCAGCAGCCGGTCCATCAACAAAATGTGTCAAATGCTGCGGAGAGATCTAGCATAATCAGAGCTGCCTTACCACCCTGATCTAAAATAGTCGGAACCTCTTCGGTCGATTTTAAAAGTGCCGCTTCCATACACTGGCCAATCGAAAGCCATACTGCGTTTGGTCAAGGGCATATGCGGATTCCAGAAATTGGCTGAGCTACGTGTTAATGTGTTTCTCGACGATTTTCGCTGGTATCAGAAGTCTAGATATTGGCCTGAAATTATTAGGATCTTTAATATCAAGGTTTGGTTTCTTTAATAGGGGCAGAATGGACGTTTTTTTCCAGTCCGATGTGTAATAGCCTTCTCTATACATCGCATATCAAATGGGTGTCAAGACTCGAGCAACAGGCTCTGTTGCTAGCTTTAAGATCGCTATCGGACAGGGATCCAATGGGGAGCCCGATTTCACCTGTATCAGAAGGTTATCAGTTTCAGTGGTGGTAAGTTGAACAAACTTGTCCAGCGACCCTTTCTTCTCTAGCTGCAGGTTATCAGCTTGGTCCGCCAAGGTTTTAGGAATTACATTGGTGAAAGCGGAAAGATGGTATTCACTTTCATGTAAAAGAAACTGGCTAGAGTTTCGCATAACACCTGACTAGGTGTGATCGAAATAGCCGCTGGATTGGCCAGACTGGTAACTGTTTTGAATAATTCCCTAGCAGAGTTAGTAGCTTTGTTGATCTTCAGAGAGAAAAATAGGCGCTTTGCCTGATAGATCTGCTGTTTGTATATGGTGAGACCTTGTTTGTACTCCTCCTTATCGCTAACCTTGTACTCCGTTCTCCATATTCTCTCCAGGTGTTTACAACTAACTTTCTGATCCCTAAGTTCCTGCGTATACCAAGGAGTGGACGGTTGCCTTCTAGTGGGATAGAACTTTTTTAAAGGAGCAGGTTTGTCCCCTGCTGTTACTAAACAGCGATTGTAGGAACCTGTAGCCAATTCTAAGTTTGCTGGTGGCGTAGTTATGGTCTTATTGAGTGCTCTAGAGCAGCTAACACCACGCAGACACTTTTCTTTATTTACAATACGTTACTTCTTTCCCCCTCTTTTCTCCATAGGATAAACATTGAACTACCAGATATTTGCTGGTCATGCTCCTCTACGGATGCTGACTTAAAACACTTACCTTTTACTTCCCAATTTGTTCACGACTTTTGCAAAAGGGTTTAGAAACAAATTAACCTAATTTTTCATCATGTGGTGCCCTTCCCTTTTGCCAATGTTTTATTAGGCTCTCTTTCTGATGATTGATCTCAATGTCCTTTAAACAGAAGGTTTTGGACTTACTTTTGGGATTAGCATTTCAACAAATTACCAAACATTGGAAGAATCTGTCTGATCTCTCTTTTCAGGCCTGGTGGTATGCTGTATGGCATAATAATAGATTGGACACTATTCATGTATATCCAATGTCTCTGGCTATAAAACGATGAAGTATATGGTCCCCGGTTACGTTTATTGATTGTCATGCTAAGCTTTCATATGCACGTACTGTTTCGGAACAAGAAATTTCAAAACCTCCTTGACATTCCGTTTTCTCTCTATTTTTAACATTGTTTGCATAGATCTAATACAACTTTGCTGTTACGTTTCAGATAAATGACCAGACTTGTTTTATATTTCCATATATTTTTTCTCTATTGTAAAAACAACCACTCATTCATGTATAATTATGTTTTCATATTATAATACATATGTATCTTTATTGTATTTCCTTTTCTCCTCCTCCTCCCCTTTTACTTCAATAAGCTTTACTCTTTTCAAAGTAAAAAAATAAAGCTTTTGTTTCATCCTACTGCGTTTTATACACTTAATGGATAAAAAGTCCAGACCAGGATGACAAGAAGACTATTTCCTCACCATGGAGGAATGGGTAACCTTACGGATGGCACCACTTCCACTTTTTTAAAACAATTATGTCCCTCGAATATCGAACTATGGCTAAACGCAGAGGTGCAGAGAAATGTAGCATCATTGGCATACATGGATCACAATAATTTATTTTAAACCAGAGTGCCCTGCTCAATCAGAGTAAGGCATCACCTCACATTTATATGCCATTACCTACACTGTATTAGGCAGAGCGGCTGCCCTTCAGCTTGCAGGACACAACTGAAGCTCAGAACCAAGGGCAGCTCCTCCATATGGGCGGAGGAGCGTTGCCCCACTGCTTTCTCACAGTGCGAGAAGCAGAAACATAAAATGATATAAATACCATTTTATGTTTCTGCTTCTCACACTGCGTGAAAGCAGAAGAAGGGTTTGGTTGGGGGCGGGCGGTGGGCGGATCTGCTGGAGTCCAGGGGAGAAGTGGCTAGCCCAGTGTTGTAGGCACTGACTGGTCAGCCCCAGGGCCGACCAAACCAGTCTTGCACACTCTCCCATTTCTCCATATAGGCTAAATGCAGCCTACATGGAGAAAACAGCCTCCCCATAGACGCGCGTGTGGTTGGCGTACCAACTAATCACAACGCTGCCATTGCAGAGTTGTGATTGGCTTAGGCGAGGGGAGGGAGGCTACCTGCAGCTGCTTCCTGCAACGACGATGTTATGCGGGACGGTACGTTAAAAAAAAAAAATTACCCTCCACCGTGACCCCCGCCCTCCCCGCCTGCGAGTCATGCCAGCCGCGACTGCTCAGAACATGTGACTATTGAACACAAGATCAGTCTTTTCACATACCCTGTGCCCAGATGCTTTACTGTCAGTATGCGTTATCTGAGATAAGGTACCCTCTATAAATGCTTTATGGTTTTAGGAGTAAGGGGGAAAAACTAATGAACCGAAAAGTACTCCCATACGACCTGTATCTCTTCCATGTGGGCCTGCTAAAGCTCCATGGTCTGGCCATTACTCGATTCATAGAGTCATAAGCATATACATACTGTTGTTTGTCTTTTAATTAAGATATAAAAACTGTTTTATATACTTCATCAATTGTAATTTCTTTTGTCATTTCATTATACAAAATTATAAAGTTCAAAACATGTAATGAGACCACAACTAATCCATAAATACTTGCATGTGATTCTTCAACATAGTAACGCATAGAATAGTTGTCTTAGACAGGATAAAACTAAAAAGTCAATAGTACAAATGTATTAAAAAATAAAGCAATTATTGTAAAAAGAACTACCCCCACAGTCAACCACACCCGACCAATCTCACACCAACACACTAACATTCGCTCCTCTCATACTTGGCCTCCCGAACCAATTACATACACTGCTGAAATTAACAGTACAAATAGATCAAGACAATTTTCCATTGTAGTGTTGTAGATTGGAAGAAATGCAACCAGGTCAAACAAAATTACAATTGATGAAGTATATAAAAAGTATTTATATCTTAATAAAAAGACAAACAACAGGGGCCCCTCATGTGTTGGGGGTGGTGTTTGTGCACTGGGGGTACCCATGGTACTGCCCTACATTTCACTGCACTACGTGGCAGGCACTGTGTGGTGCTTGTCACGTAGTGCAGTGACATGCACAAAATGTATTTTTAACATCGCCACGGGTGCTGCACTCATAAATGGAGGCTAGCCATTGGAACAGAGATCTGTCCGTTATGGCCGGATCAGATTCGTAGGCGTTCCCGAGATTTTTTCCCTCTCCGCCTCTGCGATGTCGTCATCGCGGCGGTGGGCGGAGTTTTTTTTTATGTGTTTGTTTTTTGCCATTCTGCGGCCGACAGCCGCCGGAAGCGCCCCCACCCCTCGCGCCCTCCAGCCATCGTCTTTGGTTATCTTGTATTCCTTTCCATGCACTTCGTTGCTTGTTTTTAAACTAATCAAACTTGAACCTGTAGACCTTGTGTACAACTTCTATACATTTTGCGATCGGTATTTAACGCATATACGAATTCGGAAGGGTAACATATGATTCGTGCTCGAGACACCTCAACCCGTTATGTCTGGATCCGCGGATGCGCAAAGGCAAGTCCAGGCCCCGGGCGTTGATCTCGGCCGCCCGCGCCCGCTTGCTGGAAGCTGGAGCTGCCGAACCCCGCATTGTGTCTCTACTCCCCCCCCCTACATTTCCTATCTCATTATAGCTCTATATTTTCTTCCCTGCTTTCTTCCTTTTAACACACGGTTTCCTCTCCTTCTTTCTCCCGTGTCTGTCTTTCGCTCTCTTGTTCTGGAGAGTAAAAATAAGTCTCAGTCCCTAAAACCAGTGCCGGTGCGCAAAAATCAAGGGGCTTATTTACAAGCCTCTTGCGCCCCTTTTGCGTCATTTTTAACAAGGGAAAAGTGACATAGGGGTGGCGCAAGGAGCTTGTAAATAAGCCGATTTTGGAAAAGGGGGGTGGTGATGGACAGAGTTTCTGAATGATGCAGAATACTCTTACCAAGTCAAGAGATCATGGTTTTAATCCATCACCGTTTTTTAGCTCACTGCACCATCCCAGCTCAGAACCTGGCTATATGCAAATTAGTCTGTTCCTGTCCCAGTGCATGATGGGAACAGGGCAAACCAAACTACCAAGCCAATTCTTATACTGGGAAGGAAACAAGCTTCCGGGGACCGGTTTCTGGCATCACAGCCTTCTTCGGCCCGGCTTGCTTGAATCCTGATGGTGCAATGAGCAAGGGACTCGGGGCCATGTCTGAACTGGGGTGGCGGAGTGAGCTAACGAACGGTGTGGATTAAACCCAGATCAGTTGACTGGGGGTGAGTGTTTGTATTGTCAACGCTCCGTCCATCACCACCTTTGGTTTTTCTTTGTTCGCCCTAAGTTGGCAGGGTATGCTCAGACGTGAGTCCCTTGCTCACTTTGCCACTGGAGTCAAGCAAGCCCGGCTGAAGACGGCTGTAATGCCAGAAACCGGTCCTGGGAAGCTTGATTCTGGTCCAGGGAAGACATGGCTTGGCAGTTCGGGCTGGACTGTTCCCATGAGGCACAGGGTCAGACTGATTGGCATATGGCCATGTCTGAACTGGGGTGGCGGAGTGAGCTAAAGAACGGTGTGGATTAAACCCAGATCAGTTGACTGGGGGTGAGTGTTTGTATTGTCAACGCTCCGTCCATCACCACCTTTGGTTTTGCTTGTAAATAAGCCTCCAAGTTCTGAAGCTGACCACGCACGATGGATACAGCGCTGAGAAAATCAGTTTCACCGGAAGGCACTTTGGCATTCAGACGGGAAATGCACCGCGAAGCAGACTCGTCTCCCGGGTGCGTAAAGCACACGAGCGCTGCTTCGGGACCTGGGAAACGTTGTATGTATCTGTTCATGCAGAGATGGGGCCCGTCCCTCCAAGGGCAGGCCAGACCCAACGGGCGTGAGGCCAGTCACCGGCCCAGTGCGCGTGAGGTGTGTTAATAGGTCCAGCTCGTGAAGCCTGTTACTAGCCCGTGTGCGTGAAGAGTTTTAATAGGTCCAGCGCGTGAGGCCTGTTACTGGCCCGTGTGCGTGAGGTGTGTTCCGCCACCCCATAAGCGTGAGGCGTGTGAACGGTCCCATTGCACGTGAGGTGCGCCTAGACTTAGTGAGACGTGTGACTGGGCGCAGCGCGCGCGAAGCATGGTACAGCCCCTTACCAATCCCAAGGGCGTGATGCTGGCCCACTATGCGCGGGGCGTGTGGTCAGGGCCAGTGCGGAAACCCCAAAGTCCAAGACGCACCTGGGCTGGCAACATCGTCTTCACAAAGACACACCAGAGTTTCGGGGCCCTAAGAAATCTCGGGGTGTCATGTCATGCTAGATTATTTGATATAGCGCCCAGTCTTCCATTCAGCGGCAAACTAAGCGCTTTACAAATCACGTGATACAGAGCTACATGTGTAACATCCACTGTAGGTATTTTTATTATTATCACGACGTACAATAATTATGATATTATTATTTACATGAATATTCCTCATACATACGGCCCCACACCCACCCATTCTCTCACTCTCTCTGCACTTGTTGCCAGTAAGGCGGCCCCCATCTCACCTCTGTTGTTGTGAACTCCCCGTTAAAATTCAGACCCTGCCAGAAGTCACGCTTCTCTCCTTCTGAAAGGGAGTACTATTATTTCGGGCAATGGTGCCGCCTTCTGTCTACACTGCTTAGAAAAGGCAGAAGTGCTCACGAAGCGCTACATAAAGTAATATTATCTATGTTGGATAAAGACGCAGGATGGCCGTACATACCCGCCCAAAAGTGTTGGTACTTTATAAATAGCGAGGCTTGAAAACGACTAAAAACATTTGTTTTTCTGTAGTACAAACGAGAGAAGAAGAATTTAAAATAAGAAACAACTGCTTTTGTTAGAAACTATACTTGACAGTCCGTAGAATGGAGCGCTCATTGAAGCTGGCCTCACGTGTGAGCTAAAGACGGGCGCTGCCTGGATCACAAGACTGGTGTTTGCGAACCTTTCACTGTTAATTGTTGACTAAGCAATGGTAACACTCCGTAGAGCGGCCACGGCTTCCATCATCTGAAGACACTGCTGTGCTCAGAGGCGAACTCCCCGGAGGGATGCAAATCACGCCGAGGATAGGTCCGGCACTGATGACGTCGAATGTAATAGTCAGCTGTGAAATAATATCCTCGCCCTGTGAAATAAGAGTTTGATATCATTGCATTTAAGAGCACGCCCCACACGCGCGCACACACACAGACACACAAATATAATGTACATCTCTCAATACATATGCAATCTTATCTAAACCTGTCTGTGTGTGTTTACACCAACAGGATATTTAAACAATGTATCTATCTGTCACACGTCCCTTGTCAGCACAAGAGACTGCCTCCAGGAGGGGTGTGTTCAGCGTCCACGCGCTGCGGTCCCACCCAGGGGCTGAGCGCTCCTTTCACCCTTTGTACACTTTGCTGTCTGGTTAACTGTCTGAACCCTTGAAACTACTGATTTAACGTGTGGTTTTGATGGCTTGCGGTCTGGTGGTTCTATTGGAGTGTGGACTAGTGATTCTGGTGATGGGGGAGGGGTCAGGTGCCTTTCACCTGATTGAGTGAGCGTCTGCTTGTGTTAGCTTGTGAGTTGTCTGTTGGTTTGTCGGTTGTGGTTCTGTTGGCTCGTAGCTGTTAGTCCTGCTTTCCTGTGTCCTGGTGGTTCTGTTGGCTCGTAGCTGTTAGTCCTGCTTTCCTGTGTCCTGGTGGTTCTGTTGGCTCGTAGCTGTTAGTCCTGCTTTCCTGTGTCCTGGTGGTTCTGTTGGCTCGTAGCTGTTAGTCCTGCTTTCCTGTGTCCTGGTGGTTCTGTTGGCTCGTAGCTGTTAGTCCTGCTTTCCTGTGTCCTGGTGGTTCTGTTGGCTCGTAGCTGTTAGTCCTGCTTTCCTGTGTTCCGGTGGTGCTGTTGGGCAGTGAGTTGAGGGTCTGCTGTTTCTGTTTGATTGCGGGCGTGTGGCTCTTTTGCATTGCGCGCTAGCGGGTCCGCGTTGTGTGCATTCATACATGCCTGGGCCAGCGGGCCTCTGATTGGCTGTGGTTGTGTTCCTAAAGACACCTGATTCCCGGTGCTTGCAGGCAATGGTCACGTCGGCCTCTTAGGGATTGTGCTCGAAGAGCCCCGAGTTTTGTGAGTTTGTGTATCGATCGCAGCTCGGTTCTGTGAGCTTGTCTTTCACTGTTGAGTGTGGTTTAACGACCCTCTGTGCTTGTGGTCTCGTGGGTTGACGGTCTGTGTGGTTGTGTCTTTGAACTTCTGTTCGACGAGTGGTTCTGTGACCTTGTGGCTCTGTGGATAGGACGTCAGTGTGATAATGACGGGCATCGTTTCCATTGGCTGTCCTGTGGCCTGTATTCCCATGGCCCATGTTTCTGTGGTGTTCTTTGGACTTGTGATCATTAGTTTTCGTGTTTCCACCTGCTGCTTTTTTGTGTGAGCTCTTGTTTGGACTGTGTGTATGTGGCTTGTGCTTCTAAGGGCTCGTGTTTCCGCTTGTTTTTCTGTTGTGATTCTGTGTGTTGTTTTGTGCAGACTTGTGTTTGTGTTTTCTTCAAATTTTCTGGACTCCTGCATAGGTCAGCTGTGCTTCTGTGAGCTGTGTGCTCCAGGCTTCTTCGGCCTGTGTTTGCTGGTGTTTTTCTGGACCAGTGTTAATGTCTACACTCTTTTTTGTGTTTGCTTGAAGTGTTATGTGCCGTGTGCGCGAGGATTGTTTCTACGGGATGTGTGCATGTGGCCTGTGCTTCGAAGGCATGTGTTGCGGTTCGGTGCGCTTGTGTCGTTTAGCTGGTGTTGATTCCTCGTGTTGGCTGCGCATCTTTCGGCGGTTGTTTATATGGACTCTCGTGATTCTGTTTGTGGGGGCTCGGGGTGGCGGCTTTATTTGTTGTTACTTTTCGAGTATTCTGACCTTCTGCTCAGCAGGATTCAGACATGCTCAGGTGCATTAGACCCCGGCAGTGTGACCCTAAGACGGGCGATGAGTGCGCGTGCTGGGGGTACCCCGTCGCCAACGTTCTGCACACAGGGACCACCTGCTGCAAAGGGACCGAATGCATCTGTTTGAGAGTGTATCCGCTGGGCCCGCTTTTACCTTGGCTCCTGGCCGCTAGATGGCTCAGTGTGTTAAACGCTCGCCTCTGCCGTCTGCCACTACCGCAAGAAACTATATGGAATGCCGGCACGCCCACCCCAACCTTCCATCCCTGAGGGGTCGGTAAATACTATACCAATGCATAGTGTCACCAGGACCGGTTTCACAGCGCTTAGACACGGAAAACTACGCAGCGAGGCGCTATACAAAAGTGCTCTCTTAACACCCAGCACTGATTAACAGCAGCTGAGTTTGTGACGTCTGCCACATGAAAGGGCGCCCAGAGCTCTTCTGCATAGCAGGCTCAGCGTGTCTCTGCTGGAGGGCACACACGCATCTTCTGGCGCTCACACTCACGTTATTTTACGGGCTACTCTTTTACTGTAAGTTGCGAAGATGGTGTATAAATGTATATACATGGATTTCAACGGATTATTTTTTATACATTTTCTCATCGAGTTCTGAAAACAGAGCACACTTTGGGCGGACCATGGAGAGAGCGTCGACGCTATTGCAGTGTCGCGACAATGTTTGCACTGAGATAAGGTGACCAGAATTTTAAAGCACAAAAACCGGGACATTTCACAAAAATAGAAGAAGGACTATAACTTTACGTCAAGCAAGCTCACCGAATGACAGTGCTTCTCAGCAGAGAATTACAAAACGGGCAGTAAGAACATACATAAGATGAGATTTTTAAACCTAGTAGCTTGCCTGTGAATTAAATTGCTTTCTTGGAACAACTGCTAACAATCCCTGCTTTGTAAAACATAAAAAAACACCTCCCCCGTTTTTAGGTTTCGCCTGGGGCCGGAGCTCCTAGCTCCGCCCAGGAGAAATCTTATGTTACAACAGAGTGGGCTTGGTATTACGCCCTCTGTTCCATTGGCTAGCTCCATAAATGAAGGCTAGCCATTGGAACAGAGATCTGTCCGTCATGGCCGGACCAGATTCGTAGGCGTTTCCGAGATTTTTTCCCTCTCTGCCTCTGCGATGTCGTCATCGCGGCGGTGGGCGGAGTTTCGGTTTTTTTTTATGTGTTTGTTTTTTGCCATTCTGCAGCCGACAGCCTCCGGAAGCGCCCCCACCCCTCGCGCCCTCCAGCCATCGTCTGTGGTTATCTTGTATTCCTTTCCATGCACTTCGTTGCTTGTTTTTAAACTAATCAAACTTGAACCTGTATTGCTTACATTTTCGCTAGAAAAGCTTTCAATACAAACTCCAACATCACAGAGCGCATAAAGGATTGTCAAGTGCAAATCCACTAACGGGGGGGGTGGCTCGGGTGAAACAAGGGTCTCCAGAGATGTGACTCCGGGTCTGAGAATGAGCGGCGGAGTCTGGTGACTGGAGGTCTGGCGAGCGCCCAGGGAGCACCGCTCGGCTTTCCAGACCTCTCCCTTCTCACCGCTCCGTGGTGGCAGATGCACTTTTCCGTTCCACGTCCTCCGAGTAAGCAGCAGGGCACCAGTGCCAGCCTTGGGGCACTGACCGGAGGAGAGCCGCAGAGCACCCCGAACCCTCTTCGGAAGGATCCGCCAGGGGCAGAGGGGATAGTTGGACCCAGGGGCAGCACATGTCGAAGTAGTGACGATGGGGTAGCAATTAAGGTTACATAGCCCACTACACTACGTTTCACTGTACTTTATATTGCCATTACGCTACAGCACAGAGCGTCCAGCATCTGGCCCGTGAATCCCTTTCCTAGTGTAAGGCATGAAAGTAATCTGGGATTTCACAAAGTGTCCAAATCCGCCGCTAGGGCAATCTTGGCACTCTTCCTTCTCTGCAAACTGATGCAAACAAGCACGGATGGTTTAATGCACGTGCCCCAGGGCATTTCACTTGGGTTTACAAATCATCTCAATTTTCCTCTGTTTGTATTGGTTCTATTGCTCGCCCTTCTGGCTGTGTCAGTTCAGATAACTGCATCACTTGTCGAAACATCGCTGTCGGTGTACGCCATCACCAGACGTCAGTCTCACCCGCTGTACTTTGGGGACACCAAGTTTCCTACAGGTGTCCCCTCAAAGGGTCTGCATCTTGAATCGAGAAACTGAAGCCTTGCTGGGTTGCGGGGCGCGGGTGTCACATCATCTCCGGCACAGCCAGGCAGGCAGCCCTCCAACAGAGGGCGGCTGACAGCAGCGACAAGCATCAGGGAGAAGGCGCAAATCCTCGGCACAGCTGCCAGACACAAGTAGGCGCGGTATTTAGATGTCCTCTGCCACCCAGCACGGGCACAAACGGGAAATATCAAAGACTGCTAAAGTGGGCAACGGAAAAAAAGCCAGAGAGAGGATTCCACCACATCAGCTGCAGCGATTCCACCATACCGCGCACCGTGGTACAATCATATTATGCACACACTGGTTCCACCCAGCTCTGTTCTACAGAGACCTTGCCCTGATGCCCCTGAATAATTCTTCAATAGATTGTTTTTAATACCGGTTTACTTTAATTTATGTTTAATGTGATTGTTGTGTGAGAATATTACAGACATTTTGCTGAGATGTGTTTGTTGTATGCAACATCCATTAAAAAAAAAGTTTCTTTTAGATCCAAAACTAGACCTCACATGTGAGAAATGGAAGTGTGTCACAGAGATTACTTACAGTAATATTAGTGAGCTGCTGCTGTTACAATATTGAAAGCACACAGCACTATCCTTGAATATTAGATATAAACATGTTTAGAATGTAGCCAAATGTTAGCGACCAGTCCGAAGAAGGCATAAAAGAACTGAAACCAGATCATAATATCAAGTTCATCCGAACAGGAACCCCAAATCCTTAACATGTCCCCGACCATAACATCTAGGTCACTGAATCCACAAGCATGGGATGTGACCAGGAGTTCCACGATACTAGCTGCGCAGTGATTTCACATTACTATCACGCGCACGATACAACACGATGGATACTGCAGTTCACCATTGGTGTACTAGGGTCTCGGATACAGTTTCTTTCACATGAATATTATAGTATTACTGCATCTGCCCCAGGACAATTGTCTCATATAAGCCACTAAATAACGAACTGGCCGCTGTTTTCATTCTTTGTCCAGTAAAGTTACTGATGCATTGGTCAAGCGCAGGATGCTAAACCACATGCGTGGGGCACACATCGCACGCGGACCTCACACGCATGGGCCCACACTGAAACCGTCCTGTGCAGAAACTGCGATGGAGGATCAAGCATCAGTACGGACCCCTTTAAGCCCCGTTCATGCCTCACGCTATGGGGCACCCAGAGGTAAACATCTCGTTGGACTGGGCGTAGCCCCGCACATGAACTACAAGCCACGCATTCTCAGCAGCTACAGTCCCACAACAGGTCGACACTCCTACACGTGGGCGCCTAAAGAGGGCATGTTCTGCATCCAGTGTGTCAGCGAAAAACCAGCACTTGAACAAGAAATGGACTAAAACAAAAATTGTGTCTCTCTAAAGGGTTGTCACTCAACACACGCCTGCCATTTCTAAGCGCTATAATTATCGGGTACCATTACCCAATTGTCCTGCTGAGACTCAACCCCACGCAGCACTGATAATAGGGGATGTCCAAGCGCAAGCATTTAAGCTCTCATCTTGTGCTTGGCGTGAGAGTTCACGTGTGGAAAGTTCTGAGCTGTTGCTGGTGCACTCAGTTGCGCATCAGTCCATTGAGGTTACAACTGTCTCGGTGATGGCAACAATATAACCCGAGCAGCCCTGACCCCTCGACCCTCCCCTGTGAAAGACGAGAAGATGTTGTAACTGAAAGCATTTGGTTTTACTGTCAGCCAATCTGTCTTGTTTCCTGATGGACACTGTTTCTGTATCCCAAGGGCCGTGTACATCCCGATGTGCTGCAAAATAAGTTTGAATCCCAGCTGTGGTGCAAATTGTGTACTAAGGGGTTGTGTGCGTGCCTGGGCGTGTGTGCGCATCTGTGTGTGTTTGCCTGTGCATTTGAAAGCATCTTTGTGTGTGTATGTGTCTGTGTGTTTGCCTGTGTATGTGAAAGCATCCGAGTCTGGGGATGTGTGCGTCCCTATGTGTGTGTGCCTATATATGTGTACGCATCTGAGTGTGTGTGCGTGCCCGTGCAATGGAGGAGCTGAAAGCCAAGGCGCAGGACTTCTCGCCCGCCCTGGCTCCTTCTTCAAGTGTCCTCGGTCTCCTCAGCTTCTTGGGTAACCTGATGGATGACTCTAACTTCACAGTCCTGCACTGTGCACTGGAAGTGCTCAACCTGTTGGTGCTGAACCTTGGTCAAAGCACTGGACAGTACCTGCGTCCCGTCATCTCCGCCACGGTCAAAGTCTTGGGGGACAACAAGGCAGTCATCAGGCAGGAGTACATGAAGACCTACATGAAGCTAATGAAAGTCGTAGGACCACAGGAGGTGCTCTGCCTATTGCTGGAGCATGTGAAGCACAAGCAATCCCGAGTCAGGGAGGAGGTTGTGAACATCACAATTGCAGCTCTGCTCACCGTAGGGTACAATAGGTCTCACATTTGCGCGAGATTAAGCTAATGGCAATGTGAATGACAATGCCATTTATTTATCTGTTTTCAAAACCAACACATAAATAAAAATGTTGTCATTTACAATGACAATAGCTCTAACTTTTCCAAAGGCGAAACCGTTGCATTGTAAATGCTTGTTCTTTAAGGTGATATCTCAACCCAGACAGAAAGTGTTTCTTTACCAGTGGCACATCAGTGACAACACACAGGGTGGACTATGGTTCTATAAAAAGTAAAATAGAGATTGAAGGAGAAAGGAAACCTATCTTCATTCATTTCTGCACACCCTCACAAAGTAAACCCCTGAAGAAATGTTTCTGAACGGGTGCCTTGATATAACTTTTTAAGATAGTCAGTACCTAATCCTACATTTTGTACATCAGTAACAGCAGAAACATTCTTTAATGCGCCATGATATCAACCGAACTGCAGAGCATATCGATCTCCTTGACGCTCTTTAGATCAATGAAGCTCATGCGATTTCTTGGGGGTAGATTGCAGGGCTAAAATGTTTGAAAATGGCAGGTGGTGTGGTGAAGGTATATGGGGCTCCTCACAGTGCCCTAAGGTTTCGTTATGCCATTGTGCGTGTATAAGAAGGAGCGAGCAGCAAAGTGCCATATCTACAGAGATATGGCACTTTGCTGCTCTCTTCCAAGCACTAGCAAACAATCAGGCTGCCAGGCACCATGCACACTCCTGTGCATCAGAGTGGGAAGGTGTCTGCGTGAGTTTAGCATACATTTTGTTTGTACTAAAAAGGTACCCTTCCAGTACAAATACTACACTTAGACTAACGTTAAACCTTTTCCCACCTTGGAGTGTGCTGTACAGTGCAGCACACATGCAAAGTGGAAAAAGTTAAGAGGATTAAAACAATTCTGCTTCTTAACGCCTGCTTTCAAGTGCTGTTACTATTTAGTGTTTGGTGAAAAATCCTATGTACTATTGTTAACAGATAGGGTTTTGCATCAAAAACCATGAGTGGTTGCAGGGGAATGCCCATGTACCACCTATAGAACGCCTCCTTAATGCAGAGTAATGCATATCAGCGCTTTGCGCTGGTTTGTGTCACTTTTTCTTATAAAGCAACATTAAATACCAATTCAAATGGGCTTGCAAATCCCCAAAAAGATTTTCCGTAACGCAAACTCAACACAAAACCTTTGTAAATGCCTGGGTGTTCACAACAGATCATAACAAATGACAATCCCTACAACACAAATGTTTAGGCCTGTTTTGTGCTTGTATCAGGTCTTCAGTGCTTCACTGACTCTTTACACGTGGTTGAACCGCAGAAACAATAACAGCAATGTCTCTTACTTCCTACAGTTTTGCACAAATAACTTTTCCAGCTTTAAAAGACCTCTAGACAGAGTGAACGCTCAGGTCAAAACACCTGTTGGCTGCTTTCTCAACCCCATCAATGAGCTGTGTTCCCGAAAGTGAACATGTACTGATAGAGGTTCTTAGTTACCCCAAAGCTTTTACCTGTCTACTTGTACAGGCCATGGGGCTGCGACCTGTGTTCTTTTGGTCCAGATGCAACCCTTGTTCTAGCAAGAAGCTTTGATACTACTAGCAATTAAACAGTGACTGCTTCGTGGCCCAACCCACTTTCTAAGCTGCATTGTCAATGTGTCTGCATTACCCCCTGGTCCCTCCGTCCTCGACACCTTCATTTACCTAATGAGATATTATTTATAAACTATCTCTCTGACAGAAAAAAGAAAGAAAGGAATGCTGGACCTACCCTCCCCCTCCCGCCGGGAGTACATAAGGGTACAGGTCCCAGCATTCCATCTGTTTCTTTTTTCTGTCATTCTGACAGGATATGCTGTGGCGCGAGGTGCTTGGTGCTCCTGCGCTGTACTTACTTCTGAGGATCCGTGTCATCGGTTGGATGGATTGCCTCTCCCTCCCTGCCGGGCTTGGGGGGAGTGGCGTGGGCTGTCCTGGTCGCTTCCTTGGAGCCGCGCGTGGATTTTGGATCGCGTGGGCTTGGCGTCTGCCCGATGGCCGCCCCTCCCGGTCTGCCGGGCTTACTGGGGGGCGCGGCCTCCTTCGCGTCTCCGGATTGGTTCTTGGTGATGACGCCTTCCGGTGGGGACGCTGCATGACTTCCTTGAAGGTTGTTTTTTTGGTGGCCATTGTATTGTATTGTATTGTATTGTATTGTATATTGGATTTGTAGAGCGCCTTATCACCCAGGGGTCTCTAAGCGCTTAGCGGAGAGTGGACACAATGTTGTTAGGGGAGCAAGCTAGATGGTACCCCATGCCTCCTGAAACAGCACGGTTTTTAGCTTTTTCCTGAAGGGCAGCAGACTTGTTTCTTTGCGCAAGCTCTCTGGCAGTTTATTCCATGCACTGGGAATTGTGTAGGAGAAAGTGCGCCCTCCTAGAGAGGACAGTTTGAACCATGGGCAGACCAACAATGCAGCATCCACTGATCGTAAATTCCTGCTAGGGGCGTACGGAACAAGACGTTCCTTAATGTATTTAGGGGCTTACCCGTACAAGGCGTTGTGCGTAATGCATAGGCCCTTGAACTTGGCCCGCTGTTTTACTGGCAGCCAATGGAGTTTGCGGAGAAGGGGGGTTGCATGAGTCCTTCTTGGTTTATTGAAGATGAGTCTGGCAGCGTCGTTCATGACTATCTGGAGTCTGTTCATCAGTTTTTGTGGAGTACCGACATACAGAACATTGCCGTAGTCCAGACGTGCCAGGATTAATGCTGATACTGCTCTCCTGAGTGTGTCCGCCGTCAAAATGGGGGACAATTTACGCAGTTGTCTCATTAGGCCCACACAAGTGCCCACTACAGCTGAGACCTGGGCTGACGTAGTGAGATTGGCATCTAAAACTATGCCTAGGCTTTTAACTGTTTCTGCAGGTACTGGGGAGTTTCCTAATTCAGTGGGCCATAAGAGGTCACTCCAAGGGCTAGATGTTGTCGTGATTGCAAGCACCTCAGTCTTGTCAGGATTAATCTTTAATGAGTTTGCCGTCATCCAATTGACGGTAAATTTTAGGATGTTTTGCAATTTCTGATAAGCTGTTGGAGAGTTGCTGATTTGAATGATGATCTGTGTGTCATCAGCGTAGTTGTATATACTGCAGTCCATCTGATTTAGTGATGAGATAAGGGGTTGCAGATATGCATTAAACATCAAGGGTGACAGGGCCGAGCCCTGTGGGACTCCACATGTGATCCTTGCTGCCTCTGATACCAGGTCATCCAGCTGTACTTTCTGAACCCGTTCACCAAGGAACGAGGTCAGCCAGGCATGGGCCGTGCCCTGGATACCGAAGTCCCACATCCGCGACAGTAGTAGGTCGTGTTTGACCGTATCAAATGCCGCGGAGAGGTCAAGCAGCACCAGGGCACAAGGATCTTTTTTATCTGCTTTAAGTCGCAGGTCGTCCAGCACGGAAAGCATGACCAATTCCGTGCTATTATGGGCCCTGAATCCGGCCTGGTTAGGTTCCAACAAGGAATTGTTCTCAAGATGATGTGAGAGGCTGGGCAGCACATGCTGCTCCATTATTTTGGCTAAGAAAGGAAGTTGTGAAATGGGCCTGTAGTTTTTCAAGATCTTGGTATCTGCCCCTGCCTTTTTTAATAGAGGAATCAACCGGGCTTCCTTGAGGTTGGAAGGGACCTGTCCGGATGTGAGTGAGCTGTTTAGGAGCGATAGTATGTCATTCTCCAGTCCTGACCAGGCTTGTTTGTAAATCCTCGGAGGGCATGGGTCTGCCGGTGAGCCTGATTTGACTTGACCCATCACTATTTTCAGAGTTCTTTAGTGAGTAAGGGTAGTGAAGTTAGGGGCTGGGTGACTGTAGGGGTAGGTTTTTGAGTGATTCCCGGGCAGTCCAGTCTAGGGGTGGTCTCGATTTCTATCAGGAGGTCAGATATCTTGGTGGTGAAGAAGGACTGAAATTTATGGCAGTCTTCTTGCGTGAAGGAGGGGGGCTGTTCCTTCTTTTTCCTCAGTTCTGTAAGGACTTTGAAAATTTCTTTCTGGGGATTGGGCGCTGTCGCAATTCTGCTTTCATAAAACTCACCTTTCCTGGCTCTAATAGCTTGTTTGTAGGTGGTGAGCTCTTTAACATACGAGGCTTGGGTGTTGGGATCATACCCCTTTCGCCAGGCTCTCTCGCTCCGGCGCAGGGAGCGTTTCAGGAGCCTCAGAGCGTCATTGAACCAGGGGGCCCCTTTCCCTTTGTCCCTGATTTTTACCCTTCGTGCAGGTGCGACTGCCTCAATGGCATTTTCCAGTTTTTGGACAGTTTGAGGCTGGCCATCTCAACGTCATCCTCTGGTAGTCTGTTAAGGTGAGAGGGTTTCTCTAATGTGGATACTAGAGTATCAGTGTTGATTGAATGCCACCTTCTCACAACCTGCCACTCAGCGGTGGGGATTACTCTTTGCCCCGGGAATGCTAATCTACCCTGCAACAGGTGATGATCCGACCATATGCAGGGCGAGATAGTGATAGGGCTCAGCACCGGGACTGATGTCCAAATCAGATCCATTGTGTGACCTTTCTTGTGTGTTGAACCTGTCACTATCTGGGTTAGTTCTAGCGCGGTCATAGCCTCTTCTAACTGTTTGGACGTTGCGTCTTTAGTGGACTCCTCCCAGTGGAGATTAAAATCTCCCATTACCACAAGACCCTCATACCTTGTTCGAAGTCCCAAAAAAGGCTCGATAAAGGCTGGGGGAGTTCTAGGGGGACGGTAGACGATGAGTATCGCCAAGCAATTGGTGGCAGAACAAAGCTTGACTCCCAGGATGTCCGCACCCTCTATACTTTCTGCACAAATGCTTTCCGATTTAAAGGAGTTATTATAAAAAACGGCAACTCCCCCCCCTTTCCTATCATCTTTCCTATTGTGGATGGTGGCGCTGACGTTGGGTGGCAGTGCTGCCACCAAGTCAGGCATGGACGAATCCTCTAGCCACGTCTCCGTGACCCCTAATACATCTAGATTGCCTTCTTGAAGCAAAGAGAACACCTCCAAATTGTGTTTTTGGAGGGAGCGTGTGTTGAGCAGGGTAACGCTCTGTGATGTTACTTTTCCTCTTTCCCTCCTGGTGTTAGTCATGCTAGTAAATGGCTCGGCTATGGGTTTCAGCAGCTCCTCCCGCCTCAGTGCCTCCACTGTTTGTGGACTAATGAGACCGGTATTATTATTTTGTGCCAGCAAGGCTTCCCTGGAGTACCACGGCACCGGACCAGGGGTCGTGGCCCCTGGTCCGGGCCAGGCACGGACGGGCGTAGACGGGCTTGCCTTTGGCGCGCCTTTGGCGCCCCGCCGGCGCCCCCGCTGCGCCCGTCCGCTGCGCTTCCAGTATGAGGGTGCCATTTTATACACTTGAGGGCAGGAGTGCGGGCGGGGCTAAGCGCTCGAATGCTAGCCCACCAACCTTCTCCTCACCCAAGATGGCAGCCCCACGTAGCCCTAACTCGGCTACAATCGAGGTGAGTGACACAGAGCAAAATGCCTTAAAACCCTAAAATCGGTTTTGGATTTTTCTCCTAACGGTAAGAGTAGGTCCCGGCTTTCCGCCTCAGGACGCTATGAATCAATGGGAGCTAACAGTTACTAAAGTGTGCCAGATTTCTGTGCAAATAGCAAATTTGACAAAACAGATGACAAAGTTTTAAAAACAATTAAAATGTTAAAAACGCCTTCAAGCGCTCAGAATCACCATCCACGCACACTCGCAATCAGTGGGGAATGGATGCTTAATTGTTTTTTTATTATACACTCGAGGGCGGGAGTGCGGGCGGGGCTAAGCGCTCGAATGCTAGCCCACCAACCTTCTCCTCACCCAAGATGGCAGCCCCGCGTAGCCCTAACTCGGCTACAATCGAGGTGAGTGACACAGAGCAAAATGCCTTAAAACCCTAAAATCGATTTTGGATTTTTCTCCTAACGGTAAGAGTAGGTCCCGGCTTTCCGCCTCAGGACGCTATGAATCAATGGGAGCTAACAGTTACTAAAGTGCGCCAGATTTCTGTGCAAATAGCAAATTTGACAAAACAGATGACAAAGTTTTAAAAACAATTAAAATGTTAAAAACACCTTCAAGCGCTCAGAATCACATTCCACGCACACTCGCAATCAGCCATCACCTCGGCTCGTCGTCTTGGCGAGTTGGGGGCCTTGATGGCACGTGAGCCTTTCTTGTCCTTTTCGGAGGATGGGGTTGTGCTTCGTCTTGATTCATCCTTCGTGCCTAAGGTGGCTTCTCAGTTTCACAGGTGTCAGGAGTTGGTTTTGCCTGCACTTGGCTCTGTTCTGGATTCCCCGGGGGGTCCCTGTTGGTCCTTGTTGGATGTGTGCAGGGCTCTGCGTGTTTATCTTGACCGCATGGCTCCCTTTCGTGTGTCTGATTCCCTGTTTGTCTCCTTTGGGGCTGCTTCCCGTGGGCGTAGGGCTTCCTCTGTCTCTATTGGTCGCTGGTTGAAGCAGGTCATTTCCTTGGCCTATTCGCTTTCTGGGTCCCTTCCTCCGGTTGGGGTTCAGGCTCGTTCTACGAGGGGAGTGGCGGCCTCTTGGGCTGAGGTTCGGGGTGTCCCTCTCTCTGAGATTTGTAAGGCGGCCACCTGGGCTTCTTCCAATTCTTTCATCAGGCATTATCGCCTTCTCAATCTGCTGGGTGATGAGGGCGGTTTTGCTTTGGGGGTGTTGGGTTGTGTTCGCCCTTGAATTCTGTTTTTGCAATAAATTACTGGTTTTCCTTGCTGGTTCTGGTGGTTTGTTGTATTTTTTTGGGGATGATTGCCGTGGTTGCTTTGGTATGTCTCATTAGGTAAATGAAGGTGTCGAGGACGGAGGGACCAGGGGGTAATGTCCTATTACTTTAGGTAATCTTCATTACTCCGGGTCCCGTAGTCCTCGACACCTTCATGGGTTCCCTCCCTACCGGGCTACCGGCATTCATCCTTGGCTTGGTATTGCAGATGGAATGCTGGGACCTGTACCCTTATGTACTCCCGGCGGGAGGGGGAGGGTAGGTCCAGCATTCCTTTCTTTCTTTTTTCTGTCAGAGAGATAGTTTATAAATAATATCTCATTAGGTAAATGGTGTCGAGGACTACGGGACCCGGAGTAATGAAGATTACCTAAAGTAATAGGACATTGCAGTGCAACAGTGGTACAGTGTGAATTTGACGTCAGGTCGTGCATGCCATGGGGCGTCCGTCTGCACCTCCCTGCATCCCCAGCTACCACAAGCACAAACTGCCAAATATTTACAGCTGACTATTTGTAAATTGTTATCCCCTGTTTTGCTGCAAAGCACTTGTGCATGCTGCTGTGAGGCATCCCTTTCCCTTGCCACTCGCATGTACACTGCTTTTCATAACAGCTATTGTGAGTCATTGTTCACTTTCGTGCATTGCGAATTGGGACTTTGCATTCACAAAGGCCAGGTCAACTGACTTTTTACCCAATGCAATGTCTTTGAGCACTTGAACCACGCTTTGTCTGGCAACCAGAACAAATTAAACATAAAATATAAACATCTATTGCAGTGGTGGGTGGGCGATAGGAAGCTCTTTTGGAGAAGTCAGTCACCACAGAGCTCCTCACATCAGAAGCAATGGCATCATCATTGACTCAACCACTAACCCTCACATGATAGGACCCATACAATGGACATCAAGGCGCAGCGGCTTTTCTGCTGGCGCGCTCAGGCGTGGAAGCCGCAGAGCGGCCACAGCGTCACGACTCAATCAAGGAAAGCCAGGGTTAAACAGGCGGCAAAAAATTAGGAACACAGTTCAGTCAGAAAATCAATTACTGCAGACAAAAAGCTGGAGATTCAAAAAATGCTCATTCGCCTGGTTTCCTCCAGTAAGAGGAAAGTGCTGCTTCAGACTGCTTCCAGCATGGAGAGGCGAGCTTTGAAAAGCAGTACCTGGTGTGTCTAGTCGTCTATCTAAGCAGACAAGGCAATTTGTCCCAAATTTCTAGCCATATAATGCAAAATCTGTAATGGATAAAAATAAAGGCACTTTTTTATGCCCCGCTTTGGCTGCTCCACTATTAAAGAACACTGCAAACCGGTTTTTGCTGAGGGGCCGGCCATGTTATATAAAGCTTTTGCAAAAGAAAAAAAAAGGGAGCAAAACGATTTTGTACCACACTCTTTCCCTATATATTAAGAAAGAAGAAAATTATTTTGGTTTCCTTTTTTTTGCTCTATAACATGACACTTCCTACTGCAGATCTGCTGTTGCGCAGGACTGTTGTAAACAGCAGGGGAGAACAACAGAAACTTTAGACAGGTACAAAATAAAAATAAAATGTGCATCCATTTGCGCTATTATTGCTAAGAGGCATTTCCACCAAGTTAACACCCACACCATGCAGCTTTTATCTATTTCTGCCAAGTTTGTTAGAAAAGGAGAGAATGCATCTTCTCTTTTGTAATTTGAAAGATATGACTAAGTTTGCAGCACAATCAGGAACTTTCATTAACAAGGGGCGAAAATAGAGCGAACTCATTTATTATATAAAAAAAGGCTATTTATGGCAAAGCTCTCTTTGCAAATATTGTCAGTTCACACAAAAAATAACCAAAGATGTGTTCTGTATACAGTTTATAAAGGTCCATAGTCTATTCCGTTAATTTATTTCCTGGTGCAAAAATATTTCAATAATATGGAATGGGGGGGAGGAGCTACGCTAGCAAACAAGATGGCCGCGTAGGCTCCCGGCTCCGCCGACCTCCGACTCCCGCCAGAAGATCCTGATATTTATCCTGTTTTTGCGCCCTGCCTCCGTGTGTCTGAACCTGACTAGAGCTTAATGGTGCGATCCAGAGATTTCTACCTGTTTGGTGGACAAAGATACGTTGTTTGGCAATTTGCGGCCTAGATCAGCTTGGAAGCCGGGGTCTCGAGTACTGGCCCAGCCGGGTTTCAGTTGAACAACATCGGCTGTGGTGGTGTGACAGGGTCCGGTCTACCGAAGTGGAGGATTTCTTGGATCGACATTGACAACGTTTGGCTGACTTGGTGAATGTCGAAGGAGGGGTGACGATTTACAACTGAAGCGGTGGACGGGGTCCTTGGCCTGGTGACCCGGTTGCAGCCCTCGCCGGTGTTCGCTGGGTTGGGATCTCCGCCTGCAGTGGTGGAGTCCGGATGTTGTTGTAGTCACCGATAAGTCCCCCTCTGCAGTCGTCCGTTCCGCATCCGCCTGTTCCCCGCGGAGAGGCCAGGCTCTCTGGGAGACGTAAATATGACCGACACAGAGCGCGGAGTGGTGGTACGGACCGAGAGTGACTTGTCACTACGTACTGTGTTGGCAGCCATAGGATCACTTCATGATTACGTCGAAGCCCGCATTCATGGGATGATGGCTTGTTTGTCTGAAATTGGACGGATTGGACCGGACCCTACTCCACTACAAGAAATAAAAAGACTCGAGATACCCAAGATGGCCACTTCGATGGAGGAAGCAGACCCCGTACCACGGGAGGTGTTGGAGCCTCTGACCAGTGTTTTGGGCGATGAGAGCGAGCTCGATTCCGCAAATGGATTGTCGGGCCTACGATCGTTGCCGACTATGGAAGGACTACTTGATATTCAATTTCCGGGGACTTTTGACGGGAACTGTGATTGGTTTGAAACTGCGTCACTCCCCTATACATCTGCACCGCTAAGATGGCGGACGACACAACGTTGGGAGTTCATAGCGGAGAGGGGAGTCTCTGGTCCTAACGGAGTTCTCTGCACTTTCATTTCTCTACCACGTCTCGGTTTGAACTTTGCTACATCTTCTTTGTCACTTGACTATCCTGCGAAAGCGACGGTTCGACCAGAAGGGGCTCACACGTCTGATCGGAAGGGTCAAGGATGAGACTGAGTGACTGGGTTTAATATCGCATTTTGCTGGACAAGGGGTTTGCTAACATGATGCTTTTGGGAGGCTAGGCAGTGTTGGAAGTTTCCCTTGTTGTGATACGTATTTGCTGCCTAAAAGATTTCTTGATCTTAGTCTGGGGACTCTTAGTTCTGGCGGGGGGTGGGGGAGACCGGGTGCATGTATGAATATGCCCTCCTGCATTTTTTCTACTTTTCCTAGTTTTTAGTTAGTTGGGGCGACAGGCACGCTGCTAGTTGGGGTTAGGCGACAGCCATATGCAGGGGTGCAGGGTGGGGGGATGGGTTTATTGTTTTGTCTTAACTTTTGTTTTTATGGTTTCTTTTTTCGTACTCTCTCTCGCTTTCCTTTTTATAATTGTATTTGATGGAACATTCTGACTTTGATTGTATTCTAGTATCTGGTGCTCATGCTTCTTTTATTATCTGATTTGTGGGTGGACCGGTTTAGAGGGTGTGCGCTTCATGTGGATCGTAAATTGTATTGTTGCATATCCTGTTTCTCTACATTACATAGGCGTCTCAATCCCCCCTTTTTTCATTGCTCAGAATCTATCTTGTTACTACGCCTGTTCGCCTTAATAATAAGTCGGAATGTATGGCGCCTGATATGTCTATTTCCTTTTTTGTTTTGAAAATAATAAAAAGAAATATAACAAAAAATAATAATATGGAATGGGGCAAAATGAGTTTGCTCCACTCTGTATAAACAAGATGCAAAATAGATTAACCTGGTTTTATACCAAGCAACGTTTTGGGGACAACTGCCACACGTTACAAGTGGCCAGTTCAATTATACTTATTTCATTAACATTGGAATGGTGAAAGGTTGAAATATGAGTTGGTAACCCCAAGCATGAACAAATATCGTAGCACTGACAGCTTATCTCACTTAGGAATCAAATCAATCATATCTTGAATAGCAAATTCAATTCACCGATATTAACAAGAAACAATCTTTTCTCTTTACTCTTACTCTTTTGGGCACAGCAGTAAATTCTTCTCTAAAGAAAATGTGCTTTTCACCGTCCTAAAAACTAGATTTCTTTGCCCTGTCTTTAGAAATCCAGTATTTGATGATACTGCACTATGTAACTTTCACCTTATTACCAGTCTCCCATTTGTTAGTAAGTGAACTAAAAATGTTGTGTCTACAAAGAAACCCACACAGAGAAGGCTAAACTCCATGGATCTATCGCTTTTGCCATAGTACAAATTTAAGCAACTCTGCTGTTGGTTGATGACTTCTTGCAGTGGGGATGGATGGTGGCGGCACTTGGCTGTTTATGCTGCAGAGTATCTTAGCGACTTCCGATACAGTGGATCAATGAACGTTCCTGCCCATTCTTCTGTCGCGGGTGGTAATGGGTCCGAGAGTTGAGCTCTGATTTTTATCTCTTCTCATTGGGCACTCTCAACATGTCTACATGAGCGTATTCAGCAACCTTATTGAACTTCCACATGGAGACTCATGGAGACCTGGTGTCGGAGTCTTGAGCATTCATCCATCAATTCATTAGTATGCCAAAGGTACCAAACTTTATTTGGCAGCGTCATCACAAGCGGACTTTTTCTGCCTACAGAACTCTAGCTCAGCAATCAAAAGTCCAATGACAAAAACAAATTTAAAGTTCAACGCAAGGTAGACAGATGGCCTGATTTAGGGCTAGATGTGTCAAAGGGTTTTGCCCATTCTGTGTTCATACATTAGGCCCCTAGATCTATGCGGATGGGTTACTATGGCACAATGGTGACGGACATCCCGTACTCTGAAATATGAATCTCATTATATCCTATGGGATTTATATTTCCGCGGACAGGATATCCTCCACTGTGGCAGAGTAACCTGTGTGCCAAGATCTAAATCAGCCCCAGAATTTGTACTGTTTTCTTCTGACAAAACAATCGGTTGTCCAGCTTTGGCTGTTCACTCTTTTCCGAAAAAGTGTCAACCCTTAACTAATGGGATCTGTTAGGGCACTGGGGTTCTTCTTGGATTCCAATTCAACTATGCATTCTGAAAATGGCAGAAGCCAACACGTCCAATTATATATGTCCCTTCTCAGGTGTGCAGAGCCGTTCCTTTCTGCACCAGTACCCAGGTATGCGATACAGGCTGGCGCACTGTATATTGATATGGGTAGCACACTGTTTCCTGGGCTTCCTAAATGTGTGCTCATTCCATACAGAGATGTACTGCTTTCAGCCAATAGGACGTTGGCAATCAAACCCACACTTAAACCCTTCCACTGGCTGCCTTTAGAGTTGGCATTGAATTTCAGCTGGCATGCATCACTTATAAGGCTCTGAAACAACATCAACCATCTTACCTGTTTGCCAAATCTCCGATCTCCAGAGCATTAAGTGTTACCTGTAGCAAGCACCGTGCTCCACTAAAAAATAAATATATCCTGCCCTGAAGGACAAGCTCTCTCATTTGCTCCTTCTTATGCTCTGGAACTGCTTCTCTCTTTCCCTAAGACTTGCTCCAACACTCTAAGGTTTCAGGAAAGAGCTAGAAACGCTTTTGTTTAAATGCTATGGCTTACATTTAGGTTAGAGGTTCTGGTAATATTTCATTCTCTTCCATGGTTGTATATTGCCTGGTAGTTTTGTTATGAATACACTGTAACTTTGTAAATTATATATTTTGCTGTTCTTACCTCATTGTTAAATTAGTGTTTTTCAGTGGTCTGTCAGCCTTCAAAAAGGGTTGTACTTCATAAGAAGTGTATAATAACATTTAATAAAAATTAGATGTGAGATTGCGGCCTGTAGTTTAAATCCCATGTGCTCCCATTGCGTGCCTTGACGTTTTAGCCAATAATAACTTGCATTCTGGGGCTTGTAATTTTTGCCTTTATCATTGGAAACATGGGCTCAAAAATTCTATTACGTAAATGAGGCTCATATAAAACGAACTGCCTAAAATTCCATACTTGATATTGCTTTACTTAGCAGATACAAAGAGGAACGAATTACGTCACGTTTACGTTGTTATTCATCTACAGATGCAGGATTACTCAAGCGCTGGATTAGAAGATGTCAAGTATTGTGATTTTAGCTTTGCAGTCTACTACCTATTTTACAACAATTGCGTCCTCTAACTAGCACTCTTAGGCACATTTTTACAAGGGGATTGCGTCCCCGGAATGTCCTTTTTTCCGACATTCCAGTGGGGCAATGTCCAGCACCATATTTTTAAAGCAGAGTTAAGCCACTTTGCATGGCTTAACGCCGCTTCTAAATATGATACTGTTTCACACAGGAATCGTCGTGAAAGGGGTGTGCAATGGGTGTTCCACCACAACACCCATTACTTTTTGACACTGCTCTAGATTTACAAGGAGGTGTAAATATGTGGCAGTGCCATACGAAAGCAGGCATTAGATTGGTGCAACGAGGAGAAATACTTTTATTTCTCCTCGTTTTTGCTGCAGCACACATAGAAAGAGCAAAACGCCTTTAATGATTGTTTAAGTGCAGGAAATGTGTCCCTTCCTGCACAAAAACAATCAATAATGCTGATTTGCTACTTCTATGTGTGCTGCAGAATGTAGCACACATATAAAAAGCAAAAACACAAGAAATAAAAGTATCTCTCCTTGTAGCACCAATCTAATTGTAGCCAAAGTAGCAAATCATCACCATTGTTGATTGTTTATGTGCAGGAAGTGTGACCTTCCTGCCATAAAGAATCATCCCTGCAACACAGGCACCCTTGCACTATGACACAAGGGTGTATGTGTTGGTGCTAGGCTGCTATTTTTAGTGCCAGCGCAAGGGAAAACATAGGGGTACGCCATATTCTTGTAAATAAGGTGCATCCCTGCGTTCTTTTAAATGATGCAGCATGGTACTGCAAAATTAGTCGCAACACTGTGCCATTTCTTTGTACACATGTCCCTTAAACTGGAGGTGACTGGTGGTATTATTTTCCAGATGAGGCATGAGTAATGCCACTAAGTTCTGCAGCAGGTTATGTAAAGTTGAAATGCAAATTTTTGCAAAACTCAGTGCACTTTACCAACAAGGCTATAAATGAGACCTATGAAACACCTCCAAACTCTACTCAGTCCTGCTGCTGAAATTCAGTCCCTCAGAAGTGTTCACAAGCAGAAAGAGGAAGACAGATGTAATGCCGAGTGTTAGGACTCCAATGCCTTGTAGTGTGATGAGAATAACAATCCAAGCAATTCTAGCAGGGTCAAACAGCTTTATTTCTCCTACAGCAGGAAGGCCCACAAGGGACACCTTCAAACTGCTGAGCAGGCTGCCATCCTGTCAATCACCCCAAGGTAGATTTACCGACAGTGTTCCAACCAGAGCAACAGAATGGAACAGGAACATTCTATAATGATCCAAACAGAACCGAGAGAGAACTAATGGAAGCACTAAATACACTATAAACCATACAACAGCTCCCCTTCCAAAACAGATTAAAGGGAAATGAATAAAAGATAGAGCACAAAAGGGAAATGGTAAGAGAAAATACATTCGCTGCAGACCATAATCTTTAAATCTCATAGGTCGTTTTAGCAATCTTTTTGTGGTTTTGTGGAACGACAGAAAGTTCTTTGTAATAGATCACATCACAGCCGGCAGATGACATATCCGAGTCAGACCCACCTCTAATGGTAAGTCTATCTGTATGTTCTTTAGCCTTTGGGACCCAGGTGGTAAAGTCAGATACAGCAGGTTGCAAAGCGGAATCTCACGTGCCATCCTATTGCGTCCAATAAATAACAGTAAAAGTGATGTCAAAACCTTTCACACCAACAAAACATGTTATGTTGACCAGGCTTTAGAAAGACATCTGAACCTTTGTCCCACCACACATAGTCCATTAAAAGAGTGCATCGCACAAAACTTTCACAACCTCAAACGGTTCAGTAAAAGTGTACTCACTCTTATCCACTTACACCATATTTTTTGATGTGATCAAAATCAAAATGTTTCACCTCTTTGAGCTTGGTGTTACATGTGGTACATAAGCCGTACTCAATTCTTGCTTTTTGGTCATCCTCTCCGCAACTGCTTTATTATTAGAATGCACAGCCCCACCACTAATACAAGTGGAGCGACAACCCCACTTGGGAGTCAGCCTCATCTGTTCTTCCTGCCCTCTTAATGAATGGAAAGATGAGCGCCCCCAGGCATAGTGTGGTGTGCTGAGGTAACTCCAGACCTTCTCCTTCAAGGGCTTCTTAACATCACATCCAAGTGTGAAACTAATGATACTGATATATCCTCTTTGAGAAATCTATTGATGGGTTCCACTAAACCATTAACAGAAAGACAGTAGGGGGGGGAGACTTCATTTGGATGATCACAAAGTATTAAAAAAAATGCCATACTTTAGACAGAAATAAATTGTATGCTATTACCCGAAACAAGGATGTTATTAACCATTTAATAAACACAAACTTGTTTCAGAAAGGCAATACCTGAGTTAGTAATGGAGCTGCTTATAAAAGACTAATAAATACATTTGGAAAAATAACCAGTTAGCACCACCAGGTATTTCATATCTTTGGCCAGCAAATTGTAAGGTACTGCAAAGTCAATAGCAATTTTTCCCAAGGCTTGCCAGAAAGAGATGCAATATTCAGTGGTTCCTTCTCCAATACGTGTCTGAAAACAAGCACTCCTAACACTTGTCAACATAAACATCCACAAAGAAGTTCATACCGGCCGCCAGTAGTATTTTTCCAATAACATTTTAGTGGTGATTGAACCACAATTTAGATCAGTTTGCTTCTAATCAAACTGTGTCTGACCAACATGTAATTTCCAATTGATAGTTCTGATGCAACTTGTGAAAAACTCTATAAAGATTTTTCAATTTTCTTTTGCAAAGCAAAACCACTAACCAGGAACTGCTTCACCTAGTCAATATGTAATCTTGAGATCTATTATCAGAAAAAGTGCACTCTGCAGAACTGCCAGCATCTTATCCATACAGAGACAGAAGTCTTCACATTCTTTGAAGGTATTACAGCAGCTGATATCCATACATAAGAGTAGGTTAAAATATATCATCTTTACACAGGGTGTTTTAAAGGTTTTTAAAAAAAATCTGCATTAACACTTAACGGTACAAGACGTCCTTATGTATAACTAGAAATGCCCCTGTTTGAACTGGATTAAATACTCAAATCCTTTGACTTTACCAAAGTTGGATGTAAAAAATATTTTCATGCTTTTCTGAAATAATATTTATATCACTCTCAACTTACCCAGACTCAAAACAGACATTCACCTAAGGAAATTGGGCAGTCAGTACCATGTCTAAGACCTACACCCAACCTTCCAAGTCCATGCCACCCTATGATGTCATGCCCCTTTTAAGTGACAAAAAATGTTGTTTGATTCTTTAACCTTCAAATAGTCTTCAAATACCCAACCATTGAAATTTCAAATTCACAAAACACATTAGGATTTATATAGGACACCTTCAACATGAACCCAACACATTTTGCCGCAAATTTCACATTAGAAATAATAGTAATGGGATAACCTGAGGCAGTCATGAAATTCAAGCAAACCTCATGAATACGAACATCACCCATCAGAACTCTGCATTTGTAAACAGGACTCCTCTAATACGTTCTAGATTATTACTCAACTCCTGCTCCTCCTCATCAACTCAATCCACGATACTAATTATGCCAGATCTACCACTTTTAAACACAATTTGAAAGTCACATTTTTTGCATCTTCTATAAGTTGCGGAACAGTGTGTGCTATTACCCAAATGTGCTATTACCCAATTGTATCTTGGAACCAAAGACAAATAAAATTATTCCTGCTTACTGTTTCTCTCTCACTAATGGCTCATACAGGCAACCCTGACTTTGAGTCATCCATGGTCAAAGGTTTTGCAGATACAGTGGAGAGTTCCGTTCCCTTGGCAATATCCAAGACTTCAGTTAAGGAGAGATTCCTACATGCTAACAGCTTTTCCCAGATTTTATTTAGACAATTATAGATGAACTGGTTCCTAAATTAGAGATCAATATAGTCATGAAATTCACAAGTAGATGCTATTATCTTGGGGCAGCTATGTGCTCCTCCACAGATACAAGATCAAGCAATTTTTTATTAAAGGAACTATGTCTTTCTAGCATCATGCTTGGTTAATCTGTAAAACGTTTCTCCAGTCATTTTACAGGGTCTTTCTATTTATGCCATGGCAAAAACTGACGACTTATCAAAAAGTTATTGGCTGGTGTCACCTTTAAATCCAAACATTAACACTTTTTTCCATTCAGAGGAAAATGGATTTCTATCAATGGTTACCAAAAATTTCCAAAGGCTTGGTGCCATTGCCTTAATTTAAGCATCGGTTTATCAGGATTCTGTAGAAATAATCTAGGTTTATTGCCACTGTCACAAACACAAACTCAAAACCCAAAACAAACAAGAAACTTGCACTTAAGCAGAAAATGTAAAGCTGTTGTACTTATGTAGAATGTTCTCGAACTACAAGAAATGATTTCCACAGTGTATCTTAAAATCAATAATGAAATTGTTCTGTGCGACTTTAACATTCATGCCATTAATAATACAGACCCCAAGACACTAGCCCTCACAAATAAATTTTCCACACTTGATATCTACCCACAGGTGCATACACCTACACTTCTAACAGGACACATACCTGAACATATTTATACTAAATCTAATACACTCAAAATAAAGTCAATAATAGAGCTTCTATGGTCAAATCACAAGGCAATTGTCTTTTCTTTACTAGCAGACAATCCTAAATTTCATCACAAGATCGGAGGCTACATTATGCATTATCCTTTAATGCAGACCCAAGCAGCCGCATACATCACAATAGATAAAGTTCTAAAACAGAATAAAGGCAACACATAAAGTCCATGAGACAGCAATAATCTGCCTCTTTTAAATGCGGCTTCAAGCAGATAAATTGACTACATCTCTTACCTTAAGCTTACTAGAAAATAGTTTTAACCCCTTTTTCTTTTCAGGGTGTGCTTGTAGCACAGTTTTAACCCCTTTTTCTTTTTAGGGTGTGCTTGTAGCATGGCCTTTACCCCACCCTCTCCACACCCTCCTCCCTACCAATCTCCAATGTATGGAGATTTCCTCCCTTTCGCCTTTTCCTGATTGTATGTCTCTTCGTGTGTTAAGGCTTGTGTTAAGGCTCCTTAGTCACCGCACTGGTTACTTATTCATTTGCGTCCCCCCTTTCGATTCCCTTAAGCGTGTTTGTGCTCGCTTGGCCCACTTTTCACACTTCGTTTATGTGCCAAATTTACTTGGTCACCCTTCGCCCCTGTGGGCTCTTTGAGCGCTTCTTGCCTCACCCGCTTATCAGCTGAATTCCTGGTCTTTTTCATTCCCTCGCCGGGCCTCCGTCTCATTTCAGTGAGCGTTGTGCTGGGAAGCGAGGAAGGCACCTTAGCAACGGGAGCTCAGCTTCCCCCCATTGCCTAGGGCCTTTCCTCTTCCCTCCGGCCTCTGCCCGATCGCGTACACGATCGGCCTTGAGGCCGGGGGGTGGTTAGCTTGGAAACGAAGCGCTCAAGCGCTCGTGTTTGTTATCAAACCGTTCTTTCGCCCAGAGGTGGCTGCATTAGCGCTTATCTGTACCTTTTAACTGCAAGTATAAAAAAATAAAATAAAGGGGAATATTATTATTTAAACAACCTGTATGAGTCATAAGCCTGTTTCTGAACTGCAGATTAACTGACTCTGTTTAATTGTTTTCCTTCCCCTATCGAAGAGCCTATTAGCTGAAGGGCGTAGACTCTATTAAATTGTTTACTCCACCTATTGAGGAGTCTATTTGCTTGAGACCATACATATCTTACCTGATATTTCCAGGAGGGCATATATTGATATTACCCCCTTTGTTTATTTTTTGGAACAGGTTTTGACCCCTGTTATTTTTACATTACCAATTGCTTTACCATGTCTGAATCAGATTCGGATGGGGCCTTGGCTCCTACCCCAAGTCTTGATAAAGGGTTCTTTAAGGCAATACATCACATGGAGGTCAAGTCCTGCATGATGGAAAGCTTGTCTGAACTAATGGCATCTAAACGTCCACTCCCATTAGAGTACGTCACTCATCCCCACTCTGAGTTTAGTGGAAGTTCAAGGGGTAAGAATTTAAAGAAGAGTAAACACATGGAGAGCAAACATTCGGGAAGTCTTAGCACCTCGTCAAGCAATGGAGGTCTTGGCACCTTGTCTAACAATGGAGGCCTTCGCGCCTTAAATACCCAGGGTGCCCTTGGCGGCACGAAATTAAATAAGGCTCCTTACATTATGGAAGATGACAAGTCAATTGATTCCTCTAAATTTATGGACAAATTCGTCCTTGATCTTAATGAGAATGAAGAAGGTTTTGATGAATTTATGGGAGATCTCCCTTCCTCCTCTAAGAGTGCAATCCTTGACCCACTGGGAGAAGAAATGCTCTCTCCACAAAACTTGAAACATCCCTGAAGCTCGGACTGGGTACCACAAGAACATGTATCCAAGTTTATTAAAAAGTGGCGCAGAAACCTCCTTGACAGAGGAACACAAAATTTGCTGAGTGCTCAGGGCCTTCCTTAGAAGACAAAGTATGTTATAGGCCCAATCTGGACCCAGAACTTATCAGATTTTTATTTAAACTTGGGCGTGACCCAAGAAAAGGAGTAGAGAAGTTTTTCAAAGGGTGCCAGGATCGTCTCTTGGATGTCCTCGGTCCTCTAGGTAGGATCCTGGACTCGGCCGAGGAATCCCACATCAACAGTACTCAGCTAGATACCGAAATGGTTAGAAGATGGAGCCAGAGGGCCCTTATCCTCCTAGGAAATGCTAATGCTAGCAATAATTCTGAGAGACGTAGAATTGTCCTTACGAGGATAAACCCAAAATTAGGGGATTTAGCCGACAAGGAACCCTCCAAGAATCCTAAAGGTCTGCTATTTGGAGAAGATCTGATCAAATCTCTTGGGAAGTACGTTTCCACATTTACCGCACGTTATAAAGTGCAACAAAATATGCGCAAGGTTTTTAACAACAACCTTTTTGGATGGGCTGGAAGACGGGGCCAATCTTCCGGCCGCTACAATCAGAGGCCCTATTCAAGAGGCTCTGGCTACGGCAGGGGATACCAACAGCAGTTTAATACCCCACATTTCTACCCACAAAGAAAGAGGTAGAGGCCAAGGCAGAGGCAGAGGTTATAGATCACGTGGAAGAAGCAATTCCAACACACCCTCAGGTGAGTGTTCTTCCTTCTCCTTCTTCCCCCTAAAGGTAGGCGGAAGACTCAAACATTTTTTAATGAATTGGAAATTAATTACTCAAGACTCTTGGGTTTTAAGCGCAGTGAAGGGATTTATGATAGACTTCACACATACACCCATTCAGACTTCTTTTCCAAGAGAAATTCACATGACTCTGGATCAACAAAAGATTATAGAGGAGGAGATCTCCTCCATGATTCAAAAAGGTGCGATTTTAGAGGTCCCAATCGATCAATTGGGGTTCATAAGCAACCTCTTTTAGTAGAAAAAAAAGGAGAAAGGTTGGAGACCCGTCATCAACCTGCGAGACCTAAACACGTTTCTAACTTACACTCATTTCAAGATGGAGGGCATCCATCTTCTCAGGGATTTACTACTAGAAAAAGATTGGTTGGTCAAACTAGACCTGAAAGATGCCTACTTTACTATCCCCATGGCCAAGGTCCATCAACCCTTCCTTCAGTTCCTTTGGAAAAATCACTTATACCAATTTCAATCACTCCCCTTTGGTCTCTCATCCGCCCCTTGGTGCTTCACCAAAGTTATGAGGGCTTTCGTATCTTATCTAAGATCAAGAGGAGTTTGTCTAATCATTTACCTCAACAACATCTTTATTATGTCCCAAGATCCTCATCAACTGGTTCAAGATTTGAATTTCACGATGAATCTTCTGGAAAATCTGGGATTCATCCTAAACAAAGAAAAATCATCTTTGACTCCCACAATGTCGATGGAGTTTTTGGGATTCATGGTAGACACAATACATTGTTTTCTCCTCCTCCCCTCAAAGAAAATTTCAAAAAGAAAAAAGGAAATAAGATATGTTTTGAAACATCAACACCTATACCTAAGGGAACTTGCCAGACTCCTAGGTCTTCTATCGTCTTCCATCCAAGCCATGTTTCCTGGACCCCTCAATTATCGGGCCCTTCATAGAATCAAAGCTAGGGCACTGAGATCCGGACTGTGGTACGGGTACCGGATTTGTTTGGATCTACAAGCCCGCTCAGAATTGAATTGGTGGCTAAACAATCTAGAAGCGTGGAATGGCAAAGCAATCTTTGGCCCAAAACCAGAGTTTGTTTTGGATTCAGATGCAAGCCTTCATGGATGTGGAGCTTGTTTACTCAATCAAAATACGGGTGGTCTGTGGTCTCGAGAGGAATCTCTTCACCACATAAACTTCCTAGAATTGACCGCCGGGCTCTATGCCCTTATGAGCTTCAAACACTCCCTTCAGGGAAGATCTGTAGTTCTAAAGATGGACAATATGTCAGCTGTAGCTTATATCAACCGTCTGGGCGGCACGAAATCTGCAGACTTATCAAACCTGGCAAAGAAGCTTTGGATGTTTTGTCTGGAGCACAAGATATCCCTCAAAGCAGAATATCTTCCGGGAGAAGCAAACTTCTCAGCAGATTGGAACTCGAGGTTCCTAATGGATTACAGCGATTGGAAACTAAATGTTTCCGTATTCAACACCCTGAACAAGATCTGGAGTCCTCTAGATATAGATTTGTTCGCAAGCAGGTTGACATTCCAAATCAAGAAGTACTTCAGCTGGATGCCCGACCCAGGTGTGATGGCAGTCAATACCTTCCTGCAATCTTGGAAGGACATCCGGGGATATGCTTTTCCTCCCTTTGCCATGATTCAGAGGTTCCTTCAGAAAGTGAGACAAGAACAATCTTGCCTCATATCGATAACTCCTTTCTGGACCTCTCAGGCTTGCTTCCTCACCATCCTGGAACTGACTTGCAGTCTCCCCTTCTTAATTCCTTCCCTTGGAGATCTTCTCACCGACATAGATGGTCGAATTCACCCCCTAATTCTGAACGGGAGTTTATCCCTTCTTGCCTGGAAAGTGTCAGGAGATCTAATGAAATCTCAGGCCTTTCAGAAATGGCTTCAAACCTCCTCAGGGAATCTTGGGCACCTGGCACACACTACAGATACAATAATATCTGGAAAGTATGGGTACATTGGTACTTGGAAAGAAACCTGGATCCCTTGGAGGCCCCTGTTGCTGACATAGTCAACTTCCTGGTTGAACAATTTGAAAGAGGCCTGACTTATAGATCTATTAATTGCTATACATCTGCTATCTCTGCTGGTCATACCCTCATCAATGGGAAGACTATTGGTAAAAATGTTATCGTCTAAAGAGTCATGAAAAGTATCCGCTTGAGGAGACCTCCTAAAGCCAGGTATGAGACCCTTTGGGACGTCAAATTAGTTCTCGACCACTTCAAAAATTGGCCTTCTAATTTTTTTTTAACAGAAAAAACATTTCTATTAAATTAGCCACTCTTTTGTGCCTAGTCTCTTGTAGAAGAGCTTCGACATCAAAGCTCTGGAAATTTGAAGACGTTCCTACAATGATTTTGCCGTAAAATTTGATATTTTTAAGAGAACTAAAACTATGTCTGACTATCTTTTATCCTCGATTCGACCTTTTATCTTTTATCCTTCGTTTCGACCTCGTTTCGACCCAAACTCTGTGTTGTGGAGTGCATGAAAGAATACGATCGGAGGATAGTTCATCTTTGTCCTCAAGACGTTCATCTATTGCTTATTTCCTTTGTTAAACCCCAAAAGGAGTTTCCTCCCCTTCTATTGCTAGATGGATCAAAACTGCTATGAGTCTTGCTAATGTTGATTTAGACAAATTTCAGGCTCATTCTTTCTGGAGTTTGACCAAGACCATTGCAAATGCCGGTGACTGTACATATTGAAGGATATTATTATTTAGTTGGTACTTTACAGAGGTAACTTGAGGATTAGGGGCCAGATGTAGGAAGGCTATTACCGGTCGTTAACGGCCAAAATCGTCCGTTACCGACCGGTAATAGGCTTTTCCTATGAAGGTGGCAAATTTACCGATTCGGTAAATACTGATTCGGTATTTACCGATTCGGTATTTACCGAATCGGTAAATGACATGGTAGAAGCACTTTGAAGAGTGTTTCTGTGCTTTAAGGATTCGTTATTTACCACCAACAATTAGTTGGTGGTAAATAACGAATACCTCTGTAAATGCAAATCTGTGCATTTACACCTGTGCCATGTGACAGACATACATGCCCTTAGGGCATGTATGTGGGCCACATGTGCACACAAGCACTATTCAGGGGTGCAACAGGGTGTCAAAGTGACACCCTTGACTCTTTCCCTATTTTACCGAATCGGTAATTACCGATTCGGTAATTACCGAATCTTAACGATTCGGTAATTTTTACCCAATTATTACCTACATACCATTTACCGATTCTAAAATACTGAATCGGTAAAATTCGGTATTTTAGAATCGGTAAATCCTATTTACCTACATCTAGCCCTAAGTCCCTTAAATCCCTTATATAGCGAAACGGCACATACATACAATAGCTCATGATTCTGATCTTCAGAAGGGATCATAGTATTTTCTGCTTGCTGCGGACAACAAATCTCCCCATTGGTGATCGTCTGCAGTAACGTCAATGGTGTACCTTGACATAAGAAACAACAGTCACACTAATTTATAGCGTAACACAGTTTGCAATAAGAGTAAGGTACTTTATCTTCAAGGAGTTATTTGCTTATTGCATTTTCAAGGTCAGGCCAATGAGGTTTCTCTGGAACTGATTTAAGTGGACATACACAGTGGTATCTCGTTTTTGGGTATTTTTTCAGGATTTACACATAGGCCAGGCAAAGCATTAGGCATAGATTTTTGTCTTCACAGACTCCCTTCCTGTTTACAGGTGGACTCCTGGGCCGAGCCAGTATTTAAGGCCAAACAATATGGATCGCACGCTTGGCAATGTGTCCTTTGGTATTTGTGGCTCTTCACTTCTCTCAGTTCACACCTGTTCATTGTGTTACCCCATGTTTGTTGCCCTCTTCAGTTCCCTTCTCTAAGTACCAATCTACCTTTTGTCCTCTCAGCTCCATTCCAGCTCATCTTCTTGGTATCATGGGTTTTTCCACCTAGTATCCATGCTCAGGATACGAACTTCCACTGATAAGATGGAAATGTATGATGAAATTCCAATAGAAGCCCAGGTTAGATGTCCTGTACATCTAACCTCGGTTTCTATTGGAATTCTATAACGCATATTAGCAAGCCCATTATCGCCATTTTAGCGGCCGTTTCCTGACGCTAAATTGGCGATAATTTTATCGAGGTTCTTGCTAATATGCCCCTTTGGTATCACTCAGGCAGGTACATGGTATTGAGTGCACACATACTGCCTATTACAGCTGTTCCTATGGTCCTTGAAGTTCCATACCTACCTGTGCCTAAACCAAATCCATTGTGCCTGAAGTTCTACTACTTACCCGGACATGAGAAAAATTAATCGGAGGCAGAATCCATTCTAGTGTTCTCTTACCCTTTTGCCAGTTTTTCTCCATGAGTATTGTTACACGAATACATCTCTGTAGGGTCCCTCCGTTGGGAATGAGACATATTTATTACTAGAAGAAGGCTTCTGAGCCTAACCTGAAGAATTTGATTTACCTCATACATATTGTATGTCATTTTGTAAACTAGGGTAACATTTCTATGTTTACAACCTAATGGTCTATGTAAAATGGACCAATGCAAATGGTCTAAATAGCCCAGCTAAAATTGGAAGTATATTTAAATGCCCCAAAATACTTCTGTGGGGCATCCATGATGCAAAATTCTAGTAGATATTTACAAAGCCATGCTGGGGTGATTTGTGCAGCCTTGCATGGCTTTGTAAAAAAATGTTTTGTAATCCAGCGGCTTGTACTGCATTGCATTACATTTAATTTTGGGAGGCATGCCACAGGGGAACAAGGGCATTCCGATGCATCCACTCATGGATTTCACGCAACCTCAAATTTACAATGTTTTGTGTACCTGGGATTGCAAGAAATAGCTGCATCTTCCAGAGGATGGCATAACAAGTAGAAACACGGGGGCATATTATCAAGAACAGGCGATAAAATTATCGCCGATTTATCGGCAGGAAACTGCCGCTAAAGCGGCGATAATGGGTTTGATAATATGCCCTTGTGAATTCCCATAGCAGACCACGTTAACACCAGAACCTGGGCTGCTATGGGAATTCACAAGGACATATTATCAAGCCCATTATCGCCGCTTTAGCGGCAGTTTCCTGCCGATGAAGCGGCGATAATTTTATCGCCTGTTCTTGATAATATGCCCCATATTTTTTTCTCCTTGTTATTTCCTCTTTCAATGTGTGCTGCCATCTGCAGCACCCATAGAGAGTGCTTTGAGAGATGTTGTTTGTGCAGGAAGGAATCCCTTCCTGCTCAAAATCTATTTATCTTGTAACACAAGCACCCTCGCACCAAGGTGCCTGAGTTGATGCTATGATGCCAGAAGTAGCCCAGCGATACGAGAGAGCAGAAGTGCTTAGTAGATATGGCGCATTTCTGCTCTGTCCTTTTCACGCAACCCAGCACAGCAAGTTGCCTTGATACACTGCGTTGGGTGAGAGGTTAGCAAAACTGGCCCACAATTGTTAGACGGGTCACAGCAATAGTAAAACATTACTAGTTAGATGGTTAAAGGGCAATAGAATTCCAGAGAAGTAAAATTGAATTTGCATCCTATTTGAAGCTGTACTAGAGACAAAATACACACTATATTGCAGTATGAAATTGCCAAAGTGACAGTGCTAAATACACCTCAAACAACAAGGAATTCATATTTACTAAATAGACATTGGAATGAGTTATTTAAACACATTTCTAAAAAATAATACAAGGAAACGAACTGTACTGACATTTTAATTGGGAAGTTCCTTTTATTTATTACCTGATGCTTTCCTTGACAGATGTCGCTACATTCACACAACCCATATCAGATAGACAAAGCCTCACTAAAACAACTTATGATAGAATTACATGTAGGCCTACTAACCCAACTGTTAAAATGTTTATATAATTTATTTTATAGTTCAAGTCATATAATTCATCTTTCAGATCATTTAACCTCCAGTAGTAGGACACTGATGGTTCAAACCAAAATAGGAAGTAAAACTCATTTCCCTCGAGCAGTAGCAGTACTAACACTCGAAGTAATGGAATGACTTTGCATTCCCTGACATTGAAAGATAACACAGTTAAGAATGTTGTTGAATGATGATATGAGTGAGTCTATATCAACCAACACTGATACTGCATAGGGGTGTTGCACAACTTTTCATGCACTAGAGGCATATATACGGAATGAATAATGGAATAAATAAGCAATGTTACAAGAAAACAGAATTTGCCATTTCCAGCATGGTAATGCAAACATAGGGGCCCATTAGGATGTAGGGCGGATCGCCACCGCCCACATGGCGGTGGCAATCCGCCCTACATCCTAGGCCGCCCGCCACCCATTTGCCCCCGCCATATTAGTTTGGCAGACGGACCGCGGCGGCCGGGAAGACCGTCCGCATCTTTTCCGCCCCGGTCAAAGGGTTTCATATGGTGGCGGTGTCTGCTAGACACCGCCATCCATATCAGGATGCAGGCGGGAGGGAGCCTTTCTGTGGCGGCGTTGTAGTCACAGAAAGGCATGCGGCTTTTGAGTTTGGGGGCCCGTTGCGGGCCCCCAGGATGTTGGGGGTTGTGGGGGGGGGCACATGGGGCGTACCTATGGTACCCCCCTTCATGTGCATGCACAACATGGCAGGCACCGCCCGGTGCCTGCCACGTTGTGCATGCACAACATGCATTTTTGGCATTGCGGTGGGTGGCCCCGCACGCTGCAATGTTACAAATGCAGGATGAGCCTGCCAGTGTATCCTAATGTCACTCACGGGACCACCGCACATATGGCGGGGGTCCCTTTTACCGTGAGGTCCGCCCGCCATCCTAATGATGCCGTAAGATAGGGGTCATAAATGTGTAAACATCTATCACACAAGGAGAAAAGTGTTGAAATCCATAAAATGGAACATGATATGTGATATTCATATGGGGCTACATAAGCTGAAAACAGGCCCAATTACTAGCGTAGGGTATGCTACTAGGACTTCCAGAGCTGCAAAAAAAATCCCATAAATTAAACTACACACACTTTTAATTAGGCATGGAGCTGAGGAAGAAGATAGCATATTACAAAAAAACTTTCCATGCTACTGTTTTTCAAGAATGGATCCAGAGGTAATTTTAAAACTAGAACATAAATCACTCCAAAAACGTACTAGATTGATGAAAAATAACTAATTTTCACAATTAATAGAAACAACTGAGAGGCAGAAAAAGACTACCTTAAAATGCGGAGATTTCAGGCCACTACCTTTTTGAGCACATATACTGAGCTGTTAATAAGATGGGGCTTGAAAACTGGAGAATGTTGCAGAGGATATACTAGGGAAACATCAGCTAGATTGTGTAAAACGTTGATATGGCATGAAACATGTTTGTGAGTTAATAGAGACAATCCTTCATTTAGTTATGCAATCTGGCTAAAAATACATTCAGAGTACTGTAATGTACTTTATTTACATTGCTCCATTAAAAATCCCCAAAATGCTATGTTAATTTACTTATAATGCTCTATTAAAAAAACGTAGATCGATTTGGATGGCATCATTAAAATTACAACACATTACAAGGAAATAGAAATTATAGTCTCAGACCATGACATACATGTATTACATTTCAAATATATTCACCATTTTACAAGCACAAATAGCAAATTAGAAGTCCCATAAAAATCATCAGTTCAGGAGACAAAAACAAACGTAATGTTAATTTGATTATGATACTGTTTTAAACTGATAATATTTCGAGATTTTTTGAGCACAATATAAAAAGTAGCTATTGAATGTTTTCCTAACAGAGATTTAAACGAATAAATAGAAGCTTTATGGTGTAATTCTGGAATATTTAATCTATGCAGAAGAGAACAAGGCAGCTGCCTGTCACCTGAAATAGAGTTTTTGCTAAGCACAAGCTTTTGGGATAAAATCAACTCTATAATATGATAATTCTACAACTGTTAATGGTATTCCTTCAACAAGACCATACTAAAATCAAGAGTACCCTAAATAAATGTGTATTATGTCTTGATGAAAGTAAATATCACGAACAAAATTACACCAAGAATGGAGGCTTCATTTTTACACATTCCGAAAATTAACTAATCTGGTAATTGACAACAAGAGTGGAATTGGAACAATTATCCTAGCAACATACCCCATTAAAGGCTGAGCTCTCCTTCAAAATTTAGTTTTCACAAGATTATTGGACAGTAAGGTACCGAAACACTCAATAAAACCCCATCTTCACCTCAAGAAATGTGAGTACTCATTACTCTGGAATCTTGGAGGTAAAGAGGCATATGGCAAGTATATTAAATTGGAACTGACAGAACATGGTTATCTTTTTAACCCTGGATTCCAGTTACAATTTGGCAACTGTGGGAAAAGTAACATAGTTAAGTCTTAGAATAACTTTAGTAGCTAAGTCCTGAAAAACAGGGCAACAATTGCGTTCTATGAATGGGTAGTTACTTGCGATCTCAGAGCCTGGGGAAAATAATAATTAAATATTAAAAATGTGTGTGTTGATATGGGTTAGACAAACTGTTTATCCGACGTGCTGAAGGTCTAAAAAATAAAGTTTAACTATAGCATTACTGTTGAAAGAATGGAACTTAGTACACTAGAACATCTCTAAGACTCTCAAGAGGTATACTTTCCCTGGTTACATGTAATCAGGCGCGCAACACCCATTGGGCTTCAGCCCCCCCCCCCGTCGTGTGTGTCAGCCCGGGCTGACACAGCTTCGCGGCTGGCGACGTCTAATTGCAGCCGCACCCGAGTACTTCACAGGTCTGTAAAAGACCATTTAAATGTAAATGAGGCTTTTGCTATGTTTTCGCCCCTTCTTACAGCCACTGTGGTTACGGCTGGAAGAATTAGCCCCCCCCTCGAAAAAAAAATCAGCCCCCCGAAATTTGTCTCTAGTTGCCCGCCTGCATGTAATAATGTGCAAAGTACATTTGGTCAAGTCATAGGACTGTTGGAAATGTGAATATTCCAAGCTGATTAGGTTTTCATGTTTCTTGAATATTGAAACAAAATTAATTGCTCCAATTGTGAGTAAATAAAGAATGCTCCTAATGCTAGGAGTCAATCTGCCATTATTTTTTTTTGTTTAAGAAGTTTTTATTAACATTTTGCAATAGAAAACCATACATATGTCATAAATATTGGGAGGAATTACAAAAGAGCATGGAGCAGAAAACATATGTGATTTAGAAAGAGTAGATGTAGAAAAAAGGAAAAGGAAAGGGAAAGGGTAACAAAGAAGAAACAGGGGGGAGAGAAAGGAAAGAAGAGAGGGGATAGAAAGGAAAGAAGAGAGGGGGAGAAGGAAGAAAGGGACGAAAAATAAGCAAAGGATGAACATGTGGGAATAATACAATGCATCAACTAGGAGATTTGGAAGAAAGATACGTAGTAAAGGGAAGCCAAAGAAGATCAGATTTGATTTTCAGGGGAATAGAGGAAGATGAAGCAATAGCAATCCTATGTTCATCACATATGAAATTCCACCATGTATGTACAGAGAGTTTCGAATTATCTTTCCAACATGATAAAATAACTTTAAATGCAAGAGCAATAAACAGGTCCAACAATCTAGCAGAAGACGAGACAATATCAATATCATTTTTATAAAGAACCTAGAAAAACATTCAATAATGATAATGGAGAGGGACAATGAAACATTGGCATGCAGATATTCCAAACATCATTCCAAAAGGCCAAAACAGGGGAACACTCATATATCTGATGTTTAAGTGTACCTGAGACTTTAGAGCATGACCAACATAATGAAGAAGAAGATGGAGAAAACCTATGTATAGTAACAGGAGTAACAATAACTCTATGATAAATGAAAAACAAAGATTGAGTAATACGAGCTGAGATTGAAACTTTAAATAGTTTGGACCATAAGCGATCCCACAACGGCCAGGGAGGGAGAAAGCAAGATCAATTTCCCAGGCAGTCTCCACATTTGTTTTGAGGCTATCTGTAACATTAGATAACAAAATTGTATATATAAGAGCAGCTTTAGGTTGTTGAGTTGAAAATAAAGGGTAAAGTTGAGTGGTGGGAGAGAAAGTGGGAAAAACATCAGGTGTAGAAAGAGAAGATAAGTGTGATTGAATAGCAGACTTTATAATAGTGTATTCATTTAGAGACGATGAAGGCAAGTGATAAACAGTTTGCAAAACATGAAATGAAATGATAGAATTACCATCAAAAAATTGATGTACAAACAAAATATCCTTCTCTTTCCAGTATTTAAAATAAAACGATTTACCTTTACATTTAAGGAATTTGTTGTACCACACAACAGAGGATAGGAAGCATTGAAGGGGAGAGAGGTTGGAAGAGAAAACATTGTGTAAGAGTGTTTGGGAGTACTTTAAAATAGGAAACTTTGACAAAAAAGAACAATTTGACATAAATACAATATGTTGGAAAGAAAAATCTTTTAAAAGAGAACGTTCTAAAAGTACCCATTTAGGTACAGGACTGGTTGAAAAATCATAAGCTAGTGAAAATGATTGTTTAATCAGGAATGCAGAATGGTATGTTTTAAAACTGGAGAAACGAACACCACCCTCTTAGGGCGAATCAGTTTACGTAAAGCTATGCAAGGGTGTTTGTTATTCCACAAAAACATAGTACATATAGAGTTTATGCGGGAAAAATAGGAATTGGGAATTTTAAAAGGGAGCATCGAGACAGTATAAAGCACATGGGGAGTAATCATCATTTTAATCGTGTCTAGTCTACCCCACCAGGAGAGAAATAGGGGGGACCAAATTTGAAGAAGGGATTGGATTTTCTTTAAGAGGGAGTCAAAAGTAAGTTTAAGAGTATCAACCAAGGAGGATGCAAACCATATACCAAGGTACTTAATTTTGGTAGGACACCAAGCAAATTCAGTATTACTAAACATATATTGATAGCAAACTGCATTTAGGGGCAGAACTTCGGTTTTGGACAAATTCAATTTATAACCTGATATGGAAGAGTACAATCGCACCTCATCTAAAAAATGTGGAAGAGAAGAGGTAGGGTTAGCCATATATACCAGCACATCATCTGCATAGGCTGACAATTTAATCTCTGAGGTAGAGAGTTTGAAGCCAGCAATCTTGGGGTTGGAACGAATCCTTTCCAAAAAAGGTTCAAGGCATAAAATAAATAATAAAGGGGAAAGGGGGCACCCTTGCCTTGTACCTCTTGACAAAGAAAAAAACTTGGAAAATTGATTATTAACAAATATACTGGCCCGAGGAGAGGAGTAAAGGAGTTTAACAAGGGAAATAAAAGAGGGACCAAAACCAAACCAATGTAGGGTACAAAACATAAACTGCCAATTAATACGATCAAACGCTTTTTCCGCGTCTAAGGATAAGGCTGCCATCGGGATTTTTAGATTTTTACTATGGGCTATAACATTAGAAAACATGCGAGCATTATCAGCAGCAAGCCTGACCTTTACAAACCCCACCTGGTCTGTTTTGACGAGACTAGGAATAATGGAGTCAAGACGCGAAGCAAGAATTTTAGCAAAAATGTTGCAGTCGTAATTAATTAAAGATATGGGGCGATAGTTTTTGCATAGAGAATGATCTTTATCGGGTTTAGGGATTATGATAATTAGCGCATCAAGAAAAGATCCAGACGCTTTAGCATCCGCAATAAAAGAATTAAATAATTGTAGGAGTTTAGGCGCAAAAAAGGCATGAAAAGCAGAATAAAACTCAATAGGCAGCCCGTCAGGGCCAGGCGCTTTAGCTTTTTTAAGGGAATTAATAGCCCGGGTGACTTCCTGGAGAGTGATATCCTTTTCCAATAGCTGAAATTCGTTAGCCAGGGAGGGAGGCGAAGGAAGGCCATCAAAAAAGGATGTTAAATTTACTTCAGAGGGATGAGTATCGTCATTGTACAAGGATTGGTAATAATTGTGAAATACGTCAGCAATATCTTCATCCGACGAGACTAATTTATTGATTGTGTAGTTGAAGATAGGGCCCACATTCTTACGTTCAGATTTGATTTTTAAATAATTTGCCAACATTTTCCCCGCTTTGTTTTGACCGCCATGAAATTTGGATATGATTTTAATAAGGGTGTTACAAGCTTCATGAGTAATGGTTTTACTAAGGTCAGTTTTAGCTTTGATTAAGTCCTGAAGTGCTGAGGGGGATTTGGAGGAGAAATAAGAATGTTCAAGCCCTTTAATTTTCTTAAGTTGGTCTTCATATTTCTTCTTATTAAGTTTTTTTTTCTTAGAGACATAAGAAATAGTGAAGGCCCTAAGTGCAGCCTTAAAAGCATCCCAATTGTTAGGGATAGAGGTGTCAGAAGGGTCATTAAAGGTAAAGAATTCATTAAAAAACTCAAATTCTTTCATAAAAACAGTATCCGACAATAGGAAAGAATTAAATTTCCATCGGCTAAAAGTGGAAGAAATGAGGGAGAGGTCCAGGGAAGTATAAACAGGAGCGTGGTCAGATATAAATATAGAACCAATCACTGATTTTTTAATAGAAGGAAGTAGAGATTTACTGACCATAATGTAATCAATCCTGGAGCGGGTGTGGTGAACATTAGAATAGAAAGTATATTCCAACAAATCAGGATTACACATTTTCCAAGAATCGTTTAAAGGACGAGGGGCAATGGCAGATTGAAAACTCTTATGTGACTTGTCAGGTTGAAATTTACTGGAGGATAATCTATCAGAGAAAGGGTCTAACCATTGGTTAAAATCACCAGCAATTACAAAGTCGGGGCAATCAATGGACGAAATTAGGACTTTAATATTCATCCAAAATTTAGGGTCTGGATGGACTGGGCCGTAAATGTTTAGCAAAACCAGATTCTTATTTTGGATAACAACCTTAGCCAGTGCCCAACGTCCTTCATCATCACACTGAGAGGAAATAATTTGCACGTTTAACGCTTTATGGAACAAAATAGCAACCCCTCCTTTTTTACCAATGGCAGGAGAAAAAACAACCTGACCCACCCAGTGTCTTTTCAACTTAAGAGATTCAACATCAGAACAATGCGTTTCTTGAAGAAAAACAACCTGCGAATTAAGTTTAGATAAGTGTGACAGTACCTTTTGATGCTTTACAGGGTGACCCAGACCTCGTACGTTCCACGAGACAAAGTTACACATGATGATAGGAAGGGAGGATGGGCGACATATGGAGAAAACACACTTCAGGGAGGTAACTACAAAATGGGAGACAAGAAATAATTAATTTGCATGAAAAGAAAACACCCAATACACTCATGATACTGCAAAACAGTGTGTCTAGAATCAGGAAGAGTAACAACATGCAAAGGAAAGAAGGACGTAGAGACCGCTCAAGAATAAAATAACATGAGAGAAAGAAGGTGAAGCAAGAAAGCCAGCAAAAGAAGAAGCAGAAGATAGGAAAGGGGAAAGGGAGACAGTTAACAAGAAAGAAGAAAAGAGGAAACAGATCAAGGCATGAGAGCCTGATCGGAGAAGAAGAAAACAACCAAGACATCAGGGGCGAAGATACACCAAAGAGGGAACACAACACCACGAGCTACCAAAGAAGGGACAATCATAATGAAAGAATAGAAAAGCGGAACCTCAGGAAAGGAAGCAATCACAAGTAGAAAAAAAATATCGGAAGCCAAAGGGAAATAGAGAGAGCCACATTAAAGGACTAAGAGATGGTGGATTCTAATTAGCAGTGTCCATGGTGGAAGAAGAGACACTCTGCAAGTACGTTTGAAGCTTTTGTGGGTCATCAAAAGAATGGGTACGGCCATTGTGCGTGATTTTGCAGAAACAAGGATGCAGAATGCCATACTGAATGTTCAACTGTCGCATCAGAGGAGGGAGATTCAGGAATTCCTTGCGTCGGGCATTTGTAGCAGTAGAGAGATCCTGTGAAATAAATATGTTGTGACCAGACCATTGGAGACGCCGTTTAAGCCTAGCAGTCTTCAGGACCGACATTAATTCAGTGAACTCAAGGAAAAGCATAATAATACCACGAGGCTTGGTAGAATTGGAGTTCAGACGCCCTAAGCGGTGAGCACGTTGTATGTTTAGAGGATGAGACGAAGGTTGGAGGTCCAAAAGTTCCTGAAGGAATTTTCGTATGAAGGCCACAATGTCAGACCCCTCCACATTTTCCGGAATACCATAAACGCGTAGATTGTTCCTAGGATTGCGGTTTTCAAGGTCCTCAGTGTGTAGTTTCAGTTTATGGATCTCTTGCTCTAATAAGGGAATTTTTACAGAGACATCTTGTAAATCACTCACACGTTGCTCCAAATTCAAAACCTTGCTCTCCATAACAACCCAACGTTCTTCAATCTGTTTAAGCTTTTCGTTGGTGGCAGACATAAACGGTTGGAGACCCCGTACTTCTTCTAAAATGGAGTCAAGGATAGGATTTGGCGAGGACTGAATGGGGGAGGGTGGATCATTTTTTTGCCTTTTAGGTTTGGCTCCAGTATGAGACAATGTTGAGTCATTCGCCATAATGCTGCCTTAGAAGTGCGCCAAAAGAGGAAATGCAGTATTACAAAAAGACTGTGACGCACATCACACACACCACCAACACCTATGCTGTATAAGACACCTCCACTGTCACATATAGATTGAGAATAGGAGCGAATAAATGCAAAGCGACGTGCAGTGGGCGCTATGCTGAAGCAGTGAAGAAAACTGGTCAGAGCAGGCTATGTATTGGTAACCTCATAGGAACCCAGGAACCATCAACAAGTCGCCTACATGGGTTAACACTGATTAGTGACACCAACATAAAGAAATGTTGACCTTGAACTTCATCATGGCTACACAGACTGGTGTATGGTAGACAGTCACTTCAGGCTCGGCATACTCAAAATGGCGGTTATATTTCTCCTCAGGAATTATTAGCAGGAGGCTGAACACCGGACCTCACCATATATATGAGCCAGAAACAGCATAGGAAGTGCCACAATGCAAAGTATCCATCGTATTGACAGTTCGAAATAAAAGCGAGGCAGTCCGAATGGAGCAGAGCGGCATTATATAGTCAAAAAGAAAGACACGGGCGAAGCGACCCAAAATGGCGGCTGCCCGCGTCTCGGAAACGAGAAACAATTACCGCTGTGGAAAGGTGACGAAGCAAGGCTCGAAATCAGCCTCCGACCTCGTCCTCACATTCTACACCTCTTCCACCAGTATCGCCTTCCGATAAAACTTCAAAAAAGCTGCAAATGAGGTCCTCACGGCATCTGCGGCTGTTGTCCCCCACGGAGCTCACGGAGCCGCCGTCCTCTCTCTCCGGCGCGCAAGCCACGCCCGCCGTCAATCTGCCATTATAAAATCTTTTTTACAATGCTTTAGCATGGCACCTAAAAATGGGAAAGTTATTGATGCTTGCCAGAGGCTTAACCAGATAACTCAACAGATACTCTGGAATCTTTGGGGTAACAATGCATATGGCGGGTATACTAAAGTGGTACTGAGGGAACATGGATAGCTCTTTAGCCTTGGATTCCAGTTACAACTTGGTAACAGTGGGAAAAGTTACATATTTTAGTCTTAGAGTACCTTTAGTAGCAAAATCCTAAAAAGCAGAGCAATGACTGGGTTCTATGAATGGGTAGTTATTTGCATTCACAGAGCCTGAGGAAAATAATAACAAATAAGTTACTTACCTTCAGTAATGCCTTATCTGATTTAAACAGAATATATATTATTATTGAGAAAAACAAGAGCGACCCATATATGCTTGCTAACTTGGTGTTGCAGTTAAGCAAAAAACAGAATATAGCTGCAGGTTTCTTATCTTAGAATTCTCCCAAGGTGCCAGACTGGATCCCTGAAATTTTTTACAGCAGTACCGCTGCACATCAGTAAAGGACATCAAACGACTCTGTAGGGATTTCGTCCTCTGAATGTGACACTGACAGAGTCCATGTAAGCCCTCCCTAACATGCTAATGCCAGTTTCTTCTGTGACTATTTTTCGCGCCAACAAGGTAGAGCCACTTATAGAAACTGCCTATGGAAACAGTGTGCCAAAAAAGAGACATCTTTGTGTCAAACATTTATGACATTTTAAAGAAAGGCATCACAATGCCATGGAAAGGGACATGAAAGTAACAGGACAAACAGTTCACAGTGCGGGGAGGAAGAGTCATTAAGTAATCTGCTGCTAGATCCTGTCTCTATCAGATAGGACGTTACTGAAGGGACGTAACTAGCTGGTCCGTAATGAGCTAAAGTGACCAGGCTGTCTTCACAATATAGGTAAGGCAAAGAAGCTATTCCACCAGAAGTTCCGGGGGAAGCCCATAGAGAGCTAATGGTTGCAAAACCTTAAGAAGCATGTGGAAAGCATTACCCACAGCAGAGGGATAAGAAAGTGTGGGAGAAAACACTACATAGAAACTATAACACTATACTGCCCTGCCAAAGGTATTCAGCCCATGACTGGACAAGGCTAAAGGACCAAGGACACCAGCACATACTGCTGAATTAGAGCTCCAGCTCCTTGTCGTGGAAACTAGTATGTGAGCTAACCCTACCCTGTGAAACACAGAGAAAAGGGAATCTCAGAACATATCCACAATGGAGAGAAAGAGAGAGAGAGATCCTATCAATGCTCAACAAAAGCATTGTGAGGAGAATAACAATAATGTTTGGTAGAGACCACTCTCAGCTGGAGAAAACCCTCCTAGACAGAAGGTAAACCTCTAGGACCATGAGAAGCCCAGAGGAGAAAGAAAAAATAAATGCATGAGCAACGACCAAGTTAAGGTCAACCGATAGCACCAAGAAAGGAGTAGATACAACAGAAGTTGCGCATGCCCCCTATGGAAGAAGTTCAGTACAACCATACTTGCAATATATACCTGTATATAAGCAAACACATATATACACCTATAGATATATATGCATACACACAAGTCTATCAGAATACACCAAAAATATAATCATCCCCGTCGGGGAAGCAAACAATGGCCGCCTTCTGCAAGCGAGGAGACTGACCAGTACAGGACGAGGAACATCCATAGAGTAGAGGTATCTATCAAAAGATAAATATAAATACAAACATACATTGGTGATAGACTAAAGTTGCGACAGCAACAGGGTGAAAATTATAGATATACAGATATTAGAACTTTGCTGGTAAATCAGCAATGTAAAACCGTATAAGAGCAGAGAAGGAGTGGAGGGCACCACCCACCACAGAAAAATAATGGCAACCGCTCATAAACCAACACTACTGACTGACGAGGCTACCATCAGGCAGTTAACAGAAAATCAAAAGAAAACAACAGGTGTGAAAACTCCGCTATGAAGGGATTGAAGACCACCACCGGACCCGTCAAAAGGCATATTCCAAATAAAGGTTAAACCATGGAAGGCTTCGACAGATAACCAATTTCCATACAATAAACAGAGATATCTGGCAGCAAGACCTGACTCAAGCTTCTAATAAAAGATAGAGTACAGAGCCATGAAGGGATCAAGCCCCATGTAATGGAAAAGCCAAAAATAATGGATGGCAGTGCATACAAGCACAACAAGGATTGAGGCCAGTAAGAAATGTCTCAACCGGAGAGAGGTGGTATACAAAACAAAACCTCCAATATACCACAACTAAAAAAGGGGGAAAAGACCCACATCTTCCAAATGAAGAGAGGGAGAAAAAGATAAATAATTCAAGCAGAAGGAATTTGCAATATAAGGTGTATGTAGTATAACAGACCTTTGAGGGATAGAATCCTTATCACATCCTATGAGGAAGAAGAAGAACCTTCAGGAAAAGGATGCTAAGGGAGACCCCAATTTCCTTGGAAACAAATCCTTAATTAGATGAAACCATAATCTCGACAAGACATCGACGAAATGGGTGAGATGGTGCCATCTGAAGAACAACCAATACAGTAATCAAATGGCGTAGCTGCAATCTGATTTGGCAAATAAATAATGCCTATAGGAAAAAAGGGTACAAGACATTCCAGAATGTAACAAGTAAAAACATCCTCTCCAGGGATGAAGCAGAAAAAAGGCAGCAAGGTTGGTGGCACAGGACCAAGGTAACCTTGAGGCAGTGGTGGGATCTGAACCATTGCATTAGAGGGGCCTTTGATACTCAAAGTGGCCTAACAAGGAATCAAAAGTCCAGTGACAGGACGTTTTCTTGCGAATGCATAGCGAGAGCAGAACAATAAGAAGTGTGAAAACACTAATAAAGGACCTAAGTGGGAACACTGTCTTAGAGCAGAGCTGAAAATCTACCCAGGTAAAGGATCATGCCACTCGTTCCACTGCTTCTGTTAGGGACAGAAGGTCGCCAGATAAAGGGAAGGGATGCCCTATGGTGATGGGGGATAACCCTTATTTGGTTAAAGGGGGGTTGGGCACTAGTACAAGACAGAGCTCCCGAGCACTATGTTTTCAGAGGCAGATAACCTAATTAGAGACACTAAGTGCCAGAAATAAATCCCCAAATACCTATAAGGCATCCAGAAGATGGTCCCTGTAGAACAGGGAACAAGGGAACAAGGCAACAGTTCATCAGCACAAAGCAAGCAAAATACCATCTTTAGAATGAAGCCTGTAAGAACAGTCACACATAGTGTCACAAAATAATATGCGTCCCAGATAACAGAAACCATAACCTGTCATTGACAGTATAAGAAGAATACAAGTACCTGCAGAAGACAGGAACACCTCACTGGGTGTCACCCATAGATGGAAAGGGGGTTTGAAGAGAATTGCACCCTGGAATGGCTCATATGTGAAAGAAAAGGGGACTTTACCTGAACATACCCAGTATGGGAGAACTAGGGAAGCAGACCAAGAGTCTGATCCACCCCGACTATCTTGAACTCGCCGCAAACCAAACTTGGCGTGAGCGCCATACAGATGGGTACTATCAAAATGCATATTAATCAGGGTGGTTTGGACAGCCTCCGAAAACCCAGAGGTGTGCAACCCGGCACACTGACGTAATGCAACTGAAGAGGCCATAGCCTGACCTACAGAGTCAGTGCTATCCAAAACACAGTAAATGATTAGTCTAGCTGCTTGTTGCCCATCCCGTATTAATGGAACAAGATCGTTCCAGGTCACATGCGGAAGAGAGGGCAGCAGGTGTGTCAATGATTCCCACAATGTATGGGAGAAGCATCCGAGGGCGCAAGAAGAATTAAGGGATTGCAGTGCTGAACTGGTAGAGGAGAAAATATGCCTACCACAAGCTTCTAGCCTCTCAGTCTGAAAGGACAGAAGGAAAAGAGTCAGTATTGTAGGCGGCCAATGCAGCCTGAATCACAAAACTTTGATGAGTAGGAAATCTGAGGAGACATACCGAATCTCAACGGGCCGAAAGGTGTCTGTGAGAAATAAAGCAATCCACAGGGGTCCCTGTATTGGGTTTAGAAATACTGGCTCTACCACTGATTGGCCTTGATGGAGGATGCTAAGTAATTGGTCTATTGTCATTTCTACAGAAGGAAGTGTCTTATCCAAAATTACCGAAACTCGTCTGTGCATATTCGCTAGAGAGGAGCTTGCCTCTGTAGCCAAACCAGGAGAGGACAGGAGGCCCGAGGCTTGGGAAGACTCCACGCCACTAGCTTCACCCAACTCAGTCAACCAGCTAGTCTTCATAGGAGGTTGGACCGTGTCAGAGATGGGGTGGAGAAACTCCACATCCTCTCCATACCCTCCATGATCGTGTTCTCAGAAGGAAAGACCAGAGGGGGGCTATAGAGAACCGAGGAAAAGTGTCTGAGATGGGTAGCTCCACCAGCGCTGCATCCGACGCCATCCAGTGCCAAAGAGGCAACATCCTGGTGTCTGAGAGGGGAAGTGGTGGGGTGTCAAGCGGCACAAATGGTGCAGTCATTGGAGTTGGTTGACCAGAACTAGGCGCTGTCGTCTAAGTCGGTTGACCAGACCCAGGCACCAAAGGTGGTAACGCCAAAGATCTTTGCACTGATGTTGAAACAGATTTGGAGTCCAAGGCCAAACTAAAGCAGAGGGTGAACCCGCTGGTGTGCACACAATCAAAGCTTTGTGCACCTCCTTGGTGCTCCTGGGAAAGGTGAAAACCTAAAAATACTATGAAAACAATTGTAATATTCTCTCATCTGGGTTAAAGTCGCCCTGGCTCTAGGGCCAGTTGAAATGCGTGGGGTAGACTTGTGCTCCGACTCTTCAACTGAAGATTAGGAAAAGGCTTTATGTGACAACCTGCGTTATGACTTACCTTGGGATGTCGATGGAGAGTGACGTCCATGAAAAAGGCTCCTGGATCGGTCCCGTGGGCAGTTCGTGGATGCAAATGGAACTGAGAACAAAGGGAAGTCTTGGAATACTGAGACATTAGGGCATAATGAAAGGGGTCAGAGGAAATCTTTCAGGAATCATGTCACTTTAACAGGGATGGGTGCTCTGGTAACTTCAGGAAAGCTGAGATGGCCAAATGATACCCTTTAGCTATGACCAAAGCAAGGCCTATCCAGGTGAGAGATAATGCAAACAGGATAATATCAGATAAGAGTGCAGACAAGTGGCATGGGGATTTGGCAGCACACCAAGCCACACATTTGTCCCATCTGCAGGCATGTACAGTTTTAGTGGATGGATGCCTGGCTGCTAAGATGACATCACACAATGCGGGAGGCATGCCAAAAACTCACAGCTGTCACTGCTCAATCTCCACCCATGGAGTTGTACCATATGCAGGTTCAGGTACAGAACCCTGCGTTGCTACTGTGACAGGAAATCCTCTCGAAGAGACAGCGTGATCTGAAGACTGGAGCTCATGCTCAGGAGTTTTGGATACCATACTTTCTGTAACCAATCCGGAGGCACAAGAATAACTTTGGCCTGGTTGTTCCTGATCGTCTTGAAATCTCTGAGCAGGAGTGGTATCGGTGCAGAGGTGTACAGGAGGTCTGTGTTCCACTCAAGATGAAATGCACCTCTGTGCGAAAGACACCTCAGAAACTTCAGTGTGCAGAAGTGCTGACGTGGAGCACTATAGCTGTGGGAAATAGATCTAACCAAGGTTCTCCCACTTGCAAAAGAGACCTTGCAACACCTCCAGATGGAGAAGCCATTCATGATCCGCATGGTAGCGCAGGCTGAGTTTGTCCACCTGGGCGTACAATGAGCCCACCAGGTGCTGCATGACCAGGAAAATGTCCTGACATTCTAGCCATGTCCAGAGAAGTAAAGCCTCCTGTCCCAGGGTTCAGGCAGGACAACACTCTTCCCTGTTTGTTGCAGTACCACTTGGTGGTGTTGTCAGTGAACCAGCCTCCCCTTGACGGAAGGAAGAAAGGAAGACGTTCAATACCAAGCATATCGCTCTCAGCTCCATCAAGATAATGTGGCTCTGAGACTCTACGTGAGACCAGAATCCTCTGATCTCCACCTCTCCCAGATGGCCACCTCTGTGATCTCTGGGTGTAAAATTAATCTGCCACTGACCGAATCTCAGTTATTCACCCACCACTGCAGTTCTCTCCGATATCTAGACCAGGTTGGAGGGATTCTCCTGATGCTGAGTTCATGGGAACTTCAGGTCCCACTGCAGATCCTGCATATGCCAACGGGCGTGTTTTACAAGCAGGATACAGGAGACCATGAGGCCCAGCAGCTTCAGTACCAGTCTCACTGAAATCCCGAATAGAGGCTGAAACGTAGGTGTCATAACCTGAATATTCCAGACTCGCTCCTCTGGAGGATGAGCGCAAAATTGTAATGTGTCCAAAATGGTTCTGATGAAATGGAGCATCTGAGATGGAATTAGATGCGACTTTTTTTAGTTGATAAAGAACCCCAGTAAATGCAGTGGGTCCATTATAGTCTGAAGGTGGGAGACAACTGCCCAGAGCAAGGCCGCCTTCAATAGCTAACCGTCGCGGTAGGGAAAGTCTGGAATCCCAAGTCTCCACAAATGGGCTGCCACCACCACCATCACCATTATGAGGGGCACTGGTAAGGCCGAAGGGAAGCACAGTGAAGTGAAAATGTGCCTGACCTACCATGAATCGTAAGTAACGCTGGCAGGACGTGAATATGGAAGTAAGAGTCCTGCATGTCCAGTGCTACCATCCAGCCTCAGGGATCCAGGGCAGACAGAAACTGAGCCAGAGTGAGCATTTTAAACTTTTCTTTTTTCAGGAAGTACTTGAGAGGGCCCAGGTCTAGAATAGAATGAAAGCCTCCATCCTTTAGCGGCACAAGAAAGTAGTGGGAATAGCAACCACAACCTACTTCTGATGGAAGGACCCATTTGATGGCTCCTTTGGTCAGAAGAGTCTGTACTTCCTGTTGCAAGAGTGAAAGGTGGTCCTCCGTCAGCCAATCGGATGACGGTAGCAAATGTGGCAGTGTTTTGTTATAAAGGAAAAGAATAACCTCGCTGGATAATCTGAAGCACCTATTTGTCTGATGTTATCTTCTGACATTGGGGCAGCTGGTGCCATAATCTGCCACCAACCGATTGCCCATGGAGTTGTGAGGCTACATTAAGGGGGCTTTGAGAATGAGACTGCGGGAGTGGTGGGGGGGGGAGATTGGGTAGATCTCTAGCCTTGGTTCCCATGAGGTTTGTGATAGCCTCGTCTACGGCCACAAAAGAACTGAGGTGCTGTTAGAACTGGGGGTCTCTAGTTGGCAGAGGTAGGTACCTTTGACCAAATAGGGACCCTTGCTTCTTGTCAGGATAAGGGGGATACACTCTTTAGGTAACCCGTGCTCACCCCCTTGGTAGCTTGGCACGAGCAGACAGGCTTATCCCAAAGGCAATGTGTAAAGTATTTGTACCAACACTCACAGGAGTGGAGACTTTGATTACGCTCTTGGGACGAGTGAAATCAGGCTCACCAGCGGACCCTTGTCCGCCAAAAATCTTCTAAATGGCATTTCCAGGAATTGAGGATGAGGTACTTTCTCTCCTTAACCAATCCCTAGAATCAGGGCTTGTCCCGGTTAGGTTAAAGGAGGCCCGGGTTATCCCGCTATTAAAGAAATCGGGCGCAGACACCTCGAATCTGAAAAATTTTAGGCCAATCTCTCAGCTGCCTTTCCTGGCCAAAATACTCAAACAGCATGTTCTGCAATCTCTTTCTCACCATCTTGAAGATAACCACCTCCTAGAACCGAATCAGGCCGGCTTCAGGGCCCATCACTGCACGGAATTATTCATGCTTTCCGTGCTGGATGATCTAAGACTTAGAGCCGATAAAAAAATGCCATGTGCCCTGGTATTGTTAGACCTTTCCGCGGCATTTGACACGGTCAATCACTCCTAACTATTGTCGCGGATTACGGATCTGGGAATCCAGGGCTCAGCGCTAGCCTGGCTCACCTCCTTTCTAAAAGACCCTTCCCAGAGAGTCCAACTAGCTGATCTGGTGTCTGAGCCAGCTACTCTCTCATGTGGTGTACAGCAGGGCTCAGCACTCTCGCCCCTCTGATCTTCGCACTAAACCAGCTGGAGTGTCGGATTTATAACTACGCCGACGACACCCAAATTATCGTCCAGATTGACAGTTCACCATCAGCTCATCTAAAGATGCAAAACATTCTAAAATTTACTGTCAACTGGATGGCGGCAAACTCCTTAAAGATAAATCCCGATAAAACACAGTTACTGGCGGTCACCACAGCCCCCAACCCTTGGAACGATCTATTCTGGCCTAAGGAACTTGGGCCTTTTCCAGAACCAGCCATGGCCGTAAAAAGTCTGGGCAACAAGATTGATGCCAAGCTATCTATGGCACAACAGGTGTCAACAGTCGTAGCAATCTGTGTTGGACTGTTGAGACAACTGCGAAAACTGCCCCGCTCTTCACCTTTGCCACTCTTAGAAGGGCAGTATCAGCCTTGATCCTGTCGCGCCTGGACTCTCTCTGTACTCTGGCATCTCACAACAACTACTGGCCAGACTACAGGTTGTCATGAATGACACAGCCAGATTGATCTTTAAAAAACCAAGACGGGCACATGCCATGGCTCTACTGCGCGATCTACACTGGCTTCCGGTCAGACAGGCTCAAGTTTAAGGGGCTCTGCATCACTCATAAAACCCTGAATGGTCAAACCCCAAGGTACATCAAGGACCGCCTAACCAACTATGTCCCCAGGAGGGCGCTTCGGTCAGCAGAAGCCAACCTACTGGTATGCCCCCACTCCAACTTGTCCTCCATGGGCGGGAGAGCGTTCTCGACTTCTATCCCCCAAGCGTGGAATAGCCTTCCTGCAAGCCTTCGCAAGGAAGCTAATCTCCTTCCTTTCAGGAAGAAGCTGAAGACGCTGCTTTTCTCAGAGGCTTGGGGCAATATTTAAGCAGCCACCCGCCTACCCCTCCTGGCTTAGGTGTACCCTCCATACAGCGCTTAGAGACCTCTGGGTGATAATGCGCTGTATACATTTAAATACAATTACAATTACAATTACAGTAACACAGCGAAAACACCACAAATGGACACCACACCAGTTTAGAAAAATAAAGTATATTTATCAAAATACACAAGACCAAAACGACAAAAATCCAACATACATTGAAGATTGCGAAAGCTGCCACTTCGCCCTTCAACCTTCCCCGGCACACTCCCTTTCAGGACTGTTGATTTACCGTCCTCCGGGATCACCAGGAAAATTCCTTAACGCTCTCATTGACACGGTGTCACAATTAGCTTCATCTGCCCCCAACTTCCTCTTCGTGGGCGACCTCAATCTCCACCTCACAGACCCCACAGACCTGACAGCGTCTGATCTCCTTCTGGACCTCATGTCATTTAATATCCGGCTGGTCAATAACGGACCTACCCACGACAAGGGACATCTTTTGGATCCTGTCCTTACTAACATCACGGACATCACCACTGGCCCCCCCCTTCCGCTCCCCTGGACAGATCATTTCCTAATCCCTATCTCCTGGTATTTCTTCATATCACCCTCCCAACCCCCCAAAACTCGGGTTACTGACCGACGATGGCACAAACTTGTCCCAGATGAATGGGCCAGCATTCTCACTGACTCTATCCCTGCCCTCTCCACCGACCCAGTCATTGCCGATGAACAGTTCAATTCTTGGGTCACATCTTCATTGGACAAACTCCTCCCCAAAACCACTACTTTCAAACATACCAAACGAGTGAGCCCTGCTCCTTGGTACACTCCGGAGCTCAATCTTTTACGAAAAGAATGTAAAAGAACGGAACGCTCCTGGAGGAAGGATAAGTCTAATGTAAAGAAGGACGCCTACCATTCCTCATTACAAATTTATAAGACCGCCCTTCGCAAGACAAAAAGCATATTCTTTCAAGAAAGAATAGAAAATTCCTCTTGCTCCAGCAAGGAATCTTTTATTATTTTAAAAGAACTCCTTAAGGTCCCAGACTCCGGACCTAGAAACCCACCAGACCCCAAGGCAGATGAGGAAAAATTTCATAAACTAGCTAACTTCTTTAAGGAGAAGATCCAGAAAATCCTTGACTCCATTCCAACTACAAACTCGAGGGAGGAAGATGAGATCAATAATATTCCCACTTCCCCCCGTCTAACCTCTTGGGGACCTGTGACTGTTGAAGAGGTCGAAAGCACGCTAAATACCATCAAAAGCGGATCTCCCAGGGACCCCGCTCCACTACGTATCCTCAAGAAAGTAGCATCCACCATCGTTCCCCCCCTTACCCATCTGATCAACACCTCATTGCAACAGGGAGTCGTCCCCTCCAGCTGGAAGGCCGCAGTCGTCAAGGCTCTATTAAAAAAACCATCCCTGGACTCTTCGGACCTGGCCAATTACAGGCCTATCTCCCTTCTCCCTGGAACCAGTAAGATTGCCGAAAAGCTTGTGAATAAAAAACTTTCACAATTTTTGGAAATCAATAATCGACTTAAAAGCTCGCAGACGGGATTTCGCCCAGGGCAAGGGACCGACATCGCCCTTCTTGCAGCGGTGGAGGAGGCCAGAGTACTTTTGGACGCGGGAGGATCAGTGGCAGTGATCCTCCTGGACCTCAGTGCGGCCTTCGACACCGTCAACCACCAGCTCCTTATTCACCGACTTAGGACTGTCGGTGTGGAAGGAACCGCACTGACTTGGCTCTCGTCCTTTCTGGGCCAACGCTCTTTTCAGATCTGGGAGAATGACACCCGTTCCTCCGAAACACCCCTCCAATGTGGCGTGCCTCAGGGCTCTTCCCTGAGCCCTACATTATTTAATATCTACATGTCCCCATTGGAGGAGGTTGTCAACCCGTTCGGAGTGAGTATCGTCAGCTATGCTGACGACACACAATTAGTGGTGTCCTTAGCTCACCCATGTCAAGAACCTGCGGACCTATAGAACTGTCTGACGCAGATACAAGGATGGATGAACAGCTCATCTTTAAAACTTAACGGTTCTAAGACTGACATTCTCCTCCTTGGTCAGAAGGGGCTGTCCCTTTCACAGAACATCTGGCCCCCTTGTCTGGGTTCGCCTCCAGACCCAAAATCTGAGATCAAAAGCCTGGGTATGTGGCTTGAAAAAGACCTGTCGTTCGCGACACAAGCCAATAAAGTAGCCGGGACGTGCTTTGGTCTCCTCAAGTCGATTAGAAAGATCTTGCCTCTACTTCCTCCCACCTCTCAAAAACTGTTAATCCAAGGCCTCATATTATCAAGGCTGGATTACAATAATTCCATCTACCTAGGCGCCCCTGAGGCAACCCTGAACAAGCTACAAAGGATCCAAAATTCCGCTGCCCGGATCCTCACCAATACTCCTGCCAGAGCTTCGGCCAAACCAGTCTTGAAGCTTCTTCACTGGCTCCCAGTAAGAGAGCGAGTGAAGTTCAAAGCCCTCTGCCTGGCCCACAGACTGCTTCAAAACAAAGGTCCCCCCATTCTAAGAAAATTCATTAGACCATACAAAGCCCCAAGATCCCTCCGATCCAATCAGGAACATCTCATCATCATCCCCAGATTCAAGAAGGCACGCAAGGGTGGAAGGTGCTTCTCGGTCCACACTGCACGCCTTTGGAACGCACTTCCCCGCGACCTGAGAACAGAACCAGACTATCTCCGATTCAGGAAGCGGCTGAAAACCCATCTCTTTCCGTAAATTCTTACCTTTCCCTTTAGCCCCCTTTGTCCCGCAGTTGTATGGATCTTAGCGCTGGGATACTTACGAGTGACTACGCGCTTTATAAAATTTAATAATAATAATAATAATAATAATACACAGCTTAAAAATATGATTTTAAAAAGGTTTCAAGAACTTGTACCATGTTAATATATGGATGCGTGGCTTTGCACCAAAGTACCTGGAGATGTGACAAAAGTACGCAAGCCAAACAGCTGCTGCGTCGAAAAATAAAGAGATGCGACACTCCTGAGACCCTGAGGAGGTGATGCGACAGCCCCGCTGCAAGCAGCGGACGGGTTGCGTCGAGTCCGGTCTGTAGGGGGGAGCGATGCCTCGAGTCTTCGTGCCGGTTCCGGTTCGCAGATGTTGCGTTGGGAAAAGCGTTTTGCACAAGTACAATGCGTAAGTTTTCGGGATGCGTTGGCGATTGATGCGGCGGCGGCGTTGGTCCTCTTCAGCCACGATCCCTTGATGCGCTACGATGGAAATCTTCTCGCACCGTCTAGATGCGCTTGTGAAATGTGCTGCAAGAAGAGCGAAGTGATGGGGTTTGCAGTTCATTTCACGCTTCTTCTTCTTCCAGCTCCCCAAACAGCAGCAACAACCTCCAGAGGCCCCACTACTGGATCAAGCACTCTAGGCGGGTCGGAACTCACACAGCAGAGTTCAGGGGGAGCTGAGGGTGAAGTTCTTTTGTTCCTGCGACTTCAAAACAGGAGGCCGGCTCTCCTCAGGCCCTTGGATATCTTCTTCAAGCAGGGGACACAGCACATCGCAAAGTCCTTTTCCTTTCCTTGGCATACTAGCAACTCGCCCCAGAGCACACGTAAGGGCAGTCCTTCTCTTCAGTTTCTTAAGCTCTTCTCCTCGGCAAAGGTTCCTCTTGAATTCCAGGATGATCTAAAGTTCAGGGGTTTCTGCTCTCATATTTATACACCAAAAGTCTTTGTTCTATAGGTGTTAAGGGTCCTGGACCCAGTCCAAACAAGTTCTGGGTGCACTCTGCGAGTGAACAACTTCTTCCTTTGTGAATGTGGGCCAGGGTCTTCAGACACACGGCAGGAGGTGGAGCTAGCATTGTGGAAGGCAGGCATTGCCCTATTCAGGCCCAGGTGTTACTCCTCCCACCACTACAAATGCAGATCGGCCTATTCAGCCTAGTGCTGACTCACCCAGACTCCTGGAGCCACCCAAGCCCCTGTCACTCTCCAACCAGACAGTCAATCCACAAATAGGCAGAGGTACACAGAAAGATAGAACAAGAAAATAGCCACTTTCTAAAAGTGCTATTTTCAAACACAGAATTTAAAAAACATCTTTACTAAAAGATGTGTTATTCAATTCTGAGGTTAGGGATACCAGACTCCAATTTTCTATCTCACTCCTACGGGAAGATATGCAGGTAAACATGTTACACAGCAGTCCCCATTCTGGCCTATGGGCAAGATAGCCTTTCAATAGTGAAAAACGAAATTGGCAGTATTGTTACACACACTAGTACAGTGGTTTCCAATGTGTGTGCCGCGGCACCCCGGTGCACCGTCAGAACCAGTCAGGGGCGCCGCAGACAGATGCGCAAAATGATATATTTGCATTACATTAATATCATGTTTTTACCATAGCAGCCCATTCTCCGGACAACCACACGGGGGTGCTGGTGACCACACTATCATCTCCTGATGGTCACATCCTCTCTGATTCCTCCTGCCTTGTTTTATTACGTTTTCTTTAAGTTTACCGCTGTAACTAACCCTGTGGGTAGGGACCACCCTCCCAACCTGCTGTGTGACATTTCTCACACTAATCCAACGACCCCGGCTTCCTGACAGTCTTTTAAGTGAAAATAAATTAAACTTAATTGTAACCCGGGACAATTACCTAACAGTGAATGTGTCCCCAGCCCACCAGCCAAACGTACCTTAAATGATCTACAGTCGGATAGCCTTGTGAAAAAGACTTGGGCAAAGTGGGGCCAACACTGACAATTAATATAGTCTGGCATTTACCTGTGCCCATAATTATTTCAAATAACAGAAAGACTGCCATTATCGATCTTCTGTGTGTGTTTGCTCTTTATTCAAATGTATGTTCAGAGGTTTCACTTTCAAAATATTTCCGTTCTAATGATGTCACTACTTTGCAAAATATGTTATCTGACACACAGATTCTGCAGGTGTGTTCCTTCCTTTTTACCATCCGCATGACCGGGGATGTGGAGGGACACCAAAGCAGAGCGAGGAAGGAATGAGGTGACGTGCTGGGCTCTGAAATCAAGAGACTCCTCTTTTTGTTACATCGCTCTCAATGCATGTCATAACATTATGAGGCTTATGATAAAATCAGGAGTTACAGGGGATCATCTTTTATTTGCATGCTTGTTACTTTACTTTTACCTCTTGTTTGGCCTAAAAACAAGTATTGGGGAATTAAAAGGGACATGAGAGGAGAGAGGGGGCACTCACATCCTAGAGGGAGCATAAAGCGCCTAGCACTTCCGCACCCTGTTTGAAGCTTCTATGAATTACTGTGTGCAACTTTATTGTGATGTGAATCTCTACAAAGTGCACCCACCTTGTTTGACCTCAAAGATATATTGACAATTTAGGCCAATTTCAAATGGTCGTTATATGACAAAACTGTTACAGAAAGTGGTGACATCACAGTTCCAATCATTTGTGCAATCTGTCAATTACATGGATGATCCTCAAGCTGGCTTCAGGCTCAATTCTGCATCCTATGTATTTTGTGTCATCTGCATCTGTAGAATGACCAGGACAGTATTCTTACCATGGTTCTCTGCATTGGTTGACACCTTTGGCTGCATCTCACCCCCTGTGCTAGGTCACTGACTGGCGCTGCCAGGGCTAACTGAGAACACACTGGCAGTAGTTTGTGATGATTGCTTAGTTGGCGGCATCTATCTGTCCTTCATTCATTCATATAATCATTCACTAGTTTGCAGTGTGGAGTCCCCAGAGTGCTGCTTCCCCCCACACTCCTTATTACTATTTTCACACACCCATACCTCTTCTTAAACCATTGTGACTATTTCCCCATAACTGTGGTGGTGACACTTCACTCTCGATCCACTGCCACCTGTCTGTGGTGCTTCTCCAGATTCCATGCTATCACCAGGGGTGCTTAACTCCTGTATGACTCCTCACACTGTGGTACTAAACTCCACTGGTTTATGATATCGTATGTATGCTGCTGTCTCCCAGCCACATCTCAAGGTTCATGAGAATCCTGGCCACTCACTGAATTTTTCATACTGTCCATCCCAGGTGTGTCAATGGGGCGGAGAAAGTGGTTAATTCCGAGTAGTGAGAAACCACAAGTCCTGCATCCTGCTCCTGGGGTTGGTATCTCTGACCTACAGAGCTGTCTTCTGGCCTGAGTCCCTGGTTCCTCTCCCCCTCAGCCAGTGATAGAAGTCTGCAATTTGTGTATAATGTTCCATGGCAAATCTGTCCTTTGTATTTGAAATCAAAGCGGTCTCCATTAGCATCTACTAAAGGGTGTACTTTGATTCTGACACCTCTCCCAGAGTACTTTAATCACCCTCACAGTGGTGATCTCCTAGAAGCACCAACATCCGTGAATGTGCACACTGCTGGCACTGTTGGGCCTGCACGCAAGAGGGAAGCCATATGATTATATTACCTTCATTGGCTTCATCCCAGTTATTTTCAGGGAGAAAAAGTTAAGTACTCCATAGACAGGGCTTACATCCCCCACCTGCTGAAAAAGTAACATAATGGGGAGCCGCGGCCAATAGGTCAAGGGAGCCGCGGGTCAAAAAAGTTTGGGAACCACTGCACTAGTACATGTCCTACACTGCACCCTGCCAAGGGGGTACCTTGGGCCTACCATAGGGATGTCCTATGTGCAAGAAAATGGAACTGTAAGGCCTGGCATGTGGGTGCAATGGCCAGGTCAACATGCAAGGGGATTGCACAGATACGTTTCAGTATCTAGTCTGACGTCTAGGAATAATTCTAAGATATGGAATCGGCTGCTAGAAATCTCTATCAGATATCACGTACAGGCAGAAAGACCTTGGAAAATATTGCTTAAGGATTCTCTAGCAGGCTCTTTGAGAACAATGTCATTCAAAAATAAACTGTACTTATTCTGCTGCATGTAGTGCCAGTCAGAAATATAAACAGAGAATAAACCTAATGATACAGCATCCGTTTTGATTAAAATGGCTTTGAGACCTTATTGAAGTCTAGTTAGCCTAAGCCAGAAAATAAACTTAACATGTCATAGCAAATTTATTTTAATTGTATATAGCTTCATGTTAGTATACACATGTAAATTCAAATGCAGAGTTATTAGTCTGCACACTAATATTAATGCACACTTCGATCTAAGCACACAAAACTTCTCATAAGGTCATAGGTTTTGCATTTGGTGTGTAAGTTATGGCTTGCATGACAGCATTGCAAGCTATGGTTTTTATTTTGTATCCAACACCACGTTAACTGTGAGTTTAAAGTGAATTTCAGTAGGTTTTTTAAATGATATATTAAGGTGCTAGAAACAAAGTTAGCCATAACTGCAGTTTAACTATTGTTTTTCTAAATTACATACAACATCCAACTTCTATAAAAACCAACCTCCTCCAAATTGACAAACCAATGCTGTGCATGGTCTTTACCCAAGTGCTGAGGGGTTTGGTCTTCAGGGCATGTCAGATCTATGCAAAACCTAAGTTCCTTGATTTAGCCCTAGATTCACCTACCTGTAGAAAACTATTCATTTAAATTCCTGAATAGTTTTCTGCTATTTAGCCATGACCTTTTTGATGGAATTACATGAAAATAAACCCATTAGAAATATGTTTTATATACCAAGTATCTTCCATGTTTCATGCAAAGCTATGAAATGGAACTAAAGTTATTAACAAACCAAAGATTAATTGACCACCCCTTTACCCCATTATCGTATCTCATTGAAACCTGCCATTCCTGCACTAGGTTTAACTCACTAGCAGCCTGCGAAATGTCACGCATATTAATTTAATAGCCCTACAATTACCTCAATATTAATACCGTTTTGACCCAGCCTTAACAAACTTGCATGAAACTCAAATATTAAGATTACGCTAAACATGTTGATAGAGGGTCAAGCAGATCTGTGAAACTGTCTTAAAGTTATTAACAACTCAATGTTTTTTAACTTTACCCCCCAAAATCTACCTTTGATGAAGTGGCATGACACCTGAAATTTCATGAGCTGAATTTGACTTGCTAAAAGCTTGTGAAAGTGTATGCAGGTCCATTAAACAGCACTAAAGTTATCAGTATATTAATATGTTTCAGGCCCCTATTAACTTTGCCTCCGCATGTTGATTCTGCATGAATCCTGCTGAAGCCATAGAAGACAAAAGGTGTAAGATGTCTGCCAAATTTCATGTAAATATATCAAGTTATGTTGCACTTATTAGCATATGAGCACCTTTGACCCAGCCCCATTTAATTGTGTTACCTATTGATGGAGCTGCACACATTTTAAAATTCCTAAAATGTAAATGTCTGCCAAACTTTGTGCAAATTCAACGAACTGCACTGACGTATAGCCAATTAGAAAAACACGTTTCAATTGTCAAGCTAGTTCTAACTTTTCTCTTATGCAACACATTTTTGCCATGCTAATTTCTTAAAAACTACTTTACAGCTTTCCACCAGAACAAGCAAAGGTACACCTCTAAGTAATGTCTGGTTTCATGCCACTTCGGTGCCATTGCATTCTGCATTTTTTCCTGTAGTACAGAGCAACGATACCAAGGGGACTTAAAATGGGAAACTCTTCATTTTTGGACTTTTGTTTATTATCCCCTCTCTGGACAGATCTGCATGGAACTTGACGAGTCAAACCTAAATTAGCTAAACGTTTTTGGGGAAAGTTCTGCACAAATTTGTTGATCAGTACTGAAGTTATTAGAAAAACCAAAAACGTTTGTTCAATTGAAACTGTCCTAACTATAGCTAGATACTAACGCCTGGCCATTATGGACTCTGTGACCTATATCGTATCTATACAGGGACTCAGAATGTAATATGCTATTGATTGCCATTGCTGAGAGTGGGAGGGGCCTCGACTCATGAGAGGCAAAACCTCAAGTGAATCTCAATGCCTCTCCCGTTTCTCAGCAATGGTAATAAATAGCATGTTGTGCTTTGTGCATCTGCATACATGGTCAACGCCATAAAATGTGTTCATGTGTATTTGTTCTAACAAATGTATTTACGTAAAACCAGGATGCAAGGAGTTAAATGTGTGCAGAAAGCTAAAACCACATTGAAGAGGCCTGTCACTCCCCCATGGAAAGAAATTGTTACAAGCAGCTCTTAAACCTACGAGCAGGGCCCTCCAGCTTTGGCACTCTTATTTTTTCTGTGAGGACACAGGTATATGTTTTGGTGGTAAATGAGGGACAGACGAGGGGGAGTGACTGGAAAATTGGTAACATTGACTCCTAAATATTTGAGGTTTAGGGAGGGGTAAGTAGAGGCTTAGGGAGGAACACCTACCCTCACGAGAGTAAGCCTAATGGTATTCACAAACTACACTTCTAAAGTTACTAAAGCCCAAAAGGTCTCAAAACATTGGCACATATACTCCAGCTCAGTATTGGATTAAGTCTATCACCACATATGGCCACTCACAAGTACTACAACGTATTCTTATAGAAAACACCCCATAAGAATCAATGCCAAATGATGTTTAGTTTTAAATGAAAATGTACAAAACTGTTTAAGTGTTAAAACCTTAGAGTAGGTAAAAATTTAATATTTTATTATTAGACACAATGAATAATTATCTTAGTTTTAAATATATAATTAAACGTATAAAAAAATTCAAAAATGTATTAATACAAAAGCATTTATTACATTTAAAAGGGTGTCTTTAATATTGATTGGAATAATGTTTATAAATTACACAAATATATGATAAACATTTAGTAAGCATCGAATCTGGTGAGTTATTGTGCAGGAACATGTTATTTTATTAGTTCTTTTTAATAAAACTTTTAAATGAATGTACATTTTTAAATTACATTAAACATTGTTTACATTTTTTTATGAATGAATAAGCTCGATTATTTTTCCCTATACTTTCCGATAGGGAGCTCTTAGCGCCTGTGTTGAAGAGGGCTCTCCATGTATGAAAAGTTACTTGCAGTAACTTTACATTTGGAAACTTGGTTACAGATGTCTCCACCCCTGAATTGATGAAACAGAGACCTGTAAACCTGCACTCGGTAATGGTGAATAGAAGATACTTTAAATTTACATATAAATGTGCAAGTAAATGTAACCATCTATGTGTGAATTTTTTTTTAAATAGGGCTGGTAATGTTTGGGTGCTTTTACTACAAAAAAAGCACACAATGCAATGCTATAAAAACCCATAATTCACAGGGAACCGCGAACTATGAAAAACTGCTTTGACAGCCCCCACGTATCTCTGCAGACCTCTACCATTATCTGTACTACTAGGGTTATGCAGGATGGTGGACCAAATTATTCAGCAAGATTATCTAGCATTGCAAAGTATGTCATACATTTTCTTGCAGTATTATTTTCATCCATTTAAACTAGATTTTTTTGTAAAATCTGCAAATCATGTGGCAAATTTGCTGAATCCATAATTATGCAATAAACACTGCATTGATAGAATTTCCTAACTCCAATTGTCCTCCCCATTGTCCACAATGTAATGAAAAGTAAACAAAACCTAAGCATTCTAATCCCTAACAGTGACGATTGTTAGCTGTACTTTGAAGAAAATAGTTTGTCAACTTAACTACCCCAAAATAAACATGTAATATAAAACCCATGACAGGTAAAGTGGTATTTGGTGTAGTATTGACATATTGGTATCTATTGATATTTAAAAATCACTTGGCCTATCTGATATAATGACATTTCCCCATTTGCTTAGGAACTGTTTAAACACGATAAGCAATGTTGCAAAATGCAAACATATGGAATAGAAACATATCATCTCTTTTCTTTGTACTACGTGCAGAAGGGCAAAAATAACAGAAGAGTGCCATCATAGTGCCGGAAATTCCATTGTGCCCGCATGGAAGATCTGGTAGTATAACTTTATCAGTTTCTTCTTCCTGAATGCAATGGTGTGATCTAAGAAAAATCGCCTCCTCCCTGTAGACCCAGGGTCTGATGTACCACATTCTGATGTTCGGCTGCAAACTACTAAGTATTTTTTGCATAACTGGTTTGCGACCTGACAAGAGTTTTGCACTTCAACTGATGTAGAAAATGGTTACAGTGCAAAACCACCATCACAGTGAGTAACAAGAACTGCTGCCTTTTTAAGACATTTGAGTCAGGGGTCATTTTGTGACTCCCTGCAAATGACTGTGAATGCAGGGACGAAGGCCTGCAAGGTACCAAGTATATCCATCTCTGCATTTGCATTCACTGAATGCTTGCATTTTTAGAATAGCCCTTGCTCCCCAAAGAATTGATTTGAAAAACAAAAAGTAGACATTCTGTGAATGAGATTGGGAGGACGTGGATTTGTCCCACGCTTACAAAGTAAAAGCTGTTTTCCGGGAACAGCTTCCATTATGTGACTGGAGACCGTGCACTTTAGGAAGTCATTCTCACATCGATGGTTTGTGACCGCATCTGAATACAACCTGGCTGCCATGTTGGAAGAGAATTACAATAAAGTATCTTATGCAAGATACAATTCCAAGATGGTCGTCTGACGCTATGGCAATGATTATGCCACAATTGTACAAGCACTGTCAAAGCCAGTAACAAGAGGAGGGACATCTTTGCTGTAACTGATCATGCATTAACAAAAAGCGACCAATTGCTTGTTTGAGATGAAAATGATGCGCGCCCACCCTGGATACATTTTGACTTCCAATTTTTTAGGGGTGAGACTTTCAGTTATACTACATAAATAATAATTAAGGCACTGTGTAGCCCAGGAGAACCTAGACAAAAATAATAGTATAATTGTCATTAATATGATGTGGCTGGCCTAATAATTGTCATTAATATGATGTGGCTGGCCTCAGCACCAATAGTGGGAACCACGCTGATAAAATAAACTAAAGGGGGCGCAGTCTGTCACAGCTGTGGCCAGCATCAGTGGGATCCACTGGACACTGGAGCAAAACATTTCATCATTACAGGCACTGTGGAAATACGTGTCTTTGTCTGTCCTGGCTCCAGACCGAGCTCGCGGGGGCACGCCAATTTAGCATTTGACCGAATGAGCAAGTTATAGTCCAAATTAGCAATCTGCTCTGATCTGTAAGAACCGCATATATAAGAATCTGATGATATCATTAAATCTATCGATCCATGTTCCAATTCTATATGTTGTAATTTAGATACGAATAAAAAAATGGTATGAACAATTATGGGGGAGTCCCCTGAGAGCAGCACCCCTCACCTGCAGCGTCTGGTGCATTTGTGCATGAGCTGCAGGTCAGGTCATCCCCCCATCTTACAAGTGGTGTCTCCTTGTGATGTTAGCAGCTCGGTGACAACCTTGTCATGATTCATATAAATAACCCAAGGAAGTGGGAACCGTAAAACTGGATGTCAAGGCCCTTCTGCATTGAACCAGGGAACCTGCGTCCTGTCACAGACAGAGATTCACCACTACTGATCCTCTCCCACACAGGCCCTCACTCTTCCTGGGTGGTATTTTGGGGTGGTAATCCAGGGCCGGATAAACAAATGCTAATACCACCCCTCATTCTGACGAAATAAAATGACGATTGGACAAGCAACAAGAGTTACCGGGCGGTTACAAGTGACACCCTAAAACCACGCTTTGAATGTCACCACCACCTACCCCGAAAACATTTCACTCGTAGCAACCTGATGAAAAGCGAGGTAGGAATCAATTCATAAGTCATGGGATTCACAAACACTTTCTCTAGGGGTTACTCTCTGTTTCTCGATTACTTATGGCTCTGAATTACTGATCCTGATGTCTTGGTGTTCCTGAATGTTGGATTCCTGGTGTCAACCTTCACATCCCTAAGAATGACGGCCGCAGCAGGGGTGAAGTATTTACCAGATTAAGTGTAATTGCATCATTCTGACTTTCACCCCTTGGAAAGGGGGATAAAGCAGTATTACTATGTTTTTCCCCTAATAATGAGGTGTGAAACTGTGGCGAGGTTGAACCTGGCAAAAATCATACGGGGAGAAAACCTGCAGGGCGTGGTACTTATCATTCATCTTGAAACAGCAACTGAATATCAAACTTTAGCTTGTACCTGAATTGCGATTTTCAGCTTAATTGTTTATTGCTAGGGGACTTTGCAGCTACTGGTGTTATGTATTATCCGTGTTGAGGCATTCGCAGTTTAAAAAAAATATGTTTTACCTACTTAGCCAAACTTGCTTGATGCACCGAGGTGATCGCTGTTGACACTCTTGCTTTCGGGTGGTCACTAATGTAATCTTGCCTGAGGTGGTCACTATTATAAAACTTTAATATCAGTAGCTCGGGATGACTTTCATTCAAGATAAGTAGCTCTTATTACAGAAAAGGTTGGAGACCCTCCCTTAGAGAGTTACCACACCCACTGTAGAGAAGGATATGTTACTTACCTGTAATCCTAGTTCTCGTCCAGGGGTATCCTCATCGAAGTCATAAGTAGTGAATATTCCCAACCCTGTGCGGGGTCCCCGGAGTACATAACATAAATAATATATCCATATCTAACTATATATAGTGTTGTTTATGTTGTTACACAGTGAAAGTCACATGATATCTTTAAATAATTTATTGAAATGTACACTCGTACTCGTGAACAAGGGGACTTGTTCCCCGAAACGTGTCGAGTGAGCTGCTAATAAACGCACGTTAAAACCAAGGATTGCAGGCCTGGATTTAGTTTTCTTGAAGTGTGGAGCGAAAATTACTGGTTACTGTGGGAGTAGTGACCCCGTCCCGGCCCGCCACTGGGAGTGGCTAAAAGTGCTTTTTTCGCTAAAATCGAGTTGGAAATATATATATATATATATATATCCACACACACACATATATATATATATATTACCTACTGGCGGTCGCCAGTAGGTATATATAGTTAGGATTTTTTCTCTATGGGATTTTTGAAAATTATATGTCTAATAACTTTGGCGTTTGTGGACGGAATTGGCTGAAATTTTCAGGAAAATTGAACATTTTGTTTCTGAGCAGCAACTGAAAATTTGGGGGGGTTTGTCAAGGGGGGGCTGAGAAAAAAGGGGGGTCCCAAAACGTGTTTTTCCCATGTTAATTTCCATAGGGCGGTTGGCCTCACTTTTAGCCCGAACGGCTGAATGGATTTCCACGAAACTTGGCAAAATTGTAGATATTGTTTGCCCGATGTGCCTTTGCTAGGTCTCAAGATATATGCTCCTGTGAATTTTGAGTGAATTAGGTTTAAAAAAAGATATATATCTAGAGCCGCGCCCCGGTGCGCGTCCTGGGGAGCGCTCCGGGCGCGCCACGCGACTTGCGCACGGCAAGCTGATTGGTTCTCGGGTGTCTCTAAACATTCGAAACAGTCCGCAGCGGCCGCCATCTTGTGTCTCGGTAGGATTGAGACACAAGAGGTGGCAAAAATCAAAGGGGGAAATGAGCAAAAGGGGGCAGGGTACACCCCCCTGACCCCCTAGTTTTGATGTGGGGGCCATAAAAGGGTCCCGCGGGTAAAAAAAAATGTTTTTTAAAAATTCGATTTTCGCGGGGGGAGCGCCAGGTACGCGCACCGGGGAGCGTACGGGGGAGCGTACCATGGAGATAAAAAATGACACTTTTTAAAAAAAAAAATAGCATTTTTTTATAAATTGGAGGTAGTTCAGTGATGTCATTTGAGATGTCATCAGTGATGTCATCAGTGATGTCACTGACCATGTCATGAATGATGTAATATGTGACATCATCAGCAGTGGATTGCGGGTGCGCGATATATAGTTAGTGCAACTAACTATATATGGAATTTCAATGGTTTTGTGTGAGTAAAATAAGGTTTTGTAAATGCTAATTCCTAACTATATATGGTCTATAACCTATGTTTTTTTCAGTGAATATATATATATATATATATATATATATATATATATATATATATATATATATATATATAATTTTTCCATAACTAAGAAAATCCAGCCTTAAACAAAAACAAGGCTAGACAATGCTTTCATAAATTGCATTTGTATTCATAAACATATACCTGTTCTTAATTCTTTCACATACACTTATAGGGAAAAAACAGGAAAGCAAAGAGACATTCATACTCTCTTTAATGAACTGCACAAACTACAATGTAATAGTAAGGCATTGTTAGCCAATAGGCTGCATTGGAACACACATAACAGAATAGAAAATGAAAAGAACTGGCACCGTGCCTTTAACACAGCCATGACCCCCTGCCTCCCATCAGGCCTCAGGGGGGACCATTAGGTCAGTTTTTTTCCAGCTCCTTCTGTCAAGACCCTGGAGTTTGAGCTCTTGTTTTGGGGGATTTTTGTCAAAAAATGTATTTTATGTTTTGGTACTTCTCTCTTTCACTCAGCATCTTTTACCTGTTGGAGTGAGGAACTATATTTTTCTGACCGAATTTAGCTCTTTTTTCTGTCAGAAATGCCTTCCATGTTCGATCCTTGTTCTTCTTATGGGAAGAAGAAGGATAAAACAGACACCCAAGCTGTCTCTATTCTGTGCTCTTTCTGAGACACATGTTCCTGAGAGTTGCCAACATTGCAAGAACATATCCGGGTGCACTTTCAGAACAGAGAAAGGATTTGTTTGTATGGCCTCTTGGAGAGACAGAAATCGGCTGGATCAAGAGAAATATCACCTGTGAAGCATAAGAAAAGGAGAACCAGATCTACTTCTAGAAGTAAGATTCCCATCTGTTCTCCATCGGCGTCGGGATTGGTGTTTAAAACGGCAAGGAAGAGCAGATTGGCGTCACAGGTATCACCGCCGATGTTACCAGCACTGTCGACGGTTGCAGCTTCGTCAGCAGCAGTAAGATCCACGTCATCTGATCTCCGGCGTTCTCAGCCGGCAAAAAATAACAACGATCGATGTCAGACCAACCTCCTCCAGTGCCGTCATCCTGGCGACGGTCAACATTGGGGAGCGTTCTCCTTTGGCGTCAACACAGTGACGCTCAACGTCAAGACATCGGTCTCTGTTAACTTCAACATGGCGAAGTTCAAGGTCAATATGGGAATTTCCATTGACGTCAACCCGGCGACGTACAACTTCGAGACGGAAACCTCCATTGACGTTAAACAAGCAGCGGTCAACGTTGAGACTGGAATGTCCACTAACGCCGACACAGCGGCGTTCAACGTCAACCATCCACCTCTGAGTTTCAGTCCGATCTTGCCCAGCGGCTATCCGGCTTGAAGAGGACTTTGCTGGTTACAGTCTTCAACCTTGCCCTGTTAAAGGTAAACATTTTGAGGGCTTGGTGTATCTCTAGTCCTCTTGGCGCTTTTTGCCTTAAATGTTAAAAATTCTGACAGACGGTCACCCCATTGGATTTTAGTCATTTAGGTGTCATTTTGCTTATTACAGTATTCTTAATGTTTAGACAGTGATTACAGGATGTTTATTGAGTTGTATATTGACATTTTTGACTGCTGTGCCTCTCATTTTTATCACCAAGTAATAAGCCTAGTAGGCATGACCAAATAGACCAGGTCCTTTCTGACATCTCGCTTAATAAAACAAATGGTTATAGTTTGCGATGGTCAAAAGTGGACCCTGTAGCCATGGCTAGTAATATTATAGCTAAGTGTAGACCAACCATCAATACCTGCCTGGATGATACTGCTTCCCCAGCGGGTATTCTTTCTTCCTTTTTTTTTTTTTTTTGGGTTATAAACTTTTATTAACATTCAAGCATTCATACACAGCAGTGTGCCTACAACCGTATAAGGCCGGCAGCGATACACATATATTGTCTTATTTGGAGGTACATGAGTCACGAACATAGAGAGTGTAGTCAGGAGCAATCATCAAAGATGTTAACACAGTAGCAATACATTTATATCATATCGTAGCTGTAAGGGAGCAGCATAGGAGGGTCCGTCGATGATAAGACAGTTCATGGCATAGTGCAATTTACAGATCATAGCAACAGAATAGAAATCAGGGGACTAAAGCTAGCATACATCACATGACCCAGGAGGAACCCCTACCAGGGGAGAGGTCACAAGCAGATGATATGTTAGGGTGGCTAAGGTGTATGGCCCGTTATCATGGTACCGGATAGATCTTAATAGGCAGTGATCTAGGCATGTAGCACATCTTCAGAGGCGTACGGTCATTTAGTCGATACGCAGTGTCCAGCACTCAATCCTCACATCTGACAAGCCAATAACAGTACAAATTCCCACCATGCCATCCCTTCCATCCCCGTTCAAGAAATGGTACACAAGATCAAGCCAGCTAAGTTGTCTGTGGTGTTTCGTCAGTGTCAGTGTCTCCCTCCCCTTGCGATGCTTTGGCGAGAAGGTAATTCTGTAGAGGACCCCATATGTCCGCCGGTCTCGAGTTTAGAGGCAACAGTTCCGAAAATACTCCATACTGTTCCTGACAGTATAACATGTCATGCAGCCAATCCTTAAATTTAGGAGCTCGGCCTCGACCCCACCTACATGCCAGGTGTCTCCTTGCCAATAACAGTGCCACATCAGTATACTTCCTAACCGTCCGCGCTATCTGCGCAGTATAGCCTAGTAGGAACAATATCGGATCTAAGGTCAGCGCAGCACCTATCATGTGGGAGATACCCTCGCAGACCCGCGACCAGTATTCTTGTACCTGCGAGCAGGTCCATGCTAAATGGAAGAAGTCTGCTCCTTCCTGTCCACATCGCTCACACCTGTCCGAATCGGCTAGTCCGAACCGAAACTTTCTAGCAGGAGTGTAGTACAACCTATGGAGGAACTTGTAACGTATGAGTTTAAGGCGACAGCTAGACATTACCGCTCCCGACAAGTCACAACAGTACTCCCATTGTGCCTCTGTGATATCACTACCAAAATCCGATGTCCAATGTGCCCTAGCCGTACTCTCCACCACCGGTAGTTCCTCCGTATGCACTTATATAATTTGGATACTAGATGTGCTCCATCAGAGCTGTTCAACACAATCGTAAGTGGGGCTACACTAGGGGGTTCATGAGGATACTCAGGTAATAAGGCTCTCAGGCCTTCTCTGAGCCGTAGGTAATAGAATAATTCTAAAGGGTTATGTGCGCAGTCTCCAAAGAAATCATCTCGAGATCGGAACTTCCCATCGCGGAATAGATCCCCCCACACCCATATTCCTAACCGTCTACACATTCGTTGGAATCCTATCTCTTGAAGGAGCACCATCTGTGGATGATAGGATAATGGCATACGAGCCGTATACAATAACGAGGTTTGTAGTCGTCTCCCTATTTTATGCCATGCCTCTATCGTACAGGACACTGTGTTAGAGTGCATCTCCAGTGCGGTTGTGGGGGCGTGCACCACTCCAACTAGCGGCAGCGGGTGAGCTATCCAGTCCTCCGCTACCACCTGCGGCATGAAAGCTGTAGGCCGTATCCAATTATATAGGTAGTGCGCCTGAGCACTCAGATAGTATACCTCGAAGTCGGGGACATCGAAGCCTCCCACCCGGTAGGGCTGTGTCATTACCGCCCAGCGGAGCCTAGCCTGCCTTCCCCCCCACACCAGTCGAATAAGTTCAGATCGTAAGGTTTTAAAGAAGAATGCGCCTGGGTGATAGGGAATATTGAGGAACAGATATAGGAAGCGCGGTAAGACCACCATTTTTATGAGGGAAATTCTCGCCGCCATCGACAGGGGTAATTTGATCCAACGCGTCACTGAGTCCGTTAACTTGGTGATAGCCACTCCGTCGTTCATCCGCAACGTATCTCCCTTGTCTCTTGATATTTGTATCCCCAGGTAGCGCAGTTCCGAGGTACACCACTCGAGCGGGTAATCTAGAGGGAATTCGGAGACGGCTGGCGTCAGAGGGAAGAGTTGGGATTTGCCCCAGTTAATAGAGATTCCGGAAAGGCCTCCGAAAGCCACGAATTCCCGCAGTAGCGCATTTAGGTGAGAGTGGGGATCCTTAACGTAAAGAGTGACATCGGCGGCGTACAACGAGATTGAGAGTTGGCGTTGAAAGCAATTGAAGGCACTGGGTTTGTGAAGTTGTCGAATTCGACAGGCCAGCGGCTCTATCGCCACAGCGAACAGTAATGGGGAGAGGGGGCACCCCTGTCGGGTTCCCCTCGTTATTGCGAAGGCGGCAGTCAGCTGGCCATTCGCAAGGACTCTTGCCGTTGGAGACGTATAGAGCAATCGTACCCAGTCTACAAAGATAGGGGGGAACCCCATCTTCTGCAAAACCGCGAAGAGGAATCCCCACTCCACAGAATCAAATGCTTTTGATGCATCTAAGAAAACCGCGGTAAGGGGGATCTCAGGGTGAACCGTTTGAATCAGGGAGAAGACTGTGCGAAGGTTGTGTGAGGTTGATCTCGTGGGGACAAAACCGGATTGATCTGGCAAGATGATTGTGGTCATAAGTAAAGAAAGCCTGGTTGCGAGCACCTTCGCCAGAATTTTGGCGTCGCAGTTCAACAGCGACAGTGGGCGATACGAGTCACAGTGTGCGGCATTCTTCCCAGGTTTAAGTAATGATGTGATGATTACTTCTCGCATAGATCTTGGGAGCACCCCCACTTCCAATGCATCAGTAAATACCTCTCTTAGCACCGGTGCCATGATCTCCACGTAGCATTTATGAAAACTCCGTGGGGAGACCATCATGACCCGGCGCTTTTCCGTTGCTCAAAGACATAATGGCATCCCGCACCTCACCCAACTCAAGTGGTGCCCCTAGGAACTGCCTGTGGACATCGCTTATCCAGCAAAGTGCTATATCCCCCAGATAGCCATCCAGGTCAAACTCCCCAGCCGCCCGTGATGTATACAGTTGTTTATAGTGTGTCTGGAGTGTGTTGAGAATACCAGCATTATCTCTGTGTGCCTCCCCATCTGCTGTGGTGAGCTCCAAGATAGTGTTCGAGCCCCGTGCCACCCTCACTGCCATGGAAAGCGCTCTTCCCGGTCTCCCTCCCTCATTATAAGCACGGGCTCGCCAGTATTTCCCCTTGAATCGTACCTCTCTCTGCGCCTCCGCCTCGTACTCCGACAACTTAGCTCTGAATGCGCTCTGTGCCTCTCCATCAATCCCCTGTGACATGCAGTTTTCTAAAGCCCTCAGTTCCTCCTCCAACCTGCCTAGTGTTCGCTGTATGTCCCTTAGTACCCCAGAGCTCTTAGCAATACACCATCCCCGCACCGTAACCTTAAATGCCTCCCACACTGTTTCTACACTATCCACCGTTTCTTTGTTTCGGGGAAAGAATTCTTCTATGTCGGTCCTAAGTTCTTCACAGAAGACAGTATCTACCAGGATGCTGGGATGTAATCGCCAAGGCGGGCGTGGTTTGTGAAAACCGGGCATATCCAAAGACATGAGAACGGGGCAGTGGTCAGAATGTGTTCTAGGTAAATGTTGAGAAAGTAGAACATTCGGTGCCAGATTCAGGGACACGAAGATGTAATCAATTCTAGCCCATGTGCCCGTGTAGGAGGTAAAGTGTGTGCCTTCCAGTAAATCAGGATGTAAATGTCTCCAACTATCAATCAACCCTCCCTCTTCAACTATCCCCCGGAGGGAATCTCTCACCTTGATATGATATGATATGTTGAGCATCCATCTGCTCTGTCCAAGCTCGGGTGTAGGGCTACATTAAAGTCTCCGCCCCAGATCAGATACCTGGAGCCCACATCCATTATACCTCCCCAGAGCCGGGTGAAAAAATGGGGGTCATCAACATTGGGAGCGTAACAATTGGCAATGGTAATCGTCTCCCCACCCAATCTCCCCCAGATAATAACATATCTTCCCTCTTTATCAACTTGTTGCCCCTGTAGTGTGAACGGGAGAGCTCGGTGTATAAGAATGGCAGTGCCCCTAGCGTATGAGGAGAAGTTTGAAAAAACCCTCCCTCCTGCCCATCTCGTGCCGAATGCAGAATCTGTTGATGTGGGAATATGAGTCTCCTGTAGCATAACCACCTGCACATTATGTCTATCCCAATACGCTAACAATTGTCTACGCTTACGTGCATCTTTCAGCCCACGCACATTCCAGGATATGAAATTACATCGGTTAACGGTCCCCGCACCTGTATCGGTATGTTCGGCCTCGCTTTAAAAGAGTGTGTTGCATCCTCCACATCTTCAATGTATCACTAGCAATTATCCTTCTCACGTTCCTCAAGCACATGACTGTGGCATTTTTTCCGTGTATCCCACCCTTATACAGTTCGCGTACCATCCAAGCATTCCCCCAGTCCCCCCCACCTCCCACAGAGGCATCCCCAACTTGCCAGTGCCACCTCCCTCCCTTCCCCACCCCACATCCCTCAACAACCAGGGATGATAACACTCCCTACAACAACAACAATAACAGCATGGGTAATACCCGTTAGGGACCATTCCAGGTGGCGACACAACAACCCCTCTTCTCCTTCAGCTGCCATTGGCAGACCACCCCTAGCTAGAGGGAGAGAGGGGGATACCTGGCGACGCAGCTCAGATTCAGCGTTTCACAGGTCTTAGTCCTCGCTCATCTTGTAGTTAAGGAGAAATGGAGGGCCGCAATCACAGCCACTATCACCCTGTGAGCCCCACATCGGTACTCACGTACAGGAACCATAGCGATATCCAGTGGTGTTAAATCAGTGAGGTTACTGTTCGTCGTCTTCCAGCTGTTCGTTTCTGCGACCAAGCTCATCCGCCTCCTCCCTATGCTGATGCGCTGAACGTTTTACTTGCTTAATGAATTCCTCAACTTGTTGTGGCTTCGTGAAAAACTTTTGGCGCGCTTGATAAGTGATTCGCAGTCTAGCCGGATAAAGTAATGCGTAGTCAATTTGCAGGGTTCGAAGCTTTGCTTTAACATCCAAAAACTTGCGCCGCTCTTCCTGTACCATGGGCGTGAAGTCAGGATATATTGTGAATTCATTACCATCACAGACGAGCTTGTTGGAGGAACGAGCCGCCCGTAACGCTGTGTCTCTATCCCTGTAGTTTAACAGACGGGCTATAATAGGCCTCGGCTTCATGCCCGGTTTGGGTACCGGTCCCAGGGACCTGTGCGCCCTTTCCACTATAAATTGGGGGGAGAACGCTTCCGATCCCACTGCATTCTTCAGTAGCCGTTCCACATATTCCTCCATTTTACCCACGTTGGTGGATTCCGGAATTCCAACTATGCGTATGTTATTACGCCGGCTTCTCGCTTCCAAATCCTCATTCTTAGCCGCTATGGTGCGCAGTAAGTTATCCATTCGTGTAAGACGTGTTGTATGCTGTCCGGAAGTGTCCTCGACATCCGAAACCCGCTGTTCCACCTCCTTCAACCTCCCCTCGTGGACCTCCAATCTGTGGACTACAGCATCCATACGGGACGACATTCTGTCCACCTTGTCAGCAATAGTCGCGAATCCCTGGCGCATCTCACGAAGGAGTTCCTGGGCATCCGTGGAGGTGGTCGCCTGACTATCAGAGGGATTGTTAGCTTCTATCTGCTTCTGAGATTCCGGGCTGGTGCGATTCGTCTTCTTTGCGGCATCAAACGTGAGCTTCGGTTGCCGCGTGTCAGGCCGACCCATCTTAGCAGCCCTGTAGTGGCGGGTGAACCAGTTTGCGAAATGGAGGGCGGCAAGGGTCGTGTCGTTTGTGCAATCCCACTGTCCAGCAAGTTCCACTGGGGAGTCCTCACCGTCTAGTCGTATGCCGGCATGGAGCCGCACCTGCGCGAGTGGTGGGGGGGTGCGGGCAGCAGATATACGCAGGCGTTTGTCGCCGCCACTGGGCACAGCACGCCCCTCGGTGTTAGACCTGATAGTCTTCCGGGAGTACAACGGAGCGGCCGTCCCACTGTACAACACCTATGAGCACTCCAACAAAGTTGCAGCTAACGTAGGATATATGCTCGCCGTGCAGGAGCGCAATCCAGACGGGGGTAGGAAGCAGACCCCCCAGACGGATGGTATGGATGTAGGCGTGGAGTCTCTAGGACCTATGGAGCAGGCACTGCAGTTTTGTGATGTGTCTGAGCACCCCCCAGTCACATACGCCTCAAAGAATGATGTAGTCCAGTAACCCCCAAGTGAGTAGTGTTGTGTGCGTATGTCCCACGCAATGTAGGTTGGGAGGGCTATGCCACCATCAGTGCCTGCAGTCCCCGGCCTCCAGTCAGCAGTACTCGCCCTCCAGTGCACGCAAGCAGATGTAGGATGAGGTTCAAAGGAAGGAATGACGGCCTACCCAGCCGGTGGTAGTGCCTCCGGTATTCTCCACTACTGCGCAGTGGAAGTGCCCAGCGGGGTGGCCTAGGCACCGATGGCAAGGAAAGCCGGGTGTCCGGAGGGTCCAATGGCAGCGGGGCCCCCTCCCCGAAATGGCCGCCACTCTCGATGGGGAGATAGCAGGGCAGCAGTCGCACTCCGCAGAGTCAGACTGAGGCAGGCCAGCAGAGAGGCCAACAAAGCACTAAAAATACCTCGGTGGATAGGAGGGTCAGGGTAGCGCCTTCTCCGCAGTCAGCGCTTCACCGTGAGGTGAGAACCGGGTCCGCCGTCCTTCGCCGCCGTCTTTCTGCGGCCCTCCGAGGATTTCGCGCCTTTCAGGGCCCAGTTGGCGTCAGCAAATCCCCGACCTCGCGTCCGCAGGCAAGCCGGCCGGACGTGCTGGAACCTCCGGCAGCAGACGTCGCTGAGCACAAGAATGCCTCCACCAGCCTCATACAGCAGCCGATCCGCTCCAAATTTACACCGGAGCCGCCGTGTGGTCCCCTGAGCAGATGAGGGCGATTTCAGCCCGATCTGTCGCCGAGAAAAGGATCGATTATCGGATTATTGTCGCCAGGCTGTGAGAGCCTTACAAAGAGGCGTCCATTCACAAGTGCGCCACCTAGCGCCCTCCTGGGTATTCTTTCTTCCTTTAAGTTAATTTCTGAGACAGTTAGTGATTTACTATCTGTCTCGCAGAAGAAGAATAAAAACCAGCGGGGTTGGTTTGATAAAAAGTTCTACTTTTCTTCTTCTTTTCTTTCTCTTGTTCACTTTGAGAGATTGGCGTTGGCGGTTCTACCGTGAGGTGCTCTCTCTCTTTCCTCACATTTTTTCATTTTCTCATTTGAATGAAAAGTGGGAATTATAGATGGTATCTGACATATAATTTTTCTTTCTAAATTTGACACTGTGACTTACAAGAATAAATTGAATTTATAAGGGAATGAAATAATATTGAAAACCCTGATGTGTCACGATCAATGGGAATGAGTATCTATAAGGTGGGACCTTGTGTTGTTTACATTGGTTTGAGTGGGGGGCGGCCCCTTCCCCTATTTTTCCCCCTTGACTCCGAGTAGATTGAATTGATAAAAAGTACTCCCTGGCCCATTCTAAATTAAAAGAGGAACTACATAAGTCTCCTAAAAACATAGATAACATTAGGATGGCAAGAAGGGAATATAGAATCGCCCTGAGTGAACGTAAAGCTTTAGTTAGAAACAAGACTTGGACTTGGGAATTACTTCATGAAGTGTCCCTGACGAATGATAGCGCGGCATTCTGGATGGCGGTAAAAGCACCCTTCCTGAATGCGGAGGGGGGCCCCTCAATAGAGATTGCCATTGCTGAAAATGAATGGATTGATTACTTTTCAAAGGTGTATAGTTTAGATGAAACCTTTGTCAGTAATCCAGAGGGTGCCAATGGGGAAACTACTGATAATTCTGAATCCATGTATGCTGACCTTGGGTTTACACTGGAGGAGGTGAATAGAGCACTTTGTGCAAGCACTGGGGGGAAGGCGCCGGCCCCGGATGGTGTCCCCATAGATCTTTTTTAATTCAGTGTTGATCTATGGGGTCCGATTATTACTCAGGTGTTAACAGCTAGTTGCCGTGCCCCCCTCCCGGAAACATGTTATGTTATGTTATGTTAAATTGATTTGTAAAGCGCGACTAACACCATTAGGTTTCTTGGCGCTGTGCTGGAGCGTAGTGAAGAAGAATATGAAACAGAATCTAAGGGTAAGAGACAGTGAAAAGAAAGGTTTTAAGGAGTGATCTGAAGCCAGAGTATGAAGGTGCAAGTCTAAGGGAGAGAGGAAGGGAGTTCCAGAGGGATGGAGCCAGAAGAGAGAACCTCAGGCCCCCGTGTTTTTTCCTCTTGAACCTGGGAACGGATAACAGGGCCATTTGGGATGAACGTAAGTTGCGAGACGGGGTATAAGAATGGAGGAGGGAAGAAATAAAGGAGGGCCCTAGACCAGAAAGAGACTTGAAGACAGTGCAGCCTAACTTAAATTTGCAGCGGGCGGATACCGGCAGCCAATGAAGACTCTTTAAGAGTGGGCGGACATGCTGATCTTTTGGCTGGTGGTAGATCAGGCGGGCAGCTTGATTTTGTATCAGCTGGAGTCTTCTCAGTTGGTACTCGGGGTTGCCGACGTACAGCGCGTTAGCATAGTCGAGTCGACTGATCACTAACGCCAGGAGTGCTAGCGTGAGCGCTTCGGTGGTAAGTAGGCGGGAGATTTTCCGGAGTTTCCTGAGTTGAAAGTGGCTGGCGGACACCACTGCGCTGATCTGGGGTGTCATAGAGAGGTCATTACTGATAATGACCCCCAAGCTTTTAGCAGAGTTGACTGGAGACGGAGGGCTTCCAAGGCTGGCAGGCCAGAAGGAAGGCTGCCAAGGGTTGGAGGCTCCCCCGACAAGAATCAGTTCAGTCTTGTCGGGGTTGAGCTTTAGGTGGTTTAGGCTCATCCAGTTGCTGATGAAGCAGAGTGTGTTTTGGAAAGTAAAGATGGAGTCCTCAGAAGAGTCAATATTGAAAATCAATTGAATATCGTCCGCGTAGTTGAACGCGGTAACGCTCAACCCGCGGAGGGCACGGAGTAAAGGGGCTAAATACAAATTAAAAAGGAGAGGGGATAATGAGGAGCCCTGGGGGACACCACAGGACAGCTCAACCTGAGTGGCTGAAAACTGAGATAGCCTGACAACTTGTTGTCGTTCCGTCAGGAAAGACTGGACCCATTCGAGAGCAGTCCTTCGGATGCCGGCCTCTCCGACACGGTCGACCAGGATCCCATGGTCGACCGTGTCGAAGGCGGCCGATAGATCCAGAAGGACAAGGGCTTGTCGGGTGTTAACATCAGCCCTTCTACGCAGTTCGTCCATCACGGAGAGAATGACAGCCTCCGTGGAATGCGCAGGTCTGAACCCTGCCTGCTTAGAGTCTAAAACACACGAGTCCTCGATAAAGGAACTGAGTGTTTGAGTGACGTGCGATTCCAGGACTTTGCTGAGGAAGGGGAGGAGGGATATAGGGCGGTAGTTGCTCAAGATGGAAGGGTCTGCCGATGTTTTTTTTAAAATAGCAACCACCTCGGCCTGTTTAAAGGAACACGGAACTACCCCGATGGCCAGAGAGTTGTTAATGAGGGCCAGGGGGGGTTCAGGGCAGAAGGTGAAGGCTGCTCGAAGGACCGAGGGAGGGCAGCAATCACGAGGAGAGCCAGAAGAAATTTTATGCAAAAGCGAAGAGAAGATGGCTGTCGAGATAGGGGGAATAGCGGTAAGAGTATGAGAGTTAGAATATTTAGAAAGCTCAGTAGTCAGAGGGTGGACAAACGGGGTTTGGGCAGCGATACTGGATTAAATTTTTGCTATTTTTTCAATGAAAAATTCGTTCAAGGAATCACACAGGAGTTGGGAGGGGAGGGGCCCTAATGTGAGTCTAGCTGGGTTAGATAATTCCTCTACAATAGAGAATATGTCCTTTGACTTGTTTGTGGAGTCCATAATTTTGTTTAAAAAATAGGTGGATTTGGCCAGGGCTATAGCTATTTTATATTTTTTGAGCGAAGAGGAAAATACCTCCTTATTCTCAAGGCGCCATCGTCGTTCCGCTTGGCGGAGGCCTAATTTGAGAGCTCTCAGGTCCTCGGTGAACCACCTTTGAGCGTCATGGCAGCGTCTGGCTCTGACTAGTTTTAGGGGAGCTACTACGTCGGCAGCAGAAGTGAGCCAACGGGTAAGGTTTGATGACTGGGTATCAATAGAAACAGGTGGATCAGAAGTAGAGGGGGCTGAGGAGCTAAGAATAGAGCTGAGAGCGTTTAGATCTGACCTATTCCAATTTCGGGCCAGGAAATTCGTTTCTCGAGGCTTGATAGTGGGCCTGGGTATCCCCAGTGTGAATGTGATTAAAAAATGATCTGACCATAGGCATGGCAGGACGAGGGGGGCGGATATATCCAAACCGGATGTCCACACCTGGTCTAAAATGTGCCCTTTTATGTGCGTGGGCGAATGGATATGCTGTATGCAATTCAGACCTAACATGAGGTCTGAGAAGGCCAGTGAACTAGGGGATTCGTGGGTGTCCGATGGCCAGTAATTAAAATCGCCCAAAACCAAAATATTGGAATTGTTGATGGTGAACTGAGAGATGAAGTCACCGAACTGAACAGGAAAGTTGAGCATCGGTAAAGGGGGACGGTAAATCAAAGCGCAGATAAGAGAAGACCCTGACAGTTCCAATCTAAGTACCAGACAGTCTATCAAAGGGATGCTGGTAGTGGGCACTATGGAAAAGCGGAGCGGGTGCTTGATGACAGCGGCAACCCCCCCTCCGGCTTTGCCGGAGACACGATTGGCTTGTAGGATATAATAACCGGGGGGGATGGCAGCCAAAATATCGGGAGCAGAATCATCTGTTAACCAGGTCTCGGTCAGGAATAAGATGTCTGGTTGCTCTGATTCCAGCAGATGAAAAATATCTAATTGATGGCTGACCAGAGACTGTGTATTAAGATAGGACACCGAGAGAGAAGGGTGGGGGGCTGTTGCCGATAAGTGGGTGCCAAGTCTGGGCTCCGCGACCAAGGGCCTTGAAGTAGGACATGGCATGATAATTTCGGGAAAAGAGTTGCGGGTGGTGAGCAAGCCTAAAGAAACCAGCCTGGGGACGGACTCAGGTGGGGGAAGTGCAGGATTATGACATAACACAAGAGAGGCACGGGTGTACGTGAGGAGAGGGACAGAGTAACGCGCCCCTAGCCCCGGTCAGCCGCGGACGGGCGCAGACGGGCTTAACTCTGGCGCAACTCCGGCGCGCCTACGTCGCGCCCGCTGCGCTCGTCCGCTGCGCTGACACATGAGGGACGTCTATGTAGGCTATGACGCGGTGATGGGAGGAGTCAGGAGGGCGGGATAGGGGGGAGTGAATTAAAATAGAAGTTTACCGTTCGCCGCTCCTACTCAGCGGGACGGGCAAGGCGTGAAGCTGCTAGCAATCAGCAGAAGTGAGTCAGGCAAGTTAAAAGTAAAAATCAAGTTTCAGCGCTCAGCGCGCAAGCCCTTCCAATGGGTGGAATCAACCATTATCTCAACCTTTAACAAGCATTTACAATGCAATGGTTTCGCCTTTGGAAAAGTTAGAGCTATTGGCATTGCTCACACACAGAGCCCCACACACAAATACACACACACACACACACATACACACACACACAGAGCCGGACACACACACACACAGAGCCAGACACACAAACAGAGCCAGACACACACACAGAGCCAGACACACACACAGAGCCAGACACACACACAGAGCCAGACACACACACACAGAGCCAGACACACACACACAGAGCTAGACACACACACACAGAGCCAGACACACACACACAGAGCCAGACACACACACACACAGAGCCAGACACACACACACAGAGCCAGACACATACAAACACAGCCAGACACACACACACAGAGCCAGACACACACACACAGAGCCAGACACACACACACAGAGCCAGACGCACACACAGAGCCAGGCACACACACAGAGCCAGACACACACACAGAGCCAGACACACACACAGAGCCAGACACACACACAGAGCCAGACACACACACACAGAGCCAGACACACACACACAGAGCCAGACACCCATTCCTAAATATAATATTTCTACCATGAATAGTTTGCAGGTTTTGCTCTGAAGCATCTGGACGCGACATACCATATTTTTCGTCAAATTCTAAAATAAAGGTTGATCGGGTTGTGATGCGAGTTCTTCCCATTAATAGTGCTACCCGTTCACAGCAGTCTAGCGGAGGAACAGGCGACCTTCACGGAAATATCAAGCTTTGGCTCCTGGCTAGGGTTGACATCTTTCTTAGAAAAAATACTAGTCATTTATTACTTTTTGCTATTCTTGAACAGCCAATGGAGTTGGTGGGTGAAAACGATTTAGTGTTAAATTATCAGAATTATTTTGTAACGTGGCATTTATCCTTCTGTTTCCTCTAATAATTCTGAAACGATGAAGACAGCGCTCGATTTTTTTTAAAACAGATTTCTTTGTGATTTTGCCGTTTACGTTTGTGCATGAGAAGGGGAAACAATATCGGATTTTTGTGCATTTCCAACATTTTTTACCGGCCTGTATTCTAATTCATTCAAAACAAAACAAGCGCCCCACACCGCAGCACTCAAGGAGGCAGTGTGAGGTGCTGGCTAAGGAGGCAGTGACAGAGGAGAGCTGCGGGCGGAGGGAGGTGGGGGGGAGCGGGACGGAGGAGAGCTGCGGGCCCTAGCACACAAACGTGTGTGCTGCCCGGTGTGTTTAAGAGCACAGACTATCTGCACCCCTGCTTTTGTCACACAGGGAATAGATCTGGCCCGGAGTCAGAGTTCAGCCACGCCAGTTTGTTGCATTTTAATAGTTTAGTGATTTGTTCACTTGTTAAAAACATGAGGCACTAAACAGCAAGCACCACATTTAAAAACAGGTCTGTACTGGGCTACCTGCCCACTTGCCACGTTCCAGAGTACCGGAAACAAGCCTAGTACTGGGCCGCAGTCTGAATTGCTTCATCGGTTTTCTGTTCCTTTTAAATGCATGTACATATATAATGAATGCCTGTTTGTAGAAGTCCATATTTGTCTTCCTTAACACGCGTTACTGTAACAAACATGCCCTAATTAGATGATTGCTGTACACGCATTTAATTTGTTCTTTTTTGTGAACCAGGAAATAGAGACCTTGTTCTCATTCAGATAACATAGCTACATAGGCCTGGAAGCATAATACGATGCAAATACAAAAGCAACTACTGTAAAGTGCGGCATCTGAGAAAGCCAAACGTGGAGCATTTGCCACTGTTAAATATTGGCTAGGCCCAGAGGACGCTATAATGTAACTGGGTGAGTAGCCAAGAGTCAAAGGGAGCTAATGAACTCCGGGAACACGCCTCTCTAGTGCACGTTTCCAAACTGCCTTTGCCGGGTCCAACCTCTTCACCTGTCTCCTTGTTCGTGGGCCAGGCTAGTGTCTTGCACACACAGGCAACAACGGGGCAGTAAACATACACAGAACGGCCACAGTAAATACTTGGTACTTGTTTGCAGAGTGGAAGAGCGTTGTTGGCTTGGCGGGGGTTAGGCATCTGAAACCATGAAACCCTGGCATTCTTATTAACACCTTTGAGTTAACAGGTCGCCTGGAAGCTTCTGCATATGTGTGGATTAAGATCTGGGTGCGTGCAGACGCTTTACGAGGCCGCTCGAATGATGTGACCACGATCCCACAACATGCATGAAATGCTCACGTAAAAGTCGATCATAAATCGATACACGTCTTTACCACGTTCCGATGTTTAGATTTAAAACTCGGGGGCTAAAGAAGGCAAAAAAGAACAAGCACTCACCTGGGGAACAACGGAGGCCCAGCACGGAGCGGGCATTTCGGCAACCCCGCCCACGGCCGCGGTAATGTGCGCTCTGAAAAACATGAAGCACACGGACAGGGGGGGGCGGGAACTGACAGCGGAAGGGGGGTCGGGAAGGCTTCCTCCGTTGATAATGTGCGCTCTGAAAAACATGAAGCACACGGCCCGGGGCGGGGGGGGGGGGCTGGAACGGACAGCGGGAGGGGGGTCGGGAAAGCTTCCTCCGTTGGCGGTCGGCCGCGGAATGAGAACACAAACATGGACGCACCAAAAAAATAAACCCCGCCCACGGCCGCGATGACGACATCGCAGAGGCGGAGATGGAAAAAATCTCGCCCACGAATCTGGTCCGGCCATGACGGACAGATCTCTGTTCCAATGTTAGCCTCCATTTATGGCTGAGGAAACTAATATTCTCTCGGGTATACAATATGTTTTCCGGGCTGGACTAGGTACAATGGAGCAGAGTCTAAACCTAACTATCCTGCTTGGGATATACATGCAAGTCAAAAAAGGCAGACTTTTTCTTGCCTTTGTTGACCTAACCGCTGCTTTTGATTCTGTTAGGCATGAGGATCTGTGGGCGATAATTGAGCAACAGGGGGTTGACGCACACATTGTTCTCTTCCTTAGGCGCCTATATAGTGGTGCTAAGGCAAGAGTACTTTTTGGGATAGGAGGGGAACGAACGGATTTGTTTCCCATTAGAAAGGGGGGTCAGGTAAGGGTGCGTCCTGGCCCTTTTTCTTTTTAATCTCTATACAAATGGCCTCTGTGAAGCCCTAATTAAGAACAACCGTGACTTTCCACAAATAGCAGAGCGTCCCCTACCTGCACTTCTCTATGCAGATGATGCAGTGTTAATGTCATGTACTTTGATAGGCCTACAACAGGTCTTAAATAGTTTTACTAAGTTTATGGGCAAATTGAATCTCAAGGTCAATATTGCTAAGACCTATATTATGAAATGTGGGCCTGGGAGCCAAAAATGCAGGGATATGTTCCTGGAGGGTCAGAAAATAGAGCACACCGCCAGGTTTGCTTACTTGGGCATATTGTTCGATCATTATGATCGCTGGTCTGGTGCAATTATGGCAAAAAAACTTATATTGGCAAGATCAACAATGACCCTTGCAAGCTTTGCAAACAAAATGGGGAGGAGACCACCACGGGAGTTGTTGCAGATTTACAAAGCGAAGTGTGTTTCTGCTGCCATGTATGGAGCGGCGGTTTGGGGCTTTGTGGACACGCATTCTCTCCAGACAGTGGAAAATATTTTCCTGAGATACGTTTTAGCTGACCCGAAAAGCACTTCGGCATATGTTTGCCATGCAGAGTTAGGCCTCCCATTTATTTCAGATCTGATAAAAATGGAGCCAATCCTTTTATGGCACAGAATCTGGTCAAAACCAAAGACTAAGCCTAATCAGTTTATTTTAACAGACAGCATGAAGCTTGAAGGTGCACAGCTGATCCCGTGGCTGAGGTATATCAAAAATGTTATGTCTGACCTTGGTCATCCAGAGTACTATAGGTCACCGTGTACAATGCAGTCGGTTTCATGAAAGTATTTAAAACAACAGGGTCTGATTCTTTTGGATAGTGTAAGACTGGTTATTGAGAGTACAAAATCTTCTGTTCAGCACAATCAATTAATTTTATATTCTTTTAATATTGAGCTGTATTTACTGTGTGTACCTGGTGGCTATGACAGATTAGTACTAACTCGTTTTAGATGCAATATTTATCACAGGCTTGTGAGTTTTCCATGTATGAAAGATTGGGCCCGAATTTTAGGCCCATGTCCGTGTGACAATTGTTTAGAGCAATCGACTATGCATGTATTCCTATTCTGCAGATTTTATAGCAATTTGAGGAAAGTTTGCCTTGTCCTGATAATGAGGGAGTTGGGTTTGAGACAATGTCGCCCCGCTTTTCTCGCATTGCAGATCTTGGATGACATTCACAGGACCTGGAGGATATGTATGTTTTTAAAGAAAGTACTTAGCCACAGGAAAAAATTGTACTGTCATTACGGACTACAATATACTCTTTTATATGATGATTTTTAATTGTGTATATATTTTTCCAATTTTTATAACATTCAATATGTTTTTATTGTAAATATGTACTTTTATGATTGTATTACAAAGCAATCGAATAAAGTTAGATTTGATTTTGACTGTTTCAGTGTTCCTAAATACTTGACAAACTTTCCTAAGTAAAGTCTGTCTGCTCTGTACCATAGTTATAAGACATTAAGCCGAGGTTTAAATTATTGAAACTTCATGTCTGATAATACAGGATTTTTGGACTTATTACTTTGGTAGGAACCGCATCCACCCCAACTAGTAACAGATTTTCTTACACTTATCAATGTGTAAAGCTGAGCTGCAAAAGGCAAAACCTTTGCAAACCAAAGTGTCAGGTTACAAAGATTATCTTTCTACAGTGACTAAAGAAAGGAGTTTGGGTTCTAATTTTAGGATGTCATTTGAACAACGAGACTCTCCGGTGATGGGTGGTAGGGCAAAAATTGTGGATCACCTGGAGCCAGTTTATGGCTCCTGGTGCTACGCCAATGGACTGTTTAATAATCAAAGTAATAGAGGAGAGTTAAGAGAGGGCAGATTTTCATTTTTTCTATATTTGCATTTAAGGGCCTTTTCCAAAACATTACAGGTGGATAACAGTATGTACTTGACCCCTTGCCCACTTAGTGCAGATATATTTTACTGAAAATACACACTTGTTTATCACAATTCTACATTAAACTTTTTTGAAATCATACAAGAGCAGTGGATAGAAGCTTAAGTATATAGCTCCAGAAATACCTCTATGTAGACATGAAAATGGTGGAGCAATTCCCTGTAGTATAATAGACGCAAAAAAATCACGTGTGTATCATGTATGACGTTTACCAATAAACATCTGTAGAAAGAGTCTCGGTTCTATCGCTAGCTGACACTGATACATGGATAATACAGCATATGACCTAACATTATCATAGGCACAGGAACAGTAGATTATCCCTCATAATAACTCCTAAATGTTGCTAGAGGAGTAGCGAACCTTGCAAAGACTCTGCCCATAAGCGTTGTAAATGTCCTAGATGAGCTGAGCTTAGAAAGCAGATAATCGGAAGTTTACACCACATCTGTGATGCCAGGGGTGGCTGGTAGGTACTTATATTGGTGGGGAGGGCAAATGGGTGGAGGGCAGGTAAGGTAAGTGGCTAAATAAATAAAGTCCCTTACCTTGTTTCTGCACGTCCGACATCCTCCTCGCTCCAGTCCCTTGGCTCCGAGCGCTCCTGTTCCAGCCACTTCCATTAACCAATCCTGGCGCTCCTGTCATGCTGGTAACCAGCATGAGAGAAGTGCCAGGTTTGAATGGAGCGGACTGGTTGGCTGCTCCTTCAGGCACTGGAGGCCTGTGCTTGTTCTCCACCCAGCTGTTTAAAGCAGATTCTGGGCAAATCACGTAATCTCCCTGTGCCGAACAAATATGAATGTGTCTGTCTGTAACTCAACCGGCCAAATGAAAAAAGCAAAATGGTCAATACAGCGTCATGACGTTTGTGGAGATGCATTAGCACCCCTACATCATTATATTATGGCGAGCGTTGTGGTGTTTTTTGTTAAGGCTGAATGAATCAGAGTACAAACTTTTTTGCGAGTGCTATTAAGAAATAGTACAAAGCATTGACAAAGGCAAAAGGTAAATTTTTAATGTTCCAATTTTTTATTTAGGGGTAGAGACCCTTCTAGTGCTTCTTCAATCCCTCAACCTGAACTTTCACTTCACGTTGTAACCTTAATCAGTCTCTTACACTATGCCTTACTATATATTTGTTCTCCCTTATTAATTAGCCTCAGATTTACACAAAAAGCATATCTTACCTCGGCTAAAATTAATAAATGCTTCAACCATGCCCGCGATGCCATACTACAGACGTGTATCTGCTGCACATGCAGCGGAGCGGTCCATGACTTGGGAATATTGGAGAATAGTAACCAAGGCCCTGACCCTCTGCACGGAACGTAGAGAGCCCCTGAAGTGGGCAGCATGTATCCTAAACATTTATCATAGGAGCAAAAAACAAAAAGTATCCTCTCGCTTTATCGCTCAGGGATTAGTAGTTGCAAAACGATTGATTACTAAAAGATGGAAGTCTCCTGAACCCCCTAACGCACTGGCTTGGAAACGCTCCTTTCAGGTATGGGCCAAAGTGGAAAGCATAGCGCTATGCAGAGAATGCTCACTAGGCCTACGTAAAATCACAATCACAACATACTGGGACACGATTTTATGTGACTTACAGGGGCAAGACACAAGCATTGATGGCATATTGGCACCCATAAACACCACCCAGCGCAAATTAGATGACAAAAGGTAATATACAAGATATAGAGTTAAGGAAATGCCAGTAAAGCCACGGTCAGATAGCGACTGATACAGACCTGGCACTATGTACCTGCAGACTGAGGCGAGGAGACAGATATGGGGAACAGGAAAGGTTACTCCAGTTAGAGTTAGAAGAGTATTATGGTCCTAGTTTTGTTTAAGTTTTCCCAAAGATCATTGCCCACCTCCCAAGTTAGCAGAATGATCCGCAGTTTACACACAGGTAGCATGCAGGTGAAGCACCCAATTAACTGATTCTCAACAGACAGTATGGATGAGATTGAATGAGCCACGCATAATGAGATACAATGGTAAAATATTTAATATGTACAGTGTAATTGTTAAGCGCAAATTAACTTGAATGAAAGAGCCAAACTTATTTACAGCAAGAGAGTGGCTGCAGTCTGAACAAGTGGAGAGTTGCAATGTAAATGTGTGCTTTGTTTATTAAAATGTAAATTAATAAAAACAAATTTAAACAAAAATTAATTAGCCCAGGAGTTTTATATCCTGAAATTGTTAACCTGAAAAAACCTACATGGCAGCCTGGAAGCGTAAACATCTTCCAGGATAGTCGTAATCTTACTCCTAAATGTTTTACTGAAATCACTGTATGAATATGAGACATGCAGTGTTTATTCAAGGTCATCATTTTATCTCTTACCAGTGTTCACATTTTTGTCTGTCAGGTATTGCACCTATCTAGGAGACATGACCAGCAAATCATCTATATATATCTTGAACTTGAGGGCAGTTTAAAACACCTTCCATACGTTGGACAGCCCCCAGCCGCCCAACGTCACAGTGGGCGTGTGCGGAGGATGGCTGGGGGCCATCCGAACCCCGCCCACTCATTAAAACGGCGGCACAGCGTGAAAATTTGCGCAGCGCGGAAGGGTATAGGTATTAGGTAAGCTTAATGCTGTCTTTTAAATCTTTCATGGCAGTGACTCAATATACATTAAAAGCAAAGGTTCAGGTAGAAAGCAACCCGATTGTGCTCTTCTTTAAAAAATAGATCTTCCCTTTAGCTTTTCCTCAGTTTAGGTTGTGGGTGATAGATTGTAGCTTTGGATATTTGCTAACTAAATCAAAAGCATTTGGGGGGTCTCCTGGGTTCACTCACATTAGAAGGGAGTAGGCTGATCCTGCAACTCTGATGTTCTTTACTATGATTCTGCCATGCATAAACGTTTGTTGCTCAGGTGGAACACTCATTTGTAGATTCTGGTTCAAACTTAAAGTATGTTTGTTTGAGAATAGCTTTGAAACACTGGTAAAGATATCAGCCTAGACCCTGGGCTTTGTACGAGGCCTTCCTTACATTTAAGCAAGACTTAGGCTGCTGTTTCCTGAGTAGGTACAGGTCAGATTCGCCGACCTACTTTTGTTTACATAACTTCTGAAGAGGGTTGAGAAGATTGTAAACAACTAGTAACAAACTTCTGGCTCGCAGCTTTATCTCACACTGAGAGATTAATTACTTCCATTATCTTTATTTACGTTGTCTCCCTATCCTATCTTAATAAGTCAAAGTCGTCAAATTGGGCTTAGGCATAGGTGCCAATTATGCCTGGATCTACCTGAACACTTTGGCCTATGTAATTCTGAGTAATAATAAAGTAAGGCTTGGAGGATATATTTAACCAATTCAGACAACCCTAATCGATACAAATCTTTTTTTTAGCCTCGCTGCTGCTTTTTTGTTTGAAAACCAGACATTCTGCCACTCTTCTCAGAGAATTTGTAACAACGTTAAAAGTAGCAACTTGAGCTCCATAATTCTTTGGGGTCAAAATATTAACCATAGTTTGTTTCTCATTAGATGTCTATATTTGCAGCAAACTTGGCTTGACATCTATGCTGTATGCTCCTACTTCAGTCATTCTAATTCTAGGATTACATTTATTCTCTAAAACTGTATTGCACCTTTTTCTCTACAGCTTCAAAGGCTAAATATCTGAGTAGAATTCACTGAAAAGTGTCCCTGAAAAACACTGTGTTAACTGAGTCTAAATTGGCCTTAAAATGCTCTATCGTCAGTTCTAAGACATCACAAAATATTGGGTACGTAAAAAAACAAAAAATAAGTGACCTAAGAGCCATTTCCTGCTTTGGATCTTCCCGCTTAAGCCAAGGAGGCCATTAATTGTAGTTAGTGAGTAATCGGATTAAAAATTGTACTACGATGTCACGTTCCACTAAATCAGCACCATGAACATAAAATAAATCAATCTGTAAGCAAAACGTTTACCTAGGCAAACAAAAGGTTTAACCTTATTTCTCAACAAGTAATTTTTGCAAAACCGCTGTCATCCCAAATCTTTCCATGTTTTAAGCCAAGGTCTGGATTCATAAAATCCTTTATAGGCATGTTTCAATGATATGAAGGTCAGAACCCAATCACCTGAGAATCTATGTGGAGCATTGTGCTGACAAATGTCCCCAAGTAGATTACAATATGTAGTCAGGTAAACAGTAATAGCTTAATAAATAATAGCCACTTTTAGTGGTACTCACAGCCCTTAAACAGTTTTGATTCCTATAGACCAAACACGTCTCTGTTCGAATTCATCACCCGTAGGCCTGAATTCTTCTTACTAATTATACCTAATGTAATCATTAGGCCCATTTGCGTAGAAAACACTACAGAATTTCATAGTTTTATGCCATCAAACCTCATTTGTAAATGGTTTACAGATTTCCGGCATAATAAATTGGTTTGCTGCCAGTACGTTTTGAGTCTGATATATCAGCTTTTAATAAATCCTTCCATTAGGATCATTTGCATTCACGGTATGGGTATTTATTCTGCTATTCCTCATTCAGTAGCAAGCTGTAACCTTGCCAGGAATGATACTCAATTTAGGGCTAATTATCAGCTTCAAAGGCCTGTTTTCCCTTGTTGTGAATCCTATTTTACTGACCTCCCCCCACCCAACCCATATGCACCTGCCAAAAAAACCTCTATTCCACGGGCATCACCAACACTCATCTCTGTAGCTGTCAGTTCGACACTGCAAGAGAAGGAGAAAGTGAAGTCTAGTTTTAGCAGTCTTATGTGAGTGCACCGGTGTATAAGAGTGTGATTGCAAGTGGGAAAAAAATCCCACAGAGAGCATTTGTGTGTTTTTATGCATGGCTGTCAGAAGTCTATGCATAAAAATAGAGAACACATTTGAGGACGCTAAAATTTGTAGAAGGTAATGTCGATAACTGCAGAAATCGTTCTTTATGTGGTTAACATAGCGTCTTTCGTCCTTTTTAGGGCTCGGGGCGGAGCTCCGAGATCCTAATGTAACAGAAAAAAAAAAAAAAAAAAAAGAGTCTTTAGGGCCTCGGGAAAGACACATTCCTTAGTTTTTTCTTATCTGAAGGTTGATTGGTCGTCGCTGTGCTGTTTTTGTAGTAGTCTTGATGCCATAGGGCATTAGGCGTCCATGTTGGCATTTTCTCGGCGGTTTCGCGCACGGCCGTCCATAAATATCAATTAGGAGCTGTCAGGGTGGCCGTGTAATGCATTCCAGATGGTGTGCGCGCGTTCACCATCGAGCAGTGCGTTTGTCGGGCGCGCTGTGGAACGGGCACAAGCGTGAAGGATCTCTGGTGCCATGGTTCATGGATGTGTGTAAGGGGAAATTGCCAAGAGTGACTTTTTTTGTGAAGCCATGGTGGTGTTCCGTTTAATGAATTGCTTGTCTTCATGCTGTTGCAGCTGCCATTCTGTAACATCTACTTAAATCACAGCTGGAAACGCAGCTAACAAATCGATCACCAGGAAGGCGCTATTTACTTAACTCACAATGCAGCGAAAATAAAAGGGACACGTACTCACATCGATAACGCGGCAGGCATTTTCTGTCATTATTAATCACTTTCTTCACTGTTAGCACCTCACGTGTGCTCTTTAAAAAGTGTTAGCACACTTTTGTTTCAATGGCGAACCTTGATGGATCGCATCCTTGATGTCACCAGGGAGGAAGGAAGGAGGAATTATTGAAAAGGATGTCAATGCGCACATCGGAGGGGAACCATCCCTGCTCAATACTGTCACCAATTGAAAGTTCGCTAAAGCGCCTTGCAAACTATTCCTGAATTTAGCAGGAGCCGTGGAAGTTATTTTAATTCACTTTTTAAAGGGACCAGCGCTGAGAAATGGGTGTCTCTTTGGGCGAGAGAGCGCTTCCAAAGCTTCCCGGACTTTGTTGCAACTCATGGGTAGGAAAATTATCCTTCAGCACACGTTTAAATATAAAGATGAGCCTCAGGATGTGAACAATGCAAGTGATGGTGCCAAATGTTGCAAAACCTAGTCTAACAGCACAACAAACAAACGAGAACAGGAAGCCTGAATCATTGCCAAATAGTAAGGTGAGAAAGCTGGCACTAAATTAGGAGACATGCTATCATTTGACACTGCACTCGAGACTTAAGAGCACATTTTGGTCATTTAAATGAAATGGGTTCTTTTTAATTACGTATTTTTTAACCATGCATTAGTGAGTCCAGAGTAGTGAATGCAGAGTAGTGAGTGCAGAGTAGTGAGTCCAGAGTAGTGAATGCAGAGTAGTGAGTGCAGAGTAGTGAGTGCAGAGTAGTGAGTGCAGAGTGAGTGTGCAGAGTGAGTGTGCAGAGTAGTGAGTGCAGAGTAGTGAGTGCAGAGTAGTGAGTGCAGAGTAGTGAGTAGTGAGTGCAGAGTAGTGAGTGCAGAGTAGTGAGTGCAGAGTGTTCAGAGTAGTGAGTGCAGAGTAGTGAGTGCAGAGTAGTGAGTAGTGAGTGCAGAGTAGTGAGTGCTGAGTGCAGAGTAGTGAGTGCAGAGTGAGTGTTCTGAGTGCAGAGTAGTGAGTGCAGAGTAGTGAGTGCAGAGTAGTGAGTGCAGAGTAGTGAGTAGTGAGTGCAGAGTAGTGAGTGCAGAGTAGTGAGTAGTGAGTGCAGTGGTGAGTGCAGAGTGGTGAGTGCAGAGTAGTGAGTAGTGAGTGCAGAGTAGTGAGTGCAGAGTAGTGAGTGCAGAGTAGTGAGTAGTGAGTGCAGAGTAGTGAGTGCAGAGTAGTGAGTAGTGAGTGCACAGTAGTGAGTGCAGAGTGGTGAGTGCAGAGTAGTGAGTAGTGAGTGCAGAGTAGTGAGTGCAGAGTAGTGAGTAGTGAGTGCAGAGTAGTGAGTAGTGAGTGCAGAGTAGTGAGTAGTGAGTAGTGAGTGCAGAGTAGTGAGTAGTGAGTAGCGAGTGCAGAGTAGTGAGTTCAGAGTAGTGAGTAGTGAGTGCAGAGTAGTGAGTGCAAAGTAGTGAGTAGTGAGTGCAGAGTAGTGAGTGCAGAGTAGTGAGTAGTGAGTGCAGAGTAGTGAGTGCAGAGTAGTGAGTGCAGAGTAGTGAGTAGTGAGCGCAGAGTAGTGAGTGCAGAGTAGTGAGTAGTGAGTGCAGAGTAGTGAGTAGTGAGTGCAGAGTGGTGAGTGCAGAGTGGTGAGTGCAGAGTAGTGAGTAGTGAGTGCAGAGTAGTGAGTGCAGAGTAGTGAGTGCAGAGTAGTGAGTGCAGAGTAGTGAGTAATGAGTAGTGAGTAATGAGTAGTGAGTATAGTAGTGAGTAGTGAGTGCAGAGTAGTGAGTAGTGAGTAGAGTAGTGAGTGCAGAGTAGTGAGTGCAGAGTAGTGAGTAGTGAGTAGAGTAGTGAGTAGTGAGTAGAGTAGTGAGTGCAGAGTAGTGAGTAGTGAGTAGAGTAGTGAGTAGTGAGTGCAGAGTAGTGAGTAGAGTAGTGAGTGCAGAGTAGTGAGTAGTGAGTAGAGTAGTGAGTGCAGAGTAGTGAGTGCAGAGTAGTGAGTAGTGAGTAGAGTAGTGAGTAGTGAGTAGAGTAGTGAGTGCAGAGTAGTGAGTAGTGAGTAGAGTAGTGAGTAGTGAGTGCAGAGTAGTGAGTAGAGTAGTGAGTGCAGAGTAGTGAGTAGAGTAGTGAGTAGTGAGTGCGGAGTAGTGAGTAGAGTAGTGAGTGGTGAGTAGTGAGTGCAGAGTGAGTGTGCAGAGTAGTGAGTAGTGAGTGCAGAGTAGTGAGTGCAAAGTAGTGAGTAGTGAGTGCAGAGTAGTGAGTGCAGAGTAGTGAGTAGTGAGTTGAGTAGTGAGTAGTGAGTTGAGTAGTGAGTAGTGAGTAGAGTAGTAAGTAGTGAGTAGAGTAGTGAGTAGAGTAGTGAGTAGAGTAGTGAGTGCAGAGTAGTGAGTAGAGTAGTGAGTAGAGTAGTGAGTGCAGAGTAGTGAGTAGAGTAGTGAGTAGAGTAGTGAGTAGAGTAGTGAGTAGAGTAGTGAGTAGTGAGTGCAGAGTAGTGAGTAGTGAGTGCAGAGTGAGTATGCAGAGTAGTGAGTAGTGAGTGCAGAGTAGTGAGTAGTGAGTGCATAGTGAGTGCAGAGTAGTGAGTAGTGAGTAGTGAGTGCAGAGTAGTGAGTAGAGTAGTGAGTAGTGAGTAGAGTAGTGAGTAGAGTAGTGAGTAGAGTAGTGAGTAGTGAGTGCAGAGTAGTGAGTAGTGAGTAGAGTAGTGAGTAGTGAGTAGAGTAGTGAGTAGAGTAGTGAGTAGTGAGTAGAGTAGTGAGTAGAGTAGTGAGTAGTGAGTGCAGAGTAGTGAGTAGTGAGTGCAGAGTAGTGAGTAGTGAGTGCAGAGTAGTGAGTAGAGTAATGAGTAGTGAGTAGAGTAGTGAGTAGTGAGTAGAGTAGTAGTAAGGTGAGTAGTGAGTGCAGAGTAGTGAGTAGTGAGTAGAGTAGTGAGTAGTGAGTAGAGTAGTGAGTAGTGAGTAGAGTAGTGAGAAGAGTAGTGAGATGAGTAGTGAGTAGAGTAGTGAGTAGAGTAGTGAGTAGAGTAGTGAGTAGTGAGTGCAGAGTAGTGAGTAGTGAGTGCAGAGTAGTGAGTAGTGAGTAGAGTAGTGAGTAGAGTAGTGAGGTGAGTAGAGTAGAGTAGTGAGTAAAGTAGTGAGTGCAGAGTAGTGAGTAGAGAAGTGAGTAGAGAAGTGAGTAGTGAGTAGTGAGTAGAGTAGTGAGTAGAGTAGTGAGTAGAAAGTAGTGAGTTGAGTAGTGAGTAGAGTAGTGAGTAGAGTAGTGAGTGCAGATTAGTGAGTAGTGAGTGCAGAGTAGTGAGTAGTGAGTAGAGTAGTGAGTAAAGTAGTGAGTGCAGATTAGTGAGTAGTGAGTGCAGAGTAGTGAGTGCAGAGTAGTGAGTAGTGAGTAGAGTAGTGAGTGCAGAGTAGAGTAGTGAGTAGTGAGTGCAGAGTAGTGAGTAGTGAGTGCAGAGTAGTGAGTAGTGAGTGCAGAGTAGTGAGTAGAGTAATGAGTAGTGAGTAGAGTAGTGAGTAGTGAGTAGAGTAGTGAGTAGTGAGTAGAGTAGTGAGGTGAGTAGTGAGTGCAGAGTAGTGAGTAGTGAGTAGAGTAGTGAGTAGTGAGTAGAGTAGTGAGTAGTGAGTAGAGTAGTGAGTGGAGTAGTGAGTAGTGAGTAGAGTAGTGAGTAGAGTAGTGAGTAGTGAGTAGTGAGTAGTGAGTGCAGAGTAGTGAGTAGTGAGTAGAGTAGTGAGTAGAGTAGTGAGGTGAGTAGTGAGGTGAGTAGTGAGGTGAGTAGAGTAGTGAGTAGAAAGTAGTGAGTTGAGTAGTGAGTAGAGTAGTGAGTAGAGTAGTGAGTAGAGTAGTGAGTAGAGTAGTGAGTAGAGTAGTGAGTGCAGATTAGTGAGTAGTGAGTAGTGAGTGCAGAGTAGTGAGTAGAGTAGTGAGTAAAGTAGTGAGTAGAGTAGTGAGTGCAGATTAGTGAGTAGTGAGTGCAGATTAGTGAGTAGTGAGTGCAGAGTAGTGAGTAGTGAGTGCAGAGTAGTGAGTAGTGAGTAGAGTAGTGAGTAGTGAGTGCAGAGTAGTGAGTAGAGTAGTGAGTAGAGTAGTGAGTAGAGTAGTGAGTAGTGAGTGCAGAGTAGTGAGTAGAATAGTGAGTAGTGAGTAGAGTAGTGAGTAGAGTAGTGAGTAGTGAGTGCAGAGTAGTGAGTAGTGAGTAGAGTAGTGAGTAGTGAGTAGAGTAGTGAGGTGAGTAGTGAGTAGTGAGTGCAGAGTAGTGAGTAGTGAGTAGAGTAGTGAGTAGAGAGTAGAGTAGTGAGTAGAGTAGTGAGTAGAGTAGTGAGTAGTGAGTAGAGTAGTGAGTAGAGTAGTGAGTAGAGTAGTGAGTAGTGAGTAGTGAGTAGTGAGTGCAGAGTAGTGAGTAGAGTAGTGAGTAGTGAGTAGAGTAGTGAGGTGAGTAGAGTAGTGAGTAAAGTAGTGAGTGCAGAGTAGTGAGTAGAGAAGTGAGTAGTGAGTAGAGTAGTGAGTAGTGAGTAGGGTAGTGAGTAGAAAGTAGTGAGTTGAGTAGTGAGTAGAGTAGTGAGTAGAGTAGTGAGTAGTGAGTAGAGTAGTGAGTAGAGTAGTGAGTAGAGTAGTGAGTAGAGTAGTGAGTAGTGTAGTGAGGTGAGTAGAGTAGTGAGTAAAGTAGTGAGTGCAGAGTAGTGAGTAGAGAAGTGAGTAGTGAGTAGAGTAGTGAGTAGTGAGTAGAGTAGTGAGTTGAGTAGTGAGTAGAGTAGTGAGTAGAGTATTGAGTAGAGTAGTGAGTAGAGTAGTGAGTAGTGAGTAGAGTAGTGAGTAGTGAGTAGAGTAGTGAGTGCAGAGTAGTGAGTAGTGAGTAGAGTAGTGAGTAGTGAGTGCAGAGTAGTGAGTAGTGAGTAGAGTAGTGAGTAGTGAGTAGAGTAGTGAGTAGTGAGTAGAGTAGTGAGTAGAGTAGTGAGTAGTGAGTAGAGTAGTGAGTAGAGTAGAGTAGTGAGTAGGACATCACAGGCAGCAGCTGTGCAAGCTTCTTACACTCACAAGGAGACCACAGGCAGCTGAGGTGCAATCTTCTCCCACTCACAAGAACGACATCACAGGCAGCAGCAGTGCAACTTTCTTACACTCACAAGGAGACCACAGGCAGCAGAGGTGCAAGCTTCTCACACTCACAAGAAGGACATCACAGGCCGTAACGGTGCAATATTCTCACACTCACAAGGAGATCACTGGCAGTACACACCACATGAACACACTCCATAACACATAGCAACAATACATTGGCATTTACAATGCCATTAGCTCAAACTCAAATAAATCCGAGCCCGATTGCATTTCTAATGCTTGTTGAACATGACGTTGTGCTACACCACCTGATTAACTATGATATTTCATTCTCGGCTAGAATAAAAGTTTTAAGCTCCACAGTGGAAGACTTTGTTGAATGTTCTGAACGAAATGTAATTTATCAAGGCTGAGTTGAGCTGTCTCAGAATAAATAACATACCCTGTAACCATTGTGTACCTATGTGTGAATCAACTCATGTTAAGAATAATTTACTAAATGTCAGAGTTTTGAGCAATGCTTCAACTTTTCTGTAAGCTTTACAAGTCTCTTGATGCAGCCATGGAATATCACTATCAATGAATCTGAAATAAACACAGACGATTTAAATGACATAGGCCAATATCGTTATTTATTTCAGATGTGTTTCATGCCAATAATATGTATATTAATCATTATTGCATGATTTTCATTTTTCTTTTAAAAACGTTAGCTCAGGCTGTACATATTCACTGCATTGTGGACATTTAGCAATTGCCCTTCCACTTTTGCAACCACTGCAGAATTTGTAGTGATCTTTCAGACCTGTTCTTCTTCATTCCAGTGGATTATATCCATGACGGCATAATGAACAGAAAGCGTTACTTCACCATAATGAGACCTTATTCCACAGGGGTGCATGGACTTGTGTTTATCAGAAAAATACAAGTCTTACGATTCTTTGATTTGGCCACGTTGTCTCATTGAATCTTTTTCTATCACCTTAAAAGCAAATTGGTTCTGTACATTTAGTCCCCCAGGATTTTTTATATATCTGTTTATTAGTTTTATCAACAACCTACAAAGGTAAAGCTGTTACCATGAAGCACATAATTACAATGTCATACAATAGCCCATATCCAGCTCCTCACCACATCAACATTATTTGGTTCAAAGTCGGCACTTCCCAACTTCGACTTCTGGCTGAGGTAAATGACATCCAAGGAGGCAATCCGGTAGAAGAAAATGTTTTATTCCAAATCAGAAAGCACCCACAGCTGGGCGCTCAAGGTGCGTACCAGGATCTCCACCAACTGATTAACGTTGGTAGAATCCTGGCACGCATCCTTCAGCGACCGATTATGGAACAGTGTTTAAAGAAATACATGAGGGACGAGTCACTCTTGCGCTGTTTAGCACGAGAGCGCTCAGTAAACACATGCACAATATAACAGTGGCCACCAGCCAAAGCCCGTTCTGGTAGTTCCTTCCTCGCCTCCATCATTTGTGCCCACCTCTTCATCCAAGCCCCCCTCAATCTGTGTCCTCCTCTGAACTACTCCAGGAGCCTCATATCTTTTCAAACTTGCGAGGACAGCCACTTGCCCAGGTATACCACTTCTTTCACTCTCATACAGCAGTGTAAACTGGATTAACATGCGGACACTGTTGGAACTGTAGCACACCCCTCCCTCCTGGTTTCGCAAATGTCTCTCCTCACCACCATCAGTGAGTGAATACACTACTTTAAAAAAAGTAGTGTATGCATCCTCCAAACACTAAGCATCACGAGTTGGAGGGTAAGAACTATGGAGCAACTATGACTGAGGATATCTGGCCCTGCACTGTCTCCCAGTACCCCTGTATCTTCGGGCAATCCCACATGGTATGAACTAGTGTCCCCCACTGACTACACCTCTAAAGCATCGTTCATTGTCTGCTTTCCATATCCTGGATCTCATAAAATATGACCTATGAAAAATCGTCTGCTAAACAAGTCGAAACCGGTCGAATGTCTTATAAACCCCTTTTTTAATATATCTTGTAAATATTCAGACAGGTACTTGGTCTCTGGTTCTGTGAGAGAATATACTCTGCTAATCGGTAGATCTGCGCCTGGCACCAAATCGATTCTACAGTCATAGGACCAGTGGGGTGGCAGTGCTATTGCTTTGACTTTGTCAAAAACCTCTGAGAACTGTTGATATTCATCGGGAAGCATAGAGCTATCAATTGTTGAGAGGGCACAATACACAGGAGAATGCCAGTGTGTAATTTCTCTGTAGCAATGAGTCATGCAATAGGGAGAGCGTAAAGTTACCTTCCTAGAGACCCAGTCTATTTGAGGGTTATTTCTCTGGAGCCATGGAACTCCTAGAATATCTCCGAAATTGGGAGTATCAATCAAGTCAAAGACAATAACCTCTGAATGGCCATTATCACACATCATGATAATGTCCGGAGTTTGGTACGTGATCATGCCAGATGACAATTCTGACCCATCCACAGCCCTGTTTTTTTCAGGATATTTTTTCGGAATAAATTCCAGTCCCAGAGCATTAGCAACGGCTATGTCTAAAAAATTTCCAGTTGCCCAGGAATCTAGCAAAATAGCCATGGTTTGTCTCAGCTGAGAGGGTAGAAGGAACACCACAGAGAAATGTTTTGGTACCGGAGCCAATGGATTGGCCAAATATTGAGAGGTCCGTGAACCCGAAAGACTTGGAAGAGCGACCTTGTTACTCCCCAAGTCAGTTAGTTTTCCGACTGCACCTCCATGCCAGTTCTCCCTGTAGAGGTCCTCAGGGAAATCTTAGACTTGGCGGGACACTCTCTGGCAAAATGACCTCCTTTACCACAGTACAGACAAAGGTCCAGTTTTCTACATTTTTCTTCAGAGGACAGTGGACCTCTAAACCCTCCAATCTGCATAGGTTCGCTAGTGTCCCTAGGCTCTTTCTTTTCACTTCTGGCTAGAAACAGTTTAGAGTAATCTCCTTTGGTTGTTTCTCCTTTTCTCTCAGCTAGGCGGTGATCTAATTTAACAACTAAATCCATAAAAGTAGAGCAGTCTTCAGGGGGGTCTTTGAGCTCATCTTTAAGTCCCCTGTAAAACAAAGAAATCCTCTTATTTTCAGGCCAGTGAGTCTCTGTGACCAACCGATTAAAAGTAGTAATATATGTCAATAAGTCTTTAGACACTTGTCAAGGTTCAACAACTCATTGTCACTGGCCTGCATGTAGGAATGCCTAGCAAAAAGACTCTATATCCGATCCTTAAACAGCGCCAAATTGTACTAAATGGGATCATCGTTTTCCACCAGGGGCACTGCCCAAAGAGCCGCATTGCCACTTAGATAGGAAATAATGAAAGCAACCTCTGCTTCATCATCTGGAAACGAGGCTGCCCTACACAGGAATTGCAGGTGGCACTGATTCATGAACACCCCATATCTACTGCTGTCCCCATCGAATCTTTCGGGCATGGCAAGTGGGGTTTGCGGAGGTGTGACAACAGTGACATTAACAGGTGAAGAAGGAGACTCTGAGTGGACAGAAGTAGAAGTGGGAGAAGGGACCTGAAAGTGTGCGGGTTTTATGTAACTATGTTTATGTTTAGGTTTAGTGTCTGTAACCCTAACCTCTAATTGTTTTTAAGTCTTCAATACATTAATCTCGCATACTAGACTTGGTTTTCGCCTCTCACCAACTTAAGTTCAGTTTGCAAATTAACTACAGCTAATTCCCTCATCGTGGTTTCTGTGGTCTCTGCCGTCATAGACTCATCCATAAAGGCTGTGACGGAAATCCGTCTTCGCTCAGGGGGAATAATAAACGTGGGCTTGCCTTTCTGTGGGTGGCAATAGATGTCCCAGGCAAAAGTACCCGTTCCCCAGGAGCGAAGCTAGAGCCCCTCCCTTTCCCAAAGATACAGCCCTCTCCGTGTCAAACAGAACACACAGGAGAATTGCAAGTATCTTCAGAAAATGAAGAAACCAAGGAGTGTCATCAGACAAAGTTTCCAAACAGCCAAAATGGGGAAGGTCCAATCCAGGTAGAGGCGAGATCTCTGTATAATAAATAACAGAAATTAAACAAAACAAAATTACGTTTGGTACCTATTTCGAAAATGTATACAATACCCTCCAGACTCTAACTAAATACCCTTCAGTTGTGTGCTATCCCACACTTTCTTGTTTTTACATGACTGGTGAAGGCTTATATAGATGATCTAAGAATATCTTCCAAGGTTTCTTGTGGAAATAAAAATAAGGCTGCTGAGGTGAAATCTCTTAATTCAGCACACAACAACAAAAATACAATAATTGGGCATAGGTCGACTCCTGATGGTAAGAGGCAGAAGGAGTAACTCTGGAAGTTTCTTGGAAGGAAGTAGAAACAAAATGATTCGAGTCCATGGGCTATAGTCAAGCTTCTGGTGGAATATCGTTTCCACACGTTGATAACGGGGAGAGGTGTGGCGCCGCGGCCAGGGCGACTGACACTGGAATCTGGGGACCACGGTTCGATCCCCGGCTCCGGCGGCAGGTTAGCCCAGCACCATGTGACTCTGGGCAATAGCTCGCTTAATCTTCCCGACGGCCCCCAGCGCCTAGAGACCCTTACGGGTGATTGTGCGCTTTACAAATGTGGACTTTACTTTATAACAGGAAAAATACCTGCTGGGGGAGAGGTAATTGGAAGATAGGTAATGAGCCATAATTCAACGTGACCTGGCGCTGAAGTAAACAATTCAATAATGGAAGCCACACGGAACCAGCAGCAGGGAGAAAGTCAACGCATCCTCGTGTTTCACTAAAAATGCAGGAAATATTTGTGCAAGGTCAAAAAAGGCTAAGGCGGGCAGAAGTTGCAGCGCGTCCTCGCGCTGAATAAAGTTACAGACTGCAACAGGAAAAAATGGGGCTCCCGGGTATGGTTAAGTTGCAGCGCGGCCTCACGCTGTAGAATTCCAAAGTAAAAGCGTCCAAAGGCAGCAGGATTCCCCAGCCAAGACTCATAGCGCTACTTCACGCTCGAAAGTGAAAATCACTAAAGCAAGGGATAGGGAGATCTCCAGGCAGCACCCAACAACCGAGAAATCACAGGAACAGGGTGAATAGAAGGTAATCCAAACCAAGGAGCCAAACGGGAATCAAACAAGGAAAACCAAGCACTGCAACATCGTATCTGGAGGCTTAAGAACCTCCCCATCACCTGACCAGTTCTAGAGCAGTATGGGACAGCACACAACCCACCTCCCTTGCTGAGCATTCTGGGTTATGAAGTGTAAGCACAGAACATGTAGCTCTAGTCCTAACACTAAGAACCATTATGTAGTGAAATGGAACGGAGAATATAGGTGAAAGGTTAGGTGACTACCTGAGCCTATATTGGGGTACCTATATGGAACATAAGAGGTTCACCAAAACCATCAGCCTGCTCAGTCCATTACAGACATGTGGCAACTTATTACAAAACTCTGGCCTTGCACCAGACCCTCATCTCGAGGAAATGTTGCCTCCTTCTCCTCCCCTCAAAAATTTACCAGCATCCTAAAAATTTCCTTCAAGACAATGGGGGTAGCATATCACCGGTCAGAAGCCCCTCGTCAAAGCTGGAAGCAGCAGACACAAATATTCTAGATCAGAGGGAGTAAGGGTACCGGGAGGGAGGAAGTCCGCAAATGTCCATCACAATTCTGTGAAAGAGAACCAAAAAAACGTCCTACCGCCTAGCCTAGTGATTAGCCACCTCAGAAAGACCATACACAAACAGTCTGGGAATGACCCAAAGGCTCGATTTCAAACATTGTCACAACAGCATCACAGGCCATGAAACAAATCCCTGGCCTCCTCCCGTACACAACAGTAGGGACAGCAAATCACATTAAAATCTAGGGCAGCACCAAAATACCAGCCCAAAAGAAGTCTCTAGAAAAAGGGTGTGACCAGAACACATTGCGCGACTAGGAAGAATCCCACTGCATGGAGTGTGCTGGAGCTAGAGGAGCAGACACGTCACCTCAGAGCACGATGTGAACATTTACAAACACCCAAATGTGATCCACCCTCTCTTTGCCCTGTGCATGCACAGGTCAAAAGACACCGCCTGTATCAATACAATTACCTACGTGCACATTAAGAAAGGTAGGAGGCTAGAAGACTCACAACGCAAATAACAAGTAGCTATCACCCACTTACTGAAACATACCTTACTGCTGTGGTGAGGGGGAGAGACAATGACTCACGAGTAAAAAACCCAGGTGACCAAAGAATAAACATTCACCGCTGAATTTCTAAATAATTACCATAATTGGGGCCACCTTCCGGTACCCAACTAAACTTGAGCGAATAAGAATAAGAAAGAGAGAAAAATCCCACAAAGGAATGGCATAGGAAACCCCGAGGTTGATTTAGGATGATACATAAGGATGCATTCTTTTTAAACTAACCTACAAACAGCTTTTGCCCAACAGGTCTGCAGTCAAGCCACAAGTGCACCACATTTACAGCGGCCCACCACCTCTGCAGAGGCTACTTTCAGAATCTCAACCAGACCCAAGTGTGCAAGTCAAGGACTATGGACTGTTTTTAAAGATATTTGCAAACATACTCTTTTTAGCACTTTCACCAAAGCAAAAGAAACCCCAAATTGCCAGAAGACTACATATGTCTCCTCCTCAAATCATCCCAAGATCTGCAATGTTTCACAAGTTATGTACTATTATACTTTTGTATAACCTCTGTTTAGTATGGGTGTGGCCCCATCCATCTGTAGCCAGAAATCTGCCTAGTCAAGTGGAGCTTATACTGACATTTCTACAGGGCTTGCTCAGGGCCCTCTCCCACACCACTTACTATAACACTGTACCGAGTGCTAGTTTTCTACATGCACTACACAGCGCACTCTTACACAACACCTGGTATCAGAACATGACTGCCGTGGGTGCCCAGACATCAGCCAGGTCATGCTATGTATGCTCACAAGCAGTAGGCGCAGCCAAGCTTTACTTATCTCAAGAGGTAGCCTCCGAAAGAGCAAAATGCCTCATCCACCTATACCTATGTAGGATTAGGTCAAAGATGCATCCCAAACAGAGTAGAACACCATAGAGTAGTACTAAAAGTAACTCGATACAAGGCCAATCCCACAACACTATACCTTTACAGTGAGCCTAGCGAGATTTGCAGGATTGTATACGTCATTGTTGCTGTTCTCATTCTCATTTTTGTACTTCTTTTGTATGGTTTCCTGCAATTGGGGGTTTCCTGCTGTAAAAGCGCTGTCCTCAAGGTGGGTAGAAATAAATAGAGAAGTAGTAGTAAACAAAATTGATACACAAGCCCCCAACAATGTGAGTGTCATGAAGTGTGGGGTAAATTATGTAGTTGGAGATTCAACTAGAGGGGGGAATGTTAATATCGATATCAATCTACACAACAATACATATATATTAAAAAATGAAATCAAATCACTGTTGTTGAAATCTCCTGAGATGATCTTTCCATCAACCCCGAGTAAGAAATACGTGGTCAGGCAGGCCCTGCAACCTAGGCTGAGGCTACTGATTGACAGAGTGTACCCTTTAGAGGCCAGGTGGCATGTTGAAAATGGTGGTTGGAGCTTGCCACCAGGAGCAAAATACCGTATTTTCCGGCGTATAAGACGACTTTTTAACCCCTTAAAATGTTCTGGAAAGTCGGGGGTCGTCTTATACGCCGGGTACAAAATTTGAAGGTATGTTTTCATGTGTTTTTACATAGCGCGGACTTCACCCGAAGGTGTCAGACCGCTTCTCAATAGGAAATGGGCATTACAGGAGGAAAAAGTTACATGTGTACAAGTAGAGGTACGGTATAGGAGGGCACTCAAACAGAAGAACTAACGTTACGTAGGCGATGGTGGCACTGTGGAAGTGTCAAAAGCAAACCCACTGAAAGCGGATCTGAAAAAGGGAAATAAATTACAGTTACGGTACCGGTAATCTGCCAAAAACATCAAATTTTCCTTAATGCATCCAGCAGCATATCCACCCTATTTATTGTTCTCGAGACACAGGGGAAATCATCTGGCTCCACCACAGGCTATGCTAATGAAGAGAAGTAATTTCCACCTCAAACCACCATGCATATGAGTAACAAAACTACCCTAATGAGGATAATGGCAAACCACCATGCATATGAGTACGTAACAATACTAATGTGGATAATGGGGATGGTGTCACTGTGCACTGCGTTGGAAGTGGGGGAAGTCTTATACGGCGAGTATAGCACAAAACCTAAATTTTATCAAGAAAAGTAGGGGGTCGTCTTATACGCCGGAAAATACGGTAAGCCAAATAATTGTGAAATTCAGCCCAACAGGGCCTGTAATATTTTAAGAAAGAAAAACAAGTGAATGGTGTTCTACTGTAATTTTCAGGAAATACCCAGAGGTGAGCCATATCCCAGAGCATTTGTGTAGGTGGTGATCCCTTCTGTGTTTACTTTCTACACTCCGGGGAACGCATCTCCTCAGGAGCAGGGGCAATGACGAAGATAGAGACCCTGTCAGGGCTGGAGAACCAATTGTGGCCCCAGGACCTCATCCCTGGGGCCCAGAACCACAAAGAAAGGCCGATTGTTTTGAGACAGTTAGGACTCTTAATGTCTGCCTGTGCTACTCAAGGGAAGGACATGGTGAAGAGCTCCCACCGTGAGCCAGAGCTGAGAAGAGAATGATCCTGCCTGGCCAGAGCAGGTCATGTTGAGCTAATCTGAAGAGCCACCCACAGGTAAGGCCTTAAGTACCCTAGGGAAGGGTTGAGACGATTCAGGGATCCCTCCCATAGGGGGGGCTGGACAGCGGGGAGGATACTCCCATGTCCTTCATGCAGTTTTGTGCCCGAGCTCAAGCCAACGGCTCCCTGAACTGGTTTCAACTGGAGTATGCAAAAAGGGCACCAAATATGCCTTTCGAAGCAGTCTGGTGGTGCGGGCAGGCACCCCCACCTCAGCCCAATACACTAAGTCTTGTCTGGGAGGTGGTCACTCCTCCCTGTGACATGAAACCTATTTTTCTACCTTCCCCTGCTCGAGCCTGGCTCAGCAGCAGGAGGGGGGGAATCCTTTCTGTGGTCGGCAGCAGCACAAGCTTGCTGTTAGACCCTGGAAGACTGGTACCAGGAATACCAGGTGGCTCCATAGGAGAGCCCCCCCCAATACATGGAATCCTACATCCAACACTGGAATTGGTGTTGTGGTAGGATTCCAACATGTTTGATACCAAATATGACCGATTTCGGTGCAGCCAATATATAGTTAGACATGTCGTAATTGACTTGGTATTCACTATATGTATAAACTAATGGCTGACTGCACATATAAAGCCTGGAGAATCGACTCCTGGGTTTGTATGGGGTGTCCTGTGCAGGGCACCCTCACACTTATATCCAAGCATTCTGCCTTCAGGATTGAAAGGCCTACCTTAGGGGTGACTTATAGGTTTTAAGTGCAGTGACCTCAAATTTAAGGAAATTTAGTGGAGAGGTGTGGTGCAGCAGCCAGGGCAGCTGACTTCGGAGCACAGGGTTCACGGTTCGATCCCCGGCTCCGGCGGCAGCTCAGCTCAGCACCATGTGACTCTGGGCAATAGCTCACTTAATTTCCACGACGGCCCCCAGAGCCTTGAGACCCGTAAGGATGAGTAGTTTGCGCTTTACAAATCTGATTTATACCTGCATATCAGTTGTGAGTGGTGATAGTACCAGCTCACACAGGCTGCAATGGCAGGCCTGTAGTCACAGTTTGAGTGGTCTTTCATGGGTGGTATAATACATGCTGCAGCCCATGGGAGACTCCTGGTGTACCTATGCCCTATCATATACTAGGGACTATGAAGAGTACACCAGTAGTCAATTAGGAAGGTAGCAAAGTACTTACCATTGTCAAATTTAGGGAGAAAGCACAGTTACTGGGGTCCTGATTAGTAGGATCCCAGTCAGACTAGTCCAAAACACACTGACACCAGGCAAAAAGTGGGGACTCGTGATCCAGGTGGTGGGTAGGCGAGTGTTCTGTTCAGGGTGCAGTTTCTGAGATTTACAGCTTGAAATGCAGGTGTTCAATGAATGGGGTGGTGTTCTCTGTGGATGTTGTAAATTTGATCGATATCTTGAAGATGATATTGAGTCTTCCTCTTGGCTTGAGAAGGCGGCCCAGTTGCGCGAACTTTTAGCCCGCTGGCATTGCCATGGAGATGCCAGGAGCCGATGAGGGGTTGAGCCAAAGTCTCTGTGATGAAGAGGATGTCAGGCGTGTTCCCATATTTCTGTTGTGTGCTTGCTGAATTATTATTTGTTGAGAAGCATGCATGCGAGTGGGTGTTGATGTGCGGGTTTGCTGTGTGGGGTGGCTGTATAATCGTTGTTGGTGCTTGTGTGGCATGTGCTGGCAGGGAGAGTTGAGGGCATTGTTAGTATTTGTGTGGGGTGTGGGATGAACGCTGCTGGAGAGCTGGCAGTGGGTGCAGGTGAAAGCTACTACAGTGGTGTGAGGCGCGGTGTTACAGCAGTTGGGGGAATGATGTCGGGCCTAGCAACCTAATTGAAAGCCTAAGTTTGTAAATATTTATCCAAGCATGTACATATGGGATTTATCTATCACAATTTTATATCTCTTGATTCTTTTCCATATGCTTATCATGTTAATATTGCTAAGTATGTATAACTGTAGTGATGTATTTATATATTTTCCTCCCACTGCAGAGAGAAAGAAAAGTAAACTAATCTCTCCAAACCACCACAGCATCCTTTTCCTCTTGCAAAATAACCCCTATCTTCCCACTCAGAATCATTCCAAACTTCTTTTGGTACTATGAACTCTCAAATAATCCTTTCTAAACTCATCCCTCCTCTATCCATCCTTTAGCCTCTTCATCCAACTAACAGACTCACATATCATCCACTCCCAATGACAATTTATATTTCCCTCTACAAATCCACCACTCATGTATCTTGGGGGTCTAGAGATGAGAGCTACTCACTGAAAAGCACTTCAACGCCTCGTCTGAGGTAGGAGTCACTATATAAATACGGTTACTATTACAATAATGACGCTTATGATGCTGGGGACGAGCTAACTCAGCCATTCACTGAGGACAATTGGTACGAGTATCTCCAGGACGCCAGTGGTCTCAACACCGCACCAGACACTGGCTTGATTTCTCCACCCGTCCATGCTACAGAAGAGAGTGCCTCCTTCCCAATGGTCATGTAAAGGGCAGCTGAAGGGCTGAACTTGTGTCTGCCCTCTATGGAAGTCAAGACAAACGTACTGACTGGTGTCCACCAACCAGGGCAAACAAGTTCTGAGCCACTGCTCCCTTTTACCCTTTTAACAAGGCCTTAAAGGATATCCTTACTGGGATGTGGGCGAAACCTTGCTCTGGCTCGTGTGTCAGTCAACAGGTTGCAAGGCACCAACGCCCTATCCTAGGTAACCTGGAGTTCTTAACTCAGCACCCTACTCTTGAGAGCCTTGTAGTGCAGACCTCAGCGAGTAGGGTTAATCCCAACTCTTTCCCTACTACACCACCAGATAGGGAATCAAAAAGAATAGACTTTTGGGCAACATATGTTTTCGACCACAGGTCTAACATTGAGGTCTGTTAATGTCAGCTGTCTTTTTGGTCGCTATTCTCATGCTTTTTGGGACCATGTTCCACAGGTCTTTCCGATTGTCTCCGACAATGTCCTGCACTATCTTGACACCGGCGATCCATGTTGGGCATGATGCTGCACACTGAACAATTTGTAATGGTCTGGACACTACTAACTCTTTAGGCAGAGCAATAAGTATTAGTGTAGCTCTACAGAAGAACGTATTGATGAGGTATACGGGCTTCTCCGGCGATCTACAATGCACCCTCATCAATACTCCCTTTATGGCTTCCTGCCCTTTTGGGATAAAGCAGACTCTGTCCTCGCCTGTTTCAAAGATAGCAGGACCTCTGCATGTTCTTTGAGCTTTTCCTCTCTACCGAGACAACAGCATCAGCAATTTCACCCTCTCAGTGGCAATGGTAGACACTTCTAGTACCACCAGCACATGTAGTTCGCTTAGCACACGCCTCAGTCCTTCTGTGGCCAATGCTGTGGTAAGCAAAGACCATATGGACATCAGGGGGCAGAGTGCGGTACAGTCCTATATTGACCTACACTGTCCCTCCCACCCCAGCTGCCACCACTAAACCTTAGATTTGTCCTCTGTGTTGGAGGTAGGATTTGACATTTTTGATCAGCATGGCAAGCAGTTACCAGGCCGTACCCTATTGTTTCTCACCTTCCAGGTGCACATTCCACCATCCTCAGAGAGGTTAACAAAGAAACATCTGTCCTTTAGCAGAAGGAAGTGCAGCCCCTTCTGACCAAAGGAGCAATAGAGAAGGTGCCAGCATCAGAAGTAGGTTGAGGTTCCTATTCCCACTACTTTGTGGGTGCAGAAGGACAGAGGCCATCATCCTATTATAGATCTTCGTAATCTCAATGTCTTTCTGCGGAAGGACACATTCAAGATGCTCATCTTGGACCAGGTCATGTGTGCCTTCAACCCTGGAGACTGGACGGTAGTGCTGGACCTGCAGGGTGCTTATTTCCATATCCCAGTTGTAGGCAAACCGGTGTTACTTGCAGTTCACGGGGCCAGGAGTATTTCCAGTTTGCTGTGCTCCCCTTTTGCCTTACCAGTGCCCTTCTAGAAATTGAGGAGTGTATTTTCAGTCCATCTTGAGAGGTCGGGCCCCAGTCTTCTCATACCTCACTGACTGGCTGCTAAAGGCAAGCTCATCATAGGCAGTCGATACCCACTTTCAACCAGCACTGAACCTCCTAACATGCTTGGGCTTCATTATCAACATACAGAAGTCATACCTGACTCCCTTGCCGACGCTTCCTTTCATTGGAGCCATTCTGCACAAGGTACAATTCTGCACCTTTTCCCAGAGAAGACGGTCCAGGACCAATAATACAGCCCCTAGCCTTGATTTTAGTGAGAACGTCTCTGAGGCTGATGGAACTGATGGCCTTCTCAATCCTGCTGGTGAAGCATGCCATATGACATATGCAGACTCTGCAGTGGGATCTAAAGTCTCAGTGGGCACAGCATCAAGGGGAGACCTGCACAGCATCAGAGCCTGTGCAAGTTCTACCTCTATACTTGTAGACTGAGGGGTGGCAGTTCACTGCCTTCGAACTTCTTCCCAAACTTATAGATTTCGTCTTGGCAGTCAGGCATCCCACAACTAAATCTGTATGCATTTGTTGTTGGGAGAAGTGTGTGGCTTGGTGCGGCACCTGCCAGACTGACCCACTTCAGGCCAAGCTTTTCAAAGTGCTGCTTTTCACTTTGCCCCTAGCCCAGCAAGATATTTGTTGACCCTTCCACCTTTTTTAAGGTTGCCAAATCAGCCTTCTTTGTTTCAATCACCTGCTGTGATGAGGTCTTTGAAAGATTTACAACATGTTTTCTCCTTCTACATTCATTATGCCCTGGGGACCTGAATTTGGTTCAGAGACTCCTTGTGTGTACTCCCTATGAATCTATGCACAGCTGTCCTCTACAGCTTCTGACCCTCTAGACAGCTTGCCACGTTGACCCTACATCGGCACAGAGGGCGAGCGAGCTGCAAGGCCTCTCTGTCAATCCGCCATACACTATGTTCTACTCAGACAAACTAGTTTTGGGGTCCTGAGCCTCCTTTCTTGCAAAAAAGGTGACTCTTTTCATGTCAGGCAAAACAATACCCTTCCTACATTTTTCACCTCACCCCCTCTAAGGAGGCGGCGAGGTGGATCCAAAAAGAGGCCTTAGTTTTTAAATTGATTGTACCAGGGACTACCGAGTGGATGGCCGTCTCTTTATCGGATTTGCTGGAACAAATGACAAGGCAACACAGAAGAACAACATCTCTCATTGGATCGTCCTCTACATAAAAATGTGCTATGCACTGGCTAAAAAGCAATGTATGGAGGAAATGTGTGCTAATTTCAACAGAGCAAAGGCTGCTACCACTTCATTGGCACGTGGAGTGCCTGTTCTGGACATCTGACAGGCCACTACGTGTGCATGCCTCCACATGTTCATGAAGCATTACTATCTGGACAGCCAGATCCGCCAAGATGGGCATTTTGCTAAGGGTTGGACTTGGAACGCAAATTGGCCCTGGCAATTGATTCGGACTGGCTGTGGGATTTGGGGGGGGCGTGGAAAACACTGCACCTGCTTTTGTTACAGGGGGGCCGATTTGCTGCAAAGTTGGCCCTCTGTAACAAAAACAGTCCCCCAGAGGTCCAAAAACGGCCCCCACCCTGGCTGCCCACTGGGGAAACACCTGGTGCCTGCTATGGCCAGTCCGCCCCTGATTTGGCCCCCTCTGTAATGCAGGACTTTACGGTTTGAGCCAGTTCCCAGACCTACTTCTTGGATAGTACTGCTTTGGCATCTACTCATAAGGTGAGGAATCTGCGGTTAGGAGCCTTTATTTAGAAGAACAAGTTACTTAACCTTTGCTCATGCCTCTTCTGGTAGAGACTCATACTGCAGATTCCTCACCTACCCTCCCTGTTCTGTGTACTGGACTCTATTCTACCCAAAAAGTTCCAAGCCAATGTGATTGGGCTTCCTGTCTGCAGGCGCGGACATCTAAAAAAAACAACTGACATCAGTACACTTGGGGGCACTATATTTGACTATGTATGTCTCTTCCAGAGCGGAAGGGCGTGGCAGAACCACGCGACGGCACCTACTGAGCAACAGTGGTACTGCTGTTGATTTTCTAGATCCTGTCTGATGCCTGGGGGAATATTCCAAAGGTGAGGCATCTGCAGTTGGAGTCTCTGCCAGAAACGCATTACAGAAGGTAAGTAATTTGTTCCTTCGGGTGAAAAACCTATGATTAAAACTTAGACACAAGAAAAACCAGCAAGGCATAAAACATAAATGTAGCTCCACAAAGACTAATGACCTATCATCACCATAGTTTGCAGGCGGGAAGAAGGTCATCTTAAAGTGATTGGGGCATCGCCTCTCGTAAGTAATGCGAAGGCACCCCACCCTCATTGTGGCATCAGACATATCACTAACCGCTCATTTGCAGATATCTGTGGATCCTTATCTATACAACTACACCAACCTAATGAAAGAAAATGTGAGCGAAAAAAAGACCACAATTAAACTACGGGCATCAACGGCAGACACAAAAATAATAGTGGAGTACGCTTGCCACCTTGGCTAGGAATGTGCAACTTCATTTGCACGGCACCATACATTTGTTAGTCATCAAAAACTTGCAAAATGTTGTCCTGAATGTTAATTTTTCGCCAAACAGTTGATGTAGCTGAAGACTATGCACTACATGAATTAAAATAGGACTATTTTGTAGTTCTGTAAATGCGCAACCTGCAATACAGAAAGGAAAAACGCGCCAAATAGTGGCCCGGCCTCACATTCTGTGACGAGATTAGCAAACAGAAAAAAACACGTCCCGCTCGCACGCCCTTCCAAATGCTAACGTTTTTGAAGCCAGTGAGAAAGGGGCTAATGTTAATTAACCCGGGTGGCTTTTACTCCTTCGGAATCAATACGCTGCTCTTCAGAGTGCACTGGATGTCTGCAAACAGCCCGCAGCTTTGTCTGCACGAAGATGGCGCGCGCGTTAAGCCCCCCGGATGATGCAATGGGCCTCGAGAGGCTCGGTGATAGGTGTTGCTAATTGAGGGCTTCCCGGTGCCCTTCGGTTTCAGCCGCAGACTGTCTGAAGTGACAGGGGACGCTGCTTAAGTCTCTTCTTAATGAAGAAAGAAGAGCAGTGCGACACTGTCAGCCTGAGAAGGCAACAAAGCGACCGATATTCATTGCCGCGCGAGGGGGAGGAGTCTGCGGGCGTCATTCATCCGATCACACAGCACTTACACGGCTGTGAATACCAGTCCAAAATTGTCCCACATCTGTACCAATTTCCTATAACTGGCCGATTTCAAATGGTTTGGTCCGTGGGGCGTTTAAATATGTTAACAGGACTTACTACTGTAAACCAAGTTTGGTCAACCAATGTAATCAAAAGACAAGTCGCCCAGCGGCCCATCGGTGAAGCCACGCAAGAACCTATATTTAGCATTTATCACAGCGAGGATTTTAATGACGACGCACAATAAGGCATGGGAATGTAACGGAAATAATTAACTTGAAATTGATTCTCGCGTCATGTAAAGCAAATATTCGCTTCTTTCAGAGTTACTTATCTCCTGTAACTGTATTTGTTTTCAATGAGGACGATAAGCACAACTCAAAACAAAAGCTTTTTTAGTATTAAAAAAATGGAGAAACGGTCATCGACTACTGCACACAATGCATCTCATTTTTTTTTAAAATCGTCAGCCTCCTCTTTCTGACCTTTGGTATTTAAGAATAGCCATTGTACAAGAACACCTTGAAGTGTCAAAGCTTTAAAAATGAGCCTCTTTTCTTTTACTCTGTGCAGCCTGGATTATCTTGGCCTTGTCAGAATACATTCTCTAGTTAGAGGTTGAAAATATTTCCCTCCTGGCTCCGAAGTATTGATTTTTCGACACTCAGCTCTGTCTGTCAGGCGAAGAGGTGAAAGGTGAAAGTTTACCCAGCACTGCCTAGCTTTACCATTCTCTTAACGTCAAGCGTTTGATCAGTTGATGTCATTGCCAATCATATAGAGCCATCAGTGGGCTCATTTTGAGCTGAAAAAATATTTGGGTTACCATTTTTGTAACAGAACAGGAACAAGCTATTATCAGACAGACTCAGGGCCTTTAACAACGCTTGAATAATCAAAGCTTTGAAGAGCATGTTTTGATCAGGGAAAATAATGATTTGATAACACCACTGACTTACCTTATGTTCATTTGCAACAACCAAAAGAGGGGCTTAGGCGCACTGTTTACACAGCCGATGCTTGTGTACACTAATGCAGTTATTTTACCTTTTCTCGAAACCAATTATATACTCTTACCCCAGGGACATAGTTCTTGGTCCACGTGGAAAACTATGTGAAATGAATTTAATAGCATCTACTAGATCCCCAGCGGGCCTCTGTTGCGTCACAGGGACAGTGTGGCACATTTAGAAAATCTGTATTTAAAGGATGGGCCTAGAGTATTTGACTTGAACACTGTACATCAAGGAACCTTTGTCTCCTGATGGGCGACACCACTAGACCGATGGTTCCACTGTAGAGTTTTTAACAACTTATTTTAAGGAGTGCCTTTGAAGTTTTATAGATCTCAAACTAGGTCCAAAGGCATCAGAGCCTTTTACATGAGCACCAGATTACGTTACACAAGGTCACATTTTATTTATTAATTTAGCCACAGGAGATTAAGCGATTTGCCCAGACTCACAGGATGTTGAGCTGGGGGGCTCGTACCCATTCCAGAGTTTCAAAGTCGTTAGCTTTATATTAGGTTCCAACATTGCCCTCGCAAGGAGTTTGATCTCAAAAATGCTAGGGGTAGTGGAAGTGACATTATGCACCAATTAACCTCCGATAACATAGTCAGACTAACCCCTCTGTTCCACTCCTAATCATTCAAAATCTTGGGCCAAAACAAAAGGAATAATGTATCTTGTAACTGCTCAACCTGTCCAATCCCACTGTTTTTTTCCCAAGCTCAGTTGCTTCCAGGCTGGCAAACCATTTTTAGGTCTCAGCCTGCGAAAGACTGCACACATGCGCAGTCGAGCTGGTGAGACTTAATGAGATAGAGGAACTTTCACTAGCGAGGTTAAGCCCCGCCCCTCATTTCCATTGGCTGGCGTCCTAAACGGTGGCCAGCCATTGGGGAAGAGGTCCTAGTGACGTTCTACTTTCTCTGCAAGCCCCGTCCTTTTCAGACTTTCTTCTGCTGTAAAAGATTTGTTATCTTTATTGGGCCTGCCCCATAAAGATTAGAAACCTTTTACAGCAGAAGGAAGTCGGGGGAAGAGAAAGGCTATGTCAGACAACCGCTACGCGAGCGCTTGTTCTGGTTGGTTTCCCCTACCCCACTTCAACCATTTCCTGCTTGTTGTTATTTCGACCTCTATAGCCATTCGCCAGTAGAGAGATTGTATCGGCGTTCTTGATCAACACAGTTCTGAAATGCTCGATTGGTCTTTCTTTTATGTCTATTATTCGACAATAAATTGTGGGGAAACTGTCAAGGAGAACATCAATCAAAGAACTCAAAGCCAATTAGCGCCCAGGCCTAATTCTTCTTCGCCTACGAAGGATGCCTTGTATTCTGTTCCATGAAGTACTAAATGACCTAAACTTTCGAGTTTAGCGCGAATCCCACGCTCACTCTGCGTTCACCCTGCCAATAGCAAAAAACCCAGAAACAAACAGTGAAAAAGAAGCCACCCAATCGGTGCCTCTGTGGATTCTTACCGTCCATTCACGAAACACTTCCTGTTTTACTCTAGCGCGTGTTGGCAGCAGAGAGAATTTCTATTGGCTGGAATGGTAGCCCTCCCCTTACCCAGAGCGCACTCTTCACATCTGTCTTAGTCACAACCAATCGTGTAGTTTGTTTGGTAGCTACAGGAAGTCTGAGCAGGAAGCTCAGTTCTTCTGGAGGCGGGTCTCGCCTGGAGGCAGGTCTCGTGCGTAGTCAGCTGCCTCCAGCCTGTCTGCGGTGCTGAAGGGGCTCAAGTTGTGTTCGTTTCAGTTTTCAATAAACCCGAGTGAGGATACGAAAATAAAGAGAATTGCACTCGGGGTTTGCCCCCGACCTGCCCGGGTCGGGTATTGGTCCGCCGGGCAGGGCGGCAAAGCCGCAACCCGCGCCTAAGGCATTGATGAACAAGGTGAGACGCTGCAAGTGAGACCTGCTCTACTTTTTATGTATTCCATGACTTGGTGTGTCCTAATCTCAATGTATTCTCCTTACCTCAAGTGGGCTATTCTTCAAATTTGTCTGCAGCCGGGTTCTTTCCAGTTACTTTTTTCCCAATGACTTTCTTCCCAATGTTACTTACCTTCACCCCACAACCCAGATGTTTGCTTTCCGTTCTTTCAGCTCCACCCGAATCCAGTAAAGCTCGTGTTTGTAAATGCGGTAACCTAGACCACCGCACTGCAGTTTCCATTACAGAGTTAAGGAGACCATCTGTTGTGCACCCCTTGTGCTCCCTGTAGCTGGGGCTGTTGTCTGCAGGGTTCGGGTGTCTTCATGGAACTGCGTCCACCAATCCACAGGGCTGTGGTCAGCGAGTTCTGTGGGTGCGTGCTGGCTTTTGTGAGTGACTTTCAGTTTTTGTATTTCCAAATATATAATGAGACGGTATCGTGTTGGTTAATTACAGAAATTACTACAATAATAGGGTTGATACCACCAACAGTGCAGTGCTCCATTCTCATCGGGAAGAATTAGAGTTGTTTGTGGGAGGTATTACTATTATTTGGGCTGGGGATTTTAATACCACGGAATGCCAATTGCACTAGATAAGGCATGTGTACTTTAACATAGCTCATTTCCCAGATCTTATATGTTTACCTCACCACAAGCAATGGCAGCAGGTGGTACGTCACAAGGCAGTATTGTGCAAACAGCATTTGAACTTTTGTGTTACCTTAAATAACAGATCTATAACAGATGTATAACATGAAAAACACCACCTGAGATTGTAGCACGAGGAACATGCCACGTCATATGAACAACCACTCATCATGAACATTCTCTTTCTTAGTGAGCACGGCTTCAGGAAGGGGCCACCCTCTGTTCATCTAGCTCGCATTCTTTGTATTTTTCTGTAGCACGATCTGGGTGGTGTGAGGGACAGGCTTGTGTTGTGTTTGTGTGTGTGTTTGTGTGTGTGTGTGTGTGTGTGGCTCTGTGTGTGTGTGGCTCTGTGTGTGTGTGTGGCTGTGTGTCGGCGTGTGGCTCTGTGTGTGTGGCTCTGTGTGTGTGTGTGTGTGTGTGCAAACGCAATAGGTCTTGCATTTGCGAGAGATTAAGCTATTGGCATTGTAAATGGCAATGCCTTTTATTTCTCTGTTTTCAAAACCAACACATAAATAAAAATGTTGTCATTTACAATGCCAATAGCTCTAACTTTTGCAAAGGCGAGACCGTTGCATTGTAAATGCTTGTTATAGAGGTACATTCAGGTAGATCTGAGTAGACCAGCTTTAGCCAGCTCCGACACTATTCACACAGTAGAGGTTGCTACTTACCAGGGGTGGTGGGGCAGGGGGTGGGGTGGATGGAGGGAGGGAGGAGGGGAAAGGGCATACCTTTTTACCGCCGCCTCTTTTTCTCCGTCCTTCTCTCTTCGTGGCAGGAAGCACACAGCCTCCCAGAATCCCCTGGCCAAACTCAATGCTGCCTTAGAAGAGTTGTGATTGGTCTGAGCACTGTGGTTCGGTGCTCAGACAGGGGATGGCAGGCTGGGCATGCTCTCCATAATACAGCGTGCGTGGCGAACATGCAAGGCATAAATGAAGCTTTGGCCGGCCGAGACGGCCGGCTAAAGCGTCATGCGCACTTTAGGTGCTGTCACTACTCATACCCCTGTGGTGCACAGGAAGTCCAGCACCGCACACCTGGCTTCAGCTGCAAGTTGAATGTAAAAAGCATAATGATAATAAAGAATGTTGTTATTCTTTTATTTTCTGCATTCAGCTTGCAGTTGAGGCAGTGGGGTGACGCTCCTCCGCCTTAGCAGCGGTGCTGCCACTGTATTCACAAGCGGTTCCACCTGCGGCATCTGTAGCTTCATGACCAATCAGTGTGCTGGAAGACTAGGGACCACTCTGCATTAAAACATGCCGCAAACAAACAATACCTGAATGGAAAATGACGTCAGAGAAAAACATGACACAGTAACTCAGCAGTACACATCTGCGCTGGCCAAAATGATGAGGCAAAAACGTTATCTTAAGTACAATATTGTTTTTTATTTCACATAAATATGTACACACGGCCATTTAGTACATTACATATATTTCGAGTGGAAGTGTCAAGGCATTTCTCAAGAAAGAGTCTGTAATCGATGACAGTGACCATTGACTTGAATCACTACAATATGTTCATTCTCGTGCCAGGTCACGCCATTCTCTGCTTGTAAAGTGCCAATGATGCTATTAACGTCACCCCATTCTCAAGGACAGCTCCTAGTACTCCACTGACAAACACAAACACACTAAAAACCTCACAATGGAATAACACACATTCTACTGCAATGTGGAAACCTGAAACAGACATGAAGTTTGAGACAATGGCAAAGTCACTGAAATCGGGATTTTCATGTAAAGAATATGAAGATAGTACTACAGCTTGGTAGATGGTTTCAAAATGTTAACACTAATGCCAACGGTTCAGCCAAGAAGCAAAAACTCAGGATGTTCTCTAAATCTGGCAAAAAGGGCATCTCATTTTTGTAGTAAAGTTAGGCGTGGAAGGAGGAGAAGATTTCACATCCCTGGATTACAATTAAAGATCATGGGACAGATAATCTACCTGAAACATATGCAGACTAAAGGAAAATGGTTGGCAACCTGGGGAAATTGACAGAGTTAATGTGAAGGAGTCATACTGATGAGGGATTCCTAGGGAACCACTGCCACAAGACAGATTTGCATCCTAGAAGAGTTCAGTGTTTCAGTCAATTTGACTTGCTGCTATTCTTCTAATCAGAACTGGGCTTTAAGGAAACACTTCTGACCAACTACTGGACAGTCAATCAGAATTTCAGTTGCTCCCTACACCTTTCTGGATTGGTGTAGCAATCCAGGAAGGATTGGGACCAAGAACACCAATGTTTTTATGCACATCAAGTTTCCAATGCCGCCTAAAAATCTGTTCCAATGGTGAATTATTTTAAAAGTAGAATCCTCCGTTTTCGCTTGTGAACAGACATTTTCAGCAAGCACTAATGTTGCCTAGTCCATTCTTTCTGGGGATATCTATCACATGCGAATAACTGACATTTTACCAACACAGATAAGAGTCAATCAGCCAACCAAATAAAATGATAATTTATAACATGAAACAGGATTGAAAATAGGATTTTATGCCAGGTTAATCTGTTACTAAACTCCCTAAAACGACGTTAAAGTTTGTAGCACACCTTTAACAGCATTGTGATGAAGGCCACTGTGTTGATGGAGAGAATGTCAGGCTCTTTAAAAAATTTTTTAAAACTCAACATTATTCTACATTGAAAGTGAAGAATATATTTTCAGAAGCACTAAGGATATGTTTTGACCTTCTTTAATACACTACATGCTCACACCACATGGTAGATAAAATGTTAATTGCAGGACCGGTTTGATTTTACCATAAGTCTGAAGCGATAACGGTGACTCTATATCTTAATAATTTACTCCAAGAAAGAGAGGTCAAAACAGGGATAGTGGTAAAGAGGCGATATTGTGCTGGATGTTAAGCAAGAAAGTTCTAACTTGGTATGGAAGGATTTACAACACATGACAAGGATTGTATAAGCAACTTCACAAGTAAGGAGACACCTTAAATGTTAAAAAGTGTGAGTTAGTTGTTTTTTATAACATTCATGGAAATCGAACAAAGTGACAGCTCTTTAAAACAGTCACAACTAAGAAATTGCCAAATTCATATCCCATGAAATAGAGCACAAAGCTCTCTTTAGAGCCTCATTATCGGGTTTCAACACTTGCTTTTGTATAAAGACGTGCTTAAATATCACTGAGATATATAATAATGTATGGCAGTGTAAGTAGTTTAGAAGCACCACTGCCCAAGATGCACATCCAACAACAAATGATTCCAACAACTTTAAACCAAATATTGGATACAATTATGTTATGTTGTGTAGTCCACGTGTTTAGAACGCTGGTCTTGTGCCGGGACCGACCACTGTAGCATTAGTGGGTGTATCATTTTGTGGATTTACAAACTACCCGGAGCAGGAGAATAAATACTACTTAATCATTAACTGTCTGCTTCTAATCCATTCACCACAACACCAAATGGCGATAAGGATGGGACATTAGTCCATCACAGTATAGTTGACTGCCTGAGGACTCGCTACCTACTCCGAACAGAGTTCAAAGGTACTCCAGCTTGTGTAAAAAGCCTATCAAGTCTAGAAAGATGCTACATAGTATTGTGTATCACTCTATACCTTCCCTGATGGGACTGAAATGTTTATTGTGATAAAACTGACACAAAAAGCATATTATTCAAGAGGCATAAATAAGCAATATTCTTAAAGGAACTACAATGCGTTGAACAGTTTGGGGAATTAATTGATCAAATCTACTTTGAAGTATCCACATGAGCTAATCAGAGCTTCACCAGAAAACTGTTCAATTGAGGAGGGAATAGCTTCCCTTTCAAATTAATGACGACATACTGACATTATAATACAATACATTTGTATTACAAAAAAAGGAAATGGAAAGTAGATCTAAAAGAACCAAGGAAAACAAACTGAGAATCTCACTTTGTCAGCCTCTTTGTTAGTCAGCAGAAAAGGTGGAAATAGAGTATGGATGGATGTTAGCAGTGTAAACAGTATGAGGGGTCATTTGGAAATCTACAGTGTAGTTTTAAGTTCAAGGCCATCATTTAAATGTTAGACATTAATGAAGACTACCTCCAGTGAATGAACAATTAAGAAGGCAAAAACGAGGACATTTATTGAAATCCAAAGCATATTCGTATAATCCAAGGACTCTGCAAAGTCTTCTGATTACGTCACGTTAAATGGTAGAAATTAAAGTGGGGAACTTCCAGTGAAAGAACTGATAATATTACTAGCACAGAGGCACAAGTATTTGTGCTGAAGTGTGCAAACTGCAATCGACGGTTTCAGTGAAATGCCCTTTACTCAGAATGTCATGAAAGCCTTGCCTTTTTAAGTTAATTTTCAAGTCTACAGTTTTATTCGACAAAGGGTCTTTACACTTTGAAATGGCATACAGCATCTATATAAATACATTGTACATGCTAGAGAATAAATTTAATTTTATAAAATCCACATTTTGTAGCAGTATTGTATCACCACCAAACACTGTACAAAAGCTCTGCAACACAAAAAAGATTTAAATTCTTACAAATCATCTTTGCCTATATCGTATTTTTACAAAGCCACTTTGGAAGACACATTACATGCGTTTGCTGCTGTATTGGTCTTGCGTAGCACGAGCCAATGTAATAGGATCACTTGCTCAGCTTCGTGCCAGCATTCCTTTCCAGCCAGCATGCACCATTGCCTTTCACAATATAATCTTGACCACAAACACCTTATTTTTGTCATCAGTGCAGAATGTTGAGAATTGCTACAAACAATTCAATTGGTCCAAAATAAATAAAATACCTTTTGGGTTTTCTTGCATTTTGATAGTCCTGGTTCACGTTTGGTTTTGACATGAACAGATATGTATGGAGACAATAAGGCGGACCACTAAAGAGGACAATACGTGTTTACTGTACCTCAGACATTCCCTTCACCTCATAAGGACTTAAGATATTACAACATATGCAACAGCACCAGGTACAACACAATATTACAGATTTTGGGACATGTCCTGTTTGCCTCGACTAGGACCATTATCCACCAGGTCTTAAACATAAGGTCTCCCTGGAGATGCTATCCAGCTAAGTAGGGCACCTTGGAGGCCAAGATGGCAGCTCAATGAGCAGCTTGACATAGAGAGGTTTTCCAAGAGTGAACAGTGAGTTTTTGTGAAAGTCACTGTCCGCCGAGTAATGATGATGATACTATTATATAGTGCTGCTTCATGTTGAGAAATACCCGCCCGTTCGTATTTCAACAGTAGCCCCAATTCCAATTGCTGATCTGAAGACCATGGTGCAACAGCTCATCCATGCCCATTAAAGAAAGGCATACAACTTAAAAAGAATATTCACATTAACTTCCCTTGACAAGCAGCATCGAAGAAATGCAGAGTGGAGGAGTGTGCAAATTGGATAGGGAGAGATACAAACGGGTACCGAATGCTAACAGCAGAATCCCACTCTACAAGGTTTTTAGCCAGATTATGACCTACCGAATCTGACAACCCAACACCAATGCAGTGCTGGAGACAACTGAGGAGTGAAGCACTACACAACAGACGTTACTGTGGAATCAAGAGACACAATAATGGAACAGTGAAGGAAAAGTAACTCTACACCATAAATCGATGTTCTTTGCCATCATGAGCCATCAGGATAACATTGCGATTCGATGTCCAAATCAACCGAGCCAATTTGAGGGCATTATGTGATCCCGGGGAGGCAGGTTGGACAGGAGGCACCTGGTACGTTTTGATACAGCGGAGCTGGGGAGCAGAGTTTAGCATGCCGATGCTTCCCAAAAGCGAAGTGTTCATCTGCAAGGAGAGAAGGAGGATCAATATTTGCAATAGGTTATTTCCAATATAAATAATTTAAAAAAAAAATGTTTCCACCTAGAAATGATATTTCACTCAGAAATTATGGTATTACACTTGTTAGTGTGCTTTGATTAAAGCGTCATGAGTATGTACATCACTGAACTCCTTTCCCTTAAGGCTCTCAACTCACAAGAACATTTCGGCTTGGCAACAATATCGCAGTTCGCAATGACCTGGTAACGCTAAATCGGTGAGTTCCATTACCCGCAGTGTAACCATCTTGAATTCTTCTCACATGTGATGTAAGGGATAAAGTACCTCCTGCTGTATATTCTAAGGATATTGCAAGTCACCGAAGAGTTCCAATATCATATAGAGGAACGAGGCTGAAGGCCGAATTCCTTTAAAAGGTTATGAAACTCCGGAGTAACTTGCAATATCTTAAAAATGTACAGCAAGGGGTACTTTATACCATATAAAACATGATCACACAATAATTTTTCCCAAAACAACTGATATCGCTAGTGCAAAATTAAACACATAAAAAACCTATTAGCTGCAAACAAATATTAGAAACAGTTAAACAGAAGTGGAAAAAAGCTGCACTAGCTCAGAATGTGTAGAAACGTTCAGAAAGATTCTAGCTTTTCCTTAACTATCTAATGAATCCAAAACATAAACATGTTCTTTGTGCTTGTCATTAGAACATTGGAATGTTGAGAGCTCATTTGAAGACAATGGATTAGCTCTGGGTTTATAATGGTTGGCATAAGCCCGGAGCTCTAACAGTCTAATGTTTGTCTTCATGTGTCTCCCTTTTTAATTTAGAACATTCAACCCTTTGTGGGTGGAATGCTCCAATAGCCTTATAGCCCTTATGCCTCAGGCTTTACCGGTTAGTAAAAGCCCTGTCCCTCATTAAAGGCCCTCGCTTGTGGCTTGGGCCTATAACTCTGGTTCAGAGCCTTTAACAACTGGTATAGTACCCAGCAGCATGTTATAAAGTTATATTGTAAGCTACAAATCGAGCAGAAGAAAGAAAAGCCATGTTCTATTTTTGTTGCTTTAAACAGCTGTCAATTATGCTCCGCGACCTGACCGGCCTTTCAGCTTGGCTGCTGCCTCTGTGTCAGAACTCAACTGTAATACCTTATAATAGTCGAGTTCCAACGCCTTTTCTTTATAATTTGCGACTGGGTGCATCACAATTGGCCAATTATAAAGAAATTAGAGACTGGCTTTTATAGAATTCCATGTATTATAACATGTTTCTAAATGAACTTGCTGATGCGATGGGTTCCATCTTTTCAATTACTATCTTGCAAGTGACTTATAGGTCTTGTGATGACGTTTTTTCATCCAAACCCTCAAGTTCTGTTAAGCAACACTAGCATTAGCGACACCATAAATTAAAGCATTAGATTGCTAATTATGAAGTTGTTTCATATTCAGATATAGTAATATTTCACCGGGCAAGATGGTATTGATTTTTTTATATAGTTAAGCAACGGTATCGCTCATTAGGAAGCTACCTTGTGTTAAGATGTTATAGTGTAGCAAGGGGAGATTGGCATTTAACGAAGAGTTCGACTGTTTATTAGGAAGTGGGTTTCAGCTAAATTGTAATAACATTTAGTAGACTAATATGATGGAGTACTTGATAGTGTGAGTCAGTTGGCAGTTATGCCTGTTTTTCGCCACAGACGGTCAATCAGTGGATGGATTTTTGCTACTGCCATCCTCAGGTTGTGCTCCACATCCAGGGGCAGATCTACAAGGAAGTGCAGCAGAGTGGCACCGTAAGCCCTTTGGCTGCACCATGCTGCAGCACTTCCGAAGCACAGGGATGCAACATATTTACAAGAATATGACGCATCTCTGTGCTTCCCCCTGCGCTGGCGCACAAACTGCAGCCATGCGCTGGCGTAGACATCCTTGCACCATGGTGCAAGGATGCCTGCGTCGTGGGGAGATTGTTTTTGTGCAGGAAGGGGTACCTTCCAGCACATAAACAATCACTACAGGCATTTCCCTCTTTCAATTCATGCTGTGAAATGCAGCACGTATTGAAGGAAGGAAAAACAAGGAGAAATTAATACATTTCTCCTCTTTGCGCCTCGCTACGCCACCTCTAGGGGGGCGTGGAATTCAGATGCATTTCCAGATTTACGATTCCTCGTAAATTTGGAGATGTGTCTTGTTCCATGGGTGTTGCTTGGAAACACCCACAGCAATACCCATGAACCAACCCTTCAACACAAAGTGCTGCGTGTGAAGGGGACGTATTTACAAGGAGAGGAAAAGTCACACAGGGTGGCTTTTCCCTTCCTTGTAAATATGGAGGAGCCCCCTACGCCACAAGTACGTCACAAAAAGTGACGTACTGGTGGTGCAGGACGCTTGTAAATCTGCTCCCTAGTCTTTAATACCGCAAGTGCTGAGAACCCAATCTCACATAAATAGGAGGAGCTGAAAGGCAAGAGAGTTTTGACAGCAGTTTCTCGCAAAGCTGAATATTCTGCAGACATTTTCAGACAAAACAGGGACAGTGAGGGAGACAGTGTTGTCAGATTTTCCGAGCACTCCCTAGCTCAGAGTTGGTACACGAGAAACAAATCTTCTCTAGAAATCATTAACGAATGTTTTAGGCAGCATTATAATGGGATAATTGCCCACCAACCTGTTATGGACCTGAAGACAAAGTTGAAAGTCCACAGAGAGGGCGTTTTACGAACACCTAATTGAGAATTCCTTAGTGGTACGATAAGTTGCTTGCCTGAAGTAGTTGGAGTTAAGGACACGTCTGGCTTATGTTTAAAAAAAATAGAACTAATAATAAATGAATGATGTAGTCTATTATACTTCAGAGCAACGTTGCTTGACAGACTTTGTGGTGGCAGGGACATGTTAAGGATTTTGGGTGCCCTGGGCCAAAACTATTTTGGGGGCCCCTGTTCAGTACAGCTTTGAGTCTAAATGATTTACTTTCAGCTCTGCCATACTAACAGTCCACAGGCACTATGGTTGAAATTCTAAACGCGTTTACATCTAATATTCATAGATAGTGATGTGTGTTTTCACTGTGGTAACAGAGCAGCAGCCCACTAATTTTACAGCGAATAATATCTGTGATATTCTCCAATTTTTCATATGTGAGGACCCGCTTGGATCTAAAATAAACTTTTTTATGGTTGCTGTATGAAACAAACACATTTCTCTGCAAATAGTTATAGACTCCTTACATCAATCACATTAAAAAGAAATGAAACAAAATTATTTACAAGAATCTGTTTAGGAATTATTCCAGGCCTTCAGGGCAAAAACAGAGCTGTCTCTATCAAGGGGAAACCTGGAAGGCTGGATTGCAGTGCATGTAAATGTGTCCTTTTGTAATTTAGGGCGACATACCCATACTCGTGTACAGGGGCGCAACTAGCCCCGAACATCGGGTGGGGGCTAACACTCCCAGCCAGGGCTGGCCCTAGCACTTGTTGCACACAGTGCAACAGTCTTATTTGGCGCCCCCTCCCACATTTCCTCCTTCTCCATGTATTCCCTCACGACCACTCACCAACGAAGCACCTCATCTCTCTTCATTTTTTTTATAGCGCTTCTCGTTGTTTACTCACACTCAGTTCCATGATTTGCATGGTACACATTCTATGGAGCAGGCACATTAACCCTCTGCGCTGTGTGGGTGGCAGGAGGGATCATGTAGGTGCACGGTGAGCCATGCAACAGTTTGCGAGAAGGGTAAAAGGAGTGATTGCAAGGTGAGGGAGGAGACCATATAAATTTGGGTGCAGATATAAGTGCAGAGTGGGACGATTGAATGTATGGTTAGTGGTGGGCTTATTTGAGTGAGATTACAGATTGAGCAGTGACGGGGACAGGTGAGTGAAGTGTCACATGAGCGCAGGTTGAGTAGTGTGCCTGTGTGATTGCAGGATTAGGTACAGGGTGAACAGCACAAGTGCATTGTGAGTGCAGAGTGATCACTGTGAGTGCAGGGTAAGTGAGTGAATGGTGTGAGTGCATGGGGATCAGTGTGAGTGCAGGGTGAGCGTGAAAGTGAAGGGCGAGAATGAGGAGCGAGTTGTCTGAATGCAAAGTGCATTCCCAGACACTTGAAGTAACTCAGAATGTTATTGACGCAGCGTAGGGTTTCAAATGTGTTAAACTATTGCTAATATGGCAGTAACCAGGGATCAGGGTGAAGGAAATAAATCATGGGGTGATCCTGCAACAAACTCCCAGTCTTGTGATTAGAGTTGCCAGCTCAGTATTTTGATGTCCAAGGCGGTACAAAAATAAGCAGCCACCTAAAGCTGAATTGTCAGTACTTGTCTGTGCATACTTTGAACAGAAAATATAAATAGAAATAACTTGTACTTGTGTTCTAGGGCTGCCTGAATAATCTATGGCGGATAATAAAAGAGAACATGCTTCTTTATTTATAACCATATTTAGTGTCAAGACAAGCTTCTTTATTTATAACCATATTTAGTGTCAAGACAAGCAATTTGCAGTCTGTTTAAACAACACATGGCTGGCTGGCATTTTGCGTGCCTGCTGGTGCAGTTTTAACAGAAACTTTGTCTCCTTTCTCTCAGGAGGGGGTTAATTCATTAGCGGTAATTGGTCCCGATCCTTCCTGTGACTCACACATGCCGCCCTTTCTCCACGCCCAGGTAATCTCTCCCGGACCGTCGCAGTGGATCAGGGACCGACCCTGCTTTCTGCGCTATGAAATACTACATTGGTGGCCATTAGGTGATTCTGCCCTCTCACCTGCTCAAGTGCTTGAACCGCGCTCTAACTCTGGCAGCTAACCTTTTCTCTCGCTCCTAGGACAGCCCCTCCTCCCATCGATTCTGAACAGATGCCTTTTACGCTGCGCCGTAGCCGTGGTCTCCACCACCCACGCCGGTACCCAGGTCCCTTTGGGTGAGTTTTCCTTCTCACCTGTTCCCCGGCTGCACATCCTGTCACCCCAGTCTATTGATGCCATCTTTCTCATTTCTAGGGAAGTCCTACCTATCCCTGACCTCGTGCAGATGCCGCCCACACTGCGCCATATCCGGGATTATCACTATGAACACTGGTAATCTGATTTGTCCTTGGACATACCAGCCTGCCCCTCGCAGCTGGCGCCTCTTGACCTGCAGGTAGGCTGACCTCCACCTTTCGTACTCCTACCGCAGCCCCTGCGCCCACCCACCCCTGATCCCTACCCTGAACTTTCCTTTTCTCCCCTGATACAGCACCTCTGAATTTTGGCAACCCGGTCCTGATGATGGTCCTGAATTAATAGGACCCAAACGCCGTCGACCTACTTATAAGCGCAACTCGCGGCGCACATTCAACTTTGGTTCTTTCAACATCTAAAACCGTGTTCTATCATTGTAAATAATCATTCTTGTAGAACCATTGATCACTGTACATAATTTTTGTCACTTTGTCACCTTGCGCCTTCCGATGTCTTTTTCTCACTTATCACTTGCGCCGTCACTCTTTATGTCACAAGCACAACGTGCACCAAGTTCTTTTGGGTTGCCTTCGCAATTTATGCTCACAGTGCTGATATAACTGTTCTGTATAAACTGCGATTTCAAATATATGATGCCATGAGCACTTTTGAACAAACTACCAGGAGTCTCCCTCTTTCCTTTTTGTAATGTCGTGTACATACATATGTATTTGTCTTCCTCATTGAATCCAGTTTCGAAATTGTCGCTAACTTTTGTTTACAGATTACCGCAGCTCTTTTGACCAGTTGCCACTCACAAACGGATGGTCAGAAGCAGTGTTAAAATCAAAGATTAACGCAATATCTATGTTGTTATGCTGATGACGCTGCTGACTCATGCGTGGATCTCCTTTGATTGGTGGAATTGGTGTACAACAACTTGTATCATTCCTCCACAAGTACTACCCGATTCTTTGGTCTCGATGGGTGCCATCCAAAAACCTTACCTGTGACACTACCAAAAGCGATGCACTCTACACCTTCAGTAAAAGACACTATCACTCATGCACATCAAGTACAAGTCCACTAACATGATCATCTACAAAAAAACGAAAGCACAAATGCAAGGCCCAATCGACAAATGTTTCAGCCCAAGTCCAGTGTATCACCCTGGAGCCAAAGTGAGTACCATGAAAGGCCCATGAGGATGCTCCAAGGATGCGTTGGTGGTCACACAGCTCATATAGGCACCTCTGAGGGCCTTGTTGTTCATGTATGCTATGACTGGTGTTTGATCATTCTATTAATGGCCCTGAGATACTTTTTCCTCCTTCCTAGCCGGAGGTAGTCACTTGGGAGTACATATCTCAGCATTCCCATTGGTCGGCCAATTTGGGTGTGGCACGTTACATAAAACTGGCTCCGCCCTGGGGGATGCTCTCACTATTGCTCTGCTGTCGCCACACTCTGAGCTGCCGACCTGACTCTGATCAACAAGACGATGTTTGGGCAACTTCCAGGTTAATTGGCAATCTTGTATCTGAAGTCCTTTTGTACAGTAAGGTCAACCAGGCCTTGACGGTAAGGGGAGCATTTTGTGACGGAGCTCCCTAACAGTTTCGAGCTCGCATGCCACTCCGTATTTCCTTTGTGTGCAGGACGCTCTAACATGCGCTTGAGCAATACTACTAGTGAATTATTTCGGACTGTTTTGTGAATTACATTATGAGAGCACTACTATGCACTTTATTAGGTGTTAAGCGCTTTGGCTGAAAACAGACATAACGTGAAGCGATTCGCATTCAAAACGGTCATGGACAAGGTCAGTTCCAAATGATCATATTGTTTCTAGCAGGGTGCGAATTTACATGGTTGAATTATTCTTGCAAAACTGGCGAATGCTTGTTTTTCCTGTTTCTTGAGTTGTGCGGGATCACACAGTTGACAAAAGACTTTGAAGAGCAATATTAGAGCAAATGTCAGAGGAGTGTATGAGTGCCAATGAATCATTAATACCAATCATTATGCTCTGGAAATGCTCACAAGGTAGCACGCAATCGTCCAACAGATATATTGCCCTATGCTGAGCTTTGATCAATACATGAATCAGTACATGAATATCATTGTATACACAACTGTAGTTGTCCCTAACCTATTTTCTTACATGTCTTCTTCCCTGGCGTTCCCTTCCCAAACCCTTTCCCCTGCCTGGCCACTCTAATCCTCGAAGGTATAATAGCATTCCAATTTGGAGGTGCCTGGAGATGGATTGCCAAAGTCATTGTGCAGATCCTGAGGAAGAGCCCACATCTGACAGGAGGGTCGCATTTACCTGCAGCTGTGATGGGCTACTTGCAGCCCTGAAAGGTCCATCATATTCCTCTTCTGAACCTCCTATTTCAAGAAGGCATACTGGTGTTTGAGAGGACGCCTTACTTGGTAAGATCTGTTCTGTTCTTATTAAGGGTTCAGCAAAGCCCGTCGACAGAGCTGGCTTCGAGGTTAAAACCCTGGTCATCATCAGTGTAGCCGCCGATGTTGCTGTCATCGGCGCGGGTGCCCACGGACCATCCGCCGACGGTGTTGGCAATGTCTTCAATCTCGATGATGAAGCAGCCATAGATGGTCTCGCCAAAGACACAAATATCATTGACATCAGTCTTGATGTTGAATACACAGTTGACACCGTGGTAGAAGTCGTCGATATCAACATCGTAACCATCGACAGTGCTGTTGATGGTTTTGCTGTTGACATGCATAATCTGTAAAAAGGATTTAAGGTAGTTTTATTTATTTTTTTAGATCTGAAGAGGCTAAGGCAACTTTAAAAGGAGTGAAAGGTTCTGACCTTGATTTCTTTTGTTTAGAGGAGCCTTGAGTTTATTTTATTTATAAAGTGCTGAATGACTCGCCTTCTCCTGACCCGGACTCTACTTTTTTTCTGTCTTTTTTATATTATCTTAGTGGTGGTGGTTCCTCACTCAGTTCTTCACCATGGTCTTCAAGGTCTTTTTCTCAGGAGTTAGGGATACTTCATCTCCGGAGTTATTTTCCTCTTCTGAAGCAATAATACAAGCCATGCTTCTCTGTCTTTCAAGAGCTTGATAGAAAACATTCTGCAATATTTGCAGTATTTATGCTTGAGATCAGGGTATAAACAATACAAACAGTCCTTGTGAGGGTCCTGAGACAACAGCTTCGTCTTACCACAGGTCTTACAGCTGGGTTTCCATCTGAATAAGGTACACGCAGGATAATATTCCTATGTGGAAGGAAGAAAAGTTCAACTGAAGGTCACCACCTGCAAAACTGAGTAGCGCTCAGGGACACTCCCTTTCAGACAAAGTGTGGTTAGAAATCTGAGGTGTGGTGGCTCTGGAGGACAGGTAGGGGTTTCTCTCTGATTGGTTAAAGTTTGGTTCTACTTAAAATGATGTGGATTGGTATACAATCTCATGGGGTCTGCCTGTACTGCCTAGTGCTTTTGATTTACACTGCTAATTATAATTACCATGGGACTCTCACCATGACGACAGGGACTATTCAAGTAAGTGAACCTATGAAAGATTCAATACTGGAGAAATGAGGGAGTTCTGTAACAAAAATAGTCTCCCTAAGTCCCTTTGAAACGTAGCCCAACTATCACCCAAATGTAGCCCGAATATAGCCCAATGACAGATGTGTGCTAAATATTTAAGAAACTCGTACAACAAATAATCAAGTGATCAACCGGATAAAAATATAAAAAGAACAATTAATAAAAAATCTCTTTGTCACTATTTCAGAGAGAAGAAATTTGCCCTCAATTTACCTTTCTAGAGCACTAACAAACACGTTATTTAACTTTGGTACCACCTTATCTGGAAGATATTCTATATAGCCGCAGATTCCTTACTTTAGAATTTCCCCAGGCATCAGACTGGATCTGGACATTTTTTTGCAGTACTCCTTGCAGCGGTAGACGGTGCCGTTCGGCTCCGCGTCTGCCATGCCAGAAATGACGTGTGCTGTACCTATATAGGTGCCACCCTAGCGCACTGATGTCACTTACTTACATGACTTTCCATGGCAGGGGCATGGAGTCACAATGAGAACTGAACACTGATGTGAAATACTCAGGCCCTGAGAAGGGTGTCCCTTATATTGCAATCGGCTCGCAGAGCAGGGAGGATGGAAAGGTCAGTAAGGAATCTGTGGCTAGACAGATTCTCTACTAGATGTTACAGAAGCTATGTAACATGTTCATCTGATAGAGACTTCTAGCAGCAGGTTCCTTACCTTAGAATAAATAACAGTAATGTCTGGTAAATTTGTGCAAAGATCCCCATAGTGCTGCATGACAGATGTCCAGGACACGTACTCCGCTGGTTAACGCAGTGTTCTCAACCTTTGCTCTGGTGGAATGAGCATGCATACCCTCCGGGAGCTGCTTCTTGACCAATGCGTAGCAGATCTTGACGCAGAACACTATCCATCTTAAGATGGTCTGTTTCTACACAACCTTTCCTTCCTTAGCTCCTAGGTACCCCACAGAGTATATTGTCCATCCACAACTCTTTTGTGCGATCAAGGTACAACTCAGCGCTCTTTTTGGTTCCTGGTGGTGAAGTCTCTCCTCCTCTTTTCAGAGGTGAGGCGGAGCAAAGAAGGTAGGCAGGGGGATGTTCTAGCCTACTTGTAAGGGAGTCACAACCTTTGGAAGGAAGGAGGCACGTGTCCGGAGGGCCAACTTGTCTGGGTAAAAGGTGGTGTAGGGAGGGTGTGCCGAGAGTGCCTGCAATTCGCTGACCCTCCAAGCCGATGTTATAGCCACTAGAAAGGCACTTTTGATGTGAATAGCATAAGAGGGCACTTGTGCAGAGTCTCAAAAGGTGCACAATTCAAGAAGTAGAGGGCAAGATTTAGATCCCACTGGGGCATTATGAAAGGCCTAAGGGGAACATGTATTGCGAGCCTTTGAGAGACCACAACAAAACAGGTGACTTGAAAAAAGAAGATTGGTCCGGTAACAGAAATAAATTATAAAAGGCTGACCGTTAACCTTTAACTACTGTGCTCAGAAGAGAGGCCTGCTTGGCCAATGATAGAGAAAACAGAAGAACTTTAGAGATAGGTGCAGAAAGGGGATCGATGTTGTGGAAATCACAGCATGTCACAAACTTACTCCAACAAAAAGTGTTTACCAACTTGGTGTTGGGACGTCTGTCTGCCAGAATAACATGACAGACTTCAAGAAGAAGGTTGAAAGCTTACTCAATCTCCATGCATGAAGGTAAATGGTGTGCAGGTTCAGGCGCAGAACTCTCCCTTGTTGCTGCGGCACAAGATTCTCTCCAAGAGCCAACTTGACTCTCTGAGCCCAATCTGGAGCCACAAGAAAAACTTGGCCCTGGTCATTCCTGATCTTTTTATGAACTCTGTGCAGGACTGGTATGGGCAGAAAGGCATACAGGAGGCCGCAGCTCCACTTAAGATGTGAAGTGTCTCAGAGCAAGATTCGCCTTGGAAACTCCAGTGTTCAACACTGTGGACATTGCACGTACTTGGTGGTGGCAGATCTAACCAAGGCTTTCCCCACTGCTGAAAGAGGACTTGCACCACCTCCGGGTGGAGGCACCATTAATGATCTGTTAGGCATCTTCAGCTGAGTTTGTCTGCCCTGGAGTTCAGTAAGCCTTCTAGGTGTTGAACCAACAGGGAAATACCCTGCCATTCCAGCTTATTGAACCACCAAGGAACTACCCTGCAATGCCAGCTATGTCCAGAGATGCACAGCCTCTTGACATAGGGTCCACAACCCTACCCTGCCTTTTTTTGTTGAAGTATCACATGGCGGCGGTGTTGTCCATGAACACCCGCACCAGTCTTCTTTTGATCGAGGGAAGAAAGTCTTTCAATGCCAAGCAAATTGCCTGAAGCTCCAACAGGTTGATCTAGAGCCTGAACATCGCTGGAGACCACAGTTTTCTGATCCCCACCTCTTCCAGATGGTCACACCATCCCAGAAGTGACGCATCTGTCACCACAGTCAGCTATAGTCGGGTAAAGGAGAGCGGTCTTCCACTGACCCTATTTTGGTTTGTCGGTCCTGCACTTCCTTCCAATATCTGACCTGGTTTTGTTCAGAATATAATAATCGATTGTTCTAACCTATGTGGAGTCTTTGTGTGGTGTATTGATTATGTTACTTTGTGTGTTGCACAAATACTTTACACATTGCCTCTTCAGATAAGCCTGACTGCTTTGTGCCAAACTACCAGAGGGTGAGCACAGGTTATCTTTTAGTGTGTATCTAGCTTACCCAGACTAAAGTGGTGGTTCCTGCCTGGTACGGGTGCATACCTCAGCCAACCAAGAATCCAATTATCAACAATCGCCAACTACTCCTGGACCCGGGGAACAGGCACATTATGACCTTCTTTACACAGCCAGGGCATCTGCGTTACGGGAGACTGAATTTCGGAATCATATCTGCAACATAACTCTTCCAAAATGCCATAAGGGAAGCCCTGTCCAGACTTCCAGAAGTACTCAACATCAGCCATGATGTACTGATCTACTCCAAGTCTCAAGACGAGCACTATCAGCACATCTGGGCAGTCCTCCAAAGGATGACAGAGCGAGGTCAGATAGTGAACAAATCCAAGTGCTTATTCTTTGACCAAGTTGAATTATTTGTCAATGCAGGTGGAGGTATCAGTATGGATTCCCAAAAATCCAAGGACATCTGGAATGCCCTAGCTCTGATGTTTGTCACGGAAGCAAGGAGCTTCTTAGGAATGGCAAACTATTGCGGGCAATTTCCCCCCCAATTGGGCTACACATACCGACCCGCTGAGCGCATTGACGAAAACCCACACCAAATGGGAGTGGACCAAAACTCCACCAATAGATTAACAGCAAATCAAGGATGCCCTGCTTCATAATGTAATCATGGCATACTTCAACCCTGCCCAAGAGACTGAACTGATAGTTGACGAAAGTCTGTTGGGGATAGAATCTGTCCTGGTGCAAAGTATGTTGGGCACTGGTGGTGTTAGACATACAGACAAGGTATGCCCAAAATGAAATGCCCAAATTGAACAATTTCTATCTTCACCTCGTAGGAAGAAGGCTCAAAGTACTGATAAACCATAAGTTATTGAGAAGCCTGTTCCAAGGAACGTCCCAACACCCTCCACCCTGCATAGAGAAATGGGTAGTTCAGCTGCAGCAATACCAGTTCAGTGTCAGCTATTGACCAGGCCAGAGACCCCAGCTGATGTATTCTCCAGACACCCCTTTCGCTGGGTCAGTGTAGCCAAAGTATAGCTCTAGAACAATATATCCTACTATTAACTGATGCTGTGTGCCCCCAGGCCCTCTCGTAGAAGGACTTTGTCCAGCAGTCTTCACAGCAGTCTGGGTAGGACAAAAGAAGCGATACAACAAAACAGCTGTCTGACGTTTCTAGTCAACTTCAGAATATTCAACTGGATTGCTTGAGCACTCTTGAGGAAGCGCTCGGTATTCAGTGTGACCAGTGATGCACTCATTCTTAATGGAAGGAGGACTGTGGTACCCCAGGTCATGCAGGATCTCGTGGTGAGGCTAGCCCACCATAACAAAAGCAAGACTGCGGGGAAAACTGTGGTTTTCAGGAATGGATGCTAAGGTAGACGGAACTGGTAGCCCAGTGTCTGCATTGCCAGCGGAACAGCAAGGCTGAGAGACCAGCCCCTATTATCACAGAAAGTCCCAGCACCTCGACCAGGATTCTGGTCATTGTTAACTTATGAAGCTTTCCTGATGGCAGACATGCTCTGGTATTCATGGACACGTACTCAAAATTGCCTGTAGTCAAACTGGTTGAATACATGTTGTTGAATATGTGAAACCCAAGAAAGAAAAGATGTTTGCAGCATTTGGCCTCCCAACAAGCATGAAGTCTGAAATGGATCCACTTTCAAAGCATATTTAGAAGGCCTGAAAGTAGCACATAGGCGCATCACTCATTGGTGGCATCAGAAGTGAAAAGACTTACGCGCACCATGACCAAGGTGCTCATGATCTGCGTGGACCAAGGGAAATATCCTAAATGGGCCAGTCACAATTTCCTGAGGGTGCTTTTGCAACATGCCTCACTGTGTAATGCAGTGTACCCTGGTTTTGCTGATGTTTGGAAGGAAGGTTATGGATGTGTTCCCAACTACAGCTAAATGGAAACTGAAGAAACTTGTGACAGGAGACAGCAAGCAGTAGAGGGCTAAAAACAATAATCAAGCGATCGAACCCCAACAAGCTAAAGGCAGTGGAATCTGAGAGGTGACCAAGTACTTGTAAAATACAGGTACCCCAGATAAAAATATCAGAATACCTATGAAAAAGGGGTGTTGACAGTGGCAAGTCACAAGGGAACCATTTTTGTTTAAACTCTTTATTGTTGACCATATCGAAGCATCATGATATAACAGGGCAATTACACATCATAGTCAATTTTTTTCACGTCTCAAAGTAAGTAATTATCATCTCAACCGAGCTGCAAAATAAGGCAATGAGGTACATGACAGTCACAAGGGAACCATGATCTCTGCGACGAGAAGCGTCTCATGGTTCAAGAAAGTACACCCGAGAGCTGAGGATGAGAGTCATGGTGCGCATCAGAGAGAGGAACCCGTAGCGTAGGGCCAAGTGGAGGAAAAAGCACCTCTCCCCAGTAACCTCTAACCCCGAACGCGAGAATGCGACATCGACTGGCCAAATGGAGAACAAGGGGGCACACCAGAGTCACCCAACCCATCACCAGGGCCCCACCCAAAGGCTTTGGAAGGAACATCCAACATAATCGCCTGCAACCCCATCCCTGACCCAGCGCGAGGCTGAGGTACTTTTGTCAACAACAACTTTGTCGCTGGGCCAAGCAATGGACTAATGCAGATCACATGAGTATCAGCTGCGTCTGACATTGCACGTACCATGAGGCCAGGCAAGGCCTCAGGCATAAAAGTAAAAGTAACTTACCTTCGGTAACATGATATTTAGTAGAGACACAGTCTAGCCGCAGAGTCATTAACTTTTTGAATGCTCCCCAGGCACGACGCGGAAATTTTTCAGCAGTACCTCTGTGTGCTCGGGGACATCATTGTACAGCTCTGCTATGATGTCGACTCCGGTCATGACATCAATGGAGCTATAAAGGTCTCCTCCGGCGCACGGACGTCAGTTTCTTCTGTGAAACCTTCCGCACCAGAATGCAGAGCCACTATAGAAATTGGTTGAGGAAACAGTGAGCCAAAAAAAGATTGAAAATCTTTTTAACATTAATAAAGAAGACATCGATTTTAAAGAAACCCCTAACACAATCAACAACAGCTACAAGAAACCCTGCGCCCTGGTGAATAACCCCTGTGTAAGAGAAGACAACCATACACTCTATAGACCATTCACCAATAGTAATGAATGGCATGGGAATAGCAAAACAAAACGTACAAAAACAATACCATACTGTTTGTTGAATCACACCAGTTTGTTACATATTGATAGTACCAATTCAAGGTATCATGATACCAAACAAAGACTTTCAAAGAAAAGAACAAATAAATCAATGCTGCCCACTGGTGTCTAATCCCATTTGAAAGAGAAGCGCACACACACACCCTACCGACCACACAAATTTGGAAATGGATGGTATTGCAACATCTAAAGAACAGCGATGTGGCCAGGCCAAGCGGTCTGTAGAGTCCCAACATAAGTTGAGAATTTGATACCGTTATATATAACCAATACTGAAAAAAGGATAACCCTTACCTCATAGGTCATTCGCAGAGTGGGGAGGATGGGCAGTGAGTTAATGAATCTGCGGCTAGACTGTGTCTTAACCAGATATCACGTTATCGAAAGTAAGTAACTTTTACATCTGATAGAGACATCTAGCCGCAGATTTCTTAACTTTTGAATTAAATACTATAGCTATACCCTACTGGAGGAAGGTCTGCAAACTAATCCTACAAGAGTTCTCAAAGAGAACCAGCCGGTCAAAACTGACAAACGAATAAATGTACATAAGAATAGCAAAACAAGAGGTTGGCTCTTAATAGAATCCATGATCACTGTCACAGAACATATAAATAAAAAACAACTGTACAGGTCCAAGAGAATCGGCCCTTGCGGGAAAAGGTGAAAAGCCCCTAAAGAACCATTTGTCAGATACCAGACAATATCCACTATCCCCCATAGGGGAAAGAAAACTCGATGAACAAAAGCCATGTAATCTGCATTGTTCAAGACAATCAAGAAAATCAGAGAAAGAACTGTCCTGATGACATCCCAAAGAAGCACCGTCAAAAGCCATTTCCCCAAAGAAAGGATGAACAACTACACCCCCTTGGTACAAATAATTTAGTTTGGACAAAATGAGCATTCATATTCATCAAATGAGCCAATTGTATAACATCTTGCCACAAAGATGTATATATGACCTAAATTTGATTAAGGCCACTGAGTCGGCTGAAACACGTTATGGTGGACAAAAGCTGAATAAATCAAAAGTGAAATCTGCTGTGTGGTGTCTGCTCCAGTTGTGTACAGAGATTCAGAATTGGTTTTGGGAATGGACATCAATATATATATATATACCTAAAAACATAAATGTGTCACCAGATACTCCGACTGGCCTGGCAATTCACAGAATTTCACTGGCCAATAACTACTGCCAGACCACAAGGATGTTTAAAACTTGCCCTTGTATGGCCTTCAACACCTTAGTTTGAAAGACTGAACACAATTTCGAGCAGTAGATAAGCTCGAAACACCAAAGCAAGCGAAAAAAAGAGAATCAACTGCATCTTTGATTACAACCTCTTACTTTCCTTTTTGTTTTGAAGAACAAATATGCATAACACATATGTATACTCTGTATACCTTAGAACTAAGAAATAGTTCCAAAAAGTGCTATACAATAATTTTGAAAATGGTAAAGCACCTATTGGACCTGGCACCATTAGCGTGGGTCTACCTTGCATTTTTGCTTTGGCCTCCTATGTTTTTGCTGTGTGTTGGACTCCATTTTGCTGGTCCAGATGCTTTGGGCACTTTGCCACTGCTGTTCAGCGCCAAAGTGCAAGTGCTCCCTTTATAAATTGTTGTTATGGATTAGTGATTCCATGATTGGCATAGTTGATTTACTTGTCAGACCCAAGTATAGTGCACTGTGTGTGCCTAGGGCCTGTAAATCAAATGCTGCTAGTGGGCTGCAAAACACACAAGATGATGGACGGAATGTTGCAGAATGGCAAAACATTCACCCCCAGTCACAGATCTGGGTTTAATCCATCGTTATTTTGCTCACCAAGCCACCCCAGTTCAGACATGGCCATATGCAAATCAGTCTTGACCCTGTGCCTCATGGGAACAGTCCAGCCCGAACTGCCAAGCCATGTCTTTCCTGGACCGGAATCAAGCATCCTAGGACCGGTTTTTGGCTATCTGCCGTCTTCAGCCAGGATAGCTAGACTCCAGTGGCTTAGTGAGCAAGGGACCCACGTCCGGGCATAGGGTGAACAGCAAAACACACAAGATGATGGACGGAATGTTGCACAATGGCAAAACATTCACCCCCAGTCACAGATCTGGGTTTAATCCATCGTTATTTTGCTTACCAAGCCACCCCAGTTCAGACATGGCCATATGTAAATCAGTCTTGACCCTGTGCCTCATGGGACCAGTCAAGCCCGAACTGCCAAGCCATGTCTTTCCTAGACCGGAATCAAGCATCTTAGGACGGTTTCTGGCTATCAGCCGTCTTCAGCCAGGATAGCTTGACTCCAGTGGCTTAGTGAGCAAGGGACCCACGTCTGGGCATACCCTTCCCACATAGGGTGAACAGCAAAACACACAAGATGATGGACGGAATGTTGCTAGTGGGCTGCAGCATTGATTGTGCCACCCACAGAAGCAGCCTGTAAACTGTAATTCTGGCCTGCTATTGCTGAGCCTGTGTGCAGTCTGGGACTCTTGCCAGTCCCTAAACTTTCCCTTTTCTACACATTAGTCACCTCTAAGGTCAATCAATCAATCAAATAATCATAGCATTTGTAAAGCGCACTACATACCTGTGAGGGTCTCAAGGCGCTGGGGGGGGGGGGGAGACGCTGCTACTGTTCGAAGAGCCAGGTCTTGAGGAGTCTCCTGAAGGTTAGGAGGTCTTCGGTCTGCCGTAGGCGGATGGGGAGGGTGTTGCACGTCTTGGCGGCGAGGTGGGATGATGATCTGCCGCTGGCGGTCACTCTTCGGATGCGGGGGATGGTGGTGAGGGTACTGTCTGCAAAGCGGATCTGGCAGGCAGGGGTGTAGAGGCTGAGTCGCCTGTTGAGGTACGCTGGTCCGTGGTCGTGAAGTGCCTTGTGTGCATGGATGAGGAGCTTGAAGTTTATCCTCTTGTTGATGGCGAGCCAGTGCAAGTCTCTCAGGTGAGGTGTGATATGGCTGCGGAGGGGGATGTCGAGGATCAGGCGTGCGGAGGTGTTCTGGATGCATTGTAGCAGTTTCAGGAGTTTGGCCGGGGCTCCTATGTACAGTGCGTTGCCGTAGTCCAGTCTACTGCTGACGAGGGCCTGGGTGACATTCGTTCTAGTTTCGGTGGGGATCCACTTGAAGATCCTGCGAAGCATGCGGAGGGTGTAGAAGCAGGAGGAGGAGACGGCGTTGACCTGCTTCGTCATGGAGAGTGTGGAGTCGAGGATGACCCCTAGGTTTCGTGCGTGGTTGTTGGTTGTGGGGGTGCTCCTAGTACCTTCGGCCAGCAGGAGTCGTGCCAGGCTGAGGGGGTGGAACCGAGGATGAGGATCTCCGTCTTGCCCGAGTTCAGCTTCAGTCGGCTGTTCCTCATCCAGTCGGCGACGGCCTTCATTCCTTCGTAACCCTTGACCCCGCTTCTGGGCCGGTCGCCCAACACACTGCGCGGCTCCCCGTAAGTGTGCCCGAGTTCCTACGCTACTGCCACGAGTTCGCCGCTGCCCCGCAGAGGATTCTGGGACTGGTAGTCTGTTCTGCCCGTGAATACCCGCTGCTCCTGCAGCTGAGGACTCTGGGCTTGTTTTCTGTATTTTGGTGCCTGCTTTTGCTGTCTTGCTGCCCTTGACTGTTTTCCCGCTTGCACTGTTTTGACTGTTGTATTGTTTTTGCCCCTTCGTATCCTTTCCCGCTCTTTCTCCCCCTGCTCCCCGCCGTTTCTCCCCCACACGTTGAACAGCGTTGGGCTGAAGGATGAGCCTTGGGGGTACGCCGCAGATGTGGCTTCGGAGCGGAAAGAGGAGGCAGACGCTCTGGGTTCTCCTGGAGAGGAAGGTAGGCTCAAGGTATCCCTGCGGGCAGAGAGCATTGTATGTTAAAGGTAGGACATGCCCTGATGTGTGTGGCATGTCCTGATAGTGAATTACTGCCAAGTTCGTTTTTCACTATTGCAAGGCTACCTGTTCCCATAGGACAGAATGGGGAGTTTGTTTATAACATCTTATAAACATAACTGGCCTTGGGAACAAGGTAGAAAAATAAAGTTTAATATGCCTGAACTCAGAATGTTAAAATGCATCTTTTAGTGAGGGTGATTTTTACATTCTGTGTTTGAAAATACCACTTTTAGAAAGTAGGTATTTTCTTGCCTAACCATCAGTGTGCCTCTGCTAGGTTTGTGTATTGCATGTCTGGCTTTTGGATGACAGGGGCTGGAGAGGGGCTGTGGCTCCAGAGGTCTGATGAGTCAGGGCTGGATAGACCTGTGCTGCATTTAGAGTAAAGAGAGGAGATTTCCTTTTCACCTGAATGGGCCTGGTCTGCCTTCAACAATGCTGTCTCTACCTCCAGACAGGAAGCTGAGCCAGTGAGGACAGAACTGTACCAGTGAGGACAGAAGTGGTTTTGGCTGGGTACAGACACTCTCTGCTTTCAGAAAAGGATTATGTGTATAGAAAGTGGGGCCCAGACACCAGACTTTTAGATCACTCCTGGGAAATCAAGAGGAACCTTTGCCAAGGAGAAGAACCGGATAAGCTGAGTGTCACGTCGCATTATTGTGGCAGGCGGAGAACATTGAAGCGCAAGGCTTCACAGTGACCGGGCAAAGCGTGACTGCCGAACTACAGTTCCCATGAAGCTATGGGAACGTGACGCAGGTGAGGTCACGCCGTTTCAAGGAAGCTGAATATAAGCGCTTCCAGGGCACCAGTCGGGTGCCGTTAATTCCAGGATACTCAGTACCGTGACGGACGTATGAAGAAACAGTAGGGGTGCTGAGCGCATCAAACTCTCCTTGTTTGCCTTCATGGTTGATTTCCCTGATCATCGCTTTGCTTTTTCTCAAGCGTGAACCAAGTCGGATACAACTGCAGCCCCGTTGGACGAGCCGGTACCGGGCTCTTGTGGGGCTTCTCATATACCTCGTTCAGTCTCCCGGATCTCTGGAGGGACTGAGGTGGATTTGTTTTGAACCTTGGCTAGCACGCGCGGCTGCGCGATTGCTTAGGTACCCCTCATGACTGTGTTCTTTCAAGACTGCAAGAATCTCTGGTTTGCCTTAATGAAGTAATTATGGTGAGGCAGCCGATAAGGGTGATCTTGCTCGCTGAATGACTTTGAGTATTTAGCGTACCACAAGTATTGGTTTTCTTGTATGATTTATTTTTGACGTCAAACTCCCTTTGAACTGGACTATAAGGGAGGCTCCTTGTAGCAGTGGTGCTTCATTTCTATATGATGTGTTATGGTGGAGTTCATTATGGAGTCTTTGTGATATACAGCCACGCAGCCTGTCCCTGTATTCATGGTGGATTGTTTGTCTCTATCTCTACAGCAGGGGCTTGTTGAGCTCATCCCAAAGACAGCTCTACTTCCCCTGTTACGTGTCACATATGAGGCCTTTGGGTATGTTACCATTGAAATAGAGTTTTATGTTACAGTCTAAACAGTATCTTAGGTGTGTATAGTAATATCATTGTTCTATCCATAGGTCCGGTAGTAACATTGATCCACCCGCGATACCCACCTAGGACATAAGAACAGTTAATTTTCTTTACAGGTATTGGGGTTATAAGTATAGGCTTATATGAGGTATTCTGCTTTATACTGGAAGAAAGTATTGTGTACATATTTTGGTTTACTTTCATTCCAGATCTCCCTCCTTGCTGTTCCCATCCTTTCCTTCCCTCACCTGATGACTCTTTTGAGTCTGATAGTTTACTCAGACCAAGGGGCTATCAGGAGGTGGACCCCTTTGAGCATCATATGTCCCCAAGTTTTCGAGGATCTGACACTGAGGAGGAATACTGCCCCCTGTACTGTGTGCTGTCTGGGGTTGGCCTGCAGAGGCTGCTTGCTGCCAAGGAAAGGTGGAAAAGGACTTTGCTGTTTGCTTTGTCACCTGCTTGAAGAAAAAATCTCCAAGGGCTTGAAACTGAGCTTGCCTCCTGGTCTTAAATCTCAGGGGCACAAAGACTTCACCACCAGCTCCCTTGAATTTCCGTGCTGGGAATTTCAACCTGCAAAGAGGTGCCTCCTGCAGTTTAGGACCTCTGGACACTGTTTGTCGCTGGCAGCTGGTAAATCGAAGCAACATCGAAGAAGTGTGACGCGTTCGTACCTGTTTCCGACGCATCGCCGAAGAAACCGTTGCCGCGCCTGCCGGGCCTCGAGAAATCGCCACACGACGCATCGGGTGTAACGATCTCCGAAGTCCGAGATCACCGCACCGATTCCGACGCAAGCCTGCTGTGCGGCTGCACGAAACCACGCATCGTACCGGATCAATGCATCGCATCGATGCGCCAAGACTGTCGCATCGTTGGGGACCGGAATAGAAACCGGCTCATCAACTCCCTATGCAGTAAGTAATCGACGCATCACCTCCCCTTTGCTGCAGTAAGGAACCGACGCATCACCTCCCCTGTGTGTGAGAAACTGACGCATCACCTTTCCTGCGGCCATTTTGTTTGTTTTGCGTGACGCATCTAAGGTACTTTTGAGAGAAGTGTTACATTTACAACTTGCATTGAACTGAACTATTTCTACCATTTGAGAGCCTTATTTCTAATACTGTATTGTGGATTTTTGTAGTTTGTTCTTCTTTTGGTTTAGATAAAGATTACTTATTTTTCTAAACTGTTGTGGTGTCCATTTGTAGTGTTTTCACTGTATTACTGTATGTGTTCACAAATGCTTTACACGCTGCCTCTGAGATAAGCCTGTCTGCTCGTGCCAAGTGGGTGAGCAGGGGTTATTTTAGGAGTGTATCGTCCTTACCCTGACTAGAAGCAAGGGTCCCTTTTTGGACAAAGGTACCCACCTCTGCCAACTAGAGACCCCCATTTCTAACAGGAGGGGAAATGGCAGGACAACGGACCATGCAAAGCAGGAAAGAGGGGGTAGGGGCATGTAGATGGACAATGAAGAGTAGGTGGAGGGAGGCAAAGGCAGCAAGCTAACAATGCAAAACAGACAGGATTGCCAGTGATGGCACAACAGAGCAGAGGGCAGGAGTCAGGGGGCAGAGACACACCAATGGGCCATGGAGGGCTGAGATAAGTGCATGATTAACAATGAAGGGTTAAAGGGTGGGAGGGGCAACGAGCTGATAATGCAGGGGAGGCAGGATGGGCAATGGCAGCACTACAGACTATGGAGGGCAAGCAGAAGAGGCAGTGGCAGCACATAAGAGAATGGAGGGCACAAGAGAGGGGATAAGCATCTGGACTCAGGCAATGGAGGACGGCGGGAGGGAACAGTGACAGCAAGCTGACCACACACAGGGCAGGCAGGAGGTGCAGTGGCAGCACAATTAATTAATTGAGTTTGTAAAGCACGTAATACCCAACGGTGTCTTAGCGCTGGGTGGAACAAGACAAAAAGAGGGAGCAACAACCCGAGAGATGAGTCGCCAGACGCTGGAGCTAAGTCGGCGGAAACAGCCAGGTCTTCAGCTGCTTTCTGAACAGCTGAAGGCTGTGTTGGGAGTGGAGGGCAAGAGGGAGGGAATTCCATAACTTTCCCCTCTGAAATGTCAGAGTCCTCCCACCCCATTTTAATTGCTTATTTCTCGGAATCTAAACCTTATGTTCGGTGTTGGCTCTTAACATTCTACTAGGAGTATACCGTGTAAATAGCTCCTGAAAATAGAGGGGGCCGGTTCCATGAAGTGCCTTATGCATTAGGCACCAAGCTTTGAATGAAATTCTCCTCTCCACAGGGAACCAGTGCAGGCCATGTAGTAGATGCAACACAGGTTTGAACTTAGGGATGTTCAAAAGTGCTCTGGCCACTGCATTTTGGAGAGACTGCAGTTTTGTATCGAATATTTCAGAATGCCTAGATAGAGTGTATTACAGTAATCTAGCTTTAACCCAACTAGGGCCAACATTATGATCTTTTGAAGGTCAGCCGGAATAAACGGAAGTATATTTCTGAATCCGTAGCAAATAGTAGCCCCGGGAGGTCACTGCATTGATCTAAGCACTGAAACAAAGATGACTCCCAGATTTTTAGCCTTCAGAACTGGCTTCGGTAGATCCCCCAACTCCTGGGGCCACCACAACGTATTCCAGAAGGAGGTTTCATTCCCAAATAGCAATACCTTCGTCTTCCCAGAATTTAGCTTTAGGCAGTTTTCCTCCATCCAGCCTGCCACTGCGGACATGCAGCTGCGGAAGTTGTAAGCGTTGTTCTCAACCTGGGATGTTACCGACAACACAATCTGTGTGTCGTCAGCGTAAGAGAGTATTGACAGGCCAAAGCTCACGATAAGCTGAACCAGAGGGGTAACAAACATTAAAAAGTGTTGGATTGAGTGCCGATGCCTGTGGGACCCCACAAGGGAGAGAGAAGGGGCTGAACTTAACCCCTCCCAACTCAACCTGTTTTTTAGAAAGGAGTTCAGCAACGATAGTGCCGTGCTCCTAAAGCCCAACGCATGCAAGCGTTTACTCAGGAGCACATGATGGACCGAGACAAAGGCGGCAGAGAGATCAAGTAGAGCCGCTCTGCCCCATTGTCCACTCTCCCTCTAATTTCCTCCGACGCCGCCACCAGTGCAGACTCGGTGCAATGTGGGTCTAGCAATCGATGGGCATCCAGGAAGGTCTGTAGTTCTGCGTTCATGGCCGTCTCCAAAACCTTAGCTGGGAACGGGAGACAGATCTGTAACTGTCCACTGACCTAGCGTCCTGAGAGGGCTTTTTCACAAGAGGGAGAATAGAGGCCTTCTTCCAGATGTCAGGATATAGCCCAGAGCTTAGAACTTGGTTCAGAAGGTCATTGAGTGGTCCCCCCACCTGATTGGTCAACTTATTGATGATTCCTGCGTAAGTAGAGAGAACTCATCGAATGTGGGGGAGACTTCCTGCCCGTTGTCTGAGTCTGAGACCCCAGACCCTTCCGAGTTCCAACTGAGGCTAGCACTGGTGTTGCAGGGATTCTGCACATATACAGAACTATCCACAGGAACCCAGGCCTTCGGCGCATTGTGGTGTACCAAAAACATGCCTCAGTGCCTAGAACCTCTATCTGGCTAGCTATAGTATCCCATTCGTTCTCCATACTACAGCAGAGCTACCAATGAGTGGATATCCTAGAACATGTGACTCAGGGCCTCTCAGAATTCGTGGAACAAGACACTCTTTCGCTTAGATACTCATACCTGTTCACAATGTGAGTAACCAGAGACATTGTATAGTTTAAAATGTTTATTTCAACTAACATGCTCTGTAATGCAGTACATGTGCTAACATTAGCAAAGAAATGCATAAAAACAATATAATCAGCATAGTTACAATTACATATAATAAGAACGGGGACAGCATATTATAATGACAGTGTATGAAGCCTTATAGCGCTTTACCACCCTCCCCGTACTACAAGCTTTGTTTATCATATAAGTGGAAGACCTCTGGGCTTGGACGGCGGAACCCACTACCTCAAGTCTTAGATGGTAGGATTTACATCTCCGGACAAGCACAGCTCTTCCTCTGGAAAGGTTTTCTCCAAATCCCTCTAAGTTGCATCCCGTGCAATATTAAAAGGACCTGAAAAGTCAATAGCACAGCTGTGTTTCATGTTATGTCTATATGTGTGTGGGACGGCCCAAAGCCGATAAACCAGTGTTTTCTGGCATTGAACACGATGTACAGACGAGAACTCAGAGCACAACAGAAATAGTGAAAGGCAGACAGTTCCCATGTGAAACAGCACAAGCAAGAGTGTTTACGGGAACCAAGGCATGTAGTGTTGTGTGCATAAGCGGCAAGATGGCAGTGATGCAAAGCACGAACTAATGCTAACTTAGCAACGTCCGCTGGCACCCCTAAACCCTCACAACACCCTCCCCTTGGGCAGTCCTACGTACATTGATTGAAGTAGAATACAGAGTCCAAAAAATCTGAGCAACAAGAGCTTATGAGACTTGTATGCGAAGAACGTCAATTGGGTGTTTGCTTTAAAAATATCCTTTTGGCAGTAAGTAAAAAAAAAAAGAGTAAATCATTAAAAAAAAATTTAGGTTGCCTGGTCATATCAATCCATCAGTGTGTAGGCGAGCAACATGCTCATTAATGATGGGTGCTTCCAGCACCAACGGTGGGCATCTTGGTGATACTCGATGTAACTCCGTTGCAGGAAATCGCGTGCTGCTGCACCGATAACCCACTGAGCTAGTAGTCCTAGAGCGGCTGCACATGCCCATACCGGTACAGTCCTACTCATGAGACATTAGAGGGCTCATCAGCAAGGCAAAGTCCGGTCAGGAGACGCTGTGTTTGTGAGGCAGAGATCCAAAGCCCATTGAAAAGGACATTCCAAGCATGAGAAAACTGGTTGCACGCAAGTGTACCATGGAAATCGGAAATACAGATTATAAGCCAGGTACCGCAGAATTGAAGCATGCGGTTACAAAGCAGCTATAACTGGGCCGGGTTGTGAATGACCACAAGAGGGGCAGCCATTTGTAAGCAGGCAAATCAACAGGAAGACCCCGGCAGCTAAGTATTAGTGGCATTCCACCAAAAACGCTGGAAAAAATGGAATGAATAAAATATGGGATCACACCAAAAATTAGCCATCCCCGTTGTATGCAAAGCATTGAAGAGAGAATGAATAGGCTCACCAAAATGTTGTGGGAGGTCAGTTTTTAAAAGTGCTTGAACTTCTGTTCTTGTATTAGCCACCTGCCGGACATAGGTCTCACAGGCAGAAATGAGAGAAACTTCTTTCTGGGACAAGAAAGCTCTTATTCAACTCAGCTTGTCGAACTGTGTCTTCAAGGTCGGAATGGAAGGCCAAATTAAGATATCGGGACTCCAACGAGGTGGAGGAAACAGCATATTTTTGCAGCAAACTACACGTTGTGACACAGCCACAATGTACAGTATGCATATTAACATGCCACAGCATTTTTCATTATTCAGAAGTCAATAACTGCTATTAGACAGCAGTGTGAATGTTGGCTTAATAGAGGGGACCGGTTTCCCTTTTAAAATGCACGCTAAATTAGGCGCCTCTAAATTACAAGCGCCGTGCAATTGTATATTTTTGCACACAAGGGAGTGTCCAATGGAAGAATCAGAAGACTCACCTGTCAGATACACCTTTGTGTCATCACGCAAACATCTAAACGTGAAGGGGAGTGACCTTATGGTTCATAGAGACCTAGGGGAAAATGTTTCATGCATGATGTAAATTGAAATAAAGAGAGTGGCAGTGTTATAACCCATGAACGAGCCAAACTGCAAAATTTGTTTCTGCTACTGAGATTGGTAAAAGATCTACTTTTTCTATGAAGGGTATAAGTGGCATCTTTCATGGACATAGACTGTTGTCTTTGAGTCAAATTAAAGGGTAAAAATAAAGAGGACGAGTTGACATAGTACCATGGCACTTGACCCATTTAAAGCATCTGCAAGGTCCATGCTAACTGCACAATAGAGTGCAATTGGTTCTGACCATGATATAACACAGATACATCATCCTGTACAATATCAACAACAGAAGAAACAGTTGTCAAATGTGTATTTCCTGGAAGAAAGGGTATTAATACTGTTATCTACCACAGCAAAAACTTTTTCAAGATTAGCTTGGTCTATAGCCCTTAAACGTGAAGCGGCTTCAATTTGAGACAATTTCCAAATTTCATTATAAACTGCATATATCCATCATTTAGGCCTTGGGCCAATCGGGCCTTTTATGAAATCTGATTCATCCACATCATTCGATAACATTGACAAATGCGGTTTAACAGAAGCCAAGCTAGAGTGTTGTAACCATGTTTGACATAATTTACCAACAGAGTATGTTGTAACTGAATGTCTTGTTGAAAAACGTGGATCAGGCCTATCCTGCGTGTAACCTGGAGCCCTGTAATGGAAACACATTTGGCATGCATCTGCACTGGTCTGCCAAACTAACCACCCCATAGAGTCAAGATTCGAAATATTAAATGTTGTATTTGTAAAAAAAGACTGAAACTCCTCAAATACTTAATTGGTAGTAACATTCCAGTCTCGATATTCGGCAAGGGAAGGAAAAGCAGGAGTCTTCAGTTGTTTAGCCGTAGCTAAACCCAGACAAGTAGTCTGATAAATAGAATTGTTTAAAAAACGTATTTGTGTTGGTATAAGACATGCACAATACAAAGCTTCTGTGCCCTGCACCTGCCAGGTTTTGGAACCCCAAACTGATTTCAAATCAACTGTATTTTTCCAATGATCATAGCCACCCATCGCCAATTTAAGGATGAAGGAATCAGAGTATAACAATTTAGTGTGGGTAAGCATAGCTTTCGGATTCGATTTAGAATTTAATTTAAAATAGTAAGATTCAGGGTTTGACTTATCAAAACTCGTAACATATGTAAATTTATCCAACAGGGTCTTAGAACTCCCTATTGGGGGTGCGGGGCAATGTTCCCATTGAGTGTAATTAAAAACAGCTCTAAAAGTAGTTGCTTTATGCAAATAATGTTGGCCATAATGCTGATAGCAAAACAACTCAGCATAATTTGCAGAATTCAAATACAAGTCTTCAGCATCAAATGCTGCATAGTATTTTAAATCGGAAAACAGCGAATGTATTGCTTGCACATCCCAGTCATCTGAATGTATGTTATATTTAACCACATCACCCACTGAGACACGAAGTACATTTGGAACATTAGCAACCTCTGTCGGACCATGAATTTGAAACGAGACGGTCTCCCAAACTATGCCATCCGTAACTGGCCAGGGCTGTAATGTTGACGAAAGTCAGGTCCCTTTTCATGATGTGCGATGAAGAATGCGGGGCCAAAGTTCCATCTACCAGTTCTACAGCAGATCGTTCTTTAAGGTAGTGTCTATTGATCAAAAGAAAAAACACTGACACAAACTCAATGGACATGAATAAAAAAATTATGATGAGCACCAGCCAAATATATATCCATGGGGGAACCAAATAAGTGTGTTTAAATCAGGATATAAAATTGGCAAATTTTAATGGGGGTTAAAGTCGATGTTGAATGTGAGTCAAATGAGAAACGCGACTCGATCCTGGCTGTAGGATTTAATCCAGGTAAAAATACCCCTTATAGGGTAAGTACAATCTGGCTCTTGATTAGCAGCTGAGGATTGTAGGACCAGCAAAGGATTAGCAACAGAGTCCATGTCTATGGCAGTGTCAGGATTTCCTGGAATAGTGGCATACGATGAAGCTGGAGGTAAACTATTCAGATTCCGCCAGATGTTGTAGCTTGAGATTGTCAATTGAGACGTATCTGTTGTCCTGGAAGTGGTGGTAAAATTACTGTACGAGTTCCCTGCACGCCCAGCACTGGAACCGGAGCTCAATATGATGGACCAAATTCTTTTTTGTTCTCCACCTTCTCTCGGACCAGTTCTCCAACTTTAGGCAGCCAGACGATCACTGGAATCTGCAGTGCACCATCAGCAGCGGCAGGTAAATGTCGTTTTGCAAGACTGCCTCTTGTGTCTTGTAGGTCTTGTAATACAGCACAATTTTTTAATCTATTTTTTAGGGAATTGTGGACGGCCTCCTTGATCAGTTTGAGACGTCCGTTGTGCCTGCGGTTGTGCCTGCACTTTAGCAAAAGGCTTGGGCCCAGATGTAGGTAAATCATATTTACCGACTCTTAAATACCGAATTTTACCGATTCGGTATTTTAGAGTCGGTAAATATGAAGGGGGGACATGTAGGACAATCCAGATGTTTTTTTTCCGAATCGGAAAAATTCGGTATTTACCGATTCGGTAAATACCGACCGGTAATGCCCATTCATTCCTATGGGCTTTGAAGCCCATAGGAATGAATGGGCATTACCGATTCGGTATTTACCGAATCGGTAAATACCGACTTTCACAAGGGTGCAGGGGGTGTCACTTTGACACCCTCTGGCACCCCCAAAAGAGGCTCGGGTGCCATGTGGCAGGCATACATGCCCTAAGGGCAGGTCTGCCTGTCATATGGCATATGTGCCACATGTGCATGCACACCGGAATCGGTATTTTACCATCAAATGGATTTGATGGTAAAATACCGATTCGGTAAGGCTTGTGGGACTCAGAAGAGTCCCACCTACATATCAAATTTACCGAATCGGTAACTATACCGATTCGGTATTTTACAGAATCGGTAAATTTACCGATTCTGTAAAATAGAGTGCCCTACATCTCAAATTCCAATTACCGGAATTCGGCCGTTACCGACCGGTAATTGGCCACCTACATCTGGCCCTAGATACCCAAACTATTACGCCCAACTGTCTTATAAGCCTGGGCTATAATCTTAGGTAATTTGCGGGATTGTCTATATCTGGGACAAGAGCCAAAGCACTAGACACTTGACAGTTGACTGCATCACCCTTAACCTTAGCAAGGATAAGATCAGTAACCACGTCATACGCCCCAACTAACCTCATCCCCAATTCAACTGCCGCCTATGGTCCGTGCTCATCTTGAACACGCTTAATCACAGAAGGGAGTACTGTCATGGGTGGTGTGCCAAAACACTTTGCATAAACTGCTGCGAATATTTTACCCCAACTCTCACAATCAGTAACTTCGGGTACTAAGACTTTCTGCAGACTAATTATCAAAATTCAGTGCTTGTCCACCGGGCATGGTATGTGGAAACACCGCTTCCAGCTGGTCAAATTTTTCAGCAAGCCAATAACGCAAATCTTCCTTATTTGGGGAGGCTTTCCCATAACCGAATTAACCACTACGGGGCTAAAAGTAGCACCGCCAGCTCCAGCTGGTTGCTGTGCAACTTCAGGTGCTCCCGTCTGGAACTTGCGGTTTACATATTGAACCATTGCTCTAAACACACGGATTAGTGTAGTGTGCATGAGATGGAGTGCTGCCACATCGCATGTCAAATATCGTGGATGCGGCGCATAACCTGCCAACACAGGCCAAGTGGCCCTATCAATTGATAAGGGACCTAACATGACAGGTTTCAGAGGTACGGGAAGGGCGCCATCAAACTAAATGCGATGCTGCCATGCCGTCAACTGAACTTCCAGAGTTCTATATGGCAGATAGACAGCAGGAAGGGTGGTATAGGTGTATTTATGCCACAAATTATCTGCTCCTTCAACTGCCGGAAAAGTCACCCAAGAATAAAACACCTCATAAATGTATACTGGGTCAGATTGGACCACAAAGATCAGATTGACTCCAGCATCCGCCACTCCAAATGCTTGCAAGTGTTGCTGGACTGCCGTGCGCTGCAATGTCAACGTCAGCCATATAGAAATACGAAAAGAAAATCAAATTAACAAGGCGGGCAAGACAAAGTTGGGTTGTGTTGGAAAGTGGGTTATTGGTAGGGGCAAATGTAGGTCTTCCACTGGCAATAAGGCCACTAACACGTAATAGGACTCAGCATAGGTCTTAGAAAATTATTCCTATGCTCAACCCTTGGTAACGTAGCTGCGAGTAGACAGGCTTAACTTCAAAGACAGGTATGTAAAGCATTTAAAAACACCCTTTCAGTAAATAATTAAGACACAACACAAAATCAAAATCCAACACCAATTTATAAACATAGGTAATATTTTTATCTTTTAAATGACACCAAAATTAAAACATTCCACTGTAGGGAACGATAGATATGAATTTTTAAAGATTAGTCACTTTCTAGTGCTTAGAAACCAACAGTGTCCCTTTTAGTCATGTCGTTTTCTCTGTCAGGGACACACCTTTATAAATTGTTCTGAAGAATTTTCTCACCACTGTGGTGGGCAGCCTTCTTCAGCAAGCCGGGTCCAGTTAGAACACCTTCCTGGAGTTCTGCTTGCGGGTCCCAAAGTATCAAACACACAATCCAAGGTTCTGGAATTTCCAAGAGGGTCCTTGAAAGTGTGAAACTTCAATTCCGCAATCCACTTGAACAAAACCCTAACAAATCCACTGGTACTCCATGCTTTGTATTCTTTGTGGGGCTGTCCAGGTGAGCTCTGTTAACCTGTAGCTTGCAGGGAGTTCACCTCTTGAGTCCTTTGGCAGCAAGGTAATTCACAGGGCTGCAGTTTCACTTGGTGCAGTCTTCAGAGGTCAGGCCTTAGAGTTCCTTGCACAGCAAAATCTTTTCAGCAGGGCCATTCTTGCTTCAGTAAGTTTCAAGTAGCAGATCTGGGGGGTCTGCCCCTCTCAGATACTTAATCAAAATTCTCTGGTTCATGCACCAGGTCACTGCTCACCAATGAGAGCAGGGCAACTCTTCATAGTTATGACCACATCCTGTAGAGTGTGGCATTAGTTTGTCCCAGAGAGCATCATTCTTCCAAATCCATAATGGCTGATTTTCCAGCAAGGAGGTAAGAGCTGGCTAAACACACCCCCTGGGATGGCTTATTTCCATAGACCCTACCATCTGCACATACCTTCCTTAAGCCTAGCCCTGACTCTGGGTCAAGAGTGTCAGATTGAAGCTGAAACCCAGGCCTCCCCTCTGCCTTTGAAGAGCATAGTTTACGACGCCACCTCCTGGCCTGGCATTCCTATAGACCAGCACACTGCCCTCCCAGCAGCCTGGCTAATCCACTTAACTCTGACCAATCAGGGCAGACCACTGAAAGGCTGAATTTGCACTTACAAACAATAAAGTCTCATAACTTCTTGTATGTACACTTTAGGAGAAATTCAACAATATAATATTGTTGGATTTACTACTACCATTCTGGGAAGTCTTTGAATAGTCCGGCTAGTCCTCTCCTATCAATATTTATTCATCAATAACTTCCTACCATGTTAACATATGGGCCATGGGGTTTGCAATGGGGAAAATGACTTGGGCTACTCTTCCAGCACCAGGGCTTATAAATCCATGGTTTATAAGTATTTCCCTAATTTCTACGGGACCCCCACCCCCTGTGCAACTAGGGGAGACTTCAGGGGTTCTGAATCTGCAGAAATATTGCAGATCATCCCTACACAATTCTTCTAGCATCAAAGTCGAATTTGAGCAGCTCTTTAATACAATGTGGGGAGTGAAATGTAAAATTTCACTTTACCCAGGAATATAAAAACTCATTTTATAAGGGCGCTCCTTTTAGATAACTGACCCCCCACCCCTGGGATACCTAGGGGTGACCCTGTGGTCCCTAATATGCAAAAACATGGTAGGTTGTTCATTTATAAGGGCCCCTACCCCCAACGTCGAGTTTGGGCACAATTTAAGGTTTAAAAGCTGTCCAGGCCACCAGTGCTGCTTTTAAACTGATCTTAGGCTTCAGCATTGCACACATGCTGGTGCAGAGAATCTGCTGGCCTCTAAACTGCCAAGCTCCAGGATACTGGAGACTTCTAGGTAGTGTCAATCCTCTGCCATATTACATACTAAGGGCTTATGGGGTAGGTCATGCCAATTACAGGAGTACCCCACCATACCATAGTGTACCCTAGTGTATGTTCGGTGTCTTAACTGTATTCTAATGTGTTCCTTTTAGCTAGGCACTGGCCCTGGGCCTTGGTTAAACAGAGCCCAGGGTCAGTCAGAGTCAGTCACCACCAGTTCCAGTCAGCAAAAAGTTGGGGGGTGCCCAGGGCACAGGATGACTTTGCAACAGGTTGTAATTAAAAATACGAACAATACCTTTTCATACATTCTAAGCTTGAATCACCTATAAAAGCGACAACATAGGCAGGTAAACCGTCACCAACGTTTTCCTGAAACAGAGTCAAGGGGATTGTGAACATGTACTGAGAACTACTAAAGTACCTCGTAAATAAGTACCAGACTAAACGTTAGGTGCGCAATGTTGCAGGGATTCTGCACATATACTGAACTAAGAACAGGAACCCAGGCCTTCGGTGTATTGTGGAGTACCAAAACATGCCTGAGTGCCCAGAACCACTATCAGGCTAGCTATAGTATCCCATTCGTTCTCCGTACTACAGCAGAGCTACCATGATTGGATATCCTAGAACTAGTGACTCAGGGCCTCTCAGAATTCGTGGGAATAAGACACTCTTTCGCTTAGATACTCATACCTGTTCACAATGTGAGTAACCAGAGACACTGTATAGTTTAACATGTTTATTTCAACTAACATGCTCTGAAATGCAGTACACATGCTAATCAGCATAGTTACAATTCCATATAATAAGAACGGGGACAGCATATTATAAAGACAGTGGATGAAGCCTTATAGTGCTTTACCACCCTCCACGTGCTACAAGCTACGTTTATTATATAAGTGGAAGAGCCCTAGGCTTTGACGGCGGAACCCCCTACCTCAAGTCTTTGATGATAGGATTTACATCTCTTGACAAGCAGAGCTCTTCCTCTGGAAAGGTTTTCTCCAAGTTCTTCTAAGTTACATCTCGTGCAATATTAAAAGCACCTGAAAAGTCAGTAGCGCAGCTGTGTTTCATGGTATGTCTATATGTGTGTGGGACGGACCAAAGCCGATAAATCAGTGAAGTTGTTTTCTGGGCTTGAACACGATGTACAGACGAGAACTCGGAGCACAACAGAAATAGTGAAAGGCAGACCGTTTCCATGCGAAGCAGCAAAAGCAAGAGTGTTTACGGGAACCAAGGCATGTAGTGTTGTGTGAATAAGCGGCAAGATGGCGGTGATGCAAAGCACGAACTAATGCTAACTTAGCAACGTCCGCTGGCACCCCTAAACCCTCACGGCACTAGGAGGCTGCTAAGAAAATGCCTGAAAGATAGAATTGACCTTAGATTGAAAGTGATCCGCCAGCTTGCTGCAGAAGGCTATGTCCATCTCAAAAGCCTTGTTGTTACTCCAGTGTGACAGATCATTAACTGTTTTAAACAGTTCCCTTGAGGAATTCACAGCTGTTCTAATTTTCCCTGAGAAAAAATTGGTCTTTTCACCTTTAATAAGCTCTTTGTACCCGGCAAGGATCTTTTTGTACTTAGCTTTTTCCCCGGGGGAATAATCTACTCTCCAAAGACACTCTTTACATCTACAGCTCAGTTGTGCTTCCTTCAGCTTAGGGGAAAACCAAGGTGCAGAGGGACATTTCCTGTGCGTGTTTATTTTTCTCATAGGTACTCTTTTGCTGCATGCAGTCTCCAGCCATTGAGTAAGGCTGATGGCAGCTTTGTTATTATCCTTGAAAAGGTCTGGTGTGGAATTAGAGAGAGTCTCCTGTAGTGCCTCCATATTCGCACTTTTCAAAGGCCGGAACTCAAGCGCTTTGGCTGAGTTGCCCCATTCCGCTCCCTTCCACTGGGTCAAGATGGAAAAGAAGATAGCTGAATGATCCATCCAAGGAAGTGGAAGGGTCTGAATTGTGCCCAATTCTGCATTATTAGTAAAATTGCCGTCCAGTGTGTGGTTGGCTATATGAGTTGGTGCATCAATGCGCTGGGATAGATCGAAGGTTTTAAGAATATCCACCATATGTCCTGTATCCACATCAGTGGTGGACTCCAGATGGAAATTAAAATCCCCAACCAAAGTAAAATTGGCATAGGTAATACTCGATTCCATAAACGTCTGTAGTTTATCAATAAAGCCCCTCCTGGGCCCAGGGGTAAAGTATACTGATAGTCCTTGAAAGGTGTAGGATTTTGTCAGACTGAAGCTAAACCTGAGAGCCTCACAATCCAGATGATGTACTGAAGTAATATTGGCCACAAACGTACTGTGATAAATAGTCGCTACCCCCTCCCCCCTGTGGTCTAGGCTGTCCAGTCTTTCAATATTATATCCATCTGGAACCGCCACCTTAAAACCAGGGTCAGATGCATTATCGGTCCAGGTCTCCGTAAGGAAAGTGATATCCAGGTTATGCTAGGTCATTAAGTCAGCAAATTCAAGCTTGTGCTTGATGAGGGACCTAGTATTGAGGAGTAGGCAGTGGTGTGCCTTTGAAGCAGGGTGCTTTTCCAAGACATTTGTAATAGAAGGGCTGTGGGGAGCATATCCGAGGCTGTTAACAAAACCACAGCTGTTGCACTTATATTTCTCCTTACTAACACCCCAGTCCTGAGGAGAACAGTACCTGTTCATGCCAGCGGGTCTAAGGGCGAGGAGTTCACTCCTCATACGAGTGAAAAAAGAGGCAGGGTTCCTGGCCCCTGACGCCGTCCCGTCGTGGACGGGCGGAGACGGGCTTGCCTTAGGCGCGCTAGCTGCACGTGCCTGCTGCGCACATCCGCTGTGCGCCCTGTCCCTTACCCCTATTTATGAGAGGGAGAGAGACCAAAACTGTAGCGCCAACCTCCTAAAGATGGCTGCTCTGCCCGGAAGTGAGTCCGGAGAGGTGGGGGCAAAGTAGCCTGCTTCCTGCTCCCTCCACTCAAACCGGCAAATGCCGGGAGGTGGACCGAGGAAGTCGGAAACCGAGCAACCACCCAACGAGCTACAGAAGCGGTAGGAACAAAAAAAGTAAAAGCAAGTAGCAGCAAGTTGTATTTAAAAATGGTAAAAAGAGCAGCAGCAGTTGATTTTAAAATCAGATGTCACTCCCCCCGAAACGGCCCCCCAGCAAAAGAAACAGCAGGGGTATTCAGAGCTCGCCAGATACAAATATATAATAACAGAGCTACGTGGCGCTGCCTCAAAGCGAACTTGATCTGCTGAGCGCCCAGTCTCTTACCCCCATTTATGAGAGGGAGAGAGACCAAAACTAGAGCGCCAACCTCCTAAAGATGGCTGCTCGGCCCAGAAGTGAGTCCAGAGAGGTGGGGGCAAAGTAGCCTGCTTCCTGCTCCCTTCACTCAAACGGGCGAATGCTGGGCGGTGGACCGAGGAGGTCGGAAACAGAGCAACCACCCAACGAGCTACAGAAGCGGTTGAAACACAAAAAAGTCAAAGTAAGTAGCAGCGACTTGTATTTAAAAATATTAAAAAGTGTAGCAGCAGTTGATTTAAAAAACATAACAGATATCACTTCCCCCGAAACTGCCCCTCGGCCCCCCCCAGAAAAACAAACAGCAGCGGTATTCAGAGCTTGCCACATACGAATATATAATGATAGAGCTACGTCGCGCTGCCTCAAAGCGAACTTGATCCAACAGACCATGCAGGGCAGGTAGGAGGGGCAGAGGCAGCTCAATGGACCATGGAGGGCAGGAGGGAGGAGGGAGAAGGGAGTTGCACGTACATGGACAACGGAAGGCTGGGGCAGGAACAACAAGTTCATCATGCAGGACAGACAGGAGGGGCAATGGAAGCAAAATGCATCATGGAGGACAGGAGGGAGGGGACAGGGCTACGCACATGGCCAACAGAGAGAGAGTGGGAGGTGGTCCATCGCAGTGGCAGCAAGCCGACTACACAGGGCAGATGGGAGGGTTAATGGCAGTACAACGGAGCATTGTGGGAAGAGGGAGGGAGCTTGGGCATAAACAAAAGACCATAGAGGGAAGAAGGGAAGGGGTAGGGGCTGGACTCAGAATACAGAGGGAAAGGGCAGAGGCAACAAGCCGACCGTGCAGGGGGTGGACTTGAGGGCACTGGCAGCACAATGGACCATGCAGGTCATTTAGGAGGAGCAGTGGCAGCACAATGCACTATGGACAGCATGAGGGAGGGAAGGAGGAGAGAAGGGCATGAACTCAGAGGGCAGGGGGAGAGGGCAGGCAAGACAGCAAGCTGGCCATGTTTTGCAGTTGGAGGCATTGGCATCACAACAGACTACACACGGCAGGTAGGAAAGGCAGTGGTAGCTCAATGGACCATGGAGGGAAGGAGGGAAGGGGCAGGGCCACACACAAGGACAAGAGGGTGCAGGAGGGTGAGGTTGGATGTATGGACTCAGACAACGTAGGGCAGAGGGGAGGGCAAAGGAGCAGCAAGCAGACAACACAGGGCACAGGGAAAGGCAGTGGCACCACAACAGACCATGTAGGGCAGGCAAGAGAGGCAGGACCCTGGAGGGCTGGGGGGAGGGGGGCAGGGCATGGACACGGAACATTGGGTGCAGGAGTTAGGGACCCAGACCACGAAGGGCAGAGGGGAGGGAATAGGGGCAGCAGGCTGACCACACAGGCCAGGCAGGAGGGGCAGTGGCAGCAGAACAGATCACGTAGGTCAGGTAGGGGGGGCAGTTTCATCACAATGGAGGGCAGGAGGGAAGGGATAGGGTAGACAACAGAGGGCAGGGAGAGGGGAGCAGGGAGAGGGGAGCAGGGAGAGGAGGCAGGGAGCGAGGCAGAAAGCTGATCATGCTGGGCGGGTGAGAGAGGCAAAGGCCTAAAAGCTGCTAAATACTGCTTGACATATCTACAGCTTCTGATCACACAGACCATGAACAACTACTCAGCCACCTAGTTCAAGATCCTGGCATCCGTGGCAATGCCCTCAATTGGATCTGTTTTTTCTCACCAACAGGAAACAATGTCAAAATCGAACTATTTACACGAGAAGGCAAATCTATAGTCTGCAGGGTGCCCTCTAACCAGTTCTCTGACCATCTATAGGCTGGCAGCCTTAATAGCATTGTTTGATTTCAGATGTGTATTGACTTGGTTACCAATTTAAAAACAGAGATGAGCACCCCAATTATCACCTGAAGTCCTTTTATCACTTAGCTCTGAACTATGTCACCAAACTCCTTATAGTGGCCAAAACACAATGAACCTCACGATCCAACCGAGAGACAGAACTAACTACTACCAAATGACAGCGTAAAAGTCAGACTATGTACGGATCAGCCCTGCTAAACCAATTACTCCAAACAAGAAGGAACGCAGACTGCAGCGAAGAAGCATTTTTTCAAACTACTAACCTGTCTAAAAAGAAGCTCTTCCTTTCTGTCCTCCTCTTCTAAGTCGTGTCTATCGAACGACCCTTGCTTCACGCTGCCCTGCCAGTTTTATGCACCGCTTTACCTCCTTCTCCTCTTCTCTATGCAGCTGTCTCAAGAAAACAGGTTTTCCTCTGTTAATTGTATCATTTTGTAAGTAAGTATATATAGCTACAACTAATTGTGTGTGTGTAAATAAGATACGTACTGTTAAAGCACAGAGAGATCTGGACAGTAACATGTCTATGGCAATGCAGTGGGGGACTGCCAGGCTAAATTGCCATATAAAACCTTACACCAACTAAATATTAAACACAATTTCATGACACTACTGTTAAACATCAGTTGTTTGGTCTGTGGTCCTGCAACTGCTGCAAGAGTTTTCCACGAGAAAACGCACACGACAGCGGTAGAAGAACTGCAGCATGCCTGTCACTAGAAAATACAAAGTAGATTTGCAGCAGAGAACAGATTGAGGCATGGTTTTCTACATCTAATATGTTGAAAGGGAATGACCTGCAGGGCGTTTTATTTAGTAGGATACGATAATGTTCACAATGCATAGATACATATGAAGAAAAGGGGTGGCAAATAAAAGGTGCAAAACGTTTTTGTTGGAAAGCAGTGTAGACATGTATAGATGAGGTGAGATCCTGGTTAGCGGGAAATAGGGCAGCGGGAAGAAGGGCACGTATTACACAAACACTCTACTTTCTGGGTCATCAGACTAATGAGGCAATGCAGCATTAAATTATGTGACAGGGCTGACTGAAATAACCGGCAAGGTAAAGATAAATGATCTGGTAATCTATGTGAAAGAAGGGAAATTATGTGCTGCATTCTGGGGCATTATTTTCTAGGTGGCATGACTTGTCAACACACACCAATACTGATAGAAGATAGATGTCAGCGTTTACACAAATTCATAAGTTTATTAAAGAAAACGAAACTCCTCTGCAGATCCTATTGAAATGTAAATTGTTCGCTATTTACAGGCCCTTTGCACTTCCCCGCAGATCTCCATGTATACACAACCTTTAATAAAGGTGCGCCTCGTTTGTTCATAGAACACCAGCTATCTCTTGAAACCTGCCTTTTGGCGGTCATGTGCTGGTTAATTTGGCACCCAGACCTTGAGCTTTTGTAACTAACCCTTTCCATCAACGACACTGCTGTAAATCAGCACCACATATTCCATATTTCTTACTGAAGTGTCTCACTGGGGGCACTTACAGATCTAAGGCGTACGCAGATTATGCAGTAGATTGAGGATTAAATGGCTAATCCATAATTATGGAAGAAAACACGACTGTGCTCCTCAATAAAAGTGACCCGGACTTCTAAAACAAAAGAGCAACAAAAAAAAATCCAGCGAGCAAATGATCGATGGCCTAGACAGAATATCAAACGCCTGTGGAGCAATTTGTACTTAAAACCTTAAATATTTCTTGCAGATTATGTACATATGGCTATGTTGTGGGGCAATTAGAACTGAAAATCCATGTACAACTGAAAAAAAGCAGCAAAAGGTAACTCACACAGAAGGAACTGATCAAGTGCAAAGGGGATGTTTCAGTTAAAATATCTTTATTTAGTGTAGTATTTTGAGAAAGTGTGATAGAAACAAGTTTCTATAACAAAGTTTAGCTTAAGTTATAGTAGCTCTACTGTTCTACCTAATATTGTCAGGTAGTGTTTCCGCAAACGTTTTGCTTTTTCCACGTGGGTTTTGCTGATTCTCTTGCAGTGGCGGCTGGTGACATTTAAAAGTGGTGAGGTGTAAAAGTTCTTGGTGACTAACCTGTGGCGAGCGAGCGAGCACAACTGCTACAAGAGGGGTTCCCATGAAAATTTTGGAAAAAGAGTGGGGAAATGGTGCATTTTCAAGCTAATTTGAGACTGCAAGAAGGTTAATAAAGTAATTGTGAAAATGTAGTTATGACATCAATAAAGAGATTTCATGTGATAATAATGTAGGTAGCTGCTTATTAACTATAACCACAGAACTAGATTGCTATATGAATATACCTCCCTTGAGGGGACCATACATCGTCTCAGTCAGATCATCTGGGAATTCAGTGCTAACAAACTGCATGCCACATGCCCTGTTGGACTCTCTTGACCAATGGCAAAATGGAGCATTCATAAGACCGTGCTGTCTTGTTCCTCTCCTGCCTTCACGCCACCACTGTCCCGGGGTCACCTCGTAAATAATGATGAAGCTGTTTGCCCAGTGCAAGAAGCGTGTCATACCTGCAAAGTTTTTTAGCCCATATAAGATTCTGCAGAGATTATTCAAACACATGTGACTTGCCTGGTGTAACTTTAATTCTCACCCCCTGAACTCACATTTTATGGAAGAGGACGTCTAGTCAGAATAGAAATGACAAATGGTACATCAGGGAGAATGTGGTATGCTATGGCAGTGGACTCAAATGTGAGACCCGCACATGGGGTTTGCAGAGTCCCTCTTATATGAGGCAGGCCAGTGTTTCTGAGAGGAAGGTAGGTTTGTGGAGAATGCCTCAAATCTGGGACAGGGCAGTGCCTCTTGGAGGGTTTTATGGTTTGCTAAGAGTCCCTCAAATGGCAGCCAGAGACGGATATGGTTAGACAATAGAATGGCAGCTACCCAGTTGTCTGCCACCTGTTCTCACAACTAACACCAGTTTTGAAACACACTAATACGGCTGGTTTAGACACCTTTAACCTCTCCACCTCACCTCCAACCTCTCCACCTCACCTCCCATCTACCTTTCATCTTCCTCCCCGGGGTGTTCTCTTCTTGACTCCAAATAAATACAGAAGTTGCAAGTTAATCCGCCCTCCCCGTGAATATATACAGATCACTAGTTGGGACTTGCGGACAGCTGTTTAGTCAGTGACAAATTCTAGTCTCCCTCCCCCACCCCGGAATCGTATGCGATTTTAGCTGATCACTCATTAACTACTTTCAGAGATTTTGTTATGTTTCATTGCATACTCCCCGACACACCACGATTAAAGAGACATTAAGCATTTAAGTTTACCACGCAAAATGTAAAAACCTCTGAAATTTGCAATTTCCTCATGGGTGAGTTGATGGGCAGTGCACTTGGAGGAGTAGGGTGGTAGTGGTAAAGGTGCATCGTTCACCATGCATTAGGCATTTCTGTTCTTTTTAGGTTCACATATTAATTCTATCCCTTACATGGAGGTTTAAAAGAAGATGACGATGTTTTAAGTGTTTTTGCACTGTAAAAAAAATAGCGACCACTGTGCCATCGTCACATTGAACAACCCTTGGAACAGTCAGCCACGTTTATTTTGAATAAAATTACAAGGAGTTTAACTCATTCTATTGTCCCTTAAAGCCACTGAAAAGTAACTGTCCAATGTTCATTGTGTGCGCGCCGATCAGGGCACCTTACGCCTCTGTGTATATTAACAAACACTTACCTGTGAGTGAACTGAGGGTCTCTCTAGACATCTGTGTGTATAGAGCCCTCTCCATTTACCGGACACTGTATAGCCGATGCGCTGTGTAGTGTGTTTGTGCGCACCAGAGCTCCCATGTGTGTCAGCTGCAGCAGGGCTCTCTAAGTATATGTGTGCATCAGCGCTCCCCTGTGTGCAATGGGCCCTCTCCGTTCCTCGACCTCTGCACCGTTTGTGTGCTCCAAGTATCCCCTCTGGAGTGGTTGTGCGCGCACCTCTGGACTCCCCAGGGTGTGCTCTGCAGAGCCTCTCTCTGCCTTCCCAATCAGAGTGACACTTCCTCGAGCCTGTATAAAAAGCAATTCCGTGGGGACAGCAATAAACTTGCTAAAGACCACATTTATTTTCACTTATCACAACGTACATACAGTTACGGCATCTTCCGCTCAATCTGATGCACTTTTACAAACTCAAACACGATGCTTCACAAACAAAATACAGGCATGTGAATGCTCATGCCCATTTCCAAATAAAACAATTCTGGCCTCATTCAGACTTCAACGGCCGAGCTGCCAAGATACTGGGGTGTCGGATGTCCTGTCGCCTCTGGCCCCGCAACCACGTGCTGACTTCACCGATTAAATGATGTGTGGACTTTCATTGAAATCAGTTACGGCCGGCAAAACGGGCGGGTTGGTTCGCGGGGGTGGGGGCAGGGGGGATGGGCAGAAACCTTCCCCCCCCAGTTCCACCATCAAGCGCCGCCGCCTCAGCTCCTTGGTTTTAGGCCGCCTCCCTCCTCCTGCTGCCCTAAGACAATCACAATGCTGCGGTGGCAGCGTTGTGATTGGTGAGACGCAGGGGAGAGCTTCCCAGCCGCGCCATTTTCTCGCACATTGAGGAAAAGAGAGAGTGGGCGGTCGTGATTGAGGGCGGGGGGGGGGGAGTGGCTTACCCACCGTTGTGGGTACTGACTGTTTGGTCGGCCCTGGAGCCGACCGAACAGTCAGTATGCACAACAGTGGGTAAGCCACTCCCCCCCCCCGCCCTCCAGCAGGACCGCTCACCCTTCCGCCCCCAACCAGGCACTTCTACTTTCTCGCTGTGCGAGAAGCAGAAACATACAGTGGTAGTTTTTACCATTATATGTTTCTGCTTCTTGCACTGCGAGAAAGCAGTGAGGCGACACCCAAACGCCCATATGGAAGAGCCGCCACTGTTCTCTTTTGTGACCTCTGGGCACTTTCCCACAGTAACTACAGTGTGGAAGTGCGCGCACTCTTCCTAGCCATGATGGGAAGAGGCTCTAACTCTATGTTCTGAAACATGGGTCGGTCAGCCACGGCAGACAGTTGTGTGCGCACTGGCATCTATTGTGATTAAACTCATGAGCAACCTGCCCGAGCAGGCCACTGTATGTGCACTATAACAACAAAATGGTGGGGTGGGGTCCTAGGGAATTTAGTTTAAAGACCAACGAGGAGAACTTCCCCAATAAGTAATCCATAACACCATACTACCTCGGGTCTATATTTTAGCACGTGAGTTGTGTGTGATGAATGTGCAAGTTCTCTAAAAAAATTGTGAAAGAGATATAACCAACAAGGGGGGAATTATCCCTTAAGGACTAGAACCCTCACTCACCCGCAGGTGACATGCTTCATCATATGGGTTCCTCCTCCCAGCAGGAAATCCTAGTACTGCTGTGGGCTACAACTCCATCACTGTGAGGAAGGAGCTCAGGGATGTTTTTCAAATAATGTTCCCTAGTGTAACTAGGATGCTAAAATCCCTTATGTGAAGGTATGGTCTAGTGTGAGTGCAGCGCAAAAAAAGGACTAATAGTGATCTAAAACTGCCTAGAAGTATAGATTTAAAACTGCTCACTAACTTAGGTCAAGCTAAGTTAGTGAGCAGTTTTAAATCTATACTGTTCATCGCACTGCATTTTAATTCTGCCAATGAGAGCAACCCAATAAAAGCAAGAATTTTTGCATCTTCCTAGGCAGTTTTAGATCACTATTAGTCCTTTTTTTGCGCTGCACTCACACTACACATTGCCTTCTCATATGGGATTTTAGCATCCTAGCCATATGAAAATCAGTCTTGACCCTGTTCCTCATGGGAACCATCCAGCCCGAAAATGCCAAGCCAGGTCTTCCCTGTAACTGGAAACAAGCATCCTGGGACTGGTTTCGGGGTTTCACCCCTCATTAGCCAGGCTAGCTTGAATCCAGTGGCAAAATGAGCTAGGGACCTACGTCTGGGCATACCATGCCAACATAGGGCAAACAAAGCAAACACAAGGAGATGATGGACGGAACGCTGAAACTTTTCAGACACTCACCCCCAGTCACAGATCTGGGTTTTATCCATCATAGTCCTTTAGCTCACTTCGCCACTTCATATTAGACCCGGCCATATGCAAATCAGTCTTGACCCAGTTACTCATCAGTTCAGGCTGGACTGTTTCCATGGGGAACAGGGTCAAGACTGATTTGCACGTGGCTGAGTCTAAACTGGAATGGCGTGGCGTGAAAAAAAAAGATAGATTTAACCCAGATCTGTGACTGGGGGTAAATGTTTGATTGGTTCAGCATTCCGTCTATCATCTGTTGTTTTTGCACTTGTAGAATATGGACATTTCTATGCTTTAAGAGTCTTTTTTGCCATGGTACCTGGCTCTGGTGGACATAGTTCAAAAGCAGGTCAAGAGAATGTGGACTACATTGTGTTTTGAGACCTGTGGGTGAACTTCCAGAGTGGCTGCTAAACTCCCCTTGTTTTGGTCCACCTCCTAATTAAAACGTGCTACATATCCCCACCTGCTTCCCGAGGACCAAGAGTAAGAGTGACTTCAGCTGTGTGCGGCCTAGTATCCGGGAGGTTATCTTCAATTCAGGAGTATAGGACAATCGGGGTGAACTAGTCACAATAATATCAAAAATATGTACATACAACAAACTAGAACACTTTTTAGCAACACCGCAGGCTAGAGTCATGTGGGTAAACCCAATGTCAAATGTATTGGGCTTTGGCATTATATCAATGTGTAAAGAGGCATCGCCGGCCAGCGTTGTCATTCACAGGTGGTCCGCCGACTATCACTCCCACCCACACACTCACTCCGCACGACTACACAGTGCAACAGGTATCAGCCCAGTCGGTACAGAACACTCTTGCACACATATGCACTCAGCATCCTAATGCGGTGCTACTGGTATCCAGCAGGTCAATGGATAACGCCTTGCAGACTCGGTGGCCCCAGCCTCCCTCCACCCTCTAGTTCACTCCAATTGTCCTATAACCCCGGGTTCAACTTCTACCCATCAGAGAAATGTTATAAATATTTACAGGATACTCTTCAAAAGTAAGGAGAAAAAGTTATTTACCTTCGGTAACAGTCTTTCTGGTAAATACTCCTATAGATTCCTCACCTCATGATTCCTCCCAAAGGCTAACCTGGATCCTGAAAACAGCTCTTTAGTGCTAGCAGGTGGAACCTTGGTTAAATCGTGACTCCGGCTCCTCCTTGATCGTGACATAATTGTGCCACATAAGGCACCAGAAAACCTGCAAAAGTCAGTTCCTCATCTTCTTCTAATGCCCATAGGGACAGAAACAGGTCTGATGAAAGTACCAGAAAGTCAGTGCATAAAATTTGCAAAAACTAAACTACCACTCGTCAGAGCAGCTCAAGGGAACAGTGACAAATCTACAGGTAGAGCATCAACCAGAATGATTGTTACCAAAGATAATGGATGATGACACTTTTACCGGCAGATTATTCACCTCATGATTCAATTCCAAAGCAGTATTCAATGGAGGTGGGTCAGAGAAGGGGTCAACAAAAATCATAGGAGATACACACCACAGCTCCCACTCCGAATGACAGCTTGCTGAACGTGCAAATGCCAAACTACAGCCACATCAGAATAGTAACTACAACTGAAATGTAAGCAGAATTGCCAAGAGCAGAACAATTCTGGACCCAGGGTACAAGGTGGCAGGCGTGGTCCAACATACAATCGGGCCACATAATATGAACAGTAGAAATTTACCTCTTCAAAGGCCATGAGGCCCTGTAGAAATAACTCCAGAAGAGGAACCAATAGGCTAGTAAAGGTAAAAGCAGTCGTACAAGGGACCCTGGAGGAAGAATACCAACACACCCACCCCCAAAGATGAGCATAAAAGAGTAAACTCCGGCAGATGCCACCACAGCTAAAGGCGAACAAAGCTGGTAGGCTGCAACACACACAAACTAATAGCAGCACAACATAGCATTATATTATGTTGATTTGTATAGTGCACTAATCACCAGAGAGGGTCTTCAGGTGCTTGGGAAAGGTGTGTAGGTATGTGGTCCGAAGGAACTTATATAAAGAGCAAGGTTTTTAGCTTCTTGCGGAAATCAAGAAGTGAGGAGGAGGAGGCTCTGATGTGTTGAAAGAGGTTGTTCCATGTCTTGGGTGAGATGTAGGAGCATGAGTGACCGCCAGTTCTGCTTTTGTGGATCAAAGGAGTGTGTGCTAGTGAGGTAGAGTGTATGTGGCTAGTGGGTTGGTGAAAGCAGTATGCTGCTGTTCATGAATTCTGGTCCTGTGTTGTCTAGTGTTTTGTATGTGTGCGTGAGAAGTTTGAATTGCTGCGCTTGAATGGGGAGCTTGTGAAGCTTCCTACAGTGTGTGTGATTTGGGTGTGGTGTGGGAGGTAGAGTATGAGTCTAGCGGTTGTGTTCTGGATGGTCTTGATTCTGTGCAGGAGTCGCTGGGTGATTCCAGCGTAGATAGTGTTGCCTTAGTCCAGCCTGCTAGTGATGAGTGCTTACGTGAGCATCCTTCTGGTGTTCTGAGGCAATCATTTGAAGATCTTTTGCAGCATGCGTAGGATGTGGAAGCAGAAGATGCACACTGCGTTGACTTGAGCCGTCATTTTGAGCTGGTCATCTTAGATGCCCCTAAATTTCTTGCATGGTCTGTGGGAATGGGTGTTGGTCTTAACTCTTACGGCCATCAGGTGGAATCCCTTGGGGAGGTCTTGTTGCTGAAGACCGGTACATCCGTCTTGTCGGAGTTGAGTTTTAGGCAGTTGGTTTGCATCCAGTCTGCTACAATGCACATGCAGTTAGTTCTGGTGTTGTTTGTCTTGACCATCAGGGAGAGGATGAGTTGGGTGTCATTATCGTAGGAGAGGACGTTGATGTTTTGTGATTGGATAAGTGTCGCGTATATGTTAAAAAGAGTAGGGCTGAGGGACGATCCCTGTGGGACACAACATATCAGTTTCTTGGTCTATGTCGTGGGGAAGGAACAGATCCATTTGAGTGCAGATCCTTGTATATAAATCTTGTAGAGTCTTCAGAGGAGATTGTTGTGGGAGACAGTGTTGAAGGTCGCAGAGAGGTTAGAAGCTAACAACCAAGCAAATATGCCTCAGCCATAGTGCCTCTTCCAGAAAACCAACAGGGCAATATCAGCAATGAAAGGAACACCAAGGCAACTACAGAACACTAATTAAACCAAGGTGAAGTCCTAAAAGCCAGGCATCCAGTATTTCACTAAAGGTACGAACGATGTCCAGGAGAGCCTCATAACCAAAGGACAGCCAGGGGACAAAGACACCAGCAAGAACACCATAGCGCCCAGGAGAAACAGAAAACGTACATATCCCACACAAGGCGACCCAATTTAAGGGACAAGAAGCACTATGGCCAGCTGTGCAAATACCAAAAATCAAGGAGGAATCTCACATCTAATCTGCCATGAGAAAAACTGAGCCAGGCACCAGGAATGCCCCCCAAGTGGATATACGCAAAACAATCATAAGAGCTAGGATTCGGCTGCCGAGCCATTTTCCAAGAATCACTCCAGTAGTGAGACCTGCAACAGGACCTGGAACAGCAACGGTCCCATTTACCTGCTTGTCAGACCCTCAAAGTCATCCAGACATGACAAGATCAAGTTAGAAGACAGTTAAAGAACTTGCCACAAACTGGGTGCATAATGACAACTCACTACCACTCCAAATACCAAAATCCAAGGGGAGCCCAAAATCCAAGGGGAGTGGAGGCGGACCAAGGCGTCACCTGCTGGTGTGCAGAGCTTGTTCAGGTTTCTGGATCTAGTCTGGGGCCTGGAATGATTCATGAGGTGAGGTATGTGTAGGTAGGCACACACATTAAAAGCATTGACCTTTTGCGTCCACTGGCATACTCAAGTAGTGCAACATCCATAAAGTCACGACGTATCAGTGAGATATTCCTGAGTGCCTTTGGTGTGTATTTTCACTGATAATAGGTTAGACACTTATGGTGCTAGAGCAACATTAAAGGCACAGCTGAAAAAAACACTGTAGATGCGTATGGGGATGTGTATTACAGACACCGCAATTCAGACAACGAATGGAATTTAGTAAGTGGTTAGTTGTTTATTTATCACGTGCACCCTAACAATAAGTGCAACTGGACGTTTTATACGACTAACACTGGAGTAAAACAGGAAAGACATTTGATGACTGAAAAAACGACATGGTGCAAACAATGAGAGGATGCACAGTCATTCTTTGCAGGAACGACTTTAGAGTGAGAGAAGGATAGAAACTAGGTGACCATCTGGAAGAAGAGATTCCAGGCTATAGGACTGAACGGGAACCGATCTGAGGTACAATTTCAGATTTTCTCAATTTAGGGATGCAAGAGTTAGCAAGGGTATAATTGGCTATAATACAAGAAAGGAGGTTCCCATCCATGATTTGCTATTAAAAGAAACAGTCACCATTTGGGTGCACGCGGCTGGCTTCACCCTAGGAACCAGTGCCACTGTAACCTGCAGTCCTACTGTTATACCATTGTGGGGATGTTAAAGCAAAGGGAGTCTCAGCTTCTGATCGGTTTGATCCTCCTGTGAGATAAAGTTTGTTAGTGAAGCAAGTACATTGCTTTAAAATGTGATTAAATACAGCCTCATTTTGAACTTTAGATAGGTGTTTAGTGGCAGATAGTGAAGTGAGCGAGTGGTGCTGATCTGGATACAGCTGATGGCCCTAATCTCAAGAGCCCCCCTAAATTGAGGTTATAGTGCTCAGTAGGTAATCGCTTGATGCACCCTGTGATAGAAGAGATCCTGAAGTAGGGTGACCAGGCGTCCCGGATTTGCCAGGACGGTCCCCGATTTTCACCAGCTGTGCGGGCAGATTTCGAGAAATTTAGCTCCTGTCCCGTTTTTGGAGATGGTAGACTAAAAACAGGGAGAGGTTTTTTTTATGTTTTACAAAGCGGGGATTGTTAGCAGTTGTTCCAAGAAACCAATTTAATTTACAGGCAAGCTACTGGGTTTAAAAATTGCATCTTATGTAGTTCTTACAGCCTGTTTTGTAATTCTCTGCTGAGGAGCGCTGTCGTTCTGTGCACTCGCTTGACGAAAAATGATAGTCCTTCTATTATTTTTTTTTTTTTAAATATCCCGTTTTTTTTGCTTTAAAATTCTATTCACCCGATCCTGAAGTGGCCTCCTCACCTTGTAGTCTCGAGGAATACTCCCCTCGACCCAGTCACTGTGGTCATGATTGTGCCATAATTTGGGTAGTTTTGTGATGTAGCAGTTGCACAAAGAGCTGGTGCCCACTGGGCTCCTGTGTAAATTATGTTAGGATACCTTTGGTGGCCTACTTCATGTTTTTTTTATGAATGTGAAGAGTCACAATTTAGACTACACTGACAGTAAAGGTTGTGAAAAACAAAATGCATGGAAGGAACACTGATGATAATTAAGGCTCCCTGTTTTCACTGATATTTGACAGATAAATACAGACAGAAAAATATTCGGTTTCTTGTCAGCATTTATTTTTAAATGTGGATAAAAACGGAAATTGGGTTGCTTTTTGAGTGATTCGAAATACTGTCTGACATGACTCCTTGGCCAATCGCTACGTGGATTGATGGGTAATAGTGTTAAAAAAGAAAGGAATTTAAACAGAGAGGCTTAAACAGCAGTAGATATGCACAAGGTTGATAGTGAGATTTGCATATTTTCATATAAGTGGATTGATTCATCTTCTGTGGGTGTTCATAGCATTCAAACCTGGCAAATATTCATGCTTGAGTGAACATTTATCGGTTAAATAAATGTGAAAATATACCTGTTCCAACTTCCTTTTTTCCACAAAAAGCAAAAAATATGGATAAATACGCATAAAATGAACAAAAAATAAATAGGATAAATACAGGCGGAAATGTCAAAAAAATAAATACCATATAACTGGGAGCCCTAATCACAATAACCGTCAGTGTATCTGGCATTTGGTTTACATGTAGAAGATAGCAAACATCTTTTTGTGTAGGCCATGATCGTAAAATGAAGACAGTTGCTGCCCACAAATAAACACAGACAATCATCCCTCACTTCTTGCCTCTATGTATTACTCCCTGGACCCCGTCTAAAATGCTGACCTGTGGAAGATGTAGCTGCCTGAAGTCACATAGGCATCAGCCGTCACAATACATTTTGAGGGAAACGGCCTTTACAACGAAGCCGTTTCCATGTAATCTTTAACCACGCATGCAGTACAACGCATGCGTGGTTACCACTAATGCCTTTACCACGCATGCCTTTACTACGATGTTTGTAGTAAAGGCATATGTGGAAAAGGTAAAAAAAATAAAGGGGGGGTTTGGGGGGGGTCTCCCCCCCCCAAATAAAACAACTCACCATAAGTCACGTCGGCATCATAGTCGTTTAAGAGAAATCGGGAAAAAAATGCTGTTTTCTCTTAACGACGTATGACGTCACCGCGCTAATAGTCGAGGAAATGTTTATGCGTGGTAAACGAATTCCGTTGTAACGCATGCGTGGTAAAGGCATGCGTTGCAACGGAATTCGTTGTATCATCATATATTCACATTTTGTGAGCAGGGCAAAGTCCACACTACCCATTGTCACGCTCAATCTGACTTACTGGATTTTCAAACGCTTAGAATGGACTCGAACTCCCAAGGACTGACCGTACAAGCTGGAGTGCACCTGCGACAAATGTGGTGATGTGGGCTACCAATTTCCTCCAAGTTATGACTATGCTGGATGTCCGAAGAAGCTGAGTTGGCATGGCCAGGTGCTGCTGCTGTTGCCTGGATGGAAGCCATTAGTAAGCTCAAGGATGTGGATAGAAGCACCAAGAAGTCCTTGCCTACCCCCTCACCAGAAACCATGACCCAATTACAAGGGTGGGAGAGTTGAGCGATGACCGTGCTGGCAATTTTAGAGCTGAGATCAGAGCACTGTACTGGTGTGAAGCTATTCACCAAAGGTCAGGCTGCTGGCATGCAGAGGTCAAGTAAAACAGGATTCCTGCATGGAAATTCTGCAGAAGCTGACATCAGGTCTTGGTCAACTTGACTTTTTTTTCAATAGGCTGGCGAAGGCACTCCCGTCTGTCTGTCTCAGTCATGTACACCAGTATGCTTTCCAGAATGCTTTTGAGGTTTGTGTGACCTGTGTGTGGGAATGTGGCAGAGTGTGTGGCATCTCTGCGTGTGCATTCAGGTGGGCTGTTATGTGGCAGGCCTTGGCAGTGATGGACTCCTTAAAAATAATTGCACTGTGGCAGTTTCATGTTGAGATGTTCTGATGCATCCCATCTTTACCTCACAAACCTCATTTTTTTCTCTTTCCTGAGCACTGAGGGACTCAAATATATTACATTTAGTTTCATGTAACTAACTTTCAAAAATAGCTATGTTTCATAATTTTTGGAACATGCAAACAGACCTTCTTTCCTGTAATAAACTGTAAACATGTAAAAAAATGAAAAAACTACAAAACTAATTTCCTTTTTGCTAATAAGCGTGCATTTCAGAAAAATACTTCAGAAGAGCTGGAAAGCTGGTTCTTGTATTCATTGTTCAAACAGAATTTATATATAATTCTGCTCAAAGACATGCCTTTCACATTCTCTGCTGTCCGTAGCAGCAGGGAGTGTGATGTCACAACTCAACTGTAATAACTTTTTACAGTTAAGCAGCTATGTCATTTTCTAATTACAGGTGACTAAGGATGTCACAACTTGACCGTGATAACGAGAACATGAGAGACAGTAACCGATTGCAGACTCCTGTCCATTTTATTTATCGGATCTCCTGTTAGGCACCTTTCATACCCCTTCTCGTACTGTGATTATTGATCACGCTTCTGAAAATATCTTTTGTCTTCATTCAACTCTTGTGTACCTGCCATGTGCCCATCTACATACCTGCCAACTCAAACGGTGCCACCGCGTGACACACTATATCGACTCCCATCACACAGCCTCCCGGTGAGGAGACGATATCACAAGGTGGCAGGGACAACGAGCTGAAAACCACTGAAAATAGTGGTTTTCAACTCGTTTTCAGAGGCTTTTAACTGCTGACGTCCATTAAGGGGTGTAAAAACATCCCAGGACATCGGCTCCAGCCGAAGCAAGCTTTTTTGTGGGTGGGAGGGGGGTGAGGGTACTTGGGGCGGGGATGGGGTTTAAAAGTTCCTTGTGGATACTTCTTGGCACAAGGCCCTGCCTCTTCAAGACCCCGCCCCCTCATCACACTGTGAGATTGTTTTTCAAGCTGGCAGGTATGCATCTAGTACCCCAGAGTGGGTTGTGTTTACTCATCTGAGTATTACACTCAGGGCTTGAAGAGGGCTGGGTCTCCGCGGGTCTGAGCACTGGCAGTTTTTTAACCACTTCCGTGCTGATGACGGAACCGCTCCGTCATCTTCCGCGGTAGGGCTGTGCTGATGACGGAGCGGTTCCGTCATGGCCTGCCCGACGCGCCTGCGCGGCGCTGATTTCGCGCCTGCGCGGCGTGTTCTGTTGAGCGGGCGGGGCCATAACGGAACCGCTCCGTCATGAGCACAGCTCAACCGAGGCTGGTGACGGAGCGGTTCCGTCACCAGCATGGGCGCGCCGCCCGGCCCCCCCGCCCCCTTAGCGCTGTGGCGGAATAGCCGCCGCAGCGAAGGTGTTAAAGGGGGCCTCGAAACAGATCTCTATCGGGCTCCATTTTGTGCCTTGGCACAGGCAGTTTGGTTATTTCCGGACTGCAGTGACAGCAGGCACACACTGCTCACTTCTCACTAGTGGAGAAGATACGGCATGACGTCAAGCCGGGTGAGCATTGTAGAGGAAGGGAAATCCTTTAAAGAGAGTCCTTTTCTCTCTTGATTTCCCTTCTCTTTCTGAAACTCAGGAGCAGCAACATTGTTGTGATGTCACCAGGGCTGTAAGTGGAAGTTTTTTCAACATTATATACAAGCCAAAGTTGCTGCTTATTTATCTTATGCAGCTAACAACCATTGACAAAGCCAATAGTCCTGACTTCTTGTAAGTATGATGTTTCTTGTATCATATATCTGGATGCAGTGACAGAAACAGCAAAATACAAGTCGGGCGGCACACTGCTAAGTGCAGATTTTTAGCTTATGTGTTTTTAAGCCACGCCCTTAAGTACATCAGCGCCCCCATCCCCCCCCCCCCAGTTTTTTCATCTCACTTAAATCCTTGATTACACTGAATGACGTTTGGTCTCTGTTTCTGGATTTGTATGTTCTCGCATAGACTGCGCCAGCCTTTCCTTCCCTGAGCCGCGCTCCATGAGTCCTCATACATAAAATATAACAGATCCGGAATAAATATGCACAAATATGTATTGACGCGTTCATGTGCTTGATCTCCGGAAGCCAATTTATTTCAATCAAATAAAAGAAGCCCCTGCGCGTTTAAACCCGTTACAAGCTGTCTAGTGCCCTTGTTGAAGGACTTGGCGGTTTGGGCTGCACGTGAAGGTTCAATAACCACAGGTCGCAGACATTCAAGATGGCGGACTGCTGACACCACGCCCTGAATCCTGATCAGTGCTAAACAGAAGCCATTACAGTTTTGTGGCTTCTCTTAACAGTGGAATGGTATTTGCGGGTGTAAATCACAGCACCTCTGGCAGGGAGCACGGCTGACATTTAAACAATTTAAATCATCCTGAGTAATAGCCCGTTTTAGATGACTAATGCCGCTGAATTTCCTCATATTAATAATTGTGCCAAGTACAATTGGGAAAAAGAAGAAATCACTAGTGCAAGAGGTCACTTTTAAGTACGAAATGGGCAGGTATGTTTAACCCTTCGAATCAAAGCCCTTGTAAACTGGGCTAAAACGCTTGAAAACATTCACGCTTCTTTAGCCTACAACATAAAACAAAGATGCTCTATAAATTCATTTTTAAACTACCTAACTCATAATAAATATGTTCATTTTTGCAATATTTTTTGGATTTCAGAAAAAAACAGGACTGATGTACGTTTTAGCAGATGCTGTTGACACATCAAGCTGAGACTTTATATGCACAGCGCTACAACCCTTGGCAACCAAGCGCTTTCTTCTCAGGAAGATTCAGAGTTACAATAAATGCGATATAAAACTCTTATAATACAGGGGAGCCTGCAATAATCCCTGCATAAAAAACAGTCTCTAATTTCCCCATCAAGAGGCGACTTGTAACAAGCCTGGTTGCCAGTAATAAGTAAATGACGAAGCCACTTGACTTAATGGAAATATGTTTTTTTACCCAGTTGAAAATCTGCAAGCCGGTGTGATGTAGAACAAATGATGGGCTCTCATGCAAACTATGCAGAGGAGCCCATGGGATTCGCACCCCCTATGCAATATCCGCTCATCGAGAAGCGTGCACACTTTCAATGATATTGGCCTTTTGGCTTGCTGCCAATATCTGAGGTTAGTGACCGTCAATGTTCCCTCTAATTTTTTTCCTCTGTGTGCGGCAGTGGAGGGTCTCTGTGCGCTGCAACCATGGCTATGTGCGCCAGGAACCAAACCGCGCGCGTCTGCGGCGCCAAATGGCACTCCAAAATGTTTCTTTAAAAAGCCAAAAGATAGTGCGTTTTCACACATACAGCGCCACAATAAGGGTCTTAAGGGCAGTTTGCAATATTGGATAAGCACGCCATGACATGAACTGGTTACACTGGCAAGTACACTTCAAGTTTACAAAAGCACAAGACTTCAATGGTGGTACCATCATTAGATTTTAATAAATATTCTTAACTGGAGCACAGTTCATTGGGTGGGGAAATGCTGCGAGCCTATACAATATCACATATACACAAGAAGGTAGAGGGCTGTTCAGACACGTCAAGTGGCGTCACTAGATGGGTGACAGGGTTGCTTCTCACGGCGATCCTTGCCATTTTTCCAGTGCTGATAAACTCGGTCTAGGTCAACTTTCCCGTTCAGGAGGTAGGCCTTTGTCCTCATCAGCATGTCCAAATGCTTCTGCTCTAGTCTATTCCTCAATTTGCTCTTGATAGTATTCATGAGGCTGAATCCTCGTTCACAGTCTGCACTAGATGCTTGAAATGTTGCGCAGACATCAACAAGCTGAGACACAACACTATACTGAGCAGCATTGCGTACAGTGAAAGTCACCATGTCTTGAAAGGTGGTAAATAACCCACCCTTAACATGTTCTGCCACCACATATTTATAGTCTCTGTACTGTCGAACAACATCTTCTGGTGTTTCACAATCACCCAGGGCCAAGACATTTTTATACTTTTCAACAAGTCTTTCAATATTCTCAGTCCCAAAATCAAAATGAGATTGTGTGGCTATTGCCTGGATCTCAAAACTTGCCCATTCTTTTAGCTCACCTTCAGGGAACCTTTTTTGCATGTGCTCACAAAGAAGGGAAACAAAAGACAAAATAGGCCCACTGTCAAACTCTTGCCTATCCTTGTACAAAACCATCAGCTCTCTTACATTGCTGCTCCAAAAGACAGTGTCCCCCAAATACTGTTGCTTCATTTGGCCAATCTTTGCTCTTGCATACTGTACGGCTTCAACAGTAGTTAAAGAACTTTTTTGGAAAAGTTTGCACAAAGATGCAAATTCACCCAGAATGTCATTAAGTACTGCAAGGGAAATATGGTAGTTGGAGTCCGATAGCTTTTTATAACAATATTTAGCAATTGGATCATTCTCCTCAACTTTCTCATGCTCAAAGTACTTAAGAACAGTTTCGTAATTACGAATTAGTGCACCAACAGCAAAATGCCTTGAAAGCCACCGGACTTCATTCAGTGGTCGAAAAGAGACAACTTCACATTCAGTGACCGATGCAATTTCATCCAGCTTGGACTTCCTTGCAGGAGATCTGGAGAACACAGTGTAGACAGTCCTCAATAATGTCTCCATCTCTTTAATCATTGGAACCCTCTTCCAAGCATCATCAACTCCCAAATCTTCTCGATGGGCGACACAATGCTGCTCAACTAGATGAGGAATGGATTGTTTAAGGCGAGTAGCAACACCATTATTCTTCCCCAGCATCACAGATGCACCATCAGATGTGAACATGACCATTTTCATGAGGTCCAGTTCATTGGCAGTGTAGAATTCTTTCACGGCAGTAGTGATAGCCTCAGCATTACAGCTAGTCAGCTTCACTATGCCCCCAAACTGTGTTTTATGCTCAGTTGATGTTACAGGTCGGAACTTGAAATACAGGATGAGCATTTTTGAAACAGAAATATCTGTGCTCTCATCAATTATCAAGGTGTGATACAAAGCTTGCCGAAGTTCTGTCATAGCTTCACAGTGTATCACGCTATTGATGGCCTCAAGGAACTCAAAGGCATAGTTCTTGCTCCTCCAGCTGTCTGGTATCTTCACATACAAAGCTAAGTGGTCATGGATGTCTTGTACAGATAACATTGAAGTGTTCATCTTGACTGCCAGCAACACGTTGTTGATGAGAATCTTTATCTCCTCAGGCATAGATCTTTGGCGTTCAACTACTTCCATTCTATTTGCTTTGTCTGTGGCAGTTTCTGTCAGCATTGCCCGTACTCCAAAACCAAACCTGGCAGCAGCACTTCTGTTTCTTAATATCACCATGGCAGACTCGTGTACTTTGCTAAGTAGATGGCGTTTCATGTAGTCCAGTTTCCAGCCATCACTCCATTTCTTCCCTGTGGAAAAGTCCCCAACAATCTTGGCTTCGGCACATGCTTTGCAAATCAAGCCCACATCCGGACTGTATTGAAATAGTTCCCCGAGTTGCATGCGGACCTTGCTTCGTGACTTCTGTGTCTCAGCCTCCACAATTTCCTTCATCCACTCTTCCTTGAATACAAGGCAACATTTCTTCCTTTGTGGTGAAGCACTGCACTCTCCCAAAGTTATTCAAACGGAGAGCAGTGGGAGTGAGAACTGAGAAGTGTTGTTGCTAGATGGGGTGAAAATGGACAGCTTGATCAGAGAATCATATGGATTTCTGTCAGTGGTTTCAGAATGGCTCCCGTGCGCGTGAAGGCTTTTACTTTATAAATAATGCCGCAAGCGATGGGCACGCTTGGCTCTGCAATCTCCTTGAATGCTATTAAAAGCCTATTTTTTTCTAACTTGCTTTTCATGTCCTGCTTTTACACAAACCAAACACAATACAGATTGCACTACATTGACACTGGCCAAATAAGAGCAGTTAAATGCCATGTTGTTTCACCGAGGATTTCCTAAATCTTTTTGGCCTGATCTGAAGGCTGGCATCACGTCTTTGACATAACTTGCCCGGGTGGAAAGGTTTTTGGGTGTTTCAGTGATCTGCTACAGTTTACCTTTATAACATTTATGTACAAGACATTATTGTGTACCAAGTTTCCTGCTTTACACTTTTGTCTAATCGCATGCATTATTACTGTCTTTTTGTCAAGTACCCTTGTTTAGTTTCCAACCTTGTATGTAATCTCTGTTTTATGTGCCTTAAGGAGGTCAAGCTGTGCTGATGGTTGTGTAAAATTTAAATACCGCTGTTGAAGTTGTGCTAAGTTTGAAAATTAGTGGTGACATGGTGATTTTACTTTACAGTTTGGTGGCAATATGGATACCTGCAAAACAATCCTTTTTTTATCATAAGTTTTTACTGCATTTCTTTTCTTTTTGTTGCCTATTATTTTGCCCATTGTTGGTATTCTGCTGTAATCCAGATTCTTAATATTTGGCACGGGTTTAGCTTCCTGTTCCGGAGGTGGACAACAGTTCACGAATGAAAACGGTTTTACAGCAAAGCGTTTGAAGTCAGGCAGACGGAATCAATTTGAAAGGGATTGGAATAAGAGGGTCAATAAGAAAGAGAACCAAGACGCAGGGGGTAGAAAAGAAAAGCAGGGAAGGGAGATGAGTGGGAAAGAAGAAGAAATTGGGCTAAATTAATAAGTCAAGTCTTGCACCATGTCTACTGCACAATGTATGTCACCTTCAGTTAAGCGCACGAACCTACATTTGTTTTAAATTACGACCTCGGCTTCCGGTACGGATGTCCCCCAGGAGCGGGACCCGAGAGGCCAAGAGCACTGGAGGGGTCACCTGCAGTCCTGCCAAGTATCACGCTTCAGGCGTGATACTAACGCATTTTTGGGCAGTGGTCCGCATCGCCGCAATAAAATGCCAGGTCACGCATTTGTAAAGCCTCCTTGATACCGCCGCCAGTGTAGAGGCAGAGACAAGTAGGACCGGAATTACCGCCTTGGCCAAATACTCCTGATGAGCACGCAGCGTCGGACCGCATGCTGCTGTGCGAGAGTGTCTTGCAATAATCTAGTGAACTAGAATGGCTGGCAAATCAGAGTGTCGGGCCGACCCGGTGGCCTATTACCGCGTTGGCCGCACCAATAACCAGACCAGACAGTCATTACAGCACAGCTGCTGCAGGCCGACCAGGGGCATGGCATTCACGTGACGTGGTCACGTGATTGCAACAGTGTATCAATAATCGCTCTGTGTGTGCAGCAGTTATGTTTTTTTTCTAGTTTGCCGCCGCTGGCCGCTACGCCGCAATGATTATTTTGGTGCCTCCTTCATCATTGGCGCCGGCGTTCACTGGACAGTGAGCTGGGTCCGTGCTGAGTCTTGGTAGAGGCAGCTGAGGCTATGCGCAAGCCACCCTGACCCGCGCCGTGATTCCTCGCACCACCGCAGGCTTACCTCGGGCCCTCGGCCTCCTGAGGCTCACCATGTGTCCCACCAGCGTTGGCGGCAGCTGACTCAGTTGGGAGCCTGCAGCCGACCTGTAGCAGAGATACCTGCTGCTCGTTACTTTCGGCCCTTGCTGTCTGTATAATCATGATCCCCTGGACTATGGGTCAACAAACTCGGACCCTACCGGAGCCTGCTGGCGGGCTGCTGCCTGCAGCTGTGAGAGCATGTCCCAGCCGGGGTGAGGCACCTAATGCCATGGCGCTGCCTTCGCTCGTCGCCTGCCTCGAATTGAAGTAAGTGAAAACTCTGAACTACTCGTAAAACTATAAGTATTCTTAAATAAAACGGATGTCCCTTTACTCATTTGATTAGGCCAGATTTATAACGGAGCAGTCAAGAAAGCAATTGGGTAAAGCTGGTTATTTTACGTTAGTAAGAGTAGTAGAAGTAATTAAAGAGGAACACCTGCTGAACATTTCGGTAGTGGAGTCTGCAGTGCACTGTGGCTACATTCTGTACCCCAGCGAACGTTGATGTTTCCTTTCAAGTGAGAAGGCCCATTGAAAACAGTGCTTATCCGCCTCCCTCTCTATTTATCCCCTCACTACAGAAGTTATGTTATTCTCTACTTGAGGTGAGTAAGTGGCAAGTAAACAGCGCCGTTTTTAAAAAAAACATAATCTAACCCTATTACAATAACTGACCGCTAAAATTTACAGAAACATTCTTTTGTTTGCAGTGGCGTGGCGCACACTGAAATGACTGGTGCAGACATGAGTCCTCGTTTTGTTTAACAGTACAATCAGCAGAAGAGAACTTGGTGCTTCAGTTTCTGGTGCTGTGCTTTCTAGCAGTTTTAACATCTTCTTAGAATGTCTTGTTGCTCAAATGGGTTTAACTGCTCATATTTATATGTTTTCCTGGTTTTCATTGCTTTATTTTGATTGTGACAAAGTGTCACTCATAATTGTTGAAATGTCACACATATTTACACTGCATTTATGAAAATGTCACACACAGCAATCTGAAACCTTGGCAGCTATGCACCTGGCTGGGGTCATAGTCTTTCGATCTGGGGGGCAGTATCGATGTCAGCGAGGATTTCGGTCAATGGAGCCCAGAGCGCTTCTATCTCCGAGACCAGCTAAACGCAGAGTTTTACCCGCGCCCCCATAGAGGAACCACCCCATCACTCACACCAGGGCAGGGGGCGGCACGCACGAGAGGCCGCCTGGGCTACGGTTTCGGTTAAGATTTTCCAGCAGATAATTCCCGGTCAGATCAAATACATAGCCCCCACAATAACCACCGGTTCCTCGTTCCTCCCGCCTCCCGCCTCCCGCCTCCCGCTTCCCGCTCCTTACCTGCAACTTCTTACACCCGCACCGCCGCCAACCGCCGCCGCCACCACTGGAAATGTGCTGCATATCATGTTCGCGCCGCTCGCTTTTTAAAAGCGGCGGGCGGCGCGAATCTCTTGCGACGGCCTGTGTGCGCGCTCCACGATAGGTGGTGCGCGCTGACGTCAGAGAAGGTGCGCGCGCGCGCGCGCGGCCTAGAGGGAACAGTGGTGACCGTGTAGGTCTGGCATGCTATCTATGTCTACTGCACTGACTTTTAAAGGTGGCGAAGGGCTCTGGCTTGGGGCCCTTCATTGTATTACCAGCATGGCTCTGGATTGCTGACAGTATATGGTGCACTTACCTTCGATGATGATCAGGAGCTCTGGCTTGTTGCCAGTATCTGAACCCCTCAGTTTTATGAAGATCTCCATTTTAAAAACAGCATAGATCTGGCTGGCTGCCAGTGTATGGTGCACTTGCTTTTAAAGATGGCGAGGGTCACTGGCTTGCTGCTAGTAAGTGAAACATTGCGCGTTAATGTGTAGTTCTGGCTGGTTGCTAAGCGGTAGAGCCCTCCATTTTAATAGCAGAATACCTCTGGCTTGCTGCTAATGTCCGGCAACAAGCCAGAGCCCCTCGCCATCATTAAAGGTAAGTGCACCATACGCTGGCGGCAAGCTAGACCCACGCTATCATGAAAAAGCACGGTTCCAGATCTTGGCAAGAAGCCAGAGGAACACTGGGAATAAAACCAAGAGTCTCAGAGACTGAGAACAAGCCAGAGCCCCTACTGATCTTTAACACTAAGTGCACGTACTTTTAGTTCTGGCTTGCACTCCACTCTGGTAGTGCAGTTTAGATCTGCTGACGCTATCATACCAATTTTGTTTCATGGCACTCTCTCGCCAGAAACTGGGCCTTCCATTTAACACCAATGGCTCTGGCTTGCTGCCAGTGCCCGATGAAATATTTTTAATAATAGTGAGGGTCTCTGGCTTGGGGCCAGTATGTGTGGCACTCAATTCTGTTGACAGCCTAGTTCCGGCTTGCTGACAGTATCAGAGACCCTCAGTGTTTGTCACTTAAGTGCGGTGGATGAGATGTTCACGTTCACCGCAATACCTCTGCCGTGCAGAGAACAAGAACATCTCGCGCAAGGCACAGTGGAAGAAAATGCTTTAGGTGCAAGTACTAAAAGTATTTATATATATATATTTTTTAAAGTCAAGGCATGAAGGAAGAGCTTCCATTGCATCCCAATTTCTTTTTTTTTTTACTGTGACGCACAGCACACACAGTGTGCTGACGTCACAGAAAACACATTGAAAGCAGATGGCATAATTAGGCACGGTCTGATTTCCCTTTGATTTGCGCCCAGAGGGTATAACTCTGTCCAGGCGCGCCGATCTGTGTCGGAGAGGTTTAGCTGGAAATAGTATGACATCCGCTTTCCAGCTCTATCTCTCCCAAGTGGATCCCTGACCTAAAACCGCAATCCCCAAGAAGGCCCATACACCGGGGAAATATTTTTGGAGGGAGAGCTGCACCCTGGGCATAGCGGTACAAAAGGGGGTGGTGATGGACGGAGCATCTGAACCAATCAAACACTCACACCCAGTCAAAAGATCTGGGTTTGATCCATCACCGTTCTTTAGCCCACTATGCCACCCCAGTTCAGACATGGCTATATGCAAATCAGTCTGACCCTGTGCCTCATGGGAACAGTCCAGACGGAACTGCCAAGCCATGCCTTCCTGAATCGGTAACAAGCTTCCGAGGACCGGTTTCTGACATTCCAGCCGTCTTCAGCCCGGCTGGCTTGAATCCAGTGACAAAGTGGGCAAGGGACTCACGTCTGAGCATACCCTGCCACACTTATGGCGGCCAAAGCGGTACAAAAGGGGGCACTGAATTGATAGAATATTGTAATGCTAGTCAGGGTTCACTTTAACACACCATGCCTACACAGTGTATATGGCTAAACATCCCGCAAAACAAATTACATGATTCATTAGACTACTTTCTATTGGAATTGAAAATACATTATTAAAGAGCTAGCTACTTCTAAAAACTATATTCTTGTTTTGATGCGTGCAGGCTTGTCTAGTTCTGTCTCATTACTGTGTGTTTCCAGCTGAGGAATCTACACAGCAATTGCTTTGTTCATACAGGGGAGCTAATGTGTTTAAAATATTCAACATAAATAAATACAGAGCTTCTGGACTAAATTTACCAGGGGAAATGAGCAGGCAGTGCCCCCACAATGATAAATTAGCTGCCATCAACCAAGTCATGGGGCAGGGGTGCTAAGGGGGCGTAGCCATTAGGATTAAGGATAGGGAGACCAATGGAAATCTCCTCTCTCAAGACTTACCTGGGGGAGTCGCTCAAAGCACGAATCTGCACATCACACAGTCACAAAAAATCAAAAAGCGCAGTAAAATCTCGAGGACTGTAAAAAAGAAATAGGACATCATACGGTCCCCCAATCGTTCCAGTTTTTTTCTGACCTTATTTAGGAATGTGTGATATGCCTCCGTTAACAATGGAACAGTGTTGAAGCTTTTACCCTAAAACATGAGCACTGTGGATCAGATTACCTTAACTGGCTTATACAACTTTACTATAAGGCCATGGTAGAGGGTGCCGAAAAGGCATTACTAGCATGGGACATAGAAGAGTATAAGTACAACAACAACACATATGAACATATGAACAAAATATATGCCTGCCAGGAGCACCTCTGTGCTCTGGCTGGTCTGCAGTTTAAAGGCACTGTAATCACACACGTAAAGAAAAAGTGCCTTTGCCATGTATGAACACCTATTTTAAATATTATAGCCCTAATGTGTGTCTTGCAAAGCCACCGGGCTGGGTGCTTAATGTATAAAGAAGTGGCACACTACTTTATGAGGAATAGTGTGCCCTCACATTACATAAATACCCCAAACTGTTTTTACTGTCTAGGTTGAACTAGAGTTTCCATTAACATGCCTTGGTGTAATTATAATCTTTATTTTATATGTCTGTTTAGGATAAAGCTAGCAAAATTATTTAAAAGTTATTTCTCACGGTTTACAGTTTTTTATATAATGGTGAAAGAAGATTTTGATAAGTTTTGTGGAAAAGTAACTTTATTAAACTGAACTCTGTACTGGCCGAGCCAAATTGGATTAGAACCAGTTTGTCTCTTAACCTCATTCCAGAGGCTCAATACACTTTCCAGGCTGAGAGTTAATGACCCTACTCCAGAAGTGCAATGGGTTGGCTTCTGGGCACAAGAAGTCAACACCGGCCACTTCACAGTGATAAGCCATGTGGACGGGGTACAGGAACAGTTGGCAAAACCAGACTGCCTTCATACATCCCCTTTTGACTAAGATGCCAAATGGGCCTGACAGGGTCATTCTTTAGGCCTTCCTAGACTTTCAGTCTCCAACCTCAGCAGGGTGGAGTATCCATTTTTTGCCCCGAGGAAGAATACATCATAAGGAGAAGGGAGTGGCTAAAAGAAAGAAAACCTCTTGAGCTGAAAAACGAGGTTCGCCATTTTGGATTTAGGGCTTCTACACATTTTTAAAGTAAAAAGAATAAGTGCGTAAAAAAGAGGTAAGCATAGGGCAAGATTGTGGATAGGACTAGGTGTAGGAAATTCTTTAATAACTAGCTAGTTTACAAGATGAGACTGACACCTCACCACCACATCCAAATAACATTCCTAGATGTGGGAAGACAACACCTGAACAAAGAGCTCCAAGAAAAGGACTGAAGAACTTTTGACTCCTGCAGGAGCTGGACCTGCGCCCAAAGAGTGAGGTGGCTTATCTCCTGTCAACCTGCTCCCTGAGGGAGCCTTCGCCTGAGAGACCCAGTGCCTAGATGCCTGCCATGGGGGAAGCACAAGGAACCATAAAGACATTCTCTAGCAGAGGGAGAAAATTGGAACTATACTATTTTTCCACTTTTGGAGGAATGGCACAAGGTGCTGAGTATTGGCCAGGCAGGGTACACACAAGGCGGGACCAAGTTCGGCCTGCTCCGAGACTTTTGGCATGATGAAAACGGGTTCAGCAGGCCCGTGTTTAAATATATCTGACCTTGTAAAGCCCTTTCTAGCTACAGCTTCTAGCCCTGCCCCACTGGTGTATTTCGAGAACCAAAACAAGAAAAGGTAAAACCTGGAACTAGGTCAATGCGGTAGATTCATCCCAATGATGAAGCAACGTCAGAGGTTATATAATCATGTCTTTTCCAACTCAGGGCATTTGGAGGCAAAACTAACAGCTTCAGGAGCTTGATGACAACATAGACTTCAGGGTCCCCTTCCCCAATCCCCAAACCCCCCATCCCTTGTCATGCTGGAAGTTATAAATCTCGAAAATGAAGTCTAGGACAGAATCTAAGAACTTTGATTGGGGCGACCCATTTATGTATCAGACCTCCCCCAACATCGTAGTCAGCCTGAAATCGTGCCTTAAAATTTCATAAACCATTTTAAATTTATCTGAATTTTTTTTAAACCAGATTGTATTGCATTTAATAGTCACACAATGTTTAAACTGGTCAGGAGTCGCTTCCTGCTTAGTCAGTTAAAGAACATTTACATTGTGACTGTCAACAGGTATCAATAACATCCGTTCCGAACTCTAAGTTTCTAACTCCCTTCCACCCCAACTTCTGCAGTGTGCATCTGTATCTGTATTTTAAATACACAGCTGAGCTAATCCCACCATTACATCGGGTTCATCTTCTGTCTTAGTCAACACCCTCCCAGGTCTTACTGGTCATCTACTCTTTGTTCAGCTGGATATCCTCCCAGCGCTCTCTCCCCAGGATCATGAAGTGTTCGTCTCTTAGGTGGAGACTGTATCCGCGATGAAGATTCTCCCGAATCCGGCCCAGGGTCTTTCATGTTATCAACCAGCGTCTCCCGGGCTCTGAGTCTCTCAATCGAGTCGATCCCCCTATGGGCATTCTTAAGCAGGACCCTTCCCCTCGCACCCCACCCATCTTTCTACTTATTTTTTCCATATTTCTATGCAGGACCCACCTGGTGTTTTCTAATGCCTCGTTATTTCCAGTTTAGCTGGAACCTGCTAGTGACCCTTGTTTTGGAGGTATGGGGGGAACAAATTTGGGAGGCAGTGGGCAGGTGAGCAGGGAACCGTCCTCTCACCTGCCCACTGCCACTGTATTCGTAACTTAGCCCCCATAACTGTGCAGTGTTGGACATGCCCAAATCATGTGCATCATGGCTGCTCCGAGTTCCCCACATCACAGGAACACTGCATCCTCCCTGTGGAAGTATTTGTTAAGGTGATCAGGGGTAAAATATGCCCTATGTAGGATTTAGAAATTAATTAACCTGAAATTGTAGTTTCTCAATATCTTGGGGTTCCTGGCTAGGGTGCTCTCCCAGTCCTTGTCGTCTATGGAGGTACCTAAGTCGGCTGTCCAGCGGTCCCTCAGTGCAATCAACGGTTGTAGAATATTGCCTCCTATCGCTCTGTAGAGGCATGTAACTGCTTTGATTTTACCTCCACTGAGCCAATATATCTGCAAGCATTGTGATGTTTGGGTTCTGAGGTGCCTGTCCTCAAATGGTGTCGGAGGGCAGCCGTCACCGCCCTATGAAATAAAAAGTGGCCTTTGGGGAGGTTCAATCCTGCCCTGAAATCTTTAAGCGTTAGAAGCACACCCTCTCTGTTTGGAGCCAGTCCCCAATGCCCCTCCACTGTCCCCTCTTGCTTCAGGATATGCATCACTGTCATTGGGAGGTCTGGAGAATAAGGCACCCAGCTGTGCATTTTCTGGAGACATCTTCTCTAGCTGCGATTCACCACTTGAAGCTCACTGGTGCACTCAGTCGTGATCCCACCCACTTTCAGTCGTAGTGTCTGTAGAAGTACGTCCAGTTATGGCAAAAATGCTCCATTCTCATGATTCTGAGTCTGTCACCCCACAAGCCTATGTATGAACCACTGTAGCTGTCCTGCTAAATAATACGTCTCAAAGTCGTAAACCGCGAGCCCCCCTTCACATGTAGGGCGCTTCAGTGTCACCAGAGCCACCCACTTGCAGCCATTTCCTTAGATAAAGGACACCATGAGAGAGTCCAGCTCAGCAAATCGTGTCCACGTAGGCAGCGTCATGAAGAAAAATAGCAGCCTTTAGAAGCGCCAATCTACCCGCCACTGCCAGTGGCAGGGTTTTCCAAAAGTCCACACTAGCTGTCAGCGATCTTATAGCGGCCCCTATATTCCCTTCCTGCAAGTCAGGTTTGGAGTGATAGATCTTTCATCCTAAGTATCCCAGACAGCTAGGCTCCCTTTGAAGAGTGCCTTCAGGTGGAACTCTACTTTCTGTCAGTGCAAAGAGCCTAGTCTTTTGCTAGTTAACCTTGAGCACTGACAGCGCCCTGAATTCGTCCATTAGTCCCCTGGCTCCCTCCAGTGCTCCCCCACATTGCCTAGGGACATTAATTAATCATCACCGTGTAGTGCTATATAATGGTCAAGTTTCCCTATTTGTATACCCTGATCTATATTGCCTGTTCGAGCGAGACTGGCCAGTGGCTCCATGGCCAGGGCAAGCAGCAATGGGGAGAGAGGGCACTCCTGTCGTGTTCCCCTCCCCATACTACACTGCTCCAACATTGTTTAGTCCATCCAGACTCTGGCCAGGGTGTCTGTATACTTGACCCACTTCAAGAAACCCTTTCCCAACTGCATACGCTCATGACTGCATACAAGAACCCCCACTCGAGGCTACTGAAGGCCTTTTCTATATCAATCGCGAGGACAGCCCCTCTCCCTCTTCATGCTTATGTGCCTCCATTATGGACAGGAGGCATCGTATTTTGAGCGTGGTGTTGCAGCCCAGAATGAAACCTGCTTGGTCCGGGTGTATGATAGTGGGCATAAATGGAAGGAGTCTCGCTGATAACATTCTACTCAGTATTTTAAAGTCTAGTTTAAGCATGGATAAGGGCCTGTAGGCCTTACAGTCTGATGGTATTTTACCTGGTATGAAAAGGGGAACGACTAGTGCCTCTTGTGTGGTATGGGGGAGGGGGCCTCCGCTCCAGCTGTCTCAAACATGTCCACCAGCCTAGGGCCTAGCTCTTCTATGTAAGTGGCATAGAACTTGATAGTGAACTCATCTGTTCCCGGGTTTTGTATTTTTTATAATCAAAACACCTCAGCCGCTCAACTTGGACAGCCACCTTCTCCTTGGCATCTATTAACATGTCGTAGCTCAGGGTGCCCCAGTCTCAGTCTTTCTATGGTCCTCAATTCCAGGTCAACTACCTCCACCGCCGCCACCACGGTGCATCGGACCCTTATAGATGTTGTCATGCACCGACCCGTTATTACAGCCTTAAAGGCGTCCCACTCTATCAGTCTGAATGAAGCTGGTTCGCCATTATCTGTGAAGTAGTGTATTATATGTTCCTTGATGTGTTCCAGGAATACCTGGTCTTCCAATGCTTAAGGTTAGAGCTGCCATGTAGGTATTATCTGGCGCGGGTCCCCTACTGCAGCTGAAGAAGGACCGGGTTGTGGTCCGACACCATACGTGTCAGGTATTCCACGCCTTGGGACAGGGTATGGATGCCCGGGGAACATAAAAAGTGTCCCGTCTGATATGTAGGTTATGCACGTGCGAAAAATAGGAGTAGTCACGTACCAATGGGTGCATTTGTCTCCATGCATCTATTAGCCCCCATCTGCTCTGCCAGTTTGTGAAGGCTCTCGCTATGCGGTGCACAGACGTGTCTCTAAGTGGGGGATGCGATCGGTCCATTAACGGTTCAGCTACGTAATTAAACTCTCCTCCCAAGAACGTGGAATGGATTAGGTAAAGCGCCAAAGTGCATGTTAGATTGGACAGAAAATCGTCCCGATCTACATTTGGCCCATAAACAGCGTTGGATTGGTAACGCGGGCATTCGGGCAATGTCCGATGGGCAGTGTCTGAGTACTGCTGTGGGCCTCTTTTTTTTACCAGTCTGGGGGGGCCATTTGGGCGCTGTCTCCATTGTTCCAGTGGGTGTCTTGAGTGGCCTTTCTAGAAGTAGATGTGCGATCATTACCTCAGTTTAGCAACAGGCAGAGGTGTCACTTTCTTTCTCGCGCTGGCCGGCCCATTAATGTGTGCACCTACTGAGTGGGGGCAGGGGGCCTGATTAGAAGTGGCCTAACTTGTTTCACCACTGTAAACTGTTTACCCCCTCCTAAAGTTTTTTTTATATGATTACGCCAAAGCAGTGATTTGAGGAGTGATTATGCAAATGTGGGCCGATTTTTTTTGGGGCGTCTCCGGGCCGATTTTCAATCCCAATCCAACCCTGCCCATAAACATTAATTATTGCCACACCACATACCGGCTCTCCGGGTCTACCAGATCCCCTGTGTGTTGGAAGGGATCCCTAGCTCTGATCTAGATAATCAAATGCAGTAAGCTGGGTCCTGCCACCTGCATTTTAAGGTGCCCCCTCTAGAGCCAGTAGGTGGGTCTTGCAGGAAGGGCAATGTGGACCCCCGCCTGTTCAAGTAGGAGAATATTTTATAGTGTTTGGGCATAGTATGCATCCCTATAATGTTCCATGTGAGGATCTTATATGTCAGATTATCTTTATTTGATTTGAATTGTTCTGGTGTATTTTTGGTTATTAACCTTTTCTCTATTTTTATAATTTGGTTTGGACATTTTATATTTATTTTGTTTTCTTGACATTAAAGTTGTAATACTGTTTGAACTTAGCAAAGATTTCAAGAATCAGTTTGGGAGGGATGAGGTATCATATATGTAGATATTGCTAAGACTGCAATCGTATGAATAGCAACACTAATAACAAATGATAATAGCAACAAATGATGCCCAGTCTATGATCTGTCATTCAAAGAACCCATCTCTTATCAATGACTAGAAGAACTTCTGCATATACGCCTGGCCAAGGAACAGGACAAGCGTTCTTTTCCGAACCAAAATTAACTCCTACACTTCTCCCACAGTTTGCATCTTCTTTCGCACATCACTCATTTATGTACATATGGTATCAAATGCCTTGTGGCTAATATTGAAGTCTGTTTAATACTTCCAATGCAATAAAACCATGGTGTACCCAACCCTACATTGGGGTGAGCATCCAGACGGACATGTAGACCTGCGCTAACAGTTCCAAAGAGTAGAAGTAACATGTCATAACCTGACCCATGCTTTCTTCATCATGACAACATCTTTATCAAGGGTGTTTCACAGCAGGTATGGAAAGACAGATGTGAATGACGTCAGGCTAATGCCAGTACACTTCATTGTGTCCTAACTACACTGCCAAGACTCTAGCAACTTAAAAACGGGAAACGGCCTTTACAACGAAGCCGTTTCCACGAAATCTTTAACCACGCATGCAGTACAACGCATGCGTGGTTACCACTAATGCCTTTACCACGCATGCCTTTACTACGATGTTTGTAGTAAAGGCATATGTGGTAAAGGTAAAAAAAAAAAGGGGGGCTTGGGGGGGTCTCCCCCCCAAATAAAACAACTCACCAGAAGTCACGTCGGCATCAGAGTCGTTTAAGAGAAATCGGGGAAAAATGCCGTTTTCTCTTAACGACGTATGACGTCACCACGCAAATAGTCGAGGAAAAGTTTATGCGTGGTAAACGAATTCCGTTGTAACGCATGCGTGGTAAAGGCATGCGTTGCAACGGAATTCGTTGTATCGTCATATATTCCTTAAAAACAGTCTGCTCAATATACTTGGGCTTTATTCACCTACATAAAATGCTGACATGAGAATAATAAATGCTAAGAAGGAAGCCACGATTTTAAACGCAATACATAATTTCAACCTAATATCTGTTTAACCAGTTGTATCCTCTTACCTGCCAAAATGAAATATGGCTGTCTGTGTTAGAGTAAGTAGCCAGATACCGCCCATCTGGGGCAAAACTTACTGATGTGATGGGCCCCTTATGTCCATGGATATTCTGGAAATAAAACAAAGTACCAGTCATTAACAAGCTCAGGCAAACGCTTCTAGCATATCACGCAGTAGGGACAACACATGTACTCAAATGTATTATGAAGGTCATAGAGAAACAAATAAAAGCCGCAGACATACATCCTCAGCACCACAAGGAGTGTGATGCTACAAAAGGACAGGCTTCGTAACATGGAGGAGGACGCTCTAGTCACATATAGCTTCAGATCACCTTTACAGACTAGGGTTAATCCACAGGGTTGGTCTCCAGAGTTCAGAGGTATTGCTCTGAACGTGCAGGGGCAGGGGTCAACTAAGCGAAGGTTACTTGGAGGGTCAAGTATGCTTACTAGCATAGCAAATCCCTCACACAAACATTAATCCCACGGTAGAGTTTCTAGACCATCTGTGCAGTGCTTCTTCCTGCTCCTACATTTTCTTCAAACGATTCAACACGCTCCTCGACACAAGATGCAGGAGGATCTTTGTGAGGGTCTAAAAAACAGCGCAAGGTGGCTAATTTCAGATCTCGCTTTGCAGATTTTGAGTACTGAGCATGCACAAAGGTAACTCTGGAAGTTCATCAAACAGATGCAAAAAACGTTTGTGTTTGGAATTGTACTCTGTGAGTGGGAGCAACCCTCAAAATTTGACAAGTAGTTCTGAAACTGAGGAGGGTTTAAAATTGGGGCACTGCCATAGGGTTTACTGTGAGGGAATATAAGAACTGTCGCAAAATCCTCAGCAATTCAACAATGCAAATAGCCTGTTTTAGTACACGATAAATCTCAGCAACCCTATTAAAGATACAACGCTTAGTTTCTGTCAAGCCCCAGACACGTCTGAGCAAGTGGTGTTCTGAAACAGTCTTTCAGTACGAGAAATCAGATACACTTCAATGTATCTGAACTACGACTTAGGTGTATGGTTTACAACCCTTGGGCTCACCAGTGATGGTCAAAGCTATCTTTGGTCTACAGCCTCAGAGATATCTCAACAACTGTCTGCTTTGACCATGCTAATGATTCAGTGCCGCACTTATGATACAATGGCATTGTCAATTAATTCTCACTTATAGGATCCATTCAGGGCGAGAGAAATCACAGTTATGAGTTAAGCAACTGTCGTTATAATAGATCATTCATGGATTACATTGTGAATTTTCCCTCACAAGAATCTATCTCCTTATTAGGATGGTACTATCTTGACAAAAACCCATACGTTTTCCTGAGAATATATTTTGTTACTTCACAGACCATAATTTGTAGGCCAGAAGACCTGCTGATTTGTGGCATTCAATTTTACTTCAGTAATTTCTTTATGCCGCGTAGCATGTTCTTTCAGTGCCTGTTAAAGCAGTGTTAGGGAGCGGGAGAGGATGTTTTTGAAAATAGTGAGGATCTGAATATGAGGATTACGTGAGAATCATAGCTCTTGTGCACATGAGTGTGTGAAACGGCAGCATATCCGATCTGTTATGTGAGTGTGTGCACGAAGGGTACTAACGCATTATAGCCAGGTGCTGTTCATGCATACCCATCACACCTTCAGACAGTGCCACATACATACAACAACGAAATCAACCTTCCTCACACACTATCTGCTGGCCCCCTCTGCTGTTCTTGCTCTCATTCTAACTGGATTCATTACATGCCTTCTCTCTGGGCGCTCATCCTTCTGCTCGGTCTGATGATTGCGCCTCTGATGAGCGACTGCATTTCTATTTCCACGTTAAAATATAGTCTGATTTTAGAGAAATTGTGCTTTGAGATGAGCCGGCTGCACCGGTGGTCCCAATCCATAGTGTTTTCAAATGATGTGACATGCCTTCAATGGATCCCATTAAAGTCTATGGACAATGAATTGCTTTTAGTGATTTGTAATTCAATACACTTTTCCAGTGGGGAAGAAGAACAACAGACTGAGAGTAGCAGAGAAATTTCAAAAGTGGTGGTGGTGGAGAAAGGTGGGGGCAGTGAGGCACAATATCCTCTAGAGTCAGAATGTAAATGTCTCTGTACAAGTGCTAGGAGCTATAAAGAAAAATATATCTGTAAGGACCGGAAAAAAAGAACATATTAATTTCCTTGTTGCAGGAAAAAGCCTCTTTTTGCATGATCGCACCCATTTTATTTTATACTGATGCTGCAGTTGTTTTTATTCTGTGCACTGGAACTCAGACCTCAGTACATGTGCTCTGATCTCGAAAATCTGGGGAAATTGGCTATACCCTGATTGGCATATTTAACTTACCTATAAGTCCATAGTATATGGCACAGAATATACCCAGGACCTGTAAGTTAAGTGTCACTAGTGGACTGCAGCACCTATTGTGCCAGTACTGCAATGACAATGGTAAACATGACTGCAGGCCTGCCACCAGTAACCCAGCTGTCACCCCTTAGGTGCCCACAAGACAGTGTGCATGGTACTTAAACGTGAGAAATGTACACATTTAATGTTCAACATGTCCTTACAGTGAAAAGGCCTAAAAAGCAGTGTTAGCTGTTCCATTGGATAGTATTGAGTCAATATGAAAATTAAAGAATGTTATCTCCATCTAGGGACCAGATGAAAAGCTTATTCTTAGATTTAAAAAACAAACACACACACACACACACACACACACAACAAATCCAATTAATTTGTAAAGTCAAGTTTGTAAAAAAATATTTTAAATATGGTACTTTTAAAAAGTAATCTTTTACCTGCCTTAAGCCTCTATAATCCCACTTGCATGAGCTGCCGACTGTGACCCCGGTGCTGAGTAGCTCCTTGATAAGGTGTGAATTGGCTTCCAGGACTGAGACAAAGGGCCTGGGATATGTCCTTTGACATGATGACCATATGGGCAGTGAATAGGAACTTAATTATCTTCAAAGGGGCCTGCCCGTCACAGTCAGATGTAGCTCACACCTGGGCCTGTCCTCTCTATTTTCCTTCTAACAAGCCAGGCACCATGCCAGTGGAAAGAGCTTACCCCAGAAAGGGTTAAAGTGACAATGGGGGGAACAGAGGAGGTTGCTTTTTCTCTGGCCACACCTTTAGGGTGGGCACTGGAGCTCTACACAGAGGAAGGAAAGGTTCTGCCATCTTGGTTTTAACAGAGGGGGAACTGTGGGATTGTTTGTAGTAAGGCACACAGAAAATGCTGTAAAAGCGGGTTGGGTTCCTTATGGGAACCCCTCCCTATTGACTAGGAAGGGGCCAGGTGTCACACACACTCACAGGCTAGTGCAAGACATACATTTGGCACCCCTATACATCCTCTCCAGTACACGACTGGACCTGTGGAAGACAGGAGGACTACACCTGCTGTTCGGACCTTAGAGGAGAACCCTAAGGGCTGGAAGGCTCCAACTTGTACCCAGGACTGAGAAGTGGACTCCAAGGGTCAATTGGCTGGCCTCCAGTTAATCTACAGGGACACAAAAGTTGCAAGAAGCCCACTTTCCTGGACGAGCCCAGTTGACCAGTTTAAACTGGACCTGCTTTGAACCCTGTTGGTGGATTCTGTTGGACTGAGAGCTGACCCGCAAGTGCTGTTCCTGATGCCCCAGCACCCTTGACTGGTGTCAGGAGTGCACTCCTCCTGCCTAACAGTAATAGCTGGGACTTAGAAACATTTTCAAGACTTTTTGCCTGGAGAGTTGTCATGGAACTGGGGCCAATTTGCAGCAAATCTGTTGAGGGTGCATCGCTGCTGAGTTTGTGTCGCATCTCAATCTAGGTTTTAACCACAGCAGCAAATCTGATTCAGCGGTCCAGACCCCTAGCTGCCGTTCAGCGACATTGAATCCTCTTTGGCTACAGCCTGCAGCCTAGCCCCACTGAGGAAATCAGACTTCTAGCACCGCAAAAGCATAAAGAAGGTTAGGTCTAAGCTCTGCAGGCATTTAATCACTGAACTTCATGACTGAATAGGAGGTGCCTACTGAACTACCTGTGGTTAGTAAACACTTCTCAAGAGTTATAACAACAATAGGTAGGAGAATCAGATTGCCAGTCTTCAGAGTTACCAACTTTGGAACAAGCTAAGGGGTCTTCGCAGCTCAGCACCGTTACAGAGAATGAGAGATGCTGCATGTCAAAAGAAAACTAAACACCAACACCTTGCTGTTCTACTCCTACTGCAGCCCGATAACATCTCTAACTTTAGGACAAAAGGGTTTGGCTATATTAGTTTTGAACATCACTGTACCGAAATGCATATTTTTGTTATGTTTCAAAATGGAAGAAAGCTATGACAGAAGCCACCCTCACTGTGCAGTACTGAAATAGAGCTGCAACTCTCGACCACGAGGAAACAGCTAATCTTACAGTCAAATAGATGTGTGGGAAGCTACTAAGAGGAGTGACAGTGCTCCACAGTTAAAAACATGCCACAGCAGCAATGAATATGTATGAAAGTGCACGTTTATTAGGCCCTAAATATTTTTCCTATAGAATAGATTGCTGTTTAAGCAATGTGCACTTAATGCTATTGAGGAAGCAGAGAAGTTTCGAACGGCTGTGAGAGACACGTAGGAGGCATGTCCTCAAAATACCACGCCCCTTTCATGTCCACCCATGCTCAGTTATACAAGTCAGTCAACTGACTCACTGGGTGTGAAGCAAGCGCTCATCTAGGAGCCCCAGTGGAATCTCTTACTTTCCAACTTTGGAAGGCATGCGTTGCCCTTCCATTATGTAACTGGGTGGAATGTGACCAGACAAATGCCGTTGGGCGAGAGGTAGTTTAATCATGGAGATCAGCAATCACTGGAGTTACCACTGTGATAAAAAGACTCAGAAATCGGGGCTGTAGAGGTTTCAGTGAATTATTTGTTTTTGTAAAATAGCTCAGTGCCCGTCAGAGTTTGGCACTCGAACTGTGCCCTGGTGGTGCAAGCACCCCAGAGTGCGCTTGGAGGTTTCTCATCATACAGGAGTCTTTTCCTAAAGCAATCAAAAGGAGCCAGAGCCAATCACCACAAAGAAGGACCAGGTCCAGACTAACTATACTCTCTGCAATGTATCCTTGGCAACCCCAAGAGGGGAGGGAGTCCTCTCTGTAAAGACACCACCACTGGTAGCTAATTAACACACAGCTAACACGAGTCTGATCATTGTGTGGCTTGTTCTCTGGAGCTGTAGAGCAGATGATTTTCATTTTATCAAAAAAGTCACACATTTTCCCTGGAAATGTATTCAATAAACCATGTTAACCATTATGGGTCTGCCTTGCAATTTGTCTCACAGTAACGAAGACAAGTTGACTGAGAAGACCAAGGAAAGTCAATTTACAACTGAAACGTACATAATATCTACGTTAAGGCCTAGTTCCTGTTTGATGCTGACTTTAGGCCACTCTTAGGCACAGAAGAGTCTGACCTAGAGCAAAGACCAACACGATGGGCTTAGCGGATCTTATGGAAAGAGAACAGGCCAACAACAAAAGCACATAATCTCACCAGGTCACCTCCATTGTAAAGAGCACATGTAGCACGTTGCCCATGCAAGTGAATGCACAAGGTTCATTCAGACTGTAACATTTCAGTTTTGGGAAAGAGCTCTCATTCCCCAGGGCATTGTTTCCTGTGACCAATAGCACATGGTTTTCTGGCTGAGATGATTGTCCCACTCTAGGACATCATAGTTAAATGAATTGCAACCTGTAAGTCCACAAGCCAGATGAGTTTCTTACTTTATTCCGAGTATGGTTATGAAAAACACTGTTGTACTTATATATGCAATAACCAACATTTTGTCCACTCCAAGCGTGAGCACTGTTGTTTGGCTGTTCTATCTTGTGCTGATCTTGTGCACATAGCTCCATGTGGACACTTTATTAAAACTTGCAAATCCCCTCATTCAACTAATGGGAAGGGGGCAAGAAAATCACATATTGCTCTTCAAACACTAAACACGGCTATGTAGTATTTCCACAGGACAAGGGTCACAAATATGTGGAGTAACATCCTTTCAAAGTGAGCACCCAGCGCCCCTAATGCATATGTCTACTTTGAGGTAGGAAGTCCCTTCTTTCAGTTTCCCATTTACATCATATGTGTTAACACTAAAGAAGGGTCGATGCCTCCTGCTTGATGGACAGGGCCAGACCAAACTTGTCCCAGTTTCAGCAGAAAGAACACTTCTTTACCAAACTAACCACTGTTGAGCCCTGGCAGAGTGAGCCCTTGCTGCCAGGAGATTGGGGCTGAGAGTAGGTTATAAAGGAGACAGTCCAAGTAGTGACTGGAGAAAACAACAAAAAGCTGAGATGGGTGGCTATAAGTCCTCCAGGGTTCTGCTGGATCAAGACACCCGTACCCTGAAACAGAATAACTATTTAAATGCACAAAACTGTGCATAGTGTTATGACCCTGCAAACATAGACATGCACCAATTCAGTGTTCAAAGGTGTGAATAAACTGCACTCGCTGTCATATGCTGTATCAGAAACCCAAAGACTCCAGTGCAAGGATTCACACTGAAGGCCTGAAACCTCTCAGAAGATGCTCCTTAGTCAATAAAGCTGTATTTCCTCCTATCTCCACTTCATCCAGCTAGAGGGCCAGCTCCAATACAGAGGGAAGAGGAGATATTGGCAGAGAAAGAGAGAATTAAAGAGAGCAAGAGCCAGCGCAAGTGAAAGTCTTGGACAGAAAGTTACACAGAAAAGACGAAGATTGTGCACTTGTTAGACAAAGGTAGAAACATGAGTGGACGATTGAGAATCAGACATTAGAAGCAGGAGAGATCAACAGAAGGCAGACCAAAGTTGTGGATGGGGTAGGATTGCTGCAGTGTAGATTGATAGCCCCTAAGGACTCAGCGTTACCGTTAAAGACCTGACCAACAAGTCGTCATCTGAAAATACATTTTTCAATGTGCAATGAAATACATCTCTGCAGTAGCATTGTCATTTTGCATAGCTGCCTCCCCCGCCTTGTTTTGATATCAAAAAACAGCTGGAATTGTGGACGATGGTGCACCAATATATACTACTATTATAAAGGAAGAACTTTGAACCTTTGAGGCAGGTAAACTCGGGAACCACAGCGCCAATCCACACACCCGATACATCGTTGTAATCGTCAGGGTGTGCAGATGGACATAGGCTATATAAACGTAATAAATATACGTTCTTTAAAAAATTTACAGAAAAAAAAGTAGTCCCTTCGGAGAAGCGCCGGCCGCGACGTGCGTGCTGACGTGAGGAGCGCGGGGAGGAACGGCGTCCAGGAGCGCGAGGAGGACCGGCGGACATGGCGCGGGGAGGAGCAGCGGACAGGAGCGGCGGACAGGCGATGAGGAGCGGCAGACAGGCGGTGAGGAGCGGGGGACAGGCGGGGAGGAGCGGTGAGCGGCGGATCAGGTAGGTTATTTATTTATTTATTTAGGAGCCGTGAGCGGCGGAAAAATGAAGCAAAAATGACAATCATGAGCAAGAGGAAGCAAACGGAGCATTACAAAAGTGAGCCAAACGGTACGTTACAGGAGGAAAACGTTACGTGTGCAGGTTACGAAAGCGTACATCGTGAGCAAGAGGAAGCAAACGGAGCATTACAAAAGTGAGCCAAACGGTGCATTACAGGAGGAAAAAGTTACGTGTGCAGGTTACAAAAGCGTACAAAGTAAACAGAGGTATAATACTGCATTATAGGAGGAAAAAGTGACGTGTGCAGGTTACAAAAGCGTACAAAGTAAACATAGAGGTATAATACTGCAATATATGGAGGAAGGCTCCGGGTGACCCACGGACAACGTTGGGGCAGGCGGGGGCACCGAAGCCTAATTGCTCCCGGACAACGTCGGGACGGGCTGCTAGTTAAAGATAAAGACAATATTCAATATTCCAACAACCCCATTTATTTAACGTGGGTACTGCTAGGCATCGGTATGCCGCAGTACTGGTATGTTTTAATACTGTGGGGTAAGCAGACAGGACCACTCACAGGTTAGCAGCTAAGAAATAAATAAGTAATAAGTTATTCCCGGTGCAAACTAGGAGGAATTGCAACAAACCTTGGGTCCTTAATTACTCTGCCTTTATTCTCCAAGCAAACAAAGACATCCTCAGACTTTACTTTATTGACATCATGTATGTCTCAAACGTAAGAGGGAGCCTCTAGGCCAGTTGAAGGCTCTGCTCAACCGAAAATTATGGGTCAAGTACAAAGTGCCACACAACTAACACGTATTGCTATAACGCCAAGTCGGAAGGCTGGCTCAGTGAGCTAAACACAAACTACTGACATCTAATGTGATTTGTAGGTGACATGTTCGAATCCCAGCCAGTCCTTTCGAGGTCAGTAACCGGAGTACTATGACAGTGGCCTGATAATTTCGGTGCTTAGAAATACGGTACTAAGCACTATATAAAATAAATTATTACTGATTAGTTCGTAAATCCTTTCAGGTTATGTTGTGTGAAAAGTATAGCTGCTCATAATTAGCCACACAACGTTTACATTTTAAAAATGTTTTAATATTTCCACTCTTTCATACACAACTTGCAAACACAGTCATCGACTCAAGGACCAGGCTGCTCGTATTTTTCGAAAATCACACCCATGCTGCAGACCAGCTTCATACATAGCTTGGAAGAGATTCATTGTCTATGTTCAAGATAAATCTGGGGCTTGAAAAAGATCTTCCTGGAGTAAGACAGATAAACAGTGCAGTACGATGCTAAACAATTCAGGAAATTGTACCCAGAGCAGTCAGTCCATCAGGCCATCAATAGCATCGCGGTAATCTAATAATAGAGAAAACTAAAAGGCTAATCAACAAATAAATTCAGCATTAAGAACATCAAAATCATTAGCACTTAACAAGCAATTAATATTTGCTGATGAAAAATGTTACTGTAATACAAAGGTAAAAATCAATACTGGTACTTCGCTTGCTGCACTCCTCACCACAGACAATTTATCCAAATAACTGCATCCTTGAGAGAAGCAAATTGCTCTGATGTTTTAATTTATATTCTCCTCTGGTAAATGTCAAACCTTTCAAGCACAGATTCATTTACAATGTCCCTGGCTTTTCAAATACAGTAGAGTACGGTATTTGATGCGTGATAACATGATTTCCTTCTTGGATAGGGGGCAAAGTGTCTTGCAGGTATATACACGTATAAACACCCCCCACCAATCCCGACTTTTATTCTGTAGCCCCCAAAACCTTTCCTCATCCACTATTGAGAAATTCTTTACAACACGACCATGTCTCAACCAAATGCTAACTGAATATGTTCTTGGAAAAAAGGTTGACTGGAAGTTGCCTTTGAAAGGCTGGCCGCCCTGGCATCTAATTTATTTAGTTACATTAAAAATAGAGATCTGTGTCCATGATCGTCAACTGGGGGAGGGGGGGCAGGAGATATGGGGGCAGGTGCTACTAACCCTAGGTGAAGGAAAGTAGGATCGGCTTTCATGATCACCCCCACGTTTTGCTGGTGTCATTATGATTTACTGACTAGTCTGCCTGGGATCCTGCTAATCACGACCCCAGTCTCTGTGCTTCTCCCTAAATTTGCCATGGTGAGTACTTAGGTACGCTCCAGATGGGATAGTGGTGTACCCTTGTAAGTCCCTAGTACTAAGGTACCCAGGGCATAGGTACACCAGGGGTCTCCCATGGGCTGAAGCATGTATTATGCCACCCATGAGACACCACTCAAATTGTGATTACAGGCCTGCCATTGCAGCCTGTGGAAGCTGGTGCTAGCACCACTTACGACAGCTATAAGTGTCCTTATATCTGAGGTCACTGTACTTAAAAGCTATAAGTCACCCCTAAGGCAGGCCTTTCAATCTTGAAGATCAGGGTGGCCCAGCATGAGCAGGACACCCCTACAACCTTCGGACTCCAATCTCCCGGGTTGTAAGTGCATCAGCCATTACGATACATACAGTGGTCATACGTCATTATGAGATAACCATCTGTAAATCGGCTGTAATGAACCAGGTCATGTTTAGCACCAAACATGTTGGATACATACCGGCCCTCAGTGCTCCCGGTACCAGTCTTCTAGACCAGGACAGCAAACTATGGCTGCTGCCAACCAGAGACACGATTCTCCCCTCCTGTTGCTGAGTCAAGCTTGAGCAGGGGAAGGCAGGACAATAAGTATCCTGCCACAGGGAGGTGTGACCACCTCCCAGATAGGACTTAGTGTATTGGGACAGGGTGGGGGCACATGGCAGCGCCACTAAGACTGCTTAAAGGCTACATTTGGTGCCTTCCTTTAAACCCCAGTTCAAACCAGTTCAGGGAGCCATTGGTTCCGCTATGGCGCGAAACTGGGCAAAGGACATGGGAGTATCCTCCCCACAGTCCAGCTCCTCCTCAGGGAGGGGCCCCATAATCTTCTCAACGCTTTCCTTAGGGTACTTAAGGGCTAACCTGTGGGTGGGTCCCTAGATTTGTCATGGGACACGTTTCAGATCCACCACCACTTCAACTTTGACCGCCTGGGTACTCTAGCAATCGCTGAATTTTCGTGTTGGGAATCGAGACTGCAACTGGGAAGACTCCTGCTGCTCCTGGTCTCGTCTTGCTGCAAGTCTGCTGCAACGTCTGTGCCTGTGCTCCATACAGGTTCTTCATAAGGCCTGTGGACATCCAAGACACCCGAAGGAATCACCCTTGGAGTGAAGGAGTCACTTCCCTGCATCTGCAGTCACCGCAACAAAGCTGACCCGTCTGCCGTTCCTGAGCTGCTACTGACTTCGAAAGGTTCAGCAACACAGGTGGTGGTTTTGCAACTCCCTCGAGGTCTGCACTATCTTCCTAGCGAGTTGGAGGTCAGTATCCCTCATCGGAACCACTGAAGTACTCCTGTGCACCGTGTCGACTGCCCGTTGCCAAGGCTTGTTGACTCTCTCCTCCAGAGATCTTCGGGCTCCAAGAAGCTCCAGCCTCAAGTATCTCCTGCAGCCAAGAGCTTTGTCTGCATCGCATCCGTTGCACTGTGGGCCTTCATCCATTGGCGAGCTGTTCGAGGTCCTCTTGCAACTCCTGTGCCTCTGGCCTGTGGGTACTCTTGAGGGTCTTCTTTGGCTCCAGTGGGCTCCCCTACTTGCTCAAAGCCAGCTCTGAATTACCTGCTCATGGTGAGTCACTTGGACTTTGCTGGTCCCGACGACCAGAAAGCTTTTTCGACGACTAAGCTGTTTGCCACAGCCAAGCCTTGCTGGTGCCCTTGCCAGACACTGACCCCTTGGCTCTCGACATCCAACGTGGGACACCTCGTGAAAGGTTCCTGGTCTTCCTCTGCATCACCTGGTCTGTACAGCTGCAACTTCAAAGGCAAAGTCAAACTCTCCTGCATCTCCAACACCGGTGGGCATTCATCTTCAGTGCCTCCGGGTCACTCCTGAGTGACATAGACTCTGTCCCCTCTGCTTGCAGGTACCTCTTATCTTATTTATTTATTTTATTTATTTATTATAGAGTTTTGTATAGCGCGAACAAGACCCGTGGGTATCAGAGCGCTTAACATCGAGGTAGGTTACAAATTAACAGTCCAATATCAGATTCTAAAAACAAACAGATGTAAGGTAAAAGGCGCAGTGGCTATAAGGGGTGCCTAAATAAACCTTTTACAAACATATGTGCAGTTAGTAATAAAAGGTGAGAGAGGCCTAGTTCATAACTTGGTCCATATCAGTAGATAAGGTGGGCCTTGCGAGACCCCGATTGCATGAGGACAAGGGGTTGAGATTGCTTAGTACCTAGGACTCGTTGAGTTCTATTGCATAGGAATGGCTTAAACCATCTCCGCACATTACATCACAATTACATCGAGGTAGGTTACACATTGACAGTCATATATCCATTCTAACAACCACAGATATAAGGTAGAAGAGGTTGTGGCTATAACGGATGTCTAAATAAATAAGTATATATCAGATACATGTGCACATAGTAATAAAGGTGAGAGCGGCTTAGCTTATAGCACCGTCCATATCAGTAGCTAAGGTGAGGTAGAGGTTATATAGTTTGGCTCAGAGACCAGCAATTGGTTCATACAGGGCTGTGGTATTGATAAGGGTACAGCCGAGGCTAGTGAGTGGAACCAGTTTCTTGATAAAGATAGTAATCATGAAGAGGGATCACTCTTCCGCTGATGTAGTCGAACATACTGGCGATCCGTCAGCTTCCCTATGCCAGGTATTTACTCATCATAAAGCTTTTCAATTCCCGTTTGAATGTTGCACTATTTTGAATCTTCCTAATGCTAGGAGGGAGTGAGTTCCAGACTCTGGGGGCAGCTCCAGTGAATGCTCGATCATATGTCTTTTTCTTTCGAAAAAAGGCCGGCCTCAACAGCAGCTCCTTGGCGCTTCTCGTTGGTCTGTTTCCTCCCGATAACTTTATTTTCTTGCTTAGGTATCCTGGCGTGTTATAGTGCACCGCTTTGTGAGTGATACATGCTGTCTTCATTTGAATTCTGGCCTCATAAGGTAGCCAGTTTAGAGCTTTCAGGTGAGGGGATATATGATCAAATTTTCTCGATCCAGTGATAAGTCTTGCCGCAGCATTGAGACAGGCTTTTAGCGGTGCTGTAGATGTTTTAGGTAGACCAGTTAATGTAGAGCAACCATATTCGATCCTGGATATGACTAGGGACTGTATAGCCAATTTTAAGTCTGCTTTTGAGATGAATGGTTTTAATTTTCTAAGGTAGCTCAGATGGAAGCGGGCACTTTTGGCCATTGAATTGATGTGGGCTTTCATGTCGAGGTTCTCATCTAATATGATTCCCAATGATTTAGCTGAGTTGACGAGGGTTGGTGTGCAGTTAAGCGCGGTCACCAATTTGGTCCATTCCTTTACTTCCGGGTTGCTCCTTGGAGGTGCAATTAGCATGAATTCTGTTTTCTGGGCATTTAATTTCAGATGGTTCGTCGTTAACCATTGCATAGCCATCTTTAGTGTCTTATTCATTAGATCAATGTCATCGAGGGAGGCGATCTTTAAGTATATTTGCGTGTCGTCGGCATACATGTGGTAGGATATCATTGATTTCCGAAGGATGACTGTAAGAGGTTCGACATATAAGTTGAATAGATCTGGGGATAGAGTTGAGCCTTGCGGGACCCCAATTGCATTAGGACATGGGGTTGAAATTGCTTGGTTAACCAGGAATCGTTGGGTTCTGTTGCTTAAGAACGATTGGAACCATCTCAGTACATTGCCTGTCAATCCCATCCTGTCCTGTAGCCTGGAGAGTAGTGTTTCGTGGTTTACCGTGTCAAAAGCAGATGACAGGTCTAGGAGAATCAATAGGCATGCTTGATTTTGGTCTAGTGCTTGAAGCGCGTCATCAACGATATGCAGGATCGCTGTTTCTGTGCTGTGCCCAGCTCTGAACCCTGATTGGCATTCGTCTAGTAGGGAGAACTTGATGATGTGTTGCTTCAATTGGCTCTGCACGCATTTCTCAATTAGTTTGGCCAGTAACGGGATGTTGGTTACTGGTCGATAGTTGTTCGGATCTGATGCGTCCGCTGTCGGTTTTTTGATTATTGGCACTACTTGTCCTGTTTTTAGGCAGTCAGGGAGGATCCCTTGAGTAAGTGAAGCGTTTATGATTTCGGTCCATATTGGAACCACGATGTGGCTGATTCCTCTTACACATTTTGCAGGTAAAGGGTCTTGATAGTGGTTGTTAGGTCTGATTTCTGCCAGTGTTTTGGCGATCTTGACCTGGTCGTATAATTCAAATGTGTCCCAGATAGCTTCATTCTTTGTTTTAATACTCTCTGTTGACACACCGGCCTCGCTCCTCGGCAGGGTTTGGGTCGGGAGGATAACCGCAGCGCTAGAGAGCTCAACCTCTAGTGATTTTGTTTTCTCGTGGGTTCCACCGGACACTTTCACCTTCTCTGCCAGCGGCATCTTTCTTGAAGTCCTCCATTGTGGTCTATGGCGGTTTCCGACACCACTTCACACCTACGCACCCGGCTCCCCTGGTGTAGGTATCCCGGTTCCTGGGGTATCCAGGGGTGGGGTGGCTCTCCAACTTTCAGTCTTCCACGGGGTTACTTCAGGGTCCGCTGGTAAGGGTCCTTCGTCTTTAGAATTGCAACTGCAACTTACCTATTGACTTCCATTGAGTACACAGTTGTGTTCCCACTCTGCAGACGACCTCCGTGGGGCTCCTAGATATTCACCTTGGATGGTTCTATGGGTCCCCGACTCTTCTACATCTTCTGTGTCCACTCTTGACTTAAGTCATGGGTCGCATTCCACTATTTTAGTGTACGGTTTGGTCTCCCCCTGGAGACCCCTGTGTATTCTGTGCTATTTACGAATTCTATTGACAAAGTATTGTGTGTATGGTGTTAATATCTCTGGGTAGGAGAGACTACAATGTGTTAGTGAGTGTTAATAATAAATACATATTTTTTATAACTCCACTGAATGGTTCTTTTTCACTTAACTCATACCATAAGATTGAGTGCTGGTAAAACAAGCTGCATTACACTTCTTCTGGACTGAGCCTGGCGGCTGCCTCCCACGGCTACCACTTAGAGAGCTTTCTACGGTTGTCTAAGACCACTAAAATCACCATAAGGGTTGTCTGGATTAGTGCAGGGTTCTACACTTACATAAGTGAGCACCATATACTAAGCCAGCCTCTCACACTGGGTTTGCCCTTTGGTGAACCGGACCTGTTTTCTGCTGATCCTAGTCTCAGGTGTAATCAAGGACGCAGCAGAACAGAAAGGAAAGAGGGCTAGGCGCTCACTGTCTATTCCCTAGCCATTCAATGGTAAATAAAGGGCTAATGAGGGGCAAAAGTCGAGAAATTAGGTAAATTCTATACTGAAAACTGCGGTCAAAGTGTACACAACGTTACTTCCTGGGTTGCTGACATTTTTGGTGACCAGAGAGCTATTTTTATGTTAGTTATTAATACAAGAGTTACAGTGAGGCCTTTTTTTCCGAAACACCACCTATTTGTTTTACTTTACTTTTATGACGCTTCTTAATCTCCCAATGCACTTGTGCTCTGTAATAAGGGTAGACAATCTTGAATATTTTTTGTGTTGTAGGCCTCTAGACTTCACAGAGATCATAGCTTTTGGACTACTGTGCAGCAATCGTGCCACTTCGACTACACTGCGGTGGAAAGAGCAAGGCCTCGGCTATGGTACAAAGTAAATTCAAGCACCCGAATGAGCTGGCGCTTGAATACTAAAACCTATGGCAAGAACCCAATGAAGGATCTCAGAAGATGTCACAAAGCAACTGGGGGAGATGGGCAGGAGATATACAAGGAGAAGAGTTCCACCTAGCTCCCTGCAAATTAATCTGCAACCAAACTTAAGGCTTGGATCTTCTGCATGCTCCATCAGTTCCTGGAGCAAGTGGGCCTTCAGAAATTAAAAAAAAACCTTGAACCCTTGCTGAACTATAGAGAAGCCTAGGATGAGGAATGAACAATGACTGAAGCTTCGAAATATCTTTGGGAATGTTTCTGTTTTGAGAGAGTGCAATCCTAATACGGTTAGATGTACAGCGGGAAGTAAACGGGAATCTAAAAAGTTGGCACAAGCAGACGATGGTTAGAATCCGGTAATGCTTAAATGTATTAAATTAACAGTTTCAGTAGCAACATTATCTCCAGCATCTAAAACTGCAAACTCGACAATATAGTGAGAAGGTGTTTGCTGAGAAGACTTCTATATAAACCACTTTGAAAGAACCACGTTTTAATTGGGCTCAGGATACATTTCCTTTACACTGCATAATCTCGCAAAATTTTGGGTATTTTGAGTTACACTTATACGATCTTGCCAAAATTTTGCCGGTATGCCACGTGATAACATTTTAGTGCTGAAGCACAAGAACAATACAAACAACAAGAATGTGACCATTTGTTGTTTGTAGCACTTGTATTTATAGCACTATTTGTTAAGCGCAAGCTGTATTCTCACGTCTATAATTGACACAAGAATGCAAATCGTGTTGTTTTGCATTTCTCATAATGTTTAGTCATTTTTGCAGAATTTTATCGGACTTATGCAAAAGCAAATTACATAAATTTTGCACACCGCTAATTTTAATTTTACATTCCCTTGAAAAGTTGAGCAAACCCCCAGACAACATTCCACCAGCAGTGAACTGAAGAATAAAATACAAGAAAGCACAATACAACCATCTTCCACTTGTGTGCTGGAGAAGCTGTTAACTGGTTGTTAAATATCTTGACCACTATGGCTCCAAGGGAAGCAAATATTCAAATTTAAACGTTATGCATAACATGACATTTGGGTGAAGAGGCAGAGATTATTTCCAGAATCTTATCTCAGAGGATCAACCAACTACCTGATTTGAAGAGGCCTTTGGATGCTCCACCCCCCCCATCCCCCCTGGCACATTTCCTTAGAGCCCTGCCTAGCCTCCCATTCTTCATAAAGGCAACGAGGACTTACTTCTGCGAGGAAGTTTTCCCTAAATATCCTGCTGCTGGGCCACTGTAGCCCACAAATAGAATGACCTGTGTCTGATCCATCAGGGATCTTCATTCATAAATAGTTTGAATAAAGAAGGAGCCTTGAAAAAGTCCATATAATGTGGATGAATTAGGTGTTGGTAATTTGAAAAGCAAAAGGGGCTGTAATGAAGAACATCTTCATTTGAAGAAGAAGAATAAAGATAATTTATGTTGCGAAATACATGAGTAGGACAACTTTATGAATTATGTTGAGCAAGAGTGCCCCTGATATCTTCATTGACATGTGGCAGAGACAAAAAGGGACATCTTGAAGATTAATGCTACACACCTGGGACGGCATGGTGTTCGCATGTTTAGGCACCCCGCATAAGAAACTCAATAAGATTAAGCCTAAATACCTTGTAGGAGTGACCACCATCAATATGCTGTGTGAGGGACAGTTGTGTCCACTGAAATCAATCACTGTGTACAGGATCTAAAATTGTTTCTTCTCTCTGTTCTGTCAGTTTGTGTCTCAGCACTATAAAGCCATCTTTATATCGGCGAACTTAAGAAGTAAATAAATAAAAAAAAATAAGCACATTTTAAAAAGGGAGACAAAAAAAGGATAACGCTAAATGTTCCTTGCACATTTGGGCCACATTTACTCCTGCGGCTACACAGTTCGCTGCTGGAATCCAATCAAGCAGAAATTGCTGCACTTCCAGTGAAATGGACCTTGTCAGAGAAGTGAATTAAGAGGCATTCGAACTGCGTTAAATACTGTATAGGGTGTAAACCTTTTCCATGTATCTATGCGATGAACCACCAGACTCCTGATGGTGAAAGTATGTCTGCGCTGTCATCGGTCTCTACGTAGGGCCGCCTCCTCCAAGGCCGCCCATACGCTAATTGCCTGGGGAGACAGACAAGAGTGTGGTCAGGGCTCCAAGCCGCGTTTTCCCACCACCAGCACACACCCCTTCCGGATAGCAGCATGCCCTTGGCAGCACTGTGCTGGAAACACAGCGTATGCACACATATTGATGGGAAAAGACTAAGTGAATTTATTTTTAGTAACATCCTGAAAATTACAGTCATATTTTCAAGGAAAATAAACGAAAGTAATTGTTGTGCGAAGAAGCGTTGGGGGCTCTGAAAACCATTTTCCACTATGCATTAAAAAGCTCCTAACGCTGCAGTTTTCAACATATATTTCAGAAAATAATGACAGTTGGATCTGTGTGACTACTTACCACTGATCCCCGTCTCGCTGTACAGTTTAACTATTTCAACTAAAACGGTGGTTTATCAAAAGACAAAGCACCCTTCTGAATACTACAATAAAGTGTTTAGTCATTTTTTTTTAAATTAAAACAAATTAAAAAAAAACACATTTGCATATATGGACTAGATAGGAAATATGGCTGCAAAAAAGTAAACAACTGTGGTATTGAATTCAGCGAAGACGCATTAGATGTTTTTTTACATCTGCACACCCGCACATAAAAAGAAAGCGCATACACACACACACACACACACACACACAGGTTAGAAACAGTAACAGCGCTGCTTAAAAAGCCCTCCAAATCCTCCTTGTTTGTACAGCTAATATTTGTAATCCTCAGAGTGTAACACAAAAGAAGCGTCATTTTTAAAACTGAAAGAGGTACCCGTTCCTGTTACCCAGAGCGAGATGATTTTAAATCCACGACTGACACACGTTTCAAAAACAATGTTAACTATACAAAAAAAATCAGAATGATAATAAAAAAAGTCCTGAAAATCCAAAACGTTTTTCAAAAACACTGTGGTACCTACTTGTGCTACATAAGTCTCATGGAAAGCGAAAGATTAACTGTGAATACAACTGCTAAACTGTGAAGTACTAAATTAAGCGTCCAGGAAGGCTACCCATGTGCTTCTTGGGTAAAGTGAGTCAAAAGTGCCCCAGAGCACATTTTGGGCTCCACAGTGCAGTGCCTTGGTTAAGTTGAATATGTGCTTTCAAAAGAGGTCTGTTAATGTTAATGTTAAATGAACTTGTACCGCGCACAGCTGCCCCAGCCAAGGGGCGTCCCGACGCTTGCTGTAAGAAGTGTGTCAGTAAAGAGTGATAGTTCTGTCACAGTGAGGTCGTTGAACATTAGCAGAAAAGGTGGGTTTTTATCGCTCTCCTGAAAGGTAGAAGTTCTTCAATTTTTCGAATATGGATAGGGAGTCCATTCCAAAGTCTTGCGGCGAGGTGTCTAAATGACCTACCGCCCATTCTTGCCAGTTTGAAGCGGGGTACTACTGCCAGGTTCTGTCCTTCTGAACGCAGCGTACGTCGGGGAACGTACGATGTGAGGAGGGAACTTAGCATGGGGGGAGAGGCAGTTTTAAGGATTTTGAACGCCAAACAAAGGGTTTTGTAATGGATCCTTTTTTCAACAGGAAGCCAATGAAGTTTCAAAAGGACAGTAGACACTGACTTGTAGCGTGGGATACCGGTTAGCGCTCTCGCTGCAGCGTTCTGAACTCACTGGAGCCTCACTTTCTCTGCTACGTTTGCCCCTAACAAGAGAGAGCTGGCGTAGTCTAGTCTTGACAGGATTGCTGACTGCACCACAATTTGGTGGGTTTGGTGGTCAAAGAACTTAAGGATGGGTCTAAGGTTGCGTAGGATACCAAAACAGGTAGCTGCTACCCTTTTGGTATGGAGAGTGAAAGACAGCTCGGTATCCATCCAGACTCCCAAGTTTCTTACGTGGTCTCTAAATTCGGGAGGTTGGTCGAGAGTTTCTGGCCACCAATTGTTTCCCCAGGTCGTTGTTTCTTTTCCCACCAGTAACACTTCAGTTTTTCCAGCGTTCAGCTGGAGACAGTTTGTTGTCATCCAGCTGGTGATGTCAATAAGTGTCTGTTTAAAATGTTGTGCACTAAGGCCGTTTTCATTGTCCAGTGACACCACCAGCTGGGTATCATCGGCATATGTCACTAGTGAGAGACCATGTTTTCTAGCTATTTCTGCCAAGGGTTGGACATATACATTGAACAGGGTAGGGCTCAGAGCTGACCCTTGGGGCACACCCTGTTCAATGGGGTGTCTTTAGACAAAAAAGGAGGGGTAGAGACTCTAAAGGATCTGCCCGAAAGGAAAGCTTTAAACCATTTGAGGGCAAGCCCTGTTATTCCTATCCCCTCCAGCCTTGATAGCAAGATCTCATGTGACACCGTATCGAAGGCAGCACTGAGATCTAAAAGAATCAGTGCTGTCGTCCCCCCAGAGTCTAATATGGTACGGAGGTGTTCTGTCACACTAAGAAGAGCTGTTTCAGTGCTGTGGCCAGCGCGGAAGCCGTGTTGAGATCTATCCAGAATGGCATTGTATATCAAATAGTTGGTCAGAATGGAGTTGACGTGGGCTTCTACGATTTTTGCCGGCCAGGGGAGGAGAGAAATGGGTCTGAAGCTTTCGGGTAGGGCAGGATCTAGTGTGGGTTTTTTGATAATGGGAGTCACCCAGGCTTGCTTCCATTTAATGGGTATGTTGGCTGTCGTGAAGGAAAGATTTATTATGTCTCTAAGAGGGCCTAAGACCGTCCAGTCGGAGTTTCTGAATAGTTCCGGTTTCAGGGGATCTGCAGGTGAGCCTGATTTTATTTTATTGCATAGTTTGAGGAAGTCGACTTGATTAAGTGCTGGAATTTCGGATAGGTTGGGCCCATTCAAGTCAGCTTGAGGAGCGAGGACAGTGTTAGTTGGGAAGGTGCTATAGATTTTCTTAATTTTGTAGATAAAAAAAGATGCCATAGTGTCACAAAATGCAGAAGATATATTAGGGTTGTATGTCGCTTTCTTAGCACTGAGCTCTTTCAATATCCTGAAGATAGTTTGGGAGGCATTATCACTGTTCTTGATTTCCATGGTGTAATAATCCGTTCTAGTCCTGCAAATGTTCCGATGATAGCTTTTTTGCATTTGAATGTAGAGGGTTTTAAGTGAGGGATCATAGTCTCTCCTCCATCTTCGTTCCGCTTTTTTGCATTCCTTCTTTTGCAGGGAAAGTACTTCATTGAACCTGGGACTAGATTCATGTGTACGCGCTTTGATCCATTTAGCTGGTATCAAAGAATCTAAGGCCTTTTTGATCCACTCACAAAACTGCTCATAGTTTTGATCAAGGTCTTCACTTAATTGGGGGGAATTCATAGTAAGGAGTGCATGGAAGTCTTCAAGGCGAAGCTTCCTCCAGGGTCTTTTCAGGACTTGTTGAGTGGGTTTTGAGTTAGTGTCACTAGCAAAAGGGATGGTCATGATCACCAAACAGTGGTCGGTCCAAACCATCGGGATGGGGGGTTCAGCAGTCGCATTATTTAGACTGGAAAAAATGGGGTCTAAGAGATGCCCACCGCTATGTGTTGAGCCACTCACTAACTGTCGGAGTTGAAAAGCATCCAAATCAGCTAGCAAGGTATTGATCTTGGTATCAGAGGTAAGATCAAAATGAATGTTTAAGTCACCTATAATGGTGAAGTTGGCAGTGTCGGTGATCAAAGAGCATAAATGCTCCAGGAGCGAAGTAGTGAAATTCGGGCTTGCTCCCGGGGGTCTATATATCAGAAGACCTATCAAACTAAGTTGAGAGTTTATGTTAATTGTGAATCGTGCACATTCACTCTCCTTAATTTCCAGTTTCGATATGTGGAAAGTAAAGTCCGATTTAGCCATGATTGCTATACCCCCTCCCCTGGTGTGTCTATTCAGCGTATGTGTAGTATATCCTAAGGGGGTGGCTAGATTGATAACAGAGTTCATGTCGTCTTGCAGCCACGTTTCTGTCAAAAACAAAATGTCTAAAGAATAGTTAGAAAGTAGCTCGTAAATTTCCGAGCAATGTTTTTGCATGGATCTTACATTTAACTGGCCTATTCTGATTTGTTGGGGCGAGACTTTATTCAAGGATGGTGGTCTTGAAGGACACGGGAGTGAGAAACCACATGGGCATGAAAAGGGACCTTTCTACATGAGAGTTTTACTTTGGCACACTTTCTGGTCGAGTCTCTTAGAGATAGTATAGATTGTCTTAGTACGATATTACCTCTTTACTTGTTTCGTCATAGTTCCTGGCGAAAGGCGACGTACAGGCGCGGACGGGCGCAGACGGGCAGGACTCTGGCGCGACTCAGGCGCATATCCGGTGCGTCCGCTGATCGCGTCCGCTGCGCGGAGGAGAGTCCATCCCCTTATGTACTGGCCACTCGAATGAGTGGAGATGCTTTCCCCACCCAAGATGGCCGCCGCACTTCTGCCTGCCCAGAAGAGACTCTCCCCAGCCCCAAAATCGGCTGAAATGGAATTAGGAAGCAGGGCAGTGCGGGGGTAAGTGGGCAGAAGTCACTGGTTGACTTGTTTCAATTAAAAAATGATTTTCGATTTTTTAAAAAAGATTATTAAAAATTAGCAGCAGGAAATCTAAGTGCTTCGAAATTCAAGCACAAAGATAAAAGAATGCACCACAACCACAACCTCCCGGCTTCCGCCTCAGGAGGGACTCACAAACACAAACAGCTGAAGAAGCCTCGATACTAAGGAATGCAGCTTTGGGTGCATTGCCTGTAGGCGGGACAACCGATAGGGCTGAAGTTGTCCAATGCATGAGAGTATTTCATAAACGTCCTCTCAGTCGCACATCAAACTATATCCAACTAAAGACGTTTTGGTGAATGTGCTGCACGTGTTCCTCTAACTCTCAGAGGCAACCCCTTGAAGATGTGATCATTCTATTACGCTGTGTATTTGGTAGGAATATTAATGTGGGCTGTATTTTATTTTATATATATATATATATATATATATATATATATATACATAAAATGCAACTGTAACACAAACTTTAATATCACACAAACTGATGGAGGTACAGCCTGCGCCATTCTCAAAAATGTAAGTAAAGAGCATATTGCTCTCTCTCTCTCTCTCTAGAGATATATATATATATATATATGTATATATATATATATATATATACATATATATATATATATATATCTAGAGAGAGAGAGAGAGAGAGAGAGAGATAGAGAGAGAGAGAGAGAGAGAGAGAGATAGAGAGAGAGAGACAGCAATATGCTCGTTATTTCCATTTTTGAGCATGGATCTGGCTTTACCTCCATCAGTTTATGTGATATTAAAGTTTGAGTTACAGTTCCATTTTATACTCGGGGAAAAGTAAGTGTTATGCGACGAAATGCCGCTCCTATTGGCACTAAAAAGTAAGTGTTTTTTTTTAAATCCTTCGCTATTCAGCTATGCGATCCCATGTGAGAGCTAACTCAACATGTTATTCTTCCGAGGCTCATACATTAGTATCAGTGTAAGGTGCAAATGTTATTGCCCACTTTTCTAAAAACAGCATGCTATGGAATTGATTTTGAGTGGTCCATTAATAAGGGCCTTTAATACTGCAACCAATATTACTGATTACAGGCAGTATTACCGGCCAATTCAGAATTAAAACATCTAGCATAGAAAAAGAGTGATCTACCTGGAGTCTACCACCAAGATGCCAATGTAATGGAGTCAAACAAAGGCACACAGCTGTTAATTACTTCAAAGGAGCTTAAGATAAACTATGATTTGCTCATCCTCTTCATGTAACAGATATGAATGCATCATAAGAATCTCAGATGAACAAGTTCATCAAGTTGCTGACATTGGGTAGTGTTCTTTCTGATGGATACTCTAACTGCAGATTCCTCACCTTAGAATACTCCCCAGGCACCAGAGAGGATCTGAAAAAGTTGTTCGAGATCAATGATCCCATGGCCACTAGGTGGCGTCTTGCAATGCTGTGCTAATGCCACACTGCCAGGGAAGTGAGGGAGGGGAGAAGCATATAAATACCACTACTGTGCGATGAATTCAGCTTCTTGACTTCTTCCTTTCTACAACGTCAGGGGCCGTATTACCGATGACTGCGCCAGCGCTAATTGTCGCTGTGTACCATAGTATGCACCCAAAGGTATTACAGAGGATCGGTCTGTAATACTGTCGTGATGTTGGCACAGACTTTAAATTCTGTGTTTATGTGCATTTGCGTCTGTGTGCATATTGTATTAGCACGCATACGCACATAAAGACAGACATTCTCGGGCGCACAGCGACAATTAGCGCAGGTATAGGTAATACGGCCCCAGATGCTGTGCATGAACAAATGTTGGTAATAGTGTGCTGAATGTTAATTTGGGACTTTTTTAGATATTATAAAAAAGGACACTCCACAGAACAGGGAGGAGGGATGGCAGTGAGACATCTGCGGTTAAATAGAGTATCCACAAAAAATGCCGTTACCGAAGGTAACTAACTTGCACTTCTGATTGATACATCTAACCGCAGATTCCTCCCCTTAGAATAGATACCAAGGCAGTACCTCCCCCAGTAGAGGGTATGTGCAGTGTACTCAGCCCAAATATCTTGCAGGACTAAGTGGGTGAAACGGCCTTCCTGCTGGTCCTGGCTGCAAGGCAGTAGTGCTTCAGGAACATATACACTAACACCCATGTTGCAGCCTGGCAGGTGTCAAGGCTTAGCACTCCGCAAGGCAACACGATGCTAGCAGCCTTAGCCCTGGCAGAATGGGCTCTCAGATATACCAGAAGCTGCTTCTGGGCAGATCTTAATGCACTGCTTGGCCTTGTGCCATCTCCAGATAAAGATGCCACTTGTGACCTGCCAAACACCATCTGCTCAGTTTATTCATTCTGGCATTTAAGGACCCTGATAGGTGGTTTGCGATCAAGAAAATACCCTGGTGTTCCAACCTACTCCAGAGGTGCAAATACTCATGACACAGGGCCCAGGATTCCACTCCACCCTGCCTCTTCAGGACCACATCATGGTGGTGTTGTACATGCGAACCTGCACCCTACTGGTCTTGATGGGTGGCAAAAATACTGCAGAGCCAGATGAATGGCATGCAACTTCAACATGTTGATGTGGAGTCAGCCCTCTGCTAGATGCCAGAGGCCCTTGAATTCCACCTCTCACAGATGTCCGTCCCAGTCAAACAGGGACATGTCCCTCACCATCATCAGATCACACTGGAGAAGACAGAGCAACTTTCAGCTGGATCAAGCGCGTTTTAATAACCAACACTGCAAATGACGATCAGTCTCCTTTGAGACTAGGACGTCATCGGTCAGGTTGTCTTGATGCTGGGCCCACTGTATGTGCCATCGTGCATAGCTAAGAAGGAGGATGCAGGAGGCTGAGATGCCAAGAAGCCTCAGAGCTACTCCCATTTTTATCCAGGACCAAGCTTAATGCATCAGAATCACAGCACAAATGTCCTTGACTTGTTGCAGTTGAGAAAAAGCTTTGAACTACACTGTGTTCAGGAGTGCTCCAATGATATGAAGCCACTGTGAAGGAGTTAGGGGGTATTTCAGCTCATTGATAGTGAACCCAACATTGTCAAGAGGTACGCCGTCGTTTGGAGGTGGTCGGTGATTGACTGTGGTGAGCCCGCCTTTAACAGCCAGTCAGTTAAATACAGGAATACTAGTATCTCTGACCTCCCGTGATGGGCACCTGCCACCCTCATCACTTTTGTGATGACACCTGAGGGGTGCTGGTGAGGCCCAAGGGAAGCACAGCAAACTGAAACCTCACCTCACCTGTGAACCTCGGAAAATACCTGTGGGACTAGTACAGGGATGTGAAAAGGACCAGTCCTGAAGGTCCAGGGGTACCATCCAGTTGCCTTGCTCTAGAGCAGACAGGATCAGGCATTTAGAATGTGCCCTTCCGCAGAAAGGCATTCAGAGGCAGAATGTCCAGAACAGACCTAAACACCACGTCTTTCTTCAGAATGTGGAAATAGCAAGAGTAACAACCCGCTCCTCTTTATGAGTCCAGCATCCTCTTAATAGCACTCTTGGAGAGCCACAACGCACCTCTTGGAGCAGAATGTACGAGTAGTTGTCTGAAATTCGCTCTGAAATGGGACAGAGAAAATTACAGGGCATAATCATTTTAAACGACCAGTAAGATCTGGAGTAAGATCTGGATCACCAACCTGGGAAAAAAATGTAATTCTCAAACTCCTCCTCCACACACACCCCTCCCACTGTTGGGGCATGCCCTGCTAGAGGCAAACTAAAGTTGTTTGGTGGCTGTTGTGACAGAATAAGAGTAACTGCTGGCCTACATTCTGCCTGCCAGACCCACATCTTCGGTCTCAAAAGGACAGGGGTGTCTGTTGCACTAGTTTGGAAGGCTGTCTCTGATCATATGCCCGCCCTCTAAAATAGTCTCTGAATCTTCTGAATGGATGTGGAAACTACTTGCCAGAGGTCAACAGTCTCAAGGAGCATGCCATAGCTCTTGCAATCCTTAGAGAGCTCCAATTGAGTCTATGCCTTCTCATTGGAAAGACGGGACCCATCAAAAGGCACATCCACGAGGGAAGCCTGTATATCTTCCGAAAATCCTGTGGAACACTTCGCAAGCATCGCTATTGACGAAGAACGCCACCAGTACTGACTGCCCTTCCCAGACAATATGTAGTATCCAAACCTGTACGAATAAAGGACTTTACCAAATCCAAATTGATAACCTGGGCCAAAGAGTCATATGTTTAACATATTCCAGGACAGATTGCAAGATCTCGCTGGCTGTGTCACAAAGAGCCCAGCAAGAAAATACTGAGTTTAGTGACGGAGTGGCCTAAAAAAATTGTTTTCTGAAAGCATCAATCCTCTTAGATTCCCTATTTACCGGAATGATGGGAAATTAATTAGGGTTCAACTTAATGGTCAAGGCCTCTACTATAAGAATCTCTGGACTGGGGTGATTGGTGAGAAAATTGGGCTAACCGGGTGTCAGCCTGTGTTGTCTGGTAACCTTACGCCAAGATCAAGGATTCGACAATGTAGCCATCTAAGCAACAGTCCTGAAAATAATTGAAATGAAGCAAGAGCTCAGAAGTCACTGGCCAGGGTTGCAAAAACCATTAGAACATTTGTTTTGGTCTCAACTGAGTGCAGCTCCAATGCAAGTGCCTCGGCTGCCTTCTGGGTCACCATTGTAAGGGAGCCACTCTCCTCCACTGGTGACAGAAACGGCGAGTCAAGCTCTGCCTCAGTTGAGATGTTAACCCCACTGGCATTGTGTAGCTCAATGCCGAAGGCATAATCAATGTACTGAGGGGGTAGCAGCCCATCCCCATCACCATGACATAAATTAAATCTTCGGGTGCCCACCTGCTCTAGTGTAGGAATAAACTCAGAACCAAAGCAATAATGGAGTCTCTACTGCTAGGGGCAAAGAGGCAGAGGCACTGGTTTAGAATCAAATTGCATGGCAACCGGTCATGCGTTTGTTTTTCATTGTGCAACCCTGTTTGCGCTTGAACTGAAGTAAGTTCAGAGGCTGACTATGGCATCAGTACTAAATCTTCCTCCCGTGCCACTGGCATCCGCACCAACAGCTAGGTAGCGATGACCACTGTGGCTCTAAGGCCCAAAGTAGAGGTCTATCCTGGTACTGGTACAGGCAGGTAATAGGTACCAGAGGGAAAAGATGGTGCCGGGGATGAACTCACCAGTGGTAACTCAACTTTTGGCCCCTGGCAGAAGGAGTGCCAGATGGAGATGGAAATGCACCAAAAATTTGTAACATGTCCTCCTTGAAGGCCTTGCTCTGTTATGGGGTCAATAATGGCCCAGGAAATTCGGGCCACATACGGATAAGTAGAGAAATCGGTTCTGTGTCCGTAAACCTCGAAGAAGCATGATTGCCATTGTGACGCCCTCATGCCTTCTCTATGAAGTTAGATTGGTGGGATGGTGCTGAGTCCTGCTTCATTTTTAGGTCTCGCCCTGGCGAAAGCGCGCGAAGCGCGTTCTCGTCGCGAGACCTGTAGCCGTCAGCTCTGCTTACAAGGAGCCAAGAGGGAGATGGGCACGCGCAGCATGCCGGAATCGGATCAGGTCGCGTGCGTGAACACGCGCTCCGATTCCGGCATGCTGTTCAGGCACAATGCATCAGGACGCGCGCACGCACACACACACACAGACACACAGCCCCACATATACACATGCACAGCTACACACACGCACACACACAGCTACACTCACTCACGCGCACACACCCTCCACTCACCGGGCTCTTTTATCGCTGCGCTGCTACGGGATGTTCTGTGAGTTGGAGAACCTTCCTCGCACCGTTATGCCTTGCCTGCTCTCTCCCGGGAACCCCATCACTCCCAGAATCCCGGCTTTCTTCTGGGCTCCCTCTGCCTCCAAGGTGCCGCGCTCCGGACGAGCTAAGTCACCGCTAGCCTGCTACAGAGGCGGGGAATCTCCCGGAACTTCGCAGGCTCCTGCCTATCAAAGTAGAGCCCGCCTCTCTCGTCTGCGTTCCACGCCTCGTTATTAGTCAGTGCTTGTTTTTAACGTTATCTGTTTTGTAGGAACAGGAGTTTCACATAATACCAGTGGCCAAATCATGTTTACTGAGCACGATTACATCATTGAATTTTCTGACTATCCAGCAGTGCTGAAACCCTCGCTAAACTTCACAACCAAGGTAAGACTGTTTTTCATTCTGTTCAGCAAAGGCCATATCGGTTGTGCTCAATTCATTGTCAGGCGGAATTCTCTGACCTTACAAAAGCACAAGTTACTACTTGTGTAACGATATATCTGTAAAAGACATTAGTTAGTGATAGATTCCTTACCTTAGAATATCCCCAGGCGTCAGACTGGATCCGGAAACTTTTGCGTAGCAATACCCCTGCGTGTCGCTAGGCGTCGTCCGCGGCTCCGCGTTCGGCGTCGTTAGCGCCGGAATGATGTCGCCGGAGTACTTAGACGCCGCCCTTGCGCGCTGACGTCAGTTCTGATACACAGCTTTTCCGCGCCAAATGCAGAGCCATGATAGAACCAACACTGGTGCCATGAAACTAGGGCCCTGAAAGGGGGTGACCTTAACCCTAGATATCGGTTCGCAGAACGGGGAGGATGGGTGGGTCGGTAAGGAATCTATCATGCCTCTTACAGATATATCGTTACACAAGTAGTAACTTGTGCATCTGAAAGAGACACGTTCGTGATAGATTCCTTACCTTAGAATAGATACCCCAGCAATACCAACCCCGGTGGTGGATCTGCGAACCAATAATCACACCAGAAAGTCCTGGAGGACGGAACGGCCAAAGAAGCCATCCCTCCAGACTTGACTGTCCAGGCAGTAGTGTCTCGCGAAGGTGTGCAGCGAGGCCCACGTAGCTGCCTGACAAATGTCCTGCAAGGGGACTCCCCGGCCCAGGGCAGTAGCAGTCGCCGTGGCCCGAGTGGAGTGGGCCCTCAGCCCAACAGGGGGTTCCTTTTTAGCCACAGAGTAACACGCTTGGATGCACAATACGATCCACCGAGAGATGGTCCGCTTGTGCACCGCCCGTCCTTTCTTAGCGCCCACGTAACCAACAAAGAGTTGGTCATCCACCTGGAACTGGCGTGTGCGATCCAGATAGTAAGAGAGTGCACGTTTTGGGTCCAGACGGTGGAGCCTCTCTTCCCCTTTCGAGGGATGCTGAAAGAAGATGGGCAAGGTGATGGACTGCCCGATGTGAAAGGCTGTGACTACCTTGGGCAGGAAAGAGGGTCTTGTCCGCAACACAACCTTGTCCGGATGGACAGAAAAAAAAGGAGGTTTGGAAGAAAGAGCCTGGAGCTCACTCACTCTCCTGGCAGAGGTAATGGCAACCAGGAAAGCAGTCTTTAGAGTAAGAAGACGGAGAGGACAGTTATGAAGTGGCTCAAAGGGAGCGCACATCAGATAAGTAAGGACACTGTTCAAGTCCCACTGAGGCATCACGAATGGAACAGGAGGAAACATTTGTGTGAGGCCCTTCAAAAACCTATTTACAATTGGGGACTTGAACAAAGATGGCTGATCAGGTAGCCTTAAGAAGGCAGAAAGGGCAGAAAGGTAGCCCTTGATAGTGCCCAGAGCACAGCCCTGCTGGGCAAGAGAAAGAAGGAATAGGAGAACCTCAGAAAGAGGGGCATTGAGAGGATTCACAGCCTTTGCTGTGCACCATGCCACAAATCTGTTCCACCTGCAGGCGTTTACCGACTTTGTGGAGGGACGCCTGGCTGCCAGAATGACATTACAGACTTGGGGAGGCAAGTCAAATGGCCTCAACTGTCGCCGCTCAATCTCCAAGCTTGTAGGTGGAGACTGGACAGGTTCGGGTGGAGGACCGTCCCCTGCTGCTGCGACAGAAGGTCCTCCTGAAGAGGCAGACGAATCGGGGGATTGACTGACATGCTGAGTAGCTCTGGATACCAATATCTTCGTGCCCAGTTCCGGAGCCACAAGGATAACCTGGGCCCGGTCGCGCCTGATCTTCTTCAGCACTCTGGGCAGAAGTGGTATTGGCGGAAAGGCGTACAATAAACCGCAACTCAACTCACGACGAAAAGCGTCTCCGAGCGAGTGCCGCCTTGGAAATTCCAACGCGCAGAACTGATAACATTGCGTGTTCTCTTCTGTGGCAAATAGATCTAACCAAGGCTCTCCCCACTGCTGAAACAAACCTTGCGCCACGTCCGAGTGCAGACGCCATTCGTGATCGATCATGCACCGACGGCTGAGTTCGTCCGCCCTGGCGTTCAGAGAACCTGCCAGGTGTTGAACCACCAGGGTCACGCCCTGATGTTCCAGCCACTGCCAGAGGCGCAGAGCCTCCTGGCATAGGGTCCACGACCCCACCCCGCCCTGTTTGGCGGTGGTGTTGTCCGTGAACACCTGCACTACACTCCCCCGGACAGAGGGGAGGAATGCCTTCAGTGCAAGACGGATCGCCCGCAGCTCCAGAAGGTTGATGTGGAGCTGGGACTCCGCCGGAGACCAGAGGCCTCTGATCTCCGCCTCTCCGTTGTGGCCCCCCCCCAGCCCTGGAGGGACGCGTCCATCACAACTACGTGCTCTGGGTGGGGAAGGGAGAGGGATCTGCCGCTGACCCAATCGCGGTCCGTGAGCCACCACTGCAACTGTCTTGCAGTGCCCTCCGAGATCAAGACATGGTCGGACAAGTTGCCCTGATGCTGGGCCCACTGAAACTTCAGGTCCCACTGCAGAGCCCGCATCCGCCACCGGGCGTGATGCACCAGAAGGATGCAGGAGGCCATCAGCCCCAGAAGCCGCAGCGTCAACCTGACCGAGACTCGGGATAAAGGCCGAAAGATCGGAATCAGAGCCTGAATATCCCGAACCCGCTGTTCGGGAGGATAAGCCTGAAACTGCGCCGAGTGTAGAACCGCCCCGATAAAGAGGAGCTTCTGAGAGGGACACAGGTGTGACTTCGGCACATTGATGGAGAACCCCAGCAGGTGCAGGAGGTCGGCCGTAGTCTGGAGGTGGCTGACGACTGTCTGGGCGAGCCCGCCTTCAACAACCAGTCATCGAGGTAGGGGAAGACTGAAACCCCTAACCTGGACAGAACAGGAACTCTGCAACAGGTGCGTTGCCCAGTAAGATATTTTGTAATGCAGCCTGCCTACATAACGTGTATTTGTAAAGCGCACTTTCATCCACTGAATAACAGATGCTTATTGTTACCCAACTTAATGGTACTCATTTTGTCGACCTCAAAAGGATAAAAGTCCTGGTGGACTCGCCGGGATCCGAACCGGTGGCCATGAGGACAAAAACAGGCCCCACAAATCTGTCCTCGTTTCTAATTTCTGTACAACAGTGTTTTAAAATAGAAATTGTAAAATTGACTATCATTCTACGTTTTTCATGACTCCGCCTCTTTTCTGCTGTCACAATCGGATCCAGTTTTACAGGATACCAGAGTACATTTTTTTTTATAATTTCCACCTCTGCCCTCAAAAATTGGGCCCTCTGTGAAAACGGTCTCAACTTTGCCTCCATAGGAAGGCCCCTCTTTTCGAGTACATTGATCATATAAAGCTACCCCTCAAGAGCCTTAAAGGGAAGGTCACAGGTGTTTCTCTTTTGTTATACTCACTGCTTTATTTTCCGAACAAATGCATTTCTGCTCCATTCCAGTAAACCTGAGTACAGTCCCAACGGTGGAGAAGCATAAACCGAAAATTGAATTATTCCGACTTATCTGCTAAACTAATTCGCCTGCATCAAACTTTGCCTTCACTTAGTATTAAAATGTGAATGGCCTGATTCCGGACAGGCTGCGCTGCGCGGGAGCACAGAGTGACCTTGAGCAGGAGTGAATAAAGCACATTTATCACTGGAACGGCGTGCTGGCTGTCAGTCAATACCGGCCTCTCATTTGTTAGCAAGATATCCTGCTGTGATCTCCTCATTACAATGTGCTTTAACTTCCTGGACAAATGACAACCAGAAAATGAGGCAGATTTTTTTCCTGGCCTAGGCTTAATCCAACAAAAAAATAAAAATAGGCAACAGCTGTAACCAACCAGTGCTAGCGGGCGGTGTTCGAGAGCGCGAAAATGAACGCTGGTGTTATTAGCGCCCAACGGTTCCCGCCTCAGTGCACAAACAATGCCGCCTGCTTGAATGCCGGCGGGCTGGCGGCTAAAAGCCACAAAGCGCTACACAACGGAACTGCGGCAAAACTAAAGTAACATGGGGTTGGCGCACTCTCACCCGGGCTTAATCGGCTCTATATATGATTTATTCAATGGTAGTCATGTCAGCATCCTCGGGAGGAAAAGCGGGTGTTTGTGGCCGTTGGATCAAACCGAGATCGCTGCAGTGGGTGCTTTAGCTCACTGAGTCACCAGACCACATCGAGTTGTTAAAAGGATTAACTAATTACGCTGCCAGAAATAGGGACTAACCAAATGGGATTAGTGACTTGCCACTCTTATCTACAAGATAACCTACATGCAACACAGATCTATCTGCACCATCAGTGAGGTAAGCAGAGACGGTACAGAAATTGGCAGCCAGGCAGGGTAAGTTCTGAATACTGGCAGTAAGTATAGCAGGGCCACTTTACATGTACCGTGGTCCTGAGTGTCCCTCCCGGGCCAGCAGTGCTCCTTTAAGAGCAGCCACTGATCCGAAGCGTGAAGCCAGGCTGCTCTGCATTTAATGTCCGAGCTGAGGAGGCTGCCATCACTGCTGGCTCCTCTCCAGCCACCCACCAGGGGCTCCAGAAACCTCAGCCTGCCATCTCCTATCCCACCATACCAGCTAACAGCGAAAGCACTCACCCACCCTTCTGAAGACCATAACCTCGAAGAGAAGGCCAAGCTCCTGGCGCTTGCGTCTCAATGACTCCGCCACTAGTGCAGGCCGGGGTGCTGCTGGAAGTGTACAGCTCTCACTGCACCCTTCACTGCCAGCTTCACCCACATGCAGTTTCCATCAACAATATACAGTGTCCCACAGACAGGCTGAGGGCCAGAGACAAGGTGACAGTCCGCTCTAGCGCAGCAGGCCTCCCACTGACATCCTGAGGCTCCGCGGTTGGCTCCACTGGCACATTACAGTATTCAGGACCATCTTTCAGTCTATACATGTCAGTTTATCCTTCATCTAACCTGTGGTCAGTCCAGGCCAGATTACGACGTGGTAGAGCCATGACGCATGGCTTAAGTATGGCTCTTTTTCCAGACTACGCTTGCGACCTATATAGCATGTAACACACATTAGGACATGCCGGTGACTGAAGTCTCCTACAACACGCGGCTCCGCCTTACATGGTATTTTACTCAAAGGTGGATTAGACAACAACCAGCCTCCAATTTTCCAAAAGTATTACTAAGACCCCTCTGTCTGCCGCTGCTCCTATCAGAATCTCTGAATTAGTCCCTGCAGGCTCCAAGGAACTCGCCCCTGTGTTCTTGTTAGATCACTGTGGCTACAACAGGGCTAATGTAAGATCAATGAACTACTCGGGCAGCATCCTAGCCCATCGTTCTTTTGCTCACCATGCCGCCACTCCAGTTTGGACACAGCCACATGCAATTCAGTCTTCACCCCAGCCGCAGGTCCTCCGCTAAGACAGAGGAGTGTATCCACACTGCGAGCAGTTTAAAAAGGAAAAATAAAATGATAATAACGCAATGCTATTATCCTTTGATGTTTCCATTTCTCCTTAGGTGCGGGCTGGGCTGGCCAGAGCAGGGGGAGGAGTGGTGAGCACACTCGAAGTGCGCATGACGGTTTGGCTAGCCTTCTTGAGTCGGCCAAAGTCATGCGCACTTTGGCATGTTCTCCACCAGCTGCATTGCACAGCCTGGGTGGACAACATGCACAGCCTCCCAGTCCCTCTCGGAGCACCGATCCACGGCACTCAGACCAAACACAGCGCTGCTGTAATGCAGTCATGATTTGCTAGGGGAACCTGTGTGCTTCCTGGTTCCTGCTCCTGGAGTCCACTGAAGAGCAGAAGTGGGCCGAGAGGTGGTGGCCAGTCTGCAGGTAAGTGTTTTTTAAACATTTATTTTCTCCCCCACCTCGCCACCCCCGTTAAGTAGCGGCCGCCCTCACTGCTTGACCCTGCTCCAATAAGAACAGTCCAGCACGAGCCGCCAGGCCAGGTCCTCCCTGAATTGGAACATAAGCAACCCAGATCGGCTTCGTTTTTATTAGAGCTCTTCAGCCAGTTATATGCATTTGGTTGGGTCCAAACTGAGGTGGTGAGGTGTGCAAAATTATGATGTACTAGGATGCGCCCAAGTAAATTACCACGGTGGTGTTTAATTCAAGCATTCCTTCCGTCACTCTTTTGTATACTTTCACCCCCAGTCTCGAGCACACGCAATCCTTCCGGATGCTATCCCTCTTCCAAGGTGCATGGCAACATTGCCTTTGGCGCTCTTGTGACTCCTGTACAATTATGCAATTAGTTGCAGACGTGGCTGTTCCACCATGGCAAATGCATGTGTAGTGTCTCCGGGCTCTTCCAGTGCTCTCTCTTGCTGCGTTGGGTGAGGATGGCCCTTCTTTGTTGCTTCGGTGGCATACTCCTACCAGGATCACTAGCTCGCACGCTGAAAAGTAGTGTCTTTCCTCATCGAGTGCTTCTTAAACCTCAAGCTGCTGTGGGCGCTAAAGCACCACAGCTCCGAAGGCAGAGACGGTGCCGCAAGGCCACGGAGACACAGAGCCGTTTTACAGTCCAAAGAAGTATGCCGATTTGCTAAAAACACAGACGAGTGCACTGCTTTATGGAGGCAAATATCACTCCTCTAGGAGTCCATAACATTGTGCCAATAAGCACAATGCAACATCGTTAGCCACTAAAAATCGCACGTAGCACCCGGCAATCTCCGTCCGCGGATCCCTGGTAGTTGACTCTCTGTAGCAGTTCCAGAAACATCTACATGTACAGGAGGGAAATTACTCATTTGGGTCTGAAAGGAAAACAATCCACAAATCGAAGGCACTCGGGGCTTAGCAGCGGTAGCACAAAAGTACAGACCCCAGGAGGGACCCGGCAGCTGCAGCAGACTTCCATCAAAATGTGTCCCTGCAGCAGTCAGACACCGCAGGCACAAAGCCCCACGAACACCTGCGGAGGGATGCAAAAAGCTCCTTTGTACATTTGCAAACATGGGGTCAACCCACGCTTTTATTCTTTGACTAGGACACTTCAATAGTCTGAAAAAATGACGCTTTATTGAGGTACACTTCAAACATAATGGATGTCGTTAGCTTAAAAACAGCAGGTTTAGTGTCACAGAAGAAGTAGGCAGACAAACAAATGCCCAGAAAAAGAAAAAACTTTGTTCATCAATACCCGACTTGAACAGGCGATTGAAATGTTTTCTATCTTCGAGGAGCAAATTGATTTTTGTCCGTGGGCCCCTGAAAGCGCATGTCCGCTGCAAGTTTACAGAGCGATGGTATGTTTGGTTGTGGACAAAGCGCATCTTTTGTTTTAATTAAGCAGAATACTAATATATTAACAAATCTGACGTTAGCTCACGGCTCAGTCACCGAGACATGGAGTATACACAGTCCTTGCTATCTTGGTAAAGTGAAGGACCACCTTCCTCTCTCCCTCGTGACTACTTCCTTAAGATTTAGGAAGCGGCATCAGGGACCAGGCACCAACCTGGTCAACCATCTATTTCAGTAGGAAATGGACACAAGAGCTTAGGATGGAGAACTCCTGTCCAAAGCATAATGCTTGCAGAGAGAGGGTGGAGTAGGTAACTGTATCAGATTTTCAAATACCGTCCAGAGGCAGGAGTCGTCGAAAAGCCAGTAAGGCTGCACTGGCTCGCGCCATGTATATGGATCACCGCTGGAGTGTTTAGGAGCAGTAAAAGTCAGATTTGTGGTGAAGTTTTTGAAGATACCAGACATACTAGTAACAAACAATGGTGTCCAATTTGCCTCTGGGGAGATGGGAGAGATTATGTTTAGAGAGAGGATAGATGAAACAACAGAAAACTGATATTTTCCCCAGGATACTGGCACAATTTAGAATAAATAGATTGGCCAAAGGTTGCATACAGATGCCGGTAACTGAGTGAGTCCAAGTGAACAATGTTCGTAATCACTTGTCTTACCCTGCAACATGGCAACAGGTATGCCACTTTTTGAGTTGAGGAAGTTTTTTCCTGTTTATTTAAAAGTAGGTAAAATAAGAAAATGAAAGCTGTGATATCACGAAAAAGTGAAGGACTATATTTTGAAGAAACCAGGAGGATATAAGGTATGGTGTGACAAAACATTTAGTGTGAAGAATGGAGTAGAAAGCTTGAGAAAGGGTGTGTGTCAAATTTCCACTATATGGATAAAGTTATTTCATAATATTTAGTACCAAAGAGAATTCAAAAGGTGAATACAAATGCTCTGGTGATGGAGGAGGGAGAAGCCTGACACTGTTGGTAAATGGCAAGGGGAGGAGCAGAATGAGCTGAACAAATAAAATGTTTTCCTAATGAGGAGCACCCACGCTAAACCTATGGTGAACGTGCAAACATTCAGAGAAGAAGCCGAGTAGCTGAGAGATTTTATAGAATGAGACTAAGTTATACTTGTTGAATTCTTTTTGTTTTGATGTTAAAAAATATGTTGATTCAGAGTGTCAGAAAATCTTTTAATATATTACAAAGTGGAAGTCCCCACAATGATTTGATTTAGGATTTATAAAGCGCCTGAATCACCCCCAAGGGGTATCTCCGCGCTCGTGAACTGCATAGTTGGACAGAAACAGGGAGTAAGTTAGAACAATGAGGTCTTCAAGAGCTTGCGAAATCTCAGGACGTTAGAGCATTCACGCAAATGAATTGGAAGTTGGTTCCAGACAGGTGGGGGCTAAGTGGAAAAAAGCTTTCCCACCCAGCCGAACCTTCTTGCAGCGTAGCACCACATGTAAAGATTTGGTCCCTGAGCGTAGTGTCTAGGGAGGCTGATATTTTTTAAATTTCCCTGCTAAATAGTTGGGCCCTTGCCCTTTAGGGCTTTATGCACAATGCAGCAGATCTTGAAGGAGATTCGCTTCTGTACAGGCAAACAATGCAGTTTCTGCAGGAAAGGGAGAGAGACATTTGTAGATCTGAGGTAGATTCCCTAAATGCACTAGACATTATTCATGAAGTGCCCAGGTCTCAAACCTTTCAGTGCGCCTAAGAATTACTTCGGTATGCAAACGGAATTTGGGACATGTCAAATTATAATTTAGAGTGTCAGGATATTTAGGACTACAAAATCTACTCACGATCAGGCAAAAATGTAAGTACAGCGGGTTTTCCAAATTAGTATGTTTAGGTGTATGGGCAAGGAAGAAGGAGAAGTGTCACACGGGACCACGTACAATGCATAAGTCAGAGTAGGTAAAATGCCAGTAGGCCAGCTGCAGGCATCACTAGGTTACACCATGAGAACATACAACATCCTGTGTAAACATGCTAGCTTGCATTCTGGAGCTCGGACTCTTTCTGATGGGCCAGCATTCTCTCCAATGCATAATTAGGCACAAAATAGCTCTCTATTGTATATCATTCTAAATCTCTTCAAGACAGTTTGTAATTGGGAAATAGCAAAAACAAATCCCAACTTTGTCTCGAATACAAGTATTGAACAAAAGAAATGCATTATTCTTCGAATAAATATAATACATCCGGCGCCAGGCCTTTTCTACCTGGAGTTCCCAGAAAATCGTTTTCCAGCACCACAACGTTGCTGCATTCTGCACGTGTAATTGTTTATTTTAACACATGTATCAATAGTCATAGACCTATAAGACAGCTTAGCAGGCAAGCCTTCAGTCAACACATTATTTGTGTGTGTGTTCGTGGACACTACGCTCATCAGCAGCACTGTGACATGTCAATCGATTTTGTCCAAAAGCGTTTTCTTTTTTCATTTTTGAAGCGCTTCTCTGCGGCGCACCAAGGCAGAGCAGCCTGAAACGAAATATTAAAGCTTCCCGCCCGACCTCCAAGGCCAGGCGCACACCACCGGGATTTTAAAATTACATTACAGAGAGCGCGGGATGTGGTGGATAATGAAAGTGGAGCACAAAAGAGAGGCAGGAAGGGGAAGAAGGGAATCACATGATGGGGCTGGCAAAGAAAATTGAATTGGCGTGACGAGAGTGACTGAAGAGAGACAGCCCAGTCCTATCCCATCATTTCAGGACCTGTCCTTCCACCTGCAGAGGCGGCCATCTTTGTGCGCCATGCCTAAGCTTTGTCGAAACTCACCGAACCTGTGTCTTCAGAGGTGCTTGGAGAATATGACATCGTTTGTTCCTTATACGTCATAGGGAGTCATGACACGTGAATGGAGTACAAACGCGTAAAAGACAAGGCAGATAGATTTCAAGACAATTGCATGAAGAAAATATGTAATCCAATCTTGCAACTGGGCTGCTAAAACACAAAATTAGTGAAAGTATTGCTAAAGCAATATTTCTGCAACTGTTGTGTACAGTTTACCACAGTGCAATAATTTTCATATACCGTCTTAATTAATCCAAACATAACTTGGAATTTTCCTACATTCGTTTCTGGTTACATATGCTTTGCTACATAAAACTTTTCTGATCAAAATCCTAGTGCTACTACATAAATAAAAAAAGGCGCGGCTCGCCAACCTCTGTTTTTAGGTCGAGCCTGGAATTCGCATCCAAAGGATGCGTCCAGGTGGAGACTTATAGCTAGCTGACTCGGGGGAATGAAGGACAAGAAACTGCCACGCGCTTCTCTTCGGCTGGATTACACTGCGTGCAAGCGCACCCACACTCACGCATGCGCACATCACAGCCACACGCATACACAGCCACACGCATACACAGGCACACACACACACCCCCCCCGTCGCCGCCGCACCTACACACACACTAGCGCACCTACACGCACACACAGAGACCCCCCACACACACACCAGCACACACACACCAGCACTGGACCCCACTCACCGGCTACGCAGGGTTTCTCTTCTCTGGGGCAGCCCCCAGGCTCTCCCTAGCTCACGGGAGCCCCGGGCCGTGGGTGGACTCGGCTTCTTTGCTCCATCCCGGCGGGCAGCCAATCATAGCCCAGCAGCAGGTGGGACTTCCTTCTTTCTTCTGGCCCGGCCCACGTCTTCTCTCCCGTTGCCTGGCTTCCTGCCTCAGGGGTCCGCCAATGGCAGCGCGGCCCCGAGCAGGGAGGCGGGCACAGCGTTTCCTCGGGAATCCCGGTGTACCGTAGTTTAAACTTCCCATCTGGCTGATCTTCCCCCTCGTTTGTGCGCATGCGTATCATTAAGAGCATGCGCAGGATGCCGGGTGCTGCAGCAGCGCCAGGATTTTCTGTGGGGTTGCCACTCCAGTGCAGTGCTGTTCCTGAAGAGGCGCCAATGCAGACCAGGAGCAGAGGCGGTCAGGTAAGTTTTCACATTTTATTCTCCCTCGGCCCCCACACGCAACCAGCCCCCCCGTACCCTCCGCGCGACCATATTCGAGTCTTGGCGGCGTGGCAGGATTAACATTCTGTGATTTTGGGCAAATCACTTTAATCTCTCCGCACCTAAAAGTTAACGTGTTTGTCTGTAATGCAACTGGAGCTCATATAGGACTTGTGCACATATTTGTAAGAATCGGTGCTTGTGAAACACGCTAATACATTCTCCCTGTCTTCATGGGCTCTCCCTGAGCCGGCTGCACAAGAACACCATGCAAAAAAGCAGCTCACCAACTTTATTTATTTATTTACATTCCTCTCAGCTCAACCCTCAGCTGTTTAATTGAATTGCACAACCCACCCTCCCCCTCCCCAGCACGCGATCAGCACATTATACGTCAGCCAGTATCGATAACTTTCACCAAAGCAAAGTCAAGTCCAATCCAATTTCACACTTCCCAAATTGACCAGAGCGCGGCATGTACCACGTGTGGGCGCCCGTGTGTAATTTTGTTGTATGTGTGTATGTGTTTGCATGTCTGCGTGTGGTAAACATGCCGCAGCGGTGGCGGCGCCCGGCTCCTCTGGAAGACTTTCACACGCGCACCACTTTCCGCACTTCTGGACTTTTTATCTTTTGGAAAAAAGGGGTGATAAAAGGAAGAGAGCCAGCCACGAGAAATGAATCTTTTCTAAAAGCACCGTCTGAATGGAATGCCAAAAAAACCTGCTAGTTAAAGCGAGTTTCTTAACCAAGCTTAATATACATATTTACAACAGTACTACCCGACCTGAGAAGCCCCCCTCGTGACAAAGTGTCACTCATAGTCGTTACAATGTCACTCATAATTACACTGAAATTATAAAAATGTCACTCGTACAAATCTGAAACCTTGGCAGCTATGGGCTTTCACTGCAGGCAGGCCTGGGGGCCAACTTGAATTACCAAGGCTCAAGCCTCACGCAGCCTTCAGCCAGCTCTAGGCCACAGACATTGCGGCCTGGAGGCCAACTTGAATTGCCACGACCCGCGGTGGCTACAGCCTGCCTTCAGCCATCTGTACACCAGAGTCTCCCTGCAAATATACAACACGAAACTCCAGAAATAGTTTAAGACCATACTTACGAGCGCGGAACCAATCTACTGCTTCTGAAGGTGTACAGTGGACTCTTCAGCAGGCATTTGATGGCAAGATCATTTTTTCTTAAGTTGATATGGTGACGTGCATAGTAAGATGTGCAAACCTATTACTTTGCAAAGGAAAGGTTGCTGTTTTCCCAGAATAGAAATCCCAAATACGGTGACTGTTTCATAAATTAATGTAAAGCAAGATCTGTATTACATTTTATTACCTCTTCTGCTTTTACATTCACAATCCTGAAGCACTATGGCATTGAAAATCGTAACCTGCATTGGAGTTGTTTGCCAATATAACTTGAAAGGTAATTCTTGCTAAATGCATGCACAAGAAACTATTTAAAACAAACAGTGCACATTATATTTTATTCCCCAGCATCAGTCCACAGACCTGCAGGTACCGAAACTAACTTTCTGTCGAGTGCTGCTCTCTTTGATACTCTCTCTGTGATTGACGGTCATGCTGACAGCTCTTACCCCCGCAGCGAAGGGGCTAAGCTATTAGCATTGTAAATGTTTAAAAACAAAAACATAAATAAAAGGCATTGCCATTTACAATGCCAATAGCTCTAACTTTAATAATGCGAGACCTATTGCATTGCAAATGCTTGTTTAAATATTGTTGGTTTTCCTTAAGCAGCGCAGCATGCCGCCTGTGACGTGCTGGTTACTAAAAGCATATAATATTGAAAAAATAGAGTTTGCAGCGCCACGCCAAAGAAACAAAAGGCACGCTCGCCAAACACAAATCTATCAATATTGTACGTTTTACGTAAGCAACCAGAAACTTTTCAGCAAATCAGCACTAAAGCAATAAATAGATGACACTGCTGTGAGTGAGAAACCCATTTAAAATAAGGGGTGCGCCTTATCCTTTATCACCCTGAAAAACATACTTGCTGCTATATTAGGAATAGATGTATGTGTGTTTCCCAAGTGAGAAACGCCATGTAAATTGTTTGTAAATAATCCCAAAGTTCTGACTGCTTTGGTGTACCATACATACTGAGCAGCAATATAATGGATCCAATATTTCCTCTTAATCCAAAGGCAATATGTCAGAACTGTCTCTCAGCACACTAATACATCAGGATTGTATGTCGTGTCTTCTAGGGCCGCCATCATCACTTCCCTTTGACATGCATAAAACCATTTAACGTTCTAGATAAACACTGATCGATCAAAAAGTAAGGTCTACATCTTTAAATTCCGGGACCCACTCACCAGTGGATATGAGAGACCTTCTTGCTTCAAAATAAAGTGTGGATGGAGCTATTCATGAACAACAGTCACTACTTCTCCTTACTCTTTACTTGGCCAGGTAAATTTAGTGAAGCGACGCCGCAAGGGGATTAAGGCAAAAAGCTGGAGTTTCTGTTTAAAACCAAGCTCGCTTTCATCCCTCAAGTCTATCACGTGGTCAAATGCAAGAAACACAAACCAGACATGCAAAGGAAGGTACCCCAATTCTGACCGACCAGCAAGTTAAATGGCATCCCTGGGTTCATGGTTTGCAGCGCTTAGAGACCATTGGTGATTTAGCGCTTTACAAATATAAATTAACAATAACAATACCTTCTACTCCTGCTGAGAGTAACTAGAGAGCTCACTTAATCTATCAAGGCAAAAAGGTACTCCAACACTGTGTGTAAATCCTCACAAAACCTAATAGGAAAGTTGCAAAGGATTTAGAACAAGGCAACAGGAGCGCATTAACTTCAAAATCAGAACCATGAATTTTCAGCCTTGAAATTCATTAATTCACTCTCTGGTGAGCAAAGAATAATAGTGAAGATATTTTACATTTCCAAGAAAGCTTTCAGGGTAGCAAGTTGCAATATATGCAAATACTGTAGCTTCTTCACGCTGCCACTTGAAACTGGAGATCAGCCTTAGTAACCTACGTCACCAGATGAAACCAATGAAACAAACGGAGGAAGATGTCTTGGCGTTTTGAGGCCTGCACTGTGTAATAGCGTAAGGTCTCAACAGAATTAGCAGTCCACAAAGGAGCTAAACAAATTATTGTATTAACCTTATTTAGGCTGATATTAAAAGTGAAACACACGGCCCCTGCCTTTCACAAAGGGCTAGCCCTGAAGGCATCACACCATACAACACCAACTATGTGTGCAATCCACACAGCCTGCAAATAAGTCTCTTCTTAAGCATCACTGCGGTGCCTAAGGTACGATGGTGGCATTCGGCACCACTGATGTGACCTCTATGCATGCCTTTGAGAGTGTGCCCAAAACATGGCAAGGCACCACTCCACGCCTAACCAAGATTCCAGAAGAAAAATACAGTCTACTGTGGTTCATCTTGGAAAAATAAAATATGCATGGATGCAAACAAAAAGGACAAACACAAATTATATATATTTCTTATGAATTAAATAAACGTTTTAGGAACAATCCTGTTTTATTTAAGCGTTGCCCTTCTTTGCAATAAAGTTAGAAGCTCAGTCCTGGTGAACGGTACTGTAATAGTCAATTATTGTTTTGATGATCATGCGGTAGCAGGTTTCTTCTTCAACTAGAAAGAACCGTTATTGTACATTGTAGACACAGGCTCTTTCATTTATATTTCCTACAAAAATACAAACCATTTCTTAAAAAAAAAAAAAGCCCAAGAGTACCATATATCTCTTACCAATGAAACATTATGGAAAGAGACCTTGTAGAAAGCTTTCTCAGAGCACGCATACAACACTGAAGGAGCGCAGCTATGCGCACTGCAGTAATTCCCATAAAACAGCCCAGGGTCCTCTCACAGCCATACGTCATTCTCTCGGCTACTCTCCACTATTGACACATGCCTGACTTGGAGGGATTGCTGGCTGAAGGGGTCACTTGTGTGACTCGCCCCGCTAAAAAGGAGAGTAGTGTCTCAAACTACTATGTGTTTTACTTTTTATTTGATGGGCCGCTTGTATGAATTGAGCTACAAAAAGCCAGGGAGCTGGGTCATGACTGAGGATGTAACAATGAGCTGTGTCCAGCATCATGTAACAATTTGCTTTGCCCTGCATCATGATCGAGGATGCACCAGTGTGTTCATCTTGCATCATGGAATGATATGCTCTTGTCCTGCAACAAGTAACATGTAACAATGTGCCCTGCCCTGAGCATGATTCAGGTTGTAACAATGTGCTCTGCCCTGAGAATGATTCAGGTTGTAACAATGTGCTCTGCCCTGAGCATGATTCAGGTTGTAATAATGTGCTCTGCCCTGTGTCACGATTGTGGTTGTAACAATGTGCTCTGCCCTGTGTCACGATTGTGGTAGTAACAATGTGCTCTGCCCTGAGCATGATTCAAGTTGTAACCATGTGCTCTGTCTTGCGTCATGATTGAGGTTGTAACAATGTGCTCTGCCCTGAGAATGATTCAGGTTGTTAACGATGTGCTCTGTTTGGTGTATTTACTGAGGTTGTAACAATGTGCTCTGCCATGAGCATGATTCAGGTTGTAACAAAGTGCTGTGCCCGGCGTCATGATTCAGGTTGTAACAATGTACTCTGCCCTGAGAATGAATCGGGTTGTAACAATATGCTCTGCCCCGTGTCACGATTCAGGTTATAACAATATGCTCTGTCTTGCTTATTGATTGAGGTTGTAACAATGTGCTCTGCCCTGAGCATGAGTCAGGTTGTAACAATGTGTTCTGCCCTTCATCATGATTGATTGCCGTAAATTCCGTGCAGGAAGGGAAGTAATTCTGAACGTGGTAGGAGCCAAAAAAGTAATAAATATTCGGTTTCATAGAAGATCCATACTTTAAAAACCGACCAGGATATTTTGTGACTTATAAAAGACGTTAGGAAGAAAACAGGAGGACTGATTAGTTCTTAAAAGTGACAACTTAATCGAATACACCCGTAGACTGAATACTCCATTTTCTGTCCTAAAATGGTTCACCTCATGCTTCAGTACAGAGAATAAGTGTTTCAAAATAACAACATTAATACAAAAAATAAGCAAATTATTTGAGACAATGTGTTTTTTGATGTCTCACTTAATAGGAATAAAAGGTAGAAGCAAGAATGAATGGTCTTAAGTTGTGTTTGTTGCACTTTGCATTTTAGGGAAAAGCATTTTTTTTAATTTGCATCAAGAGCTTTGGAGGATATACACAATATTTGTGTTTCTACACATCACATAAAAATATAGTGCAGAAGAAAAGCCCTCACTGCTTGTGCCATATTTGGACTGTCATGGGGATGAGCCTTGCTTTTACACTGTGTTAAGTTGGCATGAGCTTATTAGAAGTTTAAACACAATTTTTCCTTTCTGCTGCCTTTGCACACGGTACACATTATTATAAATGTTTAGAGTTTAGCAGAGTGTTTTGCTTCACACAAGAATAATATGTTTTTCTATATTAGCAGCCTTGCTTGGTGAGCTTTGTCTGAACAGTGAGTGCCGAGGCCTTCAAGGTTATTTCAACACAGTGGTTGTTGTTTGGACTGATCAGCACACGTTCTAGACATAACATATATGCAGCTGTAGCCACCTCTGAATTTGGCACGTTTAATAAAGCACTGAGTAGGCATGACCACACACACTTGGAGAACATTCGCATGCAGAGAGCTGTGGCAGAAACTGATGTGATCCATTTCTGCTAGGACCAGAGGTATGGGGCCGCCCTTGTAATCCCAAGAGACCATCTGTAGATCTAAAATAACCTACTAGCAAGGGAGGGTGAGATATAGGTGCATTCTAACCCGTTTCCATTTAGCATTGTAATATGCTTTCTCCCTTTGTATTTTATGGAATAGTAACTATGCTGATAATCTTGTTGCTTATAATATGTTTGCTTGTATTGGCTAAGATACTGCGCATGAGAACACGGCATTAGAAATAAATATTTCAAACTTGCACGTGTCTTCATTTACTCCCAGTTTTGGACTGGTATGAGAGTATAACGAAAGAGTGTTCATGTGTTCCACATTGCCTGAGGTATTCTAAGTTCCATGTTCTGGGCTGTCTAATCATAGGGGTTATGGAAGAACCAATGAGACACTGATTGCTAGTCAGGTAGGGGATTTTGGCTACTAAGGTGAGTTTTGGTACACCCTAATTCACTGAGGTTCCAAGTCTCTATGCACAGTTCTGTGTATGAGCAGAAACCCTGCTACAGGACTTTCGGTCAACCATATAAATTGTGCAAACCAATGGAGATCTGTTAAACATCATTGAAGAGCTCCCTAAAGCTCCTGCGAGATGGTAGGTAGCATTGTTCAGCTCCGTGTGGTATTGTCCGTGTCGTGCATGCCGGAAGTGAAGTACACAGTGTTTTTATAGGAGACACCCCAGCTCGATGATGTCAGTTACTTTTGCAACTTTCCATGCCAGAAGCTCAGAGCCATGAAGTACAATGACCTCTGGTGTGGAATACTAGGGCACTGAAAGGGAAAAGCCCTCTCCCTAGAAATCCATTTGCATAGCAGGGAGGATGGGTGGGTCGGTAAGGAATCTGTGGCTAGTCAGAGGCTCAACCAAATAAGGTGTTACCAAAGGTAAGTAAATTGCTTATCTGATAGAGACTTCTAGCCGCAGATTCCTTACCTTAGAATAGATACCATAGCAATACCTCAGAGGAGGTGGGTTTGCAGAGCAATTTCACACAAGGAAGTCCTGCAGGACTGAATGGGCAAAATGCCCATCCCTACGAACCTGACTGTCCAGGCAGTAGTGCTTGGTAAACGTGTGCAAGGAAGCCCATATGATGCCTGGCAGATGTCCATGACAGGAACTCTGCATACTAATGCAGTGGTTTCAGCATTAGCTTTGGTCGAATGAACAAGCAAACCCTCAGGAGGTTTCTTCTTAGCGAAGGCGTAACAGAATTTGATACAGAACACGATCCATCATGAGATGATCCTCTTCTGCACGGCCCATCCTTTCTTTGCTCTTACATACCCCACGAAGAGTTGGTAGTCAACGCGAAACTCTCGTGTGCAGTCAAGGGAGAACGACAACTCTCTTTTTGGGTCCAGACGGTGAAGTTGCTCCTTTTAATTGGAGGGATGTGGCAGAGAGTAAAAAGTAGGTTGAGTGATGGATGTGAGTGGTTGACCTAAATGGAATGGAGCAACCACTTTCATAAGAAAGGAAGTGCCTGTACTAAAGAGCCAGCTTGTCTGGGAAGATGTTCAGATAAGAAGGCTTGGATGACAATGCCTGAAGCTTACTGATGCTTCGGGCAGATGTTATGGTCACGAGAAAGGCCTTGTTGATGGTAAGGATTCTGAGTGGACAATTGTGCAGGGGCTCAAAGAGGGAACACATAAGGAAAGTGAGTACAACATTGAGGTCCAATTGGGGCATAATAAAAGGAGAAGGTGGGAACAAATGTAAACCTTTTAGAAACCTATTTACAACAGAGGGATGGCTGGTCAGGGACCCACAGAAAAGCTGAAATAGCAGAGAGATAGCCCTTTAGAGTTCTCAAAGCAGAGCCATTCTGGGGAAGGGAAAGGATGACAAGGAGAACCTGAGAAATATGGGCAGAAAGGGGAACGATCTGTCTTTCTGTACACCATGCCACACATTTTTGCTGACAGAAGTTGTAAACTGTCTTGGTGGAGGGACGCCTGGCTGCAAAGGTAACGCCAAAGACTTTGGGAGGAAGGTCAAAAGCCGTGAACTTTCGCTGCTCCATCTCCGCGTAAAAAGGCACAGCACTCTCAGTGCCCAGTGTTAAGCAACAAGGATGACTTGGGCCCAGTCATTTCTGATCTTGAGAACTCTGGGCAGGAGTGGTATGAGAGGAAAGGCTTACATGAGGCCTGAGCTCCACTGGAGACGAAAAACGTCTCTGAGCAAGAGCTACCTTGGAAACTCCAGCCCGCATACTTGCTGACATTGCGCGTTCTCAGCAGCGGCAAAGAGTACTAACCAAGGCTCTCTCCACTGCTGAAAGAGACCGCGCACCAGCTCCAGATGGAGACATCATTCATCATCAACAAGGCATCTTCGACTGAGTTCATCCACTCTGGCATTAAGAGAGCCCCCCAGATACTGAACCACCAGGGAAATTCCCAGGTGTTCCAGCCATGCCCAGAGATGCAGGGCCTCTAAACAAAGGGTCCACAACCCCACCACACCCTGTTTGCTGCAGTACCACATGGCCCTGTTCTTGTACGTGAGCACCTGCACTATTCTTCCCTTGATGGAGGGTAGAAAGGCTTTCAATGCCAGCTAGATCAACCGGACCGCCAACAGGTTGCTGTAGTGTCTGGATTCCGCCAGAGACCAGAGGCCTCTGATCTTCACCTCTCCCAGATAGCCACCCTAGCCTAGGAGTGAAAAATCTGTCAGGACTGTCAGATCTGGTTATGGAAGGGAAAGGGGTCTGTCACTGACCAGTTCACTACCCAATACTGCAGATCTTTTGCAGTTCTTCCCGAGTTCTGGACCATGTTGAAGAGATATCACCTGATGCTGCACCCACTGGAACTTCAGGGCCTGCATATGCCAATGGGCATGTGTCACTAGCAGGAGGTCATGAGGCCCAGCAGCCTCAGAGTCAATCTCATCAAATTCTAGAATAGAAGCTGAAATCCCAGCTAGAGACTGAAATATCGGTATCATAGCTTGAATATCTTGGACTTGCCGTTCTGAAGGATAGGCCCGAAACTGCACTATGTCCAGAATAGCTCCGACAGTTTCTGAGAGGGAGTCAGGAGTGACTTTGGCATGTTAAAAGTGAACTCCAGTAAATGCAGGAGGTCCGCTTTTGTCTGGAGGTGGGAGATGACAGCCTGGGGCAAATCATCGAGATAGGGGGAAGGCTGGCTTCCTGATCTCTGCAGATGAACTGTAACCACGGCCATCACCTTGGTAAACACCCGAGAGGTGCTGGTAAGGCCAAAGGTGACCACGGTGAACTGAAATTGCTTGCGGCCTACCATGAATCGCAGATAATGTCTGTGGGTAGGCAGGACGGGGATCTGACAATATGCATCCAGAGAGACCAACGCTACCGTCCAGTCCACCGGGTCCAGAGCAGATAGGACCTAAGCAAGAGTGACCATCTTCAACTTCTTCTTGAGGGAGAAATTGAGAGAGCGCAGGTAGAGTATAGGATGATGGCCTCCGCCCGTTTTGGGAAACAGAATATAACAGGAATAGCAATCACGACCCACTTCTGGCGTCTGGATTCTTTCTATGGCTCCCTTGGCCAAGAAAGCCATGGTGTAGGGTCCTCCGTCAGCCTGTTGTCAATAGATGGCATGGAAGGAGGGGGCAGTATCGAAGGGAGGGAGTAAGCCCTTCAGAAGGTCTACAAAACCCACCGGGCCAATGTTATAGATTGCCAGTGGGGGAGGTGATGGCAGATCCAGCCTCCCACTGAGTGCCCATGTTGGTAAGAGAGCAGACTATAAGGGTTTGGAGCCTGCTGCTGTCGGAGGAATGGTGGACTGGTCCGACCTCTTGCTACCCGACCCACGGGGTTCTGTCGGTACCGCATCCTCAGCCACGCAGAGGCTGGGAAGCGTATGCGCTGCGGTGGCTGGGCGGGTAAAGACGTGGTGGGAAGTCCCTTTCATTGCCATGAAAGGAGATAAGGGTGGCTTGGGGGGAGACGAAGAGCCATGGAAAGGCCCATGGACGTGGCCATAGCCCTGCTGTCCTTTAAGCGCTCGCCTTGTTTCCGAAGCGATGGGAACCTTCAAAGTGCATGTCTAAGTGATGTTAGGACATTCCTAGAAAAAACGATAGTCCTAAAAACCAATAGTCCTAAACCAGGCGTTACGCCGTAGGGCCACTGTCGACAAAACCTCTCTGCCCAGTGAGTTGGTGGTGTTCAGTCCACATCAAATTGTGCACTTCGCTGCATCCCACCAGTCAGCAACATCCTCGGAGAGCATGGCCTCGGCCTCCTCCACAACCTGCGCAACCATATCCCACAGAGCGTGGGAATAGCGACCCAAAAGGCATGTGGTGTTCACAGACTACAATGTCAGGCTGGTGGAAGAAAACATTTTCTTGCCTAAGTTGTCCAGCGTTTTCGATTAGAGTTCCGGCAGAGCGGTTGGGAGAATGTCAGGATTTCCGTGGGAAATAGAGGCTTGGACCCCCAAATATGAAGTGCATACGTTCATAAAATTCTCTCATTTAGGGTCCTGACACTGGCTCTACCGCAGAGCCAGGCCTTGAGTGACGCTTCCTCGCCAGCCGAAGAGCAAGGTGAAGTTGAACCCGAATGGTTCGACGACTTCAAGTGCGAAGAGAATCTCGGACTCCGCGACCGCTCCCGGGGCCTTCCTCTCGATTGGAATTGTTGCTGCGTCATACGCTGAGCCAGCAGGAACCTGAGGGAGAGCTCCCTCAAGAGCTCTGGATGCATGGTGCAGCAATCGGATCAGGCCTTCGGGCCGTGGTTGAGCTTGAGGCACCAAAGGCATACAAGGTGCGGGTCGGCACCGACATCGAGCCGTGACAGGGATCATAGGGCTTGAAGCTGGCCTGAACAACACCATCTACTGACGCGCAGGGATACAGCTCAAGGAAAATATCCGGATCCAGCCTGATGCCTGGGGATATTTCTAAGGTAAGGAATTTGAGGCTAGAAGTATCTAGCCGATATATAGTGGTTACCTCATGAATGAAAATATGTATGCATAGTTATTTGTATTGTTCAGCTAGTCTGCAACAGAGTGCTAAATAAAGGCAGAAGCCCTGAGTTATGATACAACATTGTTCACAGTAAAGCAGGATGTTCGTGGGTGCAATTCCTACTGTGTGGAGATGTAGTGTTCTCTGAAGAGGTGGGTCTTCAGCTCCTTTCTGAATTGTATAAGGTTTGGGGCCCTTCTTTTACTCCCACTCCAGAGACAGAGGCCAACAATCTGTGCTCTGAAGTAGTGTGATGTCCCTCATTCATCTTTTATGACAGCGCTATCTCTGCTACTGCAAGCTGTGCTGCACCCTTTTTCTCATTTAGTCTGGGAATAGGATGGTTTCTTCAGGCAGGCACCTCAAGAGGCCCCTTTGGCTGGTCTTGGAGTCTTCGTCCAGAAACTCTGGGCCTTGAGCACGTCCTCGGGAACGGCGTCCCTGCTTTACATGCCTGAAGCCATGACCATGCCGCATCTGGAGTTTCACAGACTTGTGAATTATGGCTAGGAAGATCCTCAATTTAGCGAAGAACATTAGTAAAAATTGTTGAACTTCTTTGTAGAGTGCGTTTTTAGCTTCCAAGAACAATGCACGCTGGGCCTGGACCATAGCAGTAAAATTAGGGAACACCATGGCCTTACCATTGTCCACTGCAAAAGGGCAATTGGTACGTGCTTTCTGGAAGATAACACCTCTGTCCCTGTAATGTAGGATTCGTGTCACCACTGGGTGAGGGCGGCATCCAGGCGCCAGCAGGCGGGCCGGCACCCTATGGGCCTTCTTTAGAGCAAAGAACTGTATAAGGTGACAGGGGACTACCTCCGTTCAGATCCAATTCTCCAAGAAAGTCACCTTATTAGTCCCTTCAGCGCCCTCCAGTAGCACCACCACTCTGATATTGTTGTAGCAGTTATGACCCTCTGCAGCCTCGGTCCTTCGTACTAATACACACACCCAGATATCCTTTATTTTGTGAGACATAGATTGTTCAGATTGGAGTTTGCCAACCGTGCTCTCCACTTCTTTGACCCGATCCACCAGTTTGTTGTGCTCTGCCCGCAGTAGACCAAGGCACACTGACACTGCATTAATGTCTTGTTCAAGTGTGGACTTGGTGACCGCAGCTAGAACTTTATCCAAGTGGGAGTGTCTGTAGCATCTTGGTTCTCCACTGGCCCTGGAGTGACGGCAAAGGTTCTCTCGCCACTGGTATTGATCTATTATTAATTAACCATATTTATAGAGCGCATGGTTACCCAACCAAGAGTTTCCCAGTGCTACACCACAGCACGGATATCAGAGAATGTCCCGATTGCTAATCCTGTAGACCATGGTTAAAACATCCAGGTTTTAAGGTTCTTAGTAAAATTTTAGAGCAACATTCATGCTCTAAGATCTCAGGGGAGAGAGTTCCTCAGCTTCGGCCTAAGAAATAGAAAGCGCGGTATCCTTGCCTGGATTTCTTAACTCTGTGTAGTGCAGCTGGGTCCAAGTTACCGGATCGCAGGAATCGGTTTGGGGTATAAAGTGACACCAGAGATCTTAAATAATGAGGGCCTGAGTTTGAAAGACATTTTTGTACATAAAATAATGCTTTGAATTGAACCTGCTGCTCGATTGGGAGCCAGTGCAATTCACAAAGCAGGCAGGTAGTGAGATCAAATTTGGGTGGATGGTGTAAGAGTCTAGTGGCAGCATTCTGCACTATCTGGAGTCTTTTAAGAAGATACTTTGGGACCCCAAAGTAGAGAATGTTTCCATAATCGAACCTTGAGATGACTATGGCCTGGATGACTGTTCTCTGGGACGAGTACGGAAGACACCCTAGAATAATTCTCAGACATCTCAGGATGCTGAAGCAGGTAGATGACACTTTGGTAATTTGGAGGCTCATAGAAAGATTATTATCCAGCCAATCTCCAAGGTTCTTGACCATAGAGGTTGAGGTTGGCAGAGCAACCATTACATCCGGCCACAGACGGCGACAGTTACCTAGCATTAGGACCTCTGTTTTATCTCCATTTAACTGTTCAATGCCTCCATGATGTGCTTCTCCTAAGAAGACAAGGAGACAACAATCCGAGTATCGTCTGCATAAGACATGAGAGCTAGGCCGCATGCTTCTACAATGTCCGCAAGAGGCCTTATTTAAACATTGAAGAGAGTAGGGTTCAAAGTAGAGCCCTGAGGGACCCTAGATTTTAGGTGATGTAGTACAGAACGATACCAATGTGTATGAACTTGAAAGACACAACCCTTAAGGAATTAACTCAGCCAGGACAAGGCCAGCTCCTGTAACTCCATAGCCCCTAGTCTTTGAAGAAGGATGTTGTGGTTCACCATGTCAACGGCTGCACTGAGGTCTAACAAAATCAGAACAGCTGTGCCACCATTGTCAAGCTGTTGCTGTAGCCATTCTGTTACGGCCAAAAGGGTGGATTCTGTACTATGAGCAGCCCTGAAGCCGGATAGTGAGATTTGAAAGAAGTCACTCAGTTCTACATAAGTAATGATTTGCTTATTAACATGTTTTTCTAGGGCTTTCGACAGAATGGGCAGAAGAGAGCTTGGTCTGTAATTGGCCCATATGGATAGGTCCAGATTAGGTTATTTTAAGTAACCTCTTGACCACTGCATGATTCCATGCATTAGGAACAATACCCTCCAAAAGTGAAGTATTAAGGAACTGTGTAAGAAGGTGAGGGAGAATACAATTTACCAAATATGGTGCCCCCTTGCATGTTCCTTAGTTTTCCCACGGTGGCAACTGCTGTTGTCCCCAGGGTCTTTCAGTGTTGTAGCAAGAGTGCAACCTACACCAGTAGGCCAGCGGGCGAATCGGGTCCACGAATAGAACTTTATGCACATGATGAGCACCACGTTCCAGGTTCCCCGGACACACCAAGAATTAAATCACATCAGCACACTGTGTACTAATCTGCGTTGTCTCGCCCTCTTCAGCTCTTCTACGGCTCTCTAACTACTGGCAAGAGGCCGCGAGGTCTCGAAAAGTCGACACATCCGTTGGGGTTCAGGAGCCTATGTCAGATTTCTCCGAAGCCACCCCAGAGAACGAGAGGACGCCAGGGGACATACCCGCAAGCTCCTGTGTGGGGAAAGTACAGTATCTAGGTGTAGAAACCATGCATTACGCATAGTCCTCACTGTACCAGTCTCAGGCCAAAGTCGGGAAAGGGCTACCAATTTGAGGCAAACTCCACCCCTCTTATTGTAGGCTAAAACGAGTCTCAGGACTCCACCGCCAGCTCTCACAGCGTCCCCACAGGTGAGGTATGCAAGAGGCAAAAGACAAAGTTCACACTGGTTAATAAAGGTCCCAGCCTGGACCACGTATAGTCACAGAGGCTCACCGGGTTAAGAACATCCCTACTAGCTTCACCTTTTGGCCCGGGATTCCACTCTCCTGCAGTTGTAGTGGTGTACAAGGGGTATGCCCCCATCCATCCCCATTTCTGAAGGGGAGTCCCGGCCCTATGTTGCCATTTATCTATGAGGCCGTACCCCCAGTTTACCCACTGGCGGACTAGGGAGTTCAGCGTGCCCCTTCCCCTCAAAAGTGCCGGCATCAATGGGTGTACCAGTATGTCCCGGTTCACAGACCCCAAGTTGCATGCAGGTTATCGTTCTCAGTCTGTGCCCCGCAGGCGCCAGTGTCCCCGGAATCCAAGACCTAGCCCCGCAGTGGGCCCGCCGTCATCCCTTCTGTTGAAGACGCACCACACCTGGCCCCAATTCAGGCCCCGAGTTCCCTCGCTGCCGACTGGACCATGCCTACTACACCCCGCTACTGACCCGGTCCCAACTCCCCCTGCCTTAGTGCTCCTCACTGGCTCAGACTGTCGTCATCTGGATCCTCAGTCCAGGAGACTTACTCCGGCCTGGCGAGTGGTGCCCAGTTCAGTTACCATCTTCAGCTCCGGCCAGCAGTTGCACTTCTAAAAGGTGCAGCGACGGTCTTGCCCAGCCAAAACCACCACATGGTGTGCCTGTAGGGCAGTCGTCAGCCCCTCAATATGTTTGCGGGGGAGGCTCACCTCGAAGTAATGTCCTGGTGCCACTGAGATGGGAAAGGATAAATGCTGGGCTGGAGCGGAGCAGCAGGCTCACGCAGCCACCATCGTCGGCATCCAAGCTACGCCACTTAGGGGCCAATCTCTTGAAAGTAAAACGTTAAATAGATACCAAAAATAAGGAAATCTGGGGTGGGAAGCATAGAAGAGAACATTCTGCATAGCTACGATAGGGGACCCCGAGTGGAATAAAATGTCTGTATGAAGTTAGAGAAGAGTGTGGAGAAATCAAAATGGTACAGTAATTAACAATGAATAATCCTTTTACACGCTAAGAGGTACGTGTTCTTGTTCAGGCATCAGTAGGAGTATATTTCTGGATGAAACACAGCGTTATTTCTTATATACTTTAGACTGCTTTTCAGTTCACCATGAAACATCAATTATCTTTATCAAATGGCAGGATCTCTTCCCAAAGCATTATCAAGATGGAGTTTTATTTTAGCTGGACTGCGGCACTATCTGTATATCAAGGCAGGCTGCCATGGCCTAGAGTGACTGAAGGGCTGTGAAATAATCAATAGTCATCAAATTGTGGTCGACAAGCTGTGGAGATGGAAGTTTTTGATGAAACCTCAACCTTTTCTGTGTGGCGAGAAAAAAATGCTTAACCTTTGCGATACCTGATCATGCTAAGCAAATTGAAGGACGCCGTGCATCAGTATTAAGAAGCAAACCTTCCCAGGCTAAAATGCTACCTTTCAACAGGAGAACAAGTACCAGGCATTCAAACGTCTGTTCTCTTTAGAACAGATGTGTGAGGCTTATATTGACATTATTATTCCGTAAATAATTCATAGTTTTTAAACTGGATACTGAAGCTGAAGCATTGATCGAGACCTGATTTGGGAAATGAGAATGTAGCTGCAGAGCACAAAGAAATTATTGGAGGCTTAAATGTAAGGAAAGTTTACAGAGCCTGATGGGAGTAAGCCATACATTGAAACGGTGGTTTTGCAAATAACAGCAGTTAGATTGATTCACAATGCAATATCGATATAACATATTCTGACACGTAGTTCCATAGTTTTAATAAATAACACATATAATAGTTTTTTTTTTCTATAGCTACTACCACCTGTAATGTAAAGTTAGTCACATATTCAAACATGCTCACATATTGTATAATTTAGTTAAAAACAGTGAACAAAGTGGGCATATTGACAAATCCTTTTCAGATGTTGCTACAATTTAAAAAGTTAACGTTTCTGCAAACAAAACAGACCTTTCCTATCATACTGACTATTAAAATGTTGTTTCCCCTTACAACATATAAACCCTTTTAAGTCTGTCTTGACAGCTTCCACTATCTGCCACAGACTGCGTTACTTCCCTTCTAATAGAGTGTAATTATAAATGTAGTGGGCTTCACCATAGTGCACATCTCTCACCTCTCCTTGGAGTATCATTGCACCTCCTAGGGAGTGTTTCCACTTCAATGCACGAATGGCTATATTGATCTAAAAATCACAATGAATCCTCTCACCTTTTTGTCATATTTTTGTCACACTGAATTCACAAATGGATTTTAATCAAAAAGCAATCATTTTTTGTACAGCACACAAAACAAAGGTATTGCTCACATTTATTTCCAGGGATGTGAGCCTGAGCCCGACCCTAATAAGACTCCCTTAGCGACTTCATTTTTTGAACCAGAACCCAAGATGGACACATCCAAAGTCTTGTGAAATTAACAAAATAGGACAATATCTTTCAAGACTTCAGAGCCAAAGAGCAGTATTAGACAGCATGCAAATAAAATAGCCATACTTTCTACCATCTTTTGAGAGACAACAGTCAAAAATAAGTTTTAAAAAATCTGCAATGCATTTAAAGAAGATAAAGTTGTTTGAATTAGACCAACACATTACCAAAATAAATTTCTAATCGTAAACATCCTAATAAAAGCAACATGCTCAACGTTCAGAAAAAAATGAATCAGAAACATTTAATTTTCAACAAAAGAAGTTAAAAAAAGATTTAAATGTATAACGAGATCTCCTTCTTCTAGTTAATGTGTGTAGTGACCATTTTAGTCATTTTAAATGACCGTCTGATCTCAGCTGACTGCGTGTTGTTTACACATTAAACAACAATAACTTCTGGTAAAGCAGAGTTATGTTGCTAACTGTCGGGACACCTAGTAATAAAGCCTGTGGCCTCTTTTGGAATTTTTGCATGAGCAATGTCAGTAGGTCAGGCTGTAATGTTCTGGCACAGCCAGAGATCTTAGGTCTCTGACTTGCCAATCTATGCACGCTGCATTTAAAGTCAGACCTACTGGCTTTGCAAATGCTCGTCCAAATGTGTGTTTTTTACTACGCGCCCACCCTGCTTGTCAGCCGCCTTAAAGCATCTTCAAGAAAGAACTGAAACGAAGGAAAGGTACTACAAACATTCTTTGCTGCCTTGCTCCTGTGTTCAGGCACACTGAAGACTCCCCCAATTGGATGGGCCATAAGGGGAGACGTGTAGGTGCGTTTTAAGTCCATGAGTGGGGCGCAGGCGGTATTGTTGGAGTCTTTACTTGGCTAGTCGCACAGCAGGGAAGTTACTAATCTTGAAGTGTGTTTCTTTTCACTTCAGTGAGGGGTTTACACATGGTGAAGGTGATGTGATTTCACCATTTTATTGAACAGTGTGGTCGGGGTTTATCAGTTTATTTTACTGCATGTATTTAACACTGTGCGCAACTTGCTGCAAAACAAATGTATATTCCAATAGTACAGGGTCAACTGGAGGCGGAGTAAAGGACACAGAGTCTGTGTGTAATTAAACGTACAGAGAATGTCACGATTTCAAAATTAAAGATTTTATTGCACAGGTGCATAATTTTTTTTTTTTAACCCAGATTTCTAGTTTCAAGCTCTGCAATTTACCTTCAAAAACAATTATTCTCCTAGAAGGACCTCCATGGATGGCACTGGATCAACCGCAGCAGGTCCTTTCTGTGCTCACATTGTACAGCAGGGTTAGCTGGGGGAGCTAGGCTTGGTGAAAATGTGAAGAGAGAACTTTCAATTTGGTGCCATAGTGAATCTGGGGAGCGAAGGTCAGTACAGTAATAAACAGCTGTTCAGGGTTGGGTATTTGCAGGATCACGCCCTCTAAGTGAATTCACCTACACGAATTGAGATGCTTTCTGAAACAAGCTGCAGGCAGAAGGAGATACTGCAGTGAAAAAATTGCACTTTGGAACAAATATCGAGTTTTTAATATAGGGAGCTATCAGAAAAAAAAATGGCGATACAAAAATATCATGATGCAGAAGTATCAATGTCAAGAACGTCGATATTTTTAGGTAAGGGATATTGCTGTTAGGAATATTGTTAATATTGCTTTCAATAATATAGTTTTTTACTTATTTTTATGTGATTTAGTTTATATATTAATTGTATGTGTTATAATAGTTTGTATATTTTTTTAATATAGTTTGCAAGTTTAAGTCATTTCGATTTTTTAATGTAATTGTTAATAATAATTTTTGTGTCATAGTAGGTTGTTTGGTATGTAGGGGGATAGAGAAGAAAGTTAATTCAGTAATAATGAATTATTTATTAATTAATCATTTTTAAGTAAGTATGTGATTGATATGTACATTATGTAATGCAGATTTATTTTAGTTTATTTTAGGTGTGGGTTGCTAGGTTTATATGGGTAAAGGTTGGGAAGTGATTTAAATAACAATTATAATTTGTTATTAATTCGTATTAATATTTTAATTAATTAATAACTATGCATATTGTGTAATTATATATTTTAGGAGTGAGCGGCTGGGGTTGTAATGAGTATATGGTGGGAAGTGTATTAATTAATAATTAACTTAACTTCTGAATTGACTATTAAATATCTAAATTGTGTTATACTTATTTATGTTAGTCATACTTTAGATGTGGGATGCTAGGCATGCAGGGGTATAGAAAGGGAAACTATTTAGGAAATAGTTAAATAATTATTATATTTTAATTGCTAATTATTAAATTGTATATTAATTATGTAAATTGTTTCATTGGTTTTTAATTTTAAATATATTTATGGTAATACATATTTTTTATATTAACAGTTACAAATGTTTTTATAGATTAATAGGGTTATTCAAATATATAGTGTGTTTGAAGTGAAGTACTTTCCCTAATGTTGCTCAGGCTGGAGTGGGAATAGTAACTCTTATCCCTCTAAAGGCCAATGCTTGCTCTACTGTTGCACAGACTCGAGTGGGACTAGTAAATCATACCCTCTGAAGTCCAAAGCATTCCCTACTGTTTTACAGACTTGGGTGGGCATAGTAAATGTAACCCCACTAAAGGCCAACACTTTCCCTACTGCTGAACATACTTGAGTGGAAACAGTCAATCATACCCCTCCTAAGCCCAACACTTTCCCTACAGTAGCACAGACTGGAGTGGGGATAGTAAATGTAACCCCTCCGAAGTCCAATGTTTTCCCTACTATTTATAGTAATTTTAGTAAACATGTTTTTTTTTGAGTTTTAGATTTGTAATATTTAATTTGTCTAAATGAATAAATGTTGTATTGAATTGTTTTTTTTTTTTACAACATAAGACAAATATCTCAAATACCAGTCCAACTTTCATTCCAAAGTAGGCGCCGACTCCGTGAATTTCTTCAAAACAAGATTACGGTCTTCTGATTTAAATGGCCCAGGCGCATTTCGGCGGTATGCACCGCCTTGCTTACTACATCTGGTCTCTCATAGTGTCAACTATATACCTTCAAGGTTGACAGGCTGAAACTGGATGGTTGTCACAGCAACCGTGTTGTAAAAAAGAACACAGAATAGTTTTCTCGTTACAGCATGATCGTGCAAATATTCCCAAACAGTTATATGCGTCGAACGAGCAAAATGAAAAAGACACCCAGGTATTCACAAAATTAAATATGTAAGTAAGCTGTACTGCTAATTGTTAGATTCACCATTAAAAAATACAAACTAATAATGTGTATAATTGTGTGGATAAACGTGCTTACAAAATATACATACAAGGTGCTGTGAAAAAGAAAGTAAGTGTCACACACGCCATCAAAAGATATTTGCTACACATTTTGACGTACTTTTTCCAGTATGATGATCAACGGGCTACAGGCAGGTACTTCCAGTGTGCGTGGGTTCCCTACATCAGTGATATTGGTACCAGTGTACACAGTCAGAGATGGGCTTACTATCTAGTTGACCATCTTTAGACTAATCCCCCAAAAGAACATAGAAATCTCGTTGCATGGTTGTTGCAGTGTTCAGTCATGCTGGCCAGTTTAATGCAAGTGCTATACTGTACACTGTGATAGGGTTTATATTAGAAGGCTCCTGGTGGTTCATGGTATATGTGAGGAGAGAAGGTGACCGAATCAGACCCAAGTGGGTTGGGAACTGTTGGACCTGGGACCTCCAAGTCACATAAGGTAGCTTGGCACTAAGTGGGCAGGCCTATCCCCAAAGTATATGTGCTAAGTTTGCTTCAGTAACATAACGTCCATCCACTCAAAAATAAGGACGCTACACCAATGTTAGAAAAATACGGTTTACTTTATGAAAAGATTTCTCTGTTTCTCTGTGGTTACTTAGCAGTCTTTAGTTACAGCACATAAATTAGCTTTGCATAAAAGAAATTGGCAACTAGACAGTTTTTTTATAAAAGAAAAATCATTACTGGCATTTTCTGGGATTCCTTCTCCCTGAAAAGAGAATTCTCCATCACCTCCTGCACCCTAAACAGATAAAACATGCATCATAAACTCTAGAAGCTAGCAAGCATAAATGTCTCTTCATCCAGATTGGGCTATTCAATTAATTCTCTTAGTAGCAACCCAGCATGAGGTAGTTCAGTTTTCACATGTAAATAGCCTCAGTACGATACTTGCTCAGTTCCACTTATGGCACACCCAGTTAGATTCAGAAAAATGCCCAGGTACTGTCTCGAAGTTGTTCACTTTTTCTGATAGGGATTTAGCAATACTTTTACCCCTACTTCACTTCCTCTCTTTCATTAAAATCACTGTCTAAAGTTTACCCCAGACTTGTTCACAGTCAACCTCAGCGCTCTACTCTTTACTCGGTTCCACGCTGGTAGCCGATGCTGACTCAGGCTCTCCCTCACGAAGCCCTGTCAGGCACTAGCAGCACCCGCTCAGGCTCGGCCACGCTACCTCCCTGCAATCTTACCAGGGGTTTCGCCTCGTCCCAGGTCCCACAGCTCCGCTTTCGCCACTCACCCCAGCGCTGTTGTACTGAGGAGCCCTCTGACCTGGCGCCGGCAACACGGAATGGTTAACGAAGCCGGAATCTCCCCGCACTTTCTCCTTCCGAGTTGAAAGCCGTCACTGCCGCCCGGTGCACTCCTCGAAGATCTGCACCACTGGACCTGCGCAATACTCGACGTGGGGGCACTGCTCCCGGCGCTCTCACACAGACGGCTGGGCCTGCGCAGTAATCGACGTAGAGTCACTGCTCCCGGCGCTCTCAAGCAGGCGGCTCCTTCCTCGCTGTCTCCACACGCCGGCGGTTCCGCCTCCTTCGTCCGGCCTCCTGACGCTGCTCCGCCCCCTGTCAACACACAGAGGGTATCAGCGCCGACCAAGGCGCCTACGACCTCACCGGTTCCATGCGCAGTGAGACCTTGAAGAAGGGATCGGTTAGCTCCTCACAGCAAGGTGGGGGTGAGTTCAGCTCCGCAGTTTCTGGGTATGATCTGGCAGAGTTAGGGTTCCTCACCCTTCCAATAGCGACTCCACACACACAGTCGCCAGAGCCTTTGGAATACCCGAGGGTTGTTCAAGAACTTTAGACGTGGACCACCACGGCGGGGTTTGGTCAACACCAAGGGGGGACGGGTCAGTACAGGAGATCAGCTGGCCCACAGGTCAATCCTACTCCTAGTAAGCACTAGTAAGCACTATCCTCCTCCTCAGAGTCGCCTCCCTCCTCACCAGTTCCACTCTGTGAACTCACTAGTCACCTCCAAACTGGCTGCCTTGTATTCCGCCTTACAAGGAGTCCAGAAGGGTCCAGAAGGTTCTGGAATGTCCCTATTCTACCCTATGGGTCTTTCTCCTAAGGTGGCAGTTACTGTCCACCATTTTGTGAGTCTAGATGGTTTTTAGTCAGAAAAGGCACCTAGGCCTCATGATGAAGGACTATGTGGGCAAAGAGCATCTATCCCCCAGGTCAACTTCTCAAAAATCCAGTGGACATAAAAAAATACAAAGGTTTTGAGGGGCAAAAAGGGGACAAAATAAATAATTAATAGGAGGGGCTACCCAAAAGCAGACAGGTCTAACAGGAACCAATTGTGATGTATGTGCCAAAAGCCCACGTACTTGGTATTGAGAGCATTAGTTTCTTGAAAGTTATGTGATGATGGTGTGTGATAAGATTACAAAAAACAGTGTTGGGTTGTTATAAAATTCATTTGTGTCAACTAAAACTACTTGAAACTATGAACAGGTGAGATCCTAATGTTACGGAGGGGTTAAAGTAAAAGGGACAAGCAGCTGAGGACTAGAGGAGCACATTTAACGCCTCATCCGCGTTCATCCCATGAGGGATTTTTGAGTCTAGAAGGATTATGTATCTCGACTCAAGCCTTCTGAGTGCTAATTGTCTGTTACCACCCCTGATGTTTTTGGGTATGCTGTCAATTACAAAAAAGGCTAGATCTTGTGCTTTGCCTGCATGTGTGTGTTGATATGTCTCGCTACAGGGTATGCCTGATCGTCGTTGGCGATCGCCCGGAGGTGTTGTAGTATCCTTACATGTGCTGGGTGAATGGTGCTGCCTACATACCTCTTACCACATGTGCTTTGTAAAACGTAGACAGCAAAGTCTGTTTTACACGTGTAGCTCCCTCTGATAGTATAGGGAGTGTGTCTGAATGGGAAATTGACTGTGGCGGTGTTGGTGCCGTGTATGCAAGCCTTGCACTTGAAGCACTTGCGGAATCCTCTCTGGGGCTGGAGCCAAGATGTTCCTTTATTGATGGTGGGGGCATTGCACACTAGTTCATTCCGCATAGATTTAGCTTTCCTAAATGTAACTGGTGGAATTTTGCTACATGTAGGCCCCAAACTGGCATTGTTCCGTACTAGAGGCCAGTGCCTGTTAAGAATCTTACGAAGGTTGGCGTGATGTGTTACACCCTGTAATAAGTCTAGGGGTATTGTTTGAGACTTCTTTACTGGTCGGTGCGGGGTATTCCTTGTTGGGAATAGGAGAGCCTTTCCTGTTCTTCTTAGCACTTTTCTTATCTGCGTTGGATAGTGTTTGGTTGCTATATCCCCTATTTCGGAGTCTCATAAAGAGATCCTCTTTAGATTCCTTGAGGTCCACTTCCCTACTGCAGTTACGTGACATCCTCAGACATTCTGCGTAGGGTATACTTTCCTTCAGTTTTGTGGGGTGGAAGCTGTGGGTATGCAATATAGCATTGCCCGCTGTGGGCTTTCTGTAAGTGCGGGTTTGTATTTTGTTATTGGCCACATATAGTTCTAGATCTAAGAACTGGATAATTAATGTACTGGTTGTGCAGGTGAATGTGAGGTTTAAGTTGTTGTCATTGATTTCAGATGCAAACTTAGTAGCACTTTCCTCTGAGCCTCGCCATAGAATAAAGATATAGTCTATGTATCTTTTGTATATCATCTCATTTTCTGTCATGGCTTGTTGTTGTGTGACCATGACTACTTGCTCCTCCCACCAGCCCATATGCAAATTAGCATAGCTGGGGGAGAAGCAAGTTCCTATGGCCGAGCCCTGTATCTGTTTGTAATGGAGTCTATCAAAAATGAAGGTGTTGTTTTCAAGACACCATTCTGCCATTTGTAGAAGCATGCTTGTGTGTTGGTGCAATGTTACCGGTCTCTTGCCTAAAAAATGTTGTAGGGCCCTCAGACCATTGGTGTGTCTGATGCTTGCGTATAGTGTTTCAACATCAAGGGTCATAAACACATAATTTGCATTCCAATCACAGTCATATATTTTAGTTTAAAAAATTTCGGTGTCTCTGATAAACGCAGGTAATTTACGTACATAAGGTTGCAAGAAGAAATCGATAAATATACTGATGTTTTCAAAAAGGCTTCCTATGGCGGAGATGATGGGTCTACCAGGGGGCTGTTGTGCATTCTTGTGCATATATATATTCACTGAAAAAAACATAGATTTCAGAGATGTTATAGTTAGAAATTAGCATTTAAAAAACCTTTGAAATTCACTGAAAAAAAACCATAGGTTTCAGGGACATTATAGTTAGTTGGGCATTTCACTCGTACAAAACCAGAGAAATTCCGCTGTTCTAGTTAGTTCAGCTAACTATAACTCTTGCGCCCGCAATGCACTGCTGATGACGTCACATATTACATCATTCATGACATGGTCAGTGACATCACTGATGACATCTCAAATTACATCGCTGATGACATCATTCAGTGACTGTTTCTATAAAGTTTAAATATGTTTTATATATATGTCAAATTGTATTGAAGAATGAGTGGGTGTATAAGTGTCTGTATGGAGGATTTAGTAGGTGTGTGACTGACTGTATAAGTGAGTAATTAAACGTGTCTTACTGAATGCATGAGTTAGTGACTAAACTGTGTGAATGTCTGTATCAGTCTGTCAATTGGTATTTAAGCGGCTGCATGGGTTGGTGAGTAGCTACATGAGTGTCTATATGGCTTATTGATTGGTTGCCTGAGTATTTGTATGGGTGCCTGAGTGTGTGGGTGGAAGGTGTGTGACTGTGTATAGATCTGTGAGTGGTTGATTCACTGGGGGTATGGGTTCAAGAGTGCATGTGGATCCCAGGGGCATTTCTGATCACTCCCCCCTGTGGCTTTGTGTCGAGGCCGGGGTGGGTTGCGAGGGTAGAGTGGCTCCTATAAATCCCTGGTATCTTTGCAATCCTAAAACCCGCTCTGCACTGCTGAAATCCATTGACCATTACTTCGATGAAAATGAGGGGTCTGTTTCTTCTTCTGTTTTACTGTGGGAGGCCTTCAAGACTGTTATTCGTGGGCATTCTTATCTTTGATTGCTGCTTCCAAGAAGGCGAAATGTGAGGAGCTTGTGCGCATCGAAACTGAAATAACTGTGCTTGAGAGTGATCTTGAAGTTGATGTTACTCGTTCTAAATTGCATTCCCTCAGTTTGAAACAAGCTGATTATAGGGCCCTTGTTACCGACGCAGCTAAAGCGATGAATAAAGCGCAACAGGGCAGGATCTATGACTTGGGCGACAAGGCTGGTAAACTGATTGCGTGGTTGGACAAGAAAGAGAGAGTGAATCGTGTCGTCCCTGTGATTGAAAGGCCGGATGGTGAGTGTATTACTGACCCAGCTGGTATCGTTGAGTGCTTTGTTGATCATTTCCGAACCGTATACGCCTCGGTCAGTGATGGGGACGAGGAGGATTCCCACTTGTTGTTGCGAGACATAATGTTGCCTCGCCTTTCTGATGACGATAGAGCCCTACTGGATGCGTCTTTTACTATAGATGAAGTCGCTGTTGCCATACGTTCCCTTCGTTCTGGCAAGGCAATGGGTCCTAATGGTTTGCCCATCGAACTATATAAGCTTCGACACGACAAAATGGCGCCCCACTTAAGGTATATGTTCCTTGAGGCTTTTGATTCTGGTTCCCTCCCCGTTGATCAGCGACTGGCTACCATCGTTGGACTCCACAAAGAGGGTAAGCCGCGTGATCGCTGCGCCTCGTATCGGCCCATTTCACTACTGAATGCCGAACCCAAGATACTTGCTAAATTGCTACCTAATCGGTTGATTACGGTGATTAGCGACTTGATCCATCCGGACCAGTCCGGCTTCATTCCACATCGGAATACCGCCCTTAATCTCCCGAGACTTCACGGAGTTCTCGCGAGAGCTGGGACTCTTACTGAGCCGGCCATTTTGGCCTCCTTGGACGCCACTATGGCTTTTGACACTATAGAATGGCCTTATCTCTAGGCGGCTCTCTCTAAATTTGGGTTTGGTTCGACATTCATCGCTTGGGTGAAGCTTCTTTATGAAAAGCCCCTCGCCCAGGTGGTTGTTAACGGTAAGGTCTCCGGTGTCTTTCCGCTTGGGCGTGGCAACCGGCAGGGTTGCCCGCTGTCCCCGTTGCTTTTTGCCCTTGCTTTGGAGCCGTTGGCGGAGTGGCTCCGTTGGGAGCCTTCAATGAAAGGCATTAGGTGGACTCCCGACTTTGAGGACCGAATCTCGCTATATGCGGATGACATCCTCTTATATCTTGCCTCCCCCAGAAATCCCTTAATGTGCTTTTTGATGTTCTGACCTCCTTCGGGAAGAACTCAGGTCTCATCATTAATTGGACTAAATCGTGCGTCTATGTTTTGTCCGGTGAGCTTCCTCCACCACTGCCTTGTAGATTTCCGATTCAAATTGCTGATACTGGCTTTAAATACTTGGGGATTTATGTTTCCTTAGATCCCGCAGTTCGCTATGAACGCAATTTGCTACCCCCTCTTCACCGGCTCAAGCTTGACGCTGCACGATGGCGGCAGTTGCCTTTGACGCCACTGGGCCGCGCGGCTCTTTTTAAAATGATGTTGCTGCCCAGATTTCTGTATGCACTCCAGAACTTTTTTGACCCCATTCCGTCCGGTTATTTTCGTGAAGTGGAGCACCTTCAGAGGCGGCTGATCTGGGACGGGCGTGCGCGAGTTGCTCTGTCAAAGCTCACGCTCCCGTGGTACGATGGAGGCATTGCCCTCCCAGATATCAAGCGCTACTATTGGGCTTCTCAATTATGTGCTGTTAACCACGCAACTTACGCTCCTGGTCCTACCCCGGCCTTTGCCATGGACAAGCACCTCTTGCCCGGTGGGAATTTTAATAGAGCGCTATATTCCAAGGGACCTCATAAGACGTTGACCGGGCCCACGAAAATCGCCGTAAGAGTGTGGCACGATGCAAATGCGGCCTTGGGATGGTGTGATAGGTTGACGCGTGCGACTCCATTGTATGCTTCTGAAGGTTTGGGCAATCTATGGCGGACGAAAGGTTTTGATAAATGGGACATGATTGGTCTAAGTAAGGTGGGTGACCTCTGGACTAAAGGAAAGGTGAAGACCTTTGAGGTGCTCAAGACGGAATATGAGCTTGGAGACAGGGAATTCTTTAGATATGCTCAGGTGCGTCATGCCCTGCTGTCAGTTTTTGCTGTGGGAACTGCTATTCCCGAATCCTCGCCTCTCGAGGACCGTATCCTGGACGGCCATGTCCCTGATAGTACAATTTCACTGATTTATAAAAAACTGATCAACACCAGAATTGACTTGCTTGCGCACCTCAGGGCTTTATGGATTGCCGACGGATTGGAACTGGACGACGAGGACTGGCAGTCTGCTTTGTCCTCGCCTAAAGAGGTTGCCATACCCGCCCGCCTTCGTTTTGTCCAACTTAAGATCCTTCACCGTGTGTATGTCACCGGTCCGTGTCTGGTTCGAATGGGTTATTCTGTGGATGGGCTGTGTAAGCGTGGCTGCGGTGCGATTGGCACCTTCCTTCACATTTTGTGGGAATGTCCCGAAGTGTCTGGTTTCTGGTCCCGAGTGCATGCGATTATGGAACATGTCACGGGGTTCCGCTTCTACCCGAGGCCCGGCGCTGTCTCTTGAATGTGTGGGAACCCAACGATTATAATGCTTCTCAGATTTGCTGGGCGACCCTCGGCAACATGATTGCTAAGAGGGATATTGCACAGCTATGGGGCTCCCACAGACCGCCCACAGTACTGGCGTGGAAGGAGAATATGGACTGGAGCATGTTTAGGGAAAAGACAGTATATTTGTCTCGGGGCAGACCCCGGAAGTGGAACAGAATTTGGTCACAGTGGAATGCTTATCGTGGAAAAATATGTACTCCCCCACATGACTTTACCTCTGATGTCCCCTTGTCCCCCTAATGGGCATTCCCACTGTTTTGTATTGACTGTACATATTGCATTGTTTCCTCGCTGCCCCCCCCCTCCCCACTGTTGCTTTTTACTACACTGTACGTTTTGTAATGTTCGGAGCTGCTCCCACCTGGACCCGGAATCACTATCACTGTACTTTTGCCTTGTGCTTTATGTTTTGTTGTTTGTTGTTAATTTCAATAAAAACCTATAACATTTTTTTTTTTTTTTTTAAAGAGTGCATGTGGAAGCAGCTGTATGGGTGGGTGTGTTGGTGAGTGAATGGATGTCTCAGTGGTACATGTGCGAGCAACTACATATGTAAAAGGCAGTATATGTGAGTGATGGTGTATATAAATAACTATATGAAAGAGAGTGATTGTGAGAGTGGCTGTATGGATGAGTGTGTACTTGTATCAGTTATTGTTTAAGAGAGTAAGTATGCATTAGTATCTGTATGAATAAGTGAGGTGGTGTGCGTATAACTGTATAGGTGAGCAAACTGAAGTGTGATTGATTCTTTGCATGACTGACTAGGTGTGTGAGTAACTCTGGATGAGTGTTGGTGTGTGAGTGTCTGTATAGGTGTATGAGTGCATATGATAGTGTTGTATTGATGAGTGACTGCATGTATGAGTGACTGTATGGGTGAATGAGTGGATGTGTGTGTAGACCTAGGAATCAGTGAGTGTGTATGTAGTAACTGGTATTGGTATGTCTATGGTTTCCAAAATGGTAGTCTGTATTTTAGAGTGGGTGTATCAAAGGTTATATTAGGGCGTGAGGAGGTGCATCAGATTTTCACGTGGATGATGTCATTTGAGATGTCATCAGTGATGTCACTGACCTTGTCATGAATGATGTAATATGTGGCGTCATCAGCAGTGCATTGTGGGCGCGAGTTATAGTTCTGAACTAACTATAACGGCGGAATTTCTCTGGTTTTGTATGAGTGAAATGTCCAACTAACTATAACGTCCCTGAAACCTATGTTTTTTCAGTGAATTTCAAAGGTTTTTTAAATGCTAATTTCTAACTATAATGTCCCCGACTATGTTTTTTTTTCAATGAATTTCAAAGGTGTTTTAAATGCTCATTTTTAACTATAGCATACCAGCTGCATTTCCAGAGTGGTGGAGAAAGGTGAGCGCGGCCTCCGAAACACCTCTTAGCAATCCCAATGTGTGGGATTTACTGAACGATAACATAAGTAGTAAGCCCCCAATGTCAACCTTGGGGGCCAACTACCTATTTTATTACCACCAATAAGTCCCACACAGCAGAATTGCTAACTTGTTATATCAGGAAGCACCCCCTCCCTGCACCACTGTGCAAACGCACCCCCTAGCACGTTGTAAATTGGCGGATTAAGTCCCCTTGAATCCTGAGGGTCCCTGGGGGCAGACTAGCCCACCAGGTACCTTCAGTAAGCCCACAGAGCTACTTTGCGCAGAGGTGGTCTGAGGCTATGCCCCTTTGTACACCTCTCTGCAACGCAGCTCTGTGGCGCTTACTGGAGGTACCTGGTGGGCTAGTTGGACCCCAGGGACCCTCAGGATTCAAGGGGACTTAATCCCCCAATTTACAATGCGCCAGAGAGCCTGTTTGCACGGTGGTGAAGGGAGGGGGTGGGGCCTGATGTGACAAGTGTGCAAATGCGCCCTTGTTTGCCCCAGTGTTTGCTATGACATACTAAACAGCAGTGTCCCGGGTGGTGGCATTTCACTGGACAATCAAGCGGTCCCCCCCCAATGTGTGCAATTCCCGGGGAGGTGGTGGTCCCCGGGGCTCCGTAAAGGACCCCCAAATTTGCATACTTAGTGCCCCGGAGTGGTGGGGGTGCTTGAGCCCCTCCACACATTTTTTTTAAATAGAGCCCCGGGGAGGTGGCGGTCCCCGCTATACATTTTCTGCACGTCCCCGGGACCTGGCTCACCCGGGGGCTTAAGAATAACGAAACGCGGGAGCCCACGCTTCGTTTTTTTTTTATCATCCGGATTCGCGCACTCAGCGTGAATTCGGGCGATCTCTGTCCCCTTTTCTTGTTTTTATCCTTATTTCTCTGTTTTCTTGTGACTCAGTTACCGAGTCATAAGATGGCTGCTAACACTTCCTGATTTGGAGTGTTGGCAGCCAATCAGAATGAAGCTCGTGCTCGGGAGGGTTTGCGACCCCACTACGGCCGAAGACATCAAAACTTTTTCTTTTCCTTATTTCTCAGGAACTACTGAGCAGATTTACGCAATTTTAAAAAAAGGGATCTTTCTGAATCAAGACCTACCTTTTTGCCAAATTTGGTGTAATTCCGTTCAGCAGTTCGGGCTGTAGGTTTGTCTAAAGTTTCCTATGGAAAATAACATGGGAAAAACGCGTTTTGGGACCCCCCTTTTTTCTCGGCCCCCGCTTGACGATTCACCCCAAAACTTTCAATTCAGGAGCTGACCGGAGCGCCCCACTAGTTTTGAAAATTTCACTAAGATTCGTCAACCGCCAGTAGGTAATATTATAGTTTAAGGTTAAAATTAAAATGTTTTGGTACTTGCCATCAAAGACCATGGATATGAAAGAGTAGTCAACATACAACTCCACATGGCACACTCTCTCCTCTTTTACCAGCCAAACATAAGGGTGGGAAAAAGAACAAGGACTAGCAGCAGAGCCCAAGATGTATAGAGCCCAGGATGTATAGCTACCAAGCTATATTTGATGCAAAAGTGGTACAAGATATTTTTGTGAACTTGTAGTTTATATTGGAGACAAAGTCAAGTGTGTCATCATTAAGCTTGTTGTGTAAACTTTGCTTTTTTACATTTTATACAGCATTTGATGCAGCGGCTGAATCAGTGAGCCCATTCAACTGTACCAAAGGAGTCAAAGTTCAAAAAGGTACAAAACTGAAGTACAGCTCTATCTATCGCAAAGTGGCACTTGCCAATGTGTAGGTATAGTTAGGTAAGAGTTTACACAGGAAACGCGTTTTTATTTTGTAACTAACATTGCTGCAATTTGACAAATCGGCAAAAGTTTACAAAACACAGTTCATCCACCTCGGCTTCTTCAATATTTTGCCCTGATTTATCAAGCAGAGGCCAAGCAAGAGTGGTTGGAGCGTAAAAAGTGTGATTCATTTTTTGACAGACTGTTCAAAGAGGGCTCAGGTGAGCATGAAGGTGTATAAAATTAGGTATGTCTGGACAGTTGATGTCCAGATATGCTCTGATTGGCCAATTGACAGGGGACTACTCTATCCTGATTGCTTAATCTCTGGGACATGGTCACAGGTTTTGAGGGTCACAAAAAGAGCACATACAAAGGGTGATAACATATTTTAGTCACAATATAAATAATTTGTTGGTGGTTTTATACTCATTTAAGGAATTTGGCGAGTTCCTTGATGATTTTACACTGAGAAAAATGCAAACCCACTCCTGGGGTTTAATGAACCATATCTGAGAGAAAACCGTTTTCACTCATGATTTTCTCATAGATAGTATGGAACATGGATTAGAAGTTACAATGAGAGCATATTTCAAATTATTTTCCTCAGCCATGCAAGGAAGAACAATGTCTGACATTCTGAGTAAAACATTTATTTCCAACAGTAGCAGCAGCCTGTCAGTTGATTCCTTCGTGTTTCACTGTAGCTTCACCAAAGGGTTCTAATGAACAACTAAAGTGTTTATATTATGTATTTATGACAAACGTGTGGCACATCAGAACACTATCTTCACGGAATCAAAGCACAGAGGATACTTCATTAGCCAAACAAGATGAGAAGTTTCTTTTTGTCAAATAAATTATGGTTAGTGCTCGAGAACAGTGTTTCTCAAACTGTGGGCCACAATTCACTGGTAGGTTGCAAGCTGACTTTTGGTGGGTTGAGAAAATCAGTAACTGGTGTGATTCAAAGACAGAGGTCGAATGTCAGGCTGCTTTATTCTTTTAACATGAGAGTTGGTGCCTGCTTTTCTTTCTATGGCTGCAAAGTGAGAAGAGGTTTTAAAGTGAATTATGTGACAATGTAGGATGTTGTTTTTTGTAATACACAACAAAATGTAAATAACTGTGTTGGAAATTGACCTTTGTGCAGGGTCAGCCCAAACATTTAGATTTTCTCCTCCATTTTTTCTTACCTCGTTTTTGTTGGCTTTAGGATTCAGTGCACTTTACCACTACTAAACAGTGCTAAAGTGTGTTTACTCTCTCCTTAAAACATTATAACATTGGCTTATACCCAATTGGCATAAATTAATTTATAAGTCCCAAGTAAAGTGCACTACATGTGCCCAGGATCTATAAATTAAATGCTACTAGTGGATCTGCAGTACTGATTGTGTCACCCAATTAAGTAAGTAGCCTTCTAACCATGTTTCATGCCTGCCATTGCAGGGCCTGTGTGTGCAGTTTAAACTGCCATTTCCACCTGGCAAAATAAACCTTTTGCCAGGCCCAAACCTCCCCTTTGTATACATATAAGTCACTCCTAAGGTAGGCTCTGGACAATCCAGCAGGCAGGGTGTAATAGTATTTAAAAGGCAGGACATGTACTTTTAAGTTTTGCATGCCCTGGTAGTGAAAAACACGTAACTCTGTTTTTCACTACAGCAAGGCTTATGTCTCCCATAGGATAACATTGGGATTAACTTATTACATTTTCTAACAGTAAATCCCAAATGAGAAGATATCACTGATTCAAATTTGGTGTCTCTGGAATCACAATTGAATATCCAAACTTATGGTGGAGCCAGATTTTAATTTGTAATTCTGAAAATGCCTCTTTTAGAAGTTGGCATTTTCCTACTCAAGGTATTTGGTGCCTCCTGCTTGTCTATGATCACTTCTGAGGTGGGTGACAACTGGACTATGAGTATTCCCGCTAGACAGCCACACACAATGGTAGCATAGGTGTGGCTTGATGGGCCATCCTGACAGGATGGGACGAAGGAGCTGGAGCCAGCCTCCTTTACACCTGAATAGGCTGTGTCCTATCCCCACACAAAGGCAATATCCCCTTGTAGCACGTCTGGAGCTAGGCCAGGAAGGGAGGACCTTTGTGCACTTCAAAGGTAAGTCTTTGATCTATACCCCACTTCAAAGGCACAACTGGGTATAAGTGCTGGGCCTGTGACCCCACCACTTCAGTACACTTCTGGACCTGTGAAAAAGACTCTGCCAGGAAGGAGGACTGCTGTGCTGCTGAAGGATCTGCCAGTCTGCTGTACTGGTGTTTTTTCTTGTGCTGACATGCTACCTTCTACCCTCTTGTCTGGGTGAGAAGACACTATCTGCATCACTTGAACCCAGTGTGACTCCAAGGGCTAGCTGGCTGGCCACCTGATCTGAAGTCTCAGTGACATAAAAGACTTTAAACAAACCGGCTTCTGCACCCAGAGTCTGCCCTAGCAAGCTGTGCCATCACAGTCCTGAACCATTGGAAGTGGGACTAAGGTGTGTCTCCAGTGGTACAGACGCATCCTCTGCTGAAGGACGCATCCCCGAGCAGAACCGATGCATTTCCTCAGCTGAGCGAGGCATCTTCAACTAGAACAGATGCATTGCTGCTGTTCCGTGATTTGGACCAGTCACAAAAGACTTGCATCGTCGCAGCCTCCTGTTTCTGAGACAGACACATTGCCTTCGGAACCGCCATCGCACAATGCTCTGGCTCTGCGCAAGAATTTCACTTCTCTCATCAACAGCAGTCTTAAAGTCACCGCCACATCTCTGCATCGCAGCTTCACCACTTATCCGAACCGATGCATCGCCCCTGCTTTGCCTCAAATCCTTGACACTGGACTTTGCAGTGCAAGTCAAGTCAACACGATTCTCGGCGTAAGCGCATCTCACACAACAGCCTCGCCACACTTCGGAACTGACGCATAGCCACAGCTGCGTGGCACATCTCTGATGCGTATTAACGCAAGCGCTCCGCAATCAGGATTAAGGAACTTTGGTTCAGCGTGCCAAACTGGGTATCTATAGCCGACCTGCGTTCTATCGAGGCCGGCCTGAACTTTTGACTTTGTCCCGGTCTGGCACGAACAGATATCGCAAATAGTGCTTTCTGCTTCTAGACGCTATTTTTCTCCTTAAAATGTCAAATTCAATATCTCAAGTTCTGCTTATTGGTTATTTGTCTTTTCGGTCTTGTTTTACTTATTAAATTAAGAAATACTGATCTAAACTGGTGTGGAATCTTTTTGTGTGGTGTTATCACTGATTTATTGTTTGAAGTGCTGAACAAAATACTTTACATATTGCCTCAAAAGTTCTGCCTGACTGCTCTGTGCCAAGCTACTAGAGGATGAGCACAGGTTAATTTAGTGTATACTTGTACCTTACCCTGACTAGGACTGTGGTTACTGCTTGACTAGGGCTCCTACCCCAATCTGGAACTCAATTTCTAACAACATATAAGTTAATTATATGCATCCAGCAATTAGGAAAACACAAATGAAACACTTTTTTGAAATTCTGCAGTGTGCTGGAAACAGAGATTTTAATAGGATCAAAACAAATCAAGACATTTACTCGATGATGCACACATGATCATTATTCACAGAAAGCAGATTTCCACACATCATTTGTGTACTGTATAGTTTCATCAGAAAAATGGTATGCCTGTGCACATTTTCTGGCCATTGGAATGAAAAATGTACTGTAGGTAAATGACAATGTGCTACCACACGATGATTTAATTACATTAAAACATTGGACTGCCTCATATACACTAAAAGTAGGAGCAAAGGTTTGTTGTTCTATAAAGTCGGCCATGGTTCTAAAATGTTTCAAAACCACTGCTTTAGAAAGCTAAATTGAGGACACATTTCTAGGAGTTTCCAAATTATTTCCTCAACAATTTCAGTAAAACAATCTGACAGTGGGTAGGTTAACTACATAGTCAACTGCAGCATGATCACAGAGCCCTACTGAACGACTAGAGCGATAACAGTTTGTATTCACGATAAACTCGAGGTACTCCTGGATGCCATTTCCTGGGGAGCAGGCTGAACGGCATTGAGATATTAAGGCAGATATGAAACTAACCGGTTAAAAATGTGAGTGGAGGCATGGCTTTTTGGAATTTGAGGTACAAAAGGGGGTGGTGATGGACGGAGCATCAGAACCAATCAAACACTCTCACCCAGTCAAAAGATCTGGGTTTGATCCATCACCGTTCTTTAGCCCACTCTGCCACCCCAGTTCAGACATGGCTATATGCAAATCAGTCTGACCCTGTGCCTCATGGGAACAGTCGAGCCCGAACTGCCAAGCCATGCCTTCTCTGGACCGGAAACAAGCTACCGAGGACCGGTTTCTGGCATTCCAGCCATCTTCAGCCCAGCTTGCTTGAATCCAGTGGCAAAGTGAGCAAGGGACTCACGTCTGAGCATACCCTGCCACACTTATGGCGGCCAAAGCGGTACAAAAGGGGGTGGTGATGGACGGAGCATCAGAACCAATCAAACACTCACACCCAGTCAAAAGATCTGGGTTTGTTCCATCACCGTTCTTTAGCCCACTCTGCCACCCCAGTTCAGACATGGCTATATGCAAATCAGTCTGACCCTGTGCCTCATGGGAACAGTCCAGCCCGAACTGCCAAGCCATGCCTTCCCTGGACCGGAAACAAGCTACCGAGGACCGGTTTCTGGCATTCCAGCCGTCTTCAGCCCGGCTTGCTTGAATCCAGTGGCAAAGTGAGCAAGGGACTCACGTCTGAGCATACCCTGCCACACTTATGGCGGCCAAAGCGGTACAAAAGGGGGTGGTGATGGACGGAGCATCAGAACCAATCAAACACTCACACCCAGTCAAAAGATCTGGGTTTGATCCATCACCCTTCTTTAGCCCACTCTGCCACCCCAGTTCAGACATGGCTATATGCAAATCAGTCTGACCCTGTGCCTCATGGGAACAGTCCAGCCCGAACTGCCAAGCCATGCCTTCCCTGGACCGGAAACAAGCTACTGAGCACCGGTTTCTGGCATTCCAGCCGTCTTCAGCCCGGCTTGCTTGAATCCAGTGGGAAAGTGAGCAAGGGACTCACGTCTGAGCATACCCTGCCACACTTATGGCGGCCAAAGCGGTACAAAAGGGGGTGGTGATGGACGGAGCATCAGAACCAATCAAACACTCACACCCAGTCAAAAGATCTGGGTTTGATCCATCACAATTTGAGGCATAAAGTATTTTGGAAGAGGTTAAAAATAGTTAAAAAGAAGGCAAGGTCTGCCAAAGTGCAGCATCCCCTTTCCATATCTGTTTACTCAGTCTACCCATCTTCTCACTCCCTAACTGTGATAAAGTTACTTTAAGGTAGACACACATAAATGCACTGAAAACCCAAGGGTTAATGTGACATTGCAGTTAGGTTAGGTGCTAACACCTTCACTTATGTTAAAAAAAAAATACTCACTAAAAATGGTTAAAGTGACAATATACTTAGATCTTGGAATGAGACATGAGCTAACAAAAAAAACTAAACCCATTGAAATACATCAATAATAATTTAGTGAACTAACTATAAATTGCACAACAACAACATGCACAGTGTTGTCATCGATGAGGTAATTCCTGATGTCGCACTGATGTCACAGACCAGGTTATAAGCGATGTAATATGTGAGCAGTGCATGGTGAGAGCGGGAGCTATAGTTTCTTCAGTTAACTATGACTGGTGAACTTCAGTGGTATTATGAATTTTAAAAAAAAGATTTTAACTGACATTTTTACCCAACTAGAACATAATTTTACCCTTTGTTTACTTCCAAAGAATTTCTGTTATGTTATGTTAAAATCAATTTGTAAAGCGCTCGTACGCCCGTGGGCTTCATGGCGCTATTTCTCAGGTTGTTTTAATATAAAGTAAGATATAACCATACCCAACTATAAGGTCAGTTTACCCTTAAGCTTTTTCTGTGAATTTCCAGTATTCTTTTTAAGTAAATATTTTGTTACCAACCTTACTATGCCTACCCTGGGCCCAACCCCAATGAGCGACAAAGACCCTTTGCTGGCCAATCCCCGTGGTCTTGCAGCACCCGAAGGCCGATAGCTTTTTTTCCCCCAGTGGTACTACCGTGAAATTACATGTGGGCCCCATGCTGAGCTCCGCAGTAAAACCCCGATGCTGCAAAAAAAAATCTTTTTCATTTGATAACTTGGGGTGTCTCTCTGGGAATCCCTCCTCCACCCCCACAAGGGCCAGGTAACCCATACCCAGACCTCATATTCCTTATTTTTATTAGTTTTACACAGTGACCGAGTTCCTGAGACATAAAAAAGCGGCTGCAATGTTATCTTCATGTTGCGGCTAGCCAATCAGATCACGTGTTTTCAGCTTGCATTACCACAGTAGTACTGTGCACCTATATATACATAGATTTTGAACCTTAATTTCTCAAAAACTACTGAATGGATTTATACCAAATCACAAAAATCACACTTTCTGGGTAAAGATCTAGTCTTCTACAAAATTTGATGTAACTCCTTTCAGCAATTTTGGATGTAGTGCTGTTTAATTTTTCTAAGAGTTACTGCATGTGAAAAACGCATTTTCGGATTTCTCCTTTTTTACTCTGCCCCCTCTTGGACCATACCAAAACTTTTCAAGAAGAAACTGAATTGCCGTAACATTTTTTTGTTGAAATGTTTGTTAAGATTCGTCAAACTGAACCAAATTTATTAGCAAACCAAGATATCAATTTCACATGGAAACCCGGTCCAAAGTACGATGACACAGGGGTGACCGCCACAGTGTAAGGCATTACCCAGTGGCCTTCACCAATGTGTAGTTAAGAGTTACGACCATGTCTTCATGGGAAAAGCATGTTTGGGTTTGCATATCATTTTGGCACAGTTTGACAAATCTTGACAAAACTTTTCTAAAAAAAGTCTCTTCCACCTCAGCTCCTTCCTGGAAAATTGAACAGCGATACCGTAAAACATTATGAACTAAATTTCACCAAATTTGGCAGGAAGCTATATCTTGGTCCAGAAAGTATGTTTTAGTGATTTGGTGTAAATCTGTTCAGTAGCTTTGGAAATATTAAGGAACACAAATATTTGGCTATCTGGAATTTAACTCAGCAAGCGCTATGAGTGGCTGCCTGCAATATGAAGAAAAGTGTTCCAAGCAGCCATTGAAGGGCTTAGAGTCTTCGTTCCCTATCCTTAGTATACATTTTTATAAAGTATAGAAGTGGACAGGACAGTGATACTCTGCAACCATGCCCTGTGGGGTCCCAAATAAATACATTAAAAAAAATTACTTAGCCATCTTGCAGGACTCCAGCTGGACCGTGGTGCTTAAAAAAAGGAAATGGTGGCCATGGCCATGGGCTACCCTCTAAAACAAAGAGGAAGGAGCTGTGGCCCTCCTCCCAAAGTCCCCAGGGACTCCATCCCTCAGGGCAGAGGTTTAAACAAAAGGGAGTGGGGGTGTGTGACTCCCCTTCCTAGGCCATTTACAGCCCCCGTTCCCATACCCCACTTACCAGCCTCAAAATACATTTTAATAGGGGAGAAGCACCTGCGACATCCCACCTTGAGACAGCAATGGGCCTAGGGGACCCATCCCCCGGGCCCAACATTTAAGTATAGATGAAGGGGGCGCATGCCCCCCTCATCCAACTAACAAGGCAGGGGACCTCTACCCCTGGCTGAGGTACCCGGGCCGGCTCTTACACTGTGTTCCGGGGAACCCACTCCTGGGACACAGTGGTTTCCCTGCCCGCAGGAGCGCAGATAGGGAAAGAATGTGTGCTCCCACAAAGAGGGAAGCTTTGAAAATGCTCAAGCCTGGTGGGAGCGTTCTTCTGTTCCCCCGACCATGCTCTTGCTAGCAGGGAACCTCAGATTGCTCCCACCCGGCAGGAGCAAGCACAAACAGCAGCTCCTGCTTGGTAGGGGCAATGCCGGCTCTTGCAGTACCCAGGATGGGTGCCTGTGGGAATCCGGCGAGGCAGTGGGGCCCTGCCCCCCCCCCGCCTCACCCATCAAATGGTTTAGTGGGTGCCCTGGGTGGGCACAAAGAATGTGTGCTCCCACAAAGAGGGAAGCTTTGAAAATGCTCAAGCCTGGTGGGAGCATTCTTCTATTCCCCCGACCATGCTCTTGCTAGCAGGGAACCTCAGATTGCTCCCACCCGGCAGGAGCAAGCACAACCAGCAGCTCCTGCTTGGTAGGGGCAATGCCGGCTCTTGCAGTACCCAGGATGGGTGCTTGTGGGAATCGGGCGAGGCAGTGGGGCCCTGCCCCCCCCCCCGCCTCACCCATCAAATGGTTTAGTGGGTGCCCTGGGTGGGCACCCGCTAAGGAGCACAAAGCCATGGAAGAGAGGGTCCCAGAGCCCACTATAGGCTCGGGGAGGGGGAATGTGTGCTCCCTCCATATTTAAGAAAAAGAAGGTCCCGGGGGATGGGGTCCCCGGAGACCATAGTGGCTTGGGGAGAGAGGCTGTACACCTCCTCCCCTTAATACAAAAGGGAGACCTTGGGCCCCTAGTGGGTTGTGGACCCGGTCTACACGCCTTATCCCCCTAAAAAATATAAAGGCCCGGGGACGGAGTTCGATGGGACAGTAAAGACTCGGGAAGGGGGGCTGTGAACCCACTCTCCTTAATAAAACAAAATACGGATTTGAGGGAGAGGGCCCCTGGAGCCTGCAGTGGCTTAGGGGTGAGGGCGGGCAAGTCCCCTTCCCTTAGTAAAAAATATGGCTTCAGGGTATGGAGTCCCCAGGGCCTGTAAAGGCTGTGGAAGGGAACTGCGCGTCCCCTCCACCTTTATCGACAAACCAGTCCCAGAGATGGTGTCTACCTGAGTGCAGCCAGACCCTGTGGCCAACCACATTCTGCAGCACTTGGCTGCCAGCTGGGGGATTTGCCACAGGACCTGGTTGCAGACCAGATCCTGCATCCAACTTCTTGGCAGTGAATGGCATGTGGTTGCTTGCCTGAGAGGGGTTGGCCAAAGGGCCTAGCAGCAGGCCCGGCCCTGGGGCCAACTGTCCGCCACACATAGTCAAAGAAAGAGTGTGGCCGGGGGGGTTTGGGACTGGGGGTTGGATTTACGTATGGTAATAAACTAGAACTTTACTGATATTCACTGAAAAAATCTAAGGTTGAAGTGACATTATAGTTAGGTGAAATTTTCAGTGACAACGTAAAGTTTTAAACTAAAAAAAAACCACACAAATTCCCCTGTAACTATTACTCGCGCCCTAAGGTATCTACAACTAACATCCTTACCATATACAGTTCACTACACAGTAATTTACATCACTCATGAAATGTTTTTAAACATTGCTGCAACATTTGCAATGACATCATTGATAACAAGTCCGTGAATGGTGGGGGAGCGAGTTACAGTTACCGTAGGGCAGTCATCAACACAATCCTGAACAAGACTTTTCTAGAAAATAAGCACAATGTGTCTATTACCTCCTGAATTACTTGTATCCTTCACTTCATGCAACAGAAATGAGAACAGAGGCTACTGGGAATAAATCTACACACATACATACACACAACATATTTAAAGAGGTGGTGCATGACAATGGAGACATTGGAAGCTATTCACAAATACAACTGAAAAAAAGAGAAAGGATCTCAGGGTCCGATTCACAGAATTAATCTAAGACAAAATCCTAAACTTACTACTTTTGGTATTCACAGAATGCACTTCCTACTTTTGGTATTCACAGAATGCACTTACTACTTTTGGTATTCACAGAATGGATTTACGACTACTAACTTTACGTCCGCACTCGGGCCGGAGATTCTGGCCCGGAGGCGGAGCTTCCGGCCCGGATGCGGAGCTTCCGGCCCGGAGGCGGAACTTCCGCTTGGAGGCAGAGCTTCGGGCACAGAGGAGGAGATTTCGGCCATGGCTAAATCTCCACCACTGGTCGGAATCCCCATCTCCAGTCCGGAAGCTCCGCCTCCAAGTCAGAAGCTCCGCCTCCAAACCGGAAGCTCCACCTCCAACCCGGAAGCTCCGCCTCTGGGCCAGAATTTCCAGCCCGAGTGTGGGCGTAAAGTTAGAAGTCGTAAATCCATTCTGTGAATACCAAAAGTAGTAAGTGCTTTCTGTGAATACCAAAAGTAGTAAGTGCATTCTGTGAATACCAAAAGTAGTAAGTTTAGGATTTTGTCTTAAGTTAATTCTGTCAATCGGGCCCTCAGTCACTATACTTTGATTAAACATGGCTTTTAACAAGTGTTAAAAAGATACAAAATAAAGGATTCAAACAAAAACGCTTATGAGGAAAAAAAAGAATCTACTTCTCAGAAAGAATGTATGGCCTATACCACCTACCACTTATAACAGCAAGTAGTCAAAGGAGAATTGTACAAGTGCAGCCACTTTAGGATTCTGTGTGTGCAAGAAGAAGACGTGGCTAAGTGGACAATGGTTTGCCAATTAAAAGAATAATTTAGGAAAAGATTGATTAATACATTTGATAACTGTTCTACCCATCCTGAAATTATGAGGACCGTTGTAATACCCACAGAAAGACCAGCTGGAGATGTGATAGGCGATGGGCCGTACACAGATGCCTTGAGAGAGAGCATACTTGTATTTTACAGCCCCAAATCTACAGTCGCAACAGAAGAGCAGTACTGGCATTAAAAAAAAGATCAGAGGAGGCTGTGCTGAAACCATTAATGATGAAAAAGGTACACCAGAAACACATGTGTTTCTCTACACACTGGATACACCAATTTTAGAAAATAAAATATCTGCAAGCCAAGCAATCACAAGGACTAAAAATATAGGGCCAAACGTACAAACTTTCTTGCACTGCAAAACTACATTTAGTAGTTTAAGAGGTTTCATTTGTAGGCGCAGATGACACTTCCTGATTATCAGACCTAGCCAGTGCTAAAATATATGCTAATTAGCATAACTAACTACTAATGACAATCAACAAATATGCTGGTAACATAGATGCTACCAGAAAAAAAAGTCTGAGAGTGCCCACCAGCAATGTTGTGAACACCCACAAAGTTGTAACTCTGAGTATTCACAAACATTTCGAATGGGGTATGATACGCAAATTAAGACATTAACTTTAACGTAACATAGTGGACTAAGTGTAAAAATGAAGCATTAAAAATCTTTAAATACTCTCAAACGTTTTGGGGATATATGAGAAAAGGTGCTCTAAGTCCCAAATAATAAAATGTGAAAAACAGACTATAAAGTTACATGTGAGAATGCATATTTCCACAATAACTGTTCCTGTGGATGGAGGAAACAGAGGAATTTATGACACCACAGTGGAGATTTTGTGAAAGCACAAACTCCATAAATACACACAAATCCTAAGCACAAGTCAACTATCAGTAAGTGTGTACATTATTTGTGTCTCAGACCCATAGAGGGTTAATTTGTTTCAGCCTTAAATGTAGTGGCTAACTAATCCTTTCTTCAGAAATTGTGGGTTTGGCTGGACTTATCGAATTAATATCTGAATAAAAATTTGTAACGTGCATCTGTTATGTTATGTGTATTTGTAAAAGGCACGTTTCACCCGGGAGGGTATCTTGGCACCATAACACCAGAAGTGGGGACATGTCCTGACTGGGGCCTATTGAAAAAGCCAAAAGCCAGGTTTTCAGTCTCTTGGGAAATTCTAAGATAGAGCTAGTGGCTACCATGTCTAGGAGGAGGTCGTTCCAGGATTGAAGGAGAGGCGCAGTCACCAGTTCTGTCTCTATGGATATATGGGAGAGCAGGAGGTGGGCCAAGCGCAGGTGCCCGATTGGTGTATGGATGCTGATGCAGGTGTTGAGGTATGCAGGACCTTGTTTGAGTAGTGCTTTATAGCTTTGGGGAGGAGTTTGATAAGGGCCCCTTTGTGTTTGGGGAGTCAGTGGAGGTCTTGGAGGGGTTTGGATATGTGACTGTGGAGTGGGAGTTTAGGAGTGAATATGGATGCTATGCTCTGAACAAACTGGAGTCTATCGTGAGTTGGGAGGTGATGCTGATGTAGAGGTGTTCCCATAGTTCAGTCTGTTGGGGATCAGGGCTTGAGTGACGGTTCTGGTGTTATGTAGGAGACATCTGAAGACTTTTCTGAAGAATCTGAGGGTGTGGAAGCAGGAGGAGGAGACTGTGTTGACCTGGCTGGACATAGAGATTTGACGGACGATCACGATCCCTAAATTCCTAGATGAGCTCAACAAGCTAAGTGTTAGTCCTAGTTCAGAGGATTGCCATGCTGAGGACTAGAGAGGGGTTTCTGTTACGAAGAGTACCACTTCTGTTTTGTCAAAATTGAGATTCAAGCAGTTGGTTCTCACCTATTTTATGACTTCAGGCGTGCAGTTGATTAAATTTGTCTTGTCCTGTTGGGGGTGTGTTCGGAGAGGATAAGGTGGGTGTCATCTACGTAAAAGGATGAAGAATCTGTGGGTTGGGATGATGTTGGTGTTAGAGAGCATGAGGCTGAGAAAGGAGCCCTGGAAGACACCCTAGATCAGGTTGGAGGCAGAGAAAGAGTATAGGTTATTGGGTGTGTGCTTCTGACTCCTCTTGCCCATGATCCGATGAATGTAATTGGCGGCAGCAGTGATGGCAGTCTTTGTGTTGTGGTTATGTTTGAAGCAGACTTGGGGGGATCCAGGAGATGGTCTGTGATGAGGTGAACAGTCAATCGCTTGTTAATTAGTTTTTTCCAGATCTTTTGCCAGGGGAGAAGGGTCTGTAGTTTGCTGCAGTCTTGAGGGCCGCTGAAGATTTCTTCAAAAGTAGTAAAAATGGTGGCGTGTTTCCAAGCATCTAGGAAGGTGAAGGCCTTGCAGACAGTATTGGGTCTTTCTGTGAAAAGTTAAATGGGGGCAGAAGAGCAATAGGGCTCCCAAGTGGATGGAGTGCAAGTGGTTGTGGTGTCCACAGGTGTGATTGGGCCAACAGGTCAGGGTGGTAATCGGTGTGTTCTTCTCATTGGATTGGAGGATGGAGATGTCCTGTTGGGGTGTGACATTATTGTAGATGGCCTTGATTTGTTGCTGGAGCAGTGAGAGAGCTGGGTGCAGAGTTCCTGTGAGGGGGGAAATGGTTGTGGGACTGGCGGCGGGAGGTGTGAATTACACTATGGTGCAGATATCTTTAGAGTTGTCAGAGCTGTTTTAAATCCGTTCAGTGAGCTGAGTGCTTGATGGGTCTGAGCTGCTAGTGGTAGTCTTGGAGGGCTGTTTGGGGGGTATTCCTGTCATTGGAGTAATGGGAGTGTCGCCAATTGTATTCTAGCTGTTTGGAGTGCCGTTTGGAGAGTAGGTTGTCCGTGTACCAGCTTGCCTGTGGTTTAGTCCAAGCTGTAGAGCTGGTTTTGAGCAGGAGCAGGTTGTCAGCAGACGAGATGATTCAAGTGATAAACTTCAGGATGTCACTTTTGACTTTGTCTTGGCGTGGAGGACATCAAGTTTGAAGATCAGTGATCCAGGTTTTCTCAGGATTCTTATTCCAGTTGCATGTGCATTCTTGGTGAGTGAGCTTCTATGTTAGTTTGGGACATGCAGGCCGAATCCCACAAGAGAGTGGTTGGTACAGGTGGGAGGGGGTGAGCTTGCCCACCGTGATGTCAATGAAGTTGGTGAACACAGGGAAGAGGAGGTGTTCAGCTACATGGGTGAGGTTGTTTATTTGTTGGGCAAGCCTGATTATGAGGGTTTCCAGTAGGATGGCAGTGTTGACGTTGTTGTGGTCCTTAAGGTGGAAATTTAAGTCACTAAGGAAGATGATGGAGCTGGAGAGGGGCCACAGTGGGTAGTGAGACTTTATTGCCCCACTGGAGCTTACCCACAGCTCCTGTAACCCAAAGAAGGGAATACTGTCACCCAAAAAAGGGTATCCTGGCACCAGAACCATAGTAGCAAATGGCAAGACTGGTATATTAGTGCTGGGAACAACCCCATTTTTGGTGATAACAGTAATAAAATAGCTGGTTGGGTAGGTGAGGCACTTGAAATATCATCTACTTCCTTCTTCTGTCCGCATTTACCCAACTTTAGAGTTAGCTATTGGGAGGAAAATTTGATATACGCCATAAAAACAAAATATACGTGAAAAATAACAATGTGGTGCTACTTTAGAGAGGTAGAAGAATGTGAAAAGTAGAATGGCACCCTATTCTAAGTCTTGATATAAAACCAGTGAGTCATATTACAATAAAGATTATTACTCAGGTTAGTTAAGCAAGGATTTGAACTGTCTCCAAGTGCCGTTATTAGTTGTTTATTTCAATACATCTAAACGGTGTTCAAGAATATGAAATGTTGAGTTGGCCCTCCTGTTAATGAAACGTCGAATTTCAGGTGCTTGGCCAGTCACTTGGCCCATTTAAGCTACCATACCAGAAAATCGAAAAATGTCTTGTTCCCAATTATTATAATTGTTGTTTTTCTTATAGTTTAATCTATTCATGGATTAAGTGTAAAAAATACACAGATCAGAGGAGTTGGCCTTATGTCTGGGGTGGTCGACCTCAAATCTGGAGAACCGGTTCGTGTCTCGGCAAGGATGCGCATTATCCTGTGATTCTGGGCAAATCACTTAATCGCCCGGTGCCTAACAAAAAAATAAAAATGTGTCCTCATGTAAAGCAACTGGTGCTCGTGTAAAGCGCTCTGATACCCGATAACTTCGGGTCAAGTTCGTGCTATATAAAACTGTTTAAAAAAAATCAGGGTAGCATTTGGGATACCCATTTCAATACTTCCAATACGGCCATGTTAACGATGTGTGACAGTCCCGAACAATCAAGTAGACTTTGTTTTCGGTCACTGATTAATTTTACCCTGTGGTGCCGGATTTTGCTGTCGGTCTTTGGTGATCTGCTAAGCAGGGCAAACGCGCGCTAGCCTCACTACTGCGCTTCCATTTTGCACCGACACAAACAATTGTTCTTCGGAAACTCGGCAGATGTTCGCAGGCCCAACCCGCCCTGAGAAGGGTAGTAATACGGTAGGGTGTTTTATTACGAGTGTCACGAGACGGCGTGAAAAATCATGGGCCACGGGCAGTAAGCTGCGGCGGGTCAATAATGCTCACTGAGACATTGTGCAGACAATCAACAGCGAGGCCCGAGGTTCTGGCAGCGCCGTACACCGCTGAAGGGCAAATCAATATAGGCATGGGAAGGACAATGCTCGACTCCCTGGCACACCGCTCACTGCCTCCCCTAGTGGCGGCTTCACCCGGTCGAGGCCCCGCGCCCAACCCAGAGTAAACCCTGTTTTCAGGGCTAGTTGTCTCCATACACGCGTCCGCCCCTAAGAACCACTACAACGAATCAGTATGGGGGACAAACAGAGGGAAGACCCTTTAAGACACAAAAGACGGACTTCTGAATGATGCTTGGGCAGAGGGGGAAACATCATTAACAACGAAGGCAGTACTACGCGTAACGTTTACAACGAGGCACTTACCACGTAAACGTCTTTCCAACGCGTATGCCTTCAACGATCGTATTTACCACGAAAAAAAAAACCGAAGGATTAAAAAGGGGGGTTGGGGGGGGTCTCCCCCCCCATAAAAAAACGATCCCGCCGTGCCGAAAAAAACAGTGTCATAAGAGAGGAAGCGGAATAAACTTCCGTTTCCTCTTTATGACGTAAGAACGACGTGGCAAAGAAGATGAGGGGAAAACGAATTCCGTGGTAACGCATGCGTGGAAAAGGCATGCGTTGCAACGGAATTCGTGGTAACAACATATAACCGGGCAGAGGAAGCGGCGGGCTCCACCGGCTCTTATCAGGCATCAAATGCTAGGTTTCTATTGATCGACAGCAGCTCTAAATCCGAAACGGACCAACCTCTGCATGCGGAAAGGTTACCGTGAATGAATCACACACGTTAAGTATATGTTTTACACCAGGAAGACAGTATTGTTTAATTATGGCCTGGAAATTAATAGAGGTGACAGGTTAAATGGCAGCATTGTATTGCTGCGGTCCAATGTATTCAACCTTCTTTAAGGTCGACATTTTAAAAATGAACCGATTAGCTAACTGGAATCAAGCGTTGCGCGTGGATGCGACAGTTCCACCGGCACGCGGAAATTGATTTTTTTTCCTCACTAAATCAGGCCATCAGCCAAACCGTAGTAGTGGTTCAACTCGACGGTGGGCACATTACAGCTAAGAGAGGCAACTCTGTGCGGATTATGAGAATTACTGGCATGGCGCCCTCGCGCGCGAGGCCTCTATTTCACTTCTCACCGTGTTATGAAACATTTATGGCAAAGAAAGTATTGTTGATTTATTGCTGCTTAGGAAAAATGTGATTCGCCACATCCACCATTCGGCTCCTCGTTAGATGTAATTTCTCAGCTGCAGGGTAGATGATATTCTTCATGGAAATGGTGATCGCCAGTGTGCTGGAGAATTAACACATACATTGGAGGAGGGTGGCACGGGCCGTGACGGGGGCAGGACTACGATCCTTGCGAAACCACCTCCCTTTAGTATAGCATGAGTTTTAGGTCTGGCTTCACACTGCTGCTGTTGCTGACCTTGTGTGATCAACAGAAAAACATCTCTCAGAAATACTGCTGAAAGAATGGATCAGCCTCCGCAGGTTTTTGCTTCCACTGAAAGAGCGCATTATTGAACTAGCGTATGGTACAACAGGACTCTGTTGGTTATGGTGGCAGCGAATTATCAGGGATATAGGCTTGATCTTTTTTATTATGACAGGTTTTAATAAAGGATGTAGCCCTGACATTTATAGTAAATATATGGTAAAAGACAATAGCATCAGTTAGAGTTACCTCGGAGGGTCGTTGTACGAGTCATTTTAAATCTGAAAGAGGGGTCAGGCAGGGGTGCATATTGGCACCCCTCCTATTTACCATCTATATAAATGCCCTGGAACCAGCTCTAAAGGAGGCAACTCTCGACGTCCCTCGTATAGGTGAACTTGGAATTCCAGTTCTCTTATACGCGGATAACGCCGTTTTGCTTTCACGGACTGGTATTGGACTCCAACGTCTCCTGGATGCTTTCGAAGACTTCATGGGTTCTTTGGACCTAAAGATCAATGTAAGGAAGTCTCAAATTATGATAACGGGCAAGGGAAACAAGAATACGTTTTTAAAAACATTTACATGTGGCAAGCAAGAGCTATGTAGAGTAGCCACCTTTCCATACTTGGGGATCACATTTGACGAGAGAGGCAGTTGGGGTCCACAGTTAAAAAATAGAAACATTTCCCTTGAAAGATCAGCCTCTGCACTACAGGGTTTTGCGAAAAAATTGGGAGCTAGGCCAATAGCAACATTAATTAAAATCTATAAAGCGAAATGTCTTGCTGTGGCCACATACGGGAGTGCAATTTGGGGATATTGCTCCCCGGACAGTATTCAGACCACTGAGAATAAATTCTTAAGAGCTGTTCTCTCAGTCCCACAGTCCACTCAAACATATACAATCCACACCGAATTAGGAGTAGGATATATTACAGACTTGATTAAAATGGCTCCTGTTCTGGCATGGCTAAAGACTTGGCTGAACCAAGAAATCCCCCTTAACCACAGTATTTTAAAAGACTGCTTGCAGCTAGATAGAGCAAATAAAATTCCGTGGCTAGCCTACATCAAAGACAGTCTTGTTAAGCTAGGGAGACCAGAGCTCTTTTTTTCCCCGGCCTCTATAACAACTAAGGATATTGCTATGATTAAAGGTATGATGGGTGAACTGCTAAGTTTGGAGAGGGAACAAATGGAATTAGAGAAACCAACGGTGAGGGCTAGCATTATTATGAGCACCCAAGCTGGCCCGAACTGTATTTAACGACTGTGAATAAACCTTATCACTGTTTTCTTTTAACCCGATTTCGTTTTAATTTGATCCATTTGAACCTCGGACATTTTCCAACCTGGTGCACCCCAGATAATGCAATGCCGTGTACTTGTGATAACTTCTCTACCCAGAACACATTGCATTTTCTGATGTTCTGTGGACACTACACGGCAGTAAGAACGAAATATCCTATCCCTATTTTAAAAGAGGCAGGGTTTATTCAGGTTAAGCCAGCTCTCCTGTTTTTACAGTTATTGCAGACCCCAAGGATTATGTTCCATGTTGCCAGTTTCCTAGTGGGGGCTGTTAGGATTAAGAAGAGGAATATGAAAAATAATTCTTCTACCATGGTTCTTTAATTAATGAAATTGAATATTGTCTATAATATAGGAAATGCCTATTTTTATGAAATTGTTTCGTGTAATTGTAATTTGTATGTGATTATGATGCCCCATCTAACTGACCTCTTTTTATGGTATTTTAATCTATTTTTAACATGTATTTATAAAGGGAAATATTTTTTATACTTCAGTTGTAAATATATAGATTGTGTAAATGAATCATGTTTTTATCTTGTATAAATTATGCATTTCTTATTGTGTGAACATTTGTATAGTGCTAATGTCTTTTTATGATATTGATTTATCGAAATAAAGTATTTTGACTGACTGACTGACTGACAATAGGCACTTAAAGGTGGATTGTTATTACTGAGTGTTAATGCGGGCCGAGAGGTATTCTGATACTTGGAAAGTTTCAGATTTTGGTTAGTATGTAATGGTTTGATGTTGGTCCCAACCTCTTACAAACCCTGGAGGCAGAAGACTTGCGCTGTGATAATCCTTGTTATGCCCGTTTCATGATGGATGGTACCTTGTTTAGCCACATTTCATTTTGCATGAATTAGTACTTTCATGGCTGTATAGTGGATGGTTTCTTGTGGGTGAGCTTAGGCTCAAAGCAGCAGGGCTAAGATGGTTATTGTAACAAGTCAATCAAAATGGCTACATGACTGATTGGTTCCCTGGGAAAAGTAACACCAGAAGCCATAGGTCTGATCTGTTTATTCTGAAACATTTTTACAAACATAGCAGGCCTGGCTAATTTATTGTGAAAAGCATTGTTAAAGACAACAGGCAATCAACAGCAGATTCATATTGCATTGTGTCCCAGACTGTAGCCAGGAATTTTGTTAAATCTCACAGATTACTGTATGCAAGGGTTTTCCGTTGGTCACCCCCTTGTACAAATCCCTTGGGGTAGAGGATTTTCACTGTGATAATCTGTGTTAGGCCCCTTTGAGAGGGGATGTACATTGTTTTACCATCAGTAATTTAGTACATATTTGTAATTGAATAGAAGACGGTTGCCATCTTATCCGCACTTCAGTGGGACTTTGTTGAGTATGATGTCAGCTAATACAAAAGGCTATAGTTAGATTCCAAAGGATTCATTTGAACTTTTTTTATTAAAAGTATGAGAAAGCCAGTAAGTCTGGACTTACCTTTTTGTGAATAGCATGTGTTAAGACAATAGGCATTTAAGGCTGGACTTTTATTGCACTATGTTAAAGCCTGTAAGGAGGTAATTTCGATACATGGATTTTCAGATTACTGTTAGCAAGGGTTTGGTGTGGTTGACACACTCAAACAAACATGGGGAGAGAACATCTTCGCTACATCAATGAAGTCATCAGTGATGTCACTGACTATGAGACTCCAGCGGATCCAGAACGCCTCAGCAAGACTCATCCTTGACATCCCCCGACACAGCCACATCTCCGGACACCTGAGAGACCTGCACTGGCTCCCGGTCAACAAGAGAATCACGTTCCGACTCCTCACCCACGCACACAAAGCTCTACACAACCAAGGCCCGAGATACCTCAACAGCCGCCTCAACTTCTACACCCCCACACGCCAGCTTCGATCGACCAACAACGCCCTCGCCGCCGTCCCCCGCATCCGAAGAGCCACCACTGGAGGAAGATCCTTCTCCTACCTGGCCGCCAAGACCTGGAACTCCCTCCCTACCCACCTCCGACTGACCCAGGACCACTTCGCCTTCAGGAAGCAGCTCAAGACCTGGCTGTTCGAGCAGTAGCAGACCCCCCCCCACCCCAAGCGCCTTGAGACCCTCCGGGTGAGTAGTGCGCTATATAAATGCTTTGATTTGATTTGATTTGATTTGTCATGAGTGATGTAATACGTGAGGTTATAAGCAGTGCATTACGGGGGCGTAAATTATAGTTAGCTCAGGTAACTATAACTGCTGAATTAATATGGTTTTGTACAAGGGAAATCTGAGGCAAACTATAATGTACCTGTAACCTTTATTTTTTCCAGTGAATTCCTATTGGTATTTTAATACTATTTCCTCACTATAATGTCCCTGTAAACTTTGTTTTTTTCAGTGAATGTCAATTTTTTTTTAAAATTTGATTCCTAACTGTAACTTATAAACTTTCAGAATGGGTGCATAAGTGGCTGCATAGGTCGGTGAGTGGATGTATAAGTGGTTGTATGGGTCTGTAAGTTAGTGTGTGAGTGACTGTATGGGTCTGCGAGTGGGTGTGTGCCTGAGTGGGTCTTTGATTGGGTGTGTGAGTGCTTGTCCGGGTCTGTAAATGGGTGTGTGAGTGGCTGTGTGGGTCTGTGAGTGCCTTTGTGGGTGTATCACTGGTGCTGTGAGTGGGTGTGTGACTCCCTGTGTGGGCTGGGTGTACGCAAGCCTGTTTGGGTTCAAGTGGATGCGTGTCTGAGTGGGTATGTGAGGGGAGGTGAGTCCCCGAGTAGGTCTGTGAGTGGGTGTGAGAGGGTCTGTGAGTGGGTGTGGGTGTGTCGGAGTAGGTCTGAGTGGGTGGGTGAGTGTCTGTGGGTCAATTAGTGGGTGTGTGAGTGGGTGCATAAGAGTCTCAGTGGGTCTATGAGCAGAGGTGAGAGTCTTTGAGTGGGTCTATGAGTCGGTGCGTAAGTCTCACACAAGATATGTGAGTGGGTGTGAAAGAGAATGATTAGTTCTGTAAGAGGGTGTGTGAGTGTCTTAGTTGGTCTATGAGTGTGTGTGTGAGCGTGTCTATTATGTGTTAGTGGGTGTGTGAGTGGGACTGTGAGTGGATGTGCATGTCTGTGGGTGTATCAGCATTTGAATGGGTCTGTCAGTGGGTGTGTGAGTGCCTGAGTGGGTGCCAAAGTATCTGTCTGGGTTTGTCAGTAGCTGTGTGAGTGACTGGGCCACAACAGAACCACACCTGCCCCTTTATCCAACAAGAGTTCACAGTTTTACACATAATGTCTACCCAAGTGATTTACTTTCTTCTGTTTAATTAGTAACTGCTACCTTGTTGGGTAAAAGTGTAATGGTCCATTAGGAAATGTATCCAGTGACCTTGTGTGTGTTTTTGCAATGTTATTGTTCCTTGTGTCTCTTTATCCAGAAACCTGTGATAACATAAATCCTCCTATTGAGCGGACAACAAGACTACAAGAAGGTAAATCTCCACCAAACAAGGGTACTTCCTTCTAGCTATATAAAGTAAGTGCTTCTTTGTTTGGTGGGTATGTCCTCATATTCCACAGCTCAAAGATCTTGTCACCAAAATCAGTGGGAAACGTGCTAGGGGACCTTTTGGTAAGCTGTCCAACATCCTGGCAAAAGGCAGAAGACCTTTATACACTATTAAGGTAAACGGGGAAGCCTGGCCAATTATAAGAAGGGGGCGGCTGCACGGCCCCGGGGGACCCCAACCCCCAGGGCCCCAAATAATCCAAAGGGGGAGGGGTGTCGCGTGGCCCCCTGCCTGGACCTATTTCGACCCTGGACACCCCAACCCTGGCCAAAATTGAATGGGAGAGGGGTGCTGCGCGGCCCTCCTCCTTGGGCCGATTTCAGCTTTGGGGACGCCATACCCCGGGGCCCGGCTTTGTTATGCTGGGTGCCCTGGAGCCCACATAGGGCACCCAGTCTATATCATTAGGGACAGCGGGGGAGCCTGAATGCACCTGCCGTCTCTGCCGGCTCCCTGCCTCTGTGTGCAAGTAATCGTTTGTCTCCCTACCCGCATGACAGCGGGTAGGGAAACAGATGAAAACTAAGCTCCCAGAAAACGGGAGATGTTTCATTATTTCACAGCTTCCGCATGCCGGGAGCGGAGTTAGTGTTTGCTCTGACTTGGAAGGAGCTATCAAAGCTCCCACGGAGTCAGAGCAAGCAGGGACCCGGCCCTGGGATTGGTGGTCCCCAGGGCAATTAATGGCTACAGGAGGGGGCCACACACCCTGTCCCTTCTGTATTCAGGGGCTGGCCCAAGGGAGGGGTGGTCACCAGGACCACTCTGTAATAAACTAACAGAAAGAGGCAAACTAAAGGTGAAACACGAGCACAAAGAGGCATAATAGAGGTCAGAAACCAGCAGCAAGAGGCACAATAATGGAAAGAAACTAGGAGAAAGTGGCAAAATATATGCGGGAAATGAGCAGAAGTCTAAATAATGAAGAGAAACGAGCAGCAAGATTGGAGTTTACCACCAACGCGTACAATAAAAGTCAGAAACAAGCAGAAAGAGTTAAAATAAGGTGAGAAATGAGCAGCAGGAGGCAAAATAAAGGTGAGAAATGAGCAGCAAGAGGCAAAATAAAGCTGAGAAAGGAACAGAAAGACGCAAAATACAGGTCAGAAGCCAGCAGCAAGAGGCAAAATAAAGGTGAGAAACAAGCAGAAAGAGGCAAAATAACAAACAGAATGAGCAAAAACAGGTAAAATAACGGGCAGAATGAAGAAAAAAATGTCAAAATAGAGGGCAGGAGCAGCAAGGGACGAAGTAGAAAAACAAGCTGAAAACAAACAGAGGAGGCAAAAAACTTAAGGCAGCAGAGGATAGCGGAATGCGGGCAAGCTGGACAGGAGGACCGTCAAGGGGGAGCTGGCAAGAGGACCTGCTCCAGTGTACCCCCTACTTTTATTACCACACACCCACTGACAGACCCACTCAGCGACTCATCCACCCACTCAAAGACACTGATGCACCCACTCACAGACCCAGAGACTCACGCACCGACTCACAGACCCACTCAGACATTCATGCGCCCACTCACAGATACACACAGGCACTCCTATACAGCCACATAGAAATTCACAGAAAAAACAGTTCTAGTTACCTGAGCCAACTATAACTTACGCCCACACAATGTACACATTATGATCTCACATATTACATCACTTATGACATGGTCAGTGACATCACTGATGACATCTCAAATGACATCACTGATGACATCATCCACAGAACCACTCCCACTCCCACACAACCACTCACATACCCAGTCACAGACCCATATAACTACTTACACACACTCTCGCTCACTCATACAGCCGCTCACCCAACCACTCACTCAACCATACAGTCACTTACACAGACCCATACATAAAACATAACGTGTATTTGTAAAGCGCAAATTCACCCGTAGGCATCTTGGTGCTGAATAACAGATGTTGATTGTTAGCCAACTAAATGGTACTCGTTTTATCTACCTCAGATGGATGAACGGCTGAGTGGACACACCGGGATTTGAGCGGTGATCATAAGGTCGAACACAGGCCCCTGCAGTGAATGCATTAGCCCACTGAGCCACCAGACCCGGCCACTCACAAAACCACTCACAGACTCATACAGCCACTCACACAGTCATACAACAACTCACATACCCATTCACACATCCACACAGCCACTACACAACCACTCACTCACCCATACAGCCACTCACTCAGCCATACAGCTTCTAACAGAGCTACTCACTCACCCATACAGTCGCTCACACATCCATTCACTCATCAACAAAACCACTTATATACCTATCCACACATAGATACACTCACACGCCCACTTACTCGTCTATAGAGCCACCGAAACAAATACTTACTGTGCAAAACAGTCACACACACACCCACTCACTCACTTACCCATACACCCAGTCAAACAGCCACTCACTTACACACCCAGTCACTCACCCAGAGCCATTCACAGCCACTAAGTCACCCATACAACCACTCACACACTCACTCACCCATACAGCTACTCAAACATCAACTTATTCACCCATACAGCCACTCCCAGACTGACAGTCACAGTGCCACTCAGATGGCATATATTGCAAAAAGTATCGCTCATTAGTAGTACAAAAGAAATAGTAATGTAACTTATTTAGTATCTTTGTATATATCTTTAACTCTCAGAAACGTGTATGAAACACTTACACTGACTGGATGATGTCACGAGTGATGTCACTGACCATGTCATGAGTGATGTAATATGGGAGGTCATAAGCAGTGCATTGCGGCAGCGTAAGTTATATTAGCTTAGGTAACTATAACTGCTGAATTTCACAGCTTTTGTACGAGTGAAACATGAGCCTATAATGTTCCTTTAACCTTTGGTCTTTATAGTGAATTTCACTGAAAAAAAACAATGGTCTGTAACCTTTGGTTTTTTCAGTCTGTGTGTATGTATGTATGTATGTATGTGTATATATATATATATATATATATATATATATATTACCTACTGGCAGTCGCCAGTAGGTATATATAGTTAGGATTTTTTTGAATAGGGATTTCTGAAAATTCTATGTTGAATAACTTTGGCGTTGATGGACGGAATTGGCTGAAATTTTCAGGAAAATGGCACATTTTGTTTCTGAGCGTCCCCTCAAAGTTTGGGGGGGTTTCGTCAAGCAGGGGCCGAGAAAAAAGGGGGGTCCTAAAACGTGTTTTTAACATTGAGTTTTCCATAGGGCGGTTGGATTCACTTTTAGCTCGAACGGCTGAATGGATTTCCCCAAAACTTGGCAAAATTGTAGGGACTGGTAGCCCGATGTGCCTTTGCTATGTCTCAAGATATATGCTCCAGTGGTTTTTCCGAAAATTAACTTTGAAAAATATATATTGGGCTACATTGGGCTATATATATATATGTTAGAGCCCAAATGTAGCCCAATGTAGCCCAAAGATGGCCACCAGAGACAAAAAAAAACAAATGTAGCCCAAATATCAGCCAGATGTAGCCCAACTATAGCCCAATGACAGAATGTCCCAGAGTGTTCTAAAGAACAACTAGAACACTAACAGTCTTACTTATGACAAAAGTATGGCACACCTGAAGTCATCTTGATTGGAATAAAGTGGTATCACTTAATACATTTAATTTGAAAAGGAACAAAATGAGGGGTTTCATTTTGCCATAGAAATGTTATATATATATATATTACCTACTGGCGGTCGCAAGTAGGTATATATAGTTAGGATTTTTTCTCTATGTTATGGGATTTTTGAAAATTCTATGTCTAATAACGTTGGCGTTTGTGGACGGAATTGGCTGAAATTTTCAGGAAAATGGAACATTTTGTTTCTGAGCAGCCCCTGAAAATTTGGGGGGGGGTTCGTCAAGGGGGGGCCGAGAAAAAAGGGGGGTCCCAAAACGCGTTTTTCCCATGTTAATTTCCATAGGGCGGTTGGCCTCACTTTTAGCCCGAACGGCTGAATGGATTTGCACGAAACTTGGCAAAATTGTAGGGACTGGTAGCCCGATGTGCCTTTGCTAGGTCTCAATATATGTGCTCCAGTGGATTTTGAGAAATTAACGTTCAAAAAAAGATATATATCTGTGACAGCGTCCCGGGTAGCGCTCCGTTTCGCGTACTTTTCGCGATACGGAGCTTTGCGAAGCGAAGCTGATTGGCTCTCCGGTGTCTGTAAACATTCCAAACAGTCCGGAGCGGCCGCCATCTTGTCTCTCGGTAGGATCGAGAGACAAGAGGAGGCCAAAGCGAAGGGGCAAATGACCATAAGGGGGCATAGTAGATCCTCCCTGACCCCCTAGGTTTGATGTGGAGGGCAAAAAAAAAACAAAAAACCATCTTTTTTTTTCGTGGGGTGCGCCCGGTTCGCGTAACGGGAAGCGGACTGGGGAGCGTACTACAAGGAAACAAGAATGATTGACTTTTAACTTATTGTATGTTTATAGACTTTTTTTTTCTTTTTTTTCTGCTGAGTGACGTCTCGGCCTATCTCCACGGGATGCAGTCCCTACCATCTCGGCGTTTAAGCCGAGGGGGACCGGTAGTGTGGGAGAGATAACGTCTGTTAACGTTCGATTCGAAGGAAATCAGGAAGTGTTGATAAACATTGTCTGCGCCATCTTGCCTTTTTTCAAATGCCACACTTTTGTCGTGCACGGCAGCCATTTCAGATGCCTTGACCAGACCCACTCTCTGCACGCTGTCGATCCTTAGCATGGCTCCCCACCCTCGCAAGCATCTCCCCCAGGCACTGGTCACCCCCGCTCTCTGTCTTATGCATGGGCAATAAACCTCCCCCCATCTGCGCTGCTCTTCCCTGAGAATCACACCCTGTGCCCGCCCGACACCTCCCTTTCGCCCTATTCACTACCGCACCCTCTGAAACTCCTCTTCCTCTGTGTCCGATTGTCCAGGCCGGTCCCAGGCTATCACCTAGCCCTGCAGATGTAGTTTATGGCCCCAGCTGTAAAGAATCACCCCTCTTCAAAGGAGTTACAGTAGATCAAGGCCCCCACCCGATGAGATCCGTCACACCACACGCGTTCCTACTATCTGAAAACCATCCTGTATTGTGATTGGGGAGGGGACCGAGCCTGAAGCGGAAGATTCGAGGGATGCCTCTTTGTACATCAAAGTTTTTACAATTATGTGTCACATTAAAAATATATAGCACTCCAACAAAGTAGTAGGATTATAAAACTTTAATAACTTATAAATATATACAACGCAACAAAAACAGTAAAAACATGTAAAAAAATTTTGGAAAAAAGAAGCAACAATGGTCAGTAGCTGTGTTTTGTGCGAATAGTCCCAAGGCAGCACAACGTGCTGAGTTCTGGACGGCACCCAGGTGATGTTGCCTGGGTGCCGCACTGGTTTTGGGTATCCTACAATGCAGCTCCGAAAAACGGCGTGGGGCGTCCCGGGGGGTGGCCTCGTCAGTAGCGGTCTGTTGTGCGAATAGTCCCAAGGCAGCAGAACGCGCTGAGATGTGGATGGCACCCAGGTGATGTCCAGTAAGTTGCCGCACTGGTTTTGGTATCCTACAATGCTGCTCCGAATAACGGCGTGGGGCGTCCCGGGGGGTGGCTCGTCAGTAGCGGTCTGTTGTGCGAATAGACCCAAGGCAGCAGAACGCGCTGAGATGTGGATGGCACCCAGGTGATGTCCAGTAAGTTGCCGCACTGGTTTTCGTATCCTACAATGCTGCTCCGAATAACGGCGTGGGGCGCCCCGGGGGGGGGGGGGGGGGGGGGGGGGGTGAGGCGGCGTGAACGGGCCTCCCCAGGTGGAGGCTCGTCTGCTGTAGTGGGGCGCCCCTTTACCGTTTCAGTTGCCATTCCGCCCGCTTTTGGTACACTGTGCCAAAATCCGCCATTCAGCTGAGTTGCGCCCACTCTTGCGGTGCAGCGATAGGCGGCTGCCACAGGACTCTCAAAATGGCGGCAGGCTCTTTCCTTTTTGGGCCTGGTCCACTGAAATGGCCCTGGGACACCTTGGAAATCGGACGCTTGTCTGCTAGGTCTTGGACCCCATTCTCGAAAGCGTCCCCTCAGCCTTGAAGATTCTACAAAAGTCTTGGGGGCCCCCCGACTCCTGCAGGCTTCCGGTGGGGAGCGGCTGCCATGATTGCTCGCGGAATGACCACGACGGAGCCACGAGATGGTGGTGCTTTCATGCTGACGCCAGCTTCAGTCTGAAACATCCAGAAACAAGGTGGGGCTTTCATCGTTTGGGAAAAAAAAAAGTTTTCATCCAATGAAAAGTGTTATTTTTAGGTCATATGATCAAGCCTTCCATCATTAGGAAACCAAAAGTAAAATGAACCAATGAAAAGTTTTATAAACAAGTCACATGACCTGTTATGCGGCATAGGGTATAAAAAGCGTAGAAAATCCGTTGGCACGTGAGGCGGCGTCAGTAGCGGACCGATGTGCGAATAGGCCGAAGGCAGCACAACGCGCCAAGATCCGGATGGCACCGAGGTGGTGTCCACCAAGTTGCCGCACTGGTGTGGCCATCCTACAATGCTGCGCCGAAAGTCGGCGTGGGGTGCCCCGTTGGCCTGTGAGGCGGCGTCAGTAGCGGACCGATGTGCGAATAGGCCGAAGGCAGCACAACGTGCCAAGATCCGGATGGCACCGAGGTGGGGTCCAGCAAGTTGCCGCACTGGTGTGGCCATCCTACAATGCTGCGCCGAAAGTCGGCGTGGGGCGCCCCGTTGGCCTGTGAGTTCGCGTCAGTAGCGGACCGATGTGCGAATAGGCCGAAGGCAGCACAACGCGCCAAGATCCGGATGGCACCGAGGTGGGGTCCAGCAAGTTGCCGCACTGGTGTGGCCATCCTACAATGCTGCGCCGAAAGTCGGCGTGGGGCGCCCCGTTGGCCTGTGAGGCGGCGTCAGTAGCGGACCGATGTGCGAATAGGCCGAAGGCAGCACAACGCGCCAAGATCCGGATGGCACCGAGGTGGGGTCCAGCAAGTTGCCGCACTGGTGTGGCCATCCTACAATGCTGCGCCGAAAGTCGGCGTGGGGTGCCCCGTTGGCCTGTGAGGCGGCGTCAGTAGCGGACCGATGTGCGAATAGGCCGAAGGCAGCACAACGCGCCAAGATCCGGATGGCACCGAGGTGGTGTCCAGCAAGTTGCCGCACTGGTGTGGCCATCCTACAATGCTGCGCCGAAAGTCGGCGTGGGGCGCCCCGTTGGCCTGTGAGGTGGCGTCAGTAGCGGACCGATGTGCGAATAGGGCCAAAGGCAGCGCAACGCGCCAAGATCCGGATGGCACCGAGGTGGGGTCCAGCAAGTTGCCGCACTGGTGTGGCCATCCTACAATGCTGCGCCGAAAGTCGGCGTGGGGCGCCCCGTTGGCCTGTGAGGCGGCGTCAGTCAGTGGGGGCTGTTTGAGGATCTGACTGCATTGGAAAGCAATGTGATGCTGTGCGTCGCCCCCAAGATGAAGGTTCCTCGGCTGCAGTGGGGCGCCCCTTGGTGTTTCACTCGCTATGCAGCTGAGTTGCGTGCGCACTTGCGGCGAATAGGCCGAAGGCAGCACAACAATATTTTCGGAATGGAAGACACCACAAGGCGCTGAGATTCGGTTGGCACCGAGGTGGTGTCTAGCAAGTTGCTGCACTGGTGTGGCCATCCTACAATGCTGCTCCGAATAACGGCGTGGGGTGCCCGAAGGGGGGGGGGAGGCGGCGTGAACGGGCCTCCCCAGGTGGAGGCTCGTCTGCTGTAGTGGGGCGCCCCTTTACCGTTTCAGTTGCCATTCAGCTGAGTTTCGGCCGCTCTTGATGCTACAGCGACAGGCGGCTGCAACAGGACTCTCAAAATGGCCGCCTGTTCTTTGGATTTGGGCCTGGTCCACTAAAATGGCCCTGGGACACCTTAGAACTCGGACGCTCGAATTTTTTTTCCTTTCCTCTACATGCAAAAAAGGTAAATGCCCGGTACGTTACCTGCCTCATCTGCCACGATGTACTCTCCAGAGGAACCGAAAAAAAATATAGTTATGGTAATTATACCATTCATCGTCATATGGAGAGGTGGCACCGATTAATTATAGTGCTGCACAAAAGAGAGATTTGGAGGAGAACCCCGATCTGCCAGTACATTCACCAAAGAAGTGGCACTGACCGCATCAGAGGCAAGGGAAACGGTCCCAAATATTTAGAAGAACTTTGGAAAGATTAAAATGACATGTTTAGATTGTGGCAAATTAATTTCATGTGGACAGATGAGTGTTACTCTAATAAATACAGCATATGAACATCATCATAGTCGATGGTTGGTGGAGACATTTTGACTATATCCTGGACCTGCCCGTCCTCGCCCAAAATGGCGCCGGAATAAATGGGACTCGTAACTCCTTGTTGTGTACTGGTTGCACAACCTTGATATCACGAGATACGTATGCAGTTTTGAAGCACATGGTGGGCGGGGACGAGAATTGATTGAATATTTCGACATCCCTATTGATATTAAGTTCTGATGTGTTATTGATTACTGTACTATTGAAAGTTCGAATTAACGTCACCCATGGTACTTGCCTGCAAATGTATTTCTAGATAATTTTATTGTAACTGGCCCTGTCGTATTTTAATTATAAAATGTACGTCCACCGATTCCGCAACTGTTAGACACCTTAGTTCTTGCAACCTAATGGCCCGCCCGTTACGTTCCTCTACAGTGTAAATGTCTACTCATCATATACGATTACAGTTTGCTCCGTGGCCGGCCCACGTGGTTATAGGCCCGTATTTGTATACTGACATTTTCACAATAAAGGTTTTTAAAAGAAAACATGGTAGTAGTATTTACATTGGTAAAGTTTTTAATAATAGTCACTGTTTTAGAATCAGTAAAAGGCAAGTGAAATAAAGCAGTCCAATTACATGAAGGGTAAAAGGTATAATACGCAGGAACGCAGTAAAGATAAATGGTCAAGGGCTGTTGTGTTTTCTACTCCTGCAACATAAAGTGATCGATAAGAATCTGATATTCAGGCGTATCGGCGACTAAGACAGCAGGCCGAGCCTCTTTTGCTCAACGGCTCCGTCATGGGACGAAGAAACGCCCTTTTTCTCGAAAAAGGAATATATTTTACTTGCAGAACAGTTGTAAATTTTCCGGGAAAGTACATTAGCCTGGAACATTATAACATATGTTTAAGAAAAAATAATGTTCGAAAGTAATATAAAGCGTAATTTTTAGGTCATATGACCAAGCCTTTCATCATTAGAATAAGAAAAGTAAATGAACCAGTGAAAAGTTTTATTAACAAGTCACATGACCTGTTATGCTTACGTTACGCACTGCGCGCCGCGCCCCGGATCGCTTCCGGGAAGCTGCCCTTCGCGCACCGGAGCACTTCTGGATGTGCTAACGCGGCGCGTCATATGATGCATTACGCGACAACGCAGGTCCAGAATATAGTCAAAATGTCTCCACCAACCAGCGGTCGGAACACAACCCCTTTCAGCAGGCTAAATAGTTCTGTTAAATGACAACAGAAGGGACAGGCAACAAGAACCATCAGTCAAAGAGGGGAGGGCAAGTTCTTCTCTACCGGGTCACGTTGGGGCGCTACCGGAACTGATCGAATTGGTAGTCTACAGTGTTTCTGGATGTTTCAGACTGAAGCTGGCGTCAGCATGAGAGCACCACCATCTCGTAGCTCCGTCGTGGCCATTCCACGAGCAATCATGGCAGCCGCTCCCCACCAGAAGCCTGCGGGAGTCGGGGGCCCCCAAGACTTTTGTAGAATCTTCAAGGCTGAGGGGACGCTTTCGAGAATGGAGCCCAAGCCCTAGCAGACAAGCGTCCGAGTTCCAAGGTGTCGCAGGGCCATTTTAGTGGACCACGCCCAAATCTGAAGAGCCGGCCGCCATTTTGAGAGTCCTGTGGCAGCCGCCTATCGCTGCACCGCAAGAGCGGGAGCAACTCAACTACATGGTGAGCGAGACGCTGTAGTCGAAAGAGCGGGCGGTAAACAGCTGAATAGCGGAAGAGGCACAGTGTAGCAAAAGCGGGCGGAATGTCAACTGAAACGGTAAAGGGGCGCCCCACTACAGCGTGTCTTTAGGTGAAACGGATTGTGGGACAAGGTCAAGAATGGAAGAGTCACCAAAAGGCAAAAAGTTCCGCTTGACCCCGGGAGCCGGCCACCTATGTCGGGGGCGATCTCAGGCCACACCAGGGCAACACGACTTGGGGAGGGGGCCGGAGCCAAGCGCCCCCTCCGAGTCCGCGCCATCACACCGTCCCTCGGGGGCCTCCGTCAAGCGGTTCAGGGTGGCACCGCATCACATTGTTTTCAAATGCAGTCACGTCCTCAAACAGCCCCCACTAACATTGAGAATAGTGAAGCTGTAGCAAGTGCAAATAAGCTTCAGACAGTGTTACAAGCACTCCTCAAAACTTTGAACTATCAGAGTGCATGAGTTTCATGCTCGATCGATTGAGCTAGCCGGATCGGGCACCAAAAAGTATAAAATAGTTATGTAAATAGTTATTTAATAAAATGTTTTACCCTGTTACTTTGCTGGTGTGTTGTATATATTTGTAATATTTGCATAGAGTTTATCGTTATTTTGGGCGGGGTGGGTGGCGGAGCCGAGCTGTCTTGCAGCCATCATGGTGTGGAGCTCAGTTCATCTCACTAGTTTCGTATTTCTCATGAGGGGTTGTTCCTAATGTTTCTATTTTAGCGAGGTCAAAAAGAGATCCCATTAGTGGCCTACTGATTTTGCTCGATTCCTTTTGTTTTTTTACACGATTTTTCACTATCTGCAAAGACTAAACAGAGTATTGCGACTCTGTGCTTGTTTGTAAATAGAGAATGAACCAAAGAGAACCAATTCTAAAACAGTAAATGCTTGGATAACAATCAATCAAATGGAGAGAGAAGCAGGCACGACGGATTACAACGGGGGCAAAGGCCTGCGTTAACTACCCTTCACTATCTGCAAAGAGAGAGTACTCCTAATAGAAATGAGGGGGGGGGGCAGCATTCAAAGCAGATCAGTGTGCATAAACACGAAAATGTTTTTACTTACCATGTACTTGACATTCGACAGCTTATGATATTTGCTATTAAAAAACCATTGAAATTCACTGAAAAAACCATAGGTTAGAGACCATATATAGTTAGGAATTAGCATTTAAAAAACCTTGAAAATTCACTGAAAAAACCATAGGTTATAGACCATATATAGTTAGGAATTAGCATTTAAAAAACCTTATTTTACTCACACAAAACCATTGAAATTCCATATATAGTTAGTTGCACTAACTATATATCGCGCACCCGCAATTCACTGCTGATGATGTCACTTATTACATCATTCATGACATGGTCAGTGACATCACTGATGACATCACTGATGACATCTCAAATGACATCACTGATGACATCACTGATGACATCTCAAATGACATCACTGATTACATCACTGATGACATCTCAAATGACATCACTGATAACATCTCAAATGACATCACTGATGACATCTCAAATGACATCACTGATGACATCACTGATGACATCTCATTTGACATCATTGGTCACATCACTGATGATATCATTCATGTGACAATACAATGCATCTCCTCACACTTTCATATAACCTCTGTTACACCCAGTGTTAAATACAGAGTATAATTTTTTAAACCATTGACACACCAATACTAGTTAATACATACGCACTCACTGATTCCTATGTTTACACAAACACTCACTCATTCACCCATACAATCATTCATACATACAATCACTCATCTTTACAACACTATCATATGCACTCATACACCTATACAGGCACTCACACTCTGCCACTCATCCATGGAGTTACTCACACACCTAGTCAGTCCTGTAAAGAATCAATCACACTTCCATTTTCTAATCTATACAGTTAAACATAGAGCACCTTACATTTTCAAACATATACTAACACATACTTACTCTCTTATACAATCATTGATACAAGTACACATTGATCTGCACAGAGTCACACACCTCCCAGCCACCCACACACACTCAGTCTCCCATACAAATACTTGGGCAATCAATCAATAACCCATATAGTTACTCATATAGCTACTGATCAACACATGCAGCAGTTTACAGAACAAAAGACATAATGATGCACACATTAAGACAGTTTAGTCACTAACCCATGCACTCAGTGAGACACATTTAATCACTCACTCATACATTCAGTCATGCACCTACTAAATCCTTCGTCCAGACACTTATACATCTACTCATTCTTCAATATGTAAGACATATTTTAACTTTACAGAAACATACAGTCACTGGATGTTGTCATCAGTGATGTCATCAGTGATGTCATTTGAGATGTCATCAGTGATGTCACTGACCATGTCATGAATGATGTAATATGTGACATCATCAGCAGTGAATTGCGGGTGCGCGATATATAGTTAGTGCAACTAACTATATATGGAATTTCAATGGTTTTGTGTGAGTAAAATAAGGTTTTTTAAATGCTAATTCCTAACTATATATGGTCTATGACCTATGGTTTTTTCAGTGAATTTTCAAGGTTTTTTAAATGCTAATTCCTAACTATATATGGTCTCTAACCTATGGTTTTTTCAGTGAATATATATATATATATATATATATATATATATATATATATATATATATATATATATATATATATATATATATATATATATATATATATATATATATATATATATATATATATATATATATATATTACCTACTGGCGGTCGCCAGTAGGTATATACAGTTAGGATTTTTTTGAATAGGGATTTCTGAAAATTCTATGTTGAATAACTTTGGCGTTGATGGACGGAATTGGCTGAAAGTTTCAGGAAAATGGCACAGTTTGTTTCTGAGCGTCCCCTGAAAGTTTGGGGGGGGTTTCGTCAAGCGGGGGCCGAGAAAAACGGGGGGTCCCAAAACGTGTTTTTAACATTGTTTTCCATAGGGCGGTTGGACTCAGTTTTAGCTCGAACGGCTGAATGGATTTCTATGAAACTTGGCAAAATTGTAGAGACTGTTTGCCCGATGTGCCTTTGCTAGGTCTCAAGATATGTGCTCCAGTGGATTTTGAGAAATTAACGTTCAAAAAAATATATATATCGGTGACAGCGTCCCGGTTGTTGTGTTGTGTGGGTGATGTAAGTACCAACATGTAGGTACCAATGAAGAGTCTAAAATTCAATATACACCGTCTCCTCTGTAGATATTTTGTATGTTCTAATATGGGTTATTTAAATGTAAATGTGTGGAAAAGCACTTCATGCTTTAAAGCAATTGTATTTTTGAACTGATTGTTCTTTCCTCTTAGTCCTCCTCTTTGTTTTTTTTTCCCCACACTCTTCTTCAGCATGATAGTTGATAAATTCGTTCCCTCAAAAAATTTATATACATAAAAAAATTATATTAAATACATATAAAATATATTTTTCCTTTAAAAGAAGAATACATTTTACAGCTTTTGATATTTGCTATTAAAAAAACCATTGAAATTCACAGAAAAAACCATAGGTTATAGGCCATATATAGTTAGGAATTAGCATTTACAAAACCTTGAAAATTCACTGAAAAAACCATAGGTTATAGACCATATATAGTTAGGAATTAGCATTTACAAAACCTTATTTTACTCACACAAAACCATTGAAATTCGCATATATAGTTAGTTGCACTAACTATATATCGCGCACCCGCAATCCACTGCTGATCATGTCACATATTACATCATTCATGACATGGTCAGTGACATCACTGATGATATCACTGATGACATCTCAGACACCAACATGAACTGCAAGCATCAGCTCCTTAATCAGGTATGCAGACACCGGCCCTCCGATCTGTTTTCACGGCCATAACACCTGCCAACCGGTTTCAAAGTCATCTTCTTTATCAAGGATTGTGGTGAGATGGAGCACTCTTCAGTTCAGCCCCTTATATTCACGTTATTGCGCGCCCCCTAATGGGCGGATCTGTATGATACTACGCAGCGTGTTTCTGGGAGCTGTAGTTTTGATGGGAAATACATTCCTGCTGTTTGTGCAATGTCCCGCTACCAAAGTTTTATAAAAACCCACTGATGGGCCTCAGAGGGCGGGTGCCTCCTTAATCCTTTGTTTTAGGGGGCCGTTGGGGTTGACCTTTGCCGGCCTCTTTCTACGGGACACCAACAAAGGATTAAGGATGACTTGAGCGCTGGAAAGAAAGCCTCGAGAGCTAGATGGACAGCTCTGAGTTCCAACATGTTTATGTGATACAGCTTTTCTTTCTCTGACCACACTCCTTGAACTTGAAGGGGCCCCAGATGGGCGCCCCATCCCTGCAGGGAGGCATCTGTCACCAACGATCGACTGGGCATGTCCTCTTGAAAAGGCACTCCCACTACCAGATGACTCCGCTGCATCCACCATCAAATGGAGATTCGCACTGACAGAGGTAGTGACAGTTTGTCTTCCCAACGGTTTGAAAACTGGGACCACTGATCCTCCAGCGACTGCTGCAGAGGTCTCATGTGCAGCCTGGCGTTCGGGACGAGGAAAATGCAAGACGCCATGGACCCTAGCAGAGACGAGATCTGTCTGGCCGTTGGTCGAGGAGTCTTTAGTAAGGTTTGACACTTGAGGAGAATGGAGGATAGTCTCTCCTCCGAAGGATACGCTTTTGCGTCCTTTGAATCCAGAAGTGCGCCCAGATAGTGTATCCTCTGTGTGGGGTTGAGGATACACTTTTTTAAGTTCACGTGCAGGCCCAGCCTCCGCAGCTGATGTATGCAGAACGTGAGATGTTGCTGAAGCAGACTCGGAGACGCACTCTTTAGCAGCCAATCGTCTAGATAGGGATAGACGAAAATATGTATCTTCCTTAGGAAAGCCGCTACGACTGCCATGCACTTTGAAAAGGTGCGAGGAGCTGACTTTAGCCCGAAGGGCAAGACTGCGAACTGGTAATGGCTGGTTTGTATGCAGAACCTTAGATATTTCCGATGCTTTGGGAAGTAGAAGCCTGGATAACCAGACTCTCGGGGGTGGGGTGGGTGGACAGACAAGCAGGGTCGCCCGGAGCCGGCTTCTGGCCACGTTCCTACACGCAGAAGATCCTGTGGTGGGCCTGGACCAAGTGCCCATAAGAACGTCAGTGAGTGCTTCTTTAAACAGCAGCAGAGGCTCCGAAGAGCTTACTGCCGGCTGGAGCACTTCAGTGAAGAGGTTAGTTCTCAGGGCCACCGTAGGGAGTCGAGGTCAAGGGCCTCGGCTGCCCTAAGCAAAACCACACTATAGGTCGCTCCCTCCTCCAAAGTTACAGAGGGAGGAGACAGGAAGCCAAGGTCAGGGGATTGGTCAAGACCACCGGCATCCCCTAACTCTTCTGCCCAGTCCTGATCCAACTCACACTGCTGTGTGAGAGGGTCCTCGGACCTCTCCCAGTCATCCCCTTCCTCCATTGCCTGAGGAACAGGTTGAAAAGTTGAAGGCTGAACATAGGGATAGAAATCCCCCAGCGATATTGGAATCGGGGTCAAACAAAGCCGGACCAGCGCCGTGTTCAGTTCGCGGCTGTAACCGGGGCCGTCGTCAGACGACGTCACAGGCAGTACCCGGGGAGTCGACACCAGCGGAGGAGTCGTGAGGTCAACCGGCGCGGACTGGGATCCAGGCCTGGATCCAGGGGGGTCCTGCAACGCCGGAGCAAAGTAGTCGCCGGCAGCACAGGGAAAGGACCCCCTGTTGGGCCCGGGGGCCCGATTGCGCGCTGACGGCCCAAAAAGGGCAGCCATAGCTGCAAGAAAGTCTTGCACCTGGGCCGAAGTCGCTCCTAGACCCAGAAAGGGTGGGTAGGCCAGGGTCAAATGCACAGGCTCCGCCTGACCCGCGGGGGTGGTACCGCCGCCACCCTCAACCGTGTCGCATGACCGGCGAGGGGAAGTCTAAGAACAAGGACACTTCTTCAACTTCTTTTTCGAGTGACTCGACATACGCGACCCCGAGTGCGAGGACTTGGAACCCTAAGAATGATGATGGTCGGCCCGCGACCGCTCCCTCGACTTCCTCCTCGATCAGACCTGGAATGGCGTGGAGCCGACTGCCGAATTCTAGCAACTTTCGGGACCGCTCCTGAAAAGTCTTCGGCGACATGACCCCACAGTCTGAACACAACCTGGGGTCATGGTCACGCTCCAGGCAGTAGAGACACACGTCGTGGGGGTCGGTCATCCGACATCATGCGGCGACAGGCTCCGCAGGACTTAAAACCGGGCATCTCTATTCGGCACCAGGAGTCCTTAGACTAGAAAAATGGAGACAAAAAATCTCAAAAACTCAGTCAAAAAGTGACTGGGAGTACTTGCTCTTCCCGGATCTGCACTTGCTGGACGGAAAAAGAAAGAACTGACGTCAGCACGCGAGGGTGGTGTCTAAGTACCTGCCGCGACGTCATTCAGATTCAGAAAGGGGGTGGTGATGGACAGAGCATCTGAATTAAACAGAACACTCATACCCAGTCAAAAGATCGGGGCTTGATCCATCACCGTTTTTTAGCTCACTGCACCATCCCAGTTCAGAACCTGGCTACATGCAAATTAGTCTGTCCCTGGCCCAGTGCATCATGGGAACAGGGCAGACCAAACTACCAAGCCAATTCTTTACTGGAAAGGAAACAAGCTTCCGGGGACCGGTTTCTGGCATTGCAGCCGTCTTCGGCCCGGCTTGCTTGAATCCTGATGGTGCAGAGAGCAAGGGACTCATGTCTGAGCATACCCTGCCACTCCTATAGTGGCCAAAACGATTCAGAAAGGGGGTGGGGATGGACAGAGCATCTGAATTAAACAGAACACTCATACCCAGTCAAAAGATCAAGGCTTGATCCATCACCGTTTTTTAGCTCACTGCACCATCCCAGTTCAGAACCTGGCTACATGCAAATTAGTCTGTCCCTGGCCCAGTGCATCATGGGAACAGGGCAGACCAAACTACCAAGCCAATTCTTTACTGGAAAGGAAACAAGCTTCCGGGGACCGGTTTCTGGCATTGCAGCCGTCTTCGGCCCGGCTTGCTTGAATCCTGATGGTGCAGAGAGCAAGGGACTCATGTCTGAGCATACCCTGCCACTCCTATAGTGGCGAAAACGATTCAGAAAGGGGGTGGTGATGGACAGAGCATCTGAATTAAACAGAACACTCATACCCAGTCAAAAGATCAGGGCGATCCATCACCGTTTTTTAGCTCACTGCACCATCCCAGTTCAGAACCTGGCTACATGCAAATTAGTCTGTCCCTGGCCCAGTGCATCATGGGAACAGGGCAGACCAAACTACCAAGCCAATTCTTTACTGGAAAGGAAACAAGCTTCCGGGGACCGGTTTCTGGCATTGCAGCCGTCTTCGGCCCGGCTTGCTTGAATCCTGATGGTGCAGAGAGCAAGGGACTCATGTCTGAGCATACCCTGCCACTCCTATAGTGGCCAAAACGATTCAGAAAGGGGGTGGTGATGGACAGAGCATCTGAATTAAACAGAACACTCCCAGACAGTGGTTGGTGTTTGGCATCTTTATAAGTAGGAGACCAGTCTCGATGTACGATCTGCTGGACGGTAGCTATAAACTTGTATTTCAGTGTGGCATCTAACTGTTGTACAGCCTGGCTGCAAAGATGGTGTACTCTAGTGCTAGGTAGACGGCGTCTGCATACCAGCCAACCAGAAGACTTTAAATAGATACATGGCAACTACGTGTAATGGTGGCAACTTGGCTGACCGCAATGAGAAAAGTGAATGTTTGGACTCATGGGGGACTGTTAATAATAGCAGATGCCAGAAAAAGTGTATTTGGTGATCACAAAAAAGGGCCTGAGATAAACGAAGGTCCAACATATTATATCAACATTACGTGGAAGTTACCGCTGGAGATCAATGGCATGTAAGAAAAGCGAGGGTTTATGTTGAAACTAACCCTACATCACTTCAATTAAGTTATCTGCCAGAAAATAATAATAATAACAAGAATAATAACAATATTTATGATAACAGTATGCTTTCAAACAGTGGCCAACACAAAATTGTCTTTTGTTGTTTAAAATTGATTTTCTCCTATTGATACTAATCACGTTATCGAAAAAAACTGGAAGGATGAATATCAATGGGCACAACTAGGGTATCAGATGAACTAACCCAAATGTGTACAAGCAACAGATCAAAATGAGCTTTCATGTGTGTAGATATTTTGCTTATGTGATTCATATGTTCAGAACAAACACAGTATTTCAGACAAATATTTAATATTTAAAGAAAACAAGTTGATTCTGACTGGATTAAAGAATGGCAGGAGTGTTGCACACCACTCTAGGTCTTACCCATAAATATGGGGTTCTTCCTTTCTTTACCACTGCCTTGATATACACATTTTTCTTTCTATTTTCTTAAATAATTTCTTTATTAGATTTATTTCAACGTAAACACATATTGGATACTCAATATACCTAGTTAAAGTAAGCTAAGTGTAACTCATAAAAGCAAGCTATAATAAAACCACTACTAAAGGACCAATCTACTGACCTGTAAGAGCTTTCAAATCATAGATTGATCTTCGACTTCAACTTCATAAGCAAAATCGTAGAACGTGAAGTCTCAAAGCCAGCTATAAGACTACACTGGCTCTAACAGCCTCTTACAAGACAGACAATTAGGCTTTAGTTTAGGATGGGTCACTGCAAGTACTGACATTAAGTAGGACCTCCTTCGATAATGGCAACTCTGAAATGTTGGTCTTATGATTCATTATAGACAAGATCATTCTTAATCAATAGAAAAACTTGGCCAGGATAAATGAAACAGTGCTTCAAGGGTGCAGCTATGTCTTCTCAAACCATAGTCATAAAATCAAAATGGAACTATTCTGTTCGACCACGAAATACATGGACTACGGACTTCTCCAAGGATCTCTCCCATCTCCACTACTTTTTAACATTTAGAGAAGCCTCACAGAGTTCATCTCCCTTCTCTAACTCGAAATCCAAATTTACGCAGATGACATTCAATTCTAACTCAGGTGGAGCAATTCCTCATTTGTTACACATTTTTCATTCGATAAAGGAGAGCTACCCCAATCTGAATGGAACGAAAACCAAAACTCTGTTAACTAACTTGACAAGTAGTTTACAATTCAAGTTGCAAAGAGCGTTAGGAGGTGCCCATCCCTACTACATTCAGTAACAAAGCTTGCAACCAACCCTTACCAAAAGCACCAATCAACATCTTATAATAGTTAGTTAGGATTGTATCTTTTTGACAAAAGTCCTCGAATTCTCAAAGGCTCTTGTCCTTGCCCAACTTAACTACTGCAGCGTTGTTTACATTAGATCATAGGAAAAAGTCATACACAAACTCTAAGGGTTGCAAAACTAAGTGGTCAGTCGCTGTTTCGGTCTGAATTGCTTTTAATATTTATCCCAGATCTAAAAAGTATTTTGGCTTCAAGTGCACCAGGGAATCAAATAGAAACTACCCTGCACAATTTTCAAAATCTTGATGGTACTAAGTTTGACCAACCTACAAAATCTAACACCACCCTACACACACAGCCACTACTTCAGATCAAGCAAAACAAATCTTATTGCCCAAACCCGATTTACCCAAAAGTCTCATGGGAGATGAGCAATCAGACATGTTGAAACACATCTGCGGAATGCGTTAAGCCCAAACTTGAGAAATCAACCAAACTTGGTGTTTTGTAAAAGATGTCAGAAACCGAGCATCCTCTGGAATGCAGTTGCTACCAGCTGGATGCCATACGGACATTCCCCTCATCTCTATACCCTGGACAGTTCCCCACACCTCTATACTTGGGACAGGATGTCATCCTAAACTCTCCTCCACGCAGCTAACATCCTATGCACAACATAACATCTCCTGGAGCTTAATGGCGATCGACTTCCACCAACCTAGCATTAGGTCTATCCAAAGACCTGACTATAAAAGCTTTAGTAGTCAGATGTGGCTCCACATGCCAAGGCAGTGCTTCTCAAGCAAAAAAACCTACCTCAATTAAGAAAGAAATACTTTTGAAGCATTCGAGATATAACAATATACAAAATATACATACAGTACCTTTAATTATGAGATTAAAATCTGATTAGCTGCAGGATGCCTCAAATTAATTTAAAGTTTCCATAAAATGTTTAACTCTATGTATTTTGGGTTCCTTGTATACCTGTTTTCCAATTAAAGTTCAAGAACCAAGTCTTCAACTTTATCAAAACTGTTAACTATCCACTTCCTTAATTCATTAATATGTGTGTCTTTGCAGTCACTACATTTTGTACCCAAGGTCTTGTTGGTGTACTGAAACGTGTTATGTCAACAGTGACTTTAAAAATTATTAATTTCTCTATAGTCTTTACCTCAGTAATCAAGTTAATTGTTTCCATTAAACGTTTTAGAAGGAAAGAGTCATAGAATGTTATAGTAAGATTATATTCCCCAGTAACTGAATTGTACCTCCAACAGATAGTTGAATCAAGTAACCTATATTTTTGTATTTTCTTGAGTTGCCCAGTGTCACTGCAGCACGCTTTTGAATGAGGCAACCTACCAGACATACCCATCTGAACATTTGCTCTATGGAGCGTGAGTCTTTTTCAGTAATTTTATTCCCTAAAACCCAACCACATTTTTTGTCACGAGACTCGATCTTTAACTGATTTCACAGTTCTTTTCTACACGCTTCCGATTAGAACTACCTCATACTAAAAGACAGATGCAAATATCGTGTTTTCAACATTAGCGTGTGCCACTTCTTCCAAAAGCGGAACAAAGGTTTCTGGGAATGAGGCTAACCCAGGTTTTGGTGTTCCCGCGATAGACTTGGCAACAGCACGTGCTGCTCTCAGTGGTATTCAAACACCATTGGCGCCCTCGAACAGAAAGTGCCTATGGTTCTTATATGTGAAAATAGTCCTATAAAATGTGAGGAAAGATGACATCTTTCGTCGTTACATTGACGACGTCTTGGCAATCTGGCAAGGGCTTGAAGAAACACTCAGAGACTTTACCATCTGGATCAATACTCGAGATCCACACCTCAGATTTACCCACACCTTTGATAAACAACATATGATCTTCTTGGACATAGAAATCAAGAAAGAGGGGCAGGAATTGACAACCAAAACACATTTCAAGCCCACTGCCAAAAACAATTTACTCAGGTACGAGAGTTTCCATCCCCGTCCGCTCAGAGAAAACCTACCATATGGCCAATATCTGAGACTACGGATGAATTGTAGCAAACTATCAGATTACAAACTTCAAGCCAAAGACCTCACCTGTAAATTGAAACAAAGAGGGTATCCCAACAGAGTAATTGAAAAGTGCCAAAAAAGAGCAAGGAATTAACCTCGGGATGCCCTACTTGAAGATAGCATGGCCCAGAATGATTCAATACCTCTCACGTGTGTCACAACGTATAATACCATATCAAACAGGGTGAGCAAGAGCATCAACAAACATTGGCAAATCCTCAACACAGGCACACTCAAATGGGACAAACCGCTGTTTTCCTACAAGAAAGCACCAAGTTTAAAAGACAGCCTTGTCAACACAAGGCCAAAAACTGCAACTAGCAACCCAAACTCTAGCATTACCGGATTATGGAACCTGCCACCAATCACTGGGCACTTCAAATGTGGAGACTGTAGTGTATGCCATCTGACGGAGAACACGAAAACACTAAATCTTGAAGAAGGTAAAGTGTGGGAACAGCGCAAACACACGAATTGCAACAGCACCAACGTTGTGTACATGATCACGTGCACTTGCGGTAAGAACTACATTGGTATGACGACCAGGAAGGTCAAACAACGTATCTGCGAGCATCGCAGCACAATACGCTGCAGAAAAAACGCCACCAAGTTAACAGACCATTTCCTGGGTGCGAGCCACACACCAAACGATATGAGATGGACCGTCATCGAGCAGATTCCAAATGGACCCAACTCCCAAAAAGTACTACATGAAAAAGAACAACGTTGGGTCTACAGGCTTTCTACTCATATCTTTGGCCTTAATGATAATATCCCTTGGGCCTCAGTACTCTGATTCTACCCCCTGTCCTTGAAGCAACATCTTGCCTACCTAAGGCCACCCAATGGGCTAACCTACCCTTCTGCGAATATGTACTAATCGCCATGGCCTGGCACTCCTGTAATGATGATCAGCCAAGGCTTTTACCAAACTCCCCGGTAATCATAGCCGTGTAATTGGGCTGCGTTCATATTCCCACATTGGGGTTTTACTTGGGGTCCGAATTCAGAACACCCCTTAGCTGCCTGGGTACTCGCTCTGATTATGAGGCAACCACTAATAATTGGACAGTGATTTTAGTGATTGGTTACTGTATAGTCACTAAATTTTGCATAGTGGTTTCAGTCCTTTTATCTCTATCAATGTAGTAACTTGAGCCCGTCATCTGCTTCAGCCTCCAGCCCGAGATTCGAACTCTCGATATTACTGTATTTGTTTGATCTAATGAGGCCACCGTCCCAGTGCCTCTGCCGGGCTCCCGCGCACGTGATCGCGGCTTAACCACGCCCATCACGGAAGCGTTTGCAGCTTATCTACTCCCGCCTTCACCAAGCCCATTACTAACGGGGCGGTGCAGGCAGTAGGTTACAAGCTGAATTCCTCGGCATCAAACTGTAAGTAGAGAAGCTCTTTTTCCCTGAGGACGTGTCTTTTCAACTAGCGCCTCCACGAGCGCACACAGGACACGATTTTGATGCGCTTAAGCCATTCTTTGCCCGCATTAATGTCTTCCTTTAAAATACTATTCTTTTACAGAATACGTTTATTTACGAGGGTAACCTCCTCTGCCCCATGAAGTCCTTGAACACTCCATTGAGAGTGAGCCTTGGTTTTATATATATTCTTTGTCAGTCATGTGTCTGTACTGTGTTTGTTTTTTGTTCTGTGTTGTACAGTTTACCTTGACAATGCATGCACTATCGAAATGGATATAGCCTCGCACCAACTAGTCAGTATGCGAGCTAGTATCACGCGGTGATGATTCATTGTACTGCGTGAAAGTTGTGAATAGAAAAATAATCACAACACTCCTTCTGTGTGCAAGTTGCGGGTAATTTTCACCGCCCCACATTGTGCACTATCACTTCCCTCCTCTAGAAGTATGCTGGAGTAGAGCCCAACACCGGTAACACTAGACGTATGATGCTACCATTGAATTCACCATGTAACAGGGTGTGACAGCATGCAGACACAACGTTGAAGCACTGCACTACGTTACAGGCTTGTAAATACGCTCAATTTGTGACAAATGTCCGCATTTTCTTTTACAGGTGTTTTGATTTTTTCATAGCTCACCCATTGTGGAGCGAGCTAATACCACGGGCACATTTTTGCCATCCAGTGGTCCCATGTGGTAGGAGTGGGTGCGTCTTTTAGGGGACGCAGACCATCCACCAACTTGGTTTTGAGGTCCTGACGAAAACCTGGTTGATCATAACCGTTAAGGTTGAAACATGTAGACCCAACACATAGACCCAAGAGATACACGGGCTCATCACTGCCCTTATTTTATCTCGCCACGATTTTAACATTGTCCAGTTGCTTACCAATAAAAAATCTTTATTTTTTAAGTTCAAACCAGGACAATTTTTAACACACTTACTTTTCATTTTTTTCACGCACCACCACTCACAACCTGCTCCACTGCAATCAGGTGTTGAAGCACACCCTGATGGCGCTAGGTCATTAGGGTGGACCCCGATGATGAAGCATGTCATCACTAGGTGATGAGTGAGGGGTTTCTAATAAAAAGAGTTTTCCTCCACCTTGTGAAAACCGTCCACCCCTACAGCAACTTGTGAATTCTCATTGGTGGTACTCCTCTATTTGTTTATTCTACTATTGTATCCAGGGGTACAGGAGTACTCCCCGTTCCCTCCGGTGAACATAATCCTTGCTCTCTCTATTGTTTTTGTATGAAAGATGACATCACCAAGACCCTAAAGTGCAATCAGATAAGGGGGAACACAGCTGAAAAGATTTTGCATGTGCAGAACAAGGCAGGCGCCAAGGTACGCTCCTCTGACGCGCGCGCGCGCTGTTCCAGTGAATCGACACACCAGGCTCCATAGACTGAGTTCTTCATTAAACTATTGATCCCTTCAGCATTATCCATAATGTTCCGGCGGCTCGGAGAGTCGAGAGATGCAGCGGCAGCCAGTCTCTCTCACTCTCCTCTCAATAACTTCTCACACTTCCTGGACAGGAAATCACAATGATTTATTTACCTGACATTTTCCAGTCCGGATGTCATACAGGGCCACCGATCCGTGGCGGCCTCCGACGGCTATCCTGTTACTGCGCTCGCAGTAGCTGACCATATAGAACCTGCGTGACGAGAGCAAGATGCCAGTCAAACTAGTCTTTCACAATTTGAATATTTCGAAATTGTTCTTCTGCAATTATTTAAATTTTTATTTTACACGTGTCATAAAATATACGGTGGCAATTATTCTTCTGCAATTCTTAAAATATACATTTTTCACGTTTTGTAAAATAAACAGTTGCAATTATTCAATATTAATTTTTCATATTTTATAAAACATAAATTAGGTAGATTAATAATAGCAAGCGATAGAGTATGCTTATTTTTAGTTGTATTCATGGCCACTGGAGTTATGCAGAAGGAAGGGCCAAATTATGCAGCAGGGTTGAGTAAATTATGCAGCAAGAAAAGGTAAATTACGCAGCATAATGCAGCACATTTTGTTATACTTCATAGTGCACCTCATTAGTACAAGTTTAAAACCCAAACATAGCAATAAACAGAAAGGTGACTAGTCCAGCTTTACAAAGGGCCTTCCACCGCGCGGCAACACATGTCACTGCATTTTTAATAATTTTGTTACCGTTTGAGCTAGAAACAAAACTTTTTTTTGTTAAAATCTGCAGATTACGCGTCAGACGATGGATTATGTGGCAACTCTATAATTCTATAACACGCCCGCACAATCGCATAATTCCAGTGTACCTGCCTATATAATATGTGAATAAAACTGGACAATGTGTTCTTAGTAAGACAAGCAACACCACATACGTATATATGAGACTGAAAATATAACCTGAGATCAAAGATTTATTAAGACTACAGCGTCAACACATTAATATCCTATTATATTTTCACACACACAAAACCTCAATTTTCTAAAAAAACGGATTTGTGTAAAATGGTACATTTTAGAGCTCGTAAACTTTACTACATAAACACCATTTCACAAAAAAAGCTACTCGTACCGGCCTCTCATTCTCACTGTATCAATTTGTGCTCACTCCTCTACTGCCTTTACCATGTCGCAATTCCCCATCCCACATCATTATTCACATCACAGACGAAAAATGTCAATTCTGATACCATTCCCTCGCAAGATGGCTCGGCCTACTTATATCATTCCTCACCCTACTCAATGGTATCCCACTCCTGTCTGTCTTTCACTGTTTCATCTATAGTGCGTCTGATTTACGTTACAAACCTTATTTCTCACACAAGCCTTTCCATCCTGCTGACCTAACTGGATTTCCCACACCACAGAACCAAAGTGTAACCTCCAGATAATCTTGCCAAAATGCTGTCTGCCTCAACTTCACTCAGCTGACTCCTAGCACCTCTACATTACACCAATTCAAAATGCACCAATACTTTTCATGAAGGGCAACCCAAATGCACCACCTCCATATCCTTCTAGAACTTCACTTCAACTCCAGCATGGCTTGGCCAACTTCATTCCAACATCTCAGATGACATTAATTCTCTCCTTGTCACACACAACTACATGCTTCGACCTCATTCACTCCTCTTCCCTAAGAAAACAAAACTCAAACCCAAAGCCACGGGTTACTCCAATAACCTTCTGTGCTCTAATTGTAATATCCAAAAGCTACCAAGAACAAGTTAGTTACCTTCAGTAACACCATATCTGGTAGAGGCTATCTAGCTGCAGATTCCTTACCGTATAATTTTCCTCAGGCATCAGACTGGAACCAGGAAGTGAGTAGTACCCCTGTTCATCGGTAGGTGGCGTTACTTTTCTCCGTGTGGAATCGTTGGCACTGTATGTGACATGTGAGATGCCTACATAGGCTCCACCCCGGTGCACTGACGTCAGTTTCTTTTCCCAACTATCCATGCAAGGAGTGTTGAGCGACAAAGAAAAACCTGAAAACTGGTGTGGAAAACTAGGACCTCGAAAGGAAAACAGCCTTGAACCTAGAAATTTGTTTGCAGAGCAGGGAGGATGGGTCGGTCGGTAAGGATCTGCAGCTAGATAGAGTCTCTACCAAATATGGCGTTACCAAAGGTAAGTACTTTGCTAATCTGATAGAGACTTCTAGATGCAGATTCCTCATCTTAGGATAGATACCCAAGCAATACCTTCCTGGGAGTGGGTCTGCAACTGTTTAATTTGAGCCAGTGTTTTCCAGTGCACGACACTAGCACTAAATTGTCAACACCGGCACTTATGACAGTTGTCACATGATGGAACTGTTTGCCTAATTTAAAGAAGAGAATAACCACTGTTGTTTAATAATTCAATATATATTAAAATGTACTAATACCTGTCGCCAAAAGAAAATTAGTTACTTACCTGTAACTACGGTTCTCCAGTATTGGTATCTTTAATAGGTTCTCATGCTTGAATCATCCCTGTCGTCGTAGGGGGAGGCCCACGGTATACATATAAAAGCAGTAGATAAAACTACTATAGGCTACCATGCAATGAAGAGTCATTGCAATAGCCTATCCACATTCTTTTGTAAAAAAAGAACCCAAATTAATCAACAGCCAATCAGGTGACGGCACCCTCTAGAACAATCCCAAGAGAGGCTAGGTTCCTCAGATTTTCGAGCAAAAGTTATAAACCTTGAGGAACAAGGGAAGCCTCTCAGGGGAGGAGAGTGGGTCGCATGTGAATCTATGAAAGATACCAATACTGGAAAACCGTAGTTACAGGTAAGTAACTCATTTTCTTCTCCAGTATTGGATCTTTCATAGACTCACATGCTTGAATCAGAGTAGCTAGCAGTTTCATAAACATGCATGTATAAAAATACTGTAATATATACCTGTTGACCCTTAAAGGATGGTGGGTTATAACATATATGCCAATATAAAAACAGCAATAAGATACTACGTAGCAAGATATAATATATATATATATGCACACACACACACACACACACAAGAATAAAATACCTCTAATAATAGAGGCTTACCTTATTGAAATAGATGGCGCAAGACTGCCTGTCCCAGTGCTGCTTCGCTATAAGTTGTCATGTCCAGGCAATAGTGCAGCGTGAAGGTATGAACATTCTACCAGGTAGCGGCACGGCAAATCTGGTCTAGTGGAACACCAGCGAAAGAGCAGCAGAAGAGGACACTGCTCTTGTAGAATGCGCCCTGGTCTTGGTTGTAAGCAGTTTACCTGCCTTAATATGACAATTGAATAGCAGCAGCGATCCATCGTGCAACAGTTCTTTTTGTAACAGCAGACCCCAGCTTTACAGGCCCATAAGATACTAGAAGTTGATCCGTTCGGCGCAGTTGCTTTGTCCTTTGCATGTAAAACTTAAGGCATCTTTTTACATCTTAAGAGTGAAGAGATTTTTCTGCCGGTGACGAAGGATGCGGAAAAAAGTGCACAGAATTACCGGCTCATTAAGGTGAAACTGAGATGGTACCTTTGGTATAAATTTGGGATTTGTTTGTAACATCACATAGTCCTCTGTGAAGCATAAGTAAGGCTCTTTAATGGTGAAGGCTTGAATTTCACTTACTCGCCTGGCAGATGTAAGCGCGAGAAGCAAAGCTACTTTCGATGTGAGAAACTTGAGCTCTATTTTGTGGATTGGCTCAAAAGGTGATTTCATTAACTGAGAAAGGACCACATTAAGGTGCCATTCTGGTGGAGGAGGCCTAATAGGTGGAAAGTCCTGAAAAGGCCCTTCATGAACTGTTTGATGATGGGAGAAGAGCAGAGAGAAGAGGCGTCGGACGTCCGTCTATATTGAGAGAGGGCAGCGAGGTGGACCCTTACGGAAGCATACGCCAGACTTGATCTTACCAGAGACAAGAGATAAGGCAAAATTTGCTCTGGGTGAGTGTTACTGCAAAGGCACCAAGAACAAAAACGTTTCCATTTCAGTCTATATGTTTTAGGAGTAGACTCAGCTCTTGCCCTGGACAATATATCTCTACAATCCTAAGGGCTAACTAAATCCTTGTACTCATTGAACTCAGGATCCAGGCATGCAATTGAAGAGAAGCTGGGTGCGGATGCAGGATCTGTTCTTTGATCATCGTAAACAGGGTGGCAGACAAAGGAAGGCGATAAGGTCTGGATTGCAACAGCAGGAGTAGCTCTGTGAACTAGTGCTGACGAGGCCAACGTGGATCAATGAGGATGAGTTGGCATGTTTCCCATTTCATTTTTAATAGCACTCTGGAGATTAGGGGATTTGGGGGGGGGGAAGTGTATGCAAAGATTCCTGACCATCTTATCGAAAACGCATTTCCCCATGGCCCTATCTGAGGTTCCGGCTGGCAAAGAACCGGCATTTCTGGTTCCCTTGAGACGCAAATAGGTCCAGGTTGGGTGTTCCCCATTTCTGGAAGATGTGGTTGAGAATCAGTTGGTTGAATTCCCACTTGTGATTTGATTGACTTAACCTGCTCAAGGTGTCAGCTAGGTTGTTCTTTATTCCTAGGAGATGCTCCGCTTTGACAGTTATTTGATGATTTATTGTCCATTCCCATATCATTTGAGCTTCCCAGGATAGGATCAGAGATCTTGTTCCTCCCTGCTTGTTTTGATAATGCACGCAGGTGGTGTTGTCCATGCGTATGAGGACTGAGGATGCTCTTATCCTTGGGAGGAATGACTGGAGGGCTAGAAAAATTGCCCGTAGCTCCCAAAAATGTATACCATTTTGGAAAGAGAGAGAGACTCCATTTGCCACTTATTTGGAGGTCTTGCAGATGTGCTCACCAGCCTTCCAAAGATGCATATGTTGTTAGAACGAACTCTGGAAGAGGAGAAAGGAATGACAGTCCCAGAGAGAGATTGCTGGTAGATTGCCACCAAAGAAGTGCATCCTTCATGATGATCAGAGTTATCCTAATTATGTTGTCGAATAATCCTGTCTTTTGAAGCTATTGGGCATCCAACGGCTCTTGAAATGGTCTCATCCTTAGACGAGCGTGAGGTACCATGAGAATAGCGGAAGACATCATCCCGAGAAAGGGTTTGAGGAGACGGACAGAAGCACACTTTCTTTTGTAGAGATCGTGAGCCAGAGATAGGATGGCGTTCAGTCTCTTTGTTGATAAGAATGCCTTGTTTTGGAGAGTGTCCAGTGTTGCTCCTAGAAACGTAAACAGATGAGGAGCTAGAATGGATTTCTGAAGATTGACTGCCATCTCTAGAGAGCGGAAGAGCTGTAGGCAGAAAGAGATATCTTCAAAAGCTTGACGAAGAGAAGGGGCTATCACCAACAAATTGTGAGGTATGGGAAGATCTGTAGGCCTTTCAGCCGTAGGAATGCTGTCACGGGAGCAAGGCACTTGGTGAAAACTTATGGAGCTAAACGAAGGCCGAAAGAAAGGACCTAGAATTGCTAATGAGAGCCTGCCACAGAGAAACATATACATTTTCGATGTTTGAGGTGGATCCTTCATGATGATCAGAGTTATCCTAATTATGTTGTCGAATGATCCTGTCATTTGAAGCCATTGGGCGTCCGACGGCTCTTGAAATGGTCTCATCCTTAGACGAGCGTGAGGTACCATGAGAAGTAAGCATCTTCCAAATGTAGGCTTGCTAAAAAATCTGAATGGTTCAGAAGCTGCAATAGCTCCTGAAGAGTAATCATTCGAAAGGATTTCTTCAGCAGGTATTTGTTGAGCTTCCTGAGGTCTAGAATGGGATGCCATTCCCCCAATTTCTTCTTTTTTATCAGGAAAAAGTGAGCGTAGAAACCTTTTCCCAGTGGCGTAACTGGGGGAGGGGGTGGTCCGCCCCAGGCGGCACCATTTTGAGGGCGGCTGGCGGCAGCTGCGCAGCACTGGTGGCCCGACACCCGTGGCCAGCCCTGGATTTACTGGGGGAAACAGTACAGTGACGGCAGTACACCCGGCCACCATACACCCACACGTGCAGCGGCCGTCGCTGAGTAGCACCGCACCACACATGTACGGAAGTACAAGCGCACCTGCTTGCACATGCATGCTGCACCACCTAGCATAGTGGTGGTGTTGTACGCCGCACGGCGCACTGTGTAGTGTGGGTCCCAGAGCCGTCAATCTTGTAGCGCGTGAAAGCTTTACCAATGACGGCCCTGGGCATTATTTTTAGCAAGCCCCCGTGCTCCAGCAGTGACGCGCACGCAGCGTACTTCCAGGCACACCACTATGCGCGTGAGTGGAGGAGTCTTGCGCTAGCCTGGCCCTTGATATTTCATATTTGCGGCAGACAGTCTGACCAGATCCGGAGAATGTCCTCATTCTCCTCTGTGGTTACAGGCCAATAGGCGCCTGGTGTTCAACATTTTCACTGTCCCTTGGGCTGCCCTGCGCATTCATCCCCCTCCTGAGCATCTCCACTGTCATTTGGAGCTACCAACATAGGACTTCAAACCAGTGATCTTGATGTCTTTCAGCTGCAGTGCTAGATCAAGACCCCTGCTTCCTTGGCCAGAGGGTTTCCTCTCTATCCAGAGGTGCCCTTGGTGGCTAGGATGGATCCCAGCTCCCTGGGGAGGAGGATGCTAACTTGGGATTACTTTTGCATAAGGGAGGATTATCTCTAAAATTAACATTCCTCAATTTGGTTAGAACGATCAGCTGTTCTTCGTACTCTTCGCCATTTTTGGTTTCAGTCAATGGTCATTGTTACAGGGAGACTGTGGCTTACGTAAGTCAGAAGAGGGGGCTTGATCCCGGTCTCCACCTCATCCACGGAGTTAGAAGCACGCCCCTCCCCCGCCTAATCAAGGTAAGTGAAAATGAAGACAATTTTTTTTTTACGCTGCTTAGGAATGTTTTAGAACATGAATGGAGAAATATATTAAATGATGAGCATAGAAAGCTTGTCAAGTCTAGATTTATTGCGTTAAGTGTTGTGGCACACAATTTTAAAACCTGACTCAGTTTAACCACTTGGCTGCTATGCGTTTTCCCCCCCTGTGCTGGGATTGCCCATTTTCCATTATTCATGACGAGCTGGGCTCGTCATGAGCGTGCGAGGAGGCTACACCATGACGAGCCCAGCTCGTCATGAGCGTGGAAGGGGTTAAAGGGTTTATGTGAAAGACTCTGTGCACATTTCATAACGCTGTGACTAGAACTTCTATAATCTACTGAGTGTTATACGCTGATTCCGCTCTAGAATCCAAAGTAAGCACTTCTTAAGTAACTGACAACTTTCCCAAAAGCACTTGTCATTTCCAACCAAACAGGTCTTTAAAACGAAAATGTCTGTTCACCATTGATGATGGCGGGGGTTGTGAATACTGATGCTTAGAAGTCATAAAAGTAACTATCAGACATGCGGTAAATAAAAAGAACACACCCAGACACAGAACTGTCATAGTTTCTATTTTTCTTCCTCCCCCTTTCAATCAGAGAGAAACATAATTATTTTAAAAGGCCATTCAAACATCCCCACCATTACAGTTCCCCTTAGACTTTTTCACTCCTGTATTTCAGAGATATGATTGTACTGTTCAGTATATTTGTGCATGGGAACATGTGGGTCTAATGAAAATACCCTCTCCATTTCCAAGGAAAGTCAATTTAACATACCACAAGCACAGAGCTAAATGTTCAAGATGTGAAATTCGTTTGCAGGATGCAGATTTCAATAAAGTGAACACACCTCAAATAAACTTCCAATTGCATTTCTCTTGGAAGTTTGTTTAATGTGCATTTAATTCTTGCAGCTCCAGCACGTGGGGGGGCAGGGGACTAACCTAGTTAGTCAGTATGCAAGTGACATCATGGTGTGTGCCATCACAGCCTGTGATGTCACAATGCAGGACATCACACGTGGCATCACAGTAAGGGACATCACATATCATGAGTGCATTTAAGCGCATTATGAGATCTAACAAATTTGATTTTGCTTTGGGGTTGTGCTAAAAAAGTGGCGCAATCCCGATGTAAAATCTGGGCCTCAACTAATTTTGCACATTTTTTAAAACCCTGCCACAAAAAAATTGGCAACATGGAGGAGCATGTTGGTAGATCTTTTATGCTTAATAGGTTACAAAGTCTGCGTTTTCTAATATTTTTATGGGGTTAAGACGTCTGCTGCAGAGACGCCCAGTAAATATCAGGGAATAATAATCGGTGAGATAGCCCAGGAGGTTAAAGTATTTCTTTGAGAGATTTCGGTTTTGTGTGATCTGACTCAAAGTAGTATAGTAGGTTAATGTACCTGCAAAGCATGTAATATGCAGGTGAGTGAATTTTTTTTATTTTTAATGTAGCTAGGTAATGGGGTTACTATTATGAACACAAATCCTTTCGTTACTTGCAGTTCATAAAAAGTAAGCCTTTTAATAGAGTGTAGGATATGTGACTGCTACACCTTTTAACCTTCACTGATTCACGCAACACATCTTGTACACTGATTTACACACTTGCATGATTTATTTTCAATCTGTATGTTATGTAAATCGGTCTGACTCCCTGCATTTGGATGCGTAGCGCAATAAAAGAAATAAAATAGTGCTATTTAAATTGTGTGTAAATACTGGGACAGACCAAAACATCTGACATTCTTACAGTTCATGCACTTACATAAAGGGACCTAACAATGTCAAAAGCAAGCCTCTCTTAAGTACCTGTGAAGAGATAACAAGCTGTGTGCTTTTGTTCCCCCCCTAATTGCATTTACATTAAAGTGTGAGATTCCACGGGTTTTCTTCAGTGAAAAAGACTGGCAGGAGGTGAAGCGTCATCACTGTTTCCGACCCGAATCTCTGGGCTGAACTTGTTGCTTTCGCCTAGGTTGTCTGGAGTAGGCAGTATCTGGTGGTGCACGATATTGTTGTTGCTGTTGGTAAGAAGGTCGGTAACAGGTGTAAGTCTGAGGCTGATCTCTTTGGTAACCTCCTCGAAAAGAATAATTTCCTCTGCCACGTGCTCCATGAAAGGGTGTCTTTATATATTGTAGTGTTCCCAGAGCCTTAGCTGTGTCTGTGTCTGTTTTGATGGTCTGCAAAGCGTTATCAATATGCTTGCCAAAGAGTGTTTCACCATCAAATGGCATATCCAAAATTTTGCTTTGCACCTCAGGGTGGAACATAGTTGCTTTCAGCCAACCCTGGCGTCTCAGGACAGCGGCTCCAGCAAGCTGACGAAAAGCTAAGGAAGCAATATCCATAGAAACATCAATAATTTTGGATGCAGATCTTTCCCCCTCAAGCAGGATTTTCCTTGCTTCCATCCTCTTATCCTCTAGAAGGCAATCTAAGAAATGAGCAATGTCCGACCACATCTGCCGATCGTACCTGGCTAAAATTGCAAGAGCGTTGGCAGTACGAACAGTTGCACCTGATGTGGTTGTAAATCTTTTTCGGATGTTATCTAAGCGCCTCCCGTCTCTGTCAGGTAGAGCAGTGATGGGTGCTAGTGGTTTCCTCGATCTCCGTCTAGCGGCCTGAGAGATAACGGAGTCAGGCTTAGATGTCCTACTAGACAAGCTGGAGCATCCTCCGGAGCTTTATACTTTTTGTCGATGATGGGTAAGACAGGGATAACTGTGGCCGGTGTCCTCATTACCTTTAAGCCTCCTTCCAATATGTGGTCTACAATGGGTACAGACCTAACAGATTACCGAGATAGGTCTTTGAAATCGTAGAAAAAGCAGTCTGATTGCTTTACCGTTAACGACAGCTGGAAACGCGACGCTGCTCTTTCTAATAAGGCATGAAAGCCGACGATATCCTCTGGTGGAGACTCTACCATTTGCGGAGAGGGAGACGCCGGTTTTATTATGACGTAGTCTTCCCATTCATCTCCTGTTTGTCCATCCTTTTGAGGTTGATTGTCCTCAATTTCTCCTTCATCAGAAGTATCCTGATGATGTTGCGCACACCAGTATCTCCCGCAAGGGAGGATGCAAATAGAGGTACAGAGGTACGTGGTGGAGAAGCAGCAGGCTGTGGTGGCTGCGGAGGTGGAGGAACAGGTGCTGAAGGAAAGTGTGTGCGATAGTCATGTAATAAATCCTGACGGTCTTGTACCAAAGCAACAGGAAGGTAGACCATAGGTTCATTAACTGGTTCCATGTACTGAATTTTTGCATGAGGAGGGTGATATTCTTGTTGGTAGTATCCCTCATATTCTTCGTCGTCTTTCTCCTGATATGTGACATGTAATTGAGAAGGACTATCAGCAGGCCCAAACATTCCATTGTCATCAGATTCTTCTTAAAAGGTTGGTAAAGGTGATACCATTGCTGGATTTTGCAAAAGTTGCCTTGTTGCCAGTGTCATCGACGAGAACGTCGTCAACGGATACACAGGGGTAAGCTGTAAGTTAGATGGACGCTTACGACCAGGCGTGGGATATAGCGTCGCCAACTTCATTGACGGTAGCAGCATCTGCGGCGTCGATGAGGACATGACAGGAACGGATGAAGTTGTCATCCGCATCGTAGACGAAATGGTCTTAGACGACGTCGACGGAACCACTGTCGTCGACGAGGATTCTGATGAAAAGATGGTAGTCGTCGTCGTCAGAGTTGCAGTCGATGATGAGTTCGTCGTTGGTGTAGCAATCATCGTCACTGGAAGTGTCGACAACGGGACCATCGTCGAGTCTGTCGTCAACGATGTAGATTTTTTCGACGACGAGGTAGGAGAAACTTGCTTAGAAGATGATTGTTGCATCAAAGGTGATCCAGAAGTTAACACAGTTGGTGACACAGGCTTTTTAGAGACAGAGAATAGAAGAGTATTTTTCTTCTAATGGCTTTTTTCCTCAGTAGGAAATGGAAGCTTTCCTTTTCATGAGGCGCCTTCTCTTCCTGACGTGACCTTTTTGAAGTCTTCTTCTTGGAAACTTCAGGAGATTCAAGAGATCTCTCTCTCTTTTTGGGTGTTTCCTTAGAAGTCTGTGAAATAGAGCTCTCCTACTCCTCAGAGATGTCAGATTTTGATTTAAGTTTCTGTAACCAAATCAATAATCTACCCTCTCTATCTTTGAGGGTTTTTATAGAGAAGACTACAGATTTTGCAGTATTTTACCTTATGTTGAGGGTAAAGGCAGTAGATGCAGCTCTTATGTGGCTCCTCAGCAGGCAGCCTCTTCTTACCACATGATCCACACAACCTGAAGAGACCTTTCTTTGAAGATTCTGACATAACTAGAAAGAAAACTGGCTAGAAAACTGGATAACAAGAGAAAACTGATCAGAGCTCACTCAGCGAGACTGCCTTTCACATGACGTGCGGTAGAAAATCTGAGGTACCTAGCCTCTCTTGTGATTGTTCTACAAGGTGCGGTCGCCTCATTGGCTGCTGATTAAGTTGGGTTCTTTTTTACAAAAGAAAGTGGATAGGCTATTGCAGTGACTCTTCATTGCATGGTATCCTATAGCAGTTTTAGCTACTGCTTTTATATGTATACCGTGGGACTCCCACTACGACAACGGGGCTGATTGAAGCATGTGAATCTATGAAAGATCCAATACTGGAGAACCATTCTTATAGCTTTGGGAGCCTGGAATAGTATGATTTGTCACAGTTGTAGGAGTGTAAGTATTAGTAGTTGGGTTGGTAGTGTCACTGGCAGCACTGGCAGGGGTAATGAATTGTGCAAGCAGTAATGACCTCCTAAGAAGGGCCCAGACACCTCTTTTTTTATTTTTAACAATTTAAGCACTGGTCTGTGAACATGATTCAAACCAGAAAGTCCTGCAAGAACAAACGGGCAAGGAGCCCATACCGATGGACCTAACTGTCCAGGCAGTAGGGTTTGGTGAGAGTGTGCAGCGAGGCCCACGCTGCTGCCAGGCAGCGGGCAAGGACTGGAACTCTGCGTACTAACGCAGTGGTCACAGCCTTGGTTCTAGTGGAATGAGCACGCAAACCTTCTAGGGGTTGCTTCTTGCCAATGCGTAGCAGATCTTAATGCAGAGCACGATCCATCGAGAGATGATTTGCTTCTGCACAGCCTTCTCTTTCTTGGCCCAACATATCTCACAAAGAATTGAGCGTCCACCCGGACTGGTTTTGTGCAGCCAAGGTAGAACAACAATGCCCTTTTTGGATCCAGGCAGTGAACTGTCTCCTATTCTTTGGAGGGATGGGGCAGGGTGTGAAAGGTAGGCAAAGTGATGAACTGGCCTACAAGAAACTGGGTGACTACCTTCGGCAAAAAGGACGCTTGAGTCATAAGGACCAGGTTGTCTGGAAGAAAGACACATATGGAGGTTGAAATGACCAAGCACGCAGTTCACTGACCCTTTGGGCAGAAGTAATTGCCATTAGTAAGGTCATCTTGATGGTGAGACGCCTAGGAGAGCAAATATAAAGCAGCTCAGAGGGAGTGCACATTAGGACAGTAAGAATCAAATTAAGGTCCCATTGAGGCATTATAAAGGGAGTCGGTGGAAACGTGTTGGAAGACCTTTAAGGAACCCATTTACAATAGGGGACTTGAAGAGGGAAGGTTGATATGGCAGCTGCAGGAAAGCAGAGATGGCAGGTAAGTAACACTTTAATGTGTCCAATGCAACGTCCTCATGAACAAGAGTAAGGATAGACAACAAGACGTGAGAAAGTGGGGAAGATAAGCGATCAATCTGTTTCTTAGCACACAATGCCACAAATTGATTCCAACAACAGGCATATCCCCGCCTTGGTGGAGAGATGCTGAGCTGCCAAGATAACATTGCAGACTTTGGGCAGAAGGGCAAAAGCTGTCAACTGTCGCTGCTCAAACTGCAGGCATGAAGGCGGAGTGTTGACAGGTTCAGGTGGAGAGCCCTTCCATGCTAGTACGACAGAAGATCTTCCCAAAGGGGCAGCCTGATCAGAGGACTGATGGCCATACCCCACAGCTCGGGATACCAAATCCTCTGAGCACAGTCCAGATGACTTGGGCCTGACTGTTCCAGATCTTAAGAACTGTGTGTGGGAGAGGTATGGGCAGAAAGGCGTACAGGAGGCCTGAGCTCCACCCGAGACAAAAAAGCGTCTCCGAGTAAGAGCTGCCTTGGAAACTAGTGTGCAAAACCACTGATACTACACATTTTCAGTATTGGCGAACAGATCTAGCCAAGGCTCTCCCCACAGCTGAAAGAGACCTTGCACCACCTCTGAATGGAGACACCATTTGTGATCCACTAGGCATCTGCGGCCGAGTTTGTCCACCCTGGCATTCAGAGAGCCCACCAGGTGTTGAACCACTAGGGGTAATCCCTAATTTTCCAGCCATGTCCAGAGGCACAGGTCCTCTTGAGAAAAGGTCCACAACCCCACCCTGCTTGTTGCACAAGTTACTTACCTTCGGTAAATATATATCTATTAAAAACATTCTTAGTGATGCACAAGTTAATTACCTTCGGTAACGATATATCAGTAAGAAACATTAGGTAGTTAGATTCCTTACCTTAGAATAACCCCAGGCGTCAGACTGGATCCGGAAAGTTTTCGTCAGCAGTACCCCTGCGCATCGGTAGGCGTCGTCTGCGGCTCTGCGTACGTCATCGGCATCGTGATCGCCGGGATGACGTAGTCAGAATACTTAGACGCTGCCCTCGAGCACTGACGTCAGTTCTGTAAATAGCTTTCCGCGCCAGGAACGCAGAGCCATGCAAGAAACCGACACTGGTGCCATGGAACTAGGGCCCTGAAAGAGATGACCTTAACCCTAGATATCGGTTCGCAAAAGGGGGGAGGATGGGTGGGGCGGTAAGGAATCTAACTAACTAATGTTTCCTACAGATATATTGTTACAGAAGGTAAGTAACTTGTGCATCTGAAAGAAACATGTTAGTTAGATTCCTTACCTTAGAATAGACACCCTAGTAATTTGCCACCCTGGTGGTGGGTCTGCGAACCAAGAATACACCAGGAAGTCCTGGAGAACCGAACGGCTAGCGAGGTGGAGAAGTGTGGCTCACCGGTTAGAGGAGGCAGTCCCTAATGCAGAGGTCAGACCCGGGACCAGGGTTCAATCCCCGACGCGGCAGGGTCTTGAGCTCAAAATGTCCACGGACTCGATAATTCTCGCCTCAGTGCCTACTCGAATCGTGGGTTCACGCTCTGCAACTCTGGGCAATAGCTTGCTTAATCTCCACTACGGCCCCACCGCAATGGGATGCCTGGTCTTCACCTTGGGGATGCCCAGTAGGGGTAATCTCGCAGGGAAAGGCCAGGACGGGTTCCCAAAGCAAGCGCCTTGAGACCTTACTGTGAAAAGGCACTATATAAGAACGTATGATTTACGATTTATGATTTTAAAGAAGCCATCCCTCCGAACTTGGCTGTCGAGGGAGTAGTGCTTGGCAAACGTGTGCAGCGAGGCCCATGTAGCTGTCTGACAAATGTCCTGCAAAGGGACTCCCCGTCCCAGGGCCGTAGTAGCCGCCGTAGCCCGAGTGGAATGGGGGCGCAGCCCATTAGGAGGAACCTTTTTAGCCAAGAAATAACAGACCTTGATGCACAAAACTACCCACATAGAGATGGTCCGTTTGTGCAACGCCCGTCCCTTCTTAGCGCCCATGTAGCCAACAAAAAGTTGGTCGTCCACCCGGAACTGTTGTGTGCGGTTCAGGTAAAAAGATAGCGCACGTTTTAGGTCCAGACGGTGGAGCCTCTCTTACTCTTTCGAAGGATGCGGAGGAGGGAAGAAGGTCGGCAAGGTACTGGTCTGGCCGATGTGAAAGGCAGTAACCACCTTGGGTAGAAAAGAAGGACAAGTCTTCAGAACAACTTTGTCCGGATGGACAGAGAGGAAAGGAGGCTTAGAGGAAAGAGCCTGGAGCTCACTCACTCTTCTGGCAGAGGTGATGGCAACCCGGAAAGCAGTTTTCAGAGTCAGAAGACGAAGAGGACAGTTGTGGAGAGGCTCAAACGGAGCACATATCAGATAAGTTAATACCAGATTCAAGTCCCACTGAGGCCTTACGATAGGAACAGGAGGAAACATGTGAGTAATGCCTTTCAAGAACCTATTTACAACAGGGGACTTAAAAAGAGAAGGCTGATCAGGAAGCCTCAAGAAGGCTGAAACAGCTGAAAGATATCCCTTGATGGTACCCAGAGCAGAGCCCAGCTGGGCCAGGGAAAGAAAAAAGAGGAGAACCTCAGAAAGAGGGGCAGAATGGGGATCCACAGCCTTTGCTGTGCATCATGCCACAAATTTGTTCCACAGGCATGTACCGTTTTTGTGGAGGGACGCCTGGCTGCCAGAATGACACCACAGACTTCAGGAGGCAAGTCAAATGGCATCAACTGCCGCCGCTCAAACTGCACGCATGGAGGTGGAGGCTGGACACGTTCGGGTGGAGGACCGTCTAATGCTGCTGCGACAGAAGGTCCTCCTGAAGAGGTAGTTGAATCGTGGGATCGATTGACAGACTGAGTAGCTCGGGATACCAGTATCTTCGTGCCCAATCCGGAGCCACAAGGATAACTTGGGCCCGGTCGCGCCGGATCTTCTTCAGCGCTCCGGGCAGAGGTGGTATAGGCGGAAAGGCGTATAATAGACCGCAACTCCACTCGTGAGGAAAATCGTCTCCGAGCGAGTGCCGACTCCAACACGCAGAACTGATGACATTGCGCGTTCTATTCGGTGGTGAATAGATCTAACCAAGGCTCTCCCCACTGCTGAAAGAGACCTTGCGCCACGTCCGAGTTCAGATGCCACTCGTGATCCATCATGCACCGACGGCTGAGTTCGTCCGCCCTGGCGTTCAGAGAACCTGCCAGGTGTTGAACCACCAGGGAGATGCCCTGATGTTCCAGCCATGTCCAGAGGCGCAGAGCCTCCTGACAAAGGGTCCACGACCCCACCCCGCCCTGTTTGTTGCAATACCACATAGCGGTGGTGTTGTCCGTGAACACCTGCACTACACTTCCCCGGACAGAGGGAAGGAATGCCTTCAGTGCAAGTCGGATCGTCCGCAGCTCCAGAAGGTTGATATTGAGCCGGGACTCCGCCGGAGACCAGAGGCCTCTGATCTCCGGCTCTCTCATGTGGCCCCCCATCCCAGGAGGGACGCATCGTCACCACTGTGTGCTCCGGTTGAGGTAGGGAGAGGATCTGCCACTGACCCAATCGCGGTCCGTGAGTCACCACTGCAACTGTCTTGCAGTGCCCTCCGAGATCAGGACGTGGTCGGACAGGTTGCCCATATGTTGTGCCCACTGGAACTTCAGGTCCCACTGCAGAGCCCGCATCCGCCACCTGGCGTGATGTACCAGCAGGAGGCCATCAGACCCAGCAGCCGTAGGGTCAACACAACCAAAATTCGGGATATAGGCTGAAAGATCGGAATCAGAGCCTGAATATCCCGAACTCCCTGCACGGGAGGGTAAATCCGAAACTGCGCAGAGTCCAGAACGCTCCGATGAAGAGGAGCTTTTTGGAGGGACTCAGGTGTGACTTCGGCACATTGATGGAGAACCCCAGCGAATGCAGGAGGTTGGGCGTAGTCTGGAGGTGGGAGACGACTGTTTGGGGTGAGCCCACCTTCAACAACCAGTCGTCGAGATAGGGGAAGACTGGACCCCCTGATCTGCGCAGATGAGCTGCGACCACCGCCATCACTTTTGGGAACACCGAGGGACACTGTTGAGGCCGAAGGGGAGCACGGTAAACTGAAAGTGCTCGTGGCTCACACTGAACCGCAGGTAACGGGAATGTGGAAATAAGCGTCCTGCAGGTGCAAAGCTACCATCTAGTCTCCAGGGTCCAGTGCAGCCAAAACCTGAGCTAACGTCAGCATCTTGAACTTCTCCTTCCAGAGGAAGCTGTTGACGCTCCTGAGATCCAAGATAGGGCATAGTCCCCCTTTGCCCTTCTTGGGAACCAGAAAGTAGTGGGAGTAACAACCCTGTCCCACTTCTGGGCCAGGAACGCGCTCGATGGCCCCCTTGGCCAAGAGGGCTGTAACCTCCTCTCTTAGAAGTTACAAGTGATCCCCCTACATGCGGTGGTACTGCGGTGGCATGGCTGGACAGGTGGCGTCGAAGGGGAGGGAGTAGCCCGTTCGGACGATTTGCAGCACCCACCTGCCGAAGTGATGGTACACCTGTGGAACAGGTGATAGCGAACCCTGCCTCCCACTGGCGTGCAATGGGCCTGAAAGCTCGGACTAGGAAGGCTTTGAGGCAGATGCTGCGGGAGCGGATGTGGACTGACCGGCTTTCTGTACCCCTACTCCGCCACGGCGGAATGCACATCCCCGACCGCATTGAGGTTGGTTCTGCGGCCTGTGGCTGGACGAACGTGCGGGGGGCGCCCCTTCCGTGGCCACGAAAGGAGCGAAAAGCAGAAGGTTGTTGGCACTGGGCGGACAGGCCCTAGGACTTGGCCGTAGCCCTGGAGACCTTTAAGCGCTCCTGCGCGCTATCTGCCTTGTCGCCAAAGAGGAGACGGCCAACAAAAGGTATGTCCATGAGAGTGCTCTGGACTTCCCCTGAAAAGTTTGTGGACTTCAGCCAGGCGTGATGATGAATCGCCACCGTTGTTGCCATCGCTCTAACTAGCGAGTCCGTGGTGTCAAGTCCACATCGGATGGAATACCGTGCTGCATCCCGCCCCTCAGCAAGAGCTTGGGCGAGCCGTGTCCTGCCCTCCTCCCGACACTGGAGCAGCACGTCTGCCATCGTATCCTAAAGAGAGTGGATGTAACGGTCCAAAAGGAATGCAGTATTAATGCTTTGCAATCCCAAACTGAGGGAGGGAAACAGTTTCCTTCCAAACTGTTCCATCCTTTTGGATTCCCGGTCCGGAGGTGCGGTCGGGAAGGTGGTCTGGGACGTGGAGGCCTGGATAACCAGACTCTCAGGGGTGGGGTGTACGGACAGAAAGCAGGGGTCACCCGGAGCTGGGAGGAGGTGCCGGGCCACGTTCCGATCCACAGGAGAGACTGTGGCGGGCTTGGACCAAGTGCCCATCAGAGCGTCAGTTAGGGCTACATTAAACTGCAGCAGAGGCTCTGAAGAGCTTACTGGCGGTTGAAGCACCTCAGTGAGGAGGTTAGTCCTCAGGCCACTGCAGGGAGTTCAAGGCCCAAGGCTTTGGCCGCCTTGCGCAGCACCACGGCATAAGTCGCTCCCTCCTCCGTAGCCACGGAGGCGGAAAGATAAAAACCAATGTCAGGTGAAGTGTCTAGACCACTGGCCTCCCCTAGCTCATCTGCCTAGTCCTGACTTAACTGGCACTGCTGTGCCAGAGGGTCTTCAGACCCCACCCAGTCCTCCCCTTCATCCGTGTACTGAGAAACCGGCATAAATGACAGAGCCGGGTCATAAGTGAAGGGCTCCCTCATCGACGCCGGAGACGGCGCCGCTCAGACGCCGGACCCGGACCGGGGCTGAAACTAGAGACAGCGTCGTCCGAGGACGGCGCCGGAAGCGGCACCATGGGGGTCGGCGCCAGCGGAGGAGTCGTAAGGTCAACTGGTGTCGACCGGGATCGAGGCCTGGAACCCACGGGGGCCTGCAGCATCAGGACCAAAGTCGACGACAGCACCGGGGCCGAAGCAGCCGGCTCGCTAGGACCCCCAGTCAGGCCTGCGGGGCCCGAAAGCACACCGGCAGGCCTCGACGGTCGGAAGAGAGTCCTCATGGCCACAAGGAAGTCTCGAATCTCGCCCGTAATCGCATGAAGTCCAGGGACCGGATGGTGTGGGACCGGATGCACCTCCTGCGGCTCCGGCGGAGTGCCACCCGAACCCTCGGCCGAGTAACACGACTGGCGAGGGGAGTCAGAAGAGCAATGTCATCTCTTCAACTTCTTTTTACCATGCCTCGACTTACCTGAGTGCGAGGACTTGGATCCCGACTAACGGTGAGCACTGCCGCTCCGTAACCGGTCCCTCGACTTCCTCCTCGACCGGGACCTCGAGCGGCGTGGAACCGACTGCCGGATCTTGAGGAGCTTGCGGGACCGCTCCCGCCTAGCTTTCGACATCAAGGCCCGGCAGTCGGGGCACGACTTATCACCGTGGTCGGCCCCCGGACAGTAAAGACACCGGCGGTGGGGGTCGGCAACCGACATCAGTCGGTGACAGGCGTCACACGGCTAGAAACCGGGCATCCCTACCAGCACCAGGAGTCGAAATTGACTCGAAAAAGATAGACAAAATTGTCCAAAAACGTAGTAAAAAAATTACTAAGGGTATGCTCTTCCCAGATCTGCGCTTGCTGGCGTGGGAAAAAAGAACTGATGTCAGCGCGCGAGGGCGGCATCTAAGTCATCTAAGCGATCACGACGCCGACAACGGACGCGGAGCCGCAGATGACGCCTACCGACGCGCAGGAGTACTGCTGACGAAAACTTTCTGGATCCAGTCTGATGCCTGGGGGTTCTTCTAATGTAAGGAATCTAACTAACGTATTTCTTTCAGATAGGTTCCCTTACCTTAGAATTCCCCCCAGGCATCAGACTGGATCTGGAAAGTTTTCGTCAGCAGTATCCCTGCGCCTCAGTAGGCATCATAGTGGGGCTCCACGTGCTTCATTGGCACCAGGATGACGTCGCTGGAGCTACTTAGACGCGCCCACACGCGCTGCCGTCAGTTCTGTACACGACGTTCCGCGCCAGGAATCCAGAGCCATGTAGAAAACTGACCAGTGGTGCCAAGTAACTAGGGCCCTGAAAGGGATGACCTTAACCCTAGAAATCAGTTCACAGAACAGGGAGGATGGATGGGGGAGTAAGGAATCTATCACTACTAATGTTTCTTACAGATATGTCGTCACCGATGGTAAGTAACTTGTGCATCTGAAAGAAACACAAAGTGATAGATTCCTTACCTTAGAATAGATACTCCTGCGAACTAAGATCACACCAGAAAGTCCTGGAAAATAGAATAGCCAAAGTGGTCGTCTCTCCGTACTTGGATGTCCAGGCAGTAATGCTTGGTAAACGTGTGCAGCGAGACCCACGTAGCTGCCGGACAGATGTCATGCAAGGGGACTCCCCATCCCAAAGCAGTACCGGCTGCCGTCGCCCTGGTAGAATGGGCGCGTAGCCCCACCAGAGGCTTCTCTTTAGCCAAAGAATAACAATTCTTAATGCACAGAAAGACCCATTGAGAGATGGTCCGCTTGAGCACGTCCCAACCTTTCTTGGCGCCTACGTAGCCAACAAAGAGCTGGTGATCGACCTGGTACTGTTGTGTGCGGTTGAGGTAGAATGAGAGCGCACGTTTTGGGTCCAGACGGTGTAGCCTCTCTTCCTCTTTGGAGGGATGTGGAGGGGAAAAGAAGGGCAAAGTGATGGTCTGCCAGATGTGAAGGGCAGTGACCACCCTTGGCAGAAAATATGGACGAGTCCTTAGAACAACTTTGCCTGAATGGACAGAGAGAAAAGGAGGTTTAGAAGAAAGAGCCTGGAGCTCACTCACTCTTCTGGCAGTGGAGATGGCAACCAGGAAAGCAGTCTTTAAGGTGAGAAGACGAAGAGGACAGTTGTGAAGTGGCTCAAAGGGAGCACACATCAGATTGGTCAGAACTAGGTTCAAATCCCACTGAGGCATTATGAAAGGAACAGGAGGGAAAAGATGAGTAATGCCTTTTAAGAATCTATTTACAACAGGGGACTTGAAAAGGGAAGGCTGTTCTGGAAGCCGTAAAAAGGCTGAAATGGCCGAGAGATAGCCCTTGACAGTGCCCAGAGCAGAGCTGGGCCAAAGAAAGAAGAAATAAAAGGACCTCTGAAAGAGGGGCAGAAAGGGGATCCACAGCCTTTGCTGTGCACCATGCCACAAATGTATTCCACCTGCAGGCGTATACCGTTTTAGTGGAGGGACGCCAGGCTGCCAAGATAACATCACAAACTTCGGGAGGCAGGTGAAAAGACGTCAACTGTCGCTGTTAAATCTCAACACAAGGAGGTGGAGGCTGGACAGGTTCTGGAGAAAAACCCTCCCCTGCTGCTGCGACAGAAGATCCTCCCGAAGAGGCAGTCTGAACGGGGGATCGATCGCCATGCTAAGTAGCTCGAGATACCATACTCTTTGAGCCCAGTCCTTAGCCACAAGAATGACTTGGGCCCGGTTGCGCTTGATCATCTTCAGCACTCTGGGTAGAAGTGGTATAGGCGGAAAGGCATATAGTAGACCGCAACTCCACTCGCGACGAAAAGCGTCGCCTAGCGAGTGCCGCCTTGGAAATTCCAACGTGCAGAACTGATGACATTGCGCGTTCTCTTCTGTGGCGAACAGATTTAACCAAGGCTCTCCCCACTTCTGAAAGAAGTTGTTGTAGTCATTGGCAGACAGCACTACATGAGATGCAAGAGTCTATGAGAATCTTTTTTAAAACAGCCTATTTTATATATCAGGAATATGTAATTGATGATCTTTTTTTACATTATGCGGCTTTTAACTGTTTTTTATTGTATCTAATTGTGTACAATGGGAATCTTTCTTGTTATGCATTTGCAAAGAATTTAACTAATTAAGCAAAATAAAGTATTACCTTACCACTGTCGAAAGAGACCTTGCACCACTTCTGAGTTCAGACGCCATTCGTGATCCATCATGGACAGGCGGCTGAGTTCGTTCGGCCCTGGCGTTCAGAGAACCTGTCAGGTGTTGAACCACCAGGAAATTGCCCTGATGTTCCTGCCATGGCCAGAGGCACAGAGCCTCCTGACATAGGGTACATGAAACCACCCGCCCTCTTTGTTGCAGTACCACATGGCGGTGATGTTGTCTGTGAACACCTGCTCTACTCTCCCCGAAACAGAGGGAAGGAATGCCTTCAGTGGAAGTCGGATCGCCCAAAGCTTCAGAAGGTTGATATGGAGCCGGAACTCCACCAGAGACCAGAGGCCTCTGATCTCCACTTCTCCCATGTGCCCGCCCCATCCCAGAAGGGACGCGTCTGTCACAACTGGGTGTTACGGTTGGGGCAGGGAGAGGGATCTGCCATTGACCCAATCGCGATTCATGAGCCACCACTGCAATTGTTGTGCAGTGCCCTCCGAGATCTGGATGTGATTGGACAGGTTGCCCTGATGCTGTGCCCACTTGTTGCAAAGTCATCCTGTGCCCTGGGCAACCCCCAACTTTTTGCTGCCTGATATTGGTGGAAACTGATTTTGACTGGCCCTGGGCTCAGCCTAACCAGGCCCAGGGCCAGTGCTATGCTGAAAGAGACACATTAGAATACAGTTAAAACACCTACATACACTAGGGTACACAATGGTATGGTGGGGTACCCCTGTGATTGGCATTACCTCCCCTATAGGCCCCTAGAATATAATAGGGCAGGGGTGATTGAAACTACCTAGAAGTCCCCAGTACCCTGTGGCATGGCAGTTTAGAGGCCAGTAGTTCTTTTTGCACATGCATTTGTGCACTTCTGAAGCCTGAGTTCAGTTTAAAACCAGCCCTGGGTGCCAGGACTGCTTTAAAAAAGTAAATTGTGCCCAAACTCGACTTTGGTGTTTGGGGCACTTAAAAATGGATAACCTACAATGTTTTGGCATATTAGGGACCCCAGGGTCTCCCCTAGGTATCACAGGGGTGGGGATCAGATATTTATAAGGTAAACCCTTATAAAATGAGTTTTTATATGCCTGGGTAAAGTGAAATTTCACATTTCACTCCCCACATTGTGGTAAAGTGCTGCTCAAATTCGACTTTGATGCAGGAGCACTGTGGAGTAGGGAATCTGCAATATTTCTACAGATTCAGAACCCCTAAAGTCTCCCCTAGTTGTCCCATGGGGAGGGGGGTCCTGTAGATATAAGCAAAGTACTTATAAAGTATGTTTTTGTAAGTCCTGGTGCTGGAAAAATTGCATTTTTCCCATTGCAAATGCCCTGTTGCATAGGTTAACATGGTAGAAAGTTATAGGAGAGGGATAGAAATGCCATTCAAAGACTTCCCAGAATGGTATTAATAAATCCAACAATATCATATTGTTGAATTTCTCCTAAAGTGTACATACAAGAAGTTATAAGCCTTTTTTTAAAGTCCAAATTCAGCCTTCCAGTGGTCTGCCCTGATTGGTCAGAGTTAAGTGGATTAGCCAGGCTGCCTTGAAGAGGTGATAAAGAGCCCCTGGGGTTAACCAGCTCTGCTGGCAGGGCGGTGTGCTGTTCCATAGGAATGCCAGGCCAGGGGGAGGAGTCGTAAACTATGCTCTTCAAAGGTGAAAGTAGAGACCATTGTCATTTATAGCTCTGAACTTCCGACCTTAGGCAGATGGTAGGATTAAGGAAGGTATGAGCAGATGCAGGGAGGAGAGTGTAAGTAAATGAGCCATCCTAGGGGTGTGTTTAGTCAGCTCTTACCTCCTAACTGGAAAATCAGCCCTTATGGATTTGGAAGATTTCATGCACTCTGGGACAGAATAATGCCACACTCTACTGGGTGTGGTCATAACTTTAAAAAGTTACCCTACACCCATTGGTCAGCAGTGACCTCCTGCATGACCCAGAGAACTTGGAATAAGTATCTGAGAGGGGCAGAGTCCTCCAGATCTGCTGCTTGAAATTTACTATCGCAAGAAGTGCAGTGTTTAGAAATTTTGCTGTGCAAAGATTTTTAAGGCCTGACCTCTGAAGACTGCAACATGTGAAACTACAGCCCTGTTGATTATCTTGTTGGAAAAGAACTAAAGAGTGGACTCCCTGAAAGCTACTGGTTAAAATAGCTTAACTGGAACATCACCAACAAAATCTTCACCTTGGAGAACCATCAGTGGATTTGTAAGGGTTTTGTACTAGTGGATTGTGGGAATTGAAGTCCTCAACTTTCAAGGACTATTTTGGAGCTTCCAGACCCTTGGAGTGAGTCCGAGACAATTTGGGACCCCTTGAGGAACTTCAGGAAGAAGTTCAAGAAGTTTGGAGAACTTTGGACCAACTTTGAAAAAAAGCTCCATAGAGGGACCGACTCAACCTGGTCAGCCAGGCCGCCTGCATTCAACCGCGAGCCGGCCAAGCCAACCAGGTTTGTCCCGCTAAAAGCTCCATCGCTCCAACTTCCAGAGATTGACCGCAACTAGAAGAAATCTGAAGCCGGCGAACCCTCACTGGATCCGGCTACATGAGGAGCATCGAGAGACCCCATGAGAAAAAGCACCAGAAAAGTTTCAAAGTCCGCTCGTAGCAAAGGTGACCGGGAGCAAACGTGAAAGCCAAGCTGCCTGTCTTCCATCACGTGCCGGCCTGCATTCCTGGGTTGCCCCGCTGAAGTGATCTTGAGAAATGTTCCAAGTCCGCTCCAGGGAAGTTGACCGGGACCTCGTCACAAGTCAAGCAGGCGAACCCTCACCGAATCCGGACTGGCTGGGAGCTTCTAGGGGCCTTGAGAAGAAAAGCTCCAGAAAAGTTTCTAAGTGTTAAGGTAGAAATTGAGACCGGGACCTGCCGTGAGCTGTAGCGGCTCAGGGCTCCATCGGGCCCGCCCTGAAACTTTGACTTTGGCCCGGTCTGTAGCAAACAGATATCAGAATATGTTGCTATAATCTTCTAAGTGCAATATTTTATTAAATCTTTGAAAATTCATATCTCCGGTTCCCTCCATTGGACTTTTGTCGTTTTGGTGGCATTTTAAAGATACAAATATTTCCTATTTTCATGAATTCATAAATTGGTGTTGGGAAATATATTATGTGTGATGTCAATTATTTACTGAAATGGTGTTTTTAAATGCTTTACAGACCTGTCTTTGAAGTAAACGTTACCAAGGGTTGAGCATAGGAATAATTTTCTAAGACCTATGCTGAATCCTACCATGTGTTAGTGGCCTTATTGCCAGTGGCAGATCTACATTTGCCCCGACCAATAACCCACTTTCAAATACCACTGGAATTTTAGGTCCCACTGTGGAGCCCGCATATGCCATCTGACATGATCCACTAGCAGGATGCAGGAGGCCATCAGGCCAAGTAGCCGGAGGGTCATCCTGACCGAAACCCAGGATAGAGGCTGAAAGATCGGAATCATAGAATGAATATCCCGGGACTCACTGCTCGGGAGGATAAACCCGAAACTACGCCAAGTCCAGAGCCGCTCAAATGAAGAGGAGCTTCTGAGAGGGAATCAGGTGCGACTTCGGCACGTTGATGGAGAACCCCAGCAAATGCAAGAGGTTGGCCGTAGTCTGGAGGTGGGAGACGACTGCCTGGGGCGAGCCTGCCTTCAACAACCAGTCATCAAGATAGGGGAAGACTGGAACCCCTGATCTGCGCAGATGAGCTGCGACCACCGCCATCACTTTTGTGAACACCTGAGGGGCGCTGGTAAGGTCGAGGGGGAGCACGGTAAACTGAAAATGCTTGTGGCCTACCGTGAACGGCAAGTAACGTCGGTGGGCCGGCAGGACGGGGATGTGGAAATATGCGTCCTGCAAGTCCAACGCTACCATCCAGTCTCCCGGGTCGAGAGCAGACAAGACCTGAGCTAGCGTCAACATCTTGAACTTCTCCTTCCGGAGGAGGCCGTTGATGGCCCTGAGGTCCATGATAGGAAGCAAGCCCTTGCCTTTCTTGGGGACCAGAAAGTAATGGGAATAGCAACCACAACCTACTTCTGGCCAAGGAACGCGCTCGATGGCCCCCTTGGCCAAGAGGGCCGTGACTTCCTGCTGAAAAAGCACAAGATGGTCAACCCGACATGCGGTGGTACTGAAGTGGCATGGCTGGAGGAGTTGTCTTGAAGGGGAGGGAGTAGCCCCTTCGGGCTATTTGCAGCACCGACCTGTCCGAGGTGATGTTGCACCAGTGGGGGGAGATGATGGCGTATTCTGCCGCCCACTGGCGTTTGATGGGCCTGAAATGTCGGACTAGGCTTTGAAGTGGATGCTGCGGGGGTGGAGGTAGACTGACCCGCCCGCTGGCCCCCAGAACCGCCTTGGCGGTTCAAACGTCCCTGCTGAGGTTGTTGCTGCGCTGGCCTGTGGCTCTGGAATGAACGTGTTGGGGCAACCCTTCCGTGGCCACGAAAGGAGCGAAAAGCAGAAGATGGAGGAGGCAGAGTGGCCGATAGGTCCAAGGACTTGGCCGTAGCCCGTGAGTCCTTAAAGTGCTCCAACGCACTATCCACTTTATGCCAAACAGGCGAATGCCATCAAAGGGCATGTCCATCAAAGTGTTCTGGACATCCCCAAAGAAGCCAGTGGTCCTCAGCCAGGCGTGACGCCGAAGCGCCACCATCGTGGAAATTGCCATGCCTAGCAAGGCGGCGGTATAAAGCCCACAACGAAAGTTTGGGAGAGTACTGTCTGGGCCGACTCCGGACAGTTGGGCAGCTCAGGGCTGAAACCGGGCACGACGTCGGCGGTAGTACCGGACGAAGTCGGAGGTGGGGTCGACACCGGTAGAGGTGTTATCAGGTCAACCGGTGTCGCCCGGGATCCGAGCCCGGATGTAGGGAGGACCTTCGCGCCGGGGCTGAAGCCGTCGGCGGAACTGGGGCCGAAGCCTCCGGTGTCAGAAGGGTAGTAGCCCCAGTCAGGCCCGCGGGGCCCGAAGGCGCACTGGCTGGGCCAGACGGCCCAAAGATTCAGGCCATGGCAGCAAGATGCTCTTGCACCTGTGCAGGTGTTGCCGACAGACCCGGAAAGGGAGGGTAGGCTGGCGGCGACATCGCAGCTCCGCCGGAGCTGTGTGGGTGGCACCACCCGCACCCTCAGCCACGTCGCGCGACGGGCGAGGGGAAGACTAAGAGTGACAGCGCTTCTTCGACTTCTTCTTGGAATGCTTCGACTTACCTGACCCAAAGTGCGAAGACTTAGATCCAGAGGAACAATGGTGACGGCTCCGCGACCGGTCCCTCGACCTTCCACGGGACCGGGACCTTGAACGGCACGGAGCCGACTGCCAGACTTCCAGCAACTTTCGGGACTGCTCCCTCAAAGTCTTCGGCACCACGGCCCGGCAGTCGGGGCACGACTTGGACGCGCCCCAGACAGTAGAGACACACGTGGTGCGGCTCGGTCACAGACATCATGCAGTGACAGTCCCCGCAGTTCTTGAAGCCAGGCATCCCTACGATACCAGGAGTACATCGACTCAGAAGAAATGAGGTAAAAAGCCTAGAAAAAAACTCAGTCAAAAAGTGACTGGAGGTACTTGCTCTTACCGGATCTACGCTTGCTAGCTCGGAAAAAGAAAGAACTGATGTCAACGCGTGTGGGCGTGCCTAAGTAGCTCCAGCGATGTCATCCCGGCGCCAATGCGCACGGGGAGACGCACGACGATGCCAAACACGCACAGGGGTACTGCTGACGAAAACTTTCCGGATCCAGTCTGACGCCTGGGGGTAATTCTAAGGTGAGGAATCTATCACTACATGTTTCTTTCAGATGCAGTACCACATAGCATGTTGTCCATGAACACCTGCAGTATTCCCTTGTTGGAGGGTAAAAGGGCTTTCAATGTCAGCCAGATTGCTTGAAGCGCAAACAGATTGATGTGCAGATCATGTTCCACTGGAGACCAGAGGCCTCTGATAACCACCTCTCCCAGATGGCCACTCTATTACAGGAGTGACGCATCTGTGATTGAGGTTCACTGTCTGAACAGTTTTAGCACTCAGGTCATCATTTTATTTTGTGATGTTGGCATCTGTCACTACTGTCGGATCTGGTTGGGAAAGGGAGAGGGGTCTGCCACTGACCCAATCATGGTTCATTAACCAACATTGCAGACCTTTTGCAGTACCCTCCGAGATCTGGACCAGGTCGAAGAGATTCCCCTGATGCTGTGTCCATTGGAACTTCAGGTCCCACTGCAGAGCTCGTATATTCCAGTAAGGTATTGTATCAAGCAGGATACAGGAGACCATGAAGATCAGCAGCCCTCACAGTCAATCTCACTAAAGCCAAAGACAGAAGGCTGAAACATCAGAATTATAGCCTGAATATCCTGGAATTGCCATTCGAGAGAATAAGCCTGAAACTGCACCAGATCCAGGACAGCTCTGATGAAAGGAAGCGTCCGAGCGGGAGTCAGGCTTGACTTCAGAACATTGATAGTGGACCCCGGTGAGTGCAGAAAGTCCGTCATAGTTTGGAGGAGGAGACGACTACTTGGGGCGAGCCCACCTTCAACAGTCAGGTTTTGAGATAGGGGAACATTGGCACTCCTGATCTCCGCAGTTGAGCTTCAAACACCTTGGTGAACACCCAAGGGGCGCTGATAACGGTGAAAGGAAGCACGGCAAACTGAAAGTGCTCCTGGCCCACCATGAACAGCAGGTTAACGTCTGTGGGCAGGCAGGACAGGAATGTGGAAGTATGGGTCCTGCAAGTCCAACGGTACCATCAAGTCTCCCGGGTCGAAGGCCTCAGAGCTTTAGCGAGCTTGAACAGTTTGAATTTCTCCTTTTTCAGAAGAAATAGAGGGGGCGCAGGTCTCGTATAGGATGGAGGCCTCTTGGGTACCAGAACATAGGATGCTATTTACATTAGTACATAATTGAAACACAATTAACACTAATGTAAATAGCATAGGATGCTATTTACATTAGTGTTAATTGTGTTTCAATTATAATTAAAGTGACTGATGTGGTCCTGTATTTTCCTTTTGCAGACCCCTGAAGAAGGGTCGTTTTTTGTGACCCGAATTGCATTGGGTGTTGTAGTAAATACAAAACAAGAAGAATTATGTGACAAATGAATAATGGATTGCATTTAATCATGAAAGGATGAATTCGAAATAAATAAAAAAAGCAAACTAACTCACACCAAGAACGTTTGAATTGAATTTGTTAAACCTCAAGTTGAAGATGTGAAGAAACATTTTTATTTTAAGTAAAGTGTGCGCAAGTCTTTGTGATTGGAGTCTCCTATCGCATCCCAGGGCGACGGCAGTGGACACATTTCCTATTCACAGGAGCCCATGTGCTGGGCTTGGACCACACCCCAAACAGGATGTTCATAAGGGCTTCATTAAATGAAGGAAGAGGTTCTGAGGGGGTTACTCCCGGCTGAAGCACTTCTTTCAAGACATTAGTCTTGGCCACCAACTGAAGGAAGGCTGAGGTCCAGGACCTTGGCCATCCTCCTCACCACCATTGCAAAGAAGCTCCCTCCTCTGTACCCATCGTAGGAGGAGAGACCATGCCAGTATCCGGGGAGGTGTCCAGTCAACTGGCATCCGCCAAGTCCTCACACAAGTCCATGTTGTGGTCTAGGGGCTGGTATTCTTCAGAGTCCAGTGGCCCCTCTGGATTCCCCCCAAATCCTCGCCCATAGGAATAGGCTTGGTTATGGAAGGCAAGGCTCCAGTCGATGCCAGAGTTCGCATCGGGCACTGCCCCTCCATCTCTGTGTTGGGAGGTGCCGGGAGCATCAACATCGGGACCGGTGTCGAAGAAGGTGGTACCACCGGCGCCAGTCCGCATCCATCCGTGGATCCAAGGGGCCGGACCAGTGCTGGGGGCCGACCCACAGGTGGCGTGCTAAGGAGAACAAGTCACTCAAATATGAGGTGCATGGCCTCATAAAATTTGCTTAGTTGAGTCGGGGTCGCTCTAGCTCCCAGAAATATGGGGAGGTGTGGATCGGAGCCAGGCAATGAATGACTACACTCTCTCGTTGGAAGACTGACAGACAGGGTGAAGTTGAAGATTTATTCGACTTCTTACTCTTTCTCTTCTTGTGGGACTTACCCGAACGCCCAGACAACTTAGATGAATATTGATGACTCAGCAACTGATCTTGGGACCTTCCTCTCAACCAGGATCGAGACTGCCGCATCGTCTCATGACGTGTGGCCAGGAGGTTGAGTGACTGCTCCCTCAAGGCCTTCGGGTGCATGGGGCGGCAGTAGACGCAGGTCTTCACGTCCTCTTTGCGCTCAAGGCACCAGAGGACAAGATGATAGTCTGTCACACACATCTGTCGGCAACTGGCACTGCAGGGTTTGAAGCCAGCTTTACTAGTGAATATCCCTGCCACACCAGGAGAAAGATCTCAAAAAAGACTGACAAAAAGGTGAAAAAGGCCAGTCAAAAAATTACAGAGGATAGCTGTAACAATGTTAACTTTAATTTCAAGATGCGTAACAAAGATTAGTATTGTAGGATCCTCAGTGCTTGTGTTTAGGCTAAAGTCAGTTGCATCTGACTGCAGAGCCTTGATGGATGGGATTTTCTTTCTTCTTATTTAATCCAACTTCTTCACAACCAAATCTTCTTCAAGATTTATTGAGAGAGGATTTTACACTGGTGACGAGGACGGGATTAATCAAATATTAACAAGTTGGATTCTATTTTTTTTTTTAAATCTTCATTATTTCAAGAGAAGAAATTCACAAGAAAATCTCAACATCAATTTCAAGATTTACTGGAAATTAAGGGCAAAGCTTGAACCTGCGTCTTCCTGAAAACAGTGAGTGTTACCAAACTTTTCTTTGCCATATATTGTTTCTAAGGAATCCATAGCTTTCGCCACATATCTCGCCCCCTCTTTGGTATTCTGGAGCTGGGAGAACTCGAAGTGGGCTATCATCACCCTGAACATTTTGTTGGGAGTTGCACTTATCAATTGTTCGCTCGCAAGATGAGGGGTGATTGATTCCTTCTAAGACTAAGAAAAGACATTTGCCTCAGATTTGGATCAGGACCCAGACTCTATTCTTTAATTCATCGTCAATTGGGTCTCTCGTTTCTGGATACCTCTCATTCTGTAACCTCACCGATTTTTTTTTCATTGTCTGTGAAAAGACTTTAAGCGCTTTATCTTTGACAATAATTGATCTTCATGAAGCAGGAATATTTACACCTACTAGTTTTTACGTATTGTGCTTGTTAGACTGCGTCGTTACTCAGTGGTCTTTCAAGTTGTACATTTACATTGATGTAACATGTGAAAAACTCAGTTGGAGGACTCTCATGGATCTAAGTTGAAAGTAAATCTGCCGCAAGACTTCTGGTTACATTCCTTCACTTATATTACAGTGCTAGGGAATTCACGTCTTACATCTCGTGCATGGGATTTGAAAATAAACTTACAGTGAACATTCTGCAAAAGAGTTTTTGCAAGCACGTAATTAAGGATCCATCAATCTCTGCCAGAATTTGAAAATAAACTTACCACGAGCATCCCATGCAGGTGTCCTTGCTAGCGAGTCATCAAACATCCCGCGCACGAGTTCTTGCAAGCGCATCATAAAGGATTCATCAATCTCTGCTGGAGCTCTTCACAAGCTTTGATGTAAGGTGAAACCTCCGAGACACCATACTGTTGGACATCATCACGTTGCGCTGCGCTTCGTAACGTAGCAACAAGACGGCCATTTTGATCTTTATACATCGAAGCATCGGAACATTCTAATAACACCGGAGTGTTAACTTGTGTGATTTTATGTTCATTTTTCCTCTACTTTCTTGTCATTTCATTTTTATTAATGTTAAGTTTGCACTCTCTGTCTAATCATTTTACTTAGGCTTTGCTCAATGGAAGAAACCACCATTGGGTGAGTGTTTGACTTTACCTGCATAGTTTGTGTAATGTTGAATATCTCAACTGTATTTTGTGTACACTACATAATCTAGTCTCAGTCATAATATTTGTACAAATCTTAAGATTTGGGTATTTATACCTTTTTATTTTGTAAACTTTCTCGATTGAGGTGCTACCCTTATGTTGGGAACCTAGCTCACGTTAGGATCGTGTGATACTAGTGGCTTTAAACACAATTGACAAAAGGCTTTAAAAATATTTTTGTTTGAAGATTGTTATTCTGCTCACCATGCAGAATGTAGCTACCCCACCGTTCTTACTTTCTGACCCGGGTGATCCACCTATCAAGTGGCAGAAATGGAAGAAGGTATTTGAGCGGTACGCTAAGATGTGTGGGACAAACTTGAGTGCTGAAAGGAGGACTGCACTCTTATTGCATTGCCTAGGGTCTGAAGGCCAAGAGGTTTTTGACCACTTACCCGATGTAGATGACTCATCATTAAATGAATATGAGATCTGTATACTGAAATTGGATAGGCATTACCTCCTAAAGGTTAGCACTATTCTTGAACGCTACCATTTTGGAAGGAGCAGTCAAAACGATGGGGAGTCTGTAGAAAACTACATTACAGCACTCAGGAAGTTAGGTTCTTCTTGCAAATTTGGTTCACTTATTGAGGAAAGAATAAGAGATCAGTTTATGATGGGTTGCTACATACAAAAGGTAAGGGACGACATTTGGCAAAAAGATGAACCTTCACTTGATGAAGTTGTATATGTTGCCAAACAAATTGAACACTCGCTTAAGTGTGTTGAGGTTATCTCCAAACAAGAAAGCAAAAATAAGAGTGTACAAGAAGTAAAATTACACACTAAGGGAAGAGTGAATGTGAAGGAGAAAAGTGAAAAAAAGGATAATAAAGTTGAAGTAGGGAAAGGTTCATTCACGAAATCAGAGTCGCATTTTAAATGTTTTAGATGCGGTAACCCCAATCACTTTGCCAATGACGAAAAATGTCCCGCCTTGAAGGCAAGGTGTGGTATTTGTAAAAGAATAGGTCATTTCACTTCCTCTTGCAAAGCAAAGAGTTTTAAGAAAAAGGTTAACATCGTATGCAAGAATGAAGATAATGAATGTAAATCAGAATCTGATTGTGACTGTGGGCAAATTCTATCACAAATTTCGTGTAGTAAAAAGAAAGGCCTATTTGATGAAATGAATGTAGCACATTGTGTTACCAGGGTCCTATTTGACTCAGGAGCCAAGATTACTATTGTATCCAAAAATTATTTCCTAAACTTCATGAAAGACAGAGTCAAACTCCTGAAGGCTGACATCAATCCCTACGCCTATGGTGGGGAACCAATAAAGCTTATGGGGTATTTCATAGGTCTGATTGAGTATAAAGGAAGATAGGTTTCCGGAGAGCTATATGTGTCTCATAAAGGAGACAGTATATTGAGTTGGATACATCAAGGAGAGTTGGGAGTAATGTTGGATCCCAATAGTGACCCGCCTATTATTTTGAAAGAGAACTTTACCGCCAGTGAAGTTGAGTCTCGCACTGATTGTTATGAATGTACCTTAGATCTTAAGAAATCCTTTCCCAATGTATTCAGTGAAGAGTTAGGATGCTTAAGGAGCTACACCCATAAGATCAAATTGATTTCTGGTGCTATTCCGTTTGCAAGTAAGGTGAGAGGGGTTCCACTTTCAGTAAGGGAAGAAATGAGACAACAATTGGAAAAGCTGAAGTTAGATGGGATCATTGAGGAAGTCGAGGGAACTCAGTGGTTGGCTCCGGTTGTGGCCGTGCGGAAATCGGATGGGTTCCTCCGTCTCTGCATTGACCTTAGGGAGTTAAACAAACAGGTGGTTGTAGATAAATAGCCCCTTCCGAAGATTTCGGAAATTTTGATGTTATTGGAAGGAGCTAATGTGTTCTCGAGGGTCGATTTAAAATCGGCGTATCATCAAATTAAACTTGATGAGGAATCTAGAGACTGTACATCTTTCATCACACCTTTTGGCACGTTCAGGTTTAAGCGGTTACCTTTTGGTTTGGTCTCAGCGGCCTCCGTATTTCAGAGAGCCTTGGAGAAGGTGTTAAAGAATCAAAGAGAAGTTAAGATCTACCAAGATGACGTATTGATATTTGGTAAAGATCATGAAGAGCATGATCGGAGACTTAAAGAAGTCTTAGGAAAATTTCACCTAAACAACCTTACTGTTAGGTTAGATAAATGTAAATTCAGAAGGTCTTTGATTGACTATCTTGGACACTCTATCTCAGGAAAAGGAGTTGAGCCCAAACGTGATCTTATTGAATCTATTAAAAAATTGCCCTCACCTGAAAGCAGGGAAGATCTTATAATTTTTTTAGGAATGGCTGAGTATTACAGCAAATTTGTAAAAAGGATTTGCAGGAAAATGCATTAACATGCAAACTCTTCTTTGTAAAGGTGTGGATTTTGTTTGGAGTAATGAATGTGAGAATGAATTTGTCAAAATTACGAGTCTACTCAATGGTACTCCCAAGCTTAGAAGTTTTGATCCTGAAGGGAAAACATTTCTCATAACAGATGCTAGTTGAAAAGGATTGGGAGCAGTTCTACAGCAAGAATCTAAAGGTGAAATCAATGTAATTCTTTTTCTCTCAAGGAGTCTGAGAGGAGCAGAAGTTCATTACTCCGTAATTGAAAGAGAGGCATTGGCAGTACATTGGGAAATTAAAAAAATTAAAAATCTGCTGTGGAATACAAAGTTCACTCTTCGCACGGATCATAAGCCGCTGGTTGAGGTCTTCAATAGAAAGGGTATAGATGCAATCTCCAGCAGAATTTCTAGATGGGTCATTGACCTTCAAGGGTACAATTTCAAAGTGGAATATTTGCCTGGTGTACGTAATTGTACCGCTGATGTGCTATCCAGGTTAGTTACACCCCATGAGGTAGGAGATGATCATGATGAAAAAGAAGAGTTGGAGTGGGTGTGTGTTGCTGAGAATGATGGCATCAAAGAGGAAAAATGGCGGACAGAGTGTGAGAATGATCAAGAACTCTTAAAGTTAGCTCTGTTGGTTGAAATGGCTGCAGAATAAGAAACAAGGTACCTCTGAAAAATATTGGAATGTTAAGCATGACATTTCAAAGTCAGATGGTTTGATATTCAGAGGCACAAAGTTAATCCCACCAAGGTGTTTTCGTAAAGAACTTATAGATTTGGCCCATCAGGGTCATCAAGGTATTTCGAAAACTAGGGAAAGCATTAGACAAAATTATTGGTGGGCAGGTATGGACATAGAGATTGAGCGGTTAGTGCGAGAGTGCATTCCTTGCACTTTGAGTAAGAAGAGTTTAAAACCAAGAGTACAACCCATGGTTATAAGAGATAGACCAAAAAACCTTGGGAGGAATTGCCTCTTGATATTTTAGGACCAGTGAAATGTAATGAAGGTGATCTGCATATCTTTGTGTTGATGGATTTCTTTTCTAGATGACCTGAAATAAAGATTACCAGAGGAATTGATTCTAAAAATGTGATAACATTTTCAAAAGAAGTGTTCACAAGAGAAGGACTTCCCGGTTATTTACTCACTGATAACGGTGTTCAATTTGCATCTAGAGAGATGGAAGATTTTTGGGATCAATGCTCCATCAGGCACAAACGCTGTTCTTTATATCACCCAAAATGTAACGGAATGGTAGAATGCTTTCTTCGCGTTCTCAAAGAATCGACTTCCCATTCTAAACAAAACAATGTTGATTGGAAGGAAGGAGTTGAGAAAGTCAGTGAAATGTATAGAATTACTCCTCCCAGCACAACAGGTAGTACACCTTTCCTTTTGTTAAAAAAGTAGACCACCAAATACATACATCACACCATAATGGGTAAATAATTTGATGTGCAAAAAGGAAGGTAGTAAAGTTGTAAATAAAAACTGGAAAAATAGAGAAGAAATTAAGATCAATGAACGTTAGGCTAGATTTGATGATATTAAAAGGGTTAAGAAAACTCAAGTAAGTTTGGGTGATCTGGTCATGATCAGAGCACCCATCGGACGTAAATCTTCTGATTTGTTTAAAAGGATTCATAAACGTGTTAAAGTTCTCATTAATGCCATAAAGACAGAAGATGATCAGAGCACCCATAGGACGTAAATCTTCTGATTTGTTTAAAAGGATTCATAAAGTTGTTAAAGTTCTCACTAATGCCATAAAGACAGAAGATGGAAGACTTTGGAACCTAAATAGGGTGGTTGTTATAAGGGGTGATGCTGCTGATACAAATTCTGTTTTGCCTCATTTTACAGCCTCTGGTGGTTTGCCTTTTAAGGTTAGGCTGAGTAGAACTATCAAAATCCCTACAAAGTTTAATGACTATGTTATGAAGGGATCATCCATCACAGTGTATCTTTTTCTCTGGAGAACTGAATGACTGTGTAATATAGTTAATTTTATTTTCCTACCTTGCTTTGTTTTAATGTTTTGTTGTGTTATATAGGAGGAAGATGTGTAACAAAGATTAGTATTGTAGGATCCTCAGTGCTTGTGTTTTCCTTTAAGTAACTCCATGGAGCTTCACCTAGGAGATAGAATGTTTAAGGAGGCTGAAGTCAGTTGCATCTGACTGCAGAGCCTTGAAGGGTGGGATTTTCTTTCTTCTTATTAAATCCAACTTCTTCACAACCAAATCTTCTTCTAGATTTATTGATAGAGGATTTTACAGTAGCTCTCTCCAGATCTGAGCGGACTAGTGCAGAAAGAAAAGAACTGATGTCAGCGCGCTGGGGTGGCGCCTACAAAGGCATCACACACGCCACTTCCAACACACACGATGCCACACTGAACTGAATGATGCCACCTACTGGTGCGCAGGGGTACTACTCACGAAAAAATTCCGGATCCAGTCTGATGCCTGGGGAAAATTCTAAGGGAAAGAACCTGCAGCTCGAAGGCTCTATCAGATAAACATGGCAAACACGCAGATAATGGGAAGATTCATAGCTCTCAGAGCATCCCGCTCCAGACGAAACCTATAAGCCAGGCTAAACTTGGACAACAAACAAAAGCCACTATTGACACATAACTAAAGTAAGGCACTATTCAAGGTACTAAAATATTGTGGAAACCTATTCCCATCTCACCACACCCACCCCCCATTCCATCATTCTTTCCTGGGTAAGGTCCTTGAAAAAACGATTGCATGTCAACTTAAAACACACTTACCCACACAATTTACTACAACCATATGAACTTACAAGACATTAACTTAGAATATGAATCGGACTACCCATGCCCTAGTTTCAGAAAGAGAACATTTAAGATGAGCATGTAACCCTAACTACTTGCTCACTAGTTTCTCAATGGAGAACAGGCATTAGGGGAAAAGTGCTTCCCTGTATGACACATGTTATGGGAAAGTACTTTTAAGGAATTCAAATACTGAAATATATGGACAAATTTGGCAAGCACAAATTGTGTTTCCAAAAAAGCAGATTTCTAAGTTAAAAATTGAATACATTATTAAGTTTGTAAATTCACTGTATGGCTTCTAAAACGTTTTCTATAGTTTTCTTCCCGTTGCTTTCTTTATAACCATAATGGCTTAGTTACAATTCTTTAAGAAACAGAAAGGCAGGCTATAAAGAAATAGTATAACTGTTTTAAGCCCCCGCAGCTTACTTTAAGCTTCTGTTTAGCAGAGGAAGGAAAACTTATACAGATAATAGCTTTAAAATGTACCAAGTGTTGTAAGAGGAGAGATTTAGATTCAGAGGCTATATGAGCCTCTGTAAATCCACCTAATGTCACAGTGAGCTCACAAAAAGGCTTAGCGAGAGCTGTCCTTTGAAGCTTAGGCTGATTACAGCACACAGGCAGCAAAGTACCAAAGGACAGCTTGCAACGTGGAATCTAGTTCAGTTAAATGTAATTCTGCCCACACGTCATCAATGGGAGGGTAGCACCATGATCTTAAGTAATGCCCACAATCAGCCAGAAAGGTCAAGCGTATTTATTTTCTTATAGAGGTATTTAGTGGACTAGTGTTGTTTAAGATTTGATTTACAGCACAAATAGTGGCTGTTACATTGTCAGCCAAAACTATAAAGGTATTAATTTGAGCTATTTAAAATGTAGGTCTCATCTTAAAGGTGAGGGCACAATGCTTGGTGAACACCAGCAAGGCCCCTGCTGCCTGGAATATTAGCACAGCTCCCTTTTTGAGTCCTCCAAAAGAGAAGATAACTGGAGGATGGTCTGGAATGTGGGCAGACTCTCGCTGGCTACATCAATGGAGGAGTTTGCAGTCGGAGAAGGCGTTCACCTGACATATTTGTAAAGGACTCTCTCTACATGTGAACGTTTGGACCTTTAAAGCTGGCAAGACATGAAGGAAGCCATTTTTGATGAATGCACTGTGGTTTTACTGACTGCCCCCCTCACTCCTGAGGAAACAGAACAGCTAGGGGCTATATCATGCATACATGGCAGCTACAGTGCAAGAACGAATTGGGAAGAAGAGCAAGGAATGGAGGGTGTAAGGAAGGGTTACGGCCTGTGAGACTTTGATTTCACCCCTATGCTGAATAATTGATTCATGAAGAACTTATGCTCAATGCGGTGCAGCGGGGCCAAATCCCACTAGTGACGAACAAAAACAGTGTGCCTGGTAGAAAGGGCTTGTTAAGAAGGCTAAAGGCAGAGAATGACTCAACGGCAGGTAAAGAGACAGAACTGGCTGACCCCTGAATAAACAAAACCTTACAGCAGGTCAATATAATCTTACTTACGTAGAAATGTATGTATCTGATTGGCTAGATGTCAGAACAAACAGAGGATCAAGTAAAGAAAATGGTGATGCATAGCAATTAGGGGTCCAATTGAATTTTATCACACAGACTGCTATGTAATGAAGGACATTGGGAATGCTTGGCTGCGGCTTCCATTTAACCTAGCAATGGATCAGTAATCATTGGAACAGTCAATCCAGCTTTACATTTTAAATTGTGTTCACTTTATGTCTGTGGTCAAGGGAGAGCCTTATGATCCCATATATAGTTTATGTAACAAACAGAATGATTGACGTACAATTGGCTTATTGTATTTATATTCGATATGCGCTCTTGTTTAACATTATGCAAATGTTATATGTGAAAACAATATAAATAAAAGATGATTGAAATGTGGGTGAAGATTTGACAATCCACACAAAGAATCAAGGCCTATAGGAGCAGTCTAGAGATAGTTAAAAAAAAAAATTAAAACGGGAAAATTTGGGAGTAAAGTGCAGAGACTAGGTTATTTACCTGTAGCTACAGTCCTCCAGCATTGATGTCTTTCATAGATCAATATGCTGCATTATTATCTGTCGTCAAGCTGGGTATTATCAGAAGTCAAAGCTTATAAATCTGTGAAACTATACGCTGGCTAAACAAGTATATTAAAAAGGACTCCCCTTGAGACCATAAGCATCTCCATTTGTTGGTGAATATTCAACACTCCCTGCTGTGATTGGTTGCAGAAAGTGGGTTTCCCAGTGCTGGAATTCCATAGCCAGTTGACCTTCATTCAGCTCCCAGTCGTGATTGGGCAACTGCTGTCTGGTGAGAGCATCTGTTCAAATACGGTCTATCGTTGAAATGTCCACATAGCATATGAGAGCCAAACGCCAAAGACATTGATCTTCAAATGAGAATTAGATCTTGTAGAACCTTGCTTTCCAACTGCAATACTCTGCAGTTGTGTTGCCTTTGCAGACTATCATTTGTTACGAAAACTAGGGCACTGGCCAAAGTCTACAAGGTTTGGATTTCCCACCCATGAGTGCCTGGAATTAGTTCAGTGCATTATCGCTTGAGCGGGGAAGCCCAGGTTATTGCAGCCCAACACAATACCACTGAGCATACCTACTGCTGTGGTGTCCAGCTTTCTGGGTTACTTATAGTCCCGTAAAGGGATCAGGGATGCAGCGGTAATCCAGACCCAATTTAGTTAATTAGAATAGCACACTCAAGCACTGCACTAGGAAAAAACGCTATGTACGTATAAAAAAATAACTATAACTATAACTATAAAGGTGATTGTCTCAGCAGTCTCATCCTGTTGTTTAGTACATGGCTAATAACCACACAGAATATAATTAAAACAAATATAATTAAAACAGCCCTAAGGTATTAAGACCTGGCTTTTTAACATGTAACTGCCTTGCCCATGTTTTTCTTCCCATCTTCCGTTTGCTACAGCGCCGGGAAACCTTCGGGTAGCTGCGCGCTCAACAAATGCAATTATAATAATAATAATAATAATAATAATGAAGGCTGCTAGCAGCGAGAATAATAAGAACAGTTTGACATGATTAGAATGTTCCTAGCAGCATAACACCCTAAAGACTACTTCTATGTGCTATGAGAGCATGAAGTAGGTAACTTGCCTGCAGAGTTTCTTGGGACGCAACACACTGAATACATGTTCACAGGGGAATAAGCTGTGGTTATCAGACTTCAGCTGGTAGAAAATATTCCCTCGGAAGGAAAACACACATCAGCAGTGCTCAGCTCCTCTACTCTCTGTATCGACTCTCAGCATAACAATGGATGGACCTCTCGTGATAACCTGGTGCAAAGGCCTCTCAGGGGCCAATTCATGGGGTTTCTCCACAAACTATATATACAGTGTGCCCACGTTGGATACGGCTTCGCACCCAGCTGTATGTAGTTATTTCATGGCAGCTAGGAATATATTGCTTCTCTAGCATGGCTAGATGAGATGCAGAGTGTAAGCTGGAGTCAGGTTAGCTTGGATTCATGCAGCAGGCTGGGGGATTAGCAACCACTTCTACACCTGCAAGAATTCCCTTGTATTTTTAGACGAGTCTTCGGCTGAGTGATACAGGTACGAACCAAATTTGTGCTGTCTGTAGAAGGGAAAATCTCTACCTTTGTTAAAGTAAACTCTCTGGATTGGCATCTATAGCCACCAATGAGGGTGTTGAAGAAAGCACAATGACCTAGCTGAGTCGATGTCTGCTTTGATAGTCTGCAGCGCCTTGTCACCTGTTTCCCAAACCATTGTTTCAATTATAAGGCGTGACCAATAGCCTTCACTTGGACCTCAGACCTAAATAAACTACTGCTTTTCAAATCAGCATAATCTGCATTGCTGCAGCAGCTCCATTCTGATGAAGCACGCTTGTTCGGCGTTTATGGGAATTGGAGAAATATTTTCCTTGTGGAGAGAAGAATAAAAGTTTAAAAGTGCAAAATGCAAACGTCCACTGAAAAAGAGGAAGCAACTTTCACTGAGGGGAGGCCGAGTGATATGCTGGGACACGGCGGTGAGCTGGGAGAGCACTTAATATAAAAGTAGCACCATATTAATCTGACTGGCTGACCTGGAGAGCGAGGGGCATGATACAGTTAATGGTTCACCTCAGTGTGCTGTGTAACTGAGGTGCTATTGACGAGTAGTGCCCTGTGGCATTGGATTGCTAATCCAGCCAGTACAGAGCCCTAATCACCCATTTTCTAAGATTGGTTTTTGCTGGCATTAAGTCTATGTGCTGTGACACATCCACTGACTGTGTGATCTGTCACTACAAAAATCAGGTCCAGGAGGCCCAAAAGTCTCAAAGCCACTCTCACTGAGACCCAGAACTGGGGCTGAAACATCATTAGCCCCAACAATGTCAGGAAGTTTGCCATCGTCTGGAGGTGGGCAATGAGTGAATGTGGCGGACCACCTTCAACAGCCCATTATCGAGGTAGAGGAAAACTGGTTTCCCAATACTTTTGTGAACACCTGAGGGGCTTTAGGAAGGCTGAAGGGGAGCGCAGCAAATGGAAAATGTTCCTTACCTACCTTGAACTGCAGGTAGCTTCTGTGGGACTGCACGACGGGCACAGGGCAACCAGCCAGTCACCTGGATCCAGGACGAACAGAACCCGGGCCAGTGTGAGCATCTTGAATATGTCCTTCTGCATCAAGGCAAACAGAAGGCAAAGATCTAAAAATAAGACACAGGTCTCTGTCCTTCTTTGCCACAAGGAAATAGCATACAACCAGTCCCTGTTTCTCAGTCTGGCACCTTCGCAAGGACCCCTTTGGCCAGTAGGGCCTGCAACTCTTGCAAAAGGATGGACACATGCACACCTGAAAGCCAATTTGACGTGGGTTTAAGATGAGGTGGGTTGGAAGGGAAGGAAAGGGAATAGCCATGCTGAACGGTCTGAAGAACCCATCTGTCTGATGTTATAGCAAGCTACCCCAGGAGAAAATATTTGATCATGCCTACCACAGGTCAACCTGTATGTTGTCAGCCTAATTCCGTCATTGACTGAGGAAAGGACTGGGATTTTTTCTGCAGGAGCGGTTGGGCCTTGTGCTGCCTATACACAAAACATCTGGAGTAGCCTCAGAAAGCTGGCAGGGGTAGAGGGTCCCAAAGAATGCACCACAGGCCTGCTCTCCTTGAAGTGTTCCAGGGCACAATCTGCCTTCTCATCAAACAGGTGGGATCTGTCAAAAAAGCCAGTCCATGTCATCCAAGCATGCCGATGGAGCACCAGACTAGAGCCAATTGCCCAGCTCAAGCAATTGGTCGCATCTAGGTCAGAACAAATAATATATTTCACTGCATCCTGAATGATCTGAACCAGGGAGGCCCGAAATTCATCAGGGACTGCCAGGAAAATCTCACTGACCATGTCCCAAAGGATGGGCAGGAAATCAATTCAGTATCTGTCACATACATAGAATTTCATCATCATAATGTTGGGGTAAGTTAGGTACATCATCTCCATGGCCATTTCCAATGTGTGGTAGATTCTGATCAGAGTTTTGGCTAAATGATGGCAGCTCAGCGGTAGAGGGAGTGTTTTGTCTGAATCTGACTGCATGGGAACTAGGCCTGTCTGGGTATTTCTGGGCTGGGACAAGTTTAGCTTGGAGACTGACACAGGTATCAGTTTAGGGTCCCCCTCCTCCACCGTCGCAGCCAGCGTCAACACTGAAGGGACTGGCACAGATTTTGACGCCGGAGTGGAGGTCCACACTGAAGCATGGTGCATAACCAAAAGTGGGTTTGAGACTGTGCCAAGAACAAATCCACCAGTGGTAACCTGACTCGAAGCCCCTGCAGATCCTTGAGCCCCGAAGGCACACCAGAGGGATAACGATAAGAGTGCCAAAGATTCACAACTTGGCCTCCCTAAAGGCCTCGATCTGCTGCAGCATCACTGATGACTCAAAGAATTAAGGGTGCAGCTGTACCAACTGTGGAACCAGCTAATTGATGGAAAATTGGGAGCGAGACCAAGTGGCGTGTTGATTTAGAGGAGTCCCGCCTGGCCTTCTTGTTTCTGCACTTCAATCTGGACTTTGAGACTTACTAGAAGACTTCTACTGTGGCAGGGGGACCTGTCGCGAGACTGGCCTCAGAGTGAGAATGAATCCGCATCCTTGAGGGGGAGACTTGCTCAGTTTCTCCTAATGTTCAGCGACTTATAGCTGCACTTCATAGTCCCAGACAGCCATTGGGTTCATGAGGGTGTGTTTGAACCCTGTCATTTTCAAAAAGGGACATTGTTCCCTTGCACTCTGGTTTATCAAAATGTTTTGTGGAAAAATCTTGCCAAACTGATGAGAAAAATGTGGGGAGCAGAGCTTCAAGTCTGCGTTCGAAGGCGAGGAAAGAAAGGAATTGACGTCAGCGGCAGGGGTGGTGCTTATATGCGGCTTCCAGGCAGAAAGAGTCAATGCAGAGCCACATGGTGCCACCTAGTGGTGCACAGGAGCACTGCTCTGAAAGCTTTCAGATCTATTCTTGTGTTCAAAGGTGAGTAATCTGTGGTTAGAAGTAACCTTCAGCAGAGTTAGAGATTATGAGCAATTTTCCCCTTTGCACTGTGGAATGACTGATTAACTGAATTAACTAAAAATGACTGGATTGAAAGTGTCAGTCAGAAGAAAAATAAAAAATCACCTTTTAGATGGACACCTGAGCAGCTGGTGACTATCACTGAGAGATTACTGACCAGCTATGGGCATCTTTTCATAGTGCTCTAATACCCTGCCAGGATATTAGAGCTTTCCAAAACCCCTAAAGGATGATGACGACTGTTTGATGGGCATCACTATGTCTCCGAAGAACAAGAATCCTATTGCTGTGAATTGACCTTCATCACTCCATTGTAAAGTGTTCAAACATTTAGAAACATTTCTTTGAATTCAGTGGTCCGGCCCATTGAAAAGATTCAAAATGTAAAATCATGGATGCGTAAACAAACATGGGCTTATTTAACAGTTCCAGCGACGGCTGTTATTATACCACCATGCAGAATAGCAAACATTATTCTTAAAGGTACTTTCTTGAATGAGATTTACCTGCAAACAGATGGAAAACATTCCTGGAGTCCCTTCTTTTTGACCAAGGAGCCTTCTAAACAGTACATAATGATGTCCATTACCTTATGAATAAATACACAATATTAGACATTTTCCAACTTATCTATATATTGTTTTGAATCGCAAGCATGAAAACTTCAATAAACAGTTTATCTCATTCTTATGTGTTAAGAAACTGGGTTGACACACAATTTAGCACATAAATCAAATACCTTCTCAGTTTCTTTAAATAAAAAGCAATCATGACTTTTTGTAAGCAGAAGGCAGCTTCTCCATTCCTAAGAGTATCCGAATTAGAAACGAAAGGAAATCCAATACCACCCAATGCCCAATCAGTGCCATGCCACTGGCAGGTATTTCTACACATCAGACTCTTATGTCCAGCAGCTTGGTAAAGGAAACACACAGACTTATTGGGCGGCTAGCCTCATGTGGATACAGTGCTTATCTCATGTTATTAGCATTTCTGTAGCACACATCCATCAGCACAGGTTTTTTATTTAAAAATTATGGGATGCCTGGGATGTGTGCTTCAGGGGTTTCCTCACAAAACCGAGTGTAAGTCAACCAACAAAGATGCATTTGGGGGATTGTTTTCTAGCCCATCTTCGTGGGGTTGTTTAACTAGAAGCGGCCCAGGCGTAGAAAGATGCTATGAAACTAGTACCCAATACCCGGGGTCCCTGATATGTTTTTAGAGCTTGATGAAGGGCAATAATGGAAGAAAGGCTGCCTTTGTAAACTCACCACAACCCGTTTGAGCATCAACACATTTCAGAATTGAGGTTGTGAAAACCCCATATTTCTGACGTTTGAGACAAAAGGAAATAGTCGTGAGCAATTAATTAAAAGAGAGACTTGTGCTGGGCAGAATCTATTCACAATCCGCAGAGCTCTAGGGCATACTGTTTATCATGTGTTGTTTCCTGTAGCTGCTAAAATCAGTATCAGTTTGCAACACTAGTGGTCTGCAACTATCTGGTGACTTCAAAGTAAATTCCTCCTGTTGGACTTGGCGGCCCGCAGGGCAGGTTCACCCCTAAACTTTTTGCTTTATGTGTGACCCTGTGTCAGTGATTTTTTTGGGTCTCTGCGCACTTTTCCCTGGGTCCCAGAGTGAAAGTGCATGCGTGTAGTATGGCTGGCCTGCCCTCCCATAGGAATGCATGGGGAATGTGTGTGTCCCTGGTAGTTCCTGATGCGTGGGGAGTGCAGGCTCGAGTTTAGTATGTGTGAACTCGTGAGAGTGAATGCTGCGAGATGGTGTATGCGGCATGTATGTGTCTAGAAGGGAAGTGCTACTTCTGGACATTGAGATATGTGTGCAGTGAGGGTGCTGGAGCGTGATTGGCTGGAGCTGGCTGGCATGCCAGGCACCAGGAAGTCTGGATGGGTCTGCCCGGTGGTGAGTGTGAGATTAGCATGAGTGATGTGTGGGAGGAGTGTACCTGTGTCCTGGATGGGCTGGGTTTTCCCCACACAATGCTGGCTCCGCCCCCCTGTGGTGTGTCTAACGACCCTAGCCTCCCCAGTGAAAGAAATGGGTGGTTGGGCCATCAAGAGTGCTCCAGAGCCAGCTGCAACTGGTTTTCCCCACCCTGCACCCTTAGACAAAGGAATGTACTGTATAAAAATGGGGCTGTGTCCCCACAGAGGTTGTTCTGCTTTTGGATCCTGCCAGAGGGGGCTGTTGCTGCTGCTGGGGCCAGGAGGACCGCCACTTGGGGTGTCTCCCTGCCTGGAGACCCAGTGTGCTGGCTCTGGCCCAGCCTTGCCCCCCTGCCTGCCTCCAGCCCTTGCTGGAGCCTTGTCCTGTCCTCCAGTGCTGGGGAGCACTGAGGATTCCTTGCCTGCAGCCCTGAGAGCGCTGCTCTCTGCCCTTCAGCGCTGGGGAGCGCTGAGGTCTCCTGCCTAGCGCTTGAGAGCGCTTCATTTGGCTACAAGCGCTGTGAGCGCTTTATTTTCGTCCTGTGGCGCTTGGGAGCGCCTTTCCTCTGATGCTAGCGCTGCTAGCACTTTTTGTGCCCCGCCGGTGCCCACCCAGCATCTGCCCGAAATTACGGCGCATAGCGAGTGCCTACCTCGCTTCATATTTTGAATTTATCACGAGGGAGCCCACTCCTCGGATAATGGGACCCCGCCTGCCTGCCTAAAGCGAGCCGCCGCGCTGCCCGCGGCGACCCGGAAGTGGTGAGGCGGCCAGCCAATCGCTGCGCGGCCCGAGGGAGGGTGACCCGGAAGTCCCGCCCCCGCAGCCGAGCAGCAAGAAGGGAAGCAGCCGGCCGTGTCCCCGAGGCTCCCCGAGTGGAGAGAGGAGCCCCGGGAGAAGGAGCAGAGCCTGCCGCGTCTTGCCTGGAGCTCCCGAGTGGAGAGGAGCCCCGCCCGCGGCCAAGCTGATCAGCCGAGACAGCCGGTGAGTGCGGGGGCGGGTTCTTTGTTATTCTTCGAGCGGCCCCGTTGGGAGAGGGCCGCTCCAACGTGCACCGCATTCCTTCGTGAAGCAGCCGAGTGAGGCTCTTCTGGGCATTCTGCTGTTGCCCCTGCTCTGAGTCCCCCGTGAGGGACTCCATCCAAGACCCCACCAGAGTGGAGGAGCCCCGAGGCTCCTGGGGGCCATTCATCCTTTGAGCCCAGAGAGGCTCGAGGCATTCACTGTTCTTTGAGCCCCGAGTGGCTCTCCAGTTGATCTGGGGTCCCCCGAGAGGGGCCCCCCCTGCCCACATCCGTGACGAGCCCAGAGAGGCTCGAGGTCAGTCCATTGGGCGTGAGCCTGCGAGGCTCGAGGAGGGCATTCCAGTATTCTACGAGCCCCGAGAGGCTCAGGGGCATCCCGGTTCTTCGAGCCCAGAGAGGCTCTTGCCCCCCCACAGTCGTTTTAAGAGCCCAGAGAGGCTCTGAGAGTGCCATTCGTTTTGTGAGCCCAGAGAGGCTCGAGTGCCCATTCTTGCGAAGAGCCTGAGAGAGGCTCAGGGCACCAGTTCTTGTCCAGGAGCCCAGAGAGGCTCCGCAGTGCCACAGTGGTGGTTCTTGAGCCCACGAGGCTCCAACGTTGCCCTAACTTTCCCTGCACCAGTTGCCCAGCACTTTGTGGGCAGTTGCCACGTTTAGGCCCTGACATTGGGACACAGGGACTGTCACAGGTGGTGACTTATCTGAGTTGGGCGCAATTGTGTGCTTTTACACCTCTGAATGTATTGTGATGCATCATGTGTTTTCCCTTCTTACACCTCTGAATGAATGTTATGCATTGCATCATGTGTTATGTGCTTACACCCCTACAGGTATTGTGATATGTGGGTGGTTGTTTTCTCCCTAGTACAGGTGGTGCTAGTGAGGTCCTGTTACCAGTGATTACTGGTTGTGTGCTCTAGTTTTATATTTTTGTGCTACAGTAATTTTATTCTATGATCTAAGAAGTGCTAATTTCTGAAAGTGCATACCCTTGACAGTGGTCCAGGTGGCCCTGTCCTGTACAAGATCCCTTGTAAATTCTGCCCGTGCCTCTGGCACAGTGTAACAAGATGTGTGTCTTATCTAATGTATGTTTCTTATAATACAAAGGCTATTTTTATATAACCTTGTGTGGAGTTTCCTTTGTGGTGGGCCTTTGGGTGTTGTTGCTGGGGTACGTGCGCAAATACTTAACCTACATCGCCTCCAAGTTTAGCCTTGCTGCTCGCACCACGTTACCTAGAGGGTGAGCAGGGGTTATCTTGTTGTGTGACTCCCTTGCCCTGACTTGGGAATGGTGGTCTCTGACTGACTTTGGCGACAGCCCTGGCCAGCCGGGGATCCCGTTTCCAACACCTCCTAATATTTCAGCGGCATAACATCGAAATCCGCAGAAAGGCACTGAATGCATCCTTTTCATGAGGGTGAGATGCCAGGGTGAAACATGTTAGGCCGTTCCTGCTGCAGGACTCCAGCCATTCTGAATGAGTGAGCTGACAGGGCAAAAGCAAGGGAGTATTTGTCCAAAATGTAAATTCTAGCATTTCTGTTACAAGGACATTGTTGCCGTTTCCACTACTAGTTGGCCACACGACCCGGCTCCCTGGGCGATTTCAGCCCCATCCTCTGGGGTCCAGCCTTTATGTGTTTTTTATAACTTATTATAATTTAATAGGAGGTCGGCCGCGTGCCCCCCCTCTCGGGCTATTTTTAGCCTCGGGGACCCCATCCCCCAGGGCTTTCCCTTTCTAAAATTATTTGTTTTTTAAAAAGGGAGGGGGGGGACCACGCACACCTCCCCTCCTGAGGCTGATTTGGCCCTGGGGAGCCCATTCCCTAGGACCAGGCCTTTATCTGTTTTTTTTCTTTTAAAGGAGAGTGGCTCCCTCCTCCCCAAGCTGATTTCGGCCCCGGGGTCGGAATCCCCCAAGGCCAGGCCTTTAAACAAGCATTTACAATGCAAGGGTCTCGGCATTATTAAAGGTAGAGCTATTGGCATTGCTCATGACATTTTTTTTTTATATATAAATCATAAATAAATAGCATTGTCATTTACATTGCCAATAGCTTAATCGTTAAATAAATGGCATTGTCATTTACAATGCCAATAGCTTAATCACTCGCATATGCATGACCTATTGCATTTACACCCACACAGAGACAGACAGACAGACAGACACAGACACACACACACACACACACACACACACACACACTCATTCACATAGAGACACCCACACACAGAGCCACCTACAGAGCCACCCTCACACACACACAGCCACCCACACAGAGCCACCCACACAGAGCCACCCTCACACAGACAGAGCAACCCACACACAGACAGAGCCACCCACACATAGAGCCACCTACAAAAAAAGCTACCCACACAGAGCCACCCACACACAGAGCCCCACACACAGACAGAGCCACCCACACACAGACAGAGCCACCCACACACAGACAGAGCCACCCACACACAGACAGAACCACCCTCACACAGACAGAGACACCCACAAAGACAGAGCCACCCACACAGAGATCCCCACCCACACAGAGATCCCCACACACAGACATAGATCCCCTCACACAGAGATCCCCCCACACACACAGAGATCCCCCCACACACACACAGAGATCCCCCCCACACACACAGAGATCCCCCCCACACAGAGATCCCCCTCACACACACACACAGAGATCCCCCCTCACACACACAGAGATAGATCCCCACACACACAGAGATAGATCCCCCCCCCACACACACACACAGAGATCCCCCCACACACACACAGATTCCCACACACACACACAGATCCCCCCCACACACACAGAGATCCCCCCACACACACACAGAGATCCCCCCCACACACAGAGATCCTCCCCCACACACACACACAGATCCCCCCCCACACACACACAGAGATCCCCCCACACACACACAGAGATTCCCACACACACACAGATCCCCACACACACACAAAGATCCCAACACACACAGAGGATGGGCAAAGCCAGGGAGACCATTTCATTTTCTACATTCATTCCTCTGTATTTACACCATCTAATGTGTAAACAAAAACCTGGAGAATAATTTTGTACATTCGATTTGAACAACAAACACACAGGGCCACTGACACTATGCAACAACGGAAGATTTAATTATGTGGCATCTGCTACCCACAGCAAGGCAAAGCAAGCTACGCATCCCCTATCTACAGCACTACACATCTGCTACCTACAGCGAGGCAAAGCAAGCTACCCATCTGCTACCTACAGCAAGGCAAAGCAAGCTACGCATCTGCTACCTACAGCAAGGCAAAACAAGCTACGCATCCCCTACCTACAGCACTACACATCTGCTACCTACAGCGAGGCAAAGCAAGCTACGCATCTGCTACCTACAGCAAGGCAAAGCAAGCTACGCATCTGCTACCTACAGCAAGGCAAAGCAAGCTATGGATCTGCTACCTACAGAAAACAAAGTAGGCAACACTACTCAGACAGGCTCAAGACATCTTGCTTGTGAAAAATTCAAACTATAAACATGATCAAAATACAATGATAAAAAAGTGAAGACCACGGAGACAGGAGAATATACAATGAATAATATAGAGCGCAAAGAATAGCTGTACAACATATCGCCCAATGTAACGAAGAAAAGTTGCATATCATGCTACCTTGATAAAAATATTCCTAGCGCTGACAATGGACGAGACATTCCAAAGGTTCCCAGAAGAGATGGAACACATTCAAGTGCTAGAACCCAAAGATGTTCTAAATGACAAATAAGCGCAGAGTGATTGCTGCTGGATGGTAATCTCACAGAAATCGTATTATCCAACCTACTGTTATGACAGTCCATCAGGGCACATATTATATACAGTGACCACTCAGTGCATGAGTAGTCTCAGATGGCAGAGATAACCATCGCCCAGACACTACCTGTCTAGCAAACAATGCTCAACGGTGCTAGCTGGAATCACTTTGGCTAGGTCAGAAACCTTTTGGTGAGCAAAATGAACCTCACCCTTCCTTGGTCCTCATTTCAAAGATCTCCGGTTGGTCAGTGTTGGGCATTATAGTCTGCTTAGTCCTTTGTTTATTTCATTTGTGCTATTTGTAGTTTTGTATTTTCCATTTCGAGTTCAGGGCTACAATTACCAGCAAGAATAGTAAAAAAACAACAACAACTGTGCTAAATAAAGGAGCTGCTTACAGCTGACATGAGAAATTTTACCAATACATATGCGGAAAAGTAAGAATGTACTGCCATTTTTATGAAGCAATTGAAATATGTGACCTAACTTATTTCACTGTATGGAGCCTTAATTAGTGCTTGCCCTGCAGTCGGTTTCAACGCAGCAAATGTGCCATTGAGACATATCTAGAGGGGATGCTCGTTTGCTAAGACACCGTATGAGGAATGTGAAGGTCCCTTCTTTGTGGACATTTTAAAAAGTAACCTTATTCAGGAGTTATTCAGGAGTTTCGAAGATAGTTTAATAAAATCCTGAGCCTCTCATGGTTTAAAAACAATGCGGGCTGCCCAGGCGGTGGAGTCCCCCCCTTGGGGGACTCGGGAGAAATGTGCCCGGGATACTTGAAGAGCCTTTTGGGCTTGGAACTAATGAATGCCCCCTAGAGCCTCACTGGGCTCTGCAGAAAGAATGCCTTCGGTGGAGTCCCGCCCGGGGGACTCGGAACCTGAAGGTGTGCCCGGGGCCTCGGACTTCAATGACAGCAATGCCCTCTCACGCTGGAGCGCCCCGTAGGTCTACTCCGGGACGTGGACAAGAGGGAGGGGGAGCCCTTACTCACCGGGCTCTCTTCAGCGCTGATCTTCGGCGAGGGCGGCGCCCTCCTCTTCACCCGGTCCTGCTTCTGGGGCCGGGTGCTGGTAGTGGCGGCGGGTGGGGCTCTCTTCCTCGGGAGAGCCCTGCGGGGGAGCCAGCACGCTTCTTCTCTACGGACACCGGAAAACAACCAGGCCCCGCCCACATCTTCATGGAGTCTGCCTGGCTTCCTGTCTCGGTGGGCCGCCAATGGCAGCGCGGCCCTGAGCAGGGAGGCGGGCACAGCGTCTCCTCTACAATCCCCGGGCCCGGCGGTGAATTCTTTTCCTTACGTACGGGGTGGGCTCCCGTCCACCTACATAAATAAAACAGGTGGTCCCCCTCGAGGCTGCAACCTAGCGGGGCAATGCCGGGTGGGCACCGGCTTTAGCAAATAAGCGCTCCCAGGCAATTAGAGGAGTGAATACAGCGCTCACAAGCGCTAGTGACCAGATAAAGCACTCCCAGGCGCTAGGGAAAGAATAAAGCGCTCCCAGCGCCTGCCAAGTGAGAAGGGGCATGCAGTCCTCCATAGGTACACCCGCCACAACCTCTGATACAACCACCCGCCATGGGATCCGAATACAGGGGGGAGTCCCGAATAGACACACTCCCATCAGATAGAATTACCAAACAATAAAAGCAGCAAAAGCGGCCGACCTAATCAGCGGGAGGGGGGCGGTAACAAAGACACGGACAGCGGGAGGGGGGCGGGAAAAAGACACAGCGGGGAACGGGACAGCAACGGCCTACCTCATCGTAAGAAGCAGGAAAATGGCGGACGCAAAGCTCCGAACATTTTCGGATTCGGGGGCGTGTTTTGGCGTTCTGAGTGACGAATGACGTCACAGGTGGAAAGAACACCAAAAACACGCCCCCGAATCCGAAAGAGACGGGGCTTGTTTGGAGTGACGCCTGTCTCCTCCAATGGCTGGCCTCCGTTTAGGAAGCCAGCCAATGGAGGAGAGAGGAGGAGAGAGGCGAGTTCAAGCCCCCATACTCCAAATCATTAAATCTCTGACCGGAGACTGCGCAAGCGCAGTCTTTAGGTCCTCGACCTAAAAATATATATTTTATGTAGAGGGAGGACACCTTTAAATATTGCATTGGTCCCCGTGGAGGTGGGGGTCCACGAGTTACGAGGGGACCCCCACCTCCCCCGCATTTTTCAAAATAGAGTATGTGCCTCAGGGAGGTGGCAGTCCAGGGCCTCCCCCACATTACTTAAAACAAGAAATAAGTGTGCACTCGGGAGGTGGCAGTCCAAGGACCAGGGGGGATCCGTGAGGCCCCCACATACTTGCAATTAGCCCTGGAAAGGTGGCGGTCCCCAGGGCTGTGGGCGGCATTCATAATTGAAAAGTGCCCTGGGGAGTTGGAGGTCCACATGGGGTTGCCTGCCCGCAGTCATAATTAAAAAATGCCCAGGGAGGTGGTGGTTCCCGGAGCGGGGGGATGGTCCGCGAGCCCCCCCATATTATTATAACTAGCTCTGAGGAGGGGGCTGTACCGGGGCATGGGGGTCCGCAAGGCACCTCCACATTCATGGAATTAGCCCATGGGAGGTGGCGGACCCCGGGACTGCGGGCGGGCTCAGGGAGCTAGTCCACATTCATAATTAAAATAGCCCCAGGGAGGTGGCAGCCCCCTAGGCTTTGGTAAGCCTTAGGAGGGGGGGCCGTGCTCCCACAGGACCTGGCCCACTTGGAGGTTATTTAAAAATAAGCGCGAGAACCCACAGTTGCTTTTAAAAAAAAGAATTTGCAGTGGATTCGCGGATCAACTAGCGAGTCCATGGCAAACATTTAAATAAAATGCTTTTTACCCCCGGCAGGGTCCGTGAGGGACCCCCTACCCATCATATCGGGGGGTCCCTCAGGGTATTCCTACCCTGCCCCTTTTCTTAATTTTTTTACTTTTTTTCTAGACTCAGCTTCAAGCTGCGTCCCAAGATGGCTGCCAACACTTCCTGGTTGAAGTGTTGGCAGCCAATCAAATTGTAGTAGGATCCAAGAGTCCACTGCAAGGAACCGCATCGCCAGATATCTTTATTTTTTTAAGTTAGATATCGGAAAAACTTCTAAATGGATTTACACCAAATCACAAAAAGCACACTTTTTCACCCAACATCTAGCTTTCTGCCAAATTAGGTGTAATTTCATTCAGCAGTTCGAGGTGTAGTCTAGTTAAAAAAAAAAAGCAATTCCAATAGTCTTTACATGGGGACATTTGGGATCCCCATTTTTTCTCGGTCCCTTCTTGACGGATCACCCCGACACTTTCAACACAGCAGCTGAACCAGAGAGGATATATATGCACGCCAGTAAGAGGTACCGGACTGTATTCTCTACTGATGACGGTTAATAAACCAGAAACACGTGTCTAGGGATCAGCACTATCTGCGCCAACCTTGGCAAAATACTTGAAAATATCGGAGCGAGCTACAAGAGACCACATTTACCAGAATGCCAGGGGCGAACTTTGCCTGGGAGGTCAGCGGTGTGCTCCCACATCCTGTTGTCTATTTAAAGTACTCCCCTGAGTCACTGAGCTGACGAGCTCGTGGATGAAGCACCTGCGCGCCAGTGAGAGGTACCGGACCTGATGAACAAGTTACTTACCTTCGGTAACGATATATTTGTAAGAAACAGTAGTTAGTATTAGATTCCTTACCTTAGAATATCCCCAGGTGTTTGACTGGATCCGGAAATTTTTGCCTAGCAGTACCCTTGCGCGTTGGTAGGTGTCGTCTACGGCTCTGCGTTCGTCGTCAGCATCGTGGGCGCCGTGATGACGTCATCTGAGTACTTAGACACCGCCTCCGCGTGCTGACGTCAGTTCTTAGACACAGCTTTTCCGCGCCAGAAACGCAGAGCCATGTTAAAAACCAACACTGGTGCCATTGAAACTAGAGCCCTGAAAGGGGATGACCTTAACCCTAGATATCGGTTCGCAGAACGGGGAGGATGGATGGGGCGGTAAGGAATCTAATACTAACTACTGTTTCTTACAGATATATCGTTACCGAAGGTAAGTAACTTGTTCATCTGAAAGAAACAGGTTAGTATTAGATTCCTTACCTTAGAATAGATAGCCCAGCAATACCAACCCCGGTGGTGGGTCTGCGAACCAATAATCACACCAGAAAGTCCTTGAGGACAGAACGGCCAAAGAAGCCGTCCCTCCGGACTTGGCTGTCCAGGCAGTAGTGTCTCGCAAACGTGTGCAGGGATGCCCACGTAGCTGCCGGACAAATGTCCTGCAAGGGGACTCCCCGGACCAGGGCAGTGCTAGCCGCCGTGGCCCGAGTGGAATTGGCTCTCAGCCCAACAGGAGGCTCCTTCCTCGCCAAGGAGTAACACGCCTTGATGCACAAGACGACCCACCGAGAGATGGTCCTCTTGTGCACCGCCCGTCCCTTCTTAGCGCCCACATAACCAACAAAGAGTTGGTCATCCACCCGGAACTGGCGTGTGCGATCCAGATAGAACGAAATCGCAAGTTTTGGGTCCAGACGGTGGAGCCGCTCTTCCTCTTTAGAGGGATGTGGTGGCGGAAAGAAGGTGGGCAAGGTGATAGACTGCCCGATATGGAAGGCCGTGACAACCTTGGGCAGGAAAGATGGTCTAGTCCGCAACACAACCTTGTCCGGATGGACAGAAAGGAAAGGGGGTTTAGACGAAAGAGCCTGGAGCTCACTCACTCTCCTGGCAGAGGTGATGGCAACCAGGAAAGCAGCCTTCAGAGTAAGAAGGCGGAGAGGACAGTTGTGAAGTGGCTCAAAGGGAGCGCACATCAGAAAGGTAAGAACAAGGTTCGTGTCCCATTGAGGCATCACAAACGGAACAGGAGGGAACATGTGTGTGATGCCCTTCAGAAAACGAGTTACAATAGGGGACTCGAACAAAGAAGGTTGATCAGGCAGCCTTAGAAAGGCTGAAAGGGCAGAAAGGTAGCCCTTGATAGTGCACAGAGCAGAGCCCTGCTGGGCAAGAGAAAGAAGGAAGAGAAGAACCTCAAAAAGAGGGGCAGAAAGTGGATCCACAGCCTTTGCTGTGCACCATGCCACAAATGTATTCCAACCTGCAGGCGTATACCGATTTTGTGGAGGGACGCTTGGCTGCCAGAATGACATTACAGACTTCAGGAGGCAAGTCAAATGGCCTCAACTGTCGCCGCTCAATCTCCAAGCATGGAGGTGGAGACTGGACAGGTTCTTGTGGAGGACCGCCCCCTGCTGCTGCGACAGAAGGTCCTCCTGAAGAGGCAGACGAACCGGGGGATCGACTGACATACTGAGTAGCTCTGGATACCAGTACCTTCGTGCCCAGTCCGGAGCCACAAGAATGACTTGGGCCCGGTCGCGTTTGATCTTCTTCAGCACTCTAGGCAGAAGTGGTATAGGCGGAAAGGCGTACAACAGACCGCAACTCCACTCGCGACGAAAAGCGTCTCTGAGCGAGTGCCGCCTTGGAAATTCCAACACGCAGAACTGATGACATTGCGCGTTCTCTTCTGTGGCGAATAGATCTAACCAAGTCTCTCCCCACTGCTGAAAGAGGCCTTGCGCCACATCAGAGTTCAGACGCCATTCGTGATCCATCATGCACCGACGGCTGAGTTCGTCCGCCCTGGCGTTCAGAGAACCCGCCAGGAGTTGAACCACCAGGGTCACGCCCTGATGTTCTAGCCACTGCCAGAGGCGCAGAGCCTCCTGGCAAAGGGTCCACGACCCCACCCCGCCCTGTTTGTTGCAGCACCACATGGCGGTGGTGTTGTCCGTGAACACCTGCACTATACTCCCCGGACAGAGGTGCTTCAGTGCTAGACGAATCGCCCGCAGCTCCAAAAGGTTGATATGGAGCCGGGACTCCGCCAGAGAGACCAGAGGCCTCTGATCTCCGCCTCCCCCATGTGGCCTCCCCAGCCCTGGAGGGAGGCGTCCGTCACAACTACGTGCTCTGGTTGGGGAAGGGAGAGGGATCTGCTGCTGACCCAATCGCGGTCCGTGAGCCACCACTGCAGCTGTCTCGCAGTGCCCTCTGAGATCAGGACATGGTCGGATAGGTTGCCCTGATGCTGGGCCCACTGAAACTTCAGGTCCCACTGCAGAGCCCGCATCTGCCACCGGGCGTGATGCACCAGAAGGATGCAGGAGGCCATCAGCCCCAGAAGCCGCAGCGTCAACCTGACCGAGACCCGGGATAAAGGCTGAAAGAGGGGAATCAGAGCTTGAATATCCCGAACCCGCTGTTTGGGAGGATAAACCCGAAACTGCGCCGAGTCGAGAACCGCTCCGCTGAAGAGGAGCTTCTGAGAGGGGCACAGGTGTGACTTCGGCACATTGATGGAGAACCCCAGCTGGTGCAGGAGGTCCGCCGTCGTATGGAGGTGGCTGACGACTGTTTGGGGCGAGCCCGCCTTCAACAACCAGTCGTCGAGGTAGGGGAAGACTGAAACCCCTAACCTGCGCAGATGAGCTGCGACCACTGCCATCACCTTTGTGAACACCCGTGGGGCGCTGGTAAGGCCGAAGGGGAGCACGGTAAACTGAAAGTGCTCGTGGCCAACCGTGAACCGCAGGTAGCGCCGGTGGGTCAGCAGGACGGGGATGTGGAAATAAGCGTCCTGCAAGTCCAACGCTACCATCCAGTCTCTTGGGTCCAGAGCAGCCAAGACCTGAGGCAGTGTCAGCATTTTGAACTTCTCCTTCCGGAGGAAGCCGTTGCCGTTCCGTAGGTCCAAGATAGGGCGTAGGCCCCCTTTGTCCTTCTTGGGTACCAGAAAGTAATGGGAGTAGCAACCACACCCTACTTCTGGCCCAGGAACGCGCTCGATGGCCCCCTTGGCCAAGAGGGCTGTCACTTCCTCCTGCAGAAGTCTCAAATGATCCCCCGATACGCAGTGGCATTGCGGTGGCATGGCTGGAATGGTCGCCTCGAAGGGGAGGGTGTAGCCAGTTCGGACGATTTGCAGCACCCACCTGTCCGATGTGACAGCGCGCCAGTGGAGGAGGTGATGGCGAACCCTGCCCCCCACTGGCGTCACATGGGCCTGAAAGCACAGACTAGGAGGGTTTTGAGGCGGATGCTGCGGGGGAAGGTGTGGACTGGCCTCGCTGTTGTCCCCGACCGCCCCCACGGCGGTTTCCACGGCCGCCACCGCGTTGTATGTTAGTCTGCGGTTAGTCTGCGGTGCGTGGCTGGCAGCACGTGTGGGGGCGCCCCTTCCTTGGCCACGAAAGGAGCGAAAGGCACCCGTTTGCTGGCACGGGCCGAGAGGCCCAAGGACCTGGCCGTAGCCCTGGAGTCCTTAAAGCGCTCAAGCGCATGGTCTGCCTTGTCGCCAAAAAGGCGACGGCCATCAATCGGCATGTCCATGAGTGTATTCTGGACATCGGCCGAGAAGTTGGTGGACCTTAACCAGGCGTGGCGACGAATCGCCACCATCGTTGCCATCGCCCTGCCCAGTGAGTCGGTGGTATCCAGCCCACACCGGATAGAATACCGTGCTGCATCCCGGCCCTCCACAAGGGCCTGGCCGAGTTTAGCCCGTACCTCCAATGGGCATTCTGGCAGCACGTCCGCGTCCCACAGAGAGTGGGTGTAGCGGCCCAAGAGGCATGCGGTGTTGGAAGACCGCAGTCCCAGACTTAGGGAGGAGAATATCTTTTTGTCATACTGCTCATACCTCTTGGATTCCCTGTCAGGCGGAGCCGACGGGAATGCGGTCTGGGAATTGGAAGCCTGGATAACCAGGCTCTCGGGGTGGGGTGGGTGGACAGGAAAGATTAGTTACTTACCTGTAATCCTAGTTCTCTTCCAGGGGTATACTCATTAAAGTCATAAGCACTGAATTATCTCCGCCCATGAGCGGGAACCCGGAATACAAACAATATACATGTATATGTGTAAATATACCAAAAAGTACATAGTACTAAACTAATTATACACATATACATGTATAAGACCCATAATATGCAGCCTAACATATATACATAAGCTAATAAAGCCAAACTTACACACGTTCTGTAGCATGAAAATATGCTATATATCAATGCAATAAACAGGCATGAGCCTAAAATGCATTTCATAACCATGAAAACCTTTTATTTTCATCAAAGAACCTGTTGTAAACAATTATTAGCCTAAAAGGCTGCATATGAAAAAATGTCTGTGTACAGAAAATCAGACTGGCACCCTGCCTTTAAGGCCCCAGAGAATCGGCACACTTTGCCTTTAAGGACTCCAGGAGAACTCTGTTCCCATAATGCCCCACAGGTGACAGTTAGGCCAGTTCTTTTGTACGGCACCGTAGACTTAGCAGGAATCTGCACTTTAAAACCTTTACAATAATAACCTATCGAAAACTCAATGCTACTGCTCGCCCGGGGAGGCGGGAGGGTGCTTATGACTTTAATGAGTATACCCCTGGAAGAGAACTAGGATTACAGGTAAGTAACTAATCCTTCTCTTCCAGGGGATACTCATTAATAGTCATAAGCACTGAATAGAGTAGCAAGCTCATACCCACCAGAAGCGGGCGAACAGATAAGTGCATAGCCACACTTTTAAACCATAGTGTTCAGCTAGAATTAGCAAACAAATTTCTGAGGGATGCTTGTCCCACTTGTGCATCAACCTGCGCATCAGAATCTTAACAGTAATGGCGTGTAAACGTATGCACTGAACGCCAAGTAGCTGCTTTACATATCTCTGACATAGCCACATTCCTAAGGAGAGCTGTGGTGGAAGATTCCCCCCTCGTAGAATGCGCCCTAGGTCTACCTGATAAAGACTTGTGGGCTAGCTGATAAGTCAGTAGGATACATGACACTATCCATCTAGAAATGGACCTCTTGGACGCTGCCAAACCAGTATTCGTAGGACCATAGTTCACAAACAGACTCAAAGACTTTGTTCTGTCTTAGTAAAATTTCAAAACCCTTTTCAGATCTAACGAATGTAGAGCCCATTCAGCAAGGCTCGAAGGGTTTGGAAAGAAAGTAGGCAATGTTATGGTTTGATTAATATGAAAATCCGACACCACCTTGGGCAGGAAAGCAGGATGAGTTCTGAGCACCACTCTGTTTCCATGAAAAATAGTGTACGGTTCCTTGCAACACAGAGCCTGGATTTCGCTCACCCTACGAGCAGAAGTGATTGTAGGAGAGTAGGGTCTGCAATCCTATGATCACCCAGATTTTTGCTTTTTGCTTCACTGGTTTACGACTTTCCCTGGCTGTGGGCCTGCTAATCAGACCCACAGCCTAGCTGTTCTCTCTATTCCAAATTGTACCCAGGTACTGAATTGGCACTGGGCCCTTTCCAAGTCCCTGTACCCAGGGCTGAGGTGTACCCAGAAGTCTCCCAGGGGCTGCAGCATGTATTATGCCACCCCTGGACTGACTAACCAAACAGACACAACTGGCTGCTTGACAGCTGGGGGCAAGGTGGTGTACTCACCCTTTGCTTTAGATATAGTATCCCTATATCTAAACCTAAATGGACACACAGATCTCCTATCAGTCACTCCTATGGCAGGCCTTAACAATCCTGAAGGCAGAGTGCTTGGAATCGTGTGAGATGGTGCTCTGGCATGAGCTGGGCCTGTCTGCGGCTTTCGGGATCCATCCCTTAGCCGTTTCCATGATAACGCATACCATTTACTCTTAAGTGCATTATAATCCTCGCGGTTATATGCCAACTCTGGTATCGCTTTATCAAAACATGTCGAGTAAGGTGTCATACGAATTGGAATACTAACCCCTCGCCAATTCTGGCGACGGGGTTAGCATTCCACCCTTCTAGAGGGACACGACATGTATGTAACCTGTAACCCCGGTTAAAGTCAGACATAGCCTTAGCTCCACAAAATGGATGCTGCCACCGAGACACAAGTCTGCCCTCCTGCTGCTGGGAGTCCTGCCAGAGCAGGAGGCAAGGACAAAGGGTTTCCTGCCAGGGGCGGTGCCAGCACCGTCCCAGACAGGATTTTGTGTATCCTAGGTAGGCAGGGCTTTAGAGGAAGGTGACTGCAAGTGGCACCCCGGTGCTCACTGTGCATAGGCCGGCTGAAACCAGTTCCAGGGGCACTCCAGCCCCTGGCCTGGGGAAAGCCCGCCAAAGGAGAGGGGTGTAACCACCCCCCTCCTAGTCCCACCCATAGGGCAGGACTTAGTCGCGTGCCAGCCCCCTTTTTCAGGATAAAGGTAGGAACTGGCCCCCTTCCAAATCAGATCATCTTTGAATCCTGAACCAACTTTCTACAAGAAGGAACTCAAGACTCTTCCCAAGATTTCTCCCTTGTGACTAAGGAGTAGTCACCCTGCAGCAGCAGGCACCAACCAAGCATCGCGGTTTGTTGCCAGTCTCTCCTTCGGATCAAGACTGCTCCAGCACGACGAGAACCGGCTTCCCTGGCACCTCTGACCTCAACCTACATCATCAGCCCAGCTGTGATCCGTGGGTGTGACGAGACCTCGAGGGACCGGCCATCTTCAGAACTGCACAACGCTTGTCCAGCACGACACCCGAGTGACCCTCGACTGAGTGCTTTGGGGTGAGAGAAGCCCCGACCCTGAGCAGCTCCAGCACCGAAGTTCAGCCCCCCTGCATCCACGAGATCTGCGTGGGGCCCTTCTGCTCTTTGCTGCTCACCGCGTTGTCCAGGTCGCTTGCCCGTTGGCTAGTGGCCCCTTCACGACGCTCCACGACGACAAACACTGCTGGTCTGGTTGCTCCAGACTGGCCCTTGCTTCCCTCCATCAGAGAAGCACCCTGGACCCTCCTGGTCCACTCAAGACGCCATTTTAGGTCCACCGCGTGGGCCTTGCATTTGCCAAGACTTGTTGCCCAATCCTGGGTCCAGCGACGTCGACAGCAAGAACCTTCGTGGGACAGCTCGCACCTCCATCCTGGTCGCCAACAACGCCTCCTGGTCCGAGAGACTGCAGAGCCCAGCAGCGCCCACTCACCTGACTGCGGTGACTTCGCCCGGTGCCATCCTGGTGCCCACTTAATCACTGGCTAGTGATTCAGAACTTGGTCCCCTCTGCTTTCAGGTTTTCTTCTTCCCTGATCCAGGCTTGGATCTCTTCAAACTTTTCTTCACTGGCCGCCTGCCAGCAACTTCTTCTTCAGGCTCCTGGTCCGTCAACGAGGGTTTCCGACGCAACTTGAACCCTATGCAGCCGCAGCCCCTGGGCTAGGTAAACTGAGTACTCCGGTGCTCCAGCATAGTCCAACACTCTAAGTATTCGGATCCACTCCCGTTTTCGTCCCAGCTAGTCGGGTTCGCCCGAGAACAGTGACTTTGTAAATTCTAGCTTCCATAGACTTTGTCCCGCATCCCGCGTGAGAGTGCACACTCTGCACCCGAGTTCCCTAGGCCTCCTGCTAGTAATCTAAAGGTTCAGTAGTCCAGTCCTAGCGATCCCAAAGCCTCTGAGAATAGTTACTTACCTGCTAGTAATTCGCATTCCACTTTCATAGTATATGGTTTTTCGTGCCCCTCGGGCATTTGTGTAAATTGTGCGACTTGAAGTATTTTTATAAGAGTTTTGTTGTGTGCTTAGCTCCCTGTCTCATAAAGAGCCAGGGTAGTCTTGTTATAAATAAATATCTGTTTATTTTCATAACAACTTGTGTGGTGTCCTTTCACTCGGTGTTCAAGGGGTAATGTGATGGTAAAACAGCTGGCTTAACACGCCCTCTAGAGTCTTAGCCTTAGACTGCTCGTATCCATGCTACTAGGATAGCTGGTCTATAAGGTTGACTTACAACCAATCATCAATAAGGGTTGTTTGGACTGATACATAGTGATCACTAGAATAGTGAGCACTGCATATCAGGCCAACTTCTCACAGTGATGGCCACCAGGAACGCTACTTTCCAAGATAAGTGTTGTAAAGACGCTTTATGTATGGGTTCAAAGGGAGGACCCATTAACTTGGTCAACACCACATTAAGCTCCCAAGGTAGAGAAGGAGACCTGACTGGAGGATACACCTTCCTTAAACCTTCCAAAAAATCCTTCACCACAGGCATCCGAAAGAAAGATATCTGTGGTGGCGATTTTCTATAAGCAGTTATTGCAGCAAGATGGACTTTGATGGAACTAAACTGCAAACCAGATTCAGCAAGGTAAAGCAGATAAGGTAAGATCACCTGTTCTTGACCATAAATAGGGTCAAGACCCTTACTCTGACACCAAAGGTAAAAGTGTTTCCACTTAAATCCTTAAGGATGTTCATACACTCCGGATTCAGCTGCAAGTGCCCGTACTGGATGACTTCAGGAGCCATGCTGCCAAGCGCAGGGAGGGCAGATTGGGATGAAACACTCGCCCCTCCTGTTTGGACAGAAGATCCGGGCGACAAGGCAATCTCCTGTGTGGCACTTCTGACAACTGGAGGAGATCTGGGAACCACCACTGGCGTGGCCACTCTGGGCAAATCAGTATAATTCTGGAGTCGGTCTTGTACAACCGATTGATCACTGCCGGTATCAACGGAGTCGGTGGAAAAGCGTACAGCAAGTTTTGACACCAGTCTATCAAAAGGGCATTCCCTTGAGACCCTCTCTGGGAGAACCTGGACGCGAAGACGGGGCATTTTGTGTTTGCCGCATCTGCGAACAGATCGATGTCTGGTGTTCCCCAAGCTTGGAAAATGCTGTGCGCGACGTCCTCGTTGAGAACCCAGTCGTGCGCTTCGACGAAGTCTCTGCTGAGGTCGTCCGCCTGTGAGTTGAGAGTCCCTGGCAGATGAACCGCTGTTATTGACAGGTCTCGTGCTAGCAACCAATGCCAGATGGTCTGGGCTTCTATGGACAGAGTCCTGGACCTGGTACCCCCCTGCTTGTTTAAGTAATACATTGTGGTTTTATTGTCTGTTTGCACCAGGAGGGACCGAGTCTGTAGAGATGGAGCCAGGGACTTGAGAGCAAGATGGACCGCTCTGAGTTCGAGTAGATTGATGTGATATCCTTTCTCGAAGTCTGACCATAGCCCTTGTACCTGCAGAGGGCCCATATGCGCCCCCCAACCTTGGAGAGAGGCGTCTGTGATCAGAGTCTGCGTTGGTGGGTCCTGATGAAAAGGAACTCCCTTCATCAAGTGTGTCTTCTTCATCCACCACCGGATGGAATCTCTTGCAGACTGTTGGAGATGAATTCGATCCTCCCGGCAACCCGTCCTCTGCTTCCACTGATCTTCCAGACACTGTTGTAGAGGACGCATATGCAAACGTGCGTTTGGAACGATGAAGATGCACGATGCCATGGACCCCATGAGAGAGGACACTTGCCGAACTGTCGGATGTGCAGACTGGAGGAGAAGAATACACTTCGCCTTGATGGATAACTACCTCTCCTCCGAAGGACACACGTTTTCTTTTTCCGTGTCCAGTTGAGCACCCAGGTAGTGGATCTTCTGGGTGGGGTTCATTATGGACTTCTTGTAATTGACTTGAAGACCCAACTTGCACATGAGGTGGAGGCATATCGATAGATGTTCTTCCAGTAGAGATGGGGATGAACTCTTCAGAAGCCAGTCGTCTAAGTACGGATATATCTCTTTCGAAGACAAGCCGCAACTACCGCCATACATTTGGAAAAGGTTCTGGGAGCTGATCTCAGGCCGAATGGGAGTACTGCGTACTGATAGTGATGAGCAGCTACTTGAAACCTGAGAAACTTGCGATGTTTTCTGGATACCGGAATATGAAAATAAGCATCCTTCAGATCGATGGAGCACATCCAATCCCCCTGATGTAACTGGGGGAAGATCTGATGAAGAGCCAGCATTCGAAACTTCTCCTTTCGAATGAATCTGTTCAACAGTCTCAAATCCAGAATGGGTCTGAACTCCGTAGCTGGACCTTTTTTCTTTACGAGAAAAAAATCGAGAGTACAGGCCTTGATATCTCTGCTGAGATGGAACTAGTTCTATGGCCTTCTTCTTCAGAAGGATGTTCGCTTTGTAACATCTTTAGAGGACGCATGACAGGGGGTGGCTTTTTGAATCTCAAAAGGTACCCGCTCTGAATGATACCCATCACCCATCTGTCCTTTGTGATCTGTTTCCACTCGTCTAGAAACCACACAATACTTCCTCCAACCGGAGAGGCACACGGTTGTGGAGGAAGCCTCCGTTCATTGTTTTTGAGGCTGTTTGGTAGCGGATGACTGCTGCTTATTTCCATTCCCTCTGCCTCGCCCAGGTCGCCGCTGTTGGAATTGCCACCTCTGTTGATTCTGGACTTGGTTTTGCAGGGACCAATTCGTCTGTTGGCTCCTCTGCTGGAAAGATCTCTTGTCAAAGGGACGAAAATTACCCCGACGTTTAAATTCTTTCTTCTTTTCAAGACCTACGGACTTAAGAGTGTCCAACTCCACTTTCATCTTGGACATCTCATCGTCAGCATGAGATCCAAACAGAGTCGAACCATTGAACGGTAAATTCACTATTTTCCTCTGGGCCTCAGGCTTTAGCCCAGTAAGGCGCAGCCAAGCTGAACGCCTAGCACAAATACCGTGCGCATAGCCATGCGCTGCCAGATCCGCCGAATCAGCAGCCGCAATCTCCAGGAAATCCTTTTGATCTTCCTTAGGGAGTTTATCCGCAAAACGAGCCACCGAGTCCCATAGCAGACGATCATGCGGCCCAGTAAGGCTGCCGCACTGGCCACTCTCATGACCGACCCCGAGGTGTTAGCCATTCTTCGCCCCAAGGAATCCATACTCTTGCTATCCTTTTCAGGTGGAGCAGAAGAGGTAGATGCTGCAGAATACGATTTTCTGACAGCCGCCACAATAAGTGAGTCTGGAGGTGGGTCGGAGCGCAAAAATAGTGGATCTTCTTCTGGAGCCTTGTACTTTTTTGCAATCCTAGAAGGACCTGAACCCACCGTGGCCGGAGTCAAGAATGTTCTCATTGCTGGTTCTATCAAACCGGGCACTAACGGCAGAAGAGGCCTGCAAGACGTCTTGTGATGCAGGGTTTCAAAGATGACAGACGATGTCACTTAGGGAACTGCCATCTTGATGTTGAACTTATTCGCCCCACGACATAGTACATCATTAAATGTGCTCAAATCATCTACGGGAGACACTCTGGAAGGTGGAGTAGATGATATAGTGGGAGAATAGTCTCTATATGAAGACCTTGAAGAGGACGAAGATGACGTAGAAGATGGTGAAGGGGTTCTACGCCGTCTCTGAGGAGTTGCCGATCGCTGCCTCCTATGCTCCCTCGAACGTGATCTCTCTCTCACTAGGGATTTCGAGCGTGATCTTCTATGCAGCTCCGTCTGAGGGACCGGGGCCCTCATCCCCATCAGTTCTGCCTCTGGACGCATCTTCCAATTTCTCAGGCTTTCCAGCCACCTCGGTGACATGTTAAGAGGCCGCTCTGCACACTCAGGTGAAGCCTCAGGTGAAACCTGCACAATATGCAGCCCTGCTGAAGACTTGGAGGCTCTGGAGACTACACTCCGCTCAGATTTTGATGAGCCAGATGGAGTCCGTTGCCTGGGCACCAATTGTCTGTCATCTGACACGTGCCCTGAGGTTGAGCCAGAATGCGCCACCACAGAAGACTCCTGGTGCGCTGCCTCTTGACCCGCCGCAGACCTGTCTTTTTGCTGACCCTGCGGTGTAGACGCCACTAAAGCTTGTGGACTTATTTCTGACCTCGACAAAGACCTAAGTGAGGTCCGAGAGGCTGGTCTTGATAGTCTCGAAACCGACCTTTCATCAGGTGGGGGAGACCTAGACTCTGACACTCCATGCTTTGAGCCCGAAGCATGTTTCGACGTCGACCTACGTCGCGATGGAGACCTCGACCTTCTGTTCTTTTTAGGTCTCGACGTCGAACTCTTCGACGCCGATCTTCCTTCGCCTCTCGACGTCGACCTTTTTCTCGACGACGACTTACGTCTCTCCCTCGACCGTCGTCTCCCCTTCGACGTCGACCGATGACTCTCTCTCGACGTCGACACTGGATCCTTCGACGTCGACACTGGATCCTTCGACGTCGACACTCGATCCTTCGAAGTCGGACGCCTCTCTTCCCTCGACGTCGATCTCTTACAATCCTTTGACGTCGAACCTTGCACCCCCGACGTCGTCCTTACTGCAATCGACACCAGATGTCTCGACGTCGAAAGGGATTTCGACGGCGTCTGTCTAGACGCTGAACCTTGCCTCACCGCCGATGTCCTCGACGTCGATGGAGCCGTCTTCGACGCCGACAAGGCTGACGGTGATCTGGATCTCGACGCTGAGCGCACCTTTTTTGACAGCGATGCTCCCTGGAGTCGATGTTTCTTAGTTCTACCTTCAGGAGAAGCTGTTCTTCGACGTTTGGGCTGAGAAGATGGCTTAGCAGATGACACCAAGCTCTTGGAGCCCTTCTCACCACGGCTTTCTCTCTCCAGAAGGCCCAGCAACCTCATTTTCTCCCTTTCTCTTAAAGTCCTATTAGAAAGGTTGAGGCAGTGATAACACTCTTCCACCTTATGAGAAGCTGGAAGACAAACCACACAAACAGAGTGTGGGTCAGTTTTTGACATCTTCCCACAGGAAGGACATTTGTAAAAAAAAGGTGGCATTCTGACTAAAAAACACCAACAGTTTAGTCAGAAAAAGGTATTAAACCACCACTAGAGTACTATATTGCCAAAAAAGACAAGAAAAAAACAACTTCTGACAGAAAAACCGCCAAAAATTAGCCGAGGTCAAGTTCCAGGTTCCTCACAGAACAAGCCGGAAAAAAGAACTGGCCTAACTGGCACCTGTGGGGCATTATGGGAACAGAGTTCTCCTGGAGGCCTTAAAGGCAAAGTGTGCAGATTCTCTGGGGCCTTAAAGGCAGGGTGCCAGTCTGATTTTCTGTACACAGACATTTTTTCATATGCAGCCTTTTAGGCTAATAATTGTTTACAACAGGTTCTTTGATGAAAATAAAAGGTTTTCATGGTTATGAAATGCATTTTAGGCTCATGCCTGTTTATTGCATTGATATATAGCATATTTTCATGCTACAGAACGTGTGTAAGTTTGGCTTTATTAGCCTATGTATATATGTTAGGCTGCATATTATGGGTCTTATACATGTATATGTGTATAATTAGTTTAGTACTATGTACTTTTTGGTATATTTACAGATATATATGTATATTGTTTATGTGTTCCGGGTTCCCACTCATGGGCGGAGATAATTCAGTGCTTATGACTATTAATGAGTATCCCCTGGAAGAGAAACAAGGGTCGCCCGGGGCCGGGCGGTGGCGTCTGGCCACGTTCCTATCTACAGGCGAACCTGTAGCGGGCCTGGACCAAGTGCCCAAAAGAACGTCGGTCAAGGCCTCATTAAACGGCAGCAGAGGCTCAGCCGAGCTTGACTGCGGTTTAAGGACCTCAGTGAGGAGGTTAGTCCTCACGGCCGCGACGGGGAGCTCAAGGCCCAAGGCCTTAGCCGCCCGCGTCAACACCACTGTTGGACTTGGGCCTTAGGGCAGGTTCACCCCTAATCTTTTTGCTTTTATTTGTGACCCTGTGTAGTGACTCTTGGGTCTTGGCGCACTTTTTCCCTGTGTCCCAGAATAAAGTGCGTGCGTGTAGTATGGCTGGCCTGCCCTCCCATAGGAATGCATGGGGAATGTGAGTGTCCATGTTAGTTCCTGATGTGTGGGGAGTGCAGGCTCGAGTTTAGTATGTATGAACTCGTGAGAGTGAATGCTGCAAGATGGTGTATGCGGCATGTATGTGTCTAGAAGGGAAGTGCTACTTCTGGACATTGATGTATGTGTGCAGTGAGGATACTGGAGGGTGATTGGCTGGAGCTGGCTGGCATGCCAGGCTCCAGGAAGTCTGGATGGGTTTGCCCGGTGGTGAGTGTGAGATCAGCATGAGTGATGTGTGGGAGGAGTATACCTGTGTCCTGGATGGGCTGGGGTTTTCCCCACACAATGCTGGCTCCGCCCCCCTGTGGTTTGTCTAATCACCCAAGCCTCCCCAGTGAATGAAAGGGGTGGTTGGGCCATCAAGGGTACTCCCAAGCCAGCTGCAACTGGTTTCCCCCCACCCTGCACCCTGAAGACAAAGGATTTCGCTGTATAAAAATGGGGCTGTGTCCCCACAGAAATTGTTCTCTTCTAGGATCATTGCCAGAGGGGGCTTTGCTGCTGCTAGGGCCAGGAGGACCGCCACTTGGCTTGTCTCCCTGCCTGGAGACCCAGTGTGCTGGCTCTGGCCCTGCCTTGCCCCTCTGCCTGCCTCCAGACCCTGCTGGAGCTTTGCTGTTGCCTGGGAGCACTTTATTTTCCTTTTAGCGCTGAGCGCGCTTCTCTTGGCGCTTGAGAGCGCTGTGCGTTGTCCCTGAGCGCTGGGGAGCGCTCGTGGTGCAGCCGGGGCCCACCAGGCATCTGCCCGTTTGGATTTGCCTTTTATTGATAGAGCGAGTGCCCACCTCGCATTGCCTTTTATTCAAAAGCCGGTGCCTACCCGGCATTGCCCCGTGGGGTTTTGCTGTTTACGAGCCGGTGCCCACCCGGCATTGCCCCGAGGTCACCGCCGCAGCCCAGGAGCGTTGAAATCCGTTGCCGGGCCGCTGCCTATTGCAACCCAGAAGTCCCGCCTCCTGACCTCCAGGGCCGCGCTGCCATTGGCGGCCCCAGAGGAAGCCAGGCGGATTGCCGAGGGACGGAGCCAGGCGGGAGACAGGAAGCCGCCTGCCGCGTCCTGCTAAAGCTCCCCGAGGGGAGAGGAGCCCCGAGCCGCCCAGCGACACAGCCGGTGAGTGAGGCGGGAGAGTAAAGGAAGGGAGGAGGGCGTCGGGGCACGTTGTCGGTGCCCGCCCCTCCCCTTCTGTGTGCGGGCTGAGCGAGGCCCTAGCTGTGTTCGAGCACAGAGAGGCTCAGTGGCATTCTTGTGAGCCCCGAGGCTCTGAGGGGCATATTTTGTTTATTGAGCCACGAGAAGGCTCCCGCCTAAGCCCATAGGTGATTTACGAGCCAGAGAAGCTCGTGGGGGCACAGTTGTTCTTCGAGCCCAGCGAGGCTCATCGCCCACATTGATTGCGAGCCCACAGGAGGCTCTGGGGACATTTTATTGATTTAGAGCATTGAAGCTCTTGAGCCCACATTTGTTTTGCGAGCCAGAGAGGCTCTTGGGGGGCCCAGTTCGTTGGTTGTAGCCCCGAGGCTCCCACGCTGTGTCTCCCCACCTGTGTTCTTGAGCCCACGCGGCTCCAACGTTTGCCTACCTGCTATTTACAACTGTCCAGCACTTAGTGGACAGTTGCTACGTTTAGGCTTTTGTTCTGTGCTGCCTGCGCAGCCTCCCCTGACATTGAGACTCAGGGCATTTTAGCCCTTGCGAGGCCAGTTGGCCTGAGGGACCATTCTAGTGTTGTGCTACATGCACCCTGCGCAATTTATGAGTTACTTGCTTATTTGATTTCTGCGCAAATGTTCTACCTGCACCTCTGAATGTGTTTTAATGTTTCATGTGCCCTTGTTTGTTATTACCTTTGCTAAAAGTGACCTGCTTAGGTAATTCTTTGTTCTTTTATTCCCCTTTGCTAAAAGTGACCTGCTTAGAGGAATGTTTGTTTTTACCTTTGCTAAAAGTGACCTGCTTAGGTAATTCTTTATGTTTTTATCCCCTTTGCTAAAAGTGACCTGCTTAGAGGATTGTTTGTGTCATTACCTTTGCTAAAAGTGACCTGCTTAGGTAATGCCTTGTGCTTTTATTTCCCTTTGCTAAAAGTGACCTGCTTAGAGGAATGTTGATGTTTTATTGCCTTTGCTAAATGCTACTTGCCTAGGTGATAGGTTTTCCTTCCATAGGTCCTGATGTTAAGGTCCTAGTTCCCTGCGTGATTTCCCTACAGTGTTTAGGGTGGCGTAGGAGGTATTTTCCCTTTACCAGTAGTTACTGGTTGTATGCTACATATAACTATTTTGTGTGCTACATTCATTGTGTTTATGTGCTAAAGTGTTATACCTACAAGTGCTATTTCTAAAAAGTGCATACCCCTGACAGTGGTCCAGGTGGCCCTGTTCTGTACATAATCCCTTGTAAATCTTGCCCGTGCCTGTTGGCACATTGTAAAGTGTGTGTGTTATCTAATGTGTTTTTATTATTATAATACAAAGGCTATTTTTGATATAACCTTGTGTGGAGTTTCCTTTGTGGTGGGCCTTTGGTTGTTGTCGCTGGGGTGCGCGCGCAAACGCTTTACACATCGCCTCCGAGATTAGCCTTGCTGCTCGCGCCACGTTACCTAGAGGGTGAGCGGGGGTTATCTTGGTGTGTGACTCCCTTGCCCTGACCTTGGAAATGATGATCCCTGACTGACCTCGGCGCAAGCCTTGGCCAGCCAGAGGTCCCGTTTCTAACATTGGTGGCTAGCGGTGCGGATTGGACTTGCGTTTGCGCTGTACCACAGTGGCGACAGGCCACATTACAAAACTCTGCAATTTTAGATAACCACATTTTGGGGATTATTGTTTTTTAGGGAAGATCAGTATTGCTTCTCCTGAAAGGTGTCATTTTGTAATTTCTGTCCAGTACATTTGTTCCCCGCCCTGCTTCCAGAGTTTGGTACCTGTGTCTTTATGGTCAGGTTGAGAAATCAGGGGTGGTAGAAACTGCCTTACCGGTCCGAGGGGAGGGTGTGTGTGAATGAGTGGTTTGTTGCACTGGACAGAGGAGTGCAAGTTCTCTGAGATAGGAATCTTGCTGAATTGTGTTAATTGTGTACTCCTGTGTAAGCTCAGACCCCCAGGTTCCCTGTGTCAAACTCTTCTTGAGAACGTCCGCCAAAATGGAGCCTGTTTTTGATCTCTGTTGTCTTTTTAGGTACAGTAGGTCAGAGCTGGTCAGATTCTGTGAAGAGGGAGGCATGGAGGTGAGTGAGTTGGATACTCAGTCCCAGCTTAGGGACAGCCTGATCCTATGGCGAAAGGGTCAGTGGGATCTTGAGCACAGTGAGAGAGATAGGGCCCGGGCCGCACGTCATGAGGATGGTGAGTCTGTGGAGAGCCCTGAAGAATGTGAGTTGTATGATGATGACAGTGGATGGATATCAGCAGATAGTGAGGACCCCATAGATAGGGAGTCCCTTGCTGGGTCCAGTGTCAGCACCAGCGCCCCATCCCTTTCCCTGTCCCCAGAGGAGTGGTTGGATAGGAGGGAAGAGCGGGAGCATCAGCTAGCGATGGAACAGCTCAGGTTGGAGAACGCCAAGCTAGAGGCTGAAAGGGGCTTGTTCAGGGAGAAGGTAGCCCTAGAGGATAGGTTATCCCCTGAGTGCAGTTGTGGTTTTCTGGATTCCCCAGGGAGGGTTGAATCCAGTGGTGGCAGCTATTTAAATATTAGTGTAGACAGTCCCACTTCCAGTTTCCCGAGTGTGGTGCCTGTTTCCCCAGAAGAGGAGTTAAGGTTGAGATTCAGGAATCTTAGGAGACTGCCTCACCAGGATTGGGAGGAGTATTCCGATGAGTGTGAGGATGCACTGATTGATTGGTTAAGGGTTCACGGGGAACCTGAGTATTATAAGCTGTTCAACCTAGTTGTCAGGGAGCAGCTGCTCAATTGTTCTGCGCCAGAGTTGCGCCAACACCTGTTAGGGTGTGGATTGATTAAGCCTTGTGAGCTTGCAAGGGAAGCAGAGCGCTGGGACAGTGCGAGAGGTTCTTTAGCATCACTAGTGAGTGATTCCAACAATAGTGGGTCAGGTGTCTTCCAGCCCAGTGTGGTGGAGGAGGGTGGGAGTAGCCCAGCTAGGTCCTTGGTTAGTGAGAAGGGTGTAGGGGCTGACTGCCTGTCTCAGTGGAGCGGGAGTGAGTGTGTGACCGAGAGTCCCCAGACGCCCGAAGCCCTGTCACAGAGCCTGGATGGTTTCTTTAGGGAACACCAGGAAGGGAACCTAGACTTGCCTGTTAGTTCACTTGAGGGAGATCTCCTAGTGGGTAGAGGACCTGGAGCATCTGAAAGCGGAGCTTCTATGGTTCTAGAGTCTTGGCAGTACCGCTCCAGTAGGGAGGGTACAGGAGTCCAGTTCAATGAGTGATTGGGGGATAGGACGTGAGTCCCCAGAAGTCCTGGAGTGCCAGGCATTGGTTCCACCAAAGGTTCTAGACCAGAGGTTGGAGGGCCAGGTTCAGGATCCGCCTGACCTGAAGGGTGGGACTACTGTAATCAGTGTCCTGACCAGTTCTTTTTCCAGAGGTACCGCCCCGGTTGGGAGGGAGCAGGACTCTGGAAGGGGGTGCAGAGGGTGGGAGAGCCCACCTCTGACCCCGGTGCAACCTGAGGGGTTAAACCCTAGGTTGGGAGAATGGTGTTTAGAGGGTACCCCTCGCAGGAGGAGGAACCCTAGAAGAAGAGGTAGGGGGAGGAGAGCCTTCCCTGAGACTCCTGGTCCGCCTGAGGTTGTAGACCCTAGGTTGGAGAACCAGTGGCAGTCTAGCCCTGTCTTGCAGACAGGAAGAGTGGAGCATGGCTATTATGTGCCAGGGGTTACTACCCCCCACTTTGTGGGTAGGCAGGATCCAGTGGTACCTGGATGGCCTAGGGCCTGGTCCTCGCCGAGGGCAGCTGGAGAGTACCAGTGGGGTAGCCCAGTTAGTCCCTACCGCAGTTTTAGAAAGAACCCCAGGGGTTCACCGTGGCGTAAAACAGGAGGGTGTCCCTGCAGTTGTGGGCCCGCGTCCTTGTTTTATCGCCCCAAGCAGGGAAGCCCATCACGGTGGTGATTGGTCTGCCCTGCGTTTTGGCTGGAAGGGGGTCGTGTTGGACTTGGGCCTTAGGGCAGGTTCACCCCTAATCTTTTTGCTTTTATTTGTGACCCTGTGTAGTGACTCTTGGGTCTTGGCGCACTTTTTCCCTGTGTCCCAGAATAAAGTGCGTGCGTGTAGTATGGCTGGCCTGCCCTCCCATAGGAATGCATGGGGAATGTGAGTGTCCATGTTAGTTCCTGATGTGTGGGGAGTGCAGGCTCGAGTTTAGTATGTATGAACTCGTGAGAGTGAATGCTGCAAGATGGTGTATGCGGCATGTATGTGTCTAGAAGGGAAGTGCTACTTCTGGACATTGATGTATGTGTGCAGTGAGGATACTGGAGGGTGATTGGCTGGAGCTGGCTGGCATGCCAGGCTCCAGGAAGTCTGGATGGGTTTGCCCGGTGGTGAGTGTGAGATCAGCATGAGTGATGTGTGGGAGGAGTATACCTGTGTCCTGGATGGGCTGGGGTTTTCCCCACACAATGCTGGCTCCGCCCCCCTGTGGTTTGTCTAATCACCCAAGCCTCCCCAGTGAATGAAAGGGGTGGTTGGGCCATCAAGGGTACTCCCAAGCCAGCTGCAACTGGTTTCCCCCCACCCTGCACCCTGAAGACAAAGGATTTCGCTGTATAAAAATGGGGCTGTGTCCCCACAGAAATTGTTCTCTTCTAGGATCATTGCCAGAGGGGGCTTTGCTGCTGCTAGGGCCAGGAGGACCGCCACTTGGCTTGTCTCCCTGCCTGGAGACCCAGTGTGCTGGCTCTGGCCCTGCCTTGCCCCTCTGCCTGCCTCCAGACCCTGCTGGAGCTTTGCTGTTGCCTGGGAGCACTTTATTTTCCTTTTAGCGCTGAGCGCGCTTCTCTTGGCGCTTGAGAGCGCTGTGCGTTGTCCCTGAGCGCTGGGGAGCGCTCGTGGTGCAGCCGGGGCCCACCAGGCATCTGCCCGTTTGGATTTGCCGTTTATTGATAGAGCGAGTGCCCACCTCGCATTGCCTTTTATTCAAAAGCCGGTGCCTACCCGGCATTGCCCCGTGGGGTTTTGTTGTTTACGAGCCGGTGCCCACCTGGCATTGCCCCGAGGTCACCGCCGCAGCCCAGGAGCGTTGAAATCCGTTGCCGGGCCGCTGCCTATTGCAACCCAGAAGTCCTGCCTCCTGACCTCCAGGGCCGCGCTGCCATTGGCGGCCCCAGAGGAAGCCAGGCGGATTGCCGAGGGACGGAGCCAGGCGGGAGACAGGAAGCCGCCTGCCGCGTCCTGCTAAAGCTCCCCGAGGGGAGAGGAGCCCCGAGCCGCCCAGCGACACAGCCGGTGAGTGAGGCGAGAGAGTAAAGGAAGGGAGGAGGGCGTCGGGGCACGTTGTCGGTGCCCGCCCCTCCCCTTCTGTGTGCGGGCTGAGCGAGGCCCTAGCTGTGTTCGAGCCCAGAGAGGCTCAGTGGCATTCGTGTGAGCCCCGAGGCTCTGAGGGGCATATTTTGTTTATTGAGCCACGAGAAGGCTCCCGCCTAAGCCCATAGGTGATTTACGAGCCAGAGAAGCTCGTGGGGGCACAGTTGTTCTTCGAGCCCAGCGAGGCTCATCGCCCACATTGATTGCGAGCCCACAGGAGGCTCTGGGGACATTTTATTGATTTAGAGCATTGAAGCTCTTGAGCCCACATTTGTTTTGTGAGCCAGAGAGGCTCTTGGGGGGCCCAGTTCGTTGGTTGTAGCCCCGAGGCTCCCACGCTGTGTCTCCCCACCTGTGTTCTTGAGCCCACGCGGCTCCAACGTTTGCCTACCTGCTATTTACAACTGTCCAGCACTTAGTGGACAGTTGCTACGTTTAGGCTTTTGTTCTGTGCTGCCTGCGCAGCCTCCCCTGACATTGAGACTCAGGGCATTTTAGCCCTTGCGAGGCCAGTTGGCCTGAGGGACCATTCTAGTGTTGTGCTACATGCACCCTGCGCAATTTATGAGTTACTTGCTTATTTGATTTCTGCGCAAATGTTCTACCTGCACCTCTGAATGTGTTTTAATGTTTCATGTGCCCTTGTTTGTTATTACCTTTGCTAAAAGTGACCTGCTTAGGTAATTCTTTGTTCTTTTATTCCCCTTTGCTAAAAGTGACCTGCTTAGAGGAATGTTTGTTTTTATCTTTGCTAAAAGTGACCTGCTTAGGTAATTCTTTATGTTTTTATCCCCTTTGCTAAAAGTGACCTGCTTAGAGGATTGTTTGTGTCATTACCTTTGCTAAAAGTGACCTGCTTAGGTAATGCCTTGTGCTTTTATTTCCCTTTGCTAAAAGTGACCTGCTTAGAGGAATGTTGATGTTTTATTGCCTTTGCTAAATGTTACTTGCCTAGGTGATAGGTTTTCCTTCCATAGGTCCTGATGTTAAGGTCCTAGTTCCCTGCGTGATTTCCCTACAGTGTTTAGGGTGGCGTAGGAGGTATTTTCCCTTTACCAGTAGTTACTGGTTGTATGCTACATATAACTATTTTGTGTGCTACATTCATTGTGTTTATGTGCTAAACTGTTATACCTACAAGTGCTATTTCTAAAAAGTGCATACCCCTGACAGTGGTCCAGGTGGCCCTGTTCTGTACATAATCCCTTGTAAATCTTCCCCGTGCCTGTTGGCACATTGTAAAGTGTGTGTGTTATCTAATGTGTTTTTATTATTATAATACAAATGCTATTTTTGATATAACCTTGTGTGGAGTTTCCTTTGTGGTGGGCCTTTGGTTGTTGTCGCTGGGGTGCGCGCGCAAACGCTTTACACATCGCCTCCGAGATTAGCCTTGCTGCTCGCGCCACGTTACCTAGAGGGTGAGCGGGGGTTATCTTGGTGTGTGACTCCCTTGCCCTGACCTTGGAAATGGTGATCCCTGACTGACCTCGGCGCAAGCCTTGGCCAGCCAGAGGTCCCGTTTCTAACAACCACACTGTAGGTTGCCCCCTCCTCCGTAGCCACGGTAGGAGGTGAGACAAAACCAGTGTCTGGTGAGGTGTCCAGACCACTGGCATCCCCAAGACCACCTGACCAGTGCTCAGACCCCTCCCAACACTCCTCATCACCCATCTCCTGATACTCAGGGCTGTCAACTGATGGGGCCGGTTCATTGAAGTAAAACTCTCCAAACAGCGTCGAGAGCGGCGCCCAGCGGCGCCGCTCCTACGCCGGAACCGGAGCGAGGGAGGTATCGGGGACGGCGCCGGAGGCGACACCTGAGGGACCGGCGCCGGTGAGGTCGTCGGGTCAACCGGCGACGACCCGGACCCTCAAGCGGATTCAGCGGAGCCCTGCGGCGCCGAGCCCGAAGGCGCCGGCGGCGTCGTTGCCGAAGCACCCGCCGGCGACGGGGCCAAAGCCTCCGACCCCGCTAGTGCCCCCAGACGGGTCCGTTGGGCGGTGTCACCCGAACCCCCGTCGCGCGAGCGTCGGGGGGGGGGGGGGGTGTGAGTCGGAAGAGCGATGACGTCTCTTCGACTTCTTGTGCTTACCTAACGACTTCGAACCTGAGGAGTGATTTCGACTCCCGGAGCTATGATGGCTCCGATCCCGCGACTGGTCCCTCGACCTCCGTCTGGACCGGGACCTCTCGCGGCGCGGGGCCGACTGCCGGAGCTCGAGTCGCTTGCGGGACCACTCCCGCCTAGCTTTCGAAGTCAGGGCCCGCCAGTCGGAGCAGCTCTTGTCGTCATGGTCGACGCCGAGACAGTGGAGACACCGGCGGTGAGGGTCGGTGACCGACATTAGTCGGTCGCAGTCCTCACAGGGCTTAAAACCTGGCATCCCTATCGGCACCGTTCGGAGTCGAAGACTCGAAAAAATGATCAAAAGGGATCGTAAAAAGTTTTGTCAAAAAATGACTACGGTACCACTTTTTCCGGATATGCGCTGCTGGCGCGGAAAAAATAAGAACTGACGTCAGCACGCGGAGGCGGCGTCTAAGTACTCCGACGACGTCATCACGGCGCCCACGACGCCGACGACGAACGCGGAGCCGCAGACGACGCCTACCGACGCGCAAGGGTACTGCTACGCAAAAATTTCCGGATCCAGTCTGACGCCTGGGGATATTCTAAGGTAAGGAATCTAATACTAACCTGTTTCTTTCAGATATAATGTTTGGCAGCCTACTCAGCAAACCCCAAAATAAAGACTGTATTCTCTACTGATTACGGTTAATAAACCAGAAACACATGTCTAGAGATCAGCACTATCTGCGCCAACCTTGGCGAAATACTCGAAAATATCGGAGCGAGCTACAAGAGACTGCATTTACCAGAATGCCAGGGGTGAACCTTGCCTGAGAGGTCAGCGGTGTGCTCCCACATCCTGTTGTCTATTTAAAGTACTCCCGTGAGTTATTGAGCTGACGAGCTCATGGATGAAGCACCTGCGCGCCAGTGAGAGGTACCAGACCTGATAGAATGTTTGCCAACCTACTCAGCACACCCCAAAATAAAGACTGTATTCTCTACTCATGACGGTTAATAAACCAGAAACACGTGTCTAGAGATCAACATTATCTGCGCCAACCTCTATATCTATATCTCCTACTGGCAATAGCCAGGAGGTATAGTTAGGACCAAAGTTTCCATAGGAAAAGTGTTTTTTGTTTTGCCAATAACTTTGACGAATCTTCACTAACTTTTTAAAAAATGCCACCTTTTGGTTCAGTCACTGTGTTAGGTTATCTGTCAAGTGGGGGCTGAGAAAATAGTGGGTCCCAAACCGAGTTTTCCCCATGTTATGTCTATGGGGATTTTTCATTTTTTTAACATGACTACAGGTTGAACCACTGAATGGAATTACACCAAATTTGGCAGAACTTTAGATGTTGGCTCAAAAAGCCTGTTTCTATGATTTGGTGTAAACCAGTTCAGCAGTTTCAGAGATATTTAAGTTTAAACAATATAGATATGTGGAGTCCAAAATCCTACTGAGATTTTATTTTATTTATTTTGAGGTTTTTTTTTATTAACATTTTGTCAAGACTTACACTGTCCAAAAACATATTACCAACATACAGATTGCAGTACAATTACATCCACCATCCAGTATATTGCAAAAGTCAGTATTACCTTGGAACATTTTAGCTCATTTTACATCGCAATACACATTTAAACAGTTTGATTCACTTGTAGATACTCAACCAGGTACATCCAGTAATCTCTCGGTTTGGAACCAGTGGGCAACTCCTCCTCATACGTTTTAAGAGTATCCCTACAATAGGCCATGTCTTTAAGCCATTGCTTGGCTTTTGGGGCTTCCCTGCCACCCCAGCATAACAAGACCCTCCGTTTAGCCAGGAGTAACGCTATCATGCAAAATGTACGCTTGGTAGCTCGTACACTGTAGATGAGTCCTATCAAACATGAGCGAATCGTGCATTCAATACTAACACTCACCATTTCACCCAGCATCTTTACAACCTCCACCCAGTATACACTAACTAACCCACAATACCAGGCGAGATGCATAAAATCGGCATGGTCTGCACCACAATATTGACACCGTGCGTCCGATCGGAGACCACATTTATAAAGCCTGGTAGGGGTATGATAAGTTTGATGCAGGTATTTATAGTGCAAAATACATAGGTTGCCATTTGATGTGAGCATACCGGTTAAGGCACCGCAAGTCGCCCATTCGTCCTCCGTGAGGTGAGTCTCAAGCGTGTTATTCCATCTCTCTAACACTTTGTGCGTGGTATCATCAATGTCTCCCTGCAGTTGAATGTATAATTTCAATACCATATGCGTGTTGCGAGGTTCAGTGAGTTGCAACTGTAGAGTGGATAGCTGTGGTGGTTCATTTGGGTATGAAGGGTAAAGCTTCTTGATGGCTTCCTGTAATCTATAATATGTGAACCGTAAAAGTAGTGTCTGATTACTGAAATATGATAGGTCTTTAGGTTCTATGAAGGTACCATTATTGTACAAATCCCCCATTGTATCAATAGCCACTTGTCTCAGCAAATCTGCTCCCACTTTTTCTTGGGTTACTGACAATTCTGGATGATGTTGCTGAGGCATCGCAGGTGCATAGAGCGTCAATTTGCGTGCCAGCCTGCCATTTTCCGCCATGCTGCATTAGTAATGTCTCTAGTAATAATGTCACGAGAATGAAGTGGGGGTCTACGATGAGGCAAAATAGCAGGTAGCGGAATGAAGTGTGCTTCTCCTTCTTCAATCGCCACATGTGGTATGTAGGGGAAACAGTGACAACAATAGTGTGCATATTGCGCCTGAGCACATAAATAGTACAGGAGAAAATCTGGGACTTTAAAACCTCCCCTGGAGAAGGGTAATGAAAGGGCACGTAATTCGATGCGTGCTTGTTTACCCGCCCATATTAGTCGAGTTACCATAGTGTTCAGCCTTTTACGGCTGTTGGGAGGTGTAATGAGGATGTTATTGAAGAGGGATAAAAATTTAGGTAAAATGACCATCTTGACAATGGCCAAGTGGTCTGCCTATGATAATGGAAGGTGAATCCAACGCTCTATTTTATCCTCCAGTGCACATATTGCTCTCCCGTAGTTTGCGCGGATGAATATGTCTGGATCCCGATGATACCAGATCCCGAGCTATTTGACTGGATCAGTCTGCCACTCAAGTCGGAATTCTGCTGGATGAGGGCGTGTGTAATTTATTAACGGAAGTATGATAGATTTAGACCAGTTAATTTGAAGTCCGGATTGACGACCAAATTTAATATATTCTCTCAGAAGAGGGGACAGGTTTATATCAGGGTCACGAATGTATAGCACCATATCATCCACATATAACAAGATGTTTAAGAGCCTTTGTGGGAATTGGAACGCAGAGCATTTATGACCCTGTCGTATTTTGCATGCCATTGGTTCAGGGCTATTGCAAAAAGCAAAGGGGACAAAGGGCAACCCTGTCTTGTGCCTCTTGCAATCTGTATAGTATCCGATACATATTTATTACCTTTTATTCGCGCCGTAGGCGCTGTATACAGTATTCGAACCCATTGCAGGAAAATTGGGGGAAATCCCATTTGTTGTAGGATAGAGTGGAAGTAGGGCCATTCAATTGAATCGAAGGCTTTTGCTGCGTCTAGAAGGACTGGAGCGGCCTTCGTGTTAGGGGTAAGGTAGTGCGATAGCACAAAGAGGGTTCTGGTGTTCTGGGTTCTAGATCGACACGTATAAACCCCGATTGGTCTGGAGGACAAGATTAGCCATCAATGGGTATAGCCGTTTTGCAAGAAGTTTGGCCAGAATTTTAGTATTCGTATTTATTAAGGACAGCGGTCTGTATGATTCACACTGCTCAGGATTTTTATTTGGTTTTAATAGGGCAATGAGCATGGCTTCTCTTAACATGGGGGTTAATATGTTTGTCATGGGCGTCCCCATACATCTCCACAAGATGGGGTGCTAATTGGTCGACAAATGCTTTATAAAATTCGCTGGTGAAGCCGTCTGGCCGGGCGCCTTACCATTCGGGAGTGATTTGACCACTTCAGTGACTTCTTCTACTGTTACCGGCAGTGAGAGATATTCTCTCTGGGCATCCGAGAGCCACGCTATCGTCACACCCGCTAGATAGGCTAGAATTTCAGTCGGTGTGGCAGTATCTCGCGACTTTTATAGGTCACCATACGTTTCCATGAATGAATTTAGTATGTGCTTTGTATCATAGTGGGGCGCGCCGCTATCGTCCTTTATGGAGAGGACTGTTTGTGGCGTAAAGCCAGAGCATATTTTATTCGTTAAAACTTAACCCGGCCTGCCCCCCTCGCCATATGTGCATGCACTTTGGCGTTTCGTCAGGTAATTAAGTTCATCATCTGCAAATGTCTGATATTCCGACATGACCTACTTAATGTCACCTAGTGTAGTCGCATTGTGCATGCGTTCGTATTCACGCTCCAGAGCTCGTAGTGTGGCCACCCGTTTGGTGAGTTGGTTACGGATGTCTTTTAAGATTCCAGCATTAGTGCTAATGCAGATTCCCCGTAAGGTGGCTTTAAATACTTCCCACAGTAAGCTGGGGTCCTCTGTAGATGGTTGATTCAACTCAAAATAGTCGGTAATTGCCTGGCTAATAGTGTCGGTGTATATGGAATCTAGTAATGCTTTTGCATTGAATCTCCACACATATGGCGGAGGTGTGTAGCTGGGAAGGTCCAAAGTCAATAGCACCGGGTTGTGATCAGAGAGGGTTTTGGGTAGGTGTCGTACGTGCCGCGTCCAGGACGCTACTTCCTTCGTCCCCAGCCAGTAGTCAATACGGGACAAACTGTTATGAACCACAGAAGTGTGAGTGGCCTCTATGAGCTGAGGGTTACGTAGCCTCCAAATATCAACTAGGTTAGTTTCGGCAATGATATTCCGTATCACTCCCACCATCTGCTTATGTGGCTCCCTGGAGCTGCCTGATCTGTCCAAGTTGTAATTCAAGGTGAGATTCAAATCCCCACTCCACAGCATAGTAATTTCAGGCAATTTGGTAATTTTTCGCCAAATTAGTTTATAAAAGTCAAGGTCGTCCACATTTGGGCCATACGTGTTTATCACTGCCACCCGCTATCCTCTAATATGCCCCGCTATTATAACTTAGCGACCTAGTTCATTGTAACAGTGCTATCTCTATGAACGTGCATCCCTTTCATTACTAAAATTAACACCCCTCTTGAGTATGAGGAGCTCAGCACTGCTTCCACCCATCTGTTCCATATATTACTCTTATGCGTAGGAGCTAGATGAGACTCTTGTATGAGGGCAATATCTACATGTAGTCTGTCTAAATAAGCAAATATCTGGCGTATCTTTTTCGGGTTATTAAGCCCTCGGACATTCCATGTTAGTAAGTTGAGATGCACTGGTTGTAAACTATCCATAGTCAGTAGTGTAAGCTATATACGTAACGTATACCTGTCCACTGTCGTCAGTGCGTGCATACGTGATAGTTATTCATGACAAGGTAATAACAACATGACTAGTAAGATTCCGCATGTCTGCAATACAGTTCAAATACAGCAATCTGCAAAACAGTCCCCAATTCTGTCCTGCCCACCCCCCTCCCACTTTGGCATCCCAACCACGCCAAAGACATACCCGTAACAGAAAGGACAACATGACTAAACCTGTAGTGGAAGCGCCCGCCTGAGGGAATCCGCCAAGTGCGCGTCACTCCATCCATCTAAGTGGATGTGGTCGGATTGTACGTTATGAGCACAGGTGCATAATACAACCTAAGAATTGTGCCCAAAGCATCTCAAACACTCCCCAATCAATGCTGCCTAGTATGTAAGGTAACATACAGCCCATGGGCCTACATATAGCGCGAGTCGACAACGTGTTCCATCCATTCGGGGATAGGGAAAGTCGCTACAGCAATACCTAGGTTACATGTCCATCTGGGTCTACTACGTTACATATCAAAAGCATCAATATTGCAACTCCTACACGCAGCCACCCTCCATCAGCACCCCAAGTTAGACAGCTTTATACCCCAGCACATAATTATCAAATGTATCAAAGGGGCAGCAGATACATCAATCAGTCAAGGCTGCCTGTATACTCAGCGTCAGGGTCTCCTTTTGGGGATGCAGCATTACATTTACATTCTATACATTACCACCGCTGGAGCACAGTGCAGTCTCCGCCTCAGCATCGAGGCCGAGGCGGATACGTCTGCAAGAATTGCTTGCAGTGTAGCAAAGTCAGCCTTCATTCCGTGGTCAAGGGTGGAACCGTCTCATCTTCCGATTATAGCGTCAACCGCAACCCATATGATTTACAAGACCTGTTCCCTCATGGTTGATGCCAGTGTCCTGGATTCGTTCCGGTTTCTCCGGCAGCCGGCTATGGAGTTAGTCCGATGAGGAGATGAGTTAGCCGTGTCTTAGTCAGAATCCCGGCCCAGCTCAGTGTATTTTTGCTCTTTTCTTTTAGTGATCAGTTTCTTTATGAAGTCCTGTGCCGCCTTTGGTGGTGGTGGTGTCTGCAGCATCGTCGCTCGCCCTTCATGTGTTACTCGCAGTCTAGCTGGGTATAGCATGGCATATTCTATACCCAGCTAACAGAGCTTTTTTTCGCAGGTTTAAAGTATTTAAGTGCCAACTGCACCGTCATTGTAAAATCTGGTTAAAACGCCAGGTTGTTACCTTGGTAAGTGATCTGCTGTTTCTCCCTAGCCATCCTCAGGATTGCGTCTCGATCCTTGTAGTTGAGGATTCTGGCGACGATGGGTCTCAGAGGGGCACCTGGCGGAGGTCTGGGGGCCAATGTTCTATGCGCCCATTCTATAATCAGGACTGCGGAAAGATTGTTGGCACCAAAGATGTCGCCCAGCATGTCCTCCACATATGTCTCCATTTTACAAGTGTTTGTGCTCTCCGGAACGCCCGCAATTCTAACATTGTTGCGGCGCGACCTCGCCTCCAAATCCTCGGCCTTGTTCTTTATGACCTCTAGGATCTTCTCCTTATCTGTGCATTTGCGAGTCGTAGTATGTGATCCGTCTTCCACTGCTGTTATGCGGTCTTCGGCTGCGTCCAGACATTCACCCTGTTTATCTAATTTAGCAGACATGCTATCCACTCTTTGAGTGAGCGAGTCCAGTTTTCCATCTATAGTTTGGAGACTTTGCTGTAAAGCTTGTAGGGCACCCTCCATGGGCCTGCCCGTTGTCTGCTCCGCCTCCAATTCAGTGTCTGAATGGGCTGTAGCACTCTCAGTGTTGCGCTTAGTTTTGAAAGACAGCTGCGGCTGCTGCCTGTCTGGTTTTCCCATTATTGCTGAGGTTTAGGGAGGAGGCCTGGTATCGTCCGGCCTCGTACAGGAATTTAGTAGGGTAGACTCATGGCACTATGCAGAGTAGTCCCGCTATGTTGAAACTGTTATATCCAAGTCCAGTCACAGATATAGTAGTGGGGATCTATGGTATTGACTGACCACCGAAGAATAGTGCAGAAGGTCGCTCCGCAGGCGTTCACAGTCTCTATATATATGGTCACCTCAGTGAGATGGCATCACCCTCGATCAAGTCCACAGAGATATGTCAGTAACTGTGTGCCCCACCACAGTGTGTTGAAGAGGCCCCGACGTGCGCCGTAAACCGCTCCCCTCCTCCAGTACCACCAAAGCCGCTTCTGTAGGTCCCTTTTCAATAGCTGGTACTTGGCTGTTCAAAGCGCCATCGAGGACTTCAGGGCGAGGGTCCTGTGAAGTGTGATGCCCGCCATTCACTAGACTCCCTGCATGCAGGAGAAAACATCATCTGGAGCCGCCCGGTATTGCGGGACACGTGTGCAGACTCTCTTAATTATGTGCCAGTATGTCCTTACGCAGCTTCGATAGCACCAAGCGTGGTGGTGCTGTCAGTGGTTCCCAGGACACACACTCGGCAGTTTAGAGACAGCAACGCGGGTGGACGGTGCGCAGATAGTTCGTGCAGCGCACCATTTACAGTGCACACATTGGTGATGTAGGTCACTATCACAGTATCGCGGAGCGTAATGGACCATGCAGGAGCACTTGAATCTGTGCCTTAGTCGCCGCCACACCTTATCGCCAGCCAATATCTCCGTCCTCCCTGTTCATTTTCCCCAGGTCGCTCCCTCACCACATCTGCCTGCCATTTTATGCACATTGGATCACAGTCATCGTTGTGCCGTGCAGGGGGTCTATACAGCGGTATTCCTCTCACAGCTCGCTTCAATGTGCCGCACACCGTGTACCACAGCCTGTCCGCTGCGCCATGCAGTCCAGCTCCAGCCGCCAGACACTCTTAGGAGCCGCAGAAAGAGTTTCACCCACTCTGGATAGTATATACACTGGGCGCTGCCATTTTGAGAGCGCCAGGTTGCCTCCGCACGCTCAGAGTCTACACACGTTTTCTCAACCACAGGGCTGCAGTTGGCGACCCTAAGCACTCCTAAGAATTGCTGAGTGATTCCGACGTCCCAGGCGGTAATTTATTTATATTTTAGCGCCCGCTGAAAGACTTTATTGTCGGATAATGTTTCCGACCGGCGGAGCTGCCTCAGGAAGCAGCCATCCCGCAGCACGCCCTGAAGACCATGCAGTGCCCAAAAAAGCATTTTGTTGGGATCCGGATGAAAATAAAAAACAAACATGGGCTCCTGTAATTCATTCATTATTGGCCTCTGGACGGGGCAGGTCTCTGGGGCATTATGCAAATATAGGAGCGGGCCGACGGGTCTTCCTCATGGGCTACTAACGCCTCAGGTACCACCATCTCCTCATGGCTTCTATCTTTATAAAATGCTGGGGAGACCGGTACGGCCTTGCCTGCTGCCCCGGGGACCGCCCCCTACTTGGAGCAACTAATTAAAGAAGTGTGAGAGGCTGTGCGGCTCCCCCGCAGACCGCCACCTCCCAGGGGCTCAAATAATCTAATGGAGGGGGTCCGTTGCAGCCCACGGCCCCTCACCTCCCGGGTTGAATTAACAATTGGAGGGGGGACCATGCGGACCCCTTCCTGGAGTCATAGATGGCCCTGTAGACTGCCATTCCTTAGGGCCAGCTCCTGCTATGTCCTGGGGTGTCCACCCCTGGGACACAACTTTTTGGTATGGCTTGGGGAGAGCATTCCGCCCCCGCCAAGCCATAGCAAACGCAGCTCCACTTTCAGCAAGCAAGAGGTTGCTGAAAGCAGAGCAAAGTGCTTTTGGACAGAGGGAGCTGCATGTTCAGCAGCTTCTTTTCTACAAAAGCAACGCCGGCATCCGCAGGACCCGGAAAGTTGGCAGGACCCAGGAGGATGGGGTCCCGCAGCACCCCCCTCCTCCCCGAATAAATTAAAGCAAGTTGCCCCGCCCCCTTTCTTCACTACTCTGCAAATACGCCTCCTAGAGCACTATTGTTTGGGGGATGAAGTGACCTTGAATGCTGAGAGTCTTTGGGGGCAAAAGACCTCCTGTTAGCTCCAGTAAATACCGCACAGTGGGATTGCTGAGATGTCTTCAGAGACCACGTCCCCTTTTTCTACCACTCTGTAAACATGTCTTCTGGTGCACTACTTGTTAGGAGGGAAGGGGGCTTAATCCCCAAGAGTCCTTGGGGGCCAGAAACCCCTCCTGTTACTTCCATGAAGTCCCACACAGCTGGATTGCTGAGAGGTGGTCGGAGGCCACGCCCTCTCTTCCTGCCACTATGCAAACGTGCCTTTTGGCATATATATGCAGATTCCTGATATGATGTTTATTACCATTGGTGAGTGACAGGACGGGCAATGACTCAAGAGAGGAGAAGCATCATGTGGGTCACGATATACCATCCTTTCCTCAACAACAATAACAAACAGCAGCCGTTTACGGCGGGTTTATGACTTAAATAAACCCCCAATTTTGCTGCACAGAATCCTGCCTGCTGTGTTTGTATATGTCTGAGAGCGTGAAAGTTACAACGTTTTCAAGAATATATATATCTATACATACACACACACACACACACATATATATATATATATCTATACACACACACACACACTCACACACACAAACAAATCGAAGAAACTAATACAGACATTTTGAGAAAAAAAGATGCTGTAGCTGATTGAAAACATCTGACAATAACAGCCTTCAAAGGGAGTGGGGAGAGGGAGCAAAATAGATGTTATATGTTTGTGTAACGCAATAAACAAAATAGGTTGGTCAAAGAAAACCGTGAAGATGAAAAATGAGGCGGAGCCAAATTTTGCAAAGACGCCAACAGAAACAAAAAATAAGGTGCATTTGCATAGGCCAGTAACCAAAAGAGAAGATTTTACATCGTGGTCTGGCAACAATGACTGAATGTTAAATTGTGTGAAAGCACTAGTTGAGGCCAATGCAGAGGAAAGGAGAGTATATAAGGTTTGCTGCGATATATATGTAGTTTTTGCTAGGATTTCTCACGTAAATTATGGGGTTTTATGGGGTTGTGAAGTGTGTGTGAGAGAGTCCAGAATTTTGCCACCGACACTTTTGCAGCACCTGCCTGTTTTCCGTGGTTGACTGCTTGTGGGCCCCTATGATGAACTAAATGTTTCATGCCATGGCTAGCAGGCGACAGGCTTGGCCACTGAATAAGCATGCTTGGCCTGACTAATTTTCTTGGGGCGTATGTCAACGTAGTAGGAGCAATGCTTGGTTTGGTCCAGAGGCCATGATTAGTACCTAATAAAACTGTCAGGAATGAGAAGGCTTCTGTTGCTAAAATGCAAATAGCCCGCCCTCCAAATTCTCTTACTCTGAGAGAAAGAGAGTGCATAATCTTGCCCGTGATCGCCTACTTCCTTGACCCACCTCATCATATCCCAGAATGGTAGATTTAAAGCTCTAAAGTAATGTTACCAAACAATACACTGGTACCAAAGGGCTTTCCTGGCATGGCCTTACTTCTGGTTCAGAGTAACCTGTAACTAGGCCTTTGCAATTGTAGTGCACATTGAACAGGAAGCAACAGGCACATTTTTCAAGGTAATTATGTATGCTCGGTGCCTATCAGCAGCTGCAAACTCTTGGCAGTATAGGATCCAAATTATGCAACAAATTCGAAGGTATATGACTTTTTATAACACCCTGGAATCTGACCATCTTCCTTGAAAATGGTTTTCCCTCAATAGTATATTTAAGGCTTTCTACTACCTAGTGTTCTTCAGTCCTCTGATGTAGTGTTTATTTTGTAAAACAAAAAATGATGGAGCCACAATTTTACTCAGAACCCCGCGACCTGCAATATGAATATCGGGGGTGCTGAATACCAAGGCTGAGTAGTCTGGCTTCCAACTCATGCATCTTTCCTCCACCACCAGATATTCCCTGCCCCTTTATCTCACTCTTGCAGGTTCTTTTTTATCCCTGCTTTCTGTCCTTGTCACTGTTATTCAGTTGTTCTCTTCCACTTCTTTTCCTCTTTTGTATTTTTCTCTTGCTTGCTCTGGGTGAAAGGCTAATGAAGAACAGTAAGTGCTTGTGCCAGAAAATGAGTGCCGGCGGGCCCCATCGGCAACCATCACTTCTAATTAAGCACTGTGTTGTAAGAACTCAGTTTGTGGGTAATAGCAGTCAAATCTTAAGAAATTTAACAAATGATCATTATATTTCTCGGGGCAAAATAAAATGAAAATCACGTATGCTACATACCTCCACAAGAAGGTCGACAACGTCAGAGGGCATTTTTTCAATTAGTATTTCTATGACCCTTAAAATTTCTCCTTTCGCTCGAGCCAAGGTGCTGGTGTGAATATTCTGTTGAGATTGTGTGTTTGCAGCAAGAGCTGTATGCCTATGTACCTAAAAGAAAGAAAGAAAATGAGCAGTCCAAAATATATGAATAACCATTGAATACGTTCTAAAGTTTCTCTTTTAACATTCATTTAACCGACTAGACCTGAATTATACTTATGCATTTAAGCAACAGATTCCTTCAAGAAATCCCTATAATACATTCTTTACCTTACGCATGTGTTAGACCTATCAGCCGTAGGGTGATCTTCCCCCCAACGTTTTGCCTACCTACCTGCATTTTTGTGCTGAAATAAGTTTTTGTTGGCCGTAGAACTCTGCATACTTTACCATTGCTAAAGTGCTAGTGCTTTCCCTCCAAACATGCTTTGGTTGGCTTACACCTAATTAACATATTTAATTTACTTACAAGTCCCTTGTGGAGTGGTATACCATCTACCCAGAACCTATACTTTACATGCTGCTAGTGGGCCTACAACACTTGTTGTGCCGTTCACTTAAGTAGCCCCTTAAAACATGTCCCAGGCCTGCTATTGCAGCCTGTGTGCAATTTTAAACTGCCAATTCGACTTGGTAATATAACCACTTTGCCATGCATTAAGCTCCCCTTTCATTGCACAGAAGTTACTCCCTGAGGTTGGCCCTAGATACCCCGTCGGGCAGGGTGCTTTGTAAATAAAAGGCTAGACATGTACTTTTAGGTTTTCGAGTTCTGGTAGTGAAAAACTCCTAAATTTGTTTTTTCAGTAGTGAGGTCTACCTGCCCCATAGGATAAAATTGGGTTGCCCTATTACATTTAGTATGTTCTAATTTTGGATTGGGACCAGGTATCCAGTTCATGTTTGGTATCTATGAAATTGTAATGAAAAATCCTCTTTAATATTGCAGTCAGATTTTTTATTAACATTCTAAAAATGCCACTTTTAGAAAGTGCCATTTTCCTGCTCTTATCCCTTTTATGCCTGAAACCTGTCTTGGGTCAGATGACTGGGTCTAACTGACAGTTATACTTTGTGAATTCCTCCCAGACAGTCACATAATAGAGGAATTAGATGTGCCTAAATGGGATATCTGCTGGCAGGATGGGGGGCAGAATGGAGCACAACCCCACTTGCAAGTGAAGAGGGTGTGCTCTGCCTTCACACACATGACCCATCACCTCCACATTGTCAATACAGCCAGCTTGCAGACAGAGCAGGGGAGTTAGGAAGCTTCTCTCATCTTCCAGAGGAAAGGCATCAGGCTATACAAATAGGACCTTTAAACCCACTCTTCAGTTCACTCCTGGACGTGCAGAAGGACACTCAGAGGTCTCCTGTAAAGTTCCAAATGAACACAAAACTGGTTTGAGGGTTGGCTCTTGTTTATTAGGTACAGCCTTAGCAGAGACCTCAATCACATACAAGTCTCAGCAACCAACTGAGCTTGAAGCATAACATATTCCAACCTGGAAACACGCTACATTCTAGATTACTACATCACCCCTTAGATACAGAACACCACATCACCTCCCTAACTCAATACCATAAAATAAGGAAAAATAAGGAAAAATAAGGGAGAAAAATATATGAAAAAAGGAATAAATAGGAATCTGCTACAATCCTAAATAAAAAAATTTTTAGCAAAAAATATTACTTCATACAATCTTGTAACTGAAGAGGTACCTTTGTTACACGTTGAGGCCTACATACGCTTATATGTTAATTTTGTGATTTCACAAAGGATGAGACATTTTCACCAGTAGGGAAGTACTTAGCCACTCTGTTCAAGTTCCAAACTCGGTGATCATTTGTCTTTACTGCATTCCTGAACACTTTGAACACCATGAATAGTTGACTCAATTTGGAAGTTGCACCCCCTTTCTTGGGAGATTTTTACCCAGTCGTCTACCTGAACCTCTCTGTTCTTGACTGCCTTTCTCTCATCATACCACATTTTTCTCTTCATGATCATCTTCTTTTCTTGTTCGCTCCATTCCCTAGCATCTAAACCCTGATCCTCTATTCTCATGTGTTTTTCTGCAACCCACCTGGGAATAACCTCAGTATTGGCCACTCTACCTTTAAATAGCTGAAAAGGAGATAATCCTGTAGAGGAATGCAAAGTGAAACAGTACTACTGCACCTTTTTATTTATGGCTACTTACCAGTCTATCCCTGCCACAACAGCTTGCTGTAATGTTTCTTTAAAAACCTTGAGGAGTCTCTCAACCACACTATTACTTTCTGGGTGGTATAGTGCTGCATTACTATGTTTTATCCCTCTTACTCTCAGTAAGTCTTCTACCACACCCGAAGTGAATTGAACGCCATTTATCAGAGAGTAATGACGTAGGAAATCCCTCTCTACCAAACAGGTCTTAAAAAAAAAAATCAACCACGTCAGATTCTACCAAACCCACAATCTTTATCTCAGGCAGACCTGAAAACATGTTAATGCACACTAACACATACTGATCATTGTACTTGACCCATGCTATCCACAGCAATGTCAAGCAAGAGACCACTCGCCTGCTCCCTCAACGGCATGGGTTGTGTCCTACACTTAAACACCTTATCACTACGAGAACACTCAATACAGTTCCTCACCATCCTCTCAATGCTTACATCCAATGCAGGCCACCAATACCAAACTCTGACCATCTCTTTGGTCTTGGCAATGCCCAAATGACTAGCATGAGCACTGTTGAGTTACCTTTCCATTACTTTGACTGGGGGAATTAATTTGCTGCCTCTCATGAGCAGACCATCAACTACTGCAAACTCATAAGACACACCAAATTCAAATTCTTGCAGAGCCACTATCCATTTGCGTATCTTGTGAGACAAAGTCAATTCCTTTCTTCGTTATTACTTCTTTGAATGGTTTGTGATCCGTTTAGACTTTGAACCTTCCTCCCCAGATTAACCTCTTCAACTTGCATATAGACCAAAAGAGAGCAAGAGCCTACTTCTCTACCACTGAAAAATTAAGTTCAGTTCCCCTCGATGCTCTGGAGATAACTAAAACAGTCCTCTCCTTCCTATCCTTCCTTTGCAGGAGGACCGCTCTTATGCCTTTGGAGCTAGCATCTGTCATGATAAATTACGCATCTCTTGAATCAAAACTTCTTAAGTTGGGAGCTACTTTAAAACATTATTTTACATTTTAAAATGAATCCTTACACTCCACACATTTCTTTCCCTTCTTCAACAATTCTCTTAAGAGGAAAGTTTTCTTTGCAAAATTAGGCACAAACTTAAAGTAAAATTCAGCCATCCCCAGAAATGTACATGTTCCTCTTTATTCTATGGTGCACAAAGACTGAAAATTATATTAACTAAAGCAGCCTTTGGTTTGGTTCCGGACCCAGTGACAGCATGACCCAAATACTCAATTTCCTGGACCTCCAACCTACACTTATCTGCCCTCAATGCTAGACCAGCGTTACACAACTTTTTTTAATTGTTATTTATTTATTGGTATTTGCAAAGACATACGATGTCAAACCATAATGAACATACAGATCATTGAACAACAGTACCCTTCATCCAGATACAACTACACAGTGTAATCCATAAATACAATTAATATTAACACAGTTTATACAACCAGTTACTCAATTTCATTCGTGTTCAGGTAATCTATTAAATATTTCCAATAATCTTTTGGTCTCGAACCTGCAGGTAATTCTTTTTCATATGTTTGTAGGGTGTCTTTACAGTACACTAGATCTTGAATCCAATGCTTGACCCTTGGAGCCTTCTTGCTACCCCAATTCAAAGAAACTCTACGCTTGGCCATTAATAGAGCGATGGCACAAAACTTACGTTTTACAGCACGTACATCTGGCACCAGACCCAAGAGGCATGTACGAACATTACATGTAATTACAGTTTCCACCATTTTCCCTAGCACTTGTGTGATCTGCGCCCAATTGTTTGCCACCGCTACACAATGCCACGCAAGATGTATAAAATCTGCATTGTCAACATTACATCGTGTACACCTGGAGTCCATGCGTAATCCATATCGGCAAAGCCGCTCTGGTGTATGGTACGTCTGATGTAGGTATTTAAAATGTAATATACGCAGGTTACCATTGGGCGTCAGTAAGCTTGTCAGTGCACAAGTTGTAGCCCATTCTTCCTCTGATAAAGGGGTATCCAAACAATCATTCCACTTGTCCTGTTCCCTATACATGGTGCCCGCTACATCTTCCTGTAAGGTAACATACAGTTTAGAGACCATGTGAGTAGGCGTGGGCGTAGTGAGTAATAGTTGCAGTGATGTCAATTGTTGTGGTTCCTCAGGAAATGTTGGGTAGAGTTTCTTTATCGCCCCCTGTAACCTGTGATACGTGAACCTAAACATTAGTGTTTGATTACAAATTAAGGAAAGGCCATCTGACATTTTAAACACACCGTCGTGGTATAGATCCCCCATGGTGTCAATGCCCACTAGTCTGAGTAACCCCAAACCCACCTCCTCCTGAGTGACTGATATAGCGAGGTGGTGATGTAGTGGGAGAGCTTGAGCATATAGCGGGGTCTTATGTGCCTTACTGGCCATTGTGCGCCAAGCAGCATTTGTAGTGTCTATGGTATTAATGTCTCGGTTGTGTAGTGGGGGCCTATGATGTGTTAGAACTGCTGTTAGTGGAATCGGCAGTGCATCGCCCTCTTCAATTGCAACATGAGTGAGGAAGGGGACTTTGTGATACCAGAAGTGTGCGAATTGTGCTTGCACACATAAGTAATACAATAAAAAATCCGGGACCTTGAATCCACCCCGCGAGTAAGGTAACGTTAATGCACGCGTTTGTATTCAGGCCTGTTTACCCGCCCATATCAGACGGAGCACCATGGTGTTTATCCTGCGGAACACCTCCGCGGGTGGCTTAATGGGAACATTAGTGAATAAATAAGGGAATTTAGGCAGAATAACCATTTTCACGATGGCCAACCTATCAGCTAGGGAAAGTGGTAGATGGATCCATCTCTCAATTTTATCCTCCAGTGTACTAATCGTCCTGGCATAGTTAGTACAAATAACTACTTCTGGGTCTATATGAAACCAGACTCCTAAGTATTTTACTGGTTCCGATTGCCATTCTAATGGGTAATCAGTTGGATGTGGGTGAGTGGTGTCCGTCAGCGGAATTATTAGTGATTTGGACCAGTTGATTTTTAGTCCTGACCGTTGCCCAAATTTGATATACTCCCTTAATAAAGGATTGAGATGCTACTTTGGGTCCCTAATATATAGCATTATGTCATCTGCATATAGTGATATATGCAAGGGGCGTTGCGGGAACTGGAGCGCCGAATAGTGGTGTCCCTGTCTGATTTTGCAGGCTAGTGACTCAAGTGCAATTGCAAACAGCAGGGGGGGACAGAGAGCATCCCTGCCGTGTCCCCCGTGCTATAGGTATGGCGTCAGATATGTATTTGTTGATCTTGATACGCGCCACTGGGGCCGCATACAACACTTGAACCCATTGTAAAAAAATCTGGGGAAATCCCATACAACCCAATACTGTATGCAAATATGGCCATTATATCGAATCAAAGGCCTTTGCCGCGTCTAACAGTATCGTAGCACTTTGGTGCTAGGGAATAAATAATGAGATAACGTGAAGAGTTTCCGGGTGTTATGAGCAGCTGACCTCGATGGGATGAAGCCCGATTGATCAGGCAAGATCAAATTGGGCATCAGTGGCTGTAACCGGGTGGCGAGTAATTTGGACAAAATCTTTGTGTCCACTTTAATTAGGGACAGAGGTCTGTAAGAGTCCCAGTACTCTGGATCTTTATGGGGCTTCAAAAGGGCTATTAACATGGCTTCCCTTAATGTCTGTGGCAATAACAGTTTATCATGTGCATCTCCATACATTTCCATTAGAGGTTGAGCTAACTGGTCAGCAAATGATTTATAAAATTCACAGGTAAACCCGCCAGGGTCCGGAGCTTTCCCGTTGGGAAGGGATTTAATAAACTCAGTGACCTCTTCCACCGTTACTGGTAGCGACAGATATTCTCGTTGCGCATCGGATAGCCACGCTATCGACACGTTTGCTAGGTAGTGTACAATTTCCTCCGGGGAAGCAGTGGGTTGCGAAGTGTATAACTCCCCATAAGCAGACATGAACTCTTTTAGGATACCTTCGGCATCCCGGTGCATGAGTCCCCTCCCATCCCTAATCGTCTGTATCACATTTGGTGAGCGTCCAGCACATATTTTGTCTGCTAGTGTTTTAACGGGCCTACCGCCTTCGCCGTAAGATCGAGCTATCTTGCGTTTTGTAATATATTTAAGTTCGTCTTCAGCGTATGTTTGATATTCTGATAGTACCGACCTAATATTACCTAGAATTTTCGCATCTTGTGTATGTTCATACTCACGTTCCAGAGTACGGAGCCTATCTTTACTAAGGGATAGCTGACGTCTAATATCTCTTAAAATACCAGCCGCAGTGCTTATGCAGACCCACCCTAATGGTAGCTTTAAAAGCTTCCCATAGGAGACCTGGATCATCAGTAGTAGGTGTATTTAGCTCAAAATATTCAGTAATGGCTTTGCTAACAGTGTCAACTGGGTCAAGTAGCGCTTTCGCATTGAACCTCCAGCTATATGGGGGCGGTACAAATGTGGCATCAGTACTGTAAGTAATACCGGATTATGATCAGACAATGTCTTGGGTAGATGAGACACAGACCTCGTCCAGTGCGACACGTCACTAGCACCCAACCAATAGCCTATGCGAGGCCAGCTGTTATGCACGGCCGACATATGCGTAGCCTCCATGTCTGTGGGATGCCTAGCTCTCCAGAGGTCCACAAGCAGCATGTCTGCTACTATATCGTTCAATTTGCTTCTGCGCACGTTTATGGGGTTCTGTCGATGCTCCAGATCTATCCAGGGCGTCATTTAATGCAATATTAAAATCCCCTCCCCAAAGTGATGGAATGTCAGGTAGGTCAAGGATCTTAAGCCAGATATTATGGTAGAAGGTAGGGTCATCGATATTGGGACCGTATGTATTAATTAAAGCGAGTCTGTGACCTCTCAAAATTCTAGTTACTATGACATAGCGGCCCTTGGCATCCATAACTATCCTCTACTTGGAAATTCAAGCCCTTTTTGAAGAGGATAAGTACCCCCCTGGAATATGAGGAATATGCAGAGCCATGTACGGATTCCGCCCACCGGTGGCCAATACGATTATTTGCATTAGGGCGATATATGTCTCCTCTAAGAAGGCTATATCAATCTGCAGCCTATCAAAGTAAGCTAGCATTTGACGCACCTTTTTGAGGTTCTTGAGACCTCTGACATTCCAATCCAGTAGATTTAAATGTCTAGGTAATGATTTCTCAGTAGACATGTCTAATTTAGGATACCTATTACAGCCTGGTGTACCATTTGTCGCATGCGCGCGACATATCGACTATGGAGCATAATAATGATGCATAGTGTGATGTTCCCCTGGACTACAGCGGTACGTCTTAAGTGCATTGATCCGTAAAAAACAATTCCCAACTCCTACCTCCCTCCCACCACCCACTTCATCATCCCAATTATGCCAAAGACATGTCCCCACATTCATAAAGAACATAATTAAATCTCAGTCGGGGAACTCCTGTGTGGGGGGTCCACCGAATGCACACATCTGCATCCAATATAGTGGATGTGGATAGGTGTACAATAGGTATGCAGACTAAGAAAAATTCATAACCACCCATAAAATATAAGTGATACATTGAAAGTGTCAGGTAGTATTTGCAGGGCACCTCGACCCGCACCACCCCGAACTACCTACTATTATTACATTCAGACAGTTTTTTAAACAATAACAACAAACACCAGCATGTAAACAAGGCATGAGGCGGTGTTTCAGGCACGTGGGGCAATATACCCTCCCTCAGGAAACATCCCAAATATGAAGTATCTATGAATCAAATGCCAACTTCAAAGGAGCAATCCGCAAGCCCAGCAACTTATGTATGCAAAAGGTAGCATGACCGCACATCAGAGCGCCGTCTGGGTGTGCGGCATGTAGGCATACAGTATTCATTAACTTTAGGCCCTGTTGTCTCGTGCAGGCCATCTCCTCTGTGCGAAAACCTAAATATTGCAAAAGACGGATTAGCACAACTATCAGGAGTTCGAGGGGGTGTCCTTTTTAAACACATTATACAGTAATCATGTAGTCCCTTGGAACTCAGTTTACACCCCCAGGTGATTGGATCAGCAATGTCACATATACTATATCTGTAACGTTTCCTCCAGCAGCACGCTGCCAAAAGTGCCTATTGCCTTACCAGTTCATGACGAAAGGAGACAAATATCCTACCCTTACAAGCGGTTGTCAGTCCGAATCTTGAGTCTGCTCAGCACGGTTCTGGTCTCGCCACCTTTGATGCAATTTCTTTAGAAAGTATTGTGCGGCTTTCAGAGTAAGAAGGATCGTGGAGTGGCCATCATGAGTTACCTTCAGCCGAGCTGGGTAGAGCATAGCGTACTCCACACCCAGCTCTCGCAGTTTCTTTTTAGCCGGATTGAACTCTTTACGCGCTAGCTGAACTGACATAGTGAAGTCTGGGTAAAACTCCAACGAGTTACCCTGATAATGAATTTGCTGCTTCTCGCGGGCCATCCTCAAGATCACATCACAGTCTCTGGAATTAAGAAGGCGGGCGATGATCGGTCGCGGAGGGGCGCCCGGCTTCGGTCTCGGGGCCAGGGATCTGTGGGCGCGCTCCACCAGAAACACTGGGGAAAGATGCTCTGTGCCAAAGATGTTGCGAATTAGTTCCTCCACGTTGGTTTCCATCTTCCCCGTGTTTGTGGATTCCGGAATACCCGCGATCCTGATGTTATTCCGGCGTGACCTCGCCTCTAAATCCTCTGCTTTGTTTTTTATCACATCCAAGAGTTTTTCCATTTCCGCGCACTTCTTAGTGGTAGTATGGGACTCATCCTCCACCGCAGATATCCGGGTTTCTGCTTCAACGAGTCTTTCCCCATGTTTATCTAATTTCGCCGCCATGTTGTCGACTCTTTGGGTAATAGTGTCTAACTTTCCGTTGATATCCTGTAAGCTCTGTTGAATGACTTTTAGCACTGCCTCCATGCAATTAGGTGCCAGTGTTTCGCCATCAGGTTCAGTATCGGACTGCGCAGTAGCTCCCTTAGTGTGCTTGTTTGCTTCAAACGTGAGCTAAGCCTGTTGCTTTATCTGGTTTCCCCATCTTGCCCACGTAGTGGTGCCACCAGCACTGAGAAGGAGAACAGGAGCGTCCAACACAATAGAACGTATGGCAACGTAAGACAAAGATGAAATGGACTACACCAATCACAGTCCCAGATGCACGGCTGCCGCCACACTGAAGGACAATCCTCCGCTCATACGCCACCTCAGCCCTCCAGCAAAGCCGCATAGGCGTCTGGTCAAGAGCGATCCAGGCAATTCAGGGTAGCACAGCGCAGACCCACAGCCCCCGTCAGGACAGCATCAACAGCAATGTACGCTTGTATGAGGAGCACCACTTGTTAAAGAGATGTCACCGGCACCTAGGTCAATGGGCACTCATGGTTGCTTGTGGCATACACCGGTCCACGCCGTGTTAGACACGATGGGTGCGGCCGCCGCAAGAAATAGCTGCCACTCTACACTGAATTTTCGCCGCCTTCCCTGTAAGCGATGAGCACATCTATGAACCCGCACATATCTCAGGCCTCCAAGAGTCTACACAGCGCCAATGCCCATGCGGTCAGATTCGGGAACACACTGCCACACCGACACCGTGAGCACCCAGTCGGACGCAGCTCCCGCCAGGCACAGTGCAGCAGGACCAATAATGCAGGCAGGCACCGACCATCCGCTACACATGCCACTGGTATCCGCAATCGAAGGATGAGCTGCCACTAGGCCACCAACGCCGCTGCAGCCGCCATTTTGAATGAAGGAGCCGTTATCACTTCCTTTGGAATCAGCTCACTGCCACTCCTGCCGTCGTCCATCTATTATATGCCCCTCCTGGCACCGCAGGTCTTCCTAATCCCTCGCCTGAGCCCCCGCAGTTACAGCCATACAGTGCCCCATATGTTCCAGCTCGGGAGTAACACAGCACGTTGCCACTATGTTCAACACTGCTGCACCTCGACCCCAGCACCAGCTCGCAATGTGGCCGGTGCCCCCTTGCTGCACTATAACACCTACACATCTCCCGCGGGGTCCTGTATCCTCCGTTACTCACTGTTGGGGCATGTTCCCGCGAACTCCACCATTGTGGGTGGCCGAGAGCAGCTCCGGAATACTGCGGTATTACTGTCCTCTAGGGAGCCGCCATTTTGCACGCCTCCTGCTGCCCGCGTCCTCGGAGCAATCTGCCTACCAGAACTCTGCCCCCGCCATCAGCAATGTCACTTTCCCTCGAGATCTGGGGCGCTACGATGGTCTCGTGTGCTGGACTGTATGATCTACAGGTCCAAGCCTATCATGCCAACAGCGGAGCGCACCGCACCTCTATGACTTGGACCGCCGCCATGTTACGCCGTCATGGTCCCGGGACGCCAGACAGCCGCTCGTGGTTTCTTCGCCTCAGTAATTGCTTCAGGGCTCCGACACCACTCAGTTTATGGGCAAGTCGTTCCGACGTGCATGTCTGCTAGTTTCACTCGGATCCGCGGCTGCAAATCTGAGTTTTTGAGGATAACTGCACCTGTCCGGTGGAGCTGTCTCAACAGGCAGCCATTCCGCTGGGCACCCTCTAGCGCCCCCCCAGCGTTACACAGCTCTGCCAACTTATTCCGCAACCTACTATTATGTTCCTTGCGATCAACACCAAATATCAGAATATCATTGATATATTTTGACACCTTCAATTCCCAGAAAATTGTGTTTCATTACCCTCTGAAATACAGAGGCAACTGAAATTAACCCTACGGCCATTCTCAAGAACTTGAAGGTACCAGAAGGCGTGACAAATGCAGTTAGTTCCTGGGACTGCAACTTTACTTGATGGTAGGCGGAGGTTAGGTGTAAATACGAAAAATGCTTTGCACCATTAAGAGAACTCAACATTTCATATATATTTGGAAGGGGATAGTGGTTCACTACCACCGCTTTGTTGAGTTCTCTCAAGTCTACACAGAGCCTGGCCTCACCATTGGCTTTACAGGCCATGACTATTGGAGATAACCAATTAGTAGCCTCCACCTCCTGTATGATTCCACTATCAACTAGTTTGTTCAATACAGACCTCATACTCTCGTTCGCAAGTAACAGCACACTGTTTCACCTTTATGAGGTGACAATAATCTTTTAAGCAACCCAACTTGTCATTGAAAACTTCAGAAAATTCTGTTGTCCATACTTCACCCTCCTTCGACACAGAACTGACGGAAGGCATGTCCTTAACACACACAGAAGGTTTCCACTATGGTCTAGGTACACATATATATATCCTGTTGAAGAACCCAACTAATAAGAGAATCTCCTTTCACAGAAATGTATACTTTCGTGGATTAATTCTTTCATGAAACTCAATGGTACAACAGAAGTAACCCAACAAGTCAATGGGCTAACCCATAACCTTTAGGTTTGATATCAGGCTTATGAAGTCCCACCTTTTCAACTAGGCACTGCTCATAGAAAGGTTCCGGAATGACTGTAATCTTTGCCCAAGAATCAAATAACATTTTCACAGGTTCATCATTGACCAAGACAACTTCTAATGGGCCATCGGAAGAAGAATCCCTCACCTGGAGAATGTTAATCTCTTCTACATCCCCTTCACACTCTTCATCAAATTCAACTTTTCGCATTTTCTTCAAGATCTTTGCTGATCTGCAGCACTTGGCAAAGTGACCTTTACGTTCACAGCTTTTACACATGAGTTTTCAACCTGGACATTCTTTGCAACTAGCAAGGAGACCAGCATTACCACACCGAAAGCACTTCCCTTAAAACAATTTTTGAATAGGCTTGAAACTCATGGGTATCTTACTCTTAGACACTTTCTCATGAATGATTTTCACTGTGCTTCCGTCACCCTTCTCATTCTTTTCACCCCTGCATCCTTGCTTATCATATTAATACACTCCTTTGAATGTACTCATGTCTTGGCAGTGGTGAGAACCTCTTGAAGAGAGGGGTTGTCCTTCTAAAGGTGAATGTATCACCGCAGATGTGATGCGCTCAAACTCATTTGCAGAATGGTGAGCGTGTCACTGTAGGCACGCCAAGTGAAATTGCAAGCTGCAGACTGTGTAACTCCTACAGGTGAGTATGTCACCGTAGAGACGCAACACCAGCTTGCTGGCACTGCCAGAAGGAACTCCCAAAGCCGTAAACACATGTTGACCCGCTGCGCTACTATGTAAAACTTCTAGGGATTCTTTGGTATCGCGGCTAGCAGGTCACAGCAGTTCAGGCTTCTGGAGTATGCGTCCTCTTCCAAGTCTTCCTCAGTCGCTGAAGAGTTCATGTAACACAGCAACGGCGTCACAATTGCTACGACATCTTCAGGGATTTTCTCTGGTTGTCTGTTGACTTAGAACTGTTGTAGACATTACAGAAGGTCGGTGCCAGGGTGAGGGAAAGAGATGTAACACAGTATTCCATAAGTATCGTTGCTAGGTAGTGAGGAGCAGCTTTTGAAAACTTGCCTACATGCTCCACAACTTTCAGGTAGGGCAGGCCCATTCCGAGGGTAGAGATTTCATCAAAAGACATAAAATCCAAATTAAATCCAGGGGTGAACATAACTGGCCAATCCAGTGCAAAAGCGCAGAATTTGTAATCTTCAAAAAGCACCGCAGGGTGAACAGATTAAGTGTTGAGGTCTCTACCAAACTGGTTATTCAAAGCTGATTAAAAGTCCAAGATGAGCTACAAACGCATCCATTCCATCCTCGTCACCAAATGTAAAGTTCCAAATGTACACAAAACCGGTTTGAGTATCGGCTCTTGTTTATTAGGTACAACCTTAGCAGAGACCTCACCACATCCAAGTCTTAGCACCAGACTGAGCTTTAAGCATAACACATTCCAACCTAGATACACACTACATTCTAGATTCCTACTTCACTCCTTAGATACAGAACACCACATCACCCTACTGCTGTGCATTCACCAAGACTGCTTTGCTGTACCTGGAAGGACTGTTTTGCCGCCTGGAGCCTGCTTTGAACCCTACTATGCCAGTCCTGCTGTTGAGCCGTGCATCTTCACCTGAACCCAGGACTACCAGAGTGACCCCAAGGACTAGTTTGCTGGCCTCCTGTTCAGAGCCACACTGACACAAAAGGCTACCAACATCTTGAACCAGCAGCTAGTCCCAGCCTGAGAGAGTTCAGAAACGCCAAGTGGCGTCCCACCAGTCCTGGACCCTTGGTTGTGGTGCTAATGGTGCCTAGATGTCCAAATCCCAAAATTGAGGACTTAGAAATTTTTTGACCTAAAACTGCTCTGAGAAGGACTAATCTGCTCGCCTATCTGACAGAGGTGCATCGCCGGTCGTATTGAGTTTGCGGTTTCTCCTGCTACGTTCTAATCAACTGCAAAAGGAACAACTGATGGACAGAATGTTGGACAATGTAAAACATTCACCCCAGTACAGAGATATGGGCCTAAATTATTATTTTTTGTTCCCTATGCCATTCCAGCTTCTTTTGCATTCGTCGCCCTTAGTGGGAAGGGTATGCCCAAATGTGGGTCCCGTGCTCACTGAGCCACTGGATTCAAGCTCGCCTGGATAATGAGCGGTGATGCTCGAAACCGGTCACACAATGCTTGTTTCCAGTCCAGGGAGGACCAGGCTTGGCCATTCGGGCTGGACTGTTGCTATGTGGAACAGGGTCAAGACTGATTTGCATATGGCTGGGTCCACGCTGGGGTGGCATGGTGAACATAAGAATGATGGATTAAACCCAAATCTTTGCGACTCAGGGAACATGTTTGCATTGTTCAGCATTCTGTCCATCATTTGTTCCTTTTACGTTTAACGTTTTAATCAACATCAACAAATCCTGTTCATCAATCTTTCGCCAAAGCCTCTTAACCTCATCACGCTGGAGATTTTCAATTTCCAAAAAAAGAGATTAACTCTGAGCGTAGAAATCTTGACCACGACACCAACCCAGAGCTCCTCGATGATAACGCTCCCTCCTCGGACACTTCTTGCATGTGCTGAAATTTGCTTTCTCAAAACATTTTTTCTCAAAATTTGTTCAAAATCTGAAGGGAAGAGCTGGACAGGCCCAAACCACTTCTTGTATCCAAACCACGCTCCATCGCATCGGCCATATATTTCGACTTTGACCTGCGCTCATGCGAATAGATGTCCGTGGTTGGCGCTTTGATCTTTTAGGAGCTAGTTATTACTAAAAACTTTACAAATTCATAACTCTGGTTTTACTGAATTAATTTTTGTTGTTTTGGTGTCAAATATTTTATTAAACTTTACTCTATTTTTCTAAATTGGTGTGGAATTGTTCTTGTGTTGTGTTTTTACTTTATTACTGTTTCTGTGGTGCATAAATACTTTATATATATATCAAGGAACAGTGGTTCCTGTAGACAATGTATTGGATATTTAATAATCGTTAAGCACAATGGTATTTATCATGGGTAAAGATATGTCAGAAAGAGAATAAGAGTTAGACACAACAAAGAATTTATGTACAATGCTGTTTATGCAAGCATTGTAACTGTATTATGTAGCTAATAAAGAAGATAATAAAGAAAGTGCTCGGTGTCCCAAGTGAACTTAGAACCTACATATCAAAAGTGACAATTTGTGACATACAATAAGGTTTCATAATGTATAAGAAACAACCCTATAGTAAGTATACAGTAGTTATTAGCAGCCTTCTCGCGCATTAGTAGGGGCTGAAAAATGGTTCGTTTTGAGAGCACATTGATGGCGTTTCGACCCCACATTCAATACGGGGTCTCATCAGGACCTAACAATGAGGGACACCTGAAATTAAATATAATAGAAAATGACTCAGTCGGCCAGATGGAGGGAAACTGAAAAATTGTGGTTTTGCTGGTTACCTGAAAGGATGACAGTAAGCTGCCAGCGTGGAGATGTGCACACCGATAATAGTAGTGGCTCATAATAGAGTGATGGGGAAAAAAAAGGTTGTTTTATTTACTCATATGGGGCCCAACCAGTCACTGTTGAGGAGAGACAAAAAAGAGTGGCAATTAGATATCGAGGCTACGCTGTTATGTGTTAAGATTGATGTCAGAATCTGTAAAAGTCGGCAACTCACCCCTGTGAGGGGAAGGGGACCAACAGATCTAAAGGTTTGTTGCACTTACAAATGTCTGATTTCAAATGAAGAATCAAAACACGACAACCCGCATTGTGGATTACATTCTGTAAATGAAATAACATGAGAAGCGCAAAGATAAGATACTGTTACACTAGGAACCGGCTGGGTTCTAATGCCGCAGGTGGAGTTCAAGAGCACTTACTAAGAGAGGAGAGTGACTCATCTCCTATTTTCATATCAGTGGGCAGTCGTAATAAGCCATACCATGTGATAAGTGTCAAGGATGTAATAAGCCAATCTGGGGAGGACCGCTGAAGTCAGGCTCCTACTGTCAAATGGCAGGAATGCAGCACGCAGCTCCCGTGTCTATTTATAGACTGGAGCCACGCTTGCAGGGCCTCGTGGAAAGCAAACGTGGCCAGACATCGCTGGCGGCAGGGAAGAGCCCACCAGCATCGTGGTGCTCTGGGCTCTCACAAGGAAGGGCTCAGGAAGGCCTGTACAGAAAAGGATGTTGTCTTTTTCCATGAAGTTATTTGCAAAACGAAGGAACAAGAGGTAATATATCAGGTGCAATCTAAAAGATATGTATAAATACATTGGTCAAATAAAATCATACATATTTATATATATATATATATATATATATATATACATTTACAAGGACAAGTATCACTATGTTGTAACATCCTTTAGCGGTAGCAAGCTCATTCCACTTTTTCTGCTTGAGGGTGATGACGGCCCTTGGTAGCTAGACAGATAACATACCCCTAATGGGCATGTAGAAGGTCATGCCCATTAAGGTTATGTTATCTGTCTAGCTATAGAGGGCCATTATCACCCTCAAGCAGCACAACCTTTTGTTTTTTACTGATGACAGAGGGGTTATTCCCTATTAAATTCTCTAGCTACCCCTCCAGCCATCTTTTAACCTCACACTAGGACACCACTGCCACTCAGACCTGCACACACCCTTACAGCTTTCTCTCTAAAAAGATCTCTGAGAAAGTGACCCTTCGGGGGACCCGTAGGGCATTGCAGCGCCGGTCCGACGAGGAGCACTGCCAAATGATGAAGCATGACATCCTTTAGGGTGTGTGAGGGCACCAAGACCAAGACACGCTGTCCCCAGACCCTATAACTTGAGAACGACTACAGCTTTCTATTTCACGCTCTACGTCTCCCTTACAGGAACTGTGACTCTTGCAGAATACAATATATAGATATATTCGCTGAAAAAAACAAAGGTTACAGTAACGTTATAGTTAGGTGAATTTGGCAGTGACAACATTAACGATTTGAACTAAAAAAAAAACACAAAAATGTAACGGGAAACATCGTTTAGAACGCGGTCGTTACTACGAATTGCGCTGGATGGCGCTGTTGGGCAAGGAATGTTGTAATTTTATATTCCAACACCTTCCCTACTGTTACGTGGACTGGTGTTGGAATATAAAATTATAAGATTCCAAAATCCGCGCCCTCCAACGCAAGTCGTTGTAACGACTTGCGTTGTAATGCCCGCGTTGTCAAGTACCGCGATCTTTTAGATCGTGTTGCACTGACATACATCCAAATGTAACAGTTATAGTTGGCAGAGTTAATTATAACTTTTGCCCCGCCATGCACTGCTTATGATGTCACATATGACATCACTAATTATATCATCCAATGAGAAAGTTAGGTTGTTTTACAGTTCACATAATGGCGGGTAGCTATCATATTACTTTTCTACCAAATTCTGTACTGCCTGTGTTCAACTAATTGGTACAAGTGTTTACAAAACACATGTGCTCCTAATGCACCATAGGGGTGTAGAGGTATTGAACACGTTATAAATCTTTGTATTGAAGAGTAACTCTGTGTGCAGGTGACAGCTGACTTGTGTTCAGTACGTTCCACACAAAAGTATTGTAAGCAGCCTTGAGTTATTGGACAAAATTGTCTCAGCATAACAATTTCTACTTAACATAGAAGTCTGTGTGCACCAGGTACTAATCTATGTAAATAGTTTTTTTTTTGCTTCAGAAGATGAGCTATCTATAAAGTTTTCACCACAGTAGGAAGGCTGCAGGTAGTATGATCTTTAGAACTTGGTTATTTTAAGTGAATTGTTGCTCTTTGGACACGTTTTGCATATAGTGTATACTATTCTTAGAAGTTGCTCTTTAATACTCTGTGGTGTATTTCTTATGAGAGTTTCATTGTCTGCAAACAAACCGGTACAGAGTAAACTCTCTCCGTAGATTAAACAGTGTCAACAGTACACACTTTTCTCCTTATATACACTTATTTTCTCAATGTAGTTTCAGTGACTGTCAGGGGTTTTATACAAGTAAAGAGTATCCATAGTAAGGCATTAGTTATGTGAGTATCTGGAGAAACTTAGAATTCACTAAAAAGTTGTATACAGATTGAACACCGCTTGTAGGATAGGTTACCCTTTCATCTATGATTCATTGTCAACATGAACTTGGTTACCCATTAACTGTATGGTCAGGGTCACTGTTGCAAATAACACGAGCTTGCTTTACCTATGGCGGTTGTATGTATGATAGCAGTAAAGACGCTTCATATTATTCTGCACTTACTTTCATAGATCTAATGGTATACCTCTCTAAAGAGCAATGTGTATAAAAGAAGCATGAATAATCTCATCAATGATGTTATTTGAAATGTTATCAGTGATGTCATCAATGTCATTTGAGATGCCATCAGTAATTTCATCAATGCCAGGGCCACTCTTCAATAAAGGATAAAGGGGTGCACGTGTTCCACCCCTCTCCCTAGGCCGATTTCTGCCCCAGGGACTCTGTCCTCAGGCATTTTAGAGTAAGGTGGCATGCGAGCCTCTCCCCTCATCAGGACAAATTTAACCTTGGGGACCCTATCCCCTGGCAGCATTTGCAGAGGGAGGGAGGCATGCGGCTCCCCTGCCCAGGCTGAAAATGTTTAGGAGGAGGCATACAGCCCCCCTCACCGGGCTGAATTCCGCACCGGGGTCCCCATTCCGGGCAGCATTTACAAGTGAAGGAGGTCATACAGCCTTCTCCCAAAGCAAATTGTGAGCCAGGGACACCATCCCCAGGACCCTTACACTTAAAGATGGGTGCACTGGTTCTTAACAAAGCGGTTGGCATTTGCTTCTCGCTAATCCGAGTGCTGAGAAAGATCATCTCTTTTTTGCCTAACTCTGCTAGAATGCAGGTTGTGAGATGCGTAATTCTCAGCAAACTTGATTACTGCAACTTTCTATATCTGGGTGCGCCTAACACCCTTATCGGGAAGCTGTACAGAATACAAGCCATTGCAGCGAAACTCGCTTTGAATAGGCAGCGAGGGACCTCAACCACATTAGCCGTGCGAGATTTGCATTGGCTGCCGATCCACCAGCCAATTCAATTGAAAGATCTATGCACTGTCTTTAGGGCAGCTCATGGAATGGGCCCTAAGAACCTGCAAAGAAAATTCAGCTGGTATTCTCCAACTAGAAACCTTTGTTCTGCTTCTGCATTTCTAATGAATGTAGTCAGGTTCAGGCGGTCCAGAACAGGTGGCAGATCCTTCTCGGCCATTGCTTCTCGGCTATGGAGCACTCTCCCTTTGGATCTACGTCAGGTCCAAAGTCTTATGGATTTCAGGAAAAAGTTGAAAACGTTTTTATTCCCTAGGCTGGAGTAATTTTTCCTTCTGATATCCTCTCTTTTTCTCCCTTCCTGTATCACACCTCGGCTGCCCCCATTTACTTCTAGTGGGGACTCTCTTTTTTAAGCGCCAGGATACCTGTCAGGTGATAGAGCGCTATATAAGCTTCTCATGACATTACATTACACTGCGGCCGACCCAGGGCGCCCATCATACTCTTGTTTGGCGCTGCGTGGAAGCCTCAAGGTCCCCGAAGCCCAGGCAGGCTTCTCGCATACAGAGGGAATTGCCATTGCTCCCCCCGCAGGGAGCAGTTCCTAATGCTACTCCCTGCGGGCTAGCATAATATTTTGATCTGTTTTCCTGCCTGCTGGAAGCAGACTTGGTGTTTCCTCCCACTTGGCGGGAGTTTTGAAAATGCTCCCGCCAAGCGAGAGCAAACACAGGTCACCCTGTCCGAGTCCCTGCCGGTGAAATGAAATGAAATGAAAGTGAATTTATAACAGCGCGATTGCTGCCCTGAGGCGTCCAAGCGCTAAAAAAAGGAACCAGTGAAGGATAAGGGGTTGAGAACCAGAAAAGGAGGGAGAACTGAGTTAAATTAAACAGAATTAAATAGGTGTGTTTTTAATTGTTTACGGAAGGAAACGAGATCAGGATTGGATCTCAAGTGAGGCGGGAGGGAGTTCCAGATCTTGGCGGCGTTGAAGGCAAACGTCCTTCCGCCAGATCTAGACCTTTTGACTCTGGGGACTGCTGCCATAAAGGTCTGACTAGAACGTAGATTTCTCCCTGGGTGATACTGGCTTACTAGATCACGGGTGATTAGGGGCCCCGAATCCCAGAAAGCCTGGTGAGCAATACACATTGCTTTGAAAGTGACTCTCTTACGCACTGGGAGCCAGTGGAGATTGGTCAGAGCCGTCCTTACTGACAGTCTACGAGGAATCTGCAGCAGAGTACGCGCGGCACAGTTTTGTACCAGCTGTAATCTCTTTAAGGTGTACTCTGGTGCACCCAGATATAGGACGTTGTTGGAGTCCAGCCGTGATTGTATCAGGCCCTGTATGGCTATCTGCTTTGCCTCCAATGGGAGCAGAGGAAGGACCTTCTTCAGTGTCCTGAGTATTCCAAAGCAGGTGGCTGAAAGCATTGTGGCCTGGGTGTTGAGTGAGAGACTCCTGTCCAGCCATACCCCTAGGCTTTTGATGTTATCCTTCGGGGCCGGAGGGGGACCTAGACAGGGGGGCCACAGTGAGTTGAAAAATGTGGGGTCGGCAGGGCCCAAGAGCATGAGCTCCGTTTTGTCACCGTTTAGTTTTAATGATGACCGAGTCATCCAGGTCTTCACCTCCTCCAGACATTCGGTGAGTCCGCCTGATCGTGGTTGGAGAGCCTCCTGCGCTAATGAGACCACCAGCTGGGTATCGTCCGCATAGGATATGATCTTGACTCCATACGGACGAACTACCTCAGCCAGTGACCTCATATAGACGTTGAAAATCGCAGGGCTTAATGAGGAGCCCTGCGGGACTCCGCACTTCAGGGGAATGCTAGAGGACACTGACTGTCCATCAAACACCTGGAATGACCTGTTGCTCAAAAAAGATTTTAACCAGAGCCACGCCTTGTCCACAATGCCGACATTCGAAAGACGGTTCAGTAGGGTGGCATGACTGACCGCGTCGAACGCCGCACTGAGATCAAGGAGGATCATTGCCACTGATCCTCCCTGATCAAGGATTTTCCTGGACTCCTCGATGACCATTAGGAGGGCGGATTCTGTTCCATGCTTCGGCCTGAACCCTGTCTGGGTGGTGTCTAACAGCTGGTTATCTTCAAGGAAGCTGACCAGCTGGAGATTGACATATCTCTCCACGATCTTACTCACCCAGGGAAGCAGGGAAATCGGACGATAGTTCCCAAAGTCCGATGGTTCCAGATTGGGCTTCATTATCAGCGCTCGGACCATCGCCCGTTTCCAGGCAGAAGGGACAGTGCCCGAGGCAATGGAGGAATTTAGCAGGTTCCTAATGATAGGTAGGACAGTCTGAGAAACCAGCATCATGGCTTCAGGGGGTGCTGGGTCAGATGGAGATCCGGATTTTACTTTCCGAGCCATGGACTCCAATACTTCGAGATCCATGCAAGGAAAGTGGCTGAGCAGAGGTGGAGGAGCTGGAGCGGAGTCTAGGGTCTTGGTTTTATCCTGAATTAGCGGAGGGGTGGGAGTGGGAGTGCAGGGGAAAGAGGCATATAGTTTATTTACTTTAGCTGAAAAAAATTCAGCCAAGTCATTGCACTGGGAAACAGACTTTTCCTTCAAAACAATTGGGGATGGGAGTTTTGTGACTTTTTTCAAAGTTTGAAAAATTTCTCTAGGTTTAGAATTTGCAGCTAAAATCTTGCCGGAGAAGTACATTGCTTGGGCGGCTTTTAGTTCCTTTTTATATGCTTTTATCTCCTCCCGATAACGAGTCTTTTCCTCCCTGGAGTAGTCTATGCGCCATTTTCTTTCAATTTTGCGGCATTGGCGCTTTTTGTTCCTAAGTGCCTCCGAAAACCACGGTGCTGTTTTATGGAGGCGTTTTACCGTTGATTTCTTGAGGGGGAGGATGGATTCGAGAGAGTGCAGGATCCAGTTTTCATAGGCCTGGTTAGCCAAACATGGATCTTCATTGTTAGGGGGAAGTTCTTCCATAAGTAAGTTTTTCCATTCCTCTATAGGTATCCGTGCCCAGGATCTGGCAAATCTTATCGATGGTTTTACTGAGCCGGATTTCTGAGTAGACCAAGTAAAGGGCACCAAAGAGTGGTCAGTCCACGGGAGGGGGAGCGGAAGCCCCACCACAAGATCCTCGCAGTTACTGAACACTGGATCTAACAGGTGACCCTTCACATGGGTCGATGCTTTTACTCGTTGGTTAAGTTGCAGCGCAGCCAGGTCATCGGCTAACGTAATAGCCGAAGAGTCCAACGGTGAATCAAAATGAAGGTTGAGGTCGCCTAACACGGTATAGTTGGCGGAAGCGCTAACATGTGGCGCCATAATTACTGGTAAGAGATTGTGAAATTGTTTAGGGGGACCAGGTGGGCGGTATATCAATGTGCCCGAAAAGCAGTGATTAGGAGAGAACTCCAACGAGAAAGCAAGGCTTTCACAGTCTGGAATAGTTTCAGGGATGAGTCTGCAGTGGTATTGCTCTTTAAATATGATTGCTAACCCTCCACCTCTACCCTCCGAACGATCTTGTCGGATGATTTGAAAGCCCGAGGGGAGGGAGGTTACAACAGCCGGATCAGAATCGGGTGTCAGCCATGTTTCAGATCGAAATACTGCGTCCGGCGAACGCTCTTCTAGTAGAAACGAAATTTCCACCTTATGTTTTGGCAGGGATCTACAGTTTAGTGAAAACATCCGGTATTCCTGCTTCGGTGATTTGGTCTGCCGCCGGGTAAGAGGGGCGTTGCAATATGGACAAATGGGTGGCAGGGACATTACCTCGTAGCGATGCAGCTCGCAGACCGGACCTGAGGACCTCATGCCGTGGAGAACGTCCGCACTGTAGGCTATGGGATGTTTGGCATAGGATGTAGGGGAGGTGGCCCCTGGCCCGGACTCGGCGCGGACGAGCGCAGACGAGCTTGCCTTATGCGCGCCTTCGGCGCGCAATCGACGTGCCCGCTGCGCTCGTCCGCTGCGCTTCCTGTATAAACACATGATTTATAGATGGCAGGGGGGATGAGATATGGGCGTGGCCTGGCCAGGTGGGCGTGGCCTGTGTCCTGGGCAATGGCGGCAGGGAAATCAAAACAAACCCTCGCCAGAGGCAGCTTTAACTCAGCTGTCAGAGGACTCGTGAAAGCGCGAGGTGCTCAGGGCAGGTGAGTGCAAGTATTAAAAAGATAGAACAATTCTGTCACTTTAAGTTTAAAAATACCCAATTTCGCTCTACTCCCGGCTCAAGCCTCAGGAGGTTCCGTTTTTTAGTAGTAGCAGCGCTTGCAGTCAGCGCGTTCTATATAGCGAGGGAAGGGAGGGGTGGGCGTGGCCTGGCCAGGTGGGCGTGGCCTGTGTCCTGGGCAATGGCGGCAGGGAAATCAAAACAAACCCTCGCCAGAGGCAGGTTTAACTCAGCTGTCAGAGGACTCGTGAAAGCGCGAGGTGCCCAGGGCAGGTGAGTGCAAGTATTAAAAAGATAGAACAATTCTGTCACTTTAAGTTTAAAAATACCCAATTTCGCTCTACTCCCGGCTCAAGCCTCAGGAGGTTCCGTTTTTTAGTAGTAGGGAAACCATATGCCCCGGTGGTGGGCTCCTTAGGACATAGCACCTGAGCTGGCCATGGGGGGGTGGAGTCCAGAGGGCCTTTAAGGGCTTGGGGAAAGGAATCATGCTGGCCCCTCCCCTTTTTCAAAAATGTTTGCTTTGGAGGTGGGTTCCCTGTGACCTTTGGAGACTCAGGTAGGGGGTGGGGTGGGAGGAAGTGTGAGGCCACCCCATACCATATAAAAACATTTCCGACCCACGAGTGGTGCCACTGGGCCTTTAGAGGATTGGGAAGGGGGGCTACGCTGCCCCAATCCCCATATAATCAAATCTGGGTCCGGGGGTGGATTCCCCGGGGTCTCTGGAGGCTTAAGGAGGGGGGGTGCTTTGGGGCTTGTAATTATTGAAAACAGCTCAGCCGACATTTCTTTTCTAAATCTATTGAAACTCTCGAGGGATCGCATCATTTTTTGCTGTTTTGTTTAGCTTTTTTAGCCCAAAGGGTCCCCCTCGGTCCCCCTCCACCCCAGGAACCTAGGGGCCAGGGTACTCTTCCCCTCTTTTATTATATTCACGCTCCAGATCCTTTCTAGTTAGTAGTAGTTAGTAAAATATATATTTTTAAATTTCAGGATAGGAAATTGTGATATTGGCAAAGGTATAAAGGTGAGTAGCTATTACTTGTTTTTTAGGTCTCGCCTAGGCAGCGCGCATGACCTGCTCTAGGAGGGCCTTTAGCCATCGGTCTTCACTTTTCAAGCACTGCACTCGTGCTTGTGGCGGCATCCACCTTGCAGGAGTAAGCAGCGGTGCACCACAAGCACGAGTGCAGTGCTTAAAAAGTGAAAACAAGCACGTGCACAACATTCGCGGGTTCACCTCCTGCTCTCCTACTTTCCTTTTCTTTCTCCAAGCACGCGCGGGCTCATCTCCTGCTCCCCCTACTTTCCTCTTCTCTTCTTTCTCCAAGCGAGCGCACCACTCGCGGGCTCACCTCCTGCTCCCCCTACTTTCCTTTTCTCTTCTTTCTCCAAGCGAGCGCACCACTCGCGGGCTCACCTCCTGCTCCCCCTACTTTCCTTTTCTCTTCTCTCTCCAAGCACGCGCACCACTCGTGGGCTCACCTCCTGCTCCCCCTATTTTCCTTTTCTCCTCTTTCTCCAAGTGGGCGCACCACTCGCGGGCTCAACTACTGCTCCCCCTACTTTCCTTTTCTCTTTCTTCAAGGCACCGGACTCCAGGCACACAGAACTCCTCCAAATCACAATCATCGACGTTGGCCACCTCAACGGGCTACTCTATAGCGGGAGCCAGTCCCGCACAGACCCTGTGCACCGCCTCCTAACGATCCACGGATGGTCTTAGTTCCATTTGGAGAGTGCGACACTAAAAAGTCAGTTTCGGAAACCACACGGCCATCCCCCTTGGGAAGCTACTCTCCTGTGCGGAACAATGTCCCGTTCTTTGAGAGTATGGACTCTCCACTGGCTCTCCGACACCTGAAAGAGCACGAGATTTCCACCCACCCAGAAGCCGGTCATGCCCTATGTCTGCACACCTGCTTTCTACAAGAGCATCTCCTGATAGGGGATCACCCTTCCTGGTGCAGCGCAAACTACTCAACAGAGAAAAGATTAAGGTCCCTGTGAAAAACAAATGCCTCTGGTGGCCCCCAAGAGGGATGCAGCAACAGAGTTGAACTACAAGGCTCTAAGTATGTCCTCCGCTCAAGCCACCTCCCAGTGATTTCAACAGTAGGACGAGCCATGAGCACACAGGGTGGACATCCTGAACCAGCAAGGAAAAGTAAAGTAGATAGTGGAAAGAAAGCCGAAGAAAACAGCACAGTGCCATGCCACATACATGGTATGATTGAAGCTCACTAGATTTATCAGTATTGTAATGCTTAGCAAGCCTCGATATGTTTGAGAGTCTCACAGGGGATAATTGTTCTTTATCTAGATATGATGGTTCAAGAAGGCATAGATTGATATCACAATGATAAAGTGCAACAGAGTGTGTTCATTAGCAAGGTATGACTGCACAAAAAGGCACATGTAGCTCATAATAAAAAAAAGTGATCTGTAGTTGCAAGCGCTTCTGATGGAGTAGTTTCTTACCTGTAACTCCAGTTCTGTAGTAGGGGTATCTCTGTTATAGTCATAATCTAGTGAATAGTCCCGCCCATGTGCGTGGACCCCGGAGCAATCAAAAAAATCTCTTAAGCTGTCTTCTTTGCAGTCCTGCATAGACACTTAAGAAAAAATCAAGGCAAATAATGCAGCCTAACACTTATACGGCTACAATGGCCACCACTTCATCTAAACAGTGAAAAGGATAGCCAACAATGTCCGATTTTACACATTTTCCCAAGTTTCCCTCATAGAGAAAACTCCTGTTCACCAAAATCCTTGAAAAGATAGAGAGGAAGGGTTGGACAGACAAGCCCCGATAGGCTGCCATTATGTGTCTGGAAAAGGGATACCGTGCATTTACGGAACTCTCCAGAGACCCTCGGTATCCCAGGATGCACAGCCAAAGTCCTTTTACTTTCAGTTCTTTGTGACGGTGTATAAAGCAAGGCCTGTAGCATACAGTACATTATCATTTTCTCCACCGGGGAGGAGGGCGGGCGCTTATGACTATAACAGAGATACCCCTACTACAGAACTGGAGTTACAGGTAAGAAACACCTCCTTCTGTAGTAGGGGATCTCTGTGTATAGTCATAATCTAGTGAATAGAATGGCAAGCCCATCCCAACAATCAATCCGGCGGTAGAAGAAAAAGACAACACCACTACTGTGCAAACAGATTCCTCAACGAAGCCTGCCCAACCTGAGCATCTGCCCTGGCATCAGAGTTTAGACAGTAGTGCTTAGCAAAGGTATGGACCAACTTCCAAGTGGCAGCCCTGCAGATATCTGAAATGGGAACATTACGGAGCAAAGCCGTTGTTGCTGCTTTGCCCCTGGTAGAATGAGCCTTAGGCTTACCCCCTAAGGTCTTGTTAGCTTTCTGATAGCATAACTGGATACAGGACACAATCCACCTAGAAATGGACTGTTTTGAGGTGGCCAGACCAGTCCTGACCGACCCATAGTAGACGAACAATTGGTCTGACCTACGAATGTACTTGGTCTTATCAAGGTAGAATTTTAACACCCTTCTGACATCCAGGGAATGTAGAGACCTTTCCGCTGGAGTGGAAGGATTCTGGAAAAACATAGGTAAAGTTATAGTCTGATTGAAATGATCAGGGACCTGGACATTCCCCCTATTCATTTCTGCCATACTAAATCGGGCATAGCTATGAATGACCTTATGTCTGACCTGGGACTTATAATAGCTAACAACTTAAACCCAAAAAACAAGAAAGCCAGAGTCGACATATGTAGGGAGAGGCTACCAGTCTACTGTCGATTATGTTCTCGTATCGGATGGGCTGTCAAATAAGATTAAAAATGTTGAGACTCTATCAAATACATTAAGTGACCATCTAGCCATAAGGATAGAACTCAACTTATTATACCAACAATCCCTGGAGACAACGATAGCCCAAGTCTTGAATCAGAACAATTTACAATTGGCACAGGTAAATGGGTATAGCCTAAAATGGGGGAAAATAGACCCTGGGCAAATCACTGAAGAAGTGATCAAAGCAGCATATCCTCACATCATAAAATGCCTTGATCTAACTGTGACAGAGGAGGAAGTTATAACAAACTTCTATAAAATTCTAACTGTCATTAAGGGCCTTTTGACAAAAACATCAAAGGTAGAAACTTTTAACAAAAAAGGTTGGTTCAATCACAGCTGCACCTCGGCACATACTAAGATTAAACTAGCTCTGAATAATGAAAATAGAGACCCAAGGACAATCGCCAGACTCAGAAAGGAATATCTCTCTGCTCGAAAGCAGAGAAAAGCCGAATTAAAGCAGACCCTGTGGGATGAACTACATAAAAGTGCCTTACAGAAAAATAGTGAGGCTTTTTGGAGAGTAGTAAAATCCCCCTTCTTAGCTGACGATAACCTCCCAAAATAGAAGTAGCTATAGAAGAAGGAGTCTGGATTTCTCACTTTCAAAATTTTTTAAGAAACAGACGTTTTTTGAGAGTGAAGAAATAACTCAACCAGTTGTTGACCAACCAGTTGTTGATTACCCTATTCGAATAGAATTTGATATATCCGTACTCCTTATGGCCATAAACTTAAGTAAAAATGGAAAAGCCCCAGGCCCTGACGGAGTCCCGGTGGACATTTTTAAATACAATACAGACCTATGGGCACCTATATTGACCAGGGTGTGTACGGCAGCTGCAAAAAAAGGGCTCCTGGAATCCTGGACCAGGTCTGTCATGGTCCCGATCTTCAAAAAAGGAGACCGCCAGGGCCCTGCCTGCTACCGTCCAATCTCACTGTTGGTTTCAGTGGGTAAAGTAGCAGGCAGGGTCATACTTGAGCGCCTCCAACAATGGGCAGAGGAAAGGGGGGTACTGTCAGACCTACAATTTGGCTTCCGGAAGGGATTTGGTACAGTGGAGGAGGCCCTAAACCTGTCAATAATTGTAGGGAAATATATCCATGCAAAAAAAGATAAACTTTACATGGTGTATGTCGACCTCTCTGCAGCCTTTGACTGCGTGTCCCATACCAAGCTATGGCTAGTCCTATCACAAATGGGTGTGGACCCCCCACTTTTAGACTTTTTAAGGGAACTATATTCCAAGGCCTCAGCAAGAGTACGTTATGGTGTTAGGGGCGAGTTGACTTCGTCCTTTGGAGTAGAGCGTGGAGTAAGGCAGGGTTGTGTCCTGGCCCCCTTACTATTCTCCTTATATACAAACACCCTGGACATGGAACTTTTGAGGGGGGCCCAAGACCTCCCCAAAGTGAAGTCACGCCCTATTCCTGCTCTGCTCTATGCGGATGACGCTGTCATCTTGGCCCGTACCCAACGTGAGCTGCAAAAAACGCTAACTAGGTATGCGGATTTCATGGGCAGCCTTCACCTCCACAGTAACATCAAGAAGACCTTTGTAATGGTGGCAGGTAAAGGAAAAAAAGGGTTCAGAAACATATCCCTTAACAACCAAAACCTCGAACTGACGGCCCAGTATCCCTACCTAGGGATTACCATAGATGACAAACTAAATTGGAAAGCGGCAGTTGAGGCCAGAAAACATTCCCTTAAGCGGGCAATAGCTGCATTGATGGCATTCTCACAAAAATTAGGCAAACGATCGCCTGTGGAAATGCTGAACATTTATAATGCAAAATGCCGAGCAGTGGCTTTGTATGGGGCTGGGGTCTGGGGGGCATGTCGATGTCAGCGCTTTACAGGTGGCAGAAAACTCTTTTTTAAGATTCCTTCTGGTTGCACCGAGGCGTATTTCTATATACGCATCTCACATTGAATTAGGCATTCCTCACATTGAGGACCTAGCTAAAATTCAACCTCTCCTACTATGGAGGCGCATTTGGACCTCAGAAAAAAACATGTTAACTAGAGGAATTATGGTGGACTCTATGGCACTAGATCATTCGGGAGACATAAATGGCTCGCCTACGTTAGAAATTTTCTTACTGATCTAGGCCTAGAGGATTATTATATAACACCGGAAAAGATCATTGACATATCTAAGAAGGAGTTAAAAGAAATGGCCTTGAACCACTTAGATGGTTTAAGACTTGCAAGTGAAATAGGGAAACCCTCTGTTCACCACGCAATTATGGTCCATCTCGTCCCTACAATTCAGCCTTACCCAACGCTTGAAATCGGCATTTTTGATCGCTTTCTACTAACCAGATTTAGATTAAATCTTTTCCACCGGTTAGTAGCTTTCCCCACAAGAAACACCTGGGAACAAGCGTTAGGCCACTGTCCTTGCGATGATATATCTGCACAGACCACCATACATACAGTATTGTTTTGCAAATACTATCATGCCCATCGTAAAATCTGGCTGGTACCACTGCTGAAATCATGGAACTTAAGACAGTGTCGCCCTGCTATGCTGCACCTTCAACTTTTGGACTCTGAAATTACCTGCTACCATATGGTTAACTTTTTAAAATGTATTTTTAGATATAGGAATAATCTGTGAGAAAAATTGTTTTAATCATAACGAATTGTCTTTAACGGAAGAAGACTCGGCTTTTGTAATTGAAAAATGTTTTTATTGTAAATATTGTTGTACTTCTGATTTTTATGCTATAATGTGTACAAAAATGCTTATATGGATTCGTATTATGAAATGCCGAATAAAGAAATTTACTACAACTCTATAGTCTGATTGACATGGAAATCAGAGATACCTTAGGAAGGAACTTAGGGTGAGTACACATCACAACCTTAGCAGCATGAAATACAGTATAAGGTTCTTGGCAACACAATGCCTGAATTTCACTTACCCTGCGGGCCGATGTAATGGCCACTAGGAAGGCCGCCTTCCACGAAAAGTGCTGCAGAGAAGCCTTATGGATAGGTTCAAAAGGCTCCTTCATCAACCTGGACAGCACCACATTCAGCTCCCATGATGGCGAAGGACCCCGAACAGGAGGAAACACTTTCTTCAATCCTTCCAAAAAATCTTTTATCGCAGGGATCTGGAAGAAGGATGTCTGTGAAGGGCATTTCCTATATGCAGTCAATGCTGCAAGGTGTACCTTAATGGAATGGAAATTAAAGCCCGACTGAGCCATATGCAGAAGGTAAGGAAGAATGACATCTTCCTTGCAGGTCGTAGGATCATAGTTCTTGGAAGTACACCAGATGCAGAACCTCTTCCACTTGTAGGCACAGGAAGTCCTAGTGGAAGGTCTCTTAGCCTCCTTAAGTATATTCATGCAATCGTCAGGAAGATTCAGGTGTCCATATTGCACTATCTCAGGAGCCATGCCGCCAAACTCAACGATGAGAGGTTGGGGTGCACCATCTGCCCCCCGAACTTCGTGAGAAGGTCCGGCCGACACGGCAGTCGCACATGGGGTAGGAGAGACCGGTGAAGCAGGTCCGTGAACCACCACTGTCGGGGCCACTCCGGAGCAATGAAGATCATCATTGCTCTGGACTGAGACAGCTTGATGAGTACCGCTGGAATCAGGGGAAGGGGTGGAAAAGCGTACAGCGCGTTCCCCAGAGTCCCCCGTTGATAATACCTGGAGGCGAAGTCCTCTGCATTTTTTGTTTTCGGCGGTGGCGAACAGATCTACGTCCGGAGTGCCCCACCTGTCGAAGATGTTTCCTAGCACTTCGTCGTTTAGAACCCACTCGTGGTTTTCTTGCACCAGTCTGCTGAGTGTGTCCGCCTGAGCATTCTGCACACCTGGCAGATGGGTAGCCGTTATCGTCAATCCTGCTTGTTGAGGTAATACATTGTGGTTGTATTGTCCATTTGTACAAGCAAGGAGCTGGTCTGGAAGGATGGATGAAAGGCCTTCAGTGCCAAGTGAACAGCTCTGAGTTCTAGAAAATTGATGTGATACGTGGATTCCGCTGGGTACCACGTTCTCTGGATCTGTAGATGATATGAATGCACTCCCCAGCCGCGGAGAGAAGCATCCGTGACGATAGGTTGAATGGGAATGTCCTTGTGGAATGGAACCCCCTTGAGGAGATTCTCTGCTGAGCACCACCATCTCAGGGACTGCTGAGATTGAAGAGAAAGTCGGATCCTGTCGTCCCAGCTCTACCGCTTCTGGTCCCATTGATCCTCCAGACATTCCTGCACCGGCCTCATGTGGAGGCATGTGTGCAGCGTGAGGAAGATGCAAGAGGCCATTGACCCCAGTAGAGAAGACACCGTCCTCACTGTCGTAGATGGAACAGCCATGAGAGCCTGAGCCTTCCGAAGGATCGATAATCGTCGCTCCTCCGAAGGAGACACGCTTTCTGAAAGAGTATCGATGGAGGCTCCCAAGTACTGTAGGCACTGGACAGGAGTCGGAACAGACTTGGACATGTTTATGTGCAACCCCAGTTGGTTCACCACAACGGCCGTCCTGTTGAAGTGCAATTGAGCTTCCTGGAAGGTGGAGGCTTTGATAAGCCAGTCGTCCAGGTACGGGTAGACAAACACCTTGTTCTTTCTCAGGTGCGCTGCCACCACTGCCATGCACTTTGAAGAAGTCCTGGGTGCAGACTTCATTCCAAACGGTAGTACGGTGTACTGATAGTGGTTGGCGCCGACTAGAAAGTGCAGGAACTTCGATGTTTCGTGCAATGGGCACATGGAAGTACGCATCCAGTAGATGTATAGCACAAAGCCAGTCTCCTCTTTGCAGCTGGGGATACGATCTGGTGCAAAGACAGCATGCAAAATGTCTCTATGCGAATCCATTTGTTTGCTTGTCGCAAATCCCAGAATGGGTCTGAACTCGTTCTTGTCCTTCTTGCGCACCAGGAAGAACGTGAGTAAAGGCCCTTTCCCCTCTGAGACAAAGGACGTCTTCTATAGCCCTATTTCTAACAGGGTATCGGCCTCCGCCTGGAGCTCGCGCAGTTGAACTGCGAGCGAACCGGTGGAATTGCTCGAGGCGGGCTGACAAAACGAAGACTGTATCCATTGCAAACAATTTTCAGCACCCACTTGTCCTGAGTAATTTTTCTACACTCTGCCAAGTAATTTTGTATGCTTCCCCCCCACCGGAGCGGGTAACGACGAGGGGGAAGTAGCACCTCAGGGCTTAGACCCGGCCTGGCCCTTGTACGCGAGGAGGACTGCTGGCCGCCTCTGACCCTCTGACGCTTCTGGAATGGTTGCCGCTGGTACTGCTGCTGTTGTTGCTGTTGACCAGCTTGACGACCCTGCCCTTGTCTTTGAGAGCCCGTACCGCCTCTGGAACGGACGGAAGGACTTCTTCTGCTCTTTTGGTTTCTCCAAACCAACGACTAAGTGTCTCTACCTCTGCCTTCATGCAGGCCATCTCCTCGTTCGCCATGTGATCCAAAGAGAGTCGATCCAGAGAATGATAGATTAGCGACTCTCTGTTGCGCCTCTGTTTGAGAGACGTAAGGCGCAACCAGGCACGCCGTCGTAAATTGATGCCATGGCAGTAACCATGAGCCGCCAGGAGAGAGGCGTCCGCCGCAGAGCTGATGACCTGGTTGGAGACCATCATGCCCTCATTCAAAATCTCCTGTAAGTCTCTCTCCTATCCCTAGGGAGTAGGTCCAGGAATTGCTGCAGGGACTCCACAAGGAGTGGTCATAACGACCCAATAGTGCCAAGGCACTCTCCGCTTTCATGGAGGTGGCCGCCGTCCCACAGACTTCCGTCCAGCTGAATCCATCTGACGGCTATCCCTAATCCGGAGGCACCGTAGACGACGGGGCAGTAGCATGCTGCTTCTTGGCCGCAGTTACGATCACAGAATCCGGTACCGGATCTGTTCTCAGGAACGCCGGATCGGAATCCGGGGGCCTGTACTTCTTCTGCATCCAGGACGGAGCTGACTTCACTGAGGCCGGAGTCAGAAAAAGCTCCATAGCCGGTTCCTCCAGTCCTGGCACCAGGGCAACAAGGGGCGAGACAAATGCCGATTGTGCAAGGTTTCGAATATCACCGATGTAGAAGGTGTGGGCACCGTCAAAGTGATCCCCACTTCGCTGCCCTTCTCAAGAGCACCTCTTGGACGTTACGATGTCATCCACCGGTAACACCCTCGTATGTGGGAATCCGACAACGTGGGAGAATATTGCCGGCCACTTGAAGAGTCCGTGTGACGGGACCGTGACCTACCCCTCCGGTGACGATGACGGGACGCGTCGAAGACCGACGGTCACTCGTGATCGACGTCTCTTCTGGACCTCGATCTAGATCTCCTAGGCCTCGGGCGATCCACTGGCCTTACGGAGGCGGAAGCCGCGGATGCAGAACGGAGTCCCAGGCTGTGGAAGCCTCGTAGGCGGGTGACAGAAGGTGCGGCAGATATGGAGGAGACCTTGAGGAGGAGGTGGCGGAGGAGGAGGAGGAGGAGGAGGAGGGGAGGAGGAGAGAGGAAAAGTCAGAGTAAGAGCAAGGGAGGCTGGGGAGGAGGCTGCGGAGGAGATTCCTCGGAGGCAATGGAGGAGGTGTAGGCGTTCTGAGCCTAGAAGGCGAATAGTCAGAGAATATTTGGATTCAGAAGACCTGACCACTCTCCTTTTCTTCTGCGCAGGTCTAGAAGAGGATGCTCGGGAGGCAGACCTCTTGTCAGCCGAGCACCAGCGCCACCGCGACCGGGGACTCGTAGATGCAGAAGATAGGCTGAGTACTGAGGCAGAGGACACGGTCCTGGCCCTCGAACGCCTCCTCGACGTCAACTTCCTCGCCTTTCTGCTTCTCGACGTCGATCGTCCCGACTTCGATGAACCCTTTGACGTCGACTATCTTCTCCTCGACGTTGACTTGTCTCTCCTCGACGTCGACCGCCGAGACGACCTCGACGGCGAACGGCGGTGTTGCCTCGACGGCGAGCGCCGGTGCCTCCTGGATTCATCTCGACGTCGATGATGTGTCGAAACCGGTGAAGTCCTCGACGTCGACCTCGTCCGAGGTCTCGACGTCCTTCCCCTCGACGTCGACGACGCTTCGACCCAGAGCCCTCGGTTGATGGGGAACAGATAGTGGTCATTCCTCTCGACGCCGACGACAAAGCCATCAACGTCGACCGGGAACGGTGCCTTTTCTTGGCCTTTTCTTGACAGGGGAGCACCCCAGAAGCCGAAGCACGGGCAGAGGATGACAACTGCATCCCTCCATGCCCAGACCCACCTGGTACTTGATGTCTCCTCTGCTCCAGGCCTTGGAGACAGATCTTCTCCCTGTCACGCAGTGTCCTCCTGGAGAAAGATTGACAAATCTCACAGGCTTCAGGGACATGGGAGGAAGGGAGTCAGAGTATGCATACTCTGTGGGGGTCAGATTTAGCCTTCTTCCTGGCACACTCAGGGCACTTGTCGAATGAAGCCGGCATATTCGACAGAAAGAGTGGACAAAACTGGCCAAAAAACACAGCACAAGGAAGAGGAAGACCCCAGATGTCGAGTGAAACACTCAAAACACTTGAAAAGTGCCAAAAATTGAAGATATACCCAAAAAGGGAGAGCTCAATGCTCCAGGGTCCTGCTAGCAGGAGCCGGAAAAAAGAACTGAAAGTAAAAGGACTTTGGCTGTGCATCCTGGGATACCGAGGGTCTCTGGAGAGTTCCTTAAAGGCACGGTATCCCTTTTCCAGACACATAATGGCAGCCTATGGGGGCTTGTCTGTCCAACCCTTCCTCTCTATCATTTCAAGGATTTTGGTGAAGGGGAGTTTTCTCTATGAGGGAAACTTGGTAAAATGTGTAAAATCTGACATTGTTGGCTATCCTTTTCACTGTTTAGATGAAGTGGTGGCCATTGTAGCCTTATAAGTGTTAGGCTGCATTATTTGTCTTGATTTTCTCTTAAGTGTCTATGCAGGACTGCAAAAAAGACCACTTAAGAGATTATTTTTGATTGCTCTGGGTTCCACGCACATGGGCGGGACTATTCACTAGATTACGACTATACACAGAGATCCCCTACTACAGAAGAAGACTTTACATTGCACAAGGTTAGATATTCTTTCAGAGCCTACTTATTTTTAATTTGAATTTACACAATGCTTTTATCTATAGTTCTGTTAAAAGCAAAACGAGCATCATTAGAAACATTGGGAAATAAAAGACAGGAAGAACTACACAAGAGTGCCATCCAGCAGGTAAGGCCAGATTAAAGAGATGACCCTTCATGTATCTTTTTAATAAACAGTCAATCTTAGAAAGAATCTCACTTGAAACTGGCAAGTCGTACCAGAGGTTTGAATTGGTATCGTTTGTGAATAGGGAGGCAGTGTAGCTAACACAAGGAGATGATGGATGGAGTTTGGAAACTTTTCAGACGCTCACCCCCAGTCACAGATCTGGGTTGAATCCATCATCGTTCTCTAGCTCACTTCGCCACCCCAGTTCAGACACAGCTATATGCAAATCAGTCTTGACCCTGTGCCTCATGGGAACAGTCCTGCCTGTACTGCCAAGCCATGTCTTCCCTGTACCGAAACAAGCATCCTTGTGAGTTGGTTGTTGATGGTCTTTTCGATTACTTTTGCTGGGTAGGGAAGTAAAGGGATAGGTTAGAAGTTAGCCAGTTTGCTGGGGTCAGCTGAAGGTTTCTTGAGGAGGGTGTTGACCACAGTATGTTTACAGGCTTCTGCAAAGGTGGTGGAGGTGTTTATGATGTGTGTGAGAGCTGTGCTGATTGGTGATGCCCAGTGGTAATAGATGTGGTGGAGTACGGGGGCCAATGGGGACCCGGGGTGGATGGTCCGCTTGATTGCAGCTTTTTCTTAGCTAGTGAAAGACTTCCATCTGATCAGGGGGTATCATAATTGGTGATGAATTCGCTGAGATGTTTTATTGTGAAAGAAGTTAAACAGATTGTTGTAGAGTTTTTGGGAGGAGTGAAACTATTGACTGAGGCTGTGGAGAAGTCTTCGATGATAGAGAAGATTTCTTTGCTGCTTTTGGAGCTCCCACTGATGCGTTCAGTGAGCACTCTTTTCTTGGTTTCTTTACATTTTTTGTGGTATCGTCTAAGAGCAGCTCTGAAGGTGGTTCTGTTGGTGTATTGTGGCCACTTTATCTCTTGGTATGTGCAATGTCTTTTGGAGTCCTGGAGGTCCTGTGGGTACCAGCTGGCGTTCTTGCTTTCTTTAGTTTGTGTTCCTTCCTTATTCATATCCACCCATCGTTCAGGCTGCACCTATTCATCCAAGCAGTCTCTTGTTGCCTTTGTCCCAGACTTTATTAATTTTACTGTAATTAGTTGGGGCAGGGCGTGTGGTAAGTAAATCAAGGCACATGCCTAAGAGAAAGGGCTAAATAACATATAACATTTAAGAGGGCCACACACAACTAAGCGAATAACTGAAATGCAAAATCAGTGCCAGAGCGGGTAACTAAAAGCGTGGTTCACAAAGTCTTTCAGTAACCCAAATGTAACGTACAGATATAAAGGCACAAATCATGCGCATGAGACTTAATAGTGATTCTCAAAACGTGAAACGTACAGCATGCATGCGGAGGTATCATCAATGACTGCAGAACATCTCTAAAGTATGTACAACATGCGCATTTGTCACACCAAGATGTGTTGAAGTAGTGGTTCTCAGAACAGTAGACAGGAAAATGCAAATGAGAAGAACACTGTTCTAACATTTGCAAAGTATGTCCACCACTTACCTGCACTTCTAAACTTGAACTTGAATGAACCAGGCCTAAGTGGTGCAGAAACTGTGTGGGTGCATCATCATACCACATTTTCAGAGGGATAAATAAAGAAAAGAAAAAGAAGTTCAAAAGATATTTAATGAACTTCCTTATATCCCTAACTTACATAATCTATATTTTTCATAACTCGGACACTGTTCACGATTATGGTTACTGAAAACACAAGAAAGGAAGAAATGTACACAATTAATCATTTTCTTTCGTTTTGACCTGGAGGTTTTGTGCATCAAGCGTACAAGACTTTGTCTTTACAATACATAAGTGTAACACTCATATGGTCTTTTATCGCAGGATTTGCAACTGTTTTTGTGAAGATAAACAGTACAGTATTGGGTCAGTACAGCTGACACAACAACAGTCGACGTTTTAGACCTAGAAGACCTCTGAGGCTGTAATTTTTATGCACTAACCCGGACTCCATAAATGAATATTATATTAACAAGTGTAAACATCCAATGAAACATCCGTATGGGTTGTTTAATTTTAAATGTGACGTTTATCTAGAGATTTTTTAAGGCACTAAATGCCCCAGTCGTGTCGCCCCAAAGAGCTAATGGGAGAACTTAGGGGAAGAGATTAAATGCTGGTACGAGAACTAAGGGCCAGTGCTGGTCCACAGACTTCTTGTCGAGATCCCAACCCAACCTCATTCTCAAATACACGTCCAAGTTTGTGAAGCCTAGGAGAAAGAGGACTAAGATCTAGAAGTGACCGGATTAGTGCAGAAGAAAAGGCAGGATATCTTGGGCCTTTAACTATATTGAGTTGAACACACTAATTAAAAAACTCAATGGTACATTGGCTTAAAATTAAAAAAGTAATTTTGAAATTCTTGCTTTTTTCCATCCAGAACAAGTCTAGTTTTTTGTGACAAACTTCAATTTCAGTGATGTGGCAGCGGGGTCAATGTGCACAGCCTGTGAAGTGATGCATGTGGCTAGCCATTGTATTCTGAAGTGCTAGAAAGTTCTTACCTCCTTAGCAATGGTTGTTATGAAAGCGGGTGGTCTGGCTGTGGCGATGAGCGAGAGAGCATGGCGGGAGGAGCGGGCGGAGTCAGCTGCTGGATTCAAAGGCAGCCCCATTGTAATGCTAAGCAGGGATCCGAGCAAAAGGGAAAAGAAAAGGAGCATTAGAAATATAGAGTGAAAAGATTAGACACAGCTTATAATGTCAGTTCAAGGTCAATGAGATCACTCAAACAGTTCCAATATAATGGACTTCCAACAATGTGCAGTGATTAGGAGTCAGGGTGTTCCAGCATAAAATACAAAATTGAATAATTAAGCGTGAAGATTGAAAACAGTATGTGCATCTGTCCGAAGTGTAAAAAGGGTCTTGTTAACAAATTATCTAGCTACAGTTCTGAATACATAGCACAAAGGCTAGCACGTAGCAAGGGGTTTAAGTCACTTCCAAGTATTGTAGGCATGTCAGTGGAGTGATCACATGTACATGTATTTATTTATGTTACTGTTATGTGCAGAATATAACATATTGCATACATAAAAAACGAATACATTCCACTAGATACGGCATTATATATTCAATTCCCCTCGACCTGGAATTTACATTGCTAAAAATGCCTAATAACTAAATGGCTTTGATTCACAAAGCATTTATGAGCAGGGAAAGTAGTACCCCAAGAGTAGTATTTTTAGTATTTGTAGATGTCTTTGTGAATCTGCCAGAAAAATAGAACGCCCTATTATAAAAAGGTCACAGTCCTTTCTATTTGTACTTATTGTATATGCATATTCCTATTTTAGATTTGTGGGGTTAATTCACAAAGGCATGTAAGAGCATATAAAAGGTGGTTCAGGATTACTGCTTTAGCATACTACAAAATGTTTTCACAAATAGGCTTCAATAACTACAAAGGGATTAGGAACCGTGGACCTGATTTAGAGTTTGGCAGAAGGGTTATTCTATTACAAACATGACGGATATCCTGTCCACCTTATTTCAAGTACATTATATCCTAGGGCACTTGTAATAAGGCAAATGGGATAAAGGTCACACTAAATATTTGTTGTTCCTGCCTAGTTAATGCGTCAGTATAACCAGGCACAAAAATGAAGTGACGGAGTAGGGTTGTGTAGGATGTAAGCTCCAACTGGACTTCCTATCATTGGAACCATAAAATCTCCGTTTTTATGATATTTAGATTTAACATGCTTCTATAATTACACAAATATTTTACATTATTTACCGATGTTACTGGGATTCTGCCTGTTTCTACAGTACCACTAGTACATGGGATTGAATGACCTGTCATAGAAAACAGGAAGCTTAGTCCCATGCGCCTCTCTGACACTGCTTCTCTAAACCAGACGCCGGCTTCTATTTTCAGTTCATTTTGCCTCCCTCTAACTTGGCAGTAAAGCATATGTAGACAATAGCCAGGATAGAGACCTTGCTGCATTAAGCATCAGCAAACAAGTTTGAATCCCAGCAGGGCGATCTGGCTGCCATTCACCAGAGATTGTTTAATAAAGAACAACTGAGTTGAAATGTAGTGACATCTGTTAATTACAGTACTAAGAAATTAAAACTCGTGTGATATCAAGCATCTAAAACCTTTTATTGTTACCAGAGAAGTTAGAGAAACTAGACTGTGTGGCCTTTCTTGTAAAGAGATCTTGGACCCTCCTATGTCGTTTTGAGAAGACCCTCATATTTCATAAAGAGTCTATCAAAGGAACACATTTTTAATGTGCAATTGAAAACTGGAGAACTATAAACGAAAACTTAAGAAGGGGTCCTTTCCAACTCTTATGAAAGGATAGTATAAAAGGTTGGAGGAAAGATCACTTGATTAGTCTAACAATGATGTAGGACTGTGGCAAGAACACTCTGGTAGTACCTACAAACCATCGTTTTGTTATGGGAAACGTAGTAGTTTAGCAGATGTCTGTAACTTGTGGAGGATATGAGCTGTACTTAAAATCACCCGGTTAAAGACTGATATACACAACCTCACTCAACCGGAACTGGGAACTTCTGCATTTATGAGTGTATAAGTCAAATAAAAATGCCTTTTGACTCCTTTGTTCTTGTCCTAAAACTCAAAACAATCCGACCCTGAAATCCTGTTTATCGCAAATGTTGAGCGGTACAACCTGCAGAACTGCATCAGGTATTCAGTATGCTGTAACTTTGTGGCCAGCTGTCGCAAGTACATTAGTGGCCATATGACATATATGAACCAGCCTGCTCCGAGTATGGAAGGCCTTCAATTAAACAGCATTCAGAATCACCCGTATAAATGTAAAACGTAGGCATGGTACCAGACGCGATTTCTTTGCATTGATGGGAAAAACAAATTTGTGCAAATCCACAGGTGTTCTAAAAAATCCCTGAGAAGGAGCCCTCGCGAGACAATCTTCTAAGTAGGCATAAAGATAAGCACTACCACCAATGTCATCACCTTGATGGAGACCTAAAAAGAAAAAAGAGAAAGACCGCATATTTAACTGCATACGCAAATGAACTATTGTAAACCTAAGAACCAAAGATCAGGACTCTAGCGCACCAGCAAGCATAAAGAATTTGAGGATTTAAAAGTTAAACTGCCTGTGTCAAAATCTTTTCCCTAGAGAACCTAACCTTTTGGACTTCCTATCTGGTAAAATCGTAGAAAAAGAAAGTTACTCGACTTTGGCCACAGGTACCTGCACAATCAAACTATAGGGTTGGATGAATTTTTATTTTTTTGAATATTTTATTGCCACTGGCCTTGAAAAAACTGGTAGGGACTGTGATTTCTCCCAAGTTTTTTTAACAAGTTCCAAAAAAGTCTAATTCAAGGAAAAAATAGCATCAACCACTTGCAAATCAGCCAACATCTTCATAAACAAAGACGTTCTACAATCAAGATGATATTCAGAACCTTAGCTGCCTTCTTATTCACTGCAGCAAATTGGGACATTACATTTCTGCAGAAGCAGTCACATCGCAGCAGAAATTTAGGCTCCACACACATTTCTAGAGCACTTGCATTCTGCAAGTTCATCAACATGGGTGAATCTGAGAAGGGATTAGGTAACAGATAAGCTACCTCACTATCATAATCATCATACTCATCTCTCCTAAAATCACCTTTGAAAGATTTGTTCCGAAAAGAGAACATGTACCAGTCGGACCCAAATACTTCATCTAGCCTCCTAAAATAATCCTAGACTTCCTTCTGAATCTGAGGGTATTCCAACTCTCAAATAACATCTGTCCTTTTCTTTGCCTTTGCAATGATAGACTCCGACAGCTAACTGGCACTGGAATCGGAGTCACTGGTGTTATGACTAAAGTCATCACTGGAGCCAAAGGTACGGAATCATAAGCCAGAGTAGAAGTTAAGGTCATAGCCAAAGCCAAGGCCAAATAAGAAGATTCAGATTGACCAACCATTACTGGCATTGCGCCCGAAAACATTGACTTCGTAATGGCCAAGTCTAATGACACTCAGACAGGCGGAACCTTGGAGGCACCCAATGGTGCGGCAAAAGTATAGGGGAAAAAAAGAGCAATCATGGATTTCTGAAATTTGGCTACTTTGTTGAGCTTTCTGTGGAAAAGGTACTTGCTGTTGGGATCTCCTGAAGAGCAGGAATGGTCTCTGAAGAATTTGCCTACTTGCTTCTTTTCTACGGTCTCTTTTTTGACAGAGAACAATCGTTATGTTTCTTGCGCCATTGGGAATAACTTAGCGACAAAGAAGAGCGCCCCTTTTCTGCATCCTGGACAGTGACTTAGATTCCAACTTACTGTAGGAATGTGCAAGCAATTTAACAACTCCCTCCCTCAGCACTTAAAGCTGTACGACTGCACATAAATCATAAACTGCATTGTCATGAGCCCTGCCGAAACACCATATGCACTTTTGTTTAGTTATGGACTCGGGCTTCCTACGAGACGAATATGGCTTAAAGCTGAAACATTTTGGGATGACATCGCCAAAAAACAGAACAAAGTAAAGAAAGATCAAGCTCCTGTCATGGCATGGCCTGCGCAGAAGGAAAAGAACCAATGTCACCGGTGCCAGAGAGACTTCTTCAAAGTTGTATTATCTCATAACCAGAGTCCTAACGGACTTGAACAAGTCAATGAGCCTTGCCACATGGTGCTGCTTTATGGCTGTGCAGCTGTACAGCAAATATACAGTTGAGGTGTCTGGTATGCGGTTTGCCATAAGTAATCTGGGAGAATCCATCAGAAAAGAAAAACACTGCACAGAAGATAACCGGTCCAACAATATCAGAGAGCCAGACAGTAAACAAAAAGGGTCTGACTCTTAAAGACAAGGAAACACAGATCAAATGGTCCAACAGACCATCAGGAAACCGAAGTGACCAAACCTCCAGTGAAGGATACAAGAGGTGAGCCAGCACTAGCACTTGACGCCCATATGTTAAGGAGGCAGATCTGTCATGAAGAGCTTCTGCGCTGCTAGTGAAGGAGACAGGTGTAATCACAGACTGAACTCCAGAGACAGGGAGTGAGAGAGGCATTAATAGTGGTAATGAGAGGATCAAAGAAGACCACAAAATGGCCGGGGCTAAACTACTCCTGGAAAGCACAATACAATTGGAGGGGTCACATTTTAAGTGGCTAACAGAGCCAGAAGCTATATCAGTTTGTCGTTCTGCCAAGTTGTCGTTCTGCCAATCACGTAAAAGGAATAGGAACCAACATGATGCCAATATGATGGAAAGTCATCTCATTTATTAACAAGTATTTTGCAATGTAATCGGTCTCGCCTTTGGGACCTTATGTGTATTTAGCTATGCAGCACATTAGCCTGGGTGCTAAAACATCTACTGTTCTTTTAAATGGAGGGAAAATAAGCACCAAACTGTGTGACACACCAGGTACCGGAACACATGGAGAGAAATATTGCCTTACAGCGGGAAATGGTAAAGTCTAAAGCTCTGTTTTTAATATAAAATCAAGACCTTCTGTGGTCATATCACTGAAAATACAAGATTTGAAAAACATATTATTGTCTACAGGTGCTCATGGAAGACAATTTCAATGGACTGGAATCTAGAGAATGCTAAAGTGATTCTGGTATTTTACTGACCTCTGCTGGTCGTTTTCTATCAAGAAAGTTAAATAGAGGCAGTTGCCAGAAAAATTAAAAAAAATAAAAGTCCCTAAGCAGAAAGCAGTTCTGGTATTTTACTGACCTGTGCTGGTCGATTTTTTTTATCAAAACAGTTAAATAGAGACAGTTGAACAGAAAGAAAAGTCCCTAAGTGGAAGCAGACTAGTCCTAGTCTCCAAGGCCTACAAAGTACATCAACATATAAGTATATACTAAATTATATACAAGAGGTCTCGAATGCTGGACCTAAAAACATTGTAGAGCCTTTCTCAAGCACACCACCAGTAAGCAGTATGATTGTCACATAAATCCTCTCACTTCGAAATCAGAAAAATAAGAGTAAATACCACGCTCCCTACAAACAGAGCCAGACATTTGACCAACGTGTTTGAATGCACAGCAATTGTATTGTAACAAGATAGGAACAAGATTTGAAAGCCTGTTTACAGAAATTCAGTACTGGTGGAAGAATACAGTAAATAAGATTTGGGCAACAGAAGGGATGAATTCAAGCTGGACAGCCTAAGATAAATAGAGACAGTAAATAGAAAGCAAGCACATGTGAGTTACAAACCACAAAGCCAATGTTAAGCAATGGGTATAATGTATTCCCAGGAAGATTTCAGAATGTCCCCAAGATGTCATTAGAAAACAAACAGCTGCAGTGTCTGGTAGGCTTCGACCTGAAAGCGTCCGCTATGTAAATTATAAAACAGACATAAGTAAAATATGATAAACCCTCTTCAAAATCCCCCCAAAATGTATTTCTGTAACAAATCGTAGCTTTTAGATTAATACATCATATTATAGCACTGCCCTGAGAAATAAAAGTGAAAGCTTTTAAACATGAACCATTAGTGAACTGAGAGGCTGGGGCAGCTCCTCCGTTATAGTAGAGGAGCTCCGCCTCCCCTGATGAAACCCAGCAGAGACAAACGAGAAAAATAGAACGACAATAAAACTATTTTATTATTATGTTCTTTTTCGTCCTGCAGGCTTACAGCCGAGCCAAAGGGGCGGTGGACAACAGTACTGACACTGAAGCTGCAGCACCAGGGAGGATGGGGGAGTGGTGGGCATTGCTAGGTACGCATGACGGTTTGGCCGGCCGTCTGGAACCAACCGAACAGTCATGATCACTTACCCTTTCTCCAACCCGAGCTGAGTTGTACAGCCGGGTGGCGAACCAACACAGCCTCCCAGTCCCTGAAGGAGCGCCGAACCAGGGCGTATTTCCAGCATTAGAGAAGCACTGGTTCTGGCATCTGGGAGCCAGCACAGTGTGCAGCAGTTCCCAGCCGCGGACGGCAGTGGGAGGAAATGCAGGGCGGTGACGTGGGGAGGGGCAGGGTGGGGGGTAGTAATGTATGGATTACGGAGTTTTACAGGTAAGTAAACATCTAAATAAATAAAACGAATTTCGTTGCACGCTCTGCATCGCATTTTGGGATGCAGTGCACTCATAAATAATTTTATTTATTTAAATGTTTACTTACCTGTAAAACTACGTAATCCATACATTACTACCCCCCACCCTGCCCCTCCCCCTCCCCACGTCACCGCCCTGCATTTCCTCCCACTGCCGGCCATGGCTGGCAGTTCGTGGATGTTCGGGAGGTGAGGATCGGATACAAGGCACCGACTGTCGGAGTGGCAGGTACGTGCAATTTAATATATTCAAAAGTCTGTCTTCTGCAATTTTTTGGGTTTGTATTCCCCCTTCCCCGTCCACCACTTTGCAAAGCAAGGAGCTGCTACTGTAAAGAGGCAAGCCAGTTGTCATGTGTACCCTGTATGCAGCCCAGATTATTACGGAGCAATGTTATAGTTTGTTAACTCAAACACAAGAGGTTTGTGTACAACTGGTATTCTGAACTCACATGCGTGATAATGAAGTAAAAGGAGCTTTGTTGAAATACAATTTGTGCCCAAGATCACATAATTTATTCTCGAGAAGCCACAATTTATCCATGTTTTCTATTTTGTCTTTATAAAATCAGCCACTAAATAGGTATCTATTTGTCTTTACTTTTCTTTTTATATTAACACTTTTTTTTTTAACCACTTGGTGCATTGTTTTGCAGTTTATATAGCGCAAACTCGATCTGAAAGTATAGAAGCGCTTTAGTGAGCACCAGGTTACATTACACAAGAACACATTCCTTTTTTAAAGGCACAGGAAGATATAGTGGTTAGACCACAATCACAGGATGTTGACCTGAGAGCTAATGGGTTTGGCAGAGGATCATACACTCTGCAGGCAGAAAGAAGTCAAGCGCTTACTCTAATTCACCAAGAAGTGCTTCGTAGGCTTTAGCCAGTTTTCTTTGTCATGAGCTTCAGACTGATGTTGACCTGGCAGGCAGTGCTTGTAATGGAGAAATAGAAGTGAAGTTTCTGAGAAGTACTGGTACTCCCCAATTAAAAGGATAGCATTTCTCCTGAGAAGTGCTGGTACTCTCCCTCTCAAAAGAAAAATGTGCTGGGACGGAGTATCGGCCCATTCAAAGCATTGCTGGCAGGGGCAGACAGCAGCAGGTCAAGGCTGTATCCTAGAAAACAGTCACAGGTAGCTCTCGTCTCATCGCTCAGAACTGTCTCACCCTGGAGGCCAACAGAATTTTGAAATTACATCCTGGTGGCTGGCGTGCTGACACCCTGCCTAGTAACAGACAAAGTAAGGCACTGCCAATGAGGCAGGGGTCGTGCGGCATGAACCGGAGGCGCCAGCCCCATACATGCTCTGCCTGTCGAGCCGCAGCAAAGTGCCACACATTTGAGATAGAAATTTAACACACAAAGCAATCTGGAAACTGGACAGATATTGGGAATGGACTCAAAGGCAGAGCAATTTTTATTAAAAAAAAATGCGGTAAAGCATCGCCCGAAAACGCAGATTGAAACCCCGACGTCCTGCAATTCTCTCCAGAATGGTGAACTAACACTGACATTATTCTTTTATCTGTTTCAAGTATGACAATTAATCTAAAAAGTCTGCATTGTCCTTAAACTGAGGGTATCCGGCACCATGCTAAGATGGCCACCACACTCACAGGAAGTAAAACTTAGACTTTGCCTTCTGACTTTTTTTTTTCCTATTTCCATGCCGCTCTTAACCTGTAACAGCAAAATATACAAGAGTCGATTTTCCTTTATGGAAGATGGAGCAGGGTCCAGTATTATAACATTGCATTTGGCTGCCTTCGCCTGGAACGTCTTAAGTGTATTGAAGAACTTGGACATCACTGGCCTGGCCCGAGACATGGAGCCCACACGAATGGCGGTCGCTGGAAGTATTTGACCTTCATTAACCAGGTGAGCGACAGCTCGCGCAGTGTTAAACTGGGGTCAGGATACTAGCAATGTAGACATAGACAACAGACAAAACAAGCAATGGCAATGCAATAGTACTCTCATTTACATGAGACCTATTACATTGCAAATGACAATACGTGCAGGCGACAAGGCACGAGGGGGAGACAGCGAGAAGCTATCGGACTGCGGGAGGGGGGGGCACGGGAAGAGAGTAGTCTGTGCTGTAAAGGGGCCAGTAGCCATGGAAGGATACAAATGACTGACATGGCTGTCATGGGGAGGAACTAACAAGCTTAAAACCAATCGGAAGCCGACATTTATAACCTAAGCCAATGAAGAAGATGGGCCAGAGAGTGGGCGGAGCTTCCACAAAGCTTCTACATTATAGTGTATACTGCATGCCTCACAAAGCAATGGCAGCGCATTTGCGCTGCAATGCTAGACGACACCTAAAAAGGCCATATGAATGATTAAAACCTCCCAATTTGAAAGAAGCAGAGCGTTTGAACTAAAATTAAACCTAGTCTAACAATACCGTTGAGAAAAAAATACAAGAACCTCTAAACTTGCGTCTGTTAAGCAAGTGCAATTCTGCTTGTGTATGCGCTCTGCCCAGGGCTGGATCTCTTCTAAGTTTCACTAATGCAATTTGAAATGTGCAAAGTTCTTATGAGGGAGGCCTGCGTTTCCACTGTACTTGATTACTGGCCATCACCTAGCTAACAGATTCCTCCCTTTAATTCTCTGTGTCCAAGAGTACAGTAACTTTCATTTGTCCTAATATGGATATGCGCGCATTGAGGTACAGGCACGTGCATCTGCAAGACACAGCAACGCCACTTGTATACAAAATGGGGAAAATGGGGAGCATGCGGCACGAAAAAGGATGCAAAAGCCCCGATATTGAAGTCCAGACCTTGTTGTGTCCTCCTGCATATAGATTTCATAGCGTGTAGCTTCACACGCCTCTACAAATGGATTTTCAAGAAGAAGCATACGAAAGAAATATATGGAAAGTGTTTCTAACCAGGGCAACAACCAAACTGCGAGAAAGAGAAGTTTTAAAGTTTGATATTAAAAGTAGCGCTGATGGAATAATACTTTGTGAGAGAAGATGCGGAAGACTAGCGCCTATCCTGAAACACGAATATTGACTTTAATAACGGGAGAAAGCAGTGAAACAATGTGCTCAATGCTTCAATGGAGGCGGAACAGCGTCTGATCGGCCAAGCAGCAAGAGGCCTATGCTCCTCTCGCCGTCTGCAAACAGAGGCTCAGCAGAGGCAAGGAAGGGCCCGCTGAAGCCGAAAGAGGAAAGTCAAATGACATTTATTCGCCGGGTAACCTTTAACAGAGCAGGACAATATCACATTCTTTAAATCGGATGGAAGAGAATCCGCCACAAATCTAAGGCAACATAAAAACGTTGTGAATAAACCTGCATTGTTCGCAACGGGGGCGTACTGCAGTGCCTTGGTGTGTTTGGGGAGCAGGGGGCCTCCATTCTTTCAGGGGCCCCATTTCAACCCAATGCCAATGAATATCCATGAGATATGGGGGACTAGAGGGCCCCATTTCACATTCTTAATGGAGTCCAATAATTTAGAATTATGCCACTGGGTTGTACAAAATAAATATACAGAGATGAACCATACTTATGGACTTTTCTGAAGGACATTTAGTGTGACTAAAGATGTGTGCATGTCCTCTGAGATGTGTGAAAAAAGGCGCTCAACCATATGCCACAAACTTCTCCGTGCAGAAGAGGAAGCTTAGGAACCAAAGAAGAGTAACTACTATGATTATTACTACTACTAACAACAGCATACTGATCATGCCTTATACAGAAATATGTGACATTTATACATTCAATATTAAGGTGCCCACAAGTTCATTACAACCCCAACATTTCAGAAAAGAACAGCCTAACCTCTGGCAACAAGAAAGAAAGAAGTGCCACCATGTCCCAGATATTCTACAAAGGCGACCCCAGGGATGCATAAAGACCAGAAGAAAGTGAGGCATTGTAACGAAAAAACTACAGGCCAGTAATAACGTTTCTGCAGCAAAATCTGTAGAAGCGAAAGCGTAACAACACAATAAACGATCTAGCCAGATGAAGAACAGCCTGTAATAAGCAGTGCATTACAGAATAAGAACATCACAGAATGGTTAGGGACAGCCAATGAGCAAGATGGAAAGACCTGAGCCCAGCCAGGTAATCCAGCATTTCATGCGTCTAAGGTTCATAGCATCAAATTACCCTTGAGAATAATATTACTAGCAACTGGCCAAGGTAGCACTCCCAACTATAATGCCTTAGGAGATAACCTATTTAAAACATTAACATTCAACTCAGAACAGAAGACAGAACATAATGTGCCCCGAGAAGACTATGGGAGATAGGCACCAAGACATTTTTAGTACAGGAAGTAGTGCTCCTGTAACTAACCATGAATCTCTGGGCAGAGATATACTCTGCCTGCCTGTTCTATGCAGAGATCTCACCAGCAGTATGGGATGTCTGCCCATTAAAGGGGCCTATGTATTACTAAATTGGTGGGGTTTAGGAACATTTAAGAAGGGTTTTATGGTGGGCTACGTAAATAATAAAACACACCCACGAAAGAGTCAGAAAATTGCTATTCATAAAAGTTATACATAAATATATAACGAGCACTGCTTACAAAACAGGCTCAAATCTGCAATGAGCAAACCTTGAATTGAGTAAAGCATCATACATGGACAATCGCCCACACTGCAACACTTGCTCACAGAAATAATAGAGGCAATGAATAACATTAACAACACAGAAAAAAAGGGAAAATATGTTTAAATGCTTTAAAAAATTAAATAGATTTTTTTAAATAAAAAAAACATATGAAGTCAGTAAAAAACGTAAAGCAACCTTCATAGATCTGTCTCTAATGTTCAATTGGTCAATTACAATTAAAAGATGCTTCTGATATTTATAAATGGTTAATATTTCAGTCATATATTACATTAAAGTTTTTGGTTCAATATGTGAGCTATGTACAACAAAAAGGCCAACTGTTGAACTTGGCCCTTTTTGCAGGGTCATCCCAGAACTTTTTGCCTTCCTCCCGTATTTTTTCTGACCCTGTGGTTGGTGGTTTTATGACCCTGGGCATTTTATCACTGCTGATTGCGGCTAAAGTGCATGTGCTCTCTATGGTAAACTTGGTAAGATTGGTCTACTCCTGTTTGGCATATTTATCTTACCTGTCAGTCCCTTGGTCAGTGGTATCCTATATACCCAGGGCCAGTAAATGAAATGCTACTGGTGGGCTGGCAGCGCTGCTTGCGCCACCCACCTAGGTAGCCTTTTAAACCTGTCTCTGGCCTCTGCCACTACAGGGCCTGCACACGCAGTTTACTGCCACTGTGATGTGGCACAAAAGTGGTTGCCACGTCTGTAACTCCCCTTTTACTACATATCAGTCACCCCTAAGGTAGGCCCTAGCTAGCCCTATGGGCATCGTACGGTGTAGGTAAAAGGTAGGACATGTGTCTTAACTGTGTGGCATGTCCTGGTAGTGACAAACAGCATATTTGGTTTTTGACTGCTGTGAGGCTGTCCTTTCATAGGGATGCATTGGGGATTCCTTGATATGTGCTTCAGTGGTAATTCCTGATATGAGAGGGGTAGCATGATCAAGTTTGGTATGTTTGGAATAGTGGTAATAAATGCTGTGTATTGGTGTTAGTGGATTTATTATTACTATTTTATAAATGCCACTTTTAGAAATAGGCATTTATGTGTGCTATGTGTCTTTGGTCATCTGCTAGGATGTGTATTGACTGTCTGGCTTTGGAGTGACAGGGGGCTGGTGATGTCCAATGGCTCCAGAGAGTCTGGAAGTGTCAGAGCTAGGCTCAATAGGCCTGGTCTGCATTTGGAGTGGTGGGAGGAGTAGCACCTGCACCTGAATAGGGCTGTGCCTGCCTTCCACAATGATGGCTCCTCCCCCTGTGGCGTGTCTGGAGCCCAAGCCTTACTCTTTCAATGGGGATTGTTATGCACTGTAATGATATTGTTAAAGTGCCCCCAGAACTGGTTTAAACTGGGCTCAGGGCCCTGTGCCAGGGCAGGACCTCCTGCTGACGTGAGAGTGCACTGCCCCGACTTTGGCAGTGAGGGGGCTCCCGCCGTTTGTGGTCTGTGCGTGTGCCTCCCCCCTGGGTGTGGACGTACCCGGGGCATTGGGAAGGATCTTTGGGGGACCAAGTGGAACCTGCCGCATTTAGTTCCAGCGGCTGCGCCTCAGGTTTGTGGGCAGCTACAGTTCACTATTGGATGCCTTTGTGAGTATATGAGGCCATGGAGTGGTTCACTTTGGGGTGGGGGACCGGATGTCATGGTGGATGTGAGGGTGGCCTAAGCAGTACGAGGAGGGTGTTGCTGCTCGTGATTTGTGGATTCCATAGGCCCCTCATAGCTGGTCACTGAAGTGCCCTACACACTTATATATAGCAAAGGCACCCATATGTGCAGTAATGGTGATCTGCATATGTCTATGGTGGGCATGATGTGCTCATGATATGTGTACTATGACAAGTGTTTACTATGGTGCGCTGCTAATTACATTTATGCATAATGCGTTATGCTAAGTACAATTCCTACCAGTAGTTAATGGTTGACCTAACTATCTAGTCTATGACAGTGGACCGATTGGACTAGTGATTTATGTAATCCCTGTTAAATCATGACAAGTGTTAGTGGCACAGTGTTATATATGTGATGGTGTTCTAATGTGTTTTTATGGATAATACAAAGGCTATTTTATATAACCTTGCGTAGTTTCTTTTGTGGTGTCACTGGTTCGGTGGAGTGGGGATAATGTTGATAGTAATGTTTTAGGTAGTGCTTGAGACAATGCATAAGTCAGTGCATGCCACCTGCTGAGGAGCATTGAGTCAGGGCGGAGCAATGCACTGAGGCTGTAATCTGAATGCAAAGCTTAGGTGCGGACCAATTTGAGTAGAGTGAAATACCTTTGTATGAAAAAAGAGATTTGAAAAGCATTCATAGCACTCGCACTGAACCAAAATATTGAAGTACTACATTACTGAAAAACAAACCATTCATAAATAACAGAACCATCGATGAGAGTTTTACGGACTAACCTATATTTTTTCAAAAATGAATCTGTCAATTTGTGGGATTATGGGTAGGACTCACACATTAGGGAAGTCAGCCACACTCAAAAGTATAGCCTTTTCCAAGAGGCCTATGCTTTATGGTTGACACCACTCTCTCGTGTCTATTCAATCTATATTTTTTTAGGGATTTTTGATAGAATTCTAAAAGTAGAAACAAGATTTTTTAGGACAAGTCACCTGCTCCAACAAGGATGCAAACACATGCAACACATCTACTACAAGCAAGGAGGGACGGAGTGAACAGTTAGGACTACACTACGACCACAAACAGATTCAACTTATTATTACATGCATTTATCACACACAGCCAACACATTTAAGAAAGCAAGTCGCTCAGGAAAATATTTGTTGCACTTGTGGTGTTGAATTTCTTTACTGTTTGCCTCTCATTTTGAAGAGCAATTATTTGTGGAGTGTGAGAATATTAGCATGTGTGTTACTAATAGGCTGGTCAGGTGTAGTTTAAGTATTTTTAAGAGTAATGTTTTATTAGTAAGTGTAATGTGTTGTCAGAAAGTCAGAAGTGTGTGTGATGTCTACCTGTCTGTGAAGGGTAGCTAGGAAGACAGTATGGTATGAGTGGTCATACAATATCTAACTGCGACTAAGTGGTATTGTGTTCTAACCTGTCCTTACTTTGGGTTCTCTGGACCAGGCCAGACATACAGCATGCCGGGTTGCATGGTGGACAGAACAGTCTGCCTCTGGAAAAAGCATTTGCAACTTATACCCTGGAAAACCTCTCCTGCCACTTTTTGTTGATGTCCCACATGGTGAATGCATCCATTACCAATACATTGATATAGTCTATCAACTGAATGGAGGTAGACAATGTAGTTCCTCGCAATGATTAATGAATAATTTAACTGCAAGGCTGGTCTCCCCCTCAGTGAAGTTCCTTTTCCTCCTGAGTCAAGCTGCCTTGGAATCTGTAGGTGTTGTGTGGGGTCCTGATAAGCAAGCATCCAAAAGGGAGAGGGCAGAACTTAGACTGTGTGCTGTATTTATGTGTTTTATTGATAAAGAATAATGTTTATTGTTAGAGATGCAGATAGTTCAAGGATACATAATGCAACAATGGCTGTATAAAAGTGTGCTGTTCACAACTCAAATAATGAAAGAGCCGTCATTAAAAATATATATCAATTAATATTCTTTATATTTTTCATTGTGCAATCAGTCTCATGTGAAAAAGAGGGAACCAAACGAAACAACAATAATAATAAACAGGACATACAAATAACGGAAAAGCAGCATTGACATTTGCCTTTCTTAGAACAACAACCACATACATATCCACATAAATCAAGATTCACAGTAAATCCAAGCCCTTATATCAATCAAGGGTATCTCCAGTTGATTTGTTTGTGTTTTAAGTGTTGACGTTTTGACCCAGTTGAGGCTACTGGGTCTCATCACGACCGACAAATAAAGGGACATCTTAGTCATCTCCTTCTAGACTATGATTTGGTCATAGACAAAATAAGTAGGTCTTCGCCCCAGAGGGCAGACATTGCCACTGATGGGACAAAGAACTATTTCAACACTCATATAGTAGAAATCTACACCTACGTTTTCAATGCTTCGTCAGGAGTAGTAAGTGCTATATAAATGCAATTTCAATACTACACAGTTGTAATATCAACTGTAGGATACTACACTCCCTCGCATAAGAGAGTGAAAACCCATTAATCCTACTACTAGGTGCACATTTCTGCCAGGAATTGGTGAATACCAGCTTGGTGAAAATCTCCATCTGGGGGCAGGCGGAAATCTAGGTCTGCTGAGATCCCAGCAAATAGATTTCCCTTTGTGAATTGGCCCATCGTGCATCTGTTTATCTTTATTATAATCAATATCATTTGGTATTACTCCCCTATTTACCGTTGTAGTCCTACATGACCCATGACAGGTTCAAATTCTTGTGTATTATTTACATCAATTAAATAGCTTTGCTTTTAGCCAATGCTATTTTATTTTAGATTGATGTGGGCCTTGTCAAAACCATGACAACAAAAAAAAGTACTGACAAAGCCAAAAGACTCAGCCAAGGTCAGCCCCTACTGGGTTTGTCAATGTTTATTCTATATAGGAAGCACAGAGTAGTTACACAGATTTAAAGACAAAAAGAAGACTTGATAGAGATGTAAGAGAATGTAACAGTGTGCTGCATGTAGATTAGAAGAAATAAGCACTGCATGCCTTAACTTTTTGTCTATGTATGTTTTCATAAACGAGGTTAACAATGACCATGCAGGTTTCCTCTTTACCAATTAGATAAGGATGGGGGCTCCCTCTCAAAATCACTTTCAGGTCAAGGAGTAGAGGGGAAGAGACAAACATTGGCAAAAGAAAACTCCCTCATGACCTATATACACTTTATAACAGGGTATAACCTCTAACAGCACCGGCATACACAACACACATCTTCACTTTTTTTTAGATTTATTCATTTATTATATTTCAGAATTTTTTATCTAATTTCTTTATATCATTTTTCTGAATGTACAAAATTATTCAATTTACATCACACAAAAGTTTTTTTTAAATACATATTATAAAATACAGTCCATGAATACATTTGTGATACATAGATTGCGAAAGAACATATATTCTAAAAAAGAGACAGTTCTAATTTACCAGGTAGAGAACCACATCCATACATACTCATACATTCATCCTAAACATGCACAACTTCAATACAGCCAAAAAACATCCTGTCGCATTGTATCCGTTGTCCGACTATACAACCATAATAGTTGGATCTAAATAAAGAAAAAATGGCCAATGCGTTTCGGTGGAAGAACAGCAATGAAGACCACCTTCATCAGGACCCGCCAGAAACAATTCAACATAGGATCTCTAAACCTGGGTTTTGAATCTCTCTTCCAAACTATGTCTGTCTCAATACACTAGCTCTATCGATCTTCATTGGATCACAGATCAATTTGTCATGGTAGGCAGCAGCCTTCTCAGCCCCCCATCCGTAGATAGGTAGAATATTATCTGCCACTCTCAATGATCTCCATCCACAAAAGCAAACTTTCAAAGGTGGAGTTTTTTTTTCCTTTAGTCCTTTTACCACCAGCAGGGAGGGATTTCAAAAAATGAATTCCTATTTCAATACATTAGTCATACATCTCGTATATTAGGGCAACTCGGGTTTTCTTAAGGATGTAACAGTATACTATGCTTTTCTCAATTACTTCGAACTGCTACCAAGAAATCGCCACACCGTCGAGCCGTAATTTTCCCCGCAATCATATATCTTTACCAATAGCATGGAAGGCAGGAAAGTAGCAAAGATTTTTTATATTACTTTGGGGATAAACTAACTTCTGCAATTACTGTACGGCATCGCATTGTAACTAATATGAACTCAATGCAATTAGCACAACTAAATGCAATTGGTTGTGTAGATCTTGAAAACTTGCTTAGATTATCATGTTTTTTGATGCATGTTGGGTTTCTTTTTATTCATGCTGTGGCCACCTCTGATAAAATGTACAAAATGTTGGCAAATCTTTGGTGCCTGCTAAAAGCAAATTTTACTTTTCTTTTTTAGGGTAATGCATTCGCACTGCCACTGTGACATCTGGAAGATGAAAACCTGGGGCCAAGCACCCAACCTCTTGAGTAGATGTCCACAGCAAAAATCCTCAGTCTTCATCTGGCACAGCAGGTTGATCCCTTCTCAGACAGCAGATAGACTACGCACTCCATAAGACTGGGCACAAAGCAAATTAATTCTGTGCTTTTACAATCTGTAAAGAAGTGCCAATGTCCCCCAGAGAGTCATCTGAGCGCCAGCAATGGAAAACGGAACCGGTAACTGTTCTGCGCAATGCCGTAAAGCACAACTACAGCCTCTACTACCTCTTTTAAAAGATGCTGGTTAGCCTGTTTTTGGTGGTGCAACCAGATTTAAAGGAAAGTCATTTCATGCTGCCCCTTTAGTTACTCTCCTGATTGCTTCCCGGTAGGATGTGGCAACGCCAGCAGCTTTTACTGAGACAGGCTGCTGTGTGATGAATTTAGAAGAGCAGAGTTCTTTTGTGGGAGCAGTTGGCAGGGAAGGAGAAGCTCTACAGAGGCAATGATTGTGTTTGCAATACACAATGGTTTCTCTTTAATGAAAGAAAAATAATAATATCAATCTTAATATCCAGAGGGGGAGCATCGTGGTTAAACGTGAGCACACATTGTTTCAATGAATGAAATAATGTGCAATACAAATTTATCAGCAGTGCTATCATTATAAAGCTGCAGTTAGCCTTGAGCATCCTGTAGTCCGTTGATTTCAGCCTTTCCATGCACAGAAAGTATAAGAATGTATTTAGCCGAGAGGAAAATGTATTAAGATCAATAAATATTTAACCTTTCCTTGGTTGATAAATAAACGGAAAAGGTGCAGACCAATAAATATGGAGCTAACCTAGAATTGAAAGGAAGCAAAATGAATCAGACTTTTTAAGGGCCTGGAACTGGCCTTTAGGAGGACCGGGTCAATATGCACAACTCAATGTCTACATATTACTTTTCAAGATCCTCATTCATCTCTGCGGAAGAGTGAACAGTTTTCATAATACTACAGACAGGCACACCTACTGGATCTTAGCTAATTTATAGGGAGTGAACACGACACAGATTAGAAGAGATGAGTCTTTAATAATTTCCTAAAGGTGGTTTCTGGAAGAACCATTCTAAGGTAGGTAGGAAGATCATTCCATAACTTGGAGGTCAAGTGTGCAAAGGATCACCCACCGTATTTCACCTTTCTGACCTTGGGTACTGTCAACAGCTTTAAATTCCCCAATCGTAATAGCATCCTAGGGGGACAGGGGGTTAAGAAATTGATGACTAAAGGAAGCCCCTTCGCTGCATTGCACAATAGACCATGCACAGAACTTGAATTAGATCCTTTTTTTGCACCGGAAGGCAGTGCAAGCCAGCCAAGACTGTGGCAGCTGAGTGATGTTTTGAGAGTTCTTGAAGGGTTCCTGAAGCCGCGTTCAGGATAACCTGCAGTTGTCTTAAAACATACTTGGGACTTCCCAAGAACAGGGAATTTGCCATTGTCGAGAAAAGAGTTGATCAATCCATGGATGACCTCTCTCCTCGATGTTGGTGGGAGCCGTTGAATGACTTTCCTTAGAGCTCCTATCCTTTAAACACTGGCGGTATTTCAAAGAAGGCAAACGTAACAGCAGAAATATGCTGGATTCAATTTCCATACATTTTCATCCACAGCATAAATATTGAGTAACAGTATGACGGGACAGAAAAACGGTGCTAGGTTACCACAAAAAACTGGAGGATAATTTTACACACAAATGTGGTAAAGTGTATACTGACTAAATTATCACAACTTGGACCACATTTATAAGTAAAATCTACTACATCCATGCACACTGGGGTCTTCAAAGTAATCCTCACACTTAATAAGATGAAACCTCTATCTCCAAAAACACTTGGGTAGAGCACTTTAGTAACATTACTTATTCTACTAGCACCTTATTCTACATTTGTATGTGGGAATCAGTACAATTAAGGGTTATATTGCACCTCACGTTTGTGGTAAGATTACTGCCATATGGCCGTATTACCCCCTACATGTGCAGTAGCCCTAAACTGAGACTTTGTCATGCTTATCCCTACTGAAGGACTATACATTTTTATTTTTACAAATATTAAAATAAAGGAACTTTTAAATATCAATAGATTGTCAATTATGTGTTGGCTGGTGAAAAGCACTTCACTTCAGAGAACTCGTGTAGATGCCAGACCTTGCAGCAACACTTTATAGAATTCAATGAAGTCAAATGTGCCATTAGCATTTAAATGTATTATATTGTGTTATAACCTTGCCAAGCAACTGTTTCAGAGATCCGCCAACAAGCTGCTCAAAAGGCTTGAGGTATTTCTAGAAACTTTTGCTGCATAAGAATGTGAGAATATGTTGTGCATAAATGTGTTTCAAGTTGCTATACCAGCTTGAGCTCAAACTCTGTAGCAAACGTTTGTATTCACATCAGTACCTTTCATATATAATATAAAGAGAAATGAGAAATTTCGAGTTCGCTGACAACTGAGACTCATTTACTTTCCTGTTTTCTTAACAAAAAGACCCATGCTCTGCATCTCTACCCATGCAATCTGATTATTATGTTTGCTCCCCCCAAATCTACTGTATTAGCACACATTTCTTTTTACACCTTTTAATATGGCGTTTTTTAAATCGTAAGGGGTTTGTAGCATTTTACAAAATGCATCACAGTATTGGGACATGGTGTGAGTAAAAAAAGTTAAATAGGAAAATAGCAATTATGAAAAATAAAAAATTACATAGATGGCAATGGTGAACAAATAAAGGGTGCAATTTGGTACAATATTAATCAAAAGAAATTAAGATAATAAGATGGAGATCTTGGAAAGGGCATCATACAAGGGGGAAAAATAGACAGGAGGTGAGCACAGACATGCAACTGTGAGCACAAATATAGAAACAGGAATAAAAGGTAGTGAAATAGACAACATGACTGGAGTAACAGAGATAATCAAATGAAATGAAATGAAATAGGACTTATAAAGCGCATGGCTGCCCGTGAGCGTCCCAGCGCTGGTGAGTGTACTAACGGAAAGAAAAAGGAATTTTTAAGGGAATAACCAAGTTTTCAGAAAAAAAGAAAGTTGGGCTGGGCACCAATGGCAAGTGGTAGGGAGTTCCACTGTTTGGAAGCATTATAAGAGAAAAGACGACCCCCCCGATCGGGCTTTCTTGATCCTGGGCATGGAAGCCAGGTGGAGATGCGTAGACCGAAGGGGTCGGTTGGTTTTGTGGGGTACAATGAGATCCTTCAGGATGGGGGGGGCTTTGCCATGGAAATTTTTTATGAGTAGTGCATAGAGACTTAAAATGCACTCTTTCCTGAATAGGTAGCCAATGGAGTAGGTTGAGAGCGGGCTTCGCTGAGCAGCGGTTCTTGGTGCCCGTGAGGAGCCTGGCTGCATTTTGGACAACTTGTAGCTTGGCAGTTACTTTCTTGGGGGCACCGAGATACAAGGCGTTGCCATAATCCAACCTGGACAGTATGAGGCCCTGGATTAGAAGCTTTCTGGACTGAGGGGGAAGCAGTGGTAGAATTTTCCGAGAAGTGCGGAGGAGGCCATAGCAGGTCCCCGCGGTTTTCCTGGCTTGCGTATTGAACGTGAGATCTTGGTCCAACCAGATACCGAGACTTTTAATGTCAGATTTAAGGGTCGGTGGTGGACCCATGCAGGGCGGCCACATGGTCTCAGGGTGGACGTGTGATTGGTTACCCATGACCAAAATCTCAGTTTTGTCACTGTTTAACTTGAGGTGGGAATTATCCATCCAACTAGTTATATCCTTAAGACATGCATAGAGGTCCGAAGGGGGACGATCCAGCTGGCTCAATGATACAATGAAGAAACCCAGGGCCATTCTATGGTTGATCCTAGTGTAATAAATGTTGTGTTGGGTATATTTGGAAGATATAAAGGAAGAGGCAGGCTATATGAAACCCACATTTTCTGGGTGGTCACCCCATATTTTTCGTCTTTTGCTGGACCCTATATTTTTGCTGGCTTAAGAACTCTGCCCTTCACCCCTTAACTAGCAGTAAAGTGCATGCGCTCCCTGCTTCACATGGTCGAATTGGCAAACCCCTAATTGGTATATTTAACTTACCTATAACTCCTTAGTATATGGTACAAAGTGTACCCAGGTCCTTTAAGTTAAATGTCTCTAGTGGACTAGAGCACCTATTGTGCCACCCACCACAGTGACAGTGAAAAACATGGCTTCAGATCTACCAGCGTAGACTGACTGTAGCAGTGTAAAAACAACAATTTGCCCTATTAAATAAAACTTTTTGACAGGTCAAAACCTTCCTTTTAAATATTAATAAGGCACCCATATGTACATCTTGGAGCCCGCAAGGTAGTGTGCATGGTATTTGAAAGTAGGACACATAGGAATTTAATGTTAACATGTCCTTAAGGTAACTTGCACCCAAAAGCTATTTTTCACTGTGGCAGGCCTAGCTGTCCTTTATAGAAACCAGAGTACAGATTAAAATTCCGAATCTCATATCTCAGACATAAAGTAGCAGGAAAAATAATTAAACAACTACTTTAAATAGTTTCCAAAAAGCCAATTCAATTCAATTCAATTCAATTCAATTCAATGGTAAAGTCCAATTCCGAAAAAATATCAAGGAAACATCTTTTGTTTTTAAAAAGTTACCTTTTCCCTGCCTGAAGTTCCTACATATGCTCTGCCATTTCCGCCAGCCAGTAATTAGAATAAGAATAGGTGTGAAAAAGGTGGGAAATGCCTCACAGAAGCAAACAATAAGCTGACGTGAAAGGCAGAGATGACTCCTCTGAACCTCACCGAATATCATGCTGGAAGTAAATTTTTAAGTTGCAGGTCTGAGAATGCCATTTTTAGAAAGTTGACATTTTCTTATGTAACAATTCTTTGCCTCTGCCTCTGCCTATCCCTAGAATATACGTTTGGGTTGGATGACAGCTGGGTTTTGTGAATTCACTCTAGACACTCACATGCAAAGGGAGCTGAGGTGTGCCATGCAGATCCTTATGACCCATCACCAGACTGATTGGTCTTCCTGAGCTAAAGTGGTGGGAGGAGCTCAAATTTGCATCTGAATAGGACTTTACCTGTCCACTCACAGACAGCTGCCTAGCCCCTATAGAGTGTATAGAGCCAGGGCCAAGAAGAGTAGGGTCTTGTGCACTACAAAGACTTCAAAGGCTACAATGGGTATAAGTACTTGACCTCTGACACCATATACTTGGAACACTCTGGGCTGAGGACATTCTACCAAGAAAAAGAGCTGTTGTGCTGCCAGGAGGGACTGCCACTTTGCGGATTGCTTTGCTGTGTTGGCCTACTGCCCGCTGCTTCTGTCTTGGAAGTGAGAGGACTAAACTTTGCTCTCTGCATCCTGCTTTGTAAATTTCTCCACGGCTAGAGTTGAGCTTGTCTCCTCTTGAAAGCCTCAGTGCGAATAAAGACTTCACATGTAGCGCCAGGACTTTTTTGCTGAAAGCCCTACTTCGCAAAGTGGTGCCAAATCCAGTTACTGGGCCCCTGGAAGTGAGTTTGCTGTGTTAAACAAGAAGAAAGCAGTCCATTGACTTTGAGCGTGACATCGGAGCCGACGCTCTTCCACACTGCCCCAGTGCCTACCCCGAAGCCAGGGTCCCTACTCAACGCAATGACTGCAACTTGCAACACGGGCCCACCACAAGCAGCACCTACAAAGATCCCCCACAGTGTGAGACGTGAGCACCCCATCACCAATGTCCATGACACCTAACTTCAACTGCAGCACCTGTGGCCCCGTGGTGCGACATCAACACCATGAAGTCAATGCCTCATGGCTTGACCCTTGACACTTCATCGACCCTTCACCACCAGTGGAACCAACGCCTTGCCACTAACGCCCCATCACATCCACTGTGCCTTGCATCGTCCTGGGCGTACCCGATGTGCCAATGAACTGCACAGACAGTAAGGAACGGACGCCTCACCTCCCTGGCGCCTCGTAACATCTTTGTTTTGTTTATGTTTCCAAGGTACTGTACCCGGGATCTGTACGACTTTGTATCCAGCCCGCGCTCCATCACGGTCGGCCCCAAACTTTGAGATTCGACTTTGTCAAACACGTCCTCATAGCCACTACTGGAGCTATTGTGTTTCTAAGTGCTAGAACTGCATTTAACGTTGAAGAAATTCATATTTTGATTAGTATATGTTGGATTTTTGTCGTTTTTAGGTCTCGCTCGAACCAGCGCATGCGCTGTTCTGGCGAAACATTTAGTGAGTGGCTTTTAAAAGTGCCACCAGAGGCTTTTGCTGGCCACAAGCTTGCGGTTAGGCGTGCGAGCGCACGCGCAGCCGCCAGCTTTTAACGCCTAATCGCGATCAGTTTCACTTTCGCGCGCACACAACTCCTGCTTGTCCCACTCCCCCACCACGGATCGCCGCACGCGGCCAATGCTTGTTTTTTACAGCTCGCGTCCTTGTTATAGGGTTACTACTTATTATCTTTCCCAACTCCCTTTGGGCGAACTCTCGATCCTTTGATGCATGTGGAAATGCTATATCGTTTTTATTTATATTCTCATGATGCAGTGTTAAAAATTTTAAATATTAACTTTGTGAGAAAAGTGCTCCCCCCACCCTCAAGCACTGTGCAAATGCTTCGATATTGTGAAGATATCATCTCCAGTTAAACATTGGATATAAAGAAACGCAATATTGTTGCAACAAATATCTAAAAAAACAAAAACTAAAGCTGCGAAATGTAAATGTGCGTGGTCACAAACGTCCTATTCCTGTTTGCTTTTGAAACCAATTAAGTACCGTAAATAAAAATATGTTAAAACTTTACGTTACTCATTAGTGTCCGTAATACAGCAAACGCCACAAATATAAGTGCACCAAAAAAAGAAAAGGAGGACTTTTCACGGGCAAAATACTAATCTGCCATCTTGTAACGTACATTCATGACTCCAATTTTAATTATTAGTTCCAAACTGCTTGTGTACCTGCGCAAAAACTAGGCTTAACCACCAATTCATGTTTTGAAACATTTTAGCATGCATTTAAAAAGACAAATGTTACACTTTAATAATTCACGACCCGTGTGGCATTTCTAAAATCTATTAAGAACTTAGAAAGGCTTGTAACTGCATTTTGTTTCTTTGATTTTAGTTTTAAATTTCACCTGTAGACTACAGTGGGTTTCGGAAATTAGCTATCCTGCTGTTGGTTTCTATTAAGTTACTTATCTACATTTCACACATGCTGCTGAAGAAAAGATTAGGATCTTTACAACTAGAGGCCGTATTGACTAACAATTCACTCGTCTTCCCTTCCTTTCACAACTGTTGGGGGCAGTGCAGGGGCGGGGGTATGGAGATTTCTAACACTAGTGCAGACTTTTAGGCTCCCTTACTTTCAACAAATCAAAGGCCACTGAAGTAAATTCCTGAGTTTGCATACAAACTAAGTACTTATTAACAAAAAAAGACTATTTTTAATATTTACATTTTGGTAAACACTAAAAAATACGAGTACCGTGGCTCCAGCTACATTTTTTATACTTAATTGGTAAATATGTAACTGCTGCGGCTTTTATTACGCGTGACTTTTAAATACCCTTTTATTTACTTTTGCACTGTTAAAACGCTTTGCTTATAATCCTGTCTGTAGGGAATTTCTACCCAGTGCCACTTTTAACTTACACGGGCTGCATTTTTTCTTTTAACGTTGGTCCCCTGTTAATATTTGTCAACTATAAATGCTGTTCGTTTTGTTACTAAACAACAAATCTCATGGGAACCCTAGTGCAACAATATTTTCACTTGTCCATTGTATCACAGAAATGTATGCTAAAGCGCTGTATTTCTCACTGTTGCTCGAAATGAACTTTTGGACACTTGCTTACATCTATTTAAATGCATCCACCCCCAAAAATATATTCGTGAATTAAACGGGAGCTTTTGTGCTACTTATGAGGCACTCCTGCGAACACACATGAAAAGACGGGCTTTTTTTAGAGCAGTGCGTCCGTTATTAACGAATAGGATACTTTGTCAAAATACACCTCCAAATGTTTTCAACATTATGCAACAGCTAAGTGCACATGCACGCTACGGTTTGACAGGACAACCGCTTTTTGGGACACTCTGAGCCAGAGCCAGTTTTCACTTACAGTAAATGCTTCTTAAACAAACAAGCATTGGCATAGCCAAGAGGTCTCGCTTTGGGGTCTTGTTTTAATCAGCTAAATATTTACTATTTTTCTAAACTGGCGTGGAGTACTTTTGTGGTGTTTTCACTGTGCGTGAATGCACAACTACTTTACACATTGCCTCTTTAGTTTAGCCTGACTGCTCTGAACCAAGCTACCCGAGGTGAGCACAAGTAAACTTTTAGTGTGTACTACACTTACCTTGACTAGGATTGTGGACGCCTACTTGGAAAAGGTGCAACACTCCAAAAATAGACCCCGGTTCCAGCAGCAGGATTGTACTTATTTAATGGAGGGACACCAGACTGCCAAAATGACATCAGTGACTTTGGGAGGGAGATTGAATGAAGTCAACTGCTGCAGCTCAATCATCAAGCAAGGAAATTAAGATTGTGCAGGCCCAGGTGCAGGACCCTGCTCTGTTGCTGCAACAGAAGATCCTCCAGAAGCTGCAGCCTGACTGGAGGACAGATGTCCAGGAGTTCAGGGTACAACACCCTCCTTGCCCAAACTGGTGTCAATGGGATGACTTGGGCCCAGTCGTTTCTGATATTCTTCAGAACTCAGAGCAGGAGAGGCAGGGGTGGAAAGGCATACAAGAGCCCTGGGCTCCACTCAAGGTTGAATGTGTCTCCGAGAGAGATCCATCTTTGGAATTCCTACATGTATAAATGCAGACATTGTGAATTCTCAGTGGTAATAAAAGGATTGAGCAAAGGTTCTCCCTATTGCCAGAAGAGACCTTGTGCCATTTCCAGGTGTAGCTGCCATTCGAAATCCACTAGGCAGCCGTGGATGAGTTTGGACACCCTGGCATTCAAAGAGCTTGCTAAGTGATGTGTCATCAGGAAAATACCCTGGTGATCCAGCTACTTCCAGAGATTTAGTGCTCCTGAGAGAACTACTTCAGAGACGTAGTCCTCCTGATCCAGGGTCCACGACCCCAACCCGTCCTGTTTGTTGCAGTACCACATGATGGTGTGTTGTCCGTGAGCACCTACACCAGCTTCCCTTTTATGGGTGGCAGAAAGGCTTTCAACATCAAGTGGATGGCTTGCAGCTCCCGAAGACTGATGTAAAGTCAAGCCTCTGACAGAGATCAGTTGCCTCTGATCGGCCCTTCTTCACCCCAGCAAACCCAGTAAAAGCTGATGGTCTACCCGGTGGGGTTTGGTGAGCTCAAAATAAAAGGACAGAGCTCACCTAGGACCTAGCCGATTGAGCCTCTCCTCTTCTTTGGAAGGGTGAGGGGGGGGGGGGGGGTGAATAAACAAACATGAAAGGCAGTAGACACTTTCGGTAGTCATGTCCAGCATGTCCGGAAAAACGGGTGCAAGGAGGGTTCACTGAAAGAGCTTGAAGCTCCCTGACCCTTCTGGCTGATGTAAAGGCAACCAGAAAGGCAATCTAGATCGTAAGGATGTGCAGAGGGCAAGACTGGAGCGGCTCGAAGGGACTACACATTAGGATTGTAAGCACATGGTTTAGATCCAGTTGTGGCATGACAAATGTGGCAAGAGGAAAAAGATGTTTAAGAAACCTAGTCACAGCGGGTGACTTAAGAAGGGTATGTTGCTCCGGCAACCGCAGAAATGGCTGAGAGTCTTTGACAGAGCCCAGGGCAAGGCCTTGCTGGGCAAGAACGAATGATAAAACCACCGATAGTGGTGCAGTAAGGAGATTCGCTAGGCATGTAGAACACCACGCAACTAACTTCTCCTAATAGCAGGAATAGATGGATTTGGTAGAAGGACGACGGGCTGTCAAAATGACATCACAAACTTGGGGAGAAAGATAAAACAATCTCAACTGTCACCACTCGATCTCACGGTATGAGGCTGAAGGGTGCACAGGTTCCGGTGCAACACTCTACCCTGTTGCTGCAACAGGAAGTCCGCACGAAGTGGAAGCCTAATTGGAGGAGCAATGTTCAAGAGATCTGGATATCACACTCTCCGAGCCCTATCGGGGGCCATTTGAATGACTTGGGCCCTGTCAGTCCGAATCTTCTTCAGAAATCGGGGCAGTCGCTTTATCGGCAGAATGCCATATATGAGTCCTGAATTTCACACATGATGAAATGCGTCTCTGAGTGAGAGGCGCCTTAAAAACTACAATGCACACAAGCAATAATATTTCACACTCTGTGGTGGCGAAGAGATATAGCCAAGGCTCACCCCGACTCTAAAAAAAGAGAGCATGCCACCTCCAAATGCAGACACCATTCCAGGTCTGACGGGCACCTCCGACTTAGCTAGTCCGCCCTGGTGTTCAAAGAGGCTGCAAGGTGTTGCACAGAAAGGAAAATGTCGAGGAGCTCAGGCCAGTTCCAGAGGAGTAGAGCATCTGGCACCGGGTTTACAACCCCATCCGTCCCTGCCTGTTGCAATGTCACGAGGCAGTAGTGTTGTCCATGAACACTTGAATAGCTCTGATAAAAGGAAGCATCTCAGAGGGATTCAGGATCGACTTCCGCACATTGATGGAAAATCCCAGCGAATGCAGGAGATCTGCCGCACTCTGGAAGTAGAGTACAACTGCCTATGTCCAGCCTGCCTTCAACAGCCAGTTGCAGAGGTAGGAGGAGACTAGGACCCCTGACCTCTGCAGATATGCTGCAACTACTCCCATTACCTTGATAAACACCCAAAGGGTGCTGGTGAGGCTGAAAGGGAGCACATCGAACTTAAAGTGGTTGTGGCCCACTGTGAACTGCAGGTAACGTCTGCGGGAAGGCAGGATGGGGAGGTGAAATTAACCTCTCAGTCTCGGGATACAAGGTAGACAAAACCTGAGCCAGTGTGATCATTTTGAGCTTCCCTTTCCGGAGGAAATAATTGAGAGGGTGCGGATCTAAGATGGGATGGAAGCTTCAGTCCTTTTTGACACCAGAAAGTAGTAGGAATAACAAACACACCCTCTCTCTGGCATGGGCAGCCTCTCAATGCTCCCCCTGGCCAAGAGGACCATTGGTATGATCCTCCCCCCTACAAGGGGCATGTGCCTCCATCCTTCATCCTCCTGTAGGGCTGAATTTAGCAGATACTAGCGCCGAGATGCCCAAGGGCCTTCGTAGCGCTTTACAAATGTTTAAATAAAATAAATAAATAAATAAATAAATAAGAGGTTTTGAGGCTGTGGCAGCAGGAAAGGGCGGGGAACCGGGCAGCTCGCTTGGCAGGGTTCCTGCGTCCTCTTTGGGCTCTGCATACCTGTCCCTGAAAGGGTTGGGCCGGCCATTGAAACAGGAAGGGCGTGTACTGTGGATGCCCAAAATGGCCCTTGCTGCAGCCCTGGTTGGGACAAAACGACTGCTGCTGTGGCCGGGTCAAAGAGAGAAGTCTAAAGAGGAGGTGGTGACCCTGCTATCGCAAAAGCACTCAAGCGCTACATCTGCCTTCTCACCAAACAGGCAGGACCCATTGAAGGGCACGTCAATCAATGATATTGAACAACCCCCGAGGATCCAGTGGACTGTAACCAAGCATGGTGGCGAAGCACCACTGTAGGGGCCATGGCCCTACCGAGGGAGTCTGGGGTGTCCAGTACAAACCGTATGGCGAACTTAGCTGCATCACTGACATCCAGTAAAGCCTGGTTGATGATGGCATGGCCGTCCTCAGGCAGTATGGAAAGCAGTTGCGTGACTGAATCACACAAAGCATAGGAACAGAGGGCCAAGAGCCAAGCAGTATTCACCAACCACAATCCAAGACTGGTGGAAGAAAAGATGAGCTTCAAGATGGTATCCAGCTGCCTGTATTCCCTATTCGGTGGTATGGTAGGGAAAATCTCTAGGGTTGATTTTGGTTATGGAAGCCTGGACCTCCGGAAAGGAGTGCAGGGAAAGGAACGCTGGGTCCCCTGAGGTGCGACAATGCCATTGGGCAATCATACCCCTTCGAAGGGTTTAGCCCAGGCCCCAAAGAGAGTGTCGGTGAGGGCTTTATTAAAGGGCAATAATGGTTCTGGGGCACATGCCCCTACCTGAAGCACCTCGTTCAAGACATGGGTCTTGACCCTAACAGAGGGAAGTTGAAGGTCAAGGAATTCCGCAGCCCTGCACATCACTGTGGCAAATGACATGCCTTTCTCCGAAGCCTGGCCTGGAGGGGATAACATGCAAGTATCTGGTGAGGTGCCAAGGCCACTGGCTGAGAAGGAAGGCTATTTGAACGTGCAAGTCAGAAATACACAAGAAAATATTTTTGTGAATGAGGTCCTCAAAGTGAGCTGCCACGGAGTGGCGAATAGTAAATTAGAATATGATGCTGTCCCATTTCAAAACATTTGTCCAGGTATAGTGTGAGGCTAAAGAAAATATATATAGAGTATCAGCTGGGAGGTCTTGGTGTACTCACTCGGACACCGACAATGTATCCTTTGAACTTAAGTTGTTGGAATTATTTCTACTAGAAAAGTACACAGAAAAAGAGCAGGTATAAAAGTTTAAGCTATTAACTAGAAATGGATGAAAGTTATTCTTTTAAAAATAAGGTAAAACCTATCAGGTGTCCTCATGTCCTTGCTTGTAGGAAACTCAAAGTGGAATGATTATCCCATTAGGGCCTTAGGTAGAATTTAGTGAAAGCAGGAGATCTGCCAAAAAGTGTCAGATGTCCAGTGGCGGCTCCCTTGCTAAGGCGGAGGAGCGTTGCCTCACTGCTTTTCAGCAGTAAAAAATGAAAAATAAAATTATAATTACAAAAGGCTATTATCTTTTTATTTTTCCTCACCCACTTACTTCAGCTGAGCTGACAGCGCGCGGGCCTTCCATTCTGACACAACAAAGCTGCAGGAAGGAGGAGGAGTGGTGGCACTGCTTCAAGTGCGCCTGACAGTTTGCCGGGCTGGCAAAGGTCGGCCAAACTGTCATGCACAGTCCGATCTCTCATCCTGAGCTGTGCTGTACAGCCGGGTGGAGAGCAAGCACAAGGTCGTAGTACCCTAGTGAGTGCCTAACTAGGGAGCTTACACCAATCACGTCGCTGCTCTCATGCTGGGTAATACCAGCAAGAGACCTGTGTCTGGATTGGCATAGGGGAATCTGTGTCATGGCTGAGTCGAGAAGCAGGGCCAGAAGAACACCGATGCTGCAGGTGGCAGGTAAACATTTTTTGAATTGTTTTCCCCACAGTGCCACCCGGCTGCCCTCCATCCCTGGGCGGCCTCCCTGCTTTGGGGCCCAGCAGCCGCCACTACAAATGTCTCATCCACTGTTTTTCAGTGCATTGGAGTCAATGCCTGTCCAAATATGGCATATGTCACTCTGCCAGACTCTAAAAAGGCCATTAATTTACGCTTTTTGTGGTGGGAAGCACCTCTTTTAACTCAGTGGTAACTGGGCAAAGATTTCATATCTCTGGTTTCTTTTTTACCAAACAGAATGTATTTCACAATGATTGCAATGACAAATAATGAAAATAATAAATTGTAATTTAAAGCATTCTTCAAAATGAGTCCAGATGAGAATTGCCATAGCAGATGGTGTATTTGAATTAATTGCTGACCTTGTTTAGTTTGATGCTGTTTTTTCCCCCTGGTATACATTATGTTTGTATCATAAACCAAAGAGTCGGCACACAAGCTATGAGAATCCAAAACAAATTAAAATTACAAATGGTTTCTACTGGATTATCTTAAAATAATGTTAGAGGGTTGTTTGAATGTTGTACCGTAACAAACAAAAAAAGAAATAATACAAGTTAAACTAAAAATTTCATTGAACAAACAGATAATATATGCCACCGATAAGCAGTTCCACAGTGCAAATGAAATCAACTCGTATTTTCGCTAGAACAGTTCACTAGATGTTCAAAATTAATGTCAGTTACTGGATCCAGGTGTAAAACATTTGAAACTGGTCCACTGAAATTTTCACTTTGGCAAACAACTTGCAGTTAAATAGTGCTCCTTTGAAATCAAGTTCAAATTTAAAAAAGAGGGAATCAACATGAACTTTGAAAAGACTAATTCAGATTAATTAGACAGCACTTGAATGATTGATGCAGAAAAGTTACTCAGATTAGTTGCTTGGTAGATGAGAAATAAAATTGTTTCTGAGTTATATATAAATTTCAAATACATGTTTTTATAACTCCAAAGACATATTTTAGAAACGGGCTTTGACAGAGGAGCTGTTTGGCATCGCCATTGTATCTAATATGCTTCCAGTGGACTGTAGTTCAGCAATTTTCGACAATTGGCAGTTTTTAGGTCTGGATTGATAGCTCAGCTGTGTACTGGACCTATTCTTATCAATTCTTTAAACAATACATAGAGTGGGGTACTCCTCTCTCACCGTCAAGGAGTACTACTCTGTCACCACATGATTGGTTTTTCTCATTCCACCGCCTATGCATGCATGCTTCAACACTACTTAAAATAAGTAATTGTAAAAAACAACAAAAAAACATGAAAAGGTAAAAAGTAGGATAAAAGAATAAAGCAAATGAAAGAACAGAAAAATCAACTGGAAAACTGATGGAAAAAGATATGGGAACAAAAAAGAGAGGTGAAAAGTGGATGTGCATTACATTAATATGCTAATAGTTTATAGCATGACTGATCAAGTATAGATAGGCAGGTGAATAAAGTACCATTATGAAGGTTTGGGTAGGTGAGTGAGAGACGTCTTGTGCGAGGCGAAGGGTACGAGAGTTGAAGGGGAAGATAAGCAGGAGTTAAAAAAGCAAATAGGTAAGATGTATAGACAAATAAAAAATATCCAGATAGAACTGACAGTAAGGAAAGTATGTTCATTTTTTAAAAATGTATTAAGTTAAATAAGAATAATGTAAGAGAGGATTGCTTGATTAGGAATGGAGGTAAGTTCGAAATTAGTGTCCCTATGCTAGAAAAGGCTTGAGTGGCAGCTCTTTAGGTGCTGAAGTTCTTGGACTTGAGTAAGATATGATAGACTTCTTAAGTTCTTTGTACTCCAAGAACTTTGTGAGAAGGTAATCATGTTTATTGAGTGCTCAGGTCTTGTAATAAATACATGCTTCTTTAAATATTATGCAGGCCTCAAGCCGGATCAAGTGCAAGCCTCTGAGTCATAGTGTGATGTAGATGAATTTTGTTTGTTCCAGAAGGACGCCAGGCAGGTGAGAGAATAACTGCTTAAATGATGGGTCAATAAGATGTAGAAAGTCCAGCTAGAAGAGTATTGTTGCATTCATTTTTGGGGAGAAGTAATAATTGGGAATTAAATCTGAAGTCATTGAGCTGAAAATAATGTCTTACTTTCTTGTTTGAGAACAGGGTAACTCAGTCGTTAGAAGCTGTCTGTTCAGCATGAGTAGGCTATGGAGAGAACGGAGTCAAAAAAATACCCAAAGATTTCACCTAAGTAGCCATAATAGGAGAAAAGCCCTCTCAAGTGAGTTCAGAAAACCCTCTTCATTTGTTTTATAAACTTCGCAATATCTATTTGCGAGATAGTATTCAGGATTGGATTTAATTAATTTGGTGGACATGCAGGTTTGAATCTTCTGCAGACCAATCTTTTTAGTCGAAACATTCTGGACAGAAGAGATTTTCAAGTAAATCTGGGGATTGTCATCATATCAGATTCTCAGGGGCTTCATCTACAGCTGAAAGAGTGTAGAAGCTATAACCAATCCCTTATGGAACACCACAGGTCATGGAGGAAGTCTTCAATGTGTCTTCCAAACTTACTTGAAGTTGTAGAGTGCAAAAATGAAGTAAAGCAACTCATGACTACAACCCTGATGTGGATACAATGCTCGTTGATCAACTTAAGGTTTATGATCCTATCTGCGAAAGAGAAAGCTTAACGAGTTGGGCTGACCAGAAGAACTTTTACAGATCGTTATGTACTGCCCTTGAATAAGAACTTTAAGTCACTGTAAACACATTTTATTGAGCTTTGAATTGTGCTTCACATGTTAACTTGTGGGCACTTCAGAATCCTTGGGGATGAGCGGTGTGAAACTACCGGTGTCACACCTTCACCTTCTTCCACCAAGGGGGTTAGAAAATACTAGAGAACAGAGGAATACATAATAATTTTATCTTACCAAATTATTGGCAAACAGACTTTCTCCTCTTTTTCCAGAACATGTCTACCCTGCCCAATCAGATTTTATAATAGACAGGAATATGTCTCTAAATGTCAGGCTGTATCATCTTATCAATTACCCTCAGCTGAGGTGGTGGCAACGCAGTGGTTGTGGCCATCAATATGGAAAATGCTTTTCACACCATTAACTGAACTTTCTATAGGTGAAACTCGAGGAAATTGGGTTCAAGGTGGAATTTAAAGAACGAGTATTACTGCTGTATGCCAAGTCAACAGCTAGGATATGCACTGGCTGGATTATACACAAGGCCTGATGAAAGAAGACGTATGAGGCAGGATTGCTCCGTGTCTCCTCTACTGTTAGCCTTGGCCGTCAAACCCATGGTGGCTACCCAAATGCAAGGAGTGGGATAGATGAGTGATGGTGTAAGGCCACACACACACCCTCTTGCTATATTCAGATGATGTTTTAATTGCAGAGGAACCCAGTTAAGGACATGCCAGAGATGTTCCATCTACAATAGTTTAAGGCTAATTTTGGTCTCAATACACACAAGAGACCAGTTCCCTCAGGCTTATCCAATATCTAATGTGGAAATAGAATTCTTTCCTTTCTTTTAATATGTATTTAAACACTCCTTATTCTTTACAAGGTAGTGTTATTCCACTTTATTTGCCTTCTTTATAAAAGTGTCTTTTGTCAAATGACAGTTATATCCCATCAATACTTAAAAGACGGGTACATTGGTATATACATTGGTATATATACCCAAAAACACACCCATAAATGTGTTCTTAACATTTCCAAAAAATAGTGAAAAAAGCCAAATGGTTCCTCACGTGCGCACCACCAGTCGAGCTTGCTGATTCGTACTCACCAGCTATGCTCACTTTTGTCATCATCACCAGCTATGCTCACTTTTGTCATCATCGGCAACCATTTTGCTGAAACTTATAAGTGTCCCCAAAAAATGTCATAAAAAAAGATTCAAAATAACACACACCCCTAGGTGTTGTTGCGACTACCAAACAAAGTAAGACCCAATACAATAAAAAACTGAGCTAAGCCGCACAGATTACCAATTTTATTCTTCGCTCGTGCACTTACTCAGATATTTAAAACCGGTTGCATACATGCAAACCACTTTTTCAACCGACATGTTTCATCGCCATTAAATCTTAGTGGCAATTTCCTCAGGGCAGGGTCATTCGTCGCTACTGTTAGACACTCGTGCAATTTTCTTTAAATAACTGTCAAATGACAAAAACGACACAATGGCCTGGTTACTTACAAGCACTTATAGTATCACCACTCCCTTCAAGAAAGGTGGCACAAGGGTACATCCACATCACTCATAGGCATTTTATTACCCTGAAGGAGCCAGGGTCATTCGTACCAGCTCTCATAAATGTAGGGGGAATCCTGTTGTGTAATCCTCCCTTCCAGGGCTTATCTATATATTTGATTCCTAAATATAGAAATACATAGGTATTAATGCACACATCATCGTGCTTCATTCATCTGTTTTATACACATAATGCACATACAGCCACTTTTCACAATGTGTCACTCGTTCTAATCTTTATCACGAGAGGAAGAGCGATTTACTCGGTTCGGCAGTATTTCCTCCAATACATATGGACAGTGTTTTGCCGTGCGCTATGCATCTTAATGCCCGCATCCAAACTCTACTTTACATTCACACCCCACCTCCTTAGTGTGGCTTCCTTTCATCCATTATTGCTCACCGCTCCTTCAGCTAACTCGTGCCTCATCTTGTCCTTCTATATCTGGTACACAGACCAGCAGCGTTTACAAGTAGTAATTGGGTGGCGTCTCACGTGACCGAACATAAACCCCTGTCGGCCATCTTGTAATGTAATTGATAATGTTAAAAATATATGAATTTCATGCTACAATTCTTAAAACATAGTATGATATTCAATCTTCACAATATCTAGAAGAATTTTGCACACCTATCAATAATGTCAAATGTGTTTGAAGAGTGTTAATGTCTCGATCTCCCTCATCGAAAATTTCCTATTTTAACCCGTTTCATGCGCCACCGATTTTGCGGAAGTGCGGCACTTCCGCAAAACGGGCAGGGCCGCGGCAGCCATTGGCCGACGGCAGCACTGGGCAGGTAGTGCTGCCGTCCGCCAATGGCCGACGGCAGCATGGAAGGGGTTGAGGAATACATCTAGAACCTACTTCAAAATATTCACTGGTCATTTCCATAGCCACTATAGTTCGCAAATTATGGGGATACAACATAGTTTTATTACACCAAAATGGTTTTTCAACAAACTTTATTGATATCCTCAGTACAATCATGCCTGCAGTATATAATTTTAGACTTAAAGGAGCCTTTATTCATGTCTATTTTCTTTATTCATTCAGTGCATAGTAGACACAAGGTATATTGCTCTTACACAGCCAGTTGATAAAGGATTTTTGTAATCAGAAGATGGCACAAAGTAGTGATGCCTCTCAGTGACACCAGTAATTCGTGGAACCATTTAATTTCTTACTTTGTTCCATTCAATCAAATCATCGAGTCCTGTTCGGTCACATCCTTCCTGATAAATCCAGCGTGCTTCTTTCATTCTTTCATTTAATTTCAGATATCAATAAAGTTTGAAAAACCATTTTGGTGTAATAAAACTATATTGTATCCCCATAATTTGCGAACTATAGTGGGTATGAAAATGACCAGTGAATATTTTGAAATAGGTTCTAGATGTACCCTTTAAAATAGGACATTTTCGATGAGGGCGATCGAGACATTAACACTCTTCAAACACGATCGACACTATTGATAGGTGTGCGAAATTCTTCTAGATATTGTGAAGATTGAATCTCATACTATGTTTTAAGAACTGTAGCATGAAATTCGTATATTTTTAACATTATCGATTACATTACAAGATGGCCGACACGGATTTGTGTTAGGTCACGTGACCGGAGAAAGGTCACGTGAGACGCCACCCGATTACTACTTGTAAACGCTGCCGGTCTGTGTACCGGATAGAGAAGGACGAGATGAGGCACGAGTTGGCTGATCGGGCGGTGAGCAATAATGGATGAAAGGAAGTCACACTAGGGAGCTGGGGTGTGAATGTAAAGTAGAGTTTGAATGCGGGCATTAAGATGCGTAGCGCATGGCAAAACACTGTCCATATGTATTAGAGGAAATACTGCCGAACCATTAAATCGAAATCGGTGATTTAGTTGGGCATTGCTCTTCCTCTCGTGATAAAGATTAGAACGAATGACACATTGTGAAAAGTGGCTGTATGTGCATTATGTGTATAAAACAGATGAATGAAGCACGATGATGTGTGTATTAATACCTATATATTTCTATATTTAGGAAACAAATATATAGATAAGCCCTGGAAGGGAGGATTTCACAACGGGATTCCCCCTACATCTATGAGAGCTGGTACGAATGAACCTGGCTCCTTGAGGGTAATAAAATGCCTATGAGTGACGTGTAAGTACCCTTGTGCCACCTATCTTGAAGGGGGTGGTGACACTATAAGTGCTTGTAAGTAACCAGGCCATTGTGTCATTTTTGTCATTTGACAGTTATTTTAAGAAAATTGCACAAGTGTCTAACAGTAGCGACCAATGACTCTGCCCTGGCAAAATTGCCACTAAGATTTATTGGTCATGAAACATGTCGGCTGAAAAGGAAGTGGTTTGCATGTATGCCACTTGTTTTAAATATCTGAGTAAGCGCACAAGAGAAGAATAAAATTGGTAATCTGTGCTGCTTATCTCAGTTTTTTATTGCATTGGGTCTTACTTTGTTTGGTAGTCGCAACAACACATAGGGGGGTGTGTTATTTTGAATCTTTTTTGATCACATTTTTTTGGGGCACTTATAAGTTTCAGCAAAATGGTTGCCGATGATGACAAAAGTGAGCATAGCTTGTGAGTACCAATCAGCAAGCTCGACTGGTGGTGCACACGTGAGGTACCATTTTGCTTTTTTCACTATTTTTGGGAAATGTTCAGAACACATTTATGGGTGTGTTTTGGGGTATATATACCAATGTACCTGTCGTTTAAGTATTGATGGGATATAACTGTCATTTGACAAAATACACTTTTGTAAAGAAGGCAAAAAAGTGGAATAACACTACCTTGTAAAGAATAAGGAGTGTTTCAATACATATTAAAAGAAAGGAAAGAATTCTATTTCCACATTAGATATTGGATAAGCCTGAGGGAACTGGTCTGTTGTGTGTATTGATCCCATCGACTAAGCCCGATTCAAGGGATTACTGCATGTTTCTCCTTAATTGCAGGTCCCTCCCAAAACACAGCCTAGAAATAGCCTTGTTGTTGGACGAACTCGGTCCTGATGTAATCTTTTTGACCGAAACTTGGCTGACTCATGACACCCAGCCTGACCTGGTTCAAGCCCTCATACCAGGCTATCAGATAGCCCGTTTAGATCGCCCTCTGGGCAAAGGTGGAGGGCTAGCTATTGTATATAAGGACATCTATGCATGTCGCTGCTCTTCGGAGCCCATTGCTGATTGTGAAAGCCTATCGTTTGTCATCGAATTTTCTCCTAATAATAGTTTTACCGGTATTCTTATTTACCGTCCCCCGGGATTAAGTAAACACTTTCAAACAGCTCTCCCTTCTGTTGTGGCAGAATTGGTCACATCCCCTTCGAATTTCATGCTACTCTGAGATCTTAATGTCCACTTTGATAACACCCTAGATACCACCGCCACAGAAATTACAGCAAGTCTGGCTGCAATGCAATTGGAGCAACTTGTTTCATTTCCAACACATATTAAGGGTCACCTTTTAGACCCAATATTTAGCAACTGTGAATATCTCAAAGTGGGCACTATTAGTCGCCTCCCCTGGACAGACCATTTCCTGGTGCCCTTTATTTGGACCACACACAAAGCACCTTCTTTCATTCCTATTTCATGTAGAATACGCAATTGGTCCAAGCTTCATGTAGATAATTGGTCCAATATCCTTACCACCACCAGACCCGCACTTACTTGTGACCCTCTAGTCAGCAACAACTTATTTGACGAATGGATTACAAGCTCTCTGGACTCCATTCTTCCCCTCCGCATCTCAGGCCCAAAAAGGCAGCAAAAAACTGCGCCTTGGTATTCTGAAGAGCTCAGGGGAAAAAACATATCTGTAAGAGACTGGAGAGGAAGTGGCGCATGACTTACGACATTGTGGACAAAGCCACCTATAGGGAAGCCATTAGGACGTATAAATCTGAAATAAAAGCCACACAATCGGCTTTTTACAATGGAAAAATAATGTCAGCTAAGTCTAAGCCTAAGGAGATATACAAGATAGTAAAAACTCTGACTAGGCTTCCATCTCCCTCGGCAGCTAACTACAATCCACTCTCCCGGTGTAATGAATTGGCCAACTTCTTTTTCCATAAAGTAAATACAATCTATCTTTCCTTTCTGGACCCAGTAGCAGAACTCTCTACTCAAAGTTCTGACCCGGACACGAAAATAGGAGATTCTTCTCAAAACAGCTTAGTCCATCTCTCTCTGCTGAATCTTGAAACACTCGAGCTCCTAATACATCAAATAAAATCTGGTTCCCCATTGGACCCTGCTCCTCCCAGCACGTTGGTCCTAGCTGATACAGCCATCCTTCCCACACTTGTGGAGCTGTTGAATTCCTCCATAAGGACTGGGACGGTACCACCGGCCTGGAAGCATGCCATGGTTCGGGCATTACTGAAGAAACCCACTTTAGACCCGGGCAATCCGAACAACTACCGCCCGATTTCATTGCTTCCCTGGACAACCAAGATCCTCGAGAAACATATCAACATCCTTCTAACTCAGTTTCTCGAGCGAAACCATCTGCTTGACATTTCCCAGACGGGCTTCCGCCCCAAACATGGGACGGAGACTGCCTTGTGGGCCGTGACAGAGGAGGCAAGGCGGATCTTGGAACAGGGAGGATCAGTGGAAGTGATCCTCCTTGATCTGAGCGCCGCCTTTGATACGGTAAATCAGTGGTTCCCAAAGTTTTGGCTCCTGAGGACCCCCATTGAGTCAGCACTGGAAGCCGGGGACCCCCTAGCAATCTGTATAATTTAAATTTTAAACAGTAATCCGAAAAAAATAAACACAGGTGTGAACACAAAACAAATAGTCGATTTGCTAAGGATTTTAGTATTTTATATTGAAAGAATCTGCAAAAAACAAAAAACTTTATTGGGAAGGTTGGTGCTGAATCTCCATAACTAACTTTTAAATGGTTGGTTTTATTTCACACTACGAGGCTCCTGCTCCTGCCAGGGCCAGTCTGGAAACCCAAAGCAGCCCTGGCAAATGTTTTCAGACCGTCCCCACAGGGTGCACACCAAGTGCAGTGAGTGAGTCGAACCACTACAAAGGGGACTTTGGGAGGTTCTCCCCCCAAGACAATTTAAGAAACAGTAGTGCATTCTACAACACATTTATCATTATATATTGAATTGTATTAGCTTTAAAAGAATAGTTAATGATGACTTTACTATGCACCAGGATACGATAATCTTTGTTCGGGTTCTTCAGTGATTCCCTTTTTATCAGACTCCAACAGTGCCTCTCGTCTCTCCATAGTCCCTCTGTCACATGTATTTAATTTGTTTTATAGCATCTCTCATACCATTGTAGGATGTCAGAGCACTTTACAACACACACATATAGGTCAGATTTACAAGACCCTTGCGCAACCGGTGCGTCACAAAAAGTGACGCTCCGGCGGCGCATTTTAGTGCCCATATTTATAAGAACAGGATAAGCCACCCTGCGTAACTTTCCCTGTTCTTATAAATATGGCCCCTTTGCACACAGGACTTTGCGTGAAAGGTGCGTTTCATGGGTTTTGCTCTTGAGTGTTCCCAAGCAACACCCATGAAACCAGACACATTTCCAGATTTACGAGAAATCATGAATCTGGAAATGCGTCCGAATGCTACACCTCCCCAAGGGAGGCGTAGGGAGGTGCAACAAGAAGAAATGTATTAATTTCTCCTCGTTGTTTAGGAAGATGAAATCCCCTCTAGTGATTGTTTATGTGCAGAAAGGGAATCCTACCTGAACATAAACAATCTCCCCACCACGCAGGCATCCTTGCACCATGGTACAAGGGTGCCTGTGCCGGCGCATGGCAGCAGTTTGTGCACCAGCGCAGGGAGAGCACTGAGATGCAACACACTATGGTAAATATGTTGCATCCCTGTGCTTTGAAAGTGACTAAGTGCAGCACAGCCAAATGGCTTGCACCACTCACTGAGTCACTTTCCTTGTAAATCTGCCCCATAGAGACAATGAATCATACATTTAATAACATAAGGCAAAGGTGACTACTAGTTGTAGGATTCACATCATTCATACTGGTAGGCATAACACAGTGTTTAGCATTGACTTTAACAATGAAACTTTATTTCCATTCAAATAAACCTTTTTAGCAGCATCAGGATAATGAAAGACTGGGAAGAAACTTAAGTTACTATCTTGTACCATGCAGTTTGCAAACATCTTTTTGATGCCAGTTTATACATCTGTGTGCTAGATCACAATTGTCACTTATAAACTGCACAGTAACTAAAGAATCTCTGTGACAAAAGCAGTAACCCATTGACCTATGCAGATCAAACACAGTTAAAAAAAAATATATAGGCACACTTTCTTTGCAAGAGGCATATTAACCCTCTGTGCTACATTAAATAAGTCAAGCTGTAACTGGACAAAACTCATCTCTCTCCAGCAGGAACATTAATCACTGGTGTTATCTTGGTCTTGACACTTTTATTGTTGCTCGAAAACTTCTAATTATACCTGGAACATTTGCAGAGCTTTTAAATCTGCTGCCTGCGGACCCCCTGGGAATGTGTCACGGACCCCTAGGGGTCCGCGGACCACAGTTTGGGAAACACTGCGGTAAATCATAAAATCCTCCTAAATCGTCTCTCTGACCTGGGAATATCAGGAGAAGCCTTGGCTTGGCTCAAGTCCTTCTTAAGTGATCGCACCTTCCAGGTCTTTGAAAGCTCATCTGTCTCTTCAAGCAAGCCTTTGGGCTGTGGGGTGCCGCAGGGCTCTTCTCTGAGCCCTACGCTTTTCAATGCATATATGAGACCGCTGGCTGGGATTGTTCGTCCACATAGTATTAACATCATTACCTATGCGGATGACACCCAGCTAGTGGTCTCCCTTGTGCAAAAGAACGGCCTTCAACCACAGACCAACTTAACAACATGCTTGGAAGAGGTCAAGAGCTGAATGACGAAGTCCTGTTTGAAGCTCAATGACGATAAAACGGAGCTCATGCTCCTAGGCCCTTCAGCCCCCTCCACCTTGGAGCTATTATGGCCTCTGAGCATGGGCGCCCCCCCCCCCCCACTTCCAGAGATAACATAAAAAGTCTGGGGGTGTGGTTGGATAAATCATTGACCTTCAACACACAGGCGACCAAGGTATCAGCAATCTGATTTGGCCTCCTTAGGATGATTTAAAAAATCCTTCCACTTCTTCCCTTTGAGGCCAAGCAGATAGTGATACAAGGCTTAATTCAATCTCGCCTTGACTTCAGCAACTCTCTGTACCTCGGGGCCCCGGAGTATAGTTTGCAAAAACTTCAGCGGACACAAAACTGTGCAGCTCGCACATTGCTGGGAGTCCCACGTAGAGTCTCGATAAAGCCCGGCCTAAGAGCTCTGCACTGGCTCCCCATTAGGGATAGAATTAAGTTTAAAACACTGTGTATCGCCCATCAAGCTTTTTGGAAAGCTGGTCCAGAAAGTAATCACTCCCTGATTTTACCCTATCAACCTAATAAATCACTCCGCTCTTCAAATGCCTTTTTGGCCAAAGTCCCTAGGATTCAGAGAGCTAGAGCAGGAGGCCGATCCTTTGCCTATAATGCTTCCAAACTATGGAACACTCTCCCCTGTCATCTGAGAACCAATGCCAATCTGTTGAGTTTTCGTAAACAGCTTAAGACCTTTCTGTTTAACTAAGTTTTTACACTCCCTGGACCGTTTCTCTGGAAGACACTGTTCTAGTCCTAGCGCCTGGATGCCTCAGGGCAGCTGTAGAGCTCAATAAAACTTCTTTTCATTTCATTTAATTATTGATGAATTGAGAGGAGGGCGACCTGTTCCTTATATTCCCTCCACAGCTCCGTATTGACAGGATTAATTTTGGTCTCAACCTTAACAAGAATAAATCCTCTTTGTTCCCGATAAGAAGCTTTGATTCGGATGGGGAAGCAGAACTTCCTGAGCTTCCACTGTGGTGGAGTCCGAGATCATATATTTATATTTGGGAATACAGGTTTTGCATACTGAATGGGACACTGTCGATGGAGACTTATGGAGTACGTTAACAGCTGTGAGGCAATCGATACATTCTTGGGTCAAGCTGCCAGTCTTTGAGATGAGTAGGTTGGCTGTTACTAAAATGATACTCCGCTTGACGTATATTTTTGCTAACGTACCAGTAGTGTTACTTGGCAGATTCTTCAAAGACCTCAATAGGATGCTGTTGGATGTGATTTGTGAGGGAGTGGGGTCTAAATAGAGTAGCACTACCGAAATTATGCCTGTCTGTTTCAGAGGAGAGTTAACATCCTCTAGCTATAAAAATTACTGTATTACTGTACGGTATCGTAGTCTATCTGCAATTCATGACAGATTTTTTTCATTGCTGAAAAATTTATTCGGAAAAGATGCCATAAGGTAATTTACTCATTAGGAATAGTCACAGATACTTTAATACCCTTCGAGGATATCTCAGAATGATCGATTTAAGCCAATTGAATTTAACAAATACTTCAGCTTACTTAATGCCCAATAACGTACACAAGATATTCCCCAGTCAAACTGATCAATGCCTTAGGTGTCATCCTGATGCAGACTTAGTGCATATGTTAAGGTATTGTAGGGCCCTTGAATCATTATGGGAGACAGTACAGGATTTGGTGTGAGAGGTTGCAGGGAGGGAGTACAACCGCATCCTTGAGATCATGCTAGGGTTATATCAAATTAAACAAAACTGCAACATTAGAAAATATTACATTAGCAGATTTAGAATAGCTGTTGGCCACGCACCATATAGCTATGCCTTGGAAAGTGCATCTGCCTCCAAGGATCACAAACTGGATGAGAGAATTGCTGGAATGGGTGGAAGGTGAGGGCAATACCTTAACCATACTTCAAAGAGGAGACAGCAGGTCGATGTGACCAGGTGGCATGTGATGTACGTAACCCTAAAGGTCAAGGCGGATGACAGACCTTGTTGACAGACTTGTTATTTGTAGGGGGATCAACATTGGTGGCCTGGCATGAAGGCCCTGCAGCTTGGGAGGAGGAAGAGTTTTGTATTCCCTGCCCCTATATGTTTAGGTAGAACAGTGCAGGTCTCTGGTGCGGGTCGGGTCCTGGTGATGTTGTCCTTTGTTAGCTGTTCGTTCTTGGTGTGTTACGTCTACTTTCGACACTGTCACTTGACACGTGCTGCAGAACATTCCCACTGCCCTTAACAGTCCCCTGCCGGATGACTTCCCGCGGTGCATTTAATTTCACCATCATCAAGATCTAGGTGCCTAGCTTAGCTAGTTAGGTTTAATGCTTGACTGTTGACTAAGGCAGCATTATTCATTCAGAGGATACCAATATAGATGTGCATAATAATAATGTTGTACAATAACAAAATGCAAATAAAACATATATTTAAAAAAAAAAGAAAATTCGAGACGTTAAAGTGAACAGCTTCCTCTGTCTTATGGAACTCGAAGCTACAGCTGCAAGACAGGTTTTGCAGAGGCAGAGAATAAATATATTTTATTTGATACTAAACAGATTAACTTTATCTCTTCTGATCTAACAAACGCAGATGGAAAAGGAAGAAAAAAGCCTCCTCCCTTCTAAAGCGTGCTGAACAGCATAGCCAGACGCGGGGCAGCTGCACGTTCTTATTGTGCGCGCGGCAAATCAAGCACAAAAGGGCGTCGCCCAGCAGGACGCCGGGAGGGTGTGAGGCACGCTTCAACCCCCGCGCGCCATCCCGTGCCCTCTGCCTCCCCGGGCAGGCGCCGCCGTATCTGTCACGCATGCAAGAGGCCATTTTCAATCTAGATCTTGTTATGGATTAATACGCGAACACTTTCTTGCTTATTATGCAATTCATCATGATGAAAATTGCATTGGGTTTCTCTTGGCTACATGCTGATACATTCATTTATTCGGCTCGCGGGCTCCACGGGGCCATACTAATCTTTATGACAGCCTAGGAAGCACTAGCCAGATTAAAATGACCCTTTCAATAGTCTCGTCCCTCTGTATGGCTTCCGTTTTCAAGCCAAAAAAATATAAACAATTTTATTGAGCAGTTTGTTTTTTACACTTGAAACTTTTCCGCTTCATTACCTTTCTTCAGAAATGAATGTTCAGAATGTCCAGTGGCACGTAACTATTTAACGAAAGCACGTTTGTAAAATAAGAAAGTAAAAAGACATAAAAGAACATTCCAATACCTGTCAAGTGAATTCGGAATGGTGTATTATTTCAATTAGTGCTTGCATGTCAGTAAATTTACCATTTGTGGGATTTGCACCCTAGGAAATACTATTTTTACAGGACAAGTACATTCACGTCTTTCACCACTTCCAAGCACATACCGTACACGGTGCAGCTTGCTACCCACGTTGGTAAATGCTTCTGTGCCCCATATGGAGGAAATGCTACACTGTAACTGAGCAAAAGGTCTAGAGGGCAAAAATGAGCCGCAAAATAGTCACCAATGTACCAACTGCCAGCCCTGCTACCAAGATATTTCTGGTAAAAGTTAGGAGTGTGTAAATTTACTACTGGGCAAGGCTTAAAGTACTTAAACTTCAAATGCCGATAACAGCAGGACGGTCAACATCTCTACAATGCTGAAGGGTAAGCATGATGCGGTTATGCGTATCTGTATAACGCACAACTCACGCGGGCGGACATCTTGGTGCTGAAGCAGTAGCCGATTGGGCCTAGTAGTGGTCGGGGGTAGACGAAAAGCCAGGTCTTCAGTGTCTCTGATGTGCAGGGGTCCAGGTTTTAGGAGTGAGGTAGGAGAAGACAAGATCACCGGATCTGGTTCTGCAAATGTGGGGTGTGAGTGCAGGTAAGAATCCAGCTGAGCGGAGGCGTCAGGTAGGTTTGTGGAAGTTGATGTGGTTCTTGAGATACGTGTGGTCAATGTTGTGCAAGGCCTTGATGTATGCATGAGGAGTTTTATTTGGTTTTATTTGTGAACTGGGAGCCAGTGCAGCTGCTTGAGTTGCGGCGTGACATGTTAAGAGTGAGCCTGAATGAGGATGGGACCAAGTGCCCAGGAATCATTAAAAGATTGTGCCGCAGAAAAGATGCCTCTGTGGGAAGAATTACAGATGCTTGTACTCATTACGTGAGAACATTTACATGCCCAGGTTTCACCTGTGCTCAAGAAAATGTTTACTTTCGAAAGGATAAGCCCACATCTGCCTTGCAATGTGTGAAGCATGTTTTTATGACAAAGCTTAAAAAGTAGACCACATGGCAGAAAATGTGCATGTTGCATAAATAATTTATCTCACACTCTGAGCCCACTATCACTTATATCTGAGGACCCCCATTACCAAAGTATTACCATCTAGCTGGAAGAGCAACATACTTCATGTCTGGCAATATTCCGAGTGGATAAAGCCTACGCATAGTAATCACTCTCCACCGGGCGGGTGTAAAAGCAACCCTGTTCTGTTCGTTAGGTTATTTCTGCCTGGTGCTTCACTGGAGGATTTAGGGAAAAATTAGTTCATCTGAGCAGGTAGTGATGATGGTTTTGAGGAAGCCCCACTGCTGTCCCCTGTACACAATGACCAGAAACAAACTGGTCTAAAATTTGACCGCACCAGGGAAGGTGAAGTCAGAAATCTATTTTGTTGTTTGGGAGATCCCATTCATCTAACAATAAGTTATACACTTGTTGCAATCTGCCAGTCTTTTGTGGGCATTTGCGGTAGAACTTTTAGGTAGATAGCTGCAATGGCCTTAATGTGTCCCCATCCCTGGTTGCACACCCCTAGCCTCTAAGCCTAGGCTGCAATAATGTTGAATTGGTATTAAAGGTTAGCAATATCAGAGGGAACGCCTTTGCCTGGAGCATGGCTGGACTGAAATATATTTTAGTTCTCAAATGCAGCTGGTGGTGTACAATGCAGCTCAGGTATGCTGGACAGGCATGGTACTCAGGAGCCCATATACTGAACTGCTGTATTACTGCATTTCAGGAGGCCTCCCTGCAGGTATTTGTCTACAAAGCCCAGGAGAAGAACCAGACAAAACTAATTGGCAGTGCAAGGTAGTTAGAATCTTCAGGCAAAATGTTTTTTTTTGCTGTTTGGGTACTCCCTTTTTTTAAAGCAACAAGTCATTTGAGTGCATTTGTTGCAATCTCGCTTTGTCTTGAGCCCAATACCATGAACTTCAAAGTAGCTGCTTACATGGCCCTGATGTAGCTCCATGACTGGTTGCACACCCTCTGACTGCTGGAGCCATACTACTAAATTGGTAATCAAGGTTAGTGGTGGAAGAGGATGGGAACACATTTGAATGGGCATGTCCTGAATTAAATATATTCTAGTCTACAAGGACAGACAGCAGTGGATAACATTCAGCAAGTGGCAGTAACCAAGACCATGTGTTGTCTAGGTATGATCAAGCTCCTAAAGATAAAACATGTCCAATTAAAAACTTTGTGAACTCTCTATTAACCAAAAAATATTTTAACAAGCATGAGCAAAGCACCTGTGCATTCATTGTGTTTAGTGCACCGTAGAGGGACAAGCAAGATAATCCAAGAATGAGTCAACAGGTGGATGAATGAGCACAAGGATAAGTAAATGAGTGCACGGATGATGCACAGTTGAGTTTAGAGAAGGAATTAAAGAAGCATCCATTCCACAACCCATTCTTACATTGATTCACTCTCCCATCTATAATCTCACACACAGTCATCAATCGACAATGGAGAGGCGCTTAAGATATATGCCAGATCTACTGGCTTTGCCAATGTTTGTTACACTTTGGTTGCATGTTGCAGGCCACAGTCTTTTTTCAGGTGTTTTTCTATCAGGTCACAGCATGACCTGCCGGAAATTGCTTTATGCAGCTGACATGAATATAAAGAAGTCTACCTTGTTCACTGGAAGTGACTTGGATCCGAATCAGCCAAATACACCTGGCTTCATATTTGAATCAGTAGGTATGGGGAAGGGAGAGCAGCACATGGGGACATGCTGGGAATGGGAGATAACCTACCAGAAGCCCTTACAACTTTATAGGCTCCAAATATACAGGAGATCCTTAAGAAAGGGTACCCCACCGGTCACTTACCTAACCACTACTCACATACACACTGTGGCCCAGCCGAAGCAGAGGACATGGATATTCATAGAGATGTTAGGCAGTCTGAGGTAAAATGACTGTAAACCATGACCGTAAATGAAGTGCTCAAAACAGTGTTTAGGTTGCCTATGGGCCTCATGTCATGTATGACAACATCAGCTGGTCTTCGTGGTTATAATCTATGGCTTGAAGCATTTTAGTTTTTGCAGTTTGACTTTTAAATTTTTATGTACGAGCTAAAATATATATGTATGCATAGTCCTGTTAGCTTAAAAGCCAGAACTGATTGAAGGTGTGAAATATGTTATTGGTACACTTGGCTGCTAAACATTAGTCATATCATAGCATGGTCATGTGGACGGTAGTCGCCCATGATGAAAGGAGTACCACTTTGGGTCTACATCGATTACCAGAGTCTAGCACTCTGCTGGTGAGCATCTTCCAAAAAGATGTACGGCATCTCTAAGGTGACTCACGACATGTTACTTGCACAGATAAAATGTAGGAGCAGTATGCCAAACAGCTACTGTGTTAGGGACCTTTGATCCGATGTCTATTTTGCCTCTATGACAAGGGCGTGATTGGATAATCGGCACAGAGCAATGGATGGCAGTGGCCATTAGTTGATTGTTGGTGGAAAGTGTAGTCTACTGGCAGGTGTGGAGCTTGTGCTGTGGGTGAGGGTCAGAGTTTAAGCTGTTGGTGCGCACATACTCGTGCTCTGTGACAGTAAAGACCTCGGGTTTCTTGCTGGCACAGAGCTCTGGTGCTGGTACACATTAAGTTCTGGCATCTAGTGGGCACAAATGTTGGTAACATGAAAGCACAAAACGAAGGCATAGATTTCATGCTGCTATGGCACAAATTTTTTGTGATTTGTTGGCAGTCAGCTTACTCCATGAACTCCCAACACTGGGAGCCAGATTACGATGGGATCGGTCAAAATTCCGGCTGCCATCGTTTTGGGCGGGTGTCCGATCGACTATTTGCCGATTACAATGCGCGAAAATGCAGTTTACGATTGCGGCATGTGCTACGGCCCTAAAAAAGGTCCGCAGCACAAGCTACAATAAAAAAAAGGCATTTTGCAAACATCCATGCACCGTGTGCCAGGAACCATAATGTGCCTGGCACACGGTGCATGGATGTAATGTGGTGAATGTATGACATTGTTCTGTATTCTGTCCATCAACTGTTGTTTTTGCATTTGTCACTGTTAGACCTGGCATCCTTGGCGTGGTTTCCCCCTATCTTTTTGCCTCTACCTCCTGTATTTTTGATGGTGTGCTGGATTTCGTTTTTGCTGGTTTGGATGCTTTGGACACTCTTCCACTGCTGATCAGTGTCAGAGTGTAAGTGCCCCCTGTGTAAATTGTGATTGGATATACATGATTGGCATATTTGTATCACCAAGAAGTCCCTAGTAGAGTGCACCGAGTGTGCCAGGGCTGGTGATGACAAATGCTACTAGTGGGCCTGCAGCACTGATTGTGCCACCCACATGAGTAGCCCTAAAATGGTGTCTCAGGCCTGCCACCGCAGTGCCTATGTGCAGTCTGTGAACTGCCATGTCCTCCTGGTCAGTGTCCCCACTGACCAGGCCTAACCCTTCATTTTCTGTGCACATTGGTCACCCCTATGGAAGGACCAAGGTACCCCCGTGGGCAGGGTGCAGTGTATGTGAAAGGTAGAGCATGTACTTGTGCAAGTGACATGCTCTGGTAGTGAATTTCAGCCATTTTCGTTTTTCACTATTGTAAGGCTATCTTGCCCCATAGGCTATCATGGGGGATGTTGGCTACAGTGACTACCAGCATATCTTCCCATAGGAGCAAGATAGGACATAAAAAGGCTAGTATCCATGAACTCAGAATTTAATAACACATCTTTTAGGAAAGGTTGATTTTAAATCCTGTGTTTGAGAACAGGACTTTTAGAAAGTTGCTGTTCTCTTGTCTGACCTTTCTGTGTGCCTTGGCCTGTTTGTGAATTGACTGTCTGGTTTGAGAGTGACAGGGGCTGGGGATTCCCCAGGAGGCTGCCTGAGTGAGCCCTAGGCTGAATGACTGCATTTGCTACTTGAGTGGTGGGAGGAGATAGCACCTGGGCCTGAATAGGGCTGTGCCTGCCTTCCACAATGCTGGCTCCACCTCCTGCTGGGCGGCTGACGACCCTGTCCCTCACTCTGAAAGGAAAGGAGAAGCCAGGAAAACAAAGTGCTCAAGGAACACCCAGAACTGGTTCAGACCGGGCTCAGAGCCCTCCTGCACAAAGGGAACAAAGAGTTTTAGGGGTTTAAGTACAGGACCCCGGACTACAGAAAATTAGATCATCCTGGAATCAAGAAGGAACTTCTGCCAAGGAGAAAGCTGAATCTGAAGAAGGAAGACTGTCCTGCTGTTGCTCTGCTGGACTGACCTGCTGTTGCTTTGCTGCCAAGGAGAGGGGAAAGACTTCGCTTTGTGCTGTGTCCCCTTGCTTGAAGGAATCTCCAAGGGCCTGAGAAGAGCTAGCTCCCTGTTATGAAGTCCCAGGAACAAAAGGACTTCACCCCCTGCTTTCCTGAACTCTATTGAGAGAGTTCTGTCCTTCCTGGAGTGCGTGGCCCAGTTGTGGTGCCTCTGGAAGTTGTATCTGTGTTGGGAAGCTGGAAACCAAGCTTTTAAAGACTTTCTGCAAGTTTTGTCGCACCGCTCGCTTGCGGAGCGAATCCCCGACAATGCGAGGAAATACACCGCTACGAAGGCCGAGAACGCCTCTGCGCCTGTTGCCGCTGCCATAGGCGTCACATCCTTCATTTGCGGGAAGCACCAGACCGGTGCAGGAAGACTACCATTGTTGCGAGTGTCGTCGCAGAGCCTGTCGTCGCTGGATGAGATCGCCGCATCACTTGCTTGCGGACCGCATCGCGTCGCTGCGAGGAGCTGCGAGAGAGAGATCACCGCTGGTCCGCGCATCGTTGCCCCGGAGATCGTTGCAACTCCAAAGATCATCGCATCGTGCCTTCGCGAGAGAAAACTTCCTACGGAACCTACGCACCGGAATCCATACAAGTCCGCCTTCCTCCCCATACAGACCGGATTCGTCACAACACGCCCGCTGCGCTGCTGCAGCGGGGTTGTCGCATCGCCTCCCCAGGGTCTCAGGAGCCACACATCGCTTGTTTTCCACCGCACCAGCTTCTGCTTTGGAACTTTGTCGCTTTTAAAAGGTACTGTTGGCTAAACGTGACGCAACTGTTAATTTTTCACGCAACTGTGGATTATTTTATCGCAACCTTAAGAACTCTTTTGCAACCATATTCTTGAACTGTGTCTGTTGGATTTTTGTCGTTTTGGTCTTGTGTAGTTTAGATTAAATACCTTTATTTTTCTAAACTGTCGTGGAGTCAGTTTGTGGTGTTTTCACTGTGTTACTGTGAGTGTTGGTACAAATACTTTACACATTGCTTTTGGATAAGCCTGACTGCTTGTGCCAAGCTACCAAGGGGGTGAGCAGAGGTTATCTAAAGAGTGTTTCCTCCTTACCCTGACTAGAAGCAAGGGTCCCCATTTGGACAGTGGTACCTACCTCTGCAACTAGAGACCCCCAGTTCTAACAGTCACCCTGAAGGGAACGGGTATGCTCAGACGTGAGTTCCGTGCTCTCCACACCACTGCAGTCAAGCTATCCTGGCTGATGACGGCTGATAGCCAGAAACCGGTCCTAGGATGCTTTACTCCGGTCCAGGGAAGATATGGCTAGGCAGTTCGGGCTGGACTGTTCCCATGAGGCACAGGGTCAAGGCTGATTTGCATATGGTCATGTCTGAACTGGGGTGGTGTGGAGTGCAAAAAAAGATGGATGTAGGCCCAGATCTCTGTACTGCGGTGAATGTATGACATTGATCTGCATTCTGTCCATCTACTGTTGTTTTTGCATTTCTCACCCTGAGTGGGACGGGTATGCTCAGATGTGAGTCCGTGCTCTCCACACCACTGGAGTCAAGCTATCCTGGCTGATGACGGCTGATAGCCAGAAACCGTTCCTAGGACGCTTGATTCCGGTCCAGGGAAGACCTGGCTTGGCAGTTCAGGCTGGACTGTTTTTACCATGAGGCACAGGGTCAAGGCTGATTTGCATATGGTCATGTCTGAACTGGGGTGGTGTGGAGTGCAAAAAAACGATGGATTTAGACCCAGATCTCTGTACTAGGGTGAATGTATGACATTGATCTGCATTCTGTCCATCAACTGTTGACTTTGCATTTGTCACCCTGAGTGGGACGGGTATGTCAGATGTGAGTCCCGTGCTCTCCACACCACTGGAGTCAAGCTATCCTGACTGATGACGGCTGATAGCCAGAAACCATTCCTAGGATGCTTGATTCCGGTCCAGGGAAGACCTGGCTTGGCAGTTCGGGCTGGACTGTTCCCATGAGGCACAGGGTCAAGGCTGATTTTCATATGGTCATGTCTGAACTGGGGTGGTGTGGAGTGCAAACAAACGATGGATTTAGGCCCAGATCTCTGTACTGGGGTGAATGTATGACATTGTTCTGCATTCTGTCCATCAACTGTTGTTTTTGCATTGGATGTTTAGGTGGGCACCACATGTGCCCCCCCCCTGGGCCCATAGAGGAGTCCCATGGGGGACAGGGGCCCTGCTAGGGACCCCCAAAGTCCCTTTCCGGTTGCCTTTTTATGGCGGCCGAACCGTCATAAAAAGGCTGTCCGAAAAGGGCCATCATAATCCCTACGGCGGTGCCTCTGCAGGCACCGCCCGCACTGTAGGGATTATTAGCCTGTCTGAGTGGTCAGTCGGTCTAACTGACCAAATAGTAAGGCGGCGGTCAGAACGCTATGCTTGATGTCGGTGGGGATGCCACATACGGCCTGCCGGTGGTGGTCCCACCGACATCTTAATCGGGCCTGAGTGTCTAGTCCTATACTTTTATTTAAAAAATAAGCATATTGAGGGATCCTGTAGTCCTTCTGTCCTACAATATAACCACCAGAAATGTGCTAACATGTTTGATAATAACTTTTAAAGGGAAGGCCAAGACCTAAACTGCTTCATGGTCAGGTAACTGAAAAAGATCAGGCGGTCACGCCACCCAGGTTACCTATCAATAAGGAGAATGGACAACTTGATGACAGATATCATGTTGCTAGTGGGCAAAAAGCTTTGACTGCGGAGGTTCATAGAATACAGCATTAGGATATGTGAAAAACGCCAGACAGCCAATTCTGATGGTGGCTTTGGGAGCCCAGCCTGATTTTGGCATAGGCTGTTTGGCACAGTAGAACAAGTCACTTACCTTTGGTAACATATTATCTGGTAGAGACACAGTCTAGCTGCGGATTCCTTAACTGTGAATTCCTCACAAGCATCAGATTTGATTCGGAAATTTTCAGCGCTGCGCCGGGGGGGGGTGGCATCGTACGGCTCCGTGATGAAGTCTACTTCGGTTATAACATTAGTGGAGTCATTCAAGTCTCCTCCAGCGCACGGATGTCAGTTTCTTCTGTGAAACTTTCTGCGCCAGAACGCAGAGCCACTATAGAAACTGGGTGTGGAAACAGCGCGCCAAAAAGATAAAAAAATCCTTGAAACAAAAATTATAATGTAACAATAAATGGTATGATACCAGACAAAGACTCTAAGGAAAAGACCTTAAATAAAACGACGAAACACAAGCTACCAGAAACCTTGTCCTCTGGCATATAAACCATCTTTGCAAAGGAAACACCTCTCACTTTACTGACCACTCACATATGGAAATGAATGGTATGATAAAACCAAGACAAGACCTATGAGACAGGACCAAACGGTTCCTTCTGTCTTACCACTGCATGAGACATTGATCACCGGTGTATAAAATCAGTGCTAAAAGGGGAATAATACCAACATTATAGGTTGTTCAAGAATAATGAAGCAATGATAAACAAAGGGTATAGTTATACAAAGTCAACATAAAGGAGTAAGACCCAGTGGTCCATTGAATCACACAATCACGTGAAACAATGATCACTGGTATACAAAACTAGTACTGAAAAAGGGTATAACCTTTACACTATGGATTATTCGCAGTCCAAGGAGGACAGGTGGGGCATTAAGGTATCTGCGGATAGACTGGGTCTCTATCAGATAATACATTACCGAAGGTAAGCAACTTGTTCATCTGATAGACATCTAGCCTCAGATTCCAAAACTTTTAATTAAATACTATAGCTTAACCCACAGGAGGAGGGTCTGCGAACTAAACCTACGAAAGTTCTCAATGAGAACCAGCCAGTCGCAATCAACAATCGACCAGATATGTGTATGAAAACGAGCTTGGGCTCTTTATAAAAACCGTGGCAACGACCACAAAGTATGTAAATAAGAAACTGCTCCCCAGGCACAGGAAACACCAAGCCTTAAGGGAAGTAGGATAATATCCTATGAAAAGACATCTGACAACAGTCAGACATTATCATATAACCCCAAGGCTAAATGAATTCCAGATGCAGAGGGACAAAAGGCAGGCAAAATGAATGCCATGCAAACTGCATTCTCTACAACAGCAAAGAAATTCTTGAAGGAAACCTGCCGCAACAATATCCGAAAAGGACTTCCAAGACCCATTCCATTAACATCAAGATGAATTAACTTATTCATCGCAAGGTCTGAAGGATGAATTCATGAACCAAGAAAGAGGACTTACAACCTAGGCAAGGAATAACCAAGTCTTAATCCATCCCTGGAATAAAGAACCCTTTTAGACAAAATGACCATTCAAAGGCTTACATAATGCAAAAGTCTTGTAGAGATGGAAAGACAATCAAACAGAAATTAACCTGGTATAATATTATATCACACACCAAAAACTAACGGTGAAGAGAGAAGCAAATCGTTTCTCACAAGTAAAAATCTAGCTTTTTTTTTTTTATAAATGAGGATACATTTCCTTACTACCATATAAATGGTTGAACTACATATAATCATGTGAAACACACACAAATCGACAGAATTGAAAAACTAGCTCCAAGGTACCATACGATCTAGCATTGAAAAAGATATGGCACCCGCAACAAACACTGCGGGTGACTTGGCATTAAGATAATGCAGTCTGCCAAAGGTGTCTTGGTATCTTAATAGGTCAGTACTACCTAAAAGAAAATATATAGGAAAATAAACCCTTACCAGTAGCCAGTCTTTATGACCACACTTGACCTGAAACAATTAACGAATAAACCCCGCAATCAACGGAGGAATAAACACCTCAAAAGGAGGGAACTTAAAGCTGTGTTTCTTCACATCTCCAAGATATTACTTGCTGAAATAAAGCAAGAAGTTGCCAAAAGAAAACTGTAATCTAAGAAACTGAATTTCTAGTGAAATAACCAAACTGGTCCTGCACCAACAAAGACCCCAGGTAATCGTCTTCACATAAGAACCATAACATTAAATCTCTTGAGTGAGGATCCCCACAGCAGAGATAACCTAAATCTCTACCACTGGGAGGAAAAAATCTCATGAAGTGTCTCATAGAAAGACAACCTGTCACCGATATAACAAATAACCCCTGCTAAGATAGGAACACCACAACCAATGATGTTACACTGCAAAACGCATATCATACTACAGTTTTGAGTCGCATCACAAACAAGGAGAAGTCTTGTATGGAAACAATTCCTCTACCAAGACAAAACAAGTAAAGAGGGCTAAGGGTCTGTACCACCCAGTCTGTCCCATGACCTACGCAAAGCCGTGTCTGCAGAGGCACCAAACAATGGAACGCCATTAAACAGCATGTCTATTAATACTGACTGGACTGCCTCTGTAAATCCAGTAGTACGAAGCCATGCTTGCCACCGAAGACACCATGGCTCGTCCATTAGAATTAGTGGTGTCCATTCTACACCTAATGATCAACCTTGCCATCTGCCCACCATCCGAAATCAATTGACTCAATTTGTCCCTACTAGTCTCTAGAAACAATGGAAATAGCTGTGCAAACTGATCGCATAAGGCATGAGAAACACATCCTAGGACGCTAGTTGTATTAAGGGAATGTAACGCAGCACTGGTGGAGGAAAACATACATTTTCCAAAAGAGTCTTGCTTTTAGGAATCTTTGTCAGCTGGAGTATGAGGAAGACTATCCACATCATGGGAAGCTGTAGCTGCCTGAACCACAAAACTATGGTGGGCAGGTTGGCGAAGAAGACAACCAGATTCATCGAGAGCAGGGTGGTGATTGTGAGCCACAGCGCAGTCCACAGGCACACCAGTATCAGGCGTAGCTCATACCCCCTGTAATATCTCATATAGTGCCTCACTAAAGGGTAGCACTGGTTCAATCCCTGACTGACCTAGATGAAGAATCTCAATGAGGGAGTATGTAGATTTATCCACTGTAGGCTGAATCAAATGTAAAACATCCGCCACCCTTCTTTGCACATCCGCCATGGAAGAGCTGGCCTCCGAGGCAAGGCCGGGAGGAGATAGAAGGCTAGAAGCAAGGGAAGACTCTAACCCACTTACTTCGCCTAATTCTGAAATCCAGCTATCTATCATAGGAGTGGGTTCACAGGTTGCACCAAAGAAACCTCTTCCTCATTTCCTTCCATCGATCACAAAGCACCCTGAATTACCGGTTCCGCAAACAATACTAATCGACGCCGACACAGCGCTGTATCGACGTCTGGATCAGGATCAGAAAATGGAAGGGCATAGTTTGACGCCGATGGATCATGGACAGAATTAGTAGAGGGGATTTCGGCGCCTCAAGACTCTCTCCTGGGTCGTGCATCGACTCCATTCGGCACCGCCAGAACACTTTCCTGAGGAACAACTGACGTCGCACCAGAGCCAGTCGGCGCCACAGGTGTGATCCCCGGAGGGCGGTGCACAGGCGTCCTTAGGGGCCTGACTGCAGTCGAGGATGAAACTGCTGGCAAAGACGCATTTATTGACGCCTGGGGAGAATTCAAAGTTAAGGAATCTGCGGCTCGATGTCTCTATCAGACAGCATAGTTTTATCAGCTGAAAGAGGTTTTTAGAGCCTCATAAAGGGAACCAAGAAGTAGAGGGAGTACAATCCTGTTTCAAGGGCACTATTTCCAAAGTCCTCTTTTATAACAGTATCGAACTCCAAGATCGAGGCTGGTTCCGGACAGCATTTCATTGCAGAAGATATGTGGTACCAGTGGAAGAGAATAGCCTTTGCAAACAAGTTGGAGCTATCTAGCCATCTGTAGTGATTGTTAGTTACAGTGGAGGCTGAAAAAAAAGAAACACTTACCTTGCATGTCCTGCGTACCGGACCTCTTCTTTCTGGAGTGCGGGGCTGCATGCACGAGCAAATTCCCGTGCTTAATCCTGGTGCTGCTCACATGCAGCATGTGAGCAGAGCCCTGATTGGAGGGAGCGGCCTCACTCGGCGCTCCCCAACATACTACAGGCCTGCAGGTCTTAAGACAGCTGGGCTGAGATGTTTAAATTGCATATGTCTGGCTGGCTGGCTGGCCCAATACGGCCGGCCAAAGAGACATGCGCACTTTAAACAGCGCAAAGAGCCCTCTGCTCACCACTCCTCTCTGCTGTCACTCAGCAGGCCCGGCCTGTCCTGATGCTCGGTTCAGGACGGTACATTGAAAAATAAAATGGTAATGAATTATAATTTTATTTTTCATCTTGGGGGGTTTTGGAGGTATTTAAGTGGGGTGATGCTCCTCCACTTCAACGGCAGAGCTGCCCCTGGTTAGTGGGAACCCCACCTCCTACTAGACACTGGTGGTGGAGGGAGGAGTAATTACTCAAAGAAAAGGGACCCCTGCATGTGGATAACTTGCTGAACTATTACATTTGAGTTGCGGGCATATAGCTGAACAATCGTGACTAAATCTTAACTACATATATAATAAATGTAATACAAACAGACAAAAACTCATTTTATATTCACAATAGCAAAAATGGAATATGCAATTGATAAGAAAGCTAAAATATCATTAGACGACATACAGTTGTTCAGTCGTCTTTTATGATAATTCAAACTAAATTTAATTTCATAAACTTACAATTGAACAATTTGATATAGGTACAAAGAGCTAATCATTCTCAAGTGAACATGATGTTCTCTATTACCGATAATGTTAATTGAATATAGACAATAGGTGAAAACTATACATATCATATTATGGAAGGCGTGAAGATGTAAGGAGGAGTAATCAGAGCAGTTTTGAGGCAGCAGATCCAGTGGAACATGCGGGGGACTGAAGCTGCTGCTGGCATTCCTCAGGTCCACCTCTCCTTAGAACCAGTGAAACTGCTATGACGTCTGGACTGGCTGGGGAAGTTGCATTTGCCTTCAAGGTTATTCCCTGACAAAGAGCAAAGCCACAGAAATGAGGGCATTGTTGGTGACCATTTGAGTGCATGGAAGTGCAGAAGAAGCAAGCCAAGGAGTTGTGGTCGGGCCCCAGATACCGCATCTTTGGACAGTGCGGTTAGGGTTTAAACCCTAGAACCTTAGAAGGTGACATCTGACCGAGTCGCTGTTGAAATCTCTGAGGAAATTCATTGGTACTGGAGAAGAGCTACAGACCAACGTCAGTAAGAATAGGAAAAATAGGAACTGATGTCAGCGACTACAATATATAGTTGAATAAAAGAGTTGCCTAGGAGCACAGGAGAGCTACTGCTTAGGCGCAATGGTTTCCTGATCCAATCCGATGCTTTTATTCATTATGTAATGCATCAGAAATAAGTAGTATCCATAGGAACGATCAGTCACCCTGGACCAACTTGCTTTTATTTCATCAAAGTAGTTAGAAGTGGCCAAAAGCGGCACACAAAATAAAATTAGGTCATAAACAAATAAAGAAAAACACAAGAAAGTAAAAACATTGCATTTATCAGGCAGATCAAAAGTCACCCTGCAGGGTGTTGTGCAAATTGCGTTAATTGGATGAAGTGCAGAAAAAGAGCTGCAGATGACACTGTAAAGAATTTTGTGAATAATTGCAGGTCAGGTGTGCTAAAATGAGACATTTAAATAATCTGGGCCCTTATATAGCAATGCATTTTCCCACGGGATGGATAAAACCATTTGAGACATCACGGTCCTAATCCCGGACTTTCTTTGTGAACTTTCCTTGTGAAGTCCCCTCGTCTGCGCGCAGATAGCCGGTATTTATTCGAGGGTTGGAGATGAAGGGGTTGACAATTATCTTGCTTTATAATAACCGTGATGCCCCTTCGCCCCGTCCCCTCTCAAAAAACAGATTAATGATGAAATACAGAAAGCCGAGGGTTCTTTGTAGAAATACTGTTCTGTGGAGAGAGGGTAGCTTTGGTGATCTTGTGGCCTTTCAGTCTATTTTCCAATCCATCAGAACGAGTTGTCACATACAGAGTCCTCTACAATAAAAACACTTTATCAGGGCTGGAGAGGATAAATATAAAAGAAGGATGAAGTGACTGCTGGAAATAGGAGATAAGATAAGAAGTGCCAGAGTTCACACATTACTTGGTCTATTTTGAGCTGACAGATACCAGCGGCTGACACAAAGTGAGGGCCATAGTCCAACAAAAACGGCAAGCTCCGGAACCTTCAAGAGACATACTTTTTGTATCAAGTAAAACCTTCATTATGCCCATTTCTTCGATTTTTCATCTGAAATCCTTAGACCGAGGAGTTGTTGGTGCAGCACATTCAACTTTTTGGAATTGTAAAGGCTTTTGGTTGGCTCAGAGCTCACATAACAGAGAGAGTCCAGTAAGTATCCACTCAAGACTATACACATTTAAAAGTACCAAAGAACCAATAACAACTTGCTGTGAAGTGGCTTCAGGTCCCGAGCTAGGGCGAACAAAACAACTGAATAAACACACGAATATTGTTTATTGGTTCAATAGACAAAAAATTCAAAATGTGGCGAATGTCCTTTTGGGACTCTGGGACTCCTCTCTAGAACATCAGACTAGAGGGGATAAAATGATAATGTGGCTTTGTATTGGAGCAGCTAAGATTACTTTGGCAGCCGCCTGGAAAAGGAGAGAGGGGCCGGCCATCTCCCTCTGGCACTCCCGCCAAAGGAAATTACTTAGCCTGGAACGTATGTCAGACATTTTCAGAGATAACTGTAAGAACTTTGCGTTCAAATGGGGTCCCCTGGTCTCCTTTCTCTCACGGGCCTCCCATCGGCCGTCTGCCCTTCCACCATTAGGGCCCTTCATTTTTTTCAATTTTGAGTAGACTCCAATATCGTAGGTTGATACAACTCCCTGCATGTTGCCACCACCACAGTAGGGGAGGGGGTGGGTACCAGGGAGGGTTTATTCTTTTTTTTTAGTTTTCATTAAGTTTACTCTCGAGTGGGGAGGGTTGTGTTATGACAGTATATTCACTGTGGGTAGCGCCTCCCAGCAGGGAGGCTTAGAAAAATGAATCCGGCAGAAAGAAGATGAGTCTCACCTAGAGCTACTGTTAGCATTCTTTACTTGAAAGACTGAACCCTAAGCCCCGTTAGTATTAGAAGCTGTACCTTCCAGTTAAGCCACTCTCTGTAGCAGGGGTTGAATTTAAGCTGGATACTACATCATGTCAAATCATCTGTTTTTTTGCCAGAGAATGCTTCTCCCCTGCGAGGAAAGTTGTGCGGGTAATGTTTCAGATTACTTGTTGAAAATTCAATAAAAATATCATTGACAAAAAAAAATGCTAAATGTGAAAGTTAAGTTAAAAGTCAAAAGTAAGCCAGTATATGAGCAGACGATCACAAGATATAACAAGGTCAGATGCTTTTTAGGTTGTCCGTTCCCCCAGACACAGAGCAAAGCAGCACTGGTTTGACCAGTGTGCAGATTTTTGGACTTGGGACCTTTTTAGATGGTAGAGTCTAGTTCACAGAGAGAGGAGTTGGGAAGGTCGGTGAGGAATCTGCTTTTTGATAGAACATTCACCAGAAAGAGTGTTAACGAAGGTAAGGAACTTGTTTTTCTGAGGCACACTTCTAACTGCAGATTGATGAACTTGTGAATAGATACTAAAGCAGTACCTCCAAGCCGGTGGGTATGTGAACTGGGTCAGATAAAACAATTCCTGCAGCACAGAGTGGGCACAGACTTGATTATCCAGACAGTTGTGATTCCTGAACGTGTGATTCCTGACGTGTGAACATGTAGCAGTCTGGCTGATGTTCCGCACAGGCACTCCCCGCATGACAATGCCACGGTAGCAGCCTTGGCTCTGATGGAATGAGGAAGCAAGTCCTCGTGGAGCTGCTTTTAGTGCATAGGCGATTTTGAGGTAGAGAACGACCCAGCACGAGATTGTCCTTTTTTGCTTTACCTTTCCTTTCTACACCACAGCGAATCCAGCAAAGAACAGTTCGTCCACACAATGCCCATTAGTACTATCAATCTAGAAACTTAGAGCTCTTCTAGTATCAAGGAGGTGGAGCCTCTTCCTTAGAAGGATTAAGTGAAGTAAAGAATGGCGGAAGGATGATCGTTTGCACAACTTGAAAATAGGTGATCACTTTTGGCAGAAAATAAACTTGCATCCTCAGCACCAGCAGTCTGGAAAGGATGCTGTGTACAGTGGGTTGACAGACAAAGCTTGTAGCTCACTCACACATCGTGCCAATGTGATGGTGATAAGGAAAACCATCTTGAGAGTGAAGACCCATAATGGACAGCTGTGTGGCAGCTCAAAAGGAGTACACATCATGAAAATGAGGACTAAATTCAAGTCCCACAATCGTGACTAAATATTAACTACATAAAAAATAAAAATGAATACAAACATAGACAAAAACTCATATTTTATATTAAAAATAGCACAAATGTAATATCCATAAAGTTGTTTAGTCGCCTTTTATAATAATTCAAACTAAATTTAATTTCATAAACATACAATTGAAGAATATGATATAGGTACAATCAGCTAAACATATTCTCAAGTGAAGGTGGGAACGAATGAAGCAAACTGTTCAAAAGACACATCACAAATGGTGATTTAAATAAGGAGGTCTGATCCGTCAACCACAAAAAAGCAGAATAACCCTTAACTGTGCCCAAAGCAAGTCCTTCTAGGATAGGGACAACACAAAGAGCCAGGTTAGCCCTAAAAAGCAATACTTTGGACAGTTTAGCTTGCAGTGGGTCGATCTACCGGATACCACACCAAACAACAACTTTGCCCCAATGCCAGGTGTATACTGATTTCGTGGAGGGAAGCCTGGTAGCTAAGAAGACATCAACGAATTTAAGAGGAAGACCAACTGTTGCATTTCAATGTCCAAGCATGGAGATCAAGATTGCACAGACCTGGGTGCAACACCCTGCCCTGCAGCTGCAACAGAAGATCCTCCTGAAGCAGCAGCCAGATCGAAGGACAGATACTCGTCCCTAGTAGTTTAGTGTACCACACTCTCCTTGCCCAGTCTGGTGCCACCAGGTTAACTTGAGCCAAGTAATTTCTGATCTTCTTTAAAGCTTGGGACAGAAGTAGCGGCGGGAAGGCATACTGCAGTCCTGCGATCCACTGTAGGTGGAACACGCCTCTGAGAGAGGGCCATCTTGGAAATTCAAGCACTCAAAGTTGATGCCAGTGCGCGTTCTCAGCCTCAATGAACAGGAGCATCTGTGAAGGAGTCAGGTGAGACTTCAGCACGTTGATAGTGAACCCCAACGATGGTATCAGGTTCACCACAGCATGGAGAGAGGTGATGACTGCCTGGGGTGAGCCTGTATCCAACAGTTAGTCATTGAAGTAGGAAGAAGCCTAGCACTTCTGACCTCTGAAGATGAGCTGCAACCACCCCATTACTTTCATGAACACCTGAGGGGCACCGGTGAGACCAAAGGGGAGCACTGCAAACTGAAAATGAAACACACAACATTGGTGGGCCTCCTGGACAGGGATGTGGAAATACGCTGCAGGTCTAGCCCTACCATCAAGTCTCCAGGATCAAAGGCAGAAAAGACATGGGCCAGGGTTACCATATTGAATCTGTCATTTTGAAGAAAAGCATTGAGAGGGCAAAGGTCTAAAATAGGACAAAGGCCTCTGCCCTTTAGCGGCATCAGGAAGTAGCAGGAAAAAAGGCCAGTGCCTGCTTCCTGTGGTAAGACTCTCTCTATGGCTGGAAATGCCTAAACTTCCTGCTGCAACACATACATATGGTTCTCTGTCAGTCATCTAAAGGGTGGTGGAAGGCGGAGTGAAGATGAATGGAGGGGCAGAGCCCCATTGGACAATTTGCAAGATGCACTAGTCTGAAGTAACTGCTTGCCACCCTCGGAGAAAATGCTTTATCCTGCCTCTGATATGGTGGCTGTGGGTCTGGAAGAACACAATAAAGAGGCAGAGCACAGGGCTCCTTGCTGTCAATGTGATCTGTGGGATGAGCTGCCTCAGCCACGAAATGGCTCGGACGCTTAGTAGGCTTGATGTGTAGGCTGGTACTAACTGCATTGAAAGCCACGGATGGGGGCAAACTGTTGGTGTCTAATTGGGGCAGACAGACCCCAAGAGCCAGCTGTGGCCCTGCTATCTCTAAATCTCTCATGAACCCAGTCAACATTTTTGCCTCATAGGTGAGAGCTGTTGAAGTGCACACCCATAAGTAAAGATTGAATATCCTCAGAGAAGAAGGTAGACCGCATCCAGGCGGTTTAAGTGCTACAATGGTGCCTATTGCCCGGCCTAGGCAATCAGTAGTACTCATTCCACAGCATATCACAACCATCCTGAATAGCCTGCGTGAGAGATACCCAAAGATCCTTGGTTATGGCAGACAAAACCTGGGTCACTGAATCCCAAAGTGCATGGGAGTAGCTGCCTAGGAGATAGCTGGTATTGCACAGCAAGCCTGGTGGAGGAAAACATGCACTTGCCAAAGCAGTCAATGAGCTTTGATTCCCTGGTCCAGTGGAATTGTGGGAAAGGCATTTGGATTAATTGTATAGGCAGATGCTTAAACCACCAAATTTTCGGGGGTTGGGGGTTGCAGCAGAAAAGCGGGGTCGTTTGGAGCTGGGAGATGAGTCGAACAATTTGCTGATTTACCAAAGGCTCCGAGCATGGCATACATCAGGGTCTCATTAAATGGTAGTAGAGGCACTATGTGATCTTAACCTGGTTAAAGGACCTAAGTCAGGACATTTGACTTTAGCTTCATGGTTGGAAGCGGGAGGTCACCTATTTCAAGTGCCCTCTGCATCACCACCATGAAAGAAGCCCTTTCTTCAGTAGAGGAGCCAGTATGAGAGACCAATCAGGAGAAGTGCCCAGACCATTAGCATCTTGTAATTCCTCATACCATTGTATTGAGATATGCACTCATCCCCTTCATCATTGTTTGGGTGTGTCCCAAAAGAGACTGTGGAGAGCTTGAACCCTTCCTTGAGGTCAGGAAAATATGACAGTCTTATGGATTGTCAGAAGGCTCCACCCCTGCGTGATCAGGGCGCGGGCTCAGTTGAGACCGGCTCAGAGACAGAGAGCACAACTGGTTGTGTCTCTTCCTCTGGCACCTTCAGCATCCACATCGGTGTTAATACTCGAGGGACCAGAGCAGGTCGTAATGCGGGGACTGAAGTCAATGAGGAACCCACACAGCAGGTTCTGATGGTCCAGCTGGGCCTAAGGGCGACCCCTTTGTCAGGACTCCAGTTTGAGGTCCTCCCAGTTCCTTGGGGCCCAGAAGCATGATAGGGGTAGATAGCAGGGTGTCAATAAAAAACACAGCATGGCTTCACGAAATTCCTCTATCCGCTGTGATGTTGCTTATGGGTCTGTAAATTCAAGCTGCTCAGAGCAGGGGTCGGAATTGGCTCTGAATGATTACATGTATGGGAGTGAGACCAACAGGCACATTGATGCCCTGGTGCCGTCTGTAGAGTTCAAGAATAATGAGAAGGGGTCCAGCCCCTTTCAGTCTTCTTGCATTTCTTTTTTAGATTTACCAGGTGATTGACTGCGATGATGATCTGCCTTGGGAACAACTTCACGAGCAGGAAGAGTACCTTCCTTTCAATCTTAACCAGTCACAGCATGGTGTTATCCTATGTTTGGGGACTTGAAGCTTCGCCTTTGTGCTTTCGTATGGCGTTCAGGTTAATCTGGGCGTATTTGCTAAAGGCCTTGCAGTTATAGTTTGAATTCAAGCACCAAAGCATTTCTTATGGGGATATGTCACAGACATATGTTTGAAACAGACTTTAGTGCATTTGAATCCTGTGGTCTTAGGATGTGACATTTTCCTTTCACACTGGTATATTCGATTTTTCTGAGAGAAATGTGTCACCAGGTCTGGTGGCACAGAAAGAAAAGAACTGACATTGAGCATGGGTGGTGCTTACTATGGCGTCATTTCTGGCGTAGGACTATGTTGACGTGGAGACACACAACATCACCTGCCAGCGTATACGGATACTGCTATAAAGTTGCTGGATCCAGTATAACACCTGGGGAATGTTCAGAAGGTGAGGAGCCTGCTGTTAGAAGTATCAATCCAAAACACATATCTCAACCTTTTAAAACAATCCCATGTACATTCTGAAATGTTTGATACTTATGAGTTTGATATGGTTGACAAGCTTTCAGAGAATGAGAGCAAGGAAGCCAAAGGCCATACAAGATTCTATCTTCAGGCATGTTTGCTTTGTTCTGTTACAGCCTGAGAAAGAAATCAGAGCTGAACACACATAGAAGCTTTTGAAAACACCCACAGAAGTGGTGAGATTTGATTTTAAAAAGTGCAGTGAGGAGTTAGAGCTGCCTTTCTAGGGGCGTGGCTTACGCGCCGGCGGGTGATGGCGCTTCTCCCGTGAGCTCCGGACATACGCGGGACTCTTCACTGTTCTTCTGCTGTTTTCCCCGCACACGAAGTCTGGCAAACGGCTTCAATACACGGCGGAACATGGTCCCCGTGTCTTACGAGCATCAGCGGCGCTCGTAATTGCCGCTTTGCTATCTTTGGCTGCCGTCTCTTCTCCACTTGACACGGGACGCGGGCGGCCGCCATTTTGAGCCGCCGCGCTCGCGTCCCGTTTTCTGACATTTTCGCCGCCCCAATGGCCCGTCTCCTGCAATGACTGCTCATCCTGGGACAAGGTATGTGCCAAGGTATGCACCTCCTGCTACCATCACGTTTTTCTGACTTTTACCGCCAAAGCTCTCCTCAAGACCTCTACTCCTATTCATAATACATCGTGGCGGCCATTTTGAGGTGCTCCTTGCGCATTACCTCATACCTTCCTTTCCTATGATGTTAACCCTTCATGGTACGGTTAATACTTACCTTGGGACCCGTATTTCATGAACGCTTTGCTGTCTCCTTGCTACTGTATTCATGAATGGTGTCTTTGGCTTCGCATGAACCTGATTTTTGCTGCATCTCGACGCATATTGTATAGTTTTGCAGTATTGCTTCTCCACTGCCACATGGTACCTTATACGTGACCTCTTCTTTCCAGTACTTCGTATACCTCGGCGCATAGGGTCTCAACAAAGCGATTGTTGCGGTGTGACTTTCCTTCCTGTGGGCCCCCCAGTTTGCCCCTCTGTTGGCATCATGTCGCAGAACGCAGTCCACGCGAGAGCGTCTGTCACCGGTACCACACCGAAACGCCATAAAAATGACCCTCCATCTCCAATCCGCTCCTCTCAGAACCCTGTGCTGGATTCCATTTTAGAAGAGGTACGTGGCCTCCAACCTTTCATGGTGGCAACTAATGAGAAGCTCAAGCAGATAGAAGACAGATGGGTCGTCATGGAGAATACAGTCCTGCAACTAGAACAACGCATTAGTGACGTCCAGGATCTCTCTACAAAAATTCCTATTCTTGAAAAGGAGATACAGCTGTTGAAACTTCACACAGAGGACCTTGAAAATCGTAACAGGCGGAATAACCTCCGTATTTATGGTGTTCCGGAGTCCCTTGGGGAGGGTGATATGGTGTCCTTCATCCGCAAATTCCTCTACGAACTTTTGGAACTCCAACCTGAATCTACTCCCCTAAATATACAGCGTGCTCATCGTTTGGGACGTCCAACATCTAACCCGGCCAAACCCAGAGGCATTATCCTACTTTTCCTGGAATTCACTGAATTGATGACTGTTCTTAAAGCTGCAAGAGCGAAACGTCGCCTTATTTGGTCGGGCCACTACATCTTCATAGCCCAGGATTTATCGAATGCCACGAATGCACGCCGCAAGGAGTTCCTTAATCTGCGTCCACGTATGAGGGAATTAAGCATTCAATATGGAATTCTTCATCCTTGTCTCTGCAGAATAACGCACAATGGTCGTTCCCGTACCTTTGAGGATCCGCAGAAGCTTCGAGAGTTTCTACAAACCGTCTCTACTTCCACGATGGACACTAATGACTGAAAATAACTCTTTTCTACATTCTGCCCTCACATTTCATCTGTCATGACGACTGTTGTGGCCTTGTCTAGATCTCTTTCGTGTCATTTTTTACTATGACTTCTCTTCTTCTTGATTGTATCCTATCTATATTCCCGCGTTGTCCTCGCTCTGTGGGGTGGGCGCCCGCGTTGGCGTCTCCATGCTCCTACTTTCTAAACATTCTCTTTTTTCTCAGATCTGGCGTCTTTGCCTTGATCTGTTTCTTATCCTTTTCCTTCTTTTTCTTTCCTTTCTTTTTCTTCTTCTTTTCACAGGCCATTCATGTTTATCCCTCGCTCATTTATGTTCCGTTCTCTTCTTTGTGTTACTTATTTCCTTTCTTATTGATAAATCCAGTATTCCTCATTGTTCCTCCTCGCTCTTCCCAATGACCGTGATGCTTCCTTGTCTATTGTTTCTCTATATTTACCCGATTAGTATTGCCTTTGTTTCTATTTCGTATTTGACTGTCATTTTTAACATGTTTGTCTCCATTGTCTCTCCTTATAGCTCCTTACCTGCAGTGTTTTGGACCCAGTTGTTACCCTCCTCCCTTGCCTTCCGTCATGTGTAACTTTGTAACGTGGAATGTTCGTGGTCTCGGCAACCCTGTTAAACGTCAAAAGGTATTGTCCCATTTATCCAAGTTAAATGCTCAGGTTGCTTTTCTCCAAGAAACGCATTGTACAGATGTCGAATCGTTGAAACTTAAGAGGGCATGGGTGGGTCAAGTTGTTTTTTCTCCTGCTATTGATAAAAAAGGTGGTGTTGCTATATTGTTTCGTAAAGGTTTGGATGTCCAAATTCTATCTTCTCAATCGGATGTTGAAGGTCGTTGGGTTATGTCAAAAGTGACTATACAAAACAGAACTATGGTGCTCCTTAATATTTATGGTCCTGTCCGACCAGACCCTAAATTTTGGACTGATGTCAAAATCCTCATTTCCTCCATTGACTGCCCTAACATTGTCTTGGCGGGCGACCTTAACCAATGGTTAGACCCCTTTTCAGATAGACTATCCTCCTCCAAATTCCAACCTGATAAGACACACAAGTCCTTCCAATCAGCCATTGCTTCACGTCCCCTCTTCGATGTGTGGAAAACATGTAATCCAAACTTACTCGACTATACATTCTACTCCAATGTTCACCACACTAGGTCCAGAATTGATTATATTCTAGTCAGCAAATCCCTTCTCCCTGCGATTCAGACATCTGAAATTGGTTCTATTTTTCTTTCGGATCATGCACCTGTTTATGCCACTTTTGACCTGGCCCAAACCTCCTCCTCTTTCAATCGTTGGAAATTTAATACTTTCCTTCTCTCCGATTCTGTATTTATGTCTAAAGTTAAAGATTTCATTTCTGAATACTTCTCCCTCAATTTACCCCAAGACACATCAGTTTCAAATAATTGGGATGCTTTTAAAGCGGCTTTACGAGGTTTCACAATCTCTTATGTATCCAGGAAAAAGAAACTCAATCGTGACAAATACACCACCCAACTTTCCAACATTAAAACCCTAGAACATTCTTACTTCTCGTCCAAGAATCCTGACGTCCTCCTCCAACTTATCAAAGCTAAATCTGAACTCAATCAAATTGCCACAGTTGAAGCTTGCAACACCCTCTTGAAGGTTAAATCTAAATTTCATGGGGGTCAGAAAAAAGCGGGGAAAATGCTAGCAAACTATCTCAAAATTAAATCTGAACGAAAATCAATTGGCTCTATTCTCAATGAAGTAACCAATACAACGGTTTCCTCTGATGAGGATATTGCACAAGTCTTTCATAACTACTATAAACTCCTGTATACTGATGATACGCACCCTGATGATGATGACCTCTCCCGTTTCTTCCAAGACCTTCCTCCTCCCCCATCTCTCCCTACCGAATTCCATCACCTAGAGTCTGACATTACCCCTCAGGAAATTCTCAAGGCAATTACCTCCCTCAAGAAAGCGAAAGCCCCTGGTCCAGATGGTCTACCAATTGAATTTTACGCCAACATGCATTCTATTTTTGTACCCCATCTTTTACAACTTTTTAACTCCTTTATTGCAAATGCTAAAGCATCTGGCTCATTTTTGGACGCCCTAATAATCATAATCCCCAAACCTGACAAAGACCACTCCCTGTGTAAAAACTACCGTCCCATCTCCCTTATTAATTATGATTGTAAAATTTTTGCTAAAATTTTAGCGGCCCGCCTCGACTCCCTTATTCCTCTACTAATCTCAACCGATCAAGTTGGCTTTGTGAAAGGCAGACTTGCAGCTGACAATGCCCGTGTTTTTGCCAATATTATTTCCCACAGTAAACGATTCAACGCCCCTCTAGCTGCCCTATCTCTAGACGCTGAGAAAGCATTTGACCGAATTAATTGGAAATTCATGTTTAAAGCATTACAATGGTTTGGGTTTGGTCCCCACTTCATTTCCTTAGTTAAACTACTATATTCTGCTCCCCGTGCTAGTGTTTTTGTTAATAATCAATTCTCGAAATTTTTCCCCTTATCCAGAGGGACAAGACAAGGCTGTCCTCTTTCCCCTTTACTCTTTATTCTTTGTCTTGAACCCTTTCTCATGAAAATCCGCTCCAACCCCCTAATTCAGGGGTTCAAACAGTCCTCGATTGAGACAAAAATTTCGGCTTATGCCGATGATGTCCTGGTCTACATGGCTAATCCTGTTTCTTCCCTTCCTCCATTTTTAGAAGAAGTCCGCTTATACTCCTCTGTTTCTAGTTATAAGCTTAATCTCTCTAAAACGGAGGTCCTACCCCTCAACTCATCCTGTTACCAATACATGTTTGCATCGACTGAGTTTGCATGGTGTCCATCCAAGATCAAATACCTGGGTATTTGGTTCTCCTCTACCTTGCGTGACACACTCAAACTGACCTTTACCTCCCTTACTCAAAAAATTCAATCGCTCCTTCAATTGTGGTCTCCTCTTTTCCTTTCCTGGTGGGGTCGTTTAGACACCATCAAAATGATGATTTCCCCACATATTTTATACACTGTATCCATGCTCCCTGTGAAAATCCCTAAGTTGTTTTTCAATCGGCTGAACTCCATCTGCTCCAAATTTCTGTGGAATAATAAAACACCTCGTATTGCCTTACATAAACTTACACGCCCAAAATCTGAAGGTGGGGTCCGCTTTCCTGATTTCCAATCGTACCATTCTGCCTTTTTAATAAAACAAGCCTTTTCATTGGCGTTCGATTTCAATGATACCCCTCTACCCAGATGGATTGCTGTCGAAAGGTCCTTGTTAAAGGATTTTTCTTTCCAACAATCCCTTTTCATGTCAAATTGTTCATTTTTGACTATACACCCTGTTCTGAAATACTCACATACTCTAATGCACAATATATTCTCGAAAGACTCGTCCCCCCTACAAACTTTTCTTTCCTCTAGCGTATGGTATAACAAATATCTTAAGTGCAAGGGTAAATCTTTCTATTTCAAGTATTGGAAAGAAAAGGATATTATATTTGTGTACCAATTTTTTTCTGAATCATCCATTATTCCATTTGATGTCCTGCAAACTATGTTTGATTTACCTGCACATTTTCGCAAAGAATTTGACATTATTACTTCTGCCATTCTCTCTCACCTATCTACCCTTCCTACTTTTGATATCCTTCCTTCCCTTACTCCTTCCACTCCTTTATATCCTATGTTTACTCAACAAATACCCAAAGCTGCTCTAATTTATAAACTGTTATTAGAGAATGTTGGCATTAGGCCTAAAACTGTTACTGAAATTGTTTGGGAAACTGATTTATCTTTCTCGTTACCTGTTGATGTTTGGGATCGCTTATGGTCTAAACTGTTTAAGACTTCGATTTCTGCTCGTATTACTCAGTCACTTTTTTTTCTTTACCATAGAGCTCTTATTACCCCCGTAAGCATAACAAAATTCTCCCCTTCCTCCTCACCCCTTTGTTGGTCATGTTCCTCTCACTCAGGCACTCTCAAACACCTCTTATTTGATTGCCCATCAGTTCTTACTTTTTGGAACGCAGTTTGGAAATATTGCATGCGTATTTTTCATTTCTCTGAACCATTTTCATCGTTGCATATTTTTTTAGGTTCCCTATCAGATGCTCTGGACTTACATTCGTATAACGCTAAATTGTTTGATCTTCTCATTGCAACTGCTTTCAAAGTAATTTTGTCTTGCTGGAAGGATAACTCTAAATTGTCTGTGCATACATGGTGGAATTTTGTATGTGATGAGCACAGAATTGCAATTGCTTCTTCTTCTTCTGTCGCCTTAAAAATTAAATCTGATCTTACCTGGCTTCCTTTCTCTACCTTCTTATCCTCTTATCCCCCTCCCTAACCTTTCCCTCCTTTTTCTCTCTCTTCCTCTTTTTCTCTTTTCTTTTCTTATCTCTCTTTCTCTCTACTATTTTCTTCCATTTCATATTTTATCTGAACCTTTTTTCATCTCCACTTTTCTTTCATGATTTTCTCATATTGGTTCTGTTCTATGTCATGCTGTTATATTTTGCTGTACTATTTTTCTTAAACAAAATAAAAACCTTATTAAACTGAAAAAAAAAAAAAAAAAAAAAAAAGTGCAGTGAAAACTTACTGTACTCGTCCACTGAGCATGAGCGTGGCATACAAGTACTACAGCTGATGAAATAGAAAAAGTACTTTAACCTCGAGAACGAGGACTGCTGTGTTAATAACTAGTGAAAACATGAGTAATGAAGTTACGTAGTAGGCCAAAAAAAGATTGAGAATTATTCAATGTGAACATGAACCCAGGAGGCTTGTTTCCTCATGGAGCAAAATGTTCAAATAGCCTCATAGGCTGCCATAGCGGACTATACTAACCATTAGAGAGCTCTTATTAGAGGACCTCACTTTTGGGTTGGATCCATAATGTTGGAGTGAGGAATGGGTTATTTACCTCTCTGCAGCGGATTATAAAGCTTTCTTTTTTATAAAGATTCTTTTTATTAAACAAAGAAAAAAAACAAGCTTCAGATCATCATCAATTACATTGTAGCAGTACAGGATGAACATTATCACATCCTATAAAGCTTTATTAACATTAACTAAGACCCATGACAAACAACACAAAGCTTTTATCTGTTTTTGAAACAGGAAAGGCAGTTTTCAAAGTAATATCTTTCGCCATTTCAAAAGATTATAACTTGAGGGGGGGGGGGGGGGGGGGGAAGCTCCATAAAAAATAAAAATCGAGAAACTTCCAGCTGGATTAAAATTATATATATATATATATATATATATATATATATATATATAATTCCACACAAGGTTGCCCCCAAGAAGAAGTCACGCAGGTAAGGGTTACCGCACAGAACGTCCCAGGCGGCATGAGTTGCAGCATGTGGCAGGATTCCCAAAAGCCAAACGCGTTTCGAGCATCCCATGTGCTCTTGATCACTGGCAATACTGACACAAGGCGGGCTGATTCAGAACAAGCTTTATTGAAATAACGAGTCCCGCCCCAGTGGGCGCAGGCATTGTGGTACTTGAAGTCCGCAGAATAATGCCCCCAGACTCAGCATTGGTTTCTCGCCTGGTGAGTGACCTAGAAGTTGATGTTTTCTGGCTTGATAACTCTGCTTATCAATACTAATAACTTAATGGCAGACTAAACAATGAAGGCAAACAGTGGAAAAACAGATATCAGACTGTTTCATTTCAGTCTACAGGACAGCTGCTGGCAAAGAAGATCCAGGAGGTGTTATATCTTGCACAGCTCCCAATTATGCCGATACCTCCTGCTCCTCAGCTTTGTGACTGCTATAATCTTCAGTGAATGCCAAGCATTAAGATACTAATGCATTCCCTAGGTCCCAAAGTTTTATTTTTTGCCAGTTCACTGGCCGAAAGTTTTCTTTCTAAAGCTTGCAAGTTACTGCTCTCGCAGACACTTTTTTTCTCCCTTTCTCGAACCAAAAATACTGGCCCCTGACAGACTCTAGTGGTTCCCTACTTTCCTACTGGGACTCTACATGCTCCTGCTGGTCACTCTCTGTAGCCATTGCTATTACGTTTCGTCCCCACAAAACCAAACAATGTTTTTAAAATGCTAGCGCTCTGCAGAAGATCTGTTAAGCCACAGAGTATAATTATCTTGAAGCATGGCTCAGCGACTCTGGGAAAGCGATTTTACATCTACAAAAAATGAACCCAATAGCTCAGTCAACAATCTACGCTTTAGGAAAACTCCATGAGAAGGTGCAGAGTATGACGACGGTACCAATAAGAAGGGTCATACAATGTAAAATAAGGTCAATAGCGGGGTATGCACAGCAGGCTTTCCCAGGCAAAATGGACAGCTTGCTTGAAAAATCACAATGTCAGGCGTACAAATATATATTCAAGTAACCAAAGCATACACGCAACAGCCTGATTCGTCTGGAGTTAGGCCAGGCGAAGCAAAAATATGAATGTCTGGTAACGCAGGAGAAATACTCCTATCAAGTTTTAAAAGGACCCATTGGAAGCGTAAAGAACATGTTTAAATCCATCTTTGAAGGCACAACTAACCTATGGAAAATACATATGCAAAACGCAGTAGGAATACTTGGCCTGACGACACAAGACTGGGGCTAGGGGGGGTAAGTCATGTGGCAATTAAAAATGCACTTAACAAATTCAGCAGTTATCACGGAAAGCAGACTTATTAAATTATACAGCCAAGGGAGGTCATTCCGGATTGATTACATCATAGAAAGAGCATAGAACATATGCATGTTTGAAGCAAGCACTGGGGGGGAAGTGCTTAGAAGATATTCAATGGGCCAGGCTTGTGGCCCTTTCAATACAATATCTAAATCCCGGATGGAAATCCTTGGCTCCTATAACCAGTTGCAGAATCTGCAAGTACAGAAAGGAGTCCCAGCTGCATTTGGTGTGCTGTTGTCCTGGTCTGCTACCGCTAAGTTAGAAGTTGCTAACACCAATGTGTCACTTTAAAGGGGTTCGGGCATGCAAAGAAACGGTATCTGCTTTGTTCTCTTGCACTGCACCAACAGAATTGGCCAAAGTTGGGAAGTAAATGTCGGATGTGCGAGCTCGGTCCTCTGAACAAGAAGGTTGTGGTTTGCACAGACAATAAGTAAGCACGCAGTGAAGAGACTCACCATGCAGTCCCAATATTAACTTTATTATGCAGTACAAGGCACCTGGGCACTTTAAACTCGAGGCGATTAGAAAGCCGGCGGTTTGTATAGATGCTGCCACCTTCTCTCCATCTTGCCGTATGAGGGCCTCAAGACATCGAACAGACATTGACTTGTAATCAATACTGCTAAAAAGAAACCTTTGTAAGATGAATAAGTAATCTACATAATTTTAATGTGCGATCGTCATAGAATTTTAATTATGCTTTTATCAATGTAAGAAATATTGCAAATGATTTTACGTAATTTGTGCAATAAAAACTTTCATTTACTCATTCACAGAGTTCAAGCAGAGTAATGTTAGAAAAGAAGCAGGAAGAGCTTTTACTGTAAGTCATTTGTCCCTCTGTACTTTATAAGTACCAAAGTACTGCCAAATTAATTAAAAAAAGAAGGGAAAGAAAAGTATTCAGACAGCATCAAATATAACTAGTATTAGAGTATGTTACAAAATCTCTAGGCTCCAACAAAACAAACAAAAAACAGAGGCTTTTTTAGTTTACTCGAATTTGTAAAAACCTTCGGATCCTGCGGGGTCTGGAAAGGAATGTAAAAAACCCACGTGGGATTCCAGCGACCCTCCTTCATTGGCTCAATGAGTCCCACCAGGACACCGGGTCACCACATGTAAAGTCGAAAAATATATAAAAATAAAGCAGCCAACTGATTTCACACTGGCAATTCAGACAGGCTGGGTTTGTCACAAGCAATCCAAAGCCACAATGCCATTTGGAGACATAATAAAGGAGCAGGCCCAGAGCACTGCAATAAAAATATCTATTACTCCCTGTAACACCCAGGATGAAGATATTATCATGGTTCCAAAACTTCTATTGCGCCTCCTACCACTAAGGTCGAAAAATAATCAGTGTGTGAGAATTAGGGATGTGAAACATCTTCAAAGTATTCCCTAGGCTGAGTATCAGATGGACCATCCAGCTGCAGAAGAAAAGGTGGAAACTTCTAATGCAGATGTCTTGCAACAGCAAAAAGAAGAGGAGGATAATGCTTTGGGTATTTTACGACCTACTGCAAAAAATGCTACCAAGTCATCAATTCAGGCAAGACAAACAAACTTGTTTTTGAGAAAGCACGGAAATACAATTGAAGAAGCATGAAAAAGATGTGTCTAAAAAAAAAATGTTTCAACACATAAAAATGTTTCATGAAAAACAGTAGTTCTAAATAGTAATAAAAAAACAAGAGTTAAAACAAAATCAAACTAAAAGAAAATGTGTGAAAAAATCCTGACGTACAAACCCACCGACCTCCCTAAAAAACATGCATCAAATCTCTTCTACATATATCCATAGGTGTTATGCAGATGTAGTCCGGTTGGATAATTTGACATAGCTGGGCAAGGATGAAGCGTTGTAATTAATCCTAGATTGCATATGACCATGTCATTTGCAGAAATTCTGAAGACTAAATTAAGCACTGTAAATGTAGAATATGATCAAACATTCCCAGAAATTCACTGAAAACGCACAAAGGTTAAAGTGATATTATAGTTAGTTATTTAGATAAGCCAAGGTCTTTTTTCCATATCTAACTATAATGTCACTTTAATATTTGTTTTCTTCAGTGAGTTTCTCTGTCTTTTGTTTTTAATGTTAGTTAAGTTCCTAATTTTATACCTAACTAGAACGTCAGGCTAACCTTTGTTGTTTTTTGGTGAGTTTCATTTTTTTTAATGTAGGTTAAGGTTTTATTTCCATACTCAACTATAAGTCACTGTAATATATATATATATATATATATATATATATATATATATATATACACACACACATTGCAGAGGGGCAGCTACATGTTCCATTGAAAAGGCATTTTTTTATTTGACTATAATTTTGCTCTCCAAAGTCAGAGCAGCTTCAAATTCTATCACGTGCTTAGTGTATGCAACCAAGGTCTGACATGCCAATTTTTTTGCAGTTTTGTGCAGGAGAAAAACGTTAAAGACGGAGGCGGTCAAAAAATATGTTTTTTTAATTTTAGGTCACATAGGAAATTTGCTTGCAGTTACTACAAAAGTCATTTAAAGGGTTACATCAAACATAAACTGAAACTTTACTCTAAAAGTGTGCTTTTCATAGTTTGGTTTGAATCTGTTGATTGCTTTTATGAAATAGTATCATTTCAAAAAGGAGGTAACAGGGCTTAAAAGGGCTATACCAATTTTTCAAATATCTTGGCCGTTTAAAACCGTGATTTCCAAAAATTCGATTTTTGTCAATCACATATACATTTTAAATAAATATGACTGGCAGAAAAGAGGAATCTCATCCCCCCACCCCCTTCTTGAAAATCACTATTTTGTACAAGCCTGTGATTTTCCCACCATGGCAAATTAATTTCCACAGCAAATGGGATGAGACACTATTTGAAGTGCCTGATCCCAGGGGAAAAGATACGTTTTCATTAAAGTTACAATCACATAGCTGCCATTTTGATCTGCAAAAAAGCACCTTTTTATCTAGAATTTGCAATTTTAATTTGAATTGTGATTTTTACAAAAATAACTATGGTTGAAAAAAGAGGAGGATGCATAGGAAGGTGCTGCAGGTCTGGCCGGAGGTCAGACCCTATAGTCCAACTCCACTGCAGCAGATAATAAATACACCTAAAGAGTGAATATATAATTCTGCACAATATGCAGCGAGTAATTTAGGGTTAGATTCACAAACACATTTGCAACCTTTAATATATGTTTACAGACAAACCTTCCGTCATTTAGACCTTTATTTAAGCAAATTATATCAAAGTTTTCCACCGGGATAAATGATGTTACTACTGTGATTACGTTGCAGTGTGTGGAGAAATCCACAATATTAAATCCTATTCAAGGACTAAAACTGGAGGAAGGAGGAACAAGGCATAGTTTATTTACCTTGTTTATAAACACCTACAAATATGTACCTTTGTGAGCATTCACAAATTGAAACATGACCCCCACCCACCATAGAAAAGATCATACATTCACTCCAGCCAAGAGCAATGGGAAAGGATCACCCCTGAGAGCAGTAGGGAAAGAGAAATCTGGTTTGCACATCCGACTGCCCTTGTACACTATGTGGAATTCCAAACAGCGGAAAAGACAGTCTAAAAAAGTTTCACGACTACTGCATTATTACGTCTGTAATCGTGCTCCTGGTTGGATTCCAAGTGTACTATTGCAGTTGATTCATGAATTACAAAAAGTTTCATAGTTCGATCAGGTGGAGTCATAAAACGGTCCCCTTACTTTCAAACTGTTCTTTAGGAATCGTGCCATTTGTGTTAAAGTAGTGGTATTACAACAGTATTAGTCTACCTATTCACATTATTTATGTCCCGATGATGCAACTACGAACCTCCTGAAAATTGTTATAAAGACCCCAAAACAAGCAGTAGTTTTACATACTTGGACAGCTGCTTCTCAGCATCCGCACACAGTTCCAACAGCCCCATCAGCACAGCAGACACATCCATATAAGGTTCCCATACAGTAAATCCTCGTCCAATCAGATCAATAGCAGTCCTGCGGATTGTGCTGTGCGAAGGAAGTTTGGCGCTTGGAGGCTGCAGCAGAAGAAATGTCAATGCCTTACCTGTAATAAAAGCACATTCAATTATCAGTCGTACAAAAAACCACACTTGATTTGAGACAGTGTGAGGCAATGTTTGTTTGCCTTTACTATTGTGTTTTAAAATACAAATGCACATTTTTTTGTATGTCACATTTTTTTGCTTTTATTGGCTAACACCATAAAGAATGCAAAGTTTGAGCCTGAGCCATGTGGGCTGATGTAGAAAATAATGGACAAAGCAAGCAGATTACAGAACATTTCGCATAGGTGCTTCAAAGATAGTGTTCCATAGTCGTTGAGGCGGAGACACAATATGATGTGACATGTGAGCACACCATCCGCAGTCGGCTTCTCAATTCACACACCTCAGATTCGATCAAACTTCTGTGGAACCCCTCTTGCTTTAAACACCAACTTTTCTTGAGCGGCACAGGAATCCATGCACCGGATCCCCTCAGGTATAGCTGGTGCCTGCTCATCTCTACAGTGTCTGGCCAGATCTCGTTTGGCTTCCAAGTATGATGTTGCCAGTAGCACCTGGATTGCCCTGGAATTCCTCACAGAGTCTATTATCCCCAATAATGCTATACAAATGCAACTTTAATCAAATATTGAGGATGGCGTGAAAGACACAGACTACATTCATAACTTGGGTAAGTGCCAGTTCTTACCAGAGTTTTCCTAAGGGATCCAATTGCATGTACTACACCAAAAGCCACAAACAGCAACACCTCAGGATGACATCTGCATTTTTTTTGTTTACCTGTACCTCTCTATGGAGAAAATGCCTGTAGTTGAGGGGAAATAAATCCTAAACTACAATTAGAGAAATGGTAATGGGTGGCTGAACTGCTTCAAAGCAAAACACCGTTTTGGATCAAGGAGGAACCTACAAAGCGAAACAAGCAAATAAGGGGAAGGCAAATGATTGGAATGTTGCTAAAATGGATAAAACAGACATTGATGAAAATAAATATTTTAGAAAGTAATGTTTACTTTTCTGTGAAATCATTGATAGCCAGACTCAGAAAATAAATACATTTGTTTGATGGATCAGAAACCGAGGAGTAGTGTAGTCCTGCATAATATCTAGAGCATCAAAGAAACACAAAGCTACCAAAGGTGATAAATTATGACACAAATAAAAAAACATAAGGAACTAGAATAATAAAACCTTAAAGCACCTTAAAAAGAAAACCTTATTCCATTACAAGCACTAGAAACAATTACCCTTTCTCATCAAAGACAAACAAAAGACGATGTGTGTTAGACGGGGACCCTGAGGGTCGGCCGGATACCGAGGGAGAGATCCCCGAGGGGGACCGTCTCCGGCGATCGTACAGACAAGTACCCTCCCTCCCCACAAACAGGCACCACACCAAGTCGAGTTCAAGGCTTTATATAAGGTTCTTAAGGCAAGGATATCAGCGATACAGGATAACTTGGACCCGGGGGTCCTCTCACTTCTAGTCTCTGTAGGGAAAGGGGGTAGCGGGACAGTCTTAGTACCGGATCGGTACAGGTGGTGGTAAAAGGCGAGCTCACAATCCTCGAGCTGGAGGGTCTGTGGATCGGGCCGCGGCAGCGCCAGCAGGCCAAGGTGATAGTCTCATAAAGCAGAGGGCCGCGGCAGCGCCAGCAGGCCAAGATGGTTTCACGAGGCAGAGGGCCGCGGCAGCGCCAGCAGGCCAAGACGATGGTTTCACGAGGCAGAGGGCCGCGGCAGCGCCAGCAGGCCAAGACGATGGTTTCACGAGGCAGAGGGCCGCGGCAGCGCCAGCAGGCCAAGACGATGGTTTCACGAGGCAGAGGGCCGCGGCAGCGCCAGCAGGCCAAGTCACGGATGAGTTCTTCTCGGGTCTCTCGACTCCAGGATACAACTGCCTTCCTGGTCTGGTCCTGCCCCAGTTATAGGTCTGGTCCCCTTTGATGTCCGGACCCTCGCGCCTGGGGGCCGGGAGGTCCGGGATGAGGGAGTCCAGACACCCAGCAGGGGGGTGGAGCCAGCGCCCAGGCGGCCTGGGGTGATCGACACCTGGCGGAGGAGAGCCGTTGACGATTCCTTCTCCCATTGACTCGCCAAGTGGTCACTCTGCCTCCTGGGGGGAGGTTGGTGCCTCGATGTCGGGCCCGGCCGGGCCCAGGGTGAGGGTCGAGTTGAGGCCACGCGGCCTCGTGCTGCAGTGCCCCAAGATGGCGGCCGGGTCGATGTCGTGGGGTAGTTGGTGACCCGGGCCAGCTGGGTCCGGAGCTGGTGTCTTGTAGTGGAGGGATTGCAGGGTACTTCGGGTGGTCGTTGGTGGACTCTGGCTGGGGATGCAGGGAGAGCCAGGGTCCTGGTCCCATTGCGGGGAGGGGGTACAGCTCGAACATGCGGCCTGTCCAACATGCGTCCCCCCCAGCTGAAGGCGGGGAGAGTCAGCCATCTTCCTGGGGACTCTCCTCGCTGAGGCGGAAAAAGCGTGACAGGCCGTCGGCGTTGGCGTGGTCCTGGCCTGGACGATGTTCCACCGTGAAGTCCATCCCCTGCAGGGAGATGGACCAGCGCAACAGCTTCGGGTTCTCCCCCCGCATTTGCATCAGCCATTGCAGGGGTCGGTGGTCTGTTTGCACCCGGAAGTGGGTGCCGAAGAGGTATGGCCGGAGCTTCTTGAGTGCCCAGACTACGGCGAAGGCCTCCCTCTCAATGGTGCTCCAGCGCTGTTCTCGGGGCAAGAGGCGTCTGCTGATGAAGACCACCGGATGGTCGACCCCTTCGGCGTTGAGTTGGGAGAGGACGGCCCCCACACCATGATCGGAGGCGTCCGTCTGCACAATGAATTCCCGGCTGTAGTCGGGAGCCTGGAGCACGGGGGCCGTGCACATGGCGGTCTTTAGCTTCTCGAAGGCTGATTGGCAGCCCGGGGTCCAGTTGACGGTTTTGGGGCTCTTTTTGGAGGTGAGCTCTGTGAGGGGCCCCACGATGCTGCCATAGTCCTTCACGAACCGCCGGTAGTATCCGGTGAGCCCCAGGAAGGCCCGGACCTCCGTTTGGCTCGTAGGGGGTTGCCAGGCCTGGATGGCAGCAATCTTGAGTTGGAGAGGGGCCACCAGCCCGCTTCCCACTTGGTGTCCCAGGTAGGTCACGGACCCTTGGCCAACTTGGCACTTGCTGGCCTTGATGGTAAACCCGGCTTGCTGGAGGGCGAGTAGAACCTCCCGCAGGTGGCGGAGGTGGTCGGTCCACTGGTGGCTGTACACAGCAATGTCGTCCAGGTAGGCGGCGCTGAAGTCTTCCAGGCCCGCCAGTACCTGGTTTACCAGCCGTTGGAATGTTGCCGGCGCGTTTTTCATGCCGAAGGGCATGACTTTAAAGTGGTAGTGCCCGTCTGGGGTAGAGAAGGCGGATCGTTCTTGGGCCCTAGGGGTGAGGCCGATCTGCCAGTAGCCCCCTGTTAAGTCGAAGATGCTCAGGTAGCGGGCGGCCCCCATCCGGTCAATTAGCTCGTCTGCCCGGGGGATGGGATGAGCGTCGGTCCGGGTAACTGCATTCAGCCCTCGATAGTCCACGCAGAACCGGAGCTCAGGGGCAACGCCCGGGGCAGCTGCCTTGGGAACCAGGACGACTGGGCTCGCCCAGGGACTGTCTGAGGGTTCGATCACTCCTAGGGTCAGCATCTTGGACACCTCGGTCTGGATGCAGGCTCGTACCCGGTCTGGTACGCGGTATGCTCGGTGTCGAATAGGAGGGCTGTCCCCGGTGTCCACATCGTGGAGGCACCAGGGGGTGACTCCGGTGGTGAGGGAGAACAGGGAGGCGAACTGCCTCAGGAGCGTTTGGCAGTCTTGGCGTTGCTCCGGGGACAGGGCCTCGGAGAGCTGGACCCCTTCCACTGAGCCATCCTGCTCGAAGGCCCTCAGTAAGTCCGGAAGGGGTTCGGAGTCTTCTTCTGTCCCAGTATCGGTAGCCATTAGGAGGCTGAGTTCGGATCGCACAAAATGGGGTTTGAGCCTGTTGGCATGGAGGACCCGTAGGGGGTTCCGGGCAGTCTCCATGTCGATTAAATAGGTGACGGGCCCCTTGCGTTCGATTACCTTGAAGGGCCCGGACCATCTGTCTTGGAGGGCACAGGGCTCAACCGGGGACATCACCCAGACCTGTTGTCCAGGTTCGAACTCAATGGAGGACGTGTGCTGATCGTACCACCTCTTCATGTCCTCCTGACTGGCCTCGAGGTTGGCTTTGGCGGTGTCTCGGAACCGCCGGGTCTGGTTGCGGAGAGCCAGGAGATACCGGTAGATGTCCGGGGGAGTTTTCTGGGGAGGCTGCTCCCAACCTTCCTTGACTAGGCTGAGGGGGCCCCGGACGGGGTGTCCGTACAGTAGTTCAAAGGGGCTGAAGCCGAGGGACTTCTGCGGGACCTCCCGATAGGCAAACAGGAGGCATGGCAGCAGTACGTCCCACTGGCGTCGAAGGGGTTCTTCTAGACCCATAATCATCCCCTTGAGGGTGCGGTTGAATCTCTCGACCAGTACGTTTCCTTGCGGGTGATAGGGGGTCGTGAATTTGTAGGTGACCCCGCATTGCTGCCAGAGGGACTTCATATATCTGGAGATAAAGTTCGTGCCCCTGTCACTGACGACCTCCCGGGGGAATCCCACCCGGGAGAAGATCCCCATCAGGGCCCGGCCCACCACGGGGGCCGTCACAGTCCGAAGAGGGATGGCCTCGGGATAGCGGGTGGCGTGGTCTACCAGGACCAGGATGAACCGGTGTCCTTGGGCTGTTCGAGGGTCGAGGGGCCCCACAATGTCTATTCCCACTCGTTCAAACGGGGTGGTGACGACAGGAAAGGGTTGTAATGGTGCTTTGATTTTTCGGCCACTTTTTCCGCTGGCCTGGCAGGTGGGGCAGGCCTTGCAGTGGTTGGTGACATCCTTCCGCATGTGGGGCCAGAAAAAATGGGTCACCAGGCGGTCGTAGGTTTTATCCTGCCCCAGGTGTCCGGCAAGGGGGACATCGTGGGCTAAGTTCAGGAGGAAGTCTCGGAAGCGAAGGGGCACCACCAGCACCCGACTGGCCCCTAGTTCTGCAATTTTCTGCTCGCTGTAGAGCAGGTCTTGGTCCCAGTAGATCCAGTGGGCCCCCGAGGTATCCCCGGTGCTCTGGGCCAGGGCTTGCTGCCGGAGTCCTTCGAGAGAAGGACAGGTTTGTTGCTCGGCCCGGAATTGTTCCTGCGTGGGGCCTCCCTCCTGCCGCCATTGTGCCAGGTCAGGGACGTCCCGAAGCTGGTCGGGTCCTTCTTCGGTTTGGGTCAAGGGAATGGCTTCTGGGGCGGCCTCCTCTGGGATGAGCGCGGGAGGAGGTTCTGGCCACTCGGGCTCTTCTGGGCTGGGGACCGCGCGGGCGGTCATGGACCGGGTCGTGACGCAGACCCATTCGGGGAGGCCAAGCATCCCCAGGTGCTCCCTCCGTTCGACAGCTGCCCAGGGAGAGCTTTCAAGGTCGTTTCCTAGGAGGCAGTCCACGGGGGCATCATCGCGGACAGTTACTTTTAACATCCCTGTTACTCCTCCCCACTCGAAGGGGACGCAGGCCATGTGGCATAGGCTTTCGGAGTTGTCGGCTGATCGAACAGGGCAAAGAATGTTCGGCAAGATTTGGTCTGGAGTGACGAGGTGGCGTCGGACCGCCGTTACACTGGCCCCGGTGTCGCGGAGGGCTTCCGCCCGGCGGCCATTGATGTTGACCCATTGACCGTACTTCTGTGTGTTGGCGGGAAGGGGGGCCCGCGGAATCATGTCTCTCTCCCCTAAGCAGACCAGTGCCATGGCGGCGGGTGCCCATTCAGAGGGATCGGTCTCGTACTCCTCTTGGTCTTCCGGGATTATTTCTTCCCCTAGGGCCGCCGCTGCAACTTGGCGGGGAGGAGTGTTCGGATTCTTTGGGCAGTTGGGATCACTGGCGTAGTGGCCGGGTCGCTGGCACCTGTGGCACGTAATGTTGGCCCGGAAACCGGCCCGGACGGCAGGGCTTCCCCGGCCAACCGGGGTCGAGGGGTTTCTGGGGGGTGACGAGGGGCCGGGGTCTCTCCCCCGACCCTGACTTCCTCCTCCCCCTCGGGGGCGATACGATCTGGATACTTCGCTGGGTGCGCTCCGGCCAACTCGGGTGCTTTCCCACCGGTCGGCTTCGGCGGCGAGTTGTCGAGGGTCGGTTAGCTTGCTGTCCAGGAGGTGTTGCCGGAGCTCCACGAAGCAGTTGTTCGACAGGTGTTCCCATACGATAAGGTCAAAGAGTTGGTCGTAGGTGGTTACTTTGTTGCCCTTGATCCACCCCTCGAAGGCTCGGCTAAAAAAGTTCACGTACTCCACCCAAGTTGTACCCGGAATCCGTTTGCAGTCGCGGAACCGTTGGCGGTACATCTCAGGTGTGAGCCCGTATCGAGTGAGGAGGGCGGCCTTCATGTGGTCGTAGGAGGTCATCAGCTGGTCCGGGAGTTGCAGCAGGGCGTCCCGCCCTTCGTTGACAAACCTCCCCCATAATCCGGCTCCCCAATCGCTTCGGGGAATCCGGTGGGAGGTCATTGCCACCTCATAGGCTTTAAACCACTGCTGGATATCATCGTTCTTGTGGTATTCCCGGATGACATCTTTGGGGATGTGAACCTTGGGTTCGGTCGAGGCAGACGGGGTCGGTCGTTCGGGGAGCCCGAGGTCTTTATTCTGTTTCTGAATCTCCAGTGCTTTGAGATTGCGCTCATGTTCGTATTCTAGTCTCTTTTCCTCTAGCTCCCTCTGTCTTTGCTTGTCTTCCCGCTCTTCCCTGAGTCGTAAGTGTTCCAGGGTTATTTTTTGTTCTGCCAGCTTGAGTTCCCCATCCAAGCGAAGTCGGGCAAGTTCTAATTCGTGGAGTCTGGTTTTTTCTCTTTCTCGGATCTCTTCCAGGGAGAGATCCGTTCTTTCTTTAGTTGGTGCGGGGCTCGTTTCGGTTGTTTGTGTTCGGGGTACGGCCGTACCCGTTTCTGCCCAAGCTTCTAGGGCTCGTTTGAAGTCTTCCTTTGTGCTAAGACCTGTGGTTGGAAGTCCAAGTTCTATGCAATATTGCTTCAGTTCCCGGTGGTTGTAGTCTTCCAATTTTTCCATCTGAAATTTTTCCGTTGTTCCGCTCTCTATTGACATGGTTGTTGTGTGTGGTGGGGCGAGTGACTTTCTGTACGATTATGCGTAGGTTCGGATCCCGTCGCTGGCCACCAATGTTAGACGGGGACCCTGAGGGTCGGCCGGATACCGAGGGAGAGATCCCCGAGGGGGACCGTCTCCGGCGATCGTACAGACAAGTACCCTCCCTCCCCACAAACAGGCACCACACCAAGTCGAGTTCAAGGCTTTATATAAGGTTCTTAAGGCAAGGATATCAGCGATACAGGATAACTTGGACCCGGGGGTCCTCTCACTTCTAGTCTCTGTAGGGAAAGGGGGTAGCGGGACAGTCTTAGTACCGGATCGGTACAGGTGGTGGTAAAAGGCGAGCTCACAATCCTCGAGCTGGAGGGTCTGTGGATCGGGCCGCGGCAGCGCCAGCAGGCCAAGGTGATAGTCTCATAAAGCAGAGGGCCGCGGCAGCGCCAGCAGGCCAAGATGGTTTCACGAGGCAGAGGGCCGCGGCAGCGCCAGCAGGCCAAGACGATGGTTTCACGAGGCAGAGGGCCGCGGCAGCGCCAGCAGGCCAAGACGATGGTTTCACGAGGCAGAGGGCCGCGGCAGCGCCAGCAGGCCAAGACGATGGTTTCACGAGGCAGAGGGCCGCGGCAGCGCCAGCAGGCCAAGACGATGGTTTCACGAGGCAGAGGGCCGCGGCAGCGCCAGCAGGCCAAGTCACGGATGAGTTCTTCTCGGGTCTCTCGACTCCAGGATACAACTGCCTTCCTGGTCTGGTCCTGCCCCAGTTATAGGTCTGGTCCCCTTTGATGTCCGGACCCTCGCGCCTGGGGGCCGGGAGGTCCGGGATGAGGGAGTCCAGACACCCAGCAGGGGGGTGGAGCCAGCGCCCAGGCGGCCTGGGGTGATCGACACCTGGCGGAGGAGAGCCGTTGACGATTCCTTCTCCCATTGACTCGCCAAGTGGTCACTCTGCCTCCTGGGGGGAGGTTGGTGCCTCGATGTCGGGCCCGGCCGGGCCCAGGGTGAGGGTCGAGTTGAGGCCACGCGGCCTCGTGCTGCAGTGCCCCAAGATGGCGGCCGGGTCGATGTCGTGGGGTAGTTGGTGACCCGGGCCAGCTGGGTCCGGAGCTGGTGTCTTGTAGTGGAGGGATTGCAGGGTACTTCGGGTGGTCGTTGGTGGACTCTGGCTGGGGATGCAGGGAGAGCCAGGGTCCTGGTCCCATTGCGGGGAGGGGGTACAGCTCGAACATGCGGCCTGTCCAACAATGTGGATATCTGGAACCATTATGAGGATCTAGAGGTTAAAGAGAAGTAAGCTTCGGATACCATTTAAACATTTAATTTAGACAGATTTATATTTTTATTTTTTGTTGTATGATGTTATATTCACTCAAAAGTAGAATAGAAGAAATATTTCAGCAGCAATGGCAAACTTTCTTAAAAAGCTACAGCCAAGCATGCGAAGATGGTAGTCGTCTGATTCTTAAGTTCCACACGGCTTTTTCCATATGACTGACCTCCAGCCTCTCGAGCAGTGACCTGGACTGCAGGAGTACTAAGAAGCCTTGGTGTGAGGTGAGGGAGCTGGGCGATTCCTGCTGCCTCGTTCTGTAGTAAAGCCACGCTATTTAAGATGGCAGCGCTGCATATTTGAGGCTTCAAACATGAACAGTGGCTGAGGCCACGGTGGGGGCAGTATCGGACCCCTCGAATCCGCGGTGCAGCAGCGGATTGAGTTCGGCAGCTCTGGTGATGCATTGCCCCTGAGTAGCAAAGTCAAGGTAACATTATTTATTAAATAGAAAATATAATTTCTCTCTCTTTTGCCTCTGAAATAATATTTGAATAGAAGGCTCATGAACGAGTAAAATTGGTAGTGCCGAACAGGGATGGTAAGGATAAAGCACTAAAACATACTGCAGAAAACAGTTTCTGGGGAGACGTTCGGCCATAAAAGTGATTATCCCCTATTCCATAATCGAACAGTATGGAAAGAATGTACAGAACACTCATCTGCGGGTATGCACATTCATTAATGAAATATTTTTTATATAAAACTATTTTTTTGTCCTCACATGGTTAATGGGGCATTGAGAAACAAATTAAAAATAGGAATCAAGAGGAACAGACGTTAGAGGATAAACAGCGGTGTCGGAGTAACTTTCCGTACAACAGTATTTGGAAACCATCCAAGCATGCCTGCAGAGAGACAGCCAGAGCCATAAATTCGTCCATAACGTCTGAAGAATCCAGGCTGCAGTTTATAAGTCGTCCCTCACCAACTCAAAGACTGACATTTTCATGAATGATTACAATGGCTATCTCTGCTAATCCCCACAATGCACGGGATATACCTATCCAATAAGCATCTGCTGCTTACAGTGGGCAGGGCCAGTATGCCTGACGTGAATAGTGTTGGCTCCTTACATGCGGGTTGTTTGGAGTGCCAGTGTGGACAATCACTCAGTTGGTGCTTGAAGATGCAGGATTTGCAGACCATGGGGTTGTGGTTTGGCCCAGACTTCACATACAGATGTTGTGAGGGTCCACAAAATTTCCACATGGTTTAAACTCTGAGACCCTAGGAGGTAACATAATTAGACCTAGTTACTGCAGAAAATCGCAAAGAATGTATGTTAATTGACACAAAAGAAGGGGTGGTGGTGGCTAGCCGCCGATCATGGCGGCCGCTGCTTAGGAGAGCTCCGGAGCCCAGGGACAGTTATCCTGACTAATCACCGTGTGCCGGGCCCATCGACCAGTGCTGCACGACCAGAGTGGAGGACAGACAATAAATAACACGCCCTGGCGCTGGGAAGCTGTGGCGCCAACGCTGCACATTGAAAATCATAACACGGCCTTCCCACCGGCCACCCACTATGTAGGAGTGGAGGCGGAGACCTGCGTGCCGCTGTGGCTGTCCCGTGTTGCCTGTGCTGAGCCCTGAGGAGCAGCCTAGACGCCCCCTGCCGTCGCTCAGTGGGTCCCTGCTGCTCCTTGACTACTGAGGGGCATGCTTGAAGTGTCGCCGGCAGTCCCCGGGTGCTCTGATCCCTGAGGTGCACGTGCGAAGCAGCTCCTATCGCCCAGTGTGCTGGCGGCGGATCCCAAGCGGAGGATACTGAAGGAGGAGAGACCACAGCAGCAGTCGCACACTGCAGGCACCCCTGGTGAGTTCTGCGCTGAGCCTTGACAGGCCGAGTGGCCGTGGCGCTTGCTCTACTTGGAAGCCTCATCGTTCCCCATCTCGCTGCAGACAGGGTGAGGAGTGCGTTACAGGCCCCGAGCCCGAACAATACCCTTTCGGAGCAGGAGCGGCCGGGAACACATAAGAGGCTCACCCTGTGTGCGGGGAATCCAGTAGCCAGTCTCTACTCTCCCTACATGTCCCCCCTCAACAAGAAGCAGAGGGGGACCCGGGGGGGAGGGGGTGAATGAGAACATGATGGATGGTGCACACGCCATGGATCAAGGTGCGGCCTACGCGGCGGCAGCGATAGCTGTTAGCGTTAACTGAGGCCGGGTGCACGCAGCGCTGAAGAGGCCGGGGTGTCGCAGATAGAACATCGAGGGTACAACAGGAAGAGCTGCCTCAATCGTTGTGTGAACGTCTTGTGCCCCCTCAGACCCAATGTAGAGTTGCTGCAAGGTCTACAGGCAGAGCGGTCTACCCGGAGGGTGGGGTCATTGTGCCCGCCTGCGCAGGCTGCCCTGGAAACAGAATGGCTATTGGGCAGACCTATCACCCCCTTTCCCTTCCACCCCATGGTACACATGAGGGACACGCATTCTCAACAGTGAAGACCAGCGGCAGGTCCGCGGAAACACCGCTTACAGTATGTGGAACACACTGGGTGACCAGCTGCAGTCCTGACAACAGGTCTCGGAGACACTGGATCTCACTGGAAGTCGTCTCTTATAAGCGTACACACCTGGTGCACCGCCAAAACGTGTGTTCGCGGTGTGGCGCCCTTACGATACTGTGAGTTCCATACCGGGGCAATTACAGGGGAGACGGCTATATTGCTTTGCCACCACCTGTACTGAACCTGCTACGGTGTGCCTCGCACATAAGGCAGCCAGCCCCAGTTACACTGCAGGATGGCAGATATACCCTGTGTGACATGGGGCGCCCAAAAGCCAAGCTTCAGGAGGCGCCAGCCACTAGATCGCAATGCACAGATGACTAGGAGATCAATACAAACCCACAATCACTTACCTGTGTGCCACCCACGAACGAAATGGAAGGCCAGGACAAACTGGACCTGATATTGTGCGAAGTCAGGGAATCTAGAAGGGCGATAGAGCAACAACTTGGCACATTAATGACTGGCTTTTCCCTGTTCAAAGCAGGCCATGTCAAGCTGGAACTACAGTAAAAGATAACAGCTCAGCACTGGAAGAACTACTGCCTCAACATAAAGGACAAACGCTGCAAATCCATACGCTAAAGAGGCAAGTCACAGACCTCTTGGACAGGGTTGAAGATGCAGAGGGCAGAGCCAGAAGGAATAATATACGCGTAATTGGGCTCCCGGAACGAAGCGAGAGGTCGAACGCCACCGCCTTCATGGAACGCTGGTTCCACACGCATGTAGCCCCTGTTGGTCTATCAGATTTTTTCTGCATCCAAAGGGCTCACAGAATCCCTACTGGGCAACCGAAGGTGGGAGATCCGCTGAGGCCACTCATCGTCAGGGAACTAAATTACAGGGATCGAGATGTCCTCCTCCAGAAAAGCACGTGAGCGGTCCCAGATCCAATTCGAGAAGATGGGGAGGAGTTATGTTATGTGTACTTATAAAGCGCAAGGCTGCCCCAGCAATGGGGCGTTTCATCGCGGAGACAGACAGGTGCCAACAGGAAGGATTATAGCTAAAGGTAAGAAAAAGGCCAGGTTTTAGGAGTGGATCGAAGTCATGGATCCAGACCCACTATCTCGGTAGACCGCACGGATGTCGACCAACAGCCCCAAATGATCACATGGCCGACTATCACGTACACAAATGCTCCTGCTAACTCATCACTCCCTGGCCCTACTCAAGAGTAGGTGCAGAGAAGCAAGGACTTGGCGCTGGCGGCCGCGACTACATTCAGACACAAGGTTATCCAAAGGGTCTCAATCTTCGGAGGGCAACACAGTGCAAAAACAGCTTGACAGTGTTTCCCACAGAAACACCACAAACTGCAGACGATCTGCTGGGCCCATGAAATCGATTATCCAGCACATACCAAAGGCAAGGGGCTTGATGGCGCTGGCACGAGAACTCCAGGACACGCATATCCTTTTTTATTCACTGTGATAGGATAATGATAAAATTATTAGCTCTGGCTCGGATGAGCTGTTACATGTGATTGTTTTTACATGATTGGCGTGGAAGCTAGTCCCCTACTTGCGAATGCTAGAGTTTGCTGTATCAAAGTTCAATGTGTTTTGTTTTTGGTTCAGCTTTGTTTAGTTCCCAAACAGGGCCGTGTATTAACGTTTAAATGGGAATTTATGGGCTCTGGCAGGCAACAGTTAACATGTCTTGTTCGGGGTTGGTATGACCCAGATGACATCATCACATTTAACATGCATTACACAAGCTAGACAAGTATAACTTAATCAAGTGGAATGTCCGGGGCCTGAGCTCAGTGCAGAAAAGACACAGGGTACATGCACAATTACTGCGACAGCAGGCACACATTGTCTTTCTTCAGGAATCACATCTGATGGACACAGAAGCGAAAGAAATGGAGGGTCAGATCTTTACTACTAATTACTTGGCCTTTGCTAGGGGAGTGACAATATGGGTTAGATACGGCGTCCCGTTTGTAATGCTGGATAAGAGGATAGATGCGTAGGGCAGTTACATATTTTTACGTGGCACACTGGACGGAGTGCCCAAAGAGTTGGGGTCTATATACGCTCCACATTTTGATTAAAACAAACATTTCTTGGGACCAAACACAATACTGGCAGGCTGAGAGTCATCCCCATGGATCTACGAGGAGATTGCAACGCAGTTATGGATATTGGGCTTGACTGGTCACATCCACCTCTCCATGGGACGTTGGCTAGTAAACAAGTGGCAGCACTACGCAGTTGGGTGGAGGGGTGGTTCCTTTGTGATGTGTGGAGAGAACACAATCAAATGACCAAAGAATACTCCTTTTACTCCCCGATGCACCAGTTGCATACCAGGATTGATAGAATCCTATGCTCTCTCTCTCCATAGCAGATCAGGTCACTCACACCACACATTTACCAAAAACGTTCTCAGATCACAACCCACTGGATATTTCCCTTAGTTGGGGGCAGGATACCCACCCCGTTGCCCACGTGGATGCTCTGGCCCCAACTATTGGAGGACACAGTGCTCCGCAGTATGCTGTCAAAAACACTAACCCATTACATCTCTGAAAATAGAAACACTGCATCCACAATTCTGATTGAATGGGACGCATTAAAGGAATATCAATATATATATCGCTCCCATGCGGGTATGCTGGAAGGAAATCTAAACAAGCCATCAGGGGAATACGCTCACAGGTGGCTTACTGGACCATGTTGCCTCTCTCGGCAATGGGTCAAGTGGCAGTGTTTAAGATGGTGATGCTACCACGGCTTTATTATTTTATAAATTTGCCAATTATAGTACCCCCAATCATTTTTAATAAGCTCAACACCATACTAACAGACCTCATTTGGGGTACGGGTCGTCGCAGAGTGAGCCATAAGAAATTACAAATAGACACGAGGAGAGGGCACCTGGGCGTGCCGGACTTCCAGGCCTAAATATTATGCGGGCCAACTGCAGTAGCTGTCCTACTGGACGGCGGGGCGCAAATTGCATGAGATCAGCTTCACTAATAGAAACATTGAACAAGGACAGCTATACGCAATGTTCACGCCACAATGTAAAATCCACATGACAGTACCGCCTTTATTGCACGCCGCACTGACATGCTGGAAGAAAGCTCTGAAATACACGTCTAGTTGCAGCCCTTACGCAGGTAACATCCCGTTAGTGGTGGATCCCACTTTTGAGCGGTAGACTCGGACCGTGGCTAGATGCAGGGGCGAGTACAATTGGGGCACTCTCTAGCGGGGAGACCCTGATGGACCACAATAATTTCGTACAGGAAAGGGGGGCACAAAACACATTGTATATGGTTCAGACTGCGCTACTGCAATATGTTAAGAAACACTGGTCTCCACACCGGAAAGAACCCAAGATGCACAAATTAGTTAAATCACTATTATATGGGGCAGGGTAGCCACCTTATCAAATGGCTATATTTGAGCATCCGGGCACACGTTAAACTGCCGTGGGATGCCCTTCAGGCTCAATGGGTGGCGGAAGTGGGCAGAGAACTCATGGATAGGGAATGGATGGATTTCCTGGAGCACCCCACTAAGGGGTCCAGTAATGCCAAGTTTAAGTTCATACAATATATGGTCCTGCACAGAGCTTACTTAACACCACGCCGCTTACAGAAGATGGACCCGGACACGAAACATCACTGTCCCAGTTGCAAATTAATGGAAGCGACCTCATACATATGCTATGGGCTTGCCTGTGCCTTGAAGAGTTCTGGGGTGGGGTTAAACGAATAATAGAAGAGACCACACACCTTTCAATAGAGGGCTCAATACTGGAGTGCTTGTTGGGCCTCCAGAAATGTAGGAAGTCGCAGAAGGTCCAGCATCGCTTCCTGGATTTAGCATTTATAGTAGCCAAGAGATTCATCACCATGCGCTGGAAATCAGCTGTTCCTCCTGCTATACACTCCTGGCACTGCGAACTCATGAGAAGGGGAGAAGCCGAAAGCATCACTCTGCGCAGGGAGGAGGACCGAGGGCTTAGGAAGAACCCGATTTCATTGGACTGGAACACACTGCTAGAAGCTTTCAAAGGCACTAACCCGGACGACATTTCTGACACCCTGAACACACAATAGGCATTGACAATGAGAACGTGTACATAGTTCACAGCACTGGACGAACACCACATATACAGGACGTAATAGTGGTCTATGATGCGAAAACGACTGCCAGGGAGGGAGGGAGTGGGATATGTAGGATTTGGTTACATGTTCAAAGTTAATGATCACTGTACATAATTTGTTGTTGATACTGCACACAGATATATTCAGGTTTGCATACCTGTGTTATTTTATTTTTACTGGATCAAGCAAAAGGTAATGAACGCAATGTACACAATGACATGTTGAAAATGCAATTGTACAACTCAACCAAGTTGATGGTATGTAAAGGTATTAAATGAAAATCAATAAAGTATGTTTTAAGAAAATAAAATAAAAATTCACACACAAGAAGAGCTCTGGGCCCACATCGGCAGGGCGCAGAGAAACAGGAACTGATGCCAGTGGGCCAGATAGTACCACATATAGTCTGATCCCCGGGGAATGGGGCTGCGACTGGAGTCGCATGGCCTTCACCTAGTGGAGCTGGGTGACTATTGCTGCTGGGAAATTTTTTCCAGAACTAGTATGGCAACAAGAGGAAATTCATAAAGTGAGGAATCAACACCAAAAAGAAGCTCTGGAAAATGCTCAGATGTTCAATATGGCTGAGGAATTAGTTAGTTTCTGGGTACCTTCCACCCTGGGAGCACTGCAGGGCATGTGAAAAGTCAAGAAATCTATCCGACCGAGTTTTCTTGAGAGGGTCAGGTGTGGAAGGCAGTCTCAAATGACAGTTGCATTATATGGCATCAGCAAGGTAGGACACAAAGGAGGAGTTCGAGCAGAGGGAGCAATGTCTTCACTTGACACCGAAATCCACGGAAAAAGGAAAACAAGTGTCCTATTTCGCAACAATTAGATTTGGTTTTCGCCAAGCTTACCACAAAAAAGCATCAGGGTTTTTATGTCACGCCACCTAAGTCAGGCTGAGAGTCATGTAGGATTCATTTTGTAGACTGGCAGAACAAGTTACTTACCTTCGGTTAAAAAAATTCTGGATGAAGCAGTATCTGGCTGTGGGTTTCTCAACTTTTGAGTTTAATTACTCCTGTGCCAGCATTCTACTGAAGCTTCACAATAGCACAGCTCCGTCGCGACTCCGAATGACATCATCGGAGCCATAAGAAGACCGACAACATTTTGCAAGTAGACATAGTATATATATACACAGTATATTATTCCAAAAAGAAAGGAAACACCTGACATTTCCTGGCAACAAGCTACATATCATTTCAAATGACAATAACTCACCCGCAATGTTATACTTAAAATTCTTTTTGGTATAGGAAGGCAGACAACGGGGAGGCGGGGGACTCAGTGAGGAATCCACAGGCAGATACTGTATCCACCACAAAAAGCGTTACAGAAGGTAAGTAACTTGATCTTCTGATGGATACCTCTGCCTGTGGATTCCTCATCTTTTGAACTGAATCCCAAAGCAGTCTCACTCCAGTTGGAGGGTGTCTGTCTACCTATACCACTTAAACCTGCAGGACAGAAAATGCAAAATGGCCACCCCTCCTTGTTAGAAATGGGATTTCTGGCTGACTAGGGCTTGCGCCAAAACCAGTCAGAGACCACCATTCCAACGTCAGGGCAAGGGAGTTACACGCCAAGATAACCCCTGCTGACCCCCTTGGTAACGTGACACGAGCAGTAAGGCTAAACTTGGAGGCAATGTGAGTTAAGTGTTTGCGCACGCACCCCCAGCAACCACACCCAAGGCCCACCACAAAGGAAACTCCACACAAGGTTATATATAAAAATAGCCTTTGTATTGTACAAAACACATTAGATAATAAATACACACCTTACAATGTACCATAGGCACGGGCAGAATTTACAGGGTATAAGGTACATGGGACAGGGCCACGGGCGCCACTGTCAGGAATAAACACTTTTAGAACTAGCACTTGGTAGAATTAGCACTTTGTAGGGATAACCCTTAGTACATAGAACAATTGTAGAACCAAAATAGAAAATAAAGCACACAACCAGTAACTACTGGTAATAGGTAAGTACCACCTACGCAACCCTAACCACCTTAGGAGAATGTCACGCAGGGAACCAGGACCTCACTAGTACACCTATACTAGAAGAACAACCACCTAAGTATCACAATACATGTAGGGGAATAAGAATGAACACATTACACATGATGCATCACAACACATTCAGAGGTGTAGGGAAAAGCACATGACGCATAAAAACACATTCAGAGGTGCAGCAAAGAACAATTGCGCAGGAATCACCTTAGGCCACAACCAGTGACTGTCCCAAATGTCAGGGGCCTAAACGGAGCAGTTGCCCACTAAGTGCTGGGCAGCTGTGGAGTCAAGATGTGGCCAACACGGTGGAGCCTCGCAGGCTTTGGCCAAAGCACTTGTGTCCCCCAAGAGCCTTGTGGCTCTAAACAAACAGAATGGCCCCCTGAGCCTCTCTGGGCTCGAGCAAATGTGGCAACAATGGGGGGAGTGGCCCGCTGCCTGCCGGGGCCGCTCTACCACCCAATAATGCCCCCCTAGGTAGAGCCTCTCGGGCTCTAAATAAACAAAATGCCCTTAATAACGGTGAAGTCCCGCTCGGGGGACTCAGAACAATTGCCCCAAATCAGGAGGAGCACTTAGCAGGAGGGAGCCGGCACCGGCAATGTGCCCCGACGCCCCCTCTAACAATACTGGCCCCCGGAGCCCGCGTGGACTCAAACAACAAGTTGCCCCGATTTGGTGGAGTCCCTCTAGGGGGATTCGAACTACAATACTGCCACTGAGAGCCTCTTAGGCTCGAAAACAACTATGCCCGCACGGAGGGAGCACACTGGGGGGGGGGGGCGGGTACCGGCAATGTGGCCCTTCTGCCCCCTTCTGCCCCAAACAGTACCGGGCCCCACTCACCGGCTCTGTAGGACTCCTCGGGTCAGTCCTTCACTCGGGGCCTTTCCTCCTCGAGCAGCGCGGGGCTCTTCTTCAGCACCGGAGCCCCGCCTGCGGTCCCAGCCGCTCTCCTCTCCCCGCAATCTGCTCGCTCAACGGGGCTCTCCCTCTGGCATGGGAGCCCCGGTGGGGAGGACGCCGGCGTCCTCCAACGCGCCGGAGCTGCCGGGGGCCGGACTTCCGGCCAGGCCGCGCTGCAATTGGCCGGCCAGCCAACCACTTCTGGGTCGTCGCAGGCAGCGCGGCGGCCCGGCGGGGTCTGCGCACACTCCTGGGCTGCGGCGGTGAATTGGAGGGGTAACACACGAGGGGTAGGCTCCTCGGTAATTTAAATATGAAGCGAGGGGGGCACTCGCTTGGGGGCCCAAAAGAAATAGCGGCAAGGTCCCTGGCGGGGTGGGCACCTGCCAGGGGACTTTAAAATATCGGCAAATGAACGGGACAAATGCCGGGTGGGCACCGGCTGAGAACAAAAAGCGCTCCCAAGCGCTAGGCAGAATGAAGCGCTCTCAAGCGCTGGGCAAAATAAAGCACTTCCAGGCGCTAGGGTCCAAAAAGTCCAGGGACCAGCACAAAGTCCTTCAGGAGGTGGGGGGGCAAGGATGGGCCCAGAGCCAGCTCACAGGGTCCTCCTAGGCAGGGAGGCAATCCCCAGTGGCGGTCCTCCTGGTGCCCAGCAGCCCCCCTCAGCAACAGGATCCAAGAGGAGAACATTTTGTAAGGGGACACAGCCCCTTCTTATACTGGAAAATCCTTTGTCTCAGGGTGCAGGGGGGGGAACCAGTCACAGCTGGTTTTGGAGCACTCTTAATGTGCTCAGACACCCTTCCTATTCACTAGTTAGGCTAGGGTCATCAGTCGCACCACAGGGGGCGGAGCCAGCATTGTGTGGGGGAAAGCCCAGCCCTATTCAGGTCCCAGGTGTACTCCTCCCTCACATCACACATGCTAATCTCAACACTAACCACCGGGGCAGACCCATCATGACTCATGGAGCCAGGCTCACCAGCCAGCTCCAGCCAATCACAAGCCAGCAAGCCAGACACAAATTATACAAACATGCCAACTTCTAGAAGTGGCACTTCTACACTAGACACAATCATGCCACATACATCATTGCGCAGCATTCAATCTCACGAGTTCGCACATACCAAACTCGACCCTGCACTCCCCACACATCAGTAACTACCATGGTCACACATATTCCCCATGCATTCCTATGGGAGGGCAGGTCACTCACCACACGCACGCACTTTACCCTGGGACACAGTGGTAAAGTGCGCAGAAACCAAAAATCACTATCCCCAGGTCACCATTAAAAAGCAAAAAGTTCAGGGGTGAACCTGCCAGAAGGGCCAAGTCCAACACTCCTCACCATCGAATCCAAGCAGTAATGCTTCGCAAAGGGGTGGAGGGAGGCCCAAGTTGCCGCCTTGCAGATGTCTACAACAGGGACACCTCTAGCCAAAGCCTAAGAATACAAAAGAGTAACCACCTTAGGCAGGAAAGCAGCTCTGGTCCTGAGAAACACCTTATATGCATAAATGGTTGTGAAAGGAGGTTTAGAACTAAGAGCCTGAGGCTCACTTACCCTCCTGGCAGAGGTAATAGCAATGAGACAAATTGTTTTGAATGTAAGAAGCCTTACCGGACAACTATGAAGAGTCACAAAATAGGTCCCCATCAGAAAAGTAAGAACCAAATTTAAATACCACTGAGATATATTAAAAGGGGTGGGAGGGAATCTATTAGTGGGGCCCTTAAAGAACCTCATGACTATGGGAAACTTAAACAACGATGGTTGGTCTGGCAAACAAAGGAAGGCTGATAAAGCTGACAAGTAGCCCTTAAAATTCGCCACAGCAAAACCCTGCTGGGCCAAGGAAAGGAAAGAACTAAGAAAATCAGACAAATGAGCCTTCAAGGCATCAATAGAACTCTCTTCACACCAATTACGATTTGGTAGAGTTTCTTCTGGCCGATAACATAACATCCACCACATCTGAAAGATCTCAGGTTGTTTTTGTTTTTTCCCCATTCAATCTCCCGGCATGAAGGTGCAGGCTCTGGAGGTGCTGGTGTAGAATCTGCCACTGCGAGATGGGGTCTGCCCTGAGAGGGAAACAGAGGTGAGAGTGCGATGAGAGGTGAAAGAGGTCTGTGTACCACACCTTTCTTGGCCAATCCAGAGCACCTAATATGACTTAGACCCGGTCTTTGCGAATCTTCCTCAGAACTTGAGGAATCAAGGGTATGGGGGGGGGGACCTGTAAAGGAGTTGTGAAGCACGGAGGTGCTGAAGTAAGGCTGAAAATGAAGAACGCAAACTGGTAGTGCTGAGACCCTACCGTAAAACAAAGATACTTGCGATGCAACTCCAGGATGGGAATGTGAAAATACGCATCTTGTAAATTGATTAACACCATCCAGTCTTACTGCTGCAGCGCCAGAAGAACATGAGCTAGGGTCAACATCTTGAACTTCCTCTGTTTGAGGTAAAAATTCAAGATCCTGAGGTCCAGGATCGGTCTCAATCACCCGTCCTTTTTGGGAATCAGGAAATACCGGTAATAGCATCCCTGACCCCTTTACTGCTCCGGAACCACCTCTATCACACCTGTCTATAACAAGGAGAGGACTTCTTGCTGCAAAAGCAACAGATGGTCATCCGAGCACCAGCCCTGAAAGGGGGAAAACTCTTGGAAAGGAAGGGCATACCCATTTTCTACAAGATTCAAAACAAAGATTTGATGTAACAGAGTTCCAATTTAGTAGAAAATGGGACACCTGGCCTCGTACGGGTCTAACATGCTCCATGATGGGGAATCTAGAGTTGCTTCCCTGCTGACCCAGTGGGGGGGGGACAGGAGAGGAGGAAGAAGAGACCCATTGGCGAGCGCCAACCTGCAGACGACCTCTTCCCTTCCCTCTGTACAATTTAGACAGTGGGTTCTGCTGCTGCTGCTAACGGCTTTGAAATGGGAGCACCTTTCCCAAATTCACAAAATCTCCTGTAACTAAAACCCCTAGCCGTAGCCCAGCTAACCTTAAAACGTTGCAGAGCCGAGTCCGCCTGGAGCCATTAAAGGGAAGATCCAGCAGCATGGCTTGAACATCCGGAGAAAACCCAGATCCTCTTAACCAGAGGTGCCTCCTGGTTGCCACTGAAGAGCCTATCACCCTGGCAACTGAGTCCGCCGTATCAAGACCCGACTGGATCACCTGACAGGTCGCTGCTTGCGTATCAGTCAAAACCCCCATAAAGTGACCTTGAACATCCTCAGGCAGTTTAGAAGCCACCTCCTTGGCTCTGTCCATCAAATAATGGATATACTGACCTAACAGGCATATGGCATTAGTAGATTTCAAAGCCATGCTTGCCGAAGAGAACACCTTCTTAGCCGACTGCTCCAGCTTTTTGGGATCCCTATTCCCTGGAGTGCAATGGAAGGAGCCTGCCGACTGTTTGGAAGAACATGAAGATTGAACCACTAAGCTTTCAGGTGACGGATGAGAGGTTAAAAATGCTGGATCTACAGGTGCAGTCTTATAATGTCTTGTTACTGCCGGGAAGCTGCTGGGGAAGTCATTGGCTTCTGCCACACCTCCAAAATCAGCTCACTTAGAGCTTCATTGAATAGGAGCAACTGCTTTATCACTGAAGGAGAGTGCAACACTTCAGTCAGAATGTTAGACCTGACTTCCGCAGTGGGCAACTGCAGATCCAGAAGGTCAGCAGCCTTCCTTATAACTGTGTGATATGGGGTCACCTCCTGAGAAGGCATTGCCTTGGGAGACTAGCGTTCCCACTCCGGAGACGTGTCCAATCCACTGGCCTCCTGAAGACCTTCAAAGCCATCCACAGACTCAAGAATTACACCTTCCTCAGCCTACTCCTGCTGCTCCTGGAAATCCTCCTCTTCCAGAAGCCTTTGAGCCTCCATCCTGGTTTGCATCTTTGGAATCTGCGTAGGACGTGGCACTGGTACCATCGGAGCTGGCGTCGACGAAGGTCCTTCAGCAGTGGTCAGCAGTGCCACGCTACGTCGAGAGGGTGCCGGCTTCGAACCCGACGGCGCCGGAGACAAGTCCATCCTCCCTCCTGAGACGGGATCGATGTTGAGAACCTCGGAGTTGGTAGAGGGCATGATGGAGTCATCAGCATAAAAGGCACAAACGGTGCCATGGCATAATGCTGGGGGATGCTCAAATTATATGAAAGCAGTCCCACAGGGCCAGCCGGCGTGCCAATGGGTTAGCCGCCCTGGCAAACATTGCTTTCGGCTGCGGCGCTGGAGACTCCAGAGCCGGAATTGGTGAAGCCGGAGGAGACACTAGCCTGGGCGCCAGAGAATCCCTCTGCGTCTTAGAATGCACTGGAGTCACACGCAGAGAAAGAGAAGGGGAAGGCGAGATGTCATCTTTCCTATGACGCCACAGGACTGGGGACAGAACTTGAAGTCTTGTCCTTCGAAGAACGATGCTCGGACCCATGACGTTGCTTATTCTTGTGTTTTTGGATGACCCCGAGGTGTGCGGGGTCAAAGATTTCGACCTCGATTTGGTCCTCTTCCAGCCTCTCTTCTCCTTCTTCACCCAGGCCATAAATAACATTGCCTCCCTTTCCTTAAGAACCTTCGGATTCCTCCGACGACACAACGACCATTCCTCGACATCATGCTTCAACGACAGGCACCAAAGGCAGTCTTCATGGGGGTCCGTGATGGACACATGACCTCCCACATTCTTTATAAGGTATGAACCCTGACTTTTTCTGCGTAGCCATCGCACTGCTACAAATACAGATCGTACTATAACAATGTTAACCTACAAAAAAAGTTACGTGTCGTCGGCACGGAAAAAAAAGGGAACTGATGTCAGCACACCGACGAGGTCTTCTTATGGCTCCAATGACGTCATACGGAGCCACGAGCGGAGCCATGCTATTGTGACGTCCTCGACGACGTGGGAGAGCTATGAAAAAAGCTTCTGTGGAATGCTAGTACAAGTATAATTCAATTCAAAAGGTGAGGAATCCACAGGCAGGTGTATCCATCAGAAATGCTTCTTTAAAACACCTTTATACCATTATTAAGGCTCCTGGTTTTCCGTTTTTACTGATTTTTACAGATAAATACAGACAGAAAACAATGTGTATTCTGTCTGCATTTATTTTAAAAAATGGATAAATACAGAAAATTGTGCTTCTTTTAAGTGACTCTTCGTACTGTCTTTTATGAATTATAGCCCAACAGCTGAGCAGATGGAAAGTGTGGAAAATTAAAAAACAGGATGAAATGTCTTTACATAACTTATATATTATATATTTATATATTATATATTTATATATATATGTATATATATATATATATATATATATATATATATATATATATTATATATTTATTTACCAGTGGATGTCCTGTTATGTAATATTTGACATCTTAAATAGCATAAACCCGACAGACCTCAAAGTATGAGTGCGCGCCTATTGGTTAAATAAATATGGGAATTTACAGTTCTACAACTTTATAAATATGCAAAATACAAAATAAATATGGACAAATACAGATAAAATGGCCAAAAAATAAATATGGATAAATACATACCATAAAACCGGGAGCCCTAATCATTATTTAGAATTTAACACATAAATGGCATGACAAAGTGCTGAGGGGATGTGGAAAGTCAGTATGTAAAAAGACAACCTTGTAACATACTAGACCTTGGAGTATGTGTCTTCATGCAAAGCAGTGAAAAGAAAACATTTATTTTTTTAATTCTTTTGACAGCTATATTGCAGCCTCTGAAGAGTTCTTAACATAATATAAATATCAGACATATCTTGTAGTGTGCATCCCTGCTGCAGTTAGCAGGGTCAGCAAAAGGAGAACACGGTTAGCGAGATGGGCAATTCTGGCTAAAAATACATAAATATTAGTTAGTGCAAAGCTAATGGGTAAGAACAGATGGCTCTAACCAGGTTATGGCCTTCCTCGCGCCTGAGCGCGGGAGGAAGGACACAGCAGCGGCGGCCATATTGCATTAGAACCTCTGCAGAGGTCAAGAGAGCTCTCTGCCGAGTCTCGGAAGAACGCTCGGGCCGCGTGCATTGGCATTTAACGCATGCCTTGAAGGTCACCGGAAAGGAGACGCGTGCATTTCTCTAAAATAAGGTCACATTTTGCAGCCTGATGTCAAAGCATTTCGGCTTAATGCTTATTCGGGAAAAGGCATCACAAAGAAATCTTGTATAATCTTCATTTGGAACTGCGTGACAATTAACAAAATAGATATTTCATACGCGATTTTAGAATCACATAAATTACGCTCGCTAGCTACAGATTATTAGCTGGGTCACTCTTTAAAGCCACAGACGAAATTAAACTGCATAGATTATTCTCAAGAGAGACAGTAAAAACGCGGTGCTATTGAACTATTAGAAGGAACCCTCTGGGAAGGAGTTTAGCATAGACCGTCTGCCGGGATATTAATGGGCGCCAGGATACGCATAGGAAATCTCATAACAAAGCAATAAAAGCCTCCAGCGAAAAGGAGACGATCTTGAGGAGTGCCTGGCAAGTCTTTCTTCCATAACATGTCCCTGTCTTTCTGGGGCCTCATGTGGGTCATTTCTGTTGCTATACAAACTGCTAAACACTTAAATATTAAGCTTGTGTAAACGCTGTGTTCACCTAGATCATGGGTACTCGCAAACTTTCTCTCGGTGGCCAAATTTACAGTGTGGTTTGCATACATGCCAACATTTCAACTTCGGTAAGAGGGAGAAAAATGCGCGTGTGCAACGACCTCAATAAAGTGTGGCGTGAAACGTGAAACAAGTCAGGCATAACAGTAAATGTCAGTGGCGGTTGGTGAGATTTGCACGTGGTGCGCTGTACAATTTGTGATGTAGCACACCCCAGCGATTGCGCTAGCCCGAACTACCCAAGGGGGGTTCGGGGGGTTTCCCCCCCCTGAGATTTTTTTTTTAAATGAGTGGGCAAATGGTGCATTTCCAAGCAAATTTGTCTAGACGAATGCTCACCTTTTTGACTGTGAAGAGTAAAGTGCATGAGGTTCTGTAGATATCTCAGACACTGTTGTACATGGCATTTAGCGACTTGCAAATTGTGACTAACAATTGAGCGCAATTTGTAAGTTGCTAAATGCCACAGTCGTACATCCGGCCCCAAATCTGCTTATGGTGACCTGCAATTTTGACAGCCAAGGTAGACTACCAGCACAGTCCGATTTATCAAAGCAGCACAACTCTATGGAACCTGAGGGAGAAATACAAAAATACCACATCTAATGCCTGGTAGTCGTCTGAGCTAAGAGATGTGTGCATAGCAATCAACAGCTAAACAGGCAATCCCAAAACGGCGGACCAAGCTCCAATACTAAAATACATATTCAACATTGAACAAGAACCTATAAAGCCAAATGCTTGAAGGCATTTTAGAGCCTAATTCACAATATAATTTAATCCGAGAAATCAACATACTCAATGAATGAACGAACCTGGGACGTTTACTTAATAAACCTCTACCATGAGCAAATAAGGACATGAAAGCAATCAATTGTTTGCAATAACATTTTATTAAGGTTTCAGAAATAAACATATTCAAGCAAGAATGTGTTTCAAACTCTTGGAGCACTGAGCAGAGTGATATTCATCAGTGTATCATATCTTACGTAAAATACACTTCCTTAGGAACTATTTTGATAGAGTTCTAAGACCTACTAGAGAGGCCTGTGTATGTGGCTTTTTTTGCTGCCTGCAAGAGAGGTTTTGGTGGCTGCCACTGACAGCATGCAGTTTTTTGCGACTTGAAGACATTCATTTTTGAGACTAGTATTCCAACTAAGGTGTTTCTCGTTCCTGTCAGTTCAGCGTAAACAGAGGTCGAAGCATGACCCCCTTTGATGTCCTTGCCTAGGTTGTGCCTTGAATCTGAACAGATTTTTTTTACTGTACTAAATAGTCCTTCACAATAGGCATTGCTATGCGGCAACAGTAAAAGAAACTTTGCAAGTTTTGCAAGGCTTGGAACTAAAGGCAGCTTAGTAACACAATTTTTTAATTTGGATAGGCTTTCCCAAACCTCATCAATTCTTTCACATTTCGGCATATCACGGTCTGCCATACACTGATATTGACGGAATTGTTGATGAAGACTTTCTAACTCTTCCGCTTGAATCACATCTGGAAATCGAGAGACTAGAATTTCAATTTGTCCAGATGTAGCTTGTAGTCTGGTGTCAGGGTTCAAAAATGTGAGAGACGTGAGGATGTCATCTTTTAATGCAGGCATTGACTTAATCATATATTTTACAGCATTTATGTAAAAATACTTAGCTTCATTCAGAAATTTGTTGTACTCTGCTGAACCCAGAAGATCCTCTTTCCTGGCCTCCTGTTTGGTCATGAGGCCAATGTAAATTTCATTTAATGGCAAATGATTGTCTGGATTCTCAATGTCAATTTGTAGCAAATCTGAAGCTGTAGCCATAACTTGAGGCTTTATAAAGTTGGCCATCAAATTTTGGAACAGATACATTGCTGACGAGTGAAGAACATGTATCATTGGAGCCTCACTTTGAAGTAGTGTATTGAAATAATCAAAAGTTGGAAGCACAGCCTGAACAAACATGAAATACAGTTTTGTCATTGGGTTTTTGAAGTGCTTTACAAGTCGTAGCTCTCGATCACCAGATTTTCCCTTTTTCTTATTGCCTTCAGCATCCTCATCAAAGTTTGACAGAAAGTAAGACTTTAGTGAGTCCCATTGCTTTAGCGTTCTCTCTGCAGACTTTCCCAAGCTTAGCCACCTAGTACTGACATGTTTAATCACTTTCCTGACTTCTGTCTCAGTAAAATGCATAAACTCTCGGAGTACACCTTTGCGCTTCACACTTTTGTCAAAGTGGTAATAGATGTCTAGGAGCACATCATCAACTTTGACAGACAGTGCTTTGGATGCTTTTTGTGCACTCAAATGACATAAATGACAAGGACAACCAACATCATACACTTTTTGTTTCGCATCTTTTTGTTCACTCCTGATTTTACTGAGTAGACTGTTGTGCTTACCATTCATGGAATTAGTGTTATCAGAGGAATATGTTGCACAGTTATCCCAACTGAGATTTTTTTCTCTGATAACGTGGTTGCATGTGTCAAACAAGGTCTGGGCATCTCCTGCAACAATAGAAGGCATATCAAGCAACGATGTAACTATGTGCCCAGTATTTGGATCTTCATGGCGCACTAAAACAGGAAGATATTTATCATTTGCATCATTACTTCCGTCAGTTGCTAGGCCAAACCAAGTTTTCTTCTCTAGAGCCTTTTTTACCTCATCAATACAGTATGGGGCAATAGCTCCATTAACTATGTGACTGGCTTTTGTCCTGCCACAGGAGAATTTTGAAGCTATTTTTGAATCCGGAAACATTAATTTGAAAAGTGAACTGGCATGATCAGAGACTGCTAGGGGTATGTTATGTTCGATTAGGAAGCCAAGAAACAAAACTTCAGCTTTTATCACCTTTTCATCAATATCCTCGGTTGCCCGGCCTCCAACCCAATCGGTCATTTTTTTAGTCTGAGTCTGTGACAGTTCACTACTTTTATGTTTTGGTGTATTAACATGCTTTAGTACATCATTCCTGCCCCCATGAGTAATGCTGAAATCGGACGCACAAATTTCACAGAATGCACTGCCATGCCCATTTCTAGATTTCAAAATGAATGGAAAGTCTTTTTGCCATGTCTCTTTGAATGTACACTCGTACTTCCTTTTTTTTTCTCCCCTTGGAGGTGTGCGATCTGATCGTTTCAAACTCATGATCAAACACTATTGTTATCCAATCAAAATAAAGGGGTGTGGGCCAAGTTGAGAAGTGCAAGCTGCGTCCCGGGATGAGGCTGCTGCGTTTCCAAGAAGAGGCTGCTGCGTCCCAGCTCAGAGGAGAGAACGTCCTTAGGCAATGAAGAGGCTCCGGGGCGAAAAGTGGCTGCGAACGGAAGAGAAGAGGCTGCGGGCAGAGAGGACGTCGTCGGCACCACGGACACAGGAAGCTTCACAAAAGGCCCTTTAAAAGTTAGCTGTAAAAACGCTTACAGCTGACTTTTAATGTGACCTGCGCCTTTATAAGGTACCTATATGGAATATAACAGGAAAAGTTTGTATTTCACACTGGCATCTATATACACTGAAATGGTAGGCAAAGTTCAAATCCTGTTCATGTTGCCATAAATAACTTGCATGAGCAATGCAATTTGGGAGTGTGGTTCGAGTCTCGGCTTAACGTCCGGTGATTCTGGGCACATCACGTAATCTCCCCGTGCTTACAAAAATGCTTGTGTCCTTGTGTAATCTAACTGGTGCTCACTTAAAGCGCTCCAATACCTTTGGGTTGAGTTTGTGCTATATAAATCTGCTCCTTGCGCTTGCATATTACAGCCTGCCCCAAGACACTAAAAGGGTTTCACACTAGTCTTTTGTGCCTGCAGACAAGCTTGGATCAGGGTAGGGAGACCGTTTGATGAAGATCCACATGTAGCCATTTGGGTCAATTCTTTGATTAGAGTTATTCTAATGCATATAAAGCATTCCAGGAGGGAACTGTCAGAGGAAGGCTCTTAATGCCCACCGCAGAGTTGAGGATAAGAACCAACTTGCTTGAGACCACCACCAGCATCATAATCTGAACCCTCCTCAACCCTTCCAATGATCAAATTGCTGCAAAACACAGTCAGGGACAGCAGTTCTTCCAATTGACTCCCCTCCAATATCTTTTATAATGATTTCTTAGAAGTCTCCCAGAGAACTGGCATGTTCTAAGGGGCCCTAGCCAGCAGTGTGAGCCTGCTAGAAGGTGAGGCAGAAGGGTGTTGAAATACAAAGGAGCAATTGACAGAAAGCATTGACTGAAGTTTAACAAGTAAAGTGTAAATTGGCCATGTGCAAAACAAAAAAAACACACGGTGAGGAAAATGGGAAGCAGATCTCAAAGAAGGTGAAATTGAAAGCTTTAAATAAGCTGGGCAGGCATGAAGGAATTTCAACATAGGTTACAGTCCACCACCACACAGACCAGGACATTCCTGCATAGATTCAATGCAGGAAAGCATTTGATGTTTTCAGAATATTTGGCCACATTTCTGAACACTTGTACTAAAGTAGTTAACCGTAGATAAATTGCATGCCTTGATTTGTAGTCTTAACTATTAAAGTAAAGCCTCCTACCGTAAAAGAAATGCTGCGTATAAAACTACAAATTCAGTGTGCAATTTACTATATATAGTCTTCACTGGGCTCAAGAGGATGAACGATACACACCCTCCTGCCCAGCACGAGGGAAGTTAATACTGGGCAGGGGCAAAGCCTATAAATACATATTGGTAAATGCAGATAACTGCACTGTCAAACCAGACCAAAAACGATGCACTTCAGTTTTGGAAGGTTTGTAAGTTTAAACTAATGCCCAAAGCAAGTACGCCAAGACAAGCTAGTAGAATAAAGTGACTATTCTGGTTAAATGTTCACAACTACTGCTGGCCACAGTAAGCATAAATGCTATCAGTACGCATCACACAAATAATTTGCTTGAAGTCTTAACCCAATGTCAAAATATTATTTTCCTTCTTCAGAAATGGAGCCTATTTACATTTTTTTTTGTTAAATCATGTAAAGGCAGGGTAATATGCAATTCCATTTCGCCGACAATAGGAATGAGCGGACATTGCCCACATAAATGTAACATTAAAAATCTACATTTTAAAATATTAGCAGAACGTTTCTGAATGCTTTAGCACAGGCTTTAAACAAATAATAAACAAGCAAGGGAAAAATAGTTTCTACGCAGCATGGAAAGAATATTTGCACGAACGCTGCAAATAGAAAGAAATGAAAGCACTTTAAACTTACCTGTTGGTGGTTTAAATCTTCCGACAGCAGCAGGAGAACACCAGTCTGAATCAGCAGAGGAATTCTTCACAGCGAGGAAGAAAAATGTAGATCTCGGACCAGGAGAACCTCGACAGGACAGCAAACGGCAGCAAGTGAAGAAAGCCACATACCCCAAAAAGTAAATGGAATTCAGGAGCTTTATGCTCCCGATTTCGCGGCACTTCCTGCCTTCTGAATTGCTGTCCTCTTCATTGGTGCAACGTCAGTGATGACGTTGCTAAGTGCTGATTGGCTGCTGAGCCGGAGTTAGCCAATCCAAAAGCCCGATTTGAAATGGGGAAGAAATGCAGGAAGTAAACGTACTTTCGACGTGGGACATTTAAAAAAACCAAAGGTGAGATTTTCAGTATCGGGTTTCTGAATGCTTGAATCGGGAGGCGGGAGACTAGCCTTCAAATCGGTAGTCTCACGCCTGAATCGGGAGGGTTGGCATGTATGGGTTTGTGCCTGATAGCCGCACTGGTGGGGGCGGGGTCAGAGGGGGCGGGGCTAAAGCAAACAAAAAGTGTGACCATGAGGTTAAACACAGGTCCCTGCAGCAGACACCTTCGTCCACTGAGCCACCAGACCCAGCATACACACATCTTTCTCTCTCTCCCTCCTTCTCTCCCTCCTTCTCTCTCTCTCCCTCCCTCCCTCTCCCTCTATGTCTCCCTCTCTCTCCCCCCCTCTTTGTCTCCCTCCCTCCCTCTTTGTCTCCCTCCCTCCCTCCCTCTGCGTCTCCCTCCCTCTGTGTCTCCTCCCTCCCTCCCTGTCTCCCACTCTCCCTCTGTGTCTCCCTCCCTGTCTCCCACTCTCCCTCTGTGTCTCCCTCCCAGTCTTCCTCTCCCTCTGTGTCTCCCTCCCAGTCTCCCACTCTCCCTCTGTGTCTCCCTCCCTGTCTCCCACTCTCTGTTTCCCTCCCTCTGTGTCTCCCTCCCTCCCTCTCTGTGTCTCCCTCCACGTCTCCCTCCCTCCCTCTGTGTCTCCCTCCCTCCCTCTGTGTCTCCCTCCCTGTCTCCCACTCTCTGTTTCCCTCCCTCTGTGTCTCCCTCCCTGTCTCCCACTCTCTGTTTCCCTCCCTCCGTGTCTCCCTCCCTCCCTCTGTGTCTCCCTCCCTCCCTCTCTGTCCTCTCACCTGTGTGTGCGTGCGTGTCAGACCTCAACCCGGGCTGAGACATCTTCCCCGGACGCACGCACACAGCCCCACAAAGTACTTCATGGGTCTTTAAAAGACCATTTACATGTTAATTAGGCTTTGTTGAATTTCACCTCTTAGGCCCCTGCAGCTCCCCTCTGACAATACTGGAATCCCCCGGCCCCCACAGAGCAGAGTCTGAGTCCGCGCTGCTGCGGCTGTATTTGCGAACACTATTTAATTTATTTAATTTAAAACACTGGTGTCTGCAATGTCCGCGGGCCGCCCAGTAAGGCTTGCCGGGCCGCCACCGGCCCGCGGGCCGTACTATGAGTACCCCTGACCTAGATAGATGCCGAGCTCTGTGCTCTACTCTCAAGTACAGTTTCTTCATATGCCAGGGGTGTTAAGATTGGATTTAACAAGACCGAATCAGTTTTATGAAAGCTTCAGGCTTTCTCTGTACTGCAACAAAACAGCTGGAGTATCATTAAACCTATGCAAAGTCATATATATTTCCATTACCAAGATCTTAATTACCCTGATCTAAAGATCCAAAAATCAAACCAAGCTAAAAAGCAGTCCTTACACATCCAAAACACAGCCAAATAAACCGTATAACACGAAAAGCAGACACTTTCATGAATTCCAAAATACATAACCTCTTCACATAACACACAAACATACAACGGGGCGTGGCCAAGCAGGCTGCAATGGTGGACGTGCATTGCTGAGGCTCTTCGGCTGACGGACGATCCCTCCACTTCACAGAGTCAGTCCCAGCCACAAATACAATATTGTGTAACTGGAACCTACCGGGTGTCCGATGGTGTCGTACCGCTACTGAAACAGAGCGGGTTCCAGGGTGAAACGGAGCCGTCACAACACCCGAGGCGCGGCGATAAGATGGCGGCCGCCCGCGCTTTTATCCGACACCCAGGGTCGAGACACACCGAGAGGGGGGCGCGACCCACGGCTCCACTCGCAGGCCAGGGGCTACCACGCCGCGAAGGACTGAAACGGCCTCCACACCCGACGGCAGCACTTGGAGGGTAAGACACCGCCGTAAGCCCCTGAATGACGAGCGGACCCTTGGAATCCCCGCCACACCAACAGCAATGGGCGGAGACGGACAGGCGCACCGGACCACACACGGCCTGTCTGAGTCGGGAGGGGGAGCCGCGCTGGGAGGTGGCTGCGCGGCGCCACCGCTCCGACCTCTTCTTCTGTGGCGCGGAACACCGGAGCGCCATCGGGGCCGGGGCTGCCTGACTCCAACATGTCGCCCGGCGCAAGTGAAGGCTGAGCCCCCCTGGAACGAGAGAGCAAGGCTGGCGGAAGTGGACACCTGGACAATGGTGAATGGTGGAGGGATTCCCCCCACCCCCCCCGAATTCCCCCCCAGGGATGCCTGATACCGGATACCGCTACTGTTACCGGGACATCGAGCGATATGCGGTCCTCATCCGTGAGTTGGGCTATAGTGTCCGTGTGCAGTATTTGTTGGATGTGGTCCTCCCTGTCTGGGGTTGGTTCTTGGTACAGCATGGCATAATAATCATGAAAGGCCGCTAAAATGTCTGCTTGCGCGTAGACAATCTCCCCCGTGATGCTGCGTATGCCTGTGACCACTAACAGTCTTGTCGCTACAGGCCTCGCCATGCTCGGACGACATAGATGGGGCCCCCGACTATTCTCCTCCGTGGGGGAGGAAGACAGCGATGAAACAAAGGTGACTCAGTCACCCTGCCACGAGTCACACCCCAGTCTGCAGATCTTATAAGCTAAGGAACGCGCAGTGTCACAACAGGGGGTATGCCTTAACAGTAGAGATCCCTATCTCTAGCAGGGGCCCCCCTTTTTTCGCAGGTAGACCGAGATTCCCTCCTACACATCTATAGTTCACCTGGGGCACATCTACCGCACTACTCCACACCTCTAAGGGACCAAATGACGCACACTATTCCTACATAGACCCGTCCGAGGACCATCCTCGCATGCACGAACCACCACCTCATGTTTGCTAATTGTTAGTTGACGCTCTCTTTTCCCGGAGGGCTAGTTTGGACGTACCTCTCTTGGCGATAGGTCCTCTGTAGTGGGACAGTTTCCTGACCATAGTTCTTAGTTCAGCTACTCCGAACCTCATGACCTCTCGGCATCCCCCAGGGCAGGGGTGTGAATCCACCACCTTGCACAGCTATGCGCGACGCACTCATCAGCCAGGGTTGTGTGGCCCCATTAAAGCGGAGACCGTGCGCTATCTTGCCACAACATTGCACCTGTCATGGCAAACACTGATGTAACGTTTTTGACCCTAAATGTGCGAGGGATGCACACAACCAGAAAATGCTATGCGATCTACGTGTACATTAAACGGCAACAGGCGCAGATTATATCCATCCAGGAGACGCATCTCAAGGGGGAGGAACTGGGTAGACTCCAGAGGAAATGGCGTGGCATCTTTTGCGGCACCACTTACTCCGCCTTCGCAAGAGGCGCGCTAATATGGATTCGGCCCGGAGTTCCTTTCCGCGAACTTAGCAGACGAGTGGACCCCAAGGGCCGCTACGCCCTGCTGGAGGGGTTATTAGACGGGCAGCCCATCCTTATAGGCAGCATTAACGCCCCGAACATAGACCAAACAACATTCTGGTGAACACTGACGAGCACCTTAGCGGGATTCACACAGTCCCCGTGGCTATTGGGAGGGGATTACAATTGCTCCTTAGACCTGACATTAGATAGGTCCCACCCAGGCCCGAACTGGCCGTTGCGGGCACCGGGCAATCCCCCGGTGCGCCGCAAGGGTGGGGGCCGGTTTTGGGTCCTGCGGGCCGTTTTTGTTACAGGGCCGATTTTGCAGCATAACAAAATTGGCCGAAAACCGGCCCCGGTAAAGAGCTCGGTCGCACCCCCAGGGGGCCAGCCCAGCACTTTGCCAGGGCCGGCTTTGGTTTTCAGTCCGGCCCTGGTCCCACCCCCCCCCCAAACACTCCCCAGCCCGCATGCACACAGCCGCATTCCGAGCCTGGGTGGCACACTGGTCCCTTACAGACGCTTGGCGACATGTCCACCCGACCTCCAAAATATACTCCTTCCACTCGATACCACACAACTTACGAATCCGCCTAGACCGCTTTTTATGTACACGATCTCTCTTACCGTGCATCGGACACTCAGATTACTTGGGCAGAGTGGTATCGGACCACGACGCGCATATAGTTTCCCTAGAATGGCGCCCACCCCTACCACCGATCCCTACATGGCGTCTCCCTAAAGACTGCCTTCTAGACCCGGTGTTCAAAAATGAGCAAATCGACACCATCCAACACTACTTTGCGGAAAACAGGAGCACTGCAGCGACTAAGTCCCTAGAATGGGATGCTTTTAAAGTAGTCTTAAGGAGGGCCTGCATCCAGCAAATTACAGGAGTGAAACAGACCATGGAGAGGGCGGTACACACTGCAGAACAACTAGAGCGCAGCTATCTAAGGCGGCTGATCAGCAGGCGGTCCCCCCCCACACAACTAGCAGAGGCCAAAACTAAGTACGAGGAGGCTTGTACCAATTTACGGCGCTATAATTTCCGCACCTACGCTACTAGAGCCCACAATGAAGGGGACCGTGCCGGTACCCTGCTATCATGGCTCATCCGCCAGGACACGCACGCACAACCGGTCACAGGCCTACGCAGCGTCACGGGGGAGATTGTCTACGCGCAAGCAGACATTTTAGCGGCCTTTCATGATTATTATGCCATGCTGTACCGAGAACCAACCCCAGACAGGGAGGACCACATCCAACAAATACTGCACACGGACACTATAGCCCAACTCACGGATGAGGACCGCATATCGCTCAATGTCCCGGTAACAGTAGCTGAGATCAAACTCGCCATTCGCCGTCTGGCTACAAACGAGGCACCGGGCCATGATGGTTGCCCGGTAGAGCTTTATGCCACATTCTCCCAGCAGCTAGCCCCCCAATTTGACACGGTCTTCCGAGAGGCGTTAGAAGTGGGCCTACTCCCCCAGTCAATGCGAGCATCCACACTGGTGACGTTCCTCAAACCCGATCGGGACCCTTTGCTCCGCACTTCCTACCGGCCAATCACCCTGCTGACCACAGACTGCAAAATCCTAGGGCGAATACTAGCAGATAGACTCACGGAAATCCTTCCCCGGCTGATCCGCCCGGATCAGAGCGGATTCGTCCCCGGGAGAAATACCTCCCAGAATCTGCGCCGTCTGTTCCAAATCCAGGATGGGGTACGGGATACGGGATAGGTTCCCACGGGCAGCGTGCCTAGTGCTGGACCTCGAAAAGGCGTTTGACACCCTGGCGTGGCAATATCTCTTCGGGGTGCTACAGAGGGTGGGCGTGGGACCCCACTTTATAGCCTATACACGGAAACTGTATACTGATATCACTACCAGGGTACGAATGGGCGGCTCAGTTTCCTCTCCCATACAGATAAAGCGCGGGACCCGCCAGGGATGCCCCCTGTCCCCCGGCATTTTTGCCATCGCTATGGAACCGTTAGCGGCACGGCTGCGAGAAGTGGGCCAACACTGAGGTATCCCATTGGGGAGCGCATGCACTGCGTCTCCCTTTACGTGGATGACCTTCTCATTTATGTCAGAGACTTCGCCGCGGACCTTACCACTATCTTGAACAGGCTCTCAGATTTTGAGAGGGCGGCGGGATTACGAGTGAACTGGCAGAAATCCTCTCTCTACCCCCTGCACCCGAACACCCCACTCACGGAAATTAGTCTGGGAGAGGCCTCACTGGCATGGACGGGAGACCCCCGCGCTATCTGGGAATCAGACTTTACCATGAACCCCGGGACATCTTGGAGGGCAATCATTACCGAGCCCTCCGGGGCCTTAAGGGCCAGATCAGCTTCTGGAGGTCTTTGCCCCTGGCTCCCATCGGGAGAGTAGCCTTGTCAAAAATGATTATGGTGCCCAGGCTCCTTTACTACTTTGCAAACATCCCGGTAGTCCCGCCGTGACCCTTCTTTTAAGAGTTGAATTCATTACTAATCTCCCTGGTCTGGGGGCGGGGCTGTAGCAGAGTCGACCTGTCGACCCTGCAGCTGCCTCGCGATAAATGGAGGGCTAGGGGCCCCGTCATTTGAAGCCTTTTTTTTTGGCGGCGCAGCTACAGTGGCTTTCACGTTGGACCGCGCAGCGTAACTTGGTAGAAACTGGGACCCACGATGGACAGCTGCGGTCCCAGAGCTGACCCGAATACTACTCCCGGGCACAAGGCCCAACCCGACCCATCCGCAGCTGGTTAAGGTGGCCAGGTCCTGTATAATGCGGATTGATAGCATGTCCAAGGGGACGCCGGTATATTCCCCACTGCTGCCCCTGGCGGGACTCCCAAAAGGTCATGAGTTCTAAACCGCGAGAGAACTTCAGGTCTGGACTGATCTCCAGCTCACTGAAACGGAGGCCCTGTTTACCAATGGTCAACTGGTCTCGTTCGCGGGACTGGCCGAGGAGAGAGGGCTACCGTCCGGCCAATTCCTACTGCATCGACAGCTGGTGGCGGACTGTAGGCGAACATGGGATCTCCGGGACGGGGAACCTGCGACCCACCCGGTACTGCACACAATACTTCATATGGGAGCGGGCAGACACCATGTCACGTGGATATACAAATCTATTATAGAACTCACACAGGCATCACTATCGAGCTTGCTGCTGCGCTCGGAGGAGGATATAGGATGTAACCTTCATGACAGAGAATGGCTGAAGGCCCTAGAACATCACAAAAAAGTGTACCGCAACCAACGGTTCAAGAATGTTCAATTCAACATATTACACCACGTCTACCTCACACTGGCACGGCTGAAACGCTTCTACCCGACATCCCATTTTGAATGCCCCCGATGTAATACGCCAAATGCCCCATTCATTCACATGTTCTGGACATGCCCCGGACTACAAACCCTCTGGGCGACGGTACACGCTACTATGCGAACGGTCACCGGCCTCACAGATCTTCACACATGGGAGGCCTGCGCCCTAGGTATCTTCAAACATAACAAACGCAAGAAGGTAGAGACCAAATTTGCGCTACTGGCTATATTATTAGCAAAACGCAGCAAAGCAATGCACTGGCGCGCGACAGAGGGACCCCCAATAGCAGCTTGGTGGGGGACGGTAAAGAAATGGGGCGCAGCCGAAGAAGATCTCATCCGCCAAGAGGAAGCCCGCGACATCCGTAGGCGCCCTATCTCCTTAGAATGGACGACACTCCTCCACCCTTTTCAACAAGCACACTCTGCGGATACCGACCCAGTGCAGGGCCCGCGGGCGACACCAGACTCGCGCGCCTCCTCCCCAGGCCGTGCGCACCCCACACTTAGTTCAGTTAGAACCTGGATAACCATTTCATGATGCATGTTACAAGAGACATGAGACTAGAGATTGTTGCACGACCCTGAGAACAGCGGTCGTCACACCACTGACCGTATCTTAAATACCCCCTGACATCGCTGGAGGAAGCGGCAAGGAGGCTCCCCCTCCATCACTTATGGAGCCACTGCCTAGATGACAGCTTCCACGGCCGTTGGTCCTGATACCAGAACCCACTGAATGTAACATATAACATATGAGAATGTTTCTGTATGACATGTCTGAAATTAATTTAAAAAAAAACACACAAACATACAACACCCACAATCCTACTCCACCTCCAGCCTCTATAACACCAAAAATCACCATTCATACACCATCGCAACCTATAGGTAGCATCAAAACACACTTGGAAACACCTTTCAGACACCGAAAAATCATCTTAAACTGATCTCTGCACACAAGGCAAAACCCAAACTCCAACCCTGAAACACACAGAAAACCCCACCTCGCTAAACACTGTTGTGCATCAGTAAGTGACGGCTTAGTAAAAATGTGCATGATTATTTTTAGGTTTCTCATTTTGCTGCTGGAGAAGCCCTTACTCTATACCTCCATACTTGATAATCTTTTATTAACCACATCAATCACATACTAAAAGAAATATAATTACATGGAATGGGTAACTACCTAACTCAAGGAATAATCACAACCCTTGTCAGGATTGACTCTCAAAGTCAGTAAGTAAACTGGTGTAAAATTTAATAAACAAAATAAATGGCCAACAAAACTCAATCCAATAATGAGAACTGAAGATATTATGTTTTAACGTTTTAAGTAGAAATAGTCCCCAAAAGCACAACGCACCACTAATAATGAGCACAGAAGACCCGTACCTAGAAGCCATTTGAGACTGACTGCAAAGGGGCACAGGTCAGATACAAAAATAAGGTTTGTCCTAGTCTAAGATTTTACCTTCTGACCTAGTCCTTTAAGTCCCAATTTACAGCAGGAGTACACTTCTAAAGCCTCCCATGACCTCACAGGAGGCACTTGGATAATCACAGGGTGTCAGGCAGAGGCCAACAGCAGGGTTCTGTTCAGGTTCAGTTACATTGGGCAGCTAGATCATTCTAGGAAAAGGCCTCCTAAAGCTTGTTTTATCCCTGTAGTTTGAGCAGGAGGCCGGCCTTGTGACCCTTGTTGTTTACCTTTTTGTCCTATTTTACGATGCTCTCCTAGTTTGCTTGTTTTCCGGTTCAGAGATGACCTGACCTGGCCTGGAAGTTCAGGCTGACTGTTCCCATTGGATCAGGGTCAAGGCTGATTTGCATATGGCACGGTCCAAGCTGAGGTGTTATGGTGGGCGAAAAATGATAAATTGGGATTCAGCCCAAGCGATCGATTAGCTGAATTGAATTCAAGCATTTCATCCATAACTTTGCTTTTTGATGCCCTGGGCATAAGAGGGAACAGATTGGTCCTTTAGGACTCTCCTCTCAGGTCACAGATAGCAAGTGCAGCCCTCTTTTGATCATCCCCAGGTTCAGGAAGTATTCTAAAGTGGGTGTCTGGAGATGTTACATTTACGCCTGGCACTAGCTACTGGGTGGGAATGACTCCTGGACTCACCTTAACCAATGGGGTAAATATTCCTGGGACCAATCCTAACCACTTTAAGATGGTGAAGCCTTCAGTCACACTAAAATTGGGTTTAAGGGCTGGGGTTGAGTGGGGGGAGTGTACTATGGTAATACTAGTGTCCTCATACATCTAAAACTTAAATCTGGTTTTAGGCAGTGTACTCACACACAATATAACCAGAGACAGAAATCTAGTAGGACAAAAGCAGTGTCCTTCAGCAACTAGAAAGTGGATGCAAAAAGAATTGTCTTTCCATCCTATTCCCTCCCCTTTCAATAGTTCCCCAAGTGTTATATGAAAACCCAGCAGACCTACCATGCAGGATTTGACACTGGCTGTTACCAACACCAAAATCTTTCACTGGTAAGGTAATCTGTGACATGTCATGTAACAACATATCTATTTATAAGCTTGATTACAGAGAAACCACAATTCACCCCAAATGCCAGACCTACTTCGTTTATTACTACTTTTCATAATAAACAGATAAGACCTATGACATTGGAAATTTTCTTTTCTAGTGAACCAAATAGGTGTCTAGCTGTTATCATTGGCTAATCCCACAGGCAAACCATCTGGAAGGGAGGGACGGTGGCAGAGTCTCCCCGACCCGCTTGTGCTATCTGCTGTGACTGTGACAGCGCTCCGCGCTCCCCACTAGCCGGTACCTGTTTGTGTGCTCCTGCTCTCAGCTGTATTTTAAATTTGCTATTTTTAACTTGTGATTGATACATTTTAAAAACTATTGCACACTCACCGCTAAGACTGCGCTGACTTCCTGGGCCTGTGCTCGATTCTTCCCCTGCCCCGCCCCGTTCCGACACGGCAACCAGTGCCGCTTGAGCGGAGGGCGGGACAGGAAGAGCCAGTGACCCCACCCACACTCTCGCGCTGTTAGCGCTCTAGCAGATCACTTCAGGCAGGGCATTTAAGGCGGCGAGGAGCTGCGGCAGCTTGCGGAAGGGAGGGACGGTGGCAGAGTCTCCCCGACCCGCTTGTGCTATCTGCTGTGACTGTGACAGCGCTCCGCGCTCCCCACTAGCCGGTACCTGTTTGTGTGCTCCTGCTCTCAGCTGTATTTTAAATTTGCTATTTTTAACTTGTGATTGATACATTTTAAAAACTATTGCACACTCACCGCTAAGACTGCGCTGACTTCCTGGGCCTGTGCTCGATTCTTCCCCTGCCCCGCCCCGTTCCGACACGGCAACCAGTGCCGCTTGAGCGGAGGGCGGGACAGGAAGAGCCAGTGACCCCACCCACACTCTCGCGCTGTTAGCGCTCTAGCAGATCACTTCAGGCAGGGCATTTAAGGCGGCGAGGAGCTGCGGCAGCTTGCGGAAGGGAGGGACGGTGGCAGAGTCTCCCCGACCCGCTTGTGCTATCTGCTGTGACTGTGACAGCGCTCCGCGCTCCCCACTAGCCGGTACCTGTTTGTGTGCTCCTGCTCTCAGCTGTATTTTAAATTTGCTATTTTTAACTTGTGATTGATACATTTTAAAAACTATTGCACACTCACCGCTAAGACTGCGCTGACTTCCTGGGCCTGTGCTCGATTCTTCCCCTGCCCCGCCCCGTTCCGACACGGCAACCAGTGCCGCTTGAGCGGAGGGCGGGACAGGAAGAGCCAGTGACCCCCACCCACACTCTCGCGCTGTTAGCGCTCTAGCAGATCACTTCAGGCAGGGCATTTAAGGCGGCGAGGAGCTGCGGCAGCTTGCGGAAGGGAGGGACGGTGGCAGAGTCTCCCCGACCCGCTTGTGCTATCTGCTGTGACTGTGACAGCGCTCCGCGTTCCCCACTAGCCGGTACCTGTTTGTGTGCTCCTGCTCTCAGCTGTATTTTAAATTTGCTATTTTTAACTTGTGATTGATACATTTTAAAAACTATTGCACACTCACCGCTAAGACTGCGCTGACTTCCTGGGACTGTGCTCGATTCTTCCCCTGCCCCGCCCCGTTCCGACACGGCAACCAGTGCCGCTTGAGCGGAGGGCGGGACAGGAAGAGCCAGTGACCCCACCCACACTCTCGCGCTGTTAGCGCTCTAGCAGATCACTTCAGGCAGGGCATTTAAGCCCTCTCGTCGCCCAAGCGCGCAGCGGTTGCGCGCAGGAGGCGCCTTAGTCGCGCCTGAGACGAGCCAGAGAGGAGCCCGTCTGTGCCCGTCCGTGACCGAACGGGGCCAGGGGCCATGAACCCTACTTCTGTTACCTCAACCTGCAGAGTAGTGGACAGACTAAGGTATTCACCTAGTGACTTACGCAACCTGTGGCACCCACCTCCTAATGGCTGCGCGCAGGATGCCGGCCCATGTCCCGGGGGCCCGTTTTCCTGCAAGCATTGTCACTTTCAGTCATATCCTGGTCCCCCCCTTGTAGACACTCCAACCCCTGAGGACTTCAGCCCCTTGCCCCCCAGGGGTAACAGCATACTATGTAATGTTAGATCTCTCCCGAAGCATCATTCGGAGGTTTGGGACTTAATACACTCAACCCGCCCCGACTACTGCTTCTGCACCGAGACCTGGCTTAAACCCCACCTGGTCCCTGCCATCACCTTGGGGGTCCCTTCGGGGTATAAGATTCTTAGGCTAGACCGCTCTGTTAAAACCGGCGGCGGGGTCGCGGTAATCTACAAAGACACTCTTACGGTCACTCTTCTTGACCAATGCTGGACTAACGACATTGAGATTCTGGTTTTTAAAATTGGTTCCTCGCCCCTAGCTCACTGGAAGGGAGCATTGGTGTACCGCCCTCCGGGTCCCTACACTGAGGCCTCGACCATCCTCCTGGAGACACTAGCTCCCCATATCAGATCAGGGACCAATTTTGTACTCCTAGGGGACTTCAATGTCCACAGCGAACTATCTGACAACGCTGAAGCTCGCAACCTGCTGACTGATCTATCTGCCCTAGGCTTTAAACAGTGCAACCGGGGTCCGACTCATCAGGCCGGTCATACCCTTGATATAATTCTATCTAACTCTCACTCCCTGACCTGTTACCCCCCAACACAGGTGGAATGGACCGACCACTTTATAATCAACTTCTCCCTCCCCACTCTCTCGGAGGAACGCCCCCACCCTGTCCCCCTGCCGCTATGGCGCAGGCAGTGGCATAAGGTGTCCGCTGATACTTTTAGAACGGCCTTTACACCTCCTGACTTTCTCCCCTCAGACTCCCCCAATTTGGCCTTGTCCAAATTCAATAACGCCTTGAGTACGGCGGTCAACCTTATCTCCCCCCTAAGACGCTGCAATCAGCGGTCGGACCGCAAGCAAGAACCATGGTACTCGGACTTACTGCGTGCGGAGAAAAGGGCCTGCAGAAAGTTGGAGAAATCCTGGAGATTATCGCGCAGCACTGTCGATAGAGACAGGTATAGCTCAGCAATGAGACTCTATCATAAAAACATCAGAGCTGCCCGTAAGTCCCACATTATCTCCCAACTCTCTGGGGCCGGCAACGACCCCAAAATGCTGTACCAGGTGCTCTGCACATTCACCAAGCCTGTCGCTTGCGACAGTGCAGAAGTGCTGACCCAAAAACTGTGCGATGACACGGCCGGTTTTTTTTCGGATAAAATTGATGTTATTTACCGAAATATCTCCCAATCAAGCCCATCCACGGATGAAAATGACCCCTCTTCCAGTCTCCAGCCCGGAACAGCCTGCGCTGCTCCAGCCACACTATCATTCATCCCCGAGATAACCTTAGACCAGGTCAACTCCCTGATTGGGACCATTAAGTCAGGTAGCCCAGTAGATCCTGTACCTGCCCGTGTCATGCACCTCATTGGGAGTGTCCTCAGCCCCTGCATTCGGACGGTGATCAATCGCTCCCTGTCTGAGGGACTGGTTCCCCGGGTGTGGAAGGAGGCCATGGTCAAGCCTATCAGAAAAAACACCGCCATTCCCTGGTCAGATATGACCAATCTGAGGCCGATCTCCCTTCTGCCGTTCATCGGCAAACTGACGGAGAAGCACGTCAATCATCATCTTTCCACCTTCATTGAGCAGACCGGCAGCCTAGACCATTCTCAGTCCGGGTTCAGGCCTAGGCATAGTACCGAGACTGCCCTCCTCTCCATCACGGATGCCATACGCCTGTCCCTGGACAGAGGGCTGTCTGTGGTGTTGGTGCTGTTGGACTTGTCCGCAGCATTCGACACCATATCCCACGCCATTCTCCTTACCAGATTAAAGGAGATAGGCATTGACAGATCTGCCTTGGCGTGGTTCACCAGCTTTCTCTCAGAGCGCACCCAGAAGGTGAATATGGGCTCCTTTAGCTCCACCTCGGCCAATATCATCAGAGGAGTCCCGCAGGGCTCTTGTCTTAGCCCTACGTTGTTTAACGTATATGTCTCCTCTCTGGCCAACATGACGAGGTCCTTTGGGTTTATGCCTATCTCCTACGCTGACGACACGCAGCTGCTGTTTACTTTTAAGACCTTTACCCCGGAGATAAGACAAGCTTTCTCCAACGGCATGACTGCAATCGCCAGCTGGATGGCCAAGAACTTTCTACAGTGCAATGTGGGAAAGTCTGAGGTCATGTTATTTGGGGAGGCGAGAATCCTCTGGACCCCAGATTGGTGGCCTTCCAGCCTGGGTCAGGCCCCGCTCCCTAAACAGGTAGTAAAAAACCTGGGGGTTCGTCTAGACCATGACCTTACCCTTTTTCATCATGCCAGCACCACTGCAGGGTCCTGCTTCCATATTATTGGCCTCCTTCGGAAGGTGTTTCCCCTTCTACCTGACGACACTCGGAAGACCCTGGTCCAGGCCCTCGTTTTGAGCCGCCTGGACTATTGTAATGGCCTACTCTTAGCTGCCAATGAAGGAGTGCTCAATAAACTGCAGGTGGTGCAGAACACCGCGGCACGGCTGGTGACCAACACCCCCCCCCCCAGAACGCCATCCCTCCCCCTCCTCAAGGCCCTTCACTGGCTTCCCATCCGGAAACGGGTGGAATTCAAGATTTGCTGTGTGATACACAAGAGTTTACACAATCTGGGACCCCATTACTTGGCGGATAAATTTGTTTATCACCGTCCATCCCGCATCCTGAGGTCCTCCAACCAACTGTTACTTCAGGTTCCCAGACATTACAAGACCAGACAGGGAGGCCGCGCCCTCTCCATCATGGGCCCACGTCTATGGAACAACCTCCCCCTCTCCCTTAGAGAATGCCCGAGTCACTCAGCTTTCAGGAAATGCCTAAAGACAGCACTATTCTAGGAGGAGTCCTCTCGACCTGTTCACCTCACAGCTCCGCGCGGAGATACACCTTCAGGTGTGATGCCGGCGCGTAACAAGCCTATAAATAAATAAAATAAATAAATGCAGTCACAAAAATGGGAATGGATAGATATTTACAGTTGGCAAAGGACAATACTATCTCTCCTAACAGGTCTTAACAACGATTCTCGTGCCCACATCTTCTATACTAAAATAATCTGTGATATTCCATGTAACAAAAAAACTATCTCTAGGCTTTAATTCAACGCAATACAATCCACCCTTCAATGACTAATGCCTTGAACATATGCTTTTTAAAATCAATATGGCAGACCTACCTCATTTATTGTAATGTTTCATAATAACATGCTGCCAACAGTCTCGTATTAGCTGGGACAGTCATGGCAAGTTCAAGACTGTCCTGGGTAATTCATCTTCCTGGGACAGTCCCGGCAATTGCACTTCCAGCCCTGCCAAGTGTGACACATGCAGCCGCGGGTCACACCCGACATGCTGGGCTCCACTGCTCTCCCCCATTGCCTCCCATTGTTCCTTCCCTCTGCGTCACAGTCACGACCCATATCAGGTTCAGTCATTGCTGCTCTGTCCATGGCCGCTTCTCTCCCTGCTGCAGCCTGAGAGTTTGTTCCAGCAGCCAGCCCAAGCTATCACTGCTCCCTTGCGGCAGTTCCTTCCTTCTCTGCATAAGTTCTCCCCTCCGTCTATTTTCCAGAGCTCAATTTCCCAATAGCACCACCATCTTGGTTACTGGGCAGCAGGGCTCTGACTGATCCCAATCAAACTGCTGTACAGACGCGTCTGCTGCATGCTTAGGGGGAGTCCATGTAGCTCCTGTGCCTAAGTGGCAAAAGGCAGTAAGTTTGAGGGCAGTGGCATGCATATTTGGGTGGATTATGCTAGATTATGATTCCGGATTGGCAACATTTGCGGCCATCTTGCACACTGGTTCTCTGGGGCCCCCGAGTTTTCATTTGCTTGAATCTGAGGAGGTGACCACATTTTAAGAAGGCGGTCTTCAATTATGCTAATTATGTGGGTTGGGCGGAGTGGGTCGAGCTTTGGTGCAGTGGGTGTGGTAAATTTTCAAGTAAGTAATTGATAGCTGTACTTTTAAGGTTGATCACATTATAAAAGAGATTCACAGAGTACCACAGAGAAGGAGTTTGGCTCTGCCCCAATGTTAGTAGCCAGGAGTACATGTTTTGATTCGGCGGAAATGGGGCATGTCAACATAATAAAAGTGCTTCCCCTGCATGTAGCTGTGAATATTATTTTGTTTATTTGTCCATCTGGCTATAGCTGGGCTGTCATGTTAAATCTAAAAATGAGAGGTTAAGTAAGCAATATAATATAACAGACTCCAGTGTTAGGAAGAGTAGCAGTGGAGATGACTAGTTAAAGCTTTAAATTTAATAAACACAATGGTTAAGGATATTAAACTAAATAAAGGTAAAATGCTATAGTTTGTGATTTTCCTTGCCTTATTATGGAATGTTCTACTCAAATAGAGTATAAAATATGTGTAAGTATGTGTTATATCATCCTTTTACTATGTTAATGGATATTATAAATCATTATTATTCTTTATTACATCTTCGAGTATTTATGCATAAACAAATAACTGCGTATACGAAGTATTGTTTTTATGATCATAGTAATCTTTTCAAAAACTCTTTTCTTGAACTTAAAAAAAAAAAAAAGAAGTCCACGTGTGATCACCTGGTCGAGTTATGAATGCGAGCAAAGACAATTTAAGAAAACAAGGCCAACAAGTAAGTTCATAACACAGAACATGTAGGAAGACACCATTTGCTGTAAAGTAAACGCATCACTAGTGATTTGCATGTGGTAGTTTTATGGCAAAGATCAGAGGCCAAATGTAGGACGCTTTGGAAAAACCTCTAGGAGGGTTCAAAAACCATATGATCACTGGCACTGTGCAGATAAAACAGATAACAAGATGCCACAACCACATATCACTATGTCAGACCAAGAACAATACTGGCGAGAAAAAAATGGCCTTGCATTTCAACAACCCTTCTACACACACAGAGTGTTGCTGGAGACGTGATTCTCTCATCTTTGTTTTTTGCTAACCGAAGAAATGGGATAAAAGAGAACACTAGGTTAAGTGTGCTTAAAATCTACCAGATCAGGGGGACTATCAGATGTAGAAGAGGCTAGACAAACAACCCTCTAGGAGGGGAGGCCAGGCCATTCACAGTTCTGTTCAAAACAACCCCAATTAAATCAAATTTCTAGGTGTCCTGTAGGCATGTCCTGAGATACTTTAATGAGTACAAAAAGGGCTGAATCTATCTAGGACAAAATGGAGGCTACATGTGGCTGTGTTGGGAATGGTGCCACAATCTGCCATGTAGTTAAATATGCATGAACGAGACTCCTCTGGCGGAATAGATGGGTTACTATGAGGAGAGAGGTTTTGTACATAATAGAGCGGCTGTGCTCAGGAAAAGAGAGCAGGTTTTGTAATGCCTCTAACATGAAACGGAGGAGTTTCAGGTGATTTTTAAGTATCAAAGTGTGCTCATTCTGATATACATCAGTTTGCAAGAGCACATGATATGCAGTAGAATCCCATTCTGAACTTGTCAAGCAGAAAGGCGAGGTGTGCTTTGTGAAGATCTAAGCTACGTTACACTATTTGTTTCTTCTTTAAACGTCATTGCATGGACATTAATTAGAAGACACAGTCATACGGGTGCTATTATAAACATCTTGATGGCTTACAAGTCTAGAAATTTACAAACTACAACTTCCAGAAACGTTGAGTTTGGCTACTGTCTGAGGGTTGCTACGTGGAAAGCAAAAAGAATTAAAAGTTTATAAAAACAATGTAAAAATGTAGATGTAAAGCTGGAGATGGAATTAGCTTCTACATACCCTGACTTGCATTCTCTGTTGTGACACGGAAAATGTTTGAGCCATCGTAGGGATGTCAATCTACTGATGGACAGTTTCAGACCTCCCTGGGAAAGCACATATAAGCCTTTATTACCACGATCTCTACAGTGAAATGATAGCAGCAGACTTTGGGTACAGCAAGAATTTGAAGGGACAAAGAAACCTCAGATTCGATTAAGACGCCAATGTTTCTTGCAACATCTACAAATGTAGGATAGGACCCCACGGAAGGGAGCCAAAAAAACGGCTTCCTCAAAGGCAAAGAGCAATCGGTGAGGAGAACCTCTGCCTTTGTAGGATTAAGTATCAGGCCGTTAGCACTCTTCCTCTACTGTTTAATGACTACAGCAAGATGGATAAAAACAAATTGTTAACATAGGAGCTTCATACATCAAAATGCTAATCTAATGTTAAGGTAGTTTTGTTGGGCGGCCATGTGAACCAGGCCAGGGGAGCTTAATCCTTTTTGAGGTCTAGGAATAAGCCCGTCAGGTCCCCTCACTAATAACAGGAATACGACGCCAGACCAATTACCTTCCCTCACTTATGTTCTGAAATATCAATTAGGTCCAGAAGAAGACCTCAAGAACTTTTCTGTTCTACCAAGTGACTGAAACGCATAGGCAGATCTATGGGGAACTGATGTGCCTTCATTGTATAACTCTGCAAAGTGACATTGTGCAATTCGAATGGGTCGTCTTAAATGGGATCAAGTTTGATGGCAGCTACTTCTGTTACTTCTAATACAGTTGAATGTGAACTATATAATAAACAGACATACTAGTATTATGCCAGTCATCAATAGATGTGGCAAGGCATAATTCTGAGCCAGTAAATTAAACCTACAATGCAGAGGATCATTATGAATGGAGTCTAGACACCAGTCACCACCAACAGAAGTAAACTGCATTAACAGAAAAACATCAGATGAACACGGATGCTTCTTCACCTATTTATACTGTATCTATCTTTTGTAATATGGCACCTGACTACGTACACACAAATGTATTTTCAGCAGGGCTAAGCATTAACTCCCTTCTTAAATGATTTCATCACTCCCCAGCTCACGGAGTTCCTTAAACAGGTATGTGTTGTGTGGGTTCAAAAAGATACCACTTAAAACAGGTCTTCAGACAAGTCAACTCTCCTTTCTTTTCCTTTTTCCGAAGGACAGTATGAACTGTGCTTTGGTTTGAAGCTTAACTATAAAAGCAGCACAATGTAGACTACTTGAAAAGAACACAAAAGAGAATCAGCTCTAAATAAATATGCATCGATTTAAAAAGCCAAGGTAATAAGGTCGGTCAACGCATCCTATCAACTATTAAAAAATGTATTGTAGGATGCCTTTGTGCTAGAATCTGAAAAATCTGATTTCTGGGTTTTAACTCAGTTGGGAATATATCTGGATAATGTCTGATAAAGTTAGTTAAAAGTGCTGTCGAATTTGTTTTCACAAATCTAAATACATTTGTCAGGTGCACACCGCAGCACATTTTTGGAGAAATAAAATGTTGGGCCAGGTGTACAAAACATGCTAAGGGTCACAAACACTGCAATCTGGCATTGCAATTGTTAAAATGCTTTTTCTTATGCACTAACCCCATTTTAGAACAAAGCTTTTCTGACTCCTAAAATAAGATTCTGAATGGATACCAATTCTGCATCTGGAAGGGGCGTTTCTAGGTTACCCTCCCAAATATCAAATCAGTATCTTATGAATAAATGATTTATGACAGACATCCAGTCGCAAAACTTTGCTTTTTATTGTTTATCGACATCTCAAATGGGGTGGTAAGACATTCTCAAAAGGGAAGTGGTCCCAATTTGTGAGCCCTTCCCCTGTGTGAATATCAACAAAAAACCATAGCAAATCCTTAAACAAACAAAAAAAGCAAACATTTATTTTTTAATGCAGCTCCATCTTCTTTAAGGGAAAAAAGCCTGCATTTAAAAATAAAAGCATATTTTATATAACAAAAAAAAGCAATCACAGACATGGTGGTCTTCTACCCTCAGCAGGTCATGATCCCTATGATCTCCTCCAATTGTAGTAGGTCGCAGTTTGCAACCTACCTCATAGTTATTTATGAGGTAGGTCAGATTCCAACCCACTATAATTCAGATTTTTAAGAACAGATCTATTGATACATAGGGCGGTTTTTAAAAATCTTTAATGGTGATAGATTGCGACTAGATACTGTTACATCTGGCCCTTGTTTCTTTTCACTTCCATTCAATAAGATCAGACTAGGCATGTCTGAGGGGATGCCTTAATGTAAATACCAGTAGCAAAAAACTGCTACTTCACCAGATTCCTTGATGCTTGCTGGCTTTCGTTCTGCTTTCCTTCTATCATTCTAACTGCATTCTCTGTGTTAGTTCTGTTATTCCTGTTCTTTAACCCGTTGCGTACGTCGGACGGCCCCCGGCCGTCTAACGTCTCAGTGGGCGTGTGCGGAGGACAGCTGGGGTCATCCGAAACACCCCACTCATTAATTCCCCAGCACCGCGGCGGAATTTGCGCCACGGTCAAGGGTTTAAAACTGTTTGGACATGTAGCCCAAACTGGTTAAAGCTGAAGGCCCGCAAGATAGCTCTGCGGCTAACGTTTAAATCCCATTTTCACATGCATATGTTAATATGTTCTCACACATACAAATACTGATACACACTCTGGCAACATGCATGCATGCAGACAGACACACAAATCACAGACACACACAGACTGCAGCTTGCTAGCACAGGCCTTTAAACATTCGATCGAGGACACCAAGTTCAACCTACAGAATTTGATGAACCCTAGCAGCTATGAGCAGACAGATGCACATTCAGTGTTAGGGAAATAAAACATAGGCATAGCAAGCACAACAAGAAGATGGGCAGAGTGCTGAAACCGTTCAACCACTCAACCCCAGTCAAGGAATTGGGTTTAATCCATCATTCTTTTGCTCACTATGCCACAAGTTTGAACTCAGCCATATGTATATCAGTCTTGATCCTGGGCCTCATGGGAGCAGTCCAGCCCGAGCTGACAGGCCAGGTCCTCCCACGACCAGAAACAAGCATCCTAGGCCCTATTTTGGGGTATCACCCCTTATCAGCCAGGCTAGCTTGAATCCAGTGGTACAGCGAACAAGGGACCCACGTCTGCTATGTTTGCCGTAAGAAGCTAAGGGTATGCCCAGACATGGGTCCCTTGTTTGCTGTGCTACTGGATTACAGCCTGCCTGGCTAAAGCGGGGTGATACAACATCGGGGCTAGGCTGACCAAAGAGAACATCTGTTTCTTAAACATCTGAATGCTTTTCGACTGTGATTGGTGGAGAATGAATTAAGATTCACTTTGATGGCGGAAGCTTGGACCGCCAAACTCTCAACAGCAGGATACTGAATAAGAAAATCAGGGATGCTGAGCTTCAGTCTGTGTCTCCTGACCACCTGCTGTTCAAGTGTGGGCAAGAGCATGGGTTAATCAAGTGACATTAAGAGTGACAGTGAAGGCTTCGTTGAATCGGAGTAAGGGGTCAGAAGAAGCATGTCCAGGTTGCAGAGGTTCTGTAAGGATGTTTGTCTTAACTTCAACAGAAGGCAGATGTAGGTTTGGCTCCTCTGCAGCAGATCTAATTACTAATGAAAAGGAAGCACTCTCTTCCGTTGGCAGCCCGGGGATGGGGGGTTGGGAGGGGGGAGATCAACCGTGCATAAGGGGAAGTATCAAGCCCACTGATCTCCTGTAAATCCATATCAAACTGTCTTCATCATAATGTGGGGATAAATCATCCCCCGTAACACCATTTTCATCTCTGACTGGTGGTAAACTTTGGTCAGAAACTAACCAAAAAGATGATGGAGCCTCCGAGTATGGCTCTGTGATACTGTTTGCCCGACTCAGGCTGTATAGGAACCAAGTGTGTCTTATTGGAGTCACGGAAAAATATTGGTGAGGATGAAACAGATTTGACTCAGGATCAGATGCCGAAGTAGGAAGTGCATCCCCTTAAGGCACTGTAGACATCATGACCATTGTGAATGAAAGTGGGACTACCTCAGCTCTTGGAGCCAAAATGGAAGTTGGCACAGGAGTTGGTGTGGAATCAGAAGCAGATTCCACGGGCTCAGGCAGCAGCGAAATCGGATTCAACTGTGGTAACTTCACTGAAGGCGCCTGCAGATCCTTGGGGACCAAAGGTATGACCAAAGGGAGCTGGAGTGGCAAAAAAGAGTGGCCTCCTTAAAGACCTTGACCTGCTGTGACACCGCTGATGGTTAATGACCTGGGGATTCATTATCAACTTGGGACTGGTTCCTCAATCAGAGATCTGAAGAGACATCTTGTATCACCTTGGTGCCATCACGACTTCACTTTAGATAGAGTGGCGTGATCAGGTCAAGTCCCGTTTCATCTTCTTGTGTTTATTCTCTGATTTGGACTTTGCCTTGGCAGATAACTTCGATTGCGAAGAATACTTGTCTTAGGATTGGTCTCGAGAGAGAGAGGGAATGGGTTCATGCCCTTGACTTGGTGCAGGACTTATATGATGTCCATGACTTCTTTCAATTTTTGGCAATGTACTGCTGGGCTTCATGGTCCCGGATTGCCTTCAGGTGCATGAGTTCAGTTACAAAAAACAGTGGTCCCTGACAGGGAAATGCAAACACAAGAGAATGAATATAGACTCAAATTAGTGCTATATTACTGCTGTCCAGCCGGACAGTGAAATTTAATGATTTTAAGTTAGAAGAACAGGAAATAATAAAGTGGGCAACAATCCTGCTTCCAACGCAATACATTAAACACAAAAAAACTAAAAAAACGCTCAGGCAGGGCAAAAGGCTTGTATGTTGTACAAAGGATAAGACAAGCAGAGTAAAACAACAATACATTTACACCTCAATAACAAATTAAATTGTGTATGCGGTGTAAAATGAGTCAACGACGTTTCGATCCTGAAGAAATAATAAGATCATCATCAGGACATAATTAGTGCATGCCTGAGAAGGATTTTGCCTGTAAAACAATAGGAGAACTGGGAAAAAGGAAAGAACAGACAATAAAAATAGTAAGAATATAACAACGTACAGGGCATTTCCTTATCAACAAGATATAAGCGGCGGGTAGTGAGTGAGAGACTACGGTGCCAGGTGTCAGAGCCTAGGAGAGGTGGAAGGAACGAAGTGAACACAGAACAGTGAAGGATTGGGTTGCTACCAAGTGAGACGGCTAAGTGAATTTTTGCAACCAAATGATTGCTGGTGGTCAGTTAAGGCGTGGTGAGAGCAGTTAGGAGCAGAGAATGGTCAACAGGGAGCTTACCGTGCAATGTGCAGTAAGCACAGATGTGAGGAGCTCCAATTGCAATGTTAGAAACCATATGGGAACCGTTTGGAATGGCCCGTAATTGAAGGCTAGTACGGAGTAAGCCTGGAGTGTAGGTAAATAGTTATTAGTAACCTGGGTTGTACGTGATGAGCAGCGAAAGGACAGAGATGTTTATGAACTTACCACAACATTAGAGCGGCGGGTGAAGCGGTCTGAGTGGGCAACCAGCAGGAGGTGTGGCTATATTAAGGCAAAGGCACGGTGGGCTGCAGAGGAAGGGCTCAGTATGAGCCGGGATAGGGGAGGGGAGCTAAGTCAAGCTAAACCAGTGCAGGCACTGGGAATTTGTTTGGTCGTGGACATTTTTAAATTAAGCTGGGAAAGCAGGTTCGGTGACCTGGAAGGAAAACGGGGAGAAGTTGTGGAATTGAAATAGTAAAGGCGTGGTGATCTCGGGAAGCACACGGAAAACACGAGCAGCTTACCTGCAATGGATAGTTTCAGAATGGGACCTAGGCGAAACTATAGAAGCTGGCGCGCGGTGGCAGGACCAGCCGGTGAAAGGCACGATGACCTAAGGTGGGGAGGGAGAAGAAGGATTAAGGTGGGTAATGCTAGAAATAGGGCTGTGCTGGACCTGGAGTGATGGGTAGGAGTCCTACCTTGGGAGCGGTAACGTGATTCTCTGCTCGGTGAATGGGTGCTCATGCCGAGGCAGAAGGCGTATATAAGAGCTCATAAACTTGTGAGATATCACGTGACACAGTGATCACTGGCGCAGTGGTGGCGGCCATATTGGAATTGAGTGACATTGCACATTCTAGCAGGGCAACAAGCAAACCCGGGCTTTAATCAATGATATTTAGATTGACCCAGGGTGGTGAATTATTCAAGCCGAGGTGAAAATAGCCATAGACGGCCATGCGAAACTGTTGAGATCATGAAGTGCATAATGGAATGGAGTGGTAGTGCACACTCAAACAGGGCAACAGGCATAACCAGGCTGTAAGCAATGATATTTGGATTAAACCAGGGTGGGGAATTACGAGAATATTCAAGCCGAGGTGAAAATGACCATAGAGGCCATGCGAAACAAGCGCAATCATGAAATGCATAATGATGGCGGCCATCTTGGAGTGATAACAATATGCTTAGAGGGAAACGTGTATGAGAGAAGAAACAAAGGAGGCATGTGAAACAGTGGACAGTCTAAACTCAGGTTACAGATAATTAGTAATTTCATCGGGAGAAACAATTGCTCCAGGAGACATAGAATAGTATGCTTCAAAGGACTTTGAGAATTCTGGTGAGACATAATGAAACATTGCAACCAAATACAAAAGTTTATAAAGGTCAAGTGGAACAATTTCGAGCAGAATTAGTGAGGTCAATTGTCTTTGTTATGAAGTGTGACCATAGGAGAGCCGGCCGTAGCTAGAAGAGAGCGCTACAGGGCTTCATAGTAAAGTTGTCCAGTCCTCAATCCTGTTGAGTCCATTTATGATACATCCAGTTTGAAGAATCCATTTAAGTTCTTCCTTGTTGAGGAGTTGACCAATGTCTGTGCGTCTTGGTTTACTGTCCATCTTATGTCTTCTTCAGTGTGGCCTGCAGTAGAAAAATGTTCCACGAGAGAGGCATTTGGAGTTTTGCACCGGATTCGGCTGCAGTGTTGGCAGATCCGGATTCTTACTTTTGAATGGTTTGTCCGATGTAGACTTTACTACACGGACACAAGATCCCAGAAATCACATTGCATGTGTTACAATTGGAAAAAAGTTTAGACTGTATCTTGACATTATTGAGAGTGAATTATTTTCCTTCAACAGTAAACTCACATACACTAGTTACCGCATTTTGAATGTCCAGTGAGGGGATCTAAGCCCTAATGCTCGTTTAGCTTAGCAGCTGATCTATGGTTAGGAAGTGCAGCTCTGACGAGATGATCCTTTATATTCCTACTCTTGCGAAAAGCAAAGAGCGGCGGTCAATTTTCAGAGTACCTGCGTTTAGAATTCCCCAATGCTAAAGGATACATTCGCGTACAGTGTGAGAAACAGTTGAAAAAGTTGTGACACATATCAGAGGTTTGATTAGACTTGGGTTTGGGGGATAAAAGACAATCCCTAGGGCAGTACCAGGCGTTTTTTAATGAGGTACGCAGAAGTCTGTGGGGGAGCCACGGGCCTAAAGTTTGGTTGATATTAAAGGGGCTTCTCGGAAATAGTGTTCTTTTAGGGAGCAATTTTGTCTAATCCTCAGGAATAGTGAGCAGGGTAGAGAGTCGCGGAGGGCACGAGGGTGATTAAGCTCATATCTGAGGAAAGTGTTACACTCAGTGGGTTTCCTATAAAAATTTGTGTTTAATTCCCAGTTTGAGTGATGGATGGTGAGATCGAGGAACGGAATGGAGGTTCTGTTGCACACAAGAGTAAAGTTAAGCCCCTGGCAGTTATTGCTGAGCCAATGCAAGAATTGTTTGAGGGTGTCTTCATTTTCATGCCAAATCATGAAAATGTCATCAATGTATCGTCCCAACAAGGAAATTCCTGTAAGGAAGGGGTTACTTGTGGCGAGGATGTTTGTCTTTCCAAGTGGTCCATAAAGAGTATGGCTAGGTTGGGAGTGAAGACGGCCCCCCATTGATGTGCCTTTGACCTGTTGATAATATTGATCATCGAAAAGGAAAAGGTTCCTAGTCAGATATATTTCAAGCAGTTGTAGGATGAAATGGTAGGCACAGCATGGGGGGGGGGGTGGTCTTGTGTTCAGTTTGCGTTCAATAACTAATAGTGCGTTCACCTGAGGGAAATTAGTATAAAGGGATTCAACATCCATTGTACAAAGGATATCAGAATCACTGTTGAAGTGGTGATGGTCAGCCAAATTAATCATAGCCATACTGTCTCTGATGTAACATTCTGTCTTAGGGACAAAGTACTTTACAAAAAAAATCAACATATTGGCCTAATGGTTCTAAAATAGAGCCACAGCCGGACACTATAGGATGTCCTTGAGGGTCTAAGATTTTTGTGGATTTTGGGAAGAGTATATATGACCGGTGTGCATGCTGAATTGGTATTAAGAAACAAGAATACCTTCTGACTCAGAAAGCCTTGAGTCTTGGCATCAGTAGTAACTTGGAGGATCAGTTGTTGGAGTTCCTTTGTGGGGTTAGTGGGCAGTTTGCAGTACTGGTCCGTATTGGATAACTGCCATAATATTTCCGATTTGTACAGTTCTCTCTCTTGTAGAACTATCCCTCCGCCTTTATTGGCAGTTTTGATGATCAAAGAGTAATTGGTTTTCAGGATAGTAAGGGCCTTCTTCTCTTCTAGTGATATATTGTATCCTGCGCATCCATCACCAACATGTTTCACAGTAACACCACAGTTTGAAATCTGAAGTTATAGGTTTGGACATCCTTCTCTTGCACACAGGAATTCAATTAAAAAAAACGTTTCCAGCTGATGTAAGAGGAGCTCCAGATTTACATTCAAAAGCACTGAAGGAAAGGACTGTCGTCAGTGCGCAGGAGTTGCGCTTATATACGTCTACATGCCGTAATTTCTGGGGTGAAATAAAGCCAATGCAGCGGAGCACCACTTAGTAGCATGCAAGTGCTGTAAAAAACATACGGGTCCAATCTCTCGCCTGAGGTGAGTAATCTGCAGTAAGAAATATCTACCAGAAAATCTATTTTCTCTCTTTTTAGAAGTTTGTTCTTGTCATATGTCAGCATTTCCTCTTTCACCTCCATTACTTTCACTTCCATTTTTGCTGTGCCTATCAGTGGACAGTTCAACAGGCAGAGATGCAACCCCACAGTACAAGAAACAACAGCAGACCCACAAATAAGGTTGAAATGTGTGAGAATCAGGAACAGGGCTTCTACCTCTAGGGGCGCACAAAGATAACTTCGGAGGTGTAACACTGAAGAATGACCTGCCCAGACAGATTACGGCCTCATCAATCTAAGGCACCTGCTGCCATACCTTCGAGGATTAGGAACCATATATTATTCGCAGCACGGCTGCAGACTCCTTTTCTGCTCTCCTTCGCCACGCACTGTGCTCGTAACCTGCTCTTCACAGGGATAGGGTTTTTAAGAGTCTTCTGAGGGCATCACGCTTAACAAACGGGGGCTTAAAACACCTACGCCATGCTCCATAGAGCAATGCACTCTAAAATACCCCCTACCGGCACAATTCATCTTACTTATATTGGGCACGAAAAGAAAAGATGAATTAAACGGAAAAGTGGCTCTGCGGCCAGTTTCTCAGCCTGGACATCTTTGTTTAAGCTTTGACTCGGCTTAAATGAACGAATTAATATTGACAAAAACATCAACTAAGCTAATGAGTTGTTAGTTAAGGCAATAAACATGTCACATTAGAGTCGGCGCAGTAAAGAGGTAATTAGCTGAGGAGAAGCTCCGCTGATTGGAGCTGCTGCGATCCCCTGCTCTTAACCTTTGAGTCCATTATCTGGAGCCGGACAAGCAGCGGCGATGCTAATGTACATTCGCCAATACACATCAGCCTCGCGCCGCGGCCAGGGACTGCATTATCCTGCATTAGCCGCTCGGTGCTGAAGGTGGCGGTCTGCTATTTAAATCATGTCAATCAACAAGCTCTCGTGCCATGCAGCTGACTAAGGAGGGCGAAACGCACAGGGCTGAAAACATACATCGGGAAAAAAGACAATACTCAGGGTTTTCATTAACAGGAAAGGGGGCTCAAATCATCTGCCCGTGAAACCGGCGAGTCAGTCAAGAAGCGATCACTAGCCTTAAAATGTATATTTGTGTTTCTGCTCAGGTGAACCTCCAGTGGTCCGAACTGTCCTGGTAAATTCAAAAGCATCTCATGGTGCTTGTGAAAGGGTGCCACCCTCCCCGCTATACGTGCACTGCAGCGCCTTTCATAAACAAAGACAACTGCTTGCGACACCTTCGTGGCCTCGCTTCAGGATGCAAACATTTTAAGAGCCTGTGTTTAGCACCGTTTTGATTTCACCCAATATGCTAAGACAGGAGTGAGCATCGTTATTTGTGGAGTATTGTGGAACAGTATTGCAGATACCTATATTTTGCCATTCTTCAGGTTGTAAAAAAGCGAACAGGAAGCTGAAGATCACAGAAAGAGCAAACACATTTTACTGGTTAGATCCATTCTTGGAACCATTTCTCTCCCAGAAGCCTAAATTAACAATACCGTTTTTTAGACTCCCCCAGACGCCTTTAAGATGTTGAATTAATCTCGTACTACTCGTGCAAAAACTTGTAATCACTTTGCTCAGTTTTTCGCTGATAAAATAGAAAATATATATAACTCCTTTCCGAACGAAGTTAGAGAGGCTTTACCTTGTGTTCAATAGTTTTTCACATCTGACTTTCTGGAGAAATTATCTCAAACAAACACGGTCTCCATACCAGAACTCCAGCCGCTTATTCTTAAAATCAAATCAGGTTCCTCTTCGGATTATGCTCTACCTATTAGATTGGAATTCAGTATGCAAGTTATTCTAACTGTTCTCTGTGAATTGCTTAATCAATCCTTTACAACTGGCCATTTGCCCTCTCAGTGGAAACATGCAGCAGTGATCCCCCTTCTTAAAAAAATCTCCCTTAGATCTGGCCAAGCCTAAACACTTCAGACCTATTTCTTGACTTCCATTTTTTGTTAAAATAGCTGAGAAGCATGTCAATCAGCAAATAATGGAATATATGGAGAGAGAAAAGATTATATACGAGATGAGTCTGGGCTTCGATCTATCACAGCAATGAATCCGCACTTCTGCTTGCCGCTGCATCTTTAAGACTCATGGCTGCTGAGGGTAGCACAGCTGCCCTGGTCTTGTTAGATTTCAGTGCGTGTCTCACAGCCTTCCTCTTAAACGGCTGTGGGGTTTCAGTGTTGAGGGTTTAGCCTTAAGCAGGTTCGCCAATTTTCTCCAGATTGGCACCTTTCAGGTTATCCAACAGCCTTTTGGTTCTGAGATCTTTTCATTACGGCAGGGGATGCCCCAGGGTTTGACACTCAGTCCGACCCCGTTTAATCTATACATGCGCCCTCTTGCAGATGTGGAGGAGTGTTTTGGTGTCAGAATCGTGTCTTAGGCCGATGACACCCAGTTAATCATCTCCCTATGTCAGGATGAGGTCCTCTATGCAGTCAATTTTGGGAACTGGTTGATAAGTTTAGATGATTGGATGGATCACAGCTGCCTTAAACTTAATGTTGAACAAACAGAGGTGCTGATTGTGGGAAAACAGCCCTCTATCTGGTCCATCGCATGTTGGGCAGTTTTGCTAAGACCTATCCCAACCCCGAAACCTAAGATCAAAAACTTAGGAATTTGATTTGACAATTTTGCTTTTCATCATCAGATAGTCAACCTCGTAGAGGTCTGCTTTGGCATCCTAAAGATGCTTCATAAGATCCTGGGATTACTCCCGGACACGGCCAAACAGACAGCGTTCCAAGTTGTAGTGGAGTCCAGGTTGGACTACTGCAATGTGATATACCTGGAGTCTACCCAATTCAGTATGAAAGCTCTTTAATGTGTTCAGAATGCTGTGGCTAGAATGCTGATAAACAAGCCTAGGTTCTTCCCTACGGGTTCTGTCCTGAGACACTTAGATTGGCTCCCAATGAGGGAAAGAATCTCTCTTGCAGCACCTTGCTTCTGCCACAGGATTATGAATTCGAGGGACCCGTTACCTAAACCCTCTTATCAAACCCTACAATCCTAATCGCTTTTGAGGAGGTTGGGTGCTGCACTGACTATAGTTCCTGGGATAACCAGAGCATGCAGGGGAGATCGCTCCTTAAGCTATCGAGCCACAAAACTGTGGAACCCTCTCCATGTCGAGCTAAGACAGGAACGGTCCGAAACAATTTCCGGAACAAACTCAAATCTTGGTTTTTTTAAACAACTGTAATATCTTCTTTCCATTAGGAGTTCTGCTCTTAGCACAATGACAATCTGTTGAGTAACCATTGCACGTTATAAAAGAGATAATATAACATAACATACTCCAACATCACAATGAAAATACTGAAAGGTAGGAACTATCATCAGATAAACTCCCTGAAAGTAGTTCCTCATTTGGTCACTCTCACATTTTTGCCACATTCTTTCTCTCTGAGGCCCCAGGCCAGAAAACAGTAACACCTAAAATTCTCTAAAAAGGCTTTACACACAATGCTTATGCATTGCTTAACTACTGCCCCGGTGAAAATTGCTTCTTTCACACCCCCCTAGAAGGCACCAATCATAAATAACACAGACCACATTTGTATTAAGTTCACAAGGCTTTAAGAGGAGAACCTGAACACACTAAAATATGCTTATTATGTTGCTTGGAGAGTGTCCCATGATTCCAGAGGGAACTATTACCTATATGTGATTTCTAGTTTTTTATTTAAATGTAAGTGCTGAAATCATGAGTGGAGTAGAAGCGGTTGCATGGAGTGAAATGAACGTGTGGAAAACGTTTCTGGTATGGAACACCCCAACAATATTTTCGTGTAATGATTGGGGTCATCAAAGACAAGTCATTAATTGGTCTTGGTGGTTTGGAAAAGGAATAACTGATTTACCAATTTTACATTTCACAGCAAAAAAACATATTTCTAACCGGGCCGTAGCTTGAGTGCTTAAACCACGACCTTGCATTGTGGCTGTCTCCCTCAAGATTGAGTCTGCCCTTGACGCAAAGTCAGACCTGTCAGGTGCAGGCCGCTGCGATTTACAAGATCAATAAAATTTTCAAAGGTACCAAAAAAACCCAGCACATACGAACTGTGAATTCAAGGCAATACGAATGTGAGGACTTTGAACTTTCCCACTGACGAAGACTATTTACTAAGAGCCCAGGCTAGAGGTACCTGGCTTCCTGGAACTCAATTGCATAGTTTTCTGGTTGGTCCTAATGGTGAGCCTGGCCGAAATGTCCTTCCATCAGTGCTTTTTAAGCATGTTGTGAGAAATTGTGTTTTTGGTAGCGGCAGGTAGGACTCCTTCTCAAGCAACAACCACAATGCCAGGCAGGGGGAACCACAAAAACTCATAAATTAACCTGTGCTTAACTCTCTGGTAGTTTGGCACAGAAGAAGTCAGGCTTAACTTAGAGGCAATGGGTAAAGTATATATGCAGCACTTAGCAGTAATAAAGTGAAAAAACAACACAAGAAAAATACCACATCAATTTAGAAAAAGAGTACAATTTAATAAACTATTTGACAATAAAACAACAAAAATCCAATCAGTAGAACCGGAGACATGCAATTTCAAAGATTTAGCAAAGATAGTGCCTAAAAAACACAAAGCACCACTTGCAGTTATCTGGTTGTGCTGGATCAGGGCAAAGTCACAAGTTCAGGCTGACCGCAATGGAGGGCCGGATACAGTGACCAGGTTAGTCCCACTGAAAAAGTTACCATCACAAAGTCTGAAGTGAAGTGCCCAGTGATGAACGAGGCCGCGAGGAGCAGTGAGAACGTCGTTGAAGGTTGTCGCTGTAGCTTAAAGGTACTGTTGGGCGTCGTGGGTGGTCGTTGCTGGAGCTTCGTATTGGCGGTCACTGCGGGCTCCCAATGCTATAGCGCGAAGTGCAGATCTCGCGTCTGGGGTGAGAAAAGGCTTGTATGAAGTTCTTTGTGAGTGCTGATGTTGCTCGTTTTAAATGTTAAGTGTGGTAGGTGACTGCCCCGCCCAGGGCCAGACTGGGAACAATAATCATACCTGGCAAATCTGTCAGACCGCCCTAGAGGGTAACGGGGAGCTGCTAGTGTGAAGAACTGCTGATTTTGGTACTGATGGCTAACATTGCAGCACTGCTGCAAAACCTGCCCCCTGGTAAAAATAAAATGGCCCCTACCATCTCAAAACCGGCCCCCACGTTTCCAGACTCCCGGGGAAATGTTCAATGCCTAGTCCGGCCAGTCGGGCCCTGGCTCCGCCCGCACCCGTCCTGTCAGAAGGGCTCATCCCTTTGAAACACTGTCTGGAAGGAATACATAATAGCTAACTGCCAACTACACCTAGTCATGTAACCAAGGACACAGGCCTCAAATGTTTAGGACAGGAAAATAGCAACATTCTAAAAGTGGAACTTTTAGAATGGCCTTAAAACTCAACTTTACATTCAGAAGGAGCTTCTGTGGAACGGGCATCCACGCATTGCCCTCAGCAAGTTGACTTTCAAATGGTACGATGGAGGTATTGCCTTCCCGGACATTAAGAAATATTATCGGGCCGCCCACCTGGCCGCCATTAATCATGGTAACTATGGGTCACCTGACGATCCCGGCTATCGCATGGACAGATGGCTGCTCCCGGGCGGGAGCTACGACAGAACACTATGTTCCAAACCTGCTCGCCCTCCACTGTTTGGCCCCACTGGACACTCAATATCAGTCTGGCACACTGCCACTAGATCGGTTGGTTGGGAGGGTAACAACAGCAAAAATTGGTAACGGTCAACAGGAGCGCACAGCAAAAGTATAGGTCAATAGTCAGTTCCAAAAATCATGCGTATGATCGGTGCTCAGGAGGAGAGTAGAGATCGGTTACCACGACCTCTAAAGAAACCAATGGAGAGAGAAGATGACCCTATAACAATGTTGCAACTTATGGAAGACTTGGAAATTACCAGATTTCAAAGGGAAGGGAGTGGACTCAAAACTAAGTCCAAGTGGACCCCACAACTTTTACCAGGTAACACTATAGATGTGTTTTTCAAAATGGTCAGTACTGAAATGGATAAAGAAATGGATATAGCACGTAGGATGGGTAAGAGAGGATTACAGCACAATCTTACTTTTGGTGAAAGAGAGGCATTACAAGAACTTATTAATAACAAATCTATCACAATACGTAGTGCCGATAAAGGTGGGAATGTTGTTGTTTTAGACACCCTACATTATAACAATGAAGTCTACTCCCAGCTCAATGATACTGTTTACTATGAGAAACTTACCACCAATCCTCTACCAGAACTTATTGTTAAAATTAATGGGGAAATTAAGATATGGTATGATCTAGCACTCTTGGATCATGATGAATTCCTTTACCTGACTTTGAGTAGTCCCAGGGCACCTTGCCTATATACTCTCCCTAAGGTCCACAAATGCCGGGACAACCCGCCAGGGCGGCCTATTGTCTCCGGCATAGGTGGTCCAACGGAACGTCTATCAGAATTTATAGACTGCTTCCTCAGACAATATGTATACAACCTTCCGTCTTTTATTGAAGATACAAAACATGTTTTAAACCTATTGGAAGACATAATTTGGGAGGATGGCATGTTACTAGTTACACTAGACGTGGTTTCTTTGTATACCATCATTGATCACAGTCTAGGTATACGTGCTCTGGACCACTTTCTAAGCCAAAGACCGGTTGAAATGTATGTTCATACTCAAATGCTATTACGAATGACTAAATTAGTCTTAGAGAACAATGTTTTTTTATTTGACGGTAAGTGGTTTAGACAGCGCCTTGGGACCGCGATGGGCTCACGATTTGCTCCGTCTTTTGCCAACCTATTTATGGGTTGGTTTGAGGCGGAGCGGATCTGGGGCCCGGCGGGAAGTGAATGGACCCAATATATACATTATTGGGGACGTTTCATTGATGATTGCCTGTTGATTTGGACAGGCACAGTGGACTCATTGAAAGGTTTTTTGAATACCTGAATGATAATGTATATAACTTGAAATTTACAACGTCCTATGATAAACAGAGCATTACTTTCTTGGATGTTGAGTTGTTCGTTGAGGGTGACAGAATTAAGAGTAGAATGTTTAGGAAACCTACCAGCTGTAACGCAATACTTCATGCAGAAAGTAGTCATCCTAGCTGTCAGAAAAAAGCCATACCCTATGGTGAATTTATTAGGGCTCGTCGCAATTGTGCGAACGACAATGATTTTGAGAGTAATTTGATGGACATGTCCAATAGATTTCGCCACAGAGGTTACAAGGAGGAGACAATCAGATCAGCTGTATCTAGGGCTAAGAAAATGAAAAGGGAATCTACCCTGAAGAGACAGAAGAAAGATGGTATAACTACTGATCAGAAAGTAAGACTAATTACTAATTATGGTGTTGACAGTTCTAAACTATTCACAATTTTGAAGAAACACTGGCACCTTCTTGTTATGGATACTGACTTAAGACCATATTTACACGATAGGCCAAGCTTGACCTTCAGGAGAGGGACTACATTGAGGAATTTATTAAGTCCGAGTTACCCAAGCAGATTGAATAAAACTGATTGGCTCAATAGTTTTAAGGGCTTTTACAAACGTGGCCGTTGTGTTTCTTGCAGATGGGCTAAAAAGAAGGTACTAACTTTTGAGTATAACAATTCTGGAATCTATACAATTGGAATGTTTATGAACTGCGACACTACTTTTGTGGTTTATGTGATATCATGCTCCTGCGGGAAGATTTATGTGGGGAGCACAATTAGGAGACTCAGGGACAGAATGGCCGAACACTTCAGAGCTTTAAAAAATGGTGATACACGCTATCCGATTGCATCCCACTTAGTACAAAACTATGCAAACAAAGATCAGCATTCTTTTACTTACCATGGTATAGATCATATTAAAGCAGACCCTCGTGGGGGGAACAGACTTTTGATGTTGAGAAGACGTGAAGTTCAATGGTTGATTAAACTGAAGGCCGTGGAAAGCGGTCTCAATGTTGATCATGAATATGAATTTTACTTGGGCAATTAATACTGAAATATTATGTACATTGACATTATGAATGTAGAGCTTGAGCATGTCTTATTGACATGTTGTGATATTGTTTGTCGCCTCTAGGACATACACAATATCCAATGTGCACAATGTATCACATAGAATTGCTGAGACTGTATTGCCTTTATGCCTAATTGATGTTACTATTGTCTGTGCTTAACTTGCTTCAATATGTTGGCGTCATGGATACATATCGTCCAGCTACCCGTAGATTTTGTTTAGGTGAATTGTGAGTTCGAAATGATACATGTTGAGTTGTGTAACCCATGTGTATCGTGGACTACATGGTTAACGCATTGCAGAAAAATAGTTATACATTATACCACTAATATATACTAATATTAGATGATTGCTAATAATATTAGGTGGATTATAATTACTGTTTTTGGTACTTGGATTCCACATGATTAACTCTAAATACAGTCACTAATGATGGCATTGCGAGCCAATCCTACCGATATATCTTATTTATTCTATTTCGACAGGTACAACATAGTACTGATATATATTGTTATTGCTAATTATTATTTTGAGCACCTCCAAACAGAAATCTATAACTATTATGATACTACGATACGGATACACGATTGTCATCCAGGCGGACTTGATCATTACGAAATGGCGCTCCCGAAATTGTTGCTTTTACGCGATATAGTAAAATACATTTAGCCATTACAAGATGGCGCGGTAAGCGGATCTGATCGCTATAGCCTCAGAATTCCTTTCACAGATAGTTTTATGTTGTTATAGATTAGAATTACAACATAGTACTGATATATATATTGTTATTGCTAAATATTATTGGAGCACCTCCGAATAGAAGAGTATACTTATTAAGATACTATGACACGGATACATGATTGTCATTCGGGCGGACTTAACCATTACAAAATGGCGCTCTTTAAATTGTTGCTTTTACGCGATGTAAGTAAAATACATTAGCCATCACAAGATGGCGCGGAAAGCGTATCTGATCGCTATAGCCTTGAAACTTCTTTTACGAGTATTATATAGTACTTTATATATAGTTGTGATGATATATAGAATTTACAGAATTTCCGTAGAGGTGATTACGTATTTCTAGTGAGTACTATGTTGTTATCGATTAGAATCAGGGCGAATTACACCATTACAAAATGGCGCCCTTAGAGATGGTACTTTACATGCAAGTTAGATATCTATATAAAGCCATTACAAGATGGCGCGGACGCTGCACGCCACGGAACACGCGACCCTGAAGATAAGACTTGGTGAGTTTGGAACGAGGTAATTACAATGTGAGCAAGTATTACTATGGACATACTTATTAATGTATGTCTTGATTTTCAGATACGTACTCGTAAGAAATAAGAATTGGATAGTGAGAATTAGGACTACAGTGGAGATTTTCAACGCCTTACACAGTATATTAGGTGAGATTATTTTGTATACATGGGATATAAGGTGCCCAGTACCAACTGGTAATTTGACAGTTGGCAATTACCGATTTAGACATGTGCCTCATTGATTGAATCTATTACTTGTAGGTGTGTTTGCGCTCCACACTCGCCCGAGGATAATACAATTATTTCTATACCTGGATTCAATGAGATTTATATGATTCAGATGTTGATTTTGAATACAACAACCAGACATTGATTTGGTGAGTTATTACCACCCTTTAGCGATGGATAAACGGGACTATAATCTACTGTTTGATTTACTGATGTAGTTACCATATTATAATGGATTCACTTGTAGGTCGTTATACATACAAACTTGAATTGGAATTGGACTGTTACTGATGCTGATGTGCTATTGGATAAGTGCTACTTTCACTGACCTCAATATTAGAGATTTCATGAAGCTAATGGTGAGTTAGTTATTTATTTAAATGGATAGTATGCAATGCGTGATCCTGTTGGCCATGTATCGCATGGTGATCACAAACCACTTATTGAGATGTAACCAGTATAAATAGTTAAGGTTAATGACTTTATGTACACAGAAGCACGAATTTGGCGAATATGTTTCTTCTTTCACATTTACACTGATAATTTGTGGACTAGAACTTGGTTTGAGGGTGTATCCCCTTTACTTTATGTAAAATTGCTTCTCTTATAGATGAACTTTGAAGCAAGTGTTGATATTTGGTTATGTTACTTTATTTGGAATTGATTTTAATTGTTTTGGGTTGCAGCCCTGAAGAAGTCATTGTCTTACAGACTGACGAAACACGTGTTGGCTGCGCTTTTCAATAAATTTGATTTCTAAAGACATTTCTGGATTGAAGTTTGGATGACTATTGGGGATTGAAGACAACATTCGATAAAGATTCTAATTTACAGAGTGCTCGGAGGACTACATAACTATTGACCATTGGTTGGGAGGGTACATTGACATTGGCCGACCCTCTGTGGGACTCCGCCAAACTGGGACACCTGTGGCAGACAAAGGGTTTTGACAGATGGAACATGATAGGTATTTCCCACGTCCAGGACATGTGGGAAAAGGGAGACATAAAAACATTCGCCTCTTTACAGGAGCAACATGACCTAGCCAGCTCAGAACACTTTCGCTACAGACAAATTTGGCATGCCCTGCACCCTGCCTTTCCAAAGGGCTGTTCCCCCCCTGAGTCCTCTCCACTGGAAAGCAGGATATTAGATGGGTATCTCCCGGAGAAATCCATCTCTCTTATTTATAATACACTAATACACAACATGGAGGACCCTCTCAAACAGCTTTGACAAAAATGGATGGCGGACGGTATTGAGCTGGATGACGAGGACTGGCAGGAGGCTGTGTCCTCTCCCAGAGTGGTAGCTATCCCCGCTAGACTGCGACTAGTTTAACTAAAAACATTACACAGAATATACATGACGGGACCTAGACTAGTATTGATGGGAAGGGCACCTACAGGAGACTGTCGTAGGGGGTGTGGCCAGCTGGGCGCGTTCCTTCACATCATCTGGGAATGCTCACTTGTCCAGACCTAATGGAGCGCGTTTCATAGGGTGGTGGGGAAAGTCCTAAGAATCCCCCTGCTCCCACAGGCGCGTAGGTATTTGCTTAACATATGGGAACCTACTGACTTGAATGTAAGCCAAACACAATGGGCCACTCTTGGCTTTATGATCGTAAAGAGGAACATAGCTCAGGATTGGGGGGGGCAGCCACCCCACCAGGGCTAAAAGATTGGAAGATCAACATGGACTGGTGCATGTTCAGTGAAAAGACAGTCTATGTGGCCCGGGGATGCCCATAGAAATGGATCCGGCTATGGGGACCCTGGAACCGTTACAGAGGTAATATCTGTACCCCACCACTCCACATAGACCCGGAAGACATGCCTTCGCCTTGATTGGCCCCGCAGTGTGGGAAATGCTACGACATTGTTAACTTTGTATGTGTCTGATTTAATAAATTCACATCATTTTAATGTGCCATATTTTATTTTAAGTCGAAGACTGTTATTAAAAAGTTTTAAAAAAATAATAAAACTCAACTTTACCATTAAAGGGGATTTTAAATTGCAATTCTCTAGAGACCAAAAATGACATTTCTACTTGTTCCTAATAAAAAATGATCACTTATTAAACTAAATAAGGTAACTCAATGTTATGGTATGAGAGAGGTAGGCCTTGCAGTAATGAAAAATGAATTTAAGACATTGTCACTACTAGGATATGTAAAACTTTAAAGTACATGTCCAATGTTTTAAATACAATGAACCCTCCCCTCTGGGCTGTTTAGGGCCTACTCTATGGGTGACATATGTATTAAAAGGAAGGCTTAGGTCTGGCATAAGGCATATTTTGGCAGGTCAAAATGGCACTTTAAAAGAGCACACTGGTTGCAATGGCAGGCCTGTAAAATATTTTTTAAAGGGCTAATTAAGCGTGTGGCATAATAAGTGCTGCAGGCCCACTAGTGGCATTTAATTTACAGGCCCTGGATACAAATAGTATCACTTTACTAGGAACGTATACATAAATGAAATGTGCCATGTGGGTTTAAGCCAATTTTAACACAGAGATCCCAAGAACATTAGCACTAATAAGCAGTGATAAAGTGCACAGAAACCTAAAAGCAAACAAAAATAGGTTCAGAAACAGGAGGGGTGAAGCAGAAAAGTTTGGGGATGACACTGCAGAGAGGGCCAAGTCCAACACTAAGTCAATAATTCATTCTGGTCTCTACTTCTTTTTTATTCCGCTCTATTTATTGCATTTTACACAGGGTATAACAAAGTGTAATTTCGCCATGGAGGTGCATAAAGGGACTCTGTTGTAGGTTACATAAACAAGCATATACTCATAAAAAGAGTGAGATGAAATATAGATTCTAGTCCATGATTCCTTTGTTCAGCGTGGAACTGTAACATGTACCCTGAGAAGTGGTATAGAATTGAACAACAAACCACATGGTAATAAGGAAGAAACACCAGATCACCCTTGCACAATGCAATCTCTTTGAAAAGAGAAAAAAGGTGGTAAAGAGAGGAGTGTACCTAGGAGGTCCCTGTACTGATGGATTCTGGGTATGGTTGTGGCCGTCTCAAATTTTGTGGAGAGTCAGTAGAAAGGAGGGTGTCCATCACTCTGTTCTCTATTTCTAAGCTCATTGTTGAACAGTTTTTATAAGACAGTAGAAATCCTAGAATCATGTTATAGTTCTGTGCTGCACACCCCTTATTTAAGGACTTCCATGCAGTCTGCAGGAATGTCAGAATCAAATATTTAATGTATGTAGATGCAAAGTTGTATGATACTTTGCTGTCAGAGATTGTAAGAAGTTGGACTAGTGAACATCAATTTGTACCCTGGTATCACACAGGCTTTTTTTTTTAAAGAAGGATGAGTGACGATATTTTAGCAATATCAATATTGACAAATTTGTATTAGTCCCCTTATATGCCTGTTTTGTAGATTTCAAACAGCATTTGATATGATAAATTTGCAATAGAGTAAGTTACACGGTTGGGGAATCCCCCCTCTATTGCTCAGAGCAATTCAGAAGCTGTATTATAACACTCGAATTTGTGTTAAATTAGGGAGGAATAATTGTATTTCAAATAAAATAAAATAAAAACTAATAGGTCTGACACAGCGTGCGGGGGCACTCCTGATTTTTTATCTGTATGTATCAGATGGAAGGCTGCCCTCACGAATTAAAAATCGTGGCCTCCAAGGTTGAACGGTTATGTAGCGATGATTCTTCAATATGCAACTAATAGTGTCTTGTTAAACAAGAGAGGCGCTAGTCTGCATTGTTTGCTCTCTGGCCTTCAGACCTATTGGAAGAAGAATTTTTGGGCAGTGAATCTTTCAAAAACAAATGTATTTATTATTCGGTAAAAAGTTAAAGAAGCCCAGCAACAGGATATTCAAGGGAGTGCATATTATAAGAGCCATATCTTGTAAATATATAGTTGTTTGGCTCTATGAGAGAGGCAGTCATCGATACCATCTGGCCAACTTGAAGGTCAAAGCAGTTTTGACCGGTACTTTTCTGTAACCAATTTTGAAAACATTTGTACAAAATGTATACCTTGCATTAGTTATGACAAAGAAGCTTTGTTGGGCAAGTTACTGTATGCATTAAAACGTCTCCAGCCCAGATAAGATTGGAATTTGACCTGCAAAATCAACAATGGGCCACAAAAGAAGCATTAATAAGTTGCTGTTACAGGTAAAAAGCTGCCACCTATGGAACCGTTACTGTTTAAACTTCATAAAAGATAAGTGTAAAAGTTGGCCCTGTGGTCTGAATAAGCACTCAAGGATCTTGGAATGGAGCAATTTTGGAGCATGAGGCTACCTCATAGTCTTCTGAAAAAGGAGGTCAGACATAGACAGACATAAAGAGACATAAACCTTTTGAATTGGAATACAATGCTCTTAGCAGTTGAAAAGTGTTTCATTTAGTAGGAGGTCCTAATACGGAGAATCCATGAATGCAGCCTATTTCACATATGCTATCAGAAAGTCCCTTAAAACGGATTTTGTGATAAATTAGGTTTAAGCTGTTTGGTTTCAGTAAAGCTGGCCAAAGTTGGAAAAATTAGACAAAGTTTGGGGAATTAACTTTTTTTATGAACTCTTCCACAGTTTCTGTGTTGTGAGAAGTGAGTTATGAAAGTAGACACTTTCTTAAACCATTCTTTCATAGACTTGGTGTGAGAACATGCAATGAGGCATATTTTAATCGCAGAGAAGAACAGCTTTTGTCTGCCTTTGATGCATGCTGGCTACGGAGTCGTATGTATGTCCAATAAGGCTTTTGTAAAGTTCAAGATACATTAATTTCAGAGGGATGTTTTACTTTGTGGTAAACTGTATTTTGTACGCTTTTGTATCTGGAATCGGAAGTTTGTAATCAATCGATTTTTGAGGCTAGAAAGGAGTAACTGTGAATGTCTGCTGGATTAGCGTAGATCTACAGCGTAGATAACAAGCCTGAGAATGCGTGTATTTTACAGAGCCCACATAAGCCATGACTTATCTTTGTTTTAGCTTCTGGTTTGAGGCCCAGCTTTGAGTGAGCAGTCCTGGTTTTAACGAGTGTATACTGTAAGTGTGAATATTTCTAAGCAGGTATAGGCTTTTGAGAATCAAACTGATGTGAATATTTATCAAGCAGCGTTTTACTACAATTGTGATGGTTTAATTAACTGTACAATAAAGAGGGCTCTGGTACTGATGGATTATTTTGAAGGTAGAATGCTTCACCAGGTCAGCGACAGGAGGTGCCTAGGTTGGAGCAACTTTCTGGAGGACACTTCAGATCTGGTCATTAATTATGGGATTCCATCGTTAAAAAAAAAATAGAAACGTTTACTTCTGCCATTTATTTTTCTGTGACATTTTTCCTTACATTTGGTTTTCAGTGGATTCTGAATGCAACATTTATTCTTACTGCTTTCACTGGTCGTCTTTTACCTTTTTCCATATTCAGTGAACTCTTACTTATGTTTCCTCACTTTCAATGTACTTCACTTCATACACTTTCTCGGAAGATTGTCATGTCACTCAGGCAAAGCTATCATAGTTTAGCCAAGACAGTACTCAATTAAACTGTTTGCCTTATATGGATCGAACAACTGGTTATTCCATTATGGGCCAGCTTCGAACACCTTTGATTTGGGCTTACCAAGATTCTCAGCATCTAGACTGGCGAGATCGAGGAACACAGTGCAATACAACTAACTATGGTCTGATGATATGAACATAGCACTACAGTATTCACACAGTAGCACTGTCTACCAGGTGTCAAGAGAATTAATTTTTAACATCACCTGCATGGCCAACTGACATTCATCAGTCAGGCAGAATCGAATATGCTGTGATCATTTGACATACATTGAAGACATCAAGTTAAATCTTACTTTACTTAGATGTACAACACATCTGCTGTGAAAATGTTACTGGAAAATACATTGCATAGGAAAAGTACAAAAGATCTTAATTTAATTGGTTGTATGACGTTACAATGCATTCCGTTGCAAGGCATGCCTTTACCACGCGTGCGTTACAACGCGAATGCCATTACCACGCATATCCTTTACCTTGAAAATGCCTTTACCACGCATACCTTTACAACGATTTTCTTTGTATAACCATGCATGATAATGGCATTTTCTTGGTAAAGGTTATCTTCGATCCCTGCCCTAATTAATTTAACTGCTCCCCTGCACCCTAATTTTTTTTGATTATACCCCTTCCCTGTACCCCCATTCCTTCTAATAATTACTCCTGCCCGGAACACTAAAAATCTTGCCAAACGCGATTCCCCCACCCACAAACCCTTCTTTCAAATATCCCTCCCCTGAACCCTAAAAATGTACCTCTGTGCTTCACCACCCCCTCATTCCTTTAATTTTTTTTAAACTAAATTCCCCCTTACCTCTCCACGTCCTCTCCACTCCAAGCAATTCCGATTTGCATTGCACGTCGTAAAGAGGAAGCGGTAGTGTCTTTCCGTTTCCTCTAACGACGCCGATTGCCTCCACATCTTTTTTCTACAGAAACAGAAAACGACGGACACAGGTGCCTTTTATTTTGGGGTGGGAGACCCCCTTGCCCCCTTTTTGAATCCCACACATTTTATTTGGGGGGGAGAGACCCCCTCAAGTCCCCTTTACCTTTAACACACATGCCTTTACTACGTATCTCGTGGTAACCACGCATGCGTTGTAAAGCATGAGTGGTTAAGTGTATGCGTGGAAACTGCTGCGTTGTAGTGGCTGTTTCCCCATTTAATTGAGGTCAGACTATCATCACAAATTTCAAAGTGGTCACCTAGGTTAAAGTGGCTGGAACTCAGATGATTTCTGGAAAAACAAACTGGCATGTACCAGATTTTATAGCAGTACGGGAACCCCGTCCATTAGCCCCCGTCCCGATCCCCTTCCCATCTGCCACCTCCTTGTCTCTTGTACTTGGCTGACTATCGTTCCCAGTTCTTCCAATTCATCTCCGAGTCATTGACACCCTTATCCCATCACTGGCCCCCATATATAGTAACACAATATGCATCCTGAATTGGGGCCGCGCACCGCTGTCAACTGCCACCGCTTTGCCTTATCTGCGAGCTCTCACTACATTTCCTGTATGGCATTGGGAGACACTTTAAGGATATATCATGGGGGGGGGAATAGGACTAAAAGATGGTTAAAAAAGCAGCTTTTACGGCAGTGGTTTAGATTGACACCTACCTCTTCCTGTATCCTAATACTTCATATTAACAATGGTGGTTGAGCTCTTGAGCAGAACCTGCAGAGGAGAAGAGAGGGACAGAATACATTTGCTAAACTTCCTGATGAGAACCATCACTGCTATTGTAGTAGCAGTAAAAGGTTCTTTGAATACGCCCATTTAAGATTAAAGTAGTCCCACTGCTCAAGTGGTACTATGTTGCCACGGATTTTCAGGTTTCTGGTATTCCTGTTCACTGTTCCGGTTTTGTTTATTGGCATAGATTAGGATGGATTAGAGGATGTGGCCTAATGGCTAAAGCGGTTGACCTTGAAGCCAGGGAACCGGGTTTGCCTTGACAGGGACGCTCAATATCCTGTGATTCTGGGCAAATCACTTAATCTCCCCGTGCCTAACAAAATGAATGTGTCCGTCTGGAACGTAATTGTTGCTCAAGTACAGCACTCCGATAACTTCGGGTCAAGTTTGTGCCATATAAAACAAAATAAACAAATCTTGTGCGGGGATGGTTAGGGCCTTTAACCCCTTCGCTGCTGGCCCGTTTCCGCCGCTGTGCGGTAAACAAACGAACAGGGCGGGGCCGTGACGAACCCCAGCCGTCATCAGCACACGAGCACCGCAGAGCGTGACGGCTGGGGTTCGTCACCAGCATGCAATGGGTTAACAGACCAAAAGATGGTAGTTTGAAGTCCTCTTAATCATTCAATGCAGGCTGGTACATATGACAAGGGTCATACATTTAAGAAAGGACTTCTATGGATATGGGAATACTTGTAGTAATTGAGCATTCTTTAAATTTCTCTCTTGGTGATTGCAGAATACTCTTGTCACCACCACAAGACCTTTTGAAGCATTATATCAGCATTCCAATTGCTATCCAGTATACATCTTAGAATCATACAGCTGAACCATTTGGAGGTAGGTAGGGTCGGTGAAGCGAATACATGATTACCGTTTGAGAAAGGCAAGAATACTTCAATCCCAAGTTTAATGTTTTGGTTTTTTATGGGTGTTCGTCCACCTCCTTTCTTAACATTTGTTTGTGCAGGGGTGTTGCCCTAATGGGATCGAAATGAAGTAAAATCATCTCTGGACTTAATGACTGGTTGCTGAACTTTTGAGGTCACCGGGGCAGGGTAATAACAAAGTGTGGCATTGCATTTTCCTTTCGTAGTAATAACATGCAAATTCTATTTCAGGTCCCAGTCTGTCTGGCTCTTATAGTTCAAAGTATGGAGCATAGCTGTAAGACCTTTTGACTGTTCCATTTTCTCTCATACTCCAGCTTTTGACTGGCTGTGCTATTCTTATGCTTCAGTAGTACACGATTTTGACATCCTATGAGCCACGAAAAGATTTTATTTTGTTCAAACTTTTCATTCTGAAATTTCTTCTTCTATTTGTTTAGTCAAAGGAGCAAATACAAACAACTACCAAAAAGAATAGAATTTCTACTCACTAGCTGACCTTACCACTAATGTTGCCCTTTCGGGATTTTTCTTCACAATATCAAGTCCTGCCTATTCTCGATCATTGGTTCATTCCTTATTTTGAGGGGCAAATCTAGACAGTTGATAAGTGGGACTAACCAATTATTTGGGGGTTTGTCATGGTGCAATGCATACTGCGCCACCCAGTGCTTTGATATCAGTTTTTATCCTTTTTTACCCACGCACTTAGAGGTGGTGACGAGACGATAAATTATAAGGAATTCTGAGCACAAAACACAAACTTCAATACCACATATACAGTACAATAACCACTCCTCAGAGTGGGGAGATGAGGAAGCAAGTGAGGAATTTAAAGTTATATTCGCCAGAAAGACCATTATCGAAGGTAAGTAAATGTTTCTTCTAATGGATACTTTGACCTGCAGATTCCTCACCTCATCAATGAATAGCAAATCAATACCAAAGCAGTAAAAAGGAAACTAAACACAAAGTATACCAGTAGAAAGTAAGCAAAGGTAACTCACTATAACGACAAAGCTTACAAGGTGTCAGGAACCCAAACATTCAGCAGAGGCTGAAAGCATAAGGTTAAGCACAAAGTGTAGGCAGAGGCTGGCAAATTGTCACAGCTCAAACAACTGGCAGCAGAACCAAGACAGCCATTCACTGCATGGTGCACTCAAAAGGAACATCAATCAGCCTATGGAACCAGAGGAAGATGCATCATCACAAAAACAGCAAAACCAAAGCAGAGCTGGGCCACCAATTGTTACTGACCACTATCCAGCAAACAGAACATAAAGGCATCAGATTTGCCACAAACCACTTGCCCAAATAGTCAAGAAGAGACCTAATTGAGGCCCCATCACGGAACAAAGAGTAATGGCACAGAGAAATAAGAGACAAGAAAACAGCACAAGGCCATCTTAAGTGCATCCACATGTGCCCAGGTCACAGCAAGAACAGATCAGACTATGATGATCCAATACATCAAACACCCACAACCTAAAGCATATAACAGATCGAAATCTAATAAGGTAGACTGTCCTTAAACTATGTGAGATCAACCAAAAAAGATCGGAAACGTAACCTAAAGAAAGTTGCAACTGAAGCGCACAAGGCAACGAAGCAAGATCCACACTGTCCTACCCAATGGTACTTCAACCGACCAGAGTGGATATTAAATAAACCTGACAGGCAACCAACAAGGGAAGTCAAGAAGGTCACAGAAAACATAAGAAAACATATGACAGAAAGAGGTGCGGAGAGGGGGCCAAAAACGCATGCCACCTAACAAGGACAGAGTACACATAAGAATAAATCAACCAGTAACCGAGGTGTGACCCCCAGGAACATCATTTAATGCAAAACAGGAATCACCTGGACAGTTGTAGGCTTCAATCACCAAGAACAATCTACAAGAGAACAATAGGACTCCTTGAAGGACATTCCATATGAACTGATCAATACTAAAAAAGAGAAACCATCAAGATGTCAAAATCCATACTCCAGAAGTGGAAGTAGTAATGAAAAAAAGCCAGACCATGGCACAAACGCCAGTCCAATCAAATTCTACTAACGGCAGGATCCCCTGTGAAAACCAGAACACCTGCCTTATAAACCTGAGAAACAAGACTGAAGAAGCAGTGACATGAACACCAGAAGTGACACCTTTGTTACTACAGCACATGCAAGTACAGGTGAAAAGTCGTTTCAGAGACTCCCCAATATATGAAAGTTCCCAAGATATGACACTTCCCGCCAGCACTAGGGACAATAGAAGAGTCTCTTATAGTCCCCGGAAGTTGAACCATCAAGTGGCTGCCCATGCATTGTCCGTAATCTATGCACAGGAGAAGCCAGCGATCTAAAACAAACCAGGAGGAGGAATGATACTGTTGGTACTTCTCCAAGACTCGTTCAGCTCCTACTGTAAACAAGTGAAATTTCAGAAAATATATCCAACATGTTAGTCCAGACAGTCCTCGAGACACAAGAGGCACCAAATCCAACACAAACACTATGGTGTAGACACAGTAAGCCCATTAACCTTTCCACAGTATGGAGGACCAATTGAAGAAGTTGTTTAGCAATTTCAAATCAATTCAAGCCGCAAGGGAGTATCGGACCTGCAGGCTTACAGCATTATATGAGTGAGGTAGGGTACCACCTGGTGAGAAAACCTTCTTATCCAATGTATTCAACCACTTCTAGCCAATGTCTGACACAGCAGACGAAGATTGAGAGGGAGGTTCATCTGCAACAGAATACAAAGACAGGGTTTGAAAACAGAAACTCAAGAGTCACTAGTAGTCAGGCGTGAACGCAATGCACCTCTGACAAAACAGCCATAGCAGAGGTTGGTCTATTCCATATAACGTAACTAATTCCATCTGCGTCTTATTAGAGGGCAGCAAGAACTTTGAGGAGGATGTACCACACTGGAGAATTTCAGTCAAGGAAATAGTTTTAACCACCATAATTTGTACAGTAACGTACAAAACCTCTGTAGCATTACACAGAGTATATTTTAAAGAGAATATATCCTGTGGGGGAACGTTTGGCAACAATTCAAATATAAACCTTATACTCGGACTTCTACCCAGTGGCAGCATGGAACCCTCACCCACCCTGGAGTCTGGGGAAAAGAAGGCACAATCGCTTTCACCTTCTCATACACATATCCCAAAGACATAACAGAGGAATCAGAGGACCCAGAAGAGCCACATGCCTGAGACTCAGGGTGCCAGGAGATGCCTCGCCAAGAGCAGGTCAGAAACGCCAGTCAACTCCAACCTATGGAACACCTGACACTGGAGAACCAAGCTAGTGGCCTCTGCTGGAGCCAGACACCATCTGTTGTACCAGCTCACAGTTTAAGTAGGTTTCAGCAAGTTTTCAACATTGCTAGCATTAGTATGAGCAGCCTGTTGGGACTGCAGACAGCGTAGAAGTTTTTTTTTTAAAGTTTCTTCGTATAGTGTTTTTCTGGTGGTGTGTGTTTCATTAAATAGCATACAAAGAAATTAAGTGAACAGGATGAAATAACTTTTGGATCACTAATGACTGGGGTGAGGAAGAGGGACAAGACAGTAATGGTCCACGGTAATCTTCATTACTAGTCCTCTCTTCTTTGTCTCAGCCCTTTAAACCGTACCTAAATCCGTCCAAGCATCCTGTGGGAGCATTTAATTTGGACTTTTAGGTGGCTTTCTTGACACCAAAGAACGAATTCCGCTTGGAATGTTATTTTTGGTCTCTAGAAGGTTGTTTAAGAATGTGTCTGTGGGAAGCAGAATTCATTTGGTGCATACTCACCTCATATCTGTAACCACTGAGATGAGGAAAAGAGGACTTAGACTTAGAAATGACCAGTATGTATGCATTTCAATTCTTACCCTTCGAATTCCCTCTTGCTAGTGACTTACTCACAGGTCCTAAACTACAGGTTTTCATTCCAAGTTCTTCTCATACCAACGATAATATGCAAAGGTATTCAATTTACAGGTGCGCCCCATCTGCTACAGTTCATGTGGTCTTTTCCCCTACTCATCAGGAATGTCTCCAGCACTACCAGAGGTGAGCATCTTTACAATATATTGGCATCTCAGATCCAAGACTATTTGCACATTTGAAACCATAATAATCATGTCTAAAGAAATTCAATGATAACTTTCTTTCCTTCATCAGGCTATGAGCGTTATCGTAAGAAACAGAAGCCTTAGAGATGGTGATGCCATCCAGGAATTATTAATTTATAAACAGATTGGATTATGGAAACGCTGTGTACTTGGGTCTTCCGGATTACCTGCTTAATAGACTACAGGCTGTCCAGAATTTGGCACCTCAAATTATTTTGAATATCACCCCCAAAGCCTCATATTTCCTCCCACTTGAAGGTTCTTCAATGTTCCCTCTAGAAGTCTCTGATCTTCCACTGACCGGTTGGCTAAGATCCCAAAGATTCATCGAGCGAGAATTGGAGGCAGGTCCTTCTCCTATCTCGGGTCGGTAGCTTGGAACAAACTTCCCATAAAACAGCGTGCAACAGTTGAGACATCTGTTTTTAAGAAAAAATGAAAACTTGGATGTTTCAACAGGAATAGGGCCACTGTTTGCAGGTGGAGAATGCCTTAAGGCTAGCACTGGGAAACTCATTTGAGTAGCCGAGCGCTTTATAAATTTCATATCATAACATATATATGTATATATAGTCAGCATGGTTATACATATTTGTAGCTTGATTAAACAAGATACAAATATGTATAACCATGCTGACGTTGTTTACCATTCCAACATGTCTGCCACTTATACTTTACTTTTCTTTGTCCCATGTCTATGTCGATGAATGTACTGTGACCATGAACTTTACTTTTACCTTACTTAATGCCGGATTATTTTGTGTTGGGTTACACGTGAACAAGGCTGTTGAGCTGAAACGCGTTGTGTAATAAACTGCATCTTCTACATTTGGGTTCCTTTGCCTTAATGCCCGAGAGCGCATGATGAACTTTGCTATATATACACACACAGAGGGGATCGAATGACATCAAGAGTGGATTGTATTGAATCTGTAAGGTGACTGTATGATCTGTAGTAGGATTTCCTAATTGTATGTGTTTACCAGCAACGTATCTCACTCATCATTCATTCTGTTTCTGAGAAAACAGGCTGGGGCTTAATGTAAAGATGTCTTCTTCTGGGGGACTGATTATGAGTCCCCTAAAACGGAGGAGGCAGAGTGCAGAATATTTGTACTGTTACAAAAGAAGCAATTTTATTGTATGTGTAAGAAGGAATGTTGCAGACAAATCTTGCCCAGGCCCATATTACAGAAAGAATCTTGCACCGCGGCAAAAATGAGAAATAGATTGTGAAGCTAATACTAAACTTATATAAGATAATATTTTTGCTTATAAATCGTTTGACGTGTCATATAGATTGCAACAATGAGCCCCTACTGTATGAATACCATTTTAAAATTGTTATTTTTCAAATAATTATCTAGTAAAATATAGAATAAACGATTTTGCCTCAAACATAAACCACTCTTACACATTTGGAAAGTGGAGAAATGTATTATCTATCATTACGTAAACATAGCAAAAAATAATCCGTTTGTGCCATGCAGGAAAAATGCTGCAAATGGATTTACTGTGCCAGTGTGGTGTTTCTTTAATGCAGCCATAGATAAAGCGTTAAGAGTAGCCTTGCCAAGAAGGCAGTGCGAAAATCAAGGAGAATCGAAATAACAGCCATCAAAACTAAAAAGAAAAAAACAGCTCAACACATCAAAATCAGCAGCAAACGTTTGGAAGAGCAGTCCCTCAAGTCTCACTTTGACAGCAGTAAAAACAGAGTTGTGTGTCAACAAACAAGAACATTCTATTGAGGGGGGGCGTTACTGGTCGAAAGCAGCATCTCTGCCCATTCTGTTATGAGATGCTGTCTCCAATAAAGGTCCCGAGCCGTACTAAGAACACAGTTGTGTGTCGGTGACTCATTATTTATTAATCGTCGAGTCGTTTCTTAGAGTGTATAACATCATACGAGGAAGGTTGAGGGGAGCCCGCGTCGCACTACAGTATGGTCAAGAAGTTGAATGCTCATTAATCGGGAACAAGCAGTTGCTCCGTTCAGAGGAAGAGAAGAGGGAAGAGACGTCATCTCATCCCAGGCGCCAGCGTAGGTTATACAGTGGTGGAGTGGTGGCAGGCAGAGATAAAGCGAATGAAAGGATAGCTAAGGAGCATCATCATAGAAGTTCCTGAATTATAAACATTTCAGGCCACTATTATGCAGGATCACTTCGGTATGAATAAAGGCAGAATAATGAAATCACACTACAAATGTAGATTATTAGTTTAACAATTGGTACATTAATGCTGCTGGCATGCCCCAGAACATCTAGAGGCCCCATTCTTGAATCCCCGACTCATGGAGATCCTACGGGGCTCTGAGGACTCATCCAGGCTGACAGTGAACCGTGATAAGTCTACACTGGCACCAGTCAGAGGTGGCTTTTCCATGAGTTGGGTAGACGCTAGACTGCGTGTGGCGGTGGACCATTTTCCGCACCTCGTTATCATGATTGCACACTCCCCATAATGGTGTTGGAATCTCAATATCGCACAGCTCCTGACCAAGGCTAACAGAGAATTCAAAGTGTGGGTGCTCTCATTGCTTTCCCAGGCTGACAGCAGGGCCATTTTCCTTCCACCGCTTCCCCGATGTCCTGCAGCACTACCCACACCCCCTCCATCCTTCATTCTTCATGATCTCCAGTCTACTCTCAGTGCTGTCACCTGGGCGGGGAAGATTACCCGAGTGTCATTTGCAAAGTGCTGACAATCCCCATATGACGCGGGCTTGGATTGGTCAGACATTCAGCTGTACTAATGGGCCTCCCAGATGGTTCTATTCAATGACTCGCTACCTAGTAATAGAGACAATCCTACCTATATATTGGAGCTGGAATCCACTGAGGCTCAAGGGGGTCATATATCTACTGGACATGCCTTCTCTGCTGGCATGCAGTGCCTAGGCACATTAAATTGCATCAAACTCTAATGACCATGCATACCCTGTGATAGGGCATGTGCCTGACACATGCAGCAAGGCTCCCAGGAGTCTCTCAGTGAGATCTGATTTGTATGTCTGGAAGGGGAGTCACATTAAAACTTTCAAGGTAATGAGAGCAGAGTTTCAACAGCACAAAACACAGTTATACCGCTAACTCCAGTTGAGACATGCACTTGCTTCCCATTGAGACAGACTCACTGGGTTGCACAGCCATAGCCCCCTGGACACACAGCTGGTACTGGAGAAGCTTGGTAGAGGGGTATCTTACAGCTGTACCACTGTGTGCAGTTCACCCAACCAACTTGAGAAATTGCTGGTGGCAAACTTGAGAAAGCAACGAATGGACGGAAGCCAAAATGGCCCCAGAGTGTTGGTGATCTCCATGCGTCTCAGACTCATCTAGTTCAAATACCTTTAGCATTACTACTACGGTCCTGCAAGTCTGTGGTAAGTGGGCAGGGCTGTTAGCCTCAACTGCCTTAGGTGCAGAACCTCAGCCAGAACATTCTAACACAAGGTAATAGGGTGTTATCAGTCCGAAAGTACTGGCCTTCAATAGACAGAGCACTTGGGAGTGTCCTGGGCATACTGCTAGACCTAAAGGTTATCCTAATGGGGCGCATTGATGACTTTAGTGGCCCATGCTGTGCCCGCACTCTAGTTCCAATAAGATATATAATAGAAAAGAGAGACAACGTGGTTATTGGATAGACAGCGACCCCCCTCACAGCCACAGAATGGACCAGTGGAATGGACCAAGTGCCAAAGTGGAAGAAATGGTATATAAAAATAGAGATGTGAGAAAGAAATATGCTAAGATATGAATCCCCTGGCTTGAGTTTACATCCCCCTTGTAATTAATTGCCCACCTACTGAGACTAGTATGTCCTGGTTCTGTTGCACCACTCCCAAGCTGTGCTGTGACATGGTAGGCTGGTAGTAGACACAACTAAGTTGTGTTCTGTATTCTATTTCTGTTTATGTAAAAGTAAAAACCAATAAAAAAATTGAAAAAAGAATAACAATTGGTTCATATCATCAGTTTTTGTTCTCTCATCACATTCTACACACGTCCAACTGCCTCAGTCTTCCCTCATGGGCAAAAGGGGAGAGAGGTAGAAGGCCAAGTTCTCCTAAGTGGGAGCTACATGTCTACCATAGGAGTATCCCGTAATAGAGGACAGAAAAATTCAACACCATCGTCGATCTACCTGGGTTTAAATCACAACCATTTCAACTTTGCACTTGAAAATCCACATTCTCATTCTAACTGGAGTCTCTGGGAAGTTATCCAGAATCTGCCTGAATATTTCCATTCAATCATGAATCCTGTATATTACTGTCTCGAATGAAGCCATGCCATGCAGAACACTTCCGTCATCCACTCGTCCATCCATCCAGTCTCTCAGCGCGCACATCTTAGCCACTGTCAGAGAGGTGGTGATTGACCTGCACCACTAGGTGTTGATCCCAGAGAAGCCCACATTGTCATTCAGTGGAGAAAGAGAAAACCATGACCAGTGAAGGACCACAGGCTAGTCAAAACGGATGACTAGGAGACATGTTAGTGGGGACAGTTAGTTTCCCATCAGCCAAAGTCGTTCAGCAAAGGACCAGAGCGGCGATTGTGGTCACAATGATAGTATGGCAGCAGTGGTGATTAAAGATTGGCAGAGGTTAAGGTTATTAGGAGCGACTGATTATGTTGCCCTAAGTGCTTCGCTGTTGTTGCTTTCTTCATGTTGTCTCTGTACTATGGACACTGCCGTTGTCCAGCTTTGCTTTTTATAGCTGCACCATCCTTGATATTAAGCTTGTGATCCGGGGAATGTATGATAGGAATTATAACAAAAACGGTGGGAAAAGGGTCAAAGGGGTGTTTTAAGACCGTGCCTAGGTTATACCCCCCATCAACGATATTTACAACAAAGAAACCTAGGGGTCTCACAGAGAGGAATACAAAGAAACCTCAATCCATCATAGACGGAGTCTAGATGGGTGCAGCAATGATTGGAGTGGGATAGACAATATATTAAACAGAAGATATGTCTGTGATTGTGAATAGAACCCGCTCAGTATTCATAGGATACCCATCAAAGTATTGCATGATCAATTTTATCATCTGGTCATCCCACAGCGGTAATGAGTCTCTAGATCATTGAGACCAAAATCTTACCTGTCAGAGAGCGGGGTCACTGCCCACAAGCACTTAATGACCAAATGAATATGAGCAAATGGGTAGCAGTGCAGTGCAAAAAAAGTGGTGAGTTAAGATAGGATAGAGGACAGAAAGGTGGACAATTTTATTGAGAATATGACCTCTTTATTTGTAATTTGATTCAACACTTTGCAGTAGCAACGTTATGAACAGAGGCCCTGAAGAAAGCCTTGGGTCTTCCCCATTGAGGCTGAAACATGTTGGCCCTAATGCAGTAATTTGTTTCACACTGCATCCTTGCACTGTTCTTCTTGTTTTTAATTAGGAAGAGGTCATATTCTCAATAAAATTGTCCACCTTTCTGTCCTCTATCCTATCTTAACTCACCACTTTTTTTGCACTGCACTGCTACCCATTTGCTCATATTCATTTGGTCATTAAGTGCTTGTGGGCAGTGATCCCGCTCTCTGACAGGGTAAGATTTTGGTCTCAATGATCTAGAGACTCATTACCGCTGTGGGATGACCAGATGATAAAATTGATCATGCAATACTTTGATGGGTATCCTATGAATACTGAGCGGGTTCTATTCACAATCACAGACATATCTTCTGTTTAATATATTGTCTATCCCACTCCAATCGTTGCATCACCCATCTAGACTCCGTCTATGATGGATTGAGGTTTCTTTGTATTCCTCTCTGTGAGACCCCTAGGTTTCTTTGTTGTAAACATGTATGATAGTAGACATTGCACTCCAGGGATGCCTGACCTCCCAGCAGTGACTGGAGCATGGCTGATGAGGAGGCCACAGTAGCCAAGGAGTGCGGAGTTGTCTCACCTATGCTCCTTTAGTCTTCCCCGAGTGTCCCCATGAATCATCGAGGTGAAAGCGGCAGTGGAGTGGGTGGAACAGTTAAAGGTGATGTCAGTGGGAGCTAGGTCAGCTCTGGGGGGGACGAATCCCACGGCCTCATGCGAACCACCAACGAAGAATCTTTGCAAGTTTGTATTCTCTATATAAGAGAGATTCCTCAGGGTCGCACCACGTCGTGTTTTTGATTTTGATTTTTGATTTGAAAGGAATTTGTTAAGCGCGGCTAACACCATTAGGTTTCTTGGCGCTGTGCTGGGAAGTGATAGAAGAATAAATGGAAAGAAAACAGAATCTAAGGATACGAGATAGTAAAGAGAAAAGTTTTAAGAAGTGATCTAAAGCCAGAGTATGAAGGTGCTAATCTGAGGGAAAGAGGAAGGGAATTCCAGAAGGATGGGGCCAAAAGAGAGAACCTAAGGCCCCCGTGTTTTTTCCTCTTGAACCTAGGGATGGATAGCAGGGCCATTTGGGATGAGCGCAAGGTACGGGACGGAGTATAAGAGTGAAGAAGAGAAGAAATAAAGGAAGGACCTGAACCAGAGAGGGACTTATAGATGGTACAGCCTAACTTGAATTGGCAGCGGGCAGAAACCGGCAGCCAATGAAGACTCTTTAAAAGTGGGCGAACATGCTGATCTCTAGGCTGGTGAAAAATCAGGCGAGCAGCCTGATTTTGTATCAGCTGGAGTCTTCTCTGTTGATACTCAGGAATACCGACGTATAGCGCGTTGGCGTAGTCGAGTCGACTGATCACCAACGCCAAGAGTGCCAACGTGAGCGCTTCGATGGTTAGAAGACGAGATATTTTCCGGAGTTTCCTGAGTTGGAAGTGGCTGGCGGACACCACTGCACTAATGTGGGGGGTCATTGAAAGATCATTGCTGATAATGACACCCAGGCTTTTAGCAGAATGGACTGGAGAGGGAGGGCTTCCAAGACTGGCAGGCCAGATGGACGGTTGCCATGGGTTGGAGGCTCCCCCGACAAGAATTAGTTCAGTCTTGTCGGGGTTAAGCTTAAGATGATTTGAGCTCATCCAGTCACTGATGAAGCAGAGTGTGTTTTGAAAAGTGGAAATGGAATCCTCAGAGAAATCAATATCAAAAATTAATTGGATATCGTCCGCGTAGTTGAACGCAGTAACGTTCAACTCGCGGAGAGCACGAAGTAGCGGGGCCAAGTACAGATTAAAAAGAAGAGGGGATAATGAAGAGCCCTGGGGGACACCACAGGACAGCTCAACCTGAGTGGCGGAGAACTGAGATAGCCTGACAGCTTGTTGTCGTCCCGTCAGAAAGGACTGAACCCAATCAAGGGCGGTCCCTCGGATGCCGGCCTCTTCGACACGGTCGACCAGGATCCCATGGTCGACCGTGTCAAAGGCGGCCGATAAATCCAGAAGGACCAGGGCTTGTCGGATGTTAACATCAGCCCCTCTGCGCAGTTCATCCATCACGGAGAGAATGACAGCCTCCGTTGAGTGCGCAGGTCTAAACCCTGCCTGCTTAGAATCCAGGACACACGAGTCCTCAATGAAGGAACTAAGTGTGGAAGTCACATGCGATTCCAGAACTTTGCTGAGGAAGGGGAGAAGGGATATAGGGCGGTAGTTACTCAGGGTGGAGGGGTCTGCTGAAGGTTTTTTTAAGATGGCGACCACCTCGGCTTGTTTAAAGGAGCAGGGGACGGCCCCAGTGACCAGAGAACTATTAATAAGGGCCAGTGGGGGTTCAGGACAGGAGATGAAAGCTGCTCGAAGAACCAGAGGGGGGCAGCAATCACGGGGAGAGCCAGAAGAAATTTTTTGCAGAAGCGAAAAAAAAGTGGTCATCGGAATGGGGGGGATAGTAGTAAGAGTGTGGGAATTGGAGTATTTAGAGAACTCAGGGGATAAGGAATGAGCAGGTAAAGTTTGGGCAGCAATACTAGCTTTGATTTTAGCTATTTTTTCAATAAAAAAAATATTCAAAGAATCGCAGAGAGTTTGAGAGGGAAGTGGCCCTGGTGTGAGCCTGGCTGGGTTAGATAGTTCCTCCACAATGGCAAATATGTCTTTCGACTTATTTGTGGAATCCATAATTTTGGTGGAAAAGTAGGAGGATTTAGCAGAGGCTATAGCGATTTTATATTTTTTCAGTAAAGAGGAAAATACCTCCTTATTCTCAGGGGAATAACCTCGACGCCAACGTCGTTCTGCTTGGCGGAGGCCTAATTTGAGAGCTCTCAGGTCCTCGGTGAACCACCTTTGAGCATCGTGTCCGCGTCTGGCTCTGACTAATTTTAGTGGAGCTACAGCGTCAGCGGCGGAGGTGAGCCAGCGATTGAGGTGTTGGGCATATTTTAATTAATGGCAGTAGGGGCCGTATCATATATAGAGATCTGTGTCAGTATTTGAATATGTCAGAAGTAAAATCTGGTCGTGGTATTTCCCAGAACGTGCTTGAATTGATGTCTGCACCATTACCCACCAAATATTTAATTTTGCATTATGGTCAGAGGTATTTCAATAGCATTTCGAACAATACATTGAAATATCGCTGCCAGCTTTTACAGCGGACAGGTGCAAACATTCTATGAAAAAGATACTACCAATGAGGCCGACCGTTATAAATTCGTACATTCTCGACATTTAAAATGGTACATTTCTGTTCGGAAATTAAAATTTACGGAGAACAGAACAATACATCAGAACTAAGCAAACGAAAACAAATAAACCCGCCCGACACAGGGATGCCGCTTTATCACTCTCTTCTGCCTACCTGGACCAGGCTGATCTAACAATGCTATTTTTCTTTCCTTTCCAAATGTGCAGTTGGTGAATCAAATGTGAAAGAAAGATCAATTTCACTTCAAGGCAGTAAATGAGCTTCGGACGAGTCTTGTTTCAATTTATGGGAGGAGTGTGGCTACTCTCAGGTGGTGGTGTGCTTTGCCAATCTGGAAAACTAGATCAAATCACCAAAATACCTTCAGGCTTTTTCTAAATAAGAACAAAACAATGTGAATTGTTATGCACTTGTGCTCCAGATGGTACATCGTCATTCATAATCGCTTAAATTATACATTTTTCACAGTTTATCGCACTGCATAAGAGGTGGGTTTAGATGTGGATATTTCACCTCAGTGCATGGCATGACATGTGTGACCCCACAACAACTCACAACCTTGTTCGTTGCAGTTGCCAATGGGCGTTTTGCTGTCGGTCAGAATATGCACATCACTCCCTTAGGTGAAAGGCAGAAAGTCCATGAGAGGCAGCTGGACGGCACACAGCGCTGGAAAGTGAATGTGGTGCCTCTGCTCCAGTGGAGACCAGAGGCTTCTGATCTCCAACTCCTCTAGGCGGCCTACCCCGCCCCAAGCCACAGCCGATGCATCCGTCACCACCATGACCTGCTGCAATTCGGGCTGGAATCCTTCACTCCATCCATCAAGGTCCAGGGCTGCCTCATCAAACACACAGATGTTGTCCGAGAGGCACTCCTAGTGCTGAGCCTATTAGTTCCAATGCCGAGCCCACATAGGCCAACAGACATAAGGCACAAACAAGCAAGTTACATGAGGCCAGGAGACCAAGAGGCCTCAGAACCATCAGGCCTGATTATCTGGTCACTGTTAGGTTTTAAGGTTGTCGCTTTCTAATGCATAGAGAAGCATCTGGGTACAAACACTCAACAAATTATTTATAACATATTGTGCCAGACTCGCTGAGAGGTGGAAATGCTTTGAATCCTACTGTGTCCAAAACAGCAGCTATAAAAGAAAATCTGTGCACTGGCCGAAACTAAGATTTCAGCTTGTTAATGGAGAACTAAAAGGAAGATAGGAGTGAAATGGTTGTCCACAGGTGGTCCACAACTGACTGTCCCTAGCCCGCCTTTAACAGCCAGTCTTTCACAGTACAGGAAGGCATGCACTTTCGAACTACACACATGGCCAGCAACAACCACCATCACATTCGTAAATACCAGGAGGGTCAAGGAGATGCTGAACGGCAGGACAGTGAACTGAAAGTATTACTTCCCTACAGCAAATCAGAGGAAAGACCTAAGGTAATGTAAGAAAGCAGGCATCTTCAAAGTCCAAGGACACCATCCAATTTTTCTGATCTAAAGCAGAAAAGACCTCGGCCAAAGTCAGCATCTTGAATTCTTTCCTTCAGAAGAAAGGTGTCCAAAAACCGAACATCCAAAATTGATTTAAACCCTAAATCCTTTTCAGTCACCAACAGTAATGAGAGTAGGACCCTTGCCTACTTCATTCTTCGGAACTGTCTCTATGCAAACAATATACCTCATTGGCAAGGATGGAGGCATGGTCTGCCATGGTCTAAATAAAAACAGGAGGAACTTTAGGGAGTGATGATAGAAAGGGAGAGGCATACCCATGATAGACAACCAGCAGGACTTACTTGTGCGAGGTCACTATACGTCAGTTGGAAGGTAAAAGTGTTTTTTCAGTCCCACCGCCTGGGAGTGACTTTTGAGGGGGGAATCAGAACAGGTTAGCTGAGGCCAAGGAAAATGAAAACTGGTCTTGTTGTGGGTGTCACATCAAACACACAAAAGATGACAGGAGAAATGCTTGCAACAAGTTTGCCCACTGGCAATCGCTCAGGGTATCATTCCAACCCATCATTCTTTTGCACACCATGCCACCTTAGTTTCGACCCAACCATATGTTAATCAGTTTTGACCCAGCTCCGCCAGAAACACTGCAGTGTGAACTGCCAGGCCAGGTCCTCTATGAACTGGAACACAAACAACCCAGACCAGTTTGGCCTTTATTGGGGCTCTTCAGTCAGTTGTAGCTAGGTTCCAGTAGCATTATGAGTAAGGGACGCACGTCCATAAATGGCAACTGCAGTTCCAAGACCTCTGCAGCCAGATGCCGGCAGGTGGCTGGACAGAGGTCTAACGGGGTCAGTTGGTATCAGGAAAGTTTCCGTAAGCAGAAGTTTGAATGGCGTTTCTGTCATATCCATGTAGCATAAAGGAGTTCCAGGAGACTTGGAATCATCAGAAAAACTGCTGGATTGCACCAGTTCAAAGTCTCTAGCTGCTGCAGAGTTTAGGATGCCCCGAAAATTCGGGGCACATTTACTTTGGAATGTGAACCCTCGTAGGACAAATGGTGCAGAGGCAGGCCTTTCAAATGTTGACTGAATGAGATCTTCCAAGAAAGGGAGAGATGGGGAGAAGACTCATCACTGGATTGCCTGAAGGACCTGCACTGGCTCCCCGTCAACAAGAGCATACCTCAACAAGCGTCTCACCTTCTACACCCGAAATCGCCAACTTTGCTCGCCGACCTCACCCTCGCCTCCGTCCCACGCATACAGAGAACCACCACCGTTGGCAGATCCTTCCCCTACCTCGCCGCAAAGACATTGAACACCCTCCCCACCTATCTGCGTCTGACCCAGGACCTCATGACCTTCAGTAGACACCTCAAAACCTGGATGTTCGAGCAGTAGCTGCTACCCCCCCCCCCCCACACCCCCTGAGCACCTTGAGTAGTGCGCTTTACAAATGATTGATTGATAGATTCCTCATGTTCATTTTATTTTTATTTGATTGAAAAGTTTTATAAAGCACGAAGAAGACCCTAACGGGTATCAGAGCAGTGTACTGATGTGGTGAAAGCACAAATAAAACCAAGCACAATGTTACAAAAGGTGTAGCTGAGTCCACAAAACGACAATCAAAGGGGGAAACAATCAATGTCAGGGGTTGGAGAGATGGCCCGCCCCGAACATTATCACAATTGCCCTAGAGCAAGATACCCATTTAACAGACAAGCATACAATAAATTGCAACAACTGTGTAAAATAAGGGTCACATTTGTAGACAAGTTTTCAACAAGATGTGTCTTTGCCTTATATTTACCAGAGGACAAAGACCTGGACTTGAAGAAGGAAATGGCCCTCTACTTGGAGCGTAACTGGCCTCATTTCTTCAACCCTATTACTTACTGCTTTACCTTGAGCTCCCTGATGGTCATCAAATGCGTCCAGGAGCATCTGCTATATAACTTTGAATCACACTTGAATCCCAAACACCAAAGACAGACCTCATGCAGGCCAGTCGCTGACATCTGCTTCTTGCAGGTGCAGCAGGCTTAAGCTTGTTGTCTTTGGGGGTGGTGGGAGGGGGGGGAGACATTGCCAGCACAATATCACCGAAAACACAGTTTGGAAGTCTGTGAAGAACTGACAAAGTTTGTGATCGGAGCTCCACATAGGTGTGGTAACAACAAGGACTGAAATCAGCGCAAGAAGGGGGGGCTATAAACATCAACCGCAGTGGCGTCGCTGGAAGCAGGGCACTCTTACTCTTTTCTGGGGTGGCGGAGGTGAGCAAGTCGACCCCCCAAAAACAAGTTGTTTGTTGATCGCCGCCACCCCCTCTCCCCCCAACCCCCCCACACACACTCTCTCTTACCTGCACAGGGCAGCAAACTCCGGGACCACCCCGGGAGGCATAATGCCTAGCTACGTCAATGAGCTCCGGACCATCTCTTCCATGGATGGGGCAACAACAGTTTGGAGTCTGACGACGCAACCTGTATGCAAGCAGGAGCAATAAACTCTCCTGCCTAGAAGACGTCAAACCGTAGCATGGACGTTGAACAAAAATTAACATGGTATGAATCCTATATATATATTTTTTTTTTTTAACTATACAGCAACATGATGGCCTGCTCTTGAGCCTGACAATCTCATCTATAAATGTAAAATTGCAAATATGACTGCAGATATAATGCAACCTAAACTCAGTCAAAAGAGTAATCTATATTTATTTGCGTGCTTATTTTTAATTTTCTAATACCTGAATGCAGTCTAATAAACAAAAGGCCTTCAGAGCTCAGTGCATAAAATCTTCAAGTTCATGGCAAGGATATCTCAGAGGTCTGTGAGCTTCCAATATTCTGTATTTTTTACAACTGACAAACCCACTAATCGCCATTGAATGAATGGTCTGCTTTAAAGAAGAGGACAGCGTATACTTGGGAGGTAAAGTTTAGCATGATTCATCAACCTCACAAATGGTTACAATTTTCATTTCACACTCTAGTAATCCGATTGTAAGGAAGAAGGCTTTACACGCTCTTCAGAAAGGATGGCACGATTCCCAGCGCATCCTCCTTAGCCAAGAGTACTACGTGTGCCCTGAGGCACTTGCAACGCGCCTCGGCTCTTGTTATTAAATAGGGTAAAATAGACTAGCATAAGCGTTAGCAGCAGGACAAGATGTTTTCTCACTTATGCCAATATAGAAGAAAATGATTTTAGAATGTAGAAGAAACCAAAGCATTTAACAATTACCTCCCAGCTCGTGTGAATGTTATATTTTAATCTTACTGCAATAATCCTAAACATATTTGCGGCATATAGCCACAGCATTGAAAACTAACAATTTTGCGCCGAGTGGTAAATATGTTATTTTAAAATCGTCACAGAGAAGTTCAGCCATTGGATGGCAACGGTTTGTGCTGCATAGCTTTGCAAAATATGAGTCCGTTCACCATTTGAAGAGGAACCGACATATTTAAAAAACGCTCAAACGTCAGGACCTTTTATTTCTTTTGCTGAGGGCACAGGGAGGGAAAACTGAACTATAAATTAACCGGCAAACGTTATGTTGTTATGTTAAAAACACTTACTAAGCGCACGTACACCGATGGTTTCATGGCGCTTAAGTGAATATCAAGGCGGTGGACAGGGGGAGCACTTAATCAGTATATGCTTGAGTGAACAACATGGTCTTCAGCTGTTTCCTGAACTGGGCTAAGGAAGTAAGAGACCTTAGCTCAGCCGGGAGAGAATTCCAAAAGTATGGTGCTAAGACTGAAAAACGTAATCCACCATACTTCTTCCGTTTGGAAGATGGAATTTCCAATACATTCAGGTGGGAAGATCTAAGATCTCAAGTGGGAATGTAGCGGCGTAAGCGGGCCGAAATGAAAGCCGGGTCGTTAAAATGTAATGCTTTAAAGATGGTGCAGGCCATCTTAAACGCACAGCGCTTACTCACTGGAAGCCAGTGAAGGCTTTTCATTAATGGGCTAACATGATGCCATTTAGGCTGATGACAGATCAGCCTGGCCGCCTGGGTCTGAACAAGCTAGAGGCGCTTCAATTGGTATGCCGGAATACCAGCATACAATGAATTGGCATAATCCAAGCGAGAGATCACTAGGGCTAGAGTGACCAAGATCATAGCTTTCCTGCTCAAAAATCTACTAATCTTCTTTATTCTACGCAGCTGAAAGAAGCCGGCAGAAACAACTTAGCTGATCTGGGCTTTCATGGACAGATCATTACTTATGATGATCCTCAATCTTTTAGAAGAGACAGCTGGCACAGGTGGTTTGCCCAATTTCGGGGGCCAGAAGTTGGAGTGCTAGGGATTTGCTGGACCACCCGTAAGAATCAGCTCAGTTTTTTCCGGGTTCAGCTTCAACTGGTTGTTGTTCATCCAGTCCCTAATGAAGACCATTGGGTCTTGATCATTGGACTCAGACAAAACAGAGGGATTAATGTTGAACACCAGTTGAAGTCATCTGCGTAGTTAAACATTCTAACATTCCTTTCCCTCAATAAATGAATTAAAGGAAGAAGATAGAGATTAAAAAGTAGTTGGGAAAGAGAGGAACCCCACAGGTAATGTCTCTATGACTAGAGGAAAAGTTGGCGAGGTGCACCGCTTGGGACCGGTTGCTCAAAAAGGAGGAAAGCCATTTTAGGGCTAGGCCCTAAATTCCAGCGTTTCTGACACGGTCGAACAGAATACCATGATCGACCGTGTCAAACGCTGCAGAAAGATTCAAAAGTATCAGGGCCTGGGTGATACCTATGTCTGCCCTTCCTCTGAGCTCATCCATGACAGAGAGAATGACCGACTCGGTCGAGTGTGCGGGTCGGAAGCCTGCTTGATGAGGATAAAGAATTTGAAAATGCTCAACAAAGGAGCTAAAACAATTAGCTACATGCGCCTCTAAACCGTTTCCCAGATAGAGTAACAAAGAGATAGGGCGAAAATGACTGAGAGCCAAAGAATCGGCACCCGTTTTTTCAAGATTGGAATAATTTCTGCCCTTTTAAAAGAATCCGGGACAATGCCAAGCTCAAGCAAGTTGTTCAAGAATGAGCGGGGGGGGGGGGGCAGGACATGTGGAAAAATCTTCTTGGAGAATATAGGGAGGACAGCAATCAAAAGGGGGAGCCAGAACTGACTTCATTTAGTAGATTCAAAAACATCTCCTCTGAGATCAGGGGGATTCGGTCAAGACAGTGTTGACTCAGGTCAATATTAAAATCCCGAGTAAGACAAGCCACAGAAGAGATACCGGCCTTGATAATGGCTATTTTCTCTAGAAAGTATAAGTTAACAGAATTGCATAGCATTTGTGCAGGAACTGGTTTTGACGTGACTGTCTGGCTTCGAGAGTTGGTAGACTATGGAAAAAATATCTTTAGATTTATTTGATGCATTGACGATTTTTTTGCGAGAAATAGTTAGCCTTGGTTAGTGTATTTTTTTATATTCTTCCATCAAGACTAAGTAAGAGGCTTTTTTATCTGGAAGGTAATGACGACGCCATCGGCGTTCAACTTGTCTAAGTTTGAGTTTCTTTATTTTTAGATCATCCGAGAACCACAGTTGAGCATTGTGCAGCCTCATGATCTTAGTTTTTTTGAGGGGAGCAACACAGTCGCTGGCCGACTCCAGCCATCATTGGATGCTCTCAGCCTGAGTCTGAAAAAAATTCTAGTGTGGAGGGGGATGTGCTCACTAGAAGTGAGCAAAAGTGCGCCAATCTGCTAGTCTCCAGTTTCTAGACAATTGATTCTCACTTGGTTGGGGTTTTGGAGAGAGAATTCATTGAAGAGTAAAAGTAATCAAATAGTGATCCGACCAAGCACACAGAGCTATTAGAGGAGTGGAGATCTTCAGATTTAGTGTCCAAACTTGATCTAAGGTATGATTTATGTGAGTGGCTTCCCTCACATGTGGGATACAATTCATCCCCGATAGAAGGTCAACAAATTCCCTTGAACTAGAGCTCTCCCGATTGTCGCTAGGCCAATAATTGAAATCCCCAATTATAAGAATCCTGGCATGATTAATAATAAGGTGAGATATCATCACACCCAGTGCCTGAGGGAAGGAGGGCATATTGCCAGGCGGTCTATAAAAAAGAGCACAAATAAAAGATGACTGAGGAGAGTCACATTTTAAAATTAAAAAGTCAGTTGGTCTCTAAAGTGGTAAACTGGTGTGCCTTACGTACGATAGCAGCAACACAGCCTCCCACTTTCCCTGGAGATCGATTTGCCTGAAGGATGTAGTAGCCATCTGGAATCGCAACTAAAATATCCGGTGCACAATCATCGGTCAGCCAGGTTTCAGTTAAAAGAAGTAAATCGGGCTTTGTAGATAGTAGAAGTAGGGCGATTTCAACTTGATGTTTCACCATGGAACGATTGTTTAAATAACAAACTGTCAATTCAATAGTAGATCGGATGTACATTATCTGAGGCATGAGCCTATAGGAAATATATAACTTGAGAGATCTCAGAGTGAGTCATGAAATGTGTAATTTTGTGCTCAGTTTTGCTGTTCAAGACCTAAGACGTTTGTAACTTGTTCAGCAGAGTGCTTTGCAGGACTACTGCTTGCATAGTCTGCTTTCTGGGGTTTGATCATATGCAATCTTGCTAGCTAAGAGCAACTGTGTGAGGCTGGAAACTATGGATTCAATGCAACTCACAGGCTTGCTGCCTGGCCCTGTACAGCCTTAGAGTCTTAGTTGGCAAAATCATTTTTTAGGGTAAACACTGTCTGGGAACATCTGGTGTTGCAGATCTGATTCCAGCTGGAGCCGTCTCAGTAGTTAATTCTTCCATTGTTGACTGGTGGCAATGTCTGCAATTTTCCCAGGCCTGTAAGACGTTTGCCACCCCAGGGCTAGATTCCTTGGGTGAGCCTGGATAAGATCTGGTAAACCCCTCATAACTCTTTCAAACCTTAATGATGCTGGCATCTGGGGCAATGTCTTATGTTCGTGGCAAGATTGCCTCTGGAAGGTCAAGCTTGATGCCTCACCCCTCCTTGTGACTCTGACAGATGGCTCCGAATGTATGAGCCCCCTGCTTGTCTCTCTGGTGTCTGGCCCTTTGTCAGTCTGGAACATGCATGACTCCCCCAATCCTTTGTGATCATTTACCTCCAGCAGTCGTTGTTGCCCGTGTCATGAGGAGTGCCTTACCTATATTTGTTCTCTACATTTATAGTGCATATTTCATTCCACTTTGCTTCTCTATCCTTGCATTTAAACATCCACTAAAATTTACACTGGCTTGCAACACCTACTGCATCTAGACACGGAAAAGGGACTTAAAGGCCATTTTGAAAGGTCTTGGTAATGGATACATATAAGGATCCTCCCTGCTTCTCTATTCAGCAGCGTTCACTCCTGCTCCGAAAAGGGCATGCATCTTACAGACGGCCCCCATCTGCTCTCCCCAGACCCTCATGCCTACTGCAACCAGCATGAACCCTCCCCTTGACAGCAAGCTGAATGCCCTACTATCCCCTACAGAAATGACCCATATTTAACGAACTACCCTCTCTAACTACCCAAAAACGCCATGAGAATCTCAAAACATAAAATCCTCAACCTTAATAAGGAAACTCTTATTACCGACTCCTACTTCTGCTGCAACAAAGGCACCTTAAAGAATAATATCATCTTCACCACCAATCAACATGCTCAATAGCAGAAAGTTCCATCTTCCTCACTGAACACCACCATCACCAAGAAATTTCCACAAAGACAAACTTACTATAGAGCCCTCCACATTATACAATGCAGTTGCCACCATCTCCATCTATTAAAACAGCATCGCAATCTGGAACTCTTTGCCTATCCTTTCTCCTACCTCAATAACAAATCAGACACGGCCCGTCCACCCACATGCCCCCTCGCAACTATCCTCTAACTCCTCTCCATCTGACAACCTAATCTCTTCCACCCGTTAACCCTTTTCCCACCTCTCTCCCCTGGCAGACACTCATTTATCCATGGGCCCCACTGCAGTCAAACACCACTCCCCCTGCAGTGATAATACTGGCACTTCCCCACGACAACATCAATCCAACATTTCTACTACTTTAGACCACTGCATCTACACTCGTATCAACAGGTTCACTACATTCACCGCCCCTTTTAACCAACCATTACCAAGACACTGATTACAGAACCTACCGATACGGGCTCCCCCAATTGCCCTGAATCGGTTAGTTCTCTACACTACAGTGCTTCTGCCAGACAGGAGCCTCTAAGGAGTTGCTACATTGACTCCATGCTCAACACTATAATATCTGAGCTGCAGCTGATATGGGCTGACATCCTTAAACCAGCTCATATCAGATCTAACCTTGAACACAAGTGGACCTTACAAATGAAACCTCACGACTAACGAAACTAACTCCCAAATGCCACTCTGCTTCTATCTCTGTCTACTCCTGGGTCACAGATCCATGCTGAAGATCTGCACCAAATCATAACCACTCCTCCCAACCCAATAGGCTAGTCAGACAGTGATCGAATAACATTGTTATAACCATGCTCCGGCCGTGCACACTACACAAAAATTGAGACTATAATCACACACCCCCAGGACATCCCACCGCAACACTAGGTACATAAATAAAGAGAACCTCAAACAAGTTCCTATCTCCCATGTGTCCACGAATACCTCTAAAACTTCCCTTAAATGCTTGTTACTTAACTGTCGATCTGCTGTGAAACACATGGCAGACAGTGCTGATCAAATACTTAACTTTGACCATGACATCCTTATACTCACTGAAACTTGGCTTGATGAATCCTCATCCCCAATTCTTGACATACTAGTCCCCCCAGTCATGATATCATCAGACTAGACAGTTCAGACCGGTCAGGTTGTGGCCTAGCCTGTTTATATGGGTCCACACTATCTATGAAACAATCACAAGCTCTGACATTGCCCTTCTGCAAATACCTTAGGATCAACATCACCACCGGCAACTCAAATGACAGCTCTCTTCACATGTTTTACCACCCTCTCAAAGGTAACCACACATTCATCAATAGATCATGGAGATTATCTCTTCTAAAAACCAGATTCAATATTCATTGGACCAACTCCAGGGACCTTATGTGAACAGTTTTAAATCCTTCCTCCAGCAGCTCAACCTTTTCCAGGCCTGCAACAGCCCAACCCATAACAAAAGGGCCACTTTAGATTTAATTATCGCTAAAGAGAACACCATATGAATGGAATCTATCCTACCTTGCGACTGGACTAACCACCACTGCATCACCTACCTCATTTCAGAAAATACCATTATAACTACGGGCCCACCCATGAATGCCAAACATTGGGTCTGAAACACCCGCAATATTAACCCACTCACTATGTCAGTCTTTAGTAATGACATTCTACTCCAGCCCCTCTCTATGCATGACGCTCATGACCTCACTAAGCGTGACATCAATCCCATGTCAGAAATCATGGACAACCTTGCCCCCAAACAACTAAAGAGCATCCCATCTAAAAGATCCAACCCCTGAGTCAATTGTAACCTTAACAAGGAATGCCAATGCATAAGACTTGCAAAAAGACCATGGAGAGATTCCCCATCTCTGTCCAACCTCAAATTTCTATGACAAAGAAAGAGTGCCTACAACAGTCATACCAGGAACTCCAAAGCAGCATTCTTCCAAAAGCAACTAGACACAGCAATTATTCGACCAAAAAACCTGTTCAAAATTGTTCCAAACCAGATTAACTGCAAGAGCAATACCCCATCCTCAGACAACAAAACACTACCCAACTGCGAAACCTTTGCCTCCTTCTTTGCTGAGAAAACCACACTAATCTCCACCAATAATTAGAATGCTATGAAACTTTTACTACCCTAAGACCCTTCCCCTCTCGATCAGGGAGAATGCCCAAGAAATCCCTCCACTCACACTTAAAAATAATGCTGCATGGCCTAGTTTTAAAACCTTAGGGTCAAATGACATCTTAAAACTACTGACCACTCTGAAATACTCTATCCACTAAAATGATGCCCTTCCCTCCTGAACAAGTCCATTCATTTCCTACTCCCATTATGGACTATGATAATCAACATCTCGCTCCTCCAAGCATCCATACCCGACTGCTTCAAAAGTGGCCAGGTAACTCCTATCCTAAACAAGCATTGGCAAAGCAATAGGTCTTGCCTTTATGAGGTGTTGACTTCAGTTATTGAGTTATTTAGCCCTGGAGCACAGCATCCGCAATGCTGTGCAGTGTGTTTAAAGTTTTTTTAAAACACACACATTTTGTTGCAGTGTGCACCATGCGTGCACCACTTACAAAACGAGGCTGGATTTTTTATTTTTTTAAGTTACTGATCTAAGTTGAGTCAGTAACCACGAAAAAAAAAACGTGTGAAAGTTTTTTTTTTTAAACCATGCGGAGAGCAGAAGCAACACGGGGTTGAACGGTGAAGCAACACGGTTACAGGGAAAGCAACAGGGGAAGGGTCGTAAAAACAAAAGGGAGCAAGGGTGGAAGCGACCCAAAAGCAACACAGGGTTTGGGGAAAGCAACATAGAGTATTAGTGGGGGAGCAATGGGAAGAAGCACATAGTTGAACACAGGAGAGAGGGTGTGAGAGGAAACAGTCAAACAAAAGGGAGCCCCACAGAGTGTAGGAGAAGAGATGTACACAAAGGAGACAGCTCAAAAACCACATGCACTCTAATGGAGTGCTTCACACAAAAGGAAAAGAAGTGCTTGAAATCCAAGCAGTGGAAGCAGTGATGCCAGCATATTAGAGAGATTTAAAGAGTCTATCGTGTATGGGAGGGAAAACACAAAACTGACAAGTCAGGACACTAATAACAACCAGGCAAATGAGTGACAAAGAAAGCCAACCAATGGGTGAGCTTCAAATCCCTCAGTGTTCTTGATAAGTCACAATATGCCTTGAAACAGACAGACCATGCATGGTCTAGTAGGTTCAACCAAAAAAATGGCTTGATAATAGGACGGGGGAAATACAAACAAACTGTCAAAACAAACTGTGAAAGTGACTGTGCGATACTCATGAATGAATACCCTTTTTGCTTTTCTTTGAGTTCAGTTAAAGTTAAGTCTGACTCGTTTTATTTTCAAAGTGTTTAAAAATTATGAATCGTCTAAGGATTAGAGTTGATGTAAGTAGTGTACGCAGCAATGCAACACCCTATAGGATTTCGAAAACTGATCATTACATTGCTGTGTACATAACACAAAGGCAGGATCTTTAAAAAAAACTAATTACATTTAAAAAAAATGAAAAATGTATTGTTATTGGCAATACACAGCTACCTTTGCAGCAAATGTTAAATTACATATGGCTTCTCGTTCCAAACAGCACTTGGAGTTGGACTTTTAATACAAAGGCAGTTAATACCCGTCAAAGCATGCTTCTGGGCTTTAGAGTAGGCCTAATGACGTCAAGGGTAAAAATCTCGACAAGCAAAAGAATCATTTACAACATTGATCAACGATTTGATAGGCAAAAGCTTTTTAAGCCTCCAATTACCGCTCAATCAGCCGCAGAGGGCTATGGGCGGGGTTGAGCTGATGACTTTAACAGGGGCTTAATGAGCAAATTAGGGGGGAGGTAGAAAGGGTTAATGTTTCCCCCTAATCCACCCTAAGTTTCCTCCCCCATTCGCTGCACCTAGAAGCAGGTCTGTCCGGGCTCTGCTTCCCTGGGAGCACCTGCTGAACTCTAACATAGGACAGGTCACCATCAGGGCCCCTTCCCATTACAAACCCCATACCTAGGCAGGCCTTTGGGCTGGTTCTCTTCGAGCTGGACCCAGCGTTCATAACATTCAGTAGGACCGAGAAGAGCGATGCAGCATCTGAAGTTCATTCTGTCCCATAACAGACCAGCGTGAAAATAAAGCTCCGATGACGAGTCCATGAGGGAGGAAAAGTCAAGCCTGGAACACAAGAGGCTAGACCCAGGAAGCACCACATTCTCGCTGAAGCAGATCGCCGGCGTCGTTTACAACCGAGACAGCACCCATGCCGCAGGAGTCCCAGGTAAGATACTCGGGGGAAACAGGTCTTCTAAAGCCCCGATTGCGGGGCGAACTTACGTCTGGAGACGAGCCCTGGCTCAGGGCCCTCAGCCTTTGTCCCGCCTGCCAAGGGAGGGTGTGTGCGACTCCATGCCGCCTCGAGTCATTTAAAATAACGATGGCTACTGGGAGTTGTAGTCCCAGTTCACCTCAGTGAAACAGAGCAGGCCCAAGTTTTACCGTACATAATACATTGAGTGCTGAAGTGAAAACGAAAACGATGATGCGGCGCCCTGTGACACGGGCGCATCTTGTAACATTAGTTGATAGTGTTATGGAATGGCGGGAGAACTGGAAGGCTGTGGTGCTTCAGGATACAAGGAGGATGAGAAGGGAATGATATTTGGAGTATAATGGAACTGGTATTCCCGGTAGACTGGAAGAGATCGCCACACAGGATTCTGCCATGCACTCAGCATGCAACGCTATAAATGTTCAGGGCAGCTGCGAGGAGTGAGTATGTAGTGCTCAGAGGGGTAGACGGGAATGTGTGACTGTCTACTCTGCATTAGGAAGCTGCCCAGAATTAAAAAAATTAAAAAGCGCCACTGAAAGCGATCGCTTTCGCGATCGCTATAGTAAAAAATAAACGGCGGACATGTTCTTTCAATTATCGCGCCCGTGTCTGGGCACAATAATTGAAACCACATGGGCTTTGCTGCGCGTAAAAGACACCAATAGGTCGTGGGCGATGCAATGCACCGGCCTTTGGCCTATTGTGTGCTCTGTTAACAAAATACACGCACTCAAAGCCCAATCACATAAGAGCAGACAAAAAACACATCCACAAGCGTGTGCGATTCCAGGGTCCATTTCTGAACCCCGGACAGAAAGACTCTCGCCTACGCGAGCACTGCTGTGCAGTGCAAAGCAGGTCACGAGACCTAAAAAGCGGGACCGTATAATTTAAAAAATGGGTGTTCGGAGAAGTATGGGTTCCGAGTTTTTTTGTTCTAGTTTGTAACGGCAATGAGAACATGGTGGAATACCCCCTGGCTGACAGGTTTGCAGATAATGCGGTTGGGTTACGGCTCACGCTCATCAATTAAAACATCCATGGCAACACACACCCCAGTTGATTGTACCCAGGCCACGGCCCCTGAAGCTCAGGTGACCCTCCTCACTTGGAATGTTCACGGGCTAGGAGACAAAATTAAGAGAGGGCTGGTGCTGCAGGCCCTGAAACGTCAAGCTCCCACATTGGCACTCCTGCAGGAAACACACCTCACAGGCACGGCGTGTAAGGCATTAGATAGATGGGGATATAAGATGGTGGTACATTCAGAGTTCTCGTCGGGCTCCATGGGAACGGGTATCCTGGTGTGGAAAAACTCCTCCTTCATAGTAATCCAAACCAGAAAGGATGATCAGGGGAGATTTGCAGCAATACGGGGTCAATGGGAAGGTAAGATTATTAATGTGGTATCGGTATACATGCCCCCGGCGCTTCACTCAGTGGCATTCCCAGCTCTTAGTGAATTTCTGCTTACCCTGCCGGAAGGAGACCTTATTATCTGGGGGGATTTTAATGCTACAATGGATGCTAACTTTGATAGATATCCTGTAAGGACGCAGGCACCTGGAGTCTCTCACTTGCAGAGTTTCGTGGAGGCACTGAGGCTGGTTGACGTTTGGAGGCATACCCATCACACAACACGACAATACACATTTCATTCAAAAGCACACAACCGTCTATCTAGAATAGACTATTTCATGACATCGGAAACCAGTCTGCAAAACGTTGATGAGATTACGATCAAACCCAGAGGCATATCAGACCACTCACCAGTAGTATTAACCTTCTCCTACCACCACATGTCCCGCAAGAGGCTTTACCCTATCTACCCCGGATACTTACAAGTCCCGAAAATTCGAAAACAAATCCGGAAAGCCACAAAATACTTTTTTGCGGAAAACACTACATCTGTTGATTCCCCGTCAGTCTTGTGGGAGGCTTATAAGACGGTCATTAGGGGGCAGGCAATAGCCTCCATTACGGGACACAAACCAGAAAAACAGAAAGAACTAATAAATCTAGAGCTACGATTACACTCAGCTGAAATAGCCCACTCGACAGACCCCACACCTGACTCGTCGCACACTCTGCACCTCAAACAACAACAGTATAGGGACCATCTGCGAAGAGAGACGGTGTCCAACCTCACAGCAACCAGACATTAGATATACGATGTAGGGGACAAGGCAGGGAAGCTCCTGGCTTGGCTGGATAGGCGAGAGCGGGGCACTAGGGGAATAGCCCAACTACGGACAGCAGAGGGACAGCTCACAACAGACCCACGGGCCATAGTACGCACACTGGCAGGGCATTTCCGAGATGTCTATACATCGGCATCGGATATGTCAGAGGCCGAGGCTGCGGCCTCCATAAAAGGTATAGACATGCCCAAACTCACGCAGGAGGCTTCCTTGGAGCTGGAGTGGATCTCACAGAGGACGAGTTGCACGCAGCAATCCGCTCGCTGCAGTCGGGCAAAGCGCTGGGACCCAATGGGATCCCGATAGAATTATATAAACAGATGGCGGACACTATCAGTCCACACTTACTGAGAATGTACACCGACAGCCTAGATAGAGGCGAACTGCCGCTTGACCAGAGACTGGCCACAATAGTCGCCATCCCGAAACCCGGTAAACCCCCGTCCGAGTGTACCTCTTATCGCCCAATATCCCTACTCAATGCGGAGGCGAACATTCTTGCTAAAGCACTGGCAAACAGACTGATGGCACACCGCCCGCATTTAATTCATCCGGACCAATCAGGCTTCATTTCCCAATAGAAACACCACGCTAAACCTCAGACGCTTGCATGGAGCGCTGGCTAAGGCACCAGCCCTGTCAGAACCGGCGGTAGTCATATCCCTAGATGCAAAGATGGCTTTCGATATGGTGGAGTGAAGTTACCTCTTTGCCGTCCTTCCCCATTTGGGATTTGGCCCCAAGTTTTGTGCATGGATCCGCTTCCTCTACACCGGGCCACTGGCGTATGTCACAGTCAATGGGCACATATTGGACACTATACCACTGGCGAGAGGGACATGCCAGGGATGCCCCCTGTCGCCGCTCCTTTTCGCTTTAGTATTAGAACCCCTCGCAACGTGGATTAGAGGAAATCCATTACTAAGAGGTGTTCAGTGGGCGGAGGGATGAAAAGACCGTCTTTCCCTTTATGCTGATGACATTTTGGTGTACCTAACAGACCCTGAAAACTCCATACCGGTGCTCCTTGAGACATGTGATAGTTTTGGAAAGATATCAGGGTACACTATCAATTGGTCTAAATCGGTTCTGTACGTGCTAAAGGGTCCCGCACCACGGCTCCCAGTGTATTGCCCACTTGTAGTTTCGCAGGACTCATTTAAATACTTCGGTATTCACATGTTAATGTTAATGGTGCTTATAAAGCGCAAACAATCATCCTGAGTAGGATATCACGGCGCTATAATATCAGTAGTGGGTGGTAAGCAAATAACAGAGTCGTTCTTTTAGTCCGGCTTGGGAAAGAGAAATCTTTTCAATTGCTTCCTGAAGGAAAGGTGACAGTCTGTCAATCTAAGATTCAGGGGCCGACCCAGCGGATTTCTTTTCCAGAAACCTGGCACCCCCCCTGGAGCGCTTAAAGAGAGACGTGGCGCATTGGGAATCACTTCCCCTGACGCAGTTGGAGAAGGCAGCATTATTTAAGATGATGGCCTTGCTTCGGTTTTTATACGCCCTTGAAAACACGCCGTTTCCTGTACCACTAAAATATTTTAAACAAATAGCTGCGCAGGTGTCCACACTACTATGGGGCAACAGGCCAGCGCGAATAGCCCAAGCGAAACTGCACCGAGGATGGTATGATGGAAGCATAGCGCTCCCCAACGTCCAATTGTACTACTGAACAGCACATCTCAAAGTCATTAATCAATGGATACATGCCTCTCAGGCCGACCCAGCATACAGGGCAGATAGGGCTCAGGAAATATGCTTGTGGCCCTATACAACAGAGGACAAGCAGTGAAGCTTATGTGTCCAACAAAACACACAGCCATGCTATGGCATGCGGCACAGACACGGTTGGGATGGAAGGGTGTTGTTACCCGACTTACCCCGCTCTGGGACACAAAGCAACTAGGGCACTTGAGAAACAGCAAGGGATTTGACCAATGGGACAATATAGGTATTTCCACGGTGGTAGACTTGTGGGACAAAGGGAATGTTATACCGTTTGACCAGCTCAGGCAACAGTGCGACCTAGCTCCAACTGAGGCTTTCCGATATACACAAATACGACACGCACTATTGGTGGTACTGCCGCACGATACTGAGATCCCTGATGCTTCCCCACTGGAAGATAGATTACTTACAGAGCACATGCCAAAGCGCGCCACATCCTTCACTTATCGCAAACTAATCAATAACCTGCCGGACCCTACAATCTCCTTAAGAGAAAAATGGGTGGTTGACGTGGGGGACATGGATGAAACAGAATGGCAGGAGGCCCTGGCCTCGCCCAAGGAAGTGGGTATACCCTCACGGTTCAGGCTTGTGCAACTTAAGATCTTCCACCGCACATATCACACTAGAAGCACTCTATACAAAATGGGCAGGGCACAACATCCATATTGCCTTAGAGGGTGTGGGGAGCTATGGGGCTGCTCAATGATAGCCGACTACTGGCGAAAGGTACTACGAACGATTTCACAGACAATGGGAGTGTCGCTTATGCCAGAGCCGTGCAGATGCCTCTTAAACGTGTGGGAACCCAATGATCTTACGCGTCCTGGGCAAACGTGGGTCACACTGGGACTCATGGTAGCGAAACGTAACATAGCGCAAAAATGGGGGGCTATGGAACTGCCATCGCTGGCGGCCTGGTGTAGGGATATGGACCTTACTATGTTGACTGAGAGGACAGTTTACATAAACCGGAAAGGCCCCCGGAAATGGACCAAAATATGGACAGCATGGAATACATAACGGGGGGACATATGTGAGCCGATACCTGATTTTGATGAGGACAGTTCTGATGACGAACTCGGGGATGTGTAAGGGAACTATGCCGAGTAGACTGCCTAATGTTTCAATTGCGGTCAGCCAGATTAATGAGAGACTTAACAAGGATTTTTTTTAATGGTTATGTAAGCTAACTGCAACATGTGATTATATGCATTCTGATATTCTTGCCGATGTTTTGAATGGAAATAATAAAAACAGTTTAAAAAAAAAACGGTGTTCCGATAGGAACAGAGCTCCAACAGAAGCAGGGAACATGACCAGGTTTGTTTTCAATCGCGCAGACCAGAGTGACTTAACCGACTGGGGGAGCAAAAGCCACGTGGGTGCACAGGAACTGGGACAGGACTGTTAATTGATGTAAGTGGATGCGCGGTCACGTACGTACTGCAAAAAAGTAAAGCATTTAAATGCAAAACCTATGACACTGCAAACAAACGGCCGCCATTGTCCTGGCTGCTTCGAAAGTGAAAGCGCGCATGGCGAGCTGAACATAAGGAAAGCAAGCCATGCCTGCATTAAGAGAAACTCAATACAGCAAATAGTGCTTACAAAACTAAATAACAGTACCCTGTAACAACCGAAGTAAAGGGGTCAGTTGCCATGGTAGCTAACAAATAAGGACAAGGCGGTACTAAGGAGGAACTAACAAGCCTATTCACCAATCAGAAGCCAGCATTTACGAAGGGAAATGGCATGAGCCAGTGGCAAATATGGGCAGAGAGTGAGAGGGGTTTCTATTCCATACTCTACTACAACGAGCCTCGCAGAGCAGTGCATGCTCGCTGACTCTAGGTTCGACCTAAAAATCCCAACTCTGACAAGTCTGACCCCAAAAACTGCCGCCGTATCTCTAACATCCCAATTTTAGCCAAACTCCTAGAAAAATGTGTGCACTTAAAGCTTCACAATCACATCGAGCAATTTCAACTCCTCTACCAATGTCAATCCGGCTTCCGACAAGGCCACAGCACCAAAATTGCCCTGACCCACGTTGTTGACAATGCCTTACACTCACCTTATCAGAATGAATCCTGCCTACCAATCGTACTTGACCTGTCAGCAGCGTTCAACACAGTCAATTAAGATACCCTTTTGAACCTATTAGAACACAGGATGAGTAACTCCGGTACCATTCTAAAATGGTTTGCCTCTTTACTTCACAATAGGTCTCAGCGCATTCTTATCAACCACGCTCTTTCTGATCAGTCGTCAGTCTTGCTTGGTGTACCCCAAGGTTCTACTCTCTCCGTGACATTGTTTAACCTACACGTGGAGCCCCTAACTGAGATCCTTAAACTCTCCCACATCTCCTACCACAAGTATGTGGATGACACTCAACTTTACATGAAAATCAGCTCTCCTGATGACATCAATATCCTCAATAACACCATGACAAAAATGCAAAATTGGCTGCCTTCTAACCACCTTAAACTCAATGCCCTCAAAACAGAATTCTTATTGATCTCACCGCCCGCCATTGCCCCAAATATCAAAGACTGGCTCTCACAACTTACACCCTTGAACTGTACCTCACACATCATTGACTCTGCTAAATCCTTAGGTATAATCTTGGAGGGAAACAACATTTACAACGCAACTTTTACAACGCACTACCATTACAACGAAATTTTTACAACGCAAAAACCATTACAACGCATGTATTTACAACGCAGGTACCTTTACAACGCATACCATTACAACGTAAGTATTGGTAAGTATATAATTATATTTAAAATGTTATATGTTTGGTTTTTTTAAGGGGTATTTTTAAGGGTTCAGCGTCAGTTTTCAGTTTTTGGGTAAAGGGGTAATTTTAGGGTTCAGGGTCAGTTTTCAGTTTTTGGGTAAAGGGGTATTTTTAAGGGTTCAGGGTCAGTTTTCAGTTTTTGGGTAAAGGGGTATTTTTAGGGTTCAGGGTCAGTTTTCAGTTTTTGGGTAAAGGGGTATTTTTAGGGTTCAGGGTCAGTTTTCAGTTTTTGGGTAAAGGGGTATTTTTAGGGTTCAGGGTCAGTTTTCAGTTTTTGGGTACAGGGGTATTTTTAGTGTTCAGGGTCAGTTTTGGGTTTTTGGGTAAAGGGGTATTTTTAGGGTTTAGGGTCAGTTTTGGGTTTTTGGGGTACAGGGGTATTTTTAGGGTTCAGGGTCAGTTTTGGGTTTTTGGGTAAAAGGGTATTTTTAGGGATCAGGGTCAGTTTGGGGTTTTTGGGTAAAGGGGTATTTTAAGGGTTCAGGGTCAGTTTGGGGTTTTTGGGGTACAGGGGTATTTTTAGAGTTTAGGGTCAGTTTTGGGTTTTTGGGGTACAGGGGTACAGGGTAAAAATAAAATTAAATTAAATTTAAATTAAATTAATGAAATGAAAATAAATTAAATTAAATTACATTAAATTAAATTATATTAATTTCATTTAATTTAAATTAAAAAAATTAATATATACTTACCAATACTTACGTTGTAATGGTATGCGTTGTAAAGGTACCTGCGTTGTAAAAACATGCGTTGTAAATACATGCGTTGTAATAGTGTTTGCGTTGTAAAAATTTCGTTGTAATGGTATGCGTTGTAAAAGTATGAGTTGTAACGTCATACATCCAATCTTGGACGATGCCCTTTCCATGCAAAAGCACATCAGGGCCGCCACCAGAGGAGCAAAACATCAACTGCATGCACTAAGGAAACTAAACCCTTTTCTCCCCTTAGCAGACCTCAAAACAGCGGTTCAAGCTCTTGCACAATCGAAATTAGACTATGGTAGCGCTACCCTTGTTGGCCATCCAAAAACCACACTTACACCACTGAATGCTGCAGCTAGGCTCATCACTGGATCAAAAAAAAAGTGATCATATCACCACTGATCTCCAATCTCTGAAATACCACTCCACATCACTCTATGACAATCTACAACACTATACTCTATACCACTTTACTCAACTCTATGCCACTCCACTCCATGCCGCTCTCATCAATGCCACTAACTTTTAGCTGCCACGCTGAACAGCAGCCACACTGGTGTACAACATGGCTAAAACACATTGACAAGACCTAAATTTCTTGCATAGGTGAGACCTATTGGCTTTGCCAATGGTTGGTTTTTTCTTTGGATTAAATAAGTTACAGAGTTCTGTCTCCTCAAGCAATAACAATACATTTGTTGTAGTAGGAGAATATGTTTGTGATTATCGGAATGAGAATAATGCAGATATTAAATATGAGAGTACCCAATTATTGTGCACACAAATTGTTGAGGTGACCAGAAGAGTTTTGCTCGGGATGGCCATATCATTTATATGCATAAAGAGTGGGTAGCTGTGTGAAATTCCTGTTCTGGTGTAGCACCTGGTGTGTCCCCATTGCCTGTACGCCTCAGCTGTGCCTAGAATGCTGACAGTGAATGATCTAATGGAAGGTTGGTACGAGTGTGGCGTGGAAGCTGTGAGATACTTACAGTTCCTGAGAGGGTGAAGTTTTGACTAGAGCTATGTACCCAACACTTTACCGGAGGCCTAACATGTATATAATGAAGATACCCTCCTCTACCTGAGTGGCTCGTCACTCATTTTGTAAGAACCATCCTCAACACACAACATTATATTGGACCTGTAAGTCCCTGTCAATAGTCCTATCTCCTTGAACACGGCCATGCTTAAGTGTGCACCTTAAAATAATATGGCACGTTGTTAGTCAGCAATCCTCCACATTAAAAACAAGATTGCTATTTTACACCTGTGTAGCTGATGTCAGGCAAGGGATTATCTAGCACCTCTGTGTATTTTCTTTCAGGCTAAAACACTTTATATCTTCCATTACGACGAGAAAAAAAATGTGTGCTGCTGTAAATCGTGGTGCCACAACACTGTACTCGGACTTTCTAATTGCTATGCACATCAAGGTGTCATTGTGTGTTTGTACTACAAAAAAGGGCTAATCCCCCTCTTCAGAATGTGTGCAGTGGTTGCTAAATGTGCACTGATTTGGAGACTGGGCTGCAATGAAGATGCCAGCAGCCATGTGGAGGCAGTTGTACAGGTGCTGGTGCCAGCCAATCAGAATTCAAGGTGCATATGTTGAAGCCGCTTTGGAGTGCACTGGCATTTGATCAATTTAAAGTCATGAACTATACAATCTTACAATTGCCGCTGCACTGACAGTCTTTAGATTCTGAGGTTTCAAGAGATCAATTCTCAAGGCTCAATACTTGGCTACAGAGTAATACATTTGCATCTTCACAAAGTTTTATGTTACTTACCCTGTAAGCATCTGCTCTTGGCATGTCTAGCTGTAGATTCACATGCTTTGCATACTCCTGCCATCTAGTGTTTGGTCCAGATGTTTGCAAGTTTTTTCTTCTTCGAAGAAGTCTTTTACAGTCACAATGTAAGGTGACTCCTCCTTTCAGTAAAAATGTGCATGGGCATTGACTCCATTGTTGTATCGACCCCGCAGCGCCATGAAACCGCTAGGTAAACGTGCGCTATATAAATATTTTTAAATTCAAATTCAAATTCATTGTTAAGATTGTTTTCCCCCAAGATGGTGTAAATGGATTAATTAAGTGTAGTTTAGAAATGTACATTTGTATGTAATTTGAATAATAAGAATGGCAACAACCATAGGTGTCTGGGGAAGAGTGAGGGCGCATGCGAATCTACAGCTCTACAAGCCAAGAACAGATGGATACAGGGTAAGTAACATATTCTGTTCGAGGCATTGGTGCTATAGATACACATGCTTCGCATAGACTGTAAAGCAGTACCCTCCAAAAGCGGTGTCTAACCAGTGGGAATTGCAGTTGTTTGAAAAAGTAGTCTTAGCACTGCTTGTCCTACATTAGCTTGCTGACGTGCCATAACATAGCACATTTGATACATTTAATAATGCATTGAGAAATACCGGATTTAGAGATAGGATTACCTTTTTGAGGTGGAGCAAACACAACAAAAAGTTGTTTTGTTTTACAAAAATCTTTTATTCGATCAATGTAGTATAATAGTGCACCTTTGACATCAAGTGTGTGTGAAGCTCCTTCTAGTTCTGAATCAGGTTGAGGAAAAAACACAGGTAACTCAACTGACTGGTTAATATGAAACACAGAAACTGGAAGGTATTTTGGGTTTGTACGAAGAACTACTCTGTCTTTATGTAGTTATTAGAATGGTTCTTCTAAGGTCAATGCCTGTAGCTCACCAACACGTCTTAATGATGTGATAGGAAATTGAAATGCAATCTTCCATGAAATGAATTGTAGTGCACAATTGTGTGATGGCTCAAAGGTGGGCCCATAAGCCTTATGAGAACAATGTTGAGGTTCCAGACCGGCGCAGGTGGTATCCTGGGTGGTATTATTCTTTTAAGGCCTTCCATAAAAGCCTTAATTTCTGGGACTTTGAATAAGGACAAATGTTGTCTGTTTTATAGATATGCAGCTACTGTTGCAAGGTGTAGTGGAATGGATGTGTAGACTAAGCCAACTCGCTGTCGATGCAAAAGGTAACAAATAATATTTTGTATAGATGCATCTAGTGGATCAATATTGTTAATATCACACTAGATAACAAATCTTTTCCACTTTGCTTCTTAGCATGCTCTAGTGGTAGGTTTTCTTGCTTCCTTAAGAATTGTCATACAATCTGTTGGTAGATTTAGGTATCCGAACTCTATGACTTCAGGAGCCAGATCGCTATGTTGAGCTCCTTGGGGTTTGGATGTCTGATTTCTCCATGGTTCCGTGTGAGAAGGTAGAAAGCGAGGTGCAGTTTTTGGGTGTGGGACTACTGGCAGCTTTAGCAGTGTGGTAAACCATGGTTGACGAGCCCATGTGGTAGCCACTAGAATTAGTGTGAGCGATGTCTTCCTGGTATCCAAACTAGAAATTGAAGGAGAGGGAGAGGCACAAAAAGCGTAAGCAAATATCCCTGACCAGTTCATCCATAGGGCATTGCCTCTGGATAGATGGTGTGGGAATCTGGAGGCGAAGTTTGGGCATTTAGAGTTATCTGCTGTGGCAGAGAGGTCTATTTATGGAATCCCCATTTCTGGAAGTATGGAAGGAGAACCCAGGGATGAAGTTCCCATTTGTGTACTTGTTGCCGCATCCTGCTGAGGATGTCGGCAAATTGGTTGCGCCTGCCTGGAAGGTGTTCTGCTAGCAAATGAATTTTGTGATCTATTGCCCAACGCCAAATGTTCTGAGAGAAGAGTGACTACTGTAGAAAGTGTGTGACACCCTGTTTTTGTACATACTACATGTTGTCATTTTGTCTGTCCGGACTAGGACAACTTTCTTTACTAGGTGAGGCTGAACAGCTTTTAAAGCTAGTTGAACTGCTAGAAGCTCCAAATAATTGATCATGGTGTCCAATAAACCTTCAATTGTTAGATGGTGGAGATGGGCACCCCAACCTGTCAGAGATGCATCTGCTGTTAATATGACTTGTGGAATGGGGTAGATGAAAGGCCGCCCTTTTGAGGTTTTGTGTGTCCCACCACTACAGAGAGCGATACATGCGGCTGTCTACTAACACTAGATCTGTTAAATGACCCTGTGATTGATTCCACCGTGCTACGTATTCCTGTAGAGGACGCATGTGTAATCTTGCGTGAGGCACTATTGCAATGCATGATGCCGTCATTCCTAAGAGTTGCATGAAAGTCCTCACTGTTAGGTATTGTTTTTTTTTTTAACTGTAGTAAAGTCTGAAAGTTGTGAATTCTAGCTGGACTGGGCGAGGCTAGAGCTGTGTGTGTGTTTAGCATTGCTCCCAGATATGTTTTCTGTTGTGAGAGTTGAAGATGGGACTTTAGTGCATGGACTGTAAATCCCAATTAATTGAGAAGGTTTATGGTATTTTTAGTGTGTTGTAGACCTTTCTCTGTGTGTTGGCTTTGATGTGCCTATCGTCCACATATGGAAATACATGAATTTGTTGTCGTCTGAGATGACCTGCTACTACTGCTAGATATTTTGTGAATACTCTTGGTGCAATAGTCGCCCCCAATGGAAGTACTTTGAATTTATGGTGTTTTCCCACTATCACAAATCTGAGATATTTGCGATGTGCTGGATGGATAGGAATATGGAAGTATTCGTACTTTAAGTCTAGTGTGGACAGGGGGGCGTGGCTTCGCTGAGCAGCGAGATGGCCGCACATTAAGGCGGCTCCGCCGGCCGAGCCTCCGATATCCGTCATTATCCGCACATCAGACTTGGACCCAGGGTGTACACTCAGAGAAACAAGCAATAACCGAGGTTGGGCCATGGTCGCTGGAGTTTGAAGGCGCAGATCGGTGAAACGATAGGCTCCGTGAATGGGAAACGATCCGTGCTCATGTAAGGCCTAGTCACGAGGCCACATCCTACAAGCCGGGACCTCGAGTGAGCGCCCACCCGACGCTGTGAGTGAGGAAGGCCGGGAGGTACCATTGGAGTCACCAGCATCGGAGAGGCTACTAACAGGTCAGTCGGTGCCACTTCTACAGGCGCAATTCTGATTTCGCCTGAGGCCGGAACAGCATACTGGACGCGTTAGACGCGTTTGACAAGGTCCCCGACATGGACGGCAGCCGCGGGCCCGCATAGTCGGAGCTGCCGGTGGAAAGCAGTCGGCGTCACCGGAGAGCGGGGCTGCTGGCGGAGTGCCGCACTCAGCTGCCAGAGTTCGAGACTGGGTGTCTCCACGCTATTGTACTCAGCAGCAGGTGGCGGGCGAAGCAGCGGCCCAGTATAAACGAGAGAGGGTGTAAGAAGCCATCCGCCATTTTATCAGTGGTAGCAGCGCAGTCACTATCTGGCAGGAGGGATAGAGCGTGAGCCAGGCCTGGAAAGGGGCACAGTCCTGTGCACACTACACAGATATTCGTCTATCCACAGAGGACGTGCATAGCTGTGTGCTTAACGTTCGACACAACTTGACAGACCTTTATAAGAAAGAGGTGATTGGGCGGAGAGGCTCCTAAGACACTAATGAATTCATCTTGGAGACGGATATTAGGCGACAGAGAGCGTTGTGGGAGGTCATAAGTCTGAAGAGGACTGACCGGCAGGCAGGGGCAAAACATATAAGATACTAGGCTCCAAAGCCGAGAATTGGGGGACTCCGCCGGTGAGCTCACAGGTTGTTCTGCTGCAAGAAAGGCGAACTTCCATACAACATGCACTCAGGCAATCACAGCGGCAATGGGGAAACCAGACACAAGACAGCCCTGGATAAACTTCGACAAAAAGACTAACAAAACAGCGGATGGGGACACCGGTCAACAGGAGCACACAGATGAAGCTGCAACAAGTCAAATGCCGGAAGATACGCTTGTAGAGCGCATGGACAGAATAACAGAACTGGTAGAAAAACAGGAGGGCGCTTAGACATACTGGAAACGAGAGTTTCGGAGACGGAGGACAGCCAGTCAGACATGAGCATGAAAATGTGGGAAACGGAAGGGGTACTGAATGTCAAGTCAAGTCAAAGTATGCTTTATTCGAGATTTCACTCATAAAAGCAAGAACATTCCAAAATGTAAAAGTACAATTAAATTTATAATCAATTATTTTAAGAACTAAAGCATAATATTTACAGTTTATGACTCGATGTACAATTCCAATTTTAAAAGATTTCATACAATGCAAAATTAGCAATTGTTTTAAAAATATTATAAAAGGTAAAAAACACCTGGATAAAAACAGTTTTGTAATAAAAAACGTAGATATAACACGCAAACAGATTATCCAGACAGAGAATAGTCAAGTGACTAGCAGTCTCTGTCTGATCGACCATGCCCATCCAAGATATTTGGCAGTGGCTATTGTAATCCATATCACAGTGCTAGTGCATATAATACGCAAGGCAACTGAACTACTGGTAGTCCCCAAATTCTTGCACATCGTTCTTAACCATACGCGTCTTGGGTCCGAATAGGCTGTACAAGAAAATAAGAAATGGCCAATTGTTTCTTTGGTGGAACCACAAGCAGGGCAACTATCACTCGACCCACCTTCCCATTTAGCTGTCAAAAATCTAAGGGGGAGTGCACCTGCTCTCAGTTGGAAGACAAGTTTTCTATCGCCAGGTCTAGTTATGATATCCCAGTAGGGTTCCAAAGAAGGATACAACTTAGCCTCTAGAAATCCTTCGGCCATAGATCCTGTACTAGAGCAACTCCAACCTTTTCTACCTTCTCCCAATAAATTTCTTCTAGGGCACTTTTAGTAGGGAATATTGCTCCAGCTGGGTCTACCCAAAGCGAACTCATTCCAAGCTCAATCAGAGTTGCTTTCAGCGATTTGAGCCGCATGATTTTATGGAATATATCCGCTTTGATGATGTCTAAAAACCCCTCAGCATAATGGGAAAGCTCAGGCGTGGTCCAAAGCCTTCTCCAGTATAGAATCGGTCGAAGCCTGGCCAAATCTGTAACCGCTCTTCTGCCCAGATCGTACCTAAGGGGCAGCAAGGGAGTACTTTTAGGGACACCAGTTATTGCCCGGAAGAACTTATTTTCCGAAATTTGTAGTGCAGCCACCTTCTCGAAGCCCCATAGCTCAGCACCGTAAAGAGCGGAGCCAAGAGCCTTTGCTTCATATACCTGAAGGGCAGGCTTTACAGGTTTCGTCAGGGATTTTCTATGCTCGGAACTAATAGCACCTGATAGTTGCCTGTGCCTCAATGCAGCGATATCTATGTGTTGGCACCATCTGTTCTTATTTGAGATGTGAATACCCAGATACGTAAAAGTGTTCACCACCTCTAGAGGACGGCCTTTCATGATGATTTTAGATTTAAAACTGCGGTGGGGATTAAAAATCATAAGTTTTGTTTTGGTCACATTGACCTCTAGGCCATGCTCCCCACAGAATAGGTCAAAGATAGACAGTGCACGCTGTAAACCACTTGGGGTATTTGATAGAATAAGCGTGTCGTCTGCGAACATTAAAATAGGCATTTTTATGCCAGCTAATGAGGGAGCGTCCAACTTCGCAGATAACATGCGGGATACGACACTGTTAATGAACAGTGTGAAGAGAGTGGGAGCCATTGAACAACCTTGCCGGATGCCCCGCTCAACCGGGAAATCCGCTGTCACCATACCCTGCCCCCCCCCCACTGGATTTTAGCAAAGGTTACTTCATGGAGCCGCATTATCAGTGTCAATAGATCATTTGGTACACCCAGGTTCTTGAGAACAGACCACAGCTTCGACCGCGGTACTAGATTGAAGGCAGCCCCCGCAAGTCGACAAAAGCCGCATATAGGCTACCCCCGCCCAGCACCACGGTCCTCCATTGCAGCAAGTTAAAGCGGAATACCTGATCCACTGTACTTGAGGACCTGGGTACTGAATGTCATTAAACAGAAGAATGAGGATTTAGAAGCCAGACCGAGGAGAAATAACATAAGGATCACGGGAATTCCGGAATCAACAGACATTCAAAATATTGAGAAATATGTTGAAACTATGATGAATGAGCTCTTTAGTCCTGACCTCTCCAAAAAAAATGTCATCGAAAGGGCACATCGTACTTAAGGTCCTAGGCCACAGCCAGTTGCAATGGAAAGACCAATACTGGCTAGAGTGCTGAATTATAGAGATCGGGATACAATTCTCAGACTGGCCAGGGAGAAAGGAACGCCAAACTACCAAGAAAACACCACTGCTATGTATCCAGACTTCACAATGCAAGTACAAGCAGCCCACAGGTAATTCATACCGGCAAAAAAAAATTTCAACAGCTAGGAACCAAACATGCGCTCATTTATCCCGCCAAGCTTAAAATAAAAGGACACGGCAAGCCCACTTTTTTCATGGATGCGAAAGCAGCCTTGACATACGCCAAACAAATGGCGAAGGAGCATAAACAACGCAAAACAGATGTTCAGACCGAGAACAACCTGAGATACAACGACTGAAGAAGAGAGGACCAATGCGCTGGAATTGCAGATAAGTGACTGCTTTAATACTGTAGTACAGAAGGAGGTTGTGTCTTGATGCAAAGGATACGGACTCAGACTTTTGCTAAAAGGAGTGCTGTTCACTCGGACACTAGCAGCCTGTTTGGGCACTAACTGTGGACACAACAAATGGAGTGGTCCTGGGGGCCAGGGTAGTCTGTTGAGTGCTCTGCCTCCCTGCTACACATGCAGGGGTGTTTGCCTGCGACCCCAACTACCCCCATGGTTTGATTCCCTTACGTTCTGTAAAATGGGTAACTTGGTTGAAGTTAAGGGGTGTAGGGGAGGGAGAAACACGACCTGATTGGGGTTTGGGGTGGGGGGTGGGGGTAGGGGGGGCTGGGGGAGAAAGGGGAATGTTTTGTTCTGACCCGCCGCCAACACATATGCCCCTACATCACAATCATAAGGGAATGACATGCACATTGGTATATGCGCCTACACAACCAGAGGAAGATATTGAGCTGTTCGGACATGCCGCAACACAGTTGAGAAACTACTCCGTGACACACAGCGGTAGCTATCAATTCTGTACAACCAAAAATTTCACCAACGAATCCCTAGAATACACTTACCTGCCTTACCTGGAATGTCAGGGGGCTTAATGATCGTAGGAAGGCCAGACTGATTCACTCATCTCACGAGACATGCTGTGGACATATGCCTGCTACAAGAAACACACCTGACAAACGCAGCAGCAGCTGTGCTTAAAACTAACAGACTACTCAAGAGAAGTAGCGATATTAATCCGTAAAGGCCTACAATGGAAGACACACCACACGATAAGGGACAGGGAAGGGAGATACATTGTGGTACAGGGAGTGCTGTACAACACCCCATTGGCGTTAGTGAATATCTACGTACCAAACTCGAATAGCCCAGCGTTTTTTCAACACATATGGCAAATGGCACATACTATGGGGAACATGGCAATCTTATGGGGCGGGGACATTAACGTGGTGCTTTCAACAATGGCAGACAGACAGGGCACGCCCAGGGAGCATCACCCAAAAGCAGCAGCAATGCTAACTGATATCATGGAAGATCTCCAACTAGTGGACTCCTGGAGAGTACTCCACCCTACTGTCAGGGAAGGCACTTGTGTAACGCATCATAGGAATTCATGGTCGAGAATAGATTACTGGTTAACATCTGGGGATTTGCACGCCGGGGTAACCGACGCTACTCACCATCCACGTACATTTTGTGATCATTTTGTGATGATCATCACTTAAAACTAAGCATACCCAAACCAAACATCCAATCATTTACTCTGAGATTTCCGTCAAGTGCATTACTTGATCAGGTATTCCGTGAGGAGCTGAGAGGGAAAATCGAAGAATATTTCACATTAAATGAAGGCACGGTGGAATCATCGGGGAAACTCTGGGAGGCTTTTAAGGCGGTCACTAGGGAAAACTGTATAGCACTGAAGGCAGAAGTCCTCAAAGATATACGCAACACTATATCCCGACTGGAGCTTGAAATCAGGAAGTTAGAACAACTACAACTCACCAACTACTCCCCTGAAATAACAGCACAAATTAGAACCAAACTGACAGAATTTCAGGACGAGGCAGACAGAGAAACACGCTATATGCATAAATATGCACAGGTTTGACTACATGGGGAGGGTGAGCATCCAGGGAAAAAACTAGCGGGCTTGCTCCGAGCACCTAGGGGGTCGGCATACATAACAGAACTTCAAATGGACGGGGGAGAGATCGCTAGAACGCCTTCTGACATACTATGCACAATGTCACAATTTTATCGACAACTATACACCACACAAACAAACCCGTCTCAGGCAGATATAACTGACTACCTGGACACTTTGGCGTTAGCTTGGTTTAACAGAGGGGCCCAGGAGTATAGAAACTACCATTCACGGCAGACGACATTAGGCAAGTAATAAACAGCATACAGGCAGATAAGGTCCCAGGTGCTGACGGCTTAACTGCAGTGTTCTATAAAGAATATGCAGATCTACTGTCCCCTAGATTACTGCAGGTATATTTGGAAGCTCAGGATACAGGTAGTTTGCCCCCGACATTGTGTCAGGACACTATAATAACATTGTTGAAACCAGACAAGGACCCGGCAAAACCAGAATCGTACCACCCGCTGTCCTTAATAAACCTGGACGCTAAGATCTATGCTAAATTAATAGACAACAGGCTCCAACCGATGCTTCCAATGATAGCCCTACCAGACCAATCTGGATTTATACCTGGTCTCTCGACAGCACACAATCTGAGAACGATCTTTGGTCTACTACATTACTTGGCCCCACAAGTGCAAGGAGTGGCGGCACTATTAGACGCCATGAAGGCATTTGATCCGCTAGAATGGAAGTTTCTTTTCACCTTATTGACACGTATGGGAGTCAGTCCTATATTTATTAAACAAATACAATTACTATACACTAACCCAATGGCAAGAGTCAAAATGAACGGCCAAATCTCTGAACCATTTACAATAACAAGAGGGACGAGACAAGGCTGCCCCCTGTCGCCGTTATTATTTGCGATAGCCACCGAACCACTAGCCGCCAGACTACGCCAACATCATACACAAAGGAGTATTGGGTTTACATCTAGAGGTTTATTAATTTTAATGTACGCAGACGATATGACAATTTACCTAATAAATCCCAAAGACAACTTTGCCATAGTGACGAGGGAATTGATCTGATATGGTGGGCTAACGGGAATTCAGATAAATTGGGCCAAATCCATGATGTTACCAGTCACGGATACTACAGATCAGTTTGAAACAGTTTTTCCTTTGCAATGGGCTATCAATGGGCTATTGGTGAAGTTAGATATTTGGGGATATGGATCAGCAGGGACATGCAGGAATTGTGGTTGGCAAACTACAGGAGAGTAATTGACTGGTTGGAAAGCAAAGTACAGAGATGGAAGAGTTTGCCGCTATCCCTGATTGGCCGTATAGCCATAACGAAAATGGGCATTTTACCTAAACTGCTTTACTTATTTGTAAACATTCCAATGCCTTTGAATGTACATTTTTTCAAAAGACTCCACACCGGCGTACTGGAATTAATCTGGGCTGGAAAACAACCTCGGGTCTCATGAAAATTATAAACATTACCATTTACGCAGGGGGGTTTAGGCACACCGGATTTTGAGCTATATGCATACTCCGCACAGGCACAATTCCTGCACTTTTGGCAACACCCTACCCCATATCAACCACATGTAGCAATAGAAATTGACACGAGTCGCCCCATTGCCACTGAACACAGCGGTCTATCAACCCTATAAGCGACCCCGTTTAGAAATTGACACGGTTGAGAAACTATGCTGGGCCTGGCAAGGGATTGCAAAGAGGACACGCCAGACGGTCTTATTTGCGTCATCCATGCCAATTGGCAGAAATCCATGTATTGCCCCATTACTGGATAAGGCAACCACACTACGAGCGAAATCCCAAAAGTTAGAGTAAGGAAGTGATCTGTTTCCAGATGGCACGTTTTTAACGCTTCCACAGATGTGCAAACTGGAGACACCCACTGCATCGGATATGCGGTTATACTATCAGATCAGGGCGGCATGTCGAGCTAGGTTCGTAGAGTTTCCCCAAACACCTCCTATGTTACCGGCCCTAGAAAATATTCTATCAACACTATCTCCCCATAAACTGATAACACGCATATATAGCACTACCCAGAAGGAATCCCCGATCATTACAGCCACATCTAAAACTGACTGGCAGGTATTACCATCACAGACAAACAATGGCAGTTTTGCTGTGACCAGCATGAACACCTCTCACCAAACTATCGGCTGCGGCTTTTTCATTTTAATTACCTGCATAGACTATACCACACACCACCCCAACTACACCAAATGTGATTACAACCAGACACACAATGCTGGAGATGTGGAGCTCAGAATGCCACATTCGTCCACCTAGCCTGGGACTGCAGACCAATAGCACAGTTTTGGTTGAAAGTGTTTAACCACATTGGTAGTATGACCAACAATCCTTTGATCTGTACGCCGCTGATTGCACTACTGGGATATGGTGCTGAAGGGTCAGCGTAAACTCACGGCAACGCTGTTACTCTTAGCGAAAAGACAGGTGGCAAGATATTGGAAGAAGAAGAACCCCCGACTATAGCTGAATGGGCGGGAGTGGCCACCTACGGTAAGGACCAGCTGTCCCATTATTGGGAGCTACTGCCGACTAGATCCAGACCAAAAGACATATGGGAACCCTTTGTCAACTGGATAAGGACCTGGGGGATGGATATTCGTAACGATCAGGGCGAGTAAGGCAAATACAATAACATGACAGTAAGGGTATATTTAAACACAGAGGAAAGCACATTGGTTGGATGTACCACTACACAACTCAGCGGGTGTGGGACTGTTCCGGAAGCTGTAATTATAGATTGAGACTTGTTGATGGGAAATTTAAGGTGAAATTTGGGCGTGTACAGGCATATGTCAAGGTGATTTGATGGAGGGACGGCGGGGGTCTTTTCGTTTTAAAGTTAAGCAATTTACATATATTATTGATACAGTCATATAGAATGTATACATGTGAGATCTTCTGTCTTGGATATTACTATTGTTATGCCAACAAATTGTAGAGATCTGCAACTGTGTTTACACTCAATAAAACTAATTAAAACATTTTTTTTTAAAGTCTAGTGTGGACATTAAGTCGCCTTGGTTTAGCAGTGGAAGCACTTGTTGAAGAGTGACCATATGGAAGTGCTCTGACAGCATGAATAGGTTTAACGGTCTGAGATCTATGATTGGTCGTAGAGACCCATCCTTTTTGGGGATTAGAAAGTTAAGTGAGTAAATTTCTGACCCTTTATGTTGTAATGGAACTGGTTTTATAGCTCCTTTAGTTAGAAGAGCTTGTACTTCTTGTTTAAAAAGCTGTTGATGTTGTATCCAGTTTGTGAATGTGAGGTGGTATACTGGCAGGATTGCTGGGAAGCTCCAGGCAATAACCATGTTGGATAATATCCAAAACCCATTTCTCTGTTATTGATCGCCAAATGGGAAGAAACTGTTGAAATCTTCCAATGACAGGTGTCAAATGGTCTGGAGAAGTGGTAGCAAGTCATTGTTTGTTAGATGACTGGGAGGTACATGTTGGTGTACCTCTGCCTTTAAATTGGTTTCCTCTATATCCACCCTTGTAGAATCCTCTAGAGGGCGGTGATAGTGCTTGATTCTAGTATGAAGATGCAGCTGCATCTGGGGTGTTACAGTTAGTCTGTGAGCCTCCTCTGTGAAAGGAGCCACAAAAGGAACCTCTGTTAGAAGGGGACAGAATTGCTCCTGTGGACTTTGCTACTTCTGTATTTTTTTCATATTTTCTAAAGAATTATCTATTTGAGGCCCAAAGAGGTGTTCCTTATGAAAGGAAGCATTTAGAATGGTTTGTTGCACCTCAGGTTTGAAACCAGCAATTCCAAACCAAATATGTTTCCTAAGCATAATGCTAGTGTTGATTCCTCTAGCTGCAGTATCTGCAGCATCTAATGCACACCTTATTGAGGAATTAGACATACGTTTTCCTTTTTGCACTATTTCCTGCCCCCTCTTTTTGTGTTCTTCAGGGAGATATTTTAATAATTCTTCGATTTCATCCCAGTGAGCTCTATCATATCGGGGCAAGAGACCTTGTGTATTAGCTATACGCCAATGGTTGGCTGATTGCGCAGCTATTCTTTTCCCTGATGCATCTATGAATTTGGATTCTTTATCGGGAGGTAGAGCCTCCACTGATGTTTGTGAATTTGCCCTTTTACGGGCATTAGATACCACTAATGAATCCAAATGCAACTGACCCCTAATAAAAACTGGGTCAGAGGGAGGGTGTTTATATTTCTTGCCCACTCTAGATGTTGGTATACGTGCTCTAACTGAGTCTTTAAAAATATCATTAGTATGCCTTAACATACCTTTAAGCATAGGCAACATTTGTGTTGTTTTGTGTGTGCTTCCTAAGGTTTCAAATAGGAAATCTTTTTCCAGTGGCTCCTTATATAAAAGCAATCCATTGTAATTAGCTGCTCTAGCAAATAATTCCTGATATGCAGTATTATCATCAGGAGGGGAAGGTTTTGCTGGATATAGATCAGGGTCTGTATCTTGAGGTGGATCTATATTATAGTTCTCCCAAGGATCTGGTGGTGGCTGATTAGAATTGTCATCATGGTCTTGTATATTAGGATTTGTGTTAGGAGAACCTGATGGTGTAATGTATGAAGGATCTGTATCTGGTATAATGCGTATTGGTGAACAAGGTGGAGGGGTTTGTGGAATATGAATATGGCTAGTAGCTATGTCCTTTTTCTTTTTGAGAGGGATTCTGCATACAGTGTCTGCTTTCCTTTTTAAAGGTATTACTGGTTTAGCTGTTATGGGTCCAGTATCAGGATGTATATTAATTTTCTTCTGTTTAGGATCCAGCTTTTCATTCATTTTCTCAGAAATCGGCTCTGGTGACTGTAAGGGAGCGTCTTTTTGTTTTGGCGCCTACATTTTCGGTGCCGAGCTGGATTTCTGCTTTTTCTCTCTCGAGTTGAGATGTTTCAGAACCGGAGGGGTATCATCTTGGCTCTAGCCAGAGCCAGAAGGCTTAACTTGCAGTTTCGGTGCCGAACCAGAAGGCGGCGTGTGTGAACCAGAGTCTCTTGTGCCGACCATGGCCTGTTGGCAGTGGTGGCCGAATAGCCTTTTGTTTTGTTGGAGTGGTTTTGGTGGGTAAAGGGGCTTTGGTACTGATAGCACCTTGTCCAGCCGGAATGTCTTGGGACTCGAGCTCGATCTCCAATTCAGAATTGGAGTCCTGGAGGGAGAAGGCCTCTTCTTCCTGCTCCTGCTCGATGTCCTCATCGAAGATATAAGGGGTGTCCTGAATACTCGGTCGCTGCATGTCTCTCCGTCGAGCCGGCGGTCCCGCAGAGTCTTTTTAGAATGGAACGACCGACACGCGTCACAGTGTTCCTCTTTATGTTCCAGGGAGAGACAGAGGTTACAGACCTTATGCTGGTCGGTACGCAGATATTTGGAGTGGCATCAAGGACATAACTGAAACTGCGTCCGTTCCATCAGTGGAAGGCTGGATGCTGGTTCTTGAAGTAGAAGCTGAGGAAAGAGGAAGGACTGAAGGCTGCAGTTTTTTCGGTAATATAAATAAGGTTTTCTTAGATTTAGGAGACACGATCGAAAACAATACGGACGACGGTAGAAAGATTAGTGCACTGAAGGGATCCCGATTGAGGGTTTCGAATCAGAGCGCAGCAATACACGTCGGAACCCGATGGCGAAAAGGAACAAAAACTAACAATGGAGTTGGTGCCCATGCACCCTATTAACGAAAGGAGGAGCTACCTTACCTCATAAATGATAAAGACTTCTTTAAAGAAAAAAAAAACTTGCAATCATTTGCACCCAACACTAGATGGCAGGAGTAAGCAAAGCATGTGTTTCTACAGCACACATGTGTATTAACATCTGCCTCCAAAGGAACAGTACACCTGTTGAGGTGTTTGGACAGGCTACTACATATGCCATTGCTCAGACTGAACAGCCCCAGAGTAACCATGATACTGTCAGTGGAGTTGCCATGCAGGGAGAGAGACCCATGCCATACCGCGGTCATTCTTTAAGCATTCCAATGAAATTTCCTCTGAATAGCCGTTCTCTGTCAAATGGCCTGTCCTTAAGCATAGCCTAGAACGTCCCCCAAAAAGCCATTAGAACACTTCCAAGTATATCATCGCACGGTGACAGTCAGTGTCGCCCCACTGCTCAAAAGGAAAAATAAAATGATATTGTATCATTATTATGATTTTATTTTTCACAGGTTCAGGGTTTAGTTAGGGCAGTGCTGCGCTGGTGGCACAGGGGGAGGAGTGTTTTGAACACTTCTAAGTGCGCATGACTGCTTGGCCGGTCGTCTCCAGCCGGCCAAACAGTCATTCACACTTTGCACGTTTCCTACCAGGCTGCATTACAAAGCCTGGTAAGGAACATGCACAGGCTCCCTGTCCCAGTCTGAGCGCCAAACCACAGTGCTCAGACCATTCATAGTGCTGCTTTGCACCATTTTGTTTGGCTGTGTCCCCAGGTGCTTCCTGTTGCCGGCCAAGACAGGAAGTTGTAAGAAGGATGGTGGAGAGGTAAAGGCTGGAAGACTGTTCCAGGTAAGTCCTTTGTTTTTAGATTACTACCCCTCACCACCCCAGTCCGGTAGCAGCCGCAACTGGTGACAGTCAGACCTACAGAAAGGGAAACTGTGTTCAGAATATCAAAGTCACCTTCCAGGACCTATTTTGATGCAATCAGCCCCTCACTAACCCGGTGACAGAATGGCCTCTGTATGTACTCTGGCAAGCGGATGATTGTTAGCATTGCAAGTCTATATAAGTCATGAACATAGATGCCTAAAAGTTAGGTGGAATTAGCAGAGAAGAGTCAAGAAGTCAAAGGCAAACACTTCGCAACCTGAGGCATCAAGTTTCTTAGAGTCTTTCTATGAAGCACCCATCGGAATGGCATTTCGGTTCCGAGGGCGATGTCGGAACAACATGACTCTTTGGTTACGTGTGGGGGGCAAATGGTGCAGGCAAACCGGTATGTGCTTATGATCTAGTGATGAGAGATAGACGGTCAGGAGAAAAGGGGCTTGTTCCTTGCAGCCATCACAGGGTCTAGGGGAGCCTCATTTAATAGAATGAAGGAATCAGCAGAATTGTGGAGAAATTCTAAATTTCCATCAGAATGTTAGCTTTGGCCCTGCAGAAAGCAAAGTCGAGTGCAAGGTCCACTTTGCCTATCAAATGACAGTGTAAAAGATGAAACTTCCTCTACAGCAGAGCAAGATGAGTAGGAAAATTAAGTCCCATTCAGGTGAATTATCAAGGTCACCGGATGCTGTAAGGACAAGTAGATTCCAGTATGAGTAATGTAAGGAGCAGGTTGTGATCAGTTTCTGCGCAGTCATTCATGACACACACATAGTCTTTGCTACAGTCAATGCATCTGAATCACAACCAAAAATATCCTTCATATGGGCAAATATTCAGGCCTATTAAGGTGTACTGCTTAGGATTCAAAGCCAACGAAAGGCCCTGCACTTCTCTTTTGCCACACAGATGATGGATTTCCCTATCAAGTACTTGGCTGGTGATGGAGTCAGTTCCATTTTTATTTTTTATTTTATAAAGTTTTATATAGTGCGTACCAGATGGGTGGTGGTGCGATCTGTTTTGAAATGCACTGTGTTGGGAGGGGGCAGGGGTGAAAGGAAAGGGAGGACACTGAATTAGTCAATTTTGGCTTTGCCATTAGCACCAAGGCAATAGCTCATGGAGCCACTGCATAGAGGAGGAATCAGGATCAGGATCAGCTGACGAAGTTGCCAAGACTAGAGGGAGTAAGTAAGTAGTCCATAGAGTTTCAGAGCCATCTTGAAAAGATCCAGCATCACAAGATGAAAGGCATAGAACTGCACAGGATGGGCAAAAGCACCAGGAAACTGCTGCCTTATCTTATGGGGTGCCAGGAATAGGCGGGCGACTTTGGGAGGTCATGCGTCATCGAGGAATAGTCTGAGGCCTGGTAATGACATTGTAACTCTAGATGGAGCTGAGAAAGGGGACACCTCCTTGCACTTTTTACATTTTTGGGGGAAAATCTGAAGGATGTTCCTTGGAAGGTGATTTAACTGTGGGAGAGGAAGCCTGAATGGTAATCCATCTTCAGTCCTTGGCCATCTGATGACCCTCAGGTTCATGTAGGTGCTGCCATAGCCTTAGGCCATGGCACCTTGTCCCAACCCCACACCACATATGGCCATCTTGACAATCTGAAGAGCTATCTTCATGCAGCATCCTTTAGAAACTATTACACCTAGTTGCTGTTAAGGCTGAGGAACCAAGTGAAACAGAGAAAGAGCTCTGGCCCACATATCTGAAGCATCGAAAAACATGAACCGATGACAGCATGACGGTTGGCACCTTACATGCCCTGTTGGTATCGCATCCATAGTTATGACTAGAGAAACTTTACCACACATGTTGGAGCTGGGAAGTCAGTGCTGGGGAAACGTTTTCCTGACAAGTGTGAATGAAGACTGGAAGACTGCTAAAAGATGTATCCATCAGTACTCCGTCTTTAAAGAGTAGAACTTGCATGTGTTAACATTTATAGGTTGTTACATGAAAGCATTACCGATATTGTAGTTAATGACAGTACAGTTTACTCTAGCACGTTCTCTTTCTGCCTTCCATCTTTGAATTCTGATTCTCAACCCCCTGTCTTATATTTGGTAATCAAATTTACAATAATCATTTTATATTTTAATATATCTGTCTGGAAATGTATAATTTATCTATTACTGCATCTGAGCAGTTGTAACGTTATAACTGTTTTTTTCTTCTGGTTAGCATATGCTCAGAACAGTGAGGCAGTTGTGTGACTTTATGGTGCATCTCTATTCCAGATAGACTTATCTATGCTTGACCTTGGATGTTGGATACGTTTTCCCAGCCTTCTAAGTCACTAAGAGACCACTACATATCTCAAATCAACCAACTGAAATGAGGAATGCATTTAAGTGGATGATTCTAAACACAAATCACCATATTATTCTTACTTAGATATTTGGATTAACATTTGAAATTAATTTCAAAGAAAACTCCTTGTCTTCATCATTTTACAATAGCAAACTATTAAATTACATCTCATTTGTGAACATTGATAGGAAATGTCTAAACAGCAACAAACCAGAGGCTAAGGTTTCCAGATGCCCTTTGCCGGACGACTTTGGATAACTCGGGAAACTGTTATACATCACAAAGATGCAGTAATTTCAGATAAACTATATAAACTAGAAAACGATTTTGCAAGTGAAGGGAGAACCTAAATGAGACTCTATTGCAATAAAAAAAAACTCCAAACACCTTATTTTTCCTAATGGGACTGCATATGCAGGTTTCAGTTATGCAATGCGGTAAAAAATAGCAGTCATTACTTCACAACTCAATTGTGCTCACTTTATCTACCGCCAAAGGAATAAAGGGCGAGTATAAACCAAGACAGGATTTTAACCTGCAACCAGAGCCAAGCGGTGAGCTTTTGACACACTTATCCCCTCTGCCTTTGGCGTAATATACATTTAAACATCCAATTTACATAGATCGCAGTCAATCACAAGGATTGGAAATCCCAGTTCTGCAGGCAATCTATCCAAAGATTGACTGTTTGCATTTAACAAGCGTGTTTAGGTCATTTGGGACTCGCATCAAGATTTGCCGAGGCACAATTAAGCTTTAACAAACTGATCTAATCCTAGCAGCTGCGAGGAGGAAGAATGATGCCTGCTTACCATCTTAGTGAATTTCAATGCGCCCTAAAGATTAAAATCCACTGATCCGGAAGTGGTGGCACAATGGCAGGCGTCGTGCGGTTCTGTGCAGCTTCGCCATTCTTTTATGCACATGAAGTCAAACACTGCCATACAAAGAGGCGCACATAATGGCACTATTAGCAGACAATCTGCTAATTGTGTGCCGAATGAAACGTTACATTTTATAGGACATAAATATGCCACCTTTTTCTGGGGAAGTTACAGGGACCTTTGGCTTTATGTGTTCTTAATGGCTGCCGCCCTGGGACCTGAGGCACTTTATTATTTGATTCTACTTGTAGGACTCTGCCACGCTGGCATGAAAACACTGTGACAGACGCATTATTTAATACATTCTTTGCAAGAATAATGGTACAATTTTAGACAATTTATTCTTAAACATTTATAGTAGAGCAATGCAGCTTATACGATAAAATGTACCAGTACAGGGTAACAATGCACGTTATATACAGGGCAAGGAGACCGAAAGCTGATGTGAGTTAGGCTGAAATTGAGGAAAGGGTTGTCTATGTATTCATACTGTACTTCATGTCACTGGGACCGGACTGGCCATTGTGGGCTTTGGGTGTTTTCCCGGGTGGCTGAAAGGGCGGGGCCGGTTTTGCAGCAGTAGGGGCTGTTTTGTGTTGTTAGTGGGAGCCAGTTGTGCAGCGGTGCTGTAATATCGGCCCTAGTACCAAAAGCAGCAGAGCTTCACACTTGTTGGGGTATCATGAAAAGAGATGCGAGTATCATGACAAATGCATAACAATAATTTGTATTTTTGTCATCACTTTGGTGTAAAGAACTATATAGATAGTTTAGGGGATTTGTGGCCTATAACAGGCAGCATAGCAAAAGCAAAAAGAGGGGGGCTTCAACATGATTAATCGATTGGACAACCTTAAACGACTGTAGTGCACTAAAGAAGGTGGTTTCAGCGTTGTCAACGGAAATCAAGGATACCTCCGTTCTAAAATGACATTTTCATTTTTGCTAAGATGACAATGCTATTTTGGAGAGGGTGCTATCCATCTTAAGGGATGGGACTTGACATTGAAAATAAAGACAGAGCAATGTACGGTCTGTTGAATACCTGGGACATCATTTAACACCGGAAGGTATCTTTCTGCCCACAAGCATTATCACTGGTGGGGAAATGCTTACAGCTGATTAAATCTCTGAAGAAGTTTTTTGATCTTCTTCCAGTGACAGCGAGGAAAACTGTTACAGCAGCCCTAATCACTTCCAGATTAGACTATTGTAATAGCCTTTATGCGGGTGCAAACAAGGTAATATTGAAGAAACTCCAGTCCATTCAACATGCAGCAGTCCGCTTGGTGCTGAAAATGCCACGCTGCTCCTCAGCTTCCACAGCCATAAGACTACTGCATTGGCTACCTATCCATAAAAGAGTCTATTCAATATACTCGTTCTCACCTGAAGAGCTTTCAGGGCCTCGGGACCGAAATACCAGACCTCCAGAGTCACACCCTATGTTACTAAAGGCCCTCTTAGATCTTCCGCAGCCAATCTTTTAAAACGCACACTGTTCAAATACAAAACTAAGTGGTCGATTAGGATGGCGGATGGAATTGCATCCGTCCGCCACCCCCGAGGTGAAGGGACTGACCGCAGGGGCAGCGGCGGTCCCTCCGTAGCAATTAGGATGTGACCGCCACCCTGGCGGTCACATCCCGTATATTTTACATGGCGGCGGGTGCTGCTTTGAGCAGCTCCCGCCGCAATGTAAAATATGCATGTTTCACTTTGGCATGCACAACTTGGCAGGCACCGCGTGGTGCCTGCCACCTTGTGCATGCCAAAGCAGGGGGGTACCATAGGTACCCTCCATGTGCACCCCCCACTCCCCAACACCCAAACACAAAAGACCACATGCTTTTCCACGGCGTAAAAGCCGCCGTGGAAAAGCATGTTTCCGCCTGCAAACTAATATGGCTGGCGGTGTCTTGCAGACACCGCCACCATATTTGTGTGCATACACCGCGGATCAGCGGTGGACGAACTTGCCATCCACCGCTGATCCCACCGGCATCCTAATGTCGCAGTGGGTGTTTGCAATGTCCACGGCGGTGAATCCGCATCCTCCGGGCCGGCGGTGGCTTCCACCGGCCCGGAGGATGCGGATTCACCGCCAACATAATTGACCCCTAAGGGTGGTAGATCTGTAAGCGACTTGGGAGTAAAAGCATGGAAAACTCTCCCCTGCCATCTCAGTCTCATCTAATCAGAATCTGGTTTCAGGAAATCCTTGAAAACCTGGATTTTTGGAGCTTCAGACTCACTCTGTCTTTCCCTTATTTAACTCTAACGATTGCGATAGCAGCACCCTTGGTTTTTCTATGTCTCCAATCTATCTCTGCACAGCGCCAAGATACTCCTGCGGATGTTAGCTGTGCTTTAGAAATAACACATACAATACAATATAACACAGTACAAATCAACTAAAGATATGTGACCTATAGATGGGAGTAAAAACAGGCTCTTCCTAGGGCTGTCTAAGTATTATTCTGTGTCAGACTTTATTGTACTTAACAAGACATGTAAAAAATTGTTGCGTAAAGGGTCAATTTTCAGGCGAAGATCAAAATTAATTGTTTAGAGACTTTAAGCAAACAAGAGTACATGCCCCTTCTTTGAGGCTTTATTGTGCTGTTGCCCAGTGCTCGATTCACGTTGATGAGAGTTCTGCGGGGATTAATGGGGCTTTGTACCAGATAGTTGATATCAGAAAAAACGCTGTTGCAATACTTTAAGAAGCCTGAGAGATTCTGATTGCCATGAAAACACTATAGAAGAGAAGGCACTTGCCTGTGTCTAGGCTATTGAGCATTTCAAAGCGTATGAATGAGGATACAATATCATTTGCATGTACCATAAACCCATGATATATCTTCTAGGGGTAAAAGGAAAGGGTAAGGTGTGATTGAAATTCCAGCATTCTGGAAACACACCAATCAATCAAACAAGGATTTGTAAAGTGCGGCAATTCACAAAGGACTGTTCTTGAAGCGCTGGAGTTGCTAACTGCTTCGTGGTGATCTGTTCTTTCGAACAGCCGGGTCTTGAGTCCTTTCCTGAATTGCTGGAGTGAAGAGGCAGTTCTGACATGCAGGGGAAGGTCGTTCCACGCTTTGGCTTGCTGGTGGTAGCAGGAAAATCTTCTGTTGTTGCCTCGGTGGATCCGGGGGGTGTCTGCATGGATGAGGGAAGCTGATCGTAAGTGTCTAGTTGGTTGGTGAAAGGTCATGAGCTTGTTGATGTATGCTGGTTCTTAACTGTGCAGGGTTTTCTATGCGTGGGCCAACATCTTGAACTGGCATCTCTTCTAGATCGGGAGCCAGTGTAGCTTCTTGAGTTGGGGTGTGATGTGGGTCCGTCTGGGAAGAGCGAGGAAGAGTCTGGCCGCTAAGTTTTATATTGCCTGTAGTCTCTTCAGTAGGTATGCAGTGATTCCTACTGAAGTGTGTTCCCATAGTCCAGCCTGCTAGTGATGAAGGCCTGTGTGATATTGACTTCTGGTGTTGACTGGGAGCCACCTGAAAATCTTGCGGCGCATGCATAGAGTGTAGAAGCAGGCATATGAGACTGCGTTTACTTGTTTCTTTGTAGATAGCTTGCTGTCCAAGATGATGCAGAGATTGCGGGTGTGGTCTATTGGGGGAGTGGATGGGCAGAGTTCAGTAAGCCACCATGCATCGTTCCATGGCGAGATGTTGTTTCCAAAGATGAGGACTCGAGTCTTGTCCGTGTTGAGCTTGAGACAATGGTCCTTCATCTAGTCAGTGACATTCATCATACATCTGTAGAAGTTGGCTCAGGTGGTGGAGGGTTACTCTGACAGTGACAGGGTGAGCTGGGTGTCGTTGGCATAGAAGATGATGTTGAGTCTGTGCAATCCCAGGGGGGCCATGTACATGTTGAAGAGGGTGGGGCTGAAGGACAATCTTTTGGGGACGCTGTAGATGATCTTCTTGGGTTCCAAGGAGAACAGTGGGAGATGGATTATCTGGGTACTTCCAGTGAGGTACGAGGCGATCCATTTGAGGGCGTCTCCCTGGATTAAGATGTTGTGGAGTCTGTTGATCAAGATGTGATGAGAGACAGTGTTGAAGGCGGCTGATAGGTCCAGGAGGAATCGGGCTGCTATTTCACCGGATGTAATCTGTGGCTGCAATCAGGGTTGTCTCTGTGTTGTGGTTGGCTCAGAATCTGGATTGAGAGAGTTCTAGGAGGTTGATGTGTTCCAAATGTTCCATGAGTTGCTGGTTGATTGCCTTCTTGAAAACTTTCGCTGGGAAGGGGAGCAAGGAGATGGGCTGGTGGTTCTTCGGTTCTGCTGTGATGGCGGATGGTTTCTTCAGGAGGGGCCCTCGCTTCTGCGTGTCGTGTTTCCAGTCCTCAGGGAAGGAGGCCAAGGTGATGGAGGTGTTCAGGACATTCCTGAGCTGGTCACCAATCATCTTGTCCCAAAGTTGAAGACTTGGTAAGAACAGGGGTCCATGGGTGCTCCCGAGTGAACATAGTTTATGATGGAGATTGTGGCATGAGTCGTGAGAGGGTCCCAATGGGTGATCAGGGTTTGTGTGAGCAGGCTGATGGTGGTGGGGTTTGAAGCTTTCGTAGATGACAGATCTTGTTGCTGAAGAAGTCCACCAGGGTATCACACAGTTCTTGGGAAGGGGTGATGTTATTCCCAGCAGCTATGGAGTTGAGGAACTTCCTCACAATGGCACTCCCTGCTTCTGATTGTGCTGGCTTTTATGTGGTCTGCTAAGGCATTCTTTTTTTTTCTTCAGGAGGCAGTGGAACTGGTTGAGTGCTGTTCTGAACATGGTATGGTCTCCTGTCTCTTTCCTGGTGCACCACTTCCTTTCGAGTTGTTGGCAGTTGCGTTGACAATTTTGAAACAAGATTTATTTTGGGCATTAGTAACACAAGGGATAACCTGTTCTCTCATGTAGTATTTCAATAGGATAGCACAAGCAGATGAGTGACACTTAGCACTTACATCTACGAATAAATGTCTACAGGCAGATTACTGGTGGCTTGAATGGATAATGTGACAGAGGTATAAGTAGGTTCTTGAGCCACATGCCAGAAGGCGGACATACATTATATAGTTCATAACACTTTCCTATAGACTGCAGATTTTCCAAAACATCAAGGAAAAAAGCAATCATTAAGTTGTTCAAATCAGTCTTCACATTGCTCTTAGGAATTAACTATTTGAGACTCATGATGCATTGCCTGATATGGTATCCTCAGGGGGCTGAGTGTGAGGGGCAACTCTCTGGGTAACTCTGGGTAACTCCAAGTTTTGCAGTGTCTCAGAATTAGTTCCTCAAACTGTGGACAAGATATTTCCGAGCTAGGAGAAACCAGACCCGAGACTTGTGAATAGCAGTGGGGCCATGGGCAGTTGCTGTGTCTGCACCCTGCCCACCCTCCTACTTCATCAATACGATCATCATCAAATGTATTCATGTCTTAGGAGCCTGATTCAGATCATGGCGGACGGGTTACTCCGTTACAACAGTGGATATCCCGTCCGTCAAAATATAAATCCCATAGGATATAATGAGATATATATTTCGGAGGATGGGATATCTGTCACCGTTGTGATGGAGTAACCCGTCCGCCGAGATCTAAATCAGGGCCGTAGTTATATATAGTCATAAATGAGGGATTAAAAAAACGTAATAAAATACAATTGTCATATAACATTCTTAATATAACTACAGGTGTATCTAAAAAAATACTACAGTAAACATTGTGTTAGGAAAAGCAGAAAAAGATGTCCTCAGCTGAAGTAAAATAAACTCTGCCCTCACACCACCCTTGTCCCTCCACCCGAGGCCTGGGAAAAAGTCCATGCAACATTTACCACCAGATCCAAGCCGGTGGACAAAGGTGTGTAGATTTGGGCCCATTACTCCCCTCGGAAGAGGGAAAAACATGCAGTGTTGGACTCTGAATTCACAGGTCTACATGTTATGACATTATGGTGGAAATAATTCACAATTCCCTTTAACTTATGAGAAGACGGTGGCAGGAATTGTTACCAGAGGCCCCAGTAGCTACCAGTGGAGGTAATAGTTCAGTCATAATGATGGCCTTTAAAGTGTGAATATTTTCATTTTTTCACATATCCACTACTGAAGATGTTATTAATAATTTGTAAGAGAAGTTTTCCATTGTGTGTTTACTCCAGTTTATCGTGTCACATAACAGGGTCCAGTTTGTTGTCTAGGCTAGGAAAGCATTTTTATACTCTATCGGAGTCCAACACTTGACTGTAGCTCTTTACAGCCTCCAGCCCAATGAGGTGGTTGAAAGTATAAACCATATTACGGGTACCGTTCAAATGTTTATTGTTCATTAGACAGAGATGCTGTATCTAAACTGGTTCTGAAGTTTAGGAAAAGTATGGTGGTGATTGTGCACTGGACTCAATAGCAGTGAAAGACGGTGATGGAGTCTCAATGCAAGATTAAAGAACAATAAGTCATGGATCATCATGTGAAAATGCCTCTCAAAGTGGGAGATTAGGTTAAAGGCCTGTAAACTGGGGGATATGTCAGTGCCACCTAAGTGTTCAAAGTATCAAAAGGTTCTAGGACAGTGAAGGAAATGGCGGGAGTAAAAGAGTTACTGTTAAATGGATAAAGGAAAATCAGGACGAGATTTCATGAATGATATCGGTATTAGTTTGAGAATGGATAATTTGTCCCACTCTGTCGAACCACAAAGTCACAAGTGTGTGCCCGAGTAGTCTTCCGTCGAGAAGTTAGTTGCCTGTGATGCTGAAGATCTGTGCTAAAGGAGTAGTTGAGTTTGAGCAGGTGAGGTCACTGGATGATAAAGGAACCAGCTGCAGAAATGAACCGGGCAACAGGGTGTTTCCTGCACTCAGGGATTTGGAAGATTGTGAAATGTATAAGTACAGAGCATTCCTGTATAGTGGTCTTCCTTAAAAGGTATTTAACGTCTACTAATGCACTTACTCCGTTTAATGGGGTAAGATTTGTGTTATGTCTTGTTTCATTAGATTCAGTTTCTAGTTTATTATTGCATCAATAAAGGATATGGTCTGCTCCAGAATCACTATTCTCTTGGAAGTTGGTGACCCTTGTTGTCAGATATGGATGCGCCGAGTGTGGGCGCCTTCTTATCTGAATAAACGTTTGCGGACCACTGCCTGAGAGCTGTATCTAACAGATGTCTCAATTACTTTTTTAATGAAACTACAGCTGAACATACTGCAGGCAAATGATGGCAAGACAATCAGCTGATGGCTTCAGAAGTAAGTTGAAGTTATAGGCCCACCCAGAAGTTTGAATTCGTTTGCCACTCAGGGCACAGTGATGTGTGCCCTCCCCAGAATGGACGCAACATTAATTGCTATGAGCAGTCCTGTCTGTGTCTCCCAAGGTGGGCGCTTCGCTTTAACGTGCCTTTGAGCTGCTAATAAACAGATCGGCTCAGCGAGATAAGCACCTGCTATGGAACACTACATGCACCTTGCAGGGTACAGTCCTTCCTCTTAATATGGTTAAATAAAATAGTACCCTTAACAATGGTAAAAGTAATATCTGCAAGTTAACAGCACAACGTCATAGCTCTGATAGCCCCAACTCTAAAGTCACCAGAATTTAAGAGTTAAAACTACCCCTAATCTGCAACAGTATGACATCCTATTCTTACCCTACCACGCTCCTGTGTTAAGTGTTTCCCTACAATAGGTTAGGCGTGCTTTCATTAAATATATATCAAATACACTATATACTTAGGAGGTATAAATTATTCTATTATTTTACAAAATTCTGTCACCTCCCTATTGACTAAATTCCATGCTACGTGTTTTACCGACCCCAATACATATATGATTTTAGTAACATCAAAAGGCCTACGATAAAACCAGATCTGATCAACTGCATAGTTCCCAAACGACAACTTGTGCATTTAGACAAGTTTTAGACATTTTTATCTGAATAACAACTGTAGCACCCATACTAGTCTGCTGTCGACAACTGATTCTCTTGTCATCTGCATTTCTGTGTACACACGGTTTTATCGCAATATGTGCACATTTGTGTTATCACTACCAGCAGTGGAGACTCACTTCCCTGTACATGCATTTTGGAAATAAAAAGCAACTTAAGAAACGTGTGTTTTGCTTAGCTGCTGCAAGTAGTCCGGTATTGATTGCCTTTACATTATTTCAGTCAGCTGAACATTAAATGTTGTTCAAACTATCCGATTGGAACTACTGTTGTCTTATTATTAAGATTCCAATCCTCTTTACCATTTACAGGTGGATTCAAAGAGTAGCCAGTAGAGTCTTAATGACTTTACATTCCTTATTAAGGCAAGTTAAAACAAAGTATTGCTCATTATTGGGTGGGACAACACCAGTCCTATTACCATTCAGGTATGAAATAGAAGGGCTGCCAATACAATGACATTAAAGAATCACAGGATTGGCTATCCTCATTTAGTTTCTAAGGACCCTTGTGGCTTCTGCTCTCTTTGGGTGCACACCCGGCCCAGGATAACGCAGGAGGCAGAAAAGGATCCTGGTCCCATGAGTTAGGCACAAGTTAGGTACTGAGTCAGTGCTAACTGAGCTCTTCGAAACCTGTATCAATAAACAGCATGGTCACTATACACAGAAATAGAAACAGAGCTTGACAATTCTCCTTCTAAAAGTGGGGCTATTTGTAGCGGTAGCTAAATGACTTTGTTTGTGCTAAGAAAACCAGAAACGTTTAATGCAGATTAACTTCTGAGACAGGTCACAGCTAATGTGTATAATAAAAGCCTAAATGGCTAACCCAGTAATTAAACATTAAACTAAAAACACAATCTCTATCAAAAAGTCCTAATTATACTTTACAAACAAGTACTCGACTCCTGACTGGTTCCAGTTTGTAATAAGCAATTATATGATGGAAGAAATGTCTGAATTGATCTAGGCCTCTGGTAATCACTTGGGTCGCATTCCAGCAGCTTGTTTTTTCACTAACTAAGCCACTGCAGCTAGAGGCTCGCTATACGATTATCAGTCCTGGCCATGCTCTAATATAAACTGTCCAGCCTTAACTGTCATGCCAAATCCCATCTAGATGGCAACACAAGCAACCCCAGACCCGTTTTGACCTGCTTAAGCCTAATCAGTGAGTTATAGTTGAAGTCCTGAGGCAAAGTGAGCATGGGACGTGTAGCACTTGGAATGTGAACAGCAACAAAGAAGGTGACCGAAGGCATGCTTGAATTAATCTCAGTCACTGGTGATCACTCAGGCAGCATTCCCCATTCCAGTCCATCTTTTCTTTTCTACTGTGCACTCTAGACAGAGATCTGTCACATGTAAATCAGTCTTGACCAGGGTCTAACAGGCCCAACTAGGTCTGCCGAACGTCCAGACCCCCTCCCCTCCAGATGGTAACACAAGCAACCTCAGACCCGTTTTGACCTGCTTAAGCCTAATCAGTGAGTTATAGTTTAAGTCCTGAGGCAAAGTGAGCATGGGACGTGTAGCACTTGAAATGTGAACATTAGCAAACAAGGACACAGAAGGAATGCTTGAATAAATCTCAGCCACTGAGGATCACTCAGGCCACATTCCAGTCCATCTATTCTTGCCTACTGTGCCACTCTAGACAAAGATCTGCCACTAGTAAATCAGTCTTGACCAGGGTGAAACAGGCCCAGCCAGGTCTGCCGAATATCCAAACCAGGTCCCTTCCAGATGGTAACACAAGTCACCACAGATTGGTTTCGGCCTGCTTAGGCTTCATCAGTGAGATTCTCAGGCAGAATGAGAGATGCAGTGGTGCAGGACCAAGATGCATATGGCAGGTCTCTGTCCAGAATGGCATAGTAAGGTGAAAAACAATGGCCTGTAATGCAGCTCTATGCGACTGCCAGTGACTTAGGTTATGTCACGCACTCCTTCCATTACTTGTGGCTTCATGCTTCAGTTTGCAGCAACACAATTTACTTTGGAGAAAGAATCCAGCAGCTTTTAGACAATAACTATCTCTAGTAAGTGTGATCAAATACTGCAGTTACTTCTGACCCTAAAAAACAGTAACAACGTGAAATAAAACATCACATTTTCTTACACCTGCTGTAAAAACAGCAGCTGTCGAAGTTTTAAAAACTTATAGAACTAGGAGTACTTACAGGTGTGCCTAGCCAACGAATAATTTGAACCACCAGTTGTGAGCCCAAATCCTTCAGGTATTTGACTCGAGCTTCGAGGCCTGGTTAACAATTTGGGGGGCTCTATTTCGGCACCAAACTCTGCTCCAATCACACCCAGCAAAACAATAGCAGTAGCTTGCTTGCGCCGCTCTTCGTAAGATGAAGATATTTTCTTCATTTGCGGAGGGCCACAAACGCATCCTAGATACAAACAAACAAGAATATTCCAAATCAGTTATTAGAAAATGTATTCACAATTACAATTTAAAATTAAATAAATGAAAATACTGCAGAAAAACATTAACACGACTCTGAGTTAAGTAAAAACCTATATTGTGTGATATGACAAGCATAGCATATTTAGCTCTGCCAGCCATCCCTGCTAAGTAATGCAAATGGAAATGCTATTTCTAAGTAGCAAATTCCATATCTGTCTCGATCGTTCAGGATCTGAAAAATGTGATGGGAACACACCAAGTACGAAACAAATGTTCATATCTTCTCAATGCATAAGAGGATAAAAATAAAAAATCCAACTGTCAGCCTTCCTGGAAGGCAGTATGGAAAAAGTGTGCCAAGGCTCCAGACATATTGATGTGCAACACGTTCAGACTTGTTTGCTATGCCTAACTGGCTATTAGTGGTACAAGAGATATTTTTGCGAAATGCCACCTGACCCATTAGCATAGAAGATGAGCATGGCACTTCATTTGCAGCAACAACAAAAAACCTAGTTATATCATGACATGCATATGAAAAACATTTCACCACAGCAGGCAACTGCGTAGTACTGCGTATGTTCTACAACTGGAATGAGTAACTGGTTTAGTCAGGCAGTCAGTCAAAAATATGTTTATTTAGATCATAATCTTTAAACAGGTGCAAGGAATGATTACTGATTTAAAATATTCCACAGCAATACAACAAAATAATAACAGGTTAAAATATTCTACAGCAAATTTATAAAACTTCCGCACGCTGGATACTGTGGTTTAGTGTTCCTTCCAAACCTGGCTACGGCCTAAATAAAACAATACATAGGAACGCCTCATCACAAGCCCTACTGCAGGTCCAATTAGAGCGTGCCATTTAGACACCGGAAGCAGGACGTGCCTTTGTTGCCCCGCCCACAGTCCCAGCACGAATAAAGCTCTACAACAATGGCTGCACGGTGGGGGCCATTCTGCATTTGTACCCATCTGACCTCTACAGAAGGGACTTGCTAAATGCTGCCCGGCTCCTGAGCTGACAAATGAATGATGGCCGCCCTTCCGTTTCCGCCGTGGCTGCCGCCTGCCTCCACTGAGCCCAGGTGCTCAAACAGGGGGCCCGGTGTGACATCGGCGATCAAGACGAATTGGGAGCAGCTCCCGATCCAAGATTGTTTTATACCGTTTAATTTCGTTTCTTTCCCTGCTTGGATGAGCACAAGCCGGGTTATGGATTTCTATTCTAATGTACTGAAGCAGGCACTGAGAGGCGCCCACGGAGCGCGTGCTGGAGGGGGAGGGGCGGCGGGGGTCGGGATCAATAGGCGAGGCACTGACCCCAGCCGCTCAGCCTCCGCAGTGACCACTGCGAGGCGAGGGGGAGGGGCGGCTTCCAGTAGGAAATTACACAACAGGGGCTCTCGGCCCACTCCCCTCCTGCACACCCCGCTTCCCTCTCCCCTTGTTTAATTTTAGCAACACTGTGTTAACTCTTTCTGTGTCATGAAATGACGCGATTAAGGGACGAAACTCTTTCTCACAAATCTCAGTCAAGCTTGGCAAAGGTCTCATTTGTTGCAGGATAAAAAAGAACAAGCATTTACAATGCAATGGTTTTGCCTTTGTTAAAGTTAGAGCTATTGGCATTGCTCTTGACACTCTGAAGCTCCACTCTGAAGCTCCACTCTGCACTCTGAAGCTCCACTCTGCACTCTGAAGCTCCACTCTGCACTCTGAAGCTCCACTCTGCACTCTGAAGCTGCACTCTGCACTCTGAAGCTGCACTCTGAAGCTCCACTCTGAAGCTCCACTCTGAAGCTCCACTCTGAAGCTCCACTCTGAAGCTCCACTCTGAAGCTCCACTCTGAAGCTCCACTCTGAAGCTCCACTCTGAAGCTCCACTCTGAAGCTCCACTCTGAAGCTCCACTCTGCACTCTGAAGCTCCACTCTGCACTCTGAAGCTCCACTCTGCACTCTGAAGCTCCACTCTGCACTCTGAAGCTCCACTCTGCACTCTGAAGCTGCACTCTGCACTCTGAAGCTGCACTCTGAAGCTGCACTCTGAAGCTCCACTCTGAAGCTCCACTCTGAAGCTCCACTCTGAAGCTCCACTCTGAAGCTCCACTCTGATGCTCCACTCTGATGCTCCACTCTGATGCTCCACTCTGATGCTCCACTCTGATGCTCCACTCTGATGCTCCACTCTGATGCTCCACTCTGAAGCTCCACTCTGAAGCTCCACTCTGAAGCTCCACTCTGAAGCTCCACTCTGCACTCTGAAGCTCCACTCTGCACTCTGAAGCTCCACTCTGCACTCTGAAGCTCCACTCTGCACTCTGAAGCTCCACTCTGAAGCTCCACTCTGCACTCTGAAGCTCCACTCTGAATCTGCACTCTGAAGCTCCACTCTGCACTCTGAAGCTCCACTCTGAATCTGCACTCTGAAGCTCCACTCTGCACTCTGAAGCTCCACTCTGAATCTGCACTCTGATGCTCCACTCTGAATCTGCACTCTGAAGCTCCACTCTGCACTCTGAATCTGCACTCTGAAGCTCCACTCTGCACTCTGAATCTGCACTCTGCAGCTCCACTCTGAATCTGCAGCTCCACTCTGAAGCTCCACTCTGCAGCTCCACTCTGCAGCTCCACTCTGAATCTGCAGCTCCACTCTGAAGCTCCACTCTGCAGCTCCACTCTGAAGCTCCACTCTGAAGCTCCACTCTGAAGCTCCACTCTGAAGCTCCACTCTGAAGCTCCACTCTGAAGCTCCACTCTGAAGCTCCACTCTGAAGCTCCACTCTGAAGCTCCACTCTGAAGCTCCACTCTGAAGCTCCACTCTGAAGCTCCACTCTGAAGCTCCACTCTGCACTCTGAAGCTCCACTCTGAAGCTCCACTCTGCACTCTGAAGCTCCACTCTGAAGCTCCACTCTGCACTCTGAAGCTCCACTCTGAAGCTCCACTCTGCACTCTGAAGCTCCACTCTGAATCTGCACTCTGAAGCTCCACTCTGAAGCTCCACTCTGAAGCTCCACTCTGAAGCTCCACTCTGAAGCTCCACTCTGAAGCTCCACTCTGAAGCTCCACTCTGAAGCTCCACTCTGAAGCTCCACTCTGCACTCTGAATCTGCACTCTGAATCTGCACTCTGAAGCTCCACTCTGAATCTGCACTCTGAAGCTCCACTCTGAAGCTCCACTCTGAAGCTCCACTCTGAAGCTCCACTCTGAAGCTCCACTCTGAAGCTCCACTCTGAAGCTCCACTCTGAAGCTCCACTCTGAAGCTCCACTCTGAAGCTCCACTCTGAAGCTCCACTCTGAAGCTCCACTCTGAAGCTCCACTCTGAAGCTCCACTCTGAAGCTCCACTCTGAAGCTCCACTCTGAAGCTCCACTCTGCACTCTGAAGCTCCACTCTGAAGCTCCACTCTGCACTCTGAAGCTCCACTCTGAATCTGCACTCTGAAGCTCCACTCTGCACTCTGAAGCTCCACTCTGAAGCTCCACTCTGAAGCTCCACTCTGCACTCTGAAGCTCCACTCTGAAGCTCCACTCTGCACTCTGAAGCTCCACTCTGAAGCTCCACTCTGCACTCTAAAGCTCCACTCTGAAGCTCCACTCTGCACTCTAAAGCTCCACTCTGAAGCTCCACTCTGCACTCTAAAGCTCCACTCTGAAGCTCCACTCTGCACTCTAAAGCTCCACTCTGAAGCTCCACTCTGCACTCTAAAGCTCCACTCTGAAGCTCCACTCTGCACTCTAAAGCTCCACTCTGAAGCTCCACTCTGCACTCTAAAGCTCCACTCTGAAGCTCCACTCTGCACTCTGAAGCTCCACTCTGAAGCTCCACTCTGAAGCTCCACTCTGAAGCTCCACTCTGAAGCTCCACTCTGAAGCTCCACTCTGAAGCTCCACTCTGAAGCTCCACTCTGAAGCTCCACTCTGAAGCTCCACTCTGAAGCTCCACTCTGAAGCTCCACTCTGAAGCTCCACTCTGAAGCTCCACTCTGAATCTGCACTCTGAAGCTCCACTCTGAATCTGCACTCTGAAGCTCCACTCTGAATCTGCACTCTGAAGCTCCACTCTGCACTCTGAAGCTCCACTCTGAATCTGCACTCTGAAGCTCCACTCTGAAGCTCCACTCTGAAGCTCCACTCTGAAGCTCCACTCTGAAGCTCCACTCTGAAGCTCCACTCTGAATCTGCACTCTGAAGCTCCACTCTGAAGCTCCACTCTGAAGCTCCACTCTGCACTCTGAAGCTCCACTCTGAAGCTCCACTCTGAAGCTCCACTCTGAAGCTCCACTCTGAAGCTCCACTCTGAAGCTCCACTCTGAAGCTCCACTCTGAAGCTCCACTCTGAAGCTCCACTCTGAAGCTCCACTCTGAAGCTCCACTCTGCACTCTGAAGCTCCACTCTGAAGCTCCACTCTGCACTCTGAAGCTCCACTCTGAATCTGCACTCTGAAGCTCCACTCTGCACTCTGAAGCTCCACTCTGAAGCTCCACTCTGAAGCTCCACTCTGAAGCTCCACTCTGCACTTTGAAGCTCCACTCTGAAGCTCCACTCTGCACTCTGAAGCTCCACTCTGAAGCTCCACTCTGCACTCTGAAGCTCCACTCTGAAGCTCCACTCTGCACTCTAAAGCTCCACTCTGAAGCTCCACTCTGCACTCTAAAGCTCCACTCTGAAGCTCCACTCTGCACTCTAAAGCTCCACTCTGAAGCTCCACTCTGCACTCTAAAGCTCCACTCTGAAGCTCCACTCTGCACTCTGAAGCTCCACTCTGAAGCTCCACTCTGAAGCTCCACTCTGAAGCTCCACTCTGAAGCTCCACTCTGAAGCTCCACTCTGAAGCTCCACTCTGAAGCTCCACTCTGCACTCTGAAGCTCCACTCTGAATCTGCACTCTGAAGCTCCACTCTGCACTCTGAAGCTCCACTCTGAATCTGCACTCTGAAGCTCCACTCTGAAGCTCCACTCTGAATCTGCACTCTGAAGCTCCACTCTGAAGCTCCACTCTGAAGCTCCACTCTGAAGCTCCACTCTGAATCTGCACTCTGAAGCTCCACTCTGAAGCTCCACTCTGAAGCTCCACTCTGAAGCTCCACTCTGAAGCTCCACTCTGAAGCTCCACTCTGAAGCTCCACTCTGAAGCTCCACTCTGCACTCTGAAGCTCCACTCTGCACTCTGAAGCTCCACTCTGCACTCTGAAGCTCCACTCTGAAGCTCCACTCTGCACTCTGAAGCTCCACTCTGAAGCTCCACTCTGCACTCTGAAGCTCCACTCTGCACTCTGAAGCTCCACTCTGCACTCTGAAGCTCCACTCTGAAGCTCCACTCAGAAGCTCCACTCTGAAGCTCCACTCTGAAGCTCCACTCTGAAGCTCCACTCTGAAGCTCCACTCTGAAGCTCCACTCTGAAGCTCCACTCTGAAGCTCCACTCTGAAGCTCCACTCTGAAGCTCCACTCTGAAGCTCCACTCTGAAGCTCCACTCTGAAGCTCCACTCTGAAGCTCCACTCTGCACTCTGAAGCTCCACTCTGCACTCTGAAGCTCCACTCTGAAGCTCCACTCTGCACTCTGAAGCTCCACTCTGAATCTGCACTCTGAAGCTCCACTCTGCACTCTGAAGCTCCACTCTGAATCTGCACTCTGAAGCTCCACTCTGCACTCTGAAGCTCCACTCTGCACTCTGAAGCTCCACTCTGAAGCTCCACTCTGAAGCTCCACTCTGAAGCTCCACTCTCCACTCTGAAGCTCCACTCTGAAGCTCCACTCTGAAGCTCCACTCTCCACTCTGAAGCTCCACTCTGAAGCTCCACTCTGAAGCTCCACTCTGAAGCTCCACTCTGAAGCTCCACTCTGAAGCTCCACTCTGAAGCTCCACTCTGAAGCTCCACTCTGAAGCTCCACTCTGAAGCTCCACTCTGAAGCTCCACTCTCCACTCTGAAGCTCCACTCTGAAGCTCCACTCTGAAGCTCCACTCTGAAGCTCCACTCTGAAGCTCCACTCTGAAGCTCCACTCTGAAGCTCCACTCTGAAGCTCCACTCTGAAGCTCCACTCTGAAGCTCCACTCTGAAGCTCCACTCTGAAGCTCCACTCTGAAGCTCCACTCTGAAGCTCCACTCTGAAGCTCCACTCTGAATCTGCACTCTGAAGCTCCACTCTGAATCTGCACTCTGAATCTGCACTCTGAATCTGCACTCTGAAGCTCCACTCTGAATCTGCACTCTGAATCTGCACTCTGAAGCTCCACTCTGCACTCTGAAGCTCCACTCTGCACTCTGAAGCTCCACTCTGAATCTGCACTCTGAAGCTCCACTCTGCACTCTGAAGCTCCACTCTGCACTCTGATGCTCCACTCTGAAGCTCCACTCTGAAGCTCCACTCTGAAGCTCCACTCTGAAGCTCCACTCTGAAGCTCCACTCTGAAGCTCCACTCTGAAGCTCCACTCTGAAGCTCCACTCTGAAGCTCCACTCTGATGCTCCACTCTGAAGCTCCACTCTGAAGCTCCACTCTGAAGCTCCACTCTGCACTCTGAAGCTCCACTCTGCACTCTGAAGCTCCACTCTGCACTCTGAAGCTCCACTCTGAAGCTCCACTCTGCACTCTGAAGCTCCACTCTGAATCTGCACTCTGAAGCTCCACTCTGCACTCTGAAGCTCCACTCTGAATCTGCACTCTGAAGCTCCACTCTGCACTCTGAAGCTCCACTCTGAATCTGCACTCTGATGCTCCACTCTGAATCTGCACTCTGAAGCTCCACTCTGCACTCTGAATCTGCACTCTGCAGCTCCACTCTGAATCTGCAGCTCCACTCTGCACTCTGAAGCTCCACTCTGAAGCTCCACTCTGAAGCTCCACTCTGAAGCTCCACTCTGAAGCTCCACTCTGAAGCTCCACTCTGAAGCTCCACTCTGAAGCTCCACTCTGAAGCTCCACTCTGAAGCTCCACTCTGAAGCTCCACTCTGAAGCTCCACTCTGCACTCTGAAGCTCCACTCTGAAGCTCCACTCTGCACTCTGAAGCTCCACTCTGAAGCTCCACTCTGCACTCTGAAGCTCCACTCTGAAGCTCCACTCTGCACTCTGAAGCTCCACTCTGAATCTGCACTCTGAAGCTCCACTCTGCACTCTGAAGCTCCACTCTGAAGCTGCACTCTGAAGCTCCACTCTGAAGCTGCACTCTGAAGCTGCACTCTGAAGCTCCACTCTGAAGCTCCACTCTGAAGCTCCACTCTGAAGCTCCACTCTGAAGCTCCACTCTGAAGCTCCACTCTGAAGCTCCACTCTGAAGCTCCACTCTGAAGCTCCACTCTGAAGCTCCACTCTGAAGCTCCACTCTGCACTCTGAAGCTCCACTCTGAAGCTCCACTCTGCACTCTGAAGCTCCACTCTGAATCTGCACTCTGAAGCTCCACTCTGCACTCTGAAGCTCCACTCTGCACTCTGAAGCTCCACTCTGAAGCTCCACTCTGAAGCTCCACTCTGCACTCTGAAGCTCCACTCTGAAGCTCCACTCTGAAGCTCCACTCTGCACTCTGAAGCTCCACTCTGAAGCTCCACTCTGAAGCTCCACTCTGCACTCTGAAGCTCCACTCTGAAGCTCCACTCTGAAGCTCCACTCTGAAGCTCCACTCTGAAGCTCCACTCTGAAGCTCCACTCTGCACTCTGAAGCTCCACTCTGAAGCTCCACTCTGCACTCTGAAGCTCCACTCTGAAGCTCCACTCTGCACTCTGAAGCTCCACTCTGAAGCTCCACTCTGCACTCTGAAGCTCCACTCTGAAGCTCCACTCTGCACTCTGAAGCTCCACTCTGCACTCTGAAGCTCCACTCTGAAGCTCCACTCTGCACTCTGAAGCTCCACTCTGCACTCTGAAGCTCCACTCTGAAGCTCCACTCTGCACTCTGAAGCTCCACTCTGAATCTGCACTCTGAAGCTCCACTCTGCACTCTGAAGCTCCACTCTGAAGCTCCACTCTGAAGCTCCACTCTGCACTCTGAAGCTCCACTCTGAAGCTCCACTCTGAAGCTCCACTCTGCACTCTGAAGCTCCACTCTGAAGCTCCACTCTGAAGCTCCACTCTGCACTCTGAAGCTCCACTCTGAAGCTCCACTCTGAAGCTCCACTCTGAAGCTCCACTCTGAAGCTCCACTCTGCACTCTGAAGCTCCACTCTGAAGCTCCACTCTGCACTCTGAAGCTCCACTCTGAAGCTCCACTCTGCACTCTGAAGCTCCACTCTGAAGCTCCACTCTGCACTCTGAAGCTCCACTCTGAAGCTCCACTCTGCACTCTGAAGCTCCACTCTGAAGCTCCACTCTGCACTCTGAAGCTCCACTCTGCACTCTGAAGCTCCACTCTGAAGCTCCACTCTGCACTCTGAAGCTCCACTCTGCACTCTGAATCTGCACTCTGAAGCTCCACTCTGCACTCTGAAGCTCCACTCTGAAGCTCCACTCTCCACTCTGAAGCTCCACTCTGAAGCTCCACTCTCCACTCTGAAGCTCCACTCTGAAGCTCCACTCTGAAGCTCCACTCTGAAGCTCCACTCTGAAGCTCCACTCTGAAGCTCCACTCTGAAGCTCCACTCTGAAGCTCCACTCTGCACTCTGAAGCTCCACTCTGAAGCTCCACTCTGCACTCTGAAGCTCCACTCTGAAGCTCCACTCTGCACTCTGAAGCTCCACTCTGCACTCTGAATCTGCACTCTGAAGCTCCACTCTGCACTCTGAAGCTCCACTCTGCACTCTGAATCTGCACTCTGAAGCTCCACTCTGCACTCTGAAGCTCCACTCTGAAGCTCCACTCTGAAGCTCCACTCTGAAGCTCCACTCTGAAGCTCCACTCTGAAGCTCCACTCTGAAGCTCCACTCTGAATCTGCACTCTGAAGCTCCACTCTGAAGCTCCACTCTGAATCTGCACTCTGAAGCTCCACTCTGAAGCTCCACTCTGAAGCTCCACTCTGAAGCTCCACTCTGAAGCTCCACTCTGAAGCTCCACTCTGAAGCTCCACTCTGAAGCTCCACTCTGAAGCTCCACTCTGAAGCTCCACTCTGAAGCTCCACTCTGCACTCTGAAGCTCCACTCTGCACTCTGAAGCTCCACTCTGCACTCTGAAGCTCCACTCTGCACTCTGAAGCTCCACTCTGCACTCTGAAGCTCCACTCTGAAGCTCCACTCTGCACTCTGAAGCTCCACTCTGAAGCTCCACTCTGAAGCTCCACTCTGAAGCTCCACTCTGAAGCTCCACTCTGAAGCTCCACTCTGAAGCTCCACTCTGAAGCTCCACTCTGAAGCTCCACTCTGAAGCTCCACTCTGAAGCTCCACTCTGAAGCTCCACTCTGCACTCTGAAGCTCCACTCTGAAGCTCCACTCTGCACTCTGAAGCTCCACTCTGAATCTGCACTCTGAAGCTCCACTCTGCACTCTGAAGCTCCACTCTGAATCTGCACTCTGAAGCTCCACTCTGCACTCTGAAGCTCCACTCTGAAGCTCCACTCTGCACTCTGAAGCTCCACTCTGAATCTGCACTCTGAAGCTCCACTCTGCACTCTGAAGCTCCACTCTGCACTCTGAAGCTCCACTCTGAATCTGCACTCTGAAGCTCCACTCTGCACTCTGAAGCTCCACTCTGAAGCTCCACTCTGAAGCTCCACTCTGAAGCTCCACTCTGAAGCTCCACTCTGAAGCTCCACTCTGAAGCTCCACTCTGAAGCTCCACTCTGAAGCTCCACTCTGAAGCTCCACTCTGAAGCTCCACTCTGAAGCTCCACTCTGAAGCTGCACTCTGAAGCTCCACTCTGAAGCTCCACTCTGCACTCTGAAGCTCCACTCTGAAGCTCCACTCTGCACTCTGAAGCTCCACTCTGAAGCTCCACTCTGCACTCTGAAGCTCCACTCTGCACTCTGAAGCTCCACTCTGAAGCTCCACTCTGCACTCTGAAGCTCCACTCTGCACTCTGAAGCTCCACTCTGAAGCTCCACTCTGCACTCTGAAGCTCCACTCTGCACTCTGAAGCTCCACTCTGCACTCTGAAGCTCCACTCTGAAGCTCCACTCTGCACTCTGAAGCTCCACTCTGCACTCTGAAGCTCCACTCTGCACTCTGAAGCTCCACTCTGAAGCTCCACTCTGCACTCTGAAGCTCCACTCTGAAGCTCCACTCTGCACTCTGAAGCTCCACTCTGAATCTGCACTCTGAAGCTCCACTCTGCACTCTGAAGCTCCACTCTGAATCTGCACTCTGAAGCTCCACTCTGCACTCTGAAGCTCCACTCTGAAGCTCCACTCTGAAGCTCCACTCTGAAGCTCCACTCTGAAGCTCCACTCTGAAGCTCCACTCTGAAGCTCCACTCTGAAGCTCCACTCTGCACTCTGAAGCTCCACTCTGAAGCTGCACTCTGAAGCTCCACTCTGAAGCTCCACTCTGAAGCTCCACTCTGAAGCTCCACTCTGAAGCTCCACTCTGAAGCTCCACTCTGAAGCTCCACTCTGAAGCTCCACTCTGAAGCTCCACTCTGAAGCTCCACTCTGCACTCTGAAGCTCCACTCTGAATCTGCACTCTGAAGCTCCACTCTGAAGCTCCACTCTGAAGCTCCACTCTGAAGCTCCACTCTGAAGCTCCACTCTGCACTCTGAAGCTCCACTCTGAATCTGCACTCTGAAGCTCCACTCTGCACTCTGAAGCTCCACTCTGAATCTGCACTCTGAAGCTCCACTCTGCACTCTGAAGCTCCACTCTGAATCTGCACTCTGAAGCTCCACTCTGCACTCTGAAGCTCCACTCTGAATCTGCACTCTGAAGCTCCACTCTGCACTCTGAAGCTCCACTCTGAAGCTCCACTCTGCACTCTGAAGCTCCACTCTGAAGCTCCACTCTGAAGCTCCACTCTGAAGCTCCACTCTGAAGCTCCACTCTGAAGCTCCACTCTGAAGCTCCACTCTGAAGCTCCACTCTGAAGCTCCACTCTGAAGCTCCACTCTGCACTCTGAAGCTCCACTCTGAAGCTCCACTCTGAAGCTCCACTCTGCACTCTGAAGCTCCACTCTGAAGCTCCACTCTGCACTCTGAAGCTCCACTCTGCACTCTGAAGCTCCACTCTGCACTCTGAAGCTCCACTCTGAAGCTCCACTCTGAAGCTCCACTCTGAAGCTCCACTCTCCACTCTGAAGCTCCACTCTGAAGCTCCACTCTGAAGCTCCACTCTCCACTCTGAAGCTCCACTCTGAAGCTCCACTCTGAAGCTCCACTCTGAAGCTCCACTCTGAAGCTCCACTCTGAAGCTCCACTCTGAAGCTCCACTCTGAAGCTCCACTCTCCACTCTGAAGCTCCACTCTGAAGCTCCACTCTGAAGCTCCACTCTGAAGCTCCACTCTGAAGCTCCACTCTGAAGCTCCACTCTGAAGCTCCACTCTGAAGCTCCACTCTGAAGCTCCACTCTGAAGCTCCACTCTGAAGCTCCACTCTGAAGCTCCACTCTGAAGCTGCACTCTGAAGCTCCACTCTGAATCTGCACTCTGAAGCTCCACTCTGAATCTGCACTCTGAAGCTCCACTCTGAATCTGCACTCTGAAGCTCCACTCTGAATCTGCACTCTGAAGCTCCACTCTGCACTCTGAAGCTCCACTCTGAATCTGCACTCTGAATCTGCACTCTGAAGCTCCACTCTGAAGCTCCACTCTGAAGCTCCACTCTGAAGCTCCACTCTGAAGCTCCACTCTGAAGCTCCACTCTGAAGCTCCACTCTGCACTCTGAATCTGCACTCTGAATCTGCACTCTGAAGCTCCACTCTGCACTCTGAAGCTCCACTCTGCACTCTGAAGCTCCACTCTGAATCTGCACTCTGAAGCTCCACTCTGCACTCTGAAGCTCCACTCTGCACTCTGAAGCTCCACTCTGAATCTGCACTCTGAAGCTCCACTCTGCACTCTGAAGCTCCACTCTGCACTCTGATGCTCCACTCTGAAGCTCCACTCTGAAGCTCCACTCTGAAGCTCCACTCTGAAGCTCCACTCTGAAGCTCCACTCTGAAGCTCCACTCTGAAGCTCCACTCTGAAGCTCCACTCTGAAGCTCCACTCTGAAGCTCCACTCTGAAGCTCCACTCTGAAGCTCCACTCTGAAGCTCCACTCTGAAGCTCCACTCTGAAGCTCCACTCTGAAGCTCCACTCTGAAGCTCCACTCTGAAGCTCCACTCTGAAGCTCCACTCTGAAGCTCCACTCTGCACTCTGAAGCTCCACTCTGCACTCTGAAGCTCCACTCTGAAGCTCCACTCTGCACTCTGAAGCTCCACTCTGAATCTGCACTCTGAAGCTCCACTCTGCACTCTGAAGCTCCACTCTGAATCTGCACTCTGAAGCTCCACTCTGCACTCTGAAGCTCCACTCTGAATCTGCACTCTGATGCTCCACTCTGAATCTGCACTCTGAAGCTCCACTCTGCACTCTGAATCTGCACTCTGCAGCTCCACTCTGAATCTGCAGCTCCACTCTGCACTCTGAAGCTCCACTCTGAAGCTCCACTCTGAAGCTCCACTCTGAAGCTCCACTCTGAAGCTCCACTCTGAAGCTCCACTCTGAAGCTCCACTCTGAAGCTCCACTCTGAAGCTCCACTCTGAAGCTCCACTCTGAAGCTCCACTCTGCACTCTGAAGCTCCACTCTGAAGCTCCACTCTGCACTCTGAAGCTCCACTCTGAATCTGCACTCTGAAGCTCCACTCTGCACTCTGAAGCTCCACTCTGAAGCTCCACTCTGAAGCTCCACTCTGCACTCTGAAGCTCCACTCTGAAGCTCCACTCTGAAGCTCCACTCTGCACTCTGAAGCTCCACTCTGAAGCTCCACTCTGAAGCTCCACTCTGCACTCTGAAGCTCCACTCTGAAGCTCCACTCTGAAGCTCCACTCTGCACTCTGAAGCTCCACTCTGAAGCTCCACTCTGCACTCTGAAGCTCCACTCTGAAGCTCCACTCTGCACTCTGAAGCTCCACTCTGAAGCTCCACTCTGCACTCTGAAGCTCCACTCTGAAGCTCCACTCTGCACTCTGAAGCTCCACTCTGCACTCTGAAGCTCCACTCTGAAGCTCCACTCTGCACTCTGAAGCTCCACTCTGCACTCTGAATCTGCACTCTGAAGCTCCACTCTGCACTCTGAAGCTCCACTCTGCACTCTGAAGCTCCACTCTGCACTCTGAAGCTCCACTCTGAAGCTCCACTCTCCACTCTGAAGCTCCACTCTGAAGCTCCACTCTGAAGCTCCACTCTGAAGCTCCACTCTGAAGCTCCACTCTGAAGCTCCACTCTGAAGCTCCACTCTGCACTCTGAAGCTCCACTCTGAAGCTCCACTCTGCACTCTGAAGCTCCACTCTGAAGCTCCACTCTGCACTCTGAAGCTCCACTCTGCACTCTGAAGCTCCACTCTGAAGCTCCACTCTGCACTCTGAAGCTCCACTCTGCACTCTGAATCTGCACTCTGAAGCTCCACTCTGCACTCTGAAGCTCCACTCTGAAGCTCCACTCTGAAGCTCCACTCTGAAGCTCCACTCTGAAGCTCCACTCTGAAGCTCCACTCTGAAGCTCCACTCTGAAGCTCCACTCTGAAGCTCCACTCTGAAGCTCCACTCTGAAGCTCCACTCTGAATCTGCACTCTGAAGCTCCACTCTGAAGCTCCACTCTGAAGCTCCACTCTGAAGCTCCACTCTGAAGCTCCACTCTGAAGCTCCACTCTGCACTCTGAAGCTCCACTCTGCACTCTGAAGCTCCACTCTGCACTCTGAAGCTCCACTCTGAAGCTCCACTCTGCACTCTGAAGCTCCACTCTGAAGCTCCACTCTGCACTCTGAAGCTCCACTCTGAAGCTCCACTCTGAAGCTCCACTCTGAAGCTCCACTCTGAAGCTCCACTCTGAAGCTCCACTCTGAAGCTCCACTCTGAAGCTCCACTCTGAAGCTCCACTCTGAAGCTCCACTCTGCACTCTGAAGCTCCACTCTGAAGCTCCACTCTGCACTCTGAAGCTCCACTCTGAATCTGCACTCTGAAGCTCCACTCTGCACTCTGAAGCTCCACTCTGAATCTGCACTCTGAAGCTCCACTCTGCACTCTGAAGCTCCACTCTGAAGCTCCACTCTGCACTCTGAAGCTCCACTCTGAATCTGCACTCTGAAGCTCCACTCTGCACTCTGAAGCTCCACTCTGAATCTGCACTCTGAAGCTCCACTCTGAAGCTCCACTCTGAAGCTCCACTCTGAAGCTCCACTCTGAAGCTCCACTCTGAAGCTCCACTCTGAAGCTCCACTCTGAAGCTCCACTCTGAAGCTCCACTCTGAAGCTCCACTCTGAAGCTCCACTCTGAAGCTCCACTCTGAAGCTCCACTCTGCACTCTGAAGCTCCACTCTGAAGCTCCACTCTGCACTCTGAAGCTCCACTCTGAAGCTCCACTCTGCACTCTGAAGCTCCACTCTGCACTCTGAAGCTCCACTCTGAAGCTCCACTCTGCACTCTGAAGCTCCACTCTGCACTCTGAAGCTCCACTCTGCACTCTGAAGCTCCACTCTGCACTCTGAAGCTCCACTCTGCACTCTGAAGCTCCACTCTGAAGCTCCACTCTGCACTCTGAAGCTCCACTCTGAAGCTCCACTCTGCACTCTGAAGCTCCACTCTGAATCTGCACTCTGAAGCTCCACTCTGCACTCTGAAGCTCCACTCTGAATCTGCACTCTGAAGCTCCACTCTGCACTCTGAAGCTCCACTCTGAAGCTGCACTCTGAAGCTCCACTCTGAAGCTCCACTCTGAAGCTCCACTCTGAAGCTCCACTCTGAAGCTCCACTCTGAAGCTCCACTCTGAAGCTCCACTCTGAAGCTCCACTCTGCACTCTGAAGCTCCACTCTGAAGCTGCACTCTGAAGCTCCACTCTGAAGCTCCACTCTGAAGCTCCACTCTGAAGCTCCACTCTGAAGCTCCACTCTGAAGCTCCACTCTGAAGCTCCACTCTGAAGCTCCACTCTGAAGCTCCACTCTGAAGCTCCACTCTGAAGCTCCACTCTGAAGCTCCACTCTGAAGCTCCACTCTGAAGCTCCACTCTGCACTCTGAAGCTCCACTCTGAATCTGCACTCTGAAGCTCCACTCTGAAGCTCCACTCTGAAGCTCCACTCTGAAGCTCCACTCTGAAGCTCCACTCTGCACTCTGAAGCTCCACTCTGAATCTGCACTCTGAAGCTCCACTCTGCACTCTGAAGCTCCACTCTGAATCTGCACTCTGAAGCTCCACTCTGCACTCTGAAGCTCCACTCTGAATCTGCACTCTGAAGCTCCACTCTGCACTCTGAAGCTCCACTCTGAATCTGCACTCTGAAGCTCCACTCTGCACTCTGAAGCTCCACTCTGAAGCTCCACTCTGCACTCTGAAGCTCCACTCTGAAGCTCCACTCTGAAGCTCCACTCTGAAGCTCCACTCTGAAGCTCCACTCTGAAGCTCCACTCTGAAGCTCCACTCTGCACTCTGAAGCTCCACTCTGAAGCTCCACTCTGAAGCTCCACTCTGCACTCTGAAGCTCCACTCTGAAGCTCCACTCTGCACTCTGAAGCTCCACTCTGAAGCTCCACTCTGCACTCTGAAGCTCCACTCTGAAGCTCCACTCTGAAGCTCCACTCTGAAGCTCCACTCTGAAGCTCCACTCTGAAGCTCCACTCTGAAGCTCCACTCTGAAGCTCCACTCTGCACTCTGAAGCTCCACTCTGAAGCTCCACTCTGCACTCTGAAGCTCCACTGAAGCTACACACCGCGCAGGGCAGCTCTGGATGCTGATGCGAGAGGCCAGCTGGGAGGCGCGCTGCTCGTCTTCCTGCTCGTGCTGACTCGGAGAGAAAACTTGTTTTCATTGGGAGAGCGGCCTTCAAAGACCCGGTCACTGCGCCTCTCCGAGTGTTTAGCTTGGGATAAAATGGGCGCAGTGTTGTGGTGATGACAGTAGAGCAAGGGAGGTGCCGGCAATGCCGGACCAGACTCGGGGGCGTTCCCGGCGTCGCGTGACGTCGGCAAAAGGCAAAGAATGTCAGGAACGCCCCCGTGTCTGGTCCGGCATTGACGGACAGGCCCCTCGTCCAATGGCAAGGCTCCGTTTACGGAGCCAGCCAATCAATGACGAGGGCCGACCCAAAGCACCCTACAGTTCTCAACAGGATTTCGCCTGCGCGAAAAGCTGCGCAGAGCGCAGCTTTCGCTAGGCAAAACCTAAAAAGGCCTGCCCGCTGCCCAGATCACGGCTACCTTTAACAGCACATTTATATATATTTTTTTCAAATGACACATATTTCTGCAGGTTGTAAAACAATGTAAACATAATTAACTGTGGACATTTTCTTAATCACACGTTCAAGTTTAACAATATTATATGTGTATAATATAGTTTGAAATATGGATTTTAAACAAAACATATGCAATTTAAAATACTGGTAACTCACTCAATGTTTCCTTCTTGTAAATGGCTAAAGGAGGAGTGTGCGCGTTGTGCTTTCGTTGATAACACTTGCGTTAATGTTAAGTGTTAAGGCCGACAGACGTGTGTTTTTACCACTATTGTCATACACATTAAATCCCATGGCACGGGGGACCCTTGAAACCCTGCAGTGGGTGTCCAACTCCCACGGCATCGTGCATACATCGCGGTATTTCTAAACAATCAATAAAGGGGGGAAGCAGTTATTTGGGTTTTCTGATAGAACATGAACCCACCAGCCACTTAAACGCTAATGCAAAGTCGACGACTTCATCTGGGAGACTGTCGTTGCCGGCCGGGAGCTGCTTGCTTCAGGCAGTCAACAGAAAACATGCACCCTTATTATCAGTAATTTCAAAATAAAGGTCACAGGCTTTATATATATTCACCCACCACCCAAAAAAATGCACAGGAAATAATTATTTCCTCTAGTTTAATCTGTCTCCTAAAAATGGGTAATTTCCTCGCTTTGACGTGCTCCCATTTAACCATGTGAAAAGGAGACACAGATCCATTATCTTGGCAGGACGGCTGATCACCTTTCCACAGGAAAAAAAATACTAACATCACACAGTGCACTGTGGTAAGTACGCAGCAAGAGTCATTAATAATGCTGCGCACCCTCCATTTCTGAATAGAACGTTTTATAAATATCTGGAAAACATAATCAAAAACATAACATCTATGGGGATGTCATACTCGCTGATTTTACCAGTATATTCCCAAAAATACTTAGAGATTATTAATCGGGTGAAATAAATAAACGTGTTTTGTGACCTGTTTTACTGGATTCATTGTAAAGGACACAGACATGGTCCGTGCATACGCCTTCAAAACAAAGCTTATCTTTCTGAAAACGACACCTCTTCGGAAATCCTAATGACAGATGAAATCAACATTTCTTAGAAAGCGGAAGCAGGAATAAAGTTGGTATTGCAGCTCTGTGGGATCTTGCAGATGTCAATGTGAAACATTAAGTCCTCAGATTTGATTTCCAGCGAGTCCAACTCAGACTTAATTCTTCCACAGTTGTGCAAAGGATTATCTAAGGCATTTTAACAGGTATTTGCATTAGTACTCCAGTAGAACTACTTCTTGTACTCATAAATACAATTCACAAAGAAGCGGGTGGACAACTCTGACTATTCCAGGTTCCATCGCTCATGTGTTGTGGAGTTATTCCGCATGTGCACACAGAACAATGCTCGAAGCAATTCTACGTTTTTGGTGTAAATGTGGGAGTGGCAAGTGGAAGTGGCTGAAAAAAATCTAGAACAACAAGGAGGAAGAACGCGTAAATTAAGGAGAGGCACAGGGAGGAGCATCCAAATAAATAACACACCTACAAAATGTTAAATCATTTGCAATTCACACATGTTGCAACTATTCCAGTGGTACTACAACACAGAGGCAAAAATGTACCCCAGCCAAGCCTTGGAGTAAGTCACAGACCACACAATGCCCACTCCCAGGTGCTGCTTGGGAACCACTTAAAAAAAACAATGGAGACAAGGAATAACACTAACACCAAAAACTTAAAATCAATTAAAAGAAAATCATAGTCATGTAACTTTAGAACTGCAGACCCATATCCAAACCATACAGTAAAAAAATATTGAAACAAAGAATACAAAATTAAAGACATAATTAATTCAAAACGGACTTATATTTTTTTGACAATAGTCATTTCTACAAATTATATAATAAAAAAATGAAAAAAACACCACATGTCATATATTTTTAGAAACTGCAGACACCAAGAATAATCATTCAGTAAAAATATTTATTTTTACAAAAAATCAAATATTAAAAGAAATAGTTATTTTAAAAAAATGGGCATATATCCTTAGACATTGCAGACACCTATACAAATCACATGGTAAAAAACTAAATATTATTAATGTAAAAAATGGTAATTTAACTTTAGTCATCGCAAACAACCATACAAATCATATTGTATAACTGTAAGCCTAGCACTAGAATACTTTCAAATTAAAAGTATGAAAATTGTTCATTATAGAAAAACACACGTCATTTCGCATCCAAGACTACCCCATCCCACACTCAGACACATCATATCACACTGCATGTCCCAAAACACACACACAATCCAACCCCTCCATCCCTCCCTCCCTCCTCCATTTGATGTGTCACTGTTTGACAAACTGCAGGAAAAAGCCAGATACAGGGCCTGAAAGGAGGAGGACAATGGGCTTTGTATATATAATTTAAGCATGCACATGCCTTATAGAAATGAGCTAAAGACTAATTCTAGTCAGCAAATTCAAGTGTCGTACAAATGTATCAATTTCAATTTAGGTTTTTTTCCCTCTGCTCCAAGTGATAACAGTGGTTGACGCCCTATGCCAAGGGCCATTGAATAAGGACAATTAACAACTATTAATGCCTGGCAGCTGGTGGGTAATTAGCCAAAGAGTGCCAATCGCTTTAAGTTTCACTCAACACAAGTAAATAAACACATCCACTGGCCCCCAGCCTGAACAGAAAACCCAGTAGTAAATACCAGTAGAAACATTTCTTTTAGACAAATGGTGACTCTATTCTAAAAATCTAAAAAGAAGCTGCTCAAAAAACGACATTTTATTTCCGTTGGTGACTATATACGATAGGAACTTTCTATTTTCATGCCATGCTCTCAAGCCATGTAGAAAAAATAACACTTTTCACTTCTTTTGTTAAAATATGACCTTTTTGGCTTTTGTTAAATGGACGAACATTATGCAGTTAATTCTTGCCAAATGACCTGCATGCAGCCGATTTCAATGTGTGTTTATTACCGATTTCGCAGCTGGGAAAATACTGTGCTTCATGCCGCGGTGTTTACACTAATCCTACAACACAAACTCCTCCCAGGGTCCAAGCATAATCGATATCTAGCATTGATTTTACAATCGTTCTGCAGTACAGATTATTTGACGCACATCAAAACCTCCCGAAATATATACTTTTAGGAGGCGGGGGCTACACACTCAGTTGATTTGTTTGTCCAGGGTTTGTGTTACATCAACATAAGGTGGATCGATGCTCTGGGCAGCAGTCGATGTGTCTATCCTTGTCAGTGTTACCAGCAGGACCAAGGGCCACAATGCTGATAGACCTTAGTACACACGGAGAGTACTCGCCAGAGAAGGTATAGTGTGTTCAGTGAATAACTAACATACTGACTCTATTTCTGGCAATCTTACACGTTATCACCAATCAGGTACATAGACAAGTCTGTCACACTGACAGCTTGAGGCTGCCTTAATAAAAGCTAGGTGTCATTAAATAGGAAAAACAATGTTAATCCAACTTTCAAGTAGGTCCTAGACTGGTAGGTAAGCCCATTAGGGCAAGATGGCATGTAACGCAGGGTTTATGCTAATAACTTCCACATAGGTTGCACACGAAAAATATAGACTTTTTGGACATAAATAATGAAATCCGCTGTGCTTTCCAACGTCATTTAAATCTAGGTTTCTTTTTTTGCAGTACACTTTATTGACATCACCCATCCAAAATTCTGAATATGAGAACTGGACCTAAAAAATAGGCTCAAGTAATGTATCATCATTTTAACCCTTACTTGACCATTGGAAGGTGTTTAACAAGCAATGCACTGCTCTGAAGCAGATTTTGCAGTAAGGCTTGCAACAATATCCCTGCCTCTCTATGTGAACATGCATGGCAGTATCTTTCTTACGCCTTCATGTTTTGATTGCACTTCGGGCTCTAAATTCAGATTTGCTCCAGTTTTCTTTTTCTTAACTAACGCCTGGACACAACATGCATCTTTCCTTCGAGGTATACCAACACCTTGGAAATATCTTGCTGGCTTTTAAAACAGGGCTTGCAATACAAATAAAGCCACTCTCTGTCTATCCGAAAATAGCATCAGGAATACAATTTCATTTCAGATCATTTACCATTTCAATTCATTTATAAATAAGTTTTGTTGTCGGGCTATTATAGATCCAGAGAAGAAGTAAAATATTTGCATCCATGCAAAACCAATAAAATGAAATAAATGCATAAATCAGACTCCTTCTCAGATAAGTATTGAAATAGCTGCATATTTACATTAACATTTCCCATTCCTTATTTTATACTTAAAGAAGTATGGATAAAATCACCTGGACAAGGCTTGAGGACCTAGCACGTCAAGTATCAAAAACACATCAAAACACAATGGCAGAATTAAATCAACTTGTGCGGCTGCGCATAATGGAAATTTTCATACAAATATGTTGACGGATTCTTGCCGCGACCATTTCTATGGCAAACTGAAGTCGTCATGGTTAATACAGCCCTTTTTTGCTGCATAGCGGGTGCTATTCTAGGATGATAGTGTGTTTAAGCCCACACCAATTAAATCAATATGGCAGTGCTCTATTCAAGGTGAGACCAAATAAACCTGTCTGGAGCTTTGAGCAATAGGCTTCACAGTACACTCTGAGTGCTAAGTGCCTTTCAGCCCAGAGATCCGTCATTAAAAAATCATTAGCCATCATTCACTCTTCCTAAAAAGCTTAACATCTAAACTTGTTCAGCATCCACTGAAGAATTAGGATAGACTGCCGCACACTCATTAACACCGGGAGATGCTAACAATACGTGATCGAACAGTGCACTCACCACAACACAAACTACTGCTTTTAGCTAATTACTTGCCTTCGAATCCGCTCTATCCCACAATCTATGGCGACGAGAGCAACGCAGAGGACAGTAAACAATTCAGATTGATTCAATTGATGCAGGCGCATCATGTTAGCGGCCGTTTATCACAAAAGGTCTTTCCTGAAGTGTAGGAGAGTAGGGTCTGCTATCCTATGGTCACCCCAAATTTTTTGCTTTTTGCTTCACTGGTTTTCGACTACTGAGGCTGTGGGCCTGCTGATCAGACCCCCAGCCTGCTGTTCTCTCACTAAATTAATGACACATGTGCTATAGGCACATACCAATTGGAAATGGACTCCTTGTCAGCCCCTGTAGAATGCACTATAGGTGCACAGGGCACAGGAGCCACTAAGGCCTACCAGGGGCTGCAGCATATCTTTTGCCACCCCTGGCTGGTTCTTAAATTGACACAACTGGCTGATCACTCAGCTGGGGCAAGGTGGTGTACACACCCCTTGCTTAGATATAGTATACCTATGTCTAAACCTATATCTGGACACATGTAAACCTGTGAGTCACTCCTATAGTCAGGCCTCACCAATCCTGGAGGCTGGGTGCATGGTTTTTATGTGAGATGGAGCTCTAGCATGAGCTGAGCCTGTCTGCAGCCGTCGGGAACAAATCCCTAAGCTGTTTCAGGATAATGCCATACCATATACTATTAAGTGCCTTATAATCCTCGCGGTTATTTAGCAACTTTGGTTTGGCTTTATCAAAACATGTCGTGTAAGGTGTCATACGCTTTGGAATACCATCCCCTCGCCAGTTCTGGCGACGGGGATGGCATTCCACCCCTCTAGAGGGGTAAGACATGTTACTTCACTTTAATGCGGTTGATTTCTCCAAAGGCCTTAAGATCCACAAAATGGATGCCTCTGCCACAGACAAATGTCTGGACCCCTGGAGCTGACCGAAACTCAGTCAAGGGGGTCCTGGACAAAGGGTTTCCTGTCACAGGAGGGTGTCACCGCCCTCCAGACAGGAGATAGTGTATTGTAGCAGGGAGGTTTGAAAGAAACCAGACACTGCCTGGGGCGCACAAGGCTGCCCCTTGCATAATCCGGCCAAACCGGTTCTGGGGCACTCCAGCCCTCGTGCCAGGGCGGCCTGGATCAAAGGAAGGGGGTGTATCCACCCACTTCCTGGGTCCCACCCATAGGAGGGGACCTAGCAGGTAATCACGCCCACCAGATTCGAATAAGAGTGGGAGCAGTGCCAATGCACATCAGATTTCCTGGAAGAAACATTTGAAACGATATTCTGGACCCTTCGCCCTCCATCTCAACGTGGAAGCCCGAAGAATCTCCCTTGTGGTCAAGGAGTGACCACCCTGCAGCAGCAGGCACCATCCAGCCCTCGACGTCTACTTAGTTGCAGTTCCCGCCGGAACTCGAGCGACTGAGATCGACGAGATCAAGCCTGCCCAGCTTCTAACAGCCCGATCCACAGTCCCTGCAAAGCTGAGACCCGTGGAGGCGACCGGAAGCGTGGGGCACGCCATCTTGAAGTGACCACGAGACGCTGACCGTGCAGCCCACGAGTGACCCTCGAAGCTGTACACCGGGGTTTGAGAAGCCCCCACCCTGAGCTACTCCTGAGCCGAAGTTCAGCCCTCCACACTCGACGAGTGCTGCGTGGGGCCCTTTGGCACGATTTGGCTCAACGCGTTGGCCCGGTCACTTGCCAGCTGGCTTGTGGTCCCTGTGCCGACGAACTACCTAAGAAGACTTGTGATTCTGGTTGCTCCAGATCCACACCAGCTCCCCTGAAAAGGAGCCCCGACTCTGACCTTCCTGGTCCGAGTGAGAAGCAATCTTCCGATCCCGCGTGGATTGCTCTTACCAAGGCTTGTTTGCTCCAAACCGGAAGCCGACTGCACCGACGGTGAGAGCCTGCGTGGGACAGATCGTGACCTGCTCCTGGACGTCGCAGATGCCCCAGAGCCCACGTGACAGCGGAGAGAAGCTCCTCGACGACCACCTGATTGCGCCCGACATTGCCTGGTTCCGTCCTGGTTCCACCCTGGTCACTGCTGAGTGACCCAGACTCTGTCCCCTCTGCTTTCAGGTACTCTACAACTTGAGTCCACCCTTGGACTCCACCGGACACTTCATCTTTAACCTGCCTGCAGCCCTTTCAGCTTCAAGCACCAAGAGCCTGCGTGTCAAAACCCGACGCCACTTCGACCCTGTGCACCCACTTCCTGTGGGTGAGGTAATTTTGCTCCGCCGGTGTTCCCACACTGGTGCACACCTCTAGGGTCTGTGTGTTAAGTTTTGTTCCTCTAGGTTCAGCGGAAGTGTCCTTAAACTTTAACTCTTTGACTTTTACGCACCATTGGTTAACATTGGTGCATGCGTGCGCTTTCCGCACATCTCCCGAATCCCGAGGGCCATTCCCGACTTCAGCATTGCTTGTCCTGACTGCTCCCAGCGATTCCCTAGGCCCTAGGCCTAACCACTGCTCGAGTGGCATCTCTTATACCACTTGTTTAGTATATGGTTTGAGTGGCCACCCGCCCTCATCCATAATTGTGCAACTTGTATGTTTAAACAGTGCTTTTTGATTTAACGCTTGTGCCCCTTTATTCATAAAGAATACTGGGGATTGTTTTTAGTAATAAACACATATATTTTTATAATATATACTTGTGTGGTGTCCTTTCATTTGGTATTACAGGATTGTATGTGGTAAAACAGCTCGCTTAACACGACCTCTTAAGTTAAGCCTTTAGGCTGCTTAGTCCATGCTACCCCTAGGATAGCTTGTCTAATAAGGTTGACTTACAACCAGACACCATAAGGGGATTGTTTGGTCAGGTAGTAGGTGGTTCCAGAATTGGAAACATCCCCTACCAGGCCAACTTCTCACATTGGTGGGCAGCGGTGCGGATTTGAGCTTGCTGTTGTTTTACCATTGCAATCTTTATATCAAATTGAAAGATCACATCAAGTACCTCTAGGTACATATAAAATCAAAAGCTTAGCATATTAAGTTCTACTGAACTTAGTAGTTGTAGGTTGAAGGGAGTAGCACACCCCTGACTACAACTCACTAGCAAGGTCCAGTAGGAAAACACTTAGTGTAGGTAAGTGCACCACTTACACCTCACTAGTAACCATGTCTGACACAGGAAAGGCCTCAGGGTCTAGTCCTGTGACAGTTGACCCTACCCAGGCAACTTTTGGATATGACAAACTAACCCGCAGAGACTTGATTGCCTTGTGCAAAGCAAGAGGGTTAAAAAGGGGCAGAAGCCCCACTTGCCTAATCCTGGTAGAAATCCTAGAACAGGATGACTTAGAGAAGGCAAAAGCAGCTTCCCTAGATACAGGAACTGGAGGGAACCCCCCTGCAGTTGATCCCCTTGAAGAGGAGGATGATGATGACTTGGATGAGGACTCAGATGTTGAGGACTTAGGAGTACAGGATCAGGGTAGCCAGGTTCCAGTTGGTAGGCTTAGCCAGGCCAACTTGGACCTACTGGGGAATGGAGAGGGCCAGCACCTCCCCAGAACCCAACATATGATTCTCCCAGGCAACAGAAGAGTGAGATCTCCCTCAGGGGACTCTCATCTTTCTAGTGCCTCCAGAGAATCACAGAGAGGCATGAATGCTTCTCAAAAGTTAGAGCATAGGGCCAGAATGAGGGCTGTCAAACTCCAGATAGAGAGGGAGGAGGTAGCCTTGGCTCAAGCTAGACTTGCCTTGGCAAGAGAGCAGAAATTAAGTGGCTTAGATGTCACTGGTGGCAGCAATTTTCCAAGAGAAAAAGACAGGGCCTATGATAATAGAAACCTGACCAAAATTGTGCCCCCCTTTAAAGAAGGGGATGACATCCACAAATGGATGACTGCTCTTGAGAGAGCCTGCATGGTACAGCAGGTTCCTGAGAATCAGTGGGCTGCAATTTTGTGGTACTCCTTTTCTGAGAAAGGGAGGGACAGGCTCCTCACAGTTAGACCTGAGGATGCCAAAAACTACTCTGTTTTGAAGAGTGCTCTCATTGAAGGGTATGGCCTAACCACTGAGCAATACAGGTTGTTGTTCAGAGACACCCAGAAAGCACAGACTCAAGACTGGACTGATTTTGTGGAGTGTGCCACTAAGGCTTTGGAGGGTTGGTTGCAGGGAAGTAAAGTTTCAGACTATACAGGATTATACAATCTTATGATGAGAGAACAGATCCTTAATAACTGTACAAACCAGCTGTTGCATCAATACCTTATTGACTCTGATCTGACCTCTCCCCAAGAATTGGGAAAGAAGGCAGACAAATGGGTCAGAACAAGGATTAAGCAGAAACCCCAGAACCAAGGTGGTGACCAGAAGAAAACAGACCAGAAGGGTGGTAATCAGAATCAGAAAGATAAAGAAAAAGACCAGAAGTCTTCAGGCCCCCAAACTAATAGTAAGGAGGGTGGTTCCCAAAATGGTAACAAGAAGAAGAAGAACAAAGGTCCAAAGACACCTTGGTGTAATACCTGCAAATCAGTTTCACACTGGGGCAGTGAGTGCACCAAGGCAAATCCAGTTCCCACCACTACAGCTCCTAAAGCAACTGCAACCCCAAGTACAGTAAGCAGTGGTGGAACACAGTCCAAGGGTGTAGCTGGGTTGACCCTGGGTATTGAAGTAGGATCTGGCCTAGTCAGAGTCCCTACACAGGCAGTTCTCCTGTATGATGTGGACATTGAGTTGCCCACTGCAGTAAGCCCCACTAACCTGGGCAAATACAGGCAGACTCCCTTAATAAATGAGAAACTGGCTCAAGCTTACAGGGACACATGTGCTAGTGTCACCATGGTGACCCCTGGCTTTGTGGACCCTGGACAGATTGTACTAGGAGAGAGCTACCTAGTAACCAATGCAAGCAACTCCACTACCTCCCATAGTGTGGCAGTTGTGAACTTCTCCTGGGGAGGGGTTGATGGCCTAAAGAAAGTTGTGGTGAGTGCAGACCTACCAGTAGACTGTCTGTTAGGCAATGACCTTGAAAGCTCAGCATGGTCAGAAGTGGAGTACAGGACTCATGCAGAAATGCTAGGGATTTCAGAGCATGTCCTTGCCATGACAAGGGCTCAGGGTAAGAAGTGCCTTCCTGAAGCAGTGGTGGATCTTGAGACAATAGACCAGCCACAACCCAAGAGAAGGAGCAAGAGAGGAAAGGCCTCGCCTTCCACCTTGCCCCAGGTTGAGGATCAAGTTTCAGAGGAAACTGATTCTGCAGTCCAAGAGGAGACTGTCTCTGAGGAGCTTGAACCTGACCAGGTTGAGTTTCTGGGGACAGGGGGACCCTCAAGGGCAGACCTGAGGCAGGCTCAATTAGATTGCCCTTCCCTTGAACCCCTCAGACAGCAGGCTGCTGCTGAGGCTGCTGGGGATGCTAAAGGTACCCATACTGTGTATTGGGATGAGGGACTCCTTTACTCAGAGGCTAGAGACCCCAAGCCTGGCATGACCAGGAGGTTGGTCATACCTCTGCAGTTTAGGGGGTTCCTTCTTACCTTGGCCCATGATATTCCCCTTGCAGGACACTTAGGCCAGAACAAGACGTGGGACAGGCTTGTTCCACACTTTCACTGGCCTCACATGTCAGAGGATGTCAAGGAGTTTTGTCGCTCCTGTGTCACTTGCCAAGCCAGTGGTAAGTCAGGTGGCACAACAAAGGCCCCCCTAATACCACTACCTGTGGTGGGGGTCCCCTTTGAGAGAGTTGGAATTGATATTGTGGGTCCAATGGACCCCCAAACAGCATCTGGGAACAGATTCATACTGGTGGTAGTGGATCATGCCACCAGGTACCCAGAGGCTATTCCCCTAAGGACCACCACAGCACCTGTGGTGGCAAAAGCCCTCATTGCAGTTTTCTCAAGAGTGGGCTTTCCTAAGGAGGTACTATCAGATAGAGGGACACATTTTATGTCCAGCTATCTAAAAGCAATGTGGAAGGAATGTGGAGTAAACTATAAGTTTACCACCCCATATCATCCACAATGCAATGGGCTTGTGGAGAGATTTAACAAGACCCTTAAAGGCATGATAAAAGGATTACCAGAGAAGCTCAGGCGGAAATGGGACATTCTTTTACCCTGCCTGCTCTTTGCTTACAGAGAGGTCCCACAGAAGGGGGTTGGCTACAGCCCTTTTGAACTTCTGTTTGGCCACCCTGTGAGAGGTCCATTGTGTTTGGTGAAGGAAGGATGGGAGTTACCTCTCAAAAAGCCCAAACTAGACATAGTGGACTATGTACTTGGTCTCCGCTCCAGGATGGCTGAGTACATGGAAAGAGCATCCAAAAACCTGGAGGCCAGCCAAGAATTGCAGAAAGCTTGGCATGACCAAAAGGCTGTGCTGGTAGAGTTCCAACCAGGACAGAAGGTATGGGTACTGGAGCCAGTGGCTCCAGCAGCACTCCAAGACAAATGGAGTGGACCCTATCCTATTATTGAGAAGAAAGGGGAAGTCACCTACTTGGTAGACTTTGGAACACCCAGGAGCCCTCACAGGGTAATCCATGTGAATCGCTTGAAAGCATTTGTAGACAGGGAGGACATGAGCTTGCTCATGGCCACAGATGGGGAACAGGAGGAAGAGAGTGACCCTCTCCCAGACCTGCTTTCTCAGAACCCTGATGATGGTTCAGTTGATGGAGTAGCCTTGGCAGGCAGCCTCACTGACCAGCAACAGAGGGACTGCAGACAAGTTTTGCAGGCTCACAGGCAAATGTTTTCACTCACACCCAGCCAAACTGACTGGTGTACCCATGTTGTGGACACTGGTGACAGTCTGCCTGTCAAGAATAAGATCTACAGGCAACCTGATCATGTCAGGGATTGCATCAAGGCTGAGGTGCAAAAGATGTTGGAGCTTGGAGTGATTGAGCCATCAGAGAGCCCATGGGCCAGCCCAGTAGTCCTGGTGCCAAAACCTCATACCCAAGATGGTAAGAGAGAAATGAGGTTTTGCGTGGATTACAGGGGTCTCAATGCTGTCACTAGGACAGATGCTCACCCCATTCCAAGAGCAGATGAGCTCATTGACAGATTGGCTTCTGCCAAGTTTCTGAGCACATTTGATCTGACAGCTGGCTACTGGCAAATCAGACTAGCTGAGGAGTCAAAGGCCAAGACAGCATTCTCTACCCCTAGTGGACATTATCAGTTTGTGGTAATGCCCTTTGGTTTGAAGAATGCACCTGCCACTTTCCAAAGGTTGGTGAACCAAGTCCTTACTGGGTTGGATGACTTTTGTGCAGCTTATCTGGATGATATTGCTGTCTTTAGCTCCACCTGGGAGGATCACCTGATCCACCCGAAGAAAGTTTTGGAGGCCCTGCAAAAGGCAGGCCTAACTATCAAGGCCACAAAGTGCCAGATAGGGCAGAGTAAGGTTGTATACCTGGGCCACCTAGTAGGTGGAGGCCAGGTTCAGCCACTGGAAAGCAAAATCCAGGCCATACAGGACTGGGCTCCTCCAGTTACCCAGACACAAGTCAGAGCCTTCTTGGGCCTGACTGGGTATTACAGAAAGTTTGTGAAAAACTATGGGTCTATAGTGACACCATTAAATGACTTGACATCCAAGAAGATGCCAAAAAAGGTTCAGTGGACAGTTAGCTGTCAGAAGGCATTTGAAGACCTGAAGAAGGCCATGTGCTCTGCACCTATCCTAAAGAGTCCTGACTACTCCAAACAGTTCATTGTTCAGACAGATGCTTCTGAGTTGGGGGTGGGAGCTGTACTCTCACAACTTAATCAAGATGGTCAAGACCAGCCAATTGCTTTCATTAGCAGGAGGCTAACCCCAAGAGAAAAACGTTGGTCAGCCATTGAGAGGGAGGCCTTTGCTGTGGTTTGGGCATTAAAGAAGTTGAGGTCCTACTTGTTTGGAACTCACTTCCTGGTGCAGACAGACCATAAGCCCCTCTTATGGCTTAATCAGATGAAGGGTGAAAATCCCAAACTGCTCAGGTGGTCCATTTCCCTACAGGGGATGGACTTTACAGTGGAGCACCGCCCAGGGACTGACCATGGTAATGCAGATGGTCTCTCCAGGTACTTCCACTTAGAACATGAAGACTTATCTGGTCAAGGTTAGTTTAATGTCCCTGCGTTTGGGGGGGGGGTTGTGTAGGAGAGTAGGGTCTGCTATCCTATGGTCACCCCAAATTTTTGCTTTTTGCTTCACTGGTTTTCGACTACTGAGGCTGTGGGCCTGCTGATCAGACCCCCAGCCTGCTGTTCTCTCACTAAATTAATGACACATGTGCTATAGGCACATACCAATTGGAAATGGACTCCTTGTCAGCCCCTGTAGAATGCACTATAGGTGCACAGGGCACAGGAGCCACTAAGGCCTACCAGGGGCTGCAGCATATCTTTTGCCACCCCTGGCTGGTTCTTAAATTGACACAACTGGCTGATCACTCAGCTGGGGCAAGGTGGTGTACACACCCCTTGCTTAGATATAGTATACCTATGTCTAAACCTATATCTGGACACATGTAAACCTGTGAGTCACTCCTATAGTCAGGCCTCACCAATCCTGGAGGCTGGGTGCATGGTTTTTATGTGAGATGGAGCTCTAGCATGAGCTGAGCCTGTCTGCAGCCGTCGGGAACAAATCCCTAAGCTGTTTCAGGATAATGCCATACCATATACTATTAAGTGCCTTATAATCCTCGCGGTTATTTAGCAACTTTGGTTTGGCTTTATCAAAACATGTCGTGTAAGGTGTCATACGCTTTGGAATACCATCCCCTCGCCAGTTCTGGCGACGGGGATGGCATTCCACCCCTCTAGAGGGGTAAGACATGTTACTTCACTTTAATGCGGTTGATTTCTCCAAAGGCCTTAAGATCCACAAAATGGATGCCTCTGCCACAGACAAATGTCTGGACCCCTGGAGCTGACCGAAACTCAGTCAAGGGGGTCCTGGACAAAGGGTTTCCTGTCACAGGAGGGTGTCACCGCCCTCCAGACAGGAGATAGTGTATTGTAGCAGGGAGGTTTGAAAGAAACCAGACACTGCCTGGGGCGCACAAGGCTGCCCCTTGCATAATCCGGCCAAACCGGTTCTGGGGCACTCCAGCCCTCGTGCCAGGGCGGCCTGGATCAAAGGAAGGGGGTGTATCCACCCACTTCCTGGGTCCCACCCATAGGAGGGGACCTAGCAGGTAATCACGCCCACCAGATTCGAATAAGAGTGGGAGCAGTGCCAATGCACATCAGATTTCCTGGAAGAAACATTTGAAACGATATTCTGGACCCTTCGCCCTCCATCTCAACGTGGAAGCCCGAAGAATCTCCCTTGTGGTCAAGGAGTGACCACCCTGCAGCAGCAGGCACCATCCAGCCCTCAACGTCTACTTAGTTGCAGTTCCCGCCGGAACTCGAGCGACTGAGATCGACGAGATCAAGCCTGCCCAGCTTCTAACAGCCCGATCCACAGTCCCTGCAAAGCTGAGACCCGTGGAGGCGACCGGAAGCGTGGGGCACGCCATCTTGAAGTGACCACGAGACGCTGACCGTGCAGCCCACGAGTGACCCTCGAAGCTGTACACCGGGGTTTGAGAAGCCCCCACCCTGAGCTACTCCTGAGCCGAAGTTCAGCCCTCCACACTCGACGAGTGCTGCGTGGGGCCCTTTGGCACGATTTGGCTCAACGCGTTGGCCCGGTCACTTGCCAGCTGGCTTGTGGTCCCTGTGCCGACGAACTACCTAAGAAGACTTGTGATTCTGGTTGCTCCAGATCCACACCAGCTCCCCTGAAAAGGAGCCCCGACTCTGACCTTCCTGGTCCGAGTGAGAAGCAATCTTCCGATCCCGCGTGGATTGCTCTTACCAAGGCTTGTTTGCTCCAAACCGGAAGCCGACTGCACCGACGGTGAGAGCCTGCGTGGGACAGATCGTGACCTGCTCCTGGACGTCGCAGATGCCCCAGAGCCCACGTGACAGCGGAGAGAAGCTCCTCGACGACCACCTGATTGCGCCCGACATTGCCTGGTTCCGTCCTGGTTCCACCCTGGTCACTGCTGAGTGACCCAGACTCTGTCCCCTCTGCTTTCAGGTACTCTACAACTTGAGTCCACCCTTGGACTCCACCGGACACTTCATCTTTAACCTGCCTGCAGCCCTTTCAGCTTCAAGCACCAAGAGCCTGCGTGTCAAAACCCGACGCCACTTCGACCCTGTGCACCCACTTCCTGTGGGTGAGGTAACTTTGCTCCGCCGGTGTTCCCACACTGGTGCACACCTCTAGGGTCTGTGTGTTAAGTTTTGTTCCTCTAGGTTCAGCGGAAGTGTCCTTAAACTTTAACTCTTTGACTTTTACGCACCATTGGTTAACATTGGTGCATGCGTGCGCTTTCCGCACATCTCCCGAATCCCGAGGGCCATTCCCGACTTCAGCATTGCTTGTCCTGACTGCTCCCAGCGATTCCCTAGGCCCTAGGCCTAACCACTGCTCGAGTGGCATCTCTTATACCACTTGTTTAGTATATGGTTTGAGTGGCCACCCGCCCTCATCCATAATTGTGCAACTTGTATGTTTAAACAGTGCTTTTTGATTTAACGCTTGTGCCCCTTTATTCATAAAGAATACTGGGGATTGTTTTTAGTAATAAACACATATATTTTTATAATATATACTTGTGTGGTGTCCTTTCATTTGGTATTACAGGATTGTATGTGGTAAAACAGCTCGCTTAACACGACCTCTTAAGTTAAGCCTTTAGGCTGCTTAGTCCATGCTACCCCTAGGATAGCTTGTCTAATAAGGTTGACTTACAACCAGACACCATAAGGGGATTGTTTGGTCAGGTAGTAGGTGGTTCCAGAATTGGAAACATCCCCTACCAGGCCAACTTCTCACATGAAGCTTAGAGGAACATAAGGCATACTGATTTTAAGCACTTGAGAATCCAGCACACAATTAATGTATGGTGCATGATTTATTTATTGACTATTTTTTTCATGCAGTGTGGGTCGTCTCCCTTTTTGGGTATCATTTACAGGGATCTAGCGGAAGATACCAGGCATGAATCTGGGCATGCTACTACAAAGTACATGCAAGCTCGAGGACAGTTATTCTTCACCTTTAGGACTGAGGTGAAGGGACAGTGAGAGGAAGTGAAACACAGGCAGAGCTCTGGAGACATATACAGCATAGTATCGAGACGTGAGATGTAGGTGAAAAGGGGAGGGGAGTTCACTACGGAGATCAGAGATGAATGGGGATTGCTTTGCCTTGTCTGTATTCAATTTTAAGGTGGTTTAGGGAATGCAAATTACAAGAAGAACATCCTAAAAAATCGTATGGAGCAACAGGTCTCAAAAACCATTCACCATTTTGTTTATAAATGTTAATATTTTCCGATTAAGGTTAGTATATGGCAGAAAATAAGCACCAGACCTTTCCAAAGTGGTCTCCCTCTTCATCTGTTACCATATCTGCTCCAATTAGTCTAATTCTAATAGCACATCCGCTCGCTGAATAGTAAGGATAAAGGTCTTGTTTACTAACTCAAACACACCATCACTGTTCTTGGCCATTTTGTATTTGCCTATATTTTATTTCTCCAATATAAGAAAAAACAATATCCTTGGACTTGTGGACCTTCCAGAAATAACCTCATTGGCTGAGTGTTTCTGCTTGTGTTAGAATGGAGCGAAACACTAATGAGTGACAAATGCACGAATGTGATCATGAATAATTCCTTGTCCACTCTCCATGGTGACAAGAAAAATCAATAATATTTGAAGCATGAGCATGCCGATCACTTCAGCAAAAGACTGTTGGGGATTGTTTCTGTATTTTCTTAACCTCAGAAAACCAGCAGTCGTGTTCATTCTCACTGCTTAAGAAAACAGTATCCCAATACATACACAGGCAAATTCAAGTATTTGACATGAACATTTTATCACTCTGTTTAACACAACACTAATCTGTATAGCCCTATATCTCAAATTGAAGTACATAGTATATAAAACAATATCCATGCAAAATAAAAAATAATCAGCATAAAATACGCAACATTTTATAAATTATATTTGGACCTGGTTTCAGATATCAAGAGTTTGAACGGCTCATGAAATAGAACAATAGCACAAACTGTTAAAACGTGCAATGCACTGACAACCACACGTTTTCACAGCTTTTATTAAATGCCCTGAAGCAAATGTGTTGTTTTATTTGTAGTACAAATGCCCAGGCGCTAGATCACCTTTAGCTATGTTTTTATGTTGAAAGAGAACAGTGAACAATGCCCATGTGTTTTGGCTATTGTAGTGGTACGAGGTCTACTTCATTAACCATTTAGTACGCTTTTAACTATAAATGTAGGTTTGAGCAAAAAAACTAAATTTTGAACCCACAATTGTATATTTGTGCCAACAAATTTACATTTATCTAAACTAATGTATAATTGCTGCAACAAAAATATATTCGCAACAACAAATGTAAATTCAGTTGAATATGTTAGACAAAAAACTGTCCATATGTGCATTGGTTTCACATAAAAAATGCGCATTTGGACAGTACCTTTTTAATAATGCATTATTTGATCTAATTTTCTTCGAATGTCATAGGTAGTCAAAAAAAAGGTGACTCAGTACTGGTTTGACACTAAAATGTGATTGAGCGTGAATCCTGTGCTAAAGTACAAGTGCAGATTTTTGGAATGATGTAAATCTGCTCAGGAAAAGTATAACACAGGAAAATTGAAGGCAGAATTTGAAAATATGTTGCCTGCTACCAGACTCACAGACCCATACGAATAATTATCAACTTGGTATATGACCTGCTTAAGTCACTTTAATCTGTTTAGGTTCAGCTGCCATAAAGGATGGACCCTCGGATCTATTTTTGAAAAGCTGTCATGGAATGGCAAGTTAAGAACAACATTACCTCTTTCCGTGTGAGGGCAGAATAGGAATATTGTTATTTAAATACAGGCTTGCTTAATGCATTTACAAAAGCTAATCTAAATCTAAAGACCTGTGATCACCAGAGCTTACTCTAATGCATGCTCTATGCACAAAACCAGGGTCTACCAGACACAGGCTTTCTGAGCATATGTGAGCAGTACCTAGAGGGCATGACCGCAGATTACACCCTTTTAAATTTTACAGTATGCAAGGAATACTGCATACAGGGCATAGCTGTAGTGTAGACCATTTCTTGTGTATAGTATGAAGCCAGTGCTTGTGGTTTCCGGTGCTCGGCACTGGCACTTAATTCTCAACACAAGGACTATTGACAGTGCACCACATGGTGGCACTGCCTCTCCAAGTTTGAGATGAACCCAACAACAGTGTTTAGTAATTCAATATACATTAAAATAACAATTCAGACTATTCCATGCCATTCTTACAACTTTGGGTGGCCTGTAATAGTCTGAATGTCATATTTGTAGGAGTGCAATGGTTAGTAGTTGTGCCAGTACTGTTATTGGCAGCGATGTCAGGGGCAATTGGTGGTGCAGGCTGCATGGGCTCCTGAGAAGGACCCTGGTGCTTACTTTTTGTTTTACAAATTAAGCACTGAACAAAGCACAGGTGTAGGTGCTCGGCAAACGAGATTACGTCACATGCAATGCCCCGTGTGGACCAGAAATGGGTGCAAGCCATGCCTCTCTGAAATATGTTGAGGTGAACTGCACTATTGATACAGATAATGCCCACTTCCCATGACTTGTAGGTTTCATGAAATGGTGAAACTTACACAAGGGATGCTTGTTGCATAATACTAGCAAGAAACGTAATTTTCTTACTTTGTGAAGGCAATGGACTGTGTTGGTATTCTGCCTGCACTATGCCCTTGTGAACTACGTAAATGGCTGAGCTGCAGGCTGTGCTCTGGTAATACCAGTCAATGTACATAGCTACTAATAATGCCCAAGGTATATTGTTCATGGGTGTACTGCACATAGGGCACTGGCTCCATAGTAAATGTTGAGGTATTATCACAGTACATATTAAAGAATATTCACAGTCAAGTTATTGCCACAGTCAGGACTATGGACAGGTATGTATAGACACCATGGACCATTTCAAGGGTATAGTAAGCAGAGGAGACCTCAATAAGTCGTGTGCCCTATGTAACATGCATGGATGCACTTTGCACTAGTATCCAAGCCTTGTCAGTATTATTGATAGGTGTTTGCACACAGGGAGCAGCCACACAGGAAAGGGTTGCAGCGCTATCCCGGTGTGCTCTGTGCATGGTGTTATGCATACATGCAGTGAATGGGCTCAGACCCTTCCTAGTGAACAGTACATAACAAACATAAGTGTAGCATATGCTCTTCGTATACCATGTAATGGTGTAGGGTACAGTCAGTACTAACCGGACTGCAATTTCTGGGGAGTGCACAGAACATAGCCACAGTGACTACTTTGTGAAGACACAAGGAGGGCATCATGAAAACATTCACAAAACTAAGGAAATAGACTGGAAACCTTTGATACGGGATACAAAGGTTCTTTAATAGGTAACAATTGAAAAGCAGTAAATAAAAATATAACTCATCCAGAAAACCTAAATATAAAGGAATCTATGGTTAGGTTCCAAAATACCAAAACTCCTAAAACTCAACAGTTTTGGTTAGCTATGCCACAATGAACCATCCTATACACTGCTACCACTCCACACATGAAATCAACAACACCGCTGATGCCAACACATATCACATAATTGATGGCATCATATGTAACAAATTGGCTCATCTGGACAGGAATCAAAAGACGACACTATTGAAGGACGTGCCTTGTATGTACTACGTGAAGAGTATAAAGACGAGCACTGCCCTCTACAACCTGCACACAGTTAACAGTCTTTGACCATGCCCTGTATGCACAGTACTAGCTCATTGAGATCTCTTGGCATGGTGGCAGTTGACAACTATATGCTTTATTTACATTAATAACATGGGCCAACTTTAAATACTGAGTATAATTCAAATCTTAGGTGTAGACCCCAATTAATGACATTTCATTCAGCATTTACATGATTCAGTTGCTAAGTACTGCATGCAAGTATGGTGTGGAATGTTATATTTTGTGTTGTGTTAAGTTTAGTTAAAAAGTGCATTAACACCCGCAAATGTATCCTGGCGCTGGGCAGGTGTGTGTGCCTAACACAGCCAATGGCAGGCTGGTTAATTAAAAAACATGTCTTCAGCTTCTTGCTAAATTCAAGAAGAGAGAAGAAGGCTCTGAGTGGAGTGAGCGGTAGTTTCACACTTTAGGAGTAATGTATGAGAATGTCCGTCCACCTGATCTTGTTCAGTGTATGCATGTGATGTATGCAAGGAGGAGTCCTTCAGAGCTGAGGTGTCTGGGTGATTGGTGGAAGGAGATGCAACTGTTCAGGTAGGAGGGTCCTGAGCTATATAGTGCTTTGAATGTGAGTGTGAGGAGTTTGAATTGAGTGTGTATGTATAACAGCAGCAGTATAGTTCCCTAAGGTGTGATGTGGTGGTAGTTCTGTTTGGGAGGTTGAGGAGGAGTCTGACTGCCGACTTCAGGATGGTTTGTAGTCTTCTAGTGAGTTGCTTGGTGATCCTGGCATAGAGGGCGTTCCCATAGTCCAACTTGCTTGTGATTAGGGCGTGAGAAACAGTGTTTCTAGAGTTGCTCGGAGGCCATTTGAAGATCATCTTTAGTCTTTTCAAGTTGTGTGGAAGAAGGATGCAGTGATGGAACTGACCTGTGTGGTCATGTCCAATTTGCTGCCAATGATTATTCTGAGGTTCCTGGGGTGGGTCCAAGTACGGCCAGCCACAAGTTGGAATCACAAGGTGAGGTGTCCTTGCTGAAGATCACTACTTGTCTGGTCAGTGTTGAGTTGAGACATTTGGCATTCATCCAGTTAGCAACTTCAGTCCTGCAGGCGGTGAACTTATTTCTTGTGCTGGGGATCTTGTCTGGGAGGGAGTGAATGAGTTGCATGTTGGCTGCGTAGAAGAGGATATTGTTGTGTATGCGAACGGCGTTGGACAGAGGGATCATAGCTGCTTTGAAGAGGGTGGGACTGAGCAATGTACCATGAGGCACTCCGCAGATGAGTTTTTGGGCTTCCGAGGAGTAGGGTGACAAGCTGACAACTTGTGTTCTATCCATATCCAATCATGGAAACACTGTACACTGCATGTATGCATGGCAATCTTGCAGTAAATGCATTGCAAGAAAACCACAAACTATTATAACACTACTATACACTACAACATCTATTGGCAAAGCCATTAGATGTGGTGGTAGCAAGTTGGTGGGATGATTATTATTGAACATATATCACAAAAAAACAAGAAAACACACTGATGCCTAAACGTGACTGCCATATTCTTGCAAAAAAAAGAAAAATTGAATACAAAAATAATCGTTGCATAGAATTTTAATTAGACATTCTGGGGCATGTGCACTTACAGCAGATGTAAAAACATGTTTTAGTTTTAATGGATATCACAGGAAAATATGATTTTTTTTATTTTTGTAAAGAAAAGATACTATTGGCTTTGAATTAATGCAATCTGAAGGCACACATTACACACACAAGCCTACTAAAAATTAAAAATGATTACAAAAAATTGAAAGAAAAAAATATTGGCCACGTAAGATTTTGGCCCACCGGCTCTAGTAGTGAAGTGATTTTTTTTAAAGCAGATATGCAAATTCAATCAAATGTAAAAAATTTAAAAAAGAAATGAATAAAAAGGATGAAAAATAGAAAAAAGTATTGCCCAAGGAAAACTATGGCTCTGCAGCTCAAGTACTGAAATGGACTTCTTTTAAGCAGATGGGCAAATGTGAACAAGCCAAAATACCACTCACAGTGTCAAACAGTTGCTGGTTGAAGTTGGCTGACCCGTTGCCCTATGCTATGGCGGCGAAAGCAAAATGTGAATAACAGATGAACAGACCAATAGACGAAGAGGGCGGATCGAGGACCCTCAATATATATTTATATAAGTATGCATTTTTAGTTATGAATTCTTTGATTACATGAGGCTAACGGGATACCTAACGCTTTCTCTAGCTCAGACCTAAAAAGGCAAGAACACGTTCCTGAGACTCCAGCGTAAGAGACATGCAAGAGTAACTGCCAAGTGAACTGATCAATAAGAGAAATTAATTCACCTCCCTGTGGGCCTTGGTAAAACTTAAAACCGAGTGCATTGAAGATTTTACATTTTGAAGTATGATTACTATTTAATAGAAAAGGAATGTAAGAGTAAAAACCCATTTGAAATTACAGTCCTTTTGAAAGAGCCTCGTAACTTAAGCCGATTCTTTATGAAGAGACCAGGTTCTTATAGAAAATCAATAGGTAGGCAGGTAAAATTAGATAGCTACGGTTTGCGGGGAATCAATAAGAGATACAGCAATATCACAATGCGAGCTATTTCAAAATGAAACCCAGATTTTTGTTGTTTCTGCTGGAGCCTGTTTGGAGCCTTTAAGTAAGACAGAGTATTTCTAATACAGCCTTCAGTAGTAGCTCATTTGGTCCAACGGCAATCCTTATTTATTAAATTACTGCCCGAGCGTTGATATCATTAATTCATATCTCTGTGCATTGTTGTTTAAACCTTTTAATAAGACCAAGAAAAACTTCTGTACGAATGGCTAATTTAATATCCCAATATATAAATCACCTCAACAAACCGATGTGCCTTATGTCCTTCGTGAGGCATGGCTTAAACTATCTAATGCTGCTCATTAGACCTCATGAATAAGATTACATCAAAAAAAATTGTAAACACTCATTATATGATGCCAACGAGCTATCAGGATCCTCAGAGTAGATGTTCAATATTAAAATAAAAAAAAATGCATGAAAATAAGAGAAAGGTACAAGCAGCCTACGGAAGGAAGCATGCGATTCAATTATATAATTTTAAAACAACCTGTTTTTTTATGAGTAGACTACATCATTCTACATTCCTACCATTTCTAAGCTCTGTAAATGACAGGTGTTACTATTACCCAATTTAAAGGTAGTCAGTTTGCCAAGTTCGGAAGGACAAAAGGCTGGGATGGCCTTGCATGGATTGATTCTGGCGGTCTGCCATTCACCGTGGGTTTCAGCGGACAAAACTCATACCTCGGAGTTACATTGTCAGTAAAGTGAGTAAGATATACCTTCACCAACAACACACCTATAGTATAGATACATATTTCTAAGCAACACATGTCACATGGAGTTAATGAACAAGTTACTTACCATCTGTAACTCTTTTTCTGGAGGATACAGTATCTGCCAGTGGATTCCTCACATTTTGAATTACCCCTGCGCCAGCATTCCACAGAAACTTTTTTCATAGCTCTCCCACGTCGACGAGGACGTCCCAATAGCACGGCTCTGCTTGCGACTCCGTATGACATCATTGGAGCCATAAGAAGACCTCGTCGGCGTGCTGACGTCAGTTCTAACCATTTTTCCGTGCCTTTGAGGCAAACGGGTAGACAGACCTTATATTGCAAGTATACACAGTATACAATATATACACAAATATAAACAGTATATGAATGAATAAAAAGGAGAACAAGAAAAGCTAAAGCCAAGACATTTCCTAACAACAAGCATCATAGCAAAGCAAATGACATAGAAGTACAAGAATGTCATGCACAAAAACCTTTTCAGTATACGTAGGTAGACAACGGGGAGGAGGGTGGGTCAGTGAGGAATCCACAGGCAGATACTGCATCCACGAGAAAAAGCGCTACCGAATCCAAGTAACTTGTTCTTCTGATGGATACATCTGCCTGTGGATTCCTCACCTTTTGAATTGAATCCCCAAGCAGTCCTTCTCCCGACGGAGTACTGTAGCGCAGAACGTGCAAAATGGAAATCCCTTCTCACCTCTGAATCCAAGCAACTATGCTTTGTGAAAGTGTAAAGGGAGGCCCATGTTGCAGCCTTACAGATGTTGACCACAGGGACACCTCTATCCAAAGCTGAAGTTGCAGATGAAGACTTTGCTCTAGTAGAATGAGCTCTAATAACTTCAGGCTGCTCCTTCTTGGACAAGGTGTAGCATACCTTGATGCACAAGATGATCCATCTGGAAATCATTCTCTTAAGGACAGCTTTGCCCTTCATTTGTCTCATGTAACCAATGAAGAGCTGATCATCCAGCCTCAAGTCCTTGGTTCCGTCCAAGTAGAGGCTGACCGCCCTTATAGGATTCAAACGGTGAAGTCTCTCCTCCTCCTTGGAAGGAATAGGGGGAGGATAGAAAGTGGGTACTACCCTAGGTGTAAAGGAGTGACCACCTTAGGCAGGAAAGCCGCTCTGGTCCTGAGAACCATCTTGTCTGCATCAATGGTTGTAAAAGGAGGCTTAAAAATAAGAGCCAGAAGCTCACTTACCCTCCTGGCAGATGTAATAGCAATTAGAAAAACAGTCTTGAATGTGAGACGCCTCAACGGGTAACTATGAAGAGGCTCAAAAGGAGAGCCCATCAGGAGTATGAGGTGAGGTGAAGAATCCGCAGGCAGATGTATCCATCAGAAACACAAATACAGTGTTCCATATTCCCAGAAGAGTGTACAAGATGTTGGTACACATTAGAAATCCACAACAGTGAATAATGCCAAAAGTAGCACCCCAACAGACTGTTTAATATTCCATAGGAAAAACATTAGGAATACCCTGAAGAATTTGATGTCATCAAAGTTCCACCTGCCATTTTATTTCTGAGGGCTTTTCAAATAAAGACTTTTGGACAAACATATAAATCTGGAAAATACATCACATAATACTAATCTAAATTACCTTTAGTGCTTTTCTTAGCGTCATTGCTTCAATTAAAAAGGACCTTGTTGAACAAGCTACTTACCTTCGGTAATGCTCTTTCTGAAGGATACTCTATGTAACTTTAGATTCCTCACTTTTGAAATTCCCCTAGGCACCAGACTGAATCCAGAAACTTCTCCATCAATTGCTCCTGCACATCCGTTGATGGTGCCATCAAACTCTGTGGCAAGCTCCCCCCACCTCCATAAGTGACAACGTGGAGTTGTACATAGGTGCCACCCCTACACAATCGTGTCAGTTCAAAAGTAACCATTCTGCACCCTCAAATGCAGAGCGCAATTGAAAGACTGGGAACAGCAACAGAGTGCAAATTTGATTTGGGTCCTTATTTATACTTAGTAGGTCACTCTACAGAACAGGGAGGAATGAGGGGAACATGAAGAACCTACAGGTCCATAGGAGTATCCACAGAAATAGAGTTATCTCTTTAACCACCTTTTGAAGAGTAGGGGATTTAACATGTGCAAATCATGAACAATCGAGTAAAAAAAAAATGGCCTCCTTGCGGCATGAGAGTCAAGGCAGTAATGCCTGGTGAAGGTAGGTACTGGCGCCAATAAGTGATCCAGCAGATGTCAAGCACCAGAACATCCCTTGTCAAGGGCATAGTGGCATCCTTAGGTCTGGTAGAACGACCCCAAAGGCAACTAGGAGGCTGCTTTTTAAGCCAATGCATAGCACTTTAAAAAATAAAAAAAAAGAATGGCCCAGTTGGATACCATTTGTTTCTGGACTGGTTGGCCCTTCTTAGCAACATAGGACTCTACAAGAAGTGGATCATTCACTTAGTGCTCCCTAGCTCAAGCTATGTAGAAGCTAAGGGTACTCCTGGAGTCCCAATCGTGGAACCTCATTTCTTACTTAGAGGGATGTGACAAAGGTACGAAAATGGGGAGCATGATGGACTCCCTCATACATGGAAAGATCACACCACTTTCAGAAGGAAGGATGTCTGAGTCTTGAGTACCAACATGTCCATAAAGAAGGTGGCACATGGTGACTGCACTAACAACACCTGGAATTCACTGACGCAGCACACAGAAGTAATCACAATTAGGGAGACAGCTTTAAGAGTCAGTAACTTCAAAGAGCAGTTGAGCATAAGCTCAAAAGGCATGCATATCAATAAGAAAGGAACCAAATTACGGTGACACAGCGGCAAAACAAGGAGCATGGGAGGAGTATTTAAGTAAGCTGATTAATAAAAAGTGAAATGACTCAAAAAGGCAGATCCAACAAACTTAGAAAGGGGAAAGGTCCAAAAAAAAATGTAAACATCAGAAAGTTTAGCTGCAGGGAGTTGATACAATGGTCTCCACACCAGGTAACAAACTGTCTAGTGTCAAGAACAGATTGACTTCATGGACGTGTGACAAGCACCAACGAAGGCATCCACAACGTCCTTGGGAAGATCCAATCTTCGCAGCTTGTTCCACTCAAATGTACATGCATCAAGGTGTAGGTTGTGCAGGTTTAGGCGTAGAACCCTGATCTGGGAGTAAGTCCTCTCGAAATGGCAGACTGAGTTGGGGAATATGCACTCAGACTCAGTGGGTCGGAGTACCAGAACCTGTTAGCCCAGTCCAAGATTACTCTGCTAGGCCCCTCCTAAATCACTGCAGAATACGAAATAGCAGCTGCAGAGGAGTGAACGTGTAAAGCAGACCAAATTCAAGCAGAAGGTGAAACATTTGAGATATCCTATAGCACAAATAGTTTGACAATACGTGTTCAGGGAGGTGGTACCTAAGGCATGGCATACACCCTGAACCACCTCCAGATACAGATGCCACTTGTGGTCAGCTAGATGTCACCTGACAGTCAAGGAAATCAAATTGACATCCAGCCAGCACCACGATCTCTGTGCCTTCTGGCACAGCACACATGACCCCATACAGGCCTGTAAATTATTCTACCACATGGCAGGTTGAGGTGTCTATTAGGAACCGCAGAGGACCGTCCTTGATGGAAGGCAGAAAGGCCTTGAGATCCAACCAGATGGCATGCAGCAGAGACCAGAGCCCTCCAATCTCCAGGTTCAACCCCTCTCCAAAAGTTGATGCATCCATCACAACTGTGAGTTCCGGATGAGATAAGGAAAATGGCTTGCCACAAGTCAGAATTAAATCCTTCATCCACCATTAGATGTTCTGCGCCACCTCGTACAACACACGGATGTTAACCGAGGCGCACCACTAGTTTTGACCGTACTAAGACTGAGGTTCGACTGCAGAGACCACATGTGCCTGCATGCATGGGTCACAAGCACAATACACGAGACACAGAGATCATGAAGCCTCAGAACTGTTCAGGATACAATAGAGGTTAGACTCAAAACATAAGGATCATATCCTGAATGTCATGGACTCACTCAAAAGGGGGAGGAAGGCCTTGAACGTCACTGCGTCCAAAAGGATCTATATAATCAAATCGTCTGCATTGGCCAAAGGTGGCATTTTGGCACCTTGATTGAAAACCCTTGAGTTGAAAGGTGCGAGATGGGTCACCCACAGGTGGTTAACATCTGTGACGAACTCGCCTTCAACAGCCATTCAATGAGGTATAGGAATATGTGCACTCCTGACCTGCAAAATGGGCAGTTAATGTCACGTGGTCAGGATGAGCCTAGTAAGTAACACCATCATTTACATACTCTTGTTTCTTAAGTTGCCTTCTCTTTTAAATACGGTGAATTTTGACATACACTTGTGTGAGTGACAATGCAGGATAACATTCTCTGAATCAGCATTGCTTACATTTCCAATTCGTAGGTACACTATCATGAAACCTCGAACATTCAGTACAAGGGATACAGTTCACTGAGCAAATGTCATTGTCCGATAGGTGACGAAGCTATCAAACAAAAAAAAAATACATTTCTTTGTTTAAGGCAGAGGAGCACTCAGCTGACACTGTGAGCTCACTGCATGCTGGAATTCCAGCTCAGCGGATTACTGTTTACCAACATGAGGGACGTCCAGCCCTACACCAAGACGGACAGCCTGATGACACTTAGGTAATGAAAGGTTAGACCACCTGGCAGGGATTTGGCAGATCACCCGCCCTAGGCAAGACTAGGATAGGAAGCGCTTGGTTGGAGTACACTATACACAGTATTTATATGCCAGCATAGATCACTGCATTAGCATAATGGTGGAATCGTTAATCTTTTTCACTATTCTCATAATGCTAATTGCGCTACTCTGCTTCATTCTACTGATTATCGCAGAAAAAATATTTTTTTACAAGAAGTACAATGCTACAGTAAATTTGAATCACCTTGTTGAGTATTTCTTGTGTATTTTGTTTCGGTATGCATGAGTCCAAACGAAAGGGTTCTAGATCTGTTACGAAGATTTTCTTGGGGGATTAGGGTTGTCATGTTCGGAGGTTGCACAAACATTTGTTATCCTGTAAGGTTATGGAGTGCAGATGGTGCACTTTGAACTAGCAAGACTATAGCCCAACATTTCCTGAGGGTGTGCAAGGAATCAGTCTGGAACAATCTGACGTTTATGTTGTCCAACAAACACACAGTTTTATCAGAGAGGTACAAGCCGTACAGCATTAGCACTGCCATAGCAATCGTAAAAATCTTAGGGTCTGAGACCAAAGGTCTGGAGAGTGAACTGAAAGGGGTCCTTACCTACCACGAAGTAGAAAAACCATCTGTGGCCCTGCAGGAAAGGGATATTATTTATTTTTTATTTGTTTACATTTGTAATGCGCACAGCTACCCAACAAAGGGTTTCCCGGCGCGGCAGATCCCAATAGCAATGCGGTTACAGAAACTAGATGTTAAAGAGCCATGTTTTTAAGGCTTTTCTGAATGTGATGTAATTCGACTCAGACCGCAATGTATGTGGCATTGAATTCCAGAGCGAAGGTCCTAGGAATGAGAAGGACTTGCCACCCATGCGTGACAGCCTGGTCCTTGGAATTTCAAAATGATTTGCCGTGGAAGACCGAAGAGATCTGGAAGGACGGTAGGGGCGCACCAGGTTTTGCAGATATTTAGGAGCGGTGTTGGTGGAAATCCTGTGCATAAAACATAGAGATTTGAATTTAACTCGGTTTTCAATTTTTAGCCAGTGTAACTTCCTGATGTATTTAGTGGTTGGAGTAGAGATGGGAATTTTACAGAGAAGTCTGGCTGCTGCATTTTGCACTGATTGCAACCTGCGGACAGTAGCTTTGTTCGCCCCCAGGTACAAAACGTTGCCATAATCTAGCCTAGATGTTATTAGGGCATTGACAACTGTTTTCTTGGTGTTTTCAGGCAGCATCCAACAGATCTTTTTTAGCCATTTTAATATGGCAAAGCAGGTGGCTGAAGTCTTTACCGCTTGCTGATGTAAACTGAGTGAGTCGTCAATAATGACGCCCAGGTTGCGAGCATGAGTAACCGGGGTAGGGGGGGTGCCCATTTCAGTTGGCCAATGTTGGGGTCCCCAAAGTTCTTTATTTTTGCCCAACACGATTAACTCGGTTTTTTCGCCGTTAAGTTTTAGGAAGTTTTTTTGCATCCAGTCGGCGATTTTACAGAGTCCGAGTTGTAGGGTGGAGGAATTATCAGAATCTGCAGCTGATAAAGAAAAAAGCAGCTGGGAATCATCAGCGTAGGAAAACATTAAAAGCCCTGTTTCCTCCACTATTTTGGCCAGGGGGCTCATATACACGTTGAAAAGCAACGGGCTAAGAATAGAGCCCTGTGGAACTCCGTGTTTGAATGTCATGGTATCGGAGCAGGCAGTTTGTGAGAAGACCTGGAACGTGCGGTTTTCCAATAATGATCTAATCCAGTTGAGAGCTGCCCCACGGATGCCCAGGGAGTGGAGTGTTTGGGCGAGGACCGCATGCGACACGGTGTCGAATGCCGCGCTGAGGTCAAGCAGCACAAGTGCCACTGTTTCGCCCTTGTCCACCATGCGGCGGATATTTTCGGTTACCCCCAGCAAGGTAGTTTCTGTGGAAAAGCCTGCACGAAATCCCGACTGGTGGGATGGTAATAGGTCATGAGTGGTAATGAAATCAGTGAGGCAACGATGTACATGTTTCTCCAATATTTTTGCAAAGGTGGGCAGCAAGGATATTGGGCGGAAGTTAGCTGGCAAATTGGGGTCTGCTCCAGCTTTCTTCAAGAGCGGATGAATCATTGCATGCTTCCATTCACTGGGTACAAATTGTTCCAGTAACGAAGCATTGAGAAGATCAGTGATGGTAACCAAGACGTTGCTGATATTAAAGTACTCTCCCTTCAGCTGCTAAAACACAATCCATCTCCAGGATTTAAGATGGAGAAGATGGAGAGGACCTGGGCCTGAGTCAGCATTTATAATATGTCCCTCTGAAGGAAGGGTTCTAGAAACGCAAAACCATGACAGACATACTACAAGACTGAGATTGTTCTTAGGTTCCCACATGCCAGTTGGGCAGTCAAAAGCATATTCTGCCCCCCAACTGGCCGTTGGTAGCTCACAAATGGGAGGATCCGAGTGGCTTGGCTTTGGAGGCACCACAGGAAAAGGAACACAAGGACTGACCCGGTTGATGGTGCCCGTCCTCTGCCACTATCATACCCCATGGGGCCGTGAAAGAGCTGAGCAGCCAGCTGCACAGGCTGAGATGGCAGTCTTTGGTGATAAACTATGCCCTGGATGTAAGCTTCTGAACCTCCAGTGTTGTTAATGGAACTGGTGGGCCAGTGAGCACAAGCCCAAAGATCAGGCTGTGGTCAGATATATTTAAAGCTCTCGAGTTGAATCTGCCTTTCTACCAAGTCGCCAAGAGTAATAGAAAGAGCATATCCATGAAGGTTTAATGCACATCTTCAAAGAAAATCATTATGTGCATCCACTTGTGATGACAAATCACAACACCAGTCAACATAGCCTGGCTTACACAATCCGTTTCCAGCCTGCAAAACGTTTTGGCCTTGTCCTGTCCATCGTGAATAATTGTATAAATGAGTTCTAAAACTCTTCAAACAGGGCGGGCTACATATGCTTGCCATATTTCAAAGACATGAATGTATCTGCCCTGAAAGCGGACCCCATGTTGAGAATGTAATGTCAAACTGGGCCTTTTGCCAAGCACTTCAATGTACTTTGAGTCACTGAGACGGAGCTGTAGGAAAGGCATTTGGATTGACTTTGCAGACTTTAAGCCTGCACTACGAGAATCTTGGGACTGGATGCGGAGTCAAGGTGGCTACTTCGCCCGGAGCTGGCTTACTGGCAGTGTCAAGCAAGGTTTTGACCATGCTGCAGTCAGATGTTTGCCTGACATCACTGAAAGGCAGTTAGTTTTGAAGGGGTGGGTGACCCAATATACCCCCGCGAGCTTGGGCTATAATTCAATAAAATAAAGATGCCTACAAGGGAATTTATTCAAAATTGAATCACAGGTAATTGATCGCACAAAATATATGTATTTCTGATCAACTAAATTTAATTAATGCCTGCTGTTATAATATTTTGTCTCATTACTATGGACACTGTAATCAAAATACTCAAGAATAAGAAAAGCTACACGGGTATTATGTTAGTTCAACAATATCAAAAGGCTCGTCCCATCATCTTTTTCTTGCCTAAATTTTTACAAGATAAGGTAACTTTTTTGACTTTCATATATCGACGAGTGCAATGAAGGGATATCTGCCATCAGATCATTATAAATAATTGGAACCTGTTTTTTCTGGCAGGACTCTTGGAAATCGTAAAATCTTAGATATCGCATACGCTGATTCCATCATCTTTTCTTGCTCGTATGCTTACTAAGCAAAGGTAACTTTTTAAATTTTAATAGCCCAATAAGCTTAATAGACTTCTAGGTGCAACCTGCAGTGATGTGTCTGAAACTTTAAATGCACCGCCCAGAATGGGGTTTATTTATACAACATGCAGGCACCAGATATGTATATACATGGTGACGTTGTTCAAAAAGAGGTCGTTTAGTCTAAATAACCAACGCAAGCCAGAAACTATACATGATTCCCCAAACTAGTAAGTTTGATGGTGTAGTAAAGCATACATTCGTCCGAACACAACGATAGTAAGGTATTTGAGGTGATGTAAATAACAATTAAAATATGAGCAAACAACAAGCTAAACACTATGGTGTTCGAAGTAGTAAGGCAAGTTAGAGACACTAATAGCAGATTCATGGTTGTGATTCAATTTTGAATAAATTCCCTTGTAGGCATCTTTATTTTATTGAATCACTGAAAGGCAGCAAGGGAGACGCAGTTGAAGGGCCAGGTTGCAACATTTTCAGGAAGACTAGCCTTATTTTCCACCATCAGCAACTGCAATTCCAACACAGGCATTGCTCTGCATACTACAGCAGCATAGGAGAAACATTTCTCAGGGGTGTAACTGGAATGTCCAATTCAGTCTCTGGTGAAGTGTGCAGACCACCAGCATTTTGGAGGTCTAAATATAATCCACCGTCAGTGTAGTGGAGGCACACAATATTATTCACCTTCTCCTCATCATCTGAGTCATGTGGAACACGGCAAGTTTTGCATGGAATCGGAGTTTAAGCCAAATAAGGCCTCATGGTGTTGTAGATATTGACACTGGATAGTGCCCAAACAGCACTGGTTGTGCCATAGCAATCCTATAGCATGACACGGACCTAAATCTAGTTCAACTCTGCTATGGATCCGATAGTGGCACTTCTGTAGCTGGGACTGCTATAGGCCGGGCCAGAACCAGCATGGTGTCTGGTAAAGGAGTGGAAAAGTGGACCAGGGTCAGTCAGAGCAGAACCCACCATCAGATGTCCAATTAAGACCCATCAGATCCTTGGAGCCCGAGGGAGTTCAAAGGGTACCCAGAATTGTCTGAAAAAGCTGCATGTTTGCCTTCTCCAGGGCCTCCACCTTCTGCGGAGTCAAAGATGGTCCAGGAAAATCAGGCATAAACATAGAGGCTCCATCTGTGGCATGGGATCGGAGTTAGACCACTGGCACAGAAGTCGGGCCTTTAAAGTCCTGACTGTGTGAACGCTCCCTAGAGCAGAACTGAAGGGGGCAAGGGGGAATCTCCTGTCTGGATGTTGTGTGTTTGCATCAAGATGTCTCTTTGGACTTTAAGACTTATCCAATGATAGGGACCATGACTGGGATCGGGACATGGATTGGGAAGAGGCCCATAATTCGGAGACGGACCTGTTTCTTGTGCGCTGCGATGCACAACTTCACCTGTCGCTCTATGAAGTCCTTCGGGTACAGGAGGGAGCATTAGTCGAATGACTTTAAACCACGTTTGGAACCATGATACACAAGACAGATTTAATGAGGGTCCGTAAGCAACATCTGCTTTCTACAAAAGTGGCACAGTTTATAGCTTGTGGTCTTTAGGGGAAACATCCCTTGCACGCTCTCACAGAATAAGTTGTTTGGAAAAGGTTAAGGAACCAATAGTGTTGGGAAGTGGAGCTCTGAATCAACATCTAAAGGTGCATAAAAAAGTAACTAGTACAGGGGTGGAACTTATACAGAGGTCTGAGCCGCCATTTCTAGAGGTGGGATGAGGCCACTGTGGAGTCTGATGGCACCACCTGCCGCCGGGTGAAATTCAAAAAGTGAGGTATATGTGGTTGTAAGTATCCATCAGAAGGGTAAATTTTGAATGATGTGACAAAAAATTGGTGCATCGATACGGAGTTCACAAGTTGACAGAAGCAGTGAAGGGTTCTCCAACTGCTGAGATGAGATGAGTGGGGCACTAACTAACAACACCTACCCTCTTTCAGGAGTGCGTTCCATAACCAGAAACATTGTATCTATAAAAGAAAAAGGGCAACTGTGGCAAAACATTGTGGGTTCCTCCTTTACAAACTTTGTGAGACCACAAGTCTTGTCGCCAGTTAGCACCATTATAATTCACTAGTCTCCAATCTCCGATTGAATGCATGCTCGAAGGCTGAGGGGACAGTGAACCGAGCGGATGAAGTGAGAGTGGCAACATTCTCTTGCCTCATATTTTGGAAATGCTGAATCAACTGCTGTTAGAAGGGGCGATCTCAGGGGGGACAGAGAGCGTTCTCCGGACCACCCCGGGACCCACCTCTCCCAGGAGCGCTGCCGAGCACAGGCATGAAACCCTCGCAGGAGGGGACTTCACCTTCGAGATCGTACGCGCAAGACTTCTACTGCGTTATAAATGGACACCACACAATTGAGTACTGCTAACGAGTTCTTTATCAAGCAGCAGTTATTACGTTCGTTGCAGGTTAAACGGTCATATATTTACATTCGGGTAAAAAAGGTTCGTAAGTCTTTGATCAAAGGGGGGGTGACAAGCGGGACAGTCTCAGTACGGGGACCAGCACCAGCGTATCCGGCGCACAGCTCTCAATCCTCGAGCCGGAGGATACGGGTCTGCGGTCGATGTTGACCGTACTGGGTGATCCACTCACCCTCCTCGAGCCACGATGTTTCGGTAGTGCCGTTGGTCCAGCCGGATCGGAGTACCCTCGAGCCGCAACTAGGTCAGCAGGGCTCAAGCAGTAATGAGCGGAGTGTTTTGTGGTTCTTGGGGAGCCGCAACCTCGTCAGCAGGACTCAAGCAAAGATGGTTCAAGGAGCCGCGACTTCGTTTGCAGGGCTCAGGCAAAGATGGTTCAAGGAGCCGCGACCTCGTCAGCAGGGCTCAGGCAAAGATGGTTCAAGGAGCCGCGACCTCGTCAGCAGGGCTCAAGCACAGGTTCCAAAGTTTGGGTAGCGTTCTTCTTCGAGCTGGTTGAGCCGCGACCAGGTCAGCAGGGCTCTCGTAGTCCAGGATTCAACTGCCCGCTAGTTCTCGGGCAGCCCTTGTTATAGCCCCTTCTCCCTTTGAAGTCCGGGCCCTCGCAGGTGGGTATCTGATGCCTCGGGGCTGATTGCTTGGGTTTCCTGCCGGCCGGCCCTTTGATCTTTTGAAGATGAGTCTGGGGTTTTCCAGACACCCAGCAGGGCCTGGAGCCAGCGCTCGGGGAGGCCGGAGGTGCCATCGAAACCAGTCCTGAAGGGAAGGCCAGAGGGGTGAGGGAAACCAGTCTCCCAGGGGAGGCCGGAGGTGTGATCGAAAGTACCTTCCTTATCTCACTCAGAGGAGGCCCTCTACCGCCCAGCGCACCTGGAGCTTAGGTTTCGCTGGGGCCGGGGTCATGCAGGGGCCCATGGAGTCAGGGATCTGTAGGGAAGGGTAATGGCTACCGTAGGCCCTCTAGGGTGATGTGGGTTCTGGGCGTCCGGTACCGGGAGGATAGATGGTGGGATGCGGGGGTGGTCGTCTGTTTGGTAGGGTCATGTAGAGAGTGGGGCGGACTGGGGATGGGACGACCGGGGGTGTTCGCTGCGCAGGGGTAACTATCGGGGCGCTAAGGGTTGGGGGAAACCACGCCACGAGGCCAGGTCCAACACGCGTCCCCCCCAGCTGAAAGGCAGGGAGAGCTACCCATCCCCTTGGGGGTTCTCTTCACTGAGGCGGAAAAACCTGGACAGGCTGTCCGCGTTGGCGTGGTCAGTACCAGGGCGGTGTTCTACAGTGAAGTCCATCCCCAGCAGCTTGGGGTTCTCTCCTCTCATTTGCATTGAACATCGGAGGGGTTTATGGTCGGTTTGGACCCGGAAGTGAGTTCCGAACAGGTAGGGCCTCAGCTTCTTCAGGGCCCAAACCACCGCGAAGGCCTCCCGCTCGATGGTGCTCCACCTTTGCTCTCGGGGTAGTAACCTCCGGCTGATGAAGGCAACTGGCTGATCTATGCCCTCTTCGTTTATCTGGGATAGGACCGCCCCGATGCCATGCTCGGAGGCGTCCGTCTGAACCACAAACTCTCGGGAGTAGTTGGGGGCCTGGAGTACTGGGGCAGTGCACATTGCGGTCTTTAAAGCCTCGAACGCCTCCTGGCAGGAGGGGGTCCATTGTACCTTCCTCGGCTGTTTCTTGGAGGTTAATTCTGTGAGTGTGACTACTATGCTGCCATATCCCTTGATGAATCTCCGGTAGTAACCAGTGAGGGAAGGCCCTCACTTCCATTTGGGTCGTGGGGGCTTCCCAGGCCACGATCGCGTCGATCTTGGGTTGGAGGGGGGCTACTCGTCCGCTCCCGACTTGGTGCCCTAGGTAGACCACCGACCCTTGTCCAATTTGACACTTAATGGCCTTGATGGGAAGGCCTACCCGCCGGAAGGCCATCAACACCTCCCAGAGGTGCCGCAAATGTTCGGTCCAGTGGGAGCTGAACACCGCGATATTGTCCAGGTAGGCGGCGCTGAATTCCTCCAGCCCGGCCAGTACCTGGTTAACCAGTCTCTGGAAGGTTGCGGGGGCATTTTTCATTCCAAAGGGCATCACTCGGAAGTGATAGTATCCATCTGGGGTGGAAAAGGCGGATCTCTCCTTGGCTCCCTCCGTGAGCGCAATTTGCCAGTATCCGCAGGTCAGGTCGAAGGTGCTGAGGTAGTGGGCAGATCCCAGGCGGTCAATGAGCTCATCCGCGCGGGGAATAGGGTGTGCGTCGGCTCGGGTGACTGCATGAACCCGCGGTAGTCGACACAGAACCTCAGCTCAGGGACGGTGCCGGGAGCGGCCGCCTTCGGAACCAGAACCATGGGGCTGGCCCATGGACTGTCAGAGGACTCAACCACTCCCAGGGCTAACATCTTCGAGACTTCTGTTTTAATGCAGGCCCGGACTATGTCAGGGACGCGGTAGGCTCTGTGCCTTACCGGAGGGCTGTCCCCAGTGTCCACATCGTGGACGCACCAGTCGGTAATGCTGGGGACGAGGGAGAAGAGGTCCGAGAACTGTCCCAATAACTGGCGACAGTCCTCGCGTTGCTCGGGGTGAGGGAGGAGGAGAGACTCACTCCTTCTATGGAGCCATCTTTCTCCTTAGCACACAGGAGATCGGGTAGAGGCTCCGTGTCCTCTTCCGCTCCATCGTCGGTGGCTAGGAGTAAACTCAACTCAGACTGCTTGAAGTGGGGCTTGAGGCGGTTCACGTGGAGGACCCGCAAAGGGTTCCTTGGGGATTGCACATCTACTAGGTAGGTGACTTGGCTCTTGCGTTCCACCACTTTGAAGGGCCCGGTCCACTTGTCCTGGAGGGCGCAAGGTTCTACCGGGGCCCACACCTGTTGGCCCGGTTGGAACTCGACCAGAGTGGCATTCTGGTCATACCAACGTTTCATTTCCTCTTGGCTCGCCTCGAGGTTCGCCTCCGCGAGTTCCCTGAACTTGCGAGTCTGATTTCGGAGGGTCAGGATGTATTGAAACACAATGGGGAGAGGGTCCCGGGGCGCCGCCTCCCAGCCTTCCTTGACCAGGCTGCGGGGTCCCCGGACGGGGTGTCCGTAGAGCAGCTCGAAAGGGCTGAACCCCAAGGACTTCTGGGGGACTTCCCGGTCGGCGAACAGGAGGCACGGTAGGAGGATGTCCCACTTGCGCCTCAAGGGCTCTTCGAGGCCCATGATCATTCCCTTGAGGGTCCGGTTGAATCGCTCAACCAGGCCATTACCTTGGGGGTGGTACGGGGTGGTGAATTTGTACGTCACCCCACATTGTTGCCACAAAGACTTCATATATTTTGAGATGAAGTTCGTTCCTCGGTCGCTCACGACCTCTCGCGGGAATCCCACCCGGGAGAATATCCCCATCAGGGCCCGCCCCACTACGGGGGCAGTCACCGTTCGGAGGGGAATGGCCTCGGGGTACCTGGTGGCATGGTCCAACAGGACGAGGATGAATCGATGGCCCAGGGCGGTCCGGGGATCCAGGGGTCCCACAATGTCGATTCCCACTCGTTCAAAGGGGGTACTGACTACGGGGAAGGGTTGGATGGGAGCCTTGCGCTTCCCCCCGCTCTTCCCGCTGGCCTGGCACGTGGGGCAGGACTTGCAGTGGTGTTCTACGTCTGCACGCATTCGGAGCCAATAGAAATGGGTGACCAGTCGGTGGTAGGTCTTAACTTGTCCCAGGTGTCCCGCCAGGGGCACGTCATGGGTCAGGTTCAGGAGGAAGTCTCGGAATCATAGGGGTACCACCAGCACCCGGGCTGACCCTAGTTCCGCAGGCTTCTGTTCGCTGTACAAAAGGCCATTCTCCCAGTAGACCCAATGGGATCCGGACTGGTCGCCAGCAACCTGGGCAGTGGCCTGCTGCTGTGGGCCGACGAGGGAGGGGCAGGTGGCCTGCTCCTGGCAGAACTCCTCCCGGGAAGGCCCACCCTCGTGGCGCCATTGAGCCAACTCAGGTAGATCACCTAACTTGGTGATTTGCTCGGCGGTCGGGCCTAGAGGGCCGGCGTCGAGGTTGATTTCGTCTCCTGTGGTGAGACCGGGGGGTTCTGGCAACTCACCCCCGTCCCCGTCGTCTGAGGTCTGGTCTATGTTCTCTGGGCCCACCCCCTGGGGTGGGTAGTCTGGCGGTCATGGATCGGGTGGTGGCGCATACCCATTCGGTTAGGCCCATCATCTTCAGGTGAGCCTTTCGCTCTACCTGTGCCCACGGGGAGCTCTCTAGATCGTTGCCCAGTAGACAGTTCACCGGCATGGAGGGTCGGACGGCTACCCGCAGGGTACCGGAGACTCCCCCCCACTCGAAGGGAATCTGAGCCATCTTGCAGATGCTCTCCGAATTGTCTGCCGAAATAACAGGGCAAAAGAGGTGCGGTATGATTTGCTCTTCGGTGACCAGGTGACAGCGAACAGCCGTAACACTCGCTCCGGTGTTGCGAAGGGCCCTTATGGGGCGTCCATTGACGGTCACCCACTGCCGGTATTTCTAAGTGTTGGCCGGCAGGGGGGCTCCAGGGATCATTTCCTTATCTCCTAGGGAGACCAGGGACATGGCGGCAGGCTCCCACTCCTCTGTATCCTCAACCTCCTCTCCTAGGGCAACAGTGGCTATCTGGTGGGCTGGGGGCCGGCAGCGGCCGGTCTTTTGTTCATGGGACACTGGGGGTCACTGGCGTAGTGGCCTGGCTGCTGGCACCTGGAGCACGCTATACTGGCTCTGAGCCCTTGCCTACCCGGGGGTGGCCCTGCGATGGACATAGAAGGAGATGGAACATTTTGGGGCTGGGTCCTTGGGGGGCTACGCGGGGGTCCTGACTGGAATTCTCGCTGTCTACCTTGGCCTCCTCCCCCTCTCTGATGGGGAGGTCCCTGACCATTTCGGGCATAGTCCCCCATAGAGCCCTTGGGGACCCGGGTGTTTACCCAGCGATCTGCTTCGACGGCGAGCTTTCGAGGGTCTGTCAGCTTGCTATCAAGGAGATGCAGGCGTAGTTCTACAAAACAGTTCGTGGACAAGTGCTCCCAGGCTATCAAGTCGAACAACTCTTCAAATGTGGTGACCTTGCTGCCCTTGATCCACCTTTCCAAGGCCCGGCTGTAGAAGTTAACATACTCCACCCACGTGGTGCCAGGGATCTTTTTACAGTCTCGGAAACGCTGCCTGTACATCTCGGGGGTGAGCCCATATCTGGCTAGCAGGGCCTCCTTCATGTGGCTGTATGAGTTCAGTACGCCGGAGGGCAGGTCCAGCAAGATGTCTCTCCCCTCGCTTAGGAACCATCCCCACAACCCAGCCCCCCAATCCTTCTGTGGGACTTGGTGGGAGGTCATAGCTACTTCATAGGCTTTAACCCATTGCTGAATGTCATAGTTTTTGTAGTATTCTTTCACCACATCCTTGGAGATGTGTACTTTTGCCTCCACAGGGGTAGGGGTTTATCCGGTTCCCCGGGGACCCGGTTTCCTTGCTCCTCGCCTTGAGTTCGATCTCTTTCAGGCTGCGCTCGTGTTCCAGTTGCAGTTTCTTTCCTTCATGTTCTCTCTGGAGTATCTTCTCCTCCAGTTCTCCTTGTAGCAGCAATTGTTCCACAGCCAATTTCTTTTCGGCTAATTTGAGCTCTACTTCAAATTTGAGCTTAGCTAGCAATAGCTCGTGGATCCTACTTCTCTACCGGTCCGTCAGCTCCTCTGGTGACAGGCCCCCCTTGGATGCGCTCCGCCGTGTGGGGAGGTCGGTTCTCTCTCCCTCTGTGACGCTGGTTTCGGTCTGCGGCCCCTCCTCCATGCTGCTCCCTTCTGTTTGGGGAAGGGGGGCCCCGGACTCCACCCAGGCCTATAGGGCTTTTTAGAAATCCCCCTTGGTGCTCAAACCAGTGGTAGCGATTTTAAAGTCTTTACAGAACTGTTTTTGTTCCCTATGAGTGTACTCTTCCAAATGATCCTCTTGGAATTTTGGATTTGCGTTGGTTCCAGTGGGACTCATGGTGGTTCTTCCTTCTGTCTGTTCTGGGTCTTTGTTGGGTAGTGTGTATGCTGTTTACTGTACGATCTCTAACTGTCGGCTCGGATCCCGTCGCTTGCCACCAATGTTAGAAGGGGCGATCTCAGGGGGGACAGAGAGCGTTCTTCGGACCACCCCGGGACCCACCTCTCCCAGGAGCGCTGCCGAGCACAGGTGTGAAACCCTCGCAGGAGGGGACTTCACCTTCGAGATCATACGCGCATGTCTTCTACTGCGTTATAAATGGACACCACACAATTGAGTACTGATAACGAGTTCTTTATCAAGCAGCAGTTATTACGTTCGTTGCAGGTTAAACGGTCATATATTTACATTCGGGTAAAAAAGGTTCGTAAGTCTTTGATCATAGGGGGGTGACAAGCGGGACAGTCTCAGTACGGGGGACCAGCACCAGCGTATCCGGCGCACAGCTCTCAATCCTCGAGCCGGGTCTGCGGTCGATGTTGACGGTACTGGGTGATCCACTCACCCTCCTCGAGCCACGATGTTTCGGTAGTGCCTTTGGTCCAGCCGGACCAGAGTACCCTCGAGCCGCGACTAGGTCAGCAGGGCTCGAGCAGTAATGAGCGGAGTGTTTTGTGGTTCTTGGGGAGCCGCGACCTCGTCAGCAGGGCTCAAGCAAAGATGGTTCAAGGAGCCGCGACTTCGTTAGCAGGGCTCAGGCAAAGATGGTTCAAGGAGCCGCGACCTCGTCAGCAGGGCTCAGGCAAAGATGGTTCAAAGAGCCGCGACCTCGTCAGCAGGGCTCAAGCAAAGATGGTTCAAGGAGCCGCGACCTCGTCGCAGGGCTCAAGCACAGGTTCCAAAGTTCGGGTAGCGTTCTTCGAGCTGGTTGAGCCGCGACCAGGTCAGCAGGGCTCTCTTAGTCCAGGATTCAACTGCCCGCTAGTTCTCAGACGGCCCTTGTTATAGCCCCTTCTCCCTTTGAAGTCCGGGCCCTCGCAGGCGGGTATCTGATGCCTCTGGGCTGATTGCTGGGGTTTCATGCCTGCTGGCCCTTTGATCCTTTGAAGATGAGTCCAGGGTTTTCCAGACACCCAGTATGGCCTGAAGCCAGCGCTCGGGGAGGCCAGAAGTGCCATCGAAACCAGTCCTCAAGGGAAGGCTAGAGGTGTGAGGTAAACCAGCCTCCCGGGGGAGGCCGGAGGTGTGATTGAAAGTACCTGCCTTATCTCACTCAGAGGAGGCCCTCTACACCTCAGCCGGGCATGGCGCGCCTGGAGCTTAGGTTTCGCTGGGGCCGGGGTCATGCAGGGGCCCATGGAGTCAGGGATCTGTAGGGAAGGGTAATGGTTACCGTAGGCCCTCTAGGGTGATGTGGGTTCTGGGCGTCTGGTACCGGGAGGATAGATGGCGGGTTGCGGGGTGGTCGTCCGTTTGGTAGGTTCATGTAGGGAGTGGGGCGGACCGGGGACGGGACGACCGGGGGTGTTCGCTGCGCAGGGGTAACTGTCAGGGATCTAAGGGTTGGGGGAAACCACGCCACGAGGCCAGGTCCAACAACTGCCCATGGAATCACTGTAGTCTGTCTGTTCTGGACCCTTTACAAATGAACATTCATAGCCGTAAATATGCAAGTCAACTATGAGAGGAAACCCAGAAAGAAAGTTATTACATTGTGAAATAGTGTACACTTTGCCAAGTCTTGACCCATGCGTTCTTCTTCTCTCGAAGTCAAGATAATTGCATACAGAGTTTATCAAAAGACTACATAAATAAAATCTAGAAAGTCAAGATACTTAATAGTTATTTCTTTTCCACAATAAAGGCCACTCTATGTCGTAAAAATTATAATACGTCTATTTTGTGTATGTACTATTCTATTTTTACAGTATATAGTAGTTCACACCATGCATACCTCACATTTCAGCCCGGTTTAATGGAGCAATGCTTCCCTATATGTTCTACTTCTGTGTAGGGTTATCGTAGATATGTCACCACACCTAATATAAAATTTGGATTAGCAGAGGGTTGCAGATATTTTGAGAAAAAAAAATCTCTTATTGGTAGGCAATGGGTGGTTCAACATGGACTACCGCCGACAGTTCTGCAGTACACTTCGAAGACTTCTCCAATTACCAGTGATGATAAATAAAAGAAAACAGTATGGCACATCTTTAAATCGACCCTTGGGTGAAAAAGGACCTGAATTAGAGAATAGAGCATATGGCTTTTTATAGAGACCGTGATACGTAAAAATGATTTACTGATATGTATACATGTTCTGTGAAAAGACTCAGAAGTCCCTTTAGACTTTAGAGTATATGGAGTCACGCCCCTAATCTCAGTGTCAGATGAGAAGCATTACGAACAGCAGTTTGATACAATACTGCAATACTGCTAGTGGAAGCACGGGCTAGTGTCTCCTGACATTTCCGAAGCGCTGGAGGCAGTGGCGTAAGAAGGGGCGTACGGTGGGTGCGGGCCGCCACGGGTGTCATCACTTAGGTGGGGTGACAAAATGTTGGAGAGCCAGGGCTCGAAAATTCCACTCGGCCGCTAGCATAGTCGAGCTAAATTTAACAAGGTCGAGCTGTTTTTAGGTCCTACTCGCCCTTTCTGGCGAGTAGGAAAATAAAACAACTTTTGTCCTCTCTGTGAAAACGGAGCAAATGTAACACAATAAGATTTAAAGGCATTTTTATTGCTCACAAAGTTAATGAGCAATAAAGATGCCTTTAAATCTTGTTATCTTGACACATTTGCTCCGTTTTCAGAGACGGAGGTCAAGTAGGTTGCAGTTAGGTCGAGGACATTTTTAAGGTACTAGTCCTGCAGGACAATACCATTTTGGGGATTTTTCGAGCCCAGAGAGCGTATGGATATGGATAGGGGAGTGGGTGTTTCTTTCCGCCGAAGTCTGTCTCTTCAGTTTGTACTCGGGGAGGGGGGGGGGGGTGACAAGAAATTTTTCGCACTTGGTACCAACTGACCTTGCTACGCCACTGGCTGGAGGAGCCTCACTGATGCCTTGTGGGTTCATACCTGTGTCAGTTTGACAGTTTTGACTTGACAGACAGCCTGTGGCCCCTTCAGGAGGCGATATTGACGCTGAGTGCCTATGTCCACCAGCAACCTAAGGAAACGTATTTATTACCCCCAGGAACTCCCGATTAATTAAAACAAAAATGGTTCTTGAGCAGGTGTGCGAGTGACTGCTTTTGTGCATGGCTGTCCACTTTTAATAAAACACACAAAGACAAATGGGGCTCGACTACTTACCAACCCACTCATTTGTAAATGGCTTCTCTCCATGCTAAGTAATAATCCAGAAACAAACAGGTTTTTATACTAGGAAATCAGCTCCTCGACTACAAAAAGGGACACACTGAATTGCCAAGCCATAAAAGGGAGATGGGGATTTTGATGTGAAGTATTACTTTTAAATGTTTTATTTGAAAAAACGAAGAAGAAAGAGTTAATAGCAACAATCCTATACATTGGAATCTAAGTAGGGTGGCTGTGATTTGAATTCATGATACTGTCAATAAATAGATTCTCATAGATAGCGTGGTTGCAAAATACTATATTGACTGGAAAAGTCAGCGGGTCTGAATGATGTCACAATCCCATCACTGTTCTGAACAAAAAAATGCATGGTGTGTTATATCTGTCCGGGGGTAGCATAGCAAATAAATTACAACAGATAAATATTTTGGGTCTTATCAAACCAAATAAGTGGCTGCCAATCTAAACATATAGTGTGCTTTCCTCATGCTTGTGACTGTGAAAGCCGTACACAACTAACCAACATTTTTAGGTCTTGCTTGACAACACAGCTGTGGCCACACATTAAGTGATCAGGACAAAGGTGCTTTACGAAGCACCATAGAGTGTTGATTTACTCGAGCATAGCATTTAATAGGAAAGAAGTTGTGTGCATCTGATGAAAGAGTGCATGTATTGCGCTTTTCGCTTAGGGGGAAAGCTTATGGTCAGTTTAGCAGCTTTAGGTTGGGTATTGCGACAAGTCATTGGTCTAGAGTTTAGGACTGACCTGTTCATTATGAAGGGTTATCATAAAGGCAGTAGCACTGAAATATTAATGTGAAAAGCATATGTTAAAGACAATAGGCCTCTAGGAGTTAAGTCTCATTCCACCGAGGTAAAGGTCATAGACAGGTATTTTATTACAGGGAATAGCACAGATTACCACGGTAAGCAAGGGTTTTGGTGTTGGCCAGTCCGTGACACCTCCATAAGGCAGAAGGTTCACTTTGAAAATTATCGTTATGCCTTTTTAAGTTAGGTAGAGTTGTATATCATTTATCCAACTGCATTTTGTTTTTTTACATAGTTCTAATTTTAAATTCACTGAGAGAAGGTCCACTCAAATAATGATTCCGTTGAGTACAGATTTTGATTGGGTAGAAGTTGTATGCTTCCACTAAAGAAGAGTATTGCATTTTTTGCCTTGTGGAAAAGCTTACATTCAGAACAGCAGGAGCAAGATGGTTATGGTGACTCGTTCATTTGTAATTCACCATAATAGAATAAACAAAGTGGAAATGTCCTTGGTAGGTGTAAAGATTGTGGTTCATGACCTGTACCTACGCAGAAAGAGCGCAAACTGTTTGTTGTATAAGGAAACCCCTCACCCACCTACCTAGTAGGTGACATGCTTCATCATCGGGGCCCAGCTGGATTACCGAGTGCAATCCAGCTGTGCTTCAACGCCTGAACTACAGCGGAGCAGGTTCTTGTGTGGAAAGAGCATAGTGCTATGTGAAGTGAAATTATGTGTTAAAATGTCTCTAGGAAGTGCCCTTATAAAAGTTTTAATGAAAGGGTCCTAGGACAAGAGTAAAAACATCGTCAAGATGCACTGGAGGTTTTTTAGAATGAAACTGAAAAGTGTAGGTCTACTAGTTTCAGCCTTTCAGGCTTTCGTCAGGACCATATGCGAGTGCGTGACCCAAAGAAAGGGGGGGCACGATGGTGTGAAATATCAGCACACACCCTTAAGTGAGCTGTGAGTGTTGTGGAATCTTGTTACTTACAGATCCAATGCAGCAACTACTTTGATTATGTTAGCAAGCTGCCTCATGGATGCCGCTTTTTGATCGTTTGTCTATGGGCTGTAATGCATTATCACCTACGTTGCAGTCCGTCTTCCTTTAAAGAGTTACAGTGCTGAATTGACTGCCAAACGGCGAGACCTGGGAAAAGGCATTTTGATCAGAAAAGCCTGTGGATCACATCCATGCATGACACCAAAACACCAAGCTAGTGCCAGCCCCCAACTAATCAGATGTGTCCAGTCCAGACTGGATTATGTATTTGGTCACATCCTGTTCCTCCTGAGTGGTTTGAGTCAAGTTAGCACACAATTCCAATGAGACTGCCAGCAAGATCTCACTAACCATGTCTCATAAAGCCTAAGAATATCTCCAAAGCAAAAAGCTGCCATTGGCCGACTGGAGGGCTATGTTTGCTGATTAAAATATTTGTTTCCCGAATGGCTCAATTCTCTTCAACTCTCTGTTTAGGGTGGTTTGTAGGGAATGAAGTGGGATTTACCCTGCTAGTGGAGGCCTGAACTATCAAACTTTTGGGATTTGAATGCTGTGTCAAGAACTCAGGACTGCCTGGTGCCACCCTGTAGCACCTGGCTACCTGCTGGATTACCGCTGGGCAAGAACAAGGTTTAAACCTGGTGACCATCAAGGTGTCTGGCAGAGCTTCATTATATGGCAGTAAGTGCTAAGAAAACGCCTACCTAGGTTGCAAAACTTCTGGAAGAACGTTAGTTTTAACTTGAATAGATAGCAGCTGTAAATCTAATACCTCAGCTACACATTTTGTAACTACAACAAAGGAAGCACTCTCTTCCATTCATGACCCAAGGGGAGAACACAACTCAGGGTGGGGGAAATCATCCCCATAATTTCCACTGGCATCTCCAAAAGCTGGGTCACTCTTTGTGAGAAGTTGGCCTGGTATATGATGTTCACTATTCTAGTGAGCACCTTGCACCAGTCCAAACAACCCTTATGGTGATGGTTGTAAAGTCAACCTTATAGACCAGCTATCCTAGTGGTAGCATGGACAAAGCAGTCTTAGGCTAAACTCAAGAGGGCATGTGAAGCCAGCTGTTTTACCATATGTAACCCCTTCAATACCAATGAATGGACACCACACCGGTTATATATATAAAATATATATGTATTTATTACTAAATTAATCCTCTGAACTCTTTATGAGGTCAGAGGCATAAGCACATAACAAGATACTTAATTATCATACAATAAGTTGCACAAAATACAGTAATGCCCTAGGGCCACTTCGAACCATATACTAAAATAGTGGTATAAGAACCACGTCACGAACAAAGGATAGGCCTAGGGCCTGGAGAATCGCTGGGACTAGGCTGTACTACCAAAGGCTACTACACACGCGAGTTACCATAGAGTTAGAATGGGAACGAAAGAAATGGAAACTAGTTCTTTTAGGGCACTTCCGGAAGGACTAGGAGAAAGCTACTTGAAAGTTAGACACTAGGATAGTCAATACCCACAGGAGTACCAAAATACTCGCGTTACCTTACCCACAGAAAGCGGGTGCATAGGTGTCAAAGTGTGTCGGGTTTCGTCGCTGAATCCTATGGAGCCGTGAAGAAAGATGTGTCCGGTTGGATCCAAGGGCGGATCGAGGATGAAGAGTACCTGAAAGGAGAGGGGACAAAGTCTGGGTCACTAGCCAGTGACCAGGAAGGAACCAGAAGGAACCAGGCGATGTCGCGAAGCAATCAGGTGATGTTGTGAAGCTTGTCTCTGCAGCCACGTGGACCAGGAGGTGTCTACGACGACTAGGTGCTGGATACGGACTGTCCCACGAAGGCTCTCGCTGTCGGCGGTGTCGGCTTCCGGATTGGAGTCAACAAGCCTTGGCAAAGTCAACCCACGCAGGAATCGAATATGGCTTCTGGATCAGACCAGCGAGGTCTGAGGGGCTTCTCCTTTTCAGGGAAGCAGGGGCCAATCTGGAGCAACCAGACCAGCGGTGTAAATTCAAAGGTTCATCGTCACAGAGGTCACTAGCCAACAGGCAAGTGACCGGACAGACGCGTCTAGCAGGAAAATGCAGAAGGGCCCCACGCAGAACTCGTGGAGTGTGGGGGGCTGATCTTCGGTGCAGTTGGTGCTCGGGCCTGGGGCTTCTCAATCCCCAATGCACAACTTCGAGGGTGCCTCAGAAGTTACACGGAAAGCAATTCGCTGGCTTTTCAAGATGGTCGGTCCCACATCTCTCGTCTCCTCCACGGGTCTCAGCTTTGCTGTGGCTGTGGATCGGGTGGTCACTCCTTGACCACAAGGGAGATTCTTCAGTCTTCTATCTTCAGGTAGAACGTCGAAGGTCCAGAGTTTCGTTTCAAGTTTCAGTCAGGATAAATCTAAAGTCTTGGGACTCAGCTCCTACCTATATACCAAATTTAGGGGCTGTATTACCTGCTACGTCCCTCCTATGGGTGGGACCAGGGAAGGGGGTGGTTGCCCTTTGTCCAGTTTTGTGCTAGGGCTGGAGCGCCCCAGCACCGGTTTGAACCGGACTATACATGGGACACCTTGTGTGCCCCAGGCAGTGTCTCATTTCATTCAGCCCTCCCTGCCCCAATACACTATGGCCTGTCTGGGGTGGTGCTAGCACCTCCCAAGACAGGAAACCTATTGTCCAAGCCTCCCTCGCTGGAAGGACTCCCAGCAGCAGGAGGTCAGACTTGTGTCTGTGGCAGCAGCATCCATTTTGTGATGCTGAGGCTCTAGTTAACTTTAACCGGGATTAGTAGGAACAACATGTCTTCTCCCTCTAGAATTGTGGAATGCTACCCCCGTCGCCAGAACGGACGAGGGGATAGTATTCCAAAGCGTATGACACCTTACATGTCTTGTTTTGATAAAGCCAAACCAAAGTTAGCATTCAACCGCGAGGATTATAATGCACTTAAGAGTATATGGTATGGCTATATCATAGAACAGCTATAAGGACATGGTTCCGAAAGCTGCAGACAGGCTCAGCTCATGCTAGAGCCTCATCTCACATAAAACCAAGCTCTCTGCCTTCAAGATTGTTAAGGCCTGCCATAGGAGTGACTTATAGGTGCATATGTGTCTATATATAATGGTAGGTATAGGAATACTATACCTAAGCAAGGGGTGATTACACGACCTTGCCTCAGCTGAGTGATCAGCCAGTTATGTCAGTTTGGATGGCCAGCCAGGGGTGGAATAATACATGCTGCAGCCCCTGGTAGGCATTGGATGCACCTATGCCCTGGGAACCTATGGTACATTAGGAGCTCATAAGGTGACCCAATCCAATTGGTGATGTACCTAAGGTCTAAGTCCCTAAGTACCTAAGTCCATTTACAGTGAGAGCAGATAGCCTGGGGCCCTGATTAGCAGGATCCCAGGCCAACTAAGTCGAAAACCAGCTAAACACAAGGCAAAAAATCTGGGGTAACCATAGTCAGGTATCCACCTTCCTACACTCATCAGTAAGGACAGTTTACTTGTTGGAGTAATGGATGTCACTTTGAGGTAAGCACATGGTTATATCTGAATCGGATTGAACTGGGACCGAATGATTTGGTACGGCTTTGAGACGCTACTTCCTTGAGGCTGGAACTAATTCAGTTCAGAGTGGGACACGACTATTGGAGGAGGAGTCCTCCTCCTGTGCCGGTGGCATTCTGTTGATGTCAAAGGGACTGATGTAGATTCTGGTGATGGATTGGAAGTTGCCTCCAAAGCAAAAGGATCAGGAGGCACAGACTACACCAAAAACGTATCTGCCGGCGGTAATCCGACTGGAGGGTTCTGCAGATCCTTGGGGACCAAAGGCGTGCCTTAGGGAGGCGAAAGAGGACCAATGATTTAAAACGTGGCCTTTCAATCTGTTGTGATGTCACTGAAAACTTGGGGCGCATCAGGATCAATTGTGAAATTGGCTCCTCTGCGGGTGACCGGGAGCAAGACCGGGAGGCACTTATGTTCTTACAACTTCAGAACAGTCGCGGGGCAGTCGCGGAACTGAGATGAGTCACGCTTTACCCTCTTGTGCTTCCACTTTGACTTACCTAAAGCCTTGGACCATGACACGCACAAGTCACGGGAATCGCCTCAAGAGCAGTAACTGGTTTGTGCGCTTAACTTGGAGCGGGAGTGGGACTTCTGTAACGTTTTCCAGGGTTTGGCAGTGTACAGCTTAGGTTCAAGTCCCAGGCTGCCTTTGGATCAATAAGGACACACTCCTCGCTCAAACTGGAGTCAAGCCTCAAACACTAGAGGAAATACCTCATGGGGGTCTGTCACAGACATTTGTCTGCGACAGTGCCCCGAGGGTTTAAACCCCGTAGATTTAGAAGGGGACATAGTTTCCTTGCACGATGGAAAAAAGAAAAATGTAGATAAATCTTGTCAACTGTGACAAGAGCAAGTTCCAGATCTGCGTAGTAATGTTTGGAAAGAAAGGAACTGATGTCAATGTGCAGGGGTGGTGCTTATATGTGCCTGCATCGCCACTTCCATGGCGGAACAATGTCAATGTAGCATGGCAATGCACCACCTACCGGAAAACAAGAACAACGCTGTTTTAAAACTAGCAGATCTAGTCTGGCTTGTGGGGATATTCTAAAGGTGAGGCATCAGTGGTTAGAAGTATAGATCAGTATAAGTCAATGGATAACCTCAATGAAAATAGTGTTCCATTACCAAACACTTGATTACCGGTAAAATCCTAGAAATTTAAGAGAAATCTTCTTTCGTCATCCCTGGATGATGGACAGCCAGCATCAATGACCCTGTTCAACTCTTCTGCTGGGTTTCATGCAAGACACCAGCAAAACATTCTTTAATATTTACTCCTTAATTATTCTTAATCGCATCAGGAACCAGAGAACAGTTAAAGGACCCTAGACTGGCTGTTACGAGCGCATATTGGCAACTCCTCTAACACAGGAGTAAACATGCACAGTCAGTGTGCGACTAACGAACTGAACATTTGCAGGTGGTCCAACAGCCAAACGACCCAAAGGCACTCAAAACACCTACAGAAGATAACTGAGTCTGAAAATCTTAAGACTTCTATTCAAGGGTTTAAGTGGGATAAAAAAAACTGGAGGGTTTCTTAAAGGGGAGTGGCCAATGTAATTAACCGCATGCGCGCTAGCGGTTTTCCCGCTGCGCATTGCGATTTAAAAAAACCCGCGTTACGTGACGAGCTCAGCTCGTCATCCGCGTAGCGCAGGTTACGCTCATGACGAGCTCAGCTCGTCATGAGCGTAGAAGGGGTTAAGGGTGTGGCTGAAAAACACTTAAGCTAAAACTCTGTGCATAGCATAGTGTGCTGCCCGACTTGTATTTTGCTGTTTCTGTCATTGCATCTAGATATATGTTACAAGTAGTAACATACCAACAACAAGTCAGGGCTATTGGCTTGGTAAATGGTTGTCAGTTGCATAAGATAAATAAAGCAGCAACTATGGCGTGTATACAATATTGAAAGCCCTGGTAACACCACGACAATGTTGCTGCTCCTGAGTTTAAAAAAGAGAAGGGAAATCCAGAGAGAAAATAACTATCTCTAAAGGATTTCCCTTCTCCTACAATGCTCACCTGGCATGACGTCATGACGTAGCTTCTCTACTGGTGAGAAGTGAGCAGTGTGAGCACGCGCACATGATGTGCCTGCGTCTTTGCAGTCCGGAAAATATCGGACTGCCTGTGCCAACGCACAAAACAGAGCCCGACTGTGATCCGTTTCGAGGCCCCCTTTAAAAAACAGCAGGTGCTTAGCACCGGTGAGCCCCTGCCCACTTAAAGGCCTGCTTCTATTATATAAATACAAATAAATGTCAACTGAAACTTAGAAAGAATGCAGGTCAGTGCTAAAATATCTTCATGACTTAGCTAAATAAACACTCCTCATTGTTTTGCTCCACGGCCACAGATGGACACCGACCAATCGGTGGACATTCTATGGGAAGTCTACAACAGGAATATTAAGAACGCCGCAACAATTCACAACTTTTTATACCTTGAAGTTTGAACTAAACTGGCTATCAACAGCACGGAAAGGTAACACGGGATTGGTAAGAGAAAAGACACGAGGGCCCGAATGCCTCCGACGCGAGGGCGCGGCGCGTGGTGGCTGACACTCGGAGAGCACAGCCAATGAATGCTTCTCAGCACGCGCAATTGCTTCCACGATGAATGCCGCACGCGCACTATTTAGCCTTCAGTCAATTAAGTCCCGAGCTGACAGTAAGCAAGACTTTTAAGCTAATTCGGAACCGCCACGAATGTAACTGAATTCGCTGAAGGCTGTGAAAGGGCACACGACCAGAGGCCAAGGAAAAAAAGAACATTTCTTGCCACTGAATAGTTATTACGTGCTACAACGGACCCATTCAACCTTACATCATCTATTCATTTATGAAAGTGCAACGGAAGAGATGCTTCAGAGTGGAATTGTCATCACCCCGTCTAATATTTTATTCAAGAAGCTGTGGTTGAAATACTTAATTGCAAATATTAGACAACGTGTTGATCTGCTTTCCTTTGGTTCAATCCCAGTGAACCGACAATTACCGCAAGTAATTTAGCTTCGTCGCGGAATAATTTCTCAGTGCAATAGAGGATTTTCCGATTAAATGATTTGTATTCAGTTGAAAACTAAAACCGTACAACAGGCTCTATAAACGTTTGCAAAATTTTCAGGATTTGGTAAACATATTTTACTTATTTTTAAATTTTAATTAGGACGGACAAGGTCCCAAAGTCGGAGGGAGCTGGCAGTGGTTAGAATAATCAATGCAAAAAGATGAAAAGCAATCTGAACATAGTAGTTTTTGAAAGAAGTATATCTAGGAATCCTTTAGAAGAGGAGTTGCCTATGTAATTATGGATGTGATTTCTTGTGAGCCACAACCCTGTACCTGACTCAGTCGCCGGACCAGTATTTGGGTGCCCCTGTGTCACATACACCTAAAACAGACCCATTGTTCCCTTCGGATCACTTTTCTCTGCAAAAACACTCTCTGTAGTAGTAGTCACGTACCTTTTTCTCCACACATACTTCTTCTCACTCGTCCCCATTCCTCACAATTCTACGTCAGGATCAGCGGCTCAGCTTATGCATTAACTTTCTTCATTTAGTTGCTCAGCAGCCCAGTGACAACACTTCATATACCAAATAAGAGCTACAAATCCCATGAGTCCTTGAAAGAACAGAGTAATCCATACACTGTTAGTCCATATAAAAACAATAGCCAAAAAAAGCACTTCCTCTTTATTCGATGATCAACAGCCAGATATGTACTTTTCTCGGATGATTGATTTTACATAGGTTTTTTTAAGGCACAATGGTAAATTGGTGATCAACAAGTTATCTATTAATGTGGGTACTTTCAGTACTGTTAACCGTTTCTTTACGTCCTTCGAAGTTGTCAATTGGCCGTTCAGGTGAGGTTTCTCCAATAAGAGTGTGTGGAAGGGCCGCTGAGCAGCACGTCGAAAACCCAAGATGGCCACGGTCTTTTACGGACATGAGTAGGGTGCAGTTCTAGTCACACAATAGCGTTCATCAGCACAAACTCCTGCGGTCACGCCCCTTTAATCGCTTTATGAGAGGGGACACCCTGATCAAAATGGAAGGAGTGGCTAACCCGAGTGAAGACACTGCAACGGACCAGGAAACAGAGACGTATGGAAAATAACCCAGCAGAGGATCGGGAGCCCAACACCTACGGAGTCCAAGCGGTGAGGAAGAAAGAGGTCTGGACTGCTCCCCTCCAGTGGAGGTAGTGGCGAGCAACCGTCCAGAGAGCCCTACCCACTGCATGCATATTCCCACCTGGCAACCTCAAGAAACAGCATGCGGAGGTTGACAACACTATAACTCTGGAGACGAGCTGTAGCCCAAGGCAAGTGACCTGTTGCATGTTTGTGAAGTGGGGGTAAAGGGACTACAGTGATGGGTCGGATTTGTGTGTGTTAGACCTGGCGTCCTTGGCGTGGTTTTCCCTGACTTTTTGCCTCTACCTCCTATGTTTTTGATGCTGTGCTGGATATTTTTTTCTGGATTAGATGCTTTGGGCATTTTGCCACTGCTGATCAATGTCAAAGTGCAAGTGCTCCCTGTACAGATTGATACTGGGATTGGTTCTCCCCAATTGGCATATCTGTTTTACCAGTAGGTCCCTAGTAAAGTGCACTGAGGCTGGTAACACAAATGTTACTAGTGGGCTTGCAGCACTGATTGTGCCACCCACATGAGTAGCCCAGAAAAGAGGTGTCAGGCCTGCCACCGCGGTGCCTGAGTGCAGTTTAGTTAACTGCCATGTCGACCTGGCAAGTGCTTGCCAGGCCCTACCCTTCCCTTCCCTTTCCTAGCACATAGGACACCCCTATGGTAGGTCCAAGGTACCCCCCTGGGCTGGGCGCAGTGTATGTGAAAGGTAGGACATGTACTGGTGTGTGTAACATGTCCTGATAGTGAAATGCTGCCAATTTCGTTTTTAACTATTGAAAGGCTATCTTGCCCATAGGACAGAATCGGGAATGTTTTGAAACTTTTACAAACATATCTTCCCATAGGGAAAAGATGGAAAACTGGAGTCTGGTATCCCTGAACTCAGAAGTTGATAACACATCTTTTAGTAAGGGTGGTTTTTAAATTCTGTGTTTGAAAATAGCCCTTTTAGAAAGGGGCTGTTTTCTTGTTCAACCTTTCTGTGTGCCTCTGCCTGTTTGTGAATTGACTGTCTGGTTTCAGTGTGACATAGACAGAGGATGTGTATTCCCTGTAGATAGCGTCGGGGGGGGGGGTGAGGTGTGCCTGGCCCTTCCTGGATTACCCAGCCCTGAGCTGAATAGACCCTGGCTGCATATAGAGTGGTGGGAGGAGATTTACCCTGCACCCGAATGGAGCCTGTCTCCTACGCACAATGCTGTGTCCACCTCCTGTGGTTATGTTGCACCAGTGAAGGCACTCCTCCTCTCCTTGCTACCTGTCGAATAAACTGAAACTCTCTGGAGGCTCTAGACCATCACGTAATGCGGAAAATGTACTGCTTGAACCTCCCACTCTCAAAAAGGAAAGATCGATGGCCCAATCCTTTTCAGGCAACGCGGTGAGAATCTGGAACTCACTTCCGCCTCAGCTCCAGACCACCACCTCCTCCCAGGCCTTCAAAACGGACCTCAAAGTTCTCCTCCTTCAAAGACACTTCCAAATGTAATTCACACCCTCTCTATTATCTGAAGGAAGACCCTGCACTATAGAGAATCCTTTTCTCCATGACTATGGAAGTGCCTTCCCAGTGTGTTCTGCCATTTATTGCAGTATTATCCTTCTACCTGTGTTTGATACTCGTTTGTAACATGCACACGTCACTTGTCTCTTGTAACACACTGTTTGCTACCTCTTACATTTTGTTTGCTTTAGATACTTGCACAAGTGCCACCATTGCCTACTTAACGTTTGTTCTTGTGTTTGAGTGTCTGCCATATATTGCAGCACTATACCTCTACTTGTACTTTGTACGCTTTTGTGACCTGCACACATGTCACTTTTTCCTCCTGTAATGCACCGTTTGCTACCTCTTGTATTTTGTTTGCTCACAATTGTCATTTTTGCCTCATGTAACTTAACGTTTGCTTTTGTAATTTGTTCACTTGTAATGTTCTCCTCATGTATCAGTTCTGTTCCTATTGTGAAGCGCTCTGACACCTTCGAGTAAAGTCCCCGCTATATAAAAATGCATAAAATAAATTAAAAAAAAGAGCCCCTTGCACACACAAAGGGATCAAAGACAATCGGGAGTATAAGTTTTAGACCTAAACCCCCTGAACTTTAGACTACTTCTGGAATCAAGGGGAACCTTTGCTGAGGAGAAGGGATGAAGAAACTGAGGAGATGTACTGCAGTTGGTGTGTGTCTGGGGTTGGCCTGCAGTTGCTGTTTCTACCAAAGAAAGGAGAAGGACTTTGCTGTGTCCTCTGCTTGAGGAAAGTCTCCAAGGGCTTGAAGAACAGCCTGCCTCCTGCTATGAAGTCTCAGGGACAAAAATACTTAATTCCCAGCTACCCTAAACTTCCTTGCTGGAAGTTCTGACCTGCCAGGAGGTGCCTTTAGCTGTGTTGGGCCTCTGGAGGTTGTTTTTGTTGTTGGGAGCTGGAAGAAACCCAATAGAAGTAAGAAACCCTGTTTCAGACGCCACCGCTGTGACGCCGTGACCTGCACCGGGGCCCGAGGAGCCGCTCATGAAGTGAACAATGCACCACCCGGCCTGCTCTGCAGCTTTGACGCTCTACGACGCCCGCCGACGCCGGCAGTGATTGTCTGTGCCCGAAGCCAGGGCTCACATCGACTCGCCCTCACCAGCGCCTGCATCTTGTTATCGCAGCGCCGATAACCGCCGAGGGTGACTCGAGAAACTTGCCGATGTCGCATCATCACCGGAGCAGACATAGGCCATCTTCGACGCCGTGCATCATCACATCGTTTTCAAGGTACTGTTGTTTGGGGGTCTGTGTGACTCCGCGCCCGACACCTTGAACCTCACGGGCAGCGCCATACTTTGGATTTTTTGATGTCCTGACGTCGCAATAGCCCTAGTTGGTGCTAATTGATTTCTACAGAGTGGTAGGTAATAATGGGGTAAACCCTTACCTCATCGACCTGGGTCAGTACAATGTTATAAAAAGAGGGGTGGTCGATTACAAAACAGTTAAACACATCATTATTTAAACAAAAAGGTACACCCACCAAGTACGTGTCTTTTAAATTGCATTTAATCCAACTATTCGTAGTCATTTACTGCAATTACACATATACTATATTTCATATTCATACAATACATGGTAAATCATATATAATTATTCACTTAGTGCTCGGTGATTGTCAGATAAGAAAGGGATTTTAAAGGGGGGTAGGGTGTGTTTGGAAAAGAATGAGGGACAAAGAAAAGGAATTGTGTCCATAAACAATTCTGTCCTATTCACAGAACATTTCCAGTCGTGTGTTCTGTGAATAGGACAGAATTGTTTGAATATGAAATATAGTATATGTGTAATTGCAGTAAATGACTACGAATAGTTGGATTAAATGCAATTTAAAAGACACGTACTTGGTGGGTGTACCTTTTTGTTTAAATAATGATGTGTTTAACTGTTTTGTAATCGACCACCCCTCTTTTTATAAAATTGATTTCTACAAGCTTATTTTTGCAATATCCGTTTTAAAGAAATTTTTCTGAATATCTGTATGTTGGATTTTAGTCGTTTTGGTCTTGTTTAGTTTAGATAAATATATTTTATTTTTCTAAACTGCCATGGTGTCCATTTGTGGTGTTTTTACTGTGTTACTGTGAGTGTTAGTACAAATACTTTACACATTGTCTTTGGGATAAGCCTGTCTACTCGTGCCAAGCTACCAAGGGGGTGAGCAGGGGTTATCTAAAGTGTGTATCCCCCATACCTTAACTAGAAGCAAGGATTCCTATTTGGACAAAGGTACCTGCCTCTGCCAACTAGAGACCACCATTTCTAACATTGGTGGTCAGCGGTTAGGATTTGAACCTGTATTTGTACTTGACCACACAGTGATTGGTGTACATCACTAGTTTAGTGCAGACCAATACGTAACCACATACTGTGTTTTGTTTTTGGTTCTATTATTGAGTTACCCCTAAAGTATCCACGCATCATGTCTCAGAAGGGTAACCCAGCAAGTGAGAAGGCAGAATTGGAGTTTAACATTGAGGCTTTGCTTAGCTACAAAGTAGATCAGCTCAAACAATTTTGCAGAGATTTTGGATGTCCCCTGAGGAGCAGCTCTAAGAAGGAGGAGCGGCAGACGGCCTTAAGGGCCTTGTGGGAGGCCAAAGAGGCTGGGGAGACAGGTGATGCAGAAGTGGATGAGGGTGCACAAGGGGATGGTTTCAAGTCATAGGATCTGCCTGTGTCCAGAGCAGCCTCCAGGGCTGGCAGCCACCGTTCTGCTAAGAGCTTTCCCCCAAAGGAGCTGAAGGAAAACAAGAAGGGTCAGAGATCATGATTTACAAGTTCTAACCTTTAAAATGAAGCAATTGGAAATGGGGAACCAAAAGGCTGCCAAGGAGAGAGAGAAAATGGCAGAGGAAAGCAAGAATGCTCTCGCATTAGAGGAAAAGAAATTGCTTTTGGAAAGCAAAAAGAGGGCAGAGGAGAGCAAGAACGCTCTCGCTTTGGAGGAAAAGAAATTGCTTTTGGCTCATGAGTTGAGCATGAGGGAACTGGACATTAAGGCCAAGCAAGTGGAGTCCAGTTCAAATGGTGGCAGCGTACAGCCAGTGCAAAGGGGTAACGTGTACATACCCAAGGACTTACTGCAGAATTACCAGAAGGGTGCTGATATTTATGCATGGTTTACGGCATATGAGATAGCCCTAAGAATGAATGAGGTTCCTGAGAAGCATTCGGGGGCAGGCCTGTGGGAACACTTTGAGGCCACTGGGAGGCACACCCTACCACCTTTAGAGCAGGTGGGTACCCTGACCTATCCCAATATCAAGGAGGCTTTATGCCTCAGGTATGGGCTCACTCCAGATCAGTACAGAGAGAAGTTCAGGAACTTCAAAAAGCTTGATTCAAGCCCTTGGGTTGAATTTGTGAACATGTATATGCATGCACTGGAAGGCTGGATAAAGGGCAGCAAGGTAACTGATTACAAGGGGTTGTGCAACTTGATTAGTTTGGCGCACTTGAGTAGTCTGTGTGTTCCAGAGCTGCACTAGCCTATATTGGATAGTAAGCCAGATGATCTCAGGAAGCTTGCTAAGGAGGCGGACCACTGGACTAGCACCAGGGTCCACAAGGGGATCGTGGGTAACCCAGCCAAAAGTGGGCAGGGTCCCCAGCAGACGAGTGAGGGGTACAAGGATAACCAAAATGAGTTCTCTAAAGGGCCCCAAAACAGTTCCCAGGGTAAGGAGTTCCAGCCCCCCCAAGCCTAAAACGTCCTGGCCCCTTAAGGGCAGGTATGACAACCGGGGTCCACAACGGTGTTATTCATTTTGTCAGATGGGCCACATTGCCAGAGATCCAAAGTGCCCCAACGACTCCCCAGCACCCACTGGTGCAATGTCACCAGGATTAGTGAGTGTAGTGCTGGGGGAGGAATTGGTTACTAGTGAAAGGGAGGAGCAAGCAGTTATGACCCTTGTCTCATTAGGAGACAGAGAGATGGTTCAGGGATCCTATTTGCCTGAGAACACTAAGAAATACAAGCAGTGGGTGACCATCAATGGGAGGAGGGTGGAGGCTCAGAGACACAGGAGCCAGTGTGACATCTGTCAGGTGTCAATGGGTGTCTGAAGAGGAGGTTATTCCCAATATACTTCCCCCTGTAGTTGCAGCAGACAACTCTGAGCGCTTATGTAAGGTAGCGCTAGTTTCCTCTGAGTGGAGGGGGGATCTCTGGTTCCTTGAAGGTCGTTGTCAGTCCATCCATGTCTGTAGACTGTCTGCTTGGAAATTACCTGGAGAGTTCCCCATGGAGGGAGGTGGAACACCAGGCTCATTTGGAGATGTTGGGTCTGCCTGAGTGGGTCTGTGTGACCACCCTGTCAATGGTAGCCAGTAGGAGTACTCAAGAAGACCTGGAGCCTGAAACAGTGGCCCAGGAGCCTGCCAGAAAGAGGAGGGGTAGGGGGCGTCGAAAACCAGTCCCAGAAGTTTTCATGGTATAGGAGGATGCAGAACCTGAAGGGGGTGCCCTGGAACCTAAAGGGGAACAAGTGGCCGAACTGGGAGGCCTGCCTGAGCTGACCCATTGGCAGCAGGAAGGGGGTCCCTCCAAGGAGGAGTTCTGCAAAGCGCAGATGGAGTGCCCTACTCTTGTTGGCCTGCGGCAACAGGCTGCAGACCAGGCAGCAAGTGAGCAGTCCGGATCTCATCCGATTTACTGGGAATATGGATTGTTGTATAGTGAGTCTAAGGTCGCTGAGCCCGGTGCAGCCAGTGTGCTGGTGGTAACCGAGCGCTTCACGACCTTCTTCCTGGGTCTGGCTCATGACGTGCCCCTTGCAGGACCTTTGGGGTGCGACAAGACCTTTCAGAGGCTTGTCACCCACTTTTACTGGCCCCAAATGAGAAGGAATGTTGGCAAGCACTGTAGGTCTTGTCAGACTTGCCAGGCAAGTGCAAGAGTGGAGGGAAGTGTAAGGCTCTCCTCCAACCCTATCCGGTGGTGAGCACCCCTTTTGAGCAGATGGGAATTGACATTGTGTGGCCACTGGAACCCAAGACAGCCTTAGGCAACAAGTTTATCTTGGTCTTGGTGGACCATGGCACCCGGTACCCGGAAGCTGTCCCTCTCTGGACAATCACAGCCCCTGTGGTGGGCCATGCATTGATGGGGATCTTTTCCCGTGTGGGGTTCCCCAGAGAGGTGGTCTCTAACCGTGGTACAAACTTAATTTCGAATTACATGACATCTTTGAGGGAGGAGTGCGGTGTGGCATACAAGTTCACCACTCCTTACTAATCTCAGGCGAATGGGTTGGTTTAGAGATTCAACCGAACCCTGAAGGGCATGATCATGGGTCTTGCAGAACCCACGAGATGGAAGTTGGACGTCTTTTCGCCATGCCTGTTGATTGCATACAGAGATGTACCCAAGAAGTCCTTAGGGTTCAGTCCCTTTGTACTACTGTACGGTCACCCTGTGAGAGGACCTCTGAGTGTGGTGAACGAGGGTTGAGAGAGAACTCCTGGTAAGGCTGCACAAGATGTGTTCAAATATGTGCTGGCCTTCAGGAACCAGACTCAACGCTTCATGAAACTCGCTCAGGCGTACCTGGAAGCTAGCCAGGAAGAAATGAAAAGATGGTTGGACCACAATGCCACTCTGGTCGGATTTCAGCCTGGCCAGAAAGTGTGGGTGATGGCACCAGTGGAGCCTTGTGCTCTCCAAGACAAGTGGACTGGTCCATATGAGGTGGAGGAGCGCAAGATTGAAGTAACCTATACGGTTGACTTGCAGACTCCTAGTAACCCTTTGAGGGTCCTACACGTGAACTGCCTCAAACCACACTTTGAGAGGTCTGAAGTAACTATGCTCCTTGCAACAGATGATGGAATGGAAGAGGAGAGTGAGCCTCTTCCTGACCTCCTGTCAGTGAAGGGACATGATGGGTCAATGGATGGGGTAAACCTCTCTCCTACTCTGACCTCAGAACAGCAGAGGGACTGTCACCAGGTGCTGGGACAGTTCGCCTCCCTGTTCTCCCTGACACCAGGAGTCACCACTTGGTGAGTCCAAGATGTGGACACTGGGGACAGTCTACCTGTGAAGCAGAAATTTTACAGGGTAGCTGACAAAGTCAGGGCCAGCATCAAAGAAGAAGTTTCCAAGATGTTGGCGTTAGGGGCGATAGAGCCCTCCAGCAGCCCCTGGGCTAGCCCGGTGGGCTTAGTGCCAAAAGCTGCTGCACCCGGTGGCACTCCAGAACTTCGATTTTGTGTGGACCATCGTGGGCTCAATGTGGTCACCAAGACTGGGGCACACTCCATCCCCCACAGCTGATGAGCTTGTGGATCGGTTAGGAGTTGCCTGGTACCTCAGTATGTTCATTTTAATTTCTGGGTACTGGCAGATTGCTTTGACCGAGGGGGCCAAAGAGAGGTACGCTTTTTCAACCCCAGAGGGGCACTACCAGTTCGGGGTTATGCCCTTTGGGCTGAAAAACACCCCACCACCTTCCAGAGACTGGTCAACCAGGTACTGTCTGGGCTGGAGGAATTCAGCGCTGCCTATCTGGATGACATTGTTGTGTTCAGCTCCAGTTAGGAGTAACACTTGCAACACGTCTGTGAAGTATTGGAGGCTCTGCAAAAGGCAGGCCTCACTATCAAGGCGAGTAAGTGCCAGATAGGGCAGGGATCTGTGGTGTACTCGGGACACTAGGAAGGGAGCGGCCAGGTGGCACCCCTCCAAGCAAAAATTGACACCATTCTGGCTTGGGAACCCCCCCAAAACCCAGACAGAGGTGAGAGCCTTCCTAGGTCTCACCGGGTACTACAGACGGGTTGTCAAGGGGTATGGCACCACTATTGCCCCCTTGACAGAGCTGACTTAAAGGAAGCAGCCCAAGAAGGTGATCTGGACTGGTGCCTGCCAGGTCGCTTTTCAGTCCCTGAAATCTGCCATGTGCACGGCACCTGTGCTTAAAGAACCTGACTTCTCCAAAGAGTTTGTTGTGCAGACAGATGCTTCAGAGCATGGTGTGGGAGCAGTCCTCTCACAATTGAACGATGAGGACTTGGACCAACCTGTAGCTTTCATCAGTGGGAAGCTACTTCCAAGGGAACAGGGGTGGAGTATACAACAAAAGGGAGGTACTGGGCTGTTCCTGGGGTATGGGTGCAGGTCAGATGTTTGTGGATGTAGAAAGGTGGTTAAATAGTAACCAGCCAATGGGAATCCATTTTGTTGGATATAATGGCCTCACACACCCTTGCAGGTGTCATGCTTCATCATGGGCCGGTGCTCCTCGTTGGGTGGGCGGTGCAATACCCAACGGGCTACACCTCAAAAGAGGGGCTCTTTGGCGGAGATCTTTTTCCAACTGCCCATGGGTGAAGTGTGGGTGAGGGGCCAGGATTGGTAGTAGACGGATAGTGAAGTTAAAATAGCACAGGAGTACCAGAAGGAACTTTATTCTGATGGTCCCCTGCGTTAATGAAAAACAATAGTTAGTCATGGAGTTGTGGAAAGTTATGTTTTCCGTACTCGTGACCATACTATAACGTGGTGATAATGGTCGACATGTTTCTCGCATGGGGTGAGATTACCCGCGATTCATCAGGACCTAAACGATTACTATCTACTGTGTTACTGATCTGCCTAAGTATCAGTGTTCACATCCAGGAGTATGGAAAGTACCTGTTAATACCAAGTTCCAAGCCTGTTATAGGAAACAAGGGGAGAACATAAAGTTAAGAATCACATTGACAGGTAGAATAATCAACTCCACATGTGTGCTGACCTGGTGCACTGGGTGGCATGCTAGTATGAGTGACTACTAGCACGAACAGTGGTGAAATCAAGTGGGCATCTCCGGATAGAGCAGTGAGGGGTGAATTGCTCTACCAACCCGATGGAGAGAACCTTGGTGACATATAAAATCAAATGGTGTTTAAAAACATGAAGATTTGCAGCCATATAGTATATTATCTCGGACACCACTCGCCTATAGGTCAGTGGTAACTTGTTTCAACAGTTCCTGGCGGGAGTGGCATCAGTGAGTGTAGCCTCTTTTGCTAAGGCTAGTCCAGGAAGAAAGCCAGGGAGATGTAGAGCAGGCAAAACAGATATATAATACACAACATCAAATGTATAGTGTCGGGTAGGGGAGCTAGAGGCCCGTGTGGATTTTAAAACATATCGTATCGGCATAGAAATAACCACATTTAGTCTCCTATTGTGTCTAGGGTGACCCTCACTTGTGCCGGCTTCCCCCTGGGATTTAAACAATGTGGGTCGTATCTCTAAAGGGCAGGACCCTGTGGGGATCTGTGTCGCAAATGTTTCAGATGACTGGGTGCTCAGTAAAAGGTCCCACTCGTTCCCAAGGCTATGCTTAATCACGTGGGCCCATAACTCTGCTGTACTAAGAGTCAGCGCTAGCTCAAGCCCCGGGTAGTCGATAGCTAGCAGGGCCGAGCTCGCGCATGGCGGAGTTTCCTTTCCTATAAAGTACACTTACTTGGTTCTCCTGTGCCAGCTGCAGAACGCCTACCCATCTCCGCCAGGACCGGATAGTGACATCTGGTCCGGAGGCTGTGTTTGTTATAGTGAGGGAGATGGGCGGTAGGGCGTAGACGCTGCACGTTACGGGTCATGTGGTTTCCCTAGTTTGTAGGGCGGCCATTTTGGAGTGGTGCCCAAGACGGGTTATACCTAAGGTGTGCAGGTTATATCATCAGTTCCCGGAAACGATCCCGCTATGTTTCATGCGTGGTAGGTTTCTGCGTGAGTATTATATTAAGGGAACGTGGAAGTGTTTATCTGGATTGGAAAAATATATGTTGGAGTGCAAATAAAAATTGTGAGCCATGAGTCTACTGATAAGTTAAGACAGCTATCGCGGCCATTTTGTAGTAGGGTCGCCATAGGTAAAGCTTCCGCTGTAAAAAGCTATGAGATGACACTAGTAAGAGTACTAAGAGGTGGATATTGGGTTGAGTGGGAAATTATTAGGTCTGTTAGTACTGTGGGGTCACCGGGTACTATAGTGTATATTCAAAAGTGTATATAGGAGTACCACCTATAGAGTCATGAGAGCTCGCCATGCTAATTAAATAAATCTCTGTGTGGCATGGTACATAGTGCAAGGAGGCAGATCTGAAGCTGTAGTACATGGACTGCCTTCAAAGGGAACTCCAAGGGATGTCTTCATTGAGTCCCTTCTTATCGGATGCCAGACGGTGGATCCATCTTTGTTCTCTAAAAAAGAGGTTCCGTTGTGTAATATTGGGGCTTGCTTCAATGATTAACCACTTAAGGGAGTCAGCTGTGTGATTAGTCTCAAGGTAGTGTTTACACATCTTGGTGTTTGTTTTTTTGCATCGGAAACTACTCCGATGCTCTGAGATGCGTAACTTGATGGGTCTGGTGGTCATCCCCACGTATTGGAGGCCACAGGGGCACAGTAGCAAGTATATACAATTAGCCGTGTTGCAGTTTGTGTGTCCCCTTAGCTCCCATGTAAATGATTCTGAGAGTTGGACAGTCTTTTGTGTAGAGGTAAAGGGGCAGGCACTACAACTACCACAGGGATAGTGGCCCTTCACTGGTGGTAACTGCCACAAGGTGGTCTGCAACATCGTGTTGCGTTTCTTGGGCCTGGTATTGATCAATATGTCCTTGATGTTTTTGAATCGTTTGTAGGCAAATCTTGGGGAGTCCATGTGGAGTTCGCCTGAGTTGAGGATTTGCCAGTGTTGATCCTTCTCAACCCATTTGAGGCTGGCGTGAAGGTAGTAACGCAAGTCATTGGCTCATTTGTTACTGGTGGACGCACCCTGTGTTCTAGGAGTGCGCATCTGTGGTTATTTTGCGCTCTTTTCCTTGCTTTTGCTACCTCACTGTGTGGATATCCTCTTTCCGACAGATTTTTGGCTAGGATGTCTGATTGGGTTTTGTACTCTGGTAAACTACTACAGTTACGCCGTACCCGTAAGAACTGACCAAATGGTAGGTTGGAGCGGAGTGCTTTCGGGTGATGACTATTGTAGTGTAGCAGGCTGTTACGGTCAGTTGGTTTTTTGAACATACTCGTACTTAATTGGCCGTCAATGAGGCTGATTTTCAGGTCCAGAAAAGAGATCTGTGTAGCTGAGGCCGTCATTGTAAAGTTTAAGTAGGTGTTCAATGTATTGATCCATATGAGAAAGATATCAAGAGAGTCACGGGTGCCTGACCAGAAAATCAAGATATCATCGATGAATCTCCTCCACAGTATGATGTTATTGCGGTAGGGATTGGTGATGGCATCGACGTGTTTGCTCTCGAAGTCTGCCATGTAGAGACACGCCACAGATGGAGCAAAAGTACTCCCCATAGACGTCCCCTGGGTCTGGTGGTAGTATTTGCCCTTGAATTCAAAGAAGTTTTCGGTGAGTGCCAACTCGGCACATTCCATGACGAACGCCGGTGGTGTTGGCGAAGCCCAAGTCACGGTGTTGAGTATTTCCTCAATTACTGCTAGGGAGGCCCTCTGAGGGATGTTAGTATAGAGGGCCTCAACATCTAGAGTGATCAGGAGATCAATCTGGGAGTTCCATTGGTCAGTGTCCAGAAGTCGCAAGACATCAGTTGTGTCCTGGATATAGGACGGGATGTTTTTGACCAGAGGTTGGAGGAAGTGGTCGCAAAATTGTGATAGTGGCTCTAAGATGGAGTCAATGCCCGAGACTATTGGGCGTCCAGGTGTGGGGGTCGTATCTTTGTGTATTTTTGGGAGGGTATAGAAGTACGGAATTCTGGGGTCTTTCTTGGCCAGAAATTCCGCTTCCTTTTGAGTAATCCATCCCTCACTCAAGGCTGACTCGACCATTCCTGTGATGGTGATGGTGCGGGTGAGACGTTCAGTGAGACGTTCAGTGGGGTTGACTGGTATAGGTGTATAATACCGACCGTCTCCCAATTGTCGGAGGCACTCAGTTTCGTAATCACTGGTGTCCATAATTACAGTGGCGCCCCCTTTGTCCGCCTGTTTGATGGTTATCGCTGGATCGTTGGCCAGTCGATCGAGCGTGTCTAGCTCCAATTTTGAGATGTTGTGATAGTTGTTGTAGTGGTTGAGTGTGGCAATTTCTTTGAGGACTGTTTGTTCATATGTCAGTACCTCATTCGGGACCATCCCACTATGTGGTGTAAAGGTGGAGGGGTTATGAAGACCGGAGTCTTCAGTTGTCTCGCTCTCTCTTCCCTCAAAAAAAGCTTTGAGTCTTATTTTGCGAAAAAACTTCTGTATTTCGCAAGTTTGTTTGAAGTGATCAATTTTGGGTGTGGGGACAAAGCTAAGTCCCTTCTCCAAGACTTTTTCCTCTAGTGGAGTTAGTTGGTGTGCCGAGAGGTTAACCACTAGGCTCATTTTCGTGTGGTTTTGCTCCTGGTGTCCATCCCTTGGGCCTGAGGGTCCTCCCATTGTACCCTTTTCTCTGGCGCGTTTCCTCTCCTTCGCCCGCGCCCTTTGCCCCGGCCTCTGCCTAAAAAAGGCTGGTTGTTACCTTGTGGGGCGAATTGTGGAGGGTACTGTGGGGCATAGGGTGGTGGGGGATGTAGAAATTGAGGATAGGGCCAGAATGGTGGACCCTGGTAAGTGTTTTGTGGGGGTATTGGTGTCCACCTCTACCTCCTCGTTTGCCTCTTCGTTGTTGTTGCGGTTGCCAGTTGTCCCCGCTAGAGTCACTGCCACTGTTGGAACCCCTTCTTGAGGAGGCACTTGAGTCAGAAAGGTAACCTGTGACATAGTCTTCTTTCAGGTACGGATAAACCTTTTCTTTAGAAAAGCGTTTAATATCTTTCTGCAACTTAGTGACCTTTTGGTTCATTAAGCATTCTTTATGTTCAGCCAGTTCTTTGTTTAGTTCGGCTAGTTTCGTTTTAAAGCCAGGGTTAGGGACAGAGTTTTTTAGTTTGCTTTTGGCGTCTTGAATACGACTTAATAATTCGTCCGCTAGGCGTTTGGCCGTGTTCACGATGAGGATCAAAAGGTCATGGGTGCATTTCCATGATATCTGTGACCATTCGATTTTAAATTGGCCATCCTCCCAGAAAATTCTGGGGAAGTTTTGTATGATTAGGCCATTTGGAGCAATCTTCGCTTTAAAATATTCTGCCATCAAGGCCCCATGGAGGGTGATTCTCACCCACTCTCTTTTAAGGTCAGAGTGCTTGCCAGTCGGCTGTGTTGCTCCCAGTGGCTGACTCTATTTCTATGCCAAGAATGGAGGGTGTCCGAAGTATGGCTGCTGCATCTTCCTCTCCGAAGCTCAAACCTTGACCCTCCATAGCGTGGAGGCACAAGTGGAATGAGACGGGGAATAAAAAAAGGAGTAAGTGCTGAATGTGAGTGGAGTGCAATTGAAAGGGAAGTTTTTGTTGTAGTCTGGGCGCTGAAGAAGCTCAGGCCCTACTTGTTTGGGACTACTTTCCGGGTTCAGACGGACCACAGGCCCATCAGATGGTTGATGCAGATGAGAGGTGAGAATCAAAAACTGTTGAGGTGGCCCATTTGCCTACAGGGAATGGACTTTACGGTGGAACACCGCCCTGGTACAGAACACGCCAATGCTGATGGTCTGTCCAGATTCTTCCGCCTTAGTGATGAGAACTCCCAAGAGGGGGGTTGTGTGTTAGACCTGGCATCTATGCGTATATGGAGCCTCTCGCAACAGAGATGGGGAAATGATAGCACTTCCCCTGGGATCACAGCTTACCAGACTTTGGACACAGCATTGACCCGTCTACCGGTTTGTGTCCCTGTCACCCTCACCCTCTTTCCATGCTGTGTCTCTCACCCTCCCCTCCTCTTTCCCTCCTCCATTCTCTGTCTTCTTCCCCTGCTTCCACCCCCTCCCCTGAATTGGTCCCCTTGCCTGCTTTTTCCCTTACGTATATTTCCTTCTTGTTTGTCTCAACCTTACATGTAACTATGTTGCCATGCTCTAATAACTGTGTAACCTTTGTAACGATGTAACCTGCAACTATGGTCTGATACTCATGTAAAGCGCTCTGATACCTCCGGGTCTAGCCAGCGCTATATAAAACCTTTAAAATAAATATCAGAAGACGGGCCCGCAAATATTCAACTTCAGAGTGGCTTAGAAACACTTGATAAAAAGGTTATTATTTACTGCCTCGCACTGTGCAGCTTCTGGAGGGAATTATATATTGGTGTCCATAGCCTTGCAACTACTGAAGTTGCCCTTTTAAATCCCAGAGTGAGAATAATTTTGGAGGAAGAACCCAACACTACAAGCACATTGCCCTAGAGACAGACACTAGGTGAACCCTGTAAAGTGAAAATCAAATAAGAGCCACCTAAGTTGAACATCCACAGAAGGAGGTGAGTGAAGATCAATACTTCTTGCCAGTGGATGAGGAGTTTGTGGATGCCACTGATGAATACATACATAAGGGTATGTTTGCTGAATTAGAACTCTAGGCAAATAAATTCTGCTCCTAATATAACACCCCCTTATATCATGGGGCATGAGGTCCACTCACGCGGCTGGGGAATCTCGGGGGGCAGACGGGGTGAATGGGTGTAACAAGACATTAGGTAAGGCAAAGGCTGAATGTAATAACTCTTCCCCTTCACCAGACGCCGCTGATAGGTTAATGAAAGCCTTCCAAAAAAGTCTGGCAGATACCTTGGAAGGCACTGGAAACAGCAGTCACTCTGGGAGTACATGTCTCAGGTATGTCATTGGAGAGGCTGTGTGTGCAATATTAAACTGCCATTTCGACCTGGCAAAATAAACCTTTTGATATGAATGATATGATGCACTCCAATGTTCAACATAAAATAATCCTACATTGAATTTTATCAACCAGTCAAAAGCAATGTCTTTAGTGTACAACACTGGTGTGTGCTCTGCCCAGAACATGCGTAAATATAATTGTCAATAGCTGGTAACCAAGTGGTCAACCAGACCAAAGGTGTACAACCTTCAGGCCTGCAGGCTTCCAAAATGTAACAAAATCAACAATATAGGAGCAACTAATCCAAGTAAACTGTAATTTCCAATGCTTCAAAATACTTTATTGAAGACATGATAATTCTAGTATTCGAATTTCATACAGGATGCTGCTCCAAATATGTTTCTGCAGCGTATAGCAATTCAAATGTCATCATAAATAATAATTGTAACATAAACCCAATGCATTTCGGTGTAACCCTTCATTAGGAGTGACTGCAATGTGGGAATTTGAAAAGGTCTTATAATATACACGCTCTTAGACAATATATCTGCAATCAATGGCTGACAATTAGTGACCCATTTTTACGTTGCCACTACTGCACACTTAGAGTGAATCTTACATGTCTTAACTCGAACAGTGAGAAATTCAAACTTTGAAACTGAAAGGATGCTTGTGTTAAACGCGAAGTCCAAGTAAACGTTAAGACTGACGAGTGATAATTAACTAACAAGCATTTGCAATGCAATCGGTCTCGCCTTTGGGACCTTAGATGTATTTAGCTATGCAGCACATTACCCTGGGTGCTGAAACATCTACTGTTCTTTAACATGGAGGGAAAGTAAGTCCAAACTACGTGCCACACCAGGTATGAAAACACATGGAGAGAAATATTTCCTTTCAGCTGGAAATGGTATAGTCCAAAGCTTTGTTTTTAATATAAAATCAGGGCCTTCTGTGGTCATATCACTGAAAATACAAGATTTGAATATTGTCTACAAGTGCTTGTGGACTGGAATCTAGAGAATGCTAAAGTGATTCTGGTATTTTACTGACTTCTGCTGGTCGTTTTCTATCAAGAAAGTTAAATAGAGTCAGTTGCCAGGAAAAAAAAAGTCCCGCAGCAGAAAGCATTTCTGGTATTTTACTGACCTGGCCTGGTCGTTTTCTATCAAGACATTTAAATAGAGGCCGTTGAACAAGTAGAAAGCAAGTCTTGTATTTTACTGACCTCTACTGGTCGTTTTCTATCAAGAGAGGTAAATAGAGGCAGTTGAACAGAAAAAAAGTCCCTAAGCGGAAGCAGACAAGTCCTAGGGCTGATCTCCAGAGCCCACAAAGTACAATAAGGATATACTAAAATATATACAAGAGGTCACGAATGTTCGACCTACAAAAACGCCTATAAGGGGCTGACTCAAATGAACTAAGAGGTTGCTCTCAAAAATGTATTTAAAATAAAATATACCCCATGCATATAGCTGGGTTTATTTAAAGTGATACAGGAATAATGCTCTGTAAAGAAAACACAATAGGAGAAAATAAACTCATGTGTATCATCCCAACAGTGAACTTATGATACATTTACTGTGCGATCTACTTCTGTAAAAAAACTAAAATCGGTTGACAATGTGCTCATTGGATTACAAGCAGTGAGTAATGGCTCTCAATGAATCAAAAGTATTTATCTGCTGATGCATGGAAGAACCGATCTGCCAACTTCACAAGCAGATATCTGATAGACTTCTAGCTGCAGATTTCTTACCTTTGAATTTACCAGGTGTCAGGCTGGATCCGGAAACTTTTGCTTTCATTAACCTATCAGCGGCGTCTAGTGAAGGGGAAGAGTAATTACATTCAGCCTTTGCCTTACCTAATGTCTTGTTACACCCATCACCTCCTCTGCCCCCCGCGTGGCTCCATTCGGGTCCGCATGACGTCAACAGTGCTGGTTATGACATGGCGGTACTATGTAGGCACCACCCAGGCGCATGGATGTCAGTTCTTTTCCTTCCATGCCAGTTGAGCGCCGATCCGGGAAGAGCTACCCCTCTGTCGTTTTTTGAAAGGTTTTATCTTGAATTTTGTCGAATGTTGAAAATATTTCCAACTTTGTGTGCGAGGGATGTCTCTGAGGTAGACAGGTTTCATGCCGTACGGTGCCTGCCACTGCATGATGTCGGTAACCGACCCCCACCTTGTCCGTCTCTGGTTTCTCAAGCGTGACCATGACTCAAAGTCGTGCTCGGACTGCAGGGCCATGGCTCCAAAGGCCTTGAGGGAACGGGCGATGCAGCTCCTTGCGGCCTGGCAGTCGGCACAGTCGAGCGAGACTCCGCGAAGGTCCTGGTCCTAATCAAGGAAGAGGGGGTCGCAGGAAAGTTCCAGGTGCCCTAAGTCCTTTTCGTCCCACTTGAGGTCCTCAAGCCACTCGGGGAAGAGGCATAAGAAGAAGAAGTCCAAGCATATTGTATCTTCACCTCGGGAACAGACAGAGGTAAGGAGTACTGACGTTCTAGATAGTCTCTCTACCAGATAATGTGTTACCAAAGATAAGTAACTTGTTCAATAAGCCAAGCATACTCGACCGCTGGGACCCTACGGGGTATACACTCAAAATATCGAGTTTTTAATATCATTAATATCGAGTTAAAAAATATAGAATGGTCACAATATCGAATGGACAGAATATAGACTACAAAAATATCTAATAGAATAGCATTAATATCGAATAAAAAATATAGAATGGACAAAATATCGAATGGACAGAATATAGACAACAAAAATATAGAATGGATAGAATATAGACAACAAAAATATAGAAAGGACAGAATATAGACAACAAAAATATCGAATTTGAGGTAAGTAAGTTAATATTAATTTTTTAAAGTATTTTTTATGTTAGTATATGTGTGAAAAGTGTATATTTATTTTATAATTTATTTTAATTAATTAATTTTATGGTATTTAATTTTTGCATGATATAATTCTGTAGCGGGTTGTGGGTTTATAGGGGAATAGGGTGGGAAGTAATTTAATTTTAATTATTTAAATATGTTTTATTTATTGGTATTTTTTAATTAATTGCTCATTAATAATTAAATGGTAATTAATAAAAATATAATTGGTAATTATTTTAATTAATTGGTTAATTAATAATTATGTTAATTTTATTAATGTATTTTCTGTAGCGGGTTGTGGGTTTATAGGGGAATAGGGTGGGAAGTAATTTAAATATAATTATTTGAATTTTTAAATGTATTTATTGGTATTTATTTTGAATTGATTGATATTAAAAATGTTAATTGGTAATTAATTAAAATATAATTGGTAATTATTTTTAATTAATTGATTAATTGATAATTATGTACATTTTATTAATGTATTTTCTGTAGCGGGTTGTGGGTTTATAGGGGGAATAGGGTGAGAAGTAAGTTAATTATAATTAATTACATTTTTAAATTTATTTATTGTTATTTATTTGGAATTAATTGATATTTAAACTTTTAATTGGTAATTCATTAAAATATAATTGGTAGTTAATTTTAATTAATAGTTTAATTTACAATTATGTTAATTTTATTAATTTATTTTCTGTAGCGGGTTGTGGGTTTATAGGGGAATATAGGGGAATAGGGTGGGAAGTAATTTAATTGTAATTAATTAAATATTGTTATTTATTCGTTTTGTTTTGTTGTAATTTTTTATATTTTTTTAATTGTTAATTAATGAATTGTTAATTGGTAAATAATTTGGATAATTTATTTTTTTAATTGATTTTGATTAATTATTATATTATATAACATTGTCAATTACTTTTAATTAATTTGTATTTGGTATTAATATTTAATTTATTTTTATTCATATATGAAGTATTTACTTTCCCTACTGTTGCACTCTCTGGAGTGTGAATAGTAATTTTTACCCCTACGCTATCCAACACTTTCCCTACTGTTGCACTCACTGGAGTGGGAATAGTAATTTTTACCCCTACGCTATCCAATGCTTTCCCTACTGTTGCACTCTTTGGAGTAAGAATAGTAATTTTTACCCCTACGCTATCCAACGCTTTCCCTACTGTTGCACTCACTGGAGTGGGAATAGTAATTTTTACCCCTACGCTATCCAACGCTTTCTCTACTGTTGCACTCTTTGGAGTGGGAATAGTAATGTTTACCCTCCCGCTATCCAATGCTTTCCCTACTGTTGCACTCACTGGAGTGGGAATAGTAATTTTTATGCCTACGCTATCCAACGCTTTCCCTACTGTTGCAGTCTCTGGAGTGGGAATAGTAATTTTTACCCCTACGCTATCCAACGCTTTCCCTACTGTTGCACTCACTGGAGTAGGAATAGTAATTTTTACCCCTACGCTATCCAACGCTTTCCCTACTGTTGCACTCACTGAATTGGGAATAGTAATTTTTACTCCTACGCTATCCAACACTTTCCCTACTGTTGCATTTTCTGGAGTGGGAATAGTAATTTTAACCCTCCCGCTATCCAATGATTTCCCTACTGTTGCACTTTCTGGAGTGGGAATAGTTATTTTTACCTCTACGTTATCCAACACTTTCCCTACTGTTGCACTCTTTGGAGTGGGAGTGGGAATAGTAATTTTTACCCCTACGCTATCCAACGCTTTCCCTACTGTTGCACTCACTGGAGTGGGAATAGTAATTTTAACCCTCCCGCTATCCAACGCTTTCCCTACTGTTGCACTTTCTGGAGTGGGAATAGTAATATTTACCCCTACGCTATCCAATGCTTTCCCTACTGTTGCACTCTCTGGCGTGGGAATAGTAATTTTAACCCTCCCGCTATCCAACGCTTTCCCTACTGTTGCACTTTCTGGAGTGGGAATAGTAATGTTTACCCCTACGCTATCCAACGCATTCTCTACTGTTGTACTCTTTGGAGTGGGAATAGTAATTTTAACTCTCCCGCTATCCAACGCTTTCCCTACTGTTGCACTCTCTGGAGTGGGAATAGTAATTTTTACCCTCCCGCTATCCAACACTTTCTCTACTGTTGCACTCTCTGGAGTGGGAATAGTAATTTTTACCCCTACGCTATCCAATGCTTTCTCTACTGTGGTATTTACTGGAGTGGTAATGGTAAATGTTACTCTCCTGCTATCCTATGGTAAAAAGATAGTATATTTTTTATTAATATTATGTGTATATATATATATATATACTAGTAGCCCGCCCCAGCGTTGCCTGGGGCAGAAAGGGGCTGGGGGCAGTACACCCGCTCCCGCCCCGACCCCCTCCCGCACCGACTCCCTCCCACCCCGACTCACTCGCGCCCCCCTCCCGCCCCGACTCACTCCTGCCCCGACTCACTCCCGCCCCCCTTCTGCCCCGACTCACTCGCGCCCCCCTCCTGCCGACTCACTCGCGCCCCCCTCCCGCCCCGACTCACTCGCGCTCCGACATTTTCATTTACTGCTGCCTCCTTCTTGCCTCCCCCTGCATCACACAGTCTCACTTTCCCTTTCCTTACCTCTGCCGCCGCTCCTCACTGCACAGCCGCTCATCACTGCACCGCCCTCCTCCTTCGTCGTCATCACGCACGTCGCGTCGCGGCCAGTGCTAGGTCCCGGCCGGCGCTACTTTCAGGGGACTACTTTGTTTACAAACTTAATTTTTTTAATTTACTTTTTTTAAAAATTTATATAGCCTATGTCCATCTACACACCCTGACATTTTCATAGATGTATCGGGTGTGTAGATTGGCGCTGTGGTTCCCGAGTTTACCTGGCCAAAAGGTGCAAGTTCTCTCTTTATAATAGTAGTAGAGATATATATATATATGTTAAAAAATGTAATTGTATGTTTATTTATTTTAACTTAAATTAATTAATTATTAATTTTAAGGTTATTTAAGTATGTTTAAGTTAATTATATTTATTATTTCATTACTTTTAAGATATTTTAAAAATTCGATATTTAGACTAACTATATTTTTTACATCGATATTTTTGATTCGATATTTTTGTACTTACCTGTTTGGAGATAGGAAGTCGATATTTTGGTATTCTGTATTTTTTAATCGATATTTTGCTACATCGATATTTATGACATCGATATTATGTCAGTGATCCCCCTACAGAACTTTCAAAATGCTACAAAGTGAAAAACGCAGTGATTAAACTGCTGCCAAAAGTAAAAACGTTTCTGTTCAATGATAGAAAAGTAGCTTCAGCTACTCCCAGCGGTCAGGTACGAGGAGGACTGCCAATGGAAGCACAAGCCTGCTCGCCCTCAATGCCCGGGCTGCTCCTTGCGCCACGCCACCGGTGATACTCTCCTTGCTCCCCACGACCCTCTCCAATGCAAACGGGATTCTTGGCACAAAACTTGAGATGGGAAAACTTCCTCTGGACTAATGTAGGGCAGTAGGCAACCAGTACTCCATCGCGGTCGGCCGGGACCTTTGACTGTGTCCAGCACAACCAGATAGCCGCAGTTGATACTTTCTGCTTTTAGAAGTCTTTTTTTTTTTACAGTTTATTATTTAAAAACTCATAATGGAGCAACATGCATCGTATCGTCCCATGTCTCTCCTGAATGTGGAGGCAAAAAAATCAGACTAAGGCCCTGGCCAATCGCCTTCTGCCCCACATTACCACCCTCTCCATCCTGACCAGGCTGGGTTTGTGCCCCAGAGGGCGACCAGGCACAACATCAGGCGGGCGCATGTGGCTGTGGCGGCTATTCGGCGGCTGGGGGAACCGGCGGTGCTCTTATTGGCTGACATGGATAGGGCGTTTGATTCCCTGAGCTCAGTGTATTTGTTCGCTTTGTTACGTAGACTTAACCTTGGACTGCAAATCCTTTCCTATCTAACTCTCCTATATACTGCCCTAACAGCGTCGGTGCGGGTTGCCGGTGCGACCTCATCCACGTTTTCTATCAGGGGGGGTACGCGACAGGGCTGCCCCCTGTCCCCCTATTTATTCGCACTGGCTATGGAGCCATTGGCTGCATGGGTGCGAATTGATGCACAGTATGGGGATTTGAATGGGCTCCGGGACTGTCTGACAGGATCGCATTATATTCTGACAACGTCCTTTTCTTTCTCACACCCGTGGACAGGACGGGGCCGCGGCTACTGCGTATTATGCAGATTTTTGGGGAGACATCTGGATTATATATGAATCCCCGTAAGACCATGTTGTGGATTCTTGGAGATTGGCCGGGCGTGGGGGTCTCCTCAGTTCAGCTGGCGGTGGGGGGCTGAAATACCTTGGCGTGTTCCTGTTGGATGTGCCCGCTGTCTCCTGGGAGCGTAACCTGGTGTGGGAACAAGTGCGTGATGACCTCAGGTCCTGGTCCCGTATGCCTCTGTCGATATATGAGAGATAGACTGGATTTAAGATGGTGGCCCTTCCCCAGCTCCTCTATCAGCTGCAAAACTACCCTTATCAGATCCCGCCCGATGGTTCTGACAGGTGAATACAGCGCTGGGGCAGTTCTTATGGGAGGGGGGTAGGGTGCGGGAAGTGTTTCTTGTCCACTTACTAGCATCCTCTGACATTCACTCGTATTACCAAGCCTCACATTTACTGGTCCTCAATGAGTGGTGGTATGGCAATAGGAAAAAGCCAGCATATGCGGTCGAGCGGAGACTTATGGAAAACCACTCATTACATACGAACCTCTATTCAGCACCGTTGCGGGGTTTGATGTTTGATGTTGTCGGCTACAGGGGTCGTATTCCAGATCTGGAGGCAGGCACTACGACGGATCGGGTGGTGGAACACACTGACTCGGGAAACTTCCCTTTGGAATAATGGGTGCTTGCAACAGTTGGCGGCCCTGCAGGGCTTGTCCGGGGGTGGGATAACATAGGCATCTCGATCCTGGGTGTTGTTATGAGGGGGCTGGCGCTCAAATCCTTCCGGGGCCTCCAGAAAGAATTCATCATGCCGCAGTCTCAGTTCTTTCGCTACCTTCAATTTCGGCACGCCCTGTCCCCTAGCCTGGAGGGCTTGAAGTCCTTGCCGGAATTTAGCCTGCTGGAGGCGAAAGTTTTTTATGGGGACCTTAGAGATCGTAAAATCTCCCAAGTCCCTAGTTACCCATTGCTCCCCCACGCTCCAGAAACTCCGGGGGGATCGGGAGGGAGATGTAGGTCCATTGGAGGAGGAGGACTAGACTGAGGCCCTAGCTGCTCCGCGGGGGGTGGGGGGACCGTAGCAGTACAGCTTCGCCTCGTCCAGTTTAAATATTTACATAGGGTTTATTTTACACAAGTGCGCCTGTGGAGGGCGGGGCTGATAGCTTCTCCTGTGTGTCTTCGATGCAACCGGGAGGAGGGTACACTTATTCACACTGTTTGCCATTGTCTCTCACTAGACTGTTTCTGGAGGGGGGAATTTTCCTGTCTCTCGTAGGTACTGGGATGGGATCTCACCACCTCACCGCGGCTGGCTCTGCTTCATGTTGTGGAGGGGATGGGAGGCAAGATCTATAAGCGACACCTAATGCAACTGGGCCTCACCCTAGCAAAAAGGGACATAGCCAGGGCGTGGAAAGCGCCAAGGGCCCCTTAAGGTGGCTGCAGGGAAGAATGGCCTAGACTTTTGTATGGATCTGGAGCAACCCATCTTCGTTGTTAGGGGGTGCCCGCACAAACACTTCAAAATCTAGAAACAATGGGCGGATTATCGAGGCCTGATGTTGGAACTGCTATCAGCAACAGTGGCTCACCCTCTAGGATGACACATATTTACATACTAGGAGTGCGGAGGTGCTGTGTGGGGGGTGCCCGGATGGGTGGACCCTCTGTTCTATTGAAATGATTTGGAAACAATATCCTCACTGACCGGGATAGCAGTTGACTTTCTACAACTACATAAAGTTGACCACTTAGTCCCAGATCTTGGCCAAAATCTGGGATGCTGTATTCAGCCCAATGGACAGCATCATGTACTGGGAGTGTTGGCTGTTCCTGTAGTGGACTCATGGAAGTAGGGGCCTAGCATATCCCCAAAACAGCCAGTTGTTTTTCTGGATTTCTGGGAAGATAGGAACCTAAAGTCAGTATCTTGCACAGCTCTCTTGAGACCCTGTTCCAACTGTAATACAGAGAGCACATCCATGCAACAAAGGAGTAGTTTCTTAGCTGTAACTCCAGTTCTGTAGTAGGGATATCTCTATTATAGTCATAATCTAGTGAATAGTCCCGCTCATGTGCGGGGACCCCGGAGCAATCAAAAATAATCTCTTAAGCTGTCTTCTTTGCAGTCCTGCATAGACATTTAAGAGAGAATTTAGAGACAAATAATGCAGCCTAATCATGCAAGGCTACACTGTACAGTACTTCAACTAGAAATGCAAAGGATATTCCACCAATATCACATTTAAACCTGTCTGCCAGGTTTCACCATGGAAAACACTTCCCACCCTTCACCAAATCCTTGGAATGATAGAGAGGAAGGGCAGGACAGACAAGCCCCCATAGGCTGCCATTATGTGGCTTAAAAAGGGATACTGTGCCTTTAAGAAAACTTTCCAGAACTCTCCTGGTATCCCAAAATGCACAGCAACTCCCTCCACTTTCAGTTCTTTATTGAGGTCTATACAGCTAGACCTGTAGCATTCATCATTTTATCCTTTTCGCCACCGGGGAGGAGGGCGGGCGCTTATGACTATAACAGATATACCCCTACTACAGAACTGGAGTTACAGGTAAGAAACTACTCCTTCTGTAGTAGGGGACCTCTGTGTATAGTCATAATCTAGTGAATAGAATGGCAAGCCCATCCAAAAAACAACCTGGCGGTGGAGAAAAATAAGGCAACACCACTACTGTGCAAACAGATTTCTCAACGAAGCATGCCCAACCTGAGCATCTGTTCTGGCATTCGAGTCCAGACAGTAATGCTTAGCAAAGGTATGGACCGACTTCCAAGTGGCAGCCTTGCAGATCTCTGCAATGGGAACGTTACGAAGCAAAGCTGTCGTAGCCGCTTTTCCCCTGGTGGAATGAGCCTTAGGCTTACCTCCTAAGGTCTTATTCGCTTTCTGATAACAGAGTTGGATACAAGACACAATCCACCTAGAGATGGACTGTTTCGAAGTAGCCAGACCAGTCCTAACCGACCCATAGTTAACAAACAATTGGTCGGATCTGCGAATGTCTTTGTTTTAGCCAGATAGAATTTCAACACCCTGCTGACATCCAGGGAATGAAGACGCCTTTCCGCTGGAGTAGAAGTATTCTGGAAAAAAGTTGGTAAAGTTATAACCTGATTAACATGAAAATCAGAATTCACCTTGGGAAGGAACTTAGGGTGAGTACGCATAACAACCTTAGCAGCAAGAAATACAGTATAAGGTTCCTGGCAACACAATGCCTAGATCTCACTCACCCTGCGGGCCGATGTAATGGCCACGAGGAACGCCGCCTTTCAAGACAGGTGCTGCAGTGAAGCCTTGTGATTAGGCTCGAAAGGCTCCTTCATCAGCCTGGCCAGCACCACATTCAGTTCCCATGCAGACGAAGGAAGCCGAACAGGAGGGAACACCTTCTTCAACCCTTTCAAAAAATCCTTAATCACAGGAATCTGGAAGAAGGATGTCTGTGAAGGGCATTTTCTGTACGCAGTCAACGACGCCAGATGAACTTTAATGGAATGGAAATTAAGTCCAGACTGAGCTAAATGCAGAAGGTATGGAAGGATGACATCTTCCATGCAGGTCCTCGGATCATAGTTCTTAGACATGCACCAGATGCAGACTCTCTTCCATTTGTAAGCATAAGAGCTCCTAGCAGATAGCCTCTTAGCCTCCTTCAATATGTCCATGCAATCCTCAGGAAGATTCAAGTGGCCATACTGCACTATCTCAGGAGCCATGCCGCCAAACTCAACGACGAGAGGTTGGGGTGCACCATCTGTCCCCCGAACTTCGTGAGAAGGTCCGGCCTGCATGGCAGTCGCATGTAAAGAAGGAGAGACCGGTGCAGCAGGTCCGTGAACCACCACTGTCTGGGCCATTCCGGAGCAATGAGGATCATCCGCCGCCTGGACTTTGACAGCTTGATGAGCACTGCCGGAATCAGGGGAATGGGTGGAAAAGCGTACAGAAAGCTGTTCGACCAGTTGATCCATAACGCATTCCCCAGAGTCCCCTGCTGATAATACCTGGATGCGAAGTCTCGGCATTTCCTGTTTTCGGCGGTGGCAAACAGATCTACGTCTGGAGTGCCCCCCCTGGCGAAGACGTCTTAGAGTACTTTGTCGTTTATGACCCACTCGTGGTTTTCCTGAATCAGTCTGCTGAGGGCGTCCGCCTGAGCATTCTGCACACCTGGCAGATGGGTGGCCGTTATCGTCAATCCCCTGGCTAGCAGCCAGTGCCAGATCGCCTGCGCTTCCTGTGACAGAGTGCGCGATCTCGATCCCCGTTGCTTGTTCAGATAATACATTGTGGTCGTATTGTCCGACTGTACAAGCAGAGAGTTGGTCTGGAAGGACGGAAGAAAGGCCTTCAGTGCCAAGTGTACAGCTCTGAGTTCCAGGAAATTAATGTGGTACGTTGACTCCGTCTGGGGCCACAGTCCATGGATCTGTAACTGTCCGGAATGCGCACCCCATCCATGGAGAAAAGCATCCGTCACGATAGTCTGAGAGGGAATGTCCTTATGGAACGGAACCCCCTTGAGGAGGTTCTCCGCCGAACACCACCACCTCAGGGACTGTTGAGCATGCAGAGACAACTGTATCCTGTCGTCCCAGGTCCCTAGTCTCTGGTCCCACTGATTCTCCAGACACTCCTGCAGCAGCCTCATGTGCAGGCGTGCATGCGGAGTGAGGAAGATACAAGAGGCCATCGATCCCAGTAGAGAAGACACCGTCCTCACTGTTGTCGATCGAGCAGTCGTGAGAGTCTGAGCCTTCTGAAGGATCGATAAGCGTCTCTCCTCCGAAGGACACACGCTTGCTGACAACGTATCGATCGATGCCCCAAGGTATTGTAGGCACAGGACAGGAGTCGGAACCGACTTGGACATGTTGATATGCAAACCCAGCTGGCTCAACAGAGCGGCCGTCCTGTTGAAGTGTAGTTGTGCTTCCTGGAAGGTCGAGGCTTTGATCAGCCAATCGTCCAGGTATGGGTAAACAAACACCTTGTTCTTTCTCAGGTGTGCCGCCACCACTGCCATGCACTTTGAAAAAGTCCTTGGAGCAGACTTCAGTCCAAACGGCAGTACGGTGTACTGATAGTGATTGGTGCCGACCAAGAATCGCAGGAACTTCCGGTGTTTCCGTGTGATGGGCACATGGAAGTACGCATCCTGCAGGTCTATCGCACAGAGCCAGTCTCCCCTTTGCAGCGGAGGGTAAATCTGGTGCAAAGATAGCATGCGGAACTTCTCCCTGCGAATCCATTTGTTTGCTTGTCGCAAATCCAGAATGGGCCTGAACTCGTTCTTGTCTTTCTTGCGCACCAGAAGGAAGCGTGAGTAAAGACCCTTTCCGCTTTGAGACATAGGGACGTCTTCTATCGCCCTTTTCCTTAACAGGGTATCGGCCTCCGCCTGGAGCTCCCGTAGCTGGTACTGCGAGCAAACCGGTGGAATCGCTGGAGGCGGGCTGATGAAACGAAGACTGTATCCATTGCAAACAATATTCAGCACCCACTTGTCCTGAGTAATGTTTCTCCACTCTGCTGGGTAATGTTGGATGCTTCCCCTCACCGGAGCGGGTAACGGACGAGGGGGAAGTAGCACCTCAGGGCTTAGACCCGGCCGGGCCCTTACTCGCTGCGGAGGACTGTTGTCCACCTCTGCCCCTCTGGCGCTGCTGGTATTGCTGCTGCTGCTGTTGCTGCTGACCAGCCTGCCGACCCTGTCCTCTGCCCTGTGCCCCGTACCGCCGTTGGAACGGGCGGTAGGTCTTCCTTTGCTCCTTCGGCTTCCCTAACCCGACAGCCGTCAGGGTCTCAGCCTCCGCCTACATGCGGGCCATCTCCTCATCCGCATGTCTGCCGAACAGGGTTGCTCCAGAAAAGGGCAGATTGGCGACCCTCTGTTGAGCTTCGGGCTTCAGCTACGTCAGACGCAGCCAGGCGTGTCGGCGCAGGTTAATACCGTGGCAGTACCTGTGGGCTGCCAACAGCGAGGAATCTGCCGCGGAGCTGATTATCTGGTTAGAGACCATCATCCCCTCCGTGATGACCTCCTGGAAGTCCTCTCTGCGTTCTCTGGGCAGATGTTCTGCGAACTGCTGCAGGGACTCCCACAACGCTCTATCGTACCGCCGCAACAACGCCGAGGCACTGGCAGCCTCATGGACGTGGAGGCCGTACCACATACTCTCCTGCCCGCTGAGTCTATTAATCGACTCTCCTTGTCAGGAGGCACCGTCGATGATGGCGAGGTGGAATGTTGCTTCCTTGCTGCCGTCACTATGACTGAGTCCGGTACAGGATCCACACGCAGAAAGGCAGGGTCCGACTCAGGGGCCTTGTACTTCTTTTGTAGCCTCGACGGTGCAGATTTCGTAGAGGCAGGCGTAAGAAAGAGGTCCATGGCTGGTTCTTCTAGCCCTGGCACCAAAGGTAGTAGAGGACGAGACAGCTGCTTTTTATGTAGGGTCTCGAATATAACTGAGGTTGAGGGCGTAGGAACCGTCAGCATGATGCCCAGTTTTGCAGCTCCTCGCAACAGGACCTCCTGAAAGGAGGCAATGTCGTCCACCAGAGACACCCTCGTCCGAGGGAAATCCGAAAGCGTCGGGGAATAGTCCCTGGCACTAGATGACTCCGTGCGGCGGGACCTGGGCCAGTCTCTCCTGCAACGTCGTCTGGATCTAGTGGACGACCGACGATCATCTCTGGACCTGCTCCATCCGGAGCGGGACCTCGGTCTCCTTGGTCTTGGCCGATCCACTGGCCGTACAGGCGCGGGTTGTAGAGGCTGAGGCGGCAGCTTAGGCCTTGGAGGGCCTGAGGGTGGCGTAGGTAGATGTAATGAGTATGACCTCGGAAGAGGTGGAGGAGGAGTTTGAGTCCTCGGAGGAGGTGTAGGCGTCCTCGGAGGCGGAGGAGGTATAGGTATCCTCGGGGGAAGGCCCCTAGGTAACGGAGGAGGCGGTGTTCCATGCCTAGAGGGTGAGTAGGCTTGTGAGGGGACTTGTCCACCCTCTGTTTCTTTGGCTTCCGTACCCTTGAAGCTGACCGTTTCCTTGACGAGCGACGGCGCCGCAACGACCGTGAGCTCGTGGTCTTAGAAGAAAGGCTGATAAAGGAGCCTAGGACTCTGTCCTGGCCTTAGAACGTCTTCGGGACCTGGACTCCCTTCTTCTTGCCTCCAATCTGGTTCTCGACGTCAAACGTGTCGACGCCGACCTCTTCGACGTCGAAGATCTCTTTCTCGACGTCGAGGAATGCCTCCTTGACGACGACTGCCGAGTCGACGACGACCGGCGGTGTCGCCTCGACAGCGAGCGCCGGCGTCGCCAGACCCCTCTCGACGTCGGTGGTACCTCGACGACGAAGTTGTCTTCGACGTCGACCTTGTCGGAGGTCTCGACGTCAATCCCCTCGACGTCGAACGACGACACCGCTTCGACCCAGAGCCCTGGGGAGACGGGGGAACATACCGTAGCCATGCCTCTCGATGCCGACGTTGAGGCCATCGACGGAGAACAATGTCGTTTTCTGGCCTTTTCCTTACTGGGGAGCCCCCCAGAGGCCTCAGCACGGGCAGAGGAAGGAGCCCCTTCATGCCCAGACCCACCTTGGTCACGCTGTCTTTGCTTCTCCAATCCTTGAAGCCGAGTCTTCTCTCTGTCCCTCAGGGTCCTGTTGGAGAACTGTTGGCAGATCTCGCAATCCTCTGGGACATGAGAAGGGGGCAGACAATGAATGCACACCCTGTGCTTGTCTGATTTGGCCTTCTTTCCAGCACACTCTGGACACCTATCAAACAGGGATGGCATATTTGATGAAAAGAGTGGCTAAACTTACTAGAAAAACACCAGCAAGAGCAGAAAGGGCCAATAGACATCGAGTGAAAACACTCTGAACACTTTAAAAGTGCAAAAAATATTAGAATAACACCCAAAAAGGGAGAGCTCAATGCTCCAGGGCCCTGCTAGCAGGAGCCGGAAAAAAGAACTGAAAGTGGAGGGAGTTGCTGTGCATTCTGGGATACCAGGAGAGTTCTGGAAAGTGTTCTTAAAGGCACGGTATCCCTTTTTATGCCACATAATGGCAGCCTATGGGGGCTTGTCTGTCCTGCCCTTCCTCTCTATCATTCCAAGGATTTGGTGAAGGGGGAAGTGTTTTCCATGGTGAAACCTGGCAGACAGGTTTAAATGTGATATTGGTGGAATATCCTTTGCATTTCTAGTTGAAGTACTGGAGAGTGTTGCCTTGCATGTATAGGCTGCATTATTTGTCTTTAAATTCTCTCTGAAGTGTCTATGCAGGACTGCAAAGAAGACAGCCTAAGAGATTATTTTTGATTGCTCCGGGGTCCCCGCACATGAGCGGGACTATTCACTAGATTATGACTATACACAGACACCACTTCTAGTTCACGCCACCCCTAAGTACGATAAGTATCTCCCATAGGGGTATTGAGGTTAGTGATAAGAATAATGTTGCTATTCCATCCACTATTTTCCCACTACCTTGGAGCACCAAGGATGTACATTTTAGACCAACTACTTATTATGAGTTTTGTCTTTTATGTATGTCTGTCCCCTCTTTTCTCCTTAGGTGCCGAAATCCTCCTAAACCAGGAGTTACTGGGTTTGAGCGATTGCTCCCCTATTTTTTGCACTTTTTCACTTTTTATATATTTTTCACTTTCACGTCCCTAGGTCAGGGTGAGCCTTAGGGTGCTCATACCGCCAGGGTTTATTACGCTACATGAGTCCTGAAAAATGCCTGGTAAATTTACGCCGTTTCATAGGCAGAAACATGTCGACTGATACTAAAACTAACTGGAATTAACCAAACCATTACTTTTGGCGTATATTCCGATCACAATCGTTTTATCTGTGTTTGAGGGATCCTTTATTAAACCAATTTTTTGATACTCTCTAGACACTTTTAATATATTCTCATTTGCACGTCTATCTCACAAAACCTGCTCCGCAGTAATTCTGGCGTCGCAGCACACCAAAAAGGTACTAGACCTTTTTGGTGGGGCCCGATGATGAAGCATGACATCGACCAGGTCGGTGTGTGAGGGCTTTCTTACCGACCTCAGTTGGGCCAGGTAAGGGGTGTTCTTTTCGCCCAATCTCTTTTGCGCCTTAAAGTGGGTACTGCTACACCACAAGACCTCTCTTTTCTTGTTGATTGAGTATTGCCGGGGAATAAGAGGGTGTCCTGACTCTCCCTGCCTCTCTTCTTGTTGATATATACACAGAGATCCCCTACTACAGAACATTTGTTACCCAAAGAAGAGGTTGCAAATGGCTGGTGAAGCAACAGATATGGCTTACATTTACAGTGCTACAGCATAAGCTACACATGGTAAAGGAAGAAGAGTAGAGAAAAAGAAAATACTAAAAAGGAAACAAAACAAAGGCTCTGTGAGTAATTGGGTATGTGAGAGAAACAGACTGATTCTACAGAGATGGTTGGAATAAAGGGGCCTGGGGTTGGTGCTCTTAGAAGCTAAGAAGAACAGTTTATCCGAGTAAGAAGTATATACATGGCTTAGCTATCTTTAGTGCAACAGTTCTAGTGTCAACAGGGCCACTGGGAGACCACTGTGCTCCAATTATGGGTGTTTGCTACCCGACAAAGGGGCAGGAGAGCCCATGTTCTGGTTTGCATTACAGCCCAAGTAATTTTTCCCATGCCCTCTTTACAAAGTTCTATTGTTCATATATAATAGGCATTTCTGATTCCATCACTAGGTGGTGGGTACAAACAAGTTTCACCTAACACAAACTTCTGGTACTGACAGTGCACCTGATGGATAAGGATGCAAAAGTATGCTTTCTTTAGAATTAACTTTTATATGCAGTCTCTTTTCATAAGAAGTGGTATGAGATCCTGCAGAGTGAGCATTTGTTCTGAGAGTACATAGCAATTTAAATCTTGCAAATCTAAAAATGGTTGCAATTTCTTCTCCTGTTTTGGAGAGTAGAAAGCAGAGAGAGAACACTCCTTGTCCTCACTGATAATGGTGCGCTCTTTCAATAACCTCCTATTAATTGTTTGAGATCATCCTTGAAGATTTTGTTGGGTCATGGTTTCAAATTTAGAGGGATAGTATGAATCTTCAAGCAGTAATGGTGTTCTGAGGTGAACAATGCACACTAATACAAGGTTATGTCATTACAGGTTGGAAGGTAAAACCACAGACCTCCCCCGAAGTATTATATGATCGGGTGGGTCTGTGAGGAAGACTACTGCTTGGTGGCAGAGGTGCCCCTTGTCCATGTCCTGCCCTGGCCCTCCCATTGCCACAAAACACTCTCCTGGTATACAGTCCTTGTTCAGAAACAACTGCTGCAAATAGCAAGGTGGAATTTTTCCACACAGATGACCTGACCCACCGAAACCCAAGTAGCTGCCTCAACGTGATACTGCAAAAATACTTTAGGTTTCGGAGACTGTCTAGGATCAACATTAACTGGGACAAGTCTGTGATATTCCCCTTGACAGCCGGTGCATGGCGCTTTACCCCCGATGTACCCCTAGAGTGGGATAAGGGTTCCGTGAAATATCTGGTGTTATGGGTGAATCAAGACATGGATTCGTGAATGAGGGGAAAACTATGGCCGAACACTGAGCAAAATAATTGACACGGTATCCTGCTGGATCACCCTCTCGCTGCCCCTCGCTGGCTGAATAGGAATCATAAAAAAGGTATTGCCCTAAACTGCTCTACTTTTTCATTAACATGCCACTACCTCTTACACCATACCTCCTGCACCAGTTCATAAGATTAGCATGGGCTAATAAGCAACCTAAGGTTGGCTTGACACACTCATACTACCGCTCAGTTGGGAAGGTGGGATGGGGGTGGAATGGGGGGTGGGAGGGAAGTGGGAGCGGTTTGAGGCCCCTGATCCAGAGCTGTACTACCTTTGTGCGCAAGCACATTTTGCGCACTCCTGGTAAAGTTTGGTAAAGTATACCACATGTTGCGGTAGAGACAGATGTGATAGCGCCTAAATAGCAGAGGTCACTCACATGTAGCATATCATCATGGTACTTATTAAACATGTCCACACTGAAATAAACGCTGAGGGCCCGGACTGAGGTGGGATAAAGAACGGAACAAGAGGTTCTTTACTCTTCATCTCTGCCACTTCACCATCACACGCCGATACCAGCCACGCACCAGCATTATCTCATCTCAGCTCCACAATAAATGGCGGGTGAAATGGGGAGACTTATAAGTTAATAAAACATGTTTGGGGCTGGATAACTTCACCAGTACTGCACAGTAGACCCTTCTGAGTGTCTTCTTATATTACCAGTAAAAGAGCTCGCTTAAAAAGATCACGCCAGAGCTCTCAGCTGATCTTTAAGCAAGCATGCGGTCGATATCTACAACCTTCTGACAGACTCTAGACCTCACTGTCTATTCTTAACTGAAACCTGGCTGGGGAGGGCGCGGGACCGGACATTGCCAGCGCCATTCCCCCGAGCCATGTGATACACAGGAAAGATAGAGTCAAGGGGAAGGGGGGTGGTGTCGCACTGGTCATTGACAGGAGCATTGCCTGCTCCATTATTCCAGTGGACAACATCACAGGCTGGGAAGTTCTGGCCTTCTCCCTCTCTCTTTCCTCTCATCAATCTTGTATTGGTCTGCTGGTCTACAGACCCCCTGGCCCTATTGGCACCTTCCTTGAAGAAATCCATGCATTGATCTCCATATTGTGTCTCAGATCTGACCATTGTCTGTTGTTGGGCGACTTCAATATCCATATGGATAAGGAGGACGACCCGGACAGTATTAAACTTAACGATATTACATCTGCCCTTCAGTTTGCCGTACCTCGGCTTACCTACTCACTGTAAAGGACACATTCTAGATCAAATTCTCTCCACTGTCCCCATCGTCCTGACCTCCCTCGCCCCTGTTTTGTGGTCAGACCACTTCTTAGCGGACTTTGAGATCCTCCTTACTATTAAGAAAGCTGCTAACGGACACTGGCGTGATGCGCTTCCTTCTAGGGCTTTAGAGCATATTTCTCCAGCCATGCTGTCCAAGGCCCTTGAGACTCACCCTTGCCCACTTACAGGATCGCTTGCAACCGATCTCGATCTTCTTCAGGACTGGCTGACACAACAACTGGCCATCCTTGCCCCCCCCCCCGTTCTGCCAAAGCCACGCTCAGTTAGATCTTCTGCCCCTTGGTTCTCGCCGGCTCTGGCCGCTAAACGACAACAGTGCAAACAAGCCGAACGGACCTGGCGCAAACTTTATGACGCCAGTGCCAAAGAAACCTATAGGGCACTGACCAGGGACTATCATCACGACATCGCAGCTTGCAAAAAATCTTATCTGGCCAGCAAAATTGATGGTGCTTCCAACTCCTGTAAAGAAATCTTTAAAATAGTTAAGGATTTCATCTCCCCTCCCTGAGCCACTCCCAAATTGACTCATTCTGAGTCCTGGATCACCGAATTGGCAAACTTTTTCACCAAAAAAATTAGGACTATCCAGGTCTCCTTCGGATCCACTACCCAGGATCACCCTCCCTGTTCAGGATCTTCTGACCCTCCTCAGTCACCGACCACTCCCTCCCTTTGGAACTTCCCTCCACTATCCCTTCAGTCCTCCCTTGACCTGCTTTCCAAATTAAAATCTGGTTCCCCTTTGGACCCGTGCCCTGCTAAATTATTGGCACTCATGGCCCCTACCCTTAATCATCTTATTAACCCTATTCTTAATCTCTCGCTCAATACTGGTGTAGTACCCCAAGCTTGGAAGCAGGCCCTCATTTTGCCCCTTCTGAAGAAAGCTAATTTGAACCCGGATCTTCATCTCAACTACCGACCCATCTCCCTTTTGCCAGCGTTGGCGAAAGTGGCCGAAAAACATGTCCACTCCAGCCTGTCCCATTTTTTGGAGTCCCATGACATCTTGCATAGATCCCAATCTGGCTTCCGCTCAAATTTGAGCACTGAAACAGCATTGCTTGAGATCACTGAGGTGATCAGAGAGACCCTGGACAGGGGAGGAAAGGCTATGCTGGTGATGCTTGACCTATCGGCGGCCTTCGACACCGTCCCCCACTACCGCCTCCTATCTAGACTCTGGGAGATAGGTCTAAGGGGGACGGTGTTCAGATGGTTCAGGTCTTTCCTCACTGGCCGTCAGCAAACGATCTGGGCTCCACCTTTTTCTGCCGCAATGCCGCCTCTGGAGGTCGGAGTGCCGCAGGGCTCAATTCCGAGCCCCTCACTCTTTAATATCTACATGACCCCTCTGGAGGCACTTGCGGAGAATTTTGGGGCTCAGATTGTGTCGTACGCTGACGACACTCACCTCCTGTTCACTTGTGACAGGGGACAGGACTTCGACGGGGCATCTATCCGGGGTTGCCTTGGGGCTGTGTTTGACTGGTTTAGTCGGCACTGCCTCAAGTGCAACTCCGATAAATCCGAGGTTCTTTTCTTCGGCTGCCCCGCTAACCCTAAATGGAAAGATTGGTGGCCGGCAGCCATGTTCCCTCCTACTGGCGATTCAGGGACCGCAAAAAACCTGGGCATTCAGGTTGACAACTGCCTCTCCTTTGGGGCCCAAGTGTCAGGATTAGTCGGCAAATGTTTTGCCACATTAAAGATGCTGAGGAAGTTCCTGCCGTTTCTATCCTTGGAACACAGGAAGATCACAGTCCAGGCCCTGATCGGTTCCAGGCTGGACTATTCTAACGTTCTCTACCTCAACATCATCTCCTACGCCGACGACACCCAGCTAATCCTTTCCCTCACCAAAGACCCCAACACCGCCAAAAACAACCTTCACGAAGGTATGAAAGAAGTAGCCGAATGGATGAAACAGAGCCGCTTAAAACTCAACTCAGACAAAACGGAGGTGCTCATCCTTGGATCCTCCCCCTCAGCTTGGGACGACTCCTGGTGGCCTTCCGCTTTGGGATCAGCGCCCACACCCACAGACTATGCACGTAACCTTGGCTTCATTCTAGACTCCTCTCTCTCAATGTCCAGACAAGTCAACGCCGTATCGTCCTCCTGCTTCAACGTCCTTCGCATTCTCAAAAAGATCTTCCGCTGGATCCCCCTCGAAACAAGAAAGACTGTCACCCATGCACTGGTCACGAGTCGACTGGACTATGGCAACACACTCTACGCCGGAATTACAACAAAATTGCAGAAAAAGCTCCAGCGCATCCAAAACGCATCAGCGAGACTCATATTAGACATCCCGCGCCAAGAGCACATCACCGGTCACTTAAAAAACCTCCACTGGCTTCCCGTCAACAAAAGAATTACTTTCCGCCTTCTTACCCACGCACACAAGGCCCTTTATAATCTAGGACCCGAATGCCTCAACACCCGACTGTCCTTCTACTATCCCACCCGCCAACTAAGATCATCCAATCAAGCCCTCGCCGCAGTCCCGCGCATCCGAAAAACCACCATGGGTGGCAGATCCTTCTCCTTCCTGGCTGCCAAGACCTGGAACTCACTCCCCACCCACCTCCGCCTTACTCAGAATCACATCTCCTTCAGAAAAGAACTGAAAACTTGGCTATTCGATAAACAGTGAACCCCTCCCTCTAGCGCCTTGAGACCCTCTGGGTGAGTAGTGCGCTTTATAAATGCCTGAACTTGAACTTGAACTACCTTTGTCTGCCTGACTACCTCCTATCGCGTCTTCAGGTGGTTCAGAACTCGGCAGCTCGTGCCATCTTTGGCCTCCCCAGAAGAGCAAGGGCCAGTGAGCTTCTCAAGACTCTCCAACTGGCTCCCTATGAAGAAGCGTATCATCTTTAAGGCCCTGACCATTGCATTCAAAGCTTTGCATGGCATAGGTGCCCGCTATCTTCAGAAATGGGTCTGCTTCTACTCTCCATCCAGATCCTTGCGCTCTTCTTCCCAGGCCAAGGCAGTTACTCCCATGATCCGTCGTGCTCGCTGTGGTGGGCGCTCTTTTAAATATCTCGCCCCGCAGCTATGGAATGATCTCCCATTCTCTCTGAGATCTGGCCCCAATCTTTTGGCTTTCAGGAAAGATCTGAAGACCTTCCTCTTCCTGCAATAACATCACCTGCTGAGCTACGCTTCTGTCATTCGTCCGTCTTCACCCTCTCTGGACTTGCTGAGGCTCTGACAGCGCCGGGACACTTCTCGGAGTAGCCGTGCGCTATAGAAGCACCCCCCTTAACATTTTAACATTTAACCCGTGACATGTAGAGCACTGGACATACTCCTCACAGCCACATCAATAACACAATTAAGCGCTGGACGGCATTCCTGTACTGGCACACAATACTTGAGTAAAGAGGGAGGAAGATATGGGTCTTGAAATTTCTGAGAAAATGTGGACCTTCTACTGTATTTAATGTGGTACGGTGTCCTTGAGTGGTAGGCTCCGTATAATTCATTATAAGTTATTGCAACAAGCGTACATAGCACTACACATATGGCCTGCGGGATGATTAACAATGTGCACGATGTGGCCAACCTGAAGCCAATTTTCTCCACTCAACCTGGTCTTGCGGCACGGTTCGCGTTTATTGGTAGTAGTAGTTCCTGACTACATTCTTCTCATTGATCGCCTTTAATGTACTTAGAGACCCCATGTGCAGTGTGCTTGGATGGGTATGGAATATCACAGCCTTTCACAGATGGTACACAGCTCTGGCCCTATCGCAAGCTAAGACACTGGTGGCTTGCTGCTGGGTTCGCAGGTTATCTTCAAAATACAAGAACAGGATTGACTCTCTAATATACTGTTATGAGCAATTCGATCTGTATGCTACGTTGCTCCCATAGACATCCTGGCACAACGATATCCGGGGCCTCTCAAAACTTTCTTTTCAACGGAGCCCACATATTAGATTATACTCGGAGAGGCGGGCTATGGTAGTGTTTCACCACCTACAGCCCAATGCAGGCTCTGGGGAAGGCATAAGAGCAGAATGTCACGGTGGGCTTAATTAGCAGTTGTTGTTGGACTGGGGGAACAGCAAGTTAACAGGGTCTGTGTAGAGCGACTGTACGCGGCATATAATAAAAAAATATGGCCTGTAACATATTAAGTACCTTCTTTTCTTCTTCTTCATGATTTGTTTGACTCACCTGTACATCTTTTCTTCTGTACTGCACAAACATAACAAAAAAAGCTTGTTTTCCAATACTTGATGCTTTGGCTGAGAAATATGCTTGTATTTTCCAGAAACCTGCCGTCTGCTGGTGGTGCTGGACATCCATAGCTTTTGTTGTGCCTGTATCCTTTTTATATTTCCTAACATTTTATCAACTTGTGGGTCGAATAATTCTTGGCTTTAAAATGACAGATCGATCAGATGCTGCTGATCTTCTAGGCAGAATCCTATCGTTCTAAGCCAGGCAGAAGATGGTGTTGGTCTTAAGGCTGTGTCCACTGCTTCAAAGGCACAGCTACTTCTTGCATTTGATGTAGTCTTTCCCTCTTCTATGACCTCTTTACCTTCATTAGGTCCTCCATTTTCTGTCAATGCTCCTGTCATACCTAGGTAACAGTCCTGTGTAGTTGGTTATGTGCGACTCTGTAGCTACTTGTTTGGTGTATCTAGCTTTTCACTTTCCTTAACCAGGATTGTTGTATTGCCCGTCCCCTGAATAAGTGTGTGCTTCCTAGGAGTATGTATTACAAGAGAGTCTGAAGACTCATGTCCAAAGGATCTGAGGCAAAGACTTTTACACAAGCATACTAATGTACACAAAAAAATTATAAAATTGTAAGTGTTCATAATAAAGAAATACACCAAAGTAACACTTTCCCTAGGGCTTTTTGATTCTAGGCTGCTTGTTTCCAGTCCAGGGTCGACCTGGCCTGACAGTTCAGGTTGGACTGTTCCCATTGGGCGCAGGGTCAAGACTCATTTGCATATGGCTGGGTTCGAACTGGAATGGCATGGGGAGCAAAGATGGATTTAGACCCAGATCTCTCTACTGGGGTGTCCACATGGGTGTCCGCAGGGGAGGGGCGCAAGAGGGGGCGCTTGCCCCCCCCCTGGATCCAGGCCCGGTTCTAGAGGATGGGCCCACATACCTGGGCCGACTTTCCTGCTGGGCGACGCGTGAAAGGCTGCTACAGCAGCCCAAGTGTGAGCCCAGCAGGTCACAGAGTCAGCCGTTCCTTTGTCATGGGCAGTATGACAATGGGCCAGCAGAGGAGACACAACATGGAGCATCTCCCCCATCCCAGGCCTCAGGAGATGACGTTGAGTTCTTGGGGAGCTGCTGATGCTTTCAGGCAGCACAATTAGCAGGGGCAGTGAACTTTAGTCCCTCACAGCAGGCCACAACGATCGGATAAAAAGGTAAGGGGCATGGGTGGGGGCGTCGTTTGGGGAGTGGGTTTAGTGCCAACATTCTTAGTTTAAAAAGCGTGAAGTGACAGACCGGATTGAAATTGAAAGTTTCATTCTCATGAATTTGTGCAATGGGGAATACTCCGGAAAAAAACACTAAGGACTGAAATAACTACATTTAAAGAACAATATGACTAAAAATGGAAAAAAAATGAAAATTCGATTTTGACAATGTTGTAGTGGAAAAACGTAACTAACCCTCCATGTTGAGGCTAAGGGAGACGTAAGAGCAGGGGAGAGATAAAAGAGAGAGACAGAGCCAAAAGGAAAAATAAGACACGGAGTGGGGAGTAGAGACAAACGGAGAGGGGGAGAGGAAAGAGGCAGAAATGATTGACGAGAGAAGATAGTGAAAGAGGCGAGGAGGGGACATTATTATAGATAAGCACAATGAGGCAGGGAGACGGAGGGAGACAGAGGGCGACAGACAGACGGAGATAGATAAAGGGAGATACAGACAGAGACAGACAGAGGAAGAGAGACCGAGAGAGAGGGAAAGAGAGGGAGACCGAGAGAGAGAGAGAGAGACCGAGAGAGGGAGACCGAGAGAGGGAGACCGAGAGAGAGGGAGACCGAGAGAGAGGGAGACCGAGAGAGAGGGAGACAGAGAGGGAGAGGGAGACAGAGAGGGAGAGGGAGACAGAGAGGGAGACAGAGAGGGAGGGAGGCAGGGAGGGAGGGACCCAAAAGGGAGGGAGACAGAGGGAGGGAGACAGGGAGGGAGGGACACAAAAGGGAGGGAGACAGAGGGAGGGAGAGCGTGGGAGGCAGAGCGTGGAAGGCAGAGGGAGGGAGGCAGAGGGAGGGAGACAGAGGGAGGGAGACAGAGGGAGGGAGACAGAGGGAGGGAGACAGAGGGAGGGAGACAGAGGGAGGGAGACAGAGGGAGGGAGACAGGGAGGGAGGGACACAAAAGGGAGGGAGACAGAGGGAGGGAGAGCGTGGGAGGCAGAGCGTGGAAGGCAGAGGGAGGGAGGCAGAGGGAGGGAGACAGAGGGAGGGAGACAGAGGGAGGGAGACAGAGGGAGGGAGACAGAGGGAGGGAGACAGAGGGAGGGAGACAGAGGGAGGGAGACAGAGGGAGGGAGACAGGGAGGGACACAAAAGGGAGGGAGACAGAGGGAGGGAGGCAGAGGGAGGGAGGCAGAGGGAGGGAGGCAGAGGGAGGGAGGCAGAGGGAGGGAGACTGAGGGAGACTGAGGGACGGAGACTGAGGGACGGAGACTGAGGGAGGGAGACAGGGAGGGAGAGGGAGACAGGGAGGGAGGGACTCAAAAGGGAGGGACTCAAAAGGGAGGGAGACAGAGGGAGGGAGGCAGAAGGAGGGAGGGAGGCGGAGGGAGACAGAGGGAGGGAAACAGAGGGAGGGAAACGGAGGGAGGGAGATGGAGGGAGGGAGACGGAGGGAGACAGAGAGAGACAGACTGAGGGAGGGAGACTGAGGGAAAAAGAGAGAGGGAGACAGATAGGGCAGGGGACAGATAGGGCGGGGACAGAGGGAGAGAGAGAGAGAGGGAGGTAGACAGATGGAGGGAGACAGGGCAACAGAAAGAGGGAAGGGGCGACAGAGGGAGGGAAACAGACAGGGAGACAGATAAAGGGAGACAGACAGAGAGAAACAGAGGAAGGGAGACAAACAGAGGGAGGGAGACAGACATAGGGAGGGAGACAGAGAGAGAGGGAGAGGGAGACAGAGAGAGAGGGAAACAGAGAGAGAGGGAGACAGAGGGAGGGAGACAGAGGGAGGCAGAGGGAGACATAGAGAGAGGGAGACATAGAGAGAGGGAGACATAGAGAGAGGGAGACATAGAGAGAGGGAGACATAGAGAGAGGGAGACAGAGAGAGAGGGAGACATAGAGAGAGGGAGACAGAGAGAGGGAGGGAGGGAGATGGAGGGAGGGAGACGGAGGGAGACAGAGGGAGAGAGACTGAGGGAGGGAGACTGTGGGAGAAAGAGAGAGGGAGACAGATAGGGCAGGGGACAGATAGGGCGGGGACAGAGGGAGAGAGAGAGAGGGAGGTAGACAGATGGAGGGAGACAGGGCAACAGAAAGAGGGAAGGGGCGACAAAGGGAGGGAACAGACAGGGAGACAGATAAAGGGAGACAGACAGAGAGAAACAGAGGAAGGGAGACAAACAGAGAGAGGGAGACAGACAGAGGGAGGGAGACAGACAGAGGGAGGGAGACAGAGAGAGAGGGAGACAGAGAGAGAGGGAAACAGAGAGAGAGGGAGACAGAGGGAGGCAGAGGGGGACATAGAGAGAGGGAGACATAGAGAGAGGAAGACATAGAGAGAGGGAGACATAGAG